>NW_028262338.1:2400000-4800000 GCF_047370975.1 Nipponia nippon
GGAGGCTGATTCACCCGACGGAGGCTAGAAATTAGCAGTGACTGAGGAAAATCCACAGAAAAGCTATACTGCTCTCCACGCTACCATCCTGCCTCTGGAGATGGAGGCTGCAAGTCTGGGTCACAAATCACAACGAGCTCGATGGGTTCGATCACACAGACAAATGCGAGAAACAGTCTGGCATGAGCTACAACCTGTTCATGAGACCCATGGGGACGAAACATGCCTCTGAACCCTGCCAAAAATGACAGTGCCCCTGTCCGTCATGAAGAACATGGGGTCCTCTGCTGCTTCCCATTCCTCAAAGCAGGCACTGAAGTCACACCTTCTGAGCAGGCAGCTGCAGGAACCAGGTGTCCCTTCAGAGAGAGCACTGCTGCCAGCCATGGGGCACGCTGGCCAGCTACCCTCACGCTGCCCATTAAAATCATGGTTCTCAAGTCCTGAAAGCCCCGAAAAAAGCCTTGCAACAGCCAAGAAAATGATGTTTAAAAATTTAAAATCAAACAGAAATAGAGGTTTTAGAAAAGAAAGCCTGTCCTCTGCTCAAGAGCCCTGCAACACCATTTCTTGCCCCAGTCTGATTGATGCAATGAATTATCCACCTATCAATCAAAATCTAGATATCCAAAGTTTTATGAAGGTGAATCCAAATAACAAGCGTCCTGGAAACAAAAAGGGTAAAACAGACAACGCTCCAGAAATCTGCTCTCAGCTTTTATCCTGATAGTAACCGTAACTACTGAGACAGAAAAGATGGTCATACCAAGGGTTAGGACATTTTCTCCTGCTCTCTTCTAGCTACGTTGACTAACATCAGAGATGAAAACATCCTTTAAGCACTGAGACAGGTCGGCATTAATGCTGAAGGAACATATGGCCTCTGTACCTGCGTGGTGTATGTCTGGACAGCAGCAGCTGTCCGAACAATTAATCTTTGTCAACAGCACGTGTCCAACCCCAGATGCCCACGTCAAGGAACTCTTCACACGTACTAGAAGAGCTGTCATAGGTAGAGGGCTCCGCAAGTGCTCAAGAAACTCAAACAGGGCACCGTCACCAAATCCAAATGCAGGCGGCACAAGCTGCACCATCGTCCTCCCAACAGGCAGCTTGTCCAACTGAAAAAAGGACATTTTTTTGTACATTACAACAGCAAAAACGCCTGGCCAAGGCAAATATTTTTAAAAAATGGCCAAGCAAAACTAGCATGCAAGATCTCCCTTACAAGCAGACATGTCTTGCATTTGGAAAGCAGCCAGCAGTGCTAGAGATGGTGGGGAAGTCAAAGGCTATCAAGCGTCACTGTGGAACTAAAGACAAAACTACAGCTTAGGAAACCCACACAGGTATGCGCGCGCTCAGGAATGAATTCAAGACAGCAGATGCAGCTCAACAGTCCTTTTTCGTAGCGCATACTCTATCTCCATGTGCAAAGTGGTTCCAACATTCTGTTTTAGCAGGGACGATCAGACCCTTCACTCTGCCAAATATGTACAGCATAGCATGTACGTAGGGAAGTTATCCTGGACATGTCTCACGCATCTGCTTGGGGTAATGTCCCAGGGATTACTGCCAAAACCCTGCAAATTATCTGTTCGAGTACATGATGCCTGGTTTCCAGCACAGAGGGACTGATTTATTTTCCAACAGATGCTTAGATAGATGTGGGAAAAGGACAGGGATGCTGGATCTTAAATAGTCTCTGTATGTAGCAGGACTGCAATTCCTTTATTATCTAAAAATGAGCACTTGGTGGGGAGGGGGAAGGGAGCGATTAAAGTACACTATTGCTTCTCCAAAAAACATGAAGTATTGGGCAACTAATTTAAAATATGAGTAACTCTTACATGAAGGAGATATATATCGTTCGAAAAATAGGAAGAACACAGCCAGACTACCTGAAATGTAGCCGCTTCCATGTAAAACATTTGGCAATTTCAGGGAAATATTCTGTATTTCAAAGCTTTTCAAAACGCTGCCAGAGCACTGTGATCACAATGACTCATTGAAGTTGTACAAAGAAAAGAATCAAACAGGGACATTTTGAGACTATCCAGAAGGAAATGAAGCATGGCAAGAAAACACACTATTTTTATCGGTGCTTTGTTTCATGTAGCAATTGCAATGTTCAAGTCAGACAGCCCAACACTCGATAACGTGGTTCCAGTGAGTTACTTGGAGTCGATCTCCGCCGCCTCGCAGCTTCCTGCAGCAGCAGCCAGGACTTGGCAACGCACGCCCCGAGATCGGGGAGGCTTAGGATTCAAAAGACTTGCAATCTGTACCTCAAATCCTCTTCTCACAGGAAGAACCTGCTTCCCTTTTTTTTTTTCTTCCCCTATTGAAATTAAAGATGTCAGACTGAATTTATAGATTTATACCTTTGCAGGGCAGGACTCTCCAAGGTTCCCTGAAGAGTGACTTCTGCCTGGGTTACAAGATTGCAGCTACTTTGACCAGAAGCTCTCTCAAAAGATACAGCTATTCCAGGACAGAATAGATACACTTGTGGGTAAATTAAAGCCACTGGGTCACCCAGAAGGAATTCTTTTAGGCTTAATTTAGGATGGCTTCCAGCCTCACCTTTATAGCATCCCATCTGAAAGACTGATAAGAGGCTAGAAGAAAGCTCTTATACATGGTGGTGTTCCTACAAAGAACAGTTTTGAACACTTGACTGGCATGGCCAAAGGAAGAAACATGACTTGGGAGAAGAAAACTATCACCTATTTATTTTGCATTGCAATCCCTACCTGTTGTATCTTTACATAGTCTCAGTGCACACAACATCCATAAGCCACATAACTCTCCATTTCAATGCCTATAAGCACTTTTTAATTTTTGCCTCAGTCTTTTTGATAAGGACTTTTTGCTCTTCACAGCAGACTGTTCTGCAGCTGGTTTAACTTTGCCCTGTTCCCTGTAGTATTAGTTTTAGGATGTTACTGTGCCACAAGAAGAAGTTTTTCAGTTTCAAAAGCTCTAAAGCAACACCCAGTCCTCTCCCCTCTCCTTACTACACACCTTTTCTTTACAACCAAAATAGCTGCCGTCCTTAAATAACTCACTTGTTTGTTTTTAAATAAAGATCTTCATTTACCAGCTTTCTTGTGGCATTTGGGTAATGAGTTGGAAAGTAGCTCCATGACCTTCAAAATCCAGGATACTTTGCATTTGTACAAAAAAAAGCTAATAAAACAAGCACCCACCCACCAGCTATCATCTCAGGGTGGAGAAAAAAGGGACACGCACCAACCAAGCCCCAGCTGGGATGTGAAAATCAGTTTTATTCTGGAGTGGGTGAAAGGGAACTTGTCAAGCAGACAGCAGGATCAAGTTTGCTTTGGGAAGATGCCTTTTGGAGCAGCCTCAGTGCAAGGCCAAGTGGAAGAAGTCTCTTGTTCAACCTGCCAAAACTGGTATTTGCACCATGCAGTGCCCCTTATTCGCTCTATTTTATTGCTGCCTCACAGGCGCTCCTGTGATACGGAGGGCTAGTTGTAAGGTAGAAGCAAAAGCACAATTCTTGGAGCACAGCTTTCCAAATGGTCAACAAATGAATTCATGACCTTACCACCAAAGCTGCCACACCAGCTGAGCCCAGCCAGGACTCCCCTTGCTCCAGTGGATTTTAGCGCTCGCATTTTTCTGTATTAAAGCAGCATAGCTTGCTTACTGGCAGTTTGTAAGAAGCTGCTCATAATTTAATTTTACATATACCAGATGCCAAAGTTACCTCCAGCGTTCACCCTACTCATGTCTCCTTCCCTGCTCCTAATTGCATTTTGTTCTGAGTGGAAAAACCGGTTCGTAAGCAGGACATTTAAGTCGCTTCCAGTTACATTCAACCCCAGGTTTGCATCTACATGTCTACGTGTGCTAACCCTCTACATACTTCAATACAGTAAAAAGCACTCTGCAGACTCTGATGAGCCAAAATGCCTGGAAGCAAAACATACAGAAGATTGTTTTGCACTTTCTCTAGCGATAATGGCAGTGACCAGCAATTGTACGGAGGCTGATGCACCAAAAGAAGGAAAAGTTTGCTTTGATTTCCAATACTTTGCTCCAATGTATAAAAGGTACTTTGAGCACTTTCCTTTCCTGCCAGTTACACACAGAGTGACTGCAGCCATCTCTGCAGAGAGATTTATTCCTGTTGTTACAGTGCTAAATGACCCACAGATGCACACTTTTACTGCAATAACATGACCTTTTCCAGGTTAGCGCATACTGCTGTCAAAGTATTTACAATTTGCATCTTGCGTATACATAATTATCCTATCAACTTCCTCCTATATAGTAAAAGCATTTTCATTTGTAGCTGAGGACTGATATTATAGTACCAGTCCATGCAGAAGCTGCAAGAACTTTGGTGCCATTTGTTCTGGTGTCCATTTGTGTTGATTCATTTTGTATTTCACCGATTTCAAGTGCTGAAGCTTTGGGGGTTTCAGGGTCTCTGTGTCTTTTCTGGAAGCTGTTCTGCTACTGCACTCCACAGATCATACTGTGCCTGCGATGAAAACATAGGGTCCTGGCACACTCACATACCTCTTTCTACAGAACTGAATCCCTTTTTCCTATCTTTGCTTCTTTTTATCCAGCAGTAACTGCTAGAGTTTCTAATATTGTTTCTTCGATGGCCACTCCTGTCCTGTGCTGGTTCTGCTTCACAGAAAGACTGCATGATACAAAACTGTAACCCAAGTGTGAAGTTTTTAATATAAGTATTTCTACTCAATGCCAATAAAATGCTTCAGGCACCTGTAATTAAACAGTCTGGAGACAGATCTGCTAGTTAGTACATTCAAAAAATCTGACAGTCTTTCAAAGAGAAGAAAAAAGGGGACAATTGTTCAATGTTAAGTCTTTACTGCAAGAAAAATGAAGTTATCTCCTTCTCCAACAGCCACCAGAGAATTGGCAGTAATTGGGGACTCAAGGAGGAGGGAAAGCCTACAGGTCACGTTTGGGTTTGGTTGATTTGAGGGGGGGGATTGGAGGGGTTTTTTGTTTCTCTGAGATGCTGCAACTTTTAAACAAAAGTTTTTTGTGCTATTTGGAACCTCTACATGGGATTCCTTATGCTTTGGTGTTTTTTCTATCTGTGTCAGTAGGTGTGATCAGCATATGTAACCATCTGCCTCATCAGAAATCTATAAGCAGCAAATTGCTTTTCAAGCATTTCAAAATTGGAATGTAAGGATGTGGAACAGCAATTATTAAAACAAGATGTTAATATGAGAAGAGCCAATTTATTTTTATAAAAAATGTAATTTAATCCAAGAATTATCCGGCGTCTGTTTAATGGGCAACACTCACTTGACCATGCAGGGGAGGGTGAGCTACGCCAAGCACGCTGTCTGTGCGAAGGCAGGTATGGAGGGAGCGTGGAAAAGACACGCAGAGACGCTGCCTGGTGCTCTCCTAAGGCTTCTAAGGAGGATGAGCTGTTTGGGCAGCAGAGGAGAAAGGCAACCAGCACTGGCTCAGAGCAAGCCCTGCCTTACAGGTGGGAGAACAGGTCCTGTGTGTCCACACCAGGCAGGTGCAGGTCTATCCCACCCCTGCAACCCACTTCCCAGAAGGCGATCAGTCTCAAGGGCAAGGGGCTCCAGCTTTTGCTGGCAGAAGCAAACACCCAACCTGATGGAAATTCTAATCCATAATTATTTTCTAAAACTCTCAGCCTGACTGCAATTTGGTTAAAAGTCTATAGATGAACTTCACAGAGGCTTTAAAGAACAAGAAAGTCAACATATAGCTGGTAAAAGCTGCTGCAAGTGACAGCAGACTGTCACATCAAAAGGCTGGAGCAACACTTTCCTTTCAAGAGCTGTACTGGGGCATTTTCACTCTTGCTTTCTAAACACCTACAGCTTGTATGATCAGAAACACTCCTATGGTTAAGCTCTCTTCTCAGACATCTTTAATGCAAAATGCTGTTACAAAACAGCTTTTGCAGGCTCCCAAAGCAAGTACTTCTTGGAAACAGAACTCAGAAGCCAGAGTTACAAGCAAGGATCCAGGTTTTCAAGTTGAGATAAACAAAATCTTTTGCTAATTTACCATTGGCAAGCTCTGTGTTTAGCAAGAAGGCAAAGACAACTTCCCCCAGTGCTCTGCTAGGCAAATGGAAGCACAGGCAACTATTCCAAGCATTTCACAGCAGTACTTTTCCATTTCCCTTATGAAAGGCATCTCAAGCATTAAAAAAAAAAAAAAACAACAAAACCACACACAAAACAAAAAAAAAACAAACAAAAAACCAAACCAAACAAAAAAAAACCCCAACAAACATTTAACTGTAGTGATGGAGGACTTTTGGTTCTTCATCTTAACCCACCATAGACTGGCCTGTTTCCCCCCCCCCCCCCCCCAGCAAGGTGTGAAGCTGCAGGACTGCAGGTAACTCCTGTGAGATGCTGGACAAAGTAGTTTCACTTTGATTTACAGACTTTCAGCAACGCATGTCCTCAAAAAAAAAGAGAATTCAGGTAGGCTTGTAACTCAAGGCTTCATGAAGAAAAACACCAGTGATCCCCTACCGCTGCCTTATTTCTCCCCTGTAAACCTAGACTAACACAAGTCACCCAGCTGGCTACTAAGGAGCATGCACAGCTCTTCCGAAGAGTTCCTTCTGTACCATCAAAAGGGAGCTCTAAATATCACACGAAGTCTTCAACTTCGCATTAACTTCTGTGTTAATTGGCTGGGGACTCACAAACAGGATCGATGATGTTACTCTTGAGGAAGGGCTTATTTCCAGTAACATAGCCACACTAAACAAATTCAACTGCTTGCTTTTGTAGAGACTTTTCAGATGAAAATTTTCCCGCATCTTCTTTTTCCTCAAAGAATTAAATTGCAAACCTGAGAACATCTGAACCCATAGGTGACATTAGCAATGACTGACTTCTTGTCCTTACAGACAAAACTTCCATGTCTTCCCTAACCAGTTTGAAGTGTTGCATGTTCCTTACTCCTGCTGCCGGCTGAAGAAGGCTAGTTATGGCAAAGGACTGAATAAACTACTCTATTTGAGATAATTATAATTAACTCTACAGATTGATTTCTGCAGAAATCATTCTTTAACCAGGACTTCCCTGCTCCCAGAATGGCCTCTACTCAGCTAAGCTATTTAACAGGTTACCTGAAACTCAAGTGCATGAAATTTCAGTTTCATCCTTTCAACCACAGCAATACCTTGAATTAAATTTCATACATCGTATTTCTGTGTGATACTTATATATTCACTTGAGTTTCAGAGACTACTGTAATTACTGACTGACTTGACTCGTTCTGAATCCAGCATCTTCCTGGAAAAATACTATCTAAGCCAAAAAAAAAAAAAAAAAAAAAAAAAAAGAAAAAAAAAGCAGATAATGTCAGATTAAATCTGTATTTTATGCCTAATTCACACGTTTGTTCAGCACAGCCACCTAAAAGGATTGAAGAAGCAGCTGCGAATCTCATCAGGAATAAACTGCAGAACAAACATATTGTCTAAAAACGGAAACAAAATCCCACTATGCTGTGCTTTATATCTAGAAGCATTTAGAGATTATACAGAATAATCAAAGTTTGGGGACCGTTCAGTAACGCAGTCGAGAAGGACGATAGCGTGCTGCGTCGATTAGACTGGCATAAAACAAACTTCTGTATTGTTAGGAGAAAACACAGACGCCATTTGTAAAACAGTTTAGACAAGTGCCCCTAATTATCTCTCAGGATTCCCAACATGTTTAAATACTCTTAGTACATTAAAGAATCAACCAGAGAACATGTAATGTAATATAAAAGCACTCTTTCAAGTGCTATGAACATCTACAGTGTCATTTACTAATCTCTTGGTGACGACCCTGAAATTAAGGCAAGACTGTGCAGTGGAGCATCTAAAGGGCAGGCTTGGAAGTTCAGATATGTGACCTTTGTGAAGCCAAAATCCATCAGTTACAGCCCTTGTCCATTTGTAGATAATCAAAGCTTCCAATGCGTGTTAAAGGTATTATCCATAATCCCTGAAGTCAAAGGTTAACAACTGCACTTCAGTATATGTGACTAATTTGGTAACTATTGGCTGTAGTTTGTTAATTATTTCATGTTGACTATCATGGTGTTTATTTTCTAAAGGAGTAGATTTACTTAAATAAGCAGTTGTCGGAAAAGCAAAGATAGAATTTGGAATGCACACAACTTCAGCAATGGGGAGGGGAAAAACACACCACAGGCTTGGGCAACTACCAGAAACGTTTAGAATCAAAGAAAACTTAACTTTCTTAAGATGATTATTTTCAAAAGCATCAGCATTTATTTTGAGCAACATGCATTAGACACTCATATTCTTGGAGATAACAAACAAACAAAAAAAAATCATTACATCCAGCCTAGTCGGTTACTTTGGGAAAGAGCAAGCCCTTATACCAGATAAGATGTCTTTTTAAAAGCTTTTTCTTCCACATGCTTTGTTCCAACTGTAAAAATTGACCTTTGGTTTTAACAAGCCGTACACACCGCTTGCCCCAGACGTGGGAGGCAAAGAACTGCACGGCCAACACAGCTGATGCACCGGCCCCAGGGTCTGATCCAGGAGCAGGAACCACAGAATTCCACCCCAGGATGCCAAAAGGCCTCCTAGATAGTATTTACTGTTTTATGTTCAGGTGCCTAGCTTCACCTATTTAATAGCACTGTTACTTAAAAGGAATAGAAAAGGTAAAATAGTCCTGCTTTTCACACTACCTTCACCTATTCCTCAAAATTCCCATCCTGCTGAGGTGGGTACAGGTGTACATCTCTCCCTCCCTTTCAGCTGGTTTTAAAAGGACCAATGCATACAGGAAAACCTGAACAAATTCCAAATAATCCTGAGACAATACACCTTATTTTCACAAAATGTCATTTGACCAATTTTTTGAGTACATATTTTCCATTAGCTCCTTGTTACCAACAACAGCTTATTCGTATGTTTTAGATCTGAATTTCCTGTTGCTTTAAAAAAAATGTAAATTACAAGAATTAACAGTGCCCTGTAGTCTTCAGCGGTTCATCCAAGTATCTAGTTGTTGACATTTAAAACATCAGGGCTGTCAAAATGGAAGAGGATAGTCTAGTGCTTATATAAACTTAATTTCCTTGTTTCCATTAAAAAGTTATTAATTAAAAGGTAGTCTCAGCCAGGTTCAAAACTCTTCATGCATAGTGAGCTTCCTCTGATCCTACTCTATTGAGAAGATTTTTTTGGCATATTTATATTCTACTTAGGCAAAAAATAATATATCTATAAATCATCTTATAGCACGCACAGGAGCAGTGGTAGCGTCTTCACAAGACATCTTCCTGCAACATGGACAGGCACAGTAAACCACTGAAGTTTCACCAGTTTACTGTCTCGCAGGTTACTAGAATACCCTGGCCAAATGAAATTAGAGCTATTATGTAAAACAGACCCATTCATATCACTAATTACTTTGTCATATATTTTAAAGTTTCTAAGTCATAATGCCTACCCTGCATTTCATTCTCTACATGTATTAAGGAAAAAGCCAAGTTCTGCAGCAAGTCCATAGACAGACACTAAGAGGCCGGAACATGTTCTAAGCAGGACCAGTTGCCCAACTTATTAGGGTATGTCTTATGTTCTTATGCTCTTCGTTACCTGGGGACACAGGGCTTCAAGCTGGCTGGCTGACATGCGAACCAATTTCACACCTTCTTCGTTGTTTGAGATGGAACAGGCCAAGTTGGCAACCTGTGTCAGAGGTGGGAGAAAACAAAACACAACTGTTAAAACTGGGTTTTATTTCCCTCTGTAGAAAACTTTTTACATACCCCCAATGACCAGTAACCCATCATGAAATACAAAGTGTCCACATTCGTTCAGTTCTAACCACTTTTGAAACCACTAATGACATCTGCCCCTTCTCTAGCCATAAAATCATAACACATCAGAATCATAAAACCATAGTCATTCAAACAGGACAGACAGATCATTGTTACCACTGATTTAGTGAAGCTCTCTCCAGAAAAAAAGGTACAAGAGCATCACTGGCAGCACTTACAGTTAAAAAGCCCATTCCCACTCGTGTGAGACAGCACCAATCACACAATTAAAAAACCAATCCAGCTCCCATGCATCCAAGGATTAAGTCTTCTCATGTCCGTAAGTGCAGGGATGCTCCCTTTTTCTTGAAACATTCCTATATCCTACTGCCTGTCAACACAAAAGAACTTGGAGGCTCGTCAAGCAATTCACCTATGCAAATGGTGCAGTGGTGTTGCAAAGCTCAAGCTGTTTTGCTGGTGTTGCACAGAGCGCACCTCTGCGACAAGATACAGGTATTTGAATGTATTGGCTTGAACTACTTGATGTACTTCTTATCTAGCCAAGACTGCAGTATCAGGCACGTGTTCCTTCAGCCCTCCATTTATGCTGTGATTCATCTAATAAAACCATATGCTGGTACACGTGATTTTGAAGATCCATCCACGATTCTCCGGGATTTGAATAGCATCTGGTGATGCTGAAAACTTTACTCCAGAGCTTTGACCTGCTGCACAGCAGCATCCTTAACTAGGTCATCTTGAAACAGAGGACCTTTTGTAAACACTTGCCTTTTAAGAGCACACAGGAAGGGGACAGCACAGAATTTTTTGGTAATTGAAGATATTCCTCATATCGGAGCTACTCTCAGGGGAAGGAAGTCTGAAGTAAGTTACATTCCTTAGTTGACAGGTGAATGACAAGCATGTTATTCTGAGCCATTTGAACACAGAAAGCTGTAAAAATAGCACAAAGTGAACTGAGATGAACACTGAGTACTGTCCTTTCAGAGACAGAGCAACCTGCAAAACCCCTCAGTAAATGTGCTGTAAAAGCATCATCACAAGCCAGCAGATGCTCGGTAACACCAGTGAACCAGTTTTCTCCATACACTTTTCTCCATAAGCTGGGGAAATTCCATTCTCCCTTTAATTAAACTGTCCCGTGCATTCATATACAAGTCATTTTGAAGTAGTATCTGCAGCTACATCATGTGCTTTTCCCCCTCCCTGAGCCATTCCCTTACGACAGATGTTCCCACACAGAATACATTACTGTCCCACAAACCATCAACCACATGCCAACATACTTGAACGGTGTTTTTCATCAATCCCATTATTAATTTGGGACCAAAAAGCAAGTTCCCATTGCAAAGCACACAGTCTGTTCCTCTCTCCAGCTCCAAATCAAGTTACAATAGATGTAAACCCATGCGCTGTCAAGAAGAAAGGTATGTTTCCAACACTGAACCACCAAGTAAACAGATGCAACGGCACATATTTGGATGAAAACAAACTGAAGTTGAGAGAAAGACTGTGCAGCATCAACACGACACAGAAAACTCTGCCAGCTTTCAGCAATATTAGTGTCCTACTCCTCAACTTTCTTTTCCACTAGTCTTCGTAGACAAGACCTACATATCGAGAGATGGAGTGGCAGTAAGTCTTCAGTTCACTGCATGGTCGTGCAGCTCGCACCCAGCTTAGCCAAGGCTCTTTTCTCCCTCCTTTCTGTTACCACATTTGCTACAGTCTCCAGCTCAGCTCCTCTCTGCACGGTACTACCACCAAACAGCTGTACTCTCTATAATGCCCTATCAGAAAGAGATTTTCTTTTGAACACAGGGTTTTTTCCCCTGTAGATTTGCAATGTCTTAAATCCCTAGTTCACAGTAAGCTGTAGTATATTATGCTTTTGTTTAGAGGCTCAAAAAAAAGAAAAAAAAAAAAAAGACAGTAAAACGCCATGATTTAAAAGTCAAATAAAGATTTTGCTGTTGTTTTAAGCACAGGTCATATTTTTGAGAAACACCAGTTTGCCAATATTTTTTATGGTCCATATTTCCACATCGTTTCTGCCTCCACAGCAGCAGTTACAATCTCTAGGAGCAAGAAGAACACAAAGCTCTATTGAGTAGGGGCTGAATAAAAGCGACATTGAAGCACTACAAAATCAGCCTCTCCGATATCTGGAGATGTTGTGCTCTCTCTCAAGCCAAGTGTGATGAATCAAGCGCACAGAAACCCCGCTCTGTCTGAATACAGAGAGGCAAAGAAGTTTATAATTGAGTGTCCCCGCCATGGTATGATGAAATTTTGCTTTTTTGCACAGTCATTTTTGAACCGTCATTTTTCTTCTGAATACCTCACTGATGGCAATTCTTCTTTAGAAATTGCCTGACTGGGACTGCCAACCTTTATGAAAGAAGCGTGTGTGCTTCCCTGACTGAGGGTCTTTGGCAGTTTAAAGACAATCCAACTGTTGGCTGCTGCATCCCATCCTACTGCTGCGTCTCCAAATCTCAGCACTTCATTTCAGCATGCTTGTCAAAAGAAAGCTATTTGCTTTTGTGGATTAGTTTCTCTGCCAGATTAGCACACAAACTTCCCAGCAAACTATTTGCTGAACATCAGAGCAAAGGAGGGATGTGGCAGCAGCAGAGGCGACTTTAGAGCACTGCAGGACACGGCCCTAAATTCACAGCAATCCAGCATTTACTGCACCCATGGGAAGACTCTGTCAAACTATTGGAAAACACTCAGAAACCTCTTAAAACCTGAAATTTAAGAAGAGCTATGTCAACTAACTAATCAAGTTGTAAATGACGTTACAGTGAGGTATTTTAAGTTGTCATTAATTGTCAGATGCTCTATAGCATGAATTCTAAAATTCTGTGTACCAGCTCAGGTGGACGGTTGTATGATTAAGAAATTCAATTTTAAAAGTACCTGAAAGAGCTCATCATCAATAACTCCTGTGTGATATTTGACAAATAACTTCAAGCCCCCTGTCCGTAGAGAGGATAGGGTACTGCTGGCCAGCTATTTAACAGGTACACATAATACGTAGGATTTTGCAGCTGAGATGAAGACCGACTACAGCCAAATTTGTTTTAAAGCATGCAGAGCACTTGGAAATCATACATTTCTAAAACTTCCAAATAAAATAGAGCACCTCAAGCAAACAAAAATTTCCCTTAAATCAAAATGTAAATGAAATAGTTTCTCCATGCCTCCAACGATGTAGCTGACTGACATAGCAAGTGGTCAGACTTGATTTAGAAAGAACACTTGTGCTTGAGAGCAAAACAGCAATTGAATTCCCGCTGCATTTGTTCATTCTTACCATTCAATATAATCAAGCCCCTTTACATAAGCACTACTGGCACAGGCATCAAAGGAGACAAAAAAAAAAAAAGGCGCAAATAATGTAATCAACCATAACGAGCAATCTCTTGAAAAAAGTTAAAAATACATAGGGAATGAAGACAGACTAGAGAAATTAGACTGACACAGTTCAGAGATACCTCTTGCAGCACTGACAGACCAATTTAAAAGCATCTTTTCCATGCAGTATCAAGGCTCTCCTAGTTCACAGAGTATACGACCATCTCCCAGAGACGGCTTCATGTACCCCAAAAGGCAGGATGGACCCAAAGCAGCTGCTGATGTTTAGATGGCTGAGCTTAACTTTACCCCCAGCGACAAATGCACCGAGCATTAGCGAGAAGTGCACAGACACGGCCATTTCTACAAACTGAACTAATGAACTGGTGCCAAGTAAAACTCAAAGCTGAAGAACTGAACTGGAAAGTAGGTTTCATGCACTGATCAGTTTTTGAAACTCAAATCTGATTGGTATTAACGATGAGATCAGAGTACTGCAAGATGAGATGATGCCTTTGGAGGAGGCATTAGTTAACTGGTTCCTTCTAGAGGTGGGCACCATCTCAGTGCAAAGGGTCAACTGAGAATACGTTATTAACAGGAAAGTATAATTCTAATATAAAAAATATTGTGCCATCTGTCACAGAGTGATTCCATCTCCAACTCTAGTTATTTTGATTCTTCAGAATTTACTAATTTTAAATCAGGAAAAATCTTGACATTTCTAAAGCAGCTTTTTCCGCCATTAGTGAAAATTTGCCAGCCTATGTTTGTGTTGTCAGCTGTTGTAAGACAACTGCTGCCTTTCACAATAGGCAGTTTTTACTTTTTTCACCTGAAATACATTTTTGATTTTAACTTGAAATTTGTTCAGATAATTACTAAGGAGCTGCATCTTCCAGCAATTCAAAGACTATAGCAGCCTCAATTACATGAGCTTGGGGTCATCACTAAGCTGCTTAAATTACGCCGTTGAAAATAATGGAGACATGCTGCTACAGCTTTGTACTTGTTAAACTTTTTCTTTGCACTGACATCCTAGCTTAGGTAGAGGGGTTACTTTACATAGAGCTGTTTATTAAAGGACTGACAAATTGCTTCTTCAGTAAGAGACACAAAAATGCAAGAGAAAAAAGAAACTATAATCTCTAACACATTATATCTTCTTTTTCAAGGATTTCAAAGACTGATACTGAAAGCTTGTATCAAAGTCTTTGCTTCATGCACCTGTATTGACTTCAGAGAAGCAACACCAACTTTTTCCTCCTTGTTTACAGGTCATGTTTTTAGGACAGCTTCTTCAGAAAGTCAGATACACAAAGCCCTCCTAAATGGGTGCTTGATGCAATCATCCAGCAATGGCGTAATCCAGAGAAGGTTCTGTAATGTGTTTATTATTGCACAGTTTGAAATTGTCAGAGCCGTCTCTGCCACGCAGCATTGTTATAAATAAGGATTATATATCGCTATGCAGGAGACAAACACACACTAATTGAATTCTAAGAGTCTGACTACTCCATTTGCAACCGCCGTTGTAAAAATAGCATTGCAGAAGTAAGAGCTTTCAGATGATCTTCCTATTGAAAAACTCAACTTTTCAGTTTAACGTTAACCAGTATCCTCGCATAACTGATGCTCACAAACCCCTGTGCAAAAATAACAAACACAAACTCATTTATACACAGAAAATTTGGGAATTTAAGCAACACGAAAACAAAGCTTTTCAAAGGTGTTCCTGGCATTTTAATTTCTGATTAAACTTCAGAACTTGTTCTATTTTATTTTTATTTTATAATTTCTCTGGGAATGCAAATTAACACTTTTAAGCAGTTTAAAATCCCCCATTTTAAATTCAAAAAAAGAATAGACAGAATTCAACATTTTCTTCTTGAGGGCCTGCTAAAGGAAAGTGTATCTGACATTCTCACAAAATTCAATAGCAGCACATCTAATTTCTTCCTCCCCCATATTAAGCAAACAGTCCAGATTCACTTCGTGATGGTCAAAGCCCATGAAATTAATTCATCTGCAGAAACAACTGTTCCGGCAAAACTAAGTGGCAACCGAGGACTCTCAGAAGAGATGGGTCAATTACGCAATTTCCATCCCTCTTAAAAAAAAGTTTTTTATTATTCAATAAGTCCATACATTTATTAATTCTCTCATATACTACGAATATTCCAGACAAATGTGAGCATTTTAACGTCCAGTCCTAATAGGTACTGCATGAGGGAGAAGTCTGCATGACAGCTATAATCCTACAAACTCACTGGTTTTGCAGAGGCATAGCCAATTATGAATTACGTAAAACAGTGTCACTTTTTTAACGCGTGTAAGGACGGCAGGAGGACTTTGGTTCAAGTCCATAGGGACTCTGGAGCAAATCACCAGGAGTCATGCTGTCAACGGCTCTGTCATTTTATGCGACTTGAGTAGTTGCAAGTGGCTGCAGCTCCACAGAAAGTACCTCGCATGAGCTGCTTGTGGGCAACAGAATCCCAATGTATTAACTTAGAATAGTAAAAGTATTTAAATAAAACAAGCCACACACAGAAGGACTCCAGACGTAAAGCACTGAGGGGAACGATGGAATAAAATTGAGATAACTGCTATTTCCAGAGCTCTGCAACCTCATGCAGAAGACGAGCAATTTTAATTTCAAGTCTGGTTATAAAGGCATGGAGGGGAAGTTTCAGGTAGGTGGAACAAAACTGGCAAGCAAATTGTTTTCATTTTTGATTCAAAAGTTTTAGACAATGAGAAATGGGGGTTCCAGGGTTGTTGGTTTTTTTATTTCAACAGGCTGGCAACTGATTGAAAGAGGAAGGGGATCAGGGACAATATATTGTGTACTTTCTGCTCCCTGTAATATTGAGGCAATTGCTTATCTTTTCATGGGTAACCACTTTTCTTTTGGGATCAAATCTCAAAACTTGCACCTTTTCAGTTGTGTCTGTGTGTCTAAAAATCTAGTTAAAGAATACAGCTTTGCATGTGGCTCTCAACCTAAATGAGCTGTCTCCAACTACCTCTCCAGCTACCCGGTGCCATTCTAGGTATAGCTGTCCCACGAAAGCCCTTTTCAAGACTGGCGAGCCCCTTCCATACCTGGAGTAAATATCCTTCTCCAACAGAGTGCAACTCCACGTGTTGTCAAGGTCTCATAAAGAAGGGAGATGTTTCACACAGCTGGGCAAACCCAGAGTTTGTGCATCATGACAAACCGAACCGGGCTCCATTTACTGAGCAGCAAGTGCAGAAGGGAGAGCACTTCTCTTTCTTGCCAACAGGAAAGTTTTTCAATCAAAGAGGGGGGGGAGAGGTGTTTGAAGGGCACTAATACAATCTGTAAGTGCTCGCAGTACAGGAATACCTTTATTTCCAGACTGGTAGATTATCCTTTCTATAGACCTGACAGAGAGCAGAGCTGGTAAAGGAACAGCAGTGTGCTACGTGGGCACCGTGCCCCTCGTAGATGCAGCTGTAGCAGCAGATGTAACTATTGGCACGGGAACTATTCCTTCCTCAGACAAACAAGCTAAAGTGATAAAATGTTGTTATAAGCACAAAACACATTAGTTACACAAGTCGATCTGAGCTACCATGACAGAAATCACACCGCTGGTATGTAAGGCAGATCTGATCCGAAGCTAAAACTTTCAAAGCGAATCCTCACCTTAGATGCTTCTTAGCAACACAAGTGTTCTTCTTTAAAATAAAAGTGTTTCTAGTAGTCATATTTGGACAGTACCTGAATAATTACCCTTATCCAAAAAAGCCTTTCCATTTATCAAAGTGGAAATTGTAATTCTTTCCAATCTCATTTTGCTTATCACTCAGAGCATGCTGCATTATGATCTTATTAAAGGCTTCCAACTCAGTGCCTATTATTAGCTGTTTAAACCAGTTTTTGGCAATTCAGACAACTGTTCATGGCAAGTTTAACGGTAATTATTAAAGTACATTACGCTCTTGATGAAGGCAACAAAATAGTAAGAGGAATGAGCTCTGCACAGACTTCAGGCAACTCCTTGATGACACTACATGACTAATATTCCGATGCTAATGACTAAGATGATGAAAATCCAGACATGCATCAAGGCATGTAAAAGGCAACATAGAAGTTATATATCAAGAATTAAAACACTTATGCTACATCTATAAAAGCTGTATCTAAAAAGCTACTTAAAAATGCTGTTGGAATTAAGACTCAAATATCTGGAAAATAAAATAGGCCAGGACTCGATTGCTTTTTACCTACCTCTGAAGACATCATGTCAACAGCACCTATACTCAACCATGCTCATACTTCCTGACCTCTTTTACAGATTTCCCCTTCCCCAAAATGCTTCTATCCGTTTCCAAAGGAAAAAGGAACAGAGTAAGTACAGGGCTGTTTCTAGTGGGGTAAAAGGACATTAACACAGTTTTCCAAACCCTAACCTCATTCACCTTCCACTTCTACACCCTTCACATCTCCCTTGGCCCAAGTGTTTAAAGACCAAGCCCCACACTCTCAACAGTCATCCAACATAATGACTGGCCCTACGGAAAAGGTACGGCAGAAATGCCTCTCCTCCACATAGCAGCAGCTAACCGGGATGATTTTCAAATAGAAGAATGTCTCCGAACACCCCGAGCGCTGTCCAGATATGCGAGGGTTCAAATTCATCTTCAATCACTATATCTCTCCCATCAGTGTCACTGTCCGATTACTGATTACCTTGCTTCTCCCGTGTGTACTTACAATGAAATCTCGACAGAAAGATTATCCTGAAGTCTTATTCCTCTTCCAACATGATTTTTAATCTCTACCAGCATTCTACGGACCCTTTCATACATAATTTCATGTAGCATTAGAAGATTGGCCTCAAAAAACACCTTACAAGAACAAAAGTTATTCAGTTAAAAGGTCTCTTGCCTTTACTTATGTATGATGTATTAAATTTGTATATCCAGTTTTGTTGGAAAATAGAAGAACTTTTTTTCTGCTGAGGCTTTCCTACTTTACTGATTATGAATGTAAGGAAAGCATGTTCTACAAGTTGAATTTAATTTATTTATAAATTAGTTGACTAATAAAATGAACTTACAAGGGAAGTGCATCGGTTCTTGAAGAGTGTCGGGCTTCAGAGGGCACATTACTGGTCATTTACTGGAGACATTTGTTTTAAATTGCTGCCAAGGTTATCTGCAGACAGATTACAGACAACGTGCTTTGGAAGAGACATTTTGCTCTCCGTCTTAAAATGGGAAATCAGTCTTGAGTTAGACTAACTCTGCCTCTCTTCTCCAGACCATAGCGCAAGGACATTTCCCTTGTAATACACAATTACCTTCAAAATAAAAGCAAGTAAAAGACACCCCTGAGTTTGCAGATTTTTTGACCCCTGTAAATTAGCTTACTGAACAAGAAAAATAGGTGCTTGGATACCACGGTAATGAGTGATAATGACCCTAGCCTGGAAAATGCCAAGTTTTGAGATTAATATACCCAAAGATTCAGAAAAACATTCCAAGTCAGTATTTGATTTGGGTGTCAAGTGCTGTGCTTGTCTGCACTTTTCACCCAAGATAAATCATCTCTGTCTTTCAGTACTGATACATACCTTTGATGGCAAGCATGAAGAAAGAATATTTAAAGAATGAGCAAAGCCAGCCCACTCCCACCTCCAAAGATGCCAGTTTTATAAACTTTGTATAAGCTTTAGAAATCAGATGGCTAATAAACACAAAGGATAATCTTGTGAGACCAGATTTATTTCTAGATCTGCTGGACACTTCCATTCCATGCTTCATTTTTAATAAATGTATAAGATGCACAAACACCAAGCGCATACCTTTATCACAAAGGTAATTACGTATGCCCAGGTAAGTTCTATCTCATGAACAGGGGATAAGCAAGCCTCAGTTTTTCAAAACCTTTGCTCTGTCAGAAGTCCAAAAGCTAGCTATTATTTTAAACTCAAGCTATGTTTTACCCACTTCAGATTTTTTTAAAAGCCTTTCACATGTAAAAAACCTGCAGCTGTTAGATTCTCTGAAAAATATACAGGCTGCAAGTATGGGCAAATTAGGGTAAACTGCAATAAAAACGTTGTAAGTGTGCAAGGCTTTGGGCTTTTGGAGAGTGGTATTTTTAGACTGAGGTTTGAAGAGTTACTCTAGGACATCAGGCTAGACAGTTAGGGCTACAGAAGGGGAAAATGTCAGCGTGAGAGGCTACGGATAGCTTATGGAGTTCCAAGTGCCCAAATGTGATTCTTTCCAAGCAAATAAATCTGCAGTCTGCATCTGTTCATGGGTTTTCACTGAAGATGAGAAAATCATCTCTCCATATGCAAGATACAACCCAGGGCATTAAAAAAGGCACAGAGCAGTCTTTTCAGATAAATTAAAGCAATTGGAAAAAAACTGATGCTTATGAAATATCATTGAGAGCTTTCACCTCCCTGGTCTTACCAAAGTTTCTCTGAGACAGAGACTTAAAAATAAAATTTGAGAAAAACATTTGACACAGGGGTACTGGGTTCCAGAATAAGACGAGATTAGTTGCTGTTTTCAAGGAATTACAAACTCTCCCTTTCCAAAATATTCTTCAGAAAGCAAACCACTGGAAGGTTTTAACCTGGACTCTGTCCTCATCTCCCTTTTAACTACCTAATTTCTTAAGGTCTGAAAAGCTTTTCCATTAAAACTACACAGTATAAAACAGTGACAAACGGACAACCTAATTTTTATTTTTCTGAAGCATTCAACAGTGTAGAAAAGCTTCTTCTTAACATTTACGGCTTTTTCACTTTTCAGAGAACAGCCAGAAGCGTCACCGCAGTGGCTACAGGGAGCGGTACAAAGGCAACTTGGGCACAAGCACACTTCAAAGCCCGGGACAAACAAAAAGTCAGCGTGGTGCTAAGTGACATCATTAAAAATGAGCACCAAGTTGCAGGACAGCCTAGTTTCTTCTAGGGAGGAACATTAAATCTAAGGATGCTGATGCCAAGCTGTCTTTCCTCAACCTGTAAATTAGGAAGACTTCCACAGTTCATGAGTGAATTTAACTTTTTCTTACACTGGTTCCTGAAATGCTGTCTCTTCTGTTATTCTTGTGTGCTGCATTTAAATTGGCTTCTCAATTCCTGAATTAAACTCCTTTAACAAAATTCAGGGAGAGTGCTAGCTAGTTAATGGACTGTTAGTACAGAGCAATTTTGAAAGCTATCTTTGAAATGTATTATTCAACTGAGAAGTCTCATTTTACTATTTTACCATTACTCAGTTTTCAAAAGGCAGGATAAGGGGGTTAGTATTTTACCACGTGAGAAACAAATCAGATGGAAGCCCTTTGGGACACAGCTTTGGTATAGTTTCTCTAGAAGATACAGACCCAGCAGGCAAATCACATTTCTGCGGTTATTGCACCTTTTGGTCAAATTTGGCTGCCTGGACTTTAGGAACCACAAAGCAGACAGTGCTCTGCTGCCAAGAAGGGAACATTTCAAAATCAAATTACCCAGATCATATGCTTGCATCTCTTCACAGCTACTTGGAGGGCCCATAAACACCTCTGCACTGCAGGAGCAAGAACTCCCCATGCTAACCCAGGGCAGAAGCAGCACTGCCACTCCTCCAGTCTAGCCAATACCTGCAACAGGTTAGTGTCCAAAAAAAAAAAAAAAAAAAATATATATATATATATATCACGGTCCCCTCTAGTGGCTGGTTCACCAGGAGAGCAGCACTGACTCCTCCAGGTCACAGGACAAAGGGGTCCTAAATCCAACGTGTAAAACTTCTCACTAATTCAGATGGGGTTCCGTTGAGTTACCTAGTGCACAGCGGTCTCTAACGTGCATTTCTTCCCATCAGTTCACATTAAAGGAAAGGATACATTCTCTTCTACATCTGAAACAGGAGCCTGTCAATCACAGTGTGATACACAACACAGCTCCATTCTGCACTGCAGCTGTTTTGTCACATTTGATGTCTTGAGTCACTCAGAAGCATTTCTGAGGGTAGTTACAATAAACTCCCCAGCACGCTTATCTTCCACTGAAATCAGGTGGAAGTAATCACTTCTCATTTCACCAAGTGGAACATCTTCTGTTCTGCTCTTACACAATCTTTTATTGTTTCTCCAGATACCTGCAGCCGAGTTTTCTGCCCGAGAGCAGAATCATATGGGAACTTGCAAACATCCTTCTCCATTCTGGCAGAGACAGACCGAGACATTGTAAGTGCAACCCACCCCGACCTGTCTTCCTTCACAGTAAATTTGACATCGCATATGACTCTGCAGTGGCTCTCTATCCCCTTGAGACAAGGGCTCTGCAGGAGTACTATTCCCCTTCTGTCAAAGTGAAGCGTATATATTAATCCATCTACATTCATGAAAGAGGTTTAGAAGCCATCTAGATCATGCTACTCTATAGCTATAGTTACATTTTAGACAGCAAAAGCAATATGCAAGCCTTCAAAAAGTTGTTGCAGCAGCATATCATTTTAGCAGAACCTTTTGATGCCCGTCAGAAATATTGTTTAATGCATACTTTCAGGGGAATAGTCTTTCTTGAAAGAGAGACTGTTTGGCTGAATAGAGGTTCTGTAAAACTCATTTGCAGCTTGGCATTTTGTACACAAGGTAAGGTCAGTAAAAACAGCTCTTACACGCCAGTGAGGACAGCCACCTGTTGCTTTTCAGGCGGCACACGTATTCTGAAGGAGCAGGGAGCAAGGACTCACCTAGCAAGGGTGGGAGGGAAGCTCACAAATGGAGCAGCACAATTATTCCTTCGTAATTACGCCAATAAACTCCATGTGTGGACACCACACACCTACTGAAGAGGTGTCAGAACTATGGCAGAATAGGCACTGCTATTGTTATGCCAGTCAACTTCTCCTGTAAACAAGCCCTAAAAATAATTTTCTAGGTAAGTTAGGCTTGCAACATGAAGAAGGGAAGCTTTAGACAAAACTCGCTTCAAAGCGTTCCCACTACTGCGTGTGGCATGGCCCTACCCTGCTGCCAAGGCAGGGACACAGCAGCACCGTCTTCCACCTGCCGTTTTGTTGAACAATGTTAGTTACTTAAAATTTAGAATAAAATAACTTTAAAACTATATGAAGATGGCATTTACACTGAAATGCGGCAGGCCAGAAGTGAAGAACGGATACCTTCGAAGAATTGAAGACTTTCATTGCTTATACGCCAACTCTGAAGAGCTGGACTAGCTTGATGCACCCTGGACGATGGGGCAGTTGCACACCATGCTCAGAGCCCCTAAGGCTTTAAAAAAAAGTGAGAAAAATACAGCGAGCGAGAGTCAGAAACTACTTTTACTTGTGTTTGGTAAGTCTTATTGTTGAACAATTTAAATCTGCCAAGTTGTGTTGAATGTATCCCCGATGAGCCTAGGAGACGCATGGACTCAATTATCAAATGCAGTGATACCAAGAGAGCAAAAATACATTAAGCAGTATCTGACTTCCCAGGTAGCCGCTGAGGTTAAGCACATGAGCCAGCTGATGCCTCAAAGTGTACTGAAGCGCACAGGAGGAGTTTTTGAAGTTTATTCCTAGTGGCGTGTTTCTTCAACAATACCTATAGACGTTTGCTCCTTGGCATTTAGCATCAGCAGGCACAAAACTCTCATGCGAAACCAATGGCAAGAGGACAAGGTTACCGAGATATATCTATGAATACAGTGTACGAACTTACATTGCTCTTCATAAAAACACTACCTGTTGGAAAACTATCACATTTATTAGTAGACTAATGATCTTTAATGCATTTTAGTTAAGACAGGTCAGTCCCACGTAAGCTGATCTTCCCACAGATTAGCTTTAGTCTGAAGTAACACCAGTGTGAGAGCCTTTGGGTTGTTATTAGAAAAAGGTGGCAGGCATCAGTTTTGTTGTTATTGAGAGTTTTCTGTTTGTCTGTTTTTTGCTCTTTACACATACTCAAGCAGGTTTTCATTCTAAAAGTCTTCACGTAAAAGGCCTGTTTATATTTACTGGTATTTTACTGAACAGAAAAAATCTCCAGGCTTCAAGCAACGGGCCAAACTGTACAGCAGGACAGTCATGCCACAGTCTCCCTTACCCTGTATCACCATCTCCAATTAACAAATCAAGTAAAGGTAACGGCATAATGTACTTGCATTGTATCATATCTAAAACTACATGGACTATTGTGCTGGTTTTGGCTGGGACAGAGTTAATACAAAAAAGATGTGGACAGGCTGGAGGGGGTCCAGAGAAGGGCCACCAAGATGATCTGGGAAGCCCGCCGTATGGGGATAGGCTGAGAGAGCTGGGTTTGTTCAGCCTTGAGAAAAGGAGGCTTAGAGGTGATCTCATCACCATGTACCAGTACTTAAAGGGGAGCTACAAAGAAGATGGTGGCTCCCTTTTTACAAGGAGTCACATGACGAGGACAAGGGATAATGGGTACAAGTTACTCCCAGGGAGATTCCAATTGGACACGAGAGGAAAATTTTTCACATTGAGAACAGTCCATCATTGGAATAATCTCCTGAGGGAAGTGGTTGACTCTGCTACACTGAATACTTTTAAGACTCAGCTGGACATGGTGCTGGGCCATCTTGTCTAGACTGGGCTCTTGCCTAGAAAGGTTGGACCAGATGATCCTTGAGGTCCCTTCCAACCTGGAATTCTATGATTCTATGATAATTTTCTTCATAGTAGCTAGCATGAGGCTATGTTTTGGATTTGTGCTGGAAACAGTGTTGATAACACAGGGATGTTTTAGTCATTGCTGAGCAGAGAGTCAAGGCCTTTTCTGCTTCTCACCCCATCCCACCAGTGAGCAGGCTGGGGGTGCACAAGAAGCTGGGAGAGGACACAGCTGGGACAGCTGACCCCAACTGCTTAAAGGGATATCCCACACCATGTGATGTCATGCTCAGCAGAGAAAGCTGGGGGAAGAAGAAGGAAGGGGAGGACATTCAGAGCAATGGAATTTGTCTTCCCAAGTAACCGTTACACATGATGGAGCCCTGCTTTCCTGGAGATGGCTGAACACCTGCCTGCCGATGGGAAGCAGGGAATGAATTCCTTGTTTTCCTTTGCTTGCGTGCACAGCCCTGGCTTTACCTATTAAACTGTCTTTATCTCAACCCACAAGTTTTCTCACTTTTACTCTTCCGATTCTCTCCCCCATCCCACTGCGGGGGAGTGAGTGAGCAGCTGGGTAGTACTCTGTTGCCAACTGGGGTTAAACCATGACAGCTACGTAACAGTAGCTGCTGCTTTTTGATAAGCTTACATTTTTAATTATTTAAATATTAAATTAAATTGTATTTAAATTCATTAAAAATAATTTAAAAAGCAAATTTATTACAGAATTCGGTATTTGTTTCAAGAGAAATGAAAAGTGTGGCTTGCCTAGTCTTGCCTTAATTTAACTAGTGATAATTTAATTTTAATTTGTACCATCTTACCTCAATCAATTTGTTGGCATGTTCACGGAAAACCTGGGCATATTCTTTAACTTCTTTTTCGTTCCCATTCTTGGCAGCTTCAATCAATACTAAAAGCGGAACGTTTGTTTCCAGAAAAGAGTCTGATACATGGTCCATAACAGCTTTGCGGAGCTAAAATAAAAATAAAAGAATGAGATATTTTTCAGTAGTGTTCCACTGCTGTTTTCTTTTTACTGTATTCATATGTAAAGCTTAAGTACTTGTCATTGATCCTTTTTCCTTTGTGTGGTCAAGGCTTTCCCTGCACTAAGTCTTGTCTATACACTTTTTGCTTCAATTTAAATTAAATCTCCTTAAAAAACTGTATTAGTTATATAAGTGCAAGTCACCAGTTTAGCCACAAATATTGATTTAGCAGCTCATATTGGTTTTGTCTGAGTAAATTTGCTGCTTTCCCTCAGGTGATTAAACAACACGCTGATTTAACTTTTTTATTTTTCTACTAGAATAAAAACATTTTTCAACAAACTTGATCCATATTCACATTTACTTGAAAAGGGGGATATATTGCTTTAAAAACCAAACAGACAAAAGATTGATGTTACATAAATAAAGTTCTCAAAGAAAATAACCTCTCTGGCATGAATGCCGTCAAAATTGTAAAACATACCTGATTATGTTCAAAATCCATAAAATGTGAAGTTTGTTTTGGGTTTGGTTTTTCTTGGTTTTTCTGTTGGTGTGTGTTTGTTTGTTTGTTTGTTTTTTAAAAATCTCTCTTGGCACAAGGATGACTGAGAATCCAACATCTTTATTACACAGTTAACAGGGGATTGCATTTCTGCCCCCTGCTTCCCTGTGAACCAGGCACTGGAAGCTTCTAGCTTTTAATTCACTAAATACAAGCAGGGAAGCCCACTGCCACTGGAAACAAACCAACAGATAACCTATTTCCAAGAGGGTAAACATGCAGGAATGCATTCGTCTCAACAAGTATCAACTTTATATATTAATTACCTGTCTACGCAAGTCTCTGGTCTTTTTGGTCATTTTATCAATTGCAGAGTTCAATGCATCACTTCTTTCTTTGCGTCCAGCCTGAAAAACAAGAGACGGAGGTAAATGGGTATTCAGGGTCTCAAAGTAAAACCAGTATTATTCATTTCAAGTACACTGTCAGCTGCTTTTTTTTTTTTTTTTTTTTTTTTTTTTAAGTGATTATGCACACTAGAAGTAAAGTCTCTGCCTGTTTGGCCACTACAGGAACATCTGACATCTTAAGATTGTAGCTTTAACACTCTTCAGGTTTCTTTCAGAAGAAAAGGATGGTTTCATAAATCTAGCTGTCTTTCTGCTCCTTATCAGCTGGAGACCATATTCAACCTCCGAGGTTCAGATTTTTCTGCCAGCTCCGTCAACCACCCCACGGCTGGCACTGCATCGAGCCCAGAACAGCCCTGCTTCAACCCTCAATTGAATTTGAGGAGATTGCCCGAGGCCAGCGTATTGCACGCAAACACCTCCCACGCTGCCTTCAACCTGCAGGTATGAGCACCGTGCAAGCAGTCCGCAGGGCTGCGCACCCGATACAAGTGCTCCCTTACACACCTTCCTACCTAACGATCACAGAAGACTGCTCTTCAGCAGTTGGTCAAAACCTCAAAATCAATTATCTTAAAGGTAAAATCCTTATAAAACATTTGAAGGGGATGAAACCCAACATTTCAAGTAAGTATCCAGGCCCGCCCGCTGAGAGCTGGATTTTGCCAAGTTTCAATACAGCAAGTTTCGCATTAGCCCTGTTGTTAGAGAGGGCAAGGGGCCAAGAAGCAGTGCAGCTTCTCTCTTTCTAAGCAGACACTGGGTCAAAAATATCCTAATTTGTATCAAATCGGGAGTGTTAGATAAAACAATGGTGGTGGTCTGGTTTTGCTGGGAGGTTTTTCTGTATAATGGAGCTTATATTAGACTTTTGAAACACACTTTATGCAACCACAATCCAATTTCTGAAGTTCTAAGCCACGATCAATAGAATTATGCTGTTGAGTAGAAAAACCATTTAGTAGCACTAAAGTGAAGGTATGCCAGTTATCAGCTCTCCAGGTGACAGGCTGGTTTGAAATACCTGGATAGGCAGCCTTGAATCTAAAAGATGGAGTCCACTCTACAGCAGAAATAAAAATTAAACAAAATCAGGGGGTGGGGATTAGGATGCTGCAAAGTCATTGTAGTTTAATGAATTATTGAAGATTTGTCACCTCCCTGATCAAGCAATTTGATTCTCATCACAAAAGGTAACCGAAAAGGGACTGAAATTAAAACCAGGAGCTCATTCTCACTATGCCCCAGCCTTCGGCAGACCCGGTGTTGGCCCATTCTTCACTCCACATTCAAAAATCAAAGCTGAAGTCTTGAAATAAAGTGAAGATTAATGCTACCTATGTATCAAACAGTTTGCTGTTCCCATGCTTGGTGGATATGAAAACCAAAACTCAGTCAGTTAGGCTAGAAATCCCCTTTCAGCTTGCCTTGAACGCGATGGCTTTGTCCCAAGCCGCAGGTCAGAGCGTGCTGGTGGCGGTGGGCACTGCCTGCACCCCGAGGCGGGCAGCGGGCTCCTTGCAGCAGGCAATTCGCCCGAAAACCTGAAACCTGCCAACTAGCACTGCGCAAACTAAAAGCCTGCTCTGAGACATAAACCTGCAATTGCAGCTGCTTGCTCTTTCTCATGCATCCACACCAGTTTACCTGCTATAACGTGACCATTTTACTGAACCCATGGCACCCCCATGCACACGTGGGTGTTTTTTTCCAGGAATATCTTTGGATCTAAGATATATACTCATCTGTTATGTAGAAAGCCAAACATTCAGCTATTCCAAGAAGTGCCATTTTACTTCTCCCTGGGTGCCCCTACATTACCATTTTAACGCGAAGCAGGAGCACACTTTTGAAGCGAGTCCACCCATCGCTTCCACTTTGCTGTCCCTGGCTTCACAGCCCAGAGCAGCCTCGGTGCACGAGGACCGGATGCCTTTTGGATGAGACGAAAACCAAGAGATGACTTCCACTAATGGACTTTCAGTTCATGAGACCAGACCACAGCCAGTTCTATGTAACATGCCCTGAAAAGCATGCAATGCATACATTGCGTGTCCAAGCAGCACCAATTTCATACTGTTGATGCGTTCCTATTAAGCTACACGACGTATTAGCACAGAAAGAGCTGTATAATCTAAACCCATTAGATTTTAGCAAGGCAGCTCCAGTTTATTTCCACCTTGTTGGCATTCAGAAATTTTAGTACAGAAGCTCGTCAAAAGTATTAACAGAATTTCCTCCTGAAGGTTTCAACATAAAACGCCCTGCTAATTTAGCTGCGGTAATTCAACAGTTTAGCACATATAGCTACTAACCCGGCTCCTTCGTTTATGCAGCGGGGCAGAGCAGGATGAACACGACAGATGCCCACATCTCTGTGGCTACAGAGACCCTGTTGTTATTAACATCTTAAATCATCACAGCCAATTCTAACCAAGGTCCTGGCCCAGAGACAAGGCCACCAAGTTTTGCCCATCTGAAGTTTCTTGACCTTTTTTTGCATAAAATGAAACAAAACACCAACTGCGGGACCAATTACACCCCATTAGGTCCAAGTAGAGGCAGCTAGTGGGACAGTGGTCGCTGGAGCCCACGAAGAGCCGGACAGCCTGCAGCTGCACAAACCCTCCAGGGCACATAAGCACACTGAAGATCATCCTTGACCACAACAGTCACTTTGTCCAGGCTCCCACACACCCCATGAATTTCACCCATTGGTTCCACTCAACAAGTCCTCTCTCAAGTAATAAATCGTGTTTTAAAAGCTCCAAGCGACAGTTCACCACCTCTAGGTAATTTGTTCCAGTAACCCATTACCCCTACTATTAAAAAAACTGGCCCTTGTTTTTAGTCTAAATTTCCACTGAGAAGCCAACTAATGAACCAGCAGCACAACACCAGCTATCAGCTTCTCTTATCCATAGGATTAGGAGGACTCACAATAGTGACGCCTGAATATTCAGATTACTAATAGGATTTTTCGATATTCAACACAAAACTCTGCTGAGGGAATCACAAGCTCTGCAGTCAGTAAGCACCTAATAGATTCAGTAGATTTAATAGGGTCATGCTGACCATGTCAGTCATTTTGCAGTATGATACTACAGCTCTGTCCAGTATCACGGATAATAAATTTAGCCACCGTGTAAATTTACTTTAAATTAAATCAGATCTTTATCAAAGAGGCTAGAATTGGTGTTAAAAATTGCTCATTTCCCCCACCCCCCCATAACCTCTGCTCTTCCACCACCATTGCTACCCTGCTTGGAAAGCAACGCAAGCAGTCACTGTCGCATCCTTGCTGTTCCAGCTCACACAGCTATCCCACTAGGGCTTGTTTTAATGGCTTAAAGCAAAGAAAGGGGATTTGTATACAGGGAGGCAAGTGGAATCACCATCTCTGTCACAAAGCATTCCCTTTGTAGGCCTGCCATCTGAATTAAAACAAAACCAAAAGAAAAATCTGAACGAAGTTTTTCCTGCAGCTACTGATGTTAAAATCTAACCCCAGCTGATTTATAAAGGTAACAGAGCACAGCGGTGGTGGTGGTGCATGAATGCTGTCTTAAAGCCACCAGGATCAGCAGCGCATGTATTGCAATGAGTTACTCACAAAACCATGTTTTTATAGCTAAATATCAAAAACTTTCACTGTTAATCTCAACGGTTCATCGTCAGTTTAGGTTAAGCTAAGACTACAGAGCTATTAAGAGAAACGGTGCCTCCTGCCCAGCGCCAGCGCTCACAGCGTACCCACCCCTGGAGAGCCCAGCATCCCTGCTCCCCTAACCACCACCCAGATGTGAGCCAGATGTGCCACCGCTGCATGACCGAGAGCCACCACTGCCCTGCCTGCCACCCACCACGCAATTACCTAAAAAAGATGGTCTGCAGAGAGGTTTCTGCTTCAGGTAATCTATGAATTGTCTTCTGAGCTTTGTACAACAGGCAGCATCATGGTTAACGATGGTGATTTAATAAGTGAAAAAATGAGTGTTTGGCATACCTTCCTCTGGGCAAGCAGTGGCAAAGGCAGTTGTACGTCAGCGCACCACTGCCGAGCAGTGCTTTGCGGGGAGGCAGGACACTCAGTGCTCAGATTCAGTTTGTCACATGCTTCATTTTTGCCTCGACACCTAGCCTAATTACACGTCTACAAAGGATAACCATCCATACCTCTCTATTACCACAATACAAGGGCTGCAAACAAATTCCAGATATAATAGTGCTGATTCAAGACCAGGAAGGGTAAGCAGCAAAGTATGACACACATGAATTTCAGCAGTGTTTTCGTATCTGAGGTCTGATGGTTGAGGAAGCAGGACTATACGCTGGTTTGTTGCAGGAAGGAGTCTCCCATGGCGAGCCTGTAGCTCACCAAAGCACGGGGGCTGCATATCATCCATCGTTCAACAAGAACCTGAATCATCCATCCAGGGTTCAACAAGAACCTGAATCAGAATAAAGGCGGCTGCACTCCCCCTCCTGCGCAGCTTGCCGTGCCATGCTGCTCCCACCCTGACGTCCCTCCCCGCTGCCAGGCTGCAGCCATGGCGGCCCCGCGCTCCCCTCAGTGCCCACGGAGAGGGGAAGGCTGGCTCCTGCACTCACCCTGGTACAAGAGGAATTAAAATGGGCAACCAGGGCCAGGTGCAGAGAGCTGCCAGACAGGGAGGTGACAGTCACCACGCTACAGCACAACACGCGTTGCTCCCAGGAAGACAATGACACCCGGCCTATGGTGCCCTGTCCCATCCCTCCCGAAGGACCTCTGCGGCTAGCCTGAAGAGCTGGACACGTCTGTTAATGATGCACTGCCTTGGACAGGCCTTTTTCTTGTGTGTCCACTTCTTGGGGCTCACCGCTAACCCAGCTCCATGGTAGCGCATCCAAGTGATAGCACGTGCACGGTAACGCTACAGCCACATGTCTGTGCTCATCTCCTTTGCCTCGCAGTCTCACTGACGCAGCACAAAGGCTATCTTTTAGCAAAAAAGCAGCATATACTCCCGTGATCCCCAATGTGCTAACATCCAGCAAAAATTAACGCAATCACTTCTTCAGGCAGAAGGGTGAGCTGTCTGTTTGCATGGTGCCACACACACGACTGCAAATCCCGGGTGCCCCAGCCTCGCCCGCAACTCCAGGGCCTGCCATCCTCCAAGCCCACAGCACAAGTCACGCAGCCCACATCTACATCAAGTAAAATCAGCTTATTTGTTGTTCTTAATACACTAGGAAGGCTTCCACAAGATGTCAGCCTAACTAAATGACAACGCTAGCCTCAGGGTGCAATTCTACTTTTCCAGCACGCACGTTTAGCAGGAAAACCAGTTCTTTGGCTGCTCACGGAGTGGGGTAAGGGAGAAGCCCCCAAGAGGGTTATTTGGTCCTAGCAAGCTTATTCCCGAGGCGGACATGCCATCTTCCCTCTCCATGTCGCATGTGACGATTTGGGTCATTAGTTCGAAGCGCTCTTTCTGGCAAAAGTCCCCAGATGGCACTCGTACGTGGCTTTCCTCAGCACGCAAGTGAGTTTTCAGTCTCGGGAGAAAGACAAGAGCGTGAGTTTTGCGGACAGCTGGGGTTTATTCCCAGCCTGTTACACCTCAACACCCCAAGCAGCTCTCGAGGAACAACATGAATATTACTGCAGAGTTCCAGACTTAAGGGAATCAGATGCACGTTTTTGGTAATATCTGTTATTTCATGGCAAGTGCACGTAAAAACATGTTTTGCTAAGAAAAGCACCCATAAAGTTCGTGTTAACAGTTTCCCAAACAGGAAACTCACTGGCAAGGTGCTAAATAGCCCTTGTTTGGTTACGGGCCAAAGAATGGAGAGCTTTAGAAAGGAAGCAACTTACCGTGTTTGAACATTAACTCTTAACTCTGTGCCAAATTACACAATGTTAATCTTATCTTACAGATACTCATGCAAAAAAGCAAAATGTTTCCAAAAGATACCTAATTTCAGCCTCCTGGTAATAGCGAAAAGAGCTAGCACAGGAGAGGAGTAACATTTGACCTTATAGCCGTTGTCATTTTGTTAATTGCACCCTTTGGAACGTTGTTTTTAAATGTTATGTTATCATATTTAAATGTTGTTAAAATTCAAATCAACACTTCAAATCAGGATTTTGCACCAGATGAGCCGCTATGAGAAGCGCAACCACAGGTACTTCAGCGCAGTGGTTCCATCAGACAGCTGGCAACTGACAGCTAAGGCTGGATTTCAGCTTCTGTACTTTTTGTACAGTGAACATTAAACATGAAGAAACTCTTTAAATAGGTTTATGTAATTTCTTGGCATGTATTTCTTTCACTCTAGAGCAAAATATTTACTGTGGCAGAGCAATTTAAGAAGTTTACCTAGCATTTCCTAATTTGCTTTATTATTTTTTACTTTCCTGATGGGTTGGGGATGGATTTTTTCTGTTTTGCTTTGGGTTTTTGGGTGGGTTTGAGGTTTTGTTTGTTTTTAAGGAGTTCACCTTCTCCATCCCCTTTACTTTCCACGTAGCACTTCCCTCAGCCTGCTCTGGACAGGACAGCCCACCACAAAAGAAGTACCGCAGTCAGTATTACAATTACACCACAGGACAGCGAAGGGAGCGGCTGGCAGACAACAGCAAGTCTTAGTTTAAATAAGTACCTCTAAGAAACCAAAGCTTAATAACAAAGGTAAACAGCCATTTTATTTTAAAAGCTTCTTTTGACACAATCCTTCACCTTCCTCAAGCAGCATGGGAAGTTTGTTATTCTCACCTCATCCCATATCTTGAGGTCGTAAGCGATACCTCGCCACTACAGAGCAAACATTTTCAAGTGTTTTCTACTGTATTATTGCTCTATATCTCGAGGTGAAAATAAAAGAAACTTACTCAAGCTGCTTGGAGAAGGAAGCTAACACCCCCTTGGCCTCATCCACATGAAGTCAAGGCCAGAGCAGCTGCTCCAAAGGCTTTCCTGCACATCCACACAAAAATCCTAAAACCCTAAAAAAAAAATTTAAATCAAGTCTGTTCATTTACCTTTCAGTACCAGCTAACCCGGAGGAGAGTATGCTCCAGATAAAAGGGCAATGAACTTTTAAAGCAAGCAGCCATGACAGGACATTTGCCTCCTCCACGCTGTCTCTGCACGCTCCGGCCAGAGGCCAGCTCAGCTGTAACAGCACAGGCAGCTTTGCATTTGCAGAAACGGTGAACCTGCAAATTTCTGCAACTCTAACACACACAGGATAACTGTTATGGACCTACCCTGCAGCAAGATGCTAAGGGCAGTAACGTCCCCCCTTTCACGGGGGGCACAGAACACCAGAATGTGATCGGTGACTGCAAGGAAGCCCTCAAACTGCTCTGAGCCCTGATGGTAAATGCCAACCTCATGACTTCTCCTGCACTCCAGTCCCTGGGAAAAAGTGAGTACAAAAGCCACTGTTTGAGGGGGAAGGAAAAAAAAAAAAAAAAAACCACAAAAAAAGCCAACAGATTTCATAACTGCATGCTGTCAAGCTGGATTCCAATTAAATTTTTCCTGTGCCCTAACACAAGCTTTGCTTTTTCCAGAAATTTCTCATCGCTTGAAACATTCGCTCCTGTCCTTTGCTCCCGGGCTGCGTGCTGTACTTTGACACACCACCTTCATCTAAATGACTGTTCTCTCCCTTAACCACTTTTGCAGGGACCACGGTCGCACACAGTTGTTATGTGTAGCTGTGAGCTGCCAAATCCCTCTCACCTCTGCAAAAAGCTGGTGCTAACCAGCATCCTCTGTTCAAACTGTGACTACTTCCCATCTAAAAGTTCCTTTTATGTGGCGATATTTAACAGAAAACAGGCAGCAGCTAGCACTAAGGCACTTCCAACCGCAGCTCTGCGCTGCTTTTAACACCAGCGGAATACAGCCAGCGCAGATGTAGGAGGGGGAAGCGGGGTGGCGCAAGTCTTTCCTACTCCCTCTGTCGTGGGGACGAAGGACTCCTACCGTTGATTTTTTCCCCCTCTATCAGTGGTCTTTAACACGATCACAGTATGCACCACAATGCTTTAAAACAGCAAAGCTTCTGGAAAACCCAAACAAAAGGCACGTCACCAGGTGACGTCAGCCTATATACAGCCCTGTGTGGTCGCAGCGCATAAGCAAATCCATTCTTGTACCGCTTCCCTGAAAAGCTTTTCAGTAAATGCACTCATGCTACTACAGGAGCTTCTCTCAGCAATAAGCCACCCATCTGCCATCAACAAGTTAGGACTAAAGGAAGCCACAGCTGCGGAAAAAGAGAACGTGAGCTTCAATTAAACAGCTGAGCAGCCACAGAGGATGAAAACTTGTATTAAGCCTTGATTTAAAAATTGCAGACCTGTCAGAGGAGATCAAGCCAGTGATTTCAAAAGGAATATTCCAAGAGAGCATCGTGGATTCAATTTTGCACTAATATTAAAGGACACTAAACCCAGTAAATTATTCAAAGGCTGTCTTACATTAGAGCCTTTTACAGACTCACCGCGTTGAGTCTAAAACTACGACTGAATGCAACCTCCAATGTACTCAAAAGAATGGGTAAGTTCCTACATTTCTATATACCTTGTATAATGAATGACCGGCTATGCTTTAAAGGAGCAGTTAGGTGCTAAAGCAAATTTTTCTGCACTGAACCTTATGAAAAAAAAAAAAAAAATTGTTTTCTGGTTGTGACACTGTAATCCTCCGTAATAGAGATAAAGACTCATCCTAAGTGTAATATCCAAGTATTCTGTGTTTCGTAGTAAGTTGTTTCTTGCATTTAGAATTAGCTTGTCAGAAATGCATGGCAATGTTATCTGCAGTGAAATCTTCCATCGTGATGTTCAAAGTATACTGATAAGGCTATCCTATCTTGTTGTTTTCCTAAATTATATTCTGCAGGCTTACATTTCAAGTGGCCATTAGGGGCTCGTATGCTGGCAGCACTATATGCAATGAGTATGGTTTTAAAAATGCTGCCTGCCTTGGGCATGGCTTGTCCACCAAAATGTCGCTGTGAGAAGCTGCTCTTTTACTGTGACTCTCAGGGGTTTCACTCAGTGCCAAACACCACTGAAAAGGGCTCGCTAGGTTTGTCACTGAGGCACAATTATATTTCTGAACTTGAAAGGGATCAATTTGCAAGCTTCAGTCAACTTACTTGGCTTCACTTAGATCATAATCAAATTGCAACAGTCAGAGAAGACTCTTTTCAAGGACTGTATAAACTTAAGGAATTAGTCTTAAGTTCCAACAAAATCTTTCATTTGCCAAACACAACTTTTAGCCAGCTGCTTAACCTGCAGAATTTGGACCTCTCTTTTAATCAGTTATCCTCTCTGCACCCCGAGCTCTTCTACGGCCTTCGCAAGCTACAGACCTTGCACTTGCGATCCAACTCCCTGCGGACCATCCCGGTCCGCCTGTTTTGGGACTGTCGTAGCCTGGAGTTCCTGGATTTGAGCACAAACCGCTTGCGAAGTTTGGCTCGCAACGGATTTGCGGGATTAATCAAGCTGAGGGAGCTTCACCTAGAGCACAACCAGCTGACAAAGATTAATTTTGCTCACTTCCTCCGGCTAAGCAGCCTGCACACGCTCTTCTTGCAGTGGAACAAAATTAGCAACTTGACATGTGGGATGGAGTGGACCTGGGGCACCTTAGAAAAGCTCGATTTGACGGGAAACGAAATCAAAGCCATCGACCTTACCGTCTTTGAAACTATGCCTAACCTTAAAACCCTCCTAATGGATAACAACAAGCTCACCACTCTGGATTCCAAGATCCTAAGTTCGCTGACATCCCTCACCACCGTGGGCCTCTCCGGCAATCTGTGGGAATGCAGCCCAAAGATCTGCGCCTTGGCCACATGGTTGAGTGGCTTCCAAGGTCGGTGGGAGCACTCCATCCTCTGCCACAGCCCCGACCACACCCAGGGAGAGGATATTCTGGATGCAGTGTATGGTTTTCAGCTTTGCTGGAATTTATCGACTGTTGTTACGTCCGTGGCTACGACGTACACAGTTCCGACTACTGAGTACACGAAAAGAATAAGCTCTTCTCATTTCCATATGGGAGACAAAGAGATTCCAACTACGGCAGGCATGGTCGTTACCACTGAAGAACATTTTCCCGAGCCAAACAATGCCATCTTCACTCAGAGGGTAATTACAGGAACAATGGCTTTATTGTTTTCTTTCTTTTTTATCATTTTTATAGTGTTCATCTCCAGGAAGTGCTGCCCTCCCACACTAAGAAGAATTAGGCAGTGCTCAATGATTCAAAACCACAGGCAGCTCCGATCCCAAACACGGCTGCATATGGCAAACATGTCAGACCAAGGACCCTATAACGAATACGAACCCACCCACGAAGGACCCTTCATCATCATTAATGGCTACGGACAGTGCAAGTGTCAGCAGCTGCCGTATAAAGAATGTGAAGTATAATACCTACATGCCATCAAAAATTAAATCAGATAAGTAACCTATTTTAAAATTGTAGGGGACCTACATCAGATTCTAATTTTTACAAATGTTGACATAAAGCCTAATTTTCCAAGCTACTTAATGGAAACATTGTTTATGGAGTGGTGCAGTATTTTTAAGTTTTTTAAAAAAATAAATCCATAATATTTTCAGTGTTAAAGAAGCAATGATTACATTAAACTTGCACTCCTAATGTTTAAAAGTCTAAAAAGATGCTCACCTCAAACTATGTAAAATGTGTCATGTTATGTAATTATATGACTGTGTGTGAACATTTATACCCAAGTCTCCATATTCTACTTTTTCTAATGAAAGCAGTCCGAGGGGAAGGATACTGGGTATCTGTACAGAGATCTGTGGGGGGACATACGCTCCGTTTGTTCCACTGCAGCTGTAGGATCCCAAACGCTCCAGCTGGCTCTGTTCACTTTAAAGGCAGCCGTGGAGGAAGATTTTCCTCCTCTGATAATTTCACTCCAGTTAAAAAGGGGAGGGGAAACAAAACAAAAAAAAAAAAAAAAAAAAAAGGACAACGAAGGTCCAGGTGGGGATGTAAGTGCATTGGGGACCGGTCATTTTAAATAGTTTTCCTATCTGCATTCATAGTTTGGCTTGCTTATACAGACCCTGCTAAGCTCACAACTGATACAGAAAGGAGCAGTTCACGCAGTCACAAATTAGCAGGATGATCACAAATTAGCAGGACAACTCTCCAGGCACTTACAAAGTAGGCAGCGTAGCTTCTTTAGGAAGGCTCAGTACGATGGGATAGATTCTAAATATTAAGTGCATTCAATTCTTATCAGCTCTCTGGTTTGACTTGATGATGCTTTTCATGAATTCAGGCTAATTACTTACGACTATGAACAAACAGCATTTCAACACCTTTTCATGTGTAAATACCCTTAATGCAAGTTTTTCTTAATTAAAAGTAAATACCAACCGGGAGGTTAAGGAGAAAGGAAGGAAGGAAGGAAGAAGCCTCTCTTTGTCCCCCCCGCTGCCCCCCCAGCCAAGGCTTCCTCTCGCCTGGAAGCTATTTTCATGCACTAACTCCACTGGTTTCTCTGGAGACAGAATTAGCCCCTGTAATATAAGCTCTCACTTGTGCTCCTCTTCCAAAATTCAAGGTAATTACCAGTTCAAAAAAAAAAAAAAAGTACTTTCTGATGAGTTAGAAAAATATAATTAGTTTATAGAATAGTTCACTGAAAAATGTTTCGTTTCTTACTTGATATGAGACAGAATCTGAACTAGTATGCCATTTAAAATAAAATCATATATAAATATACATACACACACACACCTCATTCTTAAGGAGTAATTTGATTTCTTTAGCCAGAAGTACCATACTGCTATTTATACTATATTATGAAATTATATGTAAATATTTGCAGATCTATGCAGCAACGGTGGTACTCAGATGCCACGGGGGCGGGGGGTGGGGGGGTCTGCAAAGGATTACATTATTTTTAAGTCAACTGCTCAAATATTGTAAACATTCTAACCAAAGCTAAAAGGACCAGAGGGATGGAAATTTTTTTATATATATATACATGTATGTATAACTAAAAAATGTGTTGTGTCCAATGCTGCAGTGTTAAACAATTACCAGCACACACCGACGAAGAAATTCCTCACAGTGTTGACATACCTTGAACAAATCAGTAATTACAGTATGCTAATTGTGTTGTACTAAACTATTCCGCAAACTTTTTAAACAGAAAAATCACTGCATAAAAATCTGTTTGCTATTTCACTCTGCTTTTATATATCTGTATTACCACTTAGTGAGGTATTTAGGGTGCAATTATACAACAGTTTGATGTTTTATTGTGAAATGAATTCGTCCAAGGCAATTATAGCAAGATAAGTGTGACTTCTGTTAAGATTTTACATAAAGATTTTTCAGTTACTGGTTTTGAAGATATTGATTTGCATCATTTTACTTTTACATACAGTGCCCTTATTATAAAACAAATATCTTGTTTACTTCCTGTGACTCTGTACTTTAACAGAAGAGATTCAGTGAATTCTAATGGTTTTCCATAGAGATACCTTTGAACCCTCGTAACTCTTTATACTACGGTGAGCCGATTTACACCTATTCTAGGAAATCAATTACTGCTTTTAACTGAATACAAAAAATCCTGCAGGGCAGGTGGACAACGAGCAAACATTCTGTATGATTAAATCCCATGTGAGCCAGAAGGCCAGACCTAAGCTGATAAATACAAAAATGTATTGGTATCCAAGGGTATTTAGCTGCTTGTAGAAAGACTTGCTTCATTCCTTACCCCAAGTAAGTGCTCACTGCTCTTCCCTTACCTCCAGGCTTTTGCTCTGCTCTGGGCAGGCGAGCATGCATTGCTGCCTCAGCAACAACCTGCCCCTGCCTGCGCACCTCCCTTACCTTGTGTTAACCCACACCATGGTCTGCACCGGGGGAAAGTGGAAAGCAGACACTTTCGTGAATGATTTTCATGTACAGCTGTAGGGTACCAGCAGAGACAAAGTTATAACTGAACTCATTAATTATACTGGCAGCCAAATAATCTTGCTACACTATCATCAACCATCAGATGTCAATACTGAACTCTGGTGTCCTCAGCTGCATTTGCAAGAAGGAATTCCACCTTCCTCCTCCACACCCAGCAGAAACCCTTGCTGCAAGATGGTTCAAAAGGCACCACGTCAGTCTTCCACACAGTAACGAGAAGTGGCTGCTAGACTGAAGTGCTGAGGTTCCTCCCGAGGAGATGCTTTCCCAACACCCCAGCTCTGCGCAGAAGCCCACTCCATCTTTATTAGCGTATAACGACGCCCAAGAAGAGTAAAGACCGATGTTCCAGCAATGCTGGATTTAATCCTCTTCTCCGCCCCAGCCACTCATACCAATTTCCAAGCACTGAAGCACTGTTCCAGTGTCTCTCAAAGCAATCACACCCAGGTGCCCAACTTCTCTCCCCACCAGTATCCCCAGTTCCCACTGTTCCTGCAGTGCTGCCTTGGCTTGCAGACAGCAAAGCAGGAAGCCAGCAGGCGCAGCCTAGCACGGCACTGTTCAATTTTACTTTGACTCTCTGTACTACACACTAATACGCAGCCAATCTCCCAAATGCCGTGGTTTATGTCTGCCATTTCCAAAACCATTTGTTGCCAGGTTCCAGGCATAAGCGAAGCAATTCCGCAAACATTACATTTAGGGTAACAGGTATCATAAAACTCGCAGAATGTCAAACACTAGCAGTGAAGTCAACTTGAATTCCCTTAGGAGGGACAGCAAACGGCAGGCAAAGCCATCGCTCTACACAAGGACACGACCAGAGGCTGTTAATTTTTTTTTTTTTTTTTTAACAAGTCACTGTCTTCCATTCTCAATTGCTTGTGACTCTTCCAGGCAAGGAGGGTATTGTAATAATTGCATTACTCAGCAGTCTCTGATTTATTTTGTTTATGGAACAAGAACCGCAATTTGGTTTAAATTCATTGTATTTCAGTATGAGCACTGGCTGACGACAAGAGGTTGTTAACTTGCTCTCCCCAGATATTACCTCTGCTGCACAGCCTCAGTTTCTACAGATACTAAATGGCATTATAGGTGCTTTACCACCTCTAGGCACAGCCTCATGCAGGTGTTCAGGGCCTTTTAGAAATGAAAATTTCTTCTACCGCTACCGAGATCCTCGTCCCATCCAGAGATCTCCTCCAGCCTCACCGATCTCCAGCCAGCTTTTCCTCCTCCCCACCCTCCTGTCAGTGAAACGCAAACGTAGCAGCACAAGTTCAATTTTTGAGTCATCATACTGGAACAGGTCTGAATTAATGCTTTCTGCTCCCCTCTCGTTAGTCGCTCTGCATTAGATCATCGTTTAAATGCACACAACTAAAAATTACCCGATAAAGAGTAAAATGGGTTAGCATTTAGTCTCCAGCTGAAGTGTTCCTCTGCACAGAGCTCCCATTTCCTATCAGATGGAAACATAATTAATGCCGCTGTATCAATGTTTGTTTTTGTTTGCTTTTCCCCCAAGCAGAAATTATCTGATTTTTCAGCGATAAGCCTAGACCGCATGCAAATCTAAGCATCTGAGCTTATGGCCCATTACCCCCCCCCTTAAAAGACAGTGGCCTATTGCCAACATGTAAAATCAGAAATATCCAGTGGCTATAAACCAGAAATCTACAGTACACTATTTTTTAATGTGTCTAAGTTAATTTCTGTACTATTTTAATGAAAATAAAGTTGATTTAATTTTGTGATCTGCATAGCTATCAAAATCCATCTGTTCAGACCTACGAAACCTACCCAGAAGCTGAATTTCATCTCTCTTATGAAGTTTTCCATAGAAATTAAAAGTTCAGAGACTGAAACAGTATTTCTCATCCCCTCAAGAAAGGAACAAGCAAGGAAACAACAAAAATCAAGAGCAGTTGCACAGCAGCAGCTCCTCCCTCCCCACGCCTTTCTCCATCGCAGAGTCCCGTACGCTAGAACTGGTGCCAGGCTTTGCTTTTTTAGCCATCAGGCTAGCAGGATGCTTAAAGATCATTTCAGAGTCATCTGGAAATTCAGCATTTCACATCTTGTGTAAAAACCTTTTGAGAGATATCTAGGGAAAGGTAATAGAAGCTTTGATGGATATCATTAAGCCTCAGACAGGACAAAGCTTGTGCTATTAAGGGTAAAGCACCATGCAGCTTGTGCACCTCTGGTGTAAGCAATGAAAAGCTGTACCTGCTATCCTTCAACCAGTCCTTTGTAAAAAAACCAAACAAGACCCACCCCATTTTTCTTTTTACCATCATGAAAACATTAGTGAGTGAACTATTCTACCAGCTTAGCAACCAGAGATTAAAAAGAAGGAGTCTTAGATGCATTGTATTTAAATTATGTTTAAAGAGCCACTTTCTGGTGGGAGGGGGTGTAAGTAATGGAGTAAAACAAAGTGCAGTGTACAGAAAAATTTTGTTATTAAAATTGTGTATACTGTAAAACTGAATTTGCCTCTTTCTTCCTCCCTTTTCAAACAGAGGTGTCAAAAGCTCATTCTTTCACAATACATAAAGACCCATCTACATCCTCTGCAGTTTAAGAGCGCATCAGCGCTATCCAAAGCAGACAAGTCAGGTTTGGGCCAGTCCATTTGCCATAATCGTATCAAATACAGCACTTTCTGTTTTACTGCAATAAATGAGCTGGTCTGCATGGGTTCTTCTCAAACAAGATGTCTCTTGACTAGCAAAAATTGTTTGTACATGCAAGATGAGAGAGTGAAAACCAAGCCAAAGCCAAACTCTCGGCCCTTGAGACTGACCCCCTGTGAGTACCTGCATCAGGAAGAGCACAGGCAGCAGCATCCTCTCCAGTGCACCGGCGTGAGCCTCGGCATGACCTGGCAGCGGCTGCCTGCAGGGCTGCTGAGACCTGGCTCTAACCCTGGGTGCTCCCCTTGGGTCGCCTGCTAGACCAACCGTTGGTCACAGTGCCAGCCAGGAGCATGGCATTTCCAACAGGACCACCTTGCCAAGAATTTAGCAAGGACAAACAACCCATATCATTTAGAGATGTCAAACTAGCAAGACATCACTTCAGCTCTGAATTACAGCCATCTAGAAAGTGTCAGAAATACATTCCCTGTACAAGAAGTGCTTTTTATATGGGCTACCGCAATGAACGTAACATTCAAAATCACAAGGCTTCAGTAACATGAGAAAGATTTCTTATTTAGAGAAGTGACAAGTTCACGGACACAAACCAAAAGCCTTGATAGAACAGCTGAACAAAAGAACAAGTTTCAGGATGTTCCAAGATGATTACATGCACTGAACTGCCAGCTAAAATCATTTTAGTAACTAAGCCTTAGCTGCATTTACTTTTTTGCAAAAGGTTTGGCTGAAACAAGTTCTCAAGGGTTTTAAATGTCAGTTGGCTAACTGCCTCCCAAATCCTTCTAATACTTCAAAGCAGCACATGATAAATCTATTTTCTTAAACTCTCAGAGACTAATTTTAAAATAAAAAGCATCTCTCTCAAATGAAAAAAAAAAAAGTTGTTTTCACAAGCAAAGGTAAGATACATAAGAGAAAAAATGGTATTCTGAATATAGTATGCAAAACCTTTAAATCCAATTAGTAACATGGAAACGTCAACATCACTAGCAACTTACTTTTAAATGTAGGCTGTGTTAAGACAACTGCAAAAAAACTGAGACTCAACAATCTGACCAGAGAGGACTGCACAAATGAACTGAAAATTGCAGCACATCTGGGAAAGCGCCGACTCCCTCCTCTGGTGAGTGTACAGGCTAAGGGACAGAATTCAGTGCAAGTGCTCATCCACCATAAAACCCTAATGTTAATATTCACTGTAATCTATCCTTAAGGAAGCTTTATGAAATCATTGTTACCTAATCAACAATTTCATTACCATGAAGATACTAGGAAAACAATTGCACTACAGTGAATTCAAGCTTTATCTGTCATATTTGACACCAGCAACCACATGCTCTGGGAGTTATGTTGGCAGAAATTCTTTACGATGAGTGTGGTGAAACACTGGGGCAGGTTGCCCAGAGGTGGTAGATGCTCCATCCCTGGAGACATTCAAGGTCAGGTTGGATGGGGATCTGAGCAACCTGATCTGGTTGAAGATGTCCCTGCTCATTGCAGGGGGGTTGGACTAGATGGCCTTTAAAGGTCCCTTCCAACCCAAACCATTCTATGGTTCTATGGAAGAAAAAAAAAATAAAAAGAAAAAAAGACTACAATTGCCTCATTAACAAAATTTCATGTTTACTTCTGTGATGCGTGACTAAAGAGGTTTGGCTACTAAGGGCATTCAGCAAATGTTTCTGGGCTGAGAGGTAACCAAAACATTATTTTAGTTCTTCTGCTGGCTTTAATCAACAAGGTCTAAGAAATTTGACTTTTTCTTCTTTCTTGGTCTGCTAAAAGGATGAGACCAAAGACTTAAATACGTACAAAAATCATCCGAGACCTTCTGAATTGGCAGCGTAAGAAACAGCTGCTAGGAGCTGAACAGTGACCAGAGGGGAATATATCCTGAGTCAAATACAAGGTATTCTCCCCAGTGTGTAACACAAACACTTCCAATACACACACAAGCAAAACTAAAGTGGTATTCTCTACTACCAGAACATTTTAAGAAACTAATAAATCTTCCTTTCAAAAAACCAAAGTATTTATTTTAAATGCTGCTCAAGTAACTTACCCCTGTTTTCTCCCAGCAGGCTCTACTACTTGTATGTTGAATACTCAAGCAAACTGGACACAGAGAAAGAGCTGGTTTTCTTTTCCACCAACTCTTATCCCTAAAGAGTGTGCAGTGCATCCACTGTCATATAGGTGCATTATGCTTTATACCCGTTTAAAAAAGCAGCCTTATTTCATGAGAAGTCTTGAAGTAAGTGGAAAAGGTTCATCCATCAAGAAGGTTCTTAAATAATGAATGGGTCATAATTCTTTACAGTCAAAAGCAATTCATTTTCTGTATTATAATCAGGAGAATAAATCTGAAAAATCCATTCTAATGGCTCTGAATCTGAAGGTAGTGTTGCAGCTGAATTTTTAATCTTAAAATACAGGAGCAACGAGGACTTCTGTTGTTTAAACATACAATCTTCTACCAAACAGAACAGCTTTACTGCATATTTAATAGGTAGAACGGGTTTTGTGAGACTGCGTGAGATTAAAGACAGCACTAGATACAGGAAATGCATTTCAAGTAGAAAGGTCCTTCCAAGCTACTTCTCCACTCTATAGCTACAAAAATTATTGAAATATCCTTTATGAAGTATACAAAATACTGCAGAAAAGCTTATTGCAAGAAGTAGTTTTACTTATATGTTTGCGAAGAGCTAAAAATATTGAGAAGAGTGTTAATGCGGAATCCAGCTCAACCCTACAGCAAGTATTCTTATTAGGATGCATTTACTCTCTTCCCTTTAACTAAGTCCTAAATAATCCACCACGTATCCAGAACCTCTGCCTCAAAAGCCACGTGCTGTTCGCCGGGACTATCAGTTTCTGCCCTCAAACAGATTGCTTCAACCCTGATACCACCTTAAGTTTTTAATCTTTCAGAGAAGAAAAAACCGTAAAATTAATAGAGCTCTTAATAATGCCAATAATGACACAATCTGTTAGCAGTGAGAACATAGGAAAGGGGACAGGGACACAGGCTACAAGAGAGTTTCCATCTCTAAAGGCACCACACAACAGTTCACAAGGGGAAAAACACATATGCATTCCCCTGCACTGCAGACACTTCCAGAGGCTTTGTTAACAATCTCTGCTTTGAGTAAGTAAATCGTAGCTACCCAAGCCGACTCACCTGACCCAGAAGGGGTCAGCGACGCAGCGAGCATCCTCAGCACGCACCTATCAAAGGATGCGAGCCAGGAACAAACTACTAAGTTGGGACAACCACACAGTGGGCCATTCTGCAAGCCCCCAGGTCTAACCGCGTACCTCGCATTTGAAGAGCAAGAGATATTAAAGCATCATCTCTGTTGTCCTCAGGATAAGACAACACGCTTCAGTAAAGATGTGCAGCTACTTATTGATCGAGTCTAGCCCTGAAGCATGCCATCCCCAAACGAACAGCAACATCTGTTGTACCAAGGTCTACAGAGACTTAGGATTAACTCCATGTTTGAAATTCTGGTTGAATAATTTAAAGGTTAAGGAATTCCTCCTCAATCTTTCCAGATAGTCCTGAAGATGGAAATAGCTGTGTCACTGCTTCCAGGTAGGAGAGACGCCTAGGTCAGCACCCAGGGGAGCAGCAGACCACTGCAAGGCAGACCCGGAGCACAGGCAGCCAAGTTTGGTAACTCCTAATGACAGCTGGAAGTTCTATAGGTATCGAGTGTACATCTTTAGGGTTCAGGCCTTCAAGAACTCAACAGCCACAGGGCAGGCAGCAAGAGAAAGCCACCTCTAGTTTATATTCTTTATGGATGACCGGTTTAGCTCTGGGACATCTATTAGCACCATGGCAGCTGTGGAACTTGGAAATAAGACAGCTTTGACTACATGACAGATGCCTTTTGCCTGCAATTAGCATCCAGTCCTAAGACACCAGAAACTTCAAAAAAGGCTAAGATTAGACATTTGATTAGGTTGAACTACAGAAAAAAAAAAATACAGTAAGCTTTGGCAGGTACTACATCTCCAACATGACACTATGCTCCTGAGCAAAACAAAAATAACAGATACCTTTGACAAGTTACTGCAGTCTACAGTGACAGGTAACTTCTAGAAGATGGCTGTACATCCCTTACTGAAACTACAAAGTAACATGCTCAGTGTCCCACGTGTAATGAGCTTGTGCCAGGTATTACTCTCTGCCTGTGAGTGGAGAGCAAGTCTCTAGACCAGCTAAAATATGTCAGTCCTTTGGATGAGGGACAGCTGCTGTCCATAGTTAAAATACTTAAACACCCACATAGGCCACCGCCTAACAATGAAATCAGGACGAAGGCATTTCAGCTATTTACAGACCACGTGTGCGACTTCAATGTACCTTCAGTGCTGGGAACTGCTGAACAAGTTGCAATGTCTCTTCCACTCCAAGTTTTGGATTTGTCAGCGATGTAAGTATTTGTTGACAAATTTGAAACTTGGAGAAAACCACCACTTTGCTCCAAATCTGAAAAGTGTTTATGGAATGAATTCAAAGCTCTTTCTCCCATGCTGCAGAGATGTACCCTCACCAGCAGGGACCGGGACAGCAAACTCCACCTGACACGCAGCGAGGTTGTGGCACAAAAAGCATTTGCACAAAAGCAGTAACGTTACGTGGAGACCTGGAACGTGAAAAAGTGCTCAGCGCCCTCCTCTAACGCAGCTCAAGACTACTCCGGGATCTTCCCGTGACTAACAGCTGTCTGACAGCACGCCGTAAAACACGGTGGACAAATGAAAGCACTGACAAAGTGGAGAACGACTCCAGTGCACCACGCAGATAAATTTCAGGGATATTACCCCTTCATATCTACAACTGTCTATGGACAACAATTAACTTGACAAAGCATGCCAATGAGAGTGTCCAGAGACACATAAAAAAGTTTTATACTACATTCAAATGAGCTGATGCTACTAGACTACAGACTGCTTTCTTCTTAGTGGGCACTCGATCATTTGAATATACCACAGTAAAGCTGCATCATCAAAATAGGAACTTTCTGACACCTACTTTTACTGTCCATTTATTAAAAAATGGTAATCTTCATCAGGCAAATGAGTAAGTGATCATCAGCTTTAAAAACCAGTTTCAATTGTTTATGCAAACCTAGCTACATTGCAGCACATTCTGTTCACTGCAACTCCTCTGACTTCAACCCGTGCTGTAACAGTCAAGAACAAAATTTAGTCTGTACTCACTGACCATCAGACACCCGCTGGGAACCGTGAAAATACAACGAAACCACTCCAAAAAGATGAGGTTATGTAAACAACAAAATAACCCAACCACCCCATTCCTCTAGAACATTAATTATGCACACATATGCAATGAATAAAAAAAAATAATATAATAGAGATGTGACACAGTAAATCCACCTGAAACAACATGAAATATATGCAACCAGTGATCCTGGAGTACTAACTGAAAGCAATATTTAAAAATCAAAATTAAATCTCAAAAAAACCTCCTCACTAATGGGGAAGTTTACCTACGGAGGGCAGAAAAACTTCTAAACAGCCAGTTTCAAGAAGGGTTTGGGTGCCTGCAGATGGGAATCTCTGCACAGAGACAGTTGCAAGGATATAGATATTATCTTAGTACCAGAGTCCGCTGTTGTTACGTTAACCAATAATTTAATGTTATCTTTATCTATATAAAAGTACATCGGCTCTGATCATATCATCTCACCCTAAACCTACGTCTGTTAAAATAGCGTGCCTACTACTTTACAACTGCCTTTTTCTGAGCTTTTTACCCATTACCAGCTGCAGGTCATCTGTCTTGCACTTCGGGTATCTCCTGGTCACCTAAACCTCCAACTGGTCTAAGTATTGCTCAGGTGCCATACATTGATTTAAATGGGTAAACTATGCTAAAAATATTAATTACTGACTTTAATCCTAATGTGTTGGGTTTTTTTTAAATAATTACTATATACCGTTTGCTACATTTGCTTATGCAAGACAAATGTTTTAAACTACTGAAAGAATTAGGACTAGATGCCAAGTCCACATACTTGACGCAGACTGCTCACAGACACAAGGTGCAAAATATGATAAAGAACAAGAACAGGTTTCAGTGATCTCAGCCAGGGAAAAAAAAACCCCACAGTATTCTGAGCAGAAAAGAGGACGACTTTGTGATTATTACCACAGCTTCTACCGAGGCCATTACACAACCTGATTTCTATTTTGACAAGTGGTTTGGTTATTTTTTTTTTTTTTTATGTAATGCAGTTATAATCAGGAAAGGCCTATTTTACCAGTATGTTATCAAAAGCATTCCACTGCCTTTGAAACAGATATTTCAAATTAGTAACATATTTCCAGTATCTTCATTAATATTAAAAAAAAGCCTCCAAAAGCCTTACTTCCTCATACGAGAGCTACAATTTGCAACTTGACTCTTGCAGAGTCTGTTCCCTAACAAAAAAGGAACATCAGGAGAACACACAAGTTAGTCTTCTTCCAAATTTCATAACATCTTTTAACTTTAATGGCAGCTGACCAGAATCTTCAGTACTACTCCAGGCTAAAACCCATTCCTAATTCCTGTAACTTGCTTCAGAATTCCCACTCGAGGGCAATGCTGGGAGCGGCAGAAAATGCCAGGTCTGGTTAGCAGACGCTGGGGCTGGTTTGTAAGCAGTTCACATCTTAAGGACAATCAAATCTTGACCATAGGAAGTGATAAGTTTCGTCCCCAGCCCACGCAGGAACCCAGTTACTAACTTGTATATACACACACCCCTTGTGCTCCAGCTGCAGGGGTAACTAGCAATTTCAAATATCTTCACAGGCAACAGTAACTGAGCAAGTCCTCTTTTAAGCAATGGTGAAATCAAACCTTTAAAATTACTGTCTAGTGCTATCAATGTATTATTTCTTGAGGGGAAAATTGGCATTGCAACAGCAGAAAGTAATTTTTTTTTTTTTTACTCTTATTTTCACCTGTGATGTGGGGGAGGAGGGGAAGGGACACAGAGAGATGTCTGTCTGGTCTGGAAAACAGAGTCATTTTGTACCACTTTTGTGCCACTACCAGTTAATGGAGCTACCGGTGTTCTCTTAAGGCTTGTTCTGATATCTAAAGAAGTTAACAGCATAAGTTTTATGACACAGAGCACACAGGTTCTATACCTCTGCAACACATTTCCACCACTGAGGCAAAAACACCTATTCATACAGATAAGTAGTGGTAGGAAAGTGCCAAGGTACCAAGAAAATCATCCTGCAACAACACACATCTTTTCCTGAAGAGCTCAGAAGGAAACTGAAATTGGCAATAATACATCATATGCTAAAACTGAGTTTTCATTGAACCAAGTTTTCTTAGTTTCCATTAAATCACGATGCTGGGGCAAAGTTAGGACTCTACGAGCCAGACTTGGACCTAGCATTAACAAAGCAAATACACATTCTGCAAAAGATTTCAGGAAAGAGGTTTGTTTCTTGTTACCTGGAACGTGTTTTCCAGTTGAGCTCCAGTTGAGAGCCAGGCTGAAGGGCTCTAACTTGCACCTGGTTAAGTTTGCTGGGTCCCCACCCCCCCTTCAAGCACCACGCTTCCTCCCCAGGGACCTCCATGAGATGGCAGTTCATGGGCAGTCAACAGATGGGGGACAGAAGAGTGCTTAGGCTCTATTTTACACAACTCCAGGTGTAAAGAGGTTATTTTGCAGTGGGTCTGGCATCCTACTCCTTCAGGAGTTCGTAAGCTTGTGTTCCTCTTCTCTTCCCTCCCCACGGTGAGCAGGCAGGGTACGTGCCGGAGCTGGGGCTCAGGACTCCAGCAACCCAGGTCCGGGCTGCTCCGCTGCGGCCGGTTGCGTCTCTGCAGCGCCAAGGGCTGCCCGGGCAGGTGGCTCCTCCTGGGCCATCCTAGACCACAGCCCCACGGCCAGCTCCCACCCAGCCCAGCAGAGAGCAGAAGAAAGCATGCAATGGAAAAGCAGCGAGTCAGCACCGTGCTGCAACAAACAGCCTCCACAGTCTTACAACGTGGGTCTACGCAGACCCCAGAGATGTATCAGAATTGCTGATAAAAAGCTCTATTTTAAACTTACAGTGTTTCTTAATGCAGCATTTGGGCAAAAACGATGCTGGATCACCCCCGATTGCTGTGCAACCAGGTGAGGCCTAATCCAGGCTGCTGGTGAATGACAACCGAGGAGCTCAAGGAGGGCAGCACAATATTTTGTCAATACTTACAGCTGTTTCCTCACAAGCGATTTTGTTGAATGACAACTAGTTAAACTTGGCTACAGGTCAATTCATCTCACTTTCAGTATGGCTGGGTAGATGGGAGTAGCAGGATGGATGGGAGAACGTCTCAGAATACCAAATCAGAGGGACAAAACGCTTCTGCAGGAGCCACAAGACAGCTGCTGGGGCTGGTGAGTAATCCGCTACTGTGGAGCCACCTTTACAGGCTTGGGTTTTCATTTTTATGTTAATGAGTAACCTTATCTGAAGAATATCTCAAGTTTTTCCTTGCAAATTATATGAACTAATAGATATAACCAGAAATATGAAAAGCAGGCTAAAGTTTACACCTGCAGTAATTGTAAGAGCCTTGAAATATTTTAATTTTTATCATATTTTACATGCATGTAAAAGGCTTTAGAAATAGAACAACTAAAATTGGAACACCACAGACCCCTGCAAAACTCAAATTAAAAAGAGTGAGCCAAGACAGCATATGCCCTTTCTAAGAGGAAGAGAATGCATTATAAATCTGGGAATAAAGCCACCTAACTCCTGGCAAGGCAGCTCGGAGAAACAGATAATAAAACAATCCTACCAATACAGTCATAAGACATTCAAAGCTAGAATTAATGTATCCTTTATTCATTATTAGAAATATAAATAGCTTTAGTGTGTGACAGATTTTTAAGTATTTCCTGTAGAAAGGGATTCAGCAGCCTTAACCTGCAATATAGCAACAAAAAAACTAGATATGAAGTTGCCTTCGACAGGAAGCAAAAGGCATTAAAAACTGGAAATAGCATCAAAAGCTGACTAACTGTTGGGAGACTAGCTGCTGAGCACCTCTAGCCTTACCAGCACCAAAATCAGAAGGATCTCCTCTCCCTCCCACACATGCATCTTGGTAACTTCACTTGCCTCCACAGAAGACAAAATTGCTTGAAACAAGAACGCCCTCGCTGACCGTGAGGTTGACACCGCTGGTTGCGGTTAAAGAAAGCCAGCAACCTTATTCGCATCACCTCCATTTACCTAACGCAAGTGACTCACCGAGCAACCATGCAGGATTAAAAAGGCACTAAAAACGTGGCATGCATAACCTCATCCTTTACAGAGACACTATCAAGCCATTATTTACTAAGCTAACTAATTAGCCAGCCACCCTTGCAGATAATGAGAATGCATTAAAGTATTTAAAATTCCAGCACAAGCCTGACATATACGAAGTGGCTGCCCTTCTTCAAAAGAAAACAAATGTCAAAGGAAATAAACCCTTTAGGAACAGTCAGCACATCTGAGGTGGAGCGGGAAGGCAGCATCACCTACGGTAAGCGTTCAGAAAGTAAAGCAAACAGAGCACTATGGGATGCAGAGGTATTTCACGTTTTTCTTGTATCAGCCTCTGCTTGTAAAGAAATCATTAGATAGATTACTTAAATTAGCATTAGATAGATGATAAAGCAACAGCTATTCAAAACAAACAGAATTAATGTACAGAACTGGACAATCTGGCACAGAAAAACAGGGAAATTGAATGTACTTAAGCTGACAGTGATCTGAAAAACCCAGCTGGTTAAATTCAGTTTTACACCAAGAAATAAGCTTTAACTGAATATACACTTCACTGCAGTCTAGTACTGAAAGCACCCTTCCCTTCACATAGGCACTGCTCCAGAAGTAATATAACCAAAGTCATAGAGCAAGCTTACAAAATGCATAAAATAAATTAGTCCATCTACTGGAAATGACACCAGGAATACTCCCAGGGGATACGAGTTCCCTGTGTACTTGATACAGTCCTGCTCTTTCAAAAAGATTCCCTAAACTCCAGCTGAGAGATGGGGGGGTGGGGGAGATGTTTCCACAGCACCACAAAACTGATTGAGGATAAAATTTAGAGGAAGTTCAGAGATTTCAGCACCTGTCACCAAAAAGCCAGTTTTACATCCTCTGTGATTAAGTCTTCACGATAGCATACGGGAGGGTACCAGGACATAAAGATTTGCTGCTTAACGACTACCGTTTTCTCTACACACACATTCCTTATAGGATCTCCTCCGTCATTTTAGTCGCAGTTCCCATAGTGGAGTCCCATAGCATCTGCACATATAGGAGCAGCCTTTCAGGGTAAGAAAAATGTGTGTATGATAACAGAAGTGGGAGATGAGCAGGAGACCACTGTACCCAGGTGAGCCTGGGCAGCAATCTTGCCTGCAGCTACAAGAGTGCCAAGCCTGCTTCAAACCAGCTCTCGCAACACAAGAACGTAAAACTTTTAAGTTTGTGAAGACCCTGACTTCCTCAATTAAAAGATCTCGCAGGCAGAAATATAACCATCTTGTAGGCCATTATCTCCTACAAGGGGTCAACTGCTCAGGTGCAAGACAGAAGGGCTTTCAACTTTTTTCTTTTTTAAACATTTCATTTTTTTCTGCATTAATTTCTCATTTTCTTGGCTTTTTTCAGTCCAGTGACCTCTAGAATTGGGATTCTCTGACTCCTGGAGAGGTGCCCAAAAACTCATTCTGCCTCTAAGGAAATTCACAATTTGGCATTTAAGGGGAACAGTATCAAATGATATAGCTGCAGTCTTATTTTGTACTTGACATCAGAGCTCTCATGTCACCTTCTTCCCCCAAAATGACTCAATAAAGACAGTCCTCAAAGGAGAGGTTCAAAGGCATAGCAGGGAAGAGCGAGCAAGCCCCACGTTCCAAATTTTTCCCTACACAGTCCAAGAAGGTGACTGGTGAGGTGGGGAAGATACACACATGAACCCTTTGAAAAAAGGGAAATTAAATCGAAGCCACAGACACAGAAGCCACCTGGGCAATAACATAGGCAGCTGCTCAACCTCTACACAAGTAGAATCAATTGCTGGGGTTTAGTTAAGATGATTTGAAAAAAATGAATGCATACTTAAAAGCAATGCACAGTATTAGGTTAAAAAACGTGGGGATAGCATGTAAATAGAGGTATATGACTTGGGCCACCACTGACATTCACAGCTGTAATTCAACTGATGGGAAGCTTGAAAAGGAGAAACATCCATCAAGATAGATACAGGACAGACTACGTGTGCTACAAACGAGCCCCAGGGTTATCTTCTCCTCAGGAAACAGGATTTTTTTTAAAAGCATCATATACCAATGTTGCTAATTGCTAACTAACATCTGGAATGAACCTGAAACCTGTCAATACAAACAGTCACAAGTTGATATCAGTAAAGAAAAACTTCAAAATACAGGTAAGTCTCAAACACATAATGGGGGGCGTCTCAAAGAAGTCGCAGGAAGATACTTCAGGATCTCCAGCATCCCTTAATATTTGTGTGTGTGTTTCTTTTAATTGAGAGAATTATGCAACTACATTTATACATCAAGACAACATAAAAAAATTTAAGAGTATCAGAATTATCTGAAGTCTTGAATAGTTTAAGATAGCAAATGCCCTGACTCCCCCAAACTACCCCTATGTGCAGTTTCACACTGCATGGACAAATCTTAATCTGTCATTATAAAACAAAAACAAAACAAAAAATCCACAAAACAAAAAGATACCTGCCTTGCTTGCAGGTGGGAACCTTAGTCCAAAATTCAATCAACACAAAGGCAATAAAAAGTGTATATATATGGTTTTTTTTTTAGAGGAGTCCATCTTCTAAATATGAGACCAAAATATATTCCCTAAAATGCAGCAGATGAAAGGCAAGGTAGAAGGAAAATCTGGAGCAGGCAAGAAGCAGAAACAGCTAGGTGGCCAGAGAACCCCCCGCCAAGGGCGCCTGCCTGCTGCCTGAACCCCGCAGCCCAGCAGAGCTCGTAAATCAGTCTGCAGCCACCAAGACTAACTTGTTTGCATCCACCAGAACTGTACCTCATCTCTCTCCAGTTATTCCACTGCACAATCCCACATCACCCACGTTTCCTTTGCTCCACAGAGAGACTTAGCTCTCAAAATACCATACCTACAGAGTTAAACAGTTTCTAAACCAAGAACCTTTCATTTTCGAAGCCTTTTTTGGTTTTTTTGTTTGTTTTTTCCCCAAAGAGCTACCAGGCTTCATTTTCCAAGTTCTTTCCACAGGTTTCATAAAAGTAACTGATAATGTCAATTCAAGTTATCATATTCAGTAAACCATAGATGACAGCACCTCAGGCATACAGAAGAGATTCTGAGCTGAGAAGCAATTTTTTTTTTTCTGGCCACATATGGCAGCAGTAGAGCACCCAATGAATGACAAAACCCTTTCTTCTTGACAGTCAGAGGTTAACATATATGCAGTATGAGTCAATAATCCACGAATGGCTGCACATCATGCAACATTTGCGTTCAATCTGAAACATACAGACGTTAGAGAAAAATACACTTAATTTATGAAAGGCATAGTTATTTGCAAAAGCGAGCTCAGAAGCATGTGACTTTGCCTTTTCACTGACTACTGCTAATTTTGCAAATGCTCTGGTTTTCCCCTTATGGCCTGATGCCCAGGAAAAATGTTTTTTAACTGGCACTAAGGAAAACGCATCTTTTAACACACCTTTGTAAGAAAGTTCTTGGCCTGAGAGCCTATAGGTTTGTTGCTGTTATTGCAAAGAAACCACTCTTTTAGAGTGCCAATTCAGCAAGAATCATTTTTGAGTATACAGTCTCCAAAGTCATGAAGTCTTTTCAAATAGCTTTGAGCAAAAGATTTTTAACCCTGGCATATACAAGTTGCCTCTGCTGTTTCTCCTCTGCCCATTTGCCTCTAACTCCTGTCCCTCCTGCTGAAGAAACATGTCCCTGTGCAGACCAGAAGGAAGCCAAAATTTTCTCTTCTATTTCAACAGCTTTCCAAGATACAGCTTAACCCTCATCCTTTCCTCAGACATAAGAAGGATTAAGTCACTCTTCTGCCTCTATTTACATTCAAGAGGGCTGCCACTACTTGGATAAGCTACAAATGCTAATTATTCTGTATTGATTCAGTTGACTTTCTGGGATAAAGCAAGTCTAAAGCTCTGGGATACATTATGAGCATTACAGAACATCAGCTTTCTTACACAGGATAAAACAGGTTAAGCAAAGAGCACAGTCTAGATATTAAATACCACATCTAGGATAGAAATTCTGGGTTCCCATCAAGACCTCTACTGCTCACATTGGGATCTATATAAAAGGTGAAGAGCTACTGGAAAGCAAAAAGAAAAAAAAAAAAAAAAGAGAGCACGACAGGTTTTGCACATCACTGGAGAACTGGAGAGGATGTAAGCAGTACCAGACAGTAACACGGATACGTGTGTACATGGACAGCAACTGTCCTCATTCTTTCACTTCATTATCTTCTGAATCCCATCTTGCAGAAAGACAGGAACTTAATCCAGCTAAAGAAAAAAGGGGAAGTCCAGGACTTGAGATGCAAGTATTTTGTTGTAATGCAAGAATTGTAGTATTCCAACTTTGTAATAATTCCATCATCCCTTTCCTCCAACAAGAGAAATTCAAAAGCCCAGTTGTGTGTGTAATACTTCTGCACACTGAGAGCATGATCCTGCTAGAGGCTAAAAGACTGTTTATCCACAGATCAGTAGTCACTGCGCAAACTTACATGCTCTGTTCCATCTATACTCCTCAATTTTGGCTTTGAGAGAGTACTCAGGGATCACCAAATGGAGCTTCATTAGGGGTGACTATATATTTCTATCTTACGTAGGCCTACACAGTTCAAATATTTTCCTACAAAACGGTAGAATTCAAATGAATTAAGTCACAAAACACAGAATTTTAAAGCAGAATCCATGCACAGCATTATAGCGTATTTATGTAAAATGGTTTACAGCTCAACAAAAGTAAAGTGCTGCTAAATGCCAACCGCAGTATCACAAACAAGTGTGCACACCTTATTATTTCAGGTCTTCCTTCCACCAATCTTAAGTGTTATTTGATCAAAATTAGATTAAGAAAAGTCTGGATTTGTAACGTAATATCAGAAGATATCTAATACGTGTTAACATTGGAGATGGACTTATGTCTAACAAGAAAGGAAAAAATAGATGTTTCATCAATACCAACCTAAGGGGCTGGGGGAGGAAAGGAGGGATGGGGTAGGATGGAAGCCTTTACTGTCACGCAAGGTATCTACAGGACTCAATTCTCAAGTTTAGAGATAGCATTAGGTTTCAATTCTGCTGCACACATAAATGGAGTAAGCATTGGAAGTGAGGGCAACAACCCTCCTGCTTTTACACATGTTAAGAGCCTACAACACAAATGCCGAAAAGCGTGGAAAGACTGCCAGGTTGAGTACTGCTGTACAAGACAGTTTAGACTAAGACCCAGCTACTGTCAAATCTATCCAATTTAAGAGTTATTACTGGTAATTTTGCACCAAACAAGCAGCAAAGGCTGAAGGTAGCGGATGGAGAAGAGCAATGATTTAAGATTTCAATAGATTAAACTTATGCTTGAACTAGACTTCAGGTACGAGTGTTGGGCTTTGCTGGGTTTCTTTAAGCAGGCATGAAGCCAGCCATATGCTTATTTATGAAATGCATTCTCACTGCATAGCACAAAGGCTGCCTTGGGCCTGAAAAAGTATTCAGAACTTTTAAGTTGTGCCACTTGCATAAATTAACTGGTAGCCTCAGCAGAGGCTGGCTGCACTGACGCTTACCACCAGCCATGACAAACGACTGGAGCCCAGATGTGCCGCCCTCCTTCCCCTCCAAGGCTGAGCACTCTCATCGCAGCAGTTGTTTGTGATCCCTAAACCAGCAATTCCACATGCGCATCAGGACGAGCTCAGAGTAACTGCTGGGATGACAGGGAGCTCTGAAGAGCTTTAAAACCCAAAGCTCACAAGGCTGATAAAGCTTTGCCTGAGCTGGCTTCCATTTATTTCCATAGGCCCTCATCTTCTATTACTGCCTAAGAAATAAAAGTTCCCAGAATGTCTTCTGAAAACATACCCCATGCTAAGTCCCAAACCAGGATGATGTTGGGTAAGCAATCTGGAAGCTTGTTTCCATGGCCCAAAGATGCCCAACTGATGCAGTGTGAAATTCTCATCATCTGCATCAGGCTTCACTCCAAGTATGCTGAATTATTTACTCTATGTCAGCCTGTAAGCATTAAACTTAAAAACTGTATCACTTCAGAAATGTTTTGTTTTTGAAAGCAGCATCTTCATCAAACTGATAATGTCTATGGAAATTAGTGCCCAGCATAACAGCATAGCTCTCTTTACTGAATAGCGAAGTCCATGACAGGAAAATCCATCCAGGCTTTCAAACCACATCCATCACGTCAGCATTCAAGCATCTTAAACTGACAGAAACAATATTAAAAAAGAAAGTGTAGATTATCTCAAGGCAGAATTTTTATCAGCATCTCTATCATAAATATGGATCGGTCTGCCATTTTAATTCACATCCATTTCCACAGAAACAGTTACTTTCATTAAAAGGGCTATGCAAGAGCCCTTTCAAATATATAGATACTTGCTGTAAATAAGTTTTACAGTCATGTTAAAATTCACACGCATTCCTTTCCAAGCTTGGATCCTTCATGGGGATACAAAGCTGTGGATCAACATCATTAATAGGCAAATTCATAATGAAAACACATCTCCGTTCTGTAGATCGCAAGTGTGTCAGGAGTCAAAATACCCTTCGCTGGTAGTTCAGAAGACAGAATTATTTCTCCCAAAAGATATTGAATAGATAAGCTAGGCACTTTCTTGCCCATTCGTTTTCAAGCATTAGAGATGCTCAAAGAAGCTTAGAGAAGAAAAGCAAAACAGTGCAATTAAGATCAAGGAAACAGTACTTGTTTGGAGTAATATATTTCCATAAGCGCACTAAACACAGAAACAGGGTGCAAAACAAGCATTTAGCAAGTTATGAGACCACCAAGTCTAAACCCAGAAGTGTTGAGACCTACTTCAGATACCCCGAGAGCCAAACCACACTGGCCAGCACGCAAGCGTTCCTACTAGGCAGCATAGTACAGCAACCTGGGGTTCGACCACCTCACCTACCTTCAGTTGTAAATTAGATTAAAATCTCTAGCATGAAAAGAAATACAACCCCCACCCCCAAACACACTCAGCTATGGTACTCAACCACTTAAGGCCAAACAGAAGATGGAAACTGGAAAAGAAATCAGCTGAAATAATCTGTGCCTGGAATGCCTGCTCTGAAACCAGCCCCCAATGGTTTTTCTCCATTTGCTGCCAAGCACCTCTAATGCAATCCAGACAGTCAAGGACACAGTCAGAATGTTAATATGAAAGCATTAAAATTCCCATTGAAATAGGACCTGTCAAGCTACTTTATGTAACATGATTTATCATTTCCAAATGTAGTAACAAGGGATTTTATTGTACAAGAGCATGTTGTACACAATGGGACTCTGGGTTCGCATTCCACACTAGCCAAACTAGAATTTCTGACAAAGTTTATGCTAGTACGTGTCCGAGTCACTGGTGTGTGTATGAAAGGGTAGCTATATATGCATAAGAAATTGATGGGGTACAGAACAGACTTAAAGTGAGAGCTCTCTACACATTTCTGTGCATACTAAATAGAACTGGACACCTCTGATCCCTGCTGTTGAATGGCTCTAAAACAGCACTTATGGAAAGAAGCCGAACTGTCCCCATCCCTCAGGACGCTTGCATCAAGCAATAAAAATGGACTGTCAAAACCTTAAGGAAGTTTTTATTTCCAGTCTTACATGTCAATCGGATAAGTGATGTCTTCTGCAAGTTCAACATAGTCAAACTGAGAGTAGACTGGAACCTTCTGGTTAAATTTCCAGTGGATGGCCTGCACTTTCTAACCCGCTAAACCTCAACCCCAAAACCCATCATCTCCTGTTTACCATATTTAACACAACAGCTAAAATCAAGGCAAGCTGCCCAAGTTCTGTGCTAATAACACCCATGGAGAGTTACAGCACAGAGCACATACCCTGTCACAACTTAGAGTTTGTGGATTTTTGTGTCTGTAGACACATTTTCTTACCTCTCCATTCTACATACCAGCTTCTCAGAAATATTTCAGCTCTATCAGCCGAGGTGTTCTTTTTTTATGCATTCACTTTACGTAGTTTAGACAACATACCTGCAATGGAAACTACACATATAAATTTGAGGCAGATTTGACTAGTATGGTACAGAAAAGCAGAGACATTGACAAGAATTGTACCTGCTCTCTGAGCTGGGAGAGGTATCACTCCAGCTACTAGTGCAAAGGCAACACTGGGCTAAGTTGGTAGTAGTGTCAAAAAATATTCCGCTTCATACTTCTTACTTAGAGCAAACTGCAACGGGTCAATGTCTACCCACAGAAGATTATGGAGTTAGACACAAGAGACTGTTTCTGTTGTATTTTGTTATATTGCTGTACTCAAGATCCTAGCTTTCTTACTAACTTCTTTATTGGTGTACTATTAATCTTGAACATCATTCAAGTAGATGCTTTGTTCTGTCCTCTTCCCCTGCGTAAGTCTGGTATCGATGTCCAACTAAACTCAAATATGCTTTGAAATTTTTTCATTTAATTAAGAAAATACACACCAAGAATGCCTGACTGCAACAGATCACACAAAGATCTGGATCTTGCCATCAATTAGTTATATTGCAAACTTAGCTATGACTGATGCGGTCAATTTATTGCTTTCCAGGCAGTTGATCTCAGATCCCAGACCTTGGACTACTCCGCTTTTACAATGCTAATCAGAGTCAATAATAAATTTTTTTTAGGCCTTCCCATCCTTGCTCTGCTATTCAGCACTAGCAGTAAGAATCAACTTTACCCCAAGTAATAACAATCAAAAGCATATAGACATTAGTGTTTGCTATTTCAATCCAGGAGGGATCTGCAATGCAAGTTTAAAAAGGAAAACTATTTTCTGTTGCAATCGTGAGAAGTGAGCAAAAGCCATAATGGAAACCAGCTCTCCCCAGGCGAAGTGGAAGATGAGGGGAAAAAGCTAAAGAATCAGATGCTACAATTAAGGGATGAACAGCTGGCATTTTAAGGAATGTGGCTTATAAACCAAGAGGCTGGGTAATAAAATGGCAGATGAAGTCCAGTGGACATAGGTAATAAGTGATGCACAAGGGAAAGACCATCTAACGTAACATTCACAGAAACAGACTCCTACCAGTATGACTCAGAAGCTAAATCTTGATGGCAGCCATTTCATCAAGATACCACCTCAGTGCTCAGCAGCTATCAGACTAAAGAAAAAAACCACAAGAAACCATGACACTGCCTGAATCCTGAACAGCAGATGCAGTTCTGGTCTCCAAATCTCCAAGGGAATCTGAAGATCCAGACAAGATGCAGGAGACGACTGCGGAACGTGTTCACACCAGCATTTTGGCTCAGATGAGAAATGCACTTTTGAAACTCATCTCCCCATCACTACCGCTTCGCACACTCTGATTCTCATCTCAGAGCCTTCTTCGGCCATGAGCTGGATTCTCCGAGTGACTCTAAACAAGGAGACAGCCACTACCACACCAAAAGCTAACTAGCACCCAGTCCACAGGACTAGGCTAAAATCAGCTGATGCAAACTTCTGTGAAGTGCAGATAAGCAGAGGCATCGAGTCCTAATTCACTGTACAAATCCCATCCTAATCCACCATGCTATTTGATAATGAAGGCACAGCCAAAGCTGAGAGGAGGTGTTGGAATATCTTGTTTATAGCAAGCACCTAATAAAACTAGGACACTTCATTCTGGGGAAGATAAGGCCAAAGCCTCCTATATGATGTGGCCCTGAAACAATATAAGTGGCATAGGAAAGGATGAGCAAGGAGTAACTGGCTCAGGGTCTTTTCCTAAATGAGATGGAGGAAACATCCAACAGAACAGGCAGAAGGTCGTTGTGCTTCAAAACAAACTGAGATGTTTCTTCACATGCCTATTTAAGCAGGAGAACTCCTTGCTAACAAAGATTATGGATGCTGTAAGTTTATAAGGGTTCAGAAAGAAACTATACCGATTCATTGGGGGAAAGTCCATCGAGAGCCATTAAACACAGTCAGCAACGCTAGCTCTGGAAATATCTGAGCTGCGGGCTGCTAGCACTTGGGGGATACTTTGGGCAAGTAAAACTACACACCTCCCCTGTTACTGTCCTCTTTCTTGTAGGCATCCACTATTGACCACTGCTGAGACAGGTTACTGGCATTGATGTACAAAATTTAGCGTGACCAAGTCAGGCTACTCTTGAAAATGGCAGGATAAGTGTGCCAGATGGGAAAGGAAATAACACACACACCAACCTAAGAAAAGGGAATACAAACTGCCGTAACAAAGTACTGAACAAGCAAATCTTGCCCTTCTTTTCGGGGCGCAATCACAGGCTTCATCACCACGCCAGCAGATGCAGCAGGGGTCAAGAGATCCTACAATTCAGCTTATTGCCGAAAACTGTTACTCAGATAGAAACTTCTGCCGTACATTGTAACACGGCCTGCAACGCTTGCAGACTTACAGACCCTCAGGGACAGGCCCAGAGAGATAGTTAAAACTATGGGTCCAAAACACTAAACTTTGAATTATAAACCATTGAGGAAACAACAGCCTTTTTACTGCCAGAGATCTGAAAACCCAAAAGCTAGAGGAAGTCACTAAAACAGAAGGCATTTAAAAGCAAAAGCGAATCTGCCTCAAGACATTCCCCTGCTTCAACCTTTCCAGTGCATTCCTCATCCAACCTTCTCTCTGAATTTTTACACTTGGCCAATAAATACCTCTTATTCTAGCACTTAGATAAGATTTATGATGCACTGCAAGTACTATGCAATTAAGAGATTTAATGCTCAATTCATTTCCTTCTTCAAAGGAGAAAAGCACAACAGGCGCCGGCTGGGTACCGTAGCTGTCGGTATATCATGCATATACATGATACGGCATCTCCGCTGCCACTGCTGTAAGCCAGCACATCCCTGCTCTTCCTGTAGATGTATCAAACCTTCTTCACCGTTTAGATTCCCAACTATTATTCATTCTCTAGCTTAACCATCGAGGTTTTTTTTTTCCTACCCTCAGTATGGATTTTTACACACCATCCCACATTTTCACCATAATTTATCAATTGCCTTTTCCACTCCATTTCACTGAATTTCTAATCTCATTTCCCCAACTACACTGTCTACAATCATAACATAGCAGTGACTTTAAAAAATTCAGTATGCTCCACTAATTTCACAATGTGTTAAAAGAGATAACACAGGGAATACATTCTTTCCATCTCAGCGTGATTACTTTAACTTGCATATCAGAGACAACAGTACACAGTCGCGGAGGAGGACAGGCATTTCTGCAAAAGGAAGCCAGAGCTCTGCAGTCTGAGGCAGGCACTGACCAACTTTCGGTGAGAAAAATGCCACCAAGTCTCATGTGCAAGACTGAGCATTTACCTCTTCCACATTTTTAACTAGCATTTGGTGGATGTTTTATTCTGAATCATCCAATCCAGCAGCACATTTGTCTGAGGGATTATTACAGATGCATCATATACTAATAAAACACCCTGCTCTGAAAGGAATTTTAAATGGCACAACTTAGCGGCTTGCTTCCCAGCTGCAGTGTTAAGTTCTATACAATGTCAATGCTGAGCGCAAGCTACTTTCACAAGCAATTAAGACAGACTACACGAAGTACCTAGCTCAGCCCGCAGGCTATATAAGACTCAGCTTTCAGTTTTGTTCAATTACTTTGTCCTTGTCTTTGGTAAACAGGAATCCTTGGTTTACTTTCTCTCTACCACGCACTGCATCTGTTCTCCAAATTACATCACCCTAATCCGCACGTGGCAGACTTTGGACCAGTTTTATTCTATGCTGAAGTAGCTTTTGCCAAAAGATTTGAAGGTAAAGTGCAGAACACAGCGATGCTCCCAAATAAATTCTACCGTCAAAAAAAAAAAAAAAAAGTACCTCTGAGCTAAGTTTTACCTCAAACATGCTCAAAAGCATAAATAAGGCTTCACCTCATCCCATCAAGATTTCTTCAGCCAATTTTACTTGTCACAGTGCTACAAGCCGCGCAGTTGGCTTAAGTTGTTGCCATTTCTGCAACTTTTCATCTGAAATCAACTTTAACGGTATTTAAGTTTAAAGACTAGATGTAGTCTAAATCTTATGACATCCCAACCTCATCTCAACACAGCAAGAGCTATTCAGATTCAAACCCACTGGGATAAGAACAAAGAGGTAACGGGGAGGAGGGAAGTCCAATATTATATCACGATGCACTCAAACGCAGAAGCTCATCCACATGACATGACACTTACTCCAACTGTAGAAATACTCTCAAGCTTCAAATGCTGCGTGCACATCAATTGCCTAAACACTGAAAGAAAACTGCTCAGTCTGGCATTTATACCAAACTTCAAACATCACCTCTACTCAAACCGAGTAGCAACAGTAATTAACTTGATTCTCAGAATCTATGCCTTTAGCCAAAAAGATGACACAGTTAAGCTTCCCAAGCTTCGACAGAAGTGAAGAAGTACTACTTTTTCCATAAGCCAAGTTACCTTATGCAAACCGAGGCAGAAAACCAGACTAATTCTATTAAATATCTATACAAACCAATATTAACAGTCATAAAAACAATGCCGAAGGGTTAACACTTTATGATGATAATAGATGCTTGGAAGACTAGAGATCAATTTTAAGGTAAGTATCACTGATGATTCAAGTATGTTTGATCCTGCCACCTGACAAACCTTTCAGGAGTACTGGTTACTGTTCAAATTCTGTTCGGGAACAGAACAAACCAGCTTTGAGACACACAGCTTCAATTCCACATTTTAGATAGTCACATGGAGTTAAAAACCAGACAAACTAAACAAACAGAACAGAAGATACTCACATTCCCCATGTATTCTGAAAGTAGATCCTGCAAGGCCTGTCGCACTGCATTACACTCGGCAACTATACGTTCCCGTCGGTCATCACGTGTGCAGGATGAATCAGCCATCAGGGCTGCTCCGCTAATGATGCTCTCCAGGCGCTCTTCCAGGGAAGGCCTAAAACGTTCTTCACTGAAGGTCGATGGATCCACTATAATTTGTTTCTAGTAAAATAAAGGTTTTGGAAATTAGTAATCAGACCAAGCAATAAGTTACTGTTAAGTCATCAAGACAACCAACATTTACGGCAACCCCCTGATTGGGCATAAAAGGCAAACATCACACAATTTTGGCACCGAGGACGATTTTCACGAGTAGTTTTGTAAAATTACTGAAGGTTTCCCAGCAGATTACATTACTAGTCATTTCTTGTGCTGTTTTGACAGCTAAACAAAACTTGGCCACAGGAAGCCTTGTTACATGAATGGCAAAAATCAAACGTGCCAGCACAAATAAGTTTCAAAGTACAGAACTCTTCTTAACTACATGTCAATCCGGACATGCCTTCACTAGTTAACTTGTCAGATATAATTATCCCATCACGAACAAAAAAAAAACAAGGGAAACAAACGTCCAAAATGAGCCCTATATATAGTGCTCTGTTGTCCTAGTTTATGCAGTCTTTCTTCTCTTCACCGTTATGCAGGTAAATACAACAGTATTCTCAAAAATTCTCAAAGTGAAACATCAATGCGAATGTTTCAAACAGCACAAAAATCAACTTCTTCATGGCAGAAAACTATCACAGGTTTATCGTGACAGAGTATTACTAAGCACAGCTTACACCGAGAGACTTAAGGCTGAAACAGCAGTACTGATGTATCTGCTTTTCAAGGGGTCAATACCAGCACCCACAGAAGTTCACCAGGAAGAAGCAGTGTAGTATTTATCACCTTGTGAGTACTTCCAGGTGGTTTATTTAAACAGGTTTGCAACTTACTAAGGAAAAATTATTCGGCCATTTCAAGGTTTGGTCATTTGTTTAGGGTTTGGGTGGGTTTTCTTCCCACTACGGGGGCAGGAGGGGAGGATGTTGCTAATTCTTTATAAAAGAAGCCCCAAAGTTTTCTTGAAATGGGAGTTTTCGCAATCAGTTTGTATGCCAGTTAAATTCAACAGCAACGTCGCAACCACTACTTCTTCCACCAGCCAGCACACTTCATCTCCCTACGGAGCAGTCACGCAGCCTTCGTGGCAGGATGAGAACATGGCACGCGCTCTCCAACATGCTCCTCGTTTTTCTTGAAACTTTTAGCTGTGCAGATAGTACAATGGTAGTATGCTACAACCCAGAACTGCACCATCAGAAACAGAGATAATCATTATCTTGTTATCTTCTGGTAGCCATTTAATATTTTACCATCACAGTAAAAACACTGGAGTATTTGGGGGCGTGTGTGTGCAAAGCCTCTATTACAAGAGCGCAATAACACTCAAACGTTAGCAGGAAATGAAGTGCAGGGATAACATCTGCCGAGAAGCTGAACACATTTGCTTTGTCAGTCTCCTTTGGCAGGAATGAGACGACAAAGCTATCGCGCACAACGTGCACTGAAGCTGGCCTGCTGAACATGCCCTGCTGCTATGAGAGTGCCTCACAAAGCGGAACTAAAAGCTCAAAAGCTCCACATGAACCACAATGCTCAAAAAAAGTCTCCGGCCATACATTAGAGAGTTCATATAGTAAAATATGGCCATATATCAGAAATCACATTAAATGGTTTGAGCTAGATTAGCCAATCCATGAACCTGAACCGAACTGCTTCTTCAATTCTACATACCCAAGTCAGTCCTTAATGTTGTGTGCTATTACAGGACGTGCCTTCCCCTCCCACAAATACCTGCTCAAACCTGCGATCCCTTGGGTGCCAGCCTGAGGCACGTTCTCAAGACTTACGTCGCTGAACATACAACTGAAAAGCAGACTTAAAACTGAAGACATAGTCACAAAGATCAAGACAACCATGACATCCTCTTGTTACCCAAGAGACCACATAGAAAGGCTTCACACTGGGCACAGAGAGAACTCAAATAATACTTTATCTTGGTAAAACAAACATGGCAGAGAAAGTAACGTAGGGGAGGAGCAAGAGTGGTAAGAGCAAGAAGGAGAAGGTGAGCAATATCTGGCAAAAACAAAAGTATTAAACACCTTTTGAGTGACAGCTTTGCAATATTAAAGTTTCAGAGGTAAGTTAGTGCCAAGGTGTTTAAAATTCAGAGGCTGAATTGGTGGTAGACACAGGATACTGGCTTCAAAAGAAAAGTGTTCTCAGTAAAAATGCATGGCTATCCTCAGTAACTTACTGAATGCAAGATAAAGAATACGACAGATCGGTACAACACATCAGTGTGAAATTACTTCATTCCCAACCAAAGATCATATTAAACGTCCCACTTCATGTTCCTCTCAATAGGTAGTTTGGGAAATTCCAAATACATTATTCACTCTTAATAAGTCACTTCTGTCACCTACAAGAATACATTACATAAATATATTATGAAATAATCAATTTCAAATAAACCAAGGGCTTACATCTAATGTAGCAGTAGGCTAACTGCTACTTCAGAGCTAGTTTAACTTGACAGCCTTCAATCACCCAGAACTGCATATATAACTTTCTATATTCCATCAATCCTAGTTTGAAAAAAACTTTTTAAAAAATAAAAGCCTACTTCACCTGGGACTTGCTGTATTTCAGTAGAAAATGATCTTTCAGGCAATATTAAAAAAAGCAAGCTGTTGCTAGTAAATCAGGTGAACAAACACAAGAGTTGGAGTTACCACTTCTTTTACATAAAGGGTTCAAAACTTACATCAAAGTTGTTCAGAGCATAAGCCAGCTCTCCACCTCCACCCTGCTGCTGGGCAGCATCATCTGATGCAGTTGCTTGAGCTGCGTTTGAGATGCCCGTGACCGCCTGCTGAAGCTGTTTGTAGATCAAGTCCCTGTTAGCTTTGTAAGCAGCTACATCAGGGTGCTGCAGACAGGCCTGGGACGCCGTATAAAGAATGGGAACGTTCTTCTGCAGAATTCCTCTGGCTGCTGCCATTTGATCACGGTGACCCACATCTTTCAATTCCTATTAGGAAAATTAAAGAAAAAAGTGTTTGAGAACATTCCCCACATTTAACATCCATACACTGGCTCCCTGCATCTTCAAAAAAAAGGCATGTTCTTTGCCTAGTATGCTCAAATCTGTCTTATGATTGAATATCTCTATTCTTAAGGGCTCAACTAATTTCAAAACACAACAGCTTCATGAAGACAAAAAAAAAAAAAAAAAGAAAAGGAAAATATAAGTACTGTAGGGCAAGTCAACTCCACAATTCAAAATCTGAGGTTGGATTTTTCTCCTTGCTACAGAAGGGGACCAGCATTTTGAAAGCTGGTAACACCTGTAAATCAGGTGGACGCAGAAGTTGGGAGCACACATTTTTCTCCCCACTCCTTCCAGTTTGCATTACATCTACAGAATCACAAGGAAATCTAGATCCTCAAAACAGAATACCTTACATTTTTAGGTCACTTGAGAACCAAGCTAATTTTTAACTATCAAACGAACGAGAGGCTTCCCCTGCACGCTTGTCTTGTAGTTGCACATGAGAAGCAAGATCTTTAAACTCCAAGACTCACAACCAGAATGTTTTCTTTCATCACACCTAGAAGATGGAGTTTACTCTCCTCAAGAGACTCGGATACTTAATTTTAGAAGAACGAGTATATCATCTCATTCAACTTCTTGTTCATCTTCCAACACTCCAATTAATCCAGTGACTGTAACTACTGCTAATTTAAGATTAGTGAGTCCATAGGTCTTTTCCAAACACTCACTGCTGCAATTCTCTAAAGCACCATCACCTCTGCTTTGGAATAGAAGCACTATGAATAGACAAAGCTTCTGAGTCCACCACGAGCAGTAAGTTTATAAAAGGAAGAATGAACACAGTTATTAGCAGTGTGAACATTTTAAAGTTACCTCTTAAATCTTAGGAAGAGGTGGGAAAATGAAGAAGTGGGCTACCTTACTGAGAAAACGAAAAAATCTGTCAGATTCTTCAAAATGAATGGGTAATACGTGACCTCTAAGATGCACACTAAGCAGGGAGGGCACTCCAAGCAGGCTTTACAGATCTACAGATTTAGTACAACCGCTTCCCATAGTGTGGAACAATCCATCACAAAGCAGTTTAAGAACATTTATTGCATTGCCATCACAACCCTACTCCCATTTACTGCAATCAGATTTTAGATACATAACCAACTGGCAATCCATTTTAGACTGCACCCAGTTTATTTTCAAAGATTAATCTGAGCAAAAAACCAAGCAGTGTCAGAGGTGCATAAGCAGTTTCGGTTTGTACATATCAGCAGAACAAACAAACAAAAAACACTACAAGAATTATGCCATTTCTGATAAAAGCCCACACCTCTGCTTTCTTTTGAAAACTTACCTACACAAGAATGAGTCACAACAGTGCTGTTGAACAAAACAAATTTTACATGCAATTTAAGGTTAAGCACAAGCTATCCAAACACAGAACATACACATAACAAATAGGATTTTAAACCCCTTCTCAAATGGGCATTTCAGTGCAAGACTAACCAGCATTGCCACTCACTTTCTTGGAAAGAGCTGTAATTCTGTGCCCAGCCGTGACTTTCGCTCCCTGTTTAAACGGGCACATTCAGTCTGTCTGTGCGAACCACAAAGGCAGTGCGGTCTAGTGGTGAGTGCACCAGGCACCGAGTCGCATCTCGATTCTCCTTCCTTACCCACACCTGCACCGCTTCAAAATGGGAAGCACGAGTCTTGGGAAGCAGCATTTCAGGAAGGTACTAAAGCATTAATGTAAACAAATGCTACCAGAACAAGTTCCCTCAGAAGCAGTACACTACAGCTGAGCAGACTTTCTGCTTACCAGGCAAGCTCAAATGTCCTAAACACGGCAGAGTGCAACACAAAGTACTCGGCAATAAAAATAAAGTTTAAAAAAAAAAAAAAAGTATTAGTAGCAATGGGTACTGTCCAAGAGCAGCAAGGCTGCCTTACTTTCTTATTTTGAAAAAGAAAAAGAAGAAATAATATACAGAAGAGAGAGCTGCCATCACTATACCTGTTGTCTTTTGGCAGCCATTATGTTAAGCTTGTCCACTTCTGGTTTGAGGGCTTTGTACTGGATACCCAAATCTTGCTCTGTGCCAGCATTTCTTAGTTTCAAGATACCTTCTTCCACCTAAAAGAATACATATTCACATATTTTTCCAAGCAATACAGTCCACAGTTCAGAAAGTAATTCAGAATGTACTTCACAGCAGACAGAGAAAGCAATCTTCCTCTGCCCCTTTTTATTTTTTGGAGATACTTCAAAGGCTAATAGTACTCAAGGCTTAGCTACTACTTAATAGTCACCACCTACCAGAGACAGGCAAATACATGCACCTGAAAGAGTATGAAGGAGCCCAGGGCCCTGGCAGAGCTGCAGCAATGGCTGTTGAAGGGCACGAGGAGAGTCCTCAAAACCCTGCCGCAAAAGCGGGCCCAGTATCAAATCTCATTTCATTTCAAATTCTGTACAAACCACCCACCCACCCTCTTGCTCCTGAGAAGAAAAGGCTTCCTCAAATATTCCACGTTCACTTTATTTAATCTACTGAAGCTACTCATCCCTAGTAGCTACAAGGGAGCACTGGTTATAAGAAAGCCAAATTACTTCTTTAAGATGAAAAAAGCTGGTCATCACCTGCAGTTGCAGACCATAGTGCATTCAGTTGCAATACTAGAAGTTCAGAATAAGGTGCAACGCAATGTCAAAAGCTACTGACAACGAGTGTAAAAAACAAGTGACAAACATCCATTGCACACGTTTTGCTCAGAGGAAAAACCCTAAAACCTCCCTGCTCCAAAAGCGAGCCGCTGACAGTGCACACACCGGGCTAGCACACATGCATGAAACGAAGCCACTCGACAGAGCACGCCTGGTGTGCCAGGCACGGCAAAGTGAATCACAGCAAAGAACTACACTTACTACTTTAAGTTGAACAAGCAGCTTGTAGACATCTGCCATGTCGGCCAAAATCAGCAGTCGAGTAACGGCAGAGAGGAGGGCGCGCGCTGCTCGGACCATGTTCCCTCGTTTCACAGAGGAGCAGGGGTCATCTGCAAACTCCCCCGACGCGCTCTTCATCAAGTCACCTGCACAAGGGGAGACGATGGTCTGACTTTAACATCACACAGCAGTTCTGAAGGGGCTGTAAGGATTCCTGGGCAAGCCAATCTAAGTCTTGAAAACAAAATGCGTTTGCTTAAATACAGCCAGCAATTAAGACTGCGTGTAGCTACCTCCGACTATGGTTACCACATGGTATCAGGGTAGAGGGGCTTGTGCAGGGAGAAAGGGCTTGGAACTAACACTTTGGTCCTTATTTCCAATTGTACAGGTGTTTTAACATGCCAGAATCCTCTGGAGAGACAAATTCAGCATGCCTTCGCTATTACATGCAGGACTGCAGTTATTTCACAAACTACAATGCTTTCAAAGCTTAAGCAAAAGCTTTGATTTGTCTGCGTGTAGGAGTTAAGCAGAAAGCAGCAGAAAGTACTGTAAACACACAAGGAAATGCCACAGCTCATGGGACTGTAAACAACTCGGAGCGATGACCTGGCTGGATATGCCCTGGTTTGCATTCAAAGCGAGGCACCGCTTCGTAAAATGCTTCAACGTTTCATAGCCTGTGGGTCTGCATCTGGTGCAGGAGGAAAGAATTTGGGTTTCAGATGGTAGCAATGCAATTGGTTAACTATGAAAAGCAAAGGCCACTTTACACAGCTAGAAAAATTCCTCCAGAAGGCATTTGGAAAGCATAGAAGTAATGTCTGCACATAGTCAGAGTAAATTTTGGATTTCTCCCCCCCATTTCTGGGGCAGCATTTTGCTTCCAGTACCACAGTTCCTACACAGCAGCAAGTTTTGGAATCCACATTATTATTCTTGGATCTCTTTGCATTTCAGAAACATTTGATGAACAGCTAGGATTTAGTTTAAAAAATGCTAGGTACTCAAGGCCAAAGATTTGCGGGCAGCTGGAGATGACGAGGAAGCAGGCGAACCGAGTTATAACTAACTGCTGTGTCAGAGGCTTCCCAAACCTGTATGAAAAAGCATCCATATGGCCAAATGCCAAAATAAAAATAGCACATCTCAGACAAGACAAGAACCTCAAATAGTGCTTTCGCAAGTGAAAGCTGACAGTGACTCCCATCGAGCCCACTACCAAACGGGGCTGGGCGAGATTTGCACCGAAGTCTCAAGATGATGCAGTGGCATCATCCTGCCGACGGCCTGCCTGTTCCCACAGCTAGGCAATCACTGCAGCATATCCCCAGTACGGGGGACTTATTTAATGACTTTTTTTTTTTTTTAAACTATTATTTTAGCTACTCAAAAATACCTACAACTGGTTAACCATCCACATACTTACCATTAAGCAATTAATATCTTGCCCTGGAAGAGTTTCTAGCACCCAAGCACTCTACACCTTCATAGCTAAATACAGCCCAAACACAGCTGCCAGCCTGTCCAAGCAACTACAGCAAGATACTCAATTTTGTTCAAACGCTCCCTCCTATGTAACACCCTTCCATCATCTTAAATAATATGACAAAGAGTGGCATACAACATTTTAAAGTAAAAAATATGCTACTTCAGTACTGTGACATATGAAAAAAGCTTCTGTCCAAGTACAGACCAGCTATAAATATCAATCTAAAGCTACCCCTTACCCAGCTTTTTGAGGACCACAACTCATTATTTTAACAAGTGTTAAGAGCCTGAGATTTCCAGATGGGTGAAAGATGATGCATCTCCAATGCTGAAAAACTGCAACCAGCCATGAGATTATAAAACCCCTACATAGCTGACATGACCCTTTCTTTATTCCTTCTGGAAAAGGCTAATAATAGTGAAATTTATGTCACCACCACAAGTATGAAATCTATTAACAATCTCAGGCTTTGAGGACATATGCCAGAACCAAAATTCACTACAAATATTTCCTCCCTTATTTACTTATATGTAAAATTCCCACATTTCCAACTCCCAAAAGAGAGGAATGTTGTTTTCATTTATTTCCTTTTAAAACAACTTAGAGAGGTGGCCACTCACTTCACCTGAATCTCAGAAACCGCTAACAAGGTTAAAACCCAAAATTATCCTGTACCCATCTCTTAAATTACAACCTTACAAGCCCATCCTGAAATAAAATGCTATTCATTTTTATTTTAACAAGAGACTTTAAAAGATTTAGTGAGTTTCAAACAGCTTGTCAGGGTGTCAAAAGATAACCAGCTTCCCAGAATTAAAGGAAGATTATATTTAAACTTGTTGCATATATATATATATTTCTGCAAATTAAAGAAAGCTGGCTTTCAGACTTCTTTTATAAAGAAAAAGCAACATGGGGTAGTTATTTTAGCTATATTCAAAGGGTAGGAGGGAACTAACTCTGCCCTGGCCTAAGTATGCAGTTACTGCATTACGTGTGCGCATTAGCAGTTCAAATTGGATCCAGAATAATCTTCTCATTTTCAAACTTGAACCAGAGGTAACACAGCAAGTTTGAAAGCAGGATTTCAAGAGTTAAAAGAAATGCACTGCAGAAGAGTCAGACTATGACACTCAGATTATACAGCTGGTACGAATTCTTATATGAGTAATCTCTTTTTCCAATATAACCTCAGATTTTCACTGGATATTACAAGGGAAAGATAATAAAACAGAGTCAGGAAAAGAAGAGGCAACAGTAGCCATACTATGATCTTGTCAATAAAGCACTAAGAATTCAATTAAATCTAATGGAACAAAGCCCATTTGAGAAATAGTAAGATTTTAGTCCATCAAAAGAAAATTACCATTTTCTAGTCTCATTCCCACCATGCCCACAGGGTCTGACAGCACTTTCAGACAGCACTATTAATCCTCCTCAGCAGCGCGGTACACGATGACCATGACAGAGAGGGCTTTCTTTATACCAATACTGACAGAATGGGAAAGCAGCAGAGAAGACAGGCAAGGCAAGGCAGGGAAGACCTAGGACACAGGCAGGCACTGATGCTTTTTTCCCAAGCTAGACATTCGTGCCCACACATCACCTTGTACCCTTCAGCACCTTCCAGTTCAAAGCCCGTCTCCAGGCCGCTTTGCTGGCAGTATTAGAAATGCAAAGACTGCCATCAGGCCATACCTCTACCTGCTCATAACACCCTATCACAGTTCCCTAAAGGTTGCCTATTCCCCACCAAATGAAGGCAAGCATGAAATCAGAGTTTCAAGACTCTACTATTCTGGATACTGAAGTCCTATCTTACCACTAATGCCACCTTCAATGTCCACCATCAGTGTCACAACAGGCTGCCCTTGCTTCCTACTATAAAGGACAAGGCCCCGTATCTCCTTTTGCCGTATCAACATGGGGGTTGGCAACTTATGGCAACAAAAGCCTCAAGCTTGTCTTCAATTAAATCCATATACTGCCTACAACACTCCTCCTACAGTTTGCCAAGAGCTGTCTCAGAGCTCCCTTAGGTTATGGCTTTTCAAAGATCCCGAGTCCTTGGCTGGAAGATTACTTCTAATACACTCCTAAACACTCCTAAAGCCTTTTTCTTGCAAGAAAACATCCGAGAACTCTTTGCGCCCTTCCAAGAAATTAAGCTAACTGGTCACAACAGAATTTTTAAAGTTGAGTTTTCCAAGAAAAATTCAATGTTTAACTTCAAGTTATTCCGCAACTGGCCTCCTCCTGTTCCTTGGAAATCCTTAAGCCACGCATCTTGTGTGAAGTGCTGTTGAAAAGAAAAAAATGTTTTACCCTTTCATAATCTGCCTTACTGTTCAGTTTTGGAGAAAGTTTCACTCAGAAACAGAGGGCGGAAAGACGCCATGCTGAACCAGTAGCTTCACTCCCCTGCATCTGCAACCATGAAACATGATCAAAGTCCACAGGATTCACAAGCCCATTCATCCATTCTCCTAGCTCAAACCCTATGCACAGGCTTAAGCTTTTTAATGTTAAGCTTTAATTTTTGGTCTTTTATGTAAAATTACCATTGGAAGAAACACAACAGTAAGAGCATAGCTAATACCCTGGATCCTCACACTAGCATACAGATACATCGAGGCAGTGACCTGCGGTCATCAGCACTCCAGGAAAACAGGCATAGCCTTGTCAGCCTGACCCAAAAGAAATTTTCTTCTTGATCCCAGAGTTTGCAACCTGTCTCAGTGCCAAGCACCTGGGTAAGAAACTGGTTCAGTTCCAAAACACCTCCCAACAGCACCAGAAGAGCTGACCATTTCAATGTACAACCAGCCTTTAATGCTCCGTAAGAAGGTAAAATCCTACAAAGAGCTTATAGTGCAGGCAGTAAGACTGGGCAAGACCAACATTGCCCCTTCTATTACCCAGCAAAACTCCAACGGCAGAAATTAATGTAACAGACACTGCAAGGATGCTAAAATCCAAGACGTTCACATCAGATGTTTTCCTGGTACTAAATCTTTTCTATAACCACAGCAGGATCTATTCTGAAAAACACTTTGGTTCTTCGTCTCCAGTATTCTGTTCAAAATTTTATTTTAAGAAGTTTTACTACTTTAAAAGAAATCAGAAGTCCAAAGCTTGAAAGGGCCAGGAATCTTACTTTAGGATATTTCATGAACTTGTTTAATATTTAAAGCAAGTTGTAATTTATTCTTCCATTGTAAAAATCAGGAAGACTTTGAAGATCCACTTATATTGATTTAGTATGCAGCCACACTATCATTCATTCTAAATAGCTCTTTTCACTTCTTTGTTTTTACCCCCAACAAATGGGATTTTATGAACAAGCGTGCTCACTAAAATCGTGTACCCTCTCAATCTTCTTCTTGCTAGGCTAAAAAAAAAATTTTTAATTTTCTCTGATGAGACAAGTTATCTATTGTCCTAATCATCTTCATAACCTCTGTCTACATTCATTCATCTTTTTTTATTATGGTAACTAAACCGCTCCCTACTCTAAATAGAGGCATTATTAATTCTATTTTCCTGTCTTCTGCTGAAGATAAATTGTGCTATAAATCTATAATTCCACAGCTGCCGTCAGACACACAGATACTGCCAGTTCACGATCACCCTACTGCTGACCAAGACACCCAGATTCTCCTCTCCACTTTCGCCCCCCATTGCAAAAGGCAGGAAAAGGCACCAACACCTGGAAGTTTTGCTAAGCACGGGCTTTCTGTTACACTTCCCTCATTCCTCCAACTCATGAATTCAACTGCTCTACCGCAATACTGGAAACGCTTCTGAAGTGCATGGACTGTATATAAACATGTACCTTGAGAGTTTGTATCTCCTTGCTGTTATTAGCACTACTGAGAACTGCAGTCCTCCCCTGGGCATTGGCAGCAATAAGCCTTCCCTCTGTTGCATCTCATTTTTCACCATTTGCTTCTAATTTCCTCAAAGGTTTGTTTTTTAATTGCCTTACAAAGAGCTGCTCTGCTAAACCTGACCGAACGCTGGCACCGTGACGGGGCACAGGCTTTTATCCCTGGTCATGCTGCCCCAGCAGCCCAGCTCTGCTGTGACTGCATCCCCACAAACAGCGGTGGGCACCAGTCGTATTCAGGCAAATCATCATCCACTCAGCTTTGGAAAACAGATACAGCTATCCTCTCTATGCACCAGATTTCATGCAAGCTGCAAACAGTAAAAAGGGAGGAAGAAGTGAAATGACATTAAGGTGGGAAGTTATTTCACTCCAGCACCTCTCAGCTATGAACTCCACCTCCTCTGTCAAAAATCAACAGAGCAGGGAGGTTTTGGCATCAAGTTTATGTATAGTCTCAAAATCAAGCAGGGGCCAAGAAACAAGTGAAAGGGTCACCCTGAAGGTTTTTGTATCAGTCTCTCCTTCCTACCAGTTTCTCAGTGCAACTACAAATTCAGCTAAAGGAACTTCTCAATCCCGAGGACTGAGTACAGCTCCCTTGCTCACTAATATCTCTAAGAGTCATTTGAAGGCACTCACAGATGAGCTCTTGACTCTCGATTCTGAGCAGCAATCAGGCAAGCACCAAGAATTAAAGGCTTCAAGACAAAGGCGTCTCTTTTGCTGTTGTTTGTTGTTGTTAAATTAAGCCAACTCAATTAGCCCCTTATATTGCAGCCTTCTTATGTTGATCTTTCTTTGGTCTATCAACCAGGCTCATCCAGAACTTAAAACCATTTTCAACTAATATTTCACTGTGCAACTTCAGCTACAAACAAGTAATTAATGCTAATGAGCTTTCCTTTTTTTGCAGCAGCAGCAGCCACCATTAATACCAGTTGACTGGGTTTCACTGAAGCATAGAGAAGGCTCATGACTGGAAGAATGATAAATGATTTATGAGCAACAATATTTACTAGTGCATATTTCAGAGTAAGCCAGCTCCATAGGCTTTTCTTGCAGGTCTTCTCCAAGAAAGTAAAAAAGAAAATGATAAGAATCAACACTAGATGTGGGGGAGGAAGTCTGGAATATTTAATCAAGGTCCTTGCATTCTGTTGCTGTTTACATTTTGCATATTCGAGACACCCAGCTCTGTCAAGTCAACACTCAGCTCTTCCTCCTACAATGCTGTTTTGTACACATTCAAATATTGAAGAAGTTATTAACATATTTGAGACGTAGTTCCATAACATGGGGGGGGCGGGAGTTTACTTTTTAGCCTAAACTGAGTTTTAAATGCTCTTCAAAGAATCAGCCATTCTGCCTCTCTTCTCAGTCTCTACTTGGGACACTCAATTTCCAGATCTGCCCAGTTCACATTATTCCTCAAGGAGGCCAGCAAGACAAGCTGAGAATCTACACAAGTGGAGAGGTACAGAAATAACAGCAAAAGGGAAACGGGAACAGTTCTACTTACTCTGAAAAACCATGGTCTTACAAGCCATCAGATACACGCTCTTACCTTGCTTACGAACATCTTCCACAGCCGCTACCAGCTCTTCTTTAAGGAACTGGCTCTCTTTCGCAATTTTGTCTCCTTTCTCCAGGAAATTCTCTGTTGCTTGTTCAACTGAAGCAGCCAAAACATGGGCCTTTTTAGAACGCCCTCGCTTTTTATTAGAGGGGCCCTTGTTGCTAGTGTTAACCAGTGTTGTTACCTAAAAGCATAAATGGAGGGAAAAAAACCAAAACACATGAAACAGAGTAGAAGTTTATCAATTTGACAGCAAGGCCACGTGTATTTTTTCTAGACAGCGTATTGCTAATAACTGCACTATGGCCAGCTCCAAACATTAAACTCACAAACAAGTGTTTTTCACGTCTCTTTAAACATCGCCATGCTTCTTGATTCCTTAATGAGCATTATAAATTCAGCTAAACTACTTAGAGATTTTTCTTATCGGCAGCAGACCTGAACATTTGATTTCAAGAATTGAGATCTATTTGTATTTTTGATAAACTGCAATCTCAGTAACAGGCCAGAGCTATTTGGCACCACATAAAAAGAAACCAAGTTGGGGATAATTAGTTTGGGATAGCTCTTCAGGCATAAAAGACCCCAAACAAGGCTGAAACCATTACCTACAGAAATCTAGCAACACAGTTTCTTTTCAGTCCAAAACAGTACTATAGCCAACGGACTAAATGCAGAGCAAAGGACTTCCTAGAGCCCATTATTTCCCTAAAACAACCAAAACTGAACTCTCACAATCCTCCTGCAATCAACAAATATTTCCAAGTTTTATGTTTTAGACTGAAACCCTGCTACGAGCTGGTCACCAGCAGCCAGATGACCACCAGGTACTCTGTTAGGTCAGGATCCATCCCCTTCAATCGAATACAGATAGATGTCAGAAAATCCACACACACTTTTCCATTTGCCTGGTTTTTTTTTTTCCCCCCTCTCCTTTTTGTTAAGTCTAGGAAAATGCATACAAAGCTATTTCAGAGGGACATTAAATTACAACACGAAAAATATTACTACTCAGGAAAGCCCAAGGACTGCTGACATAAAGGTCCTCAGAGCTGAATCCATCTTCTCAGTAGGTTGATTCAGAGAGGGAAAGCCATCAGTTGGGAATATCGCTGTCAGTTAATGGTGCACATTTCTATTGGTTAGTCTCAGTTCACCATGTACTACAAATAAAGAACAAGTTGCAACAAGGCAACTTACTCTACTTTCCTCTCTGCAAAACACCAGTCACATCATTCACAACATTCAGGATTGCCAGTACAGCCAATTGTGCTACTTGAAGAATAAGTCACAGACACTGAACTTGGACAAAAAGTTCCTATAAACAAGTTTGCTCAGTTAAGTTTGCCAAATCAGGACAACTTCTCTTAAGAAAAGACTCGATCAGTAACTCTGGCTAAAAAGCTATATAGTAGATCATCCAACTGCTCATCTGAATATCCGCAGGGAACAAATGGCAGGTACGGACAGCAGCGTGGCAATTAAAGGTATGTTAATACTGGAAACAGAACCTGATCATTGCAGTTTGTGCTTAGCAGGAGTTGTGTCCAGTTCATACCATCACTTTTAAAATTTCATATTTCAGGAAAACAATGCTAAAGAAGATGAGTTAACTGTCTCCAGTGCACCTTCTCTTCCAGACCTAGAAAGCCTCTGCCAAGAATCTTCAAAATGCCCAAGACACATAGCTCACATTTACAAGACTGACTCTAGCTTTCCTATATTCTTCAGTGCATTTCACTGGGCAACATACACCAGCAGAAATAAGCTTTTATTCACAAACCCAGCATAAAGCGTAGACAGAAATGAAAACAAAGCATGCATATCTTCTGAAAGATATACTGACACAGTAACAAATGCCATGAAAGCATACTTCTCAGGTAGAACTCGGTTAGGAGGGGTCGGTCATCTATTTAGAACACAAGGAAGTTCTAGACAGGTTGCAAACATCCCCCACCACACATTTCACCATTTACTTGAACCTCCTTCCAAAGGGAAGTCTAAACACGAGTCATCTCAAAGAAGAAAAAAACAAACAAACAAAAACACTTATGAGACCCTACTTGTGGCAGGCACCAACGGCTTCGCTGCAAGGGACTCTTGTCATTCCTGAATACCAGTTTCTAAATGATACATAGCACAGCTTTTTAAAGACTCAACAAATAAGCAGCGTACCACCCAAAATACAGGTGGGAAACAGCACCGTCAAAATAGAACATTAGTTACTAGCATGCATTTCTGCACTTCTTATTGAAATACTGTGTCTTATCAGGTGCTGAAGAACCACGGTCTTTCTAGATTCATACCCAATAACTTTGCTACAATAAAACTGAACAAAGAAATTACTTCTACACTTTTTTCCATCTTTAGTTTTGTAGTGTTTTTACTTCTGGAATTTAAGCTTTGAAAGTTACTTAATTGAAATAATACAGCAAAACAGGTAATCATCCTTATGAAGGGGGTTTTGCCCCCTTTTTTTCCCCTACCTGTGTAACAAGAGGCTCAAGTAGTCTTTCAACTGCCAGTGTTCTTATCTCCAAGCTTTTGGGGTCCCATTTGAAGTTAACGTTGCCTGCAGTAACAGCAGTCATTTCTAGAAGAAGAAAAGAGCTACATGAATACATTCTTTTAATTATTAATGCTGTTGGAATGTATTTTAAAAATAAATTAAAATGGAGGCTATTAAACACACAACACATCCATTCGGTGTAAGTTAAGGTTGTACTGTCCCCAGAAACATCAGTTTTGGTTCAACTGGTGACAGTTTAAAAAAACTGCTTGTTATGACAAATATACAGACATTATCTGTATGTTTTGGGTAGAAAATAAAAACAAAAAACAAAGAAACAAACCCACACCAAAACCTATTCAAAAGCCACAGTATTTTATCAGAGCAATGACAAGACGGGCAATGTTTGGTCTACTCCTCAGCGGTCCCCAAGCAATGAAAAAAGACACAGCCCAAGGTCTTGGGGGAGCAGAAGGGAACACAGTGACTTCAAAAGCACCAGAAAGCTGCCAGTTTTCTCAGCTCCACCATGAGTCTCTACCCCAAACACTTTGTCAAACCGGGAGCCAGGTTCTAACCCAACCCATTCAACTTATCCATTCATCCAATTCACCTTTTGGAAGTACAAAGGTAAAATAGTGAATATACGCCTTTTTATAAAGCCAGAAAATCCAGTTGGTTCATATTTACAGCTTAAGTACCTACTACACTTCCCCTTAACATTTACATAGGAGGGAAAAGCAGATTTGCATGAAGAGATCTGTTAAGAGCTGTCACTGAGCCATCCCTTCCCATTACAGTTTTATATCAACATCCCAATGGAACAGCAATATGATTATGGGAAAAGTTTAGTGAAACTGCTAAAGTAGCTCTGCTTTTGAAACCAGGAGTCTAAAATAAATAATGAACTACAACAGATCACTAGGTTAACACTGTGATGCTGTACAGCACAACAAAGGAATAGCCAGAACCATCATTTCAGTAAAAAATGGATTTAAAGTATCTACAGGTCCATAAAACCAGTTCATACCACTTCAGACTTAATAGATTCCAGCTCTTCCTGCTTTGGGTTTCCCTCAAAATTCAAGATTAGACTAAACCCACGTTTCTAACTTTTTATTTGTAAAAAAGTCAGGAAGATAAATACATTTCCAAAGTCTCCTTCCACCCCTTTTCCTAAGCACCTACTGTTGAAGTTTTTTTAAAGCTTATTAGCCGATATTTTTAACTCTTACTCTGGACAGGGCATTGTCTGCATAGCATCTCAGCAGACAGATTGCTCTGACAGCACCAGATGTCCCCGAGCTGCCAGACGAGCACAACGTCCCATCATTTTTAAGAAGCGGGAGGCAAGGCACTAATTTTGGTAACCAAAGATGTTTATGACACATACTGACAACCAACCGTTTTATATTGACACCGACAGCTAAACATGCAGAAACAGCACAGACGTGGCTGCTTTTTTCCCCACACTGAAGATTAAAATCTCTGGGGCACTCAAGAAGCTCAGCCTGGGAGGGCATAAAGAAGTCAGGGCTTAGCATCACCTGGCTTCAGTCAACAGCACCTCCATGGCAGGCTGATCCCGAGACGTGACATAGGCTTCCTCCCGCCACAGGCACGATACAATAGATTAAGTAGTCGCTACGCTACTGAAAACACATCTTTGCCCTGAAAAGCCTACACGCTGTCATACACTGAAGTACAACTTTGCAAGGTGCAAAGCAGGAATATTCACCTAACCTGCATTCAGCTTTCCACTTACACCCACGCTCCAAGTGCCTACGCTGCCAGAGAGAAAGAAAACTTAAAAAGCTGGGGGGAAAAAAAAAAAAAAAGAATAGGAAGAGACTGACCAATGCTAGTATACATATAACAGTTCTGATAGTTTTATATCAAAAAGCTTGAAGGTGCAGCTGAAGGGTCCCAGCTCCCGCAGCAGAAGGCATGCCAGGCTGCAGCTCCAGAGACTCCCCTGCAGTGAGCTGACTGCAGGAGGGTGGAGGATGGCCACCTCCTCTTCCTCGCCTTACCTCTGACACTTATCACTAAGTCCTGTGAACTCACTAACTAAGCCTTCTCTCCCAATCACCTCCTTTTTCTTTTGCCAGTCCAGCTTCGCACTGGTGCGTGCCACAGCCCAGATGCTGGCACAGGGCAAGCTGCGAAACGCTCTTCACCCCCAGTAACATCCCACCCTCAACAAGGAATTTCACTGGTTTATTCCCTCCCAATTAGCTCGGTGCGAATGCTTCCTACATAAGAAGCCAATACACTGAAAGCCTTTATGATTTCTGAGAAACATACCCAGAGCTCTGGAAAGCCCATTAGGTTTCTAGGTAAAAGCTGTTTCTATATATTTAATGCTGTTATGCCTCTCGCAGAAACAAAGTGCAGGACGGGGTAACTGTGAGAAGAGACACTAATTGTATTAGTAGGATAATGAAGACAATTCACCTGAAAACACATCAGTATGATAGCTCACGAATTGGCCAAAAGTAATGGTCTATAAAACCACTTAGTAGGAACTTCATTGAAATTTATCTAAAAAACGTAGGTTGATATCAAATACACTGTTTGGTAGCAATGACTTGGGTATCATTTGTAAATTGTAGTAAATATGTTTATTCAATTAAATACTTGAAGAATACAGTAACAGGCCATAGCTTACAAACGCATGTGTGAATGGGGTGGGTTTAGGGGATAAGAGGACAACTGCCAGGGCCACGTTAAAGCAGGGCTGCACTCCTGCCACGAGAACACTCTAATTCTCTGGAATCTGTCTTGTCCCTGAAACTGCTCAGCCTCTTGCCTCATTCAATTAAAATATGGTAACAGGTAGCAAACCAAGTCAGAGGATATTGTAGCAGAGCGCTCAATTGTTGGCTCTCGGAGAGCACATGACGATTCCCACGACCCCTGCAATAACTGCAACATCTCATAAAGAAAGAGGACATCCTCTGGAAGACGGACCCAACCATCCAACCACAGGGCAGCATAGCGCTGCTTTCAGACAGCTGGGATGACCCAGCTGATATGGGAACGGGTTCTCCACGCCACAGACCTACCATGCACAGGACACGCAGCAGCGCACGCACTCAAAGCAGGAATTTCAAGGACAAAGCAGCACAGACCACACAGCGGAAGAGAGCAAGCGACACTGAATCTGAAGTGCTGGAATATATAGAAAGACACCACCGCACAAGGAGTTGCGGTCGCCCAGCCTGTGGTTTCATAAGCAGCAGGAAAGCTGCTTAAAAACCAACGTTCATCCTCCCACACCCCTCTAGGAACTCATTCCCATCTTCACATCACACCCCCTCTGCACTGGCACAGCTTTACCCACAGCTGAACGATTAACCAGATGGGGAAGAACTGATTTGGCTGGAGGGAAAGAAATCCATTTTTGCAGGGTGGGCTGAGATCCCCATCTGGTTCACCATGCCACCACAGATACCGCTGCGAGTGGAACCAGAGAAGGCTACGTCAGCTGGCACCATTGGCAAAGCCCTTCAAGTGGAAACATGGGGTAAAGTTGGATGTCACTGCTGAGCTGAACCAGGTGCCGCTGAAAACAGAGCGTCAAACAGAGCCGCTGCAGGGACAGAACGCCTTCCCAGCACATCTAATGCTCAGACACATGAAGCCCCAACCTTAAAACATGCTCACAGCCCAGCACATTAACTGTAAACCCTTCAGGTTATTACACCAGTTGTGATGATGCTCGTTATTGTCGTAGATGGTTCAAGAGTAATGCAATTATATCTTACTGGGGTTTAGCGCGCTTGCAAGGACACGAAGGTGGGAAAAGAACAGGAGTTTAAAGGCGGCACTTCGATTTCCCTGTTGCCTCCAGGAACTTCACCATTTCCAGCCAACAAGCAGCTCTGCACGCAGAGCCACCCCAGGACAACTTGCCCCTAGCTTTATATAAGGAATCAAGATCTCGGCAATGGCTAAAGCTTAAGTAAAAGGTTTCCCTTACACTTTACACTACTTTAAGCAAATGTTGCCACAGTCCTACCACGCCTTTCCCTGCAACAAACCTGCCTCAAATGGGCACCCACACTGGCACACACCTGATGCAGTGAGCCACTTCAGGGAGCTAAAATGGCCTCAGAGTAAGCCAGCAGCTATAAAGATCACCTTGCCAGCTTACTGTCCTGAAGGAGGAGGTGGGACTGCACAGGGAGAGAACAGGACTGCAGCAGCAGCACTGAGATGAGCTCTGCTTCCGAAGCGCACCCCAGGGCAGGTCCCAGCCCGGCTGGGGAGAGGTGAGGGCACAGCGCTGAGCAGAAGGATGTATTAAGCTGCTGGGGCTGCATTTACATACCACGTCCAACAAGCTGGCCTGCCGTGAACGCACTGAAGGAGATATGCACACAGTGCTCTTTCCAAAAGCCACAACTAAAGGTCGTAGTGTTTCCAAAAACTGGTAATTCAAGGTTTTAAGAATAACTTCAGATACCTACTTCCAGAATACTGGCATGCAAATAATTTCGAGACTTCGGCAAGCATAGGAATGTAGCTCTGTGGCTTCTTTGCAGAAGTGTCCTGAAGGCACCCAAGGCTTTTCCAAAAGCCCATGAAGAAGCACTATTTCAACAGCAATCTCTGCACACCCACAGAATCACGGAAAGGCCTAGTGCTCATGGTCCTGTTTTTCCAGGTTGCGCTCCCACACGCACCCGAAGGCGGTGCTGGCTGCATCTCAGGCACTCGCGAGCTGGTACGTTCAACCTGCTCTGTACCAGGAGATCCCGCAGCCTCCCAGCCTCTGGACCACAGCAAATCTCTTTTGGTTACACAGCGGAAGATCTAACTGCCCATCTCCTGTGCTGCAGCTTAAGTCCCATCACCTTGTGCTACCTGAAGAGTGTTTCACATGCCATCTTCTATCAGTCTTCAAATTTTAACTACCCTGACAGGCTGCTTTCTAAAAGCTTTTAACTACATTCACCATTCTTTTGGTTTTTCTTAGGGAAGACTGTATTCAAACAGTGGTCTCACTAGCACAGTGGGGGGCTAACCTGGGCCAAGCACAATAGACCACATGCTGAATTCAAGCATTATGCTATCCAAAAAAATCTGACAAAAGAGTACAGTACAAGAAAATTTTATACCTGGGAGGACATTCTCCATTTTAATGCCCTTTCTGCTACCCACCTACTTGTTCCCCATTTTGTGCAACTGATTGTGCCTGGGCACAGTAATATGTACTTGACTGCATTATTTTGCAGCTTATTTCTTTCTCTCATATTTCTCTAAGCAGTCACAGTCATTTTGAATGACAGTCCTGTCCTCTACCATGCTCACAGACTGTCTTTGGATATTCTGTGCAATGTAATGCGAAGAGCCCTTATTCCATCACCCAAGTCACGAGCATGGAACCTGGTGGGATTCACAACACAAGCGCCCAGCTTCATCTTCCAGCCAGAAAGTGAACCAGCTTCCCTGCTCCCAAAGGAATCCTCTTGGCTTTGTGTGGTTTGTTACCCAGGTACCTAACCCATCTGATAACCAGCAGGGATCCTTTACCCCTGATGAAGGCGGAGGACAAAGCAGAGCAGGTAAAGATCTGTGGGAACTGGGTATCTAACATACACCATTAACACAAATCTTATGACTATTTTTCGTCTGAAAAAGGTTAAGGCACACTTCATATTAAAGCCAGCTCATATGCAGGGGTTCCATCATGCCCTGCTGACAGTTCAAAACTGTTTTCCGTATCACTAAGAGTATGGAGGAAAAAAAGAAAAATGTTTCATTCTTTCCTCTTGCCCTTCACAGTCTCCAAATGAATGTCTGCCCCGTTCCACAAATAAAGCACTACTCTCAGCGGCTCGATACCTGCTAGTCAAGGATGTTTGGTATACGTGACGCTTTTCAAGAAGGATTTAAGCAGGTTTGATTTAAGCTGTTTTTATTTAACGGCAAGTATACACAACTAAAAACAATCATCTTCTTCTAACATAGCCTTCAACCTTAGATTTTGTCTGCTCAGATACCAAATCTTCTCCTCCACCATTAATACCATGAAGGTACTACCACCCTAGAAATCCTTACTATTAGAATTTCACAATCTGAAATATGAATACAAACTCAGATGTTTCATTGGCTATATTCTTTGATTATCAAAACATTTCTGTCATTTGAGCGTATTCAACTTTGCTACACATTTTTTCCACAGACTGTAGTAACCAGCCAAGTAAAAAGAAGAAGTTCAGTTCAGAATAGCCTATTGCTCACCAGTACCATTCCAGACCCAGCTCTCCTAATCTATTTTAATGGTTTTTTTCTCTCTGTTGCTCTTGTGGAGAAGGCCTATAGAGAGGCATCTGAAACCACTCATCAGAAAGCCTTGCACAGCCAGTAACAAACAAATGCTTCTCTACTCTGTTTGTTTAGCAAATCTCTAGACCTTGCTACTGAGTTAAAAGACACAACCTCATCTGGTGTCCCTACAAAAAAAGCAACCAAGTTTATAACTCTGTTTTCTCTTCTACAACACGGGTGTTATCTCCTGCCTGCTGCCTTGTTACTGAAGCCAGCAGCATGCCAGAGAGAGCCCGTCACCTTTTCCCCCCTGGAAGGACAGCCTGCCCTGTACCATGACCATTTTCGTTACACGAAAGCAGGCATGGGCCATATCACCAGATTAAGATGCACCACGCTTGCCAAAGCGGTATGTGCTATCTCCTTAACAGCTTCCCAACTGCTGTAGTACCATAGATTCAAGTAACTTATTTTCATTCCAAAACCAGGAATTCGCTCTGTAACAACAGGTTTTCACACCTTCATTTTGGTCTAGCTATCATTAAGAGGATGGAAGGCACGCTCTGCACAAGCGGTTTCATTCTGGTGCTCCTGGGACCACGGCAGTGATTTCACAACCACAAATAAACCGTTTTTTTAGAGATGCCAGTGCTAACAACAGCCTCTTGCCTTCAGTTACGTAAGCGTTCAGCTCTGACCATTTCATTTTTGCCAGGATTGCTTTGCCTCAAAGGAGCTAGAAAGGAGGTGTGTGGCAAGCCAATTCACAGCAAGCACAGGCAATTAGTGACTTACTTATGTCATACTAAGGCTCCGGTTCGTGGATGACATCCTAAAAGAATGCAAGAACCAAACTCATGTTTATACCCATTTAACTGTCCAGATGGATATCCCGCTATGTCCCAACAAGTGTCAAATTTATTTCCGCACAGTTTTCAGTTTCCAAAACTCAAGCAGGATTCCAACTACATAAAGAAAACTGATGCTTCTTCTAAACATGTGTTTTCTAAAAAACACATGCTTTTTCTAAAAAAAAAAAAAAAAAAAAAAGTGTCATGAGCAGTAAACTCTTACTATTAATAAAAAATCCAGTCTTCACAATAACATTGATGCGTTTTATGCCGAAGTCCTGCAATACTAACACCATGAAAGATAACTTCCAAAATCAGAACAAGTAACGACTAGATTTTTAACTGCTGTATTTCAGCTGTATCCTCTTTGGATCAGGACTGTGATGCTCTGGCCATGCAGAAGGGCAACACACTTGCATTTTAAGCAAAAAGCAGTAACTTTCAACTAACTTATCCCTGCAGCGATGGTAACTTCAAACTCCCAAACGCCAGCCCTCTCTCAGCCACATTTCTCACATTTAAGCCTATATGGATAGCACTTGCAAACAAAATAAGGGGACTCAGCCTGGAGAGAAGGATAGTAGACCCCAGGTGAGACTTGTACATCTGCTGGACCACTTTGATTCAACTACTGAGAGCCCTTCCAACCTCACAGTGTTTCTTCCCACCCTTGAGGGGGAAAACAGTGTAAAGCTTCCCTAAAGTCATTAGGAAAGAATGGAAGAACAGCTTACTGCCACTCTCAGAACCACAGCATGCGTTTCAGACCCTAGAGACACACAGTCAGTGAAGATATAATAACTAGGCTGTGGCTACAGAGCACGGCTCTTCGAACCCCAAACTATGCTAACACAGGCTCCAATTACCAACCGTAAGTTAGCAATGAACGCAAGAAGGGGCAACCTTTTAACAAATTAATTTTTGCCACAAGTATTCCTCAAATGAAAAAAGTTTGTTATAAATTAGCCTACTTTATCAATTGGCACAAGAATTTGCCAGTGCTGCAAAATTAATTCTCGCTTAGCTTGCAAAAAAACACGGATGGCTGGCAATAAAAGGAAAAGAAAACCTGGGTATTTTTGTTCTGATCATCTTCGGCGCTCAATCTGCAATAAAAAGTGCCGTTTAAGCTATAGAGTCAGAAATAACCAGAATCTGACCCCACTCAAACCGCATTTTCATTCCTAAATTGATATGTTGTTATGCAATACCCTTTGGTGCTTTTAGCTGACCCCATCGTCTAATTCTAGACCTTCATTAACAATTTTAAAACAGTCAAAAGTATACAAATACTGGAGTTGTTTGAGCTGACACACATGTTTTGAAAAAATGAGACTCCTATAATTAGAGGTTTGATAAGAGACAATTTGCTTAAACAGGGAGGAAACGGACAGTCTTATATTAACAGACTAAATACCATATTCTTTCTCAATTGCATGCCCAGCATAGTAGCAACTAAAGATTATGTAACAAAAATTCATAGTGTTGCCAGAGTGAAAACAGCTTTCCATAGTTTTTTCCATTTGCAAAAGCTACTAAAAGAAGAGCACCCACTGAAGCAAAAGAGAACATGAGCGCAAAGATTCGTCAACATAAGATGTTTTCTAAAGTTCCTAGAAAAAAAGGTTGTTTAGAATTCCTTTTTCAGTCCTTCCTTGATTCAGGAACATTACCAGTCTTATCTAAAAATTACAAAACAATTGTTTTTTTTTTAAGAAATAACAAAACCCACAAGTGATAAGACCAAGAATTTCACTTTATGCTCACGGCAACCTTCAACAGCATCTCTTAGCTATAAACAATGAATTAGCTTCACGGGAAGAACTACTGCACCATCACTGCACACCCCCAGACAACTCTCAACCTGCAGCTCCAACAACACATGCTGCGAGTTAAGAAGGGAGAAAAAACACAAAAACAACCCCCAGAAGAAGAGCTAACATGAATGTAATGTACAAGCGTTGTTTGGATGAGTTAAGCATCTTCTAAATGACTGCAGTTATCTGGAAGAATATGTAAGGTAGGATGCTCTAACATGCGCCATCTCCTCTCCCTGCAAACTGTCAACAAGGCTGCAGACACTGAGAACACAGAGGGCACCAACTGATGAGAACTTTGCAGCTTCTCCAGAAGAGCAAAGCAAGTAATAAACACACACTGGTGCAATTAATTTTTGGATGCTTACCAGAGTTACCTGCAAAGCCATAACCACCTTCTGTCGAGTACAAACTCGCTAAGGGTGCACAGTGGTGCATGAGAATCAGGGCTAACAATGATCCGCCTGGATAGGAACCCTTTCGAGTCACTGCCGTAGCATATGGATGACCAATTAAAGCCACTTTTGTTTAAAAAAAAAAAAACAAGTCACTGACCCACCCACAATTCATAAAAGCAACAGGAAGGAACCGGAAGGTTTGTGAGGTAAGAGTCATCGCTTGGCTGGTCTTGCTGGAAAAAAAGGGATTTTAAGCTAGTAACACAGCCATTTACTGAGTGGAAACCAACTTAGATCTGATTAAAGACACATTTTCTCTCTCCACCCCTTCTCCTCACCCCCAGGAACAGGAAACAAGACAAAGCTACCAAACAAAAAACAGATGAGCTAAGAAATCCTGTTCAATTGGCTTTGCACCAGCGCTTTGCCTCCGGTTCTGCTGAACACTGCGTCTTTCACCGATAACCACTGACTTTTCCCTAGGCCCATGCTAATATTCTGTTAAACATAATCAAGCTGGTTTAACCAATTCCTGCAAACTAAGTAAAACAGCTTAAAACACCTGATGCCAAAGTACTGATGCATACAGACCAGAAATTAACTTTTTTTTTCTTGAGGTTATAAGCTTTTAAGCCTGCACAACTAATTTGCATTATTCTGTTTAGCTACAAATAAACCTTCTAGCTTTTTTTTGGCTACTGTTTATTGCATCTTACATCATTATTTTTTTCCCCCCTCTCCTAGCTGGGGTTAGGGAGAAAAACACCCACACAATCATATTGCACTCTTCACTGTACCAGTACAAAATAAGAGTATTGTGATTGAGGACTCCACCAGCAGCGGAAGTGCCGTGGAGTTACAAATAAGGGATATGCTCACTTTCCTAAAAGCCTTCCCCACATCTCTGCTTTCAGGATGCATTGTTTAATCTTAGGAAATGCGTTTCCAGCTGTAACGGCAGTGGTTTGTAATTAAACACATCTTCCAAAAAGTGGAAGTGGCAGTAACTACAAAGCCATACTTTGTATAGAAATTTAAACCACTCCAGAGCTTTCCATTCAGCCAAAGCAGATCCTTGCTTTTCACTCTCTCAAAAAATGTCATGTCTTTGATTTTACTTGTACCTTGCATGAAGCCTTTCAACTCTCAAGCAGGTTTCTAAATTTAAAAGAAATTAAGTCATTGAACTGAGCCTACTGAATACAATGGAGGGACGGACAGTCTACACCTGCAGACGAGCTCACCAGCATCAGCAGCTGAGCAGTGCTCCTGCCAGCGCTGGGCACCGGCCACGAGAGCCGCTGGACAAATCTGCAGAACAGAAGTCAGCCCGGGCTCCAGCTCCTGGCTCGGGAAGCTCCTACGCTGCAGGAGCTTGGCACAGCACCTTAGGGAAGAAATGCTACTCAACTGCCCTTTTCTCATTTATTGCTTGTTTTATTGCTTGTCTGTTGCTTTCCCTTTTATGGATGGCTTTATACACTGCCAGCAGCCAAGAAAGAGGTGGGGGGAGAATACAGGGAAGGGAAGCCAAAGGATTGTGGGGGTGAATAAAAAGAAAGGTGGCAAGGGTCAAAAATTATCATCAGGGAACCAGAAGGGGACACCAGACACCACCCAAGAGCATCCATCACTTCTCAAAGGCATCAAAGGAGCCAGAGGATACCATTCAGTGTGACAAGCAGTGAGAATGGAAACAACCCCCAGAGTTCCTGTCTTATTCTCTCCTCCTGGTGTTGCTAACAGCCAGCTTGGCTAAGGCCAGGCAAAAGGCTTGTAATTTAGGGCCTCAGACAAGGGCTAGACTAATAAAAAGTTGATGGGAGCAGAACAACCAAAACCTCATGATGAGAGTCATGGAGACAGGACGCTAGGCTGGATGGACCTCTCAGATACAGTAATCTGATCGCATCAAGTCCCCCATGCACAACTTCCAGTTCATTGTTCAACTTCTCATCCTTTAAATGAATAAATAATTTAAGTTTTAAGATGCTTAGACTCTGAAACACCTGGATATCAGGTACTGGCTGAAATGAACTTTATGGGAAATTGTACATGATGTTTATAAGAGACTTGTCACTTGCATACATGTCCACAGTCCATCATGAATCATCCCAGATCTTGAGCAACTCTTCAACATCGAGCAATGAGATTCTCTAGGTCTTTAAGTCATGATAAAGGAAATTAGTTTTAGAAGCATACATTACAAGGACATACTTGCAAGAAAGCAGGTACAGAACAGGCAGCTTGTACATCTTGATCAGTTGCATTTACACACAGGAACACCCACTTGTACCTCCTTGCTTCTCAGCATACCACCAGTTCTGTCCTCTGCTATTCAACAACGCTGTTTCTGACTTTGTTATTCTAGTCAACTAAAAAAAACCCAGTTACCCATCTATGGCTTCAGCTGAAGATCTCAAGAGCACTTTGCAAAGATGAATACTGACCTGCTCTGCCTAGAAAAGTACCCAGAACAAAACAGTGAATGAAAACTCTCTGAACCCTTGGGGGAGTGAGAAGGGCAGTGGAAGGGGGGAAAAACACTCACGCATGGCATTAAGGCCACATGTTCCTGATAGCACTAATTCTTATTGACTTATTAACTGAAAAGAAGCAAATTTAGTATTTATCTAAATGCCCTCTTGACCTTATGCTGAACAACAGCAAGGACAGAAGTGACTGGCCTACACTCTCTCCTCATTTCCTTCAGTTACTCTCCAGGAAAAAAAAAAAAATTTAAAAAATCTTATTCTCCTGATCCTTTATCAGCTATCCACAAGCTCACTAGTTTCAGTCTCTTTAAGTACCTGTTGAAGGTTACTCCAGAACAGGGTGCACTAATGGGTCTACAGCATATTCTACTCTAACTTCCACTAACATCTCATTTGCTCCCCAACATCGGCTCCACACAGAAATTCTTCTGAAGCATTACAGCCATACGCGTATCTGTTCCATAACAGGGCACAGATAGCTTAGAAAACTGGGTGGTGTTTGGAAAGAAAGCACACCGCAAGCTTAAGTTGTATCTCATATTATCAACAGTGAAATCCTACCTGCTACACTGCTGCTAGTTCCTTAACTTCTTTGCTCTCAACCCCCTCACTGCCTTGGAAACACTACAGGAGTTTAACTCACTCTTAGATTGTAATGTACACCAACACTCCTCCCTCCGTGCGGCATTCAATGTATGAAAACATCTACTGGGGAACCGACCGGCATCCAGCTTGGTTTCATGTTCTCAGTATTGTTCCACTCTCTACCTTGGTAACTGTTGGTCCTTCAGCTATAGCTGGCCTCAAGTTTTCTTTTTCCATCCATAGATGCCTGAACTTAAAGCCTTTCAAAAGAGATTCTTAGGAGTCTAAATGATTAATCAAGTAGCTGTCTTGTAAATTAGAAAAATTATAACAGAAGGGAATGTCAATAGATTGGGGGAGAATTTCCCTTTGCAAACTATGTTAGTTTAGATCTGCATATTTAATAACTTATATCACTTTATAAAGCACGGGGGGAAAAGGTTACTCCTCTCTGATTCCACCAGAGCTACTTTTAAACACATGTCAAAGGACTAGCAGATGTTTTCTGTAGTACATCTGGGATTAACGAGCAAAAATATGTAATCATGTTTAGAGAAAAGGTAGCTGGCTCTTTAAATAAAAAAAATGTCACAGAGGAATTATGAATCATATTTAAGTATCAGATTTGCCAATAGAAGAGTCTATACTAACCTATTGCACACCAGAAACCAGAGTTAACACCCATTCTCATCATCAATGGAAGATAACAAGTCTGTGTCATTCAAGGAGAAAGATCCCACTTACAGTTGCGGTGACTGCATTCCTCCAGCAATTCCTTTACCTCAATAAACCTATTTGCACCCAGCTCTGCTTTGTGGCACAGCAGGTCACTCTCAACACTCATCTTTTGAGCGTAGCTCCTCCAGTAAGGGTGCTGGTACACAATTTTGTGGGTAGGCTCTACTTTAAGTCTCATACGCTGGATTAAAATAGTATGGAGTTAAAAGTAGTAATTATCAAACATCTGCACTTTCTCTAAAGCTGCAACTCTGTTTAACCAACGCATGAGCTATAAACACACTGAATAGAGCTATTCCAGATTAGCTATAAAACTAAATTAGGGTGAATTCCCAGAGTAGTAAAGGATCCAAATCCTCAAGGTTACATTAAAGTTCCACGGCACAAGAATTTGAGTGATTTCCAGTTAAGGCACAATAGTAGAAAACAACAACAGGCATACATCACCGTGTTGGATGACTGTCTCAACATGGCGCTGTCCTAACAAAATAATACTCAGACCTCTTTTATTCATCATGTTTCCTTTAGTGTCCAGCAAAGCCAAGAGATGCCAGTAGAACTGAATACAGCAAGTCCTTTAACAGAAATATCATGGCCATGTAGGTACTCACTCTAGACTAGCCTTACTAGCCACCTATGATAAGTAGACTGGTTTTGTCACTAAATATTTTTGTGAGCTTAACTAATTCCTGCAGAAGAAAGGTAATTCAGAAATCAAATAGTAACAGCAGATATAATTTCAAGGCAGGGCTGAAGACCCACTAAAGTGCATTTCCAGCTCAAACATTTCTACTGATGTGGATTCTTTTGCAAGATCAGTTTCTCGATCTTACAGCTGCAGAAGGAAGATACTCACGCTGCTGGAAAAAACCCACAAATTACTTTTCTATTACATCTTTCAGCTAACTTTATCAGACCAACAGAAGCCCTACGAAGAAGCTGGACATTAATGTCTGCCATTACATATGTCAGCACAGAAATGCTGATTTTTTCCCAAAGCTTGAAAATTTATTGTGAGGTAAATGTTTATGTTGGTATTTTAAATCACCAGTTTGGGCGGGGTATTTCTAATCTCTGCCCACTGTGCTCCCCCCTGCCACCTTGCATAAACTGTTAATCTCTGATGCAGAGGACTATTATTAGAGCTGGCTGAAAAAAAAAAACAAAGACTGAAGGCATGTTGTTTATTATGAAAAAGGTTAGGGCAAAGCCTTTTAAAAAAAAGTTAATAAGCCTTTGTCTGTTTCTCCCAAGAAAAGTCAAAAAACATTTCCTTGATGTTTTAAAAACTGTTTCTCTGTAAATAAAAAACAGTTAGTGACTCAACATAAAATTATGCCCTTTTTAAACAAAGGGTTTCAATTCAGCAGGGAGAAACAAGTCCTACTGAACATTTAACGTGGCCTTAGCATCTCAAGACAAGCCAAAGGGTACCTGAAAGACCGCACATATTGTAAAGTAAGTTGGGCTTTCACCTCTATTTAAACCCAAACCTGCCTACAAACCAACTCAGGAGCTGAAGAAAACCAAACCAAAACAAACCACAGCCTTTAGCTGGGCTTGAAAGTACTGGAAGCCTGGCATAGCCAGCAGGACTGAGGATGTGCATTAGCACAAGAGCCTCTCCCACCTCCCCGCTTCCCCACTCACAGTGCAGGAAAAACGCAGGAAACCAGGAACTCAAGCACCGAGAATACCTTTCACACAACCCCCATCTCAAAAAACAAAAGACAAAGGAAAATTAAAAAGGGGGGGCGGGGAGGCAGCAAAGAGCTCCCAGACTAGTTCAATACAGATAACCCAGACATGCCTTGAGTCATAACTCCGAAAGCTGGAACGAGGACAGGGTCACGGAGGCTCACACCCCAGACTGGGCGAGTGAGGGATCGATGGCCCTCGCCAGAAGACACCCGTCGCCTCCTGGGCGAGGCAGGCAGGCCAAGGGCAGACAGGCAGGGAAGCACGCCTTGACCACATCCAATGCTCCACTAAATATAAGCGCACCACACGCTTTCCTACAAGCTTTCAGCCTGAAAGATTTCACGTGGTTTGAACCAGTGTGAATCATGAATCAAAGCCAGCTGATGCTCACTGCCCAGCTACCCCATGACCGCAGCAGGGACAAGGGTCGTGCATAAACCGGCGGCTGAGAGTTGACATGCTCTCCCGACTTTTTGGCTGTAAAAAGTAGCACGCAACTTCTTGTCAGCGAAGGAGAAGCACTCGCCTTACTGCACACTAGCAGACGAGAGGTGGGTGTCAAAAAACGCGGCAGAGCCAAGCTAAGGAGAGGGGGGTGTTCCCAGGGAAGGGAGGCTGTTCCGCGGACTGAAACAGAGACACCAACTCGGGCGAGAGGGAGGATGCTCGCTCCAGCCGCGCCGCCGAGAGAAACTCGGGGGGCCGAAAGGAGAAGGAGGCTCACAGCAGGGCCAAGACCAAGCGGGTGCCGCCGGCCGGGCGGGCAGCCCTGCCCGCAGCCGCCCTGCCCGGCCCACCGCCGGGGAGCGGCGCCGGGGCGGCCCCGCCGGGCTGTGCCCGGCTGCGCGGGGAGGAGCCTCTCCCCGCAGCCCCCGCTGCCACCGAAACTTCTCCAGAAACCGGGCTCGTCCGGCGCTTTTCCTCCGGAAAATCACGCTCAGCAACCCAAAACACAGCCGGCTCCCGCCCAGCCCCACACCGGCCCCCAGCCACCACCTCGCACCGGCCTGGCCCAGCGCGGCCTCCGAGCGCGGCCCGGGCCCAGGCCCACGCCCCACGGGCGGCGGCGCGGCCCGCTCCTCTCCGCCGGGCCGGGCCGCGTCCTCTCCGCTCCCCCCCGCCCAGCCTCCCGCCGCCCCTCACAGAGAACCGGCGGCCGGCAGGGCCCAGCCCGCCTCCCCGCTCAAAACTTTCCAAGCGAGAGAAACGGGGCGGCGGGGCCGCAGCCGAGGACCCCCCAACTTTACCGGGGGAAGCAGGAGGATCACCTCACCGCCGCCTAACTCGCTTCCGTCCGGCCCTCGGCCGCTTTGTCTCTCTCCTCTCTCCACACCGCTCCCGTCCCGCTGAGGAAATCGGCTCTTCCGGGCGCCTCCCCGCCCCGCGTTCCCCGGCCCGGCCCGGCCGCTCTTCCCGGCACCGCCCGCCGCGCCGCCTCCGCGCCCTTCCCGGTACCGCCCGCCGACAGGTGAGGGCTGGAGGCGGGCGGGAGACCCGCGGAGCGCCCCAAGGGCGCTCCGCGGGTCTCCCGCCCGCCTCCAGCCCCTCCACAGAGCCGCGACGTGGCGGGCTTCGTCCCCTGAGGTGAAAAAGCAGGTTTTCCCTCACCCCCCCCCGCCCCCCTCAGTTCAGGCTCTCTGAGCCCGGGTGGACGTCGTTTTTTGAAGGCAGAATCAAAAAAATGGGAGGTCAAAACCTGCCTTCGTCTTCCTGAGGTGACGCAGGAGGCGAAAGGTCTGTGGAGAACCGGGAGGTGGTGGGTCCTGGGTTTGTAAATCAATGTTTTTTCTTAATAAACCTAATTACCTTCTTGAGACCTGTTGCTTTTAGGAAAACTCTTGTTTTCATGCAAAAGAAATAACAAGAACACAGAGGAGAAGAAATCCCAGAGGGCCACCAGAGCCCCTCAGAAGAGAGGCAGGTTTTAGGGACCCAGCCTCAACCCAGAGAGGTCGGTTTGCAGGTGGGAAGGGTTGTCTTCGAGCGGTAATTCATTTCAAAGGTTTCTTTGAAAACTCTCATTGAGCCCCTTGTGCGAGAGGGACCATTTTTATCCTACGACAAATTACTCCGGGGTTTTTCATGGCGTGTTTTGAGATGGTTTTTAATACAAATGTCTCTACAGAACTTACACTTGTGCTGGATTGTAAAAACAATTTCATAAATGTAGTATGTTTCATGACTTATTTACCAGCACTTCTGACATACCTGAATCTACTCACTCCATCCTTTGATATTAAGAAAACAGAGGAGATTGGGCAACCTAACAGGGAGGCAGGTTCATTCCAGGTACGTAATTTAGCCGAGGGAGACGGGCAGCCCTGCAGATTCCCGAGGGGGCTGGCCCCCCAGGTCAGTGTCACGGCACAGGCACGCCATGGTTCAGGACTGTGACTTTCCTCCGGGTCCGGCTTCAATGGCATTAGCAGGGCTGTTTTTCCTATTTTTGCCGTACTCCTACAAGCCTTTACTGCAGGAAGACAGACGGTGTCCCGCAGCGATTTAAATTGCATTTTTCCTTCCTGCAGGTTTAATCCAAGAAAGGGATCCAAGACAAGGAAATAAACGGAGTACTGTTGGTTTACAATCCAGAAAGAAAACAGGGATCAAGAGTCCAACCTTGTCGGTGAGCGAAATTAATCGGAAGAAAGTGAGATCTGTAATTATGATACTGACTGAGATACATGTTATTAAAATAATATAGGGTCTTCAGTGCCTTAACAAACAGGCTGTCCTCTGGAAACACAGAGCAAACAGATTTTTTAAGCTCTTTGTATTTCCTGCTTGTACCAAACCATTAATATTTTGGTGTCAGTTGCACCAGGGATTCAAACTACTCATTTCTGATCTGTAGCATACTCTCAGTAAAATTGAGTTTACACTTCAATGCTTGCTTTCTTTCATTACTCCTTTTAATATCATGTCTTGGCCTCCTGTGGTGGCTTCCCCATTCGGCAGTTCCGCACGTCTCACATCCTTTCAGGACAAAATGTCAGATTTAAAAAAAAAAATCCCTTTTAAAACAACAAACTCAAAGGTAGAAGGCCTGGAGTTGTGGAGAATCACATGTTCTGTACTGCACTGCTGAAAAGCGAAGGAAAAAGTAGGAGATCAGCTGGCAGCCCTGTGGTTCACGGAGCGAGTTAACAGACTGAGCAAACAAAAAATAAAGTAATGTAAAAACAGAGCCAGCTAGGTTGAGATTGGACTTTGTCTCTTAATTAACAGCTCTCTCTGGAACACAGTGGCAGTCTCTGTCAAGGAGACTAAAATGCAGGGCGTTGTTTAGACAGGCACCCAGGAACAATAGCTAACACTTCCCATCCAGTAAATGTCATTAAGACAGCATCAGGCTGGCCGGCAGCTTGAAATCTAATCCATTTTCTGAAATGAGTTAGAAGTTTTCTGCTTGACCCCAAATCTCCCTTTTAGCAGTGTTTGTGGTTTTGAAATCCCATTTTTCTGTTTTTTTTTTTTAAATGTTTCTCTTGCCCCTTTTCGCTAGGTGAAAACCAAACATAAACCAGGGGAGAGGACAGGCGAGGAGGAGAGGCCACCACAGCGATACTGCAGGTAGGTTGTTAAGTGCATAAAATAAACAAACGCTTTCAGTCTCGGCTGTTAGGGCAATTCGAGTCGGTGTAGCACGTAAGAGCAGACCGTGGTTGGCAGTTGCGCACTCCTGGCAGCGTATCCTCATTAGTCAGATGTGTGCACAAGGGCAATCCCTGCCTGGTGCCACCTGAAGACACCCGTGTGGGCGTAGTCACAGCAGGAAAGCTGCCCTTTCGCTGTTAAATCTTGGGGTAGGTTTGAGTGCCACGGGGGTCTTGTTTACATAGCACCTGGTGTAACTACACTGTCTGCTAGTCCCAGCACACACAGGGTATAAATTATATGCTTCAGCTGGAACTTCCTATTTCTGTGACAACATTGCTGAAATGAAGTAGTTGCTCTGTGCGTCCGTTCGTGCCCGTTTCAAAACATGTGTTTGATCTTTGTGTTTTTTAAAAAGAGCGGTTTAGTTTTGTTATTTGTGAGAAGTGAGTGTTGAAAGAGAAGTGAGGGGTGCAAAGACAGGACTGCTGGGATGGGAGGTGGTAATGGTGGAATAAAGAGGGAATGAGAGAGGGAAGGAAATAAAAGGAATGAGGAAAAGTGGAAAAGATGTAGAGCGGTGTAATGATGGACGGAAGTCACTGCAGGAGATGCTGAAAGGGCAGCAGTCAGCCAATAGAAAAAGGAAAAACTAAAAATACAATAAAAGAGTCCCAGAGTCCAAATACCAGAGGGTTGAGGCTATCTGCAAGCTGATGTCATGCTGTGCAGCGAGGACAGCCCCAGGGCAGCCGTGCTGTGACACCAGCTGCGCTGACTGCGGAGGAGCAGTTACACAGTGCAGCCTTGTCACCTTTGCTTGTCTCTGCAGGGGTGCCTGTCCCTGGTCTGCCAGCGAGGGGGCCAGGAGCAGGGCAGGGACCTCGCAAGCTGGGCGAGCTTTGCTATGGGGGTTACCCCAAAATGCAGCATCCTCTGAGGACTGGTGGCTCCGATGAAGCCAGAAATGTAGCAAAGTGACAAAATTGAGGGTCTGGCACAAACGTCATCACATGCATGCTATGGCATCGAGTCCTGGGGCCTCCCCAGTATTGGCCTTAGCCTTCCCCTGCAGCTGGGAGGCACCACCATTCCTCTTCAGGGCTCAGATACATAAAGAAGTAAGATCGCCTCCCAGGATCCAGTTAGGAATCAATATCCGCCCAGCCAGGAAGCAAATCCCAGTGTCTCGGGGCCATGCATGCCTCAGGACTGCGTTAGCGTGGTGGAAACACATGTAGGTGGTGCTTTTGGTGGGACTGCAGCCACGCCACCTAAGCTGTACGTCGCAGCAGAATAACTAAAGCACCCACCTCGATTAAACGAACCTCAGACAGGAGGAGAAGGGATTTACCAGTACATCTGCATGTACACTGGGGCTCCTTCTGGCACCGCTGGCTGCCCGAGGATCAGACCTTGCTGCCCTGATCAACGCTGCAATGCCTCCAAGGTCAGCACAGGCTGTGCCAGCCAGAGCTATAGCCACGGGTGCTCGCTGCTCCAGGCCTTATGACTGCTGTGTAATAACCATCACTGCCCACCCTCTCCAAGAAAAACGGTCTTCTAGAAACATGCCCAGGTTCATACCCGGGAAGCCACCGGATCCTAACCGAAACACTGTCTCTTCCTCCGTCGCCAAGTGCCCCTGGAGCCTTTGGAAAGAGAAACCCAGAAGCAATCCATAATGCCAGCATGGCCACGAGCACAGGGGCTGCCGGCACTAAGCAGCGTCCCCCCACGCACACACACTACAGCACAGGCGTCCTGAAAAAAACAGGCAGAAACCATAATGAGGAGAAATTATGCTGTCCCAAAAGGCTCAGCATGAACTGGGTTCACTGGTTGCTGCTTTGCCAACTAGGGAACGGCCTAGCTGGCGTAGTTTGCATTCACCTCCGGTTCACACAGCCTTTGTGTAATAAACTGTCATAGCCCCAGAGAAGGGAACATTCAAAAAAGTGCCCTGAGGCAATGCATAGCAGAAGCCTGAGAATCCTACTGCATGAGTCACTGACCTCCACACACTGCATCTATTTCAGCCTTTAATTAATAAGGTTTTACACTTCTATGGCACTTTCCATCTGGAAAGATCCTAAAATGCTGTGAAGACTAAGGGCGTAGAGCACCATTGAAATGTGGTTGCTGGAGAGGTGGGACTGTGCAGAGAAGGAAAGCTTAGCCAAGGGCACTGGGGAAAAAATTCTTAATTTTAAATGGAGCCTCTGTTACATCACTGGGTATTTCACATCCATGGAGAATAGGCAATAAGATTTTAGTTTCTAAGGCACCGCTTGAATAAACAGGCATTGTAGATTGCTTTCTTTATCCGGGGGGATGCAGTGCAAAACAAGGACTGGGTGATTTTAATTTAGGGTGTTAAAGGACCACAATTTAAGCTACAAATTTAAACCGTTATCGGATCAAGGCTTTCCTTCCTCCCGATGCATAAGTTATTCCCAAATGCTAGACACAAAGCAGAAGCCAGTGGAGGAAACAAATCCCATGCTGACAGCACCTGACCCTACACATGGAGCACCAAAATCCCTTTCATGCTCTCTGGAAGCTCAGCAGCATCACACGAGGCTTCGGCAAGGTAAAAGCTGGCCCCAAGCGCCAAGTGGAGCAATTGAGAAAACAACGTGGAAACAGTCCTCCTGTCCCAAGGCTGACGTGACCCCCAGGGAGAGCTAGGGCTTTGCTAAACTGGCATGAATCCCTTCGTTTCTGTTTCAGAAGATTACACTAGTTGAATCTCCCTGCTTGTTTGACTTCCCTCGGCAGAGACTTATTTCTGCCGATGAGCAGAGCCTGGCTTGTGCTAAACCAAGGGCGACTGAAGTGACTGTCAGCCAGAGCTGGCATCCCTCTTAGTAAGTACTTGGCCAAAACACACTGGGAGCACTTGGCCACAAAGAGCTTTCAAAAGAATGTCAAAATTCTCTTTTTCTTAGTGCAATTCCAGCCTATTTTTATCTGCCACTTTCTGGAAGAGATACATGGGCATTGCCACAGCTAGTCGTAAACTTTCATTGCTTCCCGACGAGAAATTGCAGTCAAATTACACACTAGCGCACTGGGTTTATGCCTCTCCTGCTTGGGGTATGTCAGCATTGCTGCATTCCCTTCTGCCCCCAGCACATTCCTCTCTCCGTGCCGACTGGCGGACATTAATGACGTGCCTCCATAATTAACACACCTAGCACCACATTCAGCACAAGATGAGTCCTCAGCACTATGTTAACGGGATGCTGGAGAAATGCACATCCCATGTGTGCCGGGTGGGATCGCTCCTGACTTCCACCTCCACCCAAGTGTCTCTCTTGGCCACACTGCACTTGAGCTCCACCTGCTATGTTAACCCAGAGCGAGGGCAGGGCTGTGTGCGTATGCTGAGTCTGTGGTTGCACCGTATCCGATATTCCCTTCCCTGTCTGCTCCTGCTAACTCGCACGTGCTGGGCAAAGCTCCGCTTTGCTCTTCTAGGCACACAAAGAGGTGCAGGCTGGCGTGGAGGAGCACCCTTAATCCTTCAAGTTTCAGCATTTCTGAGGGGAAGATATTACTAGCAGATGTTAATTATCCCTCTCCCATAAAGAGAGAAATACTTACGAGCAGTTTTTATACTGTTGTAGTAGCAGGGAAACTGAGGCAGAGCAGGTTAGTGGTCATATCCCCACAGCTCCTACCCCAAGTTCCTATCCCCCCTGTTCCCAGCTCTGAGTCCAAGCCCAGGACCACACTGCCTGCACTGCACCAGAAGGCCCTGAGGCTGGAAATCCCACAACCACATGGCTTTTTAGGCATTGAAACTTCATCCAAAGGGAGAAATCCTATCGTCAAGGTGAAAAGTATTGCTACCGAAATGTGATCAAAGAGAGAGTTATCAACTTAAGTGTGCTCAGGAGTTTCTGTTCCAGACAAGAGAGTTATCAACAAGGAACCGATCTTATGAGGTAGCTGCTATTGACAGGGAAATAAAAGGAATACAGTTCTTACCAGACAGACCTAAGTTGCTCCAAATTGCTGTCAGCTTGAAATATCTTGCTGGTAATTTGTTTTCAAATTCTTTCTCCCTAAATTTGATTTGTTGCTGTACAGTGGATGATCTATTCTGCACAGCATCCTAAAGAGCATTCCCGTTGTCCTCTCACTGATTGTTTGTGAGCTATCACTTCTGGGAGTTGGCAGCATTTATTATAAAAAGGGACACCATCGCTTGAAAAGCAGATTTTGTCTGAGGATGCGGTATCTGCTGCCATTACAAACAGCAGCTAAGATTACTGGGAGGAAAGCCATCAGGGAAAAATCACATTTCCTCCCCATCTTTGAGCTTGTCCGCGTGGGCAAGCAGCCATGCTGTGTGTCTGTACCCCGGGGTGAGGGAAGAATGGGGTAGCATTTTCTAACAAGACTTGAATAAATCCTTTTACCAGGATCCTTTTTAACCAGGAGAAAAATTAGTAGGGTTTCCCACCTCCTGCGGTATTGTAGCAAGAGGATGAGCATCACACCCAGCAATTTTTTCTGCTGATCTCTGCTCGCTCTTATGTGAGGGAGGAAAAAGTAACACTGACTTACAAAGCATCCTGCTGGGTTCAGTGATGTCTCCTATGTGGTATGTCTGGGGCTTTCCCATGCCTCTGAATGATCGCTCCCGGCTCTCCAGACACTTGGTCACTGCGCAGGATATGTTTCTGCACACTTGACACAGTGGTAGAAATGCGAAGCTTCAGTCTCACCTATCCGTCTGGATCCATCCAGCCTGTGTGCAGTTGCCAATCAGAAGAGCAGCATCCTTGCCCTGGCTTTCTCATCCGAGAACATACATGTTTCTTCTCCTGTCCTTGCCCTACTTATCTCAACCCACTTTGCCCAATGGTTTAAGCAAACTCAGAGAAATTCTGGTTTTGGGACGAGGAGCTACCTTGGGTTAGTTACATGGCTTTAAAGCGTGGGCAGAATGGATGGACTCACCTGAGCCCGGCTCGCAGAGCATGAGGTGCCGAAGGGCTGTCTGTGCAGCTTCCCAGAACATAAAGGGTCTCACCCATCTGTGTGCGTAGCTGTATTAGATAAAAAAAAAAAAAGGGGAGATAGCATATATAAAGGTATTTGCTTATTTCTGGATCTTTCCAGGAAAGCATTGGCAACTTCAGCGTATTTCTGCTCACCAGCCTGTTGGTGGTACCTGTAGGTGGCATTGCTGTGGAGAGGGCACTGCAGGCATGATGTCAGGCACTTCAAATCATGCCAAGAGCTCACGCTGCACTTTGGACAGGTCTTGGTGCCATCCGGAGCATGGAGAGAACTGGAGAGTTGGGAGCTGGTGGAAGGATCACACTCTACCCACTTAGGCACTAGAAAGCTAATAATTGTTGCAAATGCTCCAGAGCAGCAGAAAACACAGTGCTAATTCAGCTGGCTGTAATTTTGCCACACAGTTTACCCTGACATCACATCAGGGAAAGCTCCACTTAAGCAATTGTAACATCGCTGAAAAGATTGAATTAAGAAAAAAGAGAAGGAACATAAACCTCCCACTATTGTTATTTTCAGAAAGCAAGAGCAGGAAGAGCCAGTTAAAAGGCCTTGAGGCTTGGAGCTGTTATTCCTCCCTGGAAACCAGCCACGTAAGACACAGAAACACCCTGAACCATGGGGGAGGTCTGCTCCGTGCCCACGCCAGGGGAAACGGGCCTGTTCCCATGGCAGGTCCCTGCAGAGGGCTACCTCACTGCCCTCGCTTTGGCTGCCCTCGGCATTTGCTTTGCTTTGCCGTTGGGATGCTCCGGGGCAGATGGCTTGATGCTGCACCCTGTCTGGAGCAGCAAATCTCCCAGGTGCCACTGCCAGAGCTTGGGACACCGCTGTGTCACCAAGCACAAGTATTGCAGCAGGGCTGCTCAGGAGGCGGCAATTTTTTCTCTTTGCAGGAGCAGGCTGAGCCTTTCTGAGGTGACCAAATGCAGGTGTCAGCTGGGTAGGAGCAGCACAAATCAATCTCTCACTGCTTAAAAATATATCTGTATATCAGATCCAAACTCTTTCCTCTGGAGTCTTGTGGCAGAAATGGAGTTTTAAAATGCTCAATTATTTACAGCTGAAATGCTGGGGAAAAAAACACCCAAACTCATTTGTCCTGCTGGAGCAGAGTGTGCCGGTCCCCATCACCCACCGCTTGCACAATGCCCGAGTAATGAGATCTGGATGGGGTAATGAGGAACAAGGAGGAAGAACTAGTGCCCAAAAGCAGGGTGAAAGCACCCCAAAGCAGAGCCAGTTCACACAGGGACACGGTCAAACCCAAATTATCACAACCCTGAGGTTTGCCAACTGTTGCTTTCATGCCTGGGTGTTAATTATCACCAGTTAGGTGGGGTGGGTGGTTCCTTAAGTACAGGCTGCTTCTGGCAGATCAGGGAGAAAGGACAGGTTTTGTAGACCCACAGATGTTGTGTCGAAGGGATGCTTTGGAGATTTAACAGCTTTTAGGAGGAAACCTGTGGGAGTTCCTCCAGAAGAGGATTATCTGCCTAAACTTGCCTTTTATTTTCCCCCGCCCTGTGTTTTGGAAGAGCTGCCACTTGCCAAGGGCCCAGCATAGGGAGCAGGCATCATGGGTCTCTGCCCGGTGAAGGAAGGGACCATAATCCGAGGTGATGCATGACATGAGGAGCAACAAGAAGAGATGAAAGGGAGAGCAAAGACGAGAGACCAGACGAGAGAAAGACAGCAAGCATCACATGACTGCTAGACAGGGGCTGGAAGAATTTTGTGTGGCTTCTGAACATAAATGAATAATTATGGCTGTGCGGAGTCTCTCACCCTTACTGAATTCCTCACTGTTTTTGCCTAGTGCTCGTGGACAGGCAGTGGCATGGGGAGAACGATAGGGAGGGATGGTTTGAAGCCAAGTGAAGTACCTTCACTGGCCTAATTTAGGCCAGAAGAAGGGAACGTCCAACTGGGCTCCCCTACTCCCTCCTGGGGAACAGACTCCATCCTCCCTGTCCTGGGGAACATGGACATCTGGAGGGGTCTGAAATCCCAGCTCCTTTTGCTCGGCTGCTTTGTGGTGCATCGCCCTGAGCAGTGGTTACAAACCACAAGGATGATGAGGAAAGTGCCTGTAACCATGGCAATCCTCTGCAGCCGCATCCTTCCCCACTGCAGCCCTGAGGCTGGCGAACATGGGGGCCACCCCTTACCCTGTAGCAAGTGGGAACTCGTCCTGCCACCTGCGTTTTCCAGGGAAAAAGGTGAAAGCCGAAGGGAACGCTCACCCCAGATAACTTGGAGGTAGTCCCAGGGGTTAGGGACAACCATGCTGTAACAGAACCTGACTGGTGTAAATGCCAGCAAGAAGCTGTTTTGGTCCAGTTCTGAGGGAAGCATCGCCCTGCTCCGGCTCCACAGCATTCAACCTTCTTTCACAGCATGATGCCCGGGTGCTCAGGAGATTTTGGGCCACGTCCTCCAGTGAAACCAGTAGGGTTACAGCATTTGGCAGCTGAGAAACTGGTGGGTTGGCTTTCTGTTAGGATAAAGCTGTTGAATTCCTTCCCACCACAGCACTGCCTTCCTGCAACAGCTCCGTTAGCAAGGTCTGCACAGAGAATATTAGGGATTAATGAAACAGGTGATTAAATACAGTTCTACTTAAATTGAATCCCGAGAGGATGGATGTGGAACTGCCCTGCTGTGAATTAAGCAGAGAAAGTAGAAAACATGGTGGGAAAGTGGTTCTGTTTCATTAGCGATCTCATGCCTAATGATCCCAGTGCCTCTGCCCTGGGATCCGCCTTAAGATGCAACGGCAATGCGATGTTGGTAAACCTGCGCACACTCTGGTCTCGGCTTGCCACAGCCGTGCCGCAATCCTCTGCCACCGCGGCTCTGCCAAAGCCTGGCACAAGTGCTCGTGCAAGGGCTGGCAATGCAATCAGGAGGGGAGAAAAAGGGTAAAACATGACTTTTTATTAAACTACTGCTACTTTCTTGTGCTACTGCTGTGTTTAAAAATCTCATCAGTGCCACATATTCACCTCCAGCACCTCCTCTAAACCACCGTAGCTATATCAGCTTAACAGTTACCACCGGGCATGGATGCGTCCCTGGGGGATAGTGCAACAGGTACTTTGCGGCGCAGAGCAGAAGCATGTATTTTTAGGGCAGGCGGAGCCCCACAGTATCTCCTTACATTTGCAGAAGCCATCCAAAACCCTGTGCAAGTCTAAAAGTAGGGAAGTTGGGAGGAGCAATTGTAAACCCCTTCCAGTGAGAGCACTTCAAATCCATGGCTCCCTGGGGGCTCAGCAGCCAGCACCATTATCCCCTCCTTACAGATGGGCAAACCAAGGAAATGATTTGCCCTGTGTAACCCAGGGGAGCTGGGAATGCAGCAAGATCCCAGATTAGGGAAATCTCAGCCCTTGGACCATAAATGAGTCATCAGATGTCAGCATCAAAGGCTATAAAATCCGAGCCCTGCTGCCCAGCTGGCCTGTGCAGTTGGGGATGTCTTAATGCTGGCAGGTCTGAGATGCAGTCAGGACTGCCCAGCCCCATGCCCTCTGCTAGCAGCTTCGGTTTCCTTCCAAGAGCCCAGGATAAAAGCTTCCCATGAGCATCACTAAAATTGTTGAGAGCAGATAACTCCAAACCATCCATCTGCTTGCAAGTCTCCGCTGACCGATAGCCACGAGAGCGTGCACAGACTGAGCTCCCTCCGTTCAGGAGTAGCGGTGCGGTGCCCACTAAAACACCTGGGTTTGTGCTCTTCTAAACCTTGTGTCCAGATGGAACAGTCCCTCGTGCTGATCAGAAAAAGGCCGATTCTTGATTGCACAGATGCTGGGGTTCAAATCCCCATTTTCTCCGCCACTGCCTGGCGCCAGCACATTTTATCCATGCTGCCAGCTATAACACAGGTATAGGGGACTACTCAGCCACTTGGAAGCAGAGCAGCCTGCTTGTAAACTTAATATTTCTTGAGGTTTGCTCAGAGTTCATGCCCCAGGTTGCAGTTTGATGGAGTGAGCCGGTCCCGACTGCTTCTGATGGATATAAAAAGGATATGCAATCAGACGTGCACTTAAGCAAATATATTACCAAGTTAAATGACTTCAGTTTTACTAAGCTAATTAAAAATGGAACAAAGCAGTGATCAGATTAAGGTCATAATTAATAACTCTATAGGTTCAAATTATCCAGTCACCAAATAAATACCACATGTAATCAGAGGAAGCTGTGGCTGATAACTAGAGGGAATTAGTGTCCTGCTCAGAGGTCTTTGGGAGGCAAGAGCTGCCTTTTGAGCAGTGACCTCAGCTCACCAAGACAGCATCTTAACCTTGCTATCGAGGAGACCCTCTGCCTAAGGCTTGACTGTCTATACGAGCCCAAGTTGCTCCTTTAAAGTGAATCAAGTGGACTCAGCATGAGCGAGAGCCCCTCGATCCCCAGGTAATCAGGGCAAGAGCCACCACCCACCAGCAGAGATCTGTCCCTCTTCGCTTTCCACACAGCCATTTCTCCTTTTTGGCCATTTTAATGCTTTGAAAATGTCTTAAAATATCCCATTTTGTGGGGTGGTTGTTGATTTTTTTGGGTCTTTAATACCAGGAAAGAATGAGGCAATTAAATATGGGCTCCTAAAGTGTTCCAATAGCTTTTAACCTAAAATATAAAAGCCAATTGCCTCTTTAGGAGCCTGAAGTTAATGAAAAGTTTCCCAGGCCAGTTCATGCTTGCAGCGTATGGTGTTGGAGCAGGACACTGTTCCAGCAGCTCGGTGGGACCCTGCCACACCACGCGCAGCCGGGAAGGTCAGGATCCGGCAGGATTGCTCTGCCACACATCCATCGCCCAGACCAGCAGAGCATCCTTAAAACAGCACCTGAAGGAGGCACCTTACCGTAGGCAAGGACAGGATGGTGATTTTCACAGCGCTCTAATCACTTCTGGGTTGTACCACAACAAGCACCGGCAGCTTCAGCTGCGTGGTGGAGCCAGGGCGTAATTCCCAGCTGCCTGCTCGCCTACGGCCGCCGCAGTGCCTGCGGGGAGGCCGGCGCGGCTCTGCTGCCGGCAGCTCGGCTGCAGGCTGGGCTTACCCTATGCTCAGTGAGGCAGAGACCCCAGCGCAGCCCCCCGCATCCCAGCAGCTTTCATGGCAGCTTGGGTGGCTTCTGCTGCCTCTTGCTCTGCTTTCTGCTTTAAAGCTGTTTCTCAGGTTTTGCTTTGATGCAGAAGAGCAGGAAACGTGGTTGTCACCCGGCTTGCGAGAGAGGGTTTTGGCAGAGCTTTTGGGGAAGCTCTGTGGCAGGCAAATAAGCCCAAGGGATTTTTAGTGTAAAGAGGAACCTGCCTGGGTGGGCTGTGAAAGACAGACCCTTTGAGAGGGAAAACCTTCCCCTTCTGCTCAAGCAACCAAACCATCAGGGAGGGGGCTGTGAGCAAAAGAAGGACCTTTTCCTAGTACTGCCAAATTGTGGACCTCATGGCCTCAAGATCTCTGGAAGCCAAAACCCATCAGTGGGCTCAGAAGGGATTAGACAAATTCAGGGAAAGAAAAGCTTTATTAGTGCTCACTGAGAACAGGGCTCCAATGCAGCCCCAGCTCTAGAAGCCTTCAGCCCCTCAGTTACAGGTGATAGAGACCCTCGATTGCTCCCTCAGCCTCCCCAGGGGCTGCCACACTGCGGGGGGCTCTGGCCCAACACCACATCCTTTACATCAGAATTGCATCCAAATTCAGATAAAAAGGAACATAAAATCGTGCATAAAACCTGCAAGTGTTTGCGACTCCCTCTGCGAGGCTGGTGGGCTGGCACAGACCAGCAGGCGTGAGTGGCTGCCCGCGCAGGCAGCTGCCTGCCCCGGCCCTGGGATGTTCCTATCTCTCCTCCTGGCAGGTGGAGGGTAGACATGACCAGGATGCACACCCAGAGGAGCCCTCTGCATCAACCTGGCAGGGCTTTCCCACGAACATTTTCTCTAATGATTTTTTTATTTTATATTTTTAACAAACAAAAAAGATAAATCTGTTGTAAAACTAGCATTTAGCTGCTTGCACTGACGGAGGGACAGGCATGGGGTAGGAATGCACAAGAGGGCCTGGCAGGCAGCAGAACCCTCTCTGTTGGGTACCACGGCTGCAGAGCTCAGCTCCACACCGATATCCATCACTAACACCCAGGGAGCCGTCATGGCTCAGGGGACCGTGTCCCCTCCTCCCCCAAACAGGCTTTCTGCCTTTGGGAAGATGCTCCTAAGCTATATCAGCAGCACCCCGAGCAGTACGATAAGCCACAAATCAATGCCATGAAAAGCCACAACAGTCAGGTCTCTGAGCAAAAAGATGCAGAAACCCACATCCCCAAGCATCTCGGCTCACACAAACCCACATCCCCCCGAGTGGCCCTAATCCTGCCACCCCCAGCAGCCCTGAGCAGCCAGGGCACGGCCGTCTTGCCTGCAGAGGAGCTGCTTTGCCGGCAGACTCGCCTGGGATAGCCAGGAGATGATTTATTTTTTCTCTGGGCCAGCCCTTTTGTGCTGAGCTTCCTTCTAGCCCAGCAGCCTGGAGGGAGGACAGCACTGACACGCTCACAGCAGCTTTGCAGCATCCTCAGGCTTCTTAATTAGAGCAGACATAAATACCTTTGACACAGGTTGTGAGGTTTCTGTCCTGTTACCAAAGCACCGAACAAACAGGCTTCAAAAGGAGACGTAATAGCTCAGCTGGAGCCACCGCTTGCTGATGTACTCACCTTGCGTGCACAGCTGCAGCCTGTGCAAACCCCACTGGCTCTTTCAGCTCCCCTTGCCCCCATCCCATCCCATCCCACCCCATCCCACCCCATCCCGCCAGCCCACAGCCACACCAGGCTGGGCTGTGCGGGGCACAGAGACCTCACAGCACCCCGGCACTGAGGGAGGACAGGCAGGAGCATGGCTACGGCATCCTGCACCACCATCTCCCTTGGGTCAGCACAGCTTTGCTGGCTTTGGGCAGGGTGCTAGGGCCAGGCAAGCAAAGTATGCGCTCTCCTTGCCTGGGAGCATAAATCACCCTACTCTGTGTCTTTGCTATGGGCTGAGTGCTCCCTCTCTAAGCCATTTGTAGATGAGCACATGCAGGGGGTTTCTCACCGTAGCCACCAGCTGGGGACAATGACCAGCTCTGCCATCATCCCCTCCACCTCAGCAAGGGGCAGCTGCTTTTGGTCCCTTAAAATGTGATGTGGTGAACAGCAGCTGTGGGCGAGCAGCACCTGGGGATGAGCAGCACCAGGCGATAACCTCCAGCGGGGGATAACCTCCACCTGCTGCTGGGCAGCCGCTCAAAAAGACGCATTATCTGGATTTTATCTCACCATGGGTAGACCAGCCGCTCCAGGCTGGGGCTGGGGAGGTCTCTGTGCTTCCCATGGAGATGCATTTCTTCCAGTCAGCAGAGTCCATCCCTGGAGCTGAATGCGGCCACCCATCCTCTGCTGCACCTCTGCACTGAGGCCAGGCTCCAGCAGCCGGCCGGGGATGCTCCGAAAGGGCTGGCGAGGGGTCGTGTCCCCCTGCGTGGCTGAGGCCAGGGGCCGATCTGCTTGGCAAAGCCTGGAGATTACAACCTCCGTGCAAAAAGCAATTTATTTTGGCAAATAAAAAAAAGGAAGCAATGCGGTTAGAGACAACAAAGCTCTTGTGGGTGCACAACAGTAGAAAAATACCCATCGCTTGTCCCGGCTTCAGCAACCAGGGAAGAGAATAAGCTTAATTGCTTTTGTAAATTAAACATACAGGTGATTTGCTCGTGGCACGTGTGAGTTTTGCCGTTCAGTACTGAAAGGAAGTTGCCCTTTCTGCTGTTCAAGGCGTGTGACAGATGCACGCCAGGCACAGGCCTGGAAGAAATCCCTCGCTCAAAGCTCAAACCCAGGTGGGCTGAAAAATCCCCCCAGGAGCAGTTTGCAGAGCTGGGGGCAGCCAGCCCAGCCTTCCCCTGCCCTTTTCCATCCCTGAGATGGGGAAATCTCACCTTAAAAACATAAAGAACTGCAGGCTGCTTCATCTGCAGAGTTATGCCTCTTTTAAGAGCTTGGGGCATAATCATAACGCTGGGACCCCTCGGCGGTGGCAGTGTCCTCCCCCTGCTGTGAGCATCCATCCTCGATGGGTGGGCGATGGGCTGGGAAATGCCAGCGTGCCGACCAATGTCCTAAAATTGAATTCAATTTTATATTCAATTTAAGTACATTCTTTCCTGAAAAAAAAAAAGCCCCAATCCCCCTCCCAATACACTATTTGAAAATTAGCAAGGATTTAAATCCCTCAGCTACTGTACAAAGACAGGCAGGGATGGAGCATCCACACTTTTATTACTCTATTATTGCTGCCGGCACCTGCAGCCAGTATACCCCCACCTACACCAGGGCCAAAGCAGCTCAAAGCGATCACAGTTTCTTTCTGAAACCCCCATTCTTGCTGAATCGCACCCAGACACCCAAGCAGATGCTTTCGAAGTGCCACAGGAGTCCTGCCTCCTGCCCCAAAGCTGCCCCGCTCCCTGGGTGTGACGCCACTGTTTCGCACACCGCAAAATCCCTCTCGCTTTTACCGAAGTAGAAACATCCAACTCCACGAAACCGTCCTGCTAGAGTGTGTCTTCAGTTTTAAGCATGGCTGGAGCTTTTTGCAAAGATCTCAGCATTGGGTTTGTGCTATATTTACACTCAGTGATTTTAAGACGCTCTTCTTGGTTGCTCTCCAAGTGGCTGAGCTCCGACGTCCCTCCACCAGCTGCTGCCAAGCCCCTTGGGTACCCGGCTGCAGGGGGGCAGAGGGGGCTGCCCGGCATCTCCCCTACCCCGACTCTGCTCCTCCTCGTTAGTTCTCTGAAACGCCCAGGGTGCTGGGTCTCCGAGCTGGGATTTGGGGTCTTTGCATTCTAAATCCTCAGGCTTGGGCCAAGTTAATGTTTTGAGAGGGTTGTTGGAATGATCTGTTAATGTGTACGGGGTAGGTTTGTCCTCTTGTTGCTCAGAGCCTGGAGCAGTTGTAAAAGAGGAGCCAAGAGCAGGAGGGTTTGCCAATTACATGATCCTATTGTTAATTATCTTAATTATGAAGGATACGCTGCTAGGTGACATCTGCACCGGAGGCCTGTGCTGCAGCGTACAGGTCCTGATTCCCTGGGACTGCGCACGGCGACTTGTCCGGACCCTTTTCAGGGCTCCCGGGCAATGGGGGATGAGCCCCGAGCGGTGCAGGGAGGACCCCATCGCCCAAAGGGCTCCCCAAAGCAGGAGGGAGGGAGGTGGGAGATGGGGGTGCTGGGGGTGCACCTCTGTGCCGGGGCTCCCCGAAGCTGAGCCTGGGGATGAACCCAGCACCCCGCTGGGAGGGTCCCCGTAGCCTCCCCGCGCTCGGGGGTGCTGCAGGGGATTTAGGGGGGATTTATGGGGAAATTTGAAATGTCCCTTCTAGTCCTCCTCCACCCCCAGCCCCAGGGAAGCTCTGGCTGGTTCAATCCCCTCCCAGATGGTTTCGTAGCCTGAAGTCGCTGTTTACGAAAAGCAAATGTTTTACTGTTAGCTAATCCGGCTTGTTTGCAAAAGCCCCGAAGGCTCATTTTAATAGCAAGTAAATGATTCTTAACGATATAAATCAGAGCCAGCCGAGGCTGGGAGTGTTTGTGATATCTTGCACTGTAACCAGGAGTCAAGAAATGAATTAGTCTCAAATTGAAAAGGGGAAGGTTTCCATCTGAAATTGGGCAAATATGAGACTTCATCAAGGAAAGATAATCACTTTGCAGGATAATAATGAGGCTTCAGCTTATCAGTTTTGCATGGAGAATCCTTAATACGCCTGTAGCGGATTTCGCTGCTGTGAATGGTGCGAAAGACAACTCAATAAGAGAGCTAATGGAGAGAGAAGAGCCGCGGCAGCCCCCCGGCTCTGGCTCTTCCCCAGCCCAGAGGCTCAAACGCACCTGGCTTGGGAAAAAAAAGTCAGGAAAATGAAAACAAATCCTATGGATTGCAAAGGGTCTGGCTGGGGGGGAAGGCTCTGCTTCAGTGGGTCCCCACCTTGCTCTGCCAGCATGTCCCGTGTCTTATTGCGGGGGGCAAAGGTGTCCATCCCCAAAGAGGGTTCCTGGATTGCCTTCCACCACCCCACCCAGGGTCCCAACCTGCACGGCTGGGATCAGCAGGAGTTTTTCACTTGGATATAATGCCAGATGGATTAGCCCCAGAGAGGATAAAAACCTGACTGCGCGTCTGTGAAGGGATGGGGAGATGAAACAGCCAAGGTCTGGCGTGTTTAGGGTGCTGCTCCCTATCCCATTCCTCTCATCCAGGGGGTTCCCTAAGTGCAAGGGATGGATTCAGGCTTGCAGGCACTCAGCATCCCCTTCCCTCCCTTTCACAGGCAAGGAAGCCCCAGCCAGGGCATCGCAGGGCTGCTTGGGAAGCAGCCGGCATGGCCGCAGCCGCGGGCTGTCTGCAAGGGGGGTGGCGATCCCTAAAGTTGTCCTGGCCCAGGGGCTCAGCAGGAACCAGGGGCTCAGCAGGAACCAGGGCCAGCTCCTGCGCCCGTACACCCCCTGCTCCAGACCTGGACCTGTCTTCAGCCTGGGAACTCAGCTGTAATTACTTTACAGTCCTGCTGATTTCCAACGAAACTAAGCAAAAGCTTAGATTTGAGCCAGGGACTTTGTTTTCTCAGGAGAAAAATGTAAAAGAGAAAGGGGAACCGGGAACATATGATTTTGTTTAGCATTCAGGGAAACTTACTTTTCCCAAACTCAGGCTGAAAGTGACTCAGTATTTTCCTCCCCAAGTTGCTCCCATTGTTTTTGCATTGATTTCCACTTGCTGATGCCCGAAGCATTGCTCGGAGCTGCTGCCTCTTTGCGTGGCTGCAAGCGTTGCCTCAGAGCAGAAGAAGCCCTGCACGCACCAAGCCAGCTCCCTGCTGGCCCTGGGGCAGCTCCCCCTGCCCCAGTGGGGATACAGCCACCCCACGGCCAGGGCTGGCTCTCGGGGCTGCTCAAGCAGGCCAAGCTGGGGGCGGAGGAGAACCAGAAGGGACATTTCAAATTTCCCCATAAATCCCCCTTAAATCCCCTGCAGCACCCCCGAGTGTGGGGAGGCTGTGGGGACCCTCCCAGCGGGGTGCTGGGTGCATCCCCGGGCTCAGCTTCGGGGAGCCTCGGCACAGAGGTGCACCCCCAGCACTCCCATCTCCCACCTCCCTCCCTCCCTCCTGCTTTGGGGAGCCCTTTGGGTGATGGGGTCCTCCCTGCACCGCTCGGGGCTCATCCCCCATTGGTCAGGAGCCCTAAAAAGGGTCTGAATGAATCTCCCTGTGCAGCCCCAGGGATCTGGGACCTGGGACCCACTGGGATTCCCGGCAGCAGGGATGGAGGAGCAAGACGGAAGCTGCGATGCTGGCACTCACAGCGCTGGGCCTGGGGAGAGGCAGGAACCCTGTCTGCCCGCTGCAGGGGGGTCCCGGGCGAGGGTCCCCTGGGGACACCAGCCACAGCCCGGCTGTGCCCGGGGAGTGCAAACGGGGCTTTGACGAAGCTTTCAGCAGCACGGCGGCTGTGATGTATAATGGAGAGAGGGCTGCAGAGCTGAGCTGAGGGCAGCATCGACTCGTCCCTGGCAGATGAAGGGCCCAGACCGAGCGTGGTATCTGTGTTAATCCCCGCTCTGGGGGATGCTGCCGGGATCGGGGCTGCAGCGGGAGCACCATGCAGCCCCTGCACGGCAAGTTCCCCGTGTGCCGGGAGGGTGTCAGCACCAGCACAGGTACAGAGAACAGGTGAGGCTTGTCGTGGCTGTGTCAGCTCCAATGTCACCAGCATACCTCGGGGACCTAGCAGGGCAAGGGCATGGGGCACCCATCCCACCACGGCCATGCACGAGGATGCGAGCAGGCGGTGGGACCGGCCAGACACTGAGGGCTGCTGCAACGGGAGATTTTTCACAGCAGAGCTGCTGGACCTGTTGCCCAACGGGCTCATGCATCACACTCGGTTTGCCCAAATGGCACCTGGTAACTTGTGTACAATTAAAAGTGGGCTGTAATTGCCCCGACTGTAACATCTCGGGGTGTTGGGAGGATAAAGCCGGTCTGGCTGGCACGGAGAGCCCAGCGCTGAGCCAGGCAGCAGGTTTGAAGCCACTGGGGCCATGCCAGCTCATCACACTGCGCCCTGACCTCCCTGCTCGCAACCCAGGACACAAATGAGCTTCCCATGGAGCATCTCCCCAGGCCAAGGTGGGGTCCTGGCCCTGGCCCTCCGGGCGGAGGTGGCGGCCGGGGGCAGCCGGCTGGGGAGCGGGTGCAGCTGCTGCTGAGCGAAGCTGTGGGTTCATTACCAGCCTTTTCAAAATTCGTGCTTAAAAATATCTCCCGCTCACATGGGCTGGCTCAGCTGTGTGGCTGGTCCTCAGCTCCCTCTCGGGATATAAATAGCCAGCACTGAATAGCAACGCTGGCCCAGCGCTTTTCACGCTGCTGCACAAGAGGGGACGGTGGCACGAGCCCCAGAGGGTGGCCGGGGACGTTGGCTGAACAGCCCAGCCGTGTCCCACCAAGTTGGACTGCGGCTCTGGGTGTCCCGACGGGAGCCGCTTCCAGCAAAGAGCTCAAAGCAAAATGCAATCAGGGGAGCAGCCAGGAAAAGAGATGGTGTGATTTTGGGGTGAGGGTCGAGGGGAACAGCTCTCCCCACTGGCTGGGGTCTGCAAACCCCTCCTGGCACCCTGGGATCTGCCCTGGGGACGGCACCGGCAAGGGGAGCTGTTTCTGAACAAGCCTGGCTTTCCTTTCACAAGGTTTCACAGGCTCTCGGGGGAAATGGGTGATTTTGTGATTAATTTTGTGGCAAAATTAGAAATTTGCCATTTGCGGAAGAGGGGTCTCCTGCGTTACAGTCCTTTGGTGGCAGTGGATGAAGATGCTCCCCCACCATGTGTCCTCCAGCAACCCCTGATATCAGGGCAGGATGATGTACTCAGGAGGAAAGAAAATAGATGCTAAAACAAAAGAAAAATTATTTTTCCTTTCTTATCTTCTGCCAAGAGCCTGGTATTTAATAATGAAGGAGAGTCAAATGCTCAGATATGCCTTTATTAAACGAAAGGTGTAAATGTCTTTGCTTAATCCACTGTGCACCTATCAGACCAAACGCAGGGCAGAAGATTTTAACACCTTTTCTAAACAAGCGGATGCTCCTTTTATTCTCCAGTGCAGGTGCAGCTTCCTCTGTCCAGGAAGCTCCTCAGCTGCTTCAGCACGGTCCCCCCAGACTAACCCCCGTGTCCCACCAGGAATTCGTCATTAGTCTCCACATATCAAGGAGATGATCCATCACGCAAAGGGAAGAGGAGGAGAAGTCCACGTGAAGCCTGCCCTCGTCGTGGCAGTTGCACCATGTCCTTGGAATCTAATTAGTCGCAGTGCCACCAAGAGATGACATGAAATAAACCTGAGTGCTCAGTGGGCTAATCTAAGCAGAAGGAAAAATTCATGCCCAAAGGCAAGGTGAAGAGTTTCTTGGTTGTAAATGATATTTTGGAATTGGCGATGAAGTCTCTTCTGGGAAAAGGCTGGAAAAATCCACTGCAAACTCAGAAAACCCCCGTATCTCCATCACTGCCCATTCGGGCTGAGGCTTGGCCTCCAAGAGCCAGCAGCGATGGTTCTGATGGCACACACAGGGGTTGAACTGCAGGGCGATGCTGAAGCAGGGGGTCCCTTTCACCCCACGTCCCTCCAAGCTGGCATCAGTGGCTCTGGCTGTGTCACCGTGTGGAGCGGACGGGGACAGCCTCCGTGGTGACGGAGCTGATCTCTGCAGCCCTCGGGATTCCCACTGCTGGGTCTGGGATGTTCACTCTTGCTGTGTCTCCTATTCATTTCCACCAGCAGCCAAAGTCTGCTCCACGGCCTCCTTTGTTTAATCCAGAGGAGAGGGGCGTTTAATCATCGCACGCATTTCCTCCTCTTAAATTGTCTCCTCTTCCAGCATCTCTGCTAAAGAGAAGTGGATGCTCTGAGCCAGACGCCTGGTTCAATGGCCAAGGAGACATCATGTGTGCTTGCAGGCATCCCTGTCATGTTTGGCCATATTACCTCCACCCTTTAAAAAGTATTTTCCCATGAAAAAGTGTCATCTCATAACCGGGAAAACAAGGCAAAGCTCAATATTGGGCATCCCTGCTGAGAGAGGACTGAATCAGTGCCCAGACTGGGAAGGCCTGTCCCAGGGCACGACACTGGGAAGGGCCACAAGCACCTTCATGGCCAGAAGTGGCCTTTGCCTCTGTCCCCAAGCAGAAAAACGCTGCGGCTTAGTATGATTTCATGAGTCATCCCCCAGCGCATGAGTCACTGCGGCTCTCGGGTTTATCATTTCGTTGGGAATGGGCTCTTGCTTGTTCCTCTGCCGAGGGCACAGAGGGGTTGGAGCCAGGGCAGGGCGGGAGGGGACGCCTGGGCCAGGCTCTGCGGCCACCCCTCTGGAGAAGACATCTCTCTTCCTAGTTAAGGCATCAAGCCAAAATAAGCCCTGCCAGAGTGACTCCCCTTTGAATCTCTATCTGCTTTCAGGAAACCTGAAATGGTGGTTACACTCACATCATAAGAAGATTATTTCTTTTCTACATCAGGCTTTTTGCCCGCACACAGTCAGTTATTAATCATATCTTTTTAGCTAGTTAACTTGGGGGTTTATCAGTCTGATCCCTCACTTTTATCAGACCTCAGTCTTGCTGAGCCAATGAGCATCTCTTACGCTTCCTGGGCTCCCTGGAAGATCCCTGCTGCTTGCTTCAAATGTGCTGAAATGATGCCAGGCTCAGGGAAACCGCTTCTTCTGGAAATCCCTGCAGCTCTGAGTGACCAGTCCCTAGCCCAGTGCACAACTGGGAGCAAGCAGCACTGAAAAGCCTCGTACCCACCGTGCTGCAGCCCCGGGGCGGGGGTCCGTCCTGGGCAAAACCTGATCCTGGGTGATGCAGGGTCCTTGCAGAGCTTCAGGGACTGTTAAAACAATTGCAGCAGGAGAGGCCAAAGCTGGTCCTGCAGCCTGGGCCGCTTTGTGCATGGTCCCCACGTGCACACACATGTGCACATGCATGTGCACCCAGATGTGCACACACACATACTCGCGCATGCACTCTGCATGTTGGGCTCAGAGCTATAGTTTCTCTCGCTCATGATGTGCCCTGAATGATGCTCCTGGTGCCCTGAGCGATGCGGAGGTGCTGCGGGCGATGCTCCCCGGGCCCCCATGTTCTTGCAGGGCAAGGGCAAACGGCCCTGCCTCATGAGTGACCTGAGCAGGAGCCACTGAGGAGGAGGGGTGGCTGCAGCAGGAGCAGCAAAGAGCACAGCCGCACCGCAGCCTCCGGCTGCAAACCTCCTCCAGCCCAGGGGAGTCACGGCGAGGCCACCGTCCCTGCATCACCCCCAGGAGAGCGTTGCTGTTTCAAGCGCCAGCAGTGCAAGTCAGGAGCTGTGGTTTATTCTGCTGGCTCAGTGGATACTGCTGGCTCCTGGGGCTGCATCTTGCCTCCATGGCGTTTGGCAAAGCCCCAGCGCTGCCTGTGCTACAGGGTGAAAATGAGCCCGGAGCCCAGCGTGCAGGTACAGCTACACCCAGAGCTCCGCTTTGAACACACGAAGTGCCGGGGAGTGCTTCATCCTCAGACAGCTCCAATGGGGCGTGTGAAGTGAGCGGCTGTTTTCTCCCCGAACCACCCTGCCTCAATTCCCCGCTTGCAAAATAGAGATGAAAATACCTCGGTACATGGCAAGAGAGCTGAGAAAATAGATGGGTTGTTTGAGAAGCGCTCAGAGACCATCTGGCAGCCTGGGCAGAAATCAATACCCTCGGCTCCGCTGAGCAGTGCAAAACCTGGGTACCAAAGTGATGCGCGCTGCCCTGCATCCTTCGCGGGCAGTCCTTGCGGCACGCAGGCAGAGCGGTGTGCGTGATGGGCTGGATCCTGCTGCACGCTGTCCTCGTCTTGGCATTTTTCGGCTTGGCTGTGTGTGTCTCTGCAACCTGAAGAAATCCTTTTAGGTAGGAGAGCGCACAGCCCTTGAAGATCTCTTTGGGGACATCGTCGCCGCCAAGCCCAGGATTTAATACACAGAAGGGTATTTCCTCAGCTGCGGGTGTTGGGCACGCTGTGGTACGCAAGGGTTAACGGCATAGCCAAACTCCTGCTCGGGTTTATTTTCTTAATTTAAAATAAGCTTTTTTCATGGGAAGCGGCTGGGTGTGTGGAGCGAAACTCATCACTCCAGGGATGCTCAGCACTGCTGAAGCCAATTTCAGGAGTAAATACGTGTTTTTAATGTATTTCTTTTTATGAGGCAGAAAGGCGACATGGCTGGGTGGTGGAGAACTTACCTGAGCTAATGGCCCAGCTGGAGGTCTTCCAACCAGCCTGTTTAAGGAAATGGATAGTGTGGGGCTTTGCTTGGGCTTTAAATGCTTTTAAATAGATCTGTGCTGTTTACCTGCTCCCTCAGTCCCTGCCACGGAGAAGGAGATGGGTTCTGCTGGCGGGACCCATGCCTGGGTGGGAGGAGAAGGCCAGAAGGTGCTGAAGGTCATGGACGTGCTTGGCAGAGGGCTCGCTCTTCTGAGCCTTGCATGACGCACAGGGGCAGAGGAGCCGCCAGATCCCGGTCCATGGTTTGCCCCCAGGGAAACAAGGACTTTCCCTGCCAGGCAGAGGCCCACCAGCGTGTCACCCTCCGTGGGGGCCGCCTCTGGCACAGCCTGCTTGGAGTGGGACTTCAGCGAGGGATGGCCCTTTGAGCAGGTGTTTAGAGGTCCTTGCACTTGCAGCTGGATCCAGAGTCCCTTGTGGACATCGGGCTTCTTCCCACTGCCGATGATGGGCTCTGCAAGAGATTTTTAGACCGCTTCATGGCTTCCTACCAGCTCTGTACCTCAACACAAGGGAGAAAGCAGCACTGTTGGAGAGCCAAAGTGATAATTAGCCTTTTCATTTGGGCCCTGCTATGTCTAGGTCAGTCTATGGATTATGTGATATTCTGCCATTTCTTAAACACATATTGGGAGGTTATTCATAAGACAGAGGTGCTCCTGCTCTCCTCTCATCTGGAGAAGAGCCTCTCACCAGCCCGGATGCCCGACCCTGGTCTCCAGGCTGGCACTCCCTCTCCTCTTATCTCGCCAGTCCTCTCTCCTCCCGCAACGTGTCCTCGCTCCATGAGAAACTCACGGCAATTCCTTTCTTGAGCGCTTTAATGGAAACCACAAGCTCTCTGCAGCAGGAGAGCTTTGCATCCAACGCTGGCCTCGTGCCTGGGCGGCGATGGGTGACCGAGGCACAGGGTGGTTGGGCAGCAGTACACTGAATCTGGCTTTGATGTGCTTTGCAGGAGGCTGTTGGGCATTTACTTGGAGAAATCATCTCTCCAAGCATTGTGGAGAGGGTGAACATTTCAGAGCCATGTTTACGGCTCTTAACACTAGGCCAAAATCCAAAGGGGCTTTGAATTCAGACCCATATAAATGAGAGCAAGGCTTAGTTTGATGGCGAGAGCCTGCCTCTGCAATGCCGCCAAGGATTCCCTTGGCGCTGGCTGCACATGGTGGGAACAGCCACTCATCCCACCCACGGAGGAGAGCCCTGCCAGGGGACCAGAGCCGCCGGTGTTCGGTTTGGCCATCCTGCGAGGCGGCTTTCAGCGGCACAACGATGAACTTCATCTGAGCTGCAGCACTGATCTGATCACAGAGCCCAGGAGACAAAGGTGCTGGCTTAGAGAAAGTAGCTCTTCAGCTGAATTCCCCTGCGGGACTGTGTCCAAACAGCTTCAATAACATTTTCAGCCCTGCGACAGGCTTGAAAATAAAATTCCAGCAATGGATTTAAGCGAGCGTGTCTTTGTCAGGCCGGATGATGAAATAGCTGTGTGCTGCTTTCAGCTCCCCGTCCCTCGCTCTGATGTGGCTTTCAGTTAGCTCCAGTGCAGGTTCGGCTGCTCCCACTGAGCCAGGAATGAAAGAGCCAAGATGAAAGGTGCTGGCCCCGCGCTCGGTAGGCCGGGAGCGTGGCGGAGAGCCAGGCTGGGGGCGGTGGGGGGAGCTCCCTGGGACTCTCGGGGGAGCCCTGGCCGGCAGCCGGGCGCCTCGCATCCCCTCGATGCACGCTCCTTGCTCGTGGTGCATGCTTCCCGCTCAAGGTGCACGCTCCCCGCTCGCTGGCTAATTGGGGCAACTGCAGATGGCCACCACCAGCCACGTTGAGGGACCGGGGTGGGGAAAAGCAGCTTTGCTGTGTGTCAGTGCCAATGCCTCCTGGCTTTCGTCTTCTGCGGGGTCCACGCTTGGGAAAAGGGCAGGGGCAGAGCCTGACTGCAGCAGAGGAGGAGGAAGGGTGAGGAAGAGGAGCCAAGAGCGACATTCCAGGGCATGCTGTGCCTTCCATGTACGGGCCAGTCGGATGCACTGGGACCTCAGGAACCGCTTCGACATTCGTGCGAGGAGGGCCAGCAGTGGTGTGCCAGGCTCAGGAGGGCACGTTGCATCCGCACATCAGTGCCCGAGCAGCTGCCATCCCACTCCAAGGAGGCATCCCAGCATGGATATTCAACAGCACAGCCAGGCACCAGCTACATGGCGCTGGCAGCCTGTCTGGCAAGGACACTGCCGAGGAGAGTGAGCTGGGATGGAGCATCCCAGCCTGCCTTCGTCTCCTCCCAATTAGCAGAGGAGACCACAAGCCCAAGACTTTGAAGCTGTCCGGAAGGATGCACTGAGCAGAGTCACATGCCCAGTGCAAGGCTGTGCTGGGAGCCAAGGAAGTCATAAAAATAGCTTATTTGCCTCTTAAAAGCTGCTCTCCCAAATGACATGTGAGGTGCTCACCCAACTCCTCGTTGGGAACTCCTCGTTAAAGGTTCGGTCAGGAGTCTCTGACAGGATAAAAACACATGGGCACAGCTCAGAGCTGCAGCCTCCCGGCACATCACCCCCTCCTGCCGCCCACCCACCCGCTGGTGGAGGTTCACAGAGGCCCCTGTCCCCTTCCCCATGCTGGGTGGCAATATATATATATATATGGATACACATATATATGTGTACATGTATATATAAAATGCTTTTTTCCCCCATCACAGCCTTATTCTGGCATTTGAAGGGCTGTGGGGACTGCAGGGCATGGCAAGGCTGCAGTCCCCTGGGAGGGACGTGACTCGCAGGCAGCCGGAGCCACGGGCAGGCAGGGCTGGCAGGGATGTCCTCCCCGCCACGGCTTCGGCATCCCCGGCCGCCTGCAGACATCCTTACAACCCTGCCCATTCCTGCCTCGCCAGCCACTCTCCCGAGGGATGCCTTTGAAGATCTCAGCAAGAAAATGGCCAGGATTTCACTGCACCCACTGAAGGAAATCGGGAAATTCCCCAAACCAGGAACATCTGGGTCTTGTGTTTTCCCCTAGATCAACAACAGGGGATTTTAATGGCAACGTGGAGAGATGGAACCTCTTCCAGCAAGCAAAGGCCCTCCTTCACCCCCTGGCCCCCATCCCATGGTGATGCCGGGTGCTCTGAGGACCATTGCCCCACCACAGGCACTGCCCCGATGGGCACCGCTGAGGATGGAGGACCCCCATGGAGGATGTCAGGAAAGGTGAAATGCTGCTTGTGCCAGGGGAAATTAATACAGGTGGGCTGAGATTTTTGTCTTCCCCCACAGCCTCCAGCTGAGGTAAACCAGCAGTGTTCAGCCACAGCAGCAGCGCCTGTGCTCAGGCCCTGGCATGCACCTCGGCACCTCTCCAGGGCTGCCGGGAGCCCCTCTGCCTTTCCCTAAAGGGGCCTGGGGAGAAAATAAATCACTGTTTTTCCCCATGTAAATGGCAAGAAGGACCAAGACAGCCCAGCTCAGAAACTCACTGAAAAATAGAGTATTTTTTATATATTTCTATATAAAAGAAAGATTATATTTCTATACAATCTGTATATAGAAAAAATTCATATTGTTTACCATGATGTGACTTAGAGCTCCTGGTCAGCCCTTCCAGCTTCAGCTCTGGGGGCATGCCTGTGGCACCCACTCCTGCTGCCCACCCTGAGCTTGCTGTATGCCCAGCTCTCTCGCCAGGGTCATCACCGTGTTTCTTGGCATGCACGAGGGATCGTGGGTTTTGCAGGGCTGGCATCCTACCCCATCCTCATCATACCCATCTCTCATACCCGTGGCATCCCTACCCCAGCCAGCACAAGGTTCTCCCAGGAACGGGGACATTATGGGACATCTCACCTGCCCTTGATGACCACAAGGCAGAAGCTGGCCGTGGCCAGCGCACAGCCCAGCCATGGGGCTGGGTACCCCCGTGCTGGCTGCATGGCTACAGGGGCAGCAGCAATGCTGGGAGGCATTTCACCATCCCGGAGCCAGGATGCTGGCCATCCCATGGGACACTTGGGGGCTCTGGGGACCTAGCAGAGTGGTGACGCTCCTCTCACAAGCCTGCACTGGGACAGCATTTGGGGACCGCCCCCATTTCCCTGCTGGTTGCAGGGGATTCCAGCCTTGCAGGAACTGGATGTTTCCTTGCAGCCTGTTGAGCTCCACAAACATCTGCAGAGCTGGAGATGAAGGAGCTCAGAAAAGCCCCTAAACGCCGGTACGCGCCGGAATGAAGCGAAGCAGCATGGCGGCAGCCATCTGAGCAGCCGGAGCCGGGAGCTGAGGGAGACAAAGGAGCCTGGGGGATGCTTCTGTGCTCCCATCCATGGCACACACGGTGACTTTAATGAGAAATTGCTTGTTAATGTGTGTGTAGTGCTTTGTGATTATTGAGCTACAGTGCAACATACTCTGCTGGCACATTACAGGGCTTAGAAATAAATACAAGAGACCATTCTTTAGGTTTATGGCATGAGGGGGCTGCTAACCTGCCAGGGGTCTTTTGTCTTGCTGGGCTCCTGGGCTGCGGTGGGCACGGGCTTTGCACCTTTTGTGTGCAAATTAAATATCAGCTGAAACGTAATTCTTTCTGCCTGCTAACTTGGGGTCGGGGGTGCCACATTATTGCCTGGTGTAGCTTGTTTGCTCCTTTCCTCCTGCACTCCAGTAAAGCCCTTTGCTAGAGCTGTGCCTCCCCTCTCCTCCCAGGAGCTCACTGTGGTAACAGGCGAGCACAGAGCATCCTCAGCATCACTTTTAAGGACAGCACATCAGTTTTGCAGTGCATGAAGCTGGCTGCCATGACACGGTGATGCTGCCACCATCCCCAACCCTCCCCAAACCTCCCCATGGTGTCCCACTGTGCCACCAAACCTGCGATGGCTCGGTGCACGCAGAAATACTTGCAATAACCTGGTCAACATGCAGAGCTCATAAATTATTACAGGCACCTCCGAAGCCTTCAGGGAGGTTACCCTAATAAACCCCAGGTGAACTTCTCTGTAGCTGTGAGTGGGACAAGCCTGGCTGGATGCATAGAAAGAGTTATCGGGGAGAGGGGGGTGGCAGAAAGACCCCAATAATTTCATCTGTGCTGAGCCGGCAGCCCTGCTGCCTGCTGTGGAGCCGGGGTGACACACGACAGCCTTGTCCCAAAGCAGGTGGTCTGTCCATGAGGAAATTCCTGGGACAAGCTGTGCCCACATGCGCAAAGGTGGCAAAGAGATGGGGGGATGAGGGCTTCCCCCCGGGCAGGGGGGATGCGCCCAGCCTGGATGCCTCTGCCTGCATCCCCCAGTCGCCCTGCCAGGCTGGTGTTTCCACAGCTCCCTGCTTAGTTATCCCTGTGCCGCAGGTAATAACTGGGGTGATTTGTCTGTGTCACCCTGTCCCCTGAACAGCACCACCTGCTGCAGGTCGCTCTGTGGCTCTGCCTCTTGGAGGCCGTGACTCGTGTCCCCCTGTGTTTGCTCTGTGATGGGCGCCGCTGGTGCGGGTTAGTGCTGTCGGTCCCCTCCAATCGGTACGGGACAGAGTGTGCAATCCAGCCTGAAGGCTCCTGTGCCACGGTGGGACAGGTCCCGCCTCGTCTCTCAGGGACATTGTAGGGGTTTAGCAGAAGAGGGAGGATAAGAGCTGGGCTGGAAAAGAAGATGCTTGCAAAAGGGGCACCTGTACAAGGGACAGGCAGACACGGCGTAAGGACTGTATGCTGCTTTCCCCGAGGTCTCTTTCTTCCTGGGCTCTGTGGGGCCAGCACACAGCAGGTGCAGGATCTGCTCCAGGTCACAGCTGGGCACTTGCTCCCATCGCAGTGTGGCTTTGGTCAAGGTTTGGTCCCCAGGGCTCAGATTCAGCACCTTAGGAGCTACTTTCTCAGTCAACCAACAGGGCTTGCGCAGCCCGCAGCGGGTCATGCCAGGGACCTCCTCCAGGCTGGCAGCAGGGATGTGGGCAAGGAAGATCAGGGTGCCCTGCCTGACCCCGTGCAACCTCATCTGGGGGGTCTGAGCCCTGAGGCTGCGGGAAGAGAACGTGGGTTTGAGACACAGGGATGAACAAGGCTGCATACGAGACAGAAGAGAATCCACTCTGCCTCCCCCCCCAGCTTATGTACCCAACTCCTTCCCCTTCAGCCCCATTCACTCCCGCTTGCTCATCCCTGGGTGACGTGTTGGTGATTTTCCACCTGCATTTTGGTAGAAGGAGAGCTGAGAAGCCAAGCAAGCCAGCATTTCCCGATGGAGGGGGTCCCATCCCCAAGGGAATTGACCTTGGGAAGCACCCAGACTGGTGTCAAGTGAAGAGGTTTGCCAAGGGTCCGGCAAAAGCTGGGGCAGGGACAGCGTGATGTCCTCGGTCCCGCCAGGTCCCCCTCCAGCCAGGGCCACCTCCTCCAAACAGTGACAACGCCAACCCCAGCCCCTCAGAAATGCTACTGCCACACGCAGGAGCCACGCTGGCCCCAGCAAAATCGCCACCTAAACAGGCGGAGCTGCAGATGCTTTGCTCCAGAAGGACAGTCTAGAGCCAAGGCTATAACCTCGGTGTCCAAATGGAGATGCTGCCCCTTGGCCGTATGGTCCTGCCTCTGGCTTCATCCAACGCACAGCAGTGGGCGATGGAAGCCCCTTGATCGATACTCACCAAAGCCCGTGCCACGCTTCAACGGGCGCTGGATCAAACTCAGTCCCCAGACTTCATCCAGCCAAAACACACAAGCGATGCTGCTCAAATGCATCTGGGATGCTGCTTGGCTCCCTGCTAGAGATCGTGTTTGAGTGGTTTATTTAAGAGAAAACCAACGTTTTGCTGGATGAGGGCAGAAACAGCAATTTTTCTCTCTTCTCAATAAATGTAAGTTCCACTTGCTCCCAAGTTGACCTAATAATTGTAATTCTAAATTAAATGTAAATGTATTGGCTGCTGGTAAAGGTCATTCCACAGAAAATGGCTATGTTTGCCTCTTCTTCAGACGCATGAATACTAAACATGTATAATTCACAGGATCATTAGCAGATAAAGATGTTTCCCACCTCTGCTCCCTAGTCCTCACACAAACCCATTTTATACATCAGCAGGCAAAAGGAAAACTGTTCAGTCTTATTTAATGTCTATAGATCGGTCCATCTGTTATGAAAAAATGCAAGCACTCGCATCATTCATGATGCAGCCCTCTGGAAATGAAATTCATGTCTGACGGGAGGCAGAATCACCGCAGGTTATCCTTTAGGGCTCTGTGCAATTGGGTCTTCTGCTCTGCCAGATCATCACCCTGGCCTAAAAAGGATGGCTAGCTGTCCTCTGCTATCCATTGGACTTGAGTGAAGGTCTACAAAACCTCCTCCAAACCCTCTCTCAGGGGAACTGAGGAATGCAGGTCTAACAAGGACCGAGTGGAAGGCACAGATTACCTCTGGCGCTCCGTGGGGTGAGCTGGGTCGTGCTGTGCCTGCTCAGAGAGCTCCTAAAACTGGGGATTAACAATGAGGTCCCTGAGGCTTGGGGCTTCAAAGTCGATGGGGACCTTTACACCAATGACAACAGATGCAGCAGCAAGCACTGGAGAAGGAAAAAACACACCGTACAGCAGAAATTGGCCCTTGGCAATGGGAGGAGATGGCCAGGCGGCTGCCTCGCGTCAGGCTACAGCAGTAATTCACAGCATCCTCAAAGAACTGAACGTCTTGTTGTCTGAGAATGTTGTAATTTCCTCAATTGTGCTTGGGAGCTGAAATAACTCAATATGTTAAGTTTCCCCCCCTCCCTTTGCTGACTGATTGCAAACAATCATCTGCCACAGTCTGCTGGAGCGTGCCACACTCTGGAGGCAGAATTAGCAGTGGATGCTCATGCCAGTGGTGCAGCTTTGCTCTCAAGGACCTGCCAAGGGTTTCTGAGCTGGGTGGGGGTCTCTCAGCAAACCCCCTGACCCCTCCCTCCCCATCTGCAAGGCATTTCCCTAAGGCAGCAGGCAGAGCAGCTGCCAGATTGATTGCCTGGGTGCAGAGTTTAATTTTCACTTGTCTCACTGGCGCAAATTAATTGCACGCGCAGAGGGCCTGGCGGGGTCGGCTGATCCGTTAACCTCTGCAGCACCAGGGATCCTGTCATCCTGGGGAGCCACCGCTGTGCAACGACCCCGTTTGCCACATGTGCATCTGCTGTTGGCCACGGAAAGCTGTGCAGGTGGAGGAGGGGAAGAGCTCTCCTCTGCCGCAAGAGTGGGCACAGAACCAGGCAGAAGAGCTTCCCATCCTTAGCACCACCTGTAGGTGCTAAACATCCCAGGAAACCCTGTTTAGCCCGGGGCCCTGTCACTCCTCCAGCACCACACACAGGGACTGGGTGTGTTGCCCCCCTCCTAAAATTAATCAAAAGCGGAGCCTAGCTCCCCCCCATACACAGGGCTGCGTTAAAGCAGAGCTCTAACCCTGGCACAGGGATGAGGATGCCTCCCAGGCAGCTGAGCCAGGTCTGTGCTCTCAAGGCAGCGGTGCCACCTGCGATTCACCCCCCTCAGTTTTGGGGTCCCTGGGGTCCGCTCCTCCATTGCTGCAGGCTGCTCACTCCCAAAACACGCTTCCCTGGAAAGCACACAAAGGTTATCAGCTCAGCATACACGAATGCAGCCTCAAATAATCACAAAGTTTGCTTGAAGATGGATACAGAAGCTGCTATTTGCCTTTCCTGCTCATCTGAGGCTTCTAAAGGTTCTATATTGTCAAGTTTGTGGTCAGCGACAGCCATGCTCCCCACACCACCAAGCTCCGGAGTCCACTGGCAGCTCTGCTCAGGGTGGGGATACTCTCATGCACGGTGGGAAACAGGAGCGTGCCCCTTGCAGATGAGATGCTACCAGCAAGCAAAGGCTCAGGGATCACATCCAAATCTGTATCTCAGCAGGCAGAGCTGGGCATGCTTCCAGACCGCAGCTCTAGCACCCAGCACGTCCTGACCCAGCCTAGGCTACACTTGGACCTGCTCCCCCTTCTGTGCCTTAGGGTTGTATTCCCCAAGGCTCCAAAAAAGGCTTCTCTGGTGGGCACACAGCCCTGCCACTTGGGGCCAGGCTGCTGTGCCTACCTCAGGCATACCAAGAGGTGCTGGGACCAGGAGCTGTGACAGTAGCAGCTCCAGCCAAAGATCCCTCCAGCTGCCAAGAGCCAGAAGCTACTTTCCCACCCAGTAGTACACACAGAGGCACATCATTTCCACTTACAGCAAGGGAACCACTCTAACCAACAAAGATGTGCCAGGCCCTGCTTTTGTTACTGGTCTTAATTGCCCTGACCAGCCCCACCTGGGACCCAGCTCTATATAAGCTTCAGCTCTTCCCTATCAGCCTGAGCCAGCTCCCAGGGAGCAGCAGGGGCTGGGCTGCTCTGCTCTGCTCTGCTGGTCTCAGCAGTGTCCTCACCACTATAGGTACTATCAGCACTGGTTTGTGGGGCTGAGCAGGATGGTGGTGGCAACAGGTTCCTCAACAGCCCCAAGCACAGTGAAATGACATCAGGACCAGCTGAAAGCAAGGCTGTACTGCCAGTCTGAAACCATGCAGGAGATGGGGCTGGAGATGAAGCCACCCACAGCATGTGTCTGCAGTCCCCCAAGAGACTGGGGGACTAGACACAGTCTGCAGACCCCCCAATGAGCCAGGACAGCAGAGGACAGGACTAGACACAAATAGGACAGCAGTATGGCCTTAGCTGGGGGGGGTGTTTGGGCTTTGGTGGGGCTCCTACCAGGGGGCTGGGGGGCCTAGGTGCTTCACCCAGGGTGCAGTAGGACTTAGCATATGGGTGGCTGTCATTGAGTCATTGCTGCTCTTCCAGGTATGGCTGTGTCTGTCCCAAGGGCTGTGTGCAATGGGGGGTGTCTTCCTCTGCGTGTTGAGGAGAAGCCAAGCCTTGGTGGGGTCTTGACATGGCCGGGTCCTCCTGGGTGCTGCTGAGAGGTGATGAGGTGCCTGTCGTGATGTGGTGAGCCTGCAAGCGAGGGCTCCTTCATGGAGTCACAAAGCAGACGGTGCGGTCCCTGTCCCACTTGAGCTGTCCTCCCTGCCCTGGCAGCATCTCCCAAAATCGTAAGGGAGGACCTGGGCACAGCTCCCACAGGCTGGGCTTCTCCATCCCTCGCGTCCTTCAGCTGACTGCAGAGGTATGAAGCAAGGAGGGAATCTGGCAGTTGCTTTCTTGGAAGGTGTTCATTCATGCACTGACGTGTTTATTTGCACAGAGACATTTTAGGCTTTTTTGTTGTTGGCTGACTTATTGTACAAGTTCTCAAAGCTGTGATATTGAATTATAAATTGAGACACTGTATCCGTGAAAGATTGCTCTTTGACTATAGGCAGCATTATCGAATATGACAGTCACAATAAATGCATGCTATAAAGCCAAACTAAATATGCTCTGCAATCCAAGATGTGCAAATCAAGCAAGTAGAAAAATAACCATAATATTTTTTTTTTTTACAAATGAATCCCAAACCTTGGGTGATGATTTTGTTTAGCTTTATCTCTTGGCTCCTTGGCAAAATACTCAGGAAGCAGATAATGAAATGACCTACTTTTGCTGTCTTTGTTCATGACAACACATAAATTAAGAATTATGCCCTTTCAAATTAAACTTATCATTTTTGCAGAAATTAGAGTGTAAAGCGGGGCTGTGGGCTGGAGGCGAGGGAGGGGGAGGTGGGTGGGGGTCCCCTGGGCTGTGCCCCACTCCCAGGAGTGCGGGGCTGAGCATCGGGGTGGCCCTGGGCTGATACCAGCCACCAGCCGGGTCCCCTCTTCCTATGGCCTTCTCTGACTCATGAGGCTTTACCTTCTGGTGAACTTCTGGAGGCCTCAGAGGCTAAGCAGTGCCATTTAGCTGATTATTTAAATAATGCTCTGGGTTTAACCTAAATGCTAACTGGAAAGCTACCATAAATGGGTGTCGTTTAGAGCGAGTGCCCAGGGAGACCCTCTCGTTGGGAATTGTTTTGCCTCCAACTGCATCCGCCGTGCAATGTGTTGTAATGCTTTCTGACTGGGTGACAGCAAAATAATGTTAGCTTTAATTGAAATTCAGATTGGGAGCACGGGCTGCAGCTTGCGGTGCTGGAGGGGGTTGTGGTTCTTGTTCGGAGGTGGGGGGCTGCCGAGCTGGGGGGGCCCAGGCTCCCAGCAAGGCTGGAGGTAACATTGAGGGAAAACATAATTACTTGTTAAAGTGAGTGTTGTGTGTGTGGGCACTGTTGCCTCAGAATTGGTTGGCTGGGTCAGAGCAAGGTTGTTTAATAATGCTGTATAATTTCCTGAGGATGCCAAAAGCATGAAGAAAGGCAGAGCACGGCCCAGGAACACGATGCCGGGTGGCCCCGCAGCAGCGTGCTGGCATGGGGCGAGGTGGGCTGCCGAGTCTGGGCTAACTTCTGTCCTCTCCAAACACCACAAATGAATTAATAGTCTACAAAATCCATTATGAAACCAAATGATATATTTCCATAAACAAGATGCTAAATATAGCACATGGAGCTTTCTGTTTCTGGGCCCCGCAGGCATGTTACAAATCTGTGTGCTACAGCTGCAGAAGCAGGGCTGGGAGTGACAGCAGGGTCCCTGGAGACCCTGCTGCCTGTCCTAGCTGTGGTCCCCTCCTGGGCTGCTGATCCAAGAGCCCATCCAGCCTCTTTTTCCCAAAGGTCACCATTGGGATACAGAGGTGACAGCAGCGGGCCGGTCTCCATTCCCAGCAGAGACCGGCAGGACCCTGGGGCAGGATGTAGGGGGACGCACAGCAGCACAACCCTGTGAGGTGCAGGGGCACCTTAAGTACATCCCTACCCCCTGCAACCCTCCCGGCTCCACACGCAGCAATTGCTCTCTTGCAGAAGCCCCTTCCCAGCTTGCAAGGGCTGGGCAAGCTGCATTGCCCCGCGCAGGGGCTTTGCTGGGCTCCCTGACCCCTGGCCTGGCAGAGGACTGCTGCAAACAGCAAGGATGATGCTGGCTTACACCAGCCCTGGATCCGGCCGTGTTTGCACTACTGACAGGTCCAGGCCCTGAAGAGGTTTGTGCTGGGGCGCTGCAGTGCTGAGAGGTGCTTTCATGGCTTTCTCCTTGATCACAGTGCCCTTGCGCTCTCGTTTCCAAGCTCACCAGTGATGATTTCTCAAAGCTCCTGACTCCCACACACTGGCAGAAGGATTTGAGGCTCAGAGGGAGATCAGGCGGTGCTGCCCAAAGCCTGCGCGTGCAGCAGGGACGAGTGATGCTCAGAAGCAGAAAAAGACCCATCACAGACCCCAAACCACAAAGTATCCTGTTGTGATTCCCAGCCGTGTCTGTAGCAGGGGCTTGGCGTGTGGCATGGGGTTTTGGGGATGCTGTGCCTGTTTCAGCCTGGCTTCAGGCTTGTGTGCTGTTTGGGCAGGCATAACCTTTGCTGTGCTGGAGAAGGAGAGGGAGAGTGGGGCAGACCCTTGGTTGCTGGTGTGGGATGCTGCACCCTGCAGCGGAGACCCCCAGCCATGGGGCGAGCAGGGCTGGCACTGTCACCCCACACCGGCGGGACCTTCTCTGTCACCTCTTCAGCACTTTGCGTCAGTGCTCTTCATGTTTCTAGAGTTTCCCAGACTGTCCCGCTGTGCTGCTCCTGGTCCGGGTGGTGGATGGCCCTGGAGGCGGTGGCTCTGCTCCCTCTCCAGGCTGGCTCCTGTGTCCTGCTATTTTTGAGAAGTGGCTGGCAGGAGCGCTTGTACTCCTTCCTTTCAGTCTGTTGCTTCCAGGTTCAGTGAGTAATTCCTGATGAGCTGTAATTTCTAAAATTAAATTCTTAAGATTACAAACAAGAGGCCTGAATTAATATTCCTGCAGTGTGTGGTTTAACTCCTTCTGGGATGCCTCACCTGGTGGCTGTGCCTCCCCTGCGAGCCTGGCCCTCCTTCCACGGGGACCAGTGCTGCTGTGGCCAGCAAGAGCAGGACGGGACCCTCCTGGTTTGGAGCTAGACTCAGCTGAGGATGGATGTGTTGCTCTGGACCACAGATGCTCTCCACACTGATCTCATCTTTGAAAATGTCTTATTTAGGTCAGATTTTTTTCCTGGCAGATCTTCTGCCAGTCTTTGCTTAAGCTGAGCTGTCTAATTGGGGGCCCCTAATTTGGCTGAACATGCTGTTAGCCTTATTGAAGCAGCTCCGGCCTCGTGGCTTCATTTTCCTTTTCCCTTTTTGCAGTGGATTGATTTTCCTGCCAATGTGATCTCTCCCCACTGAAGTTCCCATTGCTGCAAAGTTCAGGCTCCTCTTTGTTCTAATTATCGCTGTCTCCACACAAAGAGAATGAGGCAAATGCTCTGGTCTATTTTAAGGTGTAACTGAGATGATAATCCTGCACAGCTGGGAAGGCTGCAGGAAGCTTCTGCTCAAAGGATCATCTTTCCTTGCCCAGAATCAAAGGAGCAGCTAGTCTTTGCTGGGAACACCCAGGGGAAGGCCATGTCTACCTGGCCAAGCTGTCCTCAGCAGGGAGCAGCATCGTTGTCCCCTGGCCGAGGCAGGAGCTGCTTTCTTTCCCCTGTGGAAAAAATGGGATCTGCAGGCTGCCCTAGGGATGCTCCTTGTCCTCCCATGTAACAGGAGCAGAAGGTTAGGCAGAGGACCCTTGCATGGGCTGCTCCAGGGTTGCTCTCATCCCAGGCTGGAGAGCGGTGCTCCAGCAAGGAGGCCTTTTGTTGCCCTTGCTTAGTTATTCCTAATTCTCTGGTCGAGTCCCCAGAGACTTTGGGTGTTTTCCTCTACCAGACTGTCAACAATTGCTGCTTCCCATAATAACATCAGGGAGCAGGAGCAATGCAGACTCAGCTGCCCTAACTCCAGGTGAGACTTCTATGTTGTCCTTGGAGCTGGCCATGCCCAAGCAATGGGAGATGTGCAACTCTCCCTCCACCCACACCAACTTTTAGCTCTGACCCCCGAAGCCATACCAGACCCATCTCCCCATAAGTGAAATGTTTGGGGAGCAAACCACCCCGGCAGCCTGTGAGTGGTGAGCTGTGGCACTGCTGCCATGGGCATGTCCTCACCCCCAGATGGATGGGGTGCTGCTCTGGGGAAGGTAAAATAAAAGGGGATGTTGACACATCAGCTATTGATCCTGTTGTGCGTGTTGGGAGCCAGAAATAGAGCCTGAAAGGATGGGGTGACTCATGTACCTGTGTGGCTGGGAAATGGTGATACCGTGTGTGCTGCGTGGGATGGGCTTGGTGTTGGGAGCTCCAAGCTGCTCTGCAGGTGTAGCAGATTTGGGGCTGGGAGCTGTGATTCAGAGGCTGTCTGAATGTGGGGTGCTTGGGGATGGAGTCTGGGAAACAGGAGTGCCAGATGCTGCAAATACCCCGAATACCAGAGCAGCCTGTGGGCAGCCTGCGTACACCTGAAACCATCTCCAGGGACTTGGCCAGACCCTAAACCTGCTTAGCGTGATGCCATCCCCCTTCTACTTGCTTTTCTAGCCTGTGCTAGGCAAGCTTCACATGAAACAGAAGATAAAATTCAGCCCTGTCTAATTGCTCAGGATTTTCTCTTCTTAAATGCCCTAAGTGGAGCCATGTAATCTGGGGGGAAGAGCAGCCAAACTGGGAGCAAGTCACAGCTGAGTTTGATTTGAGCTGGGAACGTATGAAGTTACGGAGCCCACTGAGTCCAATGGTGTTTTTCAAGTGAAATGCTCTTTTACTGCTAAGATTCAACTGTTGACAAAAAGGCTATTTTTTGAGATGGCTCTTCCTGACAAAATATTTGAAAGTGTTTTAAAATAGTTTGCGTGGAAACATGGAAAAGCTTAGGCTGGAAGGAGCTGTGGAGATCTGTTCTGCCCCCCCGCCAAAAGCAAATTCAACCTGAGCTAGATCCAGCTTTGAATTTATACCTTGTTTTTACATTTTTCAGTGCAAATCTGAATTTTTCATCTTGAAGCAACCTTCAAAATCTCTGTCAAAACAGTTTAACTGAAACTTCTACTGAAAGTAGTTGAAAAGGTTGGTGTGAAAAGAAGTATTTCAAAATAAAATGTTTAGTGACCTCGTCTGGATTCCATTTAGTGATTTTTATTTTTCTGTCTGACTTAGAGCAGGAAAATATTCAAAAATCTTCAGGTCTGGAGGTGGGAATGAGCAGTGGCTGAGCTGGCTTTATCTTGGACTCCAACATGGGATGCCTTAGCTGTGCTCAGCCCTTTTGGTAGCCGTGGGGCAGTGACTGGTCTGGGGACAGCGGCACAAGCAGCCGCAAATCTTGCAGACCTGCAGCAGACACAGTAGCTGGATGACAGCATTGAGTGTCACCATGGGCTCAGCTCAGCCCTGTCTGGACCCACACAGTGATGGGGATGGGCTATGGCAGACCTGGAGCTGGGGAGCGGAGGGGTGCGCAGCCAGACCCCCGCCGCTGCGATTTGGGCTGGCTGTGCCCCTGCAGAGCATTGCAGCCGGTCACCAGTCCCTTGCAATGCCACTTGCCGTTCTGCAGCTCCTGCAAGGTCCTCGCACCCTGGCTGGTTATGTCTACTTTGATTCAAAATGAAAGGAGGAGCTCAAACCTCTTCTTGCTGTGTAGGGTGAGAATGGAACTTCTAAAGGCAAAAAGACCAGTATATGCATACAAAGGATCTGTATTTTATTGCTCTCATTTTGTTTTTTTCCTGTTACTAATCTCATTATGCTTAGGAGTATAAATTTAGGTTGGCACAAATCTGTATTGCTAAAATATTTTACCTTAAGTTCTTAGAACCTCTCTCCATCTGTGAGGATAATAGTAAGTATTAATTAACTAGCTAATCCTATGCAGTGCTTGGAAAACATAAAACACGACATAGAAGCAAGTCCAAAGTGCAATTCCAACCTAATAAAAGCAAACCTGTCCTTTTTCCAGAGGAGAAGGCTTTGGGATTTCTTTTTTCATTGAGAACAGCACTCAGCTTGCTTCAAATATCTGCTTGAAGCTGCAGATCACTTCTTAAATCAGAAAGAGCAAAGCAAAGCGAGACTGAAAGGGGGCCAGGAAAATATAAGCACACTGTTGGGTGCTTCTGCCCAAGTGAGCCCCGCAGTTATTTCTCTGTCCTGGCCATGGCAGCACGTCTTGCAGGTGAAGGGCTGGAGATCCGAGCTACGTGCTGGTACGCGTGCCCTAGACCGGGCACTGATTTTTTGCTCGCTAGGTCCGTTCCCCCTACATGTGTGGCTGTTTCTGGCTCCTTATCTTGGCACATTGCAATCATAAAAAGCTCATATTTAGCAATAAACCTGCTCCCCTGTCATCTGAGGGAGTTTGTCTTTGCAACATAGCGAAGCCACTCTAAGGAGGGCTGTGGCATTAGGATTCAGGCGGTGTCTGAGGAGGCCCCAGAGAGAGCGCACATAAATAACGAGCTGGGCTCTGTATTGACGGGCTGGCAGCCTCCCCGCTGCATGTCACCGCCTCGGCGTCCTCTGCCACATCCTGAGGTTCACGGGCATATATTTCAATAATGTGGGGCTGGGTGCATATTATAGAGAAAATGCTAAGCGTGGGGGCAGCGCTGAAGCCGAGGTGGTGGTGAAGGAGGGTGAGGTTGGGGATGGAGCAGGGCTCTGTTCGGGGGAAAGGGCAGCCCTTGCTCAAGCAGGGGTCTGACGCAGTAAGCAGCAGGAGGCTGGATTTCCATCGCTTTGCATGCCAGGTGATTGCTCGTGCATCTCCAGATCACGGCCTGGGCATCTGGAGAGCATTTAGGGGTATCTTGAAAAATCGTGGGGGGCTTGCTCCTACATCACATGGGTGTTTTGGAAAGTCCTGTCTCTAGTGCTCATGTTTTCACAGACTTTGCAGAAGCCTGGCTCTGTTCGCCTGCAGACAATGCCAAGTGAAATGATTATCTCCTAATATCATCTCAAAGTGCCAAGCTTGACATGAGCAGGTTCATTGCTATATATTCACAGCTGCTAATCTGGTCCATCCTTTCTCCCTTTGCGTTCAAAAGAGCTGGGTAAGGTGGTGTGGGTATACGCAGGGCCAGCACTGGTGCCCTGTACCCCCTTAACCTTAGCTCCATTTGTCAGCGCTGCAAAAGGTATCTCTGCAAAACCTTACATTAATTGGAGTGGGGTAATTGAGCTCCTGGTTGCTGATGAAATCCGTCTTCATGTGCCAGCGAGCGTAGCCCAAGCCCGGAGCTTGCCGAGGCAGCGGCTGCCAGGCTGAGGCAGGGTGGGATTTGCAGCCCTGTCACCACGCTGCGGGGTGGTTGTTATCATGCTGGCACAGGCCTGCAATATGAATCTGCCTCCTGTTCCCACTTCGTATTGTGTTTTCAAAAGCACTTACGCTGAGCCATCCGTTAGGAGATTACAAGATCGTTTGGCTGGACTCTGCAAGATGAAGTCGGGGCAAAGGGTTGGACATGGCATAGGAAGCTCATCCATGAGGTGGTGGGGTTGGTGTCCTGCAGAGGGGACGGGGGAGCACAAAACAAATCAGATTGTTCTGTATCCATCCAAATACTCCACCCTGCCCTTTCCAGTAGCCATGTTATCTTTAACACCTTTCTCATAGCAACCCTATGATGCTCCCGTGCTCTACATCAGTCAAGGGCAATCACGTTACCTGGAGAAGGAGACTATGGATCGGCTCCATCAGGACGGGTGCAGCAGACAGGAGGGGCTGGAGCCTGCCGGCTTGAGTGCCCTTTCCTTCCTCGCGAGCAGAGGCCAGGTCTCTGTGTCCTTCCCACATGCATCCAGCCTCCCCAGGAGGAGCTGCGGAGTTTGCCTCTGGTGTGCACCATGTTAGTACGGCAGAGCGGAAACTCAGTGTCTGCTTTTGTTGTGTTTAGTAGGGATTAAAGAAAGTCAATATATTTGTATGTAGCATTTTCTATCAGGGAAACAAACCCCAGAGCTGAGCGGTTAATAAACCTTGCTGGCAGAGCCTGCACCCGTCCGCGGCGTGGACACTTGCACTGTGCGCACTCATGCAGGGGGAAGTCCTGGTGAAACCATCCATGCCTCCAAAGCCAAATCCACAGCTGTGGTTAACCCAACACCATCGCTCTGAAGGGCACATGTATGTGGTGGCCAGGGTATTTGATTGTCGCAGCTGATGTAGTGTTGTCCTCTGGTGCTTCCAGTCTGCTGGGGCTTTAGCCCATCAGATGCAGATCTGAGTAGTCTGCTGTCCCCATGTGTTGGGTCTAAATGTCATGGGTGGTTTCAAAGGCCCCAAGGGTTCCTGGGGACCTGAGCTGTGCTAGCCCCCTTGGCGTTGCCCTGGCTAGCCGTGAGCAGGTCAGATCCGGGGTGAACATCTACAGCAAGCAGGAGGGGCTCTCCAGGCTGTGCTGCAGAGAGGAGGGAGCCAGTGCCTCTGTGCAGAAACTATAAGCACCTGCCAAAATATCAGGCTGGAGCCTGGAGTTTGGCTTGTTCAGGAAGTGATTTGGAGCGGGGACCCTGGCTGAGATGCTCTTAGGTCCATCCCACGCAGCACAGGGACTGTTGGACCAGCAGCATGGTTCCTCCACTGCAGGCAGCCTTGCAGCCAGCACCTGTCCCGTGCAGGAGCGCTGCTGAGATGTGGGCTCTGCAGGTCAATGTGTATGTGGATGTCTCCTGGGCTGTGTGGGAAGCTCCTCAGAAACAGCTGGAGCCCACTGCAGCAAAGCCCATCGGGGTGGTTGGCAACGGTCTGGCTCAGCCTCATATTCCAGTGATTTTTGCAAAGACAAGTGATTTATTGTAGGATGTCACTCAAGCCAGCAGGCTAATTTTTGTTCCTTGCTTTGCTGAGATGGTGTTCACCACTGATGTGATGCTTGCCGGCGTGCAAAGCTTGCAGAGGGTGAGGGAGCTGCCAGCGCTTGTGCCCCTGGGATGCTCCACACCCCTGGAAAATCTGCACCCTGTGTGTGTGCTATAGGAAGCTGCTACAGCACAGCAAAGCCCAGTGGGCTCCATGGTCCAGCTCAAAGCACAGAAGCCCTTTGGGCAGCCAGTGGCTGGATCGAGGCCGGAGCACTGCTGGCGTTTGCTCTTCAGAGAGGCGATGTTGTTCTGCAATTACAGCAGTCATGAATGCTGACACCATTCCTGACTTCAAATCAAACTCCCACACTCTCTCCTACTTTCAGTGCTCGCTGTTTTTCTTCACTGTTTTCAACCCTGTACAACGCTGAGTGCAAACTAGGAGGTACAGGGCGATAGGCTGAGGTTGGGGACGGAGGTGTGATGCAAACCATGGGATCTAGTGGTCAGCACAACATGTGGCAAGCCGGGGTACCTACCCCTAGCCCCACCTTGTCAGCAGCCTCTGACCAGCTAGTTGATCTCCTTGCACCCCTGTGAAATTGTCCATGAAAGCAGCATGGAGGGGTATTGTGATGTGCAATGAGTGGGAAACACTGAGAGCCTGCACTGAGGGTGGACAACTGGAGTGCCGACAGCTGGGTGCCCAGTTACCCAGTGTCAGCAAAGCCCTGCTTTTCATTGCAGGAACCCATCTCTAGAACAACCCGTCTACTACAAATACTGTTCCGTTGGTCGTGAACCAGTGTTAGTATTTTTAAAACTTGCATTAGTCTTTGAAAAACCCAGATCAAAAGAAATATTTTAAATATTTCCAGCCAGGTAGAGCAGTGAGTTGGGGAAGGTGCCCCTCAGTAGCATAAACCAGAGGGTTATAATGCATGAAGTCAATTTTGGCCCTGAACATGGAGAGCAGAAAATCGAAGAGTGTGAGGAATTTAAAAGGGGATCTGAGGCCAAGTGTTGCCTGTGTGCCAGGAGTTATAAAGCAAGGGACTATTTTATACAGTGCTGCATGAGGAGAGACTCACTGCCCAAACAAAATGCTTCTGACCTTGCTGCAAGCCAGGACCTTGATTTGCTGCTTGTCCTGGGAGGAAGACTGGGGCAGGGTCCCCATCCAAACTACCCCATGCTGGGACCAGCTCTTCTCTTCCTCTTGTTTCTGTCCTTTGTGTTCAGACTTGGCAAGTGGCACCAGCTGGAAATTCCTCAGCAGAGCTCGGATTGTAGCCCTGCACTACCTGCCTGGTCCATGGCCACTGCCTCCAAGCAGTCACTCCTGCCCACCAACAGCCACGGTCAATCCCAGCAACAGATGTGCTAGAAAAGCTGCTGCTTTCAACCTTCAAATTGGTCATCAGCAGAGCCAGGTCTCAGGAGCCCAAGGCTGGTGCCATTGCTGCTGGATCATGCTGTCTAATGTCTCCATGGAATCTCTGCAGAAACCAGAATATAGTCCCGTATTTTGGTGTTGTGGTATCTTTTCCTTTCATCTTGAATTATTGGTCCAAGTAGCAAATGTCTGTTCTTCCATCATCCAGAATTGCAGAGCTGTGGAAAGATTGTATCTCATTATTTTAACTCCCTTGATATTGGCAAGGTTTGGGGGGAAGAAATACCAGTGCAAGGATGCAGGGTGCTTGGGAATTGTGTTGGGAAAAGACTGTACCAGCTAAGGTGCTGGGAGATGCATCCACAGCTCTGGGAAACAAAACAGCTCCAGGAAACCAACATCTCCTGGAGACACATGATTTAAATGCTGTTGCAACCTGTCACTGTGCTAACCTTCAAGCAGGCAGCAGTGGGACCATTTCTAGGGTAGTTCCCATTGCTGGGAGCCCTCCACACAGTCTTGTTGCACGTCACTGCTCGTGCAGGCATGTTACAAGTGTTTTAGCTTCACACTAATTTGATGTGATGTGCCACATCTGTCCTGCTCACAGTGTAAGCATGGCCCATGCTAGACAAGGTAGCGCTAGACCTGCAAGCCCTCCTGGCATAGGCTCACCTCGCACCAGCTGGAGGTACTTTCGTTGCAGGGCTTGTGCCAGTTCTCTCCGAGACAAAAGCTGGAAGCACTTTTTGCTGCTCTAAATGCATAAGGATTTCTGCCAGTATTGTAATGTCACATGGAAATCTGCTTCTGCACACATACCTGTTATTACCAGACAAGCAAATGATCCTAATGTGAACTTTGCCAAACCTCTCCAGTTTGAAGGATCGATGCAAAATTGGAGTGCATGCTTCCTCAAAAAGCCTAGTTTAAAGAAACCTCTCTCACTTGCAGACTGGCTGTGGTAGGAAACCATCTCATCCTGGGCTTGGAAATACTGTCTCCAAGCATGGCTGGGCAGCCCATACGAGGCACTGCCTCCCTGCAGAAATACATGCGTCTACTCATGGACCTAGGGATGTTGTGCTGTCCATCTGCAGTCAGATCTGAAAGTGTTTAGTCCCCTAGCTCTGCTCTGGCCTTAGTCCATCTTTATCTCATTGCAGCACTGAAATTGCTCAGCTAACTTAGTGCTGAGCATCTCTGGGGGATAGTTCCCCCTCCTGGGGCAGGGGGCGGCCCTCCGTGCGGGTTTGCTGCCAGAGTGGCATCCCTGGGCTGAGAGGTGTAACATGGCTGGGGGATCCTTGCTGTTAAATGGAGATGGAAAACCTGCACCTTAAACAGGGTCCTTGGTCATGGCAAAGCACCAGGAGCAGCCCAAATCGGTCATGGGCAGTGACTGTGCCTTGCACTGCACCGGGGTGTAGATGCATGAGCTGCTTTGGCCGGCTCAGACACGGGTCCAGCTCCTGCCTGCTGGCCTCAAATGCCACCGCCCAGCTCCCTGGGGTGAAACCAGGATACAGCCTGTGTTGTCCACACTCCCCTGAAGAACTGCCTCAGATCTGTTTATAGACACCTGTGAAATCCTCGCTCTGCTGAAGTCAAAGACTAAACTCCTGTTGACTTCAAAGGCAGGAGGATTTCACACTGAGCCTGCATCTCCCATCCCTTCCTCCTCAGATCCTGCTGCTGGACCTTTAGATATCCTTCTCTTTTAACTCTAGATGATTTGTACAGTCTGGAGCTATATTTGGGTTGGAATAGGCTGTGTTTGCCCCCTAACATCATTTGATGAGCAATTTTAAGCTAGGTTTTGCATCACTTGTCAAAGGGCTGTGTCATGCGTGGGTGCTGTTGGATATGCTTCCTACAGGGATCTGCTCTGAGAGCAGATGTGTCTGAAGGCATCTGTGCCCTCAGGGTTTTTTTTCCTGGATTTTAGATCTGTTCTGATGTGACAAAACATCATATTTCCCTCCCTGGAGAGGCATGAAGTTCTGCCCTGGCCCTGTGGACCGTTGGAGCCTGGAGAATGTTTCAAGGGCAGTCCCAGCCCTGCCTGTTCCCAGCTGCACTTGATCAGAATCACCATGGAACTTCCCAGTTTTGACAAATCACTAATTTCTACCAGAAAACTGTTTAGCTCTGAATTTTTCCAGCTACCGGTGATGTATCTAGACTCTAGGAAACAACCAAGAAATACATTCTCCTTTTCCCCCTTGTGTCCTGAAGGCACCTGAGAGCCAGCCAGGGATGCTGGGGTGCCTCTGAGGAAATACAGCTTGTTCCTCTGGAATTATTTTGAATTTACATAGTGTCACTGAAATCGGAATCTGAAACACTATCTCTAATTATAATGAAATTTTTCTCTGCCACTTCATATTTTCTCTCAGCTTCACAATATTCTGATAATTGCAGCCTTTTCCCCATCCCTCTAGCTTTAATTTACAGCCCATCACAATGTTGGTTAAGAGAATCAATCTTTAAGGTCATTACCTCAAGCTCTTTCCCAATATGTTCTCCTGTAGTTTGAATAGATTGTGGTGTTCTTCCTTCAGATCTTTATTTTTCTCCTCTGTGGCTGATTGAGACAAATTACCCTGGGGTGAGGAAGAAGCCTGATGCTGCATCCTCAGCGCTGAACATCACCAGCGCTGGCTCCAGCGAACACAAAGCGGCCCCGACAAAAACGTGCCCTCTGAAGCATTGTTTGCTGAAGATGTCTGGTAATGATACTGTGGAGTTTCTCATTGCAGCTCCAGGAGGGAGTCGGTATTTCTGCAGTTGGAGTTGGTATTTCTGCAGTTGTGATGCTGGAACCCAAAGGTGGGCCCAGGAAACAAGTGATGCAGAGCATTCCTCCATGGGCGCTCAACGCACCGGGGTCCTGCCGCCAGCCAGCCTTGGAGGGGCCACCAGCAAACCCACCTCTGCAGCTGGGTTTGCACAGGAATTTGCAGTTTTTCCTGCAAAAACCACCACGGTGGGTTCATAAGCAAGTGCTGGAACCCCAGGCTCCAGAGCTGGCCTGAGGACCTCCCTCCCTGCCCACCCCCTTGCGCCCAGGGCTTCAGCAAGGATCTGAGCTGGGGCTGGCTCCTGCTTCACCACCTTCTTTTGCCCACAAGAAGCCGGACATATCTGTGTCCCCGTGGTGACGTGCTTTATCTAATTGGCATCGTGCGATCCCGTCGGCAAAGAAAACCAGGAGACGTTACCTGTCATGCATCAACTTGATCTGTAAGAGCGCTTGGGCTTCCCAGCGGGCTGCAGACGCCGCGGCACGTGGGTCTGACGTGGCATCGGTGCAATGTAAGAAATGGGCAATGTCAGAAAAATGTGATACGGCTTTTCATTTCCTCTGCCCTTCAGTGTGTAGCAAGGGCAGTTCAGTGTAATATATAATTATAGCTGCGCAGCAAACAGGGCTGTATATGGGAAGAGTTTTCCCTCCTGCATGCTGGCTATAAATCACCTCTCGACGCTGAGCGCTACCTGTAAAAGCTGAAGCTTTTCTTCGTGCCTCGGTGTCCCTGGTGGGCAGTAATGCTGCACGAGGCTCTGTTTGTATTCAGGCAAGCTCTTCAATAATTCCAGATGTCATGTATTGGTATTTTTTTTACTTATAAAGGCTCAGACTAACTGTTTTGGCCTCAAATTTGACTGTACCTTTACCACTCCCGGGAACCTCGTTCTCCACCCCTCAGCACTCCGTCCTACCCGGGAGGCGGCTGTGGGTTGTGGTGCTGCTGCCGTGCGGGTGTTGTTTTTATTTTCCTGATGGCAGGGCTGCGGAGGTGGCTGCAGGTCTGAGGCTCGCTGTTGTAGTTGTGGCTTTTTATCACAGTCCTTCGGTTTGCCCCAGGGCTGGGGAGCATCTCGTGTCCCACGGCTGTGGCAGCAGCTGAGGGATGAATCTGTGGGCCAAGTTAAGCATCCAGTGAAAAACTGTCCCTAACCACAAACAATTATTTTTTTAAAATGTGTTGGCCTTTCACTGGAGATAGAGAAAAAGAAGGAAAATCAGTTTAAAGGCTTGAAACATGAAGTCTCAAGTGAAGTATTTATTTTAACACCTCCCCCCCCCCCCTTATCCCTGTTCCTTTTAAGCAAAGTGAGCTTTTATAACCTTGTTTGGCCACTGTCTAGAAGATGTTAAGGATGGCAATAACTGTCTTTTTGGGGGTGGAAAGAGAAAAAATTAGTCAATATGTGCTGGAGAAATTGCTGCTGTTCTTCTTCTCAGTGTCTGATCCCGTTTCCCAGAGGACAAAGACCAGAACAGGCAGAGCAGGGGAAGGAGCGGCTGCAGCTGCCTGGTCTGACCCATCCCTGCTGCCTGCAGAGACCCCGTTCCCACTCCTTGTGGGGCGGCAGCAGCGCTGGGCTCTCCCTCAGGACTCTGTCCACCCAGGGAGGTTCAAGGAGTATTTGGGAACCAGGGCACCGAGAGCCCTGCGGGTCCCTGGGGACAGGGGTGGCTGCCCCCCGGGACAGGTCTCTGCCCTTGGTCTCCTCTCTCCATCCTAGGGGAACAGCATTGCTCCCCAGTTTGCCTGCCAAAGCCACCTCTGATTTGGTGCCTCGGCTGAAATGTCAAAACTCGGACAAACTAGTAATTTTTCTGCAGAGTACAAAATCCCAGTGGATCAACCACAAAACCTGCATTAAAGGGCACATCCTCCCAGCTCTCTTATTTGTGTGCTGGCCCTCGTCTGCACTGTCCCCAGCTCTCATTAGTGGGGATTTATTCCTGCAGCCGGCTCGGTGGGTTACCTGCCCACGCTCTGGCCAGTCCATGCTGCCCTTGCCCGTTACAGCAGGGCGGGCAGCGGTGGGTGCCAGCGCGTCGGCTCCGTCCCTGGGACCCCTACCCTCCCAGGGAGCTGCCTCAGAGCAGCTGCCCTGCTGGGTAAAAAATCAGATTTGCAGATGATTCCCTGTTCCCTACTTAATTTGGATCCAGCAAAAGCAGGACAGCAAGCAGTAGTTATTCAGTAGCTGTGTTCAGGTGCAAACCCGTGATGCTCACAACCTCTCCTGCTGCTGGGACCAGCATTTGCTACTTTCCTGGTTTTTATTGCGCTGCACAGATGCTGCCCCAAAGCTTTTACAACTGCAGGTCCCATCCTGCAAGCGCGTGCACGTGATGACTTTTCAGCAGATACATGTGCACAAGGTTATTGCCGGCTCCGAGGTGCAGAGCTGGGCGGCGGGGCTGGCCGTGCCAGCAGTGCCAGGAGGCTCCCCGGTATTTGTTTGCTTTCCTTCATTCCTCTTGTTGACTTTGCAGGAGCAATATGTGCACGCAGGGGACCTGAATACAGATGTCCCTGCGCGGCTGGGAGCCGAATCACGCATCGCCTCCTTTTTTCTCTTCAAACCCGGACCCCGCTGACATTGAATTAAGGGCTTTTATTATCACTTGTGCAGGGATTTTTCTTTTTCCAACTGTTCACCACAGAGTGGTGGCTGTGCAGCCATGTACAAGCGAGCTGCCATCCCGACTGCCCCGCTATTAATAGCTGCTTTTCTCTTTCATGTGTGCGGCGCAGCACTTTTATTGCAGGCGAGAAGCAGCTCTTTGGATGTGCTTTAGGTGTTTCCAATTCTCCCAGCAATGTCTTCTCCTATTTCAAATTCTTGCTGCCTATTTTTATTTCCTTTTATCTCAAATCCTTTTTTTCCCACCCAGAAATGATCCCGCCAGAGGGCGATTTTGTCAGTAATATTGCTTTTGCATTTTAGACTTTTCAAGGACTAATGAACTTTATTAGATTATAATGAACTTATTACTCAGTGCTGCTGACCTGCTTTCTAAAGAACTTGAATTATTATTTGGAACAGGCCTGTTGAGGGACTGTATTTTTTTTTTGCAGAGCAGTGTGGGTATATTAACTATTCAGGGTTAGATTTTTTTGCTTGTTTAATTATCTAAGACTTATGTGAAATACAGCTGCTCTGCATTGATGGAGAGCCAGGGAGTGGGGACGGGGACCGCTCTGTCCCCTGAGTGAGCTGGAGGAGCTGTGCCGTGATGGGTTATTTGGTTCCCATCTCTTGCCTCCCTCCAGAGCATCGTTCTCCGTCCCTCTCCAAGGCTCAGCCCCTCTGGCTTCTGGGCTCCAGCTGTGCCAGCTCCCACCCTCAGCAGCCCGGGGATGCTCTTAGTGTAAATCCCCAGCAGATCTTGAACGCCTGTGCTGGCTCTGAGGGTGCTTTGATGCTGATTTCTTAGATTTGGGGTGTCCTTGGCTGAGCTTGAGGGCAGGCGGGTGAGTGTGGCTCTGGAGGATGACAACTCCCCACCACCCCACGGGGGTCCCAGCCAGCGGGCGGGCACGTGCTGGGCAGGAGAACTGGGATAAACTCAGGGATGGGGCTTGGCAGGTTCCAGCAATTCCACATCCATCAGTGGCAATAAAATGGTGCCATCAAATCCTGCATGCCGAGAGCAGGGAAGGGCAGCTGGCGTGGGGGGCAATAAGCCTTTGCAGCCAACAGTGCAACAGTGCAACAGGAGCAGGTTTTGAAGATTGGTGCCGATTAACGGCAGCTCCAGCCCTAGGCACTTTCTTGCCCTGGGAGGCAAATCGGTGCCGCCTCCATGAGCAAGGGACTGGCTCGTGTGAGTTAGACTCCAACACAGACTCCTCCAGAGCTGCTTTTCCCAGCCTGCCAGCGTGCCAGCCATGCACAGCACGCAGGGCAGGGTCCTGGGTTAACAAAGAGACACAGCGGGAGCCGTGCATGAGCCCTTGTGGCTGTAGCTTTCCATTTTTCTATATACCGTGCTTCTCGGTGTGGATCAGTTGAGTACCTTGCCCTCCCCAGCCACACTCTCACCATCTTCTCTTGTTCAGTGGGTTTTGGTTCCCAATTTTCACCTTTTGCTGCCTGCCTTCTGCTGTGTAAATCCTTGATATTGTCTCTGCGTGCTGTGACTCCTCATCAGTCCTGCTGCGCGGCTTGGGTTTGTGTTAGTGTTTTCTCAAACCCTTTTAAAACTCCTGAATGTCTGTGCTCTCTTGCAGCGCGCCCTCTCCGCTCGGCGGCACGATGGTTTATGAGCGGTGGGGGGGGATGTATGCGGAGTGAATGGATGAGTCAGGCGTTGGCAGGGCACCAGTTCATTGCAAATCAATTTTCACCTGCCTGAAGTCTGTGCTGCCAGTTCAGAGGTGAAAAGGGAGCGTGCGGGGGAGAGAGGGCTGAGGAAAGAGCCTCCCCTGCACCAGCCAGCCATCAGGATTTGGCTGCAGCCCTCTCCTGAGCAGCAGAAGAGAGGAACAGCGAAAGCCAGGGAGGGAGAGAGGAAGATAGGTCCTGGCATGAATCCCCAGCCACTGAGCAGCGAGAGAAAAGCATGGGCAGAAAAGAACAAGCCGCTCCTTGCTGCATCACTTACATCAGGGCCAGATCCCACAGGAGAGGCAGGAAAGGTGCCTAAAACATGCCCTCTACAGAGGTGTTTTGCTGGTGGGTGGAAGCTGAGGTTGCTCGGTGCTCCTAGGAGCCCACAACTGACCCAAAAAATGGCAATGAGTGAGGGTGTTGCCCCGGCGAGGTGGCTGTAGGACACCCTCCTGCAGCACAGCATCTCCACAGTGCTGGGGGCACCTTCTTACCCCTGTGGCATGGACATCTTATGGGGCTGGGGACACCATCTATGGGACACTGGGAGCATGTGGGCAAGCAGGGAGCAAGAGGTGCTGCCAGGATGAGGGGAGACCTGCAGCCCTTCCCCCCCTTCCCCCTGCAGTGGTACCCGAATCCTCAGCTTTGCTCCTGTGCAGAAACCCACCTTGTTCTGGAGAATCAGCAAATGTTGCTGTGGCATGGCATGGCACGGCAGCCAGGGCAGGGCCAGCTGCAGCCTGGGGGCTCTGTGGAGAGCCTTGAAGGGCACAGCAGGAGGGAGCTCTCAGCCCAGCTTTAGGATTTGGGTGCTGCCAATGCTCTTGGGATGAGGACGGGTCCTTCGCTTCTCTGCCGTGAGCGTGGTACCCCACTTTGCCCCTGGATGCTGGCTGCTGTCTTGGGGCAATGCAGAGGGCTCCTTATCTCTTGCAGCACTCCCTGTTTGCCTTGTTGCAGGAGCACTTGTCTCCCAAAAGTGCCCCCGTGTTGTGCCAGAGATGGTTTTTCCCTAACGCTCCCCTGGGAGATGGAGAGCTGTGACCATGGGGTGGATGCAGGGCTGGTACATGGGGTCACAGCAGCAGGGAAGGGCTCGCCAGCTCCTGGCAGACAGAAGATGTTGCAGGGTAGTGGTGGCAGGAGATCCGAGTGCTGTATGGGGAGACAGCCCCCATAAACCTGCCCCGCCTCCGGGGCAGAGCTCACCCAGAGCACTGCCATCCCCGTGGGCTTCAGTGGGGACCCAGAGCTTAACACAAGCCAGATGGCTGCTCTGTGTGGGGGTTCATAGTGTCTGTTCGCTGCCTCAGACCCATCGAGTTGAGGTGCCCTCATTGACAAAATCCATAGCAGAACAAGACACGCAGTGCCTCTTCCCGAGGCCTTGGCTGGCCCCGTGCTCCTGTGCTAACCTCCCTCTCCAGCAAGCCTTGCTGGGGACCCTGTGGAGTCTGGGAGTCATAAATCAGAGGAATGAGTGGTTTTTTTTTTTTTCCTTTAGCTGCTAAAGTTACAACAAAATGAGCAAAAAGCCTCCTTGCAGCATCCCTCTGTGCCAGCCTGCTGCTGGTCTCACCCCTCCGGTTAGCAAACGCGCCCCCGTGCCCCAGCTGGCAGGACATTGCTTTGTGGTCTTTGGGAGTCATAGGGATAAAATACTGATGAAATGTGTAAGCGGAGTCCCAGGCAGCGTTTGGTCAAGGACAGCCCAAATGCTTTTCATGTGCTCATGGCATCCCTGAGCCCGTCCCCAAGCTGCCTGCATTTTGATCAGCCAAGACAGGATGCAATAAACAGCTTGGGTGACCCGTGACAACAGAGCAAAGATAACAGTGACCTTTTCTTCTGTAATTATCTTTTCTCGTAAAAACCACATGCTGAATTTAATAAAACAGAGGAGAAGGGGAAAAGATGATTTCATATATGCTGCCAAATAGGAGCCTAATCCATCCCTCCAAACCCCGGGAGATCTGGGACCCCTCTGGGCACTCAGGAGGAGGCAGTGCTGGCAGCTGGATCCAGTTTGCACGGCAAGGTGACGCTGGCTTTCAACACATTGCAGCTCATCTGGACGTAGGGGAGATGTGAATTGGACAGGTGGTTCAAGCAGCAAACACCTGTATATGCAGGAGAAATATTTTTTGTTTCAGTGCCAGGTGTGATTTGGCCATCGCCTGACTCCAGGACCTGGGATTTCAGCCAGGGTCCGAGAGCCCAAGATGCTTTAATGGCATTGCCCACAGCTCTGCTCAGTGAGGGCAAGCAAACGGGTAAGAATTGCCTGGGATGCCTATGTGCCTACCCCGGACCCCCAGCAAGTTGGGTTTGCAGTGCTGGTGGTTTCCAGCCTCTCCTCTGGGTGCAGATGGGGTGTCGGAGTCTGGCCCCACGCTCCCCATAACACAGTGTTCAGCACAGCCTGTTGCTGTCGCAGGTGCCCGTCTGCAAAGCTCTCCACGTAGGCAGCAAAACGCGGGCAGGGTGATAAATAACGTACCGGAGATTTACATGACCCTGCAGCTGTAAAGCTTAAGGGGAAGAGTTAGCGCTGGGCCGCTCGAAAATTATGGGGCATTGTAAAAGCACCCCCGTCCACATTGCTGCTGAGCTCCGGGCGGGGAAGGATGTTGCTCAGGCTTGGAGACTGATGTTGCTTCATCCTGGCTGCGAGCTGCCGGGGAAGGGTGTGTGGCCAAACTGGTACCTGTTAGAAGGGATCATGGATGGGGAGACAGCCCCGGGACAAGGAGAGGGAGCAGTGGAAGGGGCTGGATGGTGCAAGGAGCAGCGTAGGCTCCCGACTGAAGACAAGGGGAGTGGCGTGGCTGGTTGCAGAGATGTCAGCACGCAGGGATCAGGGCTCCCATAGCAGAGTTTGGTCCTGGGCACTGCTCAAAGCAGCTGCGGGCTGAGCCAAATGCTGTCAGCGTGGCCAAGCTGGGTGTAGGCACCCAGGGGGGTAGGGCACCGGGGAAGAGATGCTTGCAATTGACTCATGAGCCAGGGCTGAGTTATTAATGGCTGTGCCGTATTAGCACCTTGCAAAGCAAGTCAGCCAGCATGCTCACTCCCAGCCTTTTTTCATGTTTTATTTAAATCCCGAGTTTCTTCTTAGTGCTGCCAGGGAAGGAAAGTGCCTGTGAATTTCCAAAGGCTTGTGTCCTGATCCTGCCTTTCAGGTGCCATAAGAGCCCATGTAACATTTACACTGGGGTGGTAACAGGACTGAAAGCTGGAGGCAGAGCGAGGGCAGCTGCCCGCAGGGCAGAGCTGCCGGGCTGCGGGGATGGCCCCTTTCCAATCGCGGCTGCTTCGCTCTGGAGCTATCACACCTCGCTCGTGTCCTTTACACAGAGCAGCTTTAATTTTTGCTGTGCCCTGCTTAGCGCTTGATCTCAGACCGTGCTCTATTGCTTAATCTAAGACCTCTGTCCACTTTGAGTGGGATCATCAGACATGCTGGATAATATCGTGTGCGGAGCAGATGGCCCCTTTATATCCATTCCTGTCTGTGCACGTGTTGGCTGTGAGCACCCACACGCGGTGCAGGGGACATCAGGGTCCTCCCCACAGCCAGCAATACCTGTGCATCAAGGTGGGACTCTGCACCAGGTCTTTCCCAAAACAGCTGGGACCTTCACAAGGAGAAGGGGCAGGTGGGCAGAGCCGACCGCTCGGGCAGCGGCAAAAGGAGACTGATGCTGCTGGATGTCCATTTATAGATGGATATCACTGGCAATTATGATAATGGCTGGGATATCCAAACTTGACATCTTCCTCGTGGATGATGAATAAGCTGTCTGACTCCTGTTCATTTTTTATTCAAAACTTCAATGCTGGCTAATCCGGAGCTCCCGGTGCTAAATGCTAATGAGAAATGCATTGCCTGACTCCCATACTTAACAGCAAAGCAACTCCTGGGATCAAGGGGGTTAAGTATTGAAATTGTCTCCTACATTAAATAATTAGTAGACAAACAGATTGACTTCTCAAGCCATCACCGGCCCCATCTGTTTCCTGCGCATTTGCTCGCTCTCTCTTTGCTTGATCAGATAATTGGGTAGGGCTTCACCGAGCGGCACTTTCTTTTATTTGGGCAGTTGCAGCGTGTCAGGAGGGGAAATACGATGTTGTGGCTCTAATTGAGGCTGGCTGCAAAGCCAGAGTGTGAGCACGCTGCAAGTAGCTGGTGGCAGTAAAGCCATGGTGGGATGGCTGGCGTTGGCTCTTGGGTTTGGTCTGAGGGCTGAGGTGGGAGGTAATTAGGCAAACGAGGTGGGGGAAGTGGTTGGGCTTGGTTTGAACCTTTGCTGAAAGAAGGTATGAGCCCAAATCTCTGTGCATGGGTACACGTGCACAGATGTGTGCTTGGAGGGAGAAAGCGAGGGCAGAAACCTGGGAGAAATAATCCTGACGTGCTACAGTCCAGCGCACACTGAAATAGTGTGAACTACAAACTCCGTGGCCCATCCAGGAGGGAATGCTCTAAAAGGCCATTTGCTGCACCGGAATGTTTTGTAAATGTCTCAAACAGGGGTTTGAAAGCTTTTATTCTTTTATTTCCTTTTTGGTGCTAATGCTTGAAGGTTTCCTGTAATTGCTTCCCTGTTTTTACTGCTCTGTGGCTTTTCTGAAATATTTTTGGTTTAATTACAATATTGATTTAGATGCAATGCTAAGAAGACCCCTGAAAAAAAGTAAATGAAAAGCAATTACTAGAGAGTGCCCTAATGGAAAGGAGCCTCACGTGGGGAATCAGCCCAGACCTCAGCAGTTGTTATTATTTATAGAGCCCTGGAAACAAGCACTTGGCCAGCCTGGAATGAAGAGTTATAGATGGGCAGGCTGTTGCCATCAATAAAACACCCAGGCGTTCGCCCAGCACCTGCAGACAGGGACCTGCCTGGTGGTCACCATCCCGGGCCTGACTCTGTCCACATCCAACTCCCGAAGGAAGGCTGCCCGTACCGCTCCTCTGCATGCCCGCAGCAGCGTTTGCACCCCAAATAAGCCCTGAACCAATTGGTAAAGCCTTGGCTTTGGCAGAGCACGGTGGGTTCCAGCCCGCAGGAGGTCAGGAATGTATCTGCTAAGGGCAGGGCATCCAGGTTAATCCTACCAAAGGCAATTTGAGCATGAAGCTGCTTAGGCAACCTTTTGTGGCGTATTTAGTTTTGATATTTTCTTTTTTTTTATTTTAAAGACTCTCCCATAAGGCTGTTGCCATGACAGATCACTATTCAGCTGGAATGCCGTGTGAGGGTGATGTGGGCTGGGGAAAGAAAGGCAGGCATTGAGAGAGGAGGTGAATGTTATCTTGTCAAGGTAATAAAAGAAATGAACCCGAGGTGTGCCATACAGAGGAAGTTGACTTTTTCCTAAAACACATAAGACATATTGCTGGGAAAACTCTATTACGGATTTTAAAAGGTGAAAACCTTTCATCCAGTTGACTCCTGAGAAAGGTTCCTTGGCATCGAATAGATAAATAGAGGCTTTTGCCCTTAGCTATTCTAGCATGAAAGGAAAGTCTTATGAATACTCGCCAGATTAATGAGACAGAGGACTCATAAATATATCAGAAAAACACAATAGTTGGAGATGAAATAGATGCCTCCTTGGGATGCAGATTAATATTCACGGGGCTGAGGGGTTTGCCAGAGGTCGCCCCCCCGGGGCGGGCTGTGCCCCTGGCCAGCCATGCCAGGCAGGGTGCCCGCTGCCCCACGCCAGGGCTCGGCCTGAAGGAAGGAGCTCATCCTCGGATGGAGGTCTCACCTTGCAAGGGCTTGGCCGTGCAGACAGAGGAGATGGCCTTTGCTGTCCCTCCAGGATGGCGGGGCTCGGCCATCCCACATCAGCGGGGTCCCATGCAGCTGGGTTTCAGGTCTGCCATAAAAATCCGTTCTTTATGGTGTGTAGATTTGGGTACTCATGGTTTGCCTAGGTAGGAGCAAGTCCAGGGTGCAGAATAAAGAGCAGCATCTCCCTTGGTGTGCTCCCAAAATGCACTGTAGCCTGTAGTGGACCACTGTTGTGGTCCAGCATCCTACAACAGCCTCGTAAAGACACCCCTTGCAGAAGCTGTCCCAGAAGTTGGCAAAACAGTATCTGCTGCAGCTCCTCTGCTGCACCGGGCATCTCCGCAGAGCATGGCCGGGGTTACAGGGTGCTCTGCTTGAATTAAGGAGGCATTGAGAGGTGTGGGATGAAGAGGGGAGCGGGACACGATACCCTCCGTGCTCGCTCGATGGATGCTTGCAGAGGCTGCTTTCAGGGGAAGGCAGGCAAAACGATGTTTTTCTCCTCCCAGCTCTTTTCCTCTTGCAGTTTGCCCAAGGCGTTCAAGCCACGCTGCAGTAGGTGACCCTTACAGTGACAACTCCCCTGGGCTACTCCTGTGAGCCCTGGGAGCTGCTCGCCCCAGGGGCTGGTAGCTGCACGTGTTCAGGCTGGGAAAGGGAGACGAGGAGCTATTCTGGGCTCTGTAGTTATTTCTCCTGTGGGTTGCACAGAAACCATGTCGTTTCTTGCTGACAAATGCCCACAGGCTTGTACCAGGGGCGATCTTGCCTGGGATCCTGCGGGTCCCCTCCTGCCTCTGCATCCCCCAGAAAACACCCAGCATTGGAAGTAGGGACTAACGGCAGCATTAGCCTCATAAATACTGAATCAGGGCTTCTGGGAGGAAAGCGATCCTAAAAGATGTTGCGTGTACGACATGGTGAGGTACTTCATGTCGTACAAGTGAGGCAGAGCCACAGGGCCACCATGGGAGCGCTGCCCATCCCAGGGAGCAGCCCCACAGCGAGGGCCGCATACAGGAGGGTTACGCTTTGCCATGGCCACACTGAGGTTGTAGAAAGGTGTTTAACAGTGTCAGGTTGGATTTTTAAAGTGCAGGTTGAAGGTGATGCTCATGGCTGGCCCGAGGCTTGTGGGCATCTCACCTTCTTACACCTGCCATGCAAGCCCGTAGCTGTGAGGACCAGCACGTAGGGTTGGCTCTGCCCTTGTGTTTGCCCTCCAGCCCGCCTCTGTGTGCTTCAGGGATTTGGGGAAACTCCCTGGGGATGTCAAGTCACTGCATGGCAAAATAGAGCAAGTCCCTCCAGCGGTCACCGTGGTCCTTTCTGGGGGCAGGGGATGGGCAGGAGGGGATGCAGCTGAGCACGGGGCTCAGGGAGAAGCCGTGGCATGGGCAGGAGGAGCTGGGCAAAGGCTCCCAAGGGCTTGGGGAGCTCGTCCCTGGTGGAAACAGCCCCGCGTGTAGGTGTTTAATAGGACTATCGCATGGAGCGGTACTGCATTAATCGCCATGGTAACACAGCAGCAGTAAACAGTCTGAAATCATCCCGGAAAATATCACGCCAGCATTCCCATCGGCTCTCATATGAATTAACAACCAAGTTGGCAATGACTCAGTGTAGCATAAACCACAGCCATGGCATCGCAGAAGTCCCCCAAAGGGTAATTGCAGAGTGTGCCAGCCAGGGAGCGAGCCCCGCACCCCCAGAGAGCAGGGTTTGCTCGGTGCCATCCCGCACAGGCATCCCCTTGCCTGTGGGCAGCTTTGCAGAAGTTGGAGTAAAGCAGCTGGAAATACCCAGAGCAGAGCATCTCCTCCTGCCTGCCCCACGTAAAATGCTGCGGGATGCAGGCAGAACCTCAGAGCTGTGGCAGGACCTGCCCCTGGGCTGCTCGGGTGGCCTTGTCCCCCTCGGTGCCACTCATCGTCACACTCAGTGTCTCTCGTTAAGCCATTTTCCACAGCAAAATTGGTCATTCCCATTGCAGCGGCTGAACCAGCAACTCACTGTGGAGTTCAGCCCGCGGCCGGGCTTCGCCAGCCTGTGCCTCCAGCAGCAACCCCAAAGGATTTACACTGTGAAGCCTCCTTCCTAGCATGCTGTCTGGATTTCATCCTCATCCCCAGCTGGATGACAGCCCACCATGTGCTGTTCCCCCACCGCTGGACCCAGCAAGTCAGTGCCTCCCTGGTACATCAGATTAGGGTCCCTGAGCATCCTGCCCCCGAGCGGCATCCTGCCCCCCAGCCACCGGCGAGCAACAGCAGTGGCTGAAATACATCCTCAAGCATGGCGTGTGGTACTGATCCCCAAAGCCACCTCCCCTGGGGATGTCCCTAAGCTCTCCTGAGACATAAACCTTGGCAGAAAGCAATTCACAGGCTCCCAAGGCATTCAGGGTGTGCTGAAGGAAAGCATTTCTGCAAGCTCTGGTGGCAGGGACCCGCAGCTGACTGCAGCTTCACCAAATCGGTGCCTCAAGTCTTTTGCCATCTTTAAAACATTGTTGCCTGAGGCCAACATCTGCCCTGGAACATGCATGGAGAGCATATCCCAAAATTGCTGGCAAGGGGGAGATGGGGCGTCTGTGGGGAGCGGGGTACCAGGTCCAGGGAGCTCAGTGCAGGGATCAGCGCCAGGTGGGAGATCACAAGGACAGAGGGATTGTGCCTGGGTGAGCAATTTCATCAAGTGCTGACAGCAAAATAGGGAGAAGGAAGGCCTGGAAACTTGTTGTCAGAGTCTAAACGAAGGCACTGGGCCCCAAGCATCCCCCCCTGGGCCCTTTTGTCATGCAGTACTAACCTCAGATCTGCTCTCTGCGCTGACCCTCCCCAGGTGGGGAGCGGATGATGGTTGCAATTCACAGCCAAGCCTTTCACTTGTCCCCTGTGCTCTTTATAAGACCCTCCAGGCATCCCTGGAGACCACAAAGCACTGAGGATGCTCAGGACGCCTGTGATTGCCTCCAGATCTAACTGCTTTCAGCCTAAATAGCTGCAGTCAGGAGCTGAGCTCTCAGTCCTTGAGTTCAGACTGTCAGATCTCATTCCCCACTGAAAAAAGGGCACTAAAAGGGCAGCCCTGCCCTCCTGGGCATTGCCTGACTTATTCACCTTTCACCTGAGTTCTGCTCTCAGCCACAGCTGGGCTCCATGGCAAGCATTTGGGGTCTCAGGGCTGCCAGGGTGCAAGCATGCCGGGTGTGTGCTGGAAGCGCTGCCCCAACCACAGCTTGATCCTGCGTTAGAAAAGGAGCATTTTGCTTTTCCTGTAACATTTAATCCCTCCTGGTCCAATAGATGCATGTGTTGATTTGCCTGGCTTCATCCTGCCATGCTCTCTGCCTCCTTTCTGTGGTTTGGGTGCTCTGAAAGGTGCTGCGCAAATGATTGCAATAGTCATGATACTTGCGCAGCACTTGCGTTACCCAGATGGCAGAGGGCTGGGACCTGTCCCCAAAGCCTGCAGAGGTACCAAACTCCTGTAGTTTGGGGTCTTCTTAAGATCAGCTCCAGCGTGAAAGCAGGATGGCGCCTGCTGCATCCCTGCCATGGCTGATGCTCATCCCCAAATGAGCATCTCACTCAGAGAGGGGAAACACCTGTAACGTGCTGGCAGATGCTGTCACTGTGCTGGGCCTTTCCATGATGTCAGCCACTGTGTTAGTCATCGTCATGGAAACAAGGAGCTGGTGGTAAACAACAGGAACCATCCCCAAAAAGCCGGTTTGTGCAGCAGGACTGGCTGCCGAGGGTGGGGAGATGACTCAGAGTAAGGTTGGACCTAGCCAGAAAACAGCCCAGCAGCTTCCCTCGAAGTAAATTCCTGGCACTGCTGAGGGAGAAGCAAGAAAGGATGGGGACCCCAACGGCTCCAGCGCTGGTGTCACCTTGTCATGCAACAGCTCACCTGGGCAGGGAGCTGGGGGAGCCACCAGTGCAGCCTGAAGGTCACCTCATCCCTCCCCACTGGGTCTAGCCCAGTGTGTTGCACCAAAGAAGGGACCCAGGGACCCAGAGCCAGTTTTGGCCAAGATGTGCAGCAGGCGATGCCACACATCATGAGAAAATAGCAGATGATGCCCCTGCAGCAGCTGTACTGTGCACTGCGGGGCTCATTCCCGGAGGTGCTGTCCAGGGATGTGGCTGGGCGCATGTCCCTACGGCCACTGGCCAGCCCCAGCAGCCTGCTGCACCACCAACCATGCAGCTGAAACCTCAAAGCCTCAGCAGTGGGGTAAGATGCATGCAAATACCAACCTCTTCAGGTCATCTGCAGTTTCTGGCAGGGAAAGCCTCATGAAACCTCCTTCAAACATAAAGGGACATTTCGTGCCATTGGCAAGCAGAGCGGGGCCAGCAACGGCCTCTCCCACAGCACAGCCCAAGGCCATGGGTCCCCGTCAGGGTGTCATGGGCAGGGTCACCGCCTCCATCAGGGCTTTTGCATCATGTTTTATTTTCAACGTTTCAGAAACCTGCTGGTGTCCTGATGCCTTCCACAGGGTTTTGGGGTGGAAAGGAAGGACATCTTGCCCATCAGGCACCTGGGCTGCTCTGCACCACGGCCAAGAGCTGTTGGTGTCCGCACCGTGTCCCCAGGCTTTGTGCCCATAAGTCCACCAGTTCAGTGTAAGGAAAGGTTTCTTTCAGAAAGCCTTTTTCCACATCAGTTTTTAGTATTTGTCTTTTCACCAAGACCCCAAATCTCCTGTTTGCCCCTCTTAACTTCTCTTACTGAGTTTCTTCGTGCCGTAATTTCAGAGGCAGTTTCAAGGTTAGAACAAACTCCTCATGCTGCAGTGACTGCAGCTCTCCAGGGGAAGGTTAAAGGATGCAAATTGTTGACAGAGGGCTTTTCGATTTAGCGTGAAAAGATCTGATGGTTGAAAGGTGAAGCTAGACAAATCCAGGGTAACAGGACAGGTGATCAGCAATTGGAACAATTTGCTAGGGCTTGTGATGGATTCTCCTTCACTGATAATTTTAAAATTAAGATTGGATGTTTTTCTAAATGATGTGGTCAGGTTCAAAAAGCATTAATTTGGGGAAACACTTCAGAGGAGTTCAGACTGGTCCTGCCTACGAAGCCATGAGCCCTGCATCCCTCTTAGGCTTTTCCGTATCTCCTCTTTCTCGGCCTTGATCATATAATTGCATGGTCCGTGGGGCTGCCACAGGCCACCTGGCAGAGACTTGCTGACCTCGCTGGAGGCCTGTGGGTGGCCCAGAGCAGCCCCAGCCAGCTCCTTCAGCCCCCCACCCTCCCTCCCACCGCCTCCGCTTGCGGCCGTCGTCGCTGCAGCAGCGTGGGCTGAGCCCACCGCAGAGCTGCCCCGACGTGGTGGTTCGCCTCCTGCCTCCCCGATGCCCCTTGTCACCAACGCCTGCGGGAAAGCTGGCTGGCCCTGGCAGGGTGAGAGCTTTGGGAAGCCGCCGTGCTTATCAGCTGCGTCTCACCTCTGCTCGGAGCTGCCCACAGCCATCTCTCCAGCTTCAAATGATGGATGGCATCTCTGCCTCGGTCTCTCTCACCAATTGATCCCACTTTTCGTTAAGTACAACTGCCAGCAGCAAATACCAACTTTTTCCCCTGTGAATATTACTGTATCAGAGCACAGTACAGAACATTTTGGCTCAGCAGCACCTGTACATACCCGGCAGCAGCTCCTCCCTGCTCACTGACACTCAATGCTACAAGGAAACCGGGGAGTTTTTATGTTATTTTTATTGCTTGATGTTTTCAGCGCATGGTCTCCAGAATGACTGTCCTCTTCCCTGCTCTGTAACTTGGATGTGCCTCTTGGGTTCATTTAAACTGTTTGCCTTACTCTTTCATTTCTTTTTTTCTACTGGAATTTAGTGCTCAGCTGACAGATCTTGAAAACAGCATCCAGTCCTCCATCCTTCCAGCGCTGCATGCACCACGGCTGCTGGCCTCGCAGCATGCTTGGCAGCCCTGGCCAGACCAGGGCCACCTTTCCAAGAGTGTAAATTCATTCCCCCCAGTTTCTCATGTGTATTTTTGGCTTTTCTACCTGCATGAGTGCCTGGTGATGTCCCTGGGTTCTTAGCAGTGATGAACACTGGTCTTCCATGCTTGAAAATCAGTGGGGCCATCAGCATCTAGTTACCATTAAGTGTTGTTATTTATTAGTGATCATTGCAGTTGTGCTCATCATACTTTTTTGTTATTTGGGTACAATATGGGCATCAGCTCCAGCTGTACACCGAGACTGCCAGAGCAGTTCTCTCTCCTGTGAGCGTGCCCCAGTTGAGCACTGCCAAACTCACGTAAAATGAGACAGCCAGGGAGTGGGAGTCTCTGTATATTTTCATCACTCTCTTGCTTTTCATTTAATTTAAAGCTGTGTCCTTCATAACTTTTGAACAAACCAGTGTGTAGCCTTCTTGAGCATTCAGATCTAGGAATCCTTGTTTTGCGCCGTGTGTGTGGAAAGAAAGTAATGAATGTCTCTAGCTTAATGGTCTAAAAGTCTTTCTTGCTGTGCAAAAAAACCCAGCATCCCCAAATCCATTGTCGTTTATAACATTATAAGTAATTCTATTGGCAGCAGTTTTTCCTTCCCGTATATATTTATTAGAGGAAGAAATTCCCCATCCTAAAATAATGTTCTTGCTTGGATCAACTAGTTTTCAAACTCCACCTCCATGTTTAACCCTTTCATTGCTTCCCACGTGCTGTTTTATCACACGCTGTGCGTGACAGAGTGTTCCTCTCGGAAAAGATGACACCTGGGAACACAGAAAGCAGCCTCAGCAGATGACTGAGAAGCAGACAGAGGCAGTGCTTGGAAAACAAAACTGGAGCAGCTTCAGAACGAGCTGTGCTATTTTTGTGAGAGCAGGCGGCCATGAGGACTAGCAGCCTTCTCCCCAAAGAGCAGAGATCTTCTGCCTGTGCTACTCAACTAATGACCATGAACTTGTAATTAGGGTATTGCTATCTGCATGCAGACACCCTGAACTCGACTGGGCTGCTGGGGGACATGGGCAGGTGTCTGAGTCCAGCTAAGGGACTCTGCAGATGGGCTGAGCTCTTACGGACCTCAACGCGGTGGTAATCGCACAACGGTTCATAGCTTCTTCTCAATGTGGTGGCAATTGCACAACGGTTCATAGTTCCTAAGACCAAGTTGCCTGTGGAGGGGCCACCTCCCAGCAAAGCTTGAAGGTAAGGGGCCTTGAAAGGAGGGGATCACCCCTGTTTTCTGATAAAATATTCCTGTGGCATGTATTTCTGGCAATGTGGGAAGGAGAGGGAGAGAAGCAGGTGCTGCCTGGAAGGAGGAGGATGAGGCCACCATGGACGGGGCTAGAGACCCCAGAAATCTTGGTCTGCTCCGACCATTTGTTGGTGATTGGGGGAACCGTCTCCTGATGAGCAGGGTATTTTTCATCATGTCGGTGACAAATGGCTCTCGGTTGAGTAGAAAAATGGTTTATTGATTAGCTAGCAGAGGTGCATGTGGAGTTTGCGCCGCTAACGACCTGTGCCTGTTCTGCCAGCTGCTCTCTGTGGGGGCTGCTGGGGAGAGGCGGGGGGACTTGGCCAAATGTGGCCTCTTCCTCCTGGGGCCATGGGTCCTGCAAAATAGAGAACGGGGTGCAGCAGAGCTTAGGGGAGCCTCGTCCTGCTCCTTTCTCTGGCTCCCTTTTGGGGTTTGCTAAGCAGGGGCATGTCACTGTCCCCAAGGCAGGGGACCACCTGGCTTCCAGGGTCTATCGGTGACAACCACTGATATGCAGCAGAACCACCTTTGCAGGTTTCCTCTTGGCAGTCAGCCCCTCTGCTTTCCCATGTCTCTCCTTTCCGTGCCCACCCGGTCTAAACCCAGCTCTAGCAAAACACTCTAATGCTCGGTTTTAAGCAGGCAGCAGTCCCGCTGAACTTGGCTGGTCTATTCAAACCAAACGTGTTTGGATGCTACAGGGTAGGAAGCCACACCAGTTATCTGAACTGCCCGGGAAGATGGCAGTGTTGAAGGATTTCTCCCTACTCAGAGATTCATCGCTGGAAAAAAAACAGCCCAGTTACTTTGTTTTCCTTTTTTTTTTTCATCTTTAGCCTCTGTGTGTCTACCCACAGCACACCTTGAGCAAGTTGAGCATAATTAATCACAGTTTGCTTCCCTGTGTTCGCATGGGATTCCTAATCCGCAGTAAATCCTTTGGGGAACAGACGCAATTATGAAAGAAACGCTTATTAAAAAGAACTATATGTGCCATAAAAAAATGTCAGGACAATTGTCCTTTAGTTGTTTGTAATGTTGCCAGCTGTAATATATGATCCTAGTGCTACGTCCCAGCTGTCTGTGTCCCCTGGTACAGTGTGCTTCAGCGATAGCTTGTGCTGGATTTCATGTGCAGTTGCATGGAGCCCCCAGATTTCAGCTGTTCTTCCTTCTCTCTCCATCCTGTGAGCACCTATTCTTAACTCATCAAGCAAAAGCCTGTCACAGCCACGAACCTCCTGTAGCAAACACTATTTTTGATCTCTCCTGACTGAAATGGGTGATGAGCAGCTTGGAATTAATATCTTCTGCACATGTCAATGTGACCAGCCACTGGAAGAAGATATATTTGACAGTGATTTGTTGGTTTGACTGGCTTGGCAGAAGGACCACAGCAACTGAGCTGCGAATGTGTACCGCACTTTACCAAATAGTGGCGCTTTCTTGCCTAGTAAGGAGTGAAGGAGGAGGTTACAACCAAAATCCATGTGTTGGGGCTTTGTTCAATGCTCCTGAGGTGGCTTTAACCACCTGAGGACAGTGAGTCTAAGGAAATGAGGCCTCTGGGGTTGTGCTCTTGGATTTGGCCAACCAGTTTTTCACTCTGTGGCTTAGCTTTTCACCCGTAAGACTGGTGAAGTAACGCCAGTCCACTTCTGTAGAGACTTTGAAGAAGCAGCCAAACAGATACAGACAAAGAGATCTCCAGGAAAGCTCTTTAACAGCACAGCTGGGTAGCCCATGACCGAGGCCAAATAATTCTTGTGCATGGGACGGTGCCAGAACAGGGAGCAACTTGTCTTGGAAGAAGAAACAGAGGAAAAGGGAGATGGTTTTGCTATATGTATTAGGGATGTGCATGCTTGCTGTAAGCACTAGAGAAGAAGGGGATGTGGGACCTAAGGAAAAACTATGAGTGATTAGTAAATATGGTTGCGTATTGTGAGGCTGCTGACCTATGTGCCTTAAGGTGAAGCAAGTCTTTTTGTGCACAAACAGCAGAACTGTCCAAACCTGAGGAAACAGAAGGATGGGAAATGGGGCAGGGGCTGTCTCAGGTCAGCTTTGGCTCATCACTGACCTGGGGGAGAGCAGGCAAGACTGCAAGGACTAAAAGCTAGGTCATGTTCCCAACAGCAAGTTGGGTGGCATGAGCAGGCAGGGATGAAACCAGGCAGCTCAGGGTGTGAAATGCTGTGCAATCAACAGGGATTATAAAGGGTAATAAAGATCAGTTGCAGATAAGTAAAGTATTTTCAAACTGAACTTCATTCTCGGTTAGGCAAGGAACTGGCAGAAGCCATCTCAGGGCTGTTAAAATGCTCCAGGAGATTGGCAGAAGCAAAGGTAACATCTGTATTTACAGAGGGATAAAAGGGGGAGGCATGGAGAATTGTTATTAGCATTGTAATCTAACTGGTTTAAATTCAGTTACCAGAAAAATATCGTTTCTAAGTACCAAAAAAAAAAAAGAAAGAATCCCCCCCCCCAAAGGAAAAACATGCACGTGTCAAGCCAATCTGATTTCCCTGTGTGATGAGACTAAATATTTTGGATTGAGAAGAAGCCAGAGATGTCAGATGTCTTGGCTTTGCTAGGATTTTGCTGTGTTTCACATAATATTCCTTTTAACAAGGTTTGTAAGCAGATCTCCATAAAACTACTGTGGGAGAGGTGCAAAACGTGGTTGGAAACCAGACAGGAGAAGTCAATGATTTGCTGTCAAATGAAAGGATGGATTGAGTGCCTTTCTGTAGGAATCTGTCCTTGATCTAATAGGAGTCGGTATTTTCCCTAACGATCTAAATGATGGAATATTCTGTGTTCAGTCTACAGAGGTTCAAGATGGGAATTAGTGCTGCAATTGCAGAGAAGGAGATTTCTAATCTTGTAACAGTAAGGACAATTAAGCGCTGGGATGTTTTGCCTGGGGAGGCTATGGAGTTTCTATCATTAGAAGTGTTTAAGAAGAGTTTGGAGAAATATCTCTCGGGAATAATACAGAGCTAACCCTATGTTAAGGCAGGGCCAACGCTTGAGGTCCTTTCCAGCCCTATTTTCTGTGATTCTGCATCATTCCAAAAGCAGCATCACATCTCCTATGACTTTTAGGGAAAAGTATTAAAAATACCACAAAAAGCTGAAAATATGCGATGACTTTAGAAATAAAACCTCGTGCTTTTATTTACCAAAATCTCAATATAGTAACCCAGTTCTCCAAACAAGTGGCAGAAATTGAGTAGCCTGGCTTTTAAGCCTCGTTGCCTGCAGATCTGCCAGAGCTCTTGCTGGCTTACTGCACCCTGCGTTTGGAAAGCCTTGGAAAGCCTTCCTGCACCCTTGCATTTGGGTGGTAAGGTCTTACGGCTGTGGAAAAGCGTTGGATTTCTAAAACTGAAATACGAACAAGGGTATTTGTGTGAAATGGGAATGAAAACAATTTTTCCATCGACTCCTCTGGCAAAGACAGCTGGGCATTTGGAGTGATGGTGTTTGAAATGCAAAATGCACCTCATTGGAGAGTTGTTTCGTGCAATTCATCTTCAGAGTACACTCTTACTGCTTGTTTGCAATGTGCAGCTATAAACCATGCTTTCTGAAAGTGCTTCGGCTGGCTCAGTGGTAAGGAAGAGGGGAAGGATGGTAATATCAGACATTTCAATCCCCACTGCAGCCTACATTGCTCAAAGCAAGATGACTTGCAAACATCTAACACAAATGAGGAAGATGAATCGTATGCAAGGTCAGGCGCAATGCCAGGAAAATGATAGAGGCAAAAGCAGTTAATTGCTTTAGATTCCAACAACCCCAAAACGTGTCCTGTGTACAGACATCTGTCCCTTGCACAGCGGTGGACCTCACCATCCAAACCAGCAAATAAAATAGGCAATGGAGGTGCTTGTCATGATTTTTAATGTCAAAATTAGATTCACTGTTGCCTTATGGTCTCTATAATTACTAGACATCACTCATCATTTTTCCCAGCTCAAGGGATACTCTGTTATTGACCTCACTGGGAAGATATAAATACATTACTGAATGGAAATATCACCATTTACTATTGTGGAAAGGTCTACTTCATAGCTCAAAGGACTCTGAAATCTTTATCTCAGTGTACCTACAGCAGAGGAGAATGCTTGATACTGTTGATACGATGGCAAACTGCTGCTACTAAGGTCTTATCTTAGAGGAGAAAAACCTATTACAGGTTATTAAAGGAGAGCAACAATAGCAAACCACAAGCTCGAAGGAACTTGCTACAGTCAAACAGCTAAAAATACTGTGCTGGGCTAGCACAGAGCTGCCAGCGATGGAGGTGGCCAGAGGGCATGGTGGCCTCGCTGGTCCCAAGCTGGTGGGGCCACAAAACCTCTTGGGAGCGTGGCAGGACCGCAGAGAGCCACAGAAGATGAAAGCATGTTATTTCCCCTGAACGTGATGAGCACCAAAAGCAGGGAGAGGCCAGTGAGATGCTCTTGTGAAGCCTTGCATGGAGCATCGTGGTGGCAAGGTGCACTCGTGAAGCTGTGTATGGAGCATCATGGAGGACGTTCAGCTCTGTCGTTCACCCCTGAGGCTGCCTGTGAGAGGCAAGTCGCTCGCTGGCTTGTGTTTGTCACTCCAGAGCCTGTGATGGGGATACTCTGCTGTTGCCTCCCTGCTGGTGGCAGCCCTGTGAGACATCCCACTGGTCTAGCAGTGCTGCCTGAACTGGGCCTCCCTCCTGCCTGCTAGGGCCAGGTGACCCTTGGGGACCATCTCCTTCTTGAAGAACGAGGTCATTGCAAAGGCTGCATGTGCCATGGGGTGCTGGCTCTCTCCCCCGGAAGGCTGCTCATGCTGCCCGGGACCTGCCTGTTACTGCTGGGTGAGTGGCACTGCCCATTCCAAGCCTCCAGCACCCTGGAGCTGGGAAGCATCTCTGAGCCACAAAAAAAGGGCTTTCTGGGTAGGAATCTTTGGAGGGGATCAGCTGTCCTCGTCTGTGGGAGTCATATGCCTTTTCTTTCTGGGTCTTTGGGCAGCTACAGAGTAAATGTCTATGCAGGCAGGGCATCCGCTCAGCAGGGGACACCTTCTTCCATGCAGTCTGCATCACCCTTCAAATGAGAAATCACGACTGATGATGCTTAAGCTGAGAACACGTCTCCCCACCAAAGGGTTTCGGTTTAGCTCTCAAGACCGCTACCCCCATCAGCCCCCCACATCCCTGCCTGGCGCAGCCGTGGTCTCCAACGGGTCTCGCTCTCCTGCCTGAGTGCAGCTTTCTGCCTGAGTGCGTCTGTGATGAGAAGAAGAGCTCCTCTGTGCCCCGGCAATTTGTGCTGATCCACACGAGCCCTGCTCGAGCACGGTAACTTCAGCGTGGTACCGCCGGGGGCTGGCGCAAGCCAGCTGGCCCCTGCTGCGTGACAGCTCACGCGTTCAGGAGCTGGAGGGCTGTTAGCGAAGCTTCGCTGGGACAGGGCTGGCACAGCTCTTTTATGATTTCCAGGCTTTTTAAGAGGCTACATAAAAGAGCCCCATCCATTTTGAAGGGGAAGTGGCTGTTTGCAGACAGGCACAGCAGTGACAAAGAAGGAATCAGATCCGCAGTCCCTTCCAGAGACTCGGGAGCCATTAGGTTGCTGCTGGTTTTATGGAGATTCATAGATTTCATCCAGGAAGGACCAGTAGCTCAACATGTGCTTGGCTAAAGTAGGTCCTGGCTGACAAGGACACTGGGACTTGATGGAAAATAAAGAGATGGTGAAGCCCACCGTCTCTTGGTGACCTGTTCCCATAGCTAATCACCCTTGCCGTCTAAAATAGTCTTTATTTCGGGTTGGAGTTTGGGTCATAAAACTTTTCTTTGCATTGGTCTGTGCAGGCGCTGGGTCCGTGTCCTCACAGAGGAAGGGCAGCAGCAGCCCTTGGCCCAGCCAGCATCTCCTCTCTCCCTTAGCCAGGACAACTGAGAGCGCGGAGGCTGCTTGAGTTTGGTGTCTCATTTGTTTTTAAAAAGGTGTGTCACACAAATCTGTTGGCTGCTTTGGAAAATCCCTGCCTGTACTCTTAACCTCCCGCAGGAGCCTCCATTCACGGAAAGCCGCCCACCTCGGAGAGCTGCTTTAGGCACCGGAGGGAGAGAGGACCCAGTGGCCGGTGAGCCGGAGCCCTTCCTGGGGTGACAGCCGCCGTGGGGATGCTTGCTGTTCCAAGAGCTGTGTCACTAAACCTCTCGGTGTGGCATTGCTGATGGGGTAAACAAACTGCAGGCAGCATCCTACTGTCCCTCCCTGCTGCTCTCCGCACTGCTGGTGTCCTGGGGCATAGCTGCCTGCAGGTCCTGGGGGCGTGGGGGACGGTGACCCACTCACTGGTGTGTCCTGGCAGAGGGGGGACCCCGCTTACTGCGGGGCAGGGAGTGAGGGGGCTCCTGGTATGGCAGGAGGTGGAGGAGGAGCCCTGGCCTTAGAGGACATGGCAGGATGAGGGGAAGGAGAAGGGATGTGCGAGCAGGCACTCATTTCCCTTAGATTTGTTTATTTTGTATGGTGCCTAAAGAAACAACCGTGACTGAGCGCTCTGCAAGGGCTGCGCTATGAGTGGGTGTCTCTGATGTGGGGAGCTGTAAATCGGCTGTGCCCTCGGCCTTGGGCAGGGACACCCATGGCAGAGGAGACCCCCGGGGACCCAGCAGTGCTCAGCCCTGCCTCCCGACACAGCCTCGGGCAGGGACCAGCCTCCAGCCCACAGCATCGGTGGGGCAAGGAGCAGGACAGCCCGGGAGAGCTGCTTTGGGGCCGGGCCCCCCTCTTCTCATCCTTGATGGACTGCGACGAAGGGAAGCGAGCCAGAGCCTGGCCAAGCCTGCATCCTGCAGGGAGAGCTGGCCCTGCAAATTACAGTTTCTCTGCCTGCAAGTGCTTATTATAGTTTATTGAGCTAGGGAGGTTTCTCTGCTTTCTATTTTGGGCTAAGCTCCCCTTGTATTTATTTACAATCAGCAGAGTAGTTTGTAGCCATTGGAGTTGAAGAAAATTGCTATGAAAAGCAAGAAATTGGCTTCTCACCTTACGAGAGCGGGAGTGGGCTGCGCATCGCTGAGCTGCGTCTCCCCGCGATGGACCCCAGCCCTGCATGGGTGTGTTGAGTTGCGGGGTGGCCTTTACCCCAAACCCATGGTGCCGGTGTCTTGTCTTGGTCCATGTCACTGCGAGTTCAGGTCTCGCAGGCATACCTGAAGTAACCTCTGATGCTGGCTTGAGGCTACGCGGCAGCGTGTGCTCAGCGCTGGCTGCGGAGCCTGCCTTAGGTGGTCGGTGCTGCACCTCATATCAAGGCACAAGTCAACAACCTTAGCATCAGCTCATATGTGTCTTTGAAAAGTACCTAAAGTCTTTCAACAGTGCAGTTATCCTCAGGGATGTATCTTGTGAGGGTGAAGGAGTGGTGAAAGCCTCCACAGAGGTCTCTGGGGTGCATAGCCCCGTGCAGTCCCATGTTCTGCACCGTTCTGGGCTCTCCTGTGCTGCAAACCGGCCTCGCTGGCAGCGCTTCACACCCACCCAGGCATTGCTGCTCCTAAAGTCATAGCAGTTTCCAAGCTGAGAGATGAGAAAGCTGCCATGTGCTGGGGTGACTGCCCCCCAGAAAACCCTGCAGTCCCTCTGTTTTTGGAAATGGCATACCCATCTGGCTTCACTCTGCCAGCGGGGTGCTGAGCATGCAGCCCTCCAGCAAACCCCGGCTCCGAAAGCAGAGGGGCTCAGTGCAGCTCGGGCTGTCCCCAGCCAAATCAAGTCCCTTGGAAGAGGAAAAACATGCAAGTGCCTGTGCAGCATCTCTTTCTGGACCTATTGTAAATGTCACAGCAGTGTCTATAAGTGGCCTAACATATAAAAGATCAGGCAGCAAGGGGAGGGAAGATGACCTTTTGCATTTTGCCCAGAGCAGGCAAGGGTAATGTAATTATAATTTCATGTAATTCATCTCCTGACACTGTGTAATAGCTGAACTTCACTTGGCCAAGCCAGGGATGGACCGGAGAAAGACAGGAGGAGGGGAGCACCTCAGCCCCCAGCTGGGACAGCCGCTCCCGGGCAGAGCCCCCCACCCTTGCACGGCTCATCTGCCGCTGCGAGGGTCCTTGGGCTGGCCCGGGTGCAGATGGAGCCTCTCCTCCTCGCGGGAGGCTGCCAGGGCCGTTAGCTCAAAGCTGCTGTGTTTGGAGGCCAGCAGCTAAAATGCTTCCCAGCCCGCGGGAGCATCTGGCGCGGCCGGGGCCGCTTACTCTGCCAGCCTCAATCTGCTCCTCTCTGCGGTTTAAGCTCTCCTCCTTCCCCTCCCCACGTTGTTTCCTGGGGTTCTGCTTTTCAAATCGCACCAAGCATGAAACCTCTTTCTGGCGGCAGGGGGAGGCGAGGGGCTGTGCCCCCCAATCCCAGAGCCGAGGATGGAGCAAATCCACCCCCAACAAAAAACAGTCCTACCGGTTTTACCATTAAATAAGGCTTTTCTCTTGTCCAAGCACGCTGTACCTAAAGCCCGCATAGTGCCAGACTACTGTTAATTAGTTCCTTGTTAATTTGCTCTGCTGTCCCTGGGCTGAGGTCTGCTCTGGCTTGTCCACAGGGAATGGAGTGGTGGACCAGAGCACTCGCAACCCCTCTGGGCCGGTAACGGGGAACGCCATGCCCGCTGCACGTAGTGCGGGTTTGGGCAGGTCGTGCCTGCGGGATGGTTTATTAGCAGAGCAGATATCATGTTTTTAGAAAGAAAGTTACACCTATTTAAAAGCTGCCGCCACCTGAAATTTATTTTTCGTCACTAACTGATTAAATTCTGCTAGTCGGAGATTTTATCCCGGAGAAATCCTCCAGGAAGCTCTAATAGCAGAGTCAATCTTTATAACATCGGGAACAATAAAACAAGAGACCTCATTTTGCTGCCGGTTTTATCTGTGGGTGCGTGGCTCCGCATGCCTACCAGCCCCATTATCATCCCAGCACCCAATAGGAGTCATTAAATATTTATTTAAAAGGTTTTCATTCCTGAACGGCAAAATAGAAACCAGCAAAGATTAAATGGTTTTGTTAAGATAAACAGTCTGGAGGAGAGAGCACCATGTTGCATGGCTCAGGGGACCAGGCAGCGGGATGCAGGGGCTGGGTCTGGATGCTGCGTGCTCCTGCACTGCTCTGGGGAAGATCCCGAGGCAGAGTTTTGTTACCGGATGAATACGGTGTTGGGTGATGCTGAGCCCAGAGGAGCTGTGAGATCTCCATGAGCTGATGTGGGGACCTGGCGCCCAGCGCTTGCAGCATGATGGCCACGGTTTGCCGTGGTGGTTTGCCACTGGAGGAAGAAGCAGGGATACTGGTTAGGGGGTTTTATCATAAAATCTGCTGCACTCTGGACTCTCAAAGCCCAGAAAAATGCCCCAAGTCCAGCTACTGCAAGAGAAATGCCTTCATCAGCATTGGGCTGTATGGGCAGTGCTGCTCTCCACAAAGGCTCCATCAGTGAAAACAGTCTCACCAATATCAGCCTCTAATTCATCTCCCCCATCTCGCCCCACGTGCCTCCTGCAGATCCATTATGGCAGTCATCTTGAAGCCCTCAGTAAATTTACTTTTTCTTACTAAAAATTACCCTGATCTCGGTTAGATGAGAGAGATCTGTCAGCGTTTCCCACCCTTCGTGTGCTCTGGGTTTGCCTTCCTGGTGGCAGGACATTCCCATCTTTCAAGTTCTCTGTTCCCCGCATTAAAAAGTCTTTTGTGGTTTCTCTGCCTCTTAAAAAAAGACACTTACGGGCTCCCCTCCTCCAGCTTTCCTGTAACAGCAGCTCCGACAGGCAGCAGACCCACGCGGGTGGAACGGCAGTGCCTCGGCATTGGGATTTGGCACCATTGGTGCCGTTAAAGGAATTCGGTTTCCATCAGGAGGCTGGAAAGTGCACACCACATCCTTTCTGCCAGGAGGAGCTTCTGAGTTACATCCCAGCCCATTTGAACATGTAGAAAAGCATGCTGGTGTTGGGGTGGGGGACACGAGCAGCTTCAGCACTGGCGAGGCAGGAGCCAGCCCCACGCTGTTTGCACCCCCTGAGCCCTTTTTAGTGCAGAAAGAAAAACTCATGTTTTCCACCTGGCTGCTGACAGCCAAACTGATTTGCCTTTCCAAATCTATATCAACACCTAAGGCTTTTATCAGGATTATTTTTTTTTTTGAGCAGGCTAAAGGGGAAAGCATAGCGGTTGAAACAACACGGCACCTCCCATCTATGGATTGAATGTAATACTTACCCTGTTATTTTATAACATTAAAAAAGGAAGCGTCCTACTTATTTCTGAAGCATAGATTTTTCTGCATGATGAACGGGAAGGAGTTTTTTTGGTCAATGCAATTTAATTATGCTACAAAGCATTGAAGGCCCGCGCTGCCCTCCCCTGCCTCCCACCCCCCTCAGCTCGCTGGGGAGGACGGGGGCACACCGGCCAGTTTGGCATCATCCTACAAACTTCTCTCCTCCTGCTTGGATTCCTCCAATTTTCTTCATCGTTGCATTCTAGAAGATGGTTTACCAAATGCCCTTGATCTGCCCTGAATCGAGAACTTCCATGTCACACAGAGCCGATCCTGTCCCGCATGGGCATTCGCTCCTCATCGCAGCCACCGTATCTGCGGCAATTTGGGTGGCCAGGTCCCGTGCAGGTGGGACTCCCCAGCTCCATCCCAAGCTGATCCAAATGTCCATTCAATGTAGGAGCCTGGCCCCCTCGTCCCAGTGAGATGTTGGTCCCAGCTGGCCTGGACCGTGAAGTCCCCGAAGCCTGTTTAACCTCCAGCAGAACTGGCAGCGCTGGCATGAGCAATGTGCACGCCAAAATCAAAGGGCGCTTTGAATGCTACGGAGCATTTACATTCAAAAGTCTTTGAAAGGTTTGGGATTTATCTCCATCCTGGGAGGGAGCCTTATTAGTGGCCTTTGGGTACACCGCTCCTGAATAATGAGGACAATCCTGTCTCAGGAAGATAAATCCCAATATAATGATGCCATTGTCTTTCCTTATTGTAACTCTCCGTCAGCCCCTCATTTAACTGCTGTTTTACCCAAAGATTTTGACAGCCTGTTGTAGCACAGGAAGGATAATACAATGCTTTTTAATTGCCACCCAATCTAAAATTAGCCCTTTCTTCTGTGGCTAATGAGCCACCGCGCAGTCCTTTGGGGACGATGGTTTGAGCGTGGCCGGTTACGTCTCCTCATCCTCATGCTGGATTTCCCACTGCTTTTCCATGTCCTGATGGGTCCGGCACATCACCCGACCCCCCCACAGCAGTGGATGCTCTCTGCTCAAATCCCTCATTTCCTACGCCTGCCCGCTTTGCATGGGAAGAGCAATCAATGGGGAAAGGTTTTTGCAGCTTTGCAAATTCTCCTACAATTATCGCATGAGAGAGAGTGGCTGAGAGAAACAACCTCGGTACAGAAATACTGCTTGGAAATAAATTTGTGAGAATATATTTCTGCCGTGACAGGTACAGGGAGCACCAGAGCTGGACTAAGCAGGCGGGCGGCTCATAGGTCATTACGAGTTTGAATCAGTTACCAGGGGGATGCGAAGGGAGCTGGAGATGGATGTATTGTAAGAAAGTTTTCTAGAGAGTATTTGAGCAATTCAACTAGATGCCATGGTTGGGATTGGCCTGGAAGTTTCCTAATGAATTTCTTTGTCAGGAGGAAATTGGGCTGTTGAGTGGAGGAATGCACAGAATAGAAAAGCAGGCTCTTTCTGTTGAAAATCCACCAGTGAAAAATCCCCATAAAGCTAAAATTTCTTAACCTTTTGGTGTGGATTCCCCCAGGAGCCGTAGTGTGCCATCTTTGTGTCTGTAATTCTCCTTGGGCGCTCGAGGCAGCAGCAGGAGCATCCCTGCTCTGCAGAGGAGCAGTGCAGTGCGGGGGCAGAGACCTGGCCCAGCTCAGTGCAGTGGTGTGGAGGGAGTTGGGTCTGGAAACCGCTGCCATGCTGGGATGTGCAGGAGCTTTCCTTCACATGGGGCATCCCCAAGACCTTTATTCCTAGGCTAACAGACCTGTGACACACATGTACCAGGCAGCAGCATCCCTGAGTCGAGGGCTCACAGCTCCCAGGCACTGTGCTGCAGTGCTCACCTTGCTGCCAAAAAGCTGTGTGTCCCCTAGGAAATTTTGGAGAGCAATTTCTTGGTATAAATTTTCCAGCGGTTTGCAATCAGCAGTAGACAGAAGCCTCTGCCTTGCACGCTGTCCCTGTGGGGCCAGCAGGGAGGAGCACTCACAGATGCTGGACCAGTATCTGGAAAGGGTACAAACGCTGGGGCGTGTAGCTGTTTTCCTCCACTCTAATTTGCTGTGCTGATTAATTTTGCTTTTTCCCCAGAGATTGGTGTCCCAATAGAGGAAATTCAGAGCAGCCTTGCAAGGATTCACACCGTTCCCAGGAGTGTGTCTTGGACTCATCAACAAGGTACATCCCCCGAAATCAAATGATAGTAGTGCTGCAGTTATTTCTGTTATCTGTGTAAATGTCCTGGTCTTGCAGGAAGAAAAGGTCCTCAGCCATTACGTGGCTTCTTGGTGTTGGGGTCCAAAACCTGCTGAACCTTTGGAAAGGGTTGTGTAGGCTTTGTGTGCTTTGGGCTGAGACAGTAGTTGGTTAAAGGAAGATCCCTCAGGACTCTGAGCTGCCTTTGGTATTTATTGTAGCTCTAGTGCTTTCAAATTACTCCAAAGGTCTAATTTTCCTGCTTGTGTCTCCATGATCCAAATGTAGCAGGGACGGGGTGATCAGCAAATAGCCACAAGTGATGACACGTGCCTAGCGATGGCTTTGCTGTGTAGGTACTCACAGGGTAGGTGTTTGTGGTACCTGACTGGTACAACGGACCCACAAACCAGTTCAAGTAGTGAGATAATCTCCGTAGCTCGGGGCACAAGATAATGGAGCAAATGGTGAATCCAGATGCCTGCCCTGCTGGGGATGCCATTAGCCAGTGCAGGATTTGTTGCTGCTGTGGGAAGGTTGGGATGGACCCCGCAATCCTGTGCCTGGCTCTGTTTGCACCCGTTTTGCTCTGTCTGTGCCATGAGCACCGACCGTGCCATGCTCTGCCGTGACCAGGTGTGACACCTTTGATACCAGCTGGTGTCTGGACATACAGGACAACATTTCTGTTGAAATGGACTGCCTGTGTCCTCCTCACCCGTTTCAAAGTTAGAGCAGAGTAACTCGTGCTGAAGCTGCTGGCGGCTGTGGCGTTACCCAGAGCTGGATGCTGCAGTGCTCCCTCTCAATTAGCATGGCCATTGAACCAAAGGCTGGGCTGTGCAGCCACCTACAAGCCCGCAGAGCAGCAGGATGTGCAGTGGGATGCATGGTGACAGCGGGGGTTTGGCTGGTGGGGCCTGTGGCCAGTAAAGAGGGTTTGCAAAGGAGCTGGCTACTGCAGCTCTGCTGGCCCGCAGTGATCCTGCCGGGGCTGGGTCTGCCAGCAAGTGCTGGAGGACACGTTGTGCCCATTCCTACACAGCCCCCATGACATTTGCTGCCTGTGGTGGCCACCCCGTCACTGGAGCAAGCGGGACACAGTAGTGATGTGGTTTTCCTAATTCCCGGTAACCTGCAGGTGGGGATGCTGGTACCCAGGGTCTGCTTTTCAGCTTGCCCCTCTATCGAAGAAGCCATAACCTGTGGTTCTCATGACCCCACGGTGGCATTGATTTGCCGCCAGTTTCCACTGGAGCAGGCACACGGCACTGCTGGAGATCTCTGCTCAGGGTAACACGGTGGAGGGATGCTGCAGGAGGGTGAGGAGCAGCCACGGACCCGCAGGCACAACCTCCTCTCCCTGTCCTGCTCGCTGGCTGCAGGCACAGACTGAAGGACTACAGCAAGGCGTAGTTTTGCACGAAGCTGCCCTGCTGCCAGCGCAGGCAGGACGGGTTCATGTCAAGGAGCCAGCAGCTTGGAGAAGTTTGTCCTTAGGATGCAGGAGCAGCCTGGAGGCTCCTCCTGACTCTTTTCCCCTGTAATGTGATGCTCTATGAATATTGTAAGAATGAATATAGTTATGCCCTGAAAAAAGAAAACTCATTTATTTATGAGGCTATTTGATTTCCTCTGAAATGCCTCATCTAGCAGCCTCCCTCCATTAGAAACCCTCCGAAGCTATGCAAGAAAAAGCCATATGTTATTATTTAAATTAATAAACCAGCTGCAAATTTTTGCTTCATTTTACAATATGTCTATAGAAAATATCCTTCCATGGACCATTTTTCCTGTGATTTTCTTCCTGAATATTCCTAATTATGGCCATAATTAATTTTAACGAGTCACCCACCATCAATTCCACAGTCATTTGTAAGTGTCCCGCAGCTGACTTAAAAAAAAAAATTCAAAATGATGCCTTCCTCTGGCTGCCTCTTTAATGAAACCTGGAATTACTTAAAGAATTGGCACTTGGCCCCAGCGACGCAAAATTGCCTGGTCCTCAGTCAGAGCCGATGCTGTCTGCCCGTTGATGGATGGCATCATTCAGTGCTTTTATAGGCACAGCGAAAGAGGCCAATCTGTCCGGACTGATAAATCTAAATCTTTTATAATATTTCATAGTTCTACCAGACATATGTATGAAGCCAACGTGATGCTTCATTTTCCCAGGGCAAACAGCTCCTCCGAGGCCAGTGGTCAACACCAAAGTTCTTGGATAAACTTTGGCCTCTGGAGAAGGAGGTTGGGAAGGTCTAGGAGGGAGGTTGGGAAGGTCTGGGAAGGAGGCTGGAAAGTCTGGATGGAGGTTGGGAAGGAGGCTGGGAAGGTCTGGATAGAGGTGGGGAAGGAGGTTGGGAAGGTCTGGATGGAGGAGGTGGGTGGAGAAAGGAGGGACAATAACTGCTGTGGAGTCTTTTCTCCATCTCCCGCACTGGGATAACATCAGATATCTCTACAAGAAGAGATTTCAGCTGCTTGTAGACACCCAAGAGCGTGGGAACCCTCAGAGGGCACCTCAGACTAAACTTCGCCATGTTATTCTCATAAGAGCAAGGAAATTAGGTGAAATACCAAGTCAACAGAATTAAGAGCAGGGCTGGCAGGTGGGATAAAAGGGGAGAGAGAGAGGGAGGGAGGGAGGGATTGATCTGCAGAGCAATCCTGCATCTTTGCAAGGATGGTTGCATACAGAGACCCCCCATTACGGCACCCACCTCCCTGGCACCACCCTCTGCCGGGACTCTGGCTCACCGTTCACTCGCCAGCAAGCACAGCGTGGGCTGGGCAGCAGCATGCTGCCTTCAGTCATTTGTTTTAATAAAGAGCGTCACTGATGTCCTCATTAGAGCCTCGCAGCTGAAAAGCGAAGGCTGGAGGCCAGCAAGCGGCTGCGTGCTCACAGGGGCTTGCTGCTGACATTTCGGAGCTAATCAGGCCTGCCACAGCCAGCCAGGGGTTTGACATGGAAGATAAAAAAAACAGGTAGCAACAAGATCCTCTGTATTATGGCATGGCTGATAGCCAGGTCTCTCCTTTAATTCCTGTACGAGTATATTACTGGCATTCCCCTCCTTTGACTTGCCTTGGCTTTGCAAGTACGTCCGGAGCCAGTGCAGGTGGTCGTGGGCTTTGGGGTTGTGGCAGCAGAATTTGGGATGTGTTCGTGTCTACTCCCACGAGTCCATGGGCTATTGCAACTGTATGCCGCTGCTGGGAAAATGAATTTTTCCTGCTGGGGTGCTGCTGTGACCCTCCTGCAGCACATCCCCTCGTTTCACTCCCCCAGCTAAGCTGGCGGTGACCCCAGGTCTGGGTGCAGGAGCGGAGCTGTGTTGGTAGAGCTGTGCAGTGCTGCAGGAAGGTGGAGTTGGGAGGTGCGTAGAAAATCCTGACCTCTTACGGCAGCTATGCCAACCATCCTTGTTACAGCTCCTGGAAAAGCATTTATCGCTGGGCCTTAATCTGCAGTAGCTACAAAAGGGATAATACGTCTGTCTGGGGAGTGCCGGGAGGCTTATCAATGTTTATAAAGAGCAGCATGGAGACGGACAGGGTTCAGAAAGCCCGAGTCTGTCCCCAGCGTTCAAAGAACTGGCTCAAAAATTGTGAAAATATTGAAATATGATCTATTTTTTATCTCCTGGTCCTGCGCTGCTGACTGCACAGGTTATGTTTACAGAGCACTGTGCACAACCAAAACGTTCCTGGCTGTTTCTGAATGATGTGCTGAGGTTTCTCTGCACCCGCGGCTGGCGTCCTGGGGGAACACCCGTCTCTCCTCTTGGGCTATGCATCTGATACAGGCACCTTGGGATGGCAACAGTCCCTAAAGGAGAAATACCCAGGTTAACGTTAGGAAATTAGAAGTAAAAGGAGACCCAGAGCCATGATTTCGCTTTAAATGCTTAATTTTCATTGCATTTGATGGGCATCAGAGGCCCAAGCAGACATCTCGGTGGCAGCGTGCCTGACTCCTGAGCACGGGGATGCGTGCGCATTAGCATCGCGAGCAAGGGAAGCGGGGAAGGGAGTGTATTAAAAGCATTCAATTGACTGAAAAGCCCATGAGGATGTAAAAGACGCTCACTCTTTACACATGCAAGGTTTAGCAATGATGGCATGAAACCGTGAAAAAAATGTTTCCTCTTTACTGCAACTTGAAATGGTGAAATACGGGCTGACCAGCAGCTACGGCAACCGTTTTATCCTCCAATTTACTGCTCTCACTTCTAGCCTGGCCCCGAGAGCCCGGCTCCCTTTGTACCGTTTTTCTATTAGTGGGTTTTATTTGCGGCTGGGAGTTTTGTACTCGCAGAGCAAAACCCGTCTTTGCTCCTAAACCATCCTGCCTGGGCACCGCTCCAGGCCCCTGGACTGAGGTTGGGAAGAGCTGCTGTACCTGGCTGGGTAGTGCCGGACGGTGCAACCGCTGGGGTTCTGCCAGATTGTAGTGCCAGGAGCAGGGGTTGAGCAATGGGACGCTTTACATGGCACAGCCATACCAAGAACAGGTCAAGGAGAGCAACTGGGTCCAGTGGTGCCTCAGTTTCCCCATCCTGTTTCCTCCCAGGGGGTATCACAGGTTGAGGAGGGGTATGAGAAACTCAAAGACCCCATGCTCTGGCACGGGCACCCAGAAGGCACACCACCAGCCCCGGGGGACCCTGGGGACACCTGGGGCTGCCCACCAGAGCAGGGAGCAGTCCTGGTTTTCGGACAAGATCAGTTTTCCAGCAGACTCCATTGAGATCTGCTGAAGGTGCCGAACCTACCTCTAAGCATCACTTTCCAGCCTCTGCGCAGCCGGGGTCTTCTGTGGCTTTATCTGGCCTCATTCCCCATCCTCCCCATCCCCAAAGAACAAACCCAGTTGAAGTTGCCTTGTGCTTGGCTGAAGGCATTTAATCACTGTCTCAGTGTGATGGAAATACGAGCTACTCCTGTGCCAGTCAGGACACGCTCTTCTTGCACGGCCGAAGATGAGCAAGGAGCCATTCGAGCATGAAATAGTTGTCAGGCTTCCAGAGGGTCACAAGATATATGGATTATGAAGTAGAGACTCCCACAGATCTCAGATTATCAAATATAAAGACTGAAGGAGAAGATTGCTTCAACGTGTTAGATCACAGGAGCACTGGTCCTGAATTCAGAGCTGGGCTGAAGCACCAGCCCAAAGGCTGGCTGAGTCCATGGGACTCATGTTCATAAGCTTTGAGTTCACCCCAAATTTAGCCATCCCTGCCCATCCCTGACCCCTTGGTCATCAGAATTATCTTGTGCCTGTTTCTATGTCCAGCTCACAGGAACGGGCAGGTTTTATGCCCGGGTGTATTATGTGGAGCAGAAGCCATCTAAAGGTTAAAGCGCTTGAAGGACTGGAGATCAGGATTAAACAGGACACTTCAGGCAGGTTAAACAGAAACTAATAGGATTAGCGGCATTAGGTTTGACATCGGTGGGAGCTGTCTCCTGCGCGCAGATCAAGGGCCTTTAGAAGAACAGGCAGTCGCCGGGGGGAAGCCCAGCAGCGTGATGGCAAATCCCAAGGTGCCATCGGAGACAGGGAGCCCCTGCGTGCCTGAGATCCAAGGGGATGCTCTGCCTTTGAGCCTCTTTCCTAAGCCCCAGAGATAACAAGTAGCAATGCCATCATGGGTGTTAGTGCTCAGGGGCTGAGGGATCACTGGTATTTTGCCCGAGGTGGGTTTTAATCACTGCACTTGGCTCTGAGCTGTGACATGTAATGACCTCTCACAGGCGATCACTGCACCGTTCCCCTTTTCCAGGTTATAGGAGATGCAGTTGAGGGTCACCTCCCTGTTCCCATATCTTGGTGCCCCATCCGCATCACTGGCGGCCAAGAGCATGGCCCTGGCCAGGAAAGCCATGGCTCGCTGGACCACTTTCCACCAGGAGGAGCTGAGCCACTAACACAGATGATGCCTGTGAGATGCCAGGGCTGCAAGAGCAGGGGATGGGCTTGGTGACCCAGGAGGTCCCTTCCAGCACAGAGTCCCCATGTCCCTGCTGGCCACATCCTGAGGTCGCCCTCAGGCAGTCCCTGTTCCAGATTTAGGGGAAATGGAGAAAAGGCTGTGTGTAAGCCCAGGAGCCAGCAGAGAGGTGCAGGCATGCCTCCCCCTCCGTGTCTCTGCTCTGCCTGTGCCCCCTCTCTTCATTCCTCCAGCCCCTCCAGCTGCCCCTAAAACTGGGGAGTTTCACTGATATATTCTTACAGGTCCTGAACAAGCCTGTTCATTAAACCCAGCCCTAATAGAGACCACGGCTACACACCACCCTCCAGCTCGGTACACGACTGCTTATTCTTTGCTTTCACTGCCGCCCACCAGTTATTCTTCCCCAAAGCCCAGGCTCAGCCCAATTTGAATTAATTGCAAGAGTCAGACATCAGCTGCTTTTATGTAACGCTCCTGTGTAATTCCATCTACTCGTTTCCGCTCCCCCACTAATTTATTCACTCCAGGTTTGTTTAAATCAGCCCAGCTCTTTTTTTTTTTTTTCTTTCCCCTCCACAAGGTCTCTTTGTAAACCGTGTTCCTAATCCAAGGACTTGGCACTCCCCAGGTAGCCGGGGTGAGCGGGAGCGAGCCCCAGGGGACCGTTACAGCGGGGCGAGAGCCTTCGCGTGGGTTGCGCTGTGCTGAGCGCTACTGATGACTTGCCTCCTTCCTTAATTATTTCTATTTTACTGCTTTCTTCTACTGCTTCAGCAAAGAGATAAGCTAGACTTCTGAAACAGACCCCCTTGCAGCATTAACATATATATTTTTTTTTATATTATATATATTCTGATACATATTGAGAATTTTTGGAGAAAAGCTTTTCTTTACAGTAAGATGAAGAATGATCTTATATACTTATTGATCTCCAGGAAGCCTAATACTAATAAAAAATCCTGCTGGAGGAGTGGGAATTGCCCTTCCTCACCTCTCCCCGGCTCCACAATGCTGTGTGCCAAGAGGTGCTGGGACGCGCCGGCGGTGCAGGGCTGTAGCCCGTGGATGCACCAGCTTGCTGGCAGAGCTGCAGTGGCTGCAGAGCACGCTGGCCCCGCTAATAAGCTGCCTGGCTCCGCACGCTGAGAAGGGCCTACCTCTCTCTTACAGCACTCCTTCAAATAGAAAATGGCTCTTCATTTAGCTCTTGTGTTGACAGGGCTCAAATTAAGAGGCAATTCAGGCGGCTCTCAGAGGGAGATGCACGTGAGTCCTTCTGAGGAGGCAGTAGGGCTTGTAGGGAATCCAGTATCCCAAATTCCTGCAGAACTTAGTGGATAATTACCTTGGGCTTCATCTTCACATCACGGTTAACCCCATCTCATACTCATGACCTAATCTAACCCCATCTGCCAGCAAACAGCCTGAGCAGCGTTAGACACGGGCTATCCATCACAACGCTGTAAGAGTCTCCGAGTGGGTTTTGCAATACCTGGGCCCTGCAAGAAGAGCTATGGAGGTATTAGGACCAAAAAATCATCTTATTTGCTTATTGATTTCCAGTAAAATCTAATAATTAGAAAAATAGTCTTGCTGGCTTGTGTGTGCCATGCTTACAAAGGACGGAGGCAAAATCATTCAGAGGATGACAGTGCTTCAATACTCGCCCTGTAATTTCTCTGGGCAGACAGACAAGTCTCCCTGCAGCTGGCATTAGTCTGTGTCTCAAGGGAGAGAGCAGAGAACATAAGCGCCGGGAGGCCGGGGCGTCCCTGGAGCATGTGCAGGGCCAGGAAAGGACTTTTGTGAAGACAGGACTGCCATAGATGGGCCCACGAGGCCAGCGCTGTGGCGTGGGTACCAGTCCCCTGGGCTAGCTGCAGTGACATTACAAACCTGTACGTGATCCTGACAGAGAGCGGCCGCACCGTGCGCTCACCTCTGCCAGCATCACCCGCAGCTCCTGTTTGCACCGGCGGGGAGATGCTGCTGTGAAAATAGCTGGTGCCACGTCTCCGAGCATGTAGGGCGAGGCTGGTCCTGCTGGGAAAGGACCGTCCCTCCAGCGCCGACACAGCGGCGAAGGTGATGCTGCCGAGGATCAGATGTGCCTCCTATGTGAATAAACAGAATATTATGCTCTCCGCTGATTCCTAATATAGCGCCTTCTACCATCTGTAAATAGCACGCTTAAATAGCAGTTTATCAAAAACAAGTCTTGGGGAATTATTTGAAATCAGTCTGTGTAATGAAAGGCATGTGAGCTGGAGGGCTGCATCCTGCACGGGAGCCTGAGAGCTGAAAAATAACAGCAGCATAGAAGTCAAAACACATTTGCAGCACTTTGCTGTTGTTCTGCTACCCAGACTATGAGCAAAACACCCCTGCGCCCCTGGCATTACAGTGCCGGGCACAGTAATGTGCTGTAACCCACAGCTTTGTGCACTTTGCACATGATTGGCAAAGTAATCGGGAGGTTTTAGCAAGCGAGCTGATATTTTTACCTTTGGACAATCAAACTTTGAAACATTCTCATCCCAAACAGCTTGTCGTTTGCTTTCTTTCTGCTTCCCAGCCTTGCTTGCCCCTTCCTGCTGAACTGCACTACCTTTCCTCACGGCTGCTCTGTTGCACTTTGTCCGTTGACTCTTTGCTCCTCTATGTCCAAGAAAGCTAAAGAGGCGTTAATTGCTGGAGTGCATTGCACTTGCTGGAGATTGCAGGAATCTCCCGGGGCTGGCACCCCAGCACGGGCCTGCAGAAAGCGCAGGGCTCCATGCACCACGCGTTAGCCCAGGCAGGGCGGTCATCGCCACCTCCAGCAATGATGGGCACCATCCTTGGCCTCCAGAAACCACCTGTCCTGTTTGGTAAGAAGGGCAAAGAGATAAAGCATCATGGCTAAATAACAGACAGATGGGTTCTCAGTCTCCAGCTTGCGACCGTTCCCACAGTGGTTTCACGCTGCAGGACAAGGACCACGTCTCATTCAGCGTGTGTGCCATGCTCAGCCCCAGCCAGCGGTCCCCAGTATTTATCAGAGGAGCAATAATGGGGGAAGGAACTGGAAGGAACTGCCTGGCATCCAGGCATGCTCCGGGGTAGCAGCAGAGTCATTTGGAGAGAGACAGGCTCTGTGCACAGAAAACACCGGGGAAGGGAGGCTCCTCTCCTTTTGGCTTGAGTTAACTCTTGTTTGGGTCAGGAGCGATAACTTCATCTTGCCAAGTCTTGCCGATTAGCATTCTGCTCCAGTCTGGGTTTCATAAGCTGGTCTGACTTCGTAAGATAAAAAAGCAATAACACTGCCCTCTATTATTTATTAGCAGCCTTTATGTCTCCCGGCAAAAAAAGTCCTTCCTCCTCCCTGGCTTCCTTGCTGGGTTGCTCCGAACAAGGTGCGATGCTGTCGCTCCACAGGCCCTGTCACCCAGGATTTCACAAGGCTCCAGAAAACCCGTCTCATGGCTCCGGACTGATATTCCAGACATGACAGGCACTTGTTCGGCTCCTGTTCTGCCTGCCTGGATGCCCAGGGTGGCCTTGTGCTCCGGCTGCAGGCAGCCTGGAGCAATTCCCCACACCCGTCGGGGGAAAGCATGGCAATTGGGGTACGGCTGGGTGGGGTCCCTACGAGAGCACTTGCCTTTTGCCCCATTTTCAGGGCTATTAAGCTCTTGGATTTAAAATTATTTTGCCTTCAAACTCTAAAATTCCTACTCCAAACAAAGCATGCATTCATTGTTCGACCTGGGAGTCTCAGATGAAGCTGGCTGCTGGATCTGTGCTGGATCCTTTGGGGTCCTGTGGATGTTTTTTGAGTAGATAGGAGTCCCTGGTGTCCCAGCCAAGTTTTTCAGGGGTGTTTGTCCTGCCTGGGAGCTGTGCAGAGTGTCCCCCTCTCTGTGCTCAGCCCGGGCGACTTGAGCTACCCAGCGCGGCACCAGTGTCCCTGCATTGCCCATGGTTTGTGTTGACTGTATCGACTGAATTAATTACAGCTGAGGTTCAATATTGAAATTACTCAGAACTCCGGAGAGCCAAGCTGAATCAATTAGTTTATTAGTGAGAGCCAAAGCCAGCTGAACAGTGAAGGGCCATTGCACCTGCAGAGAGGAGGTAAAGCAGCCACACTTCGTCAGAGATTGGCCCCACGATGCACTTTTAAAGCAACCGTTGTGGTTTTGCCCGACACCATATCTTTGTTTTAGCCCTAATACCCCAAACCTGGCAAGTACATAATTTAGCCTGTTTGCTGAGGCTGAGCTGGCTCCTTGGACAGCCCGGCAGCAGCAGCACTCAGCACCCTCACGTACAGCAGTGCGCTGGGGGTGCCACGGAACTCCAACAGAAGGGAGGCCTTGATGCCTGTGACTCACGTAGGTGATATTTCTAAGCCCCAGATATGGATGTGAATAACAGAAATAAAAATATATCACTAACTAATATAAAGATGTAGGACTCGGGTTAACGTATGGATATGCGCCGTTGACATGCTTCATCAAGCATCCTGGGATTTCCATCAAGACAAGACTCTCTCTAACATGTGAATGCTATATTCATCTTGCTTACTGCAGCATACCCTGGCCATGACACCGGGAATTAAACAACTATTTCCAATTCTCTTCAACTCCAGGTATGTCTCTGCCAGGAGGTATCAGGTAGGAGACTGGCTCTGCTTGCAGTGTGCTTGGTGCACAGCCCATAGATGTGCTAAATCTACCAGCTTTAAAATCCATCACGTTTTCACCGTGACTGTTCTAGCTGTAGACACAGCAGCACCTTTGCACATGCAAGCATCCGGCTGGAGATTCACTGGGTTTTTGCTGGAGAAGCACCTGGAGGGCTGGCTTTGCTGGGGCGTAGCTGGCTCCTTGCAGGTGGCTGGGGGTGTCATTGCTGTAGCAATCGTCACCTGGGAAATGGAGAGGTATAGAAATGTCAGAGCAACGGTATTCTCTCACATTTCTTGAGTAGGTTGGCTCAGTTTGGCATCCAGCCCTGACGTGGAAACCCAGAGTAGAGCCCAAAAGTAGACCCATCTCCAGCCCCATCCTTGCAGTTGGCCATGGCATATGGATGGCACAAGTCACCCTGTGGCAGATGGCCACCATGGCCCATCAGATGTCTCTTGGAGGCATAGAAGAGGCTCAGACCAAATGGGATGGGCTATGCCTGAGGAAAGAGATCCCAAAATGGAGAAGGCTGAGCCCCGCTGAGGTCAAGACTTCAGCTCCTTTCCAAGCAGAGCCTCCTGCTTTGAACCAAAAAGCCTCTTTCCTCCTCCTGAAACCTCCGGGAGCAGAAATTTCCCAACCTGCACGGGATCAGCTCCTAAGCTGTCAACATGTGTCTCACTTAAGTAAGATCTTCACAGGGATGCTCTTTGGATCCTTGCAATTTTGTTTATTTAGTTAGTTTAGTTTAAGATTAATCAGAAATGGGGAAAGAGCCTGAGACACAGAAAAGAGGCCCTAAATAATTCTGAGTGATTGAGAGCACCGTGATTAATGGGATCTGCCGATGCCATTCGGGTGGAAGCAGCCTTCCGAAAAATAGATTTATGTTAAATGGAAAAATACAATAATGTCATTCACAACAGGAGAAAACATGCAGTGGAAGAACCTGCCTTGAACCGTCGTCACATATAATTCAGGCTCACAATGAACAAAACCTAACTTCTCTAAGCTCTGTGTGTTCTGATTCTATATTCATTCATTATATTTGATTATCTTCAGTCCTCCCCAAGTGTAATATATTATTTCTTACAGAATTCACCATGCTTCATATCAGGCATGCTTTAATATTTCATACAGTTCATTAAATAACACATTCAGTTCAGCTCACAATGCCTTATTCATAATCCCATATACATCCCTGTGAAACCACAGAGAAACAAAAAAAAATTGATGTATGGAGAAACAGAAGAGCAAAGTGAAATGGTTCTGTAAAAGGACCCTTTGCAACCCCACCAATTAAAGTAGCTTTGCAAAAAGAGAGAGAGAGAGAAGATGGTCCTGGGTCCCTGTCTGCTGCGTGGGCGGGAGAAGCAGTGATGGGAAGCGTGGCCGTGGGGCATGACGGCTCGGAAGAGGACGTCTGGATTTTCCTTTTGGTCTGGTCACGCTGAGCAGGCTTATGCTTCCTCCCTCCTTCTGCACTCCGGGCATGAAACGGAGAGAGCTGCCTCTCATCTAGTGCTGACCTTGCAGATTTGATTAAAGCAGTAAATACGTATTGCCCTCTCGCTAGAAGCAAGCTAGGAAGATGGTGAACTGATATCCAAGCTTGCTCTGGAGATGTGGACAGCGAAGGCTTCTTACAGGCTCTGGGTGTTTTTAGGCACCTGATTTTATTTAGTTTGGGGTATCTGACTGAACTGACCTCAGCAAGCCATACCACCACAAGGCACTCTGTCTGCCTTCATCAACACGCCGGGTTTGCATCCCGCTTCCATGGATGACAGCTCATCCACAGCTTCGCACCGGGAGCGTGTTATTGCACGGCACCCTCATGCGATACAGGGAGCACAGGTGGCCCCCGCGGAGCGGGTGGGAGTGGGACTGTCGGCTGTGCTGATGCAAGATTTGGCTTGGTGGTTTGCTCTCTAAAGCTCACGTGTGGACCAATCTGAAACTGCAAAGCAAATTTAAAGGCTTTCTTGCAGGCTTCCACGCAGCGAGTAGCATCTTCTCCTAAAGGCGGTTTCCTTGATTTCAGGACAGGACTTTGACAGGAGGAGACCAAGGGGAAATAATTCACTCCAAGCACAAGAAACTACTTTTGGCAGGAAGTTAGAAATACCCAGCAGTGAGTGGAAACTCCTTTCCTCCTCCAGAACATGGCAAAATATTGCAAATATCTCCGAGGAGGGTGAATCTAGCCATTGCATCCATAAGGACACTCTGTCTGACGGGCAAGGGCTAGTGTGCGGCCGAGTCTATTATTTCTTCATGTGATTAAAATTAATAATTTATATAAGGACGAAGTGACTTCCTCATAATTTCTTGTGAGCCGTGATTCCTTCTCGGCAGCACCGGGGATGTTGGAGGAGACACGAGGAAGAAATAATGGGAATGGATGAAGATGCCCCTGTGAAGGGCAGAATGAGAAGCCCTTGTTCTCCTGCTACGCGTGGCGTCTGCTGCCCCATGAATGTCCGAGCTCCGTGCTGGGAGCAGACAGTCGCCCCAGCAATAAATATCCCTAGCTAAACCATGCATACCAAATGAAGATATACATTATACCCAGTCCTCAAGAGCTGCAAATATCATCCACTGTTCCCTACCAGGATTGTTCTGTCCTTGTCAGGAGGACCCCGTGGAGTGCCTGAGCTTAGAAAGGAGGACCTCAGGGGATGCATTATTCAAAGGCCAGGAAACAGCAGTGCACCAGGCTCGGACTGTCCGTGCCACTGATCGGTGTATGTTCTTGGGCATGTCTCCACTCCTGCGTCTCTTTTTTTTCCTCCAAGACCTGCTTTCGCTATTTATGCACAAGCTGTCAAGGCAGGGATGGTCTTGTTCGTTGTGTCGCACCCAGCAGAAGGGGAGCCTGAATCTCTGGAGGCCTCTGGAGGCCTCCGGTTCCCGCTCCCCTGAGATCCTTCCTGATGACAACACGCTAACCTGCCAGCAGCAGATAAGCTGAATCCTGCAAAAATGCTGGTTTGAGCTGTTTGCTTATATACATGTTTATGCTCAATTTTTTTTCTCCCTTTGCAAAGGGAACCTGTGTTCACTGATAATGCAGAAATAGTCGTGAGCGGCTGTGTTTAGACATCAGAGCCTGTCTGCAAAAATCATGCCAGCTCTCCAGGTAGAAGGGCAGAGACAACATCACGCAACGGAGTCGGCCAGTTGCAGATAACTATTAGCAGAAGCAACAGTTTTGTTAACATCTCACCGGCCCAAATCCTCTCCTCGCTCCCGCCTGGTGCTCCATCTGCCGCAGTGGCGGCGGTTTCACTCCGCATTAACGCACTCCCACAAGCAGCTGCTTTGCGGTGGCTCGCCAGCGTGCGGCAGGACCAGTGCAAGGCACTGTGCACGTACAAGCCGGGCAGACGCGGTGGCCCCAGCGGCATGGATGCAGGTGATGCTCCTCGCCTGTGCCACCCTGGCTGGTGACAAGTCCCCAGGGTGCACCCTACGTGTCCTTGTCCTCATTAGCGCCACTTTGCACAAGTGTTTCCTTTGCACAAGTGTTTCCTTGCTCTCGTCATTCTGTCTTTCTGGATCTCTCTGTTCTTTTCAGCCATCCGTTGCCCTGATCCCAAATGCCAGAAAGTGTTTGGTGTTGGGTCTCCCTCTATACAGATGAAAACTTCCCCTGGTGTCTGGCGTACCCAAGAGTTAGGGCTGGGAAGAAGAATTTGGAATGAGTGTTTCAAATGGTGGTGGGTGGGTTTAGCTCCAAACTCTCTTGCTTTCTTTTTTCTTTCCAGTGCAATAATCCTGCCTCCATCAGTGGGCTGGATTTTCTGCCTTTTTTCCTTTTCCTCCTCCCACCAGATTTGCTAGCACAGAAGAATTACAAGAACAGAAGTTGAAGCTAGATCTTCCTCCTTTATTTTTATTTTATATTTTTTTGGCATCCGTCCCTTGCTCTTTTGCCAAGCTGCTCCAATTCCTCTTCCCCAGCGCCCACACTGCCTGCCCAGCCTGCCCTGCGTGGGGGACACACAGCGCCCGTGGAGGACGGTGCCGTGCGTGGTGGCCATCAGCTCCTCCGCAGCAAGAAGAGGGGGCAGCAGAAATACCAACCCAAAACCCAGGGAAAGCACCTGTGTGGGCTTGAATCACCCCCTGATGAGGAGCCACTGAGTCAGGGGCTGAGCTGTGGCCACCAGCTGTCCCCCAGCAGGTGGGAAAGGCTTGTCGTCATGGGTAGAGGACCATGGGGGAGCTCCAGCATTGCAGCTCCCCACCTGTGTACTCATTCCCTGCCCAAAAGCCATTCAGCACATTTAATCATCCTTCCCACCTTTCTTCGAAGCCTTCCCAGCTCTACTACATCCCTTTCCACCTGTGTGGTGTTCAACGTGTAGGTGCACGGGGGATTTATACAGTGACGGCATGATTTTTTTTGTTTTGCTCTCTGTTCTTCTCTGAGTAATCCCTAACATTCAAGATGCTTTTTTTTTTTTGATCTCTCCTGAGCAATGAGCTGATGTTTTCAGAGAACTATCTATTATAACCCCAAGATCGTGTTCCTGAGAGTTAATAGTCAGCTCAGAGCCCATCCTTTTATTTCTGAAGTTGGGAATGGTTTCTCCCACGTGCACCACTATTTATCCACACTGAATTTCTCCTGTCATTTTCTTGGCCAGTCACTCATCACAAGGTCCTTCTGCAGTTTCTCACAGTCAGCCCCTGTCCTTAATATCCTAAATAATTCAGGAGCATCAACAAAAGCTGTCATTTCACTCTCCAGTCCCTTCCTCTCCTGTTCCAGTGAGCCTCCATGTAGGTTCTAGGAGAAATTTTGGGGAAACCTGTGGACCCACGGGAAAACTGTGACCCACGGAAGGGATGAGAGAGAAGAGCCCCTGCGGCTGCCCATGGTCCCAGTGGGCATCAAGCAGTGGGAGCAGTGGGGATAGGCTCCAGGCAATCCAAGCAACAGATATCTGCAGGGACAACTTGTTTTGATACATTGCCCCCAGGATTTATCAGGAAATGGGATTGAAGGGCCTTTAATGACCATAAGGAGTGAAAACTTCCAGTGGAGGAATGGCCATGGTTTTCCTGCACAAGCAGATGCTCGGCAGAATCAATACTCTCCAGGGGATTGTTCCAGAAGATGGATGGAATAAAGTGATTCACAGTATTAAAAAAATAAAATAAAAAGAGAGACATCAGAGCTTCTGGAAGCTGTTCAGTTGGCATCATGAGGTCTGCGAATAACAGACGCCCAAGGGAACTAATGTTTTAAGCCAAAGCAATTTGGGTAACAGGACAGGCCTGTGGGGGGAAAACCCATGGTGCCAGATTTTGGATTATGCTACACATCAATGCTAAAAAAGAAGACACACATGTTGCGAATGTACAGCCGAGGAACACATTTTATAAGCATATTCCTAATGTGGCATGTGCTCTGCTTCTTATTGATAATAGCTAACTATAGCTTCTCCTCTAGCTCTTCCTCCTGCTCTTTGCTGTTTGACTGTGATTTAACAGGCCAGTGAAAATGTGTGGTCCAGGTTCTGTTAAACAGCTTAAAAAATTTCCAGGTGAACATATTGGCTATTTTGAGGGTCTGCCTTGAACTTGCAAGGCTTGCATTGCAGAGCAGTTGTGTGCAGGGCGGAATCAACCCATTCGTTTCCTATATTGGCATCCAAAAGGGAGGGCTGGAGAAGCATCTTCCATCCAAGCAGCCCAGGCATCAGCTTTATTTGATCAATAAGGCTGTGTGGCAAGAATGGCAGGATTCAATCTGTCCAGAAGCACTTCTCTTAAAAATGTCAGATGATGGTTTGAGCCCCTGCAGAGCTGAGAGTGTGTGTTTTCCTTCTGCAAACCAAAATCAAACCTCTCTGTTCCCCTTTATCCTCACTAATAAGCCCAGAGGAATCACTGGGAACCTGGTGATAAATCACCTTTTCTCCCGGAGGGGAGGAAGAAATCTTCTTCTTCTTCCTCCCTGCCAAATCCAGCCTCTGTGCTCTCCGCATTTCTGTCTATGTAACATGACGAGGGGTATGTCACTGCTCCAACAGCCTGCTTCAGCAGGGCCAGCAGAGCAACCCTGGACAAAAACTTGGGAAGTTTTGTACATCTAGCCAACCTTTTGTGTTGTGTCTGCTGGGAGTGAAGCAGTACAAAATGACTGACACCTGCCAGCGTGTCCCGTGATCCTTTATGACTATGCTGGTCTCAATTGAGTGCAACAGTTTTTCACGTGGGTAGTAATACCCTCCATGACTTTTCTGTATCTGACCCCGGTTCTATCTGAAACTTCTAAAAATTCATTTTATTAAAGATTTCGGGGAGGTCTATCAGGCTGGTAAAACAACTCCATCTATGTCTGAAACTCATGTCCCAGCCCTGGGGGACCTGGGAGATCGCTGCCTGAAATGCAGACAGTGTGTCACCACAGGGAAAGCCCATGTTAGTCCCGTTGCCACCAGGCTGTGCCTCCCCCGAGAGCTGCTGTAGCACCGTTCCCTGGGGCGATCCGGTGCTGGAGCAGGCTGCTCCTCTTCACTGACGAGCTGTCCGCAGGCAGGTCTCAGTGCAAACCACTCCTTGGGGGTTCCCAGTGTCGTCGCTGCCGGTTGCATCCTCGGGTTATTGATAACAGGTGGTTCTTGTAGCTCATGTGGTGTTTCTCCTGGAGCTTTCACACACGAACATCTCCCTTCTTTTCACATTTACAGCAGTCCCCCTCTGCTATGGACCTCTGCAGCATCACAGACCCAGTGCTCTGTTAGTGTCAGCCTTGAAGGGCAACAATAAATCAGGTATCTCTGCATCTGCCCATTTCCACTTGGAGCCCAGGGATGTGCTGGGTGATTTGCAGACTAAACCGAAGGGGTTTGGTGGTTCTGGTCCCTAAGAGCTGAAGCATGAGCCATTAGCTAGTGGGATGGTGAGAGCACCCCGAGGAGCAGGCCTTTGGCTGACCACGGGCAAGGTTTTGCAGGTAGGATGATGAGTTTCTGTGGGAACTGGCTTGGCCATGAGCTGTGGGGTTCCCATGTGATGGGGAGGAAAGGTGCCTGGGGGGAGATGGAGCAGAGCAACGGGGACAGAGCAGCTCCAAGCTGAGTGTCCATGGTGGACGGCAAAACCACCATCAGATTTCAGATTCTGCCCCAAATCTCCAGTTCTTCCATTTTTCAGCACCCTATGCCACATTAGGCCACCTATCTCCACTGCCACAGCCAGATGGGGCCGGACACCACTCTTGAGAAGTGCAGCTCCTCCTAACACCGTAGGAAGGCAGCCTGGGCAGCCAGCTCATCCCTCTCCCCAGTACATCCCGGGAGGGAGGCGAGGAGCCGGGCTGGAGCTGGGTGCCAAGTGGGGGGTGGCACGGGGGGACGGCAGCGCGGCTCACCCCCATCCCCTGACTCACGGCAGGTCCCCGCGATGCCGTGGGGCTCAGCGTGACAGCTCGGCTGCCTGCGGTCGTCTATAGCAACTGAACCACCTTGGAAGGCTGCGCTGCGTGTGTGGGCTTGAAATTATGTGGTTGTTTTTGTTCCCTCTCGGAAAAAAAAGACAATCTGATTTGTATGTAACTCTGAATAAATTCCTTGTTAACCTTTACAGCCATCTGGAGGGAGAGTCGCTCCTTGCTGCAGAGCGCACCGCGGCTGTAGGAGGGAGCGATGCTTCTGCCGGCAGATTTTGCAGGAGCTGGCGTGGAGGTAGCTGGAGGCACCACGCCGGGCGGGAGCCAGGAGCCCCGACTCAGCTGGAGCCAGGAGGTGGAGGATGTTGGGATTCAGAGTGTCCTGGGGTTGCCAGGAGCCAGCTGGTGTGTTGGTCTGCCCCTTTCACTCCTAGCCCTGGGCACAGAGGAAGGGGAATAGCTTCTCGTTGCTTCTCTTAGGTAGGAACAGAGATGGAAAACCCCTTTCTGAGAAGCCCTGGGCTGACAGCGTACTGGGGGTCTCCATTCACTGTTTGGGTCATGCTGCCCCAATGCCACACTTGCTGCGCGCCCCTAGCCCTGCTGAAGACCTGAGCTTTGGGGTTTGCATTTGAGGGTTAAGGGTTCAGGTCTGCTCCAGGTACTCTGAGAGTCTCTCATGTCACATGGGAAGAGCTGGATCAGACCTGAAGGTCCATCTGATCCATCCACGGTCCCCAGGAGCATGATTCAGCTTGCCAAAGACATCTCCCTCCTTCAACCTCTCTGCCTTGGAGCAGTCCCCTGGTAAGCCTGCTTTGAACCTGCAGGGCATTCATTCACCTCCAAGTGCTTCTTGCAGAGTCTCATCTCTACTGGCACTGTGCCTGGCAGTCATCACCTGCCATCCTTCTGTTGACTTTCTGGACTGACAAGACTGGAAAGTTCATCACCTCTCAGATGTAACTGGAGCATCCAGCCAGGTAGTGACTTTCTGTGTGAGACTGGTGCATCCCTTGCTAAGTGTGTTTGGTGCCATCTCCTCCCGCAGTTGGCTCAGCACCCACATTTTCCCCCCGTGTAGGTGACAGCTCTTGAAATCCTTCATGCGGATTCCTCCTGGCTGGGCTTGCATCCTGGGTGCAGCATTGTCCCGGGGACACAGGGTGAACCAGCAGCTCCTAACCATGACACTACAGCAGAAGTCCCACAGGACCCACCAGTGTCTGGATGTAGACACTTTCTGTCCATTTCTATAGCTCCCGAAGCTTTCTTGGTTATTTAGATCCAACTATGTCAGGCAAGAGGAAAAGACTGCTCCTCCCAGGCATTTTGGGGTAGCAAGGGGCTGGGAGGGGAGCAGAGGACCCTATGGAGGAAAGCTGCCCATGCCATTGCTATGGGGGATTGGATTCTGTGGTACGGGGATTTCCAGCAGATGCTCTGGGATGTATGTGCATTGGGTTGGATTCATGTCTGCCCAAAGACCTCAAAGCACTTCCCAAAGCAACACAGTCACAATGACCCCCTTTAAAGAAGACCCCCAAGCTGTGGGTCAGTGGGCACACGGGCCTCTGATCCTTGGTGTGGGGCCCTTCCCCTCAGGCAGGTTCCCTTACCCCGGTACAGCACCTCACGCTTGGCTGTATCCCCAGCACTGCTGGGCAGGGAGGGATGAGCGGAGGGGAGAGGGGACGCTGGGCATCCATCCGCTGGTCGAAGGTAGCCCCGTGGCAGCCCGGACAATAGGATGAATTATAGTTCCCGCAGATGAGAAAGAGAAGGGTGAGCGCTAGCCAAATAAACACAATGCAACTTTATTTTCTTTCTTTCTCTGCTCCTTTTAAAATCCATAAATATTTTGAAAACTTTCCAAAGGGAGGGAAAAAACAGCAAGTTGCACATCAGTGACTCAATGCAGTGTCACTCTGTTCATTAAGACAGAAGGAAATCAAATCATTACCGGAATTAATAAAGAAGAATTTCTTGGTTGACTAGGAGAGGAGGAGGGGGATGCACTTTAAATGGGTCGGATATAACAACACCATGGCTGGTTTCCAGCCATACTGAGCTCTGTCTGAAGGTCTTAATTATAAGCAGCTCAAGAATAGCCAACGAGAAAAGGAATTTAGAACACAAAAGAAATAAATTAGATCTCAGATGCCTCTATACATATTTAATCGTTGGGATGCTGATGAAGAGGAATCTTTAATATTAGCTGCCATGATCCAGTTTTGCTTGGGGAGGGCTCTGTGGTGGGCGCTGTGCCCGGCTGCCGGCAGATTTGGCCAGGGGAGAGGATGCTGCCGTGCGTGCGGCTCTCGAGGCACAGCCGCCAGCCGGCAGCCAGAGAGGAGAAAAACATGACCTTTGGGTCTGGGAACTCAGCTGGAACAACGGCAGGATCGGGCACCTCCTTGGAGCACTCTCCAAGCATGATGACTTGGCCTTCAGAGATGCTGAAGGTCAGCGAGCTGCTCACTAAGTCCAAGAGCATCTAAAGCCATGCAGGCAGGGCACCCAAAAACTCTGGCTGAGGCCTCAGCTGCCGCGAAGCACAATGGATGATTGCAAGCAACCCTCTTTCATTTTTAAGCCAGTTTCACTAAGCCCTCTCTGAACTCATTTAATTCATTTTGCCATCTTAGCTCAAATAACCGCAAAGATTATTCGCCTTTACCCCACAGCAAATTCTGACTCTCCTGAACCTTCTTCTCATTTATTGATCTCTCGCAACCTTCTGGGTAACCATTTCCACTGCATCTTTTTAAGGCTCGGTTTAGATATTATCTCTCCTTGCTTCTGTTTGTGTTTGCATAGTGCATCCTCATTAATTAGGATGTCTTGTCCGACAGAGTGTAGTCTTCAGGGAGTTCCTCTAGTGATTTGTTTACAGATGTCAGGTTAGCAATAAATTGGGGAAAATAATTGACCTTTCCTGTAAGACTTTGCTAATCCTCTTTCTTCTTAACCATTTCCAATTTTTAGTGTACTGCGGTGGTTTTCTTAATCAATTGTTCAGACTGTGAGAACATTAAGGGAGATGCGATCAGGAACACGTCGAGGTGATGCAATTTTAATGATTCATTCTCTGTTTCTCATTAATTCATTGCATTTCATGTTTCTTCAAGTGCTGACTTTGGAAGTTTTAAAGACTTTAAATAGGTTTTTTTTTCTTTAAACAATTACAGTAGCCTTCTTGGTATGAGTTGTGTTGCTGTAGCAGGCTGTGGGCAGAATCTGCTCGGCAAGCACGAGGCAGGCACAGAGCAAGGAGCTCGTCCCAGCCTCCAGGACCTGACACTGTGCCGAAACAGATTACAGCTAACGTGCAAGGAGAACAGTCAGCAGAACATTTCTATTAAAAACTGTTACTTTTAAACAAGTTCATTTCCCCCATGAATCAAGCCCCTGTAAAGAGAAATCCTGAGTGGAAGGCTAAGCGTAATTGTGATACTCTCATTAGAAGTGGTCAGACTGAATTTTTGTGTATTTTTTTTAACTGAAGACCTCAAACTTTTGGAAGTTAAATGACTTGGAAGAGATAAAGCTTTTGTTTTAAAGGAAATTGTTCCCTTGTTATATTGCATTTCAGAAATTATGAAAATGTTTCAGATTTTGAAAACAAAATCCAAGGAAACAGAACGTTGCATTTCATGAAAAAGAGAAAATATTGGGGCATTTCCATATCAATTATTTTAAGAGAGCAATAACATCCTTGTTAAACCAGCTACACTAGCATCTAATGCTGCTACTAATATGCAACTGCAGGTCCTTACTCCTGATCCTTGACAATTAGCAAAACAACAATTAAGTGTTCTGCAAGGCAATCCTTTCTCCAACTAATCCCCTAATTAGAAATTCAGAGATTGACTTAAACTTATCAGATACAGTCAATTCAATGCAAAACCGTCTCTCCTATCAACAGCGATAACCCAGAGCCAAGCGGTTTCTGCTGCGGCGCCAGCAGACCTGACGTGAGATCAGCCCCAGGTAACGTGTACCCCTAATCTGCCTTTACACAGGCTTTTATGTCACGTTAAAAACACTGTTCAACCCATCAGTTTATAAATCACACGTTCATTAGTACAAGCTGTTATCTTGTTTCACACAAAGCTGTCAACCTAAAGCAACATTGCAAATTACGTGTTATCTGCGGGCTGTAATTGCCTTCGGGATGCTCTGCGTTATCATTTCTTGGGGTGTGAGACACCAGCAGTGTCCTCTGCCAGGAGCACTGGAATGAGGAGGTGTGATGAATTTTCCAGTCCCACCATTCAATCAGCACCAGTGATTTCAAGCATCCTGGGTGCAGCTTTTCCGGGAGCAGAAAGACACATCTGCATCTAAATCATTTAGTCTTTTTAACCTAAGTATGTCCTCCATGAGAAATATTTAAATGAAAAGCCAAGCCAGTGGAGTAAGACACAGCATCTGTCATTCATCAGGTGGAAGGAGACTCTGGATGTTTAGTTTAGAATTAAAAAATCATGTTTATAATTTAAAAAAAAAGAAGCAAAAAACCTCCAGGCATTTCAGGCAGCCTTTTACCAAAGGCACTCTTGTCCTGTTGGGTTTTCAAGCAAGCCTTGGGAAGATGAGTTGGTGGCTGAGCCTTTGTAGCCAGGAGGTAAATCTACTTGTCTTGCTCTCATTCAGGAGTTTTGGGCTTGTGGGGCGCAATTTTTTGAGCGCTGGTCCCCAGAGCACAGCAGGGAGCAGGCTGAGATGTCCAGCGTGCAAAGCCCCTCGCTTTGGACTCACTTCCCAAAGCAGTTCGTTAACTGGTCTGCACTGGACAGCAGTGCGGGTCTGTGTGTCTGTTTGCAAGCTCCCAGTGCATAGAAAGCCAGTCTCAAGGGCGCTGAGCACCAGATCGCTCCCGTGCCCAGGCAGACACTGCTCACCATGCCGCATCCTGCAGGCAGCAATCCCTCCAGCTATGGCTTTAGTTACGTACTCAGGAGGAGACAGATGCTAATCAGCTAATCTTGCTTTGCTGGGCCTTCTATTATTTTATTTTATTTTATTTTATTTTATTTTATTTTATTTTATTTTATTTTATTTTATTTTATTTTATTTTCCTTTTTCCTTTTTTTTCCCCTTTTCTCTTTTTTGTTTGAGACATGCCTCTATCCCACATAGCATGGGTTTTTCCATGCCACATGCATGCAAAGCCAGGGCACTGATGGCACCTCCGCGGTGGCTGTGCCCCGTCCCCAAGGGCAAGGCAGCCTTCTGGGAGATGGCAGGGCAGCTCTTCCAGTAGTCCTTGTACACCAGCAATGGTTACCTTACTCTGTCCTGGGAAAACCTTCTAATGTGGGAATATTTCTTGCCCGTTCAGGTCTGCTGTCACCGCGTGTGATAGCACTCTCTCTGTCCAAAATCACCGTGGGGAGGGATAGACAGAGAGACACCACTGCATATGTACTCAGAGGGACAGATGGCATCATCGCCACAGAGATTTATGCTCCTTAGGACAAAAAAAAAAGCTAACCATGTTTAAAATGAGGCCATTTCCAGCTGTCAGGATAATGGAGCGTGCCAGGAGGACTGCGAATGCCTCTGCCTTTCTTCAGTTGCTCATGGCTTCGTCACGCTGCTCCCTTTCAGCAGGAACAAAACTCCTCCTCGCCAGCAAACAGCCTGGAAAGGATCTCCTGCTCCCTCCCCAATTAAAAAGTGTGCTCTCACTCCCATCCAAGAGGGTGAGTTTAATTATAGACTAAAAACAGACCCATCTGGTTGGGTGGGCGGGGTTTTTTTTTCCCAAACTAATGGGTTTTGGTCATTTTTCTCTTAGTGATAGGCAGTGACATCTCTTCTGCTTTGGAGGTACAAAGCAAAAGAAAAGGGTAATGAAACCCCAGTCCCACGTCTCCACCCTTTCCCCGGTGTTAATTCTCACCCTTCCATCACGGTGTCACGGTGAGCTGTCAGGTTCCCACGGGCTTTGCCTGGAGGAGCACAGTGCGAGCCGTCCCCCTTTCGTTTTGGGTTCATTCAGGGTTATTTTTATACATTTCAAGTTCATGCCTGTTTATGGGTTACAGTCTCCCCTCTCCCACTGGTCTATGCAGTTAGTTGTGCCATGATTATTATGGTTTGTTTGAACTTTTATCTGTATGATATGAGTTCTTTAATGGAGGGGAAAATCATGCAATTGCACAAAGCTAAGCAAAATGTAAGCTAAAAGAAGTCGGTAATAATATAACTTAAACCAAACCCAAAACGACAGGATAGAGAGCAGACATCTGACTGCTTTACAGCTTGGACAAGCTGTGCGAGTCATCTGATCCCAGAGAAAGTTGCAGTTATAGCAAAAGGTACTTAATTTTTGCAAAAATTATTAAGGCTAAAATATGTATGTTTTAAGCTAAAATATGTTCAAAACCAGACAAGACCTGAAAACTCCTGAAGCTGGTGTCGCTAATTACTAAAGATGCTTGGCAACACCAAACTGTCTGGGGCACGGGGCTGCACTTCTTGGGGAGGTACAGTGAGATATTTGCCACCACCATGCAAGAGCAAAAAGCCCCAAATAGGAGCGTGGCAGAGAAGCAAAGGGGTTCAGGCCCAAACAATGCAAATAGAAATGAGAATATTTAATGGCAAAAGCCTTTATTCACAGGGCTGCATGCATCTTCCCCATGTATGTATCTGAGGTCTCAGGTATACCCAGCTGTTTTCACTGCTGGGCAACTCCTTCATGATCTCTCAGGTTCTACTCCTATAGCATTATTATTCCTGCATGAGGACCCTAGTGCCTACTTGCCAGCCAAAAAAAGAGTTTCCAGGACTCTTGAGGAGGAGGATTTTGACTGAAGAAGGCCATTAAGCACTTCAGGCGGAGGGGTCGTCCACCCATCCCTGGCTCCCCAGCAGGACTGACTGCGCTGTTACATGGTGGAGGACCGCGATCTCTGCATAGCTTTAACCGCCTGACAAATGGACGACCTGAGTTAAAGTATCTGAGTTTAGAGCTTGTTTTATGAGATTGACCATATTATAAATCTAATAGTGCTGAGCTCAGCAGCCTTCCCCAAGCAACTGCAACTAATGACTACCTCCAGAATTGATACAAGTGCAGCACGGTGCAATGTCTGTGAGGCTGTAAAAACAGAAATCTGCAGATGTAAAAACTGCAGCGAGCCAGCGGTGGGAGCCAGCTCTTTGCCAAGAACCGTTAGCAGACCTGGGAAAAGTTCCTGAAACTTTGAGGCATGCATGGTCAAACAGAGAAAGGCGGATGGGCCATCCTGGGTGACGTTCAACTGAAAAGCCAGACCTGCATCCTCCCAGCTCTTCCTGGCCATTTCCATCGGAGAGGATGGTGTGTGGAACCAGGGCCCTTCCCAGCAGCAGTGACACTGTGACGGTCTCCACGCAGTGTTTAAAACCAGACCGCCTCCAGTGCTTTGGGCTGCAGCCTCCCTTTAGGATGATCAGAGCCCAAGCGCAGAGCCCTTGGAGGAGGGGCTTTTTCTTGTTGGGTTGCCATGATGCAGCTACAACAGGTAGGAAAGGACAGAGGAAAGGACAGCCCTGCTGCATTGCCTTTGCCTTGGGAAAACAGCCAAGAAACACCAGCCCCAAGCCACAGCTCCTCCAACCCCCAACCCCCCAACCCTGTTGCATGGTGAAGGCTGTATCCTCCATTCAAGCAGTCTGCTGTCCCACGGATGGACCTGAGGGGACCACAGCATCTGTGCTGGCTCTGCTCCTACACGTCATGGTGAAAATCAAGCCTAGGCACATCATAGCTTGTTTTTTCTGCTTCCTTAGAGCCCAGCAAAGTCTTGGGTTGACTCAGTAGTGTTTGGGGTATCCACCAAAGTAGATACCAAACACTCAGTAGTGTTTGGGGAGGACAGCTCTGTCCTTGTGATGCCTGTGCTCCACAGCTCCTGCTACCCAGCCAGCCCCATCTGAGAGGTGATCTGAGCTTGACCTCCTTGTGGATCTTCTGCTGATTGGAACTAGCTTTGTCTACTGGTAGTGGTGGTGGCAGGAAATGTACTGAACCCCTCCCATCTCAAAATGTCAACAGGCCTTTGGTGGGCGTTGGGGGTGGCGAGTCCCGTGAGCAGTGTCTGGTATGCACATGGCAATGGGCACCTTCTGCATCCTGTAATTGGCTTTCAGTTGTTTACCTCTTCCCCTGTCACTATTAGCATTTGTAGTATAACAGAATGTGAAAAAAATTGGGGAGATTTCTGCTCTAATCCTGTCTCCACTGCTGATCCTGTGTGTGGGTTTGGACACCTCTCCGTCTCTTCTGCTCCCACAAGCTTGCACCCCCCCAGTAACCTCTAACGTCTGTGGGTTTGCAGTGAATGACGTTACAGAAGCAATCAAACAGCATGCTCCAGGGCCCAAGTTAATCTCCTCTTTCCCCTCGGAGGAAGGCCTTGCACAGCTGCCATGTGCGCCAACGGAGACCTGCACTTCTCAGGAGCCCGGGTGGACCATTGCCCAAGACCAGACACTCACTTGGTAAACCAGTGCCCTCACCCTGCACGGCAGCAATTCCTGAGCTGTAACGTTATGGTGAGTGAGGCCTGGCCAAAGAAATGGAGAATCCCTAGGGCAGAAACAAATTACGAAAACCCAGCTACACTCCATGCACAAGCGGAGGGCACAGCACGCCTCCTCCCTGGCTCAGGTACAGCTTCTTCATTAAGGAAAACCAGCTAAAACTCACATAGTATCTACCAAGATACTATGATATCTATATTCAAGATCTAACAGGCTTCCTCTTCCTTTCCAATCTAAATTTGCTCATTTATTCATCTTCTGAGTGCTGACAATCCCTTGTGCCAGTTACTCGTGTTGGAGGAGAACAAGTCCATCCAGCACTGCTAGTCCTCGGCCAGAAGCCCTGACCCCGCAGAAATAAGAGAATTTGTGCTTCTTTGATTTGAGCTGTGCCTGGCTGGGAGATGCTCCCGCCATCCCTCTGTGTCATGGGCAGAAATAGTAATTGGGCGGTTGGCAGGCAATCATCATGTATTTCACATTTTTAATAAGCACTTGTGAGAGAAATGATCCGTTCATCTTCTCAAGCTTTCCATGAGGACACATAAAGCTGTAGAAAGCCTGCAAGCCCCTCCAGCCAAATGCCTGAGCACCAACACTGCACAGAGTGGGCCTCCTTCGCCGGTGGGTCGGAGGAACCAAACCGAAACGGTACAGGGATCGGTTCAGTGCAGTGTCCAGAAGCAAATACTGGAGTGAGCTCATCAGCTCTTGCCCACGTAAGTGTTACTGAAAGGATGATTTGGGCAATTGTGTCTTAAAAAGCAAGATAATACTGAGTCTGTTTTTAAGAACAGTCAGCAATAATCGTATTAACAGAATAGGTGCTGATGATTTCCCAGAAGATGTGAAAAACCCTGTTTTAGGGTCATGGCATATTGGGTCTTCAGTGTTGAGAGCGTGTAGCTGCAGGCCATGTTCATTTTCTGTGGGCATGGTAGGACCACTCCAGGGATGTTTTGATTTAGCTGTCAGAGAAGCACTGTGATTTCCAAAGGTCCTTGATTACATCCACCTCAAAGCCAAGACTCTTTCCAGCTCCTCCTTCTCATGTGCTTTGCTACCTTTGCAGGGCATTCCTGGCTGGTGGATGACCACAATGCCAGCTCCATGGCACAAGTTGAACTCTAAGCTATCATGACACTAAGAAAAAAGAATTTTTTTCCTAAAAGTCATGTGTAACCTTTGAGAGGTGTCTTGGCTTTTGGACTGCATCTGCCCCTCCATTCCCTGGTGTAACAGTGCATGAAAATTAGAAGTTGAAGACATAAGCAAAGTTGAAGTACAGAAGTAGAGCTGAACTCTGAATCATGCAGAGTCATTCAGACACAGCTTTTCTCTGTGCCCTCTGCATGGTACTACCTTCTCATCTTGCTTATCCTCACAGCAAAAATGAAAACTAGGGCACATTTTTATTATCCTATCTCATCTCATGCACTGCACAGAGCTTTGGCAGAAGCGGCAAATGGGTCTTCTCATACAAGGCTGGATCTGAGATTGCCGGGAGCATTGCCGTGTGTGGCTTGCTTTCCTTACCTGTTCTCCCAGCTTTTGTTTTTCTCTGAAGGCTCACCCCAGCCCTTCGGTGAGCTTGTCCTGTTTGCCCAGGAGAGGACCAGAGAAGTGGAGTGGAATTTGTGGTTCCAAACAGTGTGACTCGGAGTGGGAGATCTGCCTGCCCCTGCCCCTGCCCCTGCCCCTGCCCCTGCCCCTGCCCCTGCCCCTGCCCCTGCCGCTTTCCTTCTCCCTCTGAGCTCCCCTCTGAGCTGCTGAAGACCTGGCCACAAGTCCCTGGCATACCACAAGACCTCAAAACCAGCTTGGAAAACCACTGAAAACCAGTATTACATCCATACACACATACGCACACCGCTGAGTGAACAAGGGACGTTCAGACTCAAGCCTAGTTTTATTTGCTTATAAATGGAGACGGTCATGGCCACGCTGCTTGAGGTGCTTCACGGCTTTTCATTCAAAAACATGAAAAAGCACTTGAAGGAGAAGGGATGTGACACAGCCACTGAAAGCAGGGCATGTGGTCTAGGAAACAAAAAACAATTACAAATAATTTGGAGCTCCCCACACATTTGGCCACAGTTCCCTGGGGAAGGAAAGGCGTCTTTCTCCAGCAAACATGCACAGGATGACAGATAAGCAGTGGTGTTTTCAGAAATCCTTAGGCAGGAGTGATGGCACATAAAGCTGGTGGACCAGGGGGCATCTCTGCAGCGGAGCATTGCTCTGAGAGCAGAGCGGGCTACGGTGCTGCTCGCGCTGATGAAAATTAGCTTGCGAGGAAGGAACTGCAGCAAAGATGTGGCCACAGGGACTTTGCAGTGCTCTGGCAAGGACAGCGCGTCTCCGGGGTACTCGGAAGAGTTTCCACCTGATGTGCCAATGCTCAGTGAAGCCTCTGCGCTCCTCTTCCCTGCTCGTGGTATTCTGCTAGCATAGCTCAGCAAGCACAGGCATCTAGCATGCCTTGTCATCAGATCTTTACTTGCTGTGTAGGTACGGCCATGTACCTAACAACACACTTAAACAGGCACGAAACGTGAGTAGAGAGCAGTGGCAAGTAGCACTTCAAAGGTTAGGTGGCCAATTTTGTTTGCTTGTGAAGTCTCAATATCTATTTACACCTTTTCACTGGAATACAGTGGTCCTACATCTGCAGGAGTAATACATAGGCACAAAGGGACCCGAAACCCTTTTTTTTTTTTTTTTCATCGTACAAATCAAGAGTGACATAAAAAATGCAGAAGGAGACAAAACACTGGGCAGGTCCTAAGATTTTGGGGCAGTATTTTCAAAAGAGCCTCATGGAGCTGCAATGCCATGCACTACTGGCACATATGCCCCCGGGCATGCTTTAAAATCCTGGCCTTAAAACTCAGCTTGAACAAAGTGCTGCAGTTCGTACTTTTAGTAACAGCAATAAAGATTTTTTTTTATTGTTGTTTCATATAGGAATTTCACAGCATGTCCCTATTGTTATTTTGAGGTCACTCCTCAGACCCAGCAGCTACAGCTGCACTAATTGAAGAGGCCAACGCCAAACGTGTTCTGCCCAGCATCGGGATGGGCTGTAGCCGTCTATGAAAAGCTCTGCTGGAGCGGAGAAGGATGCTCATATTCCCTTGACGTGGAAGCAGTGGGAGCGCCTGTGGCTGCTTCCAGAAGAGGACTGAGCTCTTGGGAAAGAGCTACAAGGCTTCATGCAGTGATTTCTCTAAGAGGGAGCCAGGAGCATAGAGATGCGTGGCAATACCTGTGCTCCCAGTCAGCTCCCAGTCCCCGCCGAGCCCCCTGACTGTCCCGCAGTGGCACGGGGAGCTGACAGTGGCTTTGCAGCCTTCATCCCGCCTGGGCGTTCAGCACCTCGGCTCCTTCACCAGAGGAGTTGGGGCACTGCATGAGCTGCTGTTTTAACATTCCTGAACATAAATCCTCCCTCTAATACACTGACAATTGATGTGCACGCTGTTCCTCTTGTAGATCTGCAACGACGCCCATCTGCCAGGGTGGCACCGTGCCCACGAGGGTGTAACGCCAGTAACACGGCTGAGGTGCCAGCTAAACAAGCGCGGAGGGGAACAGCCTGTGCAACACAGAGAGCCAACAGATCCTCCTGTTTGCAAACAGTGCCAACTTTGGGCACCTCGCTTCACTGCAGAGCGTGCATCTGGAGCGGCTCGCGGGCACTGCACCCCTGGCACGCGCCTCGGCGGTGCCACTCTTCTGTCCGGTTGCCTCCGTGCCTGCATTTCTGCACGTGGGCAGTGAGCTGGGAAGGGAAAAATATGTTGTTCGCTTTTCAGACCAAGGGCAAATGATAACTCATTGGAGCAGAGCTTCTCAGGCAGTTTTTGCCAAGAGCTGGCTTGCCAGATGTTCCCAGTGCTTTTCCTCCCTCGTTTCCAGCTGTTAAGCTGCCCATTCTTAGTATTCGCTTTCACCGTGAGTTTTTCATGCCTGGGAAAGGGGAAAGATAGTCCCCACAGTTGCAGAAGGTGGATTTGTTGCCCGTCATACAGGCTTTGCACTAAAACGTGGTCTTCACCAGGAGGCACATATGGAAACCGCTACCTTTAAAATATAAGCCTTGATAGGAAAGTTGCTCGGGTGCTCATGCCGAGAGCAGCCACCTGCCCACAGCTAGGGCAGTTTCGAGATCAGAAGGGGTGGCAGAGATGGCTGATGCTATTTCAGGGGAGACTTGAGTTTCCCAGTGTGCAGATACCCTCTGCCAGACCTTTTCAGTTCCAGATAATTGGAAGGGATCATCTTGCTAACGGTGCTCATTCATGGCCTGGTGCTCTTCACTGGCAACCGGAGATGGTAAGAGTCAGAGCAAGGTTTTGTTTGATATTAGGTATCTGTCCCAAATCATTATTTTCTGCATTTGCACTAATCGTGACTTCTCAGAAAGAGGTAACGCTATGCAGACATAACGATGTTCAGATCATAGCTGGACTTGGGGAAATACTTGTCATCATGAAATCTATTTGATACGGGTACCAGTTAGCCTGGTCTTGTAGCTGAAAGGCATGAAGGATGAGTAGGAAAGCAACTGTGACTAATGGAAGCTTTTCTCAAATGTATGTAGTCATAGGAGTTAATGAAAAGAGGAAAAAGAGCTGGCTCTTGAACTCTCCATCAGGAGAAGTGAAGTGTAACGCTATGCAGAAAAAGAAGCTATCATTTTCAGATTCCTTTCCAGCAATTATTTTGTATTTTCAAGTCTCTCTCAGCTCCCAGATCAGCTTAGGAAACTGTATTTTCTGAATATTTCCTGGAAAGACCCAACACTGCTTTACGAAATCCTGCTCTTGCCACGTTCCTACTCTTCCCTGCAGAAGCAGCAAGTGCAGGGGAGGATTAGCAAACTCCTGTCCTGCTGGATGCTTATCCCAAATGAACTATTTTATCACCCTAAGCCTGGCTCTTGCACCTCTCCCCGCAGTATCTGGCTGCCACTCATGCAATAAGCAGCTCAGCTACCAATTCAAGCTACCCTTCTTTATTGCATTCAGGAGCGTAAGTCCTAGCGGCTTTATTGCATTAGGAAAGCTTGAGGGAAAGGCTCCTCTATGAAAGCAAACGGGAAAGCAAGCAGCACCGCAGCACCAAAAAAACTCTTGGTTTATGTGAAAAGTTAGAGCTGGATTAATTATTTCTGGCTCTTTGTAAGAGATGACTACATGTTGTACAGTGGATTTTGAGGTCTTGTGAAGAAGAGCTCCCTTCCTACTCTTCTAGTCCAGGCAGCAAGTTTGAAGAATTACTTTTTCTACATCCATGGATTAATCAGCACTTAATCAAGGCTCTGTCCTCAGCAGGTCGCTTGGCACATGGACCGAGCACACAGCTCGCAGCCTGGGAGTCTCTCCACTGCTTCCCGTATCCTCTAGACCCAGACCATGTTGCTCATGTCATACTGATCATTTAGTTAGCATCTGTTTCAGACATTTAAATGGAAAATGCCTCACATGATGCATTTATTTGATTAATGCAAAATCTGTCCTCCAAATCCTGAATTCAAACATCCCAACTGGAGCTTTGCAGCAACCCCCCGTGTCAACATAAACGTGCTTTCCCAGGCTAGGAGGCAAAGCACGGTTTTCTCTGGTCTGGAGGGAGAGAAGCACTTAACCCGCTCAGCACCTGGGGTGGGCTGTGCACCCCACAAGCCCAAAACCCCAGGGCTGCCACCAGCTGGGGAACCGCAGCGCAAGCAGAGCTCTTGGCACATCCAAGCCCTCCAGTCTGTGGCAGGGCAAGGATAAAAGGAGCTTTCTTGAATTTGGCTCTTTTATTCCAGTTACATAAAGCTGTTACCCAACTTCAAGAGAGCTGGCCTATACCCTGCTGGCTTCGGCTTGCATCTACCCTGACAGATAAGAGCCAAGCTGCCTGCTTCTGTCAGACAGCAAACAATCTGAGTATAGTAGGTGCTTAAAATATCTGCAGGAAGAAAAATCAATTAAAGAAATGAAGGGCTTCTGGGGGAGGCCAGGTGGTTAAGGACTGGGGGAGGGCGAGGACAGGAGCTGGAAGGGCTTTTATGGGTGGAGGATGCTTGGGTAGGGCAGAAAGGAATGGGCTGGGGGGGGGAAGAGGGAGAGGGAGAGGGAGAGGGAGAGTATGGGGTGATGCTGTGCTTTGGGGTTGCTGGCTCTGCATGAGGGAACCATCTCCCTGCTCCTATGTGTAAGCTGAGCCCCTGGGCTCTCTCTCTGTCCCTTTTATCTTGCCTTGATCCCCATTTCAGGTCTGTAAGGCAGTGTGTTTATAATCTGACTGCCTGGGTTGCTGGTGTGGGAGTAGGGATATCTACAAGGACTTTCTACCTGTGTTAATTAAGCTGGTTTTTAACAGGAAATCTCCTTGGGTAAAATCTAGCCCTGGTAATAGTTAATAGCAAAACTTTATTGACTATAGGGGAGCTAGGATGGTCCCTAATTAGTCTTTGATAAGCCTGTTATTTTTTTCCTGGCTCTCTGGACCCAAGGGCTCTGACAGTGGAACAGGGCTCACTCTGATCCTTGGTACAAGATTTGCTGTACCTTTGCTGGGGCTGCATGGTGCTGGGGCTGCACAGACCGGTGTCCTGTCCCCACGCCGTGGCAAGCACACGGTACAAGCCCTTGAGAGGCTGGGTCTCTGCTGTCCTCCCTGAGTTGCCACATGTGCCTGGGAAATCCCTGCGGATGTGCCGGGGCGGTGCGTGCCAGGGAGAACTGTGTGCCGTCAGCTCTGCAGCGAAGGCGCGTCCAAGCTGTGTGAGATCTCTGTAACAAGTAACTGCTTGAAGCCACCCCTTGTGCTTCTATCTTCTTTGCCAATATGGTGTTTCACCTGCCCCCTTGTTTGGGGTTTCAGCCTTAAAATCAAGATTACCACTGGCTCGGAGGCAAGTGGCAGCAGGAGCTACAGGAAAGTGATGGGTGAGGCGGTTTTGGGGACGGGCAGGGCTCCAGCAGTGCCCTGGTTTTATTTCATATTCCTTTGCTTCCTCTTTTTTAGTGCTGGTGAAAGAGCCAGGCTGAATGAGGTTGGGGTTTTACTGTTGAGGTTTTTTTAATGCTTCTTCCTTTTTCCTTTTTTATCAATAAGCCAACTTTGAACCAGAGGCAGTGAGTTTCCCAGCTGGTTTCTTTGGCGGATCTCAGTGACCGCAATAGCTGTCAGACACTTATACAGTCCTGCATTTTGTACAACTGAGCCTACATCCCAGTGTATTTACTAGAAAGTGTGTTAGATTCTGGCTGTATATGTTATATTCTGTCTGTTCCTTGTTTTCTAGCTTTCCGACTTGTTGGAGATGACCATTGAAATAAATAGCAGCATTGACAATGGTTTTGCTGTGGATTTCATGGTTTTGGTATTTCAGTAAAGCTCAGAGTGTATTTGTGGACACAGCTGAGGACATGCACCCTGGGGTGTGTAGCTGGCTGTTGGGGGGACCCAGGGCACCCTAAAAGTGCAGGGGGCACCTCCACGTCTGTGGGACCTTTAGGCAAATGAGTCAAAGCCTAAAGGCACTGTGGGCTTGATGCTTCCCACATGCATCTCCTGTAAATTACGGTCTGGAAAGCAGCAGGGTACCTTTGTGGATCTCAATGTGAAAATCTCAGTTGGCATTGGAGGAAAAAAAAATCTGCAAAACCGTACTAGCCCCTAAAATTAAGGGGGAAATCCTGGCAATGTAACCTCCCTGGGGTTCAGAGTTGGTGAATGTGACCCAGCATTTATTCAGGTTTAAACCCTCTGATATTTGAGACCCTCATTTTTGGGGCGAGCTGGCTGCTCATTATTGGATGCTTGGAGTCAGATGTTGCCACCAAAAGCCTTGGTCTCCCTGGACCACTGGTGGAAGTGGGTTGGCCAGGGCTGTGCTTCTTGCCTGCCCTCTGCCATAGGCAGATATTTACTCCAAGACAAAGTGGGGTAAGTTAAGCCCCATGTGAGCTGTGTTGGTTTAAATGACTCTGCAGAGATGCAAAGTAGTTGCTGGTCCATGGGCCCTCTCCATCAATAGCTGTGTCCGTCCCTGTGCCACTGTCTCTCTGGGTGGTTCCGAACTGGGGTATCAGTCCTGCGGTTTGGGTGGTGATGGCCCTGGGGAGGCATCCAGCACAGGGCGATGAGTTTGAAGAGCTTGCTTTTGCATGGAGCTGCCGGTTGTTCAGAATGATGCTGACAACCTGCTACAGCCTGCCCAGCGGCACACCCAGTGGATTTATAATGACCAGGAATAAACATTTTGGTAAAATGCTGGGGCGAGCCTTAAGGACATTTCAGCCCTTTCCCCTCAGGAGATATTAAGCAAACTGTTTGCTCAGGCAGCTTTTGATGCTGTGTTGGCCTGGCTAAACAAACAGCTGAATCCAGTCCAGACCTTCACAAAACCATCCACGTCTTTTTTTAAATCTCTGCACTTTCTCCGTGCATTGCAGCAATGCTCGTGCACCTTGGGGCAGGCAGCACACCCAGGGCAGCCAGGCTCCAGACCACGTGGTGAGGGACATCTGAAGCAAGACCCTGCCTGCTGGCTTCATGCAGAGCCAGACTTCAGCCCACCAAGCACCAGGTGAGATTTGTCGCCTTTACTTTCCAGCAGTGCAGATCAGTCTGAGTAGTGCCCAGAGGGGTTTGCTCCCGAGTCCTAGCAGGGTGTTTTGCTGGGGGCTTTCCCCTGTGGAGGAGGGCTTACTGCTCATCGCAGCATCACCTGCATTAGGTCATGCCCTCGTTGGGACCTCGTGTGCCCAGGACAATGCCCAGAGCTCACTGGTCAGCCCCATTTGTTTAGGGAGCAATCCCAGCACGCTCCTCTCCCTGCCAGGCAGGCCCCCCAGCACTCTTGTCAGCTCTCCAGAGATGATTAATGAATTCACTCCAGAATTTATCTCGCTTTCACATCTGCACGTTCTTGCTAAAATAACTTCATTTCAGCAGGTCTGGGATATCCTGCTGAAGGCTGAGATGGGCTGCAGGAGCTGAGCCTGGCCAACCTGAACCAAGCTCTGGGGTGCTCCCTTCGGCTGCTCGGTGCAGGGGAGGCAGGGGCTGGAGAGAGCAGTGAAACAGCATCGTCCTCCTCCTAACGAAGGGGTTAGCCCACAGTCTCACTGACCAGCTGCTGTGTTGCACTCCTTGCTGAGTGTCCTGCAGCTGTTTTGCTGCTGATTTCAGACCGATCTCAAAGTCGGAGACCCCCAAGTTGGTCTGACTCTCTGCTGCGGTGCAGGGCAGCACAGGGGATCCTCCAGAGCTGTCTGCTGGGATGGGACCCGCTTCAGGCTGCAGTGCTGGGAGGGTGAAGGCTGCGTGTTAACAGCAGGACTTCAACGGGACATCTCTCATGAGCCACTGAAGTATCTTCTGGCTGTTCTCAGGACCTCTCTGGAGTGGAAGAATGAGGATGCCCAAACCCTCCACTATCATCAGGTGCCTCTGAAACACATGAAGATGTGTCCTTCATTGACAGACCTATGGCAGTCTGGCTGGGAGAGTGAGACCAGGACATCCCCATGCCACCTCCTCTGCAGCCCGGCCAGCGCGGATAGGTGCTGGACACCCTCTTGCTGTGCTCTGCTCTGTCTCCAGGCTTTCTTTGCAAGTCACCTTTAGACATTTCCATCCAGATGTGCTTCTGACAGTCTCATCCAACATGCTGTAGCTGAAGCACAACGTTTTTGCCATCAGCCATGGATCTGCAGGTCCCCGATGTCCCCTGTGCCTCTTGCCCATCAGAGGCAGCTGTTTTGGCATCTGGCTCTTGGGGCTGCTGGTGGCTGAGCTGCGATGAGCTGTGGCATGTGGGCTCTAGGTGAAGGAGATCACAGCAATTGCGATGGCCTGGAGAGCAGAGCAGCCTCCTGTCCTGCCCTCGCTCCCTGTGCTGGTAGGGCGAGGGAGTGGGTCAATGGGCTGGTCACTTCGGGAGAGCCCATAACAAAGTGAGAAAAACTTCCTTTCCAGTGTCTCGTTGAATTTTTAGGGTTTGAATAAGGGCTCTCCCTGAAGCAGACAGGGACATCAGAGGCATCTTCAAAAGCAGAAAAATAGATGTTACCTGCTGTTATGCTTAAGAGAAAAAATGATGGATCCCAAAGACTCCTAATGCTCACTCTGGCCGCTTTAAAGCCTCTGAGATGGCAATGTCATTAGCTACACAGCAGGACGAGCATTATCTCTGCCTTCCAGTTTCCCCAGTCAAGTCATCCAAAACCACAGAAGCACCAGGAGATGACCCTGGGAGGGTATTTCTGTCGCTGATCCCTGCAGCAGGAGACGGTGGGCACAGTTCGCTGGGGCATGGGCTTTCCGTGTCCCACTCTCGTCGCCAGCCCAGAGCATGAAGGACACTAATGCTCTGTAGTTACAAGAATTATTTCTGGTTTTTTCCCAAATTGAAAAGCATTTCAGACTTTTTCAACTGCAAATCTCAATCATATTAAGGATTGTTTTTCATCAGTACCTGCACAGACTGTTTTGGAGGCTTACAGCATCTAAACCAACAGGCTGCCTGGGAGAATGTACCCTGCAATTTTGGGATCTGGTGTGCAGGAGTACAGTAAATATTTAAAGCCATCAGACTGAGGTTTCCAAAGGACTCTAAAGAGATTGATTTTCCCCAAACCCCTGCGACTGCAAATGGAAATTTCGTGCCAGCTTCCTTTCAGCCAGCATTTCCCAGAGAGTCTAAATGTAGACCTCAGATGTACTTGACGAAGTCGGGACTCGCAGTTCCCCCATTAGCCGCTGTGCCGAGATCCCTCTCCTTCTTAGCAGTAGCTGAAGTATGCGGGCTGCTAGCAACGACATGCTGTTCTGCTCAGACATGCCATGCTGTAGTTTTTCTTGTGATTCAGGATGTCTGATCATGTTATTCCTATTGGCTCCCTCTGTGCATCCTCCATATCTTATTTTTTTTCTTTTTGACTGAGGGTAAAATCTGGCATCCCCAGCCAAGCTCAGAAGTGCCGGGATCTGGGGTAGGACGAGGCTCCAGCTCCGTTTGGCAGGCTTACAGGAGGATGCGCTTGGCAGCCAGGATTACACAGCATGGTGGTGGAGCTCTCCTTCTTTAGAGCCTCTACCTCCAGGCACAGCGCCAAGTTGTGCACAACACCATAACCAGCACAACGCCAAGGCTCAGCTGGTGAGTGTCTGGCGCCAGAGCAAAGCCCAGCACAGGGATACGTGGCCACGGTCCTTCCCTGCAGCCAGCAGTGGCCACACAACCCCGTCTTCACACCCTCATGACACTCCATCAATTCACATGCACTGGGGTGATGTGACGGGGCGTCTTGCTGCTGCTTTTCGGAGCTTCTTGCAGGGCTGCACCTTGGGTGGTGGCACCAGGAGTTTGTGCTCTTGCTGCCAAGGTCCCTCTTCCCCTCAGGATGTTCCCAGGCTTTATGTGATGGCTGGTATGTCCCAGGCAGTGGTCAGTCTGTCTCCATCCCCAGCAGGTCACCAGCAAGGGAACAGTCCATGATGAGAACTGTTAATTGGGCAGACAATGCACCGGGCAGGGATTTGGGGAACCTACGTGTTTTTTCCCCGCTTGAGCACTGACCTGATACCTGCATTACTCCTAGTGTCTCCCTCCTGCTCTGGTTTGTCACATCCTTGTGTGTCTCTGCCCAGACAACTTGTGCTATGTGTAACTATGGTGTTTTTCCAGGGCTGGATGTTAACATTAGCGAGGAAGGACCTGATGCCAGGGAGCTCGTCGGGCTTCCTAAGCACATTCAGCAGGTGAGGACCAGAAGGACAGACACCCTGGAGCCTTTGGGTGGCATCCCTGCCCACCCACCCTTGACTCGCCAGCCCTGGTACCTACCCAGAGGCGAGCAGCCAGGTCAGACGAGATGATCACAGCACGTGAACCACCCCATGGCTGGCCATGGAAGGGCCATGGCCATGGAAGTGGTGGATGCCCCGGTGTGTGCAGCAGGGGGGAGCACCAGTGACCTCCGCCAACTGACCCGAGCAACCAACTCAGCTTTAAGCCAAAGAAATGGGAATTTGGATCCTCCTTGTGATGACAGCAACCGTTCCTGTCTCATGGCAGTGAACTTCAATAATAGTGATAGTCTTTTACCTCCTCAGATGCCAGAGCAGACAGGCACTGTTATCTTGGCGTTGGCAGTGGGGAAATGGGGGCAGAGAGAAGGTGCTGACTCGGTACCGGCTGGTGCAAGGCTACAGGCAGCTCTCCCGCTCCCAGCCAGGACGTGGCCCCTGCAGCCAGCAGCCGCTCCTGTTACGGACTTGGGAACGTTTCCCCAGCTCAGCCCAGAAACGCTAAAACAGGCTCTGCCTGTGCTTGCCCGAGGCAAGCGTGCGCGCATGAGCAGTCCCACGCCACGGAAGGCAAACTCTGCAGAATAAGGCCAAAGAGCACTGTCCCCGAACCACGTCAGGGAACATTGAAACAGCGCTGGCTCTAAAGAAAATCGGGCAGGATGAAAAGAAGAAACATAACAATGTCGATGCAAATTCAGTCTGAAATGATGTGAGTGAAATCCCCAAAGATGCAACGCCAAGAAAAATAAAACCCAACAGAACGTCAGAAAACCAAATTGCAACAAATAACATAAGGGGATGGGGAGGGGGAAAGAAGAAGAAAAGGACTAATAATGTGGAACAGGCAGAATAAAATGCAGGCGATCGGCAGAGGCAAGTGGCATCAAACCAGGCGGTGCAAATCCCAACGCCAGCCGGTCACCAGGAAAAACCCAGCGGGCGAGCGAGCGATGCGAGGCAGAACCAGGGCAGAGCGACGCTGCGCAGAGCAGAGACGGGGCCACGTGGAGGCACAACGGGCTGGCAGTAACTTGCAAACCAAACAGTGATTCAAGGGCAGGAATAAACTCGTCTGAAGAGCAGAAGGTAAACTGCAAAGCAGAGTGATGTCATGCCGAGCGCAAACAGCCAGGGCTCCTGGAAATGCAGCTGTTTGAGGCGGATTGACGCTCGGTGACAAAGAAAGCAGAGCTGGGACGAGCGCTGGGGATAGGGACCTGGCTCTGTGCACGCTGAGGCAACTGACTCCCAGGACAGGACTTGCGAGGTGCCTTTGCCATGGGGCTGCCAAACACTGCGCTCGCTGCAGCCACCCCCTTCTGCAGATGGGAAAACTGAGTCACAGGGAGAGCAGGCAGCACAACATGTCCCTGCTTTCAGGTGCCCTCCCTGATGTTCTCCCAACCCTGCTGTCATCCCAGGGCCAGGATGGGAGTGGGAGCATCGCTCAGACAGAGCCCTAACGCCACTGTCCTGTCCCTGCTGCCCCGCTCCCTCGGCTCTCCTCTAAACCTCCGCTTGCCTTTTACTACAACTGAAAAGCAAATTATAGAGCAAACCTTGATTTCTGCATTTTCCCTGGTGAAAGCATCAGTAAGGACCTGGCCCAAGGTCAGGCAGCGCTGGGGAGGTGGGAAGGGCAGCGTGGATGCCGGAGCTGGCTCCAACCGCTCCTTCCCGCAGTGCTCGTGTGGTGCAGGCAGCCCTCCCCGGCACAAAGCCCTCGATGTTAAATTCATGCTGCATGCCTTACAATAAATGGAGCTGCGGAGACAATAGCAACCCTGGTACATTTAGTACATAAATAACTTTAAAATATCAGTATTGTGGAAGGGAAATCTCTGTCATTTCACTGCAGTACTTTTCCATCAACGCCACGCGCTGCCTGCCCCGCGTTTCACGGCTGGGCAGGGAGGGATGTGCAGGCAGGAGAGAAGCAGAGCTTGCACAGGTAGGGCCAGGCTGTTTGTGTGCAACTGGGGCAGCCAGGGGTGATGTGGCTTCATCTTCCAACAGCTTCATCCAACCTTTTGTGTTTGGGTTTATGCTGGGTTAATTTTGACTATCACCCTGTAACGAGATGGGGAGAAACCCTCATCCCACCAGTGAGAGGGAATTTGGGCTTTAATGAGGCCCTGGCTTGAAGTGGCAAATATACCAGTTTTCCTTTTATTTTCATCAGGAAACCTTTGCTCTTGAAGGCTGAGTGACAGCGTGAAAGCTGAGAAGTCACCTGCGAGGGATCTGAACCGATACAGGCAAAGGCCAAGGGAAGCCTCTCCTGTCCCTTTTCTTCCTATGCTCTCAGCAGCCTGTTCCTGGGGACTTGGGGCCAAGGACAGCCCGAAACCACCCTGTCCCCATCCCATCCCCTGCCTCTCGACCTCCTCACAGTGGGGACAGCCTCAAAATAGTGCTACCAAAGCCATTAGTCATGCGAGGAACGTCACCCTGCAGCGGGATTCATCCCTCCTCTGTAAATAACTCCTTCCTGCAGCCTGAGTTGGAGGATTATTTATATCTGGCATAAATCGTCCCCAGCAGGAGAGTGATGGGAGGCCACGATGCTCTGGAGAACACCTCAGCATGGGGGACATTGTTCTCCATGGGGAGATGTGATGGGGTGGCTCTGGGCTGGAAACCCCCTGGGCCAGCCCTTGGGTCCAGGGTCTCAGGCACCGGGGCTGAGCCCGCCTGGGATTGATGCTCTAAAGGAAAAGCCTCTTGCACTGCCAGGCTTCCTGGAGCCCCAAACCTGAGTTAAAGCTGGGTTTGGGGACTGGCAGCTCCCAGCCCTGCCTGGGCTTGGGGGCACATGAACATGCCGAAGAATCCCTCCAGTGCCAGCACTGCTGGGTCCCCACCACTGCATGCTGTTCAGGGGCTGCTGCTTGGGTCTCCGCTGGGGTTCAGAGCCAGCGCTGCCTCTCAGAGCCAGGAGTTTTATCCCCATGGGTCCCTTTGCGCCCTAATATGTTGCTCTTTAGGGCACTGTAGGAGATGTAGCTGTTACACCAGCCAGGGAGGGGGTCCGGTGGGGCAGCGTTTACCAGCTAGAAATTACTTCCCTTCCTTTTAAATGTTGTGCATTGAAGCTTTTATACACCGGTGCCTTCTGCAAATTAAAAAAAATAAGCGTGAGAAAAGGAATAAATATTTAAACGGTAAGAAGGCCATTTAGCCTCTCACAAACATCTATATCCCGGAGCAGTTTCTTGGCGAGCAATTTGCGTTTCATTATGGGGAGAGTGGACATGTGCTAGCAAAATTCATCCTTTGTTTATACCTCCAGTGACCGAGGCGCTAAGCAGCCTTCCTATCTTTTTACAGCAGCCTCCCAGCAAATCAACCCGCTCCATGGCCCATTAAAGCCTTTAATCAGCCACCTCGGTGACTCGCAGCAGCCGAAACACAAACAAACCCCACCGCGGCGTTAGGAGGACCCAGCGCTGGGCTTTTGGGAGTGAATCCTGCTTTCAGTGGGGGCTCGGTGTGATGGGGGTCCCAGCAGTGTCTCGGTGCCTCCAGGTGCTGCCTCGTCTCTGCGTGCGGGGATGAAGATGCTCCCCAAGCACTCAGCTGGCGAGGCAGGAGGGCATGTCCTCTGCGGAGCTCCGCTGGGACCAGGTATGGGAGGGGCCATGGACACACTTCTCCGCTAGGAGCAAAGCCCATGGCGCGGGGCTTGGGTATGTCCCATTGGTGGCAACTGGAAGTGATGGAGGGCGAGCAGGAGTGGGCAGTTTCATGGGGCTGTATCCCATGGGGTTTTGGACCTGCCCTTCTCCTGGCTTCCCAGCTCCCCAGTGGAGAGGCTCAGGCTGGCAGGGATGGGACCCAGCCCAAATCCTGCCCAAGCCCCGGCCACTATGGGGGAAGCAGGAGCTTGACCCTGTTTATCTTCTGTAGCGAGGATGGGAGAGGTGGGAGCAGCAGCGTGGCTGGTCCCCAACCCAGCCATGGCTGGACTTGTCCCCAGCCAACCGCCCGTGCCCCAGCAGAGCAGCAGGCAAGCAAGTAAAAGCCAGCTCACACCTATGCTTTAAGCCGTGCTGTTTTCCAGAGCCCAGACCCTCTGCCCCGAACGAGCAGTCTAATGAGAGCCTGTGATACAAGGACTGCCCACGTGCAGCTACAGACCCGAGGAGGGGACGGCTGGGTTTAATCAGCCCTCCATGCTGAAGGATTAACAGCAGCAATCTTGTTTCCAGCCAACCTCCAGATGATACAACATAATAAGACATATAACAGCCTCTTGGAAAAAAGAAAGTTATAGTTCCCACAGCAACCGTAACTCAGCCATATTACACATATATATATATATTAAGGCATAAATTTAACAACATATATTTTAATGCAAAATACCAGCAATGCACATAGGGACAAATAACAGTGGTTGAGGGATCCATAACACTTGGCTCTCCCCGCTTCCTACTGCTTGAATCTCACCAGCAGCGGCATAGCGAGGAAGATGAAGCCAGCCCAGTTGTGGACCCTCTTCCTCCTGCTCCCACATTTTGGCACGGGGCACGGCGCAGGGACACGCACACGGACCTGTCTGAGTGCACAGACATCCCCATCCGTGCACCTATAGGTGGTCATCCACGTGCGCAGACGTGGCGCGATGTATGGAAAAGCTATATAGCGTAATAGCCTCTCTCACGGGGCACTGACAAATGCGCTTGGATGCGGCAAGGATTTCTCCTGTTGCTCATCAGGCTGAATGCAGCATGAGATCCTTTCAACAGATTTCTGTTTTTTTTTTTTCAACTATCTATCTGGTGGAATTGCACAACGGGGATATAATTCTGCATTACATTTTATGATATGGCTCAAACCCATGTCATTTTAGCTCATTTTGCCAGCCATCTTCTGAATGCCAGCAGCAAAGCATGCGCGGTGCTTTCCCTGCTAATGCCACACAAGTTGCTCCTGACGACTTCCAGGGGATAATTGCAGCTGCCGTAACAGAAAACGTTGCGTGGGCAAGCTCCGATCTGGTTGCTGCCTCCCAGGTCCCTTGCAAATGGAGGTCCGCTACTCAATGACATTCCCTGCAAATGGAGTGGTGTGGCCAGCGGCACGCATCCTGCCCACACCATCGCTGCTTTCCCTCCCAGCCACCCAAAACCCATCCTGGAGGAAACAATTCCAGCTGGGGAAGGAGGGGGAATTAATGCCATAAAAGTACCTGAGAGGCTCTGAGCATCAGGGTCCTGATGTGGCACAGCTGTGCCCAGGACTCCTGCTGCTGGGGCAGGTGGGTGCTAAGGAGGTGGGAGCAGCCTCACTGGGCACCTTCCCCCTTAGCTTGGGAGATGCATTTAAGCTGAGCCCCTTCTCCTTGCTTGAGCTGTGGGGTGGCTTTGCTAGGTGCCTCACCAGCCCTGCTCTGTGAGCATGGTCCCCAGGCTTGTCTGTTGTTCTGCTCTGTTGCTGTGGCCTGGTGATCCCCAGGCTGTGGCCAGTGCTATCAGCGGGCTGGCTCTGCTCACCTCTCACAGGTACCATGGGTCTGGACCCTGGGGGGGCTCTGCTGCTGCGTGGGGGGCCCTGAAGCAGGGACGTGCCTGCTTCCTCTGCCTGTAGCTTTTCGTGCCTATGTCTTAGCTCTACGTGGCTTTATATCATCTTGGTACTGCAATAATGGGAGCTGAACTACTGGCTGCAGTTACGGCTGATGTTGCCTGAGTCTCTCTGATATAAGCACCTATATTTGCACTTACATTAGTTTGCTTAATTGCATTGTCCCATATACGGCTGCATTATGGGGAGGGCTGGTCTGTGCTATGATGCCTTGCTGCACTGCCATGGCCCCTCTCCCGAGATCCAGCGAGGAGGCAGGGCCAGGATCTCTGCAAGTCTGAATTTTGCACTGCCTGATTTAAAAAGATATAGATATATATGTATGCATGTGCACTGTTTACAAAGCAATCCCAGCTAATCTCTCTGTCTAGCCAGGGCTTTAGGATGTCCTTTCAGCAGGGATTTGTAGAGTTTGCTACAGTTATTTCCTAAGAATGCATTACCCAGGGTTTTGGATGAATAATGTAGGTCCTTGTTCAGCAAGTTACTTACAAGTGTCGAACCTTAAACCGCTGAAGTCAATGGATCTACTTGTGTACTTAAAGTTAGGCACAGGCTTAAGTGCTCCAGTAAATCAGGGCCTTATAGCCTAATCTGGCACTCCTAATAAGGTCTGCTGATATAAATAGCAAACGGTATTGACCCAAGGGTATGTTTGCCTTGGTCAGTGCTGCATCCTGCAAGACAAACGCTGATGGTGGCGGCAATGAGACCGAAATGTCCATGTGGCTTTGCTCCGGGTGTCCTCAGCGGATACGTGGCACAACCCCCCCTTACAACAAACACCGGGTAAACTCAAAATTACCGATGCTCCTGGCCATGGGTCTGTGCTTTGCAATCTTGGAGGGCTTTTGATTTTAAATCCCCGCTCTCAGGAGGGGCAGGCAGTCCCTTCCTCCCTGGAGGTGACAGATACGAGTGCCAAGTGCCCTTCCAGGAGCAGCTGAGCTGACCTAAGGGTTTGCTGCTGCCGGGAAGGAGAGGGGAAAGCCTGAGCACAAATGCTCCAGCTGGCACTGCTGGCTGCCCAGGGCCAGGAGCTGGCTGTCCCCAGGGTCCCCTGGGAGGTCCCTCTGTGCTGTGCACTGCTGTTCCTCTACCACAGGGGAGGACAGGGCTCCCCGGGAAGGGTTTCAGAGCTGGAGCTGGGCAGAGGTGCTGCAGAGCCCTTTGGCAAAGCTTGCAGGAGTAAAATCCCAGCTCTGCTCCCTGCAAAACCCCAAGGCGAGTGTGGCCCGGCAGGTGGGTCCTGCCGACCTCCACTGGCCCTGCTTTGGCTGTCACTGGAGAAGTGGGTCGCCGGGCTCGCTCTAACGTGTGCGGAGCCATCCCGACCACCCGGGCAGCTTCGCCCCCGAAGGCTGAGCTGAATAAATGGGAAGCGCAATAGATCTCCCTTGGCTGTTCTTGGTACAGTGCCCTCGGTGGAGCCACGGCTGCGGCTCTGCCCAAGTCAGTGGGAGCACGTGAAATACTTTGATCTTGTCAAAAGTGATTTTTGATTTTTATTAATTGATTTTGGCTCATGTGTCTGCACAGGCAGAGGGACCCCTCAGAGCAGGAGGGACCCATCTTGGAGCACAGCCCACGGGCACAGAGCAGAGGTGGTGTCCTGGTTTCGGCTGGGAGAGTTAATTTTCTTCCTAGTAGCTGGTATAGTGCTGTGTTTTGGATTTAGGATGAGAATAATGTTGATAACACACTGATGTTTTAGTTGTTGCTAAGTATTTCTTATACTAAATCAAGGACTTTCTAGCTTCCCATGCTCTGCCAGGTGCACAAGAAGCTGGGAGCGGGCACAACCAGTCCAGCTGGCCCAGGCTGGCCCAAGGGCTGGTCCAAACCATATGATGTCATGCCCAGTATAGAAACTGGGGGAGTTGGCTGGGGGGCAGCGATTGCTGCTTGGGGACAGGCTGGGCATCGGTCAGCGGGTGGTAAGCGGTTGCATCACTTGTTTTTTCCTGGGTTTTGTTCCTCTCTTTTTTTTGTTGTTGTTGTTTTCCTTTTCACTACAATTTTTTTTTCAGTTATTAAATTGTTCTTATCTCGACCCATGAGTTTTCTTACTTTTGCCCTTCCAATTCTCTCCCCCATCCCACTGGGGCAGCGGGGAGGGCGAGCGAGCGGCTGTGTGGTGCTTGGTTGCCGGCTGGGGTTAAAGCATGACAGGCAGTGTTTCAGCAGAGATCTAATTAGTGGTTCCAATTAGCCCTGATTTCCTCGTCACCTGCAGGTCTCAGCTACTGCTCAGGCTGCATTGCAGAGCTAAAACATCAAGGGCTACATATGGGCAAGGATCCCCCACAGTAAAAGCACCCTGGGATGGCGCAGCCCTCCTCACCTCTCTGTTTCCACGTCCCCTGCTCGTCCAGCCCGGCTGCAGGGATACCAGTGGGCACGGGGGAGCAGGCGGGGAGGGAGAGGAGTGCTAATTAAACTCTTCTCTAACCTCTGCTGTGCTTTGGCTGGCAGGGAGCTGCTCCAAGGGGAACAGAGTCATGGTAGAGTAGAAAAATGAGGACATGGGGTAGAGGGGCAATAAGGCATAAAATCACAGCTGGGCAAAAGAGGATGGAAAACACTTCCCAACTGTGAGCTTTGCTCTCTACTTTTTTTCTTCCCTGAGCAGCCCTGGGAAGTGATGGTCCCAGGCCACAGCCAGCCCGGCCTTCCTGGCACAACTTGTCCCATACAAGAAGCAAGAACCAAAGTCACGTCTTTATCTCAGACCTGTTAGGAAGTGGCTGGGAGAAGCAGCGTGGTGGTTGGGTTGCCCTTTGGACAACGTAGAGTGGGATAAAGCAAAGCCAAGCTTAAAGCACATAAACCCATGGTTATCCTGGTGAAGAGGGAGTCACAGGTGCGGTGCAAAGTAGAGGGAGAGACCGTGCTCCCTTGGAGAGGTGGGTGGGCTCTGGCCGTGGCACTGGGCGCCTACAGGCAAAAGTCTTCATCCCCTTTCACGCTTCCTTCCCTGTTCTCCAGAAAAGCTCATGCTTCCCATGATTGCTTGGACAAATTCTTGTGAGCGAGCCAGCATCTCTCCTCTTGTCTCTTGTAATTACTGTCCCAGCGTTCTCCTTGAGAGAAACCATCTGCTACTTCTCCGTCACCAGTCATCTTCCCATCTCCCTGCCCTAGCCCTTTCCCCAGAGAACATGGCTAATCATGCTGATAGTCCATCTCCCGAGGTCCCGCGCTGCTCGTTATGCTCAATCAGATCAAAGGCGGCTGCTCCAGGGGCTGATGCACCAGCCATGTGCTCAGGGGGCTCTGCTGGCTCCCCCCAGCCTCGGACACACTGGCCAAGAAATGAAAAGCCAGGCTGGTGCTCCTCGCTATGGGCAATGGGAGCTGGTGACCCCGTAAACCCTTGCTCCCCTCTCTTCATGCCTTGCTCTGCTGAGCAGACCAAGGCTGTGGCTGTAGGGGAACCCCAGGACCTTTTTGGAAGTCAGCTGGGGGTGGTGGGTTGCCGCCGGGGAGCAGGGGCTGGGTGAGGATGGGCAGCCCGTGGCAGATATAGGGGGGCCAGCCCAGCGCAGGACAGCCGGGAGCACTGGGGTGACACTGGCTGCTGTTTGGGGGTGTAACAGCCAAAACAAACGGTTTTGGGGTCAGAAACGATGCATTTTGGAGACCTTTGGGCTCCCAGGAGCAGCAGGGCTGGGCTTTGAGTCGATGCCGTGGCAGCGGCGCAGGCGGAAAGCAGCACAGCACTCGGCTGCACCACAGTGCCCGGTGTTATTAGTCTCTTTCTTTTAATCAACAGCAAATGAGTTTCTGGGGGCTATTCCCTCGCTGCAGGATACCAGAAACTTTCATTGAAGTCAATAGAAGTTACTTGTACCCTTAGGCAGAAGGCTGTGGTCCTGGGAAGCTGCTAGGGAGCCGTGATTTATGCTGCGTGTCGCAGACTCAACCAAAGCAAGCACCTGCCTCTTGGTATAATTCAAAACTAAATGTACATTTATATAAAAAAATACAGTAAAACCATCATATTTTATTAGGGGAGGGCGTGCGATAAATTTTTACGTCAAAGCTTCCAGCAGCCAAAGATGAAAAGCGTCTTCAGGAAAATCACTGCCACAGAGATAGGCTTTCATTGTGCCGTATCAGGTAGCTCGTTTGTATTTTTAAGGAATCTCATTAGAGCATTAAATGATCTGTAAAGGGTAAAACACCATTTTTTTTCCAGTAGCTCTCGTGCTGGCCAAGCTTGGAGTCACCATGGAGCAGGGGGTGGTGGACACGCGGCCCTGGGCACACGCTGAGCCCGTTGAGGCTCGCTCTGCCCCGCAGCCCCGTTCCCGGCCTGTCCTCTGAGCCAGGCGAGAACGCTTGTTGTTTATTCATGCTGGCAAACATCCTCCTAAAAGCCCCTATAAAATTAATTTTCTGACTGTTAATCAAAAATTATTGTCTACAAAAATATACGTACACCTCCTCCAGAATTTATCCCAAGGCTTTATTTGTATCCCTGTGCCTGAGCCAGGTGCCGCCTGCAAGTCTCCTCCGGCCGGCTCCTCCGTGGCTTTGCATTTGCATGTAAGCGGTCCTGTTTGCCAAGCACCACGTGCCGACTCCTTGCAGGCAGCCTCCAACCCTACGGGCTGGGAAACCCGGCTCCTGGCTTTTGCTCCTGCGTTCTCCCCCCAGTCCTGCTGTCCTCGCTTCATTTGCTTTCGTCCAAGAGCTCGCGCCGCTCTCCCCTCGTGAAAGCGTCTGCTTGCCCATCTGCGAGGCTTTGAGAAGGGCTTCCCAGGCTCTGAGCGGCCCTTCTGCTCCAGCTCCTGCTCTCCCCTCCCAAATCCCACACTGTGACTTTGTAAGGCAGCTGTATGCTGCAAATGAATGATTTTTTTAAAGACAACCAAGCACGTAACATCAGAAATTCTTAAACTGTTCCAAGGCCAGAAATAAAATCTACACCTGAAGTCATGGAAGTATTGCAATGCAGTGTTTCAGGGTTAAAACTGCTTGAGAGTTGGCGAGGATGGTTTAAGCATTTACAAGCTATGAGGCTCACTGTATGAAGGAAGAAATAAAATGGTCAGGACAGCAAGGCATGAGTGGTTTTGCAGACGTTTGTCCCTCTAGCAGCATTTCAAGGACATCTGGCACCACCTAGACTTGAGCAGCTCAGCGAGTGCAGCAGCTCTGCGGAGAAGCCAGGGGACCCGCAGCAAGACGATGCGCCGAGGGGACAGGTCTGCAGCAGGGATCAGCCCTCGTGCGAGGAAACCCTTTGCAGTGAGCTCCAAAAGCTCCCGTTCGTCCCAGTCCGGAGTGTGCGGTTGCTGCATCTCCAGCAACGCAGGGCCACCTGCAAGAACCAGCCCGGTGGGCCAGGAGAGGCGCGGGGAGGGAGCCGATCTGCAAACCTCTGCCATCTCTCTGTTATCCTGCGTGTACCGGTTCCCAGCAGCACACCGTTAATTCCCCTGAAAGCTTGCAATTCATTATTTTATAAGAAGATTGGTTTTCACAAATGAGCAGCTTTTAAAAACATCTAAATGTACGTAATCAGAGGCTTCTGAACTTAGCCAAGGTTGGACATAAAATAAAGGTGTGCGGTTGCTTTGCTTGCATGCATACTACATTTTTGAAAAATGAGTAATTCACAGAAAATTATCCCCATCCCTGCACAAGAAGGACTTGCAAAATTTGTGAAGTGCTCAATATTTTTTATGAAGTGTTTCTAACCCTCTTTTTTTGTGAAGAAAAGCTTGGCAGGGGAGAGGCTTACCTGCTCATAAATTAGCAGGCAAATTAAAGAGGATGTAGAGTCTTTTTTTTTTTTTTTCTCACTACGTTTAACCCAGCTCATGCTTTTAAAATATTTGGGGGTGGTAGTGCTGCGATGGTGCTCCAGGAGGGAAGATTTGGGTGCCAGGCATGAGGCTGGGACTGGCCAAGGAGTAAACCTGGCTACGCCCGACTTGCCTCCATCGCATCGCTTGGGTCCCTGCCCTGCATTTACAACCGGGAAAGGAGAAGCGTCGCTGTGTCATTAGCTGCTAAAGTGCTGACTGATGGAGCCTGGGAGCATGTACCAAGGGCAGGATCATTTTATACGTGGCCTGGATCCTATATTTTTCTGCTGGCTTTTGCTCCCAGGCTCCGTGACACTTGGCTGGGCCGTGAGCAGCTCAGCTTTGGCAGCCTTTGCCCTCCAAACGTGCTCCTGCGTCTCGCGCCGTGTGGCTGCTGGCGCTGCCCATTGCAAAGCTCCGTTAACCGGTGTTTCGGCCTCTCATTAAAAAGGGGGAGGAGGCTGGAAAAAGGAACCTCAATTAAGGGAGGTGAAAGTTAAAACATCAAGAAAAGCTTTTAATTGAAGAGCAGCCCTGCAGGGAAATGCAAAAGTGAGTCGCTTGTTTGGCAGTTTTACAGATGGTGATAATGTCACACTTTTTGGAGAAAGGAGAGGGAAAAAGAAAAGCTAGCTGGGGTGGTCAAGAGCATTGAAGAAGAAGTAGGGCGCGCACAAAAGCAACGAGAAGGGAGAGAGAAAGTGCCGCTGAGTGTTGGCTACTGGCTCCCCATCGCAGATGGCCTTGTCCCTGGGACCCGGCACCCCAGCCCCGGGGTGCAGCCGTGCTCCTCGGAGTCTCCCACAGAGAAGCCCCATTTGCCTGACCGAGTGTGTGCGACTCCCCAGGCTATGGAAAAGTTTGCACTATTTAACCCAAAACGTTAAGGAAAAATACAGTTTCCTATTAATCGTATCACGGGTCTCACGCAGCATCAGCGCAGCAACCCCAGCCGGTTTGCTGTGTCTGCCCGGATCCTGCCTTGGCAGCAGGGACCCGAGGGAGCAGGACTTCTGCTACAGCCCTACAGTTCTCTATTTTCATTTGACTTTGTTTATTCTCCTCTTTCCACTCTTTCCTCACTTTTATAATTCTAGCTGCATTTTTTTTTGTTGACCCTGTTCCCCCATCCTGTCCCTGGGGGCTCGGCCCAAGTGAGGAGACGCAGCCAGCAGCGGCGTTTTGCACAGAAACATATTCCACATCTCTGTAGTTTATGACCTGGAGGAACAATTAAAGGGAGGTTTGAATCCCCCCTCTACATCCTTAGAGAAACCATCCCCAAAGCTCCTTCCCTTTGCAAATGGGGTGGGAATAACTTAGGTAATTCCATATTTTGCCATTGCTGGATTTTGGTGAGCTCAGATTTTTGCTTGCAAGGTTTTGCCACTAATAATTCCTGGTGGGCTCTCAGCGTTTGCTCTCTGACATCCCAAACCCCTGATTGCCACTCCCAGGAGACGTTGCCCTTCACGGGACAGGGTTGCGATGGCTCTTGCCCATGAACTCACAGCTCCCAGGAAGCAATCAACATTTTATTTTCTTTTTTAGGATATGGTCACCAGGGCTGAATTTCTCTGGTTACGAGCACACCATCACTACTCCGTCCCTGTGCTCGCTCACGCACAGAGCACAAAGCCAGCACAGGCTCGCTGGTGGAAAGCACCTTGAGGAGTGCAAGGTATGGCTCAACCCCAGCTTAATCGGTCTCAAGAACGTAAATATTCTTGGAGGAGGGAGTCACAGACGTGGAGGTCGCATAGCTCTTGAGGTTCACCTCGGTTTTATCTCAGCTCCAAATTAGTGGGAAGGGTCAGCTGCCGTTCTCGTTAGAAGGATGCTTCTCTGAAGGGCACCTCGCAGCGAGGAGGTGGAAACCTTGGAGCTGCTGAAATGGAGGGGTGTGCTCCCTTTGGCAGCACCCGTGCCCAGGGCTGAGTTTTCATTAATATCCCAGTGAACTGGTTTGCAGACAGGAGCGTTAATAAAAACAGGACGTTTTTACCAATCTGATCCTGCACTGAGAACCACGAGATCGGTGGAGGATCATGAAGAATAACACTGAAATTACAGAAATCTCAGGGCAGGCTGGGAGCCAAATCCAATGCCAGATTTGTGGCAAGCCAAATTTTAAGTCATCTTTTCCCTAAAAGCCTTTTCTTGGTTTCATGCTTACTAAATCAAGGAAGGAGACCTCCACATCCGACCAAAACTAACCCGTCCGGCTCAATTCTCAAATTCTGGCTGGCACACGCTTACAATGAGATGCTGAGGAACAATCTGCAGCTGGGGAGTTATTAGCAAAAATTATTCAGTGAGTGGTTTGGAACAAGGAATAAACTTGAGAAACTTCAGCACTTATTGGCTGATCACAGGGAAAAGAGAGAGAACTCGGTGCCTGAATTATTTGTGATGAGTTAATTACGCCAGCAAAGGATGATGGAAGATAGGAACAGCAGTCAAAATTTTCTGCCTTTTTCCACCTACGCAGTTTTCTTAGATCCACTCAAAATTAATGTGGTGTTCAATATCAGACCCTCTCAAGTGCCGGGTGACTCTGAGCCTAACCATTTTTTGATTTACTACTCTGTCCAGTAGTACTGTGCCTTATTCTTTTGGATCTCTCCAAGATGTAAATCAGGTGGGAAGTGAAAGGCTTTGATAATCCAAGGTCCTGCTTCTGCAGGGGAGGTGACAGCCCTCCCTAGATGACCCTAAACACTTCAAGATGGGACAGAGCTTTCACCCAGTAAGACCAGCCTAGAAATAATGCAGTCATACAAAACCAGAAAGCACAATGCAAAGCCCGGGAGGTGGTGGGAGAAGAAGATGAGGCTGAAAGACCATGAGCTGAGAGCTCCTGGGGACATTTGGGGCTGGGAGACATGAGGCCAGGAGGAGCATCTCCCATCAGGGTTGAGCTTGGTGAACCGAACCTCCCCGCAGCCCTGAGCAGGTTTGTCCATGCTCAGCCCCTTGGGACTGGCACTGGGGAGGGTCTCTTCCCAGGTACTTGCAGGATTTACACCGCTCTAATTTTCCATCCCACTAAAAACTGCAGATCTCATGGCAAAGCTGTTTTCCCATGAGACTTCCACTGAATCTTGCACATCCCAGGGGGCTGCAGAGCACCCAGCAAGCTCTGGTGTGTGTAGGCTAAGCTAAATCCAGAAGCACACAGGGTATTCCCCACGGGGGGTGCATTACCTGCTCTGGCACACACAGCAGCTACCGTCTGAGCAGAGATGAAAACCCTGCTGGGATCAGCGCACCTTTAATTAATGGCAATTTTGCAGAAAATACTCTATGTCCACAATGACCCTGTGAAGACTTGAGGCACGCTCTCTCGCTCTGTGTTTTTTTAATCACATGCACTGGGATTTATTGAGACATCCAGGCTGTTTTCTGAGCTTTAGGAGGCTCTTTCTATTACAAATCCATGGATTTTTATGCATTCGGTAATGGATTTCTGATGGAATTTTGAAACTAGAAAGAAGCCACTAGCGGGGACTCTTCAGGGCATCGCTCTTGGCACCTAAAGAAGAAAAAAAATAGAGAGGGAAAAACTTAATGAAAATATATATTTGTATAAACAATCAATGAAGATCGTGTTTGTGTGTTAAACAACCACCTTGAAATTGGTCTGTCTCAAAGGACTGAGCAATTGCAGACTACCTTAGCATGAATGATTTATGACATTCATGAACTTGGCAACTGCATCAGTTTTCCTAAACCTGGCAGCAAACACCACCTGCATATTAAGTGAAGATTTATGATTTATAAAACTCACCTCATTATGCAGAGGAACATGAATTGTCTTATGTGTGCAGTCTATAACTCCCGGGACAGATGAAAAGGCAGCTATGACACACAATTTATGTGTTCTTGCTGCTGAAGTCGGTGAGGGAAAAACAGGGAGAATAACTAGGTCTTTGAGTCGGGTATCTTCAAAGCTGTCTGTGTCCCTCTCCCTCCCCCCAGAACGATGCTGTGGCTAAAATTGCCTGCTCTCTTGGAGGGAAGGAAAAAAAAAAAAAAAAGTCTTGCAAAGATTAATGGTGGAGGTCATTTGAATCAATGTGCTAAATGATGCCCTCCCTCCAAAAAACACAGGGACAGGAAGTATCTGAGATGCCTCCATGGAAATAACACGCCTGGTGTTGAGCTCATTGCTCGTATTTTTCCCCACCCTGTCCTTTTCTGATCTTTCTCACCCAAGGACGCAGGTTCCCAGCTCCGAGGAGTGAAGAGTTTTGGTCTCGAGGAGACCAAAATGTGGCATGCGGTTAGGTGTGGAGCTCACGTCCCCCAGAAAGGACTGAAGCAGAAAGCATGTGAGCCCAGGGTACAGCTGGTTCCCCTCATTTTGGGCCAGGAGAGCGTTTGAGAGGCTTGAAAACAGACAGGGCTGATGGACTGAAAAACAAGTGACATGATCCAAGGAGGAAACGCCCCAGGGCAGAATTCACCCCTGATCTACCACGTGAGTTTGAGTGAATTGTGATTTGTGTGTCTCGTTTCCTCATTTGCCCAAAAAAAAAAAAAAAAATGCCCAGAGAGCAGATGCTGGTACAGTTTGATAAGTAGTGCTGTTGGGGGACTGTCAGAGGGCCCTGGAGCTCTCTGGTTACTGCTGAGAGGAGGAGAAATCCCAGCCCAGGGGTTCCCCTGCGTGCCTGGGGCACCAACGGGCACGGACAGCCCCTCCTTTGCTGCCTCGGCTTGGGTAGGGCTCCCACAGACTGGACAGGAGCGTCTGTGCTGTCCCCAGGCTCCTGGATGTGTGCCCGTGGAGCGGTTGCTGCAGCAGGGCTGGAACACCCGTGGGGACGGCAGTGCAGGGACATTGCTGCTGGGGGCCAAGGCGCGATGCCCGCTTGCCCCACCAGCCTCAGCTTGCCCCAGCCTTGCTTCTGGGCCTGGCCAGTGGCTCGCAGGCAGGACACAGGGGTGCAACGGGCTCCCTCTGCACCTCCTGCTACACAGCAGGGCAGCCACGTGTGGGTATATCTGATCTGGCCAGGCAGCACCTTCCCTGCATCCTCGCCAGAACTGCGTCCTTTTGAAGGAAGGGATGTGACCTGCGAGCGGCAGTTTAGAGCACGGTTGTCTGAGCTGGCCCCTCAGCCGTGCAGCGTGTGGCTAATTACACCCAGGGGTTTTGGCTTCTCCTGCAGGAGAAAAACATGTGCGAAGACTTTGGGTTCGTAATTGGCTGCAGTGCTACTTAAATCAATTTAAGCCACCTCCATGCCTGGTCTGGCTGCTTGTGTCCAACCTGTGCTGCAGTTGTCTGTGCAGGGAATCGGCTTGGGGAAGTGAGCTGGGGAAAGCCAGCCTGGTGAAAGGCGAAGGGGCAGAGAGCCCTCCGGCAGCCCGGGTTCCCACAGCCCGCCAGCCGAGCACCCCCTGCCCCCAGGCAAGCAGGAGCTCCCTCCCAGAGATCCAGACGTGGGGGTCTTGGAGGTGTCCTCCTTCAGCAACCAAGGGGTTGGCTTGTGCCAAACGTGTCTGTACCCTGGCATGATGAGAAGGCTTGGCTGAGCGGGAAGGCTCAGCAGGAGGTGGGGAGCCGAGGCTGGAGGCGGTCTGGATGTGTTCTCCTGCTGCTGCCTGGGGGGGACACAATTCACTGTTTATTTTCTGCAGTAAAAACCTGCACTGAAGCTCTTCAAAATATATGTTGGTGCTACTCGAAAGGAGGGAGTCAGGAACGTGAATGATTTTATGTTTTCTTCCCTCCTTGTCTTATTGCCAAGGTAGCAGGGAAGGAGCATTTCTTCTGTCTAAGCGCAAATCAGGCATTTTTCTCCTCCAAACGTTACCCTTTTGTTTCTCCCCTGTCTCATGAGGCTGATTTCAAAATGAAATTGCTGTAACTGTGCGTATTAAATAAACTGCAGGCTCTACCTGGGCTGGGTGTGTTGGCAGCGGCTGATCCACCAGGAGCTTCCTGGCACAGGCCCTGCCAGGCAGGGAAGAGTCTTTCTCTCCTGGCTCCGTATTCAGACAGTCAGCACAAAGCAACGCGCGTTGGCACAGAGGAGCTGCACAAGGTTCACGGCATTGTAGCTTACAAAGGAAAGGACGTGTCTTTGGGAAGTAACAAAGGAAATAGCAAGTATGTATCAATGGAGTGATTTATATTGTTTTCAGAATAAGAAGCTGTATTCTTTCTCAAAAGACAAAGATGCTGCCTCAGGACTTATGCACTGGCTGGGGAGTTTTGCATCCTCCGAGCTGCATTGGGAATGGGAAGCGATGGTTCTCGGCTGGTGGGTACAAATCCAGACAGCAGGTTAAGCTAGCACGGGTAAAAGGACAGCGGGCAACGGGTGCTGCGAGGAACCGACTCAGAGGGAATAGTGCGGTAACGCACCCTCGTGATGGCCTGGAGGAGGGAGTACAGAGCACTCCAAGTTCCCGTGGCTGCAAATTTGGTGACTCTGCAAATACCAGAGAGGGCAAAAAGAGCAGAGAGGCTGGGGAGGACGGGAAGCTAGCGGTGAGGGAGAGATTGATGCCAGCAGAGGCATGCGTGTTGCAGGGGACTGATCCTTCCAAAGCCATTTAATGAGGGAGAAATTAGGGAAGCGGACATGGGGAAACATGTTTGGGTCTCGCGCTGGGATGCTGGAGGGTACGTGGGAGAGCGGATGAGCCTATTCCGAGACACCAGGCCAGAGCAGAGGACTGGCGTGTGCTGGAGAACCCCATCGCGAGCCAGGGTGAGAGGATGAATACAGCCCTGCTCAGCAAAGGGCAGAGAGGAGACTTGTGCCAATGCACATACAAGGTGAACCCTTAACAGAGGGGTCCCCAGGGGCTTCCCCTGCCTGTGAGGTCGGTGGGCTGAGCCCCGTCAGCCTCCCGCTGTGGCACGGCTTGGCTACAGGTGACCTTCAAGCCAGCTTGTCCTCTCAGCAGGGCTGAGACCAGCCTTCAGAGCCGCAGCATCCTTCCCAAAACCACTCTCTCTTTGTACCTCAGCCGCTTCAGATCAGGGTAAAAAAATCTGCAGAGTACAGCATTTGGAACTTTTCATTTGTAACACACTAATTGCCCTCATTATTATGGTTCCTGGAGGCACCTCAGATCCTTATTACGGCATCTGCAATCATGTAGGGGTGAGATGCGGTTTGCTGCTCCCTCCGGTCACCTGCGTCCTCGGCTGAGTGACAGGTCTCTGCCACATGCACTGTAGGAAGAAGGTCTGGTGAGCTGCTGGCAGACTCGCAGGCAGCCTTCACAACCGTCTTGTTGCTGGCTTGTTGCTTCTGTGTTGCTTTCTGATTTATTTTGTGATGCTCTACAGGCTGATGCTTGTTGCCAGCCCCACTGGAATCATGGGGATGGAACCAGGGAAGCCTGGAAGGATGCTGCGGGGTTGACCAGCTCTGTGCTGAATGCCCACCCCAAGCCCTCATGTCCCTGCTGCAATCCCCCCGAGATGATTACCTAGCCAAGCATCTGGCTGGAAGTTCATTACAACACTGGTGCATACGAACTGTTAAATACCCAAGCCGAAGAGAAACGCCTGCATCCCTTCCGCCCCTGCAGCTGGGAGGGTTTACTGTTGCACTGCTGCCCCCTTCTCGTTGCTCCTGTATGGTCGCCCTCCTTTCCCCCAGGCAGCCCCTCGCTAAACATTTGGGGATAACCCTGAATTCAAACGTGACTTTCTCCTCCTGCGCACCGAGCGTGGTGGGACTTGGTTTGTGATTCACCCTGACTCAGGGTGCAGACTGATGCCACGCTGTGCTTGATCCATCACTGCTTCTTCTATTGGACTTCATTTCAGTGAGCAGGAAGGCGACTGAAGTGCGGCTGTTTTGGCAGCTTCCTCAACGAGCCTTTTCACACCGGGTCACCTAAAGCTGTGCCATCATCACTCAGGGTAAATCCAATGCACCTAGGGGCCAGAGAGCAGGAGCTGCCCTCAAATCCCTGCCGGTGGGAAATAATGAAGGTGGAGAAGTTAATGCAGAGCTCCCCACAGGCCTTGTCACGCTGCCAGCAGCCCCGGCCTGCCTCAGCGCTGGCAGATGCCTCTGATGTGCTTCTCCCACTGAAAACTCCGTGTAACCTCCTTGCATTTTTGTCATTTACAGTGACATCCTTCTGAGACAGATGCCTACGGAGCTGACAAACACAGTCAAGTAGCTCGAGGCTTTGTAGGAAAGGAGTTACAGCCCCGCTCTGCTCCCACGGGAATCGGGCAAATGCTCCGCTGCTGATCTCTGCGGGAGCGGGGACAGGACATCCACGTGGAGCCCTGCGTTTGCAGCTGCCAAAGGGCTGCCCTGCTGCGAGACCAGCCTCTATGGTGCTTCAAAGCAGCCTCGCGTCTGGCAACAGTTAACAGGAAGGAAATTAATTGGGTCCCCACAGGGCAGCTCCTTCGCACCAATTCTGTGTCGCTGTGTTGTGGGCAGCTGGTGCCTGGTCCTCGCTGCAGATTGAGAGGAACCGTATCACCCTGCCGTGCAGTCCCCTCCCTGCCAGCCCCTCGCAGTTTTTCTCCTTTCCCTAGGAAGGCTGAAGGGCAGGGAAGCGCAGGCTCAGGGGCCAATCCTGCCTGAGGCAGAGCGTCCTCTGGGTCACCTGAAGCCAGCAAGCTGGAAGCTCGGGATCTCTTGCAGGGGGTGCTGTGTGTGTCAGCCCGCTGCCTGAGCACCAAGGGGTATGGCTGTGCGTTTTGCCAGCACGATTTAGGGAGCAGAGGGGAACACGAGGCAGATCCCCTCTGAGGGACCGGTGTGTGTGGGAGGAGGGGGGAGCAGAAGGCGCAAAGGACACTGCAAACAGTGCAACTACAGGCAATTTGAAGCCCAAAGCTGTGGCTCTTAGTGAGCAGAAGGTGAATGCTTCTCGCATTTCAGGAGTGGAGACTGAGCTTGCCAGCTGGCCTTTCGCGGCGGGGGGAGGCTCTGAGGGCCCTCGCTGCCTGGAGTCTGCTGTGCCTAGAAGGCGATGCTCTGGCACTGACACCCAAAGCCAGCTGGACCCCACAGTGCTGCAGGTCACAGCTGTCTCCTCACAAGCAGCCGGAGAGGGGATTTTGAGACCTCCAGAGCAGGAGGATTTCTTCTTTCTCTGACTTTTAGCACCTCTGCAGAGACTGCTGGAACAGATCTGCCTGTTGCGCTAGCAGTACCTGTCCGAGGGGCTCCCGCTGCGGCCCAGGGCGAAGGGCTCGCTTGCGGCGGGATGGGACAGCCTGCCCTTCTCCCCGGGGAGACGGGAGGGGAGCGGGGCAGACGGAGCTCCCGCAGAGCCGCTCGAGTGCCTTAGCGTTTTAACTGCAGCCTTGCCAACACTTGGGGGTTGCCAGCGATGTGAATTAAGCTGTCACTCTCCCCGGCTGATGACTCACAGGAGCAGCCCAAAGCAGCGCTAGCGCGGCTGGCTGCTGCCCCTTCCTGGCGACGGGGGAGGCTGACACCCGCGTCCCCGTCCCGGGCAGGCGGCGGCCCGCCCCAGGGCTCCGTGTTTACAGGAGCAACGGGGCCTGAGCGGTGAAGGCAGGCTTTTGTGAGCCACGCAGGAACGATCCGACTGAGGGATCCCGACCGAGGCCGGGCTCCCGCTCTCCGCTGTCGGAGGCGCTCAGCTGGGCCCGCCTTTGGGAACGGGGCGTAAACCCGCCGGGCCGCGCTGCCGCCGGAGGGGCCCGGTACGCCCGGGCACCGGCGTCCCTGGCAGCTGCCTGCGAGCTGGGGCCCGGTGCTGGCGGGCCCGGGCTCGCCCCCGCCTGCCGGGGAAGCTTCGGGCCGGGCCCCGGGGCCGCCGGGCCGCTGTCGGCCCGCGCCCGGCCCCGCGCAGCCGCGGTAGCAGCAGCAGGGCCCCGCGCATGCGGCGTCCCGGAGCCTTCTGCGCGTGCGCGCCGCGCGCCCTGACGCAAGGCCGCTGCAATCGCCCTGCGCTTTATCCTGTCCGACCTTGAGTGCGCGGCCGCCCGCAGGACCCGGGCTGTCCCCGGCCGTGCCGGTGTGCAGCGTGCCGCTTTGGCGCCCGTGCCTCGCCCCAGCCCGCGCCGGCCGGCGTAGCGCGCTCTCTCGCCGTCTCAGAAAGGCAACGCGCAGCCGTGCCCGGGCGCCGGTGTCCGAGCGGAGCGCCGAGAGCGCGCGGAAGCATCAGGCGATCAGTGGGACAGCCCGCGCCGGGGGTCCTGCATTGCGCTCTTCCCTCCCCCCCCGCGGCCCACGTGGGTGGAGGTTTCCAGAAGAGCCGCGGCCCCGCGCGCCCGCCGTTCCCGCCGCCCCGCTCCGCCGCCGCCCCGCCATGCTCCGCGCCAGCCGCGCCGCCGCGCGCCTCCTGCCGCGCGCCGCTCCCGCCCCGGCGCCCCCCGGGCTGGCCCAGGTCCGCGGCGGGTCGGGGGGGACGGACCGGGCGGGGGAGGGGGCCCGGGGGGGGGGGGGGGGGCGCTGTCAGCCTGCGAGCGCCGGCCCCGGCGGGGACGGGCCCGGGCCGCCGCCCCCTTGGGCCGCCGCCGGTGCTGAGTGGGTTCTGTTGAGAAAAGCGTCAGGCGGGCGGGGGGGCGGGAGCGCGTTCCGTAAGCCCAGGCCTGCTCCCAGGGCAGCTCGCAGCCCGAGCGCCCGGTGGCTCGGGGAGGGCCTGCTCCCCGCCCGGTCTCAAAACCGGAAAAAGGCTGGCGCTTTCGCAGCCCTCCGGGAGACCGATTTGCACGTGCAGAGTCACGGCCGCGGCAGAAAAAAACTTAGAAGAGCTGCTGCAAAATCCGGCCGGCGGGCTCTGCCAGGGGTGCGGCCGGGCGCGTGTGGTGGCCGCGCGTAAAGCCGCGGGAAAGGCATCGGGAATAGCGTGGGCAGCAGGAGCGGGGAGGTGGTAGTGCCCCTGTACTCGGCACTGGTGAGGCCGCACCTCGAGTGCTGTGTTCAGTGTTGGGCCCCTCACCACAAGAAGGACATCGAGGTGCTGGAGCGTGGCCAGAGGAGGGCAACGAAGCTGGTGAAGGGTCTGGAGCACAAGGCTTATGAGGAGCGGCTGGGGGAGCTGGGGTTGTTTAGCCTGGAGAAGAGGAGGCTGAGGGGAGACCGTATCACTCTCTGCAACTGCCTGAAAGGAGGCTGTAGCAAGGTGGGGGTCGGCCTCTTCTCCCAAGTCACAAGTGACAGGACGAGAGGAAACGGCCTCAAGCTGCGCCAGGGGAGGTTTAGGTTGGATATTAGGAAGAACTTCTTCACCAAAAGGGCAGTCAGGCCCTGGCACAGGCTGCCCAGGGAAGTGGTTGAGTCCCCATCCCTGGAGGTATTTAAAAGCCAGGTAGATGTGGTGCTTGAGGTTTAGTGGTGGACTTGGCAGTGCTAGGTTAACAGTTGGACTTGATGATCTTAAGGGTCTTTTCCAACCTTAATGATTCTATGAGACGTGGGGTTAATGTTTACCTGCTGCTGTTCACTGAAAGCTGAAGGTTCAGAGTTAATTTACTGAAATGTCTTTTGCCTGGCAGCATGTTCGTAGGCTGTTTTGTATGAGGGAGATAGCTCAGTTCTGGTAACACAAATCGGGGTTATGCCAGACGATTAAGTATAGTAATTGGGGTTTTTGTTATGGCAGTCTGAATATTTCTCAAATTCTTCCTTAGCTTGGACTTAAGTTTTTAAAAATGAAACGTTGTAGTAGGACCGTGTCGCTTCAGAAGTTGTCTGCCTTTGAAAATCTTGGCTTGAAGATCACTTCATGTTTAAAACTAGATTTTCATTGGAAGTCTTTGTTTTGTAGACATTCTGGAATGGCCTCAGTCAAAATGTTCTCAGAGCAGCATCAAGCAGAAAATATGCGTAAGTATTTCCTCGTTTTTTCATGTTTGGCTGTTTGATATTTAGATTTACCTTGATACCAGAACTCATAATTGTTACTGCAGAGATGGAGTAACAGAGTAAAACCAGCAAGATAAAATTAGAACCTATGTGTATAACTTTTTTAAGGCTTTTTCTCTATCTCCTGTCCTTTTCCAGGGGAACTTTAAGAATTGTTCTTCCCGCCTTCTCCCACCACCAGCAGCATCCACAAAATGTGGATTATTGAGATTTGTTTGATTTTAAAAAAACAAACAAATAACCATGTAAAAAAATACCCCAAATATTGATGGAACAAATTGTTTAACACTGGCATGAAACAAGAGTGATGCCTGGCTCCATTTCACTACAGATAAAGTTTATTTCAAACAGCTCATGCATTTCAATCACTTGTTTTTCTTGTTGCAAGATAATGGGAAAAGAGTAGCAGTTAGTTGTATAACTTAGTCAGATGTTTTGTGGCTGATGCTGATTCAGGACATGGAATGGGAAAGCTGTTTGTGTTAGGAAAACTGCCCAGTTCTGGCTAGTACAGAGAAACCGAGGAGTTGCACATCTCCAAGATCACTGCTTTATGTTATTTGCGCTGGAGTTAATGCGACTTAGCATCCTGGGGAGCGAGAAGGTGATATCCTGGTAGTAAACATGGTCCTGCTCTGCCTTCAGTGTGCTTTCTCCATCCCAGAACATGGCTTTGTTTATAAGGGAAAACTATGATTCAGGAGTTTTCTCTCTAGCCTTGAAAAAGGGGCAATGCACTCTTCCTAGAAAGGAGGAAGAGGTTCAGATTTGTCTTGTGTAAGAACCACTCCCATTTTTCAGAATTAAATTAATTTGTTGCTCCTCAGGATCAAAAAGATCGGTTATCTTTGGCTCTGGCTCAGAGAACCCTGCATGGGTTGAGTAATTTGTTATCTTTGTGTGTTCTTCTCTTCATGCTAAGCAATGATAAATAAACCAATGCAATTTATTATTAGCATTTTGACTCCAGGTGGATGTTTTCAAACAAGTTGGAACATCAGAAGTATCCCAAAACGAGTCCTGCCTGTGCAGGGACAGAATTAGTTACGACTTTGGTTTATGTTGAAATCTTAAGGGATGTTGAGAATATACGTAGTAAAGATTATTGTGGTGAAGAATAATATTTTTTGTTTAATTAAACAAGCGAGGGTTTACCTATAAGTGATCTGACTGAAAACAGAGGCACAAGGTTAAATTCCTGTGTAAGAGTCAGAGAACACCTTAGGTCGGAATACAATGTGTATTTGCTTCAACACCTAGTGACAAATGACTTTGTCCCGTCTTCAGGGTAGAAAGCTTTTTTGCTATCTAGTTATTTTCCTTTAGTAGTCATTTTATTTTTCCCATAATATGCTTTACAGCTCAGAAGCAATTAAAGGTGCCGTTATTGGAATTGATTTGGGTACAACAAACTCCTGCGTGGCAGTTATGGAAGGAAAGCAAGCGAAAGTAAGTAAAAAAAAAAAAAAAATAATGAATACCAGCTTGCAGTAACATCATTAGAAGTTGAATGTCCCAATGTCTCAGAGGCAATGTTTTTTGATGGCACCCTGTTGTTTTTACATAGGTGCTGGAAAACTCCGAAGGTGCCAGGACAACGCCTTCAGTTGTTGCGTTCACGGCTGATGGCGAACGCTTGGTTGGAATGCCAGCAAAGCGGCAGGCGGTAACGAACCCACACAACACCTTCTACGCTACCAAGCGTCTCATTGGGCGGCGCTTCGATGACTCTGAAGTGAAGAAGGATATGTAAGTGAGGGTGGAGAGCAATTCTGCTACCGGCAGGAATGCATAAAATACAATGTTGTATAACATGACATGTTACGTGTTAAAATGTAGAGCTTTTTTGGGTAAAGTAGTTATGCCCTCATGTCTCAAAGTTTCCTTGCTTATATTCTGAGGGCCAAGCTGTATTTTGCTACGTTAGTTGCTGATCATCTTAAGGTTTTCAGAGAAGGAGAAATCAGCCTTGCTGATGCTGTGCAGAACGGTCAGCATCTACCGTTGCATGAAGACTTTTCTCATTCTTGAGGGCGTTCACAATCAAAGCTGCGTGATCGTACCGAAGGCTTGTGATTAAATGATGTAGCTGATTTAAAAACATTGGTAGGATATCGGTACTTCTGGGACTCCCTGGATCTGACGCTGCTGTTGGCAAGTTCGGTATTGTCTAGAACTTGTACATGTTCATCTGCTGGTACTCATTGTAGGGGTTTTGTGCTGTATGCTGATACAGAAACTGAGCGTGGAATTCTTCTGTTTTTTAGTAAGAACGTTCCATTTAAAATTGTCCGTGCCTCCAACGGTGACGCCTGGGTAGAGGCTCATGGGAAACTCTATTCTCCAAGCCAGATCGGTGCCTTTGTACTAATGAAGATGAAGGAAACTGCAGGTTGGTACAGTTTGTTCTTTGCCGTCTGCGTGCACAAGCGTGACCGTGGTGCTGGGCCATGGTAAATGGAAGGGCAGCAGCCATAAAGGTCCTTTGTTGGTATGGGAATCCTTGTATAGCCCCTAGTGTGGGGCAGATCGTGGAAGGGTGCAGCGATGGGCTGCTACGAAGCCTCAAGAAAGATCAGTCTCTGATCAAAGGTCAGTCTCTGAGCTTTGGCAAGATATTAGTGCTTTACTTAAAACATACTCTTATCAAAATTGGATACCAATTGAGTTGATACTCAATTGCATTGAATGCACACGTACTCAGAAGGGGGAGCTCCTTTTCCTTGTAAGCTGCAGTCCTTGTGCCTCTGAGGCTGCAGCTGAGCACGGCCTGTGGCAGCCAGGGTTTTGAGTGGCTCTGTTCTTATGCAACTGCTAGATATGTAGCAAGAAAGGGAGTGTTCAAGGGATCCGATTTTTGGACTGAATGAATAGCTTCTTAGCCAGTAGCGACTTTAAATCTTCACGAGGGGAAAATACCCATTGGCCTGGAGAAATTTTTTTCTCCTTTTCAATTCCTAGTGTGGTTTCTGGTGAACCTGAGTATAATACACAGGGATAATAGTCAGTAGCTGCCTTCCACAGCCTTGTTTGGTAAACATTGTGCATCCAGTGATAAGTGTTTGGAGGGCAGGACTAAAGGTTGTTACTGAAGCTCCATCCAAAGAGGATTTTTTTTTTTTCATTGTTAGGTCCTGGACACTTGCTAAAGCTCCATCCATGAGTAAAATACGAGTATGTGGTATGTGAGCATCTAGGTGTGATGAATTTGACCTACTCTGCGGACGGTGTTCCTCTGTCTTAAGCAAGGGTCTGCTTCCTGTAGGTCTATTGGGTTTTGCCCTGGATGCTACATGAATTCAACTATGGAATGATGTGGCTTTGCAAGCAACACAGAATAATGCAGCGTGTAAGGTCTGTGCAGGGCTAATGCATAGGCGTAAATCCTGTCTGTGCATTCTCACTGCATCATGCGCATTCTTATTTTTTAGCAGGTCTAAATCTGTATTTGTTTACATCCTTCCCTTTTTGTTGAGAGAAGTTTGTGACCTTAAATTAGGGTGTAATACATATTTTTCCTGACTTGCTGCCTCAAAAGCTTGTAGAGGTGGTGTATTTACATTATTTGTACCATACAAATGTTTCCTACGGCAGACTCTGTAAACAGACAAAAATGAGTTAGGCGCATCACACCTTGAACACTCCAAAGAAATGGAAAACAACTTCAGTCTCGCACACTAAAAAGACTAGTTAAGCTCTCGGATGAATTCTCACTCACTAGCGGCATCAGTTACTGACTGAATCGTGGAGGTGCTTTGCTGTTCTGTCAGAAGTCTACAAACTGTTCCATCTTATGTGGAAGGACTTGATTTCTGCACAGCTCCCTCTGCATCTTCCCAGAAAGCAGCAGGTTCTTGACCAGCAAACCTGTCTTCGGTTCTCAGTTCAGGAAAATTATTTCAAACTACATAGTAATAACTTGGTGGTATTCTTATCTCATAAGGATAACTTTCTGTTTTGTCTCATTTTTCCTCCAGAAAATTACCTGGGACATTCAGCAAAGAATGCTGTGATCACAGTCCCTGCTTACTTCAATGATTCTCAGAGACAGGTATTCACCAAGCTGTAAGATTTTTGGGCTTATAAATTGCGTTTAGTTTCTCTCAGTAGTCAGCACTCTTCCTCTTTTTTCCCCCTCAGGCTACAAAAGATGCTGGGCAGATCGCTGGCTTGAACGTTTTGAGAGTGATTAATGAGCCAACAGCAGCTGCACTTGCCTATGGTCTGGACAAGTCTGAAGACAAAGTGTAAGTGCCTGTTCATAACACCTACTCTCTCTCTTAAATAAGCATGCTGTAATTTGCTTTGTAAATGCATCTTCTGCTTTCTGTTTTTTTAAAATCACTGGTTGGAATTCTGCCAAAGTAGACTCCCAGCCTTGAGTCAGTGCTCTGTAATGTCACCTCTGCTCTATGCCAGCCATACTTGTTAAAGAAAGTGAGTTCATAACTTGCAGCTGCAACTAAATTATCAAAGTTGAGTGTCAATTTAATTATCTTACCTACTGGTAGCAGTGGTAGGTGTGGCTAAGGACAGCTGGGTGAGAGGCTGTCACCATTGGTGTTGAAGCGTAGCACAAGAGGTACGCTGAGGTTTGGTGCCTGGGGCCCGCAGCTTGCATCTTCTTCCCTGACTGCATTCAGCCTTCTGTCACTGCCGAGGTGGCTATATAAATGCAGGGGGTTTGTTACAGATTTTGTAAATCTGATGTAGCTTATAGTGCTGTAAAAGCCTCGCATTTTGAAAAACATGTTTCATAATGGTTCTGGTGTCCCTGCCCTTGTCATTGGATGCGAGTGTGTATTTATTTGAAGAAGGAACTGCCCTCTTTGAAATAACAGACAAGGTTAAGCATCGTGCAGCAGATATTTTAGAGAAGACTTCCACATGGACTCAGAGCGCTCAAGGAGTGTGTACGCTGTGTAATTTGTTTACTGCTGTCTTTAGAGAGGCTTTTAACTTTTATGGACAGCCACGTGAATTCTGCACACCTCATCTCCTGAGGAGAATGATTTTTGAGCCACACAACTGACTAGAAAGTAATGTGTTTCTGCATCTGTTCTTGTAGTATTGCAGTCTACGATTTGGGTGGTGGCACTTTCGATATTTCCATTTTGGAAATCCAGAAGGGAGTCTTTGAGGTGAAGTCTACCAATGGTGACACTTTCTTAGGTGGAGAAGATTTTGACCAGGCTTTGCTACAGTATATTGTTAAAGAGTTCAAGAGAGAGGTAAGGTGTCTCATCAGAATTCAATCTTGTGTTTTGCTGTTTTTCAACCTCGCTTAACTTCTGTGGAAGAATGGGAATTTTCTTAAATTATTAGGGCTTGGTTTGTAGTCTATGGCACAGTTGAAATTTGAGTATTAAAGACACCTGTCGGTCTGGCTTCCAGTTCTTACACGTGTTTTCTTGAGGTGGAATATTCCTCTCCTGGAAGACAGAATAGCAGGACTTCTGCCTTTATTTCCTCTAGTGTAGCAGGACTATCCTATACATAGTCTGCTTGCTTTTTACAATAAAAATCTGCGGTCCAATTGAACGTGTCAGCACAGATGCATGCAATACAGGGTTGGCTGTAGGAAACTGCAGTGTAATTCCAACGCCTTTGCTACTTCAGTCTTGCCTTTATATTCTGTGATGCAGCAGCTTTTCCAGGCTTTAATCTGTAACTTACTGCATAATGACTTCCAGAGCAGAGAGGGCTAGCAGATGTTTTTGAAATGCTAAATGCTTTGCCAGAAGTGAGAGAGATCGGCAGAAGTGCATGTACCGGGCTGTATTTCTACGAACACCTTTACAGTCAAGAGTGATAAGAAGGTGAACTGCAATGAAGAAGGGCTCTCCATGACTCCTGTGCAAAAGCTGAGAGTCTGTTAACCCATCTTGTTTGTCGTTTAGATGGGTGTTGACCTGACTAAAGACAACATGGCCCTTCAGAGGGTGAGAGAAGCGTCGGAGAAAGCAAAGTGTGAGCTTTCGTCATCTGTGCAGGTAGGTGGCTGGGTTCAAAGCAGTCCAGTAAAACATCTTTTGTAGCCTGAGGGGGAAAAAAAATGGAGTTTTCCGTTATTTTTGTTTACAAAGCTCTGAAATTGCTGCACTTTTTTCTTGTGGTGGCAGAACAAGCTTCTGTGTAACCAAATAACATCACTTTAACGGAAAGTCCTTTAGCAGGGTAGACTATTGAGGAGCACAATTAGTTGTCGGAAGCTGAGAAAGCAGGTGCTGGGTTTTGCCTTTCTTCTGGCACCATGTTTTCTCATCTTGCAGGGAATGTGACCTTGTCCCCAACTTATTCTGTATTTCAGAAATATGGTGGGCATCAGGGAGTTTAGCTTCAGCTAGTACTGCTGGATTACTGGAAGCACTTGCGGCTTTGTGCAAGCTGTTCCAAAACCTTGGTGCTACTCATTCCACTGAAACAGCTAATTTGTCTAATAACAAGAACTAATTTCTATACAGAATCTTTATTTATTTGCCTATAGAAGAGTTGTCTAGATAATGGGCACCATACCCCTTTTATTTTTTCCACCTGCTTTGTGTATTAATGCATTCAAGCGTGTCCTTTATTCACTACTGAATAAGGAGCTGGAGAAGCAGCAAGTTGGGGGTGTAATAGTCTTGCCTAAGTGAAATTAAGGTCAATTATATAGTAATTGAAATGGGGTCTCTGCCAGTTTCTAGGTTCTGAATAAACTTTTTTTTTGATGGTGGTCTTTTTGTTGGCCAGTGGGGAGCTCATAGCAAGGAGTTTAGGCCAGTCACAATGGATGCATAGTTCTGCCAGAGACATAGCAGGCTCTGTTTTACTAGCTCAAGAGTTGGCAATACAGTCTGTTCATACCAGGAAAAACTGAATTCCTTAACTCTTTAGCAGTGAAGGGAAAACAACTTGCTTTTGGTCCCATTTTCCCCTAGTATTTCTGACCATGCTATGTATAAAGTGAATGCACACCTCTAGTCAGTAATGTGGGTTTAGTTCTTGTTGTGTAAACTTAATCTGTAGAGCTTAAAGCATTAATGTTTTTAATTGCTTTGATTTGTAGTATCTTTTGATGTCAGCATGACTCAGCACTTGAACAAGATGGTTTCAGTATAAGATTTGCTTTAAAAATCCAGCGTGTGAATTTGTAAGATCAATCACAAATAGCCGTGAAAAGTGGGGATTATGGTCCCTGGCACTGATGGACTTTGTGTTAAACGGCAACAGACTGGCTGTTGAACATGAATCATTTGCATTTAGAAAACAGTCATGAGTTATTTTCCTCAAGTAGCTTACCTTCTATGAAATCGGCAAAATCTTTTGGAACTCTGAAGATGGGCTTTCTTCTGTGCTGTACTAAAGGAAGAGGATTAAGGTTGTCACTTCTAATGTTTCAGCTCTTACCTCCTGGCTATGATAGAAATTAAATTGTTTTTCTTAACAGCAAAAGACCTCAAAATAACAGAATATTAAAATTGGAACTTAACAGTTGTAACCATGAAGTGTGTAACAAAATAATTTTCCTATCGCTTATCTGAAATGTCAAACATAAAAGTATGCCTGCTGCCACTTAGAGACTGGGCTGCAGAGTGAACAGGCACGTAGACGTTTCAGTACAGGCAGAGCAGAACCTGTAACTTGATCTAAAACCTGCATGTAGCTGCCTTATTTTCCATTCCTGTTTTTCACTCCGTGTCTGTTTCTGTGCTGCAGACTGATATTAACTTGCCATACCTTACTATGGATGCCTCTGGACCAAAGCACTTGAACATGAAGCTGAGTCGCTCGCAGTTTGAGGGTATTGTAGCTGATCTGATCAAAAGGACGGTAGCGCCATGCCAGAAAGCCATGCAGGATGCTGAAGTCAGCAAGAGTGACATTGGTGAAGTCATCCTCGTCGGTGGCATGACCAGAATGCCAAAGGTATGAGATGTGTCTCTCTTATGGGCAGAGCTGGCACAGCTAGCCAGCGCTTACTGTTAAGGCTGATCTGTAACAGAAAAGTTGGGAGTCTGGCAACTTCAAAGCTCCAGCAGCTGAAGGCCCCCAGGAGCAGAACAGACATGTTAAGTAGCTGCATGAGAACAGCGGCAAGGGACTCTCATCCTGTTTAATTAGCTCAGTGTGGATCTGGGGGCTGTAGCCAAGCTGCACTTCACAAAAACAAGTGGGAGTTATCAGGACTTGAAAATTCAACTTGACTTTCTGATGTGGACCAAATATAAGCAGCGTTGTTCAGATACACAGCGTGTTTTCTCTTGTTATGGACTTCAGTGTGTGATAGAGGTACACTTCAATGACAATAACCTATCAGTAATCTTTGCCTTCCGGTGGATTTCTTCCCCTGTGCAGAGCACTTACAGCTAGCTGTGAAGAAACCGCCCAAGCAGAACGGTTCTGTTACCCGCTGGTTGCATATATTTGGCTACCTGTGTGAGGCTTTGTGCTGTCAAGCATATTTAACTGGCTGTTCCAAACACTCGTTACCTAATACCTGGCCCTTGCGTTCTGTGGTGATAAGCACCAGCAGGTAACTTAGAAGCTTGCTCTGCTGACATGCACAATCTTGCAGATAAGGCACTGTCTGCTGGTGATTTACTATTCTTGTTCATAGCATTGCAGACTGCTGCTTAGCTCCCCTGAAGTCAGAGCTGAACATGTATGTACGCTGCTCTCTTCAAGGGTACAGCTTGTCCTTTTCACAGAGATCATCAAAATCTCATTCCATAAGGATCAGTCAGGCTTGGACTATTTGTTTGCTGTTAAGATTTGGGATTCGTAGGTCCTTTCTAGGATAATAGGTTTGTACGTGGTCCTGCTTGGGATTTATTTGGGGTTTGGTGATGGTTTGGGTTTTTTTCTTCCCTAAGTATTAAATGAGCCTGGTGGCTGGAGGTGATAGTGGTGTGTGCAGAAGGTCAGCCAGGCAGGGGAACCAGAGCAACAAGATAAACAGAAGCTGCTGCTCTGGCCAGAGCTCGAGTGGAGTAACTGTGCTATACCTTCGCAAAATCCCTGCTGTTCCAGCTGGATAAAGGAAAGATGGTGTGGTTAGCTAGGTATAAAGTGATGAAAAATGCTTCTAGAAGTGGGGAAGCCCTTCCTGAAACATTATATATCCTTTGGGGGTGGGAGACAGTGCTTAAATATTGATTTCATTTTTATTATTGTTATTTTAATGTCATATTTATAACCCCCAACATCTGTGGCTTTGAGCTTATGTAATGCTTTCCTGAGTGCCGGTAATTACAGCTCTGGCTCCAAGATCGGTGCCCATATGTTGCGCACAGCACAGAGCCTTCTCTCGTGTACGTTGTTGTGTTCATTTCACCCTGCTAGGAGGGAACGTGCGTTCTTTGGAGCGCTCATGCGGACAGTGCTCCAGGAAACGTACAGTGGGTGGTTAGAAGTAATGTTTCTTTTGTACTGTAAAATATGCCTCCAGAGGGAAAGACTTGCACATAATTATATGCTTGTACATAAAGTGTCTTCCTCTGTAACGAACACTCCCAGCAGATGTCTCTTGGCTTAAGTGTAGAGGAGTTGGACATTTGCTTACAGCACAGTTTTCCAGGCACCTCACGCTCACCTGTGCCGCTGTGTGCCTAACGAGTGTACTTGGGAGGGGGGAAGCTGCCAGTGGGAGCGAAGTCCCACACCCTTCTCTTGCAAGGTGGAGGAGTGGGCTACTGAGCTGTGCCCTGGTGCAGACACCTTATTGCATTCCCATCTGGATACTTCAGCAATAAATCTGTTGTAATCATGAGCACATCCTTCCGAAAGGGCAGAGCAGTGAAAAGCTAATAATGCAGCTCAGACTGTCTGCTGACATGGCAAATCTACTTCTCTGGTGAAACAGCCCATTAAATAAAGAATTTGAAAATACTGTCCTTCATACCATTTCCTTTCCCCCCCCCCCCTTATTACACACAAACAAGATGAACTGTCCTTCTGCTCTGCATTTTTTTTACCTTCCCTGCACTCTGTGTCCACAGCTGTACCGTCCTTGACAGCTGTGTTCTGCCCAGTGTTGGCTTGTACCCATTCCTGGGGAGCAGTCCTTGACTCCTGCTTGATAAGCACAGAGTGATCCCTTCTGAATACAGCTGGGCTACGTGAAAGGACTGATGTAGGTTGACTTTGCAGCTGGCAAACTTGATGGCAAGAAAGTCTCCAGAGAAGGGGTTGTCTAGACTGAAATGAGTGCATTTAACAGGGTACGTGGAAGATGGGAAATTAGGGAGCAGTCACAAGCCTGAAGCTTAATATTTCTATCGTGCCACAGGGTTATGTGGCAGCAGGAGCATAAAGATAGAAACCTTTAGCCACGGCTGGCATGTTCTTGTGGCCGCAGCACTGGGTGGTAATGGTTCACTCTGCATATGAGCTGTGCTTTCTCTCCATTCAGGTGCAGCAGACTGTACAGGATTTGTTTGGCCGTGCTCCTAGCAAAGCAGTTAATCCTGACGAAGCCGTTGCTATTGGTGCAGCTATTCAAGGTGGCGTGTTAGCTGGTGACGTTACTGATGTCCTGCTGTTGGACGTAACTCCCCTCTCCTTGGGGATTGAGACACTGGGAGGTGTCTTCACAAAGCTCATCAACAGGAATACTACCATACCAACTAAGAAGAGCCAGGTACACATTGACCCCAGACGGGTGGGTCTTTTGTGGTGGTATCAAATACCCAGTGAGGGCTACCCAGAGCATCCCAGTAGATAGTCTTGTCTCCTCCTCGTCTGGCAAGGAGAAGCAGCGTAGGAATCAGATTTCATGCCAGCCACTGAGTATCTCTGTTGATTATTAGTGTGGCCAAGAGGGGAGGTAAGTTGAGTTAATGTGTACCAAGATACCCTAGGGTGTTTGTGGCCTGGTCATGATTGCAGTGTGTGTGCCGTGATGTAACTGTCAACACATCATTCTGAAGAAGAATTGTGTGGAGACCTTCTGTAACTGAGCACCACACCTGTTTGAGACCACCTTTCTTGGGTGGCATACCTCAGAAGGGGTTATTTTTTTTCCTGTGTTGTAAGGCCCTCATAGACTTGGGTGTGATCCTTTCTTCCACTTTGCCTTGTCTGGGTTTGCTAGTGTGTGCTCTTACTGATAACACTTGCTCTCTCTGGGGCGTGGGCTTGGGGCAGGAGCCCTGCTGCTTCAAGAGGAAATATTCTGGTAATGTGGCTGGTTGGCAATGGAGCCTGCTGCTGGCATGGCATTGCCAGTTTTTGTATGCTCAAATGCACATAGGACAAGATGCCAGTGAGCTTGGTTGTTGCTTGTCTCGGTGGTTTGTAAGAGGAACAGGGGAATGACAAGCATTTAATAATTCTTTATCTCTTCAAAGTAGCTTGTCTGTATTCCTTTATTGTTTAGTCAGCTTGTCACTGCATCCATTCATGTGTTGCAATTTACTAGCTATCCAGTAACTTTCTGTTCTGTTCCACAGGTGTTTTCTACAGCTGCTGATGGGCAGACTCAAGTGGAGATTAAAGTATGCCAGGGAGAGAGAGAGATGGCTAGTGACAACAAACTTCTTGGCCAGTTCACACTGGTATGTTGGCTACTCAGTATTCATGACCTTAGACTTGACCTTCTTTGAGAAATTCAAAGCCTTCTCCATTTCAGTTGACCCCTGAAGGTAGTGGTGGGGAGGAGTCATCTTACAGAAGACATCTGACCCTATTTGTCATAAAAAAGCAGTTTCTAAAGACACAGCCTGATTCTGGGACAGCCTTTCAGCGGCAGGGGAGCAACTAGTGTTTAAGATGGAGCTCAGAGTTTCTAAGCAGTCTTAAGTGGCACAGGGGCTGCTGTAGCTTTGGGGCTTGGTCCCCTAGAAGGGCCCTCTCCACTTCTGGGCACAAAGAGCAAAAAGAGCTCTGTAGTACCGGGCCTGTGCAACCTGAATGCGAGCCTTTCCTCTGGGGTTGCAAAGACAAGGCTTTGGAGCAGGCTCCATGTTAACCTGCACTCCCTAGGGTAACCCATTTCTAGCGCAGTACTGCTTTTCTGTGAAAGCCTGTGGAACTGCCCTGCTGACTGGAGAACAGATGTGCCCCAGGGATTCGTGTGCAGTGTGTGTGGCGGACTGACCAGCTCCCTGTGCAGAATTGGTTTGGTCAGTGTTGGCAAAGTTTGACACTGTTAAAACTGTTTGCCCGAACTTGCTGTTGCTAGGAAGAGCCATCCTTTTGAAGGAAGCTGTACTGCCTGTCTCTCTTTTAATATGGTAACCTCAGAGGTAGTCAGTGAAGTCCAGTCATGTCCAGAACTGAAGAAACAGAGCATCCTGCCCATGTCCTCGAAGGGAAGAGTGGCTTGTTTAGCAATAAAGCAGAACCTGTGTCACCTCCAAACCAAACCTGGGGGTTACCTCTTGTGGTTTCTGTGCACTTGTTCTGGATAGAAATCTGTATCCTGTTAAGTCTAGATACTGCTAATTCACCACGTGATGCCAACAGACATCTAGAGGACTCAGCTCTGAGGGTTAGTTAATAGTTGATTTGACTGACAGATCACCAAGATAACGTGCCCAATACTGGAGCCTCATACCCTGAGCTTGTGTCCGTGTGGGAGCTAATGGCTAAGCATTTCTCGTTCTCAGGTTGGGATTCCTCCAGCGCCGCGTGGAGTGCCCCAGATTGAGGTCACTTTTGACATTGATGCTAACGGTATCGTTCACGTGTCAGCCAAGGATAAAGGCACCGGGCGTGAACAGCAAAGTAAGTGCTCTGGGATGCTGCCCAGGGAGGAGGAGAAAGGGTGTGGAGCAGTGAAGGCGCCACAGCACGCTGGGCACTGAGGGTAACGCTGGGTGACTCCACAGGTAATGGAGTGCTGCCTTGATGAGCATCCCGCAGTCCAGGGGTGGGGACTGTGGTGCATGTTACGTGATTGAGAGTAAGGATGACACAAGCAGTCTGTTGCCTGTGCGGCACAGATGCAGTTGAAGTCATCTTGGCTTAAGTATCTCCTCTGGAAAGGAGGACAGAGGGTTACTGCAGAATGAAATAGGGAAAGGAAGAAGTGACAACTGACCTGTAGTTTCATTTAAGGAACTAAAGCCTCTATAAACACACAGCACTCTGTTGCACCCTCTGTTAGCCTACTGACAGATTGCCACCAATGGATGCTCTCCTTGCACATTAGGCAGAGATGAAGCATCTGCCTATACCAAGGTTAAGGAAGCCCTCACTGGCATGGTTTTACCACGTTCCAAGTCATTTTGCACTGTATGACAGTCCATCCTTGGTCTTGCAGTCTGCTGTGATCGCTATAGCAGTGTTTCAGCAGAGTGCAACTGTTTCCCAGGGTTTTCTGTATGTATCAGCTGTGCCTCGGTCCCCAGAGAGGCACTGGGCATGCAGGTTGGTGAACTCAGGGCTCACAGGTGTTTGTGGAGCAGTGCTCCTGCTGCTTACAGGGGTGTCCTGTGTCACTGAGGAGCTTGGAGCGGTGACATTCTGCCCTGAAGGGACGGAAATCTGGGTTTGGGAGTCCAGCACCTTGTATGACTTGTTCTTGAGCTGTGCTCCTGGGCGTGCTGTTCCTTTGGGAGTGTCCTCTGCTAACACATGAAGAGATGCTGTCTGAGGCTGCCTGCATGAAGGTGCCGGCTTTTAAGGGAGAAATCGAACTGGGAAGATCTCTGTTGAATCCAGGGCATGTCAAGTACAGCTGAACAGGTCAGCCCTGCGCTGAGAACCTGTTTTGTTTCTAATGACTCCATTACAAAGGTCTTGAAATTCAGGTATTTTGAAGCAGCAGGTATTTTGCATAACCACATTGTTTGTTTTCATCCATTTAAGCAGGAAACATCTCTAAATGGCAGGAGGCTTGGGGACTTCAAGCTGTCAATACATTTTGCTCTGTAGTGCAATGAAATGTTAGGCCTGATGTTCTGGGGTAATTAACAGGGCGGTTGACATTTTCTAAAGTTCTGTTGTGGGCTCAGAAAATTAATTTGAAGCATTTGTAGATTCCCCTGATACAAAATAGATTGCTTTTGTGCCTCTAACTGGGAAGCCTCTATACTGCCCTTCAGTTGTTTCTTGGAGGCATCCACTTGAGCAATCGAATGCATGCTCCAGTTAAGAAAGATATTGTTAACTCTGTATTGGCAACTTGAAGGTATATGCTCTTGTTATCATGCTGCTTGGCTTCTGGCAGAAATTTGTTACCAAAAACACACCGCTTGTTACTTTGATTTCCTGTAGATTTTTGGTGTGTGGTAGCCTTCTACCTCTGGATAGCCGTCTCCTGATAATAGGCAACCAGAATTTTTTAGCTGCCTGTCTGTATGCAAACGTGATGCTAATTATAAAGCTGAACTGCCTATCCCACATCTGCATCCAAAGGATGTGTGTGTGTGTATTTGTTCAGGGTTTTGTACCATTGACAAATACTATGTAGAAAACTTATTTCTAATGAGGATCTTGGTATACCGTTGTTTGGACTTTGTGATATCCTAGATGTTGGACCTCTTTTTCCCAATGAAAATATGCTTTACCGCAGAAATTAGCTTCAGTTTACTTTTGGCACTATTGGAGGAAAAAAAAAAAAGGGGAGGACCTTTAAGAGCCTGCCCATAGAATCACACTATGTTCGCTCATTAAGGGCAGCACGAGGAGCTGGGTGGGGAATGTTGTCTTATCCTGCTACCAGCCTGGGCTGCTTTCCAACAGTGAAAGGAATCTCTGTGCCCTGGTAAAACAATTCCTTCTGTTAGATTTTTTTTTTTTGGTTGGTTGTTTTTTTTGCCGTTGTGGGGGTTTTTTTGGTTTTGTTTAGTTCTGTGATTTTAACCTGCTAGAATGCCCCTTTGGTTTGGGGGCTTTGTGTGCACACTCACTTTCCAGGAGGAGTAATGGAAGAACGGTCAAAGTGACTTACAGGCCAGCGGACAGGAAGCGTCTGGCAGAGCTGGGGAGTTCACAGATCTAAGATGTCAGGCTTTTATCTTGCCAGCAGCATTGCTGCCTCTTCAAAGACTGGCTGTCTTTGTACTGCCCACGGGGTCTTCACAGTGCAGAGACCCTGAGCAAGTCTGCTGCCATTGAGAGGGTTTGGGAAATAATACTCTCCTTTCCTCAAAGATGAGACCACATTCTTTATTCATGCTTCTTCTCCAATGCAGTTGTTATCCAGTCTTCTGGTGGCCTTAGCAAAGATGAAATTGAGAACATGGTGAAGAATGCAGAGAAATATGCAGAGGAAGACAGGCGAAGAAAGGTAATGTGATCGTTACGGTGTCTTCCAGCTAGTAGTGTACCTGCTGGTTATTGCCGTTCTGTGCGATTAACTGTGCCCACCTTGAAGGAGCTGTAGGTTCTCGTCTGCATAGTCTTGAGCTGTTTGCTTGTGCAGTTACCCAAATATCTGCTTGCTTCCTTCTATTCAGTTTACATTTCAAAGTTGCAAGAAGATGTATGCAGAGGCATTCGGATCTTGGGTTTGGGTTGGGTAACTTGCCCTGTGACACTAGCATTTTAATTCCTCCCTGAAGAACTACTGGGATGTGGAGGCAGCAGTAAGCAAAGTCACCTGCCTGTTACTCATGAGTAAACAGCTTTGCAGCTCTAGTTATGCTTTTTGTCATCAGCGCTCTTTACTGTCCACCTGCCTGTTATCTTGGCTGTTTATTTAAAGCTGGCCTACTACAGCTGGGTTTTCACTGTGATGTTGCATTTAAATGGAAGCAGTACAGGGATGCTTAAGCTACTTTCTCAGAGTTTATTTTAAAGCTTAAATTATAGAACCTGCCAAGCAAAGCTGTGCCTCAGCCCCTTCCTTCCTAAGTGGGAAGTTGCTTTCCATAGTGCTTAAAATCTCACTGTGGCACCTTGAATGCTGTATTCCTCTGAGCACAGTATTTGCCCTCAGCGCAGGTGAAGCCATCAGGAGATGTTTGAAAGCCTCACTGACTTTGTCAAGAAAAGACTGACACTTGCCATGGTTGAGTGACTGAATCTGTGATATTCATAGGATTAATGGTTGGAACTAATTGGTTTAATGAGGGTAGTACTAATGAATTATGCTACTAAATATAGAGCATTGATTTTTAAGCAGGCACAGCGAAGGCCTACTCTGGAATATGGCACCAGCATGTAGTTAGCGATTGCTGAGACTGGCACACTGGATTTATCTTCTTTGTGTTCTCCTAGTCTGTAGGTGATTAGATTGCTTTCTTAAATAACATTTCTCTGTCTCTTTACTTGACCTGCATAACTGTAATTGTTGAAACTCCCTCGTTACACCTTTCTGATCGTGGTTTTACTGCCATGGAAGTATCATGAATGCATAAACAGAGTTATCACTCTGCTGGACTTGGCATCCTGCTGTGAACTTTGACAACCTACAAAGAGTGAAGACATAGTGTAGAAATGAAATTATTTTTCATCAGCTTTCCACTCTAAGTGGTTAGCCTCCTGAGAACATTATCACACCCCTGTTTAGGTAGACTGTTCTTCCCGATGGAGAGGGCCAGGTGTCCCAGAGACCATTGCTGGTGAAATAGTTCGTGTTGACAGTGGGACTGAATCTTGTCTCAGCAGGACTACTGCTCCCCTGTACTTACAGCCTGCTCTGTCCCCTGTTGGTTGCCTTTGCAACAGTGACGTTAGGAACGGGTATGTCTTACCTAGCACAGTGGAGTTTTCCCACTGTTGAGATGCTACAAGCATTTGTAATTAAGGGGATGTGAGTAAAACAACCCAGCATTTTAGTTGTCTCTGGTGCCCTTGTTGCTGAAGAAGCTTGAGAATATTTTCTGAAAGTTCTGTTGCTTTCCCAAGGAGTGGAGCAGAGAGCTGCCCTGTCTCTGCAGTTGCTGGCTCTTGCAGTGTGCCAGGAGTGGTGCTACATTAGTTGCTTCTGCTTCCAGGGAAGTGGGATTTGCTGAGTGTGAAAGCTTGAGGGCCGCCTTCCATAGACTGATTGTTTGGGCTTTCTGGTGCCAGAATGCACCTAGAAATGGTTTGCTTGCATTTCTTCTTCCCCCTTTGCTGTTAAGAAGGACCCTGGGTGGGAGCTAGAGTGGAATTTGGCAGTTTGGGGAAAGAAATGTCAGCTGCTAGTTCATAGGTACACAACTCGTAGTGCCAGTGATGTATGCAGTAGGCCCTTATGAGCTCTCTTACCCAGGAACGTGTGGAAGCTGTAAACATGGCCGAAGGCATCATCCATGATACAGAGTCTAAGATGGAGGAGTTCAAGGATCAGCTGCCAGCAGACGAGGTAGGTAGTTTCTGATCCCGTAACAGTAAAGGAGGTAAGATTCCTTACTCTATCTTTGCTCAAATTCTCACTTAACTCATAGCTGGCTCTGGCCAGTGGCACCGACTCTGTGTGTATTTCCATGCTGTGGAAAGATGGCGCAGTCATGGACTCCTCTGGTTTTTGCACCAGAGCGTGGGGTGAGCGTGGCTGATGGGAGGATGTAAGGACATACTTAGAAGAACTTGGCGTGGATAATAGCAAATATCCTACTTCAAAGTGCGAGTTCAGTGTCACTGAAGATCTGAGAGCCTGGGAAGCTGTTAATGAAAGGTTTCTGCATTAATTACGTCCTTGGCTTGGCCTTGTGGTGGTTTGATAAGAACTGTACTGTGGCCTGTGTGAGAGGAGACTTTTGCTCAAAAGCTAGAGATGACTGGTAGGCACTGTTCGTGTACTAGCAGAGGGACAGAGGCAAAGCTGCTGTGCAGTCCCGGCAGCCTCGGTAGCACAAATACAGCGCTCAAGAACTTGGAGGCAATGAAAATTACTGTATCCACTTAACTCCAATTTTTCTTCTATCTTTGGAGTGAAGTGGATATTTAGTATCAAAAGAGTGCTTTTCATACCGTTCTAAGTGACAGTTTAATTTCTGCACTATGAATTTCGAAAGCCAAGTTTTAAACAGATTGCACAATCTTCAAGCTAACAACTCTTGGAAGCAGAATAAAAGGGCTCCTAGGGGCCCCATGAGGCATTTGAGGGAACAAGATTATAGTTTACTGGTAAGTAGCCTCTGATCAGTTTAAATGCTGTTTTTCAGCCCAGCTCCTCTCTCTAGGATGGATATTGGCTGACTCTGTGTTTGGGATTATGAACACTGGAGTTTTCTCCCACAGGAGCACAGAGCCTAAGTCCTTGTTCCTTGCAAGGACTGTTGTTCCCTGTTATGTCTTTTGGGGAATACCAGGGGAAAGTGGGTAGCACAGCTTGGAAGAAACCCTGTGCTGTCTGGGCGGAGACGGTGGCCTGACACAGGCGGCGGCGATCACCCTCCCCTTCCCGTGGGCCTGAACGAGAACTCTGCCCACATTTTGACTGCGAGCGCTGCTGAGCGAGCGCTGCTGGCACAGCTGTCCCCCAGTAACCTCGCTTCTCCGGGCCTGCCTCTCCAGCAGCGTGCCAGTCTGACAGAGAAATGCCAGACTGCGTGGAGGGTTTGACAGATGGCGACAGGGGCTGGGATGAGACCGTGTTGCTTTTGTTTGCCTCTCTGCTCCTTCTCCCACGTGCAACAAAGGGATTAAACAGGGCGGTGAACAGCCTTACTCGTTGGCTTTCTGACATGCCTTAAATATAGATGAAAACCAGCTTTCTTTTCCCTTCACCCTGGCTGCTGGGGTGACTGACTCACGGGTGAGGTGTGCCAGGGAGAGCAGCTCTCATCCTTGGCGGGCCGTTCAGTCTCTGCAGGGCTTTCTGTCCTTGGCGCCTCTGCTGAGATGGCAAACAAGGGGACCGATTAATGCCAACTGTGGCACATTTAGTGAAGTGGCCAGGTGCCCATTGGGAACTGAGCACAGTCCTAGTCTCTGCAGACTGTATGGCTCAGTTTGAGGCTTAACTTCATGGATTCTGGCAAAAAAAAGATAGTTTTGCTGTGGCCAATAGGTGGGTGAAATGATAGGAATGAGACTCTTGGTGAATGAAGTGCAGGATTTCATCGTGTTCGTTTGTGACTTATTTGCAGTGCAACAAATTAAAGGAAGAAATTGCTAAAATGAGGGAACTTCTGGCTCGTAAAGATACGGAAACAGGAGAAAACATCAGGCAGGCAGCAACCAGCCTGCAGCAGGCTTCCCTGAAACTCTTTGAAATGGCATACAAGAAGGTAAGTTCACAGTCACTTCCATTTTATAGCCCTCAGATGGGGAGGGGTGAGTCGGGACACGAAACGTTTAGGTAAGAGCTGTGCTTGGAGGTGGCGCTGAGCCTCAGTGCAGCTCCCTCTGAGTGACACTTGCTGTAGAAAGTCGGGTAGAGTTGCAGGCCTGAAATCTTGGCCATCCTGCCGTAGGTAACCTGCCTCCCAGGCAGCCTGTTATATTTCTGTACAGTCTTGTATGAAAAAGTACTGGAAGCTCTTAATAAGCAGCATCAAGAAGAGCCCAGGCAGGGCTTTCCCCTAGGTGTGTAGAGTGCCTAAAGAAGTAATGTAAGGTTTGGATTTATTTTAAGGATGATTGTATAACAGGCTTCCTGTTCAGTCTGCCTAAAACTACAGTAGTAAGGCCATCGGGACTTTCTTCTCGATCTCCTTCCCAGTGGAAGGCCCACCCATTCGAGCCCTGGGAGATGCGTACTTCACCTGTCCAGGGAAGTCTCCCTGGATGGAAGTGGCACGCTCTGCCCAGGTGATCTTGGTGGTGCTAAGCTCTCCTTACTGTGGAAAACTGCTTTTCTGATGTCAAACTGAAAGCATTCAGTGCTGCAGTGTAAGCTTGTTACGTCCACTGGGAAAGCATAAAGACCGGGAAGATAATTTCCTCCCTCTTAGTGGCAGTCATGCAGAGATGAAGATTGTTTCCATTCTCCAGTGGACAATTACCCTTTTCACTGAGGGAAGGGTTTCTTCAGTCTAGAAGTAACCTAAGCAGGTAGCTAGGGAAAAAAAAAAAATGTCTAGGAGAAGCATTTTGTTGTTACTACAACTAATAAGCCAACTCTTTCACAGATGGCCTCCGAACGAGAGGGTTCTGGAAGTCCAGGGGATCAGAAGGAAGAGAAGCAATAAGAAGTCTCTGTCTTGCCTTGACTAGAGTATGAAGAAGAGGTCGACTTTCTTGATGCTTGGGAGAGAAGGGACCTTCCTGAGCAGCAATGGGCAGAATTCAGACTTACTGTGTTTTTGCAGTATTCTATATATAAAATTCTTTAATGTATAAACTTAGTGATGTGTCTGCTAGATAAATTGTCACTTGATGAAAGTTAATTCATGCCAGACGAAATTCTAAGTGTTTGGCCCCGTGATATTCAACTGAGGCATCTGGGGACTCGCTGATCACTTATTTCTGATACTTGACACAATGGTGTACTAAATCTGATATCGAAGTTTGGAAACCATGTCACTAAATTGAAGGGTGGAGATGAAAGTCCTGCTGGAACTGGGAGGAGAATAACACCTGTACGGACCCTCCTTGTGGATCTGAGTACTTGTGAGCGGGTAATAAAACCTGTGAACAGCAATGAGGAGGCTGGTTACCTTGCTAGAGAACATTTGGATCTGCAGCTAGGTTAGTACCCTTGCTCTCAAGGAGGGGGGTTACTTCAAATTTAGCTGTAACATTATTTCTTACAAAAGAGGCTATGTGGAAGTTAAATACTTTGCTTGTCTGAGCCTTCTGCTCCATCCTGTGTCTGTTCTCTGCTTATGGTAAAACAATTCCCTTGATAATAAAACTGTTATTGGATCCATTCTGGATTTTTTTAAAATAAAAGCAGAAAAGTGTCCAACATAGAGTTCTTGGTATCCTGGCCTTTGATGGAGAACGCGGTTGCGTTAACCGCATGTGAGAGCTCCTGGGGTGGAACAGTCAGCCAGCTGTAGTGGCAGCAGCTTTGTGGAATTTGTGCTTCATTCACATGCAAAAAGAAGGTATCTGGTGTCAGCTTAGGGTCGGTCCCTGCTGAGAGCATCCCTGCTGCACTCACGCAGATGCCTGGAAGTCCTGCTGTGGTCTGCAGTAGCCGTGGGACTTCACCTCTGGGCACAACCTTCTGAAACAGGCTGTAGGCTCAGAGCAGCAGTTGCCCACTGCTGCTTCTAGCAGCCAAGTCTTCCAAGGAGGTGCAGTCTCCTTGCCACCCTATGTTTATCTGTTTCTCCTTTTTCCTGTCTGTTGCTCTGTGTGTGTGGTCAGCGGGAAAGAAAAAGCAAACGTCACAGCTGCCTTGCCTGGACAGCTCAGATATTTAGGGGGGAGAAAAGGATTCTTTTTTTCCTGGAACTCTATAGACAGTCTCTTAATTCTGAGAAGCTATGAGGGAAGGCCACAAGTCTTCATCCTGTGAACTTCCCTTTAAGTTGGGGACTGGAAGGGACCAAGACTGCTTCAGACACTGAGCTCTCTCCTAGCAAGAAAGACTGGAAGTGGCTTCCACTTCAGAGTAAATCAGCCTGGCCTGTTGAAGTGGAAAGGGGGGTAAAAAAAAAAACAACAACTTTTTAAAGAGTTGTGAGTGATCCAATTGTAAAGTGAGAGGGAGCTTGCAGCATTTTGGCCTGGGCATAAAAGAAGGTGAGGGGCCTGGTGCAGCCACAGGGGGAGAGAAGAGGCAATGCCTTGTGTGCGTGGGCTGCAGCGTGCTCGGTGTGCCGTGGGGGGAGGCGGGTGTGCGGCGGGCCTCTTGACAGCGATTTGGAGCGCTGAGCTGCCGGACTTCAGCTGGACGGAGGAGTTCTAACCCAAAATTCAGTGTTTTGCTTTCAGCAGGGATGTTCATTGCCTCTGGGGAGGTGCTGTGGCTGTTGGTGGGGAGGCGAGCGGAGTACAGTGCAGCGGGCCAGCCTGCAGGACTTCCAGCTGGCTGGTTGTGTGGACAGGTCTTCCACAAGCGGCCAAGTGGTTACAAATTCATCGTGCGTGGGTCCGGGTCCTGTTTTGTTGGGTTTTTTTTTTAAGTGACAGCGTTTTTATTTGTCACAGGCAGGTGATGGCAGGCTGAGATGTACTTAGATCGTGTGACCGGCGTGGTTCCCTGGAAGTTTTGAGGAACGCGCGTGGCGAAGGACGTGCACGTTCACAGCAACTGCTGCTCCCAGGAGCTGCTTGTGCCACCTAGGTGTGCAGCTGTGTGTGTCTTACGTGTGAAACTGTGCTTCCTTCTGTCACAGTGTAACCCCACGCCTGTCCTACACATGGAGTAAGGACAGGTAATGGTAATGGCAGGGAGCGCTTGGCTGCGCGTCTCCTGAGAACAATCTCCTTTACAAAACTCGATCGCAGCTGACTTTTCTCCTGAATTTTGCTCTGCTGCTGCTGTTCCTGCAAAAGTGATCCCCTGTATAAAGCTGCAGTCTGAAAAAGAGGAATTCTCCAGCAAAGCGAGTTGGGTATTTCAGGTGCTGAAAGGAAACATCCCTAAGTGAAACAGTTTAAAAACCATCCTCTGTGGAAGCTTCTCCTGCTGCCTCCCTGAAGCTGCAGCTAGATGCTCCTGCAGCAGAGCCTGGGGCAGCCCAGGACAACGCTGCTGCCGCCGGGGCTGCCACTCGCACGCTCTTCCCTCTCGTCTGGGCCTGTAGTGCCATCGGGGCAAAGGCGATGGATCCCCATCTCGTGGCCTCCAGGGTCCTGAATCAGTGATCGGGGTTGGCCTTTACTTCTTGAATGAATTATTTTCCCTGTCACAGTTTAAAGCCATCTTTCACAGACGTTCTTTATTTTTTAATGCACTCTTCTTAGCTTTTCCTTTATAAGCTAAATTATTCAATCGTGGAGGGAAAAGTGAAATCAGGTGATATGTGGCACGCTGAGAACTGTTTCTTGCTGTGAAAAACTGCCCGGAAGGCAGGAGATGCAGCAAGTGGGCTGTTATCGCTCATGAAAAGGAGCAACTTCTGTCCTGAGGAGGCAACTGCTGCCGTCCCGCCGCTGGGGAGGTGTCTGTCAGCACAGGGGAAAGGGTCTTCGGGGTTCATTGCCCGCTGTCATTTTCCTTGTAGGCTGATACGCGTCTTAGGAAGCCTGTAGCCCCAGCAGTGCTGCAACTCTGGAGTAAACTACTGGTCTGAGTATGGGAGTATCGAAGAAAAGTTTTGCGCGTGTTCTCTGAGGAAAACAGGTGACTGCGCGATGTTTGTGCTGCATGCTTCCACCCGCGTGCATCCTCTGTGGCGGGAGCAGGTCGGCGCAAGGCACAGCCTCCTCGGGCTCTGCAAGTCAGACCGCCTTAAAATAATAGCGTTCAGTAACACGAACAGGACTGGGACGGTAGATTCCAGCGTCACAGCTCCTGCCTGACTTTAATAGGGGAGGCTGAGATTTCCACTAGGTGCAGGGTATCTCCGCTTGCCTGCAGTGGCTTCTTTTCCTTTCCTGAAAACATTTTCCCCCTGCTGAGGCCAGCTGCAGCGTGCCGTGTTTGGGGAGCATGCCTGGGGAGGACAAGGACCTGCTGGGTTGCCTGTACAGGCAGGAGATGCTCGGCTTCCTTGGGGATTGCAGGAGGAAAGCGAGATGGAGTCTCTCCTCCGCAAGACAGCAGCTGCCAGTGCGCTGTGAAGGCACGGCTCCTTTTTTTAAAAACCTCTCTAAATAGTGCAGCCGTTTATTGAAAAAGTTCTCCGTAATTCAGCGGCTCTGCCCCCGTTGCTGCTCTCGGCTCCCTCCTCGTTCCCGCAGAGCTGTGCCGGCTGTCGGAGACAGGCGCTGCTCGGCATCTGTGTCAGCCAGCCGGCGGGAGAGCTGCGGGGTGAACCGATGGCAGCGTCTGTCGCCTCGGGAAGGCTGGAGCAGAAAGTGCCACGGCAAAGTGGGCGCATCGGGCTGCGAGGTGGCAACTGCGATGCTCAGCGGGCGCTTTTTGGAGTAGAGTCCCTGGATTGAATTAGAAGGGCAGGATTGCCAGGGAAGCACAGGGTAAGCTGTTGTCCACCTGTCCATCTGTGTACACCGTCCCTGTCATATCGGGCGCAGAAACTTCCATCTCAGCAGATCATCTCCTAAAGCCAGGCATAATCCTCCTGTTTCGAGGAGGATTATAAATAAAGGGCTGTGTGGGACCAGATGCACATGGAAAAAAATACCTGTAAGGGTTGAAATTGATACTTGCTCAGCCCCAGAAGAGGAACAGGACTTTAAATCCAACCAGGTAGTTCAGAAATTCACAGTGTCTCCCTGGCATGGCCCTGTTGGTAGAACAACCCAGCTCCAGGCTCAGTCCCAGATGGGTCTCTGCTCAGGTGACCCTGCTCCCAGCTGTGCCCAGTGCCCAGCCCCCGGCAGGGCTTCAGTGGTGCCTTTACCGCTGGGCCGGGAAGGCAGTGCAGGAGGGAGGGAGGCTGCAGCGGGCCCAGGCTATGGCAGCACTTGCCGTCCCGGGAGCATGATCCCCCCGTGGCACGGCATGGCACGGAGGCCAGACTGTCCCCAGGCAGAGGTGGTGACCAGGCTGATGGCAAATGCCAGAGCCGGGCTGTCCTAGGGAGGCAGATTGGGGGTGGAGGGACCCCACGGCCATGACCCCCCCAGCACCCAGCTGTCGGTGCCTGCTCCGCATCACCAGGAGAGCATCACCCCCGGGGGGGCAGCAGGGGAGCAGCCTCTCTGCTACCGCTTAATAAAAGAAACAAGTAAATGACTTCAGCGTCATTTCATCACTACGTTCCCGTTTTGGGCTGTCCCGGAGGCATTGCTGGCAGGCGCTCCCCAGGCTGCGGCACTCCCATGGGAGCAAACCCACTGCCCGGTGTCTTCGGGGCAAAACAGGCAGGTTGTGGGTTTGCAAACAGGGCACCGAGGCTGCGTTTTTGTTTAGGTGTGGTTCTTGGACGTGCTCAGACAGGCAGAGGCGGATGGGCTCCCCACGGCCCCGCTGTCCTCGCCAGCAGCGGCGCAGAGCAGGCGCGCCGCCTCGTCCCGCCACGTGCTCTGCGAGGCCCGGCACCGCCAGCCCGAACCCCCTCCATTACGCCTTCGCGCGTGCGGCCGCCCCGGCCCGTGGGTGCCGCAGGGGCACGCGGGGAGCCCCACTGCCGCCGCGGGGCCGGGCTGCCCTGAGCCCCCCGCTCCTCGGGGAGCCAGAGGGGGGCTCCGCAGCGGGACGGGCCAGGGCCAGGCCGCGGGGCAGGGAGGCCCGCAGCCCTCGCCGGGGACGCCGGGCAGCCCGGTGCTTATCGTCCCCGCGCAGGACAGGGCTGCGGGGGCACGGTTCCCCCCGCCGGCCGCCGCCACCCCGCCCTGGGCTCTCCTTCCCCAGCCTCTGCCGGGCTTCCCCGGACGTTCACCCTTTCGGCGGTGCCCTGAGCCGAGGCCTCTGCGGCCATCGCACGTCGCTCCCGCCGGCCCCCCGCTAAGGGCAGCGGACGGGTGGCATCCCCAGGGGAAGGAGGAACGGAGACAGATAACCCCGGGGCTCCGTAAAGCGCCTCCCCGTCCCCTTTCCCCGTGCCTCCTGCCCCGCCCGGCCCCCTCCAGACGCTGAGGGCGGGTCGGGAGGGACCAGGCTGCTCTGGAACCGCAGCAGGGAGAGAAACCCCCGGCCGTGCGGGGCGGCCGCGGCCCCCCAGGAGCAGCGGCACCAGGCCCGGGGGACGCACGCTCCGCTCCCCGGCCGGGCGGGCAGTCAGGGGGCACGGAGCGGGGCACGGGGGGACACCGCCCCGGGGGGACACAGGCGGCCCCGGGGGGACGGGGCACAGGGCCCAGGTAGGGCGGCCCAGGCCGGGGGTGCCGGAGCGGGGACCCTCCCCCGGCCACGCCGCTCCGCCCGGCGCGGCCCCTTTAAGCGCGCCCGGGGTCGGCGGCGCAGCTCTCGCGAGACCCGCCGTTGCGCCCCGCCCCGCCGGACGCCGCGGCCGGGCCGGGGCGGGCCGCGGACTACGTGCCCCACAGTGCCTTGCGCCGAGCGGCGGCCAATGGCTGCGCGGGCGGGGGGCGGGGGCGGGCGGGCGGGCGACCTATGGCGTGGCGCCCCGCTCCCGCGCGGGCGGGGCGGGTGTCCGCCCCCCGCCCCGGTCCCCCGGAAGTGATGTCACAAGCCCCATGTGAGCCGATTGCAACACATGCAGCGCGGAGAGGGGGAGCGCGAGCAGCCGGTGTCCGACGTCAGCGCCGCCGCCAGCCGCGCGCCGCCGGGGGGGACCGGGCCTGAGGTGAGGGTGCGGCGGGCGGGCGGCGGCGGCGGGGCCGGGCCGGGCCGGGGCCGGGGCCGGCGCCGGCGCCGGGGCCGGGGTCGGGTCTAACCGCTGTGTCTGTGCGCCGGCCTGCCGCAGGCCTCAGCCGCCGCCGCCGCAGCAGGAGGAGGAGGAGGAGGAGGGAGAAGATGGCGGACGATCCCAGCGCTGCCGACCGCAACGTGGAGATCTGGAAGATCAAGAAGCTCATCAAGAGCCTGGAGGCGGCCCGCGGGTGAGCGGCGGGGCCTGCGCCGCCTCGGGGGCGGCCGCGGCGGGAGGGGCGGCCGCGGGGCGGGCCGGCGGGCGGCGGGGTCGGCTGCCCCGGGGACGGGGAGGGGGGCGGTCCCGGCCGGAGCGGGAACCGGAGCGAGGGGGCCGCTGCCCGGCCCGCCCAGCCCCGGGCCCGCCGCCGCGGGGGCGGGAGGAGGGCGCGGCGCAGCCCCGGCCCGGCGGCCCCTTCCCGGGCCCCGGTGCGCTTTTGTCTCGCCGCGTGGTGAAGCGGCCGGGTCCCTGCGGCCGCTCGGGGGCTCGGGCTTGGAGAGAAAAGCGAGTCTGGGGCCCGGCGAACAGGGCCGGGGGCGCCGTGTGCTCCCCCGGGGACACCGGGGGAGGCTCCGTCGCCCAAAGGAAGCGTAACCGTGTTTCCCGCACGGGAAGAGGGCAGCGCCTGCCGCTCGGCTCCCGCTGGCCTCGGCCTGGCCGTGGCTCGTCAGCTGCTTCCCCCCCTCCACCCCCTGTAAGCGGATGAGCTCCCTCCGGCCGCCCCTGCGGGGGTGTCACAGGTGGCCGTGCCGGCCCCGGCCCCGCCGCGCCGGGCGGAGGAGAGGGGACGCGGGGCCGGTGCTGGCTGCCCAGCTCCACGTCGCGTCCGGCCTCGCCGCGTCCCCTGGCTGCCCCGTGCCAGCTGGCACCGGGGAACGGCGGATTCCAGCTGGAGTCGACAGCTCCTCTGGCCCCCGAGCAGGCTTGGGCTCCTCCCAAGGGACCAGCTGGCCCGGGGACGGCAGGAGGGTAAGGGCAGGCAGGCAGGGGCCCAGGCAGCCCTTACTTTATTACTTCTCTTACTGACACTGATTTGATCTTTCTCACTCCTTCATGTTCCAGTGAAAGCGCTTAGCTCCATTTCCCCAAAAGCAAGCTCTTCCAAAGTCTGGATAGCGTTAAAGTCTCTAATCTCACTTACATCATCCTTGCACTTTGATTTCTTTTTTCCCCACCAGACATAAAATAGATGGATGTTCTTACAGCCTGTCCCATGCCAGAGGTGACACGGTGGCGGTTTCTGTGGGTAACTCAGCAGTGGCTTGTTGCATGGGTTGGGAAGCCACTTGGCCTTGAGTAATTGTAAGAACTATAGGTATTGGAGCTGTAAAATAGCAAAGAAAGTGTGTCTCTCTGTACACAGTACAATAAAATAGAAATGAAGGGTGACTCGTTAGCCACCCTTGTGTCTCCAGTTTCCATAGGCTCATCTGAACCGGTGTTAATCTAGCTGGGGCACTGCTGGCATCGTACTGCGGCCGCCCAAAAGGCAGGTTGCCTTTGGACAGCTCGCGTAAGCCGAGACACCATCTTGTTCTTTCCTTAGTGCTGGCGTTTGTTCTTGTGTGTAGAGTAGGCCAGGGGAATCATTCAGCTGAAAACTAACACAGGCAGGAGGGGAGAGGGGAGGAGAACCCAATCCACAGGTCTCCCTAAGTTGTTTTTTTATCTGATTTATGATGTAGCTGTGCAAGGGATGGGGGTGTGGGAAAAGGGAGTGTGGAGCTAGGTTTTTCCTTCCCTGCAGCAGAATGGACTTTGGCTGCTGAAGATGATCGTTCAGCTGTGCCTTTGCATGGTGTTGACAGCATGCGTTGCACTCACGGGGAGGTCCCAGCAAGCACGGGAGCATGTAAACCGCTTCAGCCATGAAGTTGAAAGGGCTTGGGGAGCTATGGGCATCTGCTGCAGCTTGTGAAAACAGCTGTCGGTCCCTGCAGCAGCGCTGAGGGAGGCTGCGGCGTGTTTTGGAAATAATACAGTTAGCATTTTGGCTCTCCCTGATTCAAAATGTGATAGCATAAGCATGTCTACCTTTAGCGGCAGCTCTCGTGTTGTTTGGAACAGATGAATGTTGCAGAGAACAAGATTAAAACTGGTATCGGAGAGCTCTTGGGAGAGGTGAGGCTGAAGGGCTAGCTTGGAGTGGGTGGCTGTAACCTTCTTGGGGCCACAGCCCAGGTGTCTTCCCTCTTCCCCATCAGTAATCCCTGGCACATCTCTACTTCATGGTAAAGATGCTGCAAGTGCTATAAAATGCGTGTAGGAGGTTTAGCTGAGCCCTCTGGATCCAGCATATCTCCTAGATGTCATGATACTGCTGTTCCTCAATTTAATACGTGTGCTAGCTGCTAAACCGCCACCTGATGAAGGCTGCTGATGCTAGCAATCCTTCTATAAGCAAGGTTATGCTGCTTATGTGTAAACGCGTATCGTGCTTCCAGGGAGTCCTAGCTAAAATTATCCTAGTCTGTTTGGGTCCAGTGAGGGGAAGAGATGCCGTGACTTTTGCCACCAGAAGCGTTAGGCTCCCCAGCACAGGAGGTGTGAGGCAGTGGAACAGGCTTTTCCGGCCTTCAGGAGCGTCGCTTCCTCTTCCTGTGAAGTAGGAAGACCTGTTCTGGGGTGGGCTAGGGGGCAAGGCCTGTAAATAGGGTGATGTGGAGGGCCAGGGACTCCTTGATGTTTCCACCTTCCCTTACTCATGTACTCCTAATAGTGACCCAGCAGCAGTGTCCCAGTTTCATGTGCTGGTTGTTCCTGCAGTGGATCAAAGGGACGGGAAATGGAGGAAGCTGGAGCTAGACGTTCAATTCGCATGTGGCAGCTGGGGCACCTCTGCTGTTATCCAGCTATTTTGGTAAAATCTCAATGAAATCTGCAGAACGTTATCAAAACGTTAAGTGAGCATAAGAGCAAGGACGTGCTTTTATCATGTCTGGGATAGTTGAGGTAAGTGGCAGTATTTGGTCAGAAAACCAAGGGAGAAGATCAGAGCTTCAGCTTTGCCAGAAGCTGATCAGCTGGAGGCCAGCAAGGGTAAGACTGCTTCTCAAACTTTAAGGTAACGTCCTGGCAAGAAGGTCCTGTGTTATTTTTCCAGCCCTGCTTAGGAAAGCTGGCTTTCTCACTGATCGCTGGATAGCAAGAATCTGGCAAATCAAAACAATGAAAAATAATTTTTAAAACCTCCAAACCCTCCCCAAAACCTTATCTCTGCTGGCAGGGAGTAGAAGGAGCTTTTGTCTGTATCTTGCTTCCTAAGACAGAAGTGTTTATTTCCTCCTAGCTCTTCCAAAGTTGAGTTGCAAACTGTCTGAGCCTGTACAAAGTTAATGATTTGATCTTTCTGATTTGGCGAGAAGGGAAGGGGGAGTAGCTGGTTTCTGCAGAGTGTGTATGAGTGGCAGCAAATGAGGCTCGAGTTCTGCGCTGCAGGCAATTAACCTTTCTAGCCAGAAGAAGATGAGGGTAAAAGGCTGGTGGTGAGCAAGTGATGCCCTTGTGAGAAGTCTAGCCTTATCATTCATCTCTGGGAGCTTGGAGTGCTCAGACTTTCATCAAGCATCTTTGCTTCTCCCCTACAAAGGGATTCTGCTTTCAGTCCACAGTTACTTTTTGTAAAACAGAATCTTGGTGAAAGACTCTGCCCCACAGAAGTTGCAGCCGTGTCGTTGCATGTGGATGTTGCAGGAGCTCAAGTTGAAGTGGTACTAGCCGCTATGTTTTTCCCTTATCCTCTCTCTCCGGGCTTTGTTGCTGTAGTTTTGTGCAGTTTTCCAGTGTCAGTGTTAAACTGACAATCACTCTTTGTTCCTTTGGTCTTTGCAGTTCTGAATAGTTAGCAGAGCTATGGTCAGGTTTTTTTTCTGCTAATCTAAGCTGTAAATGCTATGCAAAATCAAGTATCGGCAACAACTAGCGGTCTCCTTGCAGGCTGAGGCCTGAGATGTCATATCTGAATCACATTTGGATAACTTCTCAAAGTCTTAGAAATGAGGGCTTTCTTCTTGCAAACAGCTCTGCTCAGAAACAGCCTACTAACACCTCCGCTGGGCAGGTGGACTTTCTGACCCTGAGCGAGAGCGCAGCAGGGTGTGGAGTTGGATTATAAAGGTGAAACCTTCAGGAACCTGCTGCCTTGAACTTCAAGGCAGGGCTAGACTTCTGTTAAGAGCAGTAGCCCTTATGAGTTATTTAACTGGAACAGGGAAAGAGGAGGGATAGAGAACGGTGTCTTTGAAGGCTCTGTCTGCAAGCACAACTAAGGTTGACAGAGTGTGTCGAAGAACATTGTTCCAAATTAAGTGTTCTGGAAGGTGGGGGGAACAGGGCGTATGCAGGCTTCCAAGCAAATGCAGAAACTAAGTCTGAACAAGTAACTTATTCTGGTTGTAACTGGAAGAAATGTATCGAGGCAGGAGAATGGAGAAATGGCAAGAGAAGGGGAAGTCTTGGTGTCTCCAGAGCCATGGGACAGCAAAGCGATGCAGTTTCCTGCTAGGGTTTGGATTCTGCCAAGTTGAGACTTCCATCTCCTGTATGGGAGAAACCAAACGTGAGACAAAAAGTCACCAGGAAGGACAGAGGTCTGAAAATGTGTGGGAATTCCTGTGAAGTGAAACATATACTAGTTCTGTTTGAGGGTGGAAAAGCTGACCTGTCGCTTAGACATAAACGATTTGCCCAACTGGTGTTGCAGAAAGCATCATTTGCAGTCCTTCTGGAGCCTGGCTGGTCCTGATGGAAGGGCCCAACCTTGGAATTAGCCTCAAGCTGCTGCTGTTGCCCAGCCTTGTGCGACAGGGACGGGAGGCTGCTTGGGAGAAGGTGGGTGGTAGGCTGTGCATCTCCGCACCTTGTTCTGGGGCATCCTGGGATGATGCCACTTTTGTGACCAGGCAAGCTGGCAAGGCTGAGACCTGTTTGGACAACCTGGTGGTTCTGGAGAACGAGATAGTCTTGGCCTGTTCCACTGTTAGAATGGTGGGCCTTTCCAAAAGTGACCCGAAAGCCCACCTTCTTGTGAGGTAACACTGCAGCTGTGACTACTGCAGCAGTGCTAGCTGCTGGGATGCATTTAGGGAATAACTGGGGTCAGTTGCAAGTAGATGTCCTGTACAGGTTTGCCTTGTTCCTGATTTGTTTTGAACAAAGTGCTGGGAAACTGGTGGTGCTGGGGTTATATCGTGCAGCACTGGTGAGCTGTATTTCTGTCCTGAGGTAGGCAGTGCAAATACTTGGTCGCTCCTGGGAGCATCTGCAGCGCTTGACTGTAGATGGCTCGTTTTGCTGATAGCAGGTGCTGTACAGCTTCACTGCACTGAAGTTGCAACTGTGCTGGAATAACTCTTGAGTAGTTGAATGTGCTAGAATAGTTGATTCTCTGCTCCGGTGTGAACTGCTCTACTGCACTGTATATGCATCTAAGATACAGTACACCATCTATAGTGGTGTACTGTATCTTATGTGATTGTAACAATGCCGCCATGTCTAGGCAAGTACCAGTATAACTACCTTGTCTTTAAGTGATGTCATACATCAGAAGGAGGATTCGGTGTGGTCTTTCATTGCTGTGACTGGTTTCTGGCCACGCTGCCAGAGACGTGTCAGTTCAGAGGCTCCCTCCCCTGCTCCCAGGCTGGCAGCAGGTCTCTTTCCCTACCTTCTTTATCGGGATCTGTTTGTCGTTGTGGCTGTGCCTCGGGTCTGGGCTCTGAGAAACAGTTTAACCGTTGATACAGGATCTGTTTCTGCAGAGCTGAAGCTTTCACCTTAGGAGGCGGAGTATGATGGAGACCTTGAACCGAGCCTGGGTGAGCTGGTCGATCTGTGAAGGGCAGTGCTGTGGCAAGGTACTACTTGGCTTTCCAACTTGTGCTGTGTTAATTAGGTGGCAGTGCTGATACGTCATGCTAGTGCCGGTCACGGGATAGCCTTCAGGATCTCCCTGCAGCAAGCTGATGTCTCCAATGGACCTACCTTTGCTAAAAGTCTTTTGCTTCTGCGGGAATCTGGGCTTGGGGTAAATGGCTGTCTTTCACTCTCTGGGGAATGTGAAACAGATGAGTGGGGCAAGGACTGGAAGAGTAGCGTCTCCGGGGTGGCACGTGGAATTTATCTTTACCGACAATGAGTTTTCGGCTTTGGCTTTATGATCCGTCATTAAAGTGTGGAGTGTTTAGGGAAGAGGTTATGATTTAAGTTCTTACCGAAGCTGAACTGCTTCCTTGAAGTAGTGCTTTCTCAGCCCACTTGTCTTAAGGGTAGTTTCTAAAGGAGGTCACGTTTCTCTTACAGAGGTAAAGGCTGTAATATTAATACTGCCTTTTGCTTCTGGTAGTGTGAGGAGAAGGAGGAGACATTTGCAGAGAGGCCGGAATAGAAACAGTCCAGGGCAGAAGTGATACCTGAGGGCTCTGTGGCAAGCAGTCGCGCAGGATGTACGGCAGCTGCGGACACGCTGTTTCCCTGCTTGGACTGTCTCAGTCTCCTCAGGCTGCCAGTCTCCATAGTGCTGGGGTTAGAAGCTGAATGTGGATTTCATGTGAGCGGGGCTGATCACACCTCTCAGGGCTAAGGCAGTGTCTCAAGAGCTTGTGTTTCGGTGGTGTCGAGGGTGGGTGGTCTGAGAAAGCTGCCCTCTCCCTGTGCCAGGTGAGAAGGCAGCTGAAGCCAGGGAGAATGTCCAAAGGGTTGTTGACACCCTGCTGGTCGCCTGTGTCTAATTGTTGTAAAACATTTCCTGGGCTTTCTCATCTGCCAGCTCTACCTGTTCTTGTGAATTATAGCAACAATTAGGAAGTGCTGTTTTGAGAGTACACACTAGCAAGTGGCAGAAAATGACCTGATCTGGGAGAATGGTTACGTGTCGGACAAGAATTCTAGTAAGTGTTTTATAGCCTTTGGTAGTTCGGCAGCCAGATACCTTCTTTTTACAACTTCGTGAATCATTAGTGAACAGTGTGATTCATACACAGATCATCATTCACATAGAGCTAATGAATGAGACCCTGACTGCTGAAGACAAATGACGTGGCAGAAGATGGGAATTAGCACCTCAAAAGAGGACAGACTTTTTTGGCTTTGTGGCAACTGCATTTTTTTTCCCCCCCTCTGTTAGTTCCTTATTCCCATGTAGCTCTGAGGCATTAACATATTAACAAGCAAATCTGGATTTGTTGCTTCAGTCCCTCTGTGTACATCTTGTACCCAACTGGCCCATCAGCATAATGCAACAAGTCTTTTAAACTCGGAGCATTAATAATTGGAGAGGGAGGAGGGAGAGCAGGGGAGCTGTGGCAAAACCGAGCCTCCCAGTGAGTCACACAAATGTCTGAAGTGCAGAAATGTCTGTTCCACTTACCAGTAATTGGGCATCCGGGCTTTCTGTATGAGGTCAGACGCAGCCAATAAGGCCTATTCAAAACATGCCTGTGCAATTATGTTTTGTGATGTGTTGCCTTTGATCCAAGGATTTCAGAGTGGCATTGATTCACCTTCCCTGTGGGGTGTGCAGTATCCACTTGCGCTGATTCAGTGCTCTTTGGCGATACGGGATGAAGTCAGGATCTGCTCCTGGAGCTGCAGAACTGATTCGGGATCTGGGTACTGGTGGCTGCCTGAGCAGCAGCCGCAGTGTCGGAGCTGGCTCCAGTTGGGGACGGGAGGAAGCTCGGAGCATGGAGCTGCTTATATTGACCTCTGTGCAGGTGGTGCATGGTGGACCCATGGGCAAGGGCTCACCGTTACCTGCTACCTGTGCAGCCTTCGGACACGTGATACTTGGCCAAATTCTCTGCTATGTGGAGAAATAGAGGTCTGTGACCTGGTTCTTCTTTCACCTCCTTTCTGTCCCTGGGGAGTGATGCATGCTGAGCTCAGGAGGCAGATCCTGGCAGCAGGCCAGCGACTGCTGAGGGGGGGAGAGCACTACCTTGCCTGACCCTTGGTGAGACACTAGCCAGTCTTGCCTCGGCTCCTTTGCTGAAGCAGCCATCTGCTGCCTCCCTGTGGGAAGCTTTCCCTTGCTGCCAAAGCAGGGGGTGCACCGAGGAGAGCAGGCTCACTTCTCTTCTTCAGGGTGGGTTCTGGCTTGGTGCTTTGCTCCCTAGCTTGCACTCAGTAAGCTTGCTTGGCATCTGGGGGCTTTTCTTCTTCGAGAAGGTCAGTGGATTAGGGTAAGAGGGCAGAATACCTTTTCAGGACAGTCTTAATGTTTGTGTTCAAGCTGTTTGTGGTTACACGGGCTGGTTTTTGTATATCATCTTCCTGTAACGCTGGCAGATGCCATAGAAAATTCCTGTCTAGGGCTCTGGGACAGAACTACAGCTCAAGAGCTTGGCATTGTGTGAGCCATGGTGGCAATAGCTGCATGGCCTCGTGCTGTGCTGCTAAGTGATTTTCCTTTGTCCAGGAAGGTGGCATTCAAAGACTGACTGGGGAATTTGCTATCTGGAGTGTTTCTTCGACTCAGGGGAGGAGGGCTCACTTTCTCCAATTAATGCTTATGCTGAACAGTACTCTTGAGGAAAGAATGACTTGGTCCCCTGGCTCTGCGATCCTCCCCTCATATCCACCCTCCTCCCATCTTGTGCTTTTTCTGTGCTTATGAGATAGCACTGGATCCAGAGAAGTCATCTCTGCCTTACTTTTGGTTGGGAACTGGTCTCTTCCATATCTTCATACCCTTCTTTGGATGGCCTGGAAACCTTTGAGGAACAACTTGTATTGATGACACCTTTTAGTAGATGATCCAGAGTTCTGCTGTATGCTGTGGTGAAATGCAGAATGCCTCTGAGGTGGGGGTTGCGAGGTTCTTGCTGAAATGATGCTGTAAAAAGTACTTCCAACAGTATGGCTTGCAGCTCAACTTTACATTAAACTTCCAAGGAGCTAATGGTAGGTCCCACTGTCAGCTAACCAGCGGTGTGCTCTCTGTCTCGGTATCCGCGCAGCATTTGTCTCCTGCTCGAGCTGTGCTTTTTGCTCATCACCTGAACAGGGAGAGGAATTTCATCTATTTCTGATGGAGACATCACAAAAAGCTGTTGCTTCTCAAGCAGTAGTTAGATTGAGGCATGTTGGCTGTGTTTGTTGCAAAGCATTCACCGATGTTCTCACAGGCAATGCATCTTTGGGTAAGCTTCCAGATGACGTTACCCCTGAAGCACTGAAGGGGTCCTCGGCTCTTAAGATTGTCTCTGCTCTTTCCTAGCAGGCTGACAGGATTTCTAGGAAAAGTTACGTAGCTCTTGCATCTGCTGTCGTCTCTCTAGATTTGTCATCTGAGGTGGACTTGAGCCACTTCCTATTTGATGATGGCTTTGTCGTATTAAAAGACATTAAGTCTTTAAAGGGCACAGCTATGACCTGTTTATGTACTTCACAGTCATAATTCATAAGTTGTAAGAGCATATGCGTAGAACTTCCCTACAGCAAGGTCAGTGCTGTTGCATATAAGCCCTATAAGCAACAGCCTATGAACAGGGAGTGTCTAATGGCCTATGTTTTTTAAGAGAACCCAAACCAGCAATTTTGTACTTGCCTATACCAAAGGATACTTAATTTTTATAGCATCTTCATTCAACATCTCTGCTCAGATACAGGATCAAAAAACCCTCAAATATTCTTTACTTTCATTACGGCTTGTGTGGAGTGTGCTCTCAACTTAGTCCTTCACTGAAGTATCATGTGCCTGCAGTGCTATGTGGGTATTTTTTCAGAAGTAGCACTCTTCTCTTGGACCTGTGGTATGCGCCTGATGAAGTTCTGCCTTGTATTACATAGACGGCATCAGTCTTGCAGCTGGCTGTGGATGTGTCAGTGACGGAACTGGTCTAGCCACCGTATAACTTCAGTAGCCTTGGCTGTCCAGGCAGCTTGGGCTCCTTAATACACGTGATGCCTGCCCAGTAATCCGCAGTCCTCTTGGATGGAGACCAACAGATGTTACCTTGGGAAGGTAACATTGCTTGAAGCAGTATGTGGCAACAGTTATTTCATAGAAAGCTTCCTAGCTGTGGTATGTGGTTAAGATTGGATCATCTGAAAGCTGTTTGCTCCACACTCCTGCCAGTCTCTGGCAGTCACATATAGGCCTCGTGCTGCCCTTGGTTCCTGGGGAAAGCAAAACAGTCATGAAGCTGGTACCCTGTAAAAATAAGCTCATTTTGAGTCCCAGGGAATGACTGACCTTCCTTGTCTCCGTATGTCCATGTTACACTGTGTGCTATAAGTGTAAAATGTTTAATTGTGGAACAGCTACAGCTCAGCTGCTGTTTGTCAAGTCTCCTCTGATGCCACAGGACAGGCCAGTAACTGCTATTTATATAGCACGTCTGTTAAATTAATGCTCTCCCTTGCCAGCACATATCCCAAATTCCAGAAGACAGGTTGAGTGACTGTTCCTCCTCGGACTTCTGGTTGGGATTGCTCTTGTCTGCCAAGTCGAGGGTAGCTACAGTCGGTGCTTGCTGGTTTGGTTTTTGTGTGGTATGCAGCCATGCAGGTAGCCATTTTCCTGATAGAACACTGTGTAAGATGGTAGGACTCTTCTAGAAAACCACTAGACCAGTTTCTAGTTTCAGCTGAAAGCTGAAGGCCTAAGGATCTGCTCAGCTGTTCCTTCTGACGGGCGAAAGAGTAGAAACCGAATCCCTGTAGATGAAGATGGCCACCCAGAACAGGAGGCTCAACTGCCAGCTGTAATGAAAACCTTCCATGGGGTATACTTGGCAGCTTATTTCAAATGTGATACACTGCTCGCTTTGTGCGCTTGCCTTCTGTTGTGGTGGCTTCCTCATGCTGAACCATAAAACGCGTACACAGTGGGCACCGCTCCTGGTGCCAAACGTGGCCTGGGAGTCGGCACGGCCATCCAGCTGGCGTAAGTGTCTTCTGTGAAATCCCTGCCCTTGCCTCTGGGAAGAACCCAATGGTTTTCTTCTTGGTCTGCCATACCGCAGCTGTCGTAAGGCACGGTGAGATGCCGTCGGATGATACCTCTTAGTGCAGGAAGGTCTTGCAGGGAAAACGAGCTGCTTGGATGCCGTAGTACCTGCTTGCAGGAATATTGGCAAAACTTTTCCCTTCAGCTTTTTGGGGCTAGGTTAGCGATGATTCAGCACTGCGCACACTGCTGCTCGCTGTGATAACTTGTTAACATTTGCTCTTAGGCCTCTCTGTGACTGGGAAAGCTGTTTGTTTTGTGGTACAGTTGTCTGAAATTCAAACTGTAGTAACATTGAAGTTTTAATAATAGAACAGGCTGTCCTATCCACAAACATCAATTTTCTAAAGAACTTGCTGTCCTGAGAGAGCAAAGTGTGCTTGGTTTTGCTTCCCCCTTTCCCCCCAGCAGTTCTCTGGCATGCTGTAGGAGCAAGGCTGGAGCCCACCTGCAGTGATTTAGGAGCAAGGTTGGAGCCCTGATCATCATCATCATCATCTATCCTAGAGATACCTGATGCTGGTACCTCCGAGGCCATGCTACATCTGAGCTAATTGCCAATTACTGGCAGGGCTGGCGCAGTGTGAGGAGTAACCATAGTGCCCAGACAGTGAAGTGTTTCTACCTTTCCAGAGGTTGGCACTTAATTGCTCCTTGGTTTCTTTGTAGTATGTGGACACACTTTTAATTGTTTTCTCCTCTCTGGTCCCTTGTGCAGCAGCGGCACAGGCTGTGCTCTCCTGTGGCCCGGGATGCTGGTTTCTTACAAAGCAAACATCTCGGAGCATTTTGGGTCTTGATGCACATACTTGCATTACAATGGCAGCTATTTGGCTGCTGTGCAGGCACTCCTTAGCCCAGAATAGGGACAGCAACTGTCTCTAGCTGCTTAAAACTTCCTGGCTCAGTTCAGTCTGAAAGCATTAGCTTCCAGCTGATCTAGTGTAATTTGTCTTGGGTGCACTAAAACCAGGGGGGGGAACCTCTTAGCAATGCTGCATTTTGAACTCGGGATCCTGCTGAGCGGGATATAATCTGGGGTCCCTCCTTCCTGCGGGAGCGCTGGGGATGGGGCAGGGAAGAACCAGCTCATTGCGCGTTTGATCCCGAGCTGCCAGTATGAGCGCTGCCCTTAATCTAGATTGATTACTTAATTGTTCGCTGTAACAATTCTGTAATGAAGTTCTGTCTGGGAGGGTGCTCGCCGGGGGATTCGTGGTTGGCAATGGCCTGCCAGGCAGCAAACGTCCCATGTGCTTCATGCGCAGCGGAGGCTGTGGTTTTGGAGGTCTGCTGTTTGGAAAGGCCCCTTTCGGGAGGTCGTAGTCAGCATGATTTCCCCTCCCTCATTCCCAGAGTAAATGTGCTCTAGAACCTGGGGCGCAGCTCATCTGGCAGCTGCAGAGGAGGAGGAGGCATGGGATTTTGCAGAAATACCTGTTGTCTTGTTCAGGTGCAGTGGCTGCAAAGGCTGATAGGAAACCTGGAAATTGTATTACTATGCAGAATAACCTACTTTTTTTCTAAGTGTCTTTGAACAGCAGCTTTCTTAGAAAATCTTTATTACATTTTGTCTCATTGTGGTGAATTTAGCAGATGCAACCACTTTTTTTTTTATTTTAGACCTTGCTATCCTGCATTAAGGTCACATACGGGTACAAGCTTGCTTTGAGAGGGGAAAACCACTCTTCTGTGGTGGGATAACAAGGTGTTAAGTGGTGTGTGAAGGAGTTCTGCAGCCATCCTGGCCACTTGTGTCCAGATCTGCTTCAGCTGGTGTCTTGCTGGTCTCAACCTCTCTGGGACATGATTTAATTTAGTGATCGGATCCTGACCGTGTGCTTGTTTGAGGCAGAGGGAGATGAGCCGGGGGTGCTGACTGTTACTTTCAATTAGCTGGCTGCCTAATGAACTACGTGGTTGGGTGGATTAGCTGTACCTGGCAGGCAGCAGCAGCATGCTGGCAGGGGCTGCCCCCCTTGGGGTGCTGGGTGCCCAGGGACACGGGGTGACAAGCCGGCTGACTCCCTGTGCTCCAGGCTCCAGCAGCCTGGGATGCTGTGAGGTGCTCCGGCTGCTCCCGTGGCGAGCTGCACGCCTGCTGTTTCGCTGGATTCTGCAGGAATCGGTTAGTGCCTGAAATAGCTTTGGCTGAGTAAACAGTAGCAAAAGCACATCAAACCCAAGAAATGCACTTGATGTTGGTAATGGAAGGTGCTTTTGGATATAAATCCAGGCCGGAATTTGCTGAAGGCCTGGACCAAGCGCAGTACTGTGCTGTGTTAAACTAGTTTGAGACTTAAATGAGGGAGAATGCATCATCTAAGAGACCCTTTTCATTTATTTGTTTGCAGTAATAAATAACGAGGGCTTGTGAAGTCCACTGTATGACCTCAGGTAGGGTGCTTTGGGCAGGGTGTTCCTAAGGAACAGTGGTTTGACTGACACACGTGACTGCCTTACAGATAAGATGCTGTGTGTAACATAAAAAATCACCGTTATGGTGGCCCTTTCAAGGTGTGGGTTCGGTGCAATCCGGCTGGCTCACAGTGCGCAGAGCTGCGCTCAGGCCAGCAGCTCTGCTAATGCCGATGTTTCTGGGGCAGTGGAACATAACATGAGGTCAGGGACTGGGATTTGAGGGGTGGCTTGCATTTGAAAACTGAAGGTAGCTTTACAAGTGCTTTTTTTACTGAAGAATTGGTCTTGGGAGGGCACACCCGGTCTTCCTCCTTGCTATTCCCACCTGCTCCCCTAGCTCACTGTCCGCTCTTTCCCCTCTGTCCTCAATACCGGAAAAATTGCATGAAATCTCTTCCTAGCAGGAGAGCCATGGAGTGCCCAAGGGGCATAATGGTCCCATCTCCTAGCTGCCACATCGGGATGCCCTTCCTTCGTGCAGCACGTTAGGCGTGATGTGCGGGGCTTTCTAATCTCTGGGAAGCCTGAGAATCTCTGCTTTCAGAGGAAGAAATGAACTGCGTGAGCTTGCCTCAAGAGTGCTACTTTCAGAAAAGTCAGGAAGAGTTGCTTTCATTCTGCTCAGCCTCTTACTCAAAGGAGCCTGCTGGGAATGATAGGCCATTATATCTCCCCTAAGGCTTGTGCCATTCACTGGGGTAGCTAACTGCTTTAATTGAGTGGTATATGGAGTATTCTGGGCTGGTGTGACCTGGAAGTCTGATAGCTGTCAGCATGGCTCAAAGCTCCTTCTGGGAATAATGTGTGCAAGTGTCTCTCTGCGACTTTCTTGATTAGTGTGTATGGGGATCTTGGATATTAAAACCAATTAGTTGTCTTTAAGGTCAGGGACTTATTTGACCTACCAGCATCCGTTTCAACTTGGCCTGAATTGAAGATCTTTGGAAGAGGGCTGTACAACTTTTGTAAAGAGGCTAATGAAGTGATGCTTTTTAAAGCACTTCCCTGCTGTCTCTGTAGCCCAAACACTTCAGGCAGGACGCTAGTGCATGACAATCTGAAACAGCAGCAGGCAGGTACTGCGGTAGTCTTGTCCTACCATAAGAAATCTAAAAGAGGAAAACCCATTTTTATTTCATGGCTGAAAAGCGCTTTGGTGCTCTGACTCAGAATCCCAAGTAGAGTTTTTTTTTTTCCACAGAGCTTAGCTGATTTGCCCTTGAGAGGGCTAGAGGACATGATGAGGCATTTGATTTTTATGCCATTACTCTAATGTGAAGCATGAGGTCTGGGTTAAATTTGAGACAATGCAGAAGCAGCACTTCAGACATCTGGGATACTTCAGTGGCAAATGGGAGGTACCCGCTGGAAGGCGGACAGGAACTTCCCCAATTTTGTTTTGGCTTTGGATGGATTTGAACCATGAGGCTGCTTTGGGGATTAAGACCTCTGCAGGATCCACCCCAAAGCCATAGGAAAAATGACTATCAAACTTGCCTTTTTTTTTTTTTTAATTTAATTTAAGCCAGTTCTGTGATTTGTGGGGTCTTACCTCCTGACTACATGCCTGGGGTTGGTGCTTCTGAGTTAGCAGTCATGTACTTAAGCGTGCTTTACTTAAAGCAGCTGCCAGAGTTGGTGAGCTTCTCTATCAAGCAAAGTGCTAGTGGGAAAGTAGAAAAGACTCCAAGTACAACTACAGTATCCTTCCAGTTCAGTTTTCTGTCCTAATCTGAGGAAAACAAACTGTTAAAACTGTGCTTGGGCTGGCTAGTGCTCCAGCTGTCTGAGAACAAATGGAATGGGCTTAAAAATGTCCTTAAAGTATGTGGCTGCATTGTTTTAAATAATCTCTGCTGGGGACTGCTTACATGCCTTTAGCTTGCAGCCCTTAGCCTGTACATGTATTCTTTTTTCCAGAGTAGTATCCCAGCTTAAACGAGCAGCTTTTGGAGGACTTGCTTGGTAGTGGCTAACCTGAACACTTGGTTATGGAGTCAAATCCACTGAAGAGCCTGTTTTGTTTTCTTTTCTCTCCCATTATTGTCCAGCAGAAGGGGAGTTACACCGATAACAGTGAAGTGAAGCATCCTTGGCAGGGGGGAGGGAGGCGAGACAGCTGTGTGCATGGAATATGATATGAATACGCTTGTTGCTTTGGTTGGTGGCTGCTCACAACCCCTCTTTTTTCCTTTTTCAGCAATGGTACCAGCATGATATCGTTGATCATTCCCCCCAAAGACCAGATTTCACGAGTGGCAAAAATGTTAGCGGACGAGTTTGGCACCGCCTCCAACATTAAGTCTCGAGTGAATCGCCTTTCAGTACTGGGAGCCATTACATCTGTACAGCAAAGACTGAAACTCTATAACAAAGGTAACTTCTAGCTTGTATGGATGCTGGCAAACTTCCCTCGCTTGGAAGCAGCCTTAAGTTCCTGCGTTATGCAGTTTTCTGCTAATCAAATCTGTTGGCCTGTGCTGCTGTTTTGCAGTGATGTTCCAGGTATGTTGCCCATGGATGACTACTTCAAGGGTAGACCTTAAGACTAGACTAAGCAGGATGGCCCTTGTCTTTGATAAGCAGGCTCATGATTCTGTCCTTAGCAGTGCTAACTCTTCTAAACTTGGCCAGCCTTAAGAGCTGTTCTACAGTAATTCATTTGCATTAAACTAGTGGTTTTCCATCAAGCAGAAACATATGTATGCCATATGCATGCCACTGTGCAACTACCATCATTTTGGGAGGAAATAGACCCAGGCCATCTAAAATGAGTACTGGAAAAGTGTTCATTACTACTGTCTTGACACTGGCAAGTGGCCTTCACTGAGATGGTCAGTCTATAAATCGCTCTGTAAGAGCTAGGAAAGCTTCACGGGAATGTTGAGCCTTTTTCTGGGTTTTATGAGCTTGCAAGCTTATGGGTTTAACAGACAGGTACATATTCTTGCAGCTTTGTTGCAAGTCTTTCCATCAGTGTTACCTTTAGCTTCCTGCTCTAAGCTGTTCAGTATAGGTGCACTAAATTAGTTTGTTTTCCATTGTAGAGATCTGGGGAGGGAGTGAGGTGGGGGAAATGGAGAGTAAAAAAACTTTGGAATTTCAGTTTCCACTCTGCCTTTAGTCTCAAGGCCTAGTAGTTAGTTTCTGATGGGCACAGCTTGCAGTATTTCTTAGTGATCTAAAATTGCATTGTGTCCTTTGTAGTACCTCCAAATGGTCTGGTTGTTTACTGTGGAACAATTGTGACAGAAGAAGGAAAAGAGAAGAAAGTCAACATTGACTTTGAACCTTTCAAACCAATCAATACGTCGTTGTATTTGTGTGACAACAAATTCCACACAGAGGTAAGAAGTCTCCTATTGCCTGCTGGTCTTGCAGTAGTCAAAGTCAGACTGCTTTGCTAGACTCACTGGAACAATCCTTGGTGTGCTTGAGTCCACACTCTGTAGAACAGCAGGCTTTAATTAAGACATCCTGCTGGTGAAGCCACTGGATGGCTTGTGACTGGCTAGTGTTCAGAAATGTGTGATATTTGCTGAAAGCAGCTGAGAGATTGTCCAGCCTATACTACAGCTGACTTTATGGCCCAGCTAGTAACTGCTGAGTTTGTGTAACCCACAGAAATAAGCTTTTCTCTGTAGCTGGAGGCAGGCTTTTTTTTCTTCACCTTAGAGGCCCATAGATCTTATTCCAAGCCAGGCCTTAAAGTAATGCCAAGATAATATTAGTGTTGCCAGTCTTGATATCAGATGTGTTAACTGAGACCCTTGATGGAGAACTGGCGTGTGCCTAATCTGTCTGGTGTAGAGTGGGATTATTTTTATCCAACATCTACTTATCTTATTTACATGAATGGTTTGAAGCGTATTTAAAGTAATGTGGATTACGCTAGTCTTGACTGCATGAAGTCAGTTTATTGTGTCTAAGTCTGTTTTGGCTCTGTTGGCAGTTGCAGAGGTCTCAATATTTGTAGTAGATGACTGACTGCCTTTCACATCCATGGTATTCACCACAATAAATGTGTGGACTGAGACTTAATTGCCTGCCATCAAACCCATATGACATGGGCTTGACAGGCCCTTCAGTGATGTAGTTCTGCTTGTTTGCTTGGGTTTTTGGAGTTCTGATCCGTGATTGGGTTTCAAAGGGTAGGGGGAGTACAGGAAGGAAAGCTATGCTTGTTGTGCAGGTGAGGTACATCCGTATTATTGTGCCTCCCCACCAAGGATGAAATCCCAATACATCTTTGACCTACCAGGAATAACAAAACTGCACAGGTACAGCTCTTGAGTTCCGCTGAGCCCACACATCCGTAGGCAACTGAAAGCACGAGGTGAATAAGAGAATTCAGGAGATAGCCAGAGGTGCAAAGCCAAGGGAGATATTTGTCCCTGCAGTTGTTGACAGTGGTGGGTTGCCTTCTGCCCTATGAGGAAAGGGATTAATTTGGTCTTGGCTGCAGCTGCTGCCTCGGGGCACTGATTCAATACAAAAAAAGTAGCTGCTGCCCAGTGGGCTGTTCCCAGGAGGCAGCTGTAAATACACTCTTGTTGGTGTGTAGCATTGCTCAGCAAGAGAGTGGCAATAACTTGTGAGGAATTTGTGGTAATTGCTACTACTGATGATGTGATTACTAACGACACCTTTTTCCACGGGCTGTTTGCTCTCCTGTGTCTTTTGAGTATGTGACTATTTTACTTGGTATTGTCTGCACTGCAGAATCAAACCTAGCTGTAAAAGCCTACTGTATGCTCTCTTGAGCAACGGGATGATGTTAGCACTGAAGTCCCGATTTGTCTATCTCATTCGGTTGTAGAGCCGTGCTTTTAACTCAGTGGTTCCCCCAACATGCAACTAGAACTCAACAGATAGGGCATCTGGCTCAGGGCATCAACAGCTTTCCTGTGAAAGTGAGGACATGTCAAGGAGCAGAAAAAGGATGTGATCTCACCTTCAGGCTGAAGCTGCAAAGGGGAAACTCGGCCCAGGCTGAAGGAACAGAATAAAAGCAATAGTCCCTATTTTGTGCTTGATAGGTCAAACAGTGGAATCGCTGACGTGGAACTAATAAAGGGGAAACTGGGGGAATCACTGATCATTGGATACTTTATTAAAATAAGAGGGAATCAAGAACATCAGAGCTGTAGTCATCTGCTGCCTGGCAAGAGTATCTGATAAGATTTCCTCTAGATAGTTTATTGCCTGTGTGAAACTGAAGTAACCTCCCAAGAGGGATATGAACCCTGATGTGTGTCTGAAGGGTAGGATTTACAATGACTTATTTTGATACCTTGGCTGGAGCATTCATTCCAGTCACACGATTTGCTTGGCTCTGTCCCAGTTAAATAGATTGCAATGTAATATGCCACTTCCTCCTCTCATTCATCCCACTGCTGGGGAATTAATACAGAATATTTATTTTGGCCAGTAGATTCCATTAAACCTTAGTGTCTGTTTCTTTTAAGCTTGAAAGCTGTAGACTTGGTTGTGTGGATTTTGGATAAAGATGACTGATGGTTTTTATTCTTTCCGTTCAGCCCAATAATCAAGCTGGCAGGCATGCAGGCAGTTAAAGGTCCTGTGCAGTAAACCAACACCATCGCTCTTTCAGTATTAAACTGGTGACTTAAAACAATCTGGAATTTGACAAGTTCTCCATCCTGCTGATGTGTTTTTGCCAGCCAGAAAGGGGATTCTCGCTATTACATTTATTGGGCACGTATAAGTGAACAGAAGTGTGTGTGTGTGCTGAACCTGCTCAGGCTGCCCTTGGAGGAACAGTAGCTGACAGATCCTCTCAAAGGAGCGTGGAGTTTGGGTAGTTGTGGATGTCCTACACCACCAGAACCAGGAAATTTGATAAAAGTAACTCAAAAGCCCTGATACTAAGCAGTGCTTTAGTTGTTAGTCAACTTAAATGACCTTACAGGATGAATTTTGTTGCCTTCTTTAAAGGGAAGAAAATTGAAGGATAACTTCATTTTCCAGCAAATATTATGGCTGTCTTCTATGTAGCCAGTTATGCACAGAATAATTACTGCTGCTGTTACTTTATTCTGCTTTGTAAGGCTGAATTTGTCATAGCCGCTGTAGGTTTCATCATTCTACCTTTGGGACTTTTTGAAGTCAACAGGTGCAGCAAACCAGTATTTGTGGTAGTTGGCGAGTTGAAAGTCTGTATCGGTGCTTTGTAGTATAAAACTAGATTGACAAATAGCCCGATCAGTGAACTAAACAAGTTCTGCTTTCTTGTCTGGAATGCTAGGAGAATTAGTCTTCCAGTTTTGCCAACCGGAGAGGTGATGCAGCCTCGTAGAGGTGTGATCCATTTCACTTAGCACTTTCCAGAGCTAATCTTTAGGGTTTTGCTGTTACACCTGCCTGCCGTGTCATGTGATGAACTGGTAATGCTGTGAAAATAGTTATCAAGTTTAAACATTAGTGTTCTTTCTGCTCTTGGCAGCATTGTGTGAGATAGTAATCTGGGCTAGTCTCACCTCCTGAATCTGCTGCTCTTCCTCTGGTTTATTTGTAAAAAATAGCAATAACCACCTACAGAACTAAAATTTATTGAGGTGTATTGTTTCTGGTAGCCTTTCTGAAGCAGGGTCCTTAATAACTGGTGCTTACTGCTGACAACATCGTTTTCTGTTCAGGCTCTTACAGCGCTGCTTTCCGACGACAGCAAGTTTGGCTTTATTGTAATAGATGGTAGCGGTGCACTCTTTGGAACTCTTCAAGGAAACACAAGAGAAGTCCTGCACAAATTCACTGTGGATCTTCCAAAGAAGCATGGTAACGCACTAGTCTCTCTCTAGACTGTTTGCAGCAGAATATCACGGGGTGGGATGTGAGGGTAGGAGCAGGAAACGTGGCCTGTAGGTTTTTAGCTCTACTCAATTCTTTGCTCCCCTGAAATCTGACAGCAAAGCCTCTGGTCTGAGCCTTCTGTCAAAATTAATGAATCACTGTAATATGCAGTTGATCTTAAAGTGATGCTTTTTATTTCTTGGTGCATTTGACCCTTTACTTGGTTTTGGGACAGTCTTAACTAAATATTACTAGCACAAGTAGTAATACCGCTTGGTAGTGTCTTTAAAGTTTGCATGTGATGGTGTTGCATGCAAACAACAGTGAAAAGCAAGAAGCTGTTCCTTGCAAGAAGCACAGAAGCCTAATGGAGCAAGCAAAACTCTAGTTCCACTGTACGATGCTGTATTGTGGTGAGCCACTGATGAATTCAGCAAATTGTCTGTTAGCTACTCCTGGTTTACTGTCCTTCTCTGTAGATTAGGATGGGACAAAATGAGATAGAAATGTCTCCCCCAGTAAGTTTCTGCAGCAGAGACTGCTGGGATGCATTGCATCAGCAAGAAAGGTCTGTGAGGCAGCGTGACAAAGGAAATGGCTTTTAATGAAGGTACAGGACATAGAAAATATGCACAGATGTTCAAAATTTCTATAGAGAGTTGCGAGTCCATATAAAAAGAAAAAAAAAACAAACTCAACATATTTTCCTCTGTGGGATATGTGGAGAAAAATCTCTTGCTGTGAATGAACGCTCTTTATTCACTTGCTGTTTCAATGAGCGCCCCTGGCTCTGCTTGTGGCAAACTAATTCCAAAGGCTGCATCTGCCCTTGGCTTCAGTTATTCAGGGCCCGGTTGGGACCATGTACTAATAACCTTCCTGAAATGAAATGACTTCCAAATTGCTACCTCACTTCTGTTCTCTCGTAAAGGTAGAGGAGGTCAGTCTGCCTTGCGTTTTGCTCGTTTGAGAATGGAAAAACGACACAACTATGTAAGGAAGGTAGCAGAGACGGCTGTGCAACTGTTCATTTCTGGCGACAAGGTGAACGTGGCTGGTCTCGTTTTAGCTGGATCAGCTGACTTCAAAACTGAATTAAGTCAATCTGACATGTTTGATCAGGTGAGTGGCCTTCTCTGAGCAAAGCCCAAATGTTAAGCTGTCAGTAGTAACATCGTGATATTAGTAGTAGCTCTGGTATAAGATCCATCTCAGGAGGAATGTAACTTTGGTGTCTTAAATGATGTGATCAAAACTAAAAATCTGATGTATCCTAGCGAGATCTCCCTTTCCTAATACCTCCTGCAAGGAGGCAGGATCTCCTTTTCTTAGTAACAGTGCTAATAAGAAATCCGTCTTCCCCGGTTCGGAACCGGTGTTCGTGTTCTTTGTGTTCCCAAATCTAAAGTAGAAGCATTACTGGAATTAAACTCCACTAAACCTAATCTCTGTGGCCCTGTTGCCTGAAAATTGTGCTTCAGTATTAAGCATTCAGAGGTCCCTCCGACTCAGAACCTCGCTTGCAAGTGAAGCAAAATAGATTAGTGCTGTGACTCTTGCCAGGTACTTATTCTTGTGGCATTATGAAGTAGTCTTATGGCAGCGCTGTGTAATAAGACTCTCTTTCATGTCTCCTCTTTTTCTCGTTTAGCGGTTGCAATCCAAAGTGCTCAAACTAGTTGACATTTCATACGGAGGAGAAAATGGATTCAATCAAGCAATTGAGTTGTCAACTGAGGTCCTCTCCAATGTGAAATTCATTCAAGAGAAGAAACTAATAGGTATGTGACTACATGCTCAGCCTTCTGCTGAGCCAGATATGCTTGATTGAATGTGCTGATCTTGCTTAAGACCTCCTGGTAATGCCTTTGTGTGCTGCCTCAGCCCTGCAATGCTTTGAGTTGAGCAGAGCATGACTTGTAGTGATTCTTTGTTACCTGGACACCTTCTCAAATGCTGCAGGACTTAATGAGACTTTAAGGAGTGGGGTGTTTTGTTATTTATTTTTTTCCCCCCCACCAAACCTCTCAGATCTTCTCTGTTTATCTTTTCATCAGAGATTGCCTTAGTTTCAGGCCTTCTGGTGACATTTGGGTGGGAGGGGAAAAAATATCTCCTCAGACTGTTTGCCTCTTCAGCAAGATGAGAGTTAAGATTTATTTTGTTTTAAGATAGCAGTAGAAGTGATCCCTTGTTTGACTGTCTGCAGACACACGTTGCTAATTTGAAAGCACAAGAGGGCAATAGTAACAGCTACCTTACGCTGAAAAGAGTGAAGTTAAATAGTGCCTGCTGGTGGGTTAATCCAATTGATTGTTTCATAGCGAAGGTAAGCCTTTCAAGGGAGTGAGATTCCTGATGGGGCAGTGTTCGATGGAGCTGACTTTCTGCCAGTGAATGTTCTAAATTACGTGCTTTGACGTGTTATCATATCTCTTGCTTCCTTCAGCAGCATTGCAGTCTCCTTTTCCAGTTTCTTCTTGAGTTCAAATCAGGCTTGTTTAAAAATCCACGTGGCATGATCAGTGTTTGTGACAATCTCTTTCTTTGTATCCTGGCTGCAGGACGATACTTCGATGAAATCAGTCAGGACACGGGGAAGTACTGTTTTGGCGTTGAAGATACACTAAAAGCTTTGGAAATGGGAGCAGTAGAGATACTGATAGTCTATGAAAATCTGGATATAATGAGATACGTTCTGCACTGCCAAGGCACGGAGGGTAGGTGGCGCTTCCGTGAGACCAAAAGGTCCATCAGGGTTTAAGGCCTAAGCCCTCTCACTTGGATTAAGGACTTGATCAAGGGGATGTTGTGTAGGCAGGTCGCTAACTTGCAGCTTCCCAGCTACTCTGGGGGGGAAAAGTCTGAAACTAGCAAGCTTCCACTGTGGAGAAAGAATTGCAGTGCTGGGGTGGCAGCTTGCCATGGAGCTAGCATGAAACCTGCCTCTCAGTCGTGTAAGTATAAACGTGATATCACTGCATTATAGAGGGGAGACTGACTTGACCGTTATGGCCAGAAACACAGTTCTTACTGACTATAGACAAACCGTACACCTACAGCAGGACCTCTGCCTGTTTTGGTTTTGGCACTACAGTTATCCTCTACTGGTTTGCCCTGTTTGGTTTCCCGTAGAGCTTCAACTAGAAAGAAAGGTAGTGTCAATGACCAAACCCTCTGTGTTGCAGTTGCTGGCTGTTGTGAGTTTCTTGCTGTCTTTAACCTGCATCTGGTAGTCTTATCCAACCTAATAATTTTTTTTCTCTCCCTCTCAGAGGAGAAGATCCTGTATTTGACACCAGAGCAAGAGAAGGATAAATCCCACTTCACAGATAAAGAGGTATTTCAGCTTTCGGGCTTGTAGATTTATTTTCAGTGTACTGGTGCAGCTTTCTGAATACCTGAGCTTAGTTTGTCGCCAGCATGTGAGCATGGGGGCATTTCTGGCACTCAGGTGAGACTTCAAGAGGGTAGCCTGTGGCTCTTCCTGTTCACCTTCAGTGTAACCCCTGGATTCTAGACTTGCTTTTCTCCAATCTTTCCTGTTGCCAATTCCAAGGTTATGTAAATGAGTTGAAGTGACCACCATCAAACCATCTGCTAGAAGAGTTTGGTAGCCACCACGCAATGTGCAGGCTAAGGTCCCAAACCATTACTCCCTGCTTATTGCACACTGATTTGGTCAATACAAAACAACTGTGAGGCTAGAAACTATGACGTAGATTTAAGTGCAAGGGAGTGTTTGCTTCTAGATATATTTGACATGTGGATCTGTCGTTCACTGCCTGTGAGTTTCTTGCCTGTACAGGTCAAAAAGCCCCGATGGGGCTGTATTACTGTGCAGAGTAAGCTGGGCAAAAAAGTCTGTCCCTTGCACAAAGGGTGGTCATCTCTGTCTCGCATTAGGACTGCCAGGGTAGCCCTTTCCAGCTGCTTTCCCTCCTGGTGGGGTAACTGCTAATTCCTTCTGTGCACGGAAGGTTTACAATGTTATCTGCAATGATGTAGTGTTTCTATGCCAATAATCACTTGACCTTCTACTTATAAAACTGTGCTTTTTGCCTCTGTATTTGCCTAGATCAGTATTTCCTAGAGTAAACAGTTCCTGGTTAGATGAGTGGCGATGAACCGTTTGTGGGGTATAAAGCAAATCTAAAGAAAGAGTGAAAACTAAGTGTGTAGCATGAGGGGACAGTTGAGCAGAATAAACAAGGCATTTTCTCTCCCACTTCTGCACTAACTTCTGTAGTATGGAGGCCCAAAACAAGGCCTGTCAGTATTTAATTTCTTAGCACCAGGAGCCTTCTGCTTGTGCCAGCACTTGTCTGAAACACACGCGTCGGGAATGCCTACCACCCGGACCCTGGCAAGTGTGGGGGGCTGCTCCAGCCTGCGGAGCAGGAAGGCTGGTGTGTCTGTCTTAAGACTGAAAAGGCAGGGGTTATGTTTAAGCCAAAGACAACTTTTGGTGTGAATTTTCTCAATACCTAACATGCAGTGACTGTATCTTTTTTTTTTTTTTTTCTCCTCAAATGTCTACATAGACTGGCCAGGAACATGAACTGATAGAAAGTATGCCCCTTCTGGAGTGGTTTGCAAACAACTACAAGAAATTTGGAGCAACATTGGAAATTGTTACAGACAAATCACAGGAAGGATCCCAATTTGTGAAAGGATTTGGAGGAATTGGAGGTAAACTGCAAGAGAAGAATGTGTAGTTTGTTTTTGGTTTTTTTTATAGTGGTTGATTTGATAATCTGGTGCCAACACCAGAAGTGGAAAACTAAACAGATTAATCTTACTTCTATTAGTCACGATACCAGTTTAAGAAACAGTCATGTTCATCAGGGGTCTCCAGGTGAATTCATTCTGTATTCAGCAATATGATGCTGCATGGGCTGTCACTTTCAGACCGTGTTCCTCAGGTCCCTTTGTCCTTCAGAGTGCTCGGAGGGTGGACTGTCCTTCTTTCCGGCTGCTGAATTTCGGAAGGGCCACGAACTGCTTCGCTCTGTATCTGCACAGTTGTTGTTTTGTGGCAGACCATGCCCTGCTGTGTAGAAGTGGTGTATGACAAACACCAGCCTAGTTTCTGAAGCAGTTGGATATCTGCTTCAGAACTTCCCTGTACTTTGCTCCCCAGTCTTCCTCTTCTTTTCAAAATAAAAATATTTTTAGCCCAACTTCATGGAGAAATGAGACTTCTGAAATCCTTCAGTCCTTCTCTTGAACTCACTGACCAGTTTCAGCTAAGTCTGGCAGAGGTGCTCATGTGCTTCATTCTGACAAAAATCATTAGCAAAAACACCTGCCATGCACCTTGTTCTCTCCAGACCAGTGATTCCAGGACAAAGCTCTTGCTTATTTGCTGATAAGCCAGCTGTTGCCAGTTACTGTGTTCAGGTTGATGGATGTACAATAGAGATGAGTGTATTTTAAAGAGGAATTTCTAGGGGCGAAAGAACACCAGTCAGAAGGAAGCAAGCTTGAATTGTTTGGTTACCTAAGGAGCAAAAAGTTTCAAAGTTTTCAGGGTTTATAATTCCAGGAGTCCTTCCCATCCTGCCAGATCCAGCCTCTTTGCATGGTGGGATACTCTTTGCTACCATGCCTCAGTCCCTGCAGACTTGAAAGGAAATATTCCTTGAATACCCTTCACCTAAGTAAATGTTTCCAGGGATACAGGCTTCCCAGAAAGCCAGGTTGGTGTTTGGGGTGGGAAGAGTCCAGGAAGACAGCCACTAAATACTGCTCTTACTCCATTGTAAAAGTTACTCCAGTGCCAGCTGCCTTCTGAATTTAACTGATAGGCCTTTGAGCAGTTATAATAGGACAAATAATCTGTTACTGGTGTGGGGTTTTTTGGGGGGGGAGATACAGTCCTCCTAGAATAGGCTTGGCTTTTCCAGAAGAAAGCCGGTCTGTGCTGAGCAGGTAGGTATTTCTTCCTTTTGGCAACAAATTACATCAGGCTGTAAGATGGATGTGGCGTTTTCACTCTAGCCGCGTGTCTGCTGTCAGTCATGAGTCTGAGCCTATCTTGCAATACAAGTGCTACGTCAGCTTCTGAAAATTTAATTGAGAAACTCTTGACGTGCAGACAGGGCTCAGTAAGCTGCGTAAAATGCTCTTTGAATTTTGAAGAAGCTAAAGCGTGTTGTTTTTACCAGGTATCTTGCGGTACCGAGTGGACTTCCAGGGAATGGAATACCAAGGAGGAGACGATGAATTTTTTGACCTTGATGACTACTAGGTAGTCGACCTGGGTCCGGCAAAACGTGCCTCGCCCCTCCAGCATCCAACCCAAGGAGCAAACTCATGGTGGAAAACACAACAGATCCCTGCCTTAGAATTGGAACATTTCCAGAACTTGATCCACAAGCATTGGATTTAAAAAAGCAAAACCCTACACTTTGATTTGTCATAGTGTCAGTACAGCAGCAAACTACTAAGTTCCTATATGCCACTTTGGACTAATTTAAAAAGAATCCCAGTTTTTACTTTTACTCAATGGTGAAATTGGTTGCTCTTGTATTTTATGAAAATGATTTTTTTAACCTTCATGATACATTAACTGCTGTAAACCTCTTCCTTCAAAAATTAATAGAAGTAAGATCCTACTGGTTTGTTTCTTTTTACTTTTGATTGGAGAAATCAATCGCTGCATTTTGCAGCAATGTGACCCATTTACATGGCATTCTCAGCTTAGACTGCAGAAGAAGAAATGTAATGAAATTGAAGCCATTCATTCTCTTCAAAAGAATGAGAAGGCACTTACCTGGAGTGCTAGCTTATAATGTGTGGCTTGCAAATTCAGATGGTTTGGGGAGGCTTACCAGCCAAACGTGCTTTAATCTATTTGCAGAAGCACTGCTCTTACAAACTAGGAAATGCACTTCATTGATTGCGAAGAAAATGCTGCTGAAGTCTTGGGCTTAATTTGGATTTGAGCAGTGCAGCCTTCAGGATTTTTTTTTTTTTTTCAGTCTTGACAAAAATAAACATGATTTAAGTGAAGTAAGGTACACTTTGCTTTGTTTTGTTCCTCAGTTAGTTTTTCTTTTTGCTTTAGGACTGCGTAAGGTTTCCTTGATTATGTGAATTTGAACCCACAGGTCTTTAATGGAAGCGGGTAATTTACAGGAATAATTAGTAAGTGGAGTCCTTGACCGAAACCTTAGTACTGGTGCATTTGGAGCATTTGATACAAAGACGTTGAACGTTAGCACAACCCACTGGGGTCATCCATCTCCCAGCACTAAGGCAGTCCGGCTTGGCTCACGAGTGTCCTGTAAATCTGATGCTGATCTCTAATGCGCCCTTAATGGGTTAAAACTTCTGGTTGCATCAAGACTCAAGAAAGCTTTGCGTCATGCCTGCTATATAGAATGCATTTCAACCTACTAGAAATGGCTAAGGGTTTTTCAGCCGGTCTTGCAGGCAGAGGGTGAAGTGAATCGTTGGCACGAGGTAATGCACAAGGCTTGCTTCTTTTTGGGGGTTGCTGGGTTCTCTGACGGGCACTCTGACATCGCGGTGCCTGGCAGCTCTGTTCTTCACTGGCTCTGTCACTCCTGGTGCATCGGTCAAAAGCAGCTTCTGTTCCAAGTTGCATACCTGCCTATTTTTCCGATAATCCTGTTTCACTTGAATGGAGGGGGAGCTTGTCTTAAAATTTCTGCCACACTGTTCTTTGAGGTCCAAAATGACTGTCGTTGTGAGCAATACAGTTTGTAACCCTGGTTTCTAACCTGGCAGATGGCTTTGCTGTCGTTTTCACATCAAAGCTGGAATCTCTCACGGAAGGTGTGACTGGGTCCGCCGTAGATCTGCGCAAACCCAGGTTTGAGCACATTTGCGGTCTCCACAGCGGTATGTTCTGGATTTTGCCATTGTAAATGGGTCTAATGTGACATGACAAGACCAGAAAAATTGGATGTAAATTTACATTTTTGAATATACTGCTTGTTGTTTCACATGATACATTAGGGTATGCAGCTCCTTTTTGTAGTTTTTATTTTTACTATTTAAGTTTGGAAATGATGCCAAATTTTTGTATTTCTTTAATCAATGTGTTCTCTTCAGTGATATATATTGCATTATATATTGATGTGTATATCAATATATACTGATATGTATTACACTTACACATACAAACACATTAAACGGGGGTGAAAAATCCTAGCCTTCGCATACTATATAGCCTCTGCAGAGAGATCCCAAGCAGTGATATCTTGGTGTTGTGATGTACAGAAATGGAGAAGAGTATTAAACCATATTTAAGAATATAGTACGGACTCCTGATTTATTTCCTCTAGTCCAGGAAACACCGGCTTTACTCTGTTTGGTGCCAGATTCAGGTCAGTACTTGAGTTTCGAGGTAGCTGCTTCATAGCTGGGCTTGAACATCGTGTTTCTTCATCATACCGAGTTGCTCTTTTAAGCTGTAGCAGAAATCAAACTTCAGAAGGGAAGGAAAAAACGCAAGTTCAAAGCAAGTTGTGCTGTGAGCGTTACCTGAGGTGGTCTTCTGAACAACGGAGGCAGATGAAAAATACCCTGCGGATGCAGAAACCTGCCTTTAATATTCCAGTCATGGAACACCTGGGTGGTTTTTTTTAAGAAGCCTTTTCTACCCTGCCTCTTAGTGCGGGAGAAATCCGGATCAGAGGCGTACTTGCCGCGTGGGCCTGCTGCCTCTGCTTTCTCCGGTGTCCGGGCTAGGTGTGTTGATGACTTTCCCAGAGAGGACCTGCCTCCTTCCCTAGCTGGGAAGGTGATATGTAAAAGGCACCATTAATATCAGGAATTTTAACGGATGCTTTAAATCACCTGTCAGCTGGGCTTGCCTAGCAGTGATTCTCTGGCTGAAGCTGAGCATCCCCCTTCTTGTCCTGCAGTACCAGAGCAGGATCTGTGCCCTGTAGCTGCTTGCCTGGTGCCCTTCCGAGCTCGTACAGCAACAGGAGCTTGGGCAGACCTTGGCCTCACACTCTCTTTGATCTGCAGTTGTAGCAGGCGGGAGAGCAGAGCTCGTGGTCCTCGGGTCTCTGGATAGCAGAAGTTTTGGAGATGTGAGGTTTCTGCTGGAGCAGAATTAAAAATGATGCACAAAACCACTTTGCTGCATGCGTCTCATGCCATCTACAACCTCGGTACAGAAAACTGATCACCATTTGGCTTGTGGTGCAGATAAAAGCATCAAGCTGAGATCATCCCAAAATATAAAAAAAAAAAAAAATAAAAAAAATAAAAAAATCCCATCAGTCAGCACATGTCACCGGAGAAGCTATTGCTTGCAGAAAACTACCCCTGCAGTCTCACCAGTTGGTGTGACCAGGCATGTGGATGTATATTGTTTTCAAAAAAACAAAAAACAAACCCAACAGAAATATTTCTCAGTTAACCCTTTACTGGCAGCAACAGCAAACCTGGTTTCTGCTTTTGAGTTTTGTATTCCAAGGGAAAACGAGGAGCAGCGAAGCCTGGCTGCTGTGGAGGGCTGCGCGAGAGCTGCCTCGTTCAGCGTCACAAACGCTCCACGTCAGACGTGCTTGGGAGCTGCTCTTCCCTCGCGTACAAATCTTCTTGGCTGGTTCTCATGTCTCTTCCCCTTCACGTTTCCGTGAGAAAACACAAGTGCGTCTAGTCGGCAGAGCGGCCGCGGGAGCCCTGTGCGGGGTCCCCTCTGCGCAGCTGGCCCCTGCAGCTGCCTGCAGAGCTGCTCGCGTCCGCCCGGAGGCACCTTCGCGGTTACAGAAGGATGAGGCCGCTGGAGAGAAACGCGATGAAACTATTTTCTTCCTTGTATCTGCTGAAAAAAGGTTGCTGGGTCCCTTTAACCCTTCAGAAAGCAGTTCCTGTCACAGGCTTGCTTTTTTCCCGGTCACAGGGGTCAGTGTCAGCCCTCGGATTGTCTCATATTTGAAAGCGCTGATTTACAGCCGTCTTTTTTCGCGTCAAATATCGCAGAGCGTCAGGTAGGTTCTTCCTGGCGTATAAACCCGAGCATCACCTTGCAGCGCGCTCATCCGGGAGACTTGACCGCCTTCGCCACGCTGGAGTGCTGCGACGTGGAATTTGGAAGCGAGTTCGGTGGGACCGAGTTTGCGCGCTCTCGGGCCCAAGCGATCAGAGGATGTGGGTTTGTATTTGAAAGCCAGGCAGGCTGGCCTTCTGCATGCCTGCTCTGCTCTGGGCTCTTAAATAATTACTTCCCCGGAAGGGATCTGATCTTGATTAGCTGGAATCAAGAGAAGAAACAAAGTGTCGTTTGCAGTAGGTCGCGTGGAGCTGCTGCTGCGCGTCGCGGAGAGGTCTGAAGCGCACCCCGAGGGTCCGGTCCCTCTGCCGCTCCACCCGCGCCCTTTCACGCCTGGACTCGGAAGCGGCGTGCCGCTGGGCGCGCACCGCCGCAGCCGCCTGCGAGGAGGCTCGCGTGAGCGGTTGTAGCGGATGATCAACTTCTGCTTGCTGTCTGAATGCATTTTTTTTTTTCTCGTTCCAAAGGGCTTCAGCTCCCCTAAATGCTTCAACCATGTGTGCCTTACGCCCTCGGTAACACCTGCTGAGTTTTTATTCCATGTGTTGTTAAGTCCAGACCACTCTTACTGCATTCCCCGGTTCGGTTTTAAGTTGGCACCGCGTGCTCAGATATTCTAATAATGCTCTTTTTAAACGCTACTTTTTGTATTGCTGTAATTAAATACAGAATTTGCCCTTTATAACTCGTTATTTCGGGAGCTGGAGCCCGGCCCGCGCTGTTGTTGCTAGCAGGCTGCAAATGCCATTGTCCTGGGAAGCCGAGTGCAGCCAGCGGCGCTGAAAGGCAGCTCTGGAATTTCACTCGGCTATTTTTAGTTGGTGGTGAAAAATTGCACTTCCAACACTTTTGAATCTTTGTCAGTGCTTAAATAAATCAAAGGGCAAATCCTGACTTCTCGCTAACGAGCGGGAGAGGAGGTGACCTTAAGCTGCCACGGAGGCTGAGCTGGAGCAAGGGTGAAGCGCGGGTGGGGGAAGAGTCCCAGCTCTGCTCGCCTGATGCTGCCTTGCTCGGAAGGGGCTGCGAGGGTGGTGGGCCGCCGCCCCACAGCCACCAGCCTGTCCTGCTTTATGCAGGTGGGCCATGGCCATTGCTCTGCTGGGGTGGTTCCTGGCTCCTTGCTCTTCTCCTCATGCCCCTCTCGGGGCCGGTCACCCCCCTCTCCCTCTGCCTCCCCGGGTTTCCTCCTCCGTAGCTCCACGGTGGTGCCACGCATGCAGCCCTGCTCTCCGCAGAGCCGTGGTGGTGGCTACCCTGGACACGGCAGCTCTTTGAAAGCCGGGACCTGGAGGCAGGAGCTCCTGAAGGATGCTGCGTGCAAGTTCGGGTGGCTGAATATTAAACTGTCATGTGTCGGGCTATTCCCTTCGACCTCAACCACCTCCGTGGCTGTAAGGCAAAACCCACTTCTAACCTACAGTTTCTTCTTTTTAATGCTAGGGCAGGAGTTTTCTGAGAAGCTGCTTCACCTGTTTGGCCACCAAGTTTCCACACTGGCACAAAAAACCTCATTCTCTGGTAACGGGATCCTCACAGCTGAGTTTCCTTGTCGTGGTGTTCCCTGCCGTGTACTTGGAGAGTCCCAGGCGGCTGCTTTGCTGCTTTCTTTCCCTGCGCTCTGACTTCAGGACTTTGTTTGCGTGGGGAGACCCTTGGCTAGGCTTGGTTGTGGCTCCTGGCAGCCTCCAGTTACCCGAGAGCTGCTCTGCACATCGCTCAGGCTCCAGCAGCCCCGTGGAGGTAAGACGGTGCTGAAGGCAATAGCTCCTGGAAGGACGCGTGCAGTGACCCAGGCTGTGCAGCTACCAGAAAATCCCGGCCAGCTCCGGGACACCCTGAAGCGTCCCCAGGGGAGGAGACCCACGACTGGCTCCGGCGGCGGGTGTGCGCAGGACAGCCCCTGCCCACGCTGCTAGGTGCCGTGGAGCCAAGCCCCCTGGCCAGCCCGCAGCAGAGGGCAGCCGCAGCCGGCTCCTGCCCTGCCCTGCTCCTGGTGCTGGCAGCTGCCAGAACGGGTGAGCTGGAGGGTGCTGCTGGGTAGTGAAGCCCCAGCGTCACAGCAGAGGGTGCAGCACAGCGGGGAGGCGGTGTCGGGAGGAATCGGGGATGGCGATGACTGGCTGCAGGATCACGGATCACCGACAGTGACCCCGTTACACTCGGGATGCTGCGGTTCACCCCGCCGTACCTGCCGTTGTCGGTGCTGAGGTTCCCCTGTGCCCCTCAGCCTGCCCCAAAGCACTCACCCTGGGCCCTCGCCCTGTCCCCATTCCCAAACCCACCCTGAGGCACAGGACCGAGGGAAGACGTCCCAGCCCATGAAGCCTCAAGCCCTGAACAGGGCTGATGGTTTCCATCTTGATGGTGGTTTCCATCATGCCGCATCGTTCCCACAAGTGCTGACCCTTCTCCTGGCTGCTCCTCTGGGGTTATCTGCCCCTTTTGGGGATTTGCCTGCGTTTGGAGTCGGGGGGCTGCTCTGAGCATCTGAGCGTGGGGCCCTATGCTGTGCTGGGAAGGGGCTGGGTCCCCGCAGTGCCATGGGAGGCTTGCCTTGTCCCTGGGTATGGAGCCGTGCAGCCCCCGGGAAACGGGCTGCAGGCAGAGGGGCTTTACCCAGGCTCACAAAATCCCTCTGCTTCTCTCTAGCTGATTTCTTGGGAGCTGCTTGCAGCCCAGGTTGCTGTAATTTAGTAGAAAAGCTGAATGCTCCCGTGTTGCCGCTCTTGCTGCTCCTCAAAACCCCTCCGGGAATGGTCAGACCACCTCAGACAGCCACGCTGAACCGCTCTCCAGTTAAACACACCGAAGGGTGTTGAACCATCTGATTTGGTAAAAACTTGCCACATGTAACCTCGTGCCCGCGCCTCTTGCTTGAGCACTTCTCCCTGCATGCAGCTGCGTAAAAGCTCCATCAGGTCTTCTCTCCATCTTTGCTTCTCTAGACTAAACAAACCAGCTCCTTTGGTCCTTCCCCGGGGATCAGGCTGTGCCGCAAGCCTCTTCCCTGGCCGCACGCCTGCGCCTGCTCACGTTTCTTGCTGCGAGGGGCCAGGCACCGGATCCGGCCCAGGCTGCGCAGGGCACAGCCCGCGCCTCGCACGCGTCTCGGCCACGGGTGGCTTTGGGATGGTTTCGAGGTGGCAGAGGAGGACCCTGACTCAGTGGACTGGCGTGTGGGAAGGACCTGTAGAGTACAGACCTCAGGGTTACCCCCAGCGGGGCGGTTCTGCACAGTCATGTCTAAATTTACCTAAAATAGCAGGGAAGTTTGTATTATTTGAGGACAAGAGGGGATGGAAGCAGGCAACTTGCCTGAAAGCTAAAAGTGTACAAAAAAATATTTTCCTAGCAAGGAAAATGGAAAATATAGAGGAAACAAGTGGCAGAAGAGAAGAGGGAGGGATGGCTGGTCTCATCTGAGCGCTGCCGTAGCTGGCTGCCGTCCTTCAGAAACACTGTGCGGCCTTGACAGGTCACAGATATCCCCAGTGGTGGGGGACGGCAGTCGCGGGGTCCCCAGCCGCACGGTTGCGGGGTCCCCAGCTGTGCTCTCGCAGCTGGTGCCTGGCCGAGGTGGAGGTGCCTCCCTCCTGCGTCCTCTTGCTTTTTTCCTGCTGATGCGGTGCCCCGGTCCGGGCGCGGGGAGGGGACACCGCTGTCCTTATCGCTTGATATTTTGTGGGTATCTGCCTTTCAGCACAGCACATGGCTCCCACAGCTCCCACGTTGCTCCTTTGGGCTGAGACCTGGGGCGGTGCTGAAAGAAACCGGAGCTGTTCAGACACCTGGAAACATCCGTGGTTATGTTCGAAAAAAGCATTTTACTAAACAAATGTCATCCTACAGGTCACAAACTAAATGCTGCCTCCAGGGAGTGCAGAGTGATGCTCCCCGGTGCTGTTGGAGGCTTCGGTGCCTTCCCAGGACCGTTTGGCCCAAGACGGACCCAAACCCACGTACACCAGCACCATGCAGCCGTCCCCCCGAGCCAGACACGCTTCTGGATATCGGCACCTACCGTGAGCTTTCAAATGCTGCTCCCTGAATTTGGAGCCCCTGCAAGCTGGCTGCCCTGCGGGTCCATGCTCTGCAGCTCTCTCCACCACCTTCGTCACCCCCTTGCTCTGCAGGATGTCGGCATCCCTGTGGCTTTGGTGGACACCGATGGATTGAAGCCACTTGGGTCAGCAAGCAAGATGGGAAAAGTTTACTTAGAGATCGTCTCTGTTTAAAGAAAGAGTTTTTGTGTCTATTTAAATAGCGGTTTGCCAGGTTTGCTTAGCGCTTAGCTACACAGAGGTATTTTGGAGTTGTCCATGGGAGCCCGCCGCGGGGGCAGACGATGAGGATGGGCAGAGGGACCGCTCATGCTCCTGGAGCCAGTTTTCATTAAGAAGAAAACTCCATTTCCATGCTGTCCGCAAGGACCGCCGAAGGAAGCTCCCGCTGACACAGCACCTGAGGAACGCGGCAGGTAACCGGCCGAAAGGGCGATGTCCATGCTTTGCATACGAGATAAAGTGTGGGGACTTTCCATGCGAAACCCAAGCGTCAGAGGTGTATCGAGCAGCTGCCGTAAGCTGAAGTTGGCTGCTTTCACTCAAGCGCCGCTTGGGAGCCAAGAACATATTTCTGGAGGGCGGGGAGGGAAGGGAGGATGCTTTAAACCCGCGTCACGGGTGGCAGCGGGCCGTCGGGACCGCGCGCTGCCGGGACACCTCACGTACCTCTCTGCTGGGGTTTCTGCCGTCAGTCTCCCTGTTCCGTCGCACATCCGACATGCCTGCTCTTCCTCATCCCTCTGCCTTCTGCCATACTGACTTCTAGACTCCACTTAACCTGCTTATTTTATTATGCCAGATCGATTTTGGTTGCGTCCGCGTGAATCTTAAACACCTCCCTCCTGTGTCCTCTGTGCACCCCAGGTGTGACCAAGCTCTGTGCAGTTTTCCCGACGGCATTTAGGGATGGCAAAGACGTGCTCTGCAAAGCCAGAGAGGACAGGGGACTGTCCTTCTGGAGACCCACCGTTGCATTTCTGTCGTGAGACGAGCCTTGCTGCACTTCAGCCTGGCTTGGTTTAATGCCTGGGTCACCCTCGTTTGCTGGAGCGGCTCCAGGAGGAGCGTCTCGGGGGCAAGGAGGGCGCCGAGGGGGAACGTGCTGCGTGTGGCTGTGGTGCGAGGGGCGTCGGGAGCTGCCCTCCGGCAGCGGCTTGGAGCCGCTCCAGCACACCGGGGGATGCTCCGTGAGGGAAGGGCAGATCCCACGGGGCTGCTCTGATGGCTCGTTAGTTTTCGTGTAACATCTTATTTAGCTTGAGTATATCGGAGCTTATTCTTGGGGAACGCAGGGGCTGGGTTTGAAAGACTGATACACGTGGGAGGTGAGCGGGGATGGCACCAGGGCAAGCTCCTCTGCTGTGAGTGTAGCTGAGGGTAATTTAAATGAAAAGAAAATTATTCTCCTGCCCTTTTCCTCGCTGAGGTGGAGATCCTCTCACCCCGTGGGCACAGACCCCGCCGTGTGCCACTGACACGCTGTGGTTTGAGTTGCCCGTGCCACATCACCCACCGTCTCATCCCCCGCGGCACGAGCTACCAAGGAAATCAAAGGGCTGCCGTAAATATGTAAAAGTACACCTGAAACTCAGAAATAACTGCTATTCCTAAGCCTCTGTCTTCCAAAAGCTGCATTTCCTTTGGTTTCTGGCCAGAGAGGGGATTTGGGGGTCTTCAGGGCTCTGCATTGCTGTAGCTCAGGGGGCTCCCGAGCAGGCTCCTGCAGCCCGGACCACACGGCCTGGGGCAGAAACCTGCTCTGCTGGGTGCCAGCTGGGACAGCAGGGCCCGGGGGGAACCCCAGGGCACTAATCCTTCCCAAAGTCGGCACAGTTGTAATATGTAGTAAAAAATAACCCAGAAATAAATTCCAATTAAGACCACCAAAAGGGCTGGGGCTTTCCCTTTCACCTGCAAAACCAACGGGTGGTTTAATCCCTTGCTGCCCCAGCGCTGGGAATAAACAGCTGCTTTTGTTCTCAGATTCTTACTAACAACGGGTTAACTGAGCCACTCGCAGTCCCTCGCTGTTTTGTTTAGGTAGGTGGACGCACCTGAAGGGTGCTGCATTGTGAAGCAAGTCTGGTCGTAGCTTTATTGTCATCTCCCGATCGATTATTGGCTTCACGAGGTTGTCTTACCCTTGGCAGGACACCAGCTCCCCAGATGTCACCTCCTCCCGTGCAGGATGGAGAGCCAGCACTGCCCGCTTCCACACGTAGGAGCTACTGTCCTGCTCTTGCAGTCAAAATCTTGTTCTAGCATGTTGCCTGCTTCCAAGCAGTCCATCGTCAACTTTTCTGTCTTCCCAGTGGGTCTGTAAATTTAATTAAATACTGAGGACTGAGCTTTGCAGCACATTCACCATATACCGTCCAATTCTCGAGGGCAACATCCACGTAATTGCACAAACCCAAACCAAAGCTGGGAGCGCAGCGAGCCGCTGCTCGCCTGATGGTCCGGCAGCTCCCCCGTTCCAGCAAGGAGAATTCATCGCACCGGTGGGGAACATGGTCAAGTCCTTAGGGTTTGTGGTCAGCTGGTAGCAACAGCACTGCTGTATTTAGCACGCAACAGGGCTGCATTGCAACCTGCCTCGGCACCGACACCCCCAGGCTGAGCTGTAGTGAAGAAGGTTTGGTTGTGTTTTCAAATGGTGAAGTGACAGCAAAACGGAGGGTGATGTGCCAGGCGAGGGACGGAGAAACCTTTTTGTCCCACCGGAAAACACAGGTGAGAGCCCTGGGAAGGCTGCAGAGCAAGGCTGGCTCTGAGGTTAAAGTGGGGATTTTGGTGCTGGTTTTTGTTCTCTCCATCCAGCACAAGGTAAAAATGCATTTTAATTTCCTAAGTGTCCAAAACACACTGAAGGCGTCAAGAGAAAATAAAGACATTGCTGGAATGACCTGACAGCGTGTCTACAGAGAGCGTTTGCCAGTGAGTACAGAAACAAACGCGTTGCAGACGTCCAGGGCAGGAAATAAATAATGAGAAGGGCACGTGAGGTTTGGATCACCCCAGGGTGTCTGTGAATGCTGCAGATAAGTCAGGAGAGAAGCTGGGCTGGGCGAAGCCAGGCTGGGGGCTGAGGATCGCCCAGGGGTGTCTGTCTGTCTGTCTGCTGGGGGTGCCCCGTCCCCCCCCGAGGCCAGTGGGTTTCTGGCAGGGAAGGATGCGTGCGGTGGGGCCGGGGGATGCGGAGCTGCTCCTTTCCCCGTGCCAGGCTCACGCAAGGGGCTGGGGGTAACTCCGGCCTGGGAGCTGCTGCGCAGGGCAGCGCAGTTCCCGCCCCAAAAGTGCAAGCAGTTGTTTGAATAAAGTGAAATGATGTCGAAAACCTCCACCGAAGGGGTGCTACAGTACGCGATAGTCCCGGGGCTGGGCAGCTCTGGCGAACCAGCCGGTTTCAAATACCGTTTATTAAAATTTGGGGTTGTTTTCTTAATAATCCAAAGCTGACACTCGCTAAACTATACCCAGTTTGCAAATATCCTTTTGAGTTGTATGAACTGACTTTTTTTTGTAGTTTTCATGTGACAGGAAATTTTATTCCATATTCAAGACCAGGTCCTGAGTAGTGGGGGGGTTTATATTACTGGCTTCACCTGCCTGTGTATGAAAAGAGCAACTATGTGATATTTTCTTACACCTGAGAAATGGTTTCTGGATTTTTTTGGGGAGACGTGAGGAGTGGTGCCACTTGTCTGACCTGGATGAGTGGCGGTCTGTGAGCAGAAGACAAGGGGGTCTGTGGAGGAGTGTGAAGGAAAGCAGTGATCCCGTGGGGTGCAGAGGGCCAGACGTTAAACCACACTTTGGAATGGGATCTCCTGGCTCTCTAATCTTTAAATCACAAAATCATGTCCTGCTTGATCGTGTAGGACGTGCCAACTGAAGCGGCGCAATCCGAGCACCGGGCGAAAGCGGCACGCGTGTCGCTGGAGAAGGCGAGCTGCAGCCCTGAGTCACAAAAGCCAGGCACTGCAGCTGGCAGCGCTCTCGCGGCCCACACCTGCTTTTCCTCCTCCTTTCTCCATTCCTCCAAATCTTTATCGAACAAACAAAGCCACAGGAAAGAAAAATTGGGGTGCTGGATCCCCTGCTTGGGAGCGTGGGTCCCGAGCACGCTCTGTGCTCCCTGTGGGGTTGGGTGCCCCGTCGCCCCAAAGCAGCCGTGCTGCCCCTGCCAGGAGCCCCGTGCCCGCGGCCTCGTCAGCCGTGGCCGTGCGAGAAGCAGCCCCGGGCCCCCGCGGGACAGCCACCGGGGGTTTGCTGCTCCGTGTCCCCTGTGGTCCTATGGCAGGCAGCACCGCCTCCTTCACTCCAGGGTGTGGGGGCTTTGCACTGAGGTGTTTTTTTTTCCCTTATTTACAAATAGTGGTATCTTGAGCCCCCCCTGCTCCTAACCTCGTTATTTTAGGTGCCGTTGCAGAGCTGGATAAGGACTGGCTGCTTCTGCCTGGGTGGCGGCAGAATTAGCGCACCTGGGTTTGGGCAGGGGTAAGAATCCTTCTGAATGTGCTCAGTTTTTTTCCAGATCTTTAAAAAAAAAAAAATCATCAAACCTGGTGTCACCCCATTTTGGCTATAAAATATTTCTTTGGAGGAAGAATAAACGGTTTCATACTTCAAGTGCAGTCATCCCTGCCCTAAGAAGAATGTTTATTTATATCTTACTCCTACCAGCTGGAAGTTCAATAATGATTCTTCCAGCAGGAGCATTTGAAATGTATCTGCCCTTGCTTTTCTTGCTCTGTAACTCGTTACTGGCCATTGAGTAACCTCTGATCCCTATCCAAACAGCCAAATAAACGATCCTAAGATCCTAAGAGGAGGGTTTTAGTGAGCAGACCATGTTAGGCTGAGGATTTCGGGAAGGCATCCAAAGTTTGGGAAATGGATACCCACGGAGCTGCCGGAGGATTTGAGCAGCTAGCTCCCGCCGGCTCCATAGCAAATCCCAGAGATTTTGTCAGTTTGCCACTGCCTGTCTCTCATTTTTCTTTTTTTTTTTTTTCCCCCACCTGTCTGCAGCCTTGCTGGACCCGCGGTGGGACTGGGGGCTGCGTCCTTGCCTGTGGGGAGCCTCTCCGGGAGGCCCCCGCAGCCCATCGCTTTTATCCTTGTCCTGTGGCTATTTAACACCAAGGGGGAGCCCTGAAATAAGGGACAAGGTGACGGGATGACTGGGCTATTTGAGGCCTAAAAAAATTCCAGAAAATGGAAACAGGTTTAGAAATAAATCACTTCATTATACAGAAAAAAATTCGGGGAGAAAAAAATCAAATTGTGTTCTAACTGGGAAATATGTCTATACTGTGTCAGTCCTAATATCCTCCCAGGGGCTTTGGGGTGCTGGTCCACGGGAGCGTGAGCCGCAGACAGACCTGCCCGTGAGGGAGAAGCTGGAGGGGATTACTGAGCAAATCCTGCTGTGGGGCTGGGCAGGCTCCAGGACTGGCGGCACAGCTACCTGCTGGGCTCCCCCCATGCTGCCCGCCCGGTCCCGATGCAGTTTGCCCTCTCTTGTGTGTCTCTGCTGGAAAATATCTGTTGGAAGAGGAATTTGGTACATCATGCAATGAACGTATGGAAAACGTGGACTTAAAATGATCGCTGAGTTTTGGTAGAGGTCCCAGGCCAGGGGTGATGGTTTGGGGTGGGGCTGCATCCCAGCGCATCCCCGGCTCATCGGGGCAGCCTCTCGCCCCCTTGCAGAGCGGACACGGTGACTCGGATGCCCACAGCTTTCGGGGAAGTGCCGGTCTTGAGACCCACGATACAAGCTTTCCAGTTTTTTGGTTTTTTTTTAATACACAATTACTTTTGCTTCAGTATGGTGAGGACAACATCAACCTCAATTAATTCTTGCCCTGTTGCACAATGTGGCAGTATCTCCGGTTTGTTGGCGCCAGGGCTTTCCCTCTTCCACTTCCCCCTCGTCCTCATCCTTGCAGGAAAACTGGCAGAGCGAGTCCTCTTAGGCTGAAACTGCCCCACCGCCCTGGTGTGCTTCCAGCTGAATAAGGTCATCGTTATTGCTTAATGACCAGCTTCGTCCCTGCTTTGCTGCTGTGCAGATGCGTGACACGGATCTGTCAGCAAATGGCCATAGACGCTCACGGAGGAGGTATTGATCCAGTGTCGTGATAACCCGAATTCACAGCACACGCCCAAGGATGTGCTCCTCAAATTATTGCAGTTGTGCGGTTCACGTAGCCATGGGAATACAGCGCTTGGCTTCCTCAGAATCCAATGTTTTTGTAATTCAGAATAAATTGATCAAAAACCTGATTTTTCATCCATCTTATCAGGCCTTGCCTTGGACACGTCGCTCAGTCCTGACAAGCTCTCCTTAAGAGTCATGAGTTGCTCAGAAACAATTTTACTTTAATTTACAGATACAAGGATTGATAGCCCCTGCTCTTGCTTTTCTTGGTGTTCGGTACTAAAGCCAAAAATTTGATTTTTTTTTTTTTTTATAATGCTTTCCTCAATTATTTTCAATATTCTTCTCTTTCTTTTGTATCATAGAAATTGGTTTTTCCACACAATTAAAAGCAGATTACAGGAACTCAAGTTCCATCTGACAGCTCGTGCCACAGTTTCAAAGACCCATGCCTGCTTCTGTAACGTCCATCCTTGCGCTGCATTAACCATTCAGGCTGCCAGAATGAGACCACGGATTTACTCTTTATTCAAATAATCGGAGGAATTTTTGCCTTTTATTCTCTTTTTTTTTTTCTCTTTTCCTATGTCCTGGACACTCCTTTCCATATTCAGAAAACTAGCCTGACTGTACTTTGGAAAGCGACACGTAAAATAGTATTGTGCTGGTCAGCAAATCTTTTCCCTGCATATATTTAGATGGAGACATGCTGTTTTTTACTTTGCTGTCACAAACAAATATCTGCTGCCTCGTTTGATCTCCAGAGCGAACGTCCGATTAGAGGGAGAGCAGAAGCAAGCTGGATTTTGTCCCACCTTGTTCTTGGCGACACCTTTGTGAGCTCGCCGAGGTCGGTGGCCTTACACGAGGTGAAGGACAGGGTATAATTTGACCTGTGAGTCCTCTGTCGTTATAGGTCGTGATGTGAAGGTGGAAAGAATTCAGCTCGCTGTCCGCCCGGGTGCCCCGGTTTGATAGGAAAAGCCCTCGGACGTTTTTTCACGTGGAAACGGAGCGTGTCTGGGTGAGGGTCAGCGGGCACTGCCACGGCCCAAGCTGCGCTAGCACCCGTGTGCCAGTCTGGGCTTCGCAGCCCCAGTTAGAGGGGCTTTGGGGCAGCGGCACATTTCCATTTGCTTTGTCCGGAACAACATAAATGGGGCAGCTTTTGGGACGCATGGAAGTTTCACCCCCAGACTCTGAGCAGCAGGGGTTGTTTGATGGGGAGGGAGACCTGCTGCTCTTGGTTTACGTTTCTAAAGGCTATGAAGAGAGTTTAGACCTTACGCTAGGTATTCTTTTAAGCATTTTTGAATGAATAAAATATACATTTTTGCTGACATAAATGTCCCGTAAAGCAGGTGTGCTGTCAATAAGAAAGGACTTTGCACCATTTCCATTTGTTCATACTCCATTTCTTAACCGTTTGGCAGAGATTTAAACAGGTAACGGAAAAAAATGCTTAGCATGAAACTACCGAGTCCATTTTCATCGCAAGCAGAGTCGCTGGTGCTGTGCTGTCACACCAGATTGCTGCTTGTGACATTTTTGCTTCCAATTGCCAATGCCTACAAATGCATTCAGTCCCTGCTGCGTCATCAGATCGCAGCCTGCCTGCCCTTGGTCACCCAAAGCACCTGCGCTTTCAGCGTCACCCAGGCTGTAATCCCACCTGACGCTCACTCCAGCTGCCTCCCGGCAGCCGAAGCCCGCGGGCGCTCGGTGCCTCTCCGCAGTGGTGGTAGCGGAGGATGGCGGCAAGCCGCCGTCTGCCAGCCGGAGGCAGATCCTGAAGGCTGAAAAAGCCGCTCGTTGCCAAGGGTCGCGATTAGCTAGATGGAAACGCCACCGCCTTATCCAAGTGTTTCCATCTTTCCTCACAAGTACGGCACATCTCCTTTTCAAGCTTTTGTATGCGGCCCTTTCTGCCTTCATCTAACCTAGGCTGAAAATTTCCTCTGGCAAGGACCCTCTGGTTATTTTCCAAATGCTGTGCCTGCGGTCAGTCAGCATTCGGTAAATAATCCCATTTCAGTTTATCCATGATGGGTTGGATCTTCATACGGTGCGGGGCCGGCCCCTGAGCAGCTGGAGCAGCAAAGCAAGCAGAAATGGGTACTGCGCTTAAAAGCACAGACACGATTGCCTGACCGAGCGACGCCAGCAAGGCACGTCCTGAGGCACATGACGGGACAGAGCGGGATTTGTTAAATAAAACTGTTTATTCAATAAACAGAACAGCGTGCAGAATGAGCATCTGATTCTGCTTATCGTAATGCTTCCCTAATTAAGTACAGTTTGCGGAAGCTGCTATTTTTCACGGGTTCTATTTTCATTTCTTAACGCTACGTGAGGAAAAAAACACTAGGAAAAAACCGACACCACTTAATAGTTCGGTAATTCTAAAAACCATCATGCTAACGAGTTTCTGTGTATTCACTGTTTTATGAGGAAGAAGGTAAAAATAAAATCCTGTCGGAGCTTTAGTTTGTTAAACAAATGAAGTCCCATTCTCCAACCTCAGGTCCCTACGCACTGACTTAGAGCACTGCGAAGACTCAAGCCCCAGGCGGCGACGCCTCCTCCCATGGCACCGCAGCCGCGCAGGAGCTCGGACAGGGAGGTTTCTTATCTCCCAAGCCACCATCACGTGCTTCAACTTCTCTTGGGTTTTGAACAATCATTTGGGACTCAGTGGGTAACACCCAGCTCTGCCGCCAAGAACACACTCGGTCAGAGGTGCCGTGACGGTTTGCAGCAATTAGCTACAAAAAACGAAGTATTGTTCCTTATGAAAATGTTACTCTTCATAAACCCCGTTAGAAACGCTACTGAGACATGGACAGAAGCCTGCCCATGCAGCGCCTGCCTTGCTCACTCATTTTGTGCTCGTTCGCCTTTCTGATTTGTAATCAGGAGAACACAGTCCCCAGGCGCGGCCAGTCTCCTCCCTGGGTAACCCAGAAGGATTTCAGAGACGCTTCCTCGTGTGCGCTTCGTAGCCGATGCAGGGCTTTTCCTAGGGACTGGCTGCCAGGCGGCCTTGCCCGCCGCTGGTCTAGGTGCAAACGTAGGGAAGCGAGGTTCGGCCAGCCCCCGGTTGAGCGCTAGGGTGCTGCAGGTGACCGGGATCGGGAACGCGAACAGGGCAAAGCGACCTGTTTGAACTTGTTCGCTTGTGAGGCGGCGGGGACGGCGCGGGGCGGAGGCCAGCGGAGCGCTCCCAGCTCCCCGGGGCCCTGCCCCGGCCCCCGCTGCTCCCTGCCCCGCACAGGGCCCACGCTGCGGCCCGGGCCCCCGTCCCTCCCGGCCCCCGCTCTGCTCTGGGGGGGACGGGGCGGCTGTACTGCCGGTGCCGCTCTCCGGCACCCACCGCGGCGAGGGTCGTGACGGCGGCCCGAGGGACAGCGGGCACGGCGCGGCGCCGCGCTCCTCCGCGGCCCCCGGGAGGCCCCGGGCCGCCGCCTCCCGTCCCCCAGCACCGCCCGCGCGGGCCGCGGGGGGCGCCGGGAGCCGCGCGCAGCCAATGGCGGCGCGGGGCCGCGGGGGCCGCCGGGAGTTGTGGTCGGTTAGCCGAGGCGGCGGGGCGGGTGGCGCCTCGTCTCTTCCGGGCGCCGTGACGTCGCGGAGGACGCAGCGTGCGTGCGTGCGTGCGTGCGTGCGTGCGGCGGGGGGGCGGGCGAGCGGCGGCGGCGGCGGGGCCTGGCGGGCGCGGGGAGGCGGCGGGGGCGGGCGGGGCGCCGCGGCGGAGCTGCCCGCCGCTATGGAGCCCGACTCGGTGATCGAGGACAAGACCATCGAGCTGATGGTGAGTGACCCCCGCCGCCCGCGCAGCCCCCTCCCCCCCGCCGCACACCCCCCCCCCCCCCCCCCCCCCCGTCCCTCCGCCCGCCGGCAGGCCCCGCCGCCGCGCCCGGGCCTGCGGGGTCCGGCGCCGCCGCCGCGAAGGTGACTCCGGCGAGGCCGCCCTCGGCCCAGGCCCGCGGCGCCCCCGGCCCGCGCCCCGCCCCGCTCCGCTCCTCCCGCCGCCCCGCGGGGGGATCCGCTCCGCTCCCCTCCTCCACCGCGGCCGGTCCTCCCGGCGCAGGCCGGGCCGCGACGAGCGCCTTGGTCTCGTTAAAAAGAAATAAATAAAAATAACAGACACCGCACACCGCCCGTAGGAGGCAGAGCCGGTCTGCGAGGCGCGGAGAAGCGCGCCCGGTGCGCGGGCGATGCGGGCACGCTGCAAAAACCGAAACCGAAATGCCCGGAGCACCGCGGAGTGCGGGGCTCGGGCTCCCGGCGCCTGGCTTGCGGCCGGGCCCCCGGGGCTGCCCCGCCAGAGCCCTCCCGGAGCCCCCGAGGCCCTCCCGTAGCCCCCTGGGCCGCCCCGCCGGAGCCCTCCCGGAGCCCCCGGGGCCCTCCCGGAGCCCCCCGGGCCGCCCCGCCGGAGCCCTCCCGGAGCCCCCGTGGGCGCCCCGCTGGCGCTGGCCCGGGGGGGGGGGAGCGGATTCAAACTGCCAGCGTGAGGATTTGGGGCTCCTCCGGCACCGGCGTCGCTGGGGCGGGCGCTGGGGGCAGCTCCCGGGCTCCCGGAGCAGCGGTGCTGGGGCTCCGGTCTGGCACGGGCGGTGTTACCCAACCAGACCTAATGGGAGTATTTGTTACACCCCCTAATTAACGCGTACGCCGCTAAATTCGGGTTAGTGGAGAGGCGGCCAGATGGAAGCAATAGAACAGAAGGGTTTTTCTTAAATATAAGCAAATCGTAGATCTCTGTAGCCAAATATTAGGGGGCCCTAGTCTTACTGCCTTTAGGGATGAATAAAATTAAGTGAGGAGCTGAGAGAGAATAATAATCAGTAAATGTCTTCTAAATTATTTGTGATAAGCATAATTTGCTTTCACATGCAAAATTTCATGCAATACTGCAGAATTGAGTGGTAAAAGGCAAAAATTTGCTTTTATGGCACTCTGAAGGTGAGCTGGGTTCAGTGGAGACATTAAATGGGTTTTTAGCCAGTAGAGTTCTTGCTGAACTACCTGATCTGGAAAATACAAACTTTCCTCCAGCGTTGCCTGCTCTCAAGAAGCAGAAATCAAAAAAGAAGGGAAACACAAAAAACCTTTGTGATTCTTTCTGTATTTGTTTCTGATCACTGAGGCCAGTAGCTTAAAAGCTGTTCTTAGCGAGCCTCCTTTCCTGCTCCCTATCGATTCGGTGATCTTGCACTTAAGCGTGGGTGACATCAGAACTGTTTCCACGTTAGTGGACTGCAGCATCAAGGATAAAGAAAGGCTGGGGGCAGCTGTGCGGGTATCCGTTACAGGACGAGTCGCCTACAGAAAAGACCTCTGCTAAATTTCCGAGGTGTAAAGTGAGTTCTAGTGGCTTTTTTTTCCTACCTGGAACAGAGGGTTACTAAATAGTCCTCAGCCTGGGGTTATGCGAGGTGCTAAAATAGCATTTGAGGCTGGAAGGTAATGTTTGCCTCGCTCAGCTTTCTTGCTTGTCTTTTTGTAAATGCCCTCACTTTTTAGACGTCTCTTCTATTTGGGGCCAAAATGTTTGCAGGCAGAAGCAAATGTAACTTTTGCTGATAACTGTTGTACCCTCTGTTTGCAGTTGGACCTGGGAAATGCACTAATCGATGCAAATATCGATGAGGTTCTTAAGATTTTTATTATGCAGTAGGAGGTTTAAGAAACAAATTTTTCTCTCTTTCCCAAGAAATTAATAAATATAAAAATTTAATAAGATGAACAATTAATTCTGTAGTTTCCAACAGAAAATGTTACTCTGTAAAAAGTAGTTGATAGTTGAATTTAATTTCAGCCTTAGTGAAGGCTCGCATTGGTCTGAATGTAAATGTCTCACTAAAATCATTGAAAGTCATTCCTAAATGAAGACACGGCTTGGAGGCTTTGCCTTCTTGCGTGTTGTAGAAGATAAGATTCTCTGGAAGATTTGTTTAAATACACAAAGCAGAAGCCGTATTGACAGAGTTTTCAGTCAGTGATTTCAGTATTATATGCAAACTCTTGTATCGGTTGTTAATGCTGGCGGCAAACATCCCTGAACCAGGGATCATCTTAGCCTGTCAGACTCAGTGGGATGCTTTTCTTTTTAAGAATGTTACTGTTTACTAAAAGCAGGATGTTTTATGCCTCTCTCTGATACAGGAGATTGCTTTTGGTGCGCTTTGGGTACTCAGTCACTTCCCTCCAATGCCAAGGATGAATCCGTAGTAAATACAGCAGCAAATGTATGATGCAAAAGTTCTGAGGAGCAAATACAATATAATTCTGAGTGGCTGATAAACAAGAGATAATGTGTCAACATGTTAATTGCATGGAAGTTTCAGAACACGATGTTTCAGCCTCAACTGTGCCTTCACTGGAGAGATCATTTGCATTTATTTAAAGAAAAATCAGTCATGGAAATAATACTGTCCTATTTTTAAAGCTGGAATCTAAGAGAAATATTTTAAGGTTTCAGAGCAACAACTTTCGTTTGCCGTATGAAGTTTTAGCGAGTGTTCTGAAGTCACTGTATCTTTTAAGACAGCTTAAGGCTTTACGTGTCTTGTTCTAGTTTTGTAAATCATGTCATCTAGCCATTTTAACAGTGATGAGCAATTGATTTAGTGATGACATTTCACGGCTTTCATTTGCAGATGGTATCTACCTCTACAGGCAAGATACCCATTGCCTGTAGAGGTGATTTCAAGAGGCACGAGGCCTCAAAATTTAACTTGTGTTGGCTGTGGGAGGTCCAGATTTAGGCTAACAGCATATCTGATGGGGTTGTTTTTAGTTTAGATACCTTCCGACTTAGGCTGTCTCGGTTAAATGCTTCGCGTGAGTGGGCAAACTATTAGAAAATGAGTGGTAAGGAAGTAATCCAGAACAGATGGAGGGCTAGCCAAAATGATTGAAAGGGCTCTTTCTTCCTCTGGATTTGATTTTCTCTGTGAAATTAGATAACCGTAACCTTTTTGCTCTTTTAAAGAATCAAACTTTTTTCTTTCTTAAGGTGAAGTACCATCAACAATACTTTGTGAAATAGTTTTTTTTTTTACCTAAAGATTCTGGCTTGTGTATACAATCCGTATTGTTCAGTCGCATCAAACCCATTATATGTGTTTGTCTTCAATACCTGCTAAAAGCCTTGTGTTTTTCATTTTCTCAGAAAGCTTCACTGAACCATACTTTTGTTTTACCAGCAGACTTTCAAAGTAGGGGGTAATTAACATCTTAGTTTGTGTTAAAGCATTTGTAAAAGAATGCATAAGTATGGCAAATGCGTTTTTTGTACGGGTCGAAAAGTTATACATTTACGGGGTGAACTGCGTGCAGCGTAAGTGATGGATAGTATATATACATATATATATATATATATATAAAAAAAATAAATCTGTTGCTGCCAGTCTCTTGTACCCACCAGACACCTATGGGACACGGTTACTGAAGCAGGAAGCCAACTGTGTGTAAATTCTCTCACTTAGTGAGTTTATTATCATCTGTCTTTCCACTGTGTCCTTGATGCACGTGCTGTTCTCCAAACACGGATCCCCCTGCTGCAGAGCTGGCAGTATAAATTCAATATGACACTGCTCCGTGGTAGTAGCATGAAAGGGTTATGGAAAGACCATGCTTAGGAAGAAAACCGACAAGCGTTTGCTTACACCGAATTATCATTTGTATCTTGAAATTATATCCATGGAAAGTATTCTTCCTAATATCCTACCTTTACCGTCCAGAACGTCTCTTTCTGTATCTCATAAAAGTGTCCAGTGTTTAAGTGCCTCTGTAAATAATAAATGAGGAACTATAATTGAATATCTTGCCCAAAGTCTTTCAGTTTCTCCTGGCAGAACTTTGATGTGAGCTGAAGGTCTTCAAATTCAAAAGGTGACAGTCTCAGAATAAAGCGTTTCACGTAGGCATGCCTTGCCAGCAGCAACTCCTGTGAATCATGCCAGCGGTACCTGAAGTTCCTTGGGTTACTGCAACTGGAGATGGCTGTGCCCCCAAACTATTTAAAGCTTTACAGTGCAAAATAAATCTTAGCATTCTGTTTGGAAACTAAAATACAGCTGCTGTATATATCTCAGTAGGGCTCTGACGTTCTGGCTTTTTTCTTCCCTCTCTGTCTCAGTCATTGCAAGCCGAGCAGGCAGTTAGGTTTTTGTGAATTTTTTTCCACATATTCTTAGAGGAATCCTTCAAAGAGTTTGCTTTTGTAGCAATAGAGAGACAGATGGACTAGGCAACAATCATTTTTGCATCTGAAACAAAGGAGGTACTGTTCTAGCTAAAATGTGACTGGTTCTTAATCAAAGGCTGGGAGTAGATGGAGTTAGCAAGACTTTTGTAAACCTGCATGTAAACTAGTTGTGCTTTCTTCAGTAGGATAACAATCTACTTGCTTTGCAGTTATCTTTTTTCAATCTTCAGTAGCTAACTTAGAGTTGAGAGCTGCGTGTCAGACGTTTAAGCACGCAGTTGATGGCATGCTGGACAGTTTTATGTGTGGGGAAAAAAAGGAATTGGCTAGAGCAGGTATCTAAAGAGGTGGTGGGTAGGTGGCTGTTGGGAAGTCACAGATGAGCCTTTGGGGCAGGGGATGTAAGATCTGTGCCGTGCACAGGCTATCGGAGCGACAGTCACATTTCAGAGAGTGCCCGTAAGAGGAAGGATGCAAATATAAAGAAAATAGATTGCTGTGACTTTGGCAGCGGTGCAGAAAATGGGAAGGAAAAGCTTAAGAAAATGAATTGGAGCAAGGCAACTGAGTTCAGAGCCAGCAGAGGGATGATGAAATGAGGGAAGCGGACAAAGAAGTGTGGAAAGCTGTATCTTTTGGGAAGGGCTAGCTGAAACAATAGACCGAGTGGGGAGACGGGGTGGCGAAGGGAAGAAGGAGAATACAGAGATGCGGAAGAGAGGTTACAAAGAAAAAAGTTATCTGAAGCTCGTGACGTTATGGCAGCAGCCATCAGTTTATAGGGGTGAAGGAAAACTGCAGATGGGAAACTGCAGTTTGTAGGGAAACTTCTGAAACAAAATTGCTTTTAGTTCTTAATAGAAAAAGTTACAGTTTCTTGGGGAGATTAAATGCTGGTGTTTCACCAAAGGCTTTTTAAATCTGGTTTGAGATTTGGAGACTTTTTTTGCCTCGCAATACAGTTAAATTTTCTAACATTACTAAATTTTTCGACCTTTGCAGCAACGCTGAGGAAGTAAGATGCAGCAGAGAGAGTTCCCTTGCTGCCTGAAACGTGTGTAGGTTCCTGCCCGTGCGAGCACCGCTGGGTAGTTTTTGGGGCGATGAGCTGCCTGTGAGCCCTGGCTTGGGACCGGCAGGTCCTGAGTTGTGCTTGTAAATCCAGTGTCCAGGTGTCACTGTGGCATGAGATCCCATCTCTGCAGGCACGCTGGTATGCGCGCCAGCTGCCCTCTGAAGTGCTGTTGGGTTGCTCCTTTAAAAAGTTGTAAAGCACACGTATGCCATTTCTGCATTTCAGACCGTGCTGACTGTATCCCTTAGGCAGAGTTGTTGAGCGTTGCTAAAAATTCGGGTCACCCATAAGCGTTGCAGCAGCATCTCAGCAAAACAAACTGCCTTGTTACAAGCTGTACCCTTAGAGAGGCCTGGGAACGTTCCTTGAAGGATGGATGTACCTTTTCATTTCATGTGTGTTTTCTAAAACACCTTCGCTACTTGTTAAATCGACTTGATGTATGTCTTTGGATGCGTTACGTTTTATTGCTGTGGAGTTTAGAGTTCACTGTTTCTTTGGCATTTTCAGTTTCATCTTCCTGTGCTGCTTTGAGTGCTTGTGCAGCAGCGTGCAAAGTGAGATTGCTGATGGGTTTAAAATGAAATGGATGTTGCAGCAAACGTGCCAATGCAGGAATGATGTGTGGGAGAGACTAAGAGACCATGGTTATAAGAGGGCTGCTCTGTGACAAGTAATTTTTTTGTTGCAAGGGAGAAAATAAATTGAAGGGAAATGAGAGTGTTTACTGAGTTGTTTGAACTAATGCTGATTAATAACAATACTTATGTTCCAGCTTTTTTCTCAGGCGATGTCTTCTGTATACTAATGCCACTGTTTACGTTGTTGTATAATCTGATTTCTCGGTTTGATCTTCATAGTACTGATAGTACTTCATTATTCACAGAAAATCCACTTTTTCTGGAAAATCCCTTCCTTCCCCAGTTTATTGGTGTATTTATGAGCTCAGTGGTGTGACATCTGACAGCCTACTCCGTTTGCCTCTACTACTTCCACACATTTCCCAGTATGAGTAGTGCACAACTGAGACCAGACAATGCAAAAACAACGCGATGCCATTTGTATTTTAACAACAAAAAAGCGCTGACTCTTTTTGGAAACTGAATTTGCTTCTCATGCAGGCTAAATTTACAATGGGAGCGTTTGAAGGCATGTTGTTTCTCCATTGCTTTGTTAATCCAGGTCCCCTGAGGACCTGCATCCCTGTACTTCTACCCAGGAAATTAACGGTTTTATTGGGGATCAAAGAGTAGTTCTGCTTCTCCAGCCCATTTTTTGTACAAATACAGACAGAAATTTGTGAAATGTGGGTAGGTACCTACTTGCTAGGAATAGGGATCGATGTGCTTTCTGGGTAAACTGGTAAAAAAAGCTTTTCGGGTCAGCTTTTAGCTGTGGCAACGCTACAAGATTTTGTTTTGTTCATTGACTTAGAGGAGAAGCACAACTATATATGCGGTGTTACGAGTTGCAGGGCTGCGTTCTGAGTTTCGTGCTGTTGAGGAGCTCTTAAATACGGAGTTTTGTTACAAAAGAAGTTGTGACAACTTGCGTTCTTTGCCTTTTTGGGAGGCATATGTTTGTATGTCAGGGTGCCTCGCACGATGGTACTGCGTTCAAATCTTCTATCCTTTTCAGTCACGCCAATTTAAAGATTTCAGGCAAGAATCCATACAGCTTTTTGAAAATTTATACTCAGGATCTGTTTGCAAAATTTAAGTTACAATTACAGCTTGTATTTGATGGAGAATCTTTTAGGCAATTCTATTTGGGCAGCAAAGGACTAGCCAGGGAAACTTGATATCCAGGCTGTCTCCATCACGCCAGTACTTCTTGAGACAAAAATCAGGCCTGTGCTGTAATGCTTGCGGCTACTTTTAAGGAATGCCTTCATGGTGAAGTGCCTCTCCTTCCAACACCCTGCTGGCTCTGTTGTGACTTAGCAAATCGGTACATTTATATAATTTTGATAGCTGGCTTCTTACTGAGCTATATTGTACTCTTAAAATTCTGAGTCATATGCCTCGACATCTTATCACTTTACTTGGCAGCCTTAAAAATCCTAGATTGGATACGGTATCAGGCTTACAGTGCTGCTTTGTCCTTGAAATGTCACCATGTAGTTGACTATTGCTTTACAAGTGGTAGAAAAGCAGAAAATCGCCCCATGATGAAGATGCTCCTTTCTTCGCGTAGCTCTGGGCAGTCAGGGCCGTGACTGTCCTCATCGACGCAGTTTCTTGGCACAGCTGTGAGCAGTGGCGGTTTCTCCCACCCTTCTCGGAGCTGCTGGTGCTTTGAGACGTGGGGCACAGTTGTGGAGGCTGAAGAACGCCTGGTTCAGCAATCTGGAGGGGTTGGAGAGCAGAGGAAAGGGTGAGAGACAGCAGTGGCATATTCTTCTGTGGGTGTTGCAGCATTATGTTCTAGAAAACGTTGCTGTTGCTTCTGGCTGCTGTTAGGGGAAATTTTCCCAGCCATATCTCAAACTTTTTGAAGATCTGACTGGAAAGCACAGAGTCTGGGCTCTCTAGGATACACTTTCTGTTGCACACATAGTCTGGGCTCTCTGCAGCCTCCATCTTCTCTTAGGTGTTACTGTTAAAGCTGCTTTAAATTAGTCGCTTATATTCTGTGTACTGCTCAAAGTGCTGGATGAAGGCCTTTTATCATCTTGCCCAGTGAGAAGTGACTTTTTCTTGTCTCAGGAGTGGCATGGCTTGGCCTACTCTCTTCTAGTTCTAGCTTGTTTTCCAGAGACGCAGCGATACTGAAAATTTACTGAATTTCAGTGCTGTCATTCAGATCATAAGTGTCTTGAAGACTCCATCTTTGTGCTGCAGATACGTAAGGCAAGTCAGATCATTTTGAGCCTGGAAACAGGGAAATAATCATTGCAGTAAAATGCCTATTGCCTATGGCAAATTAGGGGAACTGTACCAGACTGTTTTGAAAACCTGTGTGTTACCATTCTGGCAGTTCATGGAGCAGGCTTGTGAGGCGTAAGCTGGCAGTTGAAGCTTGAGCATTTGCTTCGTGATTTGCATTGTAGTTTCTTCTCATCTTCCTTCATCTTTGCAAAGTAAGCTGTAGCCCCCAAACACTTGTTGTGCGTTGGGTGATTCAGGGCAGGGGAAGGAGCAGTTTCTTGTCCGTAAATCCGTTTCTTTGTCTTAGATCCACCAATCCGATGACCCCATTAACGTAGTCGTTACCGGACTGGTAAGGTGCCTAGGCTGCCTTGTCTCTCTAACAGCGTTAGGAGTACGTAATTGGGATTTCGTTCAAGGAAGAAGTAGATACACCAAGCTGAAGATGATTGGCTGCTCTCTTTTAACAGACAAGTCTGAGAAGGAAAACCCATTCGAATCCCCTTTCATTCTGGATTGGTGGATCTGAAGCCCAGAAACAAAGTTTCAGGTAAGAAGTCACCCTGTACTATATCTTGCTGCTTCTGCTTAGATGAGTTTGTCTGCAAATTCAGTATCTTGCTTTAACTGCTTAATGTTCCTAAAGTATTAGAGCACACCAAGTTAGCTGCTGAGCTTAGAGTAAGAAAGGGCATATTCAGTAAATACACATGTGCTTTATTAGGAAATCACAGATCTACTCTGAAAAACGAACCTAGGAACACAGAGTAAACTTGCCTTCTGTGGAGCTGGAAAGCAGTATCTACAGGTACAGGGGCACTAAGCAAGAGGTTTACAAATCCTGCTTCTGAAAGGAGAAAGCAGCCTTACCAATGACTTCGTTGAGCTTCTCAGTCGAGTTCAGGAAAGTAATAGCTATCTGCTCTGATTTCTAGCCATGTTCTCTGATGAGTTCATCAGAAACTTGGAGAACTTGTCTAGTTGTTCGTAGTACAAATTCCAGTAGCTTTATCCTGCTGAAATGCCATTTGAAATTCTGTTGTGGGCAGCACTTGGAGTCAGCTTTTTAAGTCCTTCATGAGATTTCAACCTAAAGTTCTGTTCCTGGTTGTTTTCAAAGCATAGCTGAGCCAGTTGTAAGGCACGGTTTTCAAGAGGAGCTTTAAAGCTATAGCGGGTTTATTTCAGAGTAGGGGAGTGTGGTTGTATTTTGAGTCACATTCAACCGAGATTTTGAAATGACCGTAAAAGGCTACAACATGCTATCTTAAAGACAGGTTTGGAAGGTATTTGTGCGCGTTAGGAAGGAAAGCCGGGTCCCTGGCTGGTAGGAAAATAAAGTTATGTGAGTTAAATATCTGGTGTGAATGGATGGCCTGCACCTCTCTTAATGCCCAGCTTTATTGTAAGTTAGTGCTTTAATGAACTTGGCAACTTATTTCTAAAGTTAGTACGAAGCAGTCTGCCTCAATTCCTTTCGATATTAATAGCAATAACACTAAGCCGCTTGAGTGTTCTCTTTTGTAGACAGCTATTAAAGCGAATGTTAAGGCCTCAATATTTAATCTACTGTAGAAGAAACTCTTGTAGGTGCTGTTGATCTCATGTGTTGTTTTAGCTCTGCGTTTGTTTTGCTGGCGTGGTATTTTGTGCAAAAATTATACTTGACTTTGATGAATGTGTATGTAATGAATTGTTTGTGCACAGGGTACTGTTGTTTCCTGGCTTGATTTTTTGAGTATTTGAATTTTATTTGGCTAGGGTGGAGAAGTCTTGGGCATGCTTTTTTTTTAGTACAAATCTTTAAAAAAAAAATCTGAGGGAAAAGCTAGGGGAAATACTCATTAACCTTAGTCTGACACATTTCTTGCAGTCTCGTCTAATATCAAATTGAATTTGTCCCACACACCGATCAGACTCACCTTGGAGTTAACACTGCAAAATAACATTTTCCCGTGGAATATTTGCTGTTCCGGGTGTGCCTTTTTCTAAAATGAGAGAATGGGGAGGCAGAAGTGAACTTGGCATCTTTAATGATCAAAACTGAAAAGAGGAAATAATTTAAAATACACTGGGGGTGTGGTGGAAAGAGGAAGCTTAAATGTGTACTCCTGCTGATTAAGATCCCTGATGTTATGATTTTTAATATTGCTTCACTTTTTGAAACATGAAACAGTCCTCTATCAAAGGCAGTAGTAAAGCTAAGTTGAACTTGAGTGCAAGTATGTGCAGGTTGGAGGCTTAGTTCTTGCCCAGGTTTTGACTCTTACATTTCAAAAAGTAAAATGTAAGGAAGCTATCAAAGGTGATGTAAATATTCCTTTACAAACCCCGAATGTGAAGCTAGCATTTTATTATGTACCGAGCCCAGACGTCATATGCAGCTAAACTCGGTGAGTTGAAGTGCACACTGCCTTGTCTATACTAGATTTTTAGATGGGCTTAATGTTATTTTTATATTGTGTTAGGCCTCATCCTTAAAAACTTAATAGAGAAAAGAGTCTAAGACAACTTTTAACATCTTAGGCAAGTTTCAGCCACATTTTTCTAAGTGTTTAACTTATTCACTCAAAGTATCTACTATTTCAATTGGCAGTGCTAGCTCTCTTTGCAGTGCTTCTCTTTTTTTTTTCCCCCAGTTATGATTTAGTATAAGCAGGTGTGCTGCTGTCTGTAGATGTCTGTAACACCTCTGTTCCTGTTGCGTAAGAGCATAGGAAAGCCATTTTTCTTTTGAAATGGCCTTTTTTATGTGACGTAGGATATGTTAATGCAGAAAGGAGTATCGCACTTCTGGGGTTTTGAAACTGGGGGAATTGGGATGTATGTACATGAAGGAGGCAAGGGTTAATCTAAATACTGTGTATTTTGGAAAATTTAGATTATTTCAGTCAACGTTCAGAGTGACTTACGTAAACGTATTAGGATTTTCTTCCCAGTCTTCTGTATCTTCCTGAAAACGAGATACTGTATCTTATGAGTCTTATCCTGATGAATAAATTATAATGGAGTAAGATTGTTGTTATATTCAAAGAAAGCATTTAATCTTTTCTCCACTGAACCCATATCCCTTTTGTAGCATTCATTTTGTTGTAGCAAACGCATACTTTGATCTTCAGGAGCAGAGTGGGACTGCGTTATCGATCACCCTTCTGTGAATTCATTGTCCTATCTAGAAGAGCGGTGTGGTAATGAGGAGAATTTATCTGATAAATTATTTTCCCTTTGTCTTGCTTTAAATTTCCTGATTCCTCACTTAATATTTTTCCCCAAATGCAAGAAGCTTATGTGCAGATCTTGAATGGCTATTGGAAGGTTGTAACATTGAACGATTTTTATTTTGAATGGCAATCATTTAGCTAAATAGATTTTTCTAATGGAAGTGTGACTCAGCTATTGGTTACCTTTTTTTTTTTAGTGTGATCTGATAACAGTAAAGGAATAATCAAAAACACCTCACAAGTTAAAATGAGTTTGCTACTCTGTGGATACTCATTTTTGAGAAATTCACTTTTGCATTTGCAGTTCATCAAAGGACAGAAATGCAAGAGTAAATTGCATCTAAGACAACTTTCTTGAGAATGTAGCCATTCTTAAATCGAAGCGGAACACTTGAATGCATATGTAAAACTCCATGGATTTTGGAAATATATTGTACAGATGGTACTCAAACAGCCTTCCAAATCAGACGCTCAAGACTGGATGAGAGATTGCATTTTGGACATGGAAAAGGCAGTGGTGTGATGGCACCGATTCCAACAAACTTGTATGGAGCATGTGAATACACTGCATCTCTCAAGGGACACCTGGGTTTTGAAATGAAAATAGGGAGAGTACGAAGTACTGCCATTGGTCTGACGTAAATTGTTTTTGTTTTTGAGTACCTCAGCAAAGATATTCAATGTTGTGCCAAAATGTGCAGCATAGTGAATGTGCTATCATGCCAAGCCAGGCTGTCGCTTGTGGAACATGTGTATTTGTGTTACATGCATGCCTCCACACTTTATTTCCAATTAAGTATTCACACTTAAGAGTATGCTTTGACACTTTTACTTTTCTACCTCTCGCAAATATTGAGACTACTTGTTCTGGTATGTAGTTGGTTCAACACTCTTCTGCTTGCCACTATTTTGAATAAATCACTTAAGGTAAAAACACCAGGTAAGATCTGGATGATATCCCAGCTAGCAAAAGGGGGTAGAGTTTGCTGAGTAGTTGACAACTATTCCCTGCCGAGTGTAAAATAATACTGAAGGCCTTTGAACAGTGTTACTGCTTTGTATTTTTTTATGTCTTACTGTGGTTAATGCTGGGTTTTGAGAAGCTAAGATCTGAGCTTGATATTAAATTTGACTTGGGAGCGTATAGCTTTCATAAACAGTCATACTGTCCTTAAGTCTAAGTTTGCTTTTCCGAGTACCCCTTTTTGCAGCATTAAATCTGAGCTACCGGGGGATGTGTCTGTCCCAGCCATAGGGAGGGTTTTAAGTAACGGCAGTTACCCCATGAATTTATCAATATTAAGTGTTAATAGAAATAAAGAAGTATCAGTTCTGTTGGTCCAGGCCTAAATCAAAGTAAACTAAACCGTAAATTACCAGTGTTGCATAGCATATGGGTTTCTTGTAGCTAAAAACCTGAAGAGAATTCAGAATGAGGGTTGAAGGTTTTTTGGTTGTACCTTTTTTGCCCGTCCAAATCTCTATTTGTAGCCCTGTGGACACCCGAACATGAACTGACCTTACTGAGGGGCTGGTGTGTTTTGTCACAAGAAAGTTGGGAAAAGCGTTTCAGACTTTAAGATTTGTAAACTTGAATGATTTGTCAGGTTCTTATGTTGAATTTGGTTTTGTAATAAACTGCATAAGAAAAAAGTTGTTGCAGGAGGAGTGAATTAATATAATTAGTCATGGTCCTTGGAAAAAAAAAAAGGAGTAAATTAGCTCCCCCATTTGTTTTACTGTATTTTTCTTTGAAATTCCAAAATACCTCCCCTCGCCAGTCTTTTTTGGACTCTGTCTAGAAACTGATTTTCAAAACCAAGGGTATTATTGCCTTAAGAAGAGAATTTCCCAAACTGTAAACATACTAATAAATTTTGATTCCTTAAATTATCTTGTATAAATAAAATCAATGCAGTGAAAAATTCCAAGGTCATAATTTTAATACTTTATAAAAATTCCAGCAATAAGGCTTGGTTATGTAAATGCTGTTATTCTTAATTATGACATTGCAGTATTTCCATCACTGGATATCAAAGCTGCATTAGTTCCATCAGGAACACAGGCTATATTGGATAAAGGGGTGATGATCTTTTTTTTTTTAAGGGGTAAGAAAGTGTGAGGATTTCTGTTTGGACGTAACTCTTAATTTCAAATGCACTGAAATGGAAGGTTTCTGGACATTTTACAGTGCTTTAACAAAATAGCAGTGCTGTACACTATGAGAAGTCCAAAATGAATGAAAACTTTGGATTGTTCAGGGGGTGATAGATTTTTTGGTTTTTTTGGTTTTTTTTTGTCCCTATCCTAAAAGTTATCACTTACAAAGCTGATTTATTTGCAGAACACTGCTGTGTGCTTTACTATTAATATAAGAACTTCTTAGCATCTGACCTTTTAAAGACATTGAAGCATATTCCTTTTTTACTGATACTACTGAGAATTTATAGATTTGAATGCAAATGCAAGCATCTGCATGGGTTTCTTAAATTTGAGATTTAAGATTGAAACCTAAATCTTGAAATGTAATTCCTGAGGCTGGACCAGCAAAGCAGTTCTTTGTGTGTAGAATTAAAATAAAACATATAATAATAATGTATTAACCTTTTCAAACATAGGGCATCTAAAAGATCCAACGAGGGTTTCTCTATTTGTCTTTATTCTTTCAGCATCATTCACTCCTTGCCATGAAGCTGTAAAGCCCCTCTTTCATCTGCTTACTCCTCCCCTGCAAGTAGTGCGTTCAGATGAACACACAGCTATCTTAATGTGAGTCGCATTGCAAATTAGTTTGTTCCTTAAAATTTGAGTTTTGATTGGCCTTACCTTAACCTGTATGGTTCTGTTGTCTGCCAGTGGGCTCGACACTGGTTGATATGTGCATTTAATATTATGCCCATTGGCTGGGGTCATTTTCCCATTCACAAACTTTATTAAACAGTGCTGCAGCTCCCTGGGATCCTGATGAAAAGCGAGTGGAAAGTGAAGGCATAAGTTCAAGTTCTTGTTATGCAAAAATTAAATCTTTAGTACACTATTATGCTTTACTTATGACAGTTCCTATGCAAGCAGGGTCAAGAAATAACATGTCAATGAAGCACACAAATATTTGCACATTCCTGTTTTAGTGTGAAGTAGAATGCAATATTTAATTTGTAGTGTTGTGCAACGTCATTGCTGTAGCTAAGTGTCCAGTGATTTTTATAAATCCTTTTATTCAGGGTTTTGTAATACTGTGGAAAGGTTTTTGTGTGGCTTAAACTTGGCATGGAAATGGCCTCTGTGCCTAATGTATTTTGAAATAAATAAAAAACCTGTTGTTAAGTTACCCGTATTTCTCTTAAGTTCTTAATATTCACCTTACTTAGCTAGAGTTGTTCCTAAAAGAAAACACAGTCTAATCACCTAAACCAGTGATTTTTAGCTTATAATTTGTGGACTCCTGTAGGTGTAGATTCATTATACACATTATACGCACAGTTTTGTAGATCTTCTCTGAAAATTTTAGGAGAGAAGTTCATTGCGTTTATCCATCAATGACGTTTACTAAGTGATGTGAGCAGAATTCAAGTTTTTACTGGGCCTGTATGTTTAAAAAGGCAAAAATTTATTTGGGCTTTAATAAATACCTGCAGCGACACACTGAATTTTGATGGTTCAGTGTTGCAGAAACGCCATTCAGGTATTGTGCCAAATAGGATTAAATAACGAAGCAGATTAGAGAGAGAGTTCCTTGAATTATATATGCTTGTTTTGAAGCAGAGCTGTAAACTGCCTATATAAGATCCTGCAGCTGCAATACCGTGATCAGTGGGTTTGAACAGTACATCCTATCTCTTCTTGAAAAATATAAAAATCTTTTTTTTGGTGTCTCATTGAAATTAAGGTAGTTTCCCTAATGTCACTGGTTGACTATCTTAGCACAGTTCTGGGAACTAAATTTCACGTGTTTGTGTGAGGACATGTCAAAGTCAGTTATTGCAACGTAATTATAGATATACTAGATTAATTACTTGATAGCTAAATGAAAGATCACGTTTCTCTGAATGTTAATAAGAAACTTTTAATAATAGAAAACTGTGATTTATTTTGATATTGAAGGAAGAATAATACAATATAGCATAAATATATTGATTTTTACCTCTGTACATAAGGTATACGCGCCCACTCGTCACATGACCAGTGCATAGTACAGAACATCCATATGGAATTGCAACCCTCCTGCCGGATAAGAGGAGAGTGAATTCCAGTGTGTTTTGGTGCTCCTAGGGTCGTTCTTGTCCTGTTTTTGCTTTAATTTCTCTCCTTAGCATGGAGATGAAAATATCAGGCTTTCTTTTGTTTTATTCAGAAGATATGAAATAAATAAAAACAAGTTTTTAACCTCTTCAGTTGCTCTGGGCTCCCTCCTTCCCCTCGTTACTGGCACAATAATCCCTTTCCCTGAGTCTTCACCTCTGGTTATTCCACTTCCAACTTTGATCTGTGTGGGATTTTTCTTTTAAAGATTTGGTGTTTGTTATGACTAAATTGGAAGCCTGTGTGAAAAATATTGAAAGCTAAGCCTGTGCCAAATCTTAGAGCTGGGTTTGTGCACTGCTTGATAGTGAGGAATTAAATCCTTTTCCCTATCTTTATCTGCTGGTTATGTAGCGTAGGTACTATTCTGTCCTTAAAAGGAACTGTGAATAATATCATGGAGCTATAAAAGGTTTGGGGAGCCTGCATCAAACTTCTTCAGCTTCAGAAAAGAAACAAAAAGGATTTCCAAACTTTTCCTAACTTCTGGTGTCAGCAATGTGGAGTCTGGTAGTTAAGCTTGGGTCTTTCTGACTTGGGTGGTATGAGTAATAAATGTAGTTAGGGTGTAATTTGGCTTTCGGATACCCTCAATTGATAATACAAACTCTTTTCCCCAATAACCCATTTAATCAGGATACCACACATCTTGACTAAGCAGAACTTGGTCTTCCAATTTGAACTTAGCTAGGTGGTGTTCCTCTCTAAAAAATACTTATATTTTTTCGTTGTCAGTGGCCCAGTACATAGGCTGTAACCTCAGAACTTAATGTCGGCTTTGCTCTCTGAATAAATAAGCACAAATTGTTTGAGAAAGTTGAGACGGTGCGGGGTGCCAAACCTTAATTACCGAAGCTCCTCCGGGTTGTATTCTAAAGACTTGCCACCCTAATGAAGAGCTCCCGCGCTTCTGTTCCCCGAGGGTGACTGCAAAGGTAAAAACCTGGCAAGCCATTTCGGCCAGGCCAGTTTGCCCAGCAAGGCACCTTCCCCTCTTGCAGCAGAACTTGCTTTTGTCGGTAGCGATGTGTGGCTGCGTTGCTGAACTGATGGGCCCGAACTATAACAACTCTGATGCTACTGGCAGTAAGTCAAAATGTTCAGCTGGGCCCTAAAGCCAAGCGGTTGCAAATGAGCAAAATCAGCCCGTTATCCTTGACGGGACAGAGGGATGGCTTATTTTCTGAAAGGGATCTTCAGGTGTTATTTTACCCTTGGCGGCTAACCTCGTGCTTAATGTAGAAATAACATAGATAAGTACCCACGTTAACGTACTAATGAGTTGCCTGCCTTGAGTGATTTGTTGTGGCATCTAACTGCTTCTTCTCTTCCTTCCTTTTTGTCACCCTGCAGTGTTCTGTGCCAAGGTCTTTGTGGCTAGGCTGCTCCAACCTGGTAGAGAGCATGTGCGCACTGAGATGCCTGCAGAGCATGCCCAGTGTCAGATGTCTCCAGGTGCCTTTCTTCTTTCTTGTTGTAAATGTTATGCGTATGCTGTTGAACATTTGTTAAACTCTCAGGACTCTGTTTAATCAAATTGTTAAGTCTGCTAAATGTTTTTTGTGCATCCTTTTCTGAAATCTTCTAAACTGCATTGTAGGAGTGAATCTTAAGAGGGCTTTCTGTACAGTAGGCTCTTGCGGGGGGTGGTGAGCTTTTGTGTTTTATTGCCTGTTTACTGAAGTTGTGATATAAGTAGCATAGTTGTGCATGTTGCCTGCTACGTTTTGCTTTCTCATTTAATTTAAAAAAAAAAATAACATAATGAGCTTTGCCATTTCTTTTTAATTGCAATAAACTGACTAGCCTGTAAAATTTGTGTGATTTAATTTAGAAAGGATAAGCTTTTTATTTTCTACTAAGCGTGATCCTGGTTATAGCCTTACGTTACAGTCGTTGCGCATGTTTGAATGCAGAATAGTTAGCATGGAGTCCTGGAGCTCTGTGGGTTACTCTCTTAACTTTTAAAAAGTGAAGAATGAGGGATGGGGGCTTACGCTGCATAGAAGACCACTAAATCTCAAGTTCTCTGTTGTTTTTCTTCTAGTAAGCTGTTGAAGCTGAGCCTGTGTAATTTATAGATGGGGAATTGCTGCTGTTTCTTCACTGATTTGGGGGGATTGAAAACGATGAAAAGGGAGAGTTTGATACCAGTTAACAATTTTGAACTCCCAGGATGTTGACCTTGGAAAGAAAATGCAGAACGTGTGGAATAACTGTGTGGCACTTCCTAAAGTGTTTCTGAATGTAACATTTTTAGCAGAACATAACTACTATTTAATATTAGTATCTTTTATAACAATAGTGTTATTCAGCGGTTCAGTCTCATATGTAGAAAACGAATACTTAAAAGAAATTGCTTTTGTGAATGCAAAGTTAAACAAATGGAGTTTTTTTTGCAGTCAGTCCATTTGAGTTCAGACACTAGATACCATGAATGTCTTGCCTTAGAGAGTAACCATTTATTTCAAAACCTCTTCTCTTGCCTGCGAAATGTGGCCGCTTGAGTTCCAGCAAATTTGAGTTTCAGAATTAAAAATTTCTTCAAAATTTCTGTTAAAATACAAGCATGTTTTTCTGTTTGAATGCTTTATGTTTCCAATTTTGAAATACTATTCAAAACGGGGGGCAAAAATCCCATGACCAAGGTAAATGTATAGATGGATAATACATTTTATAGAAATTGGCATTGCATCATGGCCAAATAATGGTTATAGTAGATGCTTATAGTCATGACAGTGCAAGTCACAGAGGTTTGATGTCTGTCTTGGGAATATTTAGAAGCTAGTTCTAATGTAAGATCTTCCTGCTCTCTTCCCCTCATCCCTCGCCCCCTCACTGGAAAAGGAAAACAAGACTTTTTTCAGTGGGAATTCTGATTTTTTTTTTTTTATTTCCTGGGACCTAACTCATCAGTGGCCAAAGAGCATCTCAGAATTTTTCAGGGAGTGGTCATAGCTGTTTTTAAGATGGATGGTGATGTTGGGAATAGGTTGGATGGAGCCTGGTGGGATGGGCCGGCAATGTTTCAGTGCTTGTTCATGGACCCTGGTGAGGGATGTGAGCAGCGAGCGTGAAACGACTGCTGCTTTGCTGTCGTGAGGCTGTTCTTCGGTGTTCCAAAATAAAGGCTTTTTTTTTTTTTTTTTTTTTTTTTTTTTAAAGTCTGATTTTTGGAGAACTGCAACCAGGAGTAAGAGGTTTTGAATTTTTTAGAAGCATCTGTGGGACATATTTTTTTTTAAAAAAAAAAAGGTTCTCCTTTCAGGCGTGTGACTCAGTGATGCCCAAAGGGGAACCTGGAAGTGAAAGTGGCACCAGGTGCTTTTCCCCGTTTTTTATTTTTGGTACTATGACTTGCCCTTCATTGTTCCCTGAGCTATAAGCCCACATTTAAGAACAGGTAGGGCATATATACCAGGAGATCTTCGTTCTGTAGCGCACATTCAATTAGCGTAATGATGATTAATAGGAAGTTTTACCACCAGCCCTTCGGTGGTTCACAGAAGTTATCTGGGAGTTGTACCTGTTATCTGTGTGTGTTGTATGTGTAGAGTAATTAGTGAATGGACCAGAAAGAAGGAAAAAACCTAGTCTTAAATCTGGAGCCTTGTATAATTTCTTCAGGAAGCTCTTATTCAGTCTTAGTGCTTTTTCAAACATTTAGGCTTCAAGAGAAATCTACCATCAGTCTAAAAGAAGAAAGCAGAGATTAGGTTTACTCTTGCCTTTCCATGATGTTGTTAGCAATCATAAAACCTAACTAGGCTCTTCTAAAATCAAGCTGTAACATTTAAGCAAATACCCTCTGATGCCAGTGGATTGGAGGTAGTGTTCCAATTCTCCACAATTAGTCTGGTTTTGTATTCTGTGTTTTTTTGCACACAGTAAAATACCTTCGTAGTTCTGTAGTTCACTGGAGAAATATTTGCTTTCTGCGTTCTGTGAGCTGTTAGTGAATGGAGAAGAGAGAGGATCATTTAGTAAAAAATATTTATTCCCATTTGTGGTACTTGAAGTTTGCTCTCATCTGGTCTGATTTTCAGAGTAATTTAATATTATTTGGAAATAAAGTCCTTAACGCTTATTATCACTTGTTATTGTTGTATTGAAAAGCATATATTAAATGCCAGTTCATAATACTTGAAACTACTATAGATTCTGAGGCCTTATTTTTAGCTACTTAATTACTTTTAATAATGTTTTTGTACCAAAGAGCTTGTCATTATGAACACACTTGGATTCAAATAGCTCCTGTTTTCATCCTCTTTGATATGGATTTGACTGCAAGATTAAAAGCATACTGGTCTCTTACCTAGGTGTATAGAGAAACTGGTTCTGTTACCAGTTGTGTAATGCAACCGTATGGATACGTCACCTTCCATAGCTTCATCCTCGTGAAGCACTGCAGTGGTTTTGAACATATTTTGTCACGCTGATTTGGGAAATAGCTCCAACAGCGCTGTCACGCAAAGAGAAACGGCCAGTGTTCATAGTTCTGGGAGTAAACATCTCCAGCGTGAATTGAAGGCTAATCATTAAGCAACAGAAGATAAGTACTCAAACGTCGCTTTGAATTATTGCATAGCGTAGGATGATATCATGATGAAATAATGCTTGGGGAATAAATTATTAGATAGATGTAGTGAAATTAACCTAGTAACCAAATACTGCTCAACCAACTCTTTCTTCCTTATAGTCGGTTACACTTTCCTTGACTTTTTTTTAGAGAGATCATCGTATCTCTCTCCTAAAACTCTGCTTAATTTTTTTCTTGCTTATTTAGACCCCCTCCAACATGTTGGGTGTGTTTTTTCTACACCTTTCCATTTATTGTCCTTAAAATTTTCATCTCAATTGTACGTAGTGTCCTTCTCTTCCTTTTATGTTCACATGTGGGGTATGTAGCTTGGAAGCTTTAACAGAGCAGTAATTCACTACAGGAATAATAAACTTCCCAATTCCAGAGCTTCCAGTGTGAGAAGTCGACTTGTTCCTCCAGAGACCAAATCTTACAATTCATGTAGTGGCTTTCTCAGACTTGAAGCTACCCTGACTCCTCCCCGCCTGTTCGCCCAGCGGTCGGTAAGCTTGCGGTAGTGCGCTTCGCTTTACCTGTCCTTTATCCTTGACTGCCGCACAACGGGATGTTCAGCTCTGTAGGTTTTCCTTCATCTGCATTTTCATTCTTGCACCACGCGTCCTGGTGATGGACAAGCAGTAGGAAGGTGACATTGACTTAGTACTTGCCAGTGTCGTTCCTGCTTATAGATTAAGACAGGAGTGTATTGATTTCCTCTCCATGACTAGAAGCTGCCTTCACAAAAATGTGGTCTTAAAAGCCTTTCGAATTGGCCAATTCATAATTTATTACTGTTCAGAAGAACTTACTATTTGCTAGTGGCAAGTGGAGTTCTGGAGCATTAGGGGTTTAATATATATTCCTTACAACAGCATTCCTTGCAAAGGAAATGATTTCTTAGCAATAAGGAATCTCAGTGCTATCACAGCTGAGCTGGGGCACAAAGGAGGAAGTTTATCTTTCTATTTATTGATAAGTACAATTGAGCATTAACTTGCTTAAGCTTCTATTTGTTAATCTTTACTAATTTTGAGCTTCTGTTGGTTGATGTTTCTATTCAGATACCAGAAGGAAGTACGATGGAGATTATAGTTGGAAAAAATTGTATTTGAAAACAAAATTCTAATTTACTGACATGAAAAATTCAGCATCCTTTTTTATAGCAGTACTGTCATTTTCGCAGTGCAAATTCAGCACAGACATGAAGCAGTGGTCTTAAAATGACGATAAGTGCAGTAGATGCATTCTGCTAAAAACTTTTCCTACAGCGCATGAAATCACAAATCGGAAAATGATGAATAGCCTGTCGCCGTGTAGGCTGCATCCTTTTGAAAATGTTATTCTTCTATGCAGCTGTTAAAATGAGTTGTCATAGCCAGGCAACTGCTTTGCTTCTTCTGGTAGGTTTGAAGTAATTTACAAATACTTCTTTGACATGTTTTCTGGTATTTTGCCTCAAAACAGCGGGACTGTTACCATTTCTTTTTGGAAACAGTCCAACAGGTCCATTAAAAAGAAATGCATATTTGATTCCTTTTAAAGGAACAGAATGTTCTCTCCAGTATCTGAAATATTTGTACTTATCCCTCTATTTTAAACAGGCTTCTTTCAGAGACAGAAAGCTTTAAAACTAAGCATAGTATTGTAGAAGTAATTAAAGATACCCATGCAGTAGGCCTGTTGCTGTTTTGTGCAGTGAGATGGCCTGAATTACCCAGTTTGTAGATCTGATGTAAACGTGTCCAGTTTTCCCTCTGTTAATCAGCAGCAGTGTTTTCCAGTATCGTCGTTTCTTCTGGCTGAAGCTGGAGTCTCCTCGCAAAATTAATAGCAGTTTGGATTTTGTTTTCAGCAGTTTCTCATAATTTTTTTTTTTTTTTAGTTCTTAGTATGCATGTGTTGCAGACTCTGAGGACTGATGCGACAGCTCAATTTGGGGCAATAGTTGTATATATTGCAAGCATTTTGCAAAGGGTAACATTGCATTTTACCCTCCCCCCTTTTTTTCCCCCTCTCCTTGTGCTCCAGTGCTCGGGCATCCTGATGGTCTCCACCAGACCACGCTCCAGTATCCCAGTGTATTTCTTGTAGTGGAGCGCCCAAGACTGGGGCCGGTACTCCAGATGCGGTCTCACAAGAGCCGGTTACGGCGCTGGCTGCAGTCTCGTAGGGTAACAGCAGCTTGCTGCCGTGCGTCCTGATGGCGTGGCCAGGGTTTGTTGCTAGGCCTAGACAGCAATAAGATCGGTAAATGTAAAATGCAGGGGTTGTTTGTTTGGGTTTTTTTTGGTTTTTTGTTTGTTTTTTTTTTTCCCCAAGCATGATTTATTATCTGAAGGAAAGTGTTATGATAAGCACTTTTTTCAGTCATCCTTTGTGTATCTGAGTGCTTTCAGTTTTAGGGCTTTAATTATTATCTAAGCCTGTTCTTTCTTAGAGGCAAGAGGAGAGACCTTCTCTTTATTGGGTCAATTCATATTTATTTTTAAGTAGAAGAGGGTGGTTACCTACTAGATTACTTTAAACTTCAGCCAGTGAGATAGTGTTGAGCTGCGAACCAGAGCTCTTTGTCTTTAGTTTCCTTAGCTGAGGAGCAGAAGTGCGTTCCCTGATGTCAGAAGACTAGCAAATGGACGAAATAGCTGTAAGTTTTGGTTCCTGATTTTCCCCAGGCACGACGTACGTCGGTCACTTGCAGCTGACTATGGCTTTTGCCGAACGGGTCCGGCTGTGTTCGTTCTGGTCTGCGGTAAACGAGCAGCAAATGGCGACTGCGGGCGACAGGCAGCCTGCGAAACCGCTTCGCAGGTTGGGGTCATCTGCAGCAGCTTCCCCAGGCTGGGGCTGTCTGAGCGCTGCCAACCACTAACCTCTCTGCTTGTGGCTAAAGGGGTTTGCTGGTATGAACAATTTAATACGTACGAGTGCTTTTTTTGGACTTTGTTGTTTTCAGCAGTTTTTAGAGAGCACTAAGGATCGTACGCTTCATCCCCAAGCTGCAAGCTTCCTTGAACAGAAGAGTGGCTCCTTTCAGGAATCTGCTTCTCTTTCTAAACCGCTTTTCAAGATATTTCATCTGTGGCTGTTAGTTGGTGGGCAGTTCTCCCACCTTTGTCTTTTCTTCAGAAGTTGCTGGTATGCAAAAGTTAGTCGTTTACTTAATCGATAATCTGTATGAGTAGGAGGGAGTGGTGATATGACTCTCTCTCGAGATATTTCGCTAAGCTGCTGTCTGCTGCAGAAGGGACTTCTGAATGTAGAAAAAGTAATGTGAGCTTAGAGATCCGGTCCTTATTCCTTTGGGTGAATTGCTAGCCTGCCTTTGCTAGTGTTTCTCTCTTGTACCATTTAAAGATCACAATCTATTGTCTCTCAGACTGGGAAGGATATGTCCCTAAGGAGGCGAGTACATGTCTTCATGATGGATTCATGTATCAACGCAAGATACTAGACCCTGCCTCAGTAAATCCAGAGCCGTTGCTTATAGCTGCAACAGATGAGTGTAATTTCAAACGTAAATTTATGTTCCTCAGAAAAGCTAACACAATCACGCTAGGCTTAATATTATTATTTCACAAGTAGCAGGCAGGAGCTGTTGTTCCTGATGCCTATTACGATGCATCTGCAGAAGACTGTCTCTTTGAGTGGAGGGGTGGTGTTAGCCACACCTTTGTGTCTATGCTTTCTCAACCTCCTTTGGAAAAGAGGATTTTTTTTTGCTGTCTGGAACTGTTATGGTGCAAAGAAATTTGCTGGGTAACGTGCCTTGCTCTCTGCCTGCCTTCTGGTAGTGCCATGCTTATGCTGGGAGGGAGTGAAACCTTTCTTAGGAGAGGAGAAGGAATGCATGGCAGTCTATGCCAGGTATATTTGATATAGTCCTCTTCCTTGCAGGTGTTTGGTCTATTTCCCATGGAAGAATTTTCAAGGAAACAGAAAAAAATAATCAAATATTTCCCCCCACTAAGGTTGAAATTACATTTGTGCAGTGTCTTCGCACAGCACTGTCAGACTTCTTATCAGAAATGTCACCGGCAGGAGGATCAGATCCCTTGCCTGTGGGGAATTAAGCAGCAGTCTTGATACCAGTGATAGTAATGATTTTGCCGATATTAGTAGTTCCACTCTAAGAGTCATCATCATAAAAACATTTATTCTTTCAGTGTGAAAAGTTCCTAGGGTGCTTAGCAGGCAGGCCATTCCTAGGTTTCCCTGGGCCTCCTTTATTTGCATCCGATGAGTTGTTCTGTAGGTCTTCAAGGCTGTGGCGTATGAGAGTCTTGACATATGTGGTTTGGTGTTTGTGATCCTTTGAAATGGTGGTAGAATCCAAATAAATCAAAGGATGCGTCAGAGTCAAGGGTAGGACAGCTGTCTGCAAACCCAACAGCAGGTCTGAGCAAAGTTTACTGATACCCCTCTGTCGAGTATGGAAGAAGTGGTACAGCAGAGAAAGAAGGAACTATAACCAAAACTTTTTGCTACTTTGCATAGTATTTCTATGGCAAAATAGTCATGTTTGCAAAGCCCCACTACGGAAAGGCATTACTTTGTGGCCCAGGATGGCCTCCCAGTGCTTTAGACAAGTGGATTTTATGGGTACTTCAGAAGTTTGAGTTGACTTTGTTGCCCTAGAGAAAATAATATAGGTTGTCTTCTTCATCCCAACCTTTTCGCTTTGTTAGTATTGAATTCTGTTCAGTGGCATTGCACTGGTGGTGTTAGAAACTCTTCAGCTGATGAAGCTGAACTCTTTGCTTTTTGGTTCTTACATGTTTTTTGCGTTCCTCAAGTTCACACACAATTTTTGATGCAATTATTAAGCCAGGCTTTAGGGATGACTATACTTCTAACCTGTTTTTTTTTTGTTGTGTTGGTTTGTTTTTTTTTTTTTTTTGCATCTATTCTACTTTTTAATATTATTTTCGAGTAAACAAACTGCTAAATGTTTACTATAAAGTGTATGAATGCAAACATCTTTTGGCATGTCTACGGACACTTCAGCTGTTTTGCCTTGTGTGTTGTAACTGATAAATGTTGAACATCATCGTACTAAATGGATTAGGGCCGTTTGAGTTTAAATTTGATAGAAAATACAAAAAAATAAATGAAATAAAAAAATACTAATGAATGAAAGTGGACTTCAAAGTTCTTTGTGAGCTAATAATTAAATGCCCTATTTGAAAAATCACTTAAACAGGGATCAAGTGAAGATATCTTTAAAGTTGTGTACACGATTGCAGAATTTGAATGCACACTTGAACTTTGAAAATCATAGTACTTTTATCTGAACTAGAGAATTTATTCAAGGCATACAATACCGAAAAAATATTTACTGTAATGTTACAGGAATCAACCTGCAGTTCTGTACACTTAAGCTCAGGTTATTAGAGTAAATGTAATCTGAAAGTCTCATGCTTATATGTAAGTATGTGTTTTGAGAAAAATTGTAAGAATTAGGCCAAATGCCTTTGAATTCAGTACTTGAATAGTAAAAATGCAGGATGCCTGCTGCTAAGTGATTGTCATCACTACTGTAGAGACTTTCATATTGTCCTGCAGTATCTATTAAATTCTTTTTGAGCCCTGCTAACTTCAAAGTTATTCTTCAGTGCAGTTTGTTGGAAGCAAAAGCCCTTTCAGATTCCGCATCAGGCCACGGAAGCCATAGCTGGCACTTTGTATAGCACCGTCCTTTTGTTCAGAAGTAAAAGAAACGTACAGCAGTTTTCCTCTTGAAGTGACATCAAACCCAACTGTCTTCAGGAAGTTAGGAGACGATTGCTGGCACGCTGCGGTGGCCGCAGCTTTGATTTCAAGGCTTCGTTGCACAATACGTTGGTTTCAGCTGTCCCCTGCCTTTTCGATCCGCTGCCCCATGCAACAGCTTGCCAGCTTTCATTTATGCCACTACAAGATGGTGTGCTGTAACGTGAAGTCAGTCGGTGATGTGATACAGATTAAAAATAATCTTCCAAAAAGAGGAACCTGAGACACTGGGCAACTGTTCCTCCCGTTCTCAAATCCTTTTCTGTAGAGTCTTACGATGATGTGCTTTTTGTATTAATCAACTAACTTGAAGTTGTAGGGAGAAGTGGTGCTGGCCTTACAGGTCAGGAGCATTTAGACGTCCATTATATAAATCACGTGAAATCTAAATTATGCAATTGCACATTCCTTTTAATACCTATATAAAATCAGCACTTGAATGCAGAGTGTCTGGGTAACCCTAGGCAAGGCTGAGTGAATATTTGAAGAAATGATTTGGGTGGTTTTTTTACATCTTGTGTTACTGAAGGCTTCTTTGTTTAGCTGAAATTGGTCCACAGCCTTTTTTGAGATAAGGTTTTCTCCAGGCTTTCAGTTGCTTGGATATCAGCAATTACAAAAACACGCTGGAATTGTGTATAAGCAAAAGATTGTGTTTCAGACAATTAATGAGTGATTAGGATTTCCTGAATAGTTATGATGGATTGATACAGTTTCATGAGTTGCCAAAGCTGGAATACGTTGCCATACATCTTTGGAGGAAAAAAATGGAGTTAAAACAGTACGGGATTCTTTCTTGGAATAGCTGACTGTAGTTTTAATGAATATTTCATCGTGGCGGCTACTTTTTCTGTATTTCTTTTGTGTGCAAATGCCTTCCATTTTGCAAAAGACAAATAATGGAGAGTTACCGCAATTTTAGTATTTCAGGCTCCTCAGTGTTTTTGAGTAACATTTTTATAACTTTTATGAAAAAAGTTTGTATAGAAACCTCTTTGAAATCTGGTTAAAGTTTTGCTGATCCTTGGGGAAGAGCAAAAACCGAGGAATGAGAATAAATTCTGATGTAGTTCTGTTGGCCAGCGAAAGCAAGCAGGGATATAGAGGAAGAAGTGCCAGAATCTGGTCTTAGAAAAATTAGAGAAAATACTTTTCTCCAAGCATGCCTATGTATTGAATGTTTGAAGCTTATAGCTTCTTTTGAATCTCCAATCCCAGTCTATTAGTATTTAATGCCAATGTATTTGTGGCTGTGGGCTTGTAGTTGTTTGGAGTTGCTTATATTTAAATTATTCTTTGATATGTGGTGTTTGTGTTTGTTGCTCAGACGCTTCTCTCAAGCTGGAAGTACGTGTCCGCTGCTTCTCTCCCTTCTGTTCCGTTGTATTGTTGTGCTCCAGGGTTAAAGGGCTGCGGATCTTTTCTAGATCTTAGGGGAAGAAAAAGGTAATAAGCACCAGTGCATGTGTTAAGTGGTAGTGGATATGAGAAAAAAAAAAATTGATCAGGTTTTGAAAAAATGGCTTAATGATCTGGATCTTTAGCTGGCTGCAGTGTCTGTATTTCTGATGCCCGTTAGTGTCCCATCCTTCATACGGCTTTTTAGACACCTTCGTCTCGAGGGTTGCGCCCGTCTTCTGGCCGGCACGTTGAGGTAGTTACATTTGGGTAGAGCTGGTTTCACATGGAACCAGCAGCAGAGATCTGAACCTAAATTCCCTCTGGGAATCTAGGAATAACCCTTGAACTATTTTAACTTTGCACCAGGCAGCCAAGTTGCAAATGTAGTTAAGATTAACTTAGGCTGATTTATTTTTGATGAATGGAAGTCACCCAATTATTAGCTTAGCCTGAAATTTGCTTCTGAGATGTTACTTACCCTACCTTTAACCTGAAATATTGTTAATGGCTTATTAATTGTGAAGGGGAGAGCAATGTGTTTTCTGCCTTGTTTACCCATGAACATAATGCAGAGAAAATATAGCACTGTACAGCGTGAGGTGTAATTTGAATTTTGCCTTGCCCCTGACTCGGAGTGTCCACACAGTGCAAAGACTTTTGGAAATGATGCTCCATTTGAACTGCTTGGCTTGTAGGAGGTGTGTGCAAGAGAAACTGAGGGCTAATGTAGAAACGCCGTGTTGCAGGGATGCATCAGTTATAGCTCTAAAATGTCTTGGCTGCTTATGGAGTCCTTGAAGTCAGCTGCTGTTTGTGTGCTTAAATTCCTCAGTGAAAGCGGTGCTGATGGATGTACTAATTTGAGCAGTCAGCAGTGAAATGCAACTTTCTAAATAGTTTGTTTTCCTTTTGCCAGTCCTATAAGTGAATAGATGAATGAATGTGAAGAGGTTTCTTCGCATCTGCTCTGGAAGGAAGAAAAGTTACTATAATCTTGAGCCAGTATTTTCTCCTCAAGTTTTCATTTGTGATGGCTTTTTTAATATGGGAAATAAAGCTAAAGGGGCTCTTTACTAGGTATTGAGACGGTTTCTAAGGTAGTAAATACTACTTAATGTTTCCATTATACAAAAAAAAAACCCCAGCCTGACATATCTAATCCTCCTAACTGCCTAACAAAATCCAGTTATTCAGGGTAGCTTTTGGTGTAGTTGTAGGTGCAAATGGTCTGAACAAATATGCAGTGTGGGACAAGTGTCTGTGATGCAGTGGAAGCTCTGAAAACTTGTTGCATTTACTTCAGTAGGTTCAATAAGTTCACTGTATAGGTAACACAATTTGAAGTCTCCCTTGAGTCTTAAATGTACAGAGAAAAAACTGCTTTACTTCGTGGTGCATTAAGATTAGAAGTGCCAATAGGTTCTACCTAAATAGGTTTATTTGGAAAATTAATTAGATGAACCATTAGCAATATTGTTAGTGCAAAAACAATAATAGTAATTGTAGCTGAGAACTTGAGGTAACTTCTCTTAATTAAAACAGATAAAAAGAAAACCAGTACCTTGCTCCTAGTGTCTGTGTACCTTTACACAGGCAGTGTGTCATAGCCATGTTTCTGATGATTCCGATGTAAACATTTTACTATTAAAATTAGTATTTGCAGGCGGAAAGGATTTCTCTTTTGGCGTATTTGTACTCTAGAGTAGTGAAAGTTAATTCAGGAATGTTTTAGGAAAGTGCTTGCAACCATTTGCAGTGATATCAGTGATAAGCCTAATGACTGCTTTAATGTACTGTTTAAGTATTGAGATTTTTCTGCTCTGGGCAAGGATGTGGATTGCTAATGTACTGCACAGATACAGTACCTGCCAAGAACGGCTGAGTGCCCATACAGTTAAAGGCATGAACTGAGACAGCTGAAAAACAAGCAACACTTGTAAGCTGAAGGTATAATTAAACCTCCTGTTAGGCTGGGAAAGGGCTGCAGAGTCCAGCTGCTTAGAAAATAAAGCCAGTTTTACTCTGAAGTAAAACATGATCAGTAAGCCTCAGGTGGAGCTTTGCAGCAAGACTTGCTGGCTGCCCCTTACTGCTGGGTGCTCTTTCACAACCTAAGGGTTTTAATTTTATTTATTTATTCATTCATTTATTTATTTAAATTTTTTTTCAACTACCAGCTTGAGCTGAGCAAGGAGGCATTGTGAAAAACCTTACAGCGAGGCTTAACGTAGCCCCCAAACCTTGCCTATCTGAATTTAAAACTGCATTTGCCATTTTTTTAGTAAGCTGATTCTGCATAAAACTAGTCCTTTTTGTTTTGAGGGGCAAGTGTAGAGAAAGTGGTTAAAATATATCTATATAGATATGTGGGGCTCAACATTTATATTCAGCAAAATAGTTTGCATGATGTGCAAGTTTTGCAAGGCTTCATGGTTCGGTACTCGGAATGGTGCAGGGATGAGTCATCAAATCGCTACAATTACACAATTCAGTACTCATCGTCCTTGTAAATACAACATATTAATATAGGATGGATACAGGCAGGTTTTGACTCCTGACTCTCTACGCCAGCACTCAGAAAATTAAATGAGAGTCAGGGTGTGTTTGAAACAGTTACTCAAGGAATATGTTAGACGTAATCCCGCAGTACCTGTCGAGGTAAGCCCACCCCTAAGAAGTAATAAACTATTACATATTTACAAAAAAAAACCCAAACCATGGATGACTTCAGTTGGCTGATGAATCAAAAGCATCCTTCTCATGTAACTTTAGAAACTATACCTGCTGCTTACAAAGCTGGATGTCTCTTGGGATTTTTTTTTCTAGTGATGTCTGTTTGCTGAGTGGAAATACAAGCATGCGTGAAAATAGCTGGTAACTTGGATAAAAGTAGCACTTTTTTTTTTCTTCTTTCTTTTTACATCCTAAATTGACGCAAGTTTAACCAGTGAAAAAAAATTTTTTTTATACATACTCTTCTTTATGAGAATCTGTATTGCACTATTTCTGAAGTTCTAAAAGCCAGCAGGGCGATTTTGCTGTTACGGTACTTCATCGGTAGTTGTGCTTTGCAGGTTGGAGTATGAACTACCAAACTAACTGCTCCGCTGGGTAGTTCCAGACTGCACTTTGTGCATACGACTGCCTATTAAAAGGATGTGCCATCACCAAAAGCCCTGCGATGAAGTCGGAGCCCTTGCTTAGTCTTTTGTGGAATTGGATCAGAATAGGAATTCTGAACTGCTGGTCATTTTTGTATAATTTCATTTTAAAACCAAGTTATGTAGTTTAGTCCTCTGTGAACACAGCCCACACTGATCTGAATTTTGAGATTAACTTCATGTTAAGTCAGACATACTGAATATTAACAGAGATGCAGTTACATGTTTACAGAAGATCAGCAAATTAATTTTGTAATGAGGTTATGATGAAGACTGATACTTCAGAAACAAAGTTAAAATTAATTGCCAGTCATCAAAGCATGAGTGCTTAAGCAAGTTAACCTGTTTAGTACCTGCTTGCATTCTTTTGAACCTGCAAAAATAACTGTTCTGGAACATTTAGGTGAAGAATGACTTGAGATTTTCTTTTTCTGAGCAGAGAGACAGGAGCAGGCAACTTGGTTTTTGGGGATTTACTGGTCTGGACAAAGCTTCCTTAAAAGTAGGCCCTTGAGAGGTGTCAAACTGGGTATGTAAAAGCATTAGGGATCTTTTAAAAACATCCCATCTACAACTTGTGGCCAAACTACAGTGTTTGTTTTTAGGGACTTTAAACACAAACTGGATAACTGTCTGCTGGCACTGAATTTACCCTATCTTCCTCTAAACTTCTCGGTGGTTACTCAGAGACCAAATAAAAATGACGTCTTATTTTCAGTGTGAGGGTTTTTTTCTAATTTTGCCTTCAGCTGTTGGATCTTTGTAGACTCTTTTAGTATTTCAAGTATATTTTTGTTTGAACTTCCAGCAATAACTACACTAAAATAAAACCTGGTAACTGGGAGAATAGCTAGCTAGGTAAGAAATGAAGCGTATTGAGCTTAATTTGTGCAGATCCCTAGTGCTTACATAAATAGTTTAATTTAAGCTGAAACAAGCAGTTACTAATACAGATGTCAAATATAGACATGTCCATGGTCAGCAGAGTTAACATTCAAGCGAGAAGCATAGAATATCTCAGGTTGGAAGGGATCCGTAAGGATCATCGAGTTCAAGTCCCTGCTCTTCTCAGGACTACCTAAAACTAAATCAAGTTTAACTTGATGAATCTTAAAGCTTTGTTTTCAAAGTGCTTTATAGTGACTGTGGACAGTGGATTGAGTTTATCTACCATCAAATATTTTCAGAAACTCCTTATTTGTAAAATCATTTGGCCGTGGGCTCTATTTTCTACTTTTCTCAAGGTTTGTTCCCCCCCCCCCCCCGGTATGATCATCTCACTAAATGTATTTTTAAAAAAAAAAAAAAGTGTACTTTATCTTGTTACATAATTAATGGAGAAATATTGTAAGGAACCGATTTCTGTAGGCAACATGAGTGAGGTTAAACCCATAGCTGGAGGTATGTTGTTGCTGGTACTGTCGTCTTTGTGAAGACAAATATCTTTATTGCCCAGATTTGAATAACTGTCCATACCTTTTTATGCTTACTCCCTTGGTAGGGGAATCTTTTATGTCGTTCCTCTGTGTATAGCCCATGGCTATGCTTCTGAAGAAGTTTTCTGGAAGTCATGAATCTTTGCAGCGGTTAGGGTAAGCACGCTCTGCCAGTGACCGCCTATTTCTGACCTGGCATTTGGAAGCGCTGTAGTATTTTTGTGTTTCTTTGCAGACTGGTACATACAGATTTTGAGGGATGTGATAAGTAAGGGATTTGGTCCTTGCTGTGAGAAGAGTTGATTCACATCTTGTGCAATTTAAGTTAGTGGATCTCCAGCTTTGTTTCGCGTTTGTGCTGCGGTTTATTTTTATTAAGAGTCTCTCAGTAGTTAAAAGAAGAAAATCCCCTCCTATCCCCGATCAAGTATCAAGATGTTGTTAATAAACACTGTTTAACAGGTTCCTGGATTAGAAAATGGTGACCATTACATCCTAAGGAGAGGCTTGCATTCATTTTGAAATGCTTTAAACCATTCAGGGTTTTCTGGCTATATTAAAAGCAGGAAGCCATGAGGGACACATGCTCATCACTTTTGGATGATAAGGACGGTTACCCAGCTTTCTTCCTTATTGATGTGGTCCAGCTGTCACATAGGATGGTGGATTCCTCTCCTCCTCTGGGTGAATGTGTAATTAATACCTTCAGCAGTCCTTGTGCTGGCAGAGCTGGTTTCAGAAGGCAATCTGACTACACAGAGCTCGAGCTTAATCTGCTGTGTTTGACTTCAAGCTATCCAAGTATGTATTAGTTATTTTTTTACTGTTTCTTCAACTTCTCTGAAGTCAGATGTAGATGTGGTTTGCTAAAGGAGATCAGAGCCTGTTTAGCTGAACTGTTTTGATTAGTTTTGCTTGTTTTGTAATTTTAACTGAAATTTCCTGGTGTCTTTTCCAGTGAGTGGGAATTTCCTCAAAAATGAGATTTTTAAAGACTTAGCTTGATCGTTAACTCGGATCAGAATTACTGGTGTAGTCTCACGGGTAGTGGGTAATAGAGGTTCTTGTTCTCTGTCGCTCTCCCTTTCATTATAGCCGAAAAGATAATGATTGAAGACTGCTATTCTTTTTTTCAAGATAACACAGCTATTGTCTAGTTTTGTCCATCCATCCTTTGAAGCCTGTGAATCCGTTCTTTGGTAGGGAAAAGTTTCTCATTGAAGAAACATAGCAATGTTGTCTGCCTTGCTAGGTACTACTGCTGCTACTTGAGTGTCTTGTCCCAGTTCCCAGGATTACTGCTATCACTTCTATAATTGCTCTCTCGATACTGGAACTAAAACTGGGTTAAAGAACAAAGCTGCACCATGCCGTTTCTCTTCAATTAAGTGACTAAAGGCACTCCCAAGTCCTGGAGCATGGTGCAAACCTAAGCGTTACCTGCCTGTAGCTAACACAAATCTGGTAGAAATCCAGTTAGCCTGTACAGGTTTGACAGATTTCTGTTAGAAAAGATGCAGCTTTTTTTTTTGTATATCTCATGAGTGAGATGAGCCTTGCAGGCTGAGTGCCATTCATCAACAGAAAAACTTAGGTGCTTTTGCACCTGATGTCATACAGTCACACATATGTGGAACTATTACGCTTGAGATGCCAGTTTTAGTTGCTACCAGGCATCTAAGGGTCTTAATAGAAACTGTTATTTATGACGTTTTATACTACCTGCAAAATTTTTTGCCTTTGGGGATCATTCATGGTTATTTTTATTTTGGAAGCTTTTCATAATCTGGAGAGGAAATGAGCTTTATGTAATTATGCTGCTTGTCAGTACCTCTTTCTCCCCAAGTAACTTTTGAACCTATTTGCCCTGTTCATCTGCATCTCATAGAAATCCCAAAGACTTGAAGTATTGTGGAGTAGGAAGACTAAGGAAAGCTTGAAGTTACTGCAGAATGAGGTGAGGAATATGGGATGCAAATCTTCAGGAAACAAACTTTTAAAATTCTACAGCTTGTAGAGCAATTTGTAAATTTTACTGCCGTTGCTGGTTTTACCAGTAGTGAAAATAAAGACAGAGGCTTTCTTCAGTGTAACTTTATTCAGTTGAGTTATAACAACTATAAGGCGACGGAAGACATCTATGCTTAGACCCATTGTTATCACTTTGCTGTTGCTGCCATTCCCAGTAGGGGATGGAGAGTGCTTATTCCAGGCTGACTAATTAAGGAATGACAGCTGGTTAGAAATATTGTTCTACTTTTGCAAGAGCTGTGAGCAACTTAACAAGAATTTCTGGAAAAAATGAACTTATAAACAGGATTAATTGACAATATTTAGAAGCTACGCTTCCGCTGTGAGAAGCTGCTAGGCTCTTGTGGTTGCGGGGGTAAAAAAATCAAGCCTGTTCAGAGTCTGCAAGTGCAGCTCAGTTGTATTGCAGGGACTCATGGCCTTGCCAGAGTAACTGAATGAGAGGTCATCGTTTGCACCGGGTCTTGATGCTGTTCAGCAGCAGAGCTGCAGGGAAACAGAGTGGAGTCTGTGTTAAATCCACTTTAAAGCTGCTTGGGAAAAGTGCAGAGGCGGCCAGCATGGTAGCTTTATGTAGAGGGTGGGTGGGGTGAACAACAAGGTACAGGTTGAGAGGAGGGAACAGCGTGATGAAGGGAAGAGTTGAACTTGTAGATGCCTATCTTCCTTCTTGCACAAGAGCTGGAGGCCCTCCTGAGCAAGGGGTAGTGACACCAGCTGTTAGGAGTTTTGAAATCCTTCTTTTGCCAAGTGCTGTGGATGTACAGGACAGATGAGAGTTGTCTAATTGCTTCTTCTAGACAACAGGACAGGATCCACCCAGTTATCTTTTAGTCTTCAGTTAGTAAGCTTAAGTGCTTTAGAGACACATTAGAGTCTGTGTACAATGTGTAAAAATCCATTGAGTTAGGATGCATGTGATCTGGGGAATAACCCCCAAAATTAAGTGTTTAAGACGGAAGTAGAGAGAATTTATTAGGAAGAGAAGATACAATAGGGAAAACAAGCTATATATTTGGAAGTAGAAAGAACCCTCAAGCTCTAAAATACAGTAAGAAAATGTGGAGTGAGTTTAAGAGGGGAAGAGAGAGAAAAAACAATAAACACTGTAGTAGATACCATTAAATTAACACCACTACCTACTTCCCAATTAAATAGATAAATACAGTGTTAAATTTCCAGCCTAAAAAATCAGTCCATGTAGTCTGCCCTTAGATTCATGGCCCAGATGTTGAGAGGTCATGGAGATATCTTTCAGCAGCAGTACTGCATGTGCCAGGTTGCCCATTTGTGGATCTAAGACGCTGCCCTCTTAGCCGAGGCTGTGCTCTGATGCGCTGAAGGAAAAGGGGCAAGTGGAAAGGGGCAGGAGAAATGCAGTTGTCCTACTTCTCCCTTGTGTCTGTGCACATGCCAAGGAAGCAGCATCTCCTTCAAGTGTGTTGCCCGGTTTTTTTCACCTAGGCAGCAGCAGGGGCACAGTAGAATTGAGTTAGGTGCACACCGAAGACAAAAACTTGCTCTGCAATCAATAGCCTAGTGTGGAAGTCTGATCGTTTTGGTGCAGTTTGTGTTCCTGCACACTTTGCGTTACAGTGCTGGTCTGCTATAGTTTTATTATATGTTCCTAGAATGAAAAGACTTAACATTTAGGAGACAGGTCTTAGCTTGCATCCCAGGGAGTTAGCAATGATCTCTGAGACATTTCCCAATAAAGAAGCAAAAGAAAGCAATGGCAGTGTCTTGCTGTGACCTACGAAAGGAAAGTTAGGTTGGGGCTAAACTGATGTAATGTGGGATTTCTGCTGAATATTCTGACCCAAGCCATCCAGGTTTGATATTCTCAGTGAGAGTTCCTGTTCCTTGCTCTTAGCTCACAGGATCAATGCATGTATTTATCCTTCAACCACAAAAGGGGACGAGATGTTCCTTACTCGTTTAAGCACATAGTAATTGAAAACACTGTTAACAACATATAATCACTGTAATGAGCGTTTCTACACATTCAAATTTAAAATAAAATAAAAAAGCCCTGCGTAATTCCCTGGAGCAATGTTTGCTGGTGTGGGCCAGCTGGGTACCAGTACATCTACGGCTGATTTGTGCTCCCTCTTGTGGCACCGTGCCGGTGGGAGAGCATCGTTCGCACATGGTGGGCACATCAGTGGTAGCGCTGGTTATGAACAGTGTGTAGTTGTGAATAACTGGAATGGCCCTCCAGAGACTATAATTTTGAAAATGTGGAAAAGGTGGTTTACTTTTCCAGTGTCACCATTCTGTGTATGTCTAGAAACACTAAAATATATGGATCTGTGGAGTAATGAAAAACCTTTACTGCCTTTGTCCATTTTTACATTCCTCACTAGCCATCTCCTGGGCTTGTATTTGTCGTTGTTACGTGTGCCATAACCAGATAGATTTGAGTTTTCCCATCACCCAATGGACATAGTTTTCATAATGTAATCTTTCATCTGTGCCTTGCATGTTTTTTCATACCTAACTGCAAGGCAGCAAAGGGTTCAAGGTAAACTTCAGACAAAGCACCGTAGTCAGCGGGTGGAGGAAGGCTCGCCTATAGGCACTGTTAATTTTTCAAGTTTTCTGTTTTTGGTGCAGTACATCCCTTATGCAAGAAAGAGGAGGAGATGAAGCGGTGAATGCTTTTGAGGTGGAATTGTGTTTGGAATGGGGGTTGGATGAAGTTGCTAAGGGGTTAATCCATAATCTGTGATGGCAAGAGTAAAGGAGTTGGGTGACTTATTCCATCATGTGTTTTACTTGAGTGCGTTGTTCCTCTTTCTGCTGAGACAGCTGATAGAGGGGAAGAAGGCTGAAATAAATACAGACAATGTTTTAAGACATTCAGTTTTTCATGATGGCCCTCTGCCAGTTAGCCAGTGTCTCCTGGGCATGAATAATGGGGAAGCTAAATGAGGAGTAATTGCCTAGGTGTGGGGTACCAATGAGTAGGTAGAAATAAATGGTAGTTGTGGTATAGACAGTAAAAGGGAGCAGATAATTAAAAAACAAAAAGGGAAGAAATGAGTGAAAGATTTTGAAAAACTAAGGTAAGCTCGAGAAGAAACATTTGCAGCTGAATGTTTATAGAAATTCTTACGTCTCGTTCTTGAACAGAAGGGAAGAAAACAGTAGGGAGGAGCAGTTAAGATGTGGGGAGAACACTGTAATTAAGTCAGGGTGAAGAAAGGTGGTGATTGCCAAGGGTTATAGGATGCAGACTGTGGCAGTGAATTACAGCAACGTTCTGCAGAGAACAGTCCCTCCTCCTTGTGGTAAGCTAGAGCTGAAAAAAAAATCATATTCTGTTGCATGTAAGAGCGTATAGTGATTCCCCCTTCCCCCCCCCCCCCCCCCCCCCCAACTAGACGTATGCAATTTAACTTTGGCAGAAAGTGCTAGTTGATTACTTTGACAGGTTTAATTACTTTGGCTTGAGTAGGATGAAAGTGAATTTATTTCCCAGTGAGAAAAGTCTTGAAAGGCTGCATGAAAACCTGTCAAAGGAAATTGAAGAGGGGTTGGGGAGTTATCTTTACAGTAAATGGAATTGATAAATATGTCAGTTTGAAAAGGGAATTTATTTATAATACCCAGGTTTTGTGGCCAGAAATCTTTGATAATTCTGTTCACTGGGAAAATAAATTTTATCTGTTCAATTGATTTGCTTTTTCATAATGCTTGTAGAGCAAGGAATTGCCATAGAATGAAAAATTGAAGTCATTATTTTTTTTTTTTTTCCTAGAACACGTCAGTAATGGAGGATCAGAATGAAGATGAGTCTCCAAAGAAAAATACCCTATGGCAGGTAGGACTAACATTCGTGTAGAGAGTTGGAATGTTTTTATATGTTCCTGCTTTTGAGAAACTTCAAAATATTGCATCTGCATAATCATCCTTGTATGTAGTTGACTGTATCATCCTAAAATTAGCTCAGCCTTCAAGTGAAGGATGACGCCGATGAATAATACTTGAGAAATCGCTAGATCATCTCAGATTTTGTAGTTTGTGTTGACCTTGAAAGGACAATTCTGCATCAAAGGATATTTGGGAATACAGTTCAATCTTTCTAAGCACATGACTGTCATTTAAAAGGAAAAATTGAATACATGTACATGGCGAGGAGTTGCAACCAATTTGCTTTGAAGAAGTTTGGGAATATTTCAGAGAGCTGACAGTTGTTCCCCAGCAGCCCTTTTGGTCTCCTGAAGGGCTCAGAAGAGCCTGGCATCAATCTTTGGTTCTGTTTACTAATTAGCAGTAAGTCTTGGGGTGGTGTCCTTGTAGCACCCTTATTTGGAGCTAAAGCATCCAGGATTTTAATGATGTTTTTATGTGGATGTCCCAAACACTGACAAGCCCCTGACATCACATAATTCTGCGTTTTCATTCTATGGACAAGCAGTTCAATGCCGACATGAGGGTCTTGAATTTTTGTGTTAATTAGAGTATTAATACCCAACTGTAGTATATATCTAAATGTGTATTATTTTAACTGCTGGAACCTGTGTAAATCATTTGTGTGGGCAGGCTGCAGTGTGCAGTAGAGGCAAACTGCAATATGCAGCAGAAACCACTGGTTTAGTCTGGAAAAGTTTGTTCTAAGAAGAATTAAGTTTCTTGCTGTCTAAATGGTAAGAGGTGTAAGGGTATTGAAGTCTTTCAGTGTAAGAAGTAACTTCTAATTATGAGCAAGGTCCTTTAATTCATCTTTATCTATAAAAGATGAAATTTGTATGGTGTAACTCATGGCTTTAAGAATGTATTTTAAAATTTAATTCTGTTGATTATTTCTTTGCATCTTCTCATATTTTCTTCCTAGAGAGAGTTCTTGTAAAGCTGTTCCTATTCTTGTTTGTATTTAAATACTCATACTCCTTTTCTAAAAACAGATAAGTAATGGAACTTCATCTGTGATTGTCTCAAGAAAAAGACCATCAGAAGGAAACTACGAAAAGGAAAAAGACTTGTGTATTAAATATTTTGACCAGTGGTCTGAATCAGATCAAGTTGAATTTGTGGAACACCTTATTTCACGAATGTGTCACTATCAGCATGGACATATTAACTCTTACTTGAAGCCCATGTTACAACGGGACTTCATCACTGCGTTACCAGGTAAATTAATATTTATTTTACGAGAGGTGCATTTATAAATACTGTTTTTGTTTAATACTTGGAGTGTGTGCGAACTTTTCGGAACATCCTCCAGATTGATTGTCTCGTATAAATAAAGTGATGCTTCCTAGTCAAAAGAAGTGCAGGAGGGCAGCTGAAGTCATTCACTTCTGTGATTAATTGAATTGGCCACTGGATGCCAGTGTTGTTCCATGTAAAAGTAGCTGTGAGTAGCATATCCTGAAGAATAGTTTGTGCTTAAACTGGAACTGAGTTCTCGTAGAAGTTGTATCTGTGCAAGCTCTAGTCTAAATTCCTTTTTCATACAAACCCTATAAGTATAGAAAATACTATAGAGCTTTTCTCATTTGTGAAGTCTTATTACATTTTAGTTTTGTTCTAAGATTCCCGAATCTTAAATAAAAAGCTGCCTGCTTAGATGAGTGAATCTAGTTTGTCTAGTCTTGTTGCTGACTCGAGCAAAAGCACTTGTGGATTTTTGAGTAGTCCAGCCGTGATTCCTTCCATCAGTTGCTCTGAACCTCTTCTGCCACCAATCAGTGTAAACCTGTATCAATAGTTCAAATATGAAATCTGTTCTTAGCTTGCTATATGCATTTCTTCAAAAAAAATATGGAGCAGTAATAACTAGGTATGTAAAATCTTTAGCTTTCAATCTTTTGGTAAGTTGTATATGTTTTTCCACTAATTTCTGGAAGGAATTGTATCCCTACATTTTTGCTGCTGGGCCGGATGATTAATTTGATTCTTTGAAAGGTAAATGTGTGGACATCGTTTCCAGAGTGGGAAATAAGCGTGAAATAAGTGGTCAAAATGTTCTGTTTGCCACTGGCGGTATAATAGCACAGATTCACACCTGTGGTGAGTAGTCTGTGGAAGTTATCCCAAGAAGTCCAAGACACGACAGTGAGTGCTGAGGGCGGATGAGGAGACAATACAAATTGTAAAGGGAATTGGAAACTGGTAATTTTCTGAGTACAGGGACCACTGAAGTAAAGTTCCTTTAAGGGTTGGTCATTTTACAAGCTCTGAAGCTTTTGTAGACGTTGGTGTGCTTAGGTGGTCTCGTGTGTATGGGCTTTCCTCGTATCTGTGACAGAATGCTGCTTGCTGTTATGGGTTTCTGTTCTCTGTAGAGCTGCTATATTTTCACAAAACCTGGAGGAATTCAACTTTTGGAGGTGATGGGGGGATTTTGGCTCATTTGTCAAGCATGGTTGAAATGAACTTCTTAGTAGTTGGGAGGGGAATGAAGAACATGGGGTAGGACATGTGATAAGGAATCTCGTATGTGCTCTATTTTCTTAAACAGGCTTAAAAGTGTGAAAGAGGGCTATGAAAGGGAGGGAGTGTCCTTTTCCCCCCACACCTCAGTTTCACGGAAGTTATTTTATAGAAAACAGCTTGTCTGGCCACACACACAAAAATGTGCTGCTCATTCTGACTGGAGAGCTGCCTCCTTTAGGTAGTGTGGATGTTTCTTCCAGCTTGTTTTCAAAATACTGAATTTCGATTTCTCTAGGGAGTATCTGGGATTAACTAAAAAATAAAGTGAAATAGACAGTCACGGTCATGCTGTGCATGTATGGAGCACATAATGGAGTCAAATCCAGTTGGCGGCCAGTCACGAGTGGTGTTCCTCAGGGCTCAGTGCTGGGGCCGGTCCTGTTCAATATCCTTATTGATGATCTGGATGAGGGGATCGAGTGCACCCTCAGTAAGTTTGCAGATGACACCAAGTTGGGTGGAAGTGTTGATCTGCTGGAGGGTAGGAAGGCCCTGCAGAGGGACCTGGACAGGCTGGGTCGTTGGGCCGGGGCCAACTGTATGAGGTTCAACAAGGCTCAGTGCTGGGTCCTGCACTTGGGTCACAACAGCCCCGTGCAAGGCTACAGGCTGGGGGAGGAGTGGCTGGAGAGCTGCCTGGCAGAAAAGGACCTGGGGGTGTTGGTTGACAGCCGCCTGAACATGAGCCAGCAGTGTGCCCAGGTGGCCAAGAGGGCCAATGGCATCCTGGCCTGTATCAGGAATAGTGTGGCCAGCAGGACCAGGGAGGTGATAGTGCCCCTGTACTGGGCACTGGTGAGGCCGCACCTCGAGTACTGTGTTCAGTGTTGGGCCCCTCACTACAAGAAGGACATCGAGGTGCTGGAGTGTGGCCAGAGGAGGGCAACCAAGTTGGTGAAGGGTCTGGAGCACAAGTCTTGTGAGGAGCGGCTGAGGGAACCGGGGTTGTTTAGTTTGGAGAAGAGGAGGCTGAGGGGAGACCTTATTGCTCTCTACAACTGCCTGAAAGGAGGCTGCAGCCAGGTGGGGGTCGGCCTCTTCTCCCAAGTCACAAACGGTAGGATGAGAGGAAATGGCCTCAAGTTGCACCAGGAGAGGTTTAGGTTGGATATTAGGAAAAACTTCTTCACTGAAAGGGCTGTCAGGCCCTGGCACAGGCTGCCCAGGGCAGGGGTTGAGTCTTCATCCCTGGAGGTTATTTAAAGGACGTGTAGACGTGGTGCTTAGGGACATGGTTTAGTGGTGGACTTGGCAGTGATAGGTTAACGGTTGGACTTGATGATCCTAAAGGTTTTTTCCAACCTTAATGATTCTATGATTCTAAGTATGAGCTTTAATTATAATTTTATTTTGTTTGCTTTTATTGTATACCTCAGGGCTGATACCATGGAGATATACAGTTCATTCTTATTATATATTTATTTGTAAGAAATTTTTGGGAGCTGCATAAGCTGACACTTATTTATACCACATTCGTATATATAAATATATATTTATATTTACAACTTTTGTTGCATTTGAAGATGTAAATACTGGGAACTGTTCCCATACTCAGCCTTTCTTAAAGGTAATGTGGTGTTTGAAGAATGTCTGTATAAATGTACCCAAGAACTTAATCTGAGTTGATTGAAATTAATCCTGCATTGGACTAACATCATGTTAAAATATAACAGTAAAGTACTACCTTTTAAAAGATAGTTTCACTTGTCTTAAAGAAGTAAAATTCCTTTGTTTTAAATGGAAATAGTTTTTGCTTGCTACTGTCCCTACTGATTTTACACCTGTGAGAATGCAGGAAAAATGGAAAAAGTTTGTTGTATCTGGCTTCCCTTGGCTTCAGTGGAAAAAAGTGATAATTCTGGTGTGCTTTTCTGTTAAGCGGTGGCAGAATGTTTAGTCTGCAGCGCCTGTTCTTACAAGTTGGGCTGTGGTTGGGCTCTTTCCCTTACGACAAATCACCATCGTGGCGTATGACTAGTTGTATCAGCTATAGCTGTGTGGCGTATAGTTGTATCAGCAATTGCAAGTCCCATTCATCAAGGGGCTCAGAAGCCTATACTCATTATTTTTCCACATCTGCCAATGGTGTTTCCTCTAGCATGTCAAAAACAACTCTCAAAAGACAGCGGTGTATAATGGACAGCATAATTGCGAGAATAACTTATGTCACCTCTGCGCTTTTGAGTCTCGTAATTATCTTTAAGATGATAATGTTACTTGCATGGTCTCATCCAAATTGTGCCCTTTCCTTAAATGAATTACAACTTTGACGCTTGAGCACTGCCTCGTCACTCTTGATGAGGAAAGAAAGTCCCTTCCATATCTGTTTTGTGTGTTAAAACTGTAAGAGAACAGTATGCTGTGTCAGGCAAGTAAAACCCTGCCAGGCTTCTTTTGAAATTTGTTTCTAAAATAATAAAAGCCTGTGCAGTTGCATGATCTAAGTGACTGCTTCGTATCTAATGGTAATCAGTTTTATAGAGTTGACATCCCACATTTGGGTTTCATTTCCATACAAAGTGATATTTACACATTGAGCTTTGAAATCCCTGTGGATTTTAATGGTTTTAATTTATTATTGAAATTCAACCGAACCTTCACTTGGTACCTATAATCAACAACAGCTGTAATTTTTCACCATTTTCTATAAAACTGCAGAACTCTTGTAGAGGCAAAAGAGTTGGGAGTAATGCTTTTCTTTGAAAAGCATACCAATAAATGCTAGATGCATTTTACTAAATAAAATTGATAGGGTTTAGTACCTAGTTCAGAAACTGTTTATAAACCTAAATGTTCACTGTCTTTTAATGTAAAATAGGTATATGCAGCTATTTCAGGCCTTCACGTCTTAAACTTAGTCCTGCATGTGGTCTGAAATAATTATAGTGGGCCTGTCTAAGTATCTGTGCTTTGGACCTGTTCCTACTATGTTAATTAGGGTAAATATTTTACTTGACGTCTTTTTTTAATGTGAACAATTTAAATCTGTGCACTTTTGCAAGCAATAAAAATCTTAAGAACAGACTTGGAGACAAAGAAAAGCATTTGTATATTGGAGCTCAGTGTGCAACTTTCAAGGCTCTGTGTATTCATAGAAGATGAGATTGTTGTATTTGAACATCAGAAAACACTTGAATTTCTGACTTTGAAAAATCTGTTTTTAACTGTGACCAGTGTTATACAGAATTGTGAAAATCATGCATCTTAATAAAGGGCTTCTGCCTAGCAATTTACAGCTGATCCTTAAAACTCAATGAAATATTGCCTTCATAATGAACAGGCTGTATGTGTTAAAAGCGTACAGTCCCAGATTGATATGCATACGTGTGTATGTTATCACTGTTGTGGAGATGTGGTAGCTGATTGCAGTTAGCTTTTATTGAAGACCTCGGTTTAGTTCAGTTAAACATTAATGAGCGTTTGGTACTAGGATTACACCACAAGCAAGAGTCTGAAAAAGCCTTGGGTTAGTGAAGTGAATAAAAACAAGCTGAGCACTTGTCACTGGGGTTTTGTCTCTTCAAACACGTGGTCTGGTAGTTCCATAAGACATCCTTCTGTAGATAGCCAGTCACGTCTAAATCTTCTCAAGAACATTCTAACCTGTAGAAAACAAAAGTCACCTTAGGAAGGAAGATTTTCCTTGTACTTTGAGTTTATTTGGAGATTTATTCTCCTTAGGAACTGTGTTCTAGCCCTGTCTCTAAATGCTTGGCATGTATGTTAAAGTGAAATGATTTTTTTTTTTTTTAATTGGATTTTGAGAAGGACCTGGGTCTTGGCCTGATACTTCTGAGTTCTGCACATAGAATCATAGCATTGTTTGGGTTGGAAAAGACTTTTGAGATCATCAAGTCCAGCCGTTAACCTAGCACTGCCAAGCCCACCACTAAACCATGTCCCTAAGCACCACATCTCCCCGTCTTTTAAATACCTCCAGGGATGGGGACTCAACAACCTCCCTGAGCAGCCTGTTCCAGTGCTTGACTGCCGTTTCGGTGAAGAAGTTTTTCCTAATATCCAACCTAAACCTCTCCTGGTGCAACTTGAGGCCATTTCCTCTCATCCTACCGTTTGTGACTTGGGAGAAGAGACCGACCCCCACCTGGCTGCAGCCTCCTTTCAGGTAGTTGTAGAGAGCGATAATGTCTCCCCTCAGCCTCCCCTTCTCCAGACTAAACAACCCCAGCTCCCTCAGCCGCTCCTCGTAAGGCACCAAACACGTTGTAATACCCAGTCCTGTTTGCATTCTGGAGCATAGTCTGTCGCACCGTTTCCCGAAGTGGAGGAGAGTCTTTGATTGGGGATGCTGGTGCCAGCTCTCCGGTGGCACGATGAGTTTTGTACCTCTCGTTATCTGAGGAAATGGCATTGATGACTCCTGGTGCCTCAGCAGCGGTTTGCCAGCTCTTCACCTCTGCTTCAAATCATCTTGTCGACAGCCAGAAACGGCAACATTGATCTCTCCAAGAGATGATCTCTCCAAGAGGGCAACATTGATCTCTCCAAGAAAGGCTTAGCTTTTGGGTGAATTGGTGGGGATACCTTGGTCATTCAGATTGCATTTCCAGACTTGAAGCATGAGAAGTAGCTTTGGATCCAGATTTTCACAACTGTTTTTCAGAGGATTGTTACTGCTCTTTCAAATGCAGTTGTGTGAAAGACTGAACAATTGCAAAATGTGCCTGCTTTGTCGTGTGTCACTTTTCTTAATCAGTTCTGTGCAACTACATTTAATCTGGAGAACTATCTTTTTGAAAAATAGTATTTCGCAAGGAAAAGAAAACTAAAAGCAATTGAACATGATTAAGTTGACGAATACACACATTGTATTACTCAGACTTCACATTTATTTCTAAATAGGAGATCATAAAACCATGGACTTCAGCAATCCTATGCTTACCTTGTGCTAAAAGGTGTTAGGACAGAAAGCAAGCCTTGGTGTGTGCTGTCTACCATCTTGACTGTCATCCAACTTTTTTTATGGTCTCAAAATTGTAACCTAAAGCAAATTCTTCTGAAACTACTTAAATGACATGTACATTCTTACTCACACAAAGGATTTAAAATATAACATATGGATTTCTAATAATGGAATATGCTGTATGCTGCATATGAAACTCCTAAAGTGTTTCTACTTGATTCAAAAACACTTGCCTGCTATCGAAAAACAAGTGATGCAGTAGTCCTAACTCTGAAAGGCATTTCAAGTTCTGCTCCCAAGCTGACCTGTTCACTGTCTTCTGAAAGATGATACAGCTATTCTAGAACAGGGAGAAAAAACCCAAACCACCACCACCAGAAAACCACAGAACAACGTGCTTGTCAAGTCCAGAGGATGCTGTGCAGTGTAGCCTTTTTATTAGGTTGGTTATTGGTAACTTTACAGCTCCTCGGAGTTCTCATCTCTTTTGTGGGAGGATAATTATGTAGTTTGTTGCCAGGAGATGGCAGTAACAGATAAACTTTTAAAATATTATTTTGTGCATGAACATCGTTTGAACATCTTCTACTTGTCTGTCGCTTTCTCCATTGGGAATTGTGCGTTTCACATCGGACATGTTCATGATCTTTACATTTCAAAAATTGCTCAAAACTGTAAGCAAGGCGTTGGCAATATATTCAAGTGCCAGCATGGCTGCTTTGTCCCATAACTTTTCTTTAAATACATGGTTGAAGTAAGTGCAGAGTTATGGTTTGCTTAAATGCTTTTAGTCAAGTACTACTAAGTTTTCCCATTCTAAGAACGTTAGTATACATGTGTGATGGTTGTTTTACTAAGTTATACCAATGTGCACATTATACTTCTTGACTTTAGAATGAGAAAAGCAGCCAGTAGATGGGTGCGTGTCTGTGCAGCATGGATCCTGCTGTCCCACCTTTACAACTACTAGAGATAAACAGCGGTCTTTTGACCAAAATGTGCCTGCTGAGGCCAGCTGTTCCTTTGGCCGTACAGCCACTTTCTTTGATGAACTTTGCATCGTTCATTTGCTCATTCACCTGCAGTCTTTCAGGTGCACGAGTAAAGAATTTTACACCTTAAAAGCGCAGACATTGAAAGATTTGCCTGTCATCCGCGTATCTTGTGCTACTGGCTTTTTTGGAACCCAGACATAGCTGGAGCGTGTTTTTCTTCTAACAAAGAGGAATTAAGGTCATCTGAGAAGGTTAGTTTGATGTGCGCCTCTGCTCTTCTGCCATGCCACCACTGATTAAAAATGCCTTTCATGCGGAAAGGACAGGACAGCATCCTTGTATCTCTGGGAGAGCTGGAAGCCAAAAGTCGGTGCTCTTGTCATTCTGCCACGTTTTGCAGAAATATGGTTGGCATCAGAGTGTCCACATCTCTCTTTAATAATTTCTGGGTTTGCTGGTTTAACTGTAACCTACTTCAGTGTTTATGCTTAGTTTCTTCTAACTTCTTCCAAACTTTGCAATTGTTCATTTTTATATTTAATTAGTAAGCTGGAAACATAGTAGCCTGATTCTGGTTGAACTGAGTTATTTCTGTCATTTCTTAGCACTACAGTCTCTTCTGTTACCCATTGATTTGACTAAGTATCCCTGTGTGAGGTGAATATTAATACACCTTTAGCCCTGAACTATGGTACGCGTGCTGGGAGGATGGTGAACGCGCTGACGTAGTACTCGGGAGAGGGAGAGGAAGGTGATCTAAGCTCAGATGTTGTATAAAGGCTATTGAAAGAAAAATGGTGCCATGAAATGGGAGACTTAAACACCTTTTATACAGGAACATCAGTGTACTGCTCTACTAATACAGAGTTTGCAATGACGGTGGTTAATTGCCATCCCCTCTGCGCTGTTTGCTTTGGGAGCTGCAATGCTTTATGTAGAAAATTCTTCCTCTTCAAAACGTGATGTGCTGTGTGCTGGGAAAATATGTAGAGGACTGTGTTGTATGATTGCAGCATTATAGGTGTACTAGACAGTCACTTGCTCTGTATAGGTTGAGCTTATGTTGTTGAACAGGACTATTTTGTACTGAGGTCTCAAATAACCATTAGATCTGTTTCCACTAAAACACAATGTGTGCCTGTTGATCACACCTGTAACCTTTGAAATCGGAGAAATGCTTACTCAGCAGGCCCGTTTGTTTTCTTTATTTGTATCTAGCCGTGTCCTCCCCTTTGCACAATGAATTAGCTTGTCTTCTTGATACCCAGGGATTCATGATTTTAGACTAACTCTTGAAAATGACCTTGCAATGATTATATTTTCTGCAAAAACCTTGAGAACTGTTTCAAATCACAGAACATCACAGTAAGATAAATATATCCTAAGTAAACAGTATTTAGAATCTCGAAGTTGTTATTTACTAGAAAGATTGGGATGTGGCAGACTGCAATACCACTTTTACAGTGTATTTAAATGCCCTGGCATTTTCTTATGGTGCAGCTTAAAGCTGCTCTGAGACATGGTATTGCTAGGATAGGGTTTGCTGGTTTGGAAGTGGTTAGATTTGAGATCCACCAGTTATTTGGACCTTGTTATGTTTCAGTTATTTGAATCTGTTATTACGACTGGTATTGAAAAATGTGTATAAGCCCAATTTACATTGTAGGAGCTTTCACCGTTCTTTAAAGCCTTTTTATACTTTTATAAATTACATAGAAGAAATGAACAAAGCTTTTCAACTACATGTATTGGTTTCTCCTTTCTATTGCTGTTCATTTTTACGAAGGCCACATCAAATTTAGCATGCAGTGGAGGACTATATGGACACAATTTCTTAATTCTTTAAAAAATTAACAGTAGTTTCTTTGATTTTTTCGGGACTATTTGAAGCCTAAAGAAGGCCGTCATGAGATAAAGTGGAAAATTAAAAAGGTTGTCATCTCCTAGTTTGAAAGATTCTTTTCATGCTTGGCCAAGTGGCATACGTTATTCACGAAAATGAAGCTATTCTAGATCTCTGATTTAGCGGACTTTTTGGGAAAGCAAAATTGCAGGTCCTTTGAAATAAGTAACAGACTTACCAGTGATTTTTTTTTTTTTTTTTTGTGGGACCAATGACACTGTAGTTGGAATATGAACAAGAAAAGTTTGATTGCTGTTTTAAATTTAGTGCAAGTATATTATCTAAGTGGTTTCTGTGTATGTACCTTTACTCAACTACAATCATGTTTTTAAATTTAACACCCTCAGCAGGAGAGAAGATCTAGGCAAAGACCATAAGCATATGCGTGCAGTGTTCCACCTGTTTTGTGTCTTGACAGATCTGTGGTGACAGCTTACCGTATTAATCATCTTTATTGATGTGCATATTCTTTCTATCAGCTTCAGTTTAAGTACCTAGTGCTTTTGGATAAGTACTAACTGATATTTATGAAATAATATATCGCAGCACAGTGCCTTACACAGCCCTGGACCAATGGGCAGGACCCCAATTCTGGTATATTTGAGCTTCTGCTGGCTAGTTGAGTGCGTTGAATATGTAAATCTAACCCTACCATGATATAAAAGAATCACAGGGGTCAATAAGCTGCTTCTGGTAGCTAGGATCTTCATGATGAAAGTCAGTTTTTCCCCAGTCTGCTAATAACTGTTGCTTGTTGACCAATGTACCTTATGCTGCAGGTGCAATTAGACATCCCAGAAACTACATCTACCTGGGCGACTCTCGTGCTCTAAGTACTGCCAAAGGGCTTTCATTTGGAGTAACGTTGTTTGACTTGGGAGTTTTCTTGTGGGACGTTGCTGAACTCATTCTTTGACCCAGTAAAGCTAGCGTCGTCAAATCAGTATACAAACTCACAGATCACTCCGTTGCTGTAGAAGGTAGCGTGCCCTGAGGGTGGGAGAGCAGCAGATGCAGTAAAGATGCTAAGATAATATCTGTTTATACGGCCATTGTAAATACATTGGGAAATCTTTGTGCAGCTAAACTAAATTTACTTTGCCCTGGAATTTAGGTGCAGAAGCTGAGCTGTCACCTCTCATTATTTGAGAGGTTACTTGACTCCTGCTGATCCTGAGGTCTCTTAGCTGATTCTCATACTAGAAAGAATTGCATCCATTGGCCCCAAAATAAATGCTGTATTGAGTGTTACAGTCTGATTTACTCAACTTGAAGTTGTTTCAAAAAGCTCATCCCTCTTGATTTTTTTCTCTAGCTGAAGAGAAGCCTCAAAACCCCCAGCTTCTGGTAAAAGTCATTCAGTAATAATTTCTCAAAGTATGGAGTCTAGTGGCGGTAAACCATGAATGGGGATAATGGCTTTAGATGTTAAAGCACCATTTGCAATTAACAAATTACTGTTGAACTCACTCACTGATTTCCCCTTCCTACACCAGGCTGCAGGGCATGGTGTCTCTGGCATATGCTCTGTCACCACAGTCCTGAAGAAAATTCAGGAGTGGACTTGGCACCTGCAGAGTATAGAAAGAGGTTAAATAGAAGAGATGTCCTTGCCTTTGATGCAAGAAAGTTTTGCAGAATCTTTGCTCATGCTTCTATTGGATATGTCTGCATTTGTTCCTGTGGAGTCCTGTCTTCTGCTGAGTTGAATTATCTGTTGTTGTATGTGAGGGAATAGTAAAAGAATCAGTATTTTAATTTGTTATTACTGCTGCTTAGTAAAGCATCTCCTTGAAGATGGTCGTCTTTTTGGATCATGCCCCGTGCATTAGGTGCTTAAAAAGTCCAGGATTCTGTGCCCAGAAGCAGCACAATGCTTTCTGCTGCTTACATACTATGCTGAATTTTGGGTTGCGCTCATTCTCGCTCTGGAAATGGGACAGTCCAGTAGGCAGACTGTACTAGAAAAGGAGTAGAGAGATATTTTGGTGTACCTGTTTGGATTAACTTGTAACTGGTGCGTCTATGTATGATAATTTAATTATCATGTTGCTCCAGTGCCTTAAAGCTGTGTTGGCTTTCTCTGCATGTATTGCAAAACTTGTTTAGTAGTTTACTGTGAAGTGATTGACGTTTTGATTGCCTTTATTTCTTTGTAGAGCAAGGCTTAGATCACATAGCAGAAAACATCCTTTCCTATCTTGATGCCAGATCACTCTGTGCAGCAGAGCTGGTATGTAAGGAATGGCAGAGAGTCATCTCTGAGGGAATGCTATGGAAAAAATTGATTGAAAGAATGGTACGCACAGATCCGCTATGGAAGGGACTGTCAGAAAGAAGGGGTTGGTAAGTACCTTGATAATAACTAAATTCACCTTTTACAATGTTCTCCTTCACAAATGTCCCTAATCATGAGCTCTGCCAAAACGTAAGTTTATAGTAAATTGATGTCACTGAGATCCTTACCTCTGCCGTGGACTAGTGGGGGCAGCTACGGCAAAAGCTGTCAGCTCCCATTTCTACTTTGGCTTTGCCCCCTCTCCTTTTGTGCACCAGTGTCTTTCAACACTTGCTTTCTTGCGGTAAGTCTGTCTGCAAATTTGTAATTTCTGTTTTGTAGGGAGAACTGATGTGTAGAATCAGCTCACAAAAACTAGCAACAACATGTGTTGCAGGGCTTTTTCTTGAGTGAAGTATTTCCAATTAAACTTTTTTTTTTTGCTTAAAAAGTAAAATAGCTGATCGGGCTGCAGAAGCCTCTTTCAAAGAGAAACCATTTATGTTTGTGGCAATGGAGTTTTTCTGTCCTTTACCAGTATCTGAAGAGATAAGATGTTCTGTTTTAGAAACCTGCTTTTCTGTGCTCTCTAGTGGTGTGCCTAAGAAAACGCAAGGCATATTGTAAAGAGCAAGAGGACGACACCCTGCTGGCTAAAAGCCTTATGAAGCAGTGAGCTCTAATTTAGAAAACCATAAGGAAAATACCTGTTATCTTTTTAGTCTTGGACATTTTAAATAACAGCTGTCAAATCGTAAAGTCACAAGGGTTCTAACGGCAATACTAAAAATTCTTACAAGTATTCTGTGAGAATATGTCAAGGTTTTGTTCTGTGCAGATTTTGAATTCCTTTAAAGTTTGGATTCTTTGTGATAAATTGAAAAATATGTTTCTGGTTCTTTCTAGGGATCAGTACCTGTTTAAAAACAGACCAACAGATGGCCCCCCAAATTCATTTTACAGGTCCTTATACCCAAAGATAATACAGGATATAGAGGTACGTTTTCTGATATATAATATCTGCAGGAGAAATACTGTTGCATATTGTTAGTGTTTGAAAGATGGTGCATGTTGGAGCAATGAAGCATATCCTATGTATCTGTAGCACTACTACTTTGTGAGCTCTGGCTCTTCAGACAACGTAAGAAATACCCTCAGCAACTTACTGCTGCAGTACGTGCATTAACGTATTGCTTTAAGTGTTACCACAGTTGTCTTTGCGTTTAATGATCTTTGCCACTCTTCTGGGACTATGGATTTTAATAAAATAGCTGTTTTAGGAAAGTTACTACTCCAAGACAATTCCACGTCTTGCTGAATGTTCTAATATATTGGTGACGCTCACTTAGAAAGTGATCTGAGGGTTAATGCCTTAACCACCAATCACTTAAAACCTTGCTCATTTAGTAACTTATTACTTCTAAAGCAGTCACTGTTGCAAATACAGCTTTCTTCAGGGTATGGGATTCTTTTTCCCCCCTCGAGTGGTTGATGAGAACAATCAATGATAAACACAGTCAGGGGTATTGGTGGCGAAAAGACTGTAGAAATGACTATTCTTTTCTTTGATATAAAATCTTGCTTATCTTGTTTAAGAGATACAAAGTTGGGCTTGCTCACTTATTTTAAAATGTTTCTGATAAATCAGGATCATCTTGGTATCCTGCCTACCAGCAGAAAATCTGTCTTGCTCAGTTTGCTGTGTACCCACCGCAAAACTCTTATGTTATAGCACAGACTGTAATGGATTTATTTCAACCACGTGATGGATGTGAAATTATTGGTCTGAAATTCATTAGTGGGGAAACATGTGTTTTGATGTTTAAGACAGATGTGAACTAATGGAATCATTCTGCTATGGCAAATGTGAGTTTGTGTTGCTTGGCACTCAGTAAACAAAATTATTCAGAACTCTTTAACCTATCTGTAAAATGTATCTACTGGAAAACATAATCCAATTCTCAAATATTTTTTATAACCCTTGCTACACTATTTATAAACATTTAAAGAACTAAGCATGAAATGTAGCCTGGGCAAAATAAGATCAAACTTGATATTTACTTGTGAGCTGAATGATACGCATTCTGTTATTTCAAGGGAGATCTCTACTCTCTGTAAGGAATGACAGAGTGATATTGCAATGATAAGAAGCCTATGGGATTAAGGAGAACTCTTAATGTGATGTTTTCTTGTGTTCTGCAAAATTCTGGCACTGCTCAATAACGAAAATGGGCGAAAAGCGGTGTGAAAAGATGACCTTTGAGATGATGTAGAACACTGAAGGAGTTCAACATTATTATAACTCAGATTTTTTTAAAGTTTATTTTTCTGAAACTCATTTGTTTAAGTGGAAGTGGAACATTTGTATAGGAATTCTTATTATTAGAGATGGGAGCGTTCCTTAGAGATGTTCTGAGGCCATTCAGCCTTTGAACTGTCACAATCTGCTATTGAATACTTCCATTCTTTAGTTGCTGTAGATGTGCTTTTACAATGCACAAAAATGAAGCTCCTGAATTGGACAGTTTTTGCTAGTATGAAATAAGCAGGAAAAAACCAAACCCTTCAGGCTTCGCTTGTTGCTAATATATTAAATATAAAAATTTTCAGTCTCTAAATATCTAGGAGTAGGGAACGAGTATGCCGCTAAAAATACATCACGGTAATGAACATGTTCCTTGGAAACCTGAATTTCATTAAGATAATAGTAAATACATCAAACCCTCAAATTAGGAGAAAAGTTTGCACGGCACTGCCTGAAAAGTAAGGGCTCGTGTATTCAATATGGATAGAAAATGCATCGGTGTTTGGAAGTCAAGAAACACAGTTTTAAAATACTCTTTTGAACCCTAACTTTCTTACAGAGTTTCAACTCATAATTTCGTATTTTTCATTATATAATGCTCAGGAGGATGGCGTGATAAATGTAGTATATGCAGAGTAAGAGGTTATCTCATGTCAGGCTTTGAGATGGAGCTGGAACGGTAGAACGCGCTGTATGTAAAACATGCCATGCCACTAGTACTTAAAAATATTAATGTGAGTAATGAGCGTGGGAAAAGAGTTGTCTTTTCTGCGGTGTACAAAGAGTAAACTGTAAGCTGTTGCCATAGCTTCTGCCCATTGCAAACTGTCTGGCAATCCAGCTACTTTTACATATGATTTCCGTAGTTTCTATCTAATGCTTATATCCTTAACAATCTTAAATATTACTGGAGCATATGGGAAACTCCTGTGCGTCTCAGGCTCAGATGGGGGGAGGCAAGGATGGAGAAGCAGAATTAGGGCTGTTCAGGGAAAATCTCCTGTAGTTCTGTACTTTCCATTCCATGCTTGTGTCTATAAACCTATGAAAAACCTTTGGTTGTTAGTGGTCATTGGTCACCTGGGGTAGAATTTAAGGTATCGGCAACTAACCTCAACACTGTCCATGGCCCGTGGATGCTTTGGTAGAGCAGTAAAGCTGAAAGGAGCCACGACCTGTCAGCTGTGGGCTCTTCCCTCTGAACTTCACTTTAGCAAAAGTAACTGTAAGCCTCTGTTTGCCCAAATTCAGGAAACAAATGCGTCTTTGTCCGGTTTTCTAGAATGGTGAAGTTTCTCTTTGAAAACTAATGGCTACTTCCAGAATCATCACTGCTCCGTTTATACAGGCAGCGCATTTCCCACTCCTGGTTCTTCAAAATTGCTGAACTGGAGGCGGAAGGCAGAAGGACAGGGGGATTGTGCCACATCAAATTTTTCCCTGTTTACATATTTCCTTCAAGCCTTCTGAAATATTGCTGTTTTCCAGGTTTCCAACCTGGAGTGGGGTTAGTGTTTCTGCTGATAGTCAAGAGTCCAATAATTCTTCCACTTCCAAAAGTCTATTATAATTTTTCTAATAATTCACCCTTTAAAGCACTTTGTGAAAAGTGCTTCCCTAAAGGACTGTCAAAAGAAGCTTTTAACACTGTTTAAAAATGTAGATGGTGAGTAACAATAACAACAAAACTTAGCTATAAGATTAGGAGCACTTCTTAACTTTTTCTCCCCTTATTCTGTTTTTAACCCTAAAGTCATGCTCTCCCTCAGTTTCATACTCTTCCCATGCCTTCATTTTTCAAAGCAATGTGCAGAAGCTCTTAAATAAGACTTTCATCTTAGCTGTGATGAAGAACTTTGTATCTCTGAATACTAAAATGTTTTTTCTTCAAATATTTGCCTGGACCTTTAATAAGATCTTTCTGTTTCTGTCAGAGGGTCAGAGTTTAGGGCGCTAGTGATGAGCCAAAGGCTACCGTATTAGCATTTATGTAATCATACAAGTATTTTTATAAGACATTTATCTTGTGTCCAAAGGACTTGATTTTTTAATACAGTAAAACGTATTTGATATAACACAAAAATCTTGTCATTCAGAATTTTACCTGTGGAGCACAAAGATTAACCAAATTCTGCTAGACTGTTTCTAATGATAAGAGTTATTAATTTTCTGCAGCTGGTACTAAACTGGGTTGTGGGTAGAGATAAGCTCAAAGGAGAAGGCGCGCTCTCCTTTGGATTGACTGACAGAATTTGAAAAGTAATCTGAAACCTGAATTAACAATTGGAAGAAAAAATGAGGAATGATAAATAGCAAATTTGAATTCTTTCCCTTGGGCTCTGTTTGCATTTTGGGTCAAAAGTCCATGCAACCACAAAGTGTTGTTAGCTGCAAGGTAATACAAGCAATGATTTGGCAAAGTGAGGTTCCCTTGCCTCTCTGAAAATTTATTAGTGCCAATATCTGTTTATGTCATGCCAAACACATTTTAGGAACATAATGTCACTTCTGAAATCATTGGATTTGAAAATAAGAGGACATTTAGAGATCTGAAACCAAATTCTTGGAAAGAGGTGGTTACTCTCCACCTCCACTGTGAAGCCAAATATTTAATTAGGTTTCATTTCACAAGAGGTGGTCCAGTAATTTTAAATGTCTCCAAGTCAGATGGTGAATTGCCAAGCTTCTTTAGGAGCTTTTTTAAAGGGAAAACCTGATTTGGGGCTTATCCTAGAAAAGTGAACCTGGGTTTGCAAGACCTTGTTTATGGAGATGGTCGGGTTGGTGCGGGGTGTCCTGTGCCTGGGTGCAGTCCCAAAGCGTTGTGGGGAAGGTCAGCTGTTTTAATGGGACTGTGTTAATCGGCACGTTGCCAGGATGGGAACTTTAATACTGCTGATTCCAGAACCCCAAGTCCCTGGATTTTTTCCATATTATTTGTGAAGCTTGGCCAACTATTCTGTTTTCCCCTCAGGATTAGCACAAGTATCTATTTCTTGTGATGAGTTGAAAAGACTTATTTCATAAATGTTCCCCTTATCTTTAGGCACATGGCAAGTGCCCTCGTCTTGTTTCCATGGTCGCTTAGGTCCACCTAATTAGGATGAGAATTAAAATGTGATTTTGCTGAAGACGTTAGGAAAATGTGGTACCAGGCCATCAGATAAATACCATGTGTTCTTACGAATTTTGAAAAAGTTCAGATTTTAGGACTGGAACCGAAATTTTAAAACCTTGGGAAAATTTGAAAAGGGGAAGAAGTCAGCTCTCCCCCTCAGTCACTGCCAGCACTGGGAGATCTTTGTTGATGAAAGTTGCAGTGTATAATTTCTGAGGGAAATGGGTTTGTTTAGTACTGTTCTAATTATGATGCTGGAGAAATTTTATGTGCGTGTGTGGGGAGAATCTGGTCAGCGTTATATGCCTAGAAATTTTTTCAGCCAGCCTTTGAAATCTGTACTCCGCAAGCACTTTCCAAAAGGCATTTCTTAAAAATGAAACTGGCCAAGGAAAGGAGAGGCTTTTGAGCGGCAGGGACAAAGTTTTTCTGGTGCACGGCACAGGTTTCGGCTCTCACGTCTGAACAGGGCAGAAGACTCCTCTTCCAGGTGCCCCTAGCATGGGACACATCCTTGACTTGGCTTTTTGTGTTCAATTTGCCCACATCACACCTACTTTTTGCACAAACAAGCATAAAAGGCTGCCTTTTTCTTCTGCAGATTTGAAAGAGGGATTCACTGTTCCTGTTTGAGTACTTCAAATGCCCCTATGTTCTGATAGGGCCTGATAAGTACCTGTTTAAATATAACTTTGTGTTTTTATGGTGTTACGCATAAACTTAGTTATTGTTTCCAATGGAACCTAAAAGGTGCAATAATTTTGTTTTTCAGCAGCGTTGTTCTTTGTCAGGTGTTGTGGATAGTCCAGATGCATGTGTCGTTGAAGTGCCTCCGAGGACCTCTCTCTGTTTTCATTGCTGTTGGCTTGTATTTTTAAGATTTCCTCTCCAGATAGCAGTACTTCTCCTCTATCGCTTCGGTGTAAGCAGGAGTCCATTTAAAGTTGGTATATTTTGATGTTGCATCTGTAACCTGAAAGCTTGACGTTTTACTGTCTCTTAAGTGTGTTAGACCTAGTGGATGGAAGCTGGTGGAAATGAGGAACCTTTAAGAGAAAACCAGCGAGACCCATCCGTGGGTGTTACTGCGATCATTGCAGCTGCAGAGACGAAAAAGGTTTTCTTCATCAGATGCTGCCCTTAGATCTCTTCTGGGATCTCGTGCTTTGTGGCTGTGTTTGCAGAGCTGCTTGATAGAGCAGACAGACCTTTCAGCTAAGAGGGGCTGCTCTGTTCATCTGCATCCTCCTGTTAGAGGTTTTCCTGAGCAGGAGTTGAGAGGATTCTTTACTCCCTCCCTGGGGAAACAGAACAACTGTACCGGTCAGATCAAAGATCTAGCACAGCATCCTGGCTCTTGACAGCCCCAGTAACAGATGCATGGGGCAGAGCCCAGGGACGTGATGCAGCCAGACGTCATTTACGTGGGAGTAATCAAAGTCTCTCATTTCCTGCCTCATTTGCCGTCTCCCTCAACAAATCAGTCACTACCACCATCCTGGGCAGTAAGATGAACTGCTGTTCTTTAGGTCTGAAACGTCAGTTTATGTTGCCTTTTTTTATCTGACTTGCCTAAGCTCTCCCTGGTGTATAACACCATTTTGACACTTAGAGAACATGCTGTCCTTTCTTCATGCCTGATGAAACGGTCAGTATTATACTGTCAGCTTTCTCCCAGAGTGATTTCCTATATTCCTTGTGTGTCAGTGGCCTTTAATGCAGTTTCTGCAAGTCTTCTCCTCTTCCTCTGTAAGACATTAGCATATTCCGCTGTCCAGATTTACCTCGCTCAGCATCATAAGGTTGATCTGTTCTTTTTAAATGTGGCTTTAAAAAAGGTTCAGCAAAGCTGCAGCGAGTCTCAGGAAGAGTTTTACTTGGTCGACCTTTTTGAGCAGCTGCATACATATTGGATCAATCGCATGCAGAAAGAGACAACACTTCATCAATTTATATTGTCCACGTTTGGATCTTGTCTAAGCAGCTGTAAACATTAGGAACTTAATTTTTAGGTCTCAAATTCTGCCAAAAAATCATGATTTAATTGTAACACTTGGTAGGAAAAGCTTCCCATTGCTTTTCCTCTGGAGTTGTTTAGATTTTTGGACTTCAGTGTTTTACGGTTTTTCTTCTGGTCTTGGAGTTCATACTAAAAGTGATATTTTACCCCAAACTCACCTGAAAGCCCATGTAGTGTTCAGCCATGGAGTGGCTCTCAGTAGTATGCTCCTCGCTTTTTGGCCTTGCTTTAATTTCAGACTGTTCTTCAAAACATATCCTGAGTATCCTGTGATTTTTATAAATCAAGCCAGAAGCCCACTTTTTAGTTATTGGAAGTCCCCGTCCCCCCCCCACCCTGTCCCCATTTAATTTTTGTGAAAGTGGGCCTTTCTGCTTTTATTAAGCAAATGCACACTGAACTTTAAATATATACATGCATATGTATAGAAATAAGCATATGTTATATGTTAGTGGGGTATAGTGGATCCCTATTTCTCTATTTGTTAGTCTTGCTTCTGTGATTGTTCATGAAGGTGGTTTTTATTCTTACGTGCCTCTTCTGTTTGTGTGAAATGAGGTAAATACCAAAAATGAGTTGATTGCTGTTTTGAATTAATCTTTGCTCAGCTTTACTTCCTTGCATTTGTTTACTATGTTACTGTTTACTACCTCTTCCCATGTAGCATGGCAGCAATTTCTTCCACGTAACTTCTTTTTTTCTTCTGCACTTTCTCTTAGCTCTAATTGTGAATAATCTAAAATATGAAGAATTCTTGGTAGTGGAAGGCACAAATTCTTTTGATGAGCAGTAGTGCCTACATTTTCAGATCAGTAGTGTATAAACTTTAACTTAAGTACTAAATAGTTCTCATTTGAGGGATGCAGTCTCATGGAGCTCCCAGTTGTACAGCTGCCGCCTCCTACGTTTCAAATCATCTTGAGAGTAAAATCCAAATCTAGTCGCTCTTCTGAATCCTGTAGTGTAGCACGAATCATGTTGGTTCATCCTTTTCATGGAATAGGATAAGAGAATTAATAGGGAAAGGCAATATGCTTAACGGTAAAAGTAGGATGATAAGTGGCAAGATATGGTGGTGGATGGTTTGTGGCACTTGGTGTTCTCTCTTCTAACAGCAGTGCCAGTTCAAGATGTTGGTACGTTAGTATGGACATCTGTATACCCTGCTGCTTTCTTCCAAAGATACGTTTACTGGCTCAGGTGACAATATGCTCAAGTCTTAGTGAACGTGTAATTAGGTATATCATGCCTTCAGCCAAAACTCGTCAGCTCCTCCGTTGAGATGTAAGCTTTCTGACCACATAATTTTCTTGATCATCACTTCCATTATGCAGCTGGTCTGAGGAGGAGGTGTTTTATGAAGGGGATGTTGGATACAGCGCAAGTCCTTTTTCTGCCATGCTGCTTTGGCACGGGGTTTTCATTGCTGTTTGTGTACAGTATCCGCCCCAGTGCTGATCCAGTTCCTGTGGTCTTTGAGTTTTCAGCTGTCTTTGCTGCTACATGCCTACCACCAGCACTTAGGTCCTTTGCAGTGGTTTTTAGAAGTGATGACCCTCACAAGAAAGATAGTGATGCTCTTTACTTGTAGGGTTTTTATCCCTCTGTGGGCTGCTTTGGAAGGAGGCTTTGCTGCTGGCACATTTTGTCATCGGTTGCTGTGAGGCAGTCATGCCTGTGTGGTCAGAAATCTTGTGGTTTATGCTGTCATGGTAATGACAGGACAGCTAGGTCTCTGCAGATTCTTCTTGAGGACCAGTTCAAGCCTTCTAGGTAATAAGCATCATGTAGCCTTTCTTCTTCAGGCTGATACAGAGACTACAAAAGCTCTTTGACCCTCACTGTCTAACAGCAGCTTGGAGACCCAACAGTGAATTCCAGACTCAAGCCAGGATGTAGGGAATCAGTATCCTTCTTCAAGAGCTTGATGCTTCCCCCCCGCCCCCCCGATGGCTGTAGCACCTTCAGAGAGTCTGAGAGAGGAAAGACCTCAAAGATGCAGGGATCCTGGTGTCATGGCCAAGCTGTCATTTTGTCTTTGCTTATCAAACCCTCTTAACTTCATAATGAATGAATGAAATATTAAGCCCTCTCCACCTCGATGACATAAGTTCATTTGCTTTTTTTGCCTTTCCTCTGCCAGAGTCAGGAAGGATTTTCTTTCTTCTCTTAGAAGAAGGGTTCATATTTTAACTGTCCCTGGTGTACATGCTTCATGCTTCAGGAGAAATCCCTATGTACGTAACAAATGTGTAGGTTCCTTTTTCTTTTTTCTGCATCATTTGTCCTGCAGGAGAATTGTGTATTCGGAGGGAACAGAAACTTCTTGGTTTATGGGATTAAGATAAACCCACTTACTCTGCAATAACATTTGCAAGGATAAAAATGCAATTTTTAGCCAAGGAACTGAACACAGTGTACGTTATCGAACGGGGAAAAAAACCCTGTTCCTAGTAGATTAATCGTAACACTTCCAATGTATAGTAAATGTTCCAACTGTTAACCCACATGAATTGCATCTTTTTTTACTGTGCGTCTTTGTACCAGTGAACTGGCATGGTCAAGGCTTGGCTATACCTCTGCATCTTGGGCTATTTTCTATGTGTACTTTTTTCTCTAAATGCCTTTTTTTATCCATTTATGCATGACTTCAGCTGCCAAATGGCTCTCCTGCTGTGGCAGATGCTTTGGCTTCATGCTCCATCTTTATCCTTGTATGTCCAGATTTTGTTGGTTGTACAGCATTTGTCAGCTACTTGCTGCTATTGCTCTAGTGAGCTCTTAGAAAAGTGTGAGAAACTTTTTTCTGTGTGTGTGAACTAGGGAGATAGTGTTCTGCAACATCTAGCTTTTAATTGTGAAAAGCAAGTTTAGAGGCAGTTATCTTGGAGATTTTGAGAGGGATCTGTAGAAAATACAGTAGTGGGTGTTGCATGTGTTAGTATTAGGTTTGGTAGCGTAAATACGCAAATAAACCATGGGTCTCTTCAGCATTGACTCCCTGATGCTTGTAACAGTCCGTAAAACAGCAGTTTCTCCCTCACCCCTTGTACGTGCATGCCTACCTACTCAGCGTATACACAGTTTATTAAGATATCTCCTGGAAGGAGGTGGCAGATGAAGACTTTTACTAACTGCACTATTCAGTAACAACCAGAACTTTCCTAGAGCAAGAAGCTTTAATGTGGTTGCCAGTATTGTATTAAACGTGTTCTTTTTCAGAGGGTCCTCCAGGTTGCCCACCCACTCAGCCGTATTTAGTCATCTAAAATAATGTTATTTCTCTATACGTACACATCTGTTTTCACTCTATTGCCAATTGAAATGCTGCTGTATATTCTCTGTGTATTGTGGCTACTTTCCCAGCGTATTGAAAATTTACGCAGTGTAAGGGGATTTTACAAGTTCTCGAAAAACATGAAGTATTTTCCCACAGTAGCCACACCGTATAATGTCTAAATGAAATGACATCTATTCACAGAATTAAAATGTGCACCTGCATATGACTTACTGCTTTATCGTGCCTTCACATAGATATAAATAATATTTTAGTTTCTTTTATTTGAAGCCAACGTTTTCTTATGGGAAGCTTATTAAGTAGCTTCCTATAGTGAACTTGTAAGAATCAAGCCAGCTAGTGGCCTGCATGTCTGGTGAGCGTACTTTTACTGACTGCTGTTTTGTTTAGGAAACTGTTACAGGCAAAATTTCTGATTTGTGGTGTTCTTAATGTAATCTGTAGCTATCGGTAATCACTGTCGCAGGAAGCTTAAGTGCGAAAGTGCTCGCATGGCGTTTGAGCGCTCGGCAGCTAGAGTAAGCCGGCGCGTGTTATGTGCAGCTGCTTATTTCAGACCTTTCCAAGAACATTGCTTTAGGGAAACTCTCCCTTAGGCTTCTTGAATGTCTGAACATATATGGTTTCTAAAACTATTTAAATTGGGTAACTCTAGTCCGTCATGTTTTCTCTCCTGTGTCTTCAGTGATAGTATTACATTTTTAAATATCTTGCCTTCAGATCTGTAATTATCTTGGTTCACGCTATTAATGTCTGAAATCCTCTCCTGTTTCTGAGGGTCACCTCTGTAGCAGCAAAGGAGTTAATGGGTTGCAGTTCTGCCCTCCTAGCACAGACGATAAATCTTCAGATAAAGCTTGAGAATTGCCTGTCCTTCCTCCTGAAAACCTCCATCCCATGCTGAGCAAGTAGCACAATGAGCAGTCTGCTACCTTCAAGGCAGCAGACCGAGGCTGAACCAGCGCAGTGTCAGATTTGAACGTTTGAAGCCCAGTTCCCAGTCTGACAATCAGCAGTGCACTAGCTGGCCAGAAAAGCTGATCCTAAACTGACAGATGACTTGCTATCTTAATTTCATTAACTTCCCCACCAAATTGGAAGAGAATGAGAGGGGATGAATAACTTGTCAGCATGCTCCTCTAGAAGCATCTCTTAGTACTTACGATTTAGACAAATTCCTGTGGCACATCAGGTTTGTATTATGACTGTGTATAATTCTCTCCAGATTGCATAATGGGAGACAATTGAAGGAGCAAATGCGTGGAAAACAAAGTGGTAGGTTAGTTTTCCCTTGGAGCAGACGTGTTTTCCTAGAACTGGGACGTCATAGTAGCACTGCACTTTTGTCTTTAATAAGTGTTTCAGTTGTTTTCCACTCTTGGAGGAGCTGCAGAGGTGCCTGCTGTTGCTTGGAAAGTTAGGATTTAGTTATAAATATGCTTTTCCAAATGAAACCGACAAGTCGATCAGCTTCTCCTCAGGTTTCCATGCAGTATCTGGGGGGAGGATCCCAGGGAAATAGCTAAATAAACGGCCTGATCTCATCCCTATACTGGAAGACAGAAAGCATCCCAGCCTGTCTAGGTACTGCAGGTGTTGGCCTAGAGCTCTGTGCACAGATTCTCAATGATTGTTGTTACGAACTTCCTATCCAAAATCCTACCTTTCTTTGAAAGCAGCATTGGTTGTCTTACAAGTAATAAAGATGATTAAAACATGGAAATCATCCTGGTTCCCCTATGAAATAGTTTGCGGCTTTTTTAAGGTGTGTTGTGTCTCTTTCCTTAAAAATATCTCTCAGAATGAAAATGTTGAGAATTACACTTCCACAGATTTTAAGGGGGAAAAAAGAAGTAAGGCTGGATTATTTGAAATCTTGTAGTCCCTGTTCAGTTTTATTTTTATCAGGCTTTAAGGTGCTTAGAGGAGGCTTTCATATCTCAAAATCCCTTTCTAAGATGCGTAACAACAGTTAATAGGTGAAATGACTGGGTAGGGGAAGGAAAGGTCCAAGAACTCCCATAACCTCTGTGTTGGACTCGGCAGTTCTTTAATGTTAGCTACTCAGGTGAGGCTGAACATGGCACCATACGAGCTCCTGGTTTAATCTTTGCTGCTTATGTCAGACCGACATGTAAATATTGGGGGGAACTGAAATATTATGAAATGTATCTCTCTAATGGCTCCTCGGGAAATTCTTATTAAGGTTAGTTGACCGTAATTTTCACTACTAAACACAGCTTCTGTCATGACAAGTTATAGAAGTCCTAATTGTAATTCATTGTGTTTTGTATGTTGGGGGGTGGGGTGGGGTGGGGGGGAAGAAAAGATAGATCTAAGTTTTATCTACTTCAAATTTAAGGATGACGTCTGTAAAAGTGAAAAGATTGCCGTGTATGTGTTGGAGCAGTCATGCTCAAGCATGCAGCCTCGTGCCTTATTCCTGATTGTTTCCCCTCTTGTTAGACTATAGAATCTAACTGGCGATGTGGGCGACACAATTTGCAAAGGATTCAGTGCCGCTCTGAAAACAGCAAAGGTGTCTACTGTTTACAGTACGATGATGAAAAGATTATCAGTGGCCTACGAGATAACTCCATTAAGGTAAACGCCTTTTTCAGCCTATTCTGTAGATGTAAATGGGTAATTCTGCCTTGGAAAGGTAGCTGCTTCTGTCTCCTTGACAATTTCTCTTGTCTCTTCATGGGGGACTATTTATCTGTGCAGGGTTTATGAGGATGGGATGGCTTCTGTAGCCCTGTGAAGTTCTCACCTGCACTTTGCTCTAGAAATTTTGGGGACAGCCAGCCAGGGGATTTGATACTGCTGACTACAAAGAAATGCTTGTGAAATCAGAGCTCACGTAACATGGATGAGGACTGCATTCACCACTGTCCTTGGTTGTGTCTCTTGTCATTGCTAGTAGTTTGCTTTCAAGCTAATAAGTTGCTTTCATGATAATCATCCACGGCGTTTCCTTTCGCAAAACAGGCTTTTATTTTTTTGTGATCATTGGTTATTTCACTGTTCTGTCAAAAACTTGCATCAAGGAGACTTCCTTTAAGCTAAAAGAGAGGACAGGCCTACTGTGTGGACAGGGTAACTGCCCATGGACTCTTCCTGCTACCTCCAGTTTTCTTCCTTCCTTCTCTGTTGTGGCACTATTCGAGTCTTGGCTCCGTGTTCTTGGTAAGCCATTTATACTTCTTATTTTTAACAGATTTGGGACAAAACAAGCTTGGAATGTTTGAAAGTATTAACAGGACATACCGGCTCAGTTCTTTGTCTGCAGTATGATGAAAGAGTCATTGTAACTGGATCTTCAGATTCTACAGTGAGGTGAGCATTAAGTTTTTGCACTGGGCATATTTACAATAATCTGCAAATATCAGATATATTATCACATTCAAGATATTCACACTTGGCAAAGCAACACATTCAGTAAATGTTTTTTCCAAATCTCAGTCTCATTTTTTTAGGGTTAAGAATTTTGAAGGAATGTGACCTGTATGATTCAAGGCATATCCTGAAGTTGTAGAATGGCTGACGGCCAACTATACAATAATTTCCTCATTTGGGGTTTCTTGTACTGCCTTCTGACATCTCTTAATTATGACTATGAATGAAAGGGTACTTGGTATATATGGAGCCCTTATCTGACGGCAATTTTAATGTTACTGTGTTTAACTTGTATGAATTCAGTGGTCAGTAGATGTCCAACAAAGATGCTCAGATACAGTTCAGTGGAGGGCCTTGTTTCCTTCTGGTGTCTTGCATTGGTGTACCCATGTCAACCTCCATAAAACTTTCAAAAAAAATTAAGAACTGATCTTAACACCCTTCAGGTAGTATAAATTAAGTAGTGATTTTTCACTTCATGTAAGCTAGTAGGTAGCCCTGCAGGGTGCTACGTCCCAGTTGCCACTGACGTGTGCTAAATCTGAATGAATGGTGTAAAACTGGAAAGATCACATTGGATAGTATTTGTTTTGGTCTGTTCCGTCAATTTATATGTCATACAGGTTTTAGTCATCCTGGAAGAGTTCTAGAATTGTGGTCATTGTTAAGCAGCCCTTTCTTTTAGTAGTGGTCCCGGCTTAGGCATTTCCTGGCCTAATTGTTTGCTGCTGTTAATTGTTGCTCGTGGGCCTGAGAAGTGAACTAGGATACTTCCCCCACTGCTGTCTTCCTGCCTTCTCCAAGCCCTGTGAGGTGTTAAGCAACCAGAGAGCTCTCCATTAGAGAGAGCAGCAGACGTGTGCATGTTTACGCTTTATACAATGCATAGCCATCATCCTTCGTTTGGAATAAAATGCTTTTCTTTTGCAGAGTTTGGGATGTAAATACAGGTGAAGTTCTGAACACGTTGATTCATCACAACGAGGCAGTACTTCATTTGAGGTTCAGTAATGGCTTAATGGTGACATGCTCAAAGGACAGATCAATTGCTGTTTGGGATATGGCATCACCTACTGACATCACCCTGCGCCGTGTCTTAGTTGGCCATCGTGCTGCCGTTAACGTGGTAGACTTCGATGACAAGTATATTGTGTCAGCGTCAGGTGACAGGACCATTAAAGTAAGTTGGCAGAGCTCTGATCTAGGTCTGCATGCCTACCAAGCCAGAAAAGCGTCTGAGTGTTATTCAACTCTGAATAGCCAAGGTGCTCACAAGCAGTTCTGTGCCTTTTTCTTTACCATTTGGCGAGCTGCTTCCTCTTGCTGACTGCTAATGTCTTTTTGTGTATAACTAGGCTCGTAACGTTTTTGTGGCTTCTGTCGTACAATTACAAAAAAGTAAAGCCCGCTTGCTGTTTGAACTCTAGTCTCAAGATGGGTTTGTTTGTTAAATGTTGCACATTTTGTGCCTTTTTCCAAGTGGTACTTTTTATTTCAATTGGCAGTCCTGTTCCAGACGTGAAATTTATCAGCAGTTGCCTTTCCTCACCACGCCCTCCCAGCAGCTCAACCAGACTTTGCCATGATTGAAGAATTGAGGCTGTATTTGAAGACTATTACATACCAGAAGATTTGAGTTACCCAGAGTGTATTAATATAACAAAGGCGTTTCCACTCTTCCCTCTCTAGAACCAGAGCTACCTTAGACTGTGCCAAAAGCTCTTGGCAGTTTAATGTCCAAATATCTGCCAAAGGTCCTGCTGCGCTCTGTGTTGGAAAACGAGCCACTGGATGCTCTACGTTACAACTTCAATTACAGTTCATTAAAAATGGGCAAAGTTGATTGAATCATTTAATGTTAAGAAAGAAGCAGCCACAAAACTTTATAGACCACGGTTTTGGCCTTCTCTTACTAGTAGATTGCTAGTAATGTCTTTGGTAAAAAAATGTGGGGGTTTTGCATATGGGATAACTTCCACTTTTAAAAATGGTTACTAACTTATCAAGATTCACATGTAATCAAGTTTTTGAAATCATTTGGGGCACTCTCTACCATTTGAAAATATTTTATACAACCCCCCCCACACTTTTCTCATTGACTCAGTGTGCAATAGCAATGCCCGTGGCTCTTGTCACTGCTAGGTCCCCATAGCACCAGTCTTCCATTAATGCCAGGTTTTGCCTGGTCTTTGCCCATAAAAATACTGTGCGAGTTTTCATTCCCACTGTCCATCAAAGGTCAGCCTCAGACCTCTTCTGTTTATGAATTCGTAATGGCTTCTGTTGAAATTCAAAAACCTTGTTTGGGCATAATTCTGAGAGGAGCGTTTATCCCGTGTTTTGCAGGTCTGGAGTACAAGTACGTGCGAGTTTGTTCGTACTCTAAATGGGCACAAGCGTGGCATTGCATGCCTCCAGTACAGGGATCGACTAGTTGTCAGTGGATCTTCAGACAATACCATTAGGTAGGTGCCCACGAGCTGCTATCGGTATGTAACAGTGTACATTTGCACGTGTGAAAGTAGGATTTCCCCTGACCTTTGATGCTGTCCTGCACTGCTGCATGTGCAAAACATCCTTGGTATGTCTTGCTATTGGAGCAGATGATGTATGAATGAAACTTAACTCAGTGTGAGAGTAAACATATCACATCCCTGTGAAAGAGTGGGACACTGAGGTTTATGCCAAAGGTAAACAAAACTTCTTATCTATTGCTATAGTTTATCACCTTGTCTTCTGCTTGGAGAGATGAGGAAGATGTTGGTCATTCGTTTTCTTAATTGCTTTCCGAACCTCTAATCATTGGTTTATGCAGAACAGAAAAAAGTATATTAAAGTTTCCCAAGATAACTTAACACATATCCAACCTTTACTTGTATGTAATTTTGAATGACTAAATTAATTTTCATATCCTGCAGCTGCAATACAAACTTATCTCTGAATTGCATGCAAGGAACATCTCTTGGTTCTCACGTCTTTTTAAGCCAATTACATGGTATCTCCCATAGAAAACCATTCAGTAGCATGCTTAAATCACTGCATGTGAGGCTAAGGGACAGTGCTGAACCTGAAGTACTCAAAGACTTTCTCCTCTGTTCTCTTAAGGCTATGGGACATTGAATGCGGTGCCTGTTTAAGAGTATTAGAAGGCCATGAAGAACTGGTTCGATGCATTAGGTTTGACAATAAGAGGATTGTTAGTGGAGCCTACGATGGGTATGTTTTTGAAAGCAATTTCAAAAAACTTTGCCTTTCTTAGCTAAGCATCTTCTGAAAGCCACTGAGCCTTGTGTTCCCTTGTGTAAGGGTTCTCTTCTGATTTGACTAATGGATCAATATTTACTGGGTGGCTTCTGCTTGAGCATTTCAGTGCAGCAGGCAGCAGTTTCAAGTAGCCAAGAAGCTGCTTTTCTGGTGCTCTTTAGCACACTCCTAAATTGTGCTGTCACTCAAGTTTGACTTTCTGGAGAAAGTAAACCTTTGTTTGGCTGAAGTGACATTCCTTTGTTTCTTCCTTCAGGAATTGCTCCTTGCCCAGTCCTGTGTGCTCAGAGTAGTTTAGCCTTTCTATTTTTATAAGACAGCAGCACTGAGAATGTTTATTGTGAGCCTAAATGTATCTTGTGGGGCTCTCAGTAGTCTTTAGCGACCATTTCTGTTGAGTTAAGGGCAGGAGCCCCCCACTCTTAGCGCTTCTGACTTGCTCAGTATTTTCAGTGCGTCGTGGATTCAGGACAGCTAACATCCATGTCCAGTTTCTCCATTTCTTTCTCCGCCTGATTTATACTTCAAGTGAACAGTAGAGTTACTGAAAACAGTTCTTGAAATGTGTTTGTCTCTAGCCTTTTATTTGGTGTCTCACTGGGGCTGGCAGTCCCAGCTGGAGCTTTGCACCTCATCAGTAGTGCTGTGAGCTTTTGAGATCTGCCGTTCCAAAATGCCTTGTGCATTCATAGTCAATTTGTCTTTCATGTAACCAACCCACTTGTCCGTCACAGACATCAGCTGTATTTGGTGCTAAAAAGAAATACAGAACTATCTGTGTTTTACAAGATTTAGCGTTAGTATTTTAGTGAAGATAGATTCTGACATTTTGCTTGATCCCGATAAACTAGCTGTAGGGAAAATCTGGCATACTTTCCATTGCTTTAGATGTTTCTTCTATGCTTATACTTGAAACAATGCTCTTATAATGACCTTCTTATTTTACTTTATAGCAAAATTAAAGTTTGGGACTTGCAAGCTGCTCTTGACCCTCGTGCCCCAGCAAGTACATTATGCTTGCGTACATTAGTGGTATGTAATATTAATTCATTTGGGGTTATCTGAAACCTTTTATTTGTAACCGAGGGGAATTTTATTACGTTATAGTGGGATAGGTGAAAATTTCAGGATGTTCTATAAAGCCTAGGCTGCTGCTTATCTTAAGAATAAAGAAAAAGTTATATATTGTTGTATCCCGAATGATTTGGATCTGAGCTTAAAAGAAAGATCAAATTTTTCTAGTTTGAGATTCTCAGATAATCTTAAAAAAAAAAGAGCAAATGTCCTTTAAATACCTCTGGGATGAGGACTCAACCACTGCCCTGGGCAGCCTGTGCCAGGGCCTGACAGCCCTTTCAGTGAAGAAATTTTTCCTAATATCCAACCTAAACTTCCCCTGGCGCAGCTTGAGGCCGTTTCCTCTCATCCTATGGCTTGTTACTGGGGAGAAGAGACCGACCCCCACCTCGCTACAGCCTCCTTTCAGGCAGTTGCAGAGAGCAATAAGGTCTCCCCTCAGCCTCCTCTTCTCCAGACTAAACACCCCCAGCTCCCCCAGCCGCTCCTCCCCAGCCTTGTGCTCCAGACCCTTCCCCAGCCTCACTGCCCTGCTCTGGCCACGCTCCAGCCCCTCCATGGCCTTCTTGGGGTGAGGGGCCCAAAACTGAACACAGCACTCGAGGTGCGGCCTCACCAGTGCCCAGTGCAGGGGGACGACTGCTGTCCTGGTCCTGCTGGCCACACTATTCTTGATACAGGCCAGGATGCCATTGGCCCTCTTGGCCACCTGAGCACACTGCTGGCTCGTGTTCAGGCAGCTGTCAGCCAACACCCCCAGGTCCTTTTCAGCCAGGCAGCTCTCCAGCCACTCCTCTCCCAGCCTGCAGCGTTGCATGGGGTAAATGCTTGTAGTTTTTCTTTCTTTTAAGTAGTCTTTGCATAGAGATGAGATTTAACTATTCTTTTATTCCATATGAATGCAGTGTATTTAGGTTTACTGAAAAAGTTGATTCTTTCCGTTCTGTGTGTATACTGTAGCTCAGGTTATAGTTTGGAGATCAGTCTGACAGCTTCGGTTAGTTCTCTAATAAAAGTAGTACACTCCTTTTAAATTTATTAAAAACGGATAAGCAGGATGAAGAGGAGAACCTTTTCTGGGCCTCTTGGTGCCATTTTGAGATTTCTTGAAAGAGCTGACGGAGCATGTACTCCTCCACCTCCCTTTCTTATGGCAGCGCTTGAACAAAGTCTGTCTTGACTACTAAGCGAGCCATAATGATCCTTTCAGCAGCGTGTCCTGGAGGAAGCTGTGATGTGGCGTATTAGGGCTACACAAAAAGGGAGTTAGCAGCAGCGTTGAATGCAAATGTTATGTGAGAGAAGGAGCCCTGGCAGATTGTCAGTGCCAGCCAATCTTCTAAATTGCTGCTGCTTGATTGATAGCCTGCTTTTGTCTTTAATAATCTCAGCCTCTATGGCTGGCCCCTCCGGGAGAGGCTCAGGGTTTACAAGCACTGGATTTGGAAGCCATGTGTTTTGGTGAAAAAACCTTACATACGAAACCAGCTTTTCTTAAACTTGAGTGTAATTATAACCAAGGGTTTCTTAACCAGCACGCCAGAGTTTGAATACACCGTTCTGTGTCCAGCTACACGTGTGAGTACAAAGCTAGTGAAATGTTATCCTCTTCTTGCCTCGCTAAGCTGATTTTGTGTTGCTTGCAGGAACATTCAGGACGTGTCTTTAGACTCCAGTTTGATGAATTTCAGATCATTAGTAGTTCCCATGATGATACAATTCTGATTTGGGATTTCTTAAATGTGCCACCCAGTGCCCAGAATGAGACTCGCTCTCCATCTAGAACATACACTTACATCTCCAGATAACAGTCTGCACTTTACTACCCTCAGAAGGTAAGTCTCTGTCTTTTTATTGGATGTATTATAAATATCTTAGTCAAAACAACAAGGTGATGTTTTCCTTAAGAAAATAAAACCTATTTATGCCACTTCTTTCACTATTTAGCGTTTGTATGGTCATGCTTCAGCTTATAAAACTTGCCACGTCATGTTGTCTTACCCCCTTCTATAATCCCTCCTGTTTATAACTGGGTACTTCAGGTATTTTATGGAAAGTTATTACATATTCACAACATTCTTGGAAATGGAGGAGACTTGGTGTATTGCACAAGTATTCCAAATATCCTGTGAAATCAGAGCTGTTAAGAGTTCTTGATGCATCTGCTCACTACGGGGATCTTTATAATGAGCATTGTACTGCATCTCTAGTAAACTGAATGTATATATGATCTTTGGACAAATGCTCATCAGAAATGAGCAGTTCTGAGATAACCACAAATAGCATGGAGGGCTTTCAGAACTAAAGATTACATCGTGTTAGGCAGCATGACAACTCAGAGCTGTCAGAAACTGTGCACATGAACTTCGCCTATTTTGTTTCCATTTTTCTGCAAGTCAGCTTCATTCAGTTCTTGAGGCACAGTGGGCAAAAGCTCCGCTGTAGATCTGTTTGTTAGAACAGAGGATTCTTTTCCTTACGTCATCTATGTTGCTGCCAACGGTCGCACTTCAGACTATAAATAGCTGTGATGCTGGGACTTGGAAACACAGAAATTGCCTTACCAAAGCAGAGCAGTCGCCCCTTTCTCCAGTGCCCCATCTCTGCCAGTGCTGAGACTGGGTGCTTCCAAGGAAGTGGAGACACCGCAGCAAGAGGAGTTGGGAGTAACATTGCCCCAACAGGAAGGATTTATTTTACTTGAAGTAGATAATTAGTAGTTTGCTTAAATATTGTGGGAAAAGCTTTCCCTGTCTTGTAAGCATGGATTCTCATTGTCTGTCTGTATATATTTATCCCTGCTGTGGCAGATTTTTCCACTCCTCCTGTAGGATCTCTGCTTCTGGCTAGGAAATACCTTCCCTTGTGAAGATGACACACTTTGCTTCTTTGAGATGCTGGTTCTTAAAAATTTAGTTTTCTTTCACCTGTAAGCATTCCTCAGGAAAGTGTTGGCTGCCTTTCCTACTAACTGAACTCTGACTCATTTTAAAAAAAGCCAAGATAACGTCCTCTCTGGATATGGCACGTGGATCTGTTGGCTCGTTACGTTTCAGAGGGTCAAAGCAAAAAGCTGACCATTGCTAGGCTGAGTTGCCTGTCTTTCTGAACCTGTAATTACTTAATATAATTAGGCCTATGATTAAGGAAGAAGTCTTACGCTATGATGATGCGCTAGTGTGCAGAATCAGCAGTTAATGGAACTCTCCCTTAAAACCACATTTTAAGAGCACTGCTGCAAGGGTAGTTCAGTAAAACTCATGGGCTTCCTTATCCTGCCTGCAGTAGGACAACAGAAGTCTGAAAAGGCCAAACTGCTAAACTTAATGTTTGTACGGGGTAGGAAGTGGCTAAAGACACAACCTTCTGGGAGGTAAATCCTGAAACTACTCAAAGAGCCAGGTCCTCCAGCACTGCTTACCTGCGGCTTCCACTTCCAAGTGGTTTTGTTTGGTCTGGGATGACATACTCGGGTCCCTGTTGTGGAAAGCTCGGTGCTGTCATTGATGGTAACATCCTTGGGGACTTTGTCCTGCTCCTTTTAAGACAGAGATAGTGCCATTGGCTTCTCTGCCACCTGGGGTCCATACCTAGGTGAACTTCTGCTGTGCAAACTCCAGGGCTTGTTGAAGTTGAATGGTTTTCCTTCTCTATGGAAAACTTTTTTTCTCCTTTCTGAATAATTTTTTTTTTTCCCCTTGCCTTTTCAGGCATATAGGATAGACAGGAACAATCTCCGTCTGTCTTCCAGTTCATACACCAGTACTTTATTCCATTAACTTATAAGATAGTTTGAGATTGACAATTTTTTTTTTCTTGTTTTGTTTTTAAAAAAAAATTACAGAAGTATATTTGCAAGCTTCTTTTATTAGCTTTGATTCATGGAAAAGCTCTACATAGAATGTCTTAAGCACAAAAGGAATTAGGAGTTGAATGAAATTGATATCAATTCGCTTGACCAGCAATATGCCGGTGTCTTCCTTTCCTCGCTTGCCACATGTGGCCCACAAGGCCCACTGTCACTGAGATTTGTCAGTGAAATACGAAGTGCCTTTGGCAGCGTGTTCCTCCCTTCAAATTCTGCACACTTGACAGTTTTGCACAGCTTGTGTCTGACTTGTCCCATGACGCACAACTGAAACCACGCAGACCTCCATGTCCTGGGAGTTGTTGGTGTTGGTAATGACAGTCCCTTAATAATTATTTCCTGTATAGGAGAGATGCTGTGATGTCGCTTTTTGACAGGTTTGTCTGACTTCAGAATCCAGAAAAAGTAAATCTACATAAAATTATGGTCAAACAGCTAATATTTCATTATGACATTTAATGAAATAGTTTTATATGCTTTCAAACATCGTAGTTTTCTGAATTTTGAAGCAGCTCTGTACACTTTTTTTACAAGGCCTGCAATGTTATGTCTCTTCAAAGCGGATCATTTTTGACAGTCCTGGCAGTTGGCTGCGAGAGTTTTATTGCTTTCTGTTGAATTCCTGTTGTTTATTGTAACATGATAAAAATTGTTACCATATGATAGTCTAATATTCTTATATTAAGCGCTAGGCCTTGGGCTGGGGGAAGGGAAGTCAAGGGGAAGTGCCTAAAGATGTTTTAACCTTTCATGGGAATTTCATATCAGAAGAGGGTAGTTCTCCGTAGTCCATAAAAATGATTTTGCGAAGTGGCAGGTAAAATCAAAGTTCAGATTTAATTACACTAGGAATTTGCGCTGGCTCCAAGCTAATAATGGAGTCACGTGGCTGGAAAAGGTAACCGAAATATAAAAGTACTCGAGTTTTTTGTCTGTTTTCTTAAAAACCCATGTATTAAAGCAACTGAACTTTGTATCCTGTGCAAAGCTTGCTCCTCTGCAGTGTGGAGAAGAAAGGAAAATTTTCTCGCAGTTGTATGTAGGTCGCTGTTTCAGCAAATGGTGTTCAGCACTTAGCGAGGCTGGCTGGTGGCTCGCCTGTTAGTCCTCAAGAGGGTTTTTCGTTCTTACTACCTGTAAGAAAACCGCCAAGCTCTAGGTGACCCCCCAGGGACCAGTGCCATTGAGAACCTTGCTCTTACTTCAGCTGAATTCAGAGCATGTTCTACATGGGAGACAGTGTCCTGTGGAGGTGCATCTCTCCTCGAAGGAAGGACTTGTAGCACGGAGGGCAGTATTTAATGGCGAGCACCCCCGTAATGCGTCGCCTAAGTGTTGCGCTCCTCGCAGGTGTTTTGCCCTTTTAGTTTCAGCCTGGAGTGCAAAGATGGGGTGGGCCTAACCCCCTCCAGATGTCTCCAAATGTTGCTTTTTGATTTGTATCTTCCGTCAGCTCAGCTTGTCTTTTGTCTTTTTCAGGGTTTCACAGTCTTGAACTACTGGATTTTTGGCTACTACATGCCTGAAGATGTTGATTGACAGCTAAAGTCAGAATTGGTTCTAGATGCTGTGTAGATGCAAAGCAGCACAATTCTATATCTAAATTTCTTAATCTTTCCTGCTCTCAGTGGTCGTCTTTGAATTTACTACAAATTCACTGACTTCGAGTAGATGAATTTCAGAAGCCTATCCTTCCCTGCAGTGAGAAATCCAAAGCTTCACATGTAAATTGTCCGTAGAAACTGAACTCTGATGGCTTGTTTTTCAGAAATAAATCAGAAGTCAAGAAAGGACTTGGCCTAATTTATATTGCTTTGCACTTTTGTCTGACTTTAAAGAAAAAACATTCTCCAATGAAATTTGGGTGCCAAACACATACCCAGAATGTACAGAGCTTTGCTTTCAAAGTCACCATTGTCCTTTAGACTTTACTCTCATGACAGATTCAGAGCCTGTTTTGTTTGATAGGAGTGTACGCTGGACTCTCAGAAATATTTCTGAATTGCTCAGTAATATTTTTGGATTACAGTTTACTTGTTTCTGCACCAATAATTTCTTTTAAATTAAAGATTACCTGTAATTCAGGCTAGGTTATCTAAACTAGTTGTATAGCACTGTCTTTTTCCTTTTAACTGTGCTCTGTACTACAGCCGTCCTGCGCTTCCTAATGTTTGGTATACTAAAACCTTTCCATGTGTGCTTGCCTCATTTCAAATACTGTATAAGCATGTAGATATAATGTACATAACAGCGTAACCTCCGGGTGCTAGGAGTCAGGATTTCCTGACACTACACACTAATACAAAATGTGGTAGCACTTGGCAGCAGGATGTTCTAACTACTGGCACTGTAGGGGTTAATGAGTTACCTAGACATTTTCTCTGCAAAAGGAGGTTTTCAGTATTCATTAGGATTTTTTTAATGGGAACTACATATTTTAAAATGTAATTTCTAAACTTTTTAAAAATTAAAAAATGTTTAATTTATGTTCCGTATCTTATATTTTTGTGCCGCAGTATTTACAGATGTCTTTCTTTGAACACCAGTAGGTTCTCTCAAACGCCTGCTGATGTCCTTCTTTAGCATTAGTTTGGCTGCTCAATGGAGAAGATGCCATGGGCCAAAGTTAGATTTATTTATGTTTGATTCGTGACACCTCCTTACGGTGGAGCGGAGGTCCCTTCAAGTCAATGCTCTGGTTACCATGCTGATTACCATGCTAATTGTCGTGCTGGTTTTCTTTTCCATAGCGTCAGCTGTGAGCATGCCGTGACGCCCTGGTCATGGTTCCTCTTCATTAGCATGCTTTTATTAGGACGTCTCAGTAGTTTCTTCTTACGTTGTCATAGTCTCCCCTCTAATTTATGTGGTCATATAAACGCTACTGCGTTTTTCTCATGTCAGAATAGGACATGGATAAATGCAAACGTGAATACTTTATCCGCATTAGCCGTGTGTGACTACGCCTGTCGGTGGCTTTTCTTTAATGCTTCCGTGGAGCTCAGCGGGAAATCCGCCGGTTTTCCTGGGGAAGATGCGTGCCGGCACAGAAATGTATTGTCGTTCCTTTGATCCTTTGTACGTCCTGTATTTTTGTCCTCTGGCAGCACTTTCTTGGGTTTGCATTTTAGTCCGATTGCCGAGGGATCGCTCCCGCGTTACCGGCGGAATGGCCACGGTTAGACGCATCGTTTCGGAGAAAGCGTACGTCAAGGCGTTACCAAACCGTTACAGAAGCGCGACTTCAGGTTTTCTCCTCTTCACCCTTCACGTTGAGAGAGGTGTTGGGATCAGTGTTTAAGTTAAGCTCCCATTTACGTGTTACTACAACGATATTTATTTCACCGAGATGACCGAATGTGATGAAGTACAGAAGGTTAAAAACACGCGTCCATAAGATCACTTTTTGGTAAGCTTGACAGTAGTTCGTGAAAGTGTCTTACTTTACCCTTCTCATCTAATAGCTTTAATATTAAACTGTTTAAAAAGGAAAATCTGTCGCAGCCCTGAAGAAAAAGGTATTTGTTTCTGAAGAACGGAGTCCTTTTTTTAAAATGCATGTGTAAGACTTAAATTCATGTTTTTCCTTGGGAGATAATGGTATTTGAACATGCAGTCTAAACTTCTTTGTGCTTTGTGTAACATAGCAGTGGACTTTTGTGATTGGCACCCAAGGAACTCGACTCCTGGGATTAATGGTAGTGATCCTGGCTGCACTCTGGACTTTGTTTTGCTAACCATAATTGAGCAACTGTACATTACTGCTATATTAATGTTTCAAAGCACTGGGATAGTCTAATTCTAACTTGTAATTATGTTTGCCAATTATCTGTTTGGAAAGTTGGTGTATGAACAGCTTCTTGAAACTGTTAAATTGTACAGATATCGTTCATGATCTAAAGCTTTGTACTGTGGAATGTGCTTAATAAAAAAAAAGTTTGAACTTAAGTTGTCAAATAAATGGATAAGTAGCGTCGTCGAACCGAACGCCGGTATTCCGCGCTGGCGAACGCGAGCGCAGCTCCGCCAGCTGGGAGCTCGCGTTGGTGGGAGTTCCCCCTCGGGCGCTGGTGCGGGTGGTGCCGACCCGCTGGGGGCCTGTCCCGCTCGTTCGGCAGCGCCCAGCGTCAGGCTCGTGGCTACCGGGCCAAAGTGTTTTGTGTCCCCAAGGGGCCTGCAGCGGCCCAGCTGCGTGCTTTGGCGCGGGCGCTGGCGGTTCCCAGGTGGTTTTTACCCTTCCCTCTGTTGCAGTGCCTGCTTTGGGAGGACGCGGTGAAAAACGGAGCTGAGCTCGTTCACCCAGCTCGGAGGAGCTCAACTCCACTGCTTTGCCGCAGCGCTTCCATGTCTCGTGTCAGCAGAAACGTCACAAGAAGAATTTTTTCTGGCTTCATCAAGAATGCAGATAGAATTTTTAAAATACTACCCATTTCCTTGGCCGCTAAAGCGATCTGCGCTCGTGCCCTGAGCCCTGTGCAGAGAAAGGGTCTTCCGGTGCTAGCTGTGTCGAGACAACCCAAGAGGAAGTTTTTCTTTAGCTAATGTGCAGTGGCTAGTGAGAAAAAGTGAGCCAAAGTTCCTGTCTTTGCCCTCTATACCCTGGTCTTCTGTCTGGAGTTTTATTTGTGAGTTAAGTTCGCTTTTGAACCGTTTGAGAAGTTGCTGCTGCGTGGTTAATGCGTTCCTCCGGTTCGTTTCTGAACGATCAGACCAGAAGCGATTGATCGTGCGGATCCTCTGCTGCTCCCTCGTGCCATCAGCAGCAGGCGACCGGCCAGCGTCTTACCAAGGTCCAGCCACGAGGGCAGTGGGGATGAAAGTCTCCCGTGAAATCGTCGTGCTTCAGCCTCTCCGCGGCGCTTGAGCCGACTCTGTACGCCGACCATGGGGCTCACCAGCTCTTCCAAGGGTTGTGTTTGGTAAGGTGTATGTGGGAAGCACCAACCTGAAATGTTTTTAAAGGTGCTATGAACTCTGTGCTAAGAACGCGAACAAAGTTCTGGTTAGTATTGGCAGATGCGGTCTTCAAAATGTCTCTCTAATGTAGATTGCTTTTTATTCTTCTTGGCCCACTCTGACACTTACTGGATAATCCTTTTCAAAGCTGCTGCTCAGATGGTTGCTGCACTTCAGTAAGAGGAAAGCAAGTAAAATCTCAGGTATTTTCCACTAGAAGTGCGTTGTAAAAAGCGAAGCCTCCCTGAAATCTTTAAAGGGGTTGTGAACGTCGTGCTGACTATCGTTATCCAAATAAGCCATAAAAGCTCTGTGATAGAACTGCTAAAATCCGGAGTATAAACTTTGAGGTCAAACTTTAAAATTCCGTCTTACCTGGGTGGCCTTTGGTTTCGGCTGTTTCGTTGGGTGTTTTCCTTGCAGTCGTAGCCCATTTAACCGTCATCTGCTAATTCCCACCGGAGAACTTCACCGTGAAGCGGTGGAGGCACCTCTTGGCCGGGTGCTCCCGCCCGCCCCGCTGTGGTCTGGGCCCCCTTTGACTCTTCCCGCTCCCGGAGGCCGGGAGCGATGCGCTCTCCTGCACGCGCCGAAACAGCCCGGGAGCGTGCGGGCGAGGGGGGCTGATCCAGGGCCCGCCTGGCTCTGGTTGAGGAGAGGCCAGGGAGCGTTCTCAGGTTGCCAGGTACGAGGTAGCCCTGGCCATTCACCGTGGGGTGGGTCGGGTTTTACCCCGCTGGTTGCTTACTGCGGTCCGGCAGCACGGGGGTTCGCTGCGCGCCCTGACCTGGTGCTCTCGGGGTGGGGGAGCTGGGCAGCCCCGGCTGCCGTCGGCCCTCACCGCCGATCGCTTTTGGTAACCAGGGGACGGGAAAGGGCGTGCGCTGGGGAAGGAGGTGATGGGGGGGTGAGGTCCCTCAGGGCCCCGTGTTGGGGCAGCGATGTTTTTATCAGCTGCCTGTGTCGCCGTCCTGATTTGCGCTGCCTGCTAGCTTGCGTTCTGTGCAGCGGTGGGTTTCCTCCCTTCGGCACAGCTGCGGGCATTGTTTGTGAAGAGGACTGGAGGGGACAAGCACTCAACAGAGAATTACAAATTATTTTTATGAGATTCTTTTAAAATTTATAGCTGAAGATACGTTGCAGTGGGCTGGGCTGTTTACTTGAGCTGTGACTCCCTGGCAAGACGGTTTGGTGCCAGCGGCTCCCCTGGCTCTGCTTTTCCCACCGGAGTGGGGTTCCCCAGCCTCGTCTGTCGCCCTGCGGTGGCGGCTGCTCGTCCGTCAGGGCTGGGACTGGTCGCTGTCGCGTGTCGGCGCATGCAGGGAGGTCGCTCTTGGCTGTTCCGTGTCCGCACTGCGAGGTACCAGCTTTGCAGCAGACCTGGAGCAAGGCTCCTCTTAAAGTGGATTCAGCTCAGCCTGGGCTGGCTGGCGAGGCCGGAGCTGTGCTGATGAGCCTGATTGGGCACAAATGCACATGAGTCAAATTAATCAATGGAAAGTGTGGTTGAAGGAGGTGGTGGGAGGGAGAGCAGCAGGATGGGTGTTCGTGGGCTGAGCAGGTGGCGTTTGGGCCTGATATTACAAATTGTTCACCCAGAGCTTTCTCCTGGGCGGTGCAGAGCTGAGCGCTCCGGCGCTGAGCTTTTGCATGACTTTGCTGAACCTCTTCTCTGCTGCGGCGTGTTCTTTCCTCCCAGATATCTGCTCTTCTTTTACCTCTGCTTCCTACCATTTCCAGAAGCTTTTTTTTTTTTTTCTGAGCAGCTGCGAGATGGAGAAAACCCAAGTGGGGAGCGAGAGCAGGACTGCCGGGGCGGTGGGAAGGAGGGTGGCAGGGGCCGCGGGGGAAACCTTGCAGAGCCGGGATAACCACAGGGAGCGGGTAGATGATTAGCTGGAGAGTTAGATGCGGAGGAAGACCTTGCCTTCCTGTCCTGCGGGAGTCCGGTCGTCTTTCTGCGGAGGTGCCAGGCCTCCTGCTGTGGGGCAGCACTGGCCAGGGAGGGCAGCAGTCGCAGGGGATGGGTTTCAGGCGTTTGCTCTTGCCTGGCGCAGCTGCGGAGGCTGCCCAGCGTGGGCCTGTAGCTCGCACTGGGCAGACACCATACCTCCTCGCTGGGCTAGGACTGGGAGCTTTTATTCAGGTTTTTAATCTGGTGTGAAGATAACGGGCCTGTTCCGATGCCCTTCCAGCTCCTCGTGTCAGCTGGAGGGTAAGTAACAAACACGTGTTTCTGGAACAGATCTTTCTGGCTACATGCGTATGAACGGCTCCTTAAGCTGCCCGCTTACAACAGGTAAGGTACGAGGTACAGCCTTGCTTCCATAGCGTAAGGACAGCCATAATCATAACAAAGTTTTGCTAACTAAATACTTTCTTAAAAATATTGTTACAGCTAATGGTTTCCTCCAAGGTTAACCGTTTGCTAAGCTCTGCACCCCCGTCCTGTTCACTGCCGAGAGCTCTGCTGCTCTCAGCCCGGCTGGGTGACTGGACCCGCTGCGAGCTCAGCCCAGCACCCACGCGGCGCCTCCTTTCTCCCTTCTTGAGATGTTTTACTCCGTGTTGCCTCAGTGCCGTTGCTGTGGTTTGTACGCTACGGCCGGGTAGCACACGTGGCACCAAGTGACAGCTGTACCAATGCCGCTTCTGACAGAGCCGGAATTGATTGTCGGCAGCGAGGTGACTCTGGAAGCACTTGCCTTATCCTGAATAACTATTTCGAAGGGTCTGTCATCTCATGGGCTGAATTAAGGAAGCACCCGGAATGACTTGTTGGCCTTTCTTCCCAAAGCTTTACGGCGAAGCGTGCAGGCGGCATTACAAAACCCCCCTGTGCCAACAGCATCAGCAGACCTCGCCCCTCTGCCCTTCGGGGGAGCAGGGACCAGCCTGCTTGCTCTGGGGCTGGAAGTGCCCTGGTGAGAGCAAAATGGTTTGGGTCGGGGTAGAGCAAACTTCCTTCCACGTGCAGAGGCGAACCTCCCTCGGAGCCCACCTGGGTGCGGGCACACGGTGCTTCCAGCGTGCCTGTAGCCGCAGACTCCCCAGGCAGGGCTTTGGTGGCTCTTTTCTCACTTGTTCCTGGTTTTGAGCTCACGCATTCATGGTTTTGCTGGTTTAAGTCCGCTCTCTGGGTTGAAGGGCTGCGACTTTCAGAGCCCAGGGTGGGCATGGGCCGAGGCAGCCACACGGGCAGAGCCTGGGAGAGCCTGGGGGATGGAGATGGTCCCCCCGGCTTCCCGGGCAGGCAGAGCAGGAGCTGAGCGTGGGGGTGATGCACTCCTCATCCTACCTGCTGCTGAGCTGAGCCAGGCAACTGCTGAGTTTGAGGCCAGTCTGAGGGATATTCAGGTTTCACGGTGCTGGTTGTGGCAACAGAGGCTGTGAGCTGGTTGCACACCATGCTGCAGGCAGCGGGGTCTCTCGCTCAGGCCCAGCATCTGCTGCAAAGCCCGTCTCACCCCGCCCGGGGCTGCCCGTGGGACGGTGTTGGGGCAGCACGGTGCTGGGGACCCGTCCCTTCCCCGCTGCCGTGCTGGCCCCGGGCGTTGCTGCGGGCGTCGGGGAAGAGCACTGAGCACGGGTGCCCCGCGCAGGGGTCCGCGCCTCCCTCGAAGTGGCCGGGGGCTGTGGGGAGGAGGGGTCGGGCTGCGGGGCACCACGTAGGGGTGCTGTGGCTCTGCACCTCCAAACCCACCCCAGCCATGCATTGCAGAGGTCGTGTACCATTGGATGCTCCGGTCTTATTTACAAAGATAAGAAAATGACAGATGATAGATTAAAAGATAACAGCAAAGCGGGTACCTACCGAAGAGGGCGGGTGCTGAGCAGAGCTGTTGGCCTCTCTGCAGAGGATGGGATGCGGTGCTGAACGAGCAGCACAGAGGGGTTTTGTGGGGCAGCAAGGGGATGCGGTGGGTGTCCTCCAAAAGCCATGGCTCAACGTGACCCAGCTCCTAGAAGGGAATCTCAGATCTGTCATTTGTAGAGGCTGTATGAGGAAAGCTTTCGAAACTGCTCTGGGGATCAGGTGGGAACAATCATGGAGGCGCTCAGAGCAAGGGTGGCTCGGGGCCAGCAGTGTGCTGGGGAAGGGAAGGAGGTAGCAGCGTGTGTCCCCTCCTACCCAGGCCCACAAACCAGAGCTGCTGGGGGCAAAATGTTGTTTTACCCTCAACCCCTTCATGGCTGAGGCAGTGTGTGGCTGTTGGCTCCTAACTAGGACCTAAATGGGCCGGGGATGGCAATGGGAGGGCTGGTGCTGAGTGCTTGCACGCTCGTGACATGCTCTGAGGGCTCAGGAGGCTGCAGGGGAGCAGGGCCCGTGACCCGCTGCTCAGCAGCACTCCGATCCAGCGAAGGCTTTGGCGTCCCCATGCTCCGAGCTGGTTTCCGAGCGTGGGTGCTTCCTGCCGGCTGTGTGGGGCTGTTAACCGTGTTGGGGACCATCTTGTCCTGGCCCCTTTCCCCATCTCCGTGGCAGGAGCTTTCCTGCCTCTTTTCCAAGGGACGTCACCTTTGTCCCCATGGGTCAGGGTTTCCCCCTGTCTTTTCTGAGCTCCTTCACCCCTGAAATCCACCCTGCCTGTGCCTCCGCTGTGCCCTCACCCCAGCAAAGCACCACCGCCTCCCCCAGCAGCCTCTCACACCTTCAAACAGCAAAATTTTGGGGCCAAGCTCTGCCACGGCCTGCCGGGGATGGCGGCACGGCTGTGCATCTCTAGCGGCCACCGCACAGAGGTGGTGGGTCCCCGCGCTTGGCACCCACCGCCCCACCTGGGCCCGAGGGCCGGGTGCTGCCAGCTCTGCCCGTGCCCCTGCCCGCAGGAGGCAGCCGCTGCTCTGCCCTTCCCAGAGCTGCTCCGCCACAACGCGGAGCCACTGCGTGCACAAGTCAAAAGCCTCCAGGAGGATTAGAAACAGCAACTTTGCCTTCTGGAGAAGGGTGAGGGGTGCATATTTTTGGAGATTTATTCCTGGTGCTTGCTGGAAAGGCTCCACGAACAGCAGCAGCCACGTGTGCCAACAGGAGGAGACGATGGATGGGGGTGAGTGCCCGCCCCGGGGAGACATTTCCCCTCAGGACGTGGAGAACAAGCTGTGAAACGTTCCCGCTATGTGTTTATGGATCCGTGGCGCAGGCGGCCGTTGCTCGGCTCCAGCACGCTCGTGCGGGACGTGTCAGCGCGGGAACGGCTTCCCTTGCACGTGGCAGCGCAGACGGGGCAGCTGGGCCGCCACGGGCCAGAAACTGCCCCAGCCTCGGCTAGCCAGGGCGGTGAGGCAGCCCCGGCTGGGTGGCCCCTTTTTTTATCTGGAGATGGGTCTCGGGCTGAAGTAGAAACAGCTTTCCTTGTCTGAATGATTTAAAGAATTGCAATTTCATCTTTTCCTTGGCACAGGCCAGTGCAAATAGAGTGAGATGTGTTTGTATCTCTTGACTATTTTTTTTCCATAGTCAAAAATTTTGTATTTTCTTTTCCTCCTTTTTTTCCTTTGAAGGAGCCCTTTGAAGGTTTTACTTTTAATTTCCGAACACATCATGCTCAGAAGAAAAGCTTACTTTTTTTTCTGTAAGTCTTCCACCAAGTCAGGCAATGTCAGAGGAGCGGGTGGGCCAGGGACCAGGGGCTTTGGCTTCACTGGCTGAGCCTCTCGGCCAGGCGGGCAACGGGCAAAGTGGTGGTGCCTGCCCTTTCGGCCGGAGGCGATCGGGGGGGTGCCTGCGGAGCCACCTCGGTGGGAAGGCTGCTCCTGAGCCGGCACATCCCTCCAGCACAGCCTCTGCAGAAAGGAAAGGTGCCTCTTCCACAGCCAAATCTCCGCCTTGAAGAGAAGAGACCAAAGGGAAACTGAGGCACCAGGCTCCTGCACCCCAAACCGGCAGTGCTTTGGGGCGTTGCGGGGCAGGGGAGGGCTCCGTTTCTCCCCACTGCTGGCAGCTCACAGCTCTGGCTGCACAGCCACGGTTTGCCCACTGTCACGGACCGCACAGCCTCCGACCACCCTCAAGCGGTTCCTCACCTCATCTGGGGATAACCCTGAAGCCTTGCTAGAACAAAGAGTTGCGAACAAAAAAGAGGAGTGTTGTGCTTGGCCACGGTGTGTTTTTCCAGGTTATCTCTCTGACTGCCATCGGATTTACCTTCTTTATGTTCAATTAAGTGTACTTAATTTCACCTCGGATCCTTGGTTTTCTTGTCAGAAACGTGAGCTTCTCTAGGGCACCTCTGGCAAGCAGGTATTGAGCTGTGGGATGCACCGCGCTCAGCCAAGCGCCCTAGATTCCTCCCAGGTGGTGGTCGGCCCTAGGTCTGATGGAGCCTCCTCAGACTCGAGGTTTTGGGATGCTCTGAGCAGCAGCTCTTTTAAACAGGAGCAGGAGCTTTGCAGGTCTCAAACGGGGCTGGCTGCCAGCTTCCCCCCGCTCTTGGTGGCAAGGCGTGCCTGCTCGAATTTGGGAATCGGTGAGCAGTCCGTTGTGCCAGTTCATTAAATCTTGCAAATGGGAATGTTTTTGAAGGATGGGTGTGTTCATGATTAAAAAAAGAAGAAAAAAGGCTAGAGCAATTCAGTCTCTTAAGGTTTCACGGGCAATTCAGTCCTGTAGGGTTCCACGAGCACGTGTACTTGTTTATTTTTCGAATGAGCGAGCTGGTATTCACAAGAGGTGGGAAAGAAGCTGCTGTGAATGCTCATGCTTTGTTTTTTAATGACAGACCAGTCTGTTTAAGCAGTCCCAGGTGGCTGTTAATTTTGTGATGCAGTTTCTTCAGGAGGGTTGCGGTGAGCGGCCGCGAGGCTTGCTCTCCTCTCTGGCTCTCAGCGGAGTGAGTCCCTGCAGCGGTTACTCCCCAGCAAGCAGCCGCTGGGGCTTGGACTGGGCGCTTTAAAGGGATTTGCCTCTGGGCTGTTTGTTGCCTTCTCTGGGTAAGGACTGATGCATGGCCACGCCGGTCACCCGGCTCTCAGCCGGAGAAGCTGATCTGTTGGCCTGGGCTCCATCTTGCCTGCACCCATGGGAAGATGCTCCTCCCGTCGCTGCCTGACCCGTCCTGCGCTCCCCGCGGTGCTCCCTTGCTTCCTTCAGGTGAAGAGTAACAGGGACAAAAGATCACAAAAGGATTCAAAATGATATCTTCTGGGGTTTTTTTCTCATTGTGTTTTAATAGCTTTACTGAAATTAATCTGTTGCTAAGGAAGTTAACAGGAAATATGTTTCTCTAATATGGTTTGTGAAATCCTTGTGTGTTTTGTTTAAAAAAACCCAGCAAACAAAAACCAAACAAAAGCTGTAGAGAGCTTTCAGAATTTGAATCTTTCAGCTGGAAGGAAATCCTGGGACTGGTGGAGCCCGTGCTTTCATGCAACTCCTTATGCTGCTCCTTTCAGCCTGGTCCTGAGAGAGGCTGTTTCCCACGGGAGCCACCTGCTTAATGTGGAAAGCAAGTTACAGGACTGAGTTCTCAGCGCTTTTGCAAGAGAGGGAGTCCGATTCGTGCCCCCAGCATCTGTATTTTTACAGCACCAACCACAGTATCCCATTGGATCAAGATCAAGGTCTGAGTCTTTATTTTCAAGGTGTGTAATGGTCTGGGCTATGGATTTCTGACAGCCAAAAGCTTCCAGCCTGAATTAAACAAGACGGCATTGCTGGCAGTGTGGACGGGTAGAGCATATCCATGCAGGACATGGACCTTTGCACTGCACCGAGAGCCTGCGGGATGCCCAGGAGCAGAAGGGCGTCATGGACGCTGCTCTACTCTTCCTGCGCGCCACGGGGAGCCTCAGGACCAACTTCTAAAGAAAGAGCATAGGAATAATGCAGAAAATAAATTCAGGAAAGATCCTCTTCTCCACCCCATCCCGACAGTGCTTTTCCTAAAAATCCCAGTCCAGACCCAATCTACAGGAACACAGCCCTCCCTTGAACACACTGCTCCACCGGCAGAGGTGCAGAGAAAAGGCACCATGTGCCAGACACAAGCTGCATTGCTTAGAGCACCATTGAAACAGGCTGTGATCATCACCGCAGTTTAAAACCCACCCTTGGGGATGCTAAAATTGCATTTTGGTTGCTCTGCCGTGGTTTGATGGGTTTTTCCTGCGAGCCAGGCCCAGCCTGCCGAGCAAACTGCTGTGCTCTGTGTCAATGGCAGGTTTTACGGCCGCGCTGCGCAGCGTCGGACCCCGTGGTCCTGCAGCCTCGCCGTGCCACTGCTCTGGAGTGGGGTGGGCTGGAGCATTCATTGGCTTTTCCAAGCTCCAGCTTTTCCCTGGGTGCTGTAAAAGCACTTGTGCTATGTTCTGTGGTACTGAAATGGGACACAAGTCAGCTGTTAATTGCTTACACACCAGGAAAAAATACTGCTATGGGAGGCAGTGTCTTCATGGCAGTACCATATGCCTTCTACAGAAATGCTTTTTATTTTCCAATATAACTGGAATTCAGGACATAAGATGACAAAAATCAGCAGTAATTACCCAAATCTATAGCTGACATCCTCTTTGAAGACCTAGGCAGGGCTGAGTCCGGGTACTGTAGCAGGATGAAGGACGTACTTGAATCTAGACATCTCTTGCTTTAGTTGGTTGAGCTCACTCGGTTTCCCTGGGTGTTTCCACTATCAGTAAATATGTGGTATGTGCCCACTAAAAGCAGTTAATATTGGCTGAAATAGCTAATTTTTATCCTGAGAAGATTTTCCTTTCATTTTAGCATTTAGATTTTTTTTTTTTTACTATTCTAAACAGTAATTTAACAAGTCAAAATTACAACTGAACCAAAGAGAGATTCCACAGAATTTTCAACGTGGTTTATGCAGCTCTGCACAACGTAATTGGTTGTGTCCAATTAGGCATTAGAAAAAAGCACTTTTGTCTTCTCTTTGATAATGACCTAACGCCGCTCCGCTGCCTTGCCTGAGCACCATCAGCGCTGTGGGAACAGTATTTAGTTACAGCTGCATCTGGAAAAGTTTGGAGTCCGACCACCCTCTCTCCCCGTATCGTCTTTCCTACTGTCTGATCGCAGCTGTAAACCTGGAGCAGCCCTCGTGGTCGGGTAATCCAGCCGTGTCAGAGGAATGCAGGTTCTTCTTGTCTGTGGGATTTCTGGTATCAGCACAACGAAGCCTCTCGCCAGCAGATGAACCCGATGGTCTTGCAGGTCTTTCCTGTCTAAACACGACGTCTCTGATGAGTTTCGCATGTGTCTGCACTCTTCACCCTGCAGCGCGCTCGTCCGCATTGCGGCAGCTCGGAGGTGGCGTGGGGGGAATTGATTGAGAAAAGGCGCTTGGAGTACTCGACACACGCATCGTTGACTCCAAATCCCCCGGGCTGGTTTGGCAAGCGATAGGCAAAGACATCCTGCCGGCTCCTCCCCAGTGCTTGTAGGCATCCGTTGATCTCGGCACATGCTCCTGGCTGGCTCGCAAACCCTTGTCACAGTTTACAGCAGATGCCACGAGACTCGAGCTGTGAAAGGAAAAGTCCAAACCACCAGCATTTGGATTGAAACGCAAACATTTCCCTCTTGAACAGGATCGCGCTGAGGGAGGAAGAGAGGTGCGGGGAAGTGGCCAGGGTGGTGTTGCCCCAAACCTCTGCTTCCCCTTGGGCGGGAGAGAAAATGGCTTACGGGTTTTGCATGTGGACCTTTGCTTTTAGAGAGAGATGCAGGCATAGATGGGCAGGCAGGCCTTGGTGCGTGGTCTGGCTGTGATCTGCCGAGGACCCTTCGTACTCCCTAATCCCCAGCCTGCTGCTCCTTGGCACGGTACCCCATCCCTCTTTGCAGCCCCTCTCCGCTTGGTTCTGGCCTAGACCTGGCCTGCAGACAAAAGAGGGGTGCAAAGGGGGCGTGGGGATGGGAAGAGCAACGCAGCGGTGGGTGAGGAGCAGCCCTGTGGTCTGCCACAAGCAATGGTGGCAGGGAAAGTTTGCTTTGCACAGATGCCTCAACTGTCCTGGTTGCACCCATTTCTTAGCGAAACCAATGTGGATCTTGCTCCAGCACCTCCTGGATGAAGAAGGCAATGGACAGCCGCAGTGACTCGCGGGAGGGCAGCCCTTTGCCTTTTGAGCTGAATCTAACCTGTGGGGTACCCATCCGCTGGTCCCAGGGCATCCAAGGCAGGGATGGAGGTACAACAACAGGGCCCTAAGGTTCAAAGCCCGTCACTGGCTGCCCCCGTGCTGCGGTGCCTGCACCCATCCAGGCTGCGGAGACTGGCTTTGCGAGCACAGGGCTCACAGCCTTCACGGAGCCTCTCCATCACTGGGGATCTCCTTTCAAACACTGGGTCTCAGCTGCAGCTACGTTGACAGCGAGGTATAAGACCCGCTTACACCATCCTGTTGGGGTATCTTCCCTTCAGAAAGAAGTGAGCTGTTGTGCTTAGCAAGGGAAGGGTGGAGAAAGCTACTGCCTCCTGGAATGATGGCACTGGTGACAGATGTGACAGTGAAGAGTTGAAAATGCTGTCCCTGGGCTCTGCGTTAGAGCTTGTGCTCTGGGCTGCGTGGAGCTAAACCGGCCCTCCTGGCCCTCCCCATCTGCTCACATCCTGGGACACGGAAGGCAGCAGAAGTCGGCAGAGGGACAGCAGCAGAGAGGGAAGGGACTCTTCAGCCCTCCTCTGCCCTGCCATTTTGGCTCTAGGACCTGGTACCTGGTGGCTGGGGAGCCCACCCAGGCACAGGGCAGGAGAGGGGCCAGGCTCTCTGGTGTACGTCCCATGGGAGCCTCAGCTGTGCCCTCGGGGAGGAGGTGACCCCTGCATGGACAAGCTGTGCCAAGGGCACAGCTCTGCCAGGAGGTGGGTCTCCTCCCACCACAAGGCTGCTGCCTGGGGTGCCCAGACACCGTAGGCAGCCGCCTGTGCAGGCCAGGCAAAGTCGTGCCTCTCCCCAGGAGAGCCAGCGTGGGACGTTTTCAACAGGAGGCTAGGCCATCCCACCCACCTCTGCTTGGCTGTGATGATGGGAAGCTGCTGAACACCAAACCCTCCTCCGGGATCAGCTTCTGCCCGTATATGACAGGAGCGATGCTCCACAGCACCTTCAACCCACTAGAAACTGCATGCTGCCATGGCCATCCCCTGGGATGGATAGGAATGAGCATGAAGCACTGGAGGGCAGTGAAGAGACAACCTTCTCTTCAATGACGGCTCCTGCCTCTGTGCCTGGTCGATGGATGTGCTTCAGAAGTGAAGTTCAGACCAAAAGCCAAGTGTCCTGGGAGCCACCTGAGCGCAGCCACCTCCGTGTTGCCGGTCCAGAGAGACCCTGTCGAGGACAGACGATGCTTTGCTCGCTAATCGCATTTCAGGACATATAATCCTTACTTCACACTTTTTCCCAGACAATATCTTTCCATATAATCTTAATGATTCCTGCTGCAATAACAAATAGGCAGCCCTGAGAATAACTTCACACTTAATTGCTCGTGCCAAGAATCTCACCACTTGGCCCTTCTTTGGGTGTTTTCCCTCCAATCCATCTGCACAAACAGAAGTGGGCCAGTTCTGTGCCTCAGGAATGAGGAGATAAAAAGGCAATAATTTATTTTTCCACCAAAGCTAGAAGTATTTTATAGAATTTGCTAAAGTTTTTGTTTCAGGAAATTTCATCATGTCTCCAGGAAAAAAAAAGCGCCTAATTGGCCTCAGATTTTCTAACTCCCTTTTCATTTTTGTAATATGAGGAGGTCTAGGTCATCTCAAGGTCACTGCAGTTAGTGTTGCTTTAGTGCACCTCTGTGGATACCTCGTTTCTGCAGCAGTTTTTCCTTTAAAAACAGCCCTAGCCTGCTGCTGTAACAGCCACTTTCTTTGGCAACCATTTGCATTCTTTTAGCATATGGAAATATTTTTTAAAACACATACCAGTGTATGCTGCTTATAGGTGAAACTCGCCACCAGAAACGGAGCAAATGCTTCTAAGCTATTTGAATGTTGTTGTAAAAAAAAAAGAATAAATCCCTCAGCTTTTAACAGAAAGCTGCCATTTCCCATTATCTAGATTGGAATCTTAGTTAATGTCAAAACAAAATGCTGGTGGTTATCAAATTAATAAAAATGTTTTGCTTGGGAAAAATTTAATTTTACCACCCTCCCAAGACTTCCCGCTGTCTTGATGTGTTGGCTTACACAGCTTCAGCTGGTGAGTTCGTTCCAGCCTGGGTTTAGCTTGATTTTTCTGATCTATCTCAGCAAAGCTGTGGACTCCAAATCTTTTACCTTAGAAAAAAATTGGTAAAAACTGGGATAGAGTTAATTTTCTTCTTAGTAGCTGGTATATCCCAGCTGAAACCAGGACACATAGGTTAAAAGAAAAAATGCATGTATCTGAATGACCAGATTTTTCTGAACAGATAAGGCCAAAAAAGGGTGGGAGAAAGGAGGTCCTATCCCTGTTCGTTGCTAAAGAGCTGCAGCATGGAGGAAAAGAGCAGTTTGCATCTTGGATAACATCTGTGGCCAGGTCGTGCACTGCATTAACCTTTGTGCCAACGCTGTTTACAACAACGCTTTCCTTTGGACGTGACCATCTCAGGCTGGAGCTACCGGGTGTTTCACTCGTACATTTACGGCAAAGCTGATGCACTCTGCACGTACCCCCGCATTACCTCCATCTGGTTTTGCCTCTTCATGCTGCTAGTGTCAAAAACTGACAAAAATTTGCAAATTCACGAATGAAAGGCCCAAAAGCAAGTGAAAATTGGAGGGGAGAGCCTGGGCAGGCACAGTGGGGAGAAGATGCTGCCTCGCAGGTGTGCTTCCTGATCCCATACTCAACACGCAGCACAATCTTTTAAATTTTCTAGTAAAGCTGAGGAAGGACAAACTGCCCGGCTCTGGGAGAGAAGAGGGAAATGGAGAGGAGCGGGCAGCGTGCTCCTTAGACGTCTGCCACAGCAACAGCCGTGGAGCATCTTCTTAACTATGGGAAAGGCTCGGTGGAAATGCGGACCAGCTCAAAGAGCAGGGCACGGCAGCAAGCAGCTGCCAAGTAGTCGGATTTAGCTTCATCACCGCATCCATTTGCCAGATTCATGGGGATGGCTGCTAGACTAAGAGGCTGGGAAAGGACCTTAGAAGATGGTGATGCTACGCCAGGGAGTTTAATTATAAGCAGGACTTGGAAAAAGATTGGTGTGGAAGTGGTTGTGTTCCCACAGGAGTTTTGTTGGTTTTTTGGTTTTTTTTTTTTTTAAGGCAAGCACGTGGTTAAGCAGAGTGCCAGGCTGGATCCCCGTAGCTGTGTATTTATTTGTTAAAAAACCAAAAAGGATGTATAAGAGAGACTGCACTGCAGTGTGAATCTCTTGCTTGCTGGAGATGCACTGGTCCTCACAACCTCCCAGCTCTGATTTTGGGTCACACCTAGCAGTGCCTCTGGAAATGTGACAAAGGCACAGGTTTGGGGGTGGGTGTGTGTTTGTGGTGTTCACCTTGCAAAAAATCTTGTCTTTTCCCTCAGCAGCATCCTTGCTGCTCTGTGAAAAAGCTACTGTGTGCCCACTGCCAGTGATGCCTTAAGAGAAAGCTGTACTGGCCTGAAAGGCAGGAGAGGTCAAACTTTGCTTTGCTAAAGATCACATTTCAGCAAACGGAAAGGCCATAAATGCCTGCACTGGTTGTCTTGACAGGGGTTGGAAAGAAAATTGGAACGGAGGGAGAAAAATCATATATTCAGAGGAAAGTGCAGCAATGAAAGCAATACCAAAATTAGCCCTGCATGACCAGCAAGGCAAATAGTGATGCTGAAGAATGCATTAACATTTTTCCTTCAAAGCCATGCTTACGGGGCCTGCTTCGCTGCAGAGACGGACTGCAGCAGGCGTGGGGTTAGCAGGTGGTTGAGCTGATGTGCACACCATGCCGAGCGCGATAACGCTGTCCCATGCAAGCATGTGCTCGCTCACGTGCCCTCCTCGCAGCACCGTGCGCTTTTAAGTTACTTTGGAAGATCTAGGTGAGCAGAGCCTGGGCTTTCCAGAACAGAGGGAGCAGAGGAAATATGCACCCTGTTTTATTTCTGTCAGAGAAATATTCTTGGTCTGGTTACTGGGCAAGATTAGATGCCCTCTTGAGTGTTCCTTTCGGTGCATTTGCTGGGATGCATGCAGTCCCTAAACACGGATATTTGCAGTTTGGAGTCTGCATATATGAACTGGTTTCTTGCCTGTACTGTATTTGTCTCTTCTGTACTGCCCCTTCTGAACATTTACATATCTGAGGTCTTTTTACTTTGCATAATCCTTGGGGAAAATATTAAGCCTACAGGCGTTTTGCACTAGAAATGTTGCGTTTTCAATATGATGGGGCCCTGTTTAACACAGCCTCAGGATGTAAAGGTGTGGACGAAATGCCATAAATTGCTCAGTGACATTTTGTTGCAATGACAAGCGATACCATCAAACACGTACAACAAAGACCTGCCTGTGCTGGTTGTTTGTGTGTCTGTTTTGCTGTGGCTTTTTGGAGTGCATAGTTATTTTGTATGGATGCAAGAGGGAGAGCAAACATAGATATTGTATTTGGTAACTGGCCTTAGAGCAGCATAATTTCTTGGGAAACAAGGCCTCAGAGCAGCAGCAGAGCAGACTTAGAGCAGAACTTCCTTCTACTTTTCTCTTTTCTGTGTCTTTTTTTGCTTATTTTCTGGTTGCTGTTAATCTGAAGTGTATCTCTGTCAGTAATAGCGGTTTTGGGTTCTCCATGTGCTTTAGTAGCTTTCCACAGGTGAAAGCCTTTTAGTAAGTCTGGCTTTGCCAGATTATTTCCTTGGTACAAACTCTGCCACGACACCGTTTCAGATGGCAATCAAAGTGGTGGGGTAAATATCCCAGCCACGAGGGAGAGCTGGGGTCGAGTCTCCGAGCAGCGAGCGTGAGCGTGGGCTGTGGGTCGCCTCCCCGCGCTCGGAGATGGGGGCTCTGCCTCAGCTCAGGCACTCCTCTGCTCGTTCATGACTTTGCATGAATCATTTCACTCGGCCACAACGGGACCTTGATCTCGCTTAGGGGCCCTTATTCCACAACCATATACAAAGGAAAATTTTGTAGCTGTTATTCCAGGGCTTAAGTTCTCTCTCTCACGACCAGACACATGGCCTAATATCTGTTGGCAAGCTGGGAATACAAAATGAAACACCATTATATATGATCTATTTACAGCTGTAGATGTGCTGGTGCTGATCCATCTGTGTTTCAGGCCGTGTGCCACTTGGGGTAGACTGGGAGGAGGCCATTTAGAAAACAAGGTTGCAGAGCAACGCGTTTCTGCTGATGATCTTGGATACGATCTTTCGCCCTAGAGGTTTCATTTTTCTCCTGCATCTGATGACCACTGTGAGACAATAGCAAGCCTGAAGCCAGGTTATTAGCTTTGAATGGTTGGTTTCAATAGAGTTCAGCCCTCATTTAGGGACCAAGTTGGATGGCTGGATTTTTCAAAAGGGCTCTGTACGTTCGGTATCACATGCTTTTGAAAATCTGAGCTGTGTATGGGGCTGAATTTAGCAAAGCTTCTGAAAATTGTGCCCCACTTGAGGTTGCTGAGAGGTCCAAATCCCGCATGGTGATAAACTCAAGTGTCCTTCCAGGTGGTATAGGACCCTCGTACCCAGCTGGTTTTCTGGTGAGCATATCGTGGTTTGTTTGCACCTTCTGATTCATCCTTACCATGTTTTGCCATATTAGGCAAATAATAGAACTGGCAAAGATGCCAGTAATAAATACCATATTTTTCTTCTGTTGATGAGTTTCCTGCAAATACCTATTTCTAAGAGTCTGCTAGTCAGAACTGGCTGAACACCCCATACAAATGTATTTCAGCTTGCAGAGTGTTGGTGAATTATTTGCCGTGACTAGCCTTTGGCTATTTACTGGGAGTTATGCAGAGCGAGTGATTAATCATGTACGTTGGGTGCTTTTGCTTTGTTTTGCTTTTTCACTCCATGACCGGATAACTGAAACAAGAGGAGTGAAATGAGGAAATTCAAGTTGCCACATAAAGACTTCCAGCGTGAATGCTAGAGCCAACACACATTCATGTGAGAGCTGGCGAGACTTTCATTTCTTCCACTACCTCTATGACATTTTGGCAATTCCTGAGCCCATTGCTGAGCTTTTAACTTGTCCCATGTGACACAACCCAAATATGCTGGGCCATGCTCCTTCTTAGTTACTGCAGTGATAGAACAGCCATCCAGATGATACTCCTTTTTAAGGAAAATCAATATTTTTTTGTGCAGGAACTTCACGGACTGGATATGTGTCCTTTTTGCTCAGCCAGTGCTGCAGTGCAGTGTGAGAAGAGCGTCAGCATTCATGTGAACACAGGGCCGTCAGAGTTCAAGGTAAATGGGGACACAGCCCTCAGGCAAGTTTTATTTTAGCTTATTCTGAGATAGTTGAAGGTCACCTCTGCCAAACCAGTGGCTTTAATTCTCCATCTTTGAGGAGAGTCCAGCACAAATCCAGCCCGATTCCCAATAATAAAACCCCCAGCGGGAGCAGGACGACATTGATTAGGACCTGTATGTGGTGGCGCATGGGCTAAGAGCATCAGGACTCTCCGCAGCTGAGACCCTCTGCTCGTCCCAGTCACATACTGGCTGGTGCATGCTCTGCTTTGGCTGCATGTGGAGTGAGCAAGTGGCTTGTCCAACAGGAAAACTCGGGCACTAGGTGGGAACTAGTTTCAACTGAAATGTTACTGGCTCATACAATATGGAAACTACTGATTTAAAGCATGTGGGGCAGTTACCTCAAGCCCACAGGTGGGTAAAACTAGCAGACACATGCAGCTGAAGTTGCTATTGTTTTCTTTGGATTTATATTCCCTATATAATCAGTTTTCATTTCTTAGGCGTATACCTGTTCATTACCTAGCTCCTTCTTGGCAGCATCCCAGAACTATTGCATGTAAATAGTTCGTGAGCGCCTTCATAAAGAACCTCTTCCAAATGTATACCCTCCAACTTTGCCTGGGGATAAAGATTCCCTGCCTCCTGCAGTAGGTGGGGGGGGGGGGTTTTGTCCTTGTTTTAAACTTGTAGGCAAAGATTTTGAAAAATGTCATATGATTTTGGAAATCACAGTGGTTGAAGATGAATTTAGAGGCATTGTTGAACTTTGCAACTCAGGTATTTAATCTCAAGCAGCCCAAGTCGTACCCTGGAATAAACATGTTTAAAATGATGAGTTGTTTTTGAAATTTTTACTTGTGATGTCTTCTGTTACCTTCTCACAGAATAAAAACCACATTCAACTGCAACTGTGATCCTGGGCAGCAGGTACCAAACAGAAGACAGAGACAGTCAGTGCTTTGGCAAGGCTGGAACCCACGTGCAAGGCAAAGAGAGAGTAAGAAAAGCAGCAGAGAAGCTGGCACATGCAAGCTCATTTAATTGCCCTGGTAGTTCTTCAGGGACATTCAAGTCAATTTATACCTGGGTCTTTGACCACATTTTCAATCTAGGTTAGTTTGGTGCACGCTTTCATTGCACGGTTGTTAATTGTGTGGGGGTTTGCTTTATGCTTCCTTCTTTCTAGCACTTGTAATGCTCTGTCTTGACTTTTGAGTGGTCGGAAAGATTTGGAGTACTTGTCTGGGTTGTTTCCTTGATAGGGAGGAAGAGCGGAGTCTATTTTCAAAATCTCTCTTATTCGTAAGTTATTTACACCCTTGGACAGGATTGTGATGGCAAAGCTGACGCTAATAGCAGGTGCAGATCTATTTTCAGAGCTACAGCAAGATCAGCACTGTCTCTCAGCACCTCCAGCCAACAGCAGTCGATTCTCTGCCCAGAGCATCCCATGACACTGCGATTCGGAGTCCTAACCCTTCCCCAGCACAAAACGGGGCCCCACCGCAGAGAACATGAGCTTGGCACGCAACTTGGAAATGATTCCTCTCCCATATATTCAGCCACCTGGCTTAGCTGTCGATTAAGTAGGTTGTTCTCCTCACTTATTTTTGGGGCCAGTCCAACTGGGGTTGTCTGGCTGACAAAGACAGTGGAAGGGGTCCCTGTTTTGTTACCGCAGTCGAAGGGGATAGCTAGCATTTAGGCAGAGCAGGCACATCTCCCCTCTCCCCAGTGAAGCCATTCCCTCACTTCTAAGAAGCACGTGAGCGGCCTGTCCCTGCAGCACACCCCCTTGCGAGCTTTCACATAAAGCTGCTTTCAAAATTTCATAGGGAAATGAAAAGTTGTGTAAAATTCCAAAAGAAGCAGACAGTATTAATTTTTTCTTCAAAATGAAATAAAACTTCATGGCTTACTGATATCTTTTTGGCTAGTCCTGCTCCGCTGCTTTATCATGTTGGCTTATGCACGTCCATTGCCGATTAACATCTGATAGTATCAAGAATACGAGCCTTTCTTTTGGGAAATGGGCTTTCTTTGTTAACTTGTCGTCTCCCTTTTGGCTTGGCTGTGAAAGCACCTAATAAAAATCACACACAAAAATAAGATCTTGAAAAATCTCATTTGCTGCACAAAATAAGGAGTTCAGTGATATTGCTGATGAAATGGGAGGGGCAGATAGCTGTGAAAATATACTGTAACTATTTCAAGCAGCTGGTGAAATGTGACTGTTTACCAGGATGGACCCTTTTATAGTGCTTTAGTTTCTCCAGTTTGGCCCCAAAGACAACCAGAAATAGAGCAAAATATTAAATTATAAATGTATTCTTAAGGTAAGTATAAAAAATAAAACCGGCAAGATGAAATCTGGCACCTCTAGGGAGTATATCCTATCCCTTGTCTAATTCCGGTGATTTGCGTGAAGCAAAGTTCCTTATGTTGGGGATTGCACAACTTTTGTGGTGTTGCATGCAATTACCTTTTACTGCCTAGACAAACTGTCAGAGCATTAACCTGAGGTTTTCCATGTAATGTTCCAGATGCACGTCCCCCTTGAAAAAGCCCATAATTCAGCTTATTTATAGCTGAATAAAAAACAATGCCTCCAAATAGAAGTCAAAGTTCAGAGGGATTGGCTAGTACAGCATTTTAAAGCCTAGTTCTCAGCCGGTTATAGGGCTGGGGAGAGGCCATAATAGGATATTGAAATGTTTTTCTTTTTCAGACTTGGCAATAAATTCCTTGACATCCCGTTATAATTTTATGAGCTGGTTGAGATTGTCGTGCCGCATTAGCTCCTGACAAGCCTCCACGCAGGGAGGAGCGCAAGCCTGCGTCTGTTGTCCACCTACGTGCAATGCCGGTGATAAGCGGGGCGGGTTTTTGACTCCTCCACCTGTGTGGAAGGAGATAATTGAAGCAAAGTACAAACTGCCCAGCTGGTGTGGCATTTTAGGGCCTCACGGGGCTACCTCTGATCCTTTGAAGATCCCGGTCTGAATCATGAGTGCCACTGCCAGCGCACACATGGAAACACGCGCATGGAAGCCAAAACCAAAGGAATGCATATGGGAGCAGGAGCTCGCTGGCCAGGCTACACCAGCTGTCCTGCGCGTGGGCTCGTGTCGCACGATATCGCAGCCCATGGTGATCTGTAAACAGACCCACTGCAACGTCTCACCTCTATCAACTGATTTTGCATCTGTTTGGTTAAAAAAGCATTAGCGGTGCACCTCCTATGCCTTCTCTGAGTGTTTTATGTGCTGCTTCCCTTCATGCAAAGCAAACAAGTAAATGGACTGAAGGGAATTTTCTCTGTGGTAGTTATATACATAACAAAAATGCACATATGACCTGTCATCGGTTTCTTTTTCCCAATGAACTGCAAAATCAACACACACAAATATGTTTATATGAACAGGCCAGAAAAACAGCTGGTTCATCAAATAAAAAGGGGCATGCTTGGCTCTGCTAGGCCAAGTGTTCAACTGGATCCCATGTATTTATAAAGTGAGAAAGTAAAGCATAGTTGAAGATGCAGGTGTATAAATATTTCTGTCGGACCTGCTGGAGTATTTGAAGTTTCCCTCAAGCCGCTGCTCTGACTCACCACTTTCCAGCATGTGGGGAATGCTGCCGTGCGGGCAGCAGCAGGCCAGGCCCTGGAGACAGCATCGGCTGCAGCCCCGGGGCCAGGACTGCGTCGCCCCGGGGCCGGGGCTGCGTCGCCCCGGGGGGCTTTGCCCGCGGAGCACTGGAGGACACCCCCAGGCCTGCCCTCACCCTGGCTGCAGGAGCACCACGGAGCCGGGGCCAAGCTGCAAGAGAAGGCTGGGTGGAAGCTTCCTGCGGGGTGGAAGCAGGCGGTTGACTCTGTGGAGGTGCTTCAGGCAGACGTGGAGCTGACCGTTTGTTTCCTTGGCCTGCCATCCGTGGAAGAAGGCTGCAACTTAACTGCCAACATGGAAAAACCGTCTCAGTTCTTAAGTCTAAACTTCAAAGCCGGTCATTATATTTAATGTTACAAACCCCCTAATAATCCCGAGGAGGGAGAGCGGAGCAACAACGTTGGCACGCTGACACAAACTGCAGACGCAGTGCAAATATTATACGAGATACTTCCCAGCTATGACTTCCTCTGGGGTGCTGTCGCTGCTGCACATGGAAAAGTAAATCCTTTCATAATAAAACACACGCACGCACATACGCAGGCGCACGCCCAGGCACACACCTGCAGAGCCATAGCCCAACAGTTGCGTAGCGCAGGCTTCCTCGGCAAAGCTCCTGCAAGGTCTCTGTCCCTTATAGGACAATCCTGCGGTTTATCTAAGCTGCAGCCAGCCAGCACAGGGTAACATGCTTATACAATATAAGTTTTCCAATATTTCATCTTCTTTTTTTGTATGTAGCTAGCGTTCACGACTCAATAAAACAATTATTAATAGCTATTTCTCAGTTATAGCCTTTTGGTTAAACGGGCCTTCTATGTGGAAAGTTTGACCAAGTAATGAACTTTTTGAGCTGAAGGGACAGAAAGAAGTGTAAGATCTACGGTAGAATTTGAAATCACAGTGCTCTTTAATAGCCTGAAGCTCCAAAGCCAGCTGAGCATTGTCAGACAAGCATAAGCTACTTTGTCTTCAAAGAACATCTGGCAATTCTTGTGCCCAACTAAATTTTGCAGGCAAGCTCACCGAGAGGAAGAAAGGGAACCCACAAGTTGGCTGTAATATTAATGCTAGCCAACAATTAACAAAAAAAAAAAAAAATTTAAGCTACAAAGCTGATGATAAGCTTGCATGCCAGCACTAGAAGTGTTATATTTCTACCAAACTCTGGTGTCAGTTTTACTTCAGGAGCCTTGTGAGCATGCCCTGCCTCTGCCAGTCTGGTGAGGGCACTGCCTCAACCCTCTTACGAAAAGGCCAATACTGACCTTTTTTGGTATTCCTGATTGTAAAATTAAGTCTGTAGGCAAACGTGTCCTGGCTGAAGGCCTGAGGAGGAGCTTCAGCTTTGAAAAAAAAAAATAATGTTTAAGACATGATCTTTCTTTATGGAAAACTGTGGCACAACTCCTGCTTCTTTCAAAAGGAGCCAGGCTGTGCCTGTGGCATTTAGACTGCACGGTCTGTAAATTCCCTCGGACGAACATTGATTTAGAAATTTGAGAACATCATTGTTTCTTTAGTTCATGGTGAAGGAGCTCCCTAGTGCGAACAATGAGCTGTTTTAGCTTGGATCAAGGAAGTCATGAATTTTACCTTTGTTGTTATAAACACGAGCCGAAGAAATCACACATGGGTGTTACACCATTAGAATTTCCTAACTTAGAGTTTCTTTTCATGATATTATTAGAATTTTATCATTTTAGTAAACTCTATAGACATCTTAGAAGAGCTCATTCCACTGACTCTCAGCAATGGCATAATAAAAGCCCTAACTGGATCTGTTCCCACAAGTCCTGCCAGTCGCGCCTCTCCCTCGCTCATCATGACGCTGATGAAAGCCACTAGATGTCACTACTATATTGCACTAATAAAGTTAAAATAATATTTTTCTGGCAATAAATGTCCTGACTCATAAGGAAGTTGGGTTATAAAAGCCATGGATAGTTTGGATTCCTTCCAGTTAAAAAACAAAACAAAACTTTTTTTCTTTTTTTTTTTTTTTTTTACTAAAAATATTGGATTCAAGTTCAAAACAGTCATTTAACAAATAACATTGACTTGTATTTTAAAAGGAAAAATACTTTGAAGTTAATACCAAGTAAAGAAACATGGTCTGTGGCTCTGTGAACTGAGATGATGGGAAAAAATTATATCTGAAGGTCTACAGTGCTAAAGACGAGGCTTGACTAAATGCAGGGTTGGGGACATTCAGGAATACTCATATTCTCTTGCTCAACCAGAAAGCGAGGCAAAAGGCCAGTGAAATAATAGTAACAGCAGTAATAATATTGTATATTTATATGGTGCCTTTCATCTCCCAGGTTTCCACGCTGCAGTGTCTAGCTGACTGCAGATACAATAATCACTTCACTCACCACCGAGAAGGAGCCACCCTTGGCAAGGCCATGGCAGCTGTCAAACAGCACATTAGGAATCGCTGCTCCAAGTCAGAAGATCATGAGGGCATTTTTGAAGCAGGTAAAGTGTATTTTAATGGGCCAGCTCTGCATTTGTCCCTGTTGCTGGGGCTAACCCAAGTGCTGTCATATGTTTTTCTCTGCTGGAGGGGGAGGGTGTTTTGGCTTTGTCTTGTTTGTCTTAAGACTTTGGTTATTGAAAAACTGGCAGGTGAGCTCAACTTTTTAACCCCTCCTGGGAAGAAAGTTAAAGTGTCTCAAGTGGCCACCTGATTATACCTTACTGTTACCCAACTCAATCCTTACGTTTTTCTTTTGATGTTACCTAGGCAAGAACCAGCCAGATCCGACTTACGCTGCCGCAGGTAACGACCATGCTGAACTCTTGATGGTGGAAGATGCAGGGAATGTCCTAAATTCTAACAAGAAAATGCTCAGTTGAGGTAGGGCCTCCCTTCTCTATCTAGGGAAGCTCTTTTTTGAAGATGAAGAATGCAAGGTTCTTTTGGGATGGGATGGGATGGGAGGGGAGGGGAGGGGTATTTTTGCCCCATTGAATCCTTTGCCCTTTGTCTACCAGTAAGTGATCTGGACATCTTCACGCAATTTGGTATCCAGCATTTTGGTATGGATGTGAGAGCACATATTAGGAGGGCAGCCATTTTTGGCAGTGTAGGATCCTGTCTCCACTCATTCTTGATTTCGTTATCGTGGTAGAAGCAGCTTAAGTTATTGGCATTTTACAGAGGAGCATTTTACAGTCTGAGGAACCTTAGTGCAGCTGCAGCCTGGAGTGGAGCCCCATCCCTGTGTCTGGGTGGGTTGTGCTGCACAACATGAGGGAGCCTCATGGGCCTTTCACTGCCAGCAAACGTAGCTGCTCTGTGAGTCCTTGTCCAGAAAGATGGAGAAGAACCGTTCTGTAGCCCTGGGTACATGTGATCATTGAGAGAAAGCAATTAGGTTCCCTGTCAGGACTTGAGTAGTTTTAGTCTGTGTCTGCTGCATAACATGAATGGGCTACGGTATAAAACGAGTATAAACTGTGCTCTGGCTTTCATCCACATGGAAGGAGCTAGTTAACTGACCCGGAACGAGCATGAAAGGTAGGTGAGATGTTTCTTGAAGTGTCTGGAGCTGGGCTGGACACAATGCCTGAGGAAAAGCCCACTACACCTCAGCTTTGCAGGGAAAGTGCCTACTGTGTGCCTGCTCTTCTCCAGTGATGCCTCTGTTTTAATGGTAGTTAGGATAACTCAGGTAGATAAATCTATGGTTTGGAAAGCACTTTGGGACTAATGGTGCTCTATCACTGTAGGCTTCTATTAAATACCTGGTATCAAGCAAAAAACTCATCCAAAGATATTCACAGACACACACTGTAACTAAAACTGGAGGAAAAGCTAATGAGCCTCTCTCCTGATGGGTAGTACTACAGAGTTTGTATGTTCTAGGTCTAGGTAAACTCCCAGACAGAGAAGGAATGAGACGGAGAAACAAGGCAAAGGCAAGAATAACTCACTTCCCTGGCTCAAGTTACCGACAAAGGCATGAAAGCCTTAGCCTGTAGTATAAATTATGACCTATCAACTCAACCAGAGTCATAATAAGAAGGGAGGAATCAGATGAGTAAGGCAATAGGGGAAAAGCAAATACTGTGAGTAATGGCAGCAAGAGGTTAGTTCCCTAGAAGTTGTCTAACCACATTAGATAGCACAGCTTGGTGACTGAGTCTGGGCCCAGTGTCTAGAGAATAAATCAAATGGGTTTTTTGTTGTTGATAAAACATTTTCTCCACAGCAGATGGATTTAATATTTCCTGGATCCATACTGTTCAAGACTTGGAGTGGGGACGCTTTTCCAGGATTGCATTATTGATGGCTTCGTTTCCAAGGGATGCAAACTCAGAGAGTTCTCCTAGGACTTGTTGCTATAAACTGTTAAGTGAGGATTTTTGTCTCTCTCTTCTTTGTTTCCTCCCTCTGTTTGTTGACTTAAGTGTTTGCTCCTGATCCAGTTCACTTCTCTGGGACCAGTTAATTCCTCCCACTCTTACTTCTACTTGCTTCTCTCCTGTGCTCCCCCTTCATTGTCGCTCCCACATCTCTCAGCTGTCCAGGTTGCAGGGACCAGCCTAGGTGTTGCCAGGCTGGAAGTGGTAGCAGGCAGTGCTGGTGTCTGCGTACCTCTGAGCTCCCCCTCACTCACTGTGCCAGCTCCCCTCCTCTCCAGCTACCTCCCAAGTTACTCTTTGCCCAGAGCAGTATGCATGGTGGAGCATTCCCAAAGTGCAGTGCAAGGAAGCAGAATGACTCTGAAGCGCGATGTTCTCTCGGCTGCATGGCAAAGCCGAGGTGCATACCATCTCCTATGACACAGGTTATTATTCTTTTAAAGCGATCTAACCTTCAAGGGTATTTTTCTGAAAGGTACCTCCCAAAATAAGCCTCTTTAAACTAGGTTCTGTGCATAAATACATCCAGCTGGTGCATAAATACATGCAGCTGCCACAAGATCGTGTAAATTCACAGGCATCAAGTGGTATAAAGTGGTACATTGCCAGCGTCTTCTGTTGAGTTGTGTGATCTGACCAGGGCTCTTGAATGAAAGGGATGTAATGCATCTGGGCTAACTCACCACCAAAAGGCTTTTTCACACGTGAATTTTCATTCTGCCATATCTTAGCTTTCATCTTCGGCAGATGGTACTGGGTTTGCAACAAACTCAAGCGGCATAACCTTCCAGTCCTGAAAATACGTTGTGGAGAGCTCTCCCTTCTGTACTGCCAGGCTGTCGATTTGGTCTTCTTGCTAACCAGTTTACACTCTAACCAAACCTGAAATTCAGACTGCCTAGGTCAAAGAAGGTTGTTTGGCAAGTCTAGATGGAGATGTATAGTAGACCAGCCTCTACAGGAACCTAGCAGTGTTACAAGAAGGTGGTCAAAGCTAACCTGCTGATATATATACACACACACACACATATATACACCTGTATATATATGTATATACATGTCTTTAGATAGACAGACAAAATTTTAACTCCCAGAAAATTGTGGGGCCTGGGACAACCTGAGGCTGGCTGCGCGCACGGCAGCTGCCCTACTCTCCCAAAGAGAACTGCACCATTCCCATTACTACCAGCTCTGATTTGGCAAGCAGTTATTTGAAATAGCAGGAGGACTGAGTGGCTGGGAAGAAAAGCCAGCTTTGAATGTGAAGAAAATACCTTTCCAAAATGGTCCATGACTGGCTGTAAATCCTTCAAAGCCCATCTTTACATATAAAATACACTACCTATACATAAGTAAAGAGGAGCGCAGCCTCGTTATAGACCAAATACCCCCATAGTTGCTGTAGGACATACGCTGCCCCCCAGCTGAGACAAAGTTTGGATTCTATTTTTTTCATCAAATATATCTATACAATTAAGAATCAAGTTTTTGCTACCATGCTTTTGCTGTCCTTCAATTATATGAAAGGGGGTCACTGCAAAATCTTTTGAGTAACATAAAAATTTAGCTGTTAGTGATCAGTGCTTTGTTGTTTTTTCTTTTAAAGTAGCTCATTAAGAGCAGCTGAATTTAATTTCTTACTCAGTCTGTAAATCCTCCCTCTTTGTCTGTCTCTAGCCCACTTCCTCTTACTTCAGCCCTTCCTGCTAGGTATATGTGGTGCTGCTCTGTCCTGGTCTTGGCTGGGGTAGAGTTAATTTTCTTCAGAGTAGCTGTTATGGGGCTACGTTTTGGATTTGTGCTGGAAACAGTGTTGATAACACAGGGATGGTTTCGTTACTGCTCAGCAGTGCTTACACACAGTCAAGGGCCTCTCACCCCACCCCACCAGTGAGCAGGCTGGGGGGCACAAGAAGCTGGGAGGGGACACAACTGGGACAGCTGACCCCAAGTGTTTAAAGGGATATTCCACACCATGTGATGTCATGCTCAGCAGAGAAAGCTGGGGGAAGAAGGAGGAAGAGGGGAACGTTCAGAGCAATGGCGTTTGTCTTCCCAAGTAACCGTTACACATGATGGAGCCCTGCTTTCCTGGGAATGGCTGAACACCTGCCTGCCGATGGGAAGTAGGGAATGAATTCCTTGTTTTGCTTTCCTTGCGTGCACAGCCTTTGCTTTACCTATTAAACTGTCTGTACCTCAACCCACAAGTTTTCTCACTTTTACCCTTCCGATTCTCTCCCCCATCCCACTGGGGGGGAGTGAGCGAGCGGCTGGGTGGGGCTTAGTTGCCAGCTGGGGTTAAACCACAACATGCTCACAAGACAGTGTTATTCCACAATGACTAAGTCGTCCTGAAGTGTGTTATGGTTTAATAACAACAGGAATTAGGTTTGCTGCTACCAAAACCATTTTATTATGACACATCCAAAGACAAAAAACCCTCTTGTGCAATAATAAGGGGAAAAAACTCTTTCCATCCACTTGTACAAAAGAAGCCTCAAGAGATTAGTACCATAATAAGAAGAAAACAAACATGATTCAGTTTAGAAAAATGTAGCTAATATGTCTAAAGGAAACTGCAAGTACTCACTCAGACAGAGAGAGATTTGGGAAGCAGTATTATTTGACATGACTTGTGAGTTATAGGGAGACAGCAAATCAGATATTAAATAGCTAATTATGCTTTTTGCTGAGATGGCACTGGCATCATGGGAGTTGGGATATTGTGTTCAGTTGTGTGTGTCCCAATTGGATGGAAGATATGAGTGAGTTGGTGGGGATTAACTAGCGATGAAAATAATCAGGTGAGGGAGACAAAAAAAAATTGAGGCAAATAATTAAAAGAAAGCAAGTACTGAGAGTTTGACTAAGTGATGGCACAAGGAAGGGTGAAGGAGTTCAAATATATGAAAGCCCTAAGTGGGAAGAGGAACCACACAATGAAACACATGAGATGGAATCTGAAGGGTGAGAGGAAAGAAAATTTTAGGTTGACTAGCAAGAGAGGACTGTGGAACCTCTTAAGACTCATAATGGCTACCCCATCCTTTCATTTTATGTAAAATAAATACATGAAAGTACTAGGAAATACCAGACTAAACAACTTGAGTAACTTTGGGCAGGAATAGGAAGAAGGGCTAAGAAAGGAAAAATGAGGTCAGTCTTTCGCATCTCTGATTTCAGGGCTAATTCAGCCTCATCTTACTAATGTACTTTGGGGTTATCCTGTCTGAACTTCAGTGGATCAAAAGGCTGCGTCAAGTTTAGTGAGGCTTATCTGAGTTCTCTTGCAGGAGTGCTGTGAACTTTTTAATTGGGGCAGGTAAGGGGTGGCTGCTTCTGGAAAGCTTCCTATTTACTCAGAAGTCTGAAACAGAGGGTATAACCTCCTCTCCTCATCAGTCCTTCCAGTCTTAGGCAGCTAAGAGCTCTGCCCTCAGGGCTACTGCTGATACTGAGCTAAGGTTATTGTATTTAGTTAACCAAAGTAAAACTAATGTACAGTTACAAATGTGAGCACAGCGTTTCTTCTGTTTTGGCACTGCACCCACTCTGGCTAGATATCAGAAATGAAAGGACAATCAAAACTTTCATATTATTGATAATAAAAAGTTAATGGAATCTTTTCAGACCTTACAGTGAAAGGTTCACTTTGGTTCACTTCTTATTTTCTCCAGCCTATTTGTGCAGCTTTCCATATTACAGAGGATATCAGACAAAAAAAAGAAATGCTAATACTTGAGAAGTTTTCTGGTTGGTTGTGACCTCTGTTTCACCTGAGTAGGAGCCACAGAGATATACAACCGAAAGTTTTCAGGAGCCTACAGTGCACGGGAACCGAGCCACACGACCTGCAAGTCTCCTGTTCGGTGGCTTTCGTACAGGCCGACAGCGAAGCAGACGGGAAGTGAGAGTTCACTGAGAAACAACACATCCTCATCGGTGCACCGAGACGCAGGGTGCCAACCTGAATTCCTGACATATTAGCATTTGAGCCACTGGCAACTGCCAATGGCTCTCTGGCCAAGCCAGGCCAAACAAAAAGTTCCTCTTGAATGTTAAAATTAGAAATAAGATATTACTCAGTTGGACACCACAATAATAGCAGTTGCTCACACTTGCTCGGAATCGTTCTAACCGGTTTAGGACTAACTCATCTCCCCTCCTTTCTGGAGGCTGCAGGTACATGACACTATTTTGACCTACCACGACTCTCTTCTAATGCAGCTGCTGTAGTATTGCACAGTGCAGAGTCTGTAACTATGAAACAGCAATGCCTTGTTTTCTTGGACTTTGTGAGAAACAAGGTAATTTTCTTTTTACTTAAAAGCCTTTAACAGCGCTTTGATGATGCACTGAACCTCTCAGGTAGTTGGGTGTATTACTTATACCCGTTTGGGGACAGGGATGTGAGGAAAGGGGACGAGGAGCCTGGGGGAAACCAATCAGCAGAGCCTGGTGTCCTGTGGAGCTGTCTAGTGTAACAAACAAATAAACGACGTAGAGAGGAATAAGTCCTGAAGTTTAGTATTTTTTTTTAGCACAAAAAGGCTCTCTGTTCCGTAACTCTTATCAGCACAATGAACAAGTTCTCTGTGTGACTGAAAATCACCTCTGTCCTCACATGCAGGACTTCGAGAAGAGGCGGGCAGATGGGCAGGCACACACCCATAGAGCACCTGGTGCCTTGCTTTGTTTTCTCCCTCTCCCTTGGATTGGGAGTTCTTTGTTTCGCTAGCATTGGTTACCACCTACCTAACAGACAGGTCTTTGGTGGAGAAAGCAGGAGGCTCTGCAGCTTGAAATAAAAAGCCAGCCTTGAAGCTAATACTATAATGACTTTGTGTTGTAGATGGACTTGTCCCAGTGGGAGAACTGTGACATGCACCAAAAGCAAAATCTGTTCTTCCAGAGTTCAAGTCTTTTAGTTTAGATATTAATAAAAAAAGGGTGGTGCATCCCAGCAGAGCTTGATTTCTCTGTGACTGTGGAACAATGAGCAGTTAAAGCTACATTATCATCTGAACCTGGCTTGGCCGGGGCACTCTGCAGCTGCAGAGTTGAGAGCAACGTTAGAACTGGCTCTACTAGCTACGACTGCAGTGGGAGTTTATGGGGTGGGGAGGGGTGGTTGTTAACTCAAATTGCATATTTCTGGGTTATTTTTTCTTTCATTATTGGTAATGAAATGTTCTTTTCTTGCTAAAACTTAGGACTGCTCCAGTCAGCAGCAAGGGTGTGTAGTGGGGACTGCGCTGCCTGCCCACCGTGATAATAGCTCTCTCATGTCATGGCTGGCATGCTTCCGTGCATGCATGATCATCAATTTTTTTGCCATTGGGTGAGACTTCAACATCAAAGACGTTTATAAGCAGAACCTCCAATGTGTTTGAGGTTTGCCCATCACTGCATGATACTTCCCAAGAGCATATTTCCTCATTAAAAAGTAGCCAGACTTGTTCCTGACTGCATTATGGTTAGTTTTGATTCAAGGCCGCCTCCAGAATCAATGGGAGTGTGCTCTTGGAAAGTACTATACAGAAATGGGGAAACCTCAAACCTTTTGGAGGTTCAGTTTGGAAACCTCTTTGGTTTGGAAGTCCACCAAAAGCATGTCATGAGATTGTTAGAAGGCTGGGTGGGGTTTACATCTGAGGATAGAGTGCAAAAGTGAGAATTGTTTAGCTTGGAAGAAGAAAGGGTTGGAGAGTATGAGTGAGGTGTTTAGGAAAGATACCATGAAAACTAATCCACTCCTCAAATTAACATTTCTCCTTAATATGAGAGCAGGGGGTCAGTTAGCAAAAACGAAACAGGGAAAATATTTTAGCATGGACCATTTAACTAGACTATTTACAAGTCCTGATCTCCAAAGGCTGTAGACAAGCAATTGGTACAAACAGCATGTTTTAGCAGAAACGGCATTGATTTTGAGACTTTGCTGCGTGTCCCTAAGCAAAGTTTTCTCTCCTCTATATGCCTCCCTGTCTCCTCTGTGTGTCTTCCCTGTGAAGGTTATAAATAAATTAGAGTGGAGAATCAGTCCTAACTGTGTGCTTTTAAAGCAGTTCACTCACAGGGCTTCAACCCTGGTGGTGCACTTCAGGCTTTTCCTCAGTACCTGATCTAGCACAGGTTTTTGTGTAGCTTTGACAGAAAGAGCTGGGGCAGCCTTTGGACAGTTCAGGCACTTAACGATGACACTGGGTGTCTGATGTGATTTTTGAAAGTACCTACATGACAAAATCCTGTTAGGAATCCAGCATCCAGCTTCTTTTGAAAAGTCTACCAGGTAGGTGTTTTCATCCCAAGAGCTTATACACAAAAAATTCTGGTCGTCTTCCACTGTGCTTCCCAGTAATACAACAGGTATAGCAGCACCACCTCCTCTTAAGGATATCTTGTGGTGGTAGATATGTCAATCTGTGAGACGCCTAGATAGTAGAAAATAAATAAAGCTTAGAAAGATTGGATTCTGGACAAAGTTAGGAAAGAAATCCTCCCAGTTCTGGAGAGTGGCTCTTCATCCAGATCCTTCAGACTAGTGGTGGCATGAGAGTTTACTCCAAGAACATTTCTGGATAAAGTAGCTTGCTGCTGAGTGTGTCACCTGTCAGTTTGTCTAAGCCCCGCTTCTGTTCTCCTCAGAAAGCTCATGATGCACTTAAATCATAGGATGGGAATGTATGATCAATTACATGTAAATTTTTTAAATGTAAAACATGGATGACAGTATATAGTACAAACCCAAAAAGGAGCTGAAAATACAAATCAAACTGAATAGACTGGGGTTGAGGGGTTAGTCCCTGAAGTAGCAGTGGGAAACAAGCTGAATCAGAATAAAAGCAACAAACCAAAGGGCACCTGTCTCCGCTGGGGTGGTGGGCAAAAGAAAGCAGTGTAAACAGGTAGGTTTGTGCTGCCTACAGCCTGGGACTGTTAATCATGGTCCAGATCCATACTGACCTCTTCAGGGGTGCGGGCAGGGGAGAAGGGGAGGAGAATTTTGTGCAAATATCAGATTACCCTAAGGGTAAGAAGTAGGGGTTTATGAGAGGCTGTATTCTTAATCACCTTTTTCCTCTGTCTTCCAGCCTGGAGCTGCTTGTCAGTCTGTGACCCAGGTGAGGCAGGGCACTGGCATGGGGAGGACAGTGCCAGGCAGTGATCTGCTCTGCTGGCACCACAAACTCTGTTTTGCCTGCTCTGCTGAGAAGCCTTAAGTTGCTCAGGGAGATGATGTCACCTGGAGATGTTTCTCTTAGAAACGATCAAGCCCCTATTAGACTTTGAGGACCTAGAGCAGGGCTTCAGAACTGCAGCCAACAGAAAAATACAGAGGCACTTGGCTTATCAGAAAAGAAAGCAGCAAGTTCCCTTCCCTGGAACAGGTATGAGCTGTGATTTCTTGAGGTAGGGTTAATGTAAAGCCCCTGTGATTAATGTAACTCACCACTGGATGTCATTGTTTCTCTATAGGAAAGCATCAGGGACACTTTTTTGGCAGTAAAATTGTTTTTATTGTCTTTTTTTTTTTCTCCCCAAATAAAGAGCCTCACATATAGGATATTCAGGTGTTTGGCACCTTTTCCACTTGGCTACAGCAAGCTCAGGGACCAGATTACGCTTCTTGTTTTCCTAGGGTGGGGAAGGTTTACAGCCTTGTGATGAATACGGTCTATCCTCAAACTTGCAGCTATCGGGCCAGATCGTCAGCTGGTGTAAATTGTACTGCTCTGTTGAGTCAAAGAAGCAATGCCAACTTAAACAGGCTGAGGATCTAGCCCGTTATGCCTGCTTCTTTCAAGTCCCACTCAACTACAGCCAACAACTTCCTGCTTCCTCATGCACCTCCTTCATGCCCCCGTGTCTCACCTTTTTCTTAGTCTTCTCTTACAACAGACCTAATCCTTTGTTCCCCTTTCTATCCATTGTTTGAAAATTTCATCCAAATCAGGCATTTTTCCATGTTCTTTCTGCTTTGCTTTGTATTGTCTTCAAGGTGCCCCTTGCAGATGCAAATCTGGAAAGACGGCCTTAGAGAGAGATGGTCAACTGGAAAAGGAAACAAGTCATACAAACTTAGCCCAGAATCTTGTCCAACTTAACATCTACCTTGGCTTTTTGGTTGTTCTGAATTTGCTTCTGATCCCATCTCGGTGTTCATTTTCCACACCCACCCCTCCTTTTTTTTAAAATCTCAAAATATATGTTTGGGCAGGTAGAACTGTAACATGGAAAATAAAAACTCTTTAGAATTAAACAAGCAGCATGGGATTTTACCTTGTTAGTTCCTGACATGGGCACAGAGAAGGTCTGGGAGGAGGTTAATTTTAATGTAATCAGCAGCTAATTTGCTGATAAGGCTACCACACTTCCTATCAATTGCTGCTGTCGCAGACGCTCCGTGCCATCCTCCAGCACAGACGGTAGATTTGCTTTCTGGAGGTTAAGGACCTGAATGGCACCGTTGATAGAGCATTACAGAATGGGGTCAGTTTTCTTCTGGTAAGTAGTTTCCTTCGCATCCTTCTGCCAAAGTTCAGTATCAGCAGGAGGCTCTCGGGCTTCATGGCTTACAGTGCTCTTATCATCTTTCAATCGCATTTCCTTACCTAGAATGAAAAGGTAATTAAGCCAGATAAGTATTCATATAGCAACAAACAAGGAAAACATCTTTCAGCATCACATTGATAAAACAGACCAATTCTTTTTACTTTCTTTATATCCACCATATGTCCATCAGCTCGGGCAGAATATTATGTGAAGGATCTTGAAGACTGCTTTTCTGATCACAGGTGTGAGGGCCTCCAGGAGAATAAGAGCCTGCTCAGTCAAGTGAGCTGTCATTTGTTTTTTAATAAATCTGCCTGCCCTCCTTGCACATACGCACTGATAGATCTAATGCCACTTTACATCGTGCGTTATCCTTCTCAGAAAAGGTGTACCCCAAGGTCCAGGGTTGCATACACTGAAGTTAGTGATGAGTCCGATTGTACCCTTCTTTCTACACCAAATCAGTTGGCTGTTACGGTAGAAAAGCCCTAAACCAGGGTTTAAGTAACTCAAATATCTTGTTTCACTCAGGGTTCTGGAAGAGATGAAGAGACCCTGGCTGCTGCAAAAGAGGGCATAGAAAACAGCAAAACAGTTTCGTGAGATCGTCTTCATCCGATTCATGACAAACTTTTGGTGGAAGTGAAGAGAATTTGTAACTAAGTAGAGAGATGATGGAGCTGTTTGTGAGCTACAAGGATTTAGGAGATCTGTGATGTAACAAAGCCATGCAACTTCACAGTGCAAGGACAGATCTTGCTCTGATGAAATATAATTAAATTCTTGGTTTCCCTGCCAAAAAATAAAAGGAAAAAAAAAAAAAAAGACTTGGCATCTCCCACAGAGAGTCTTTTGGGATTAGATAAACTGAAATCTTACTGAGTTTTATGGTCAATGTGTGTTACAATCTCAAATGTGGCTGTAATAACAACACCTTCTTACCAATTAAAGAGGTAGTCTGTGTGGGTTTGGGATCTTACGCACTGGGTTAAAAACAAATTAAAAAGTATTCCTAACTTGTACTCCTGTTACCTTACCTGGTTAGTCATCAGGACTGCAGCAGAGAGGGGTGTATTCTGCTCAGATTTCGCAACGGTAATTCATTTTATATCCATTTTATAATTTTCATGTTTTATATGGAGAAATGGTGTCTCTGGCAATGAGGTGACTAGTGAACAAGGCACTTCCAGGTGCTGTTTGGTGTCTGATGGAGTAGTAACTTCTGAATCCTTGACGGCTAATGTGAAGGGCTAAAGCCCGTAGCTCAGAGTGCCTCTCAGAGGGCACCTTGTTGAACAAAGGAGCACTATGAGCAGGTGATGCTCTTGATGTGACGTGTTAGAGAGAGCCATCTGTATCGGGCATCTGAAGAAAATTCATGGTCAGAACCTCTGGGATGTCTGGCTTTGAGTGCAGTAGGTTTGGGTTTATTGTTTATTTATCAACGCACCACAGGAAATATTTGGAATAGCTTTGCAGATCCGAAATCACTGATGGAGTATGTTCTAAAATGGAGGAGGGGCTGCATAAGATGAATCACATTTTCAGAAAAAAAATCTAAACAGATTCAGCAATATGAAGCCATCTAACTGAGGCTGTTCGACAAGGAAGTCATTTAACTGAAAGCAGGACCTGTATTATAAAGGTTTCTCTTGGTCTCTGACATGTTGTGATTGTCAGTTCTGATGCCAAAATCAGTTATTTTACACTGAGAGAGTTCATTTCCTTACTTATTTTGCCAGCTTCTTTCTTTTCTCATCTGCATATATTCTTTGGTTATTACGTCAGTATCTTTTGACGGAATGCATTCAGGTCCTTGCTCATTAGGCTCTTTAGTGACCATAACTGCATAAATAATTGATAAGACTGCTGAAGAGGGAAGACAGAAGATATTAAAAAGACAATAGGACATAATCTGGTCTTCATAATCAAAGACAATTTGCATCTCAGCTCTACCACTGCTTAGGTTACATACTCAGAGACAATTTGTAGAAATATTCATACAAATTTACTTATTTATACAAACATCTCAGCTGAAAACAATAAGACAGCTTGTGTGGATATGGTTCAAAGTAATTACTTTTTTTCCTGGAGTTTCTGGTTTGTCAACAAACAAAACCACCATCAACAGAAGTTGCTGTCTCTGTCCCAGATTGCTTTACGGGTCAGAGTCCTCGAGGAAGCAGTTTTTAAGGACACTAAAACGAAAAGAATGAAACTTTTATTTATTCACATTTGGTCTGAACATTGTCATTGTTTGTTTTAAGACCAGTTCAAAATTTTCTGTCTACAGTGATTCTTCCCCTGTTCCTAACCATGCTGGCATTGCAAATCACGTGGCAGTTAGCATTATTGCTCAGTGATTGCTGTCTTGTGAAACTGAAGTTCCTGCAGCATATAACACCCAGCTACCAGTATCATAGGTAACAGGTACCCTGCGGAGGGGTTTTAGCAGAATGTAAATGGTTTAGCTATTTACCTCCAGTGAAATAAATAAGGCTTAGGCTTCTTTGTAAATCTTAGCTATTGTGCCTGTACATTCAATTTGATGACTCACTGCTGTAATCCATCTGCCCAGGCTGGAACGCGGCAGCCATTCTGCGCTAACAACTCAACACAGCGGTTTGTTTTTCTGAAGAGGAGATGTGAGGAATAATTTGTCCAATTGAAACTGCAAGGTGAGTCACAAAGGTGATGACAAGGATTAAGTTCCTGCAGCCTGGTCTCATGACTGCAGAAACATTTTAGCGAGTCTTGCAGGAGACAACTTCACACAGAGCTGGAACACATCTGGGTAACTGTCCGTCAGGAATGCCCTTTGAGTAAAGCTAGCGGCGCGGGCTTTTTCTCTCCGACTATAAAGATGAGACTTTAAAGGCTTCTGTCCAAGGCTGTGAATATTTTCAAATGACTGGCCAGGATTGAGAGCTCTCATCGATGACTTTGAAAGCAGGCTGGTGCTCATTTAAACACTATTTGTTTAGCGTTCCTTTCTGCTCCTCCAAAGCGCAAAGGAGGAGTTCATTACTTAAATACTTGTGGTCTTTCAATAGGAGTGTGATACCCAACTCCTTTTGGGTGCCTTGAAAAATGTCCCTTTGCAGTCCTGCTGAAACTCGCTGTGCTAGCTGACCGCAATTTGTCTTGTTTCACATCCTGAACTCTCATGTAGCACAGCTACCCTTGCGCTAGGAACCAGCTCCAGAAGTGACAGTCTTTGAATGTCTGGTGGCAGGAATATGCTGACAAAGGGAACAACATCTCAGAGGCTCAGGTGGTCTGGGTAAATCATAGAACCATGGAATTCCAGGTTGGAAGGGGCCTCAAGGATCATCTGGTCCAACCTTTCTAGGCAAGAGCACAGTCTAGACGAGATGGCCCAGCACCCTGTCCAGCTGAGTCTTAAAAGTGTCCAGGTAACAAATTAACTTCTGCTTATTGGCCCAAACCGTAGCTGTGACCTGGACGTTTTGCAGCTGCTACACCATTAACTGGAAGTTCATGGTATTGCCGATAAAAGATAAGACAGAAATAATTTTCATGTGGTAGATTTGACTTACCTCCTTGTTCTGAGGGCTGGATCTAAAGTGGATTTCAATCATGCTCAGCCACAGCCACGTCAAACTCAACTGCCCAAATTAAGCCTGTTCCCAACTGCCTAAAATTGTGTTTGTGTCAGGAGGTCTATGTAACACTTCTCAAGAGCTCTGACCTAGTAAATTTGCCCTCTGGAGCTGCTCTTTTGATTTTTTTTCAACACCTAAAAATCCAATTCCTTGAACCAAGCATTCAGTAAAAGACTCGGTGACTGGCTCTACTGCATAGTATGTATCATGGAAGGAGAGGCCAGAATAAACCAACTACTGCAAGATATTAACTTAGACAAAATTGAAAGCAGCCCAAAATACATTAAACAGTAAAAATGACTGTGCCACTCTCAGGGCTTAAATACAGCTTTTGAGAACGACCTTAAAGAGCAGTGATGCATTTCTTTTAGATGAAAAAGCAACAGACACACAATGTTCTCTCTGGCTTCTTTGGAAAAGCATTTAGGAGCTCTCATGTTATATGAAGAAATAGGAGAAGCAATTAGCGCTGAAGCCAAACTGCAACTCTCAGTCTGAAGAGTACTTCACACAAACAGACCTGCTGAACCCCACGGTTTTCTTCAAGTAATGAAGTGTTGCTCAGTGTAATTAAGGATTGCCAGCATTGGAGCCGGAAAGTATAATAACAGCTTTCATCATGTAGGATCTGAAAGCATGATGCAGGCTACAAATCAAGTTCTTTCAAAATGAAATCAGACACATTTTCTGCTCTTCGAGGCCCAGTCTCCCATTTAGAAAATGTACTTTTTTGTTGAGCCAAGGAGCAACTGCTTTACTGGCAGTAGTTAATATCATAACACTAAGGAGGGTACTTTCAACAGTTTGTATCATCCTCTCAGCTTATTCATAGCTTCAGTGAAGGTTATCCTATTAGCTCTTGCTGCGGAGGCTGTCTCCTCCCGGCCTCTGACAGCCTGGAACCTGTTTTGCAGAGCTCCCTGACAGCACAAGAAGTACCACTGTGACCGTGAATGTTAAGACTGGCAGTGAAGTACTTTTTCGTGAATGAGGTCTATTTTTCCTTCCGATGTGATCCTATGCTATGATGCTACCCTGATTTGTCATTTTGGACCTCCTAGGTTATCTTGATGACAAATAAACTGCAGGTGCTTTGAAGGGCCACCTGCTAGGTCAGGTGGGATTGATGTAAATGTCTGAAGTACTTGCAAGTTTTATCCTTTTGTTAAATCTAATGTTACATATGCGGCTGAATGTGCTATCGTACCGTGTGCGTTGAGAAGCAACAGACCCAAATAGCATATATGAGAAATGATGCACAGAGCCTGTGAGTTTATGTACTCCTTTTTGGGCCAAATACTTTACTGAGGGGGATTATTGTGAGTTTTAACTTCTGCAGCTGTTTCTCTGTGTTCGTAAAAATTCAAAGTTCAGTCTCATGTTACAGCAGGGTAAACCAGATGTACTTCATGTTTCAGGTACTGCCCACCGAAAATTACTCTCAGTTCGCAGCAGCAAAAGCATTGTGCAACTGGGATGAATTTGTCTTTTGGTGAGGCTCCTTGTCCTTATCTCTGTGAGTAACTAGTCCAAAACTCCTCTGACTATAAGATCTTCTATGATACTAATTCCTTCCAGTATTGCCAATTTTTACAGTTTAATCATAAATCTGCTGGAGCTGGATTTGCGTTAAGATGAAACATGTCAGTTGTCACGCTCTGTCCTTGCCTGCCTGGGGGAAAACCCTCTTTGTGTTGAATACTTTTCCCGCTTCCTTCCTCTAACAAAATAGATGGGTCCTGGGGAGAGCAGGCAACGCTCTGTCCTTCCCCTGAGGAACCAGAAGGAGTTGTGAGATAGGAGTGGGGGACAAGAGGAAAAGAAACCAGTCTTACGGATGATAAAATGTCTTTGCCCCTCTTTGAACAACAGGTCGTTCCGCTGGGTGCTCCTCTCAGCAGCAAAGCCAGGAGGGTCAGAAGGAAAACGGTCTCTTAGCTGTAGAGAGACAGTGGCTTGAAGACAACAGAAGCACAAAAGCAAAATATTGGCAAAAGATGGAAGATAATCATGCAACTGTGAGTTTAGGGACAGCTGTATCATTAGAGAGCGCCGTGTGCCAAACCATAATCTTTACTTTGTTCCAGTGAGAGTTTCTGAGCCTGGGAGCACTGCGAACAGACGGTCAAACTAGAGAGGAAACTAGGAGGGAAGTTTAAATGTCAAAGGCTAGGCTACAAGCTATTTTTACAATGCCCGTTGTTTTTGAAGTCGAGCAGCTGGCGGGCGGGAGCGGGCAGGAGGCACCACCAGGCCGCGCAGGCCCGCGCTCCCACCCACCAGCCTGCACTGGCTGGGAAGCCGTCAGGACGGCCCCAGAGGGGAGCACTTCAGGCCGGTTTTACCACTCTGATGCACAAGCGCATGGTTTATGTGGGGGCATTGTATTGTTCTTGTTATTTTACCATCAAGAGCACAGAGTCCGTCAGGAGGCACGCCCCCGCCCCCTCCCGAGGGGAACCTTCCCCTCCACTCACTCAACTGCTTGCTCCCAGCCGCGTTTGCTTTATTACCAGCTAGCACTGCAGAGCAGCCGGATAAAACCACGGCAGGCAGAGCCGCCACGACGCGCAGGGCCGTTCCCTCAGCAGCGCCCGGGCCTCGCCCGCACCGCTAGGGCGGCTCCGCGCTGCCAGGGCCTGGAACGAACCATTGTGCGGGAACGGGCGCGAAAGGAGGAATCGCTGGTTCTGGCGAAGCAGCTGGGCTAAGTGGCTGCTCTGCTTAATGCCTCCGGCTCGGCCTTGGCATTTTAGTGTGAATGATAGAGAGAGCATTCCTGTAGTGCCGGCTCTCTGCCATCTTCCCCCCCCCCCCTCCGCCGGAGCGGGTGGTACTTTCCAGCGCGGCGGGCACAGGTGCCGGCGGGGCGGGGCTGCACGGAACGTTCTGGACAGCGCGCGAGGCATCGCCCCGCCCCTGCGCCAGCACCGCGTGACGGCGGCGGCGGGAAGCGCGGCAGGAGCGGCCGCGGGGTGTGAGGGGCCCCGGCGCGGCGGCGGCAGTGCGGGTGCGGGAGCACGGTGAGGCCGGTGCTCAGTGACACCCTCGCAGTCGCCGAGCGTGTTTTTTTTCCTGTGTCTGGTGCGGGCATGCTGCGTGGTGTGGTGCCCTTCCTCTCCCCCCCCCTCCCATCAGGAGCGACGGGGGCTTTGCTTGAGGCTATACATTTCTTAAACTCTTCCAATTCACTTAGTCTGTGGCTTCTTGGCTAATTCGGTCAGGCCGTCAGTGTAAGGGGGTGTAATTTCAGGTGATCTATGTTAATTGCCAACTGAGGGTGTTGTTTGGCTGTAATAGTGTTCACAAGGTGAATTTGCGTGGGAGGGAAGAGGCTGCACGTCGGGCTGGTTGCAGCCAGGATTTGTCTGGAGTTCAGTAAACACTCAAAGACATTCGTGCCCAATATTTCTATTGAAAAGGAGCAGAGTGACAGAACTGGGTTCAATTGTATCTGGTTTATGACCTGTTGGGTGGATCAAAGGCAGGTATACAGCAGCCACAACTATATGCTCCACCTGTGCAGACCTATGAAAAGATACTAAATTATCTTGTTATTCCAATGTAATCATAAATTAATAATTCCCAGTAGTTTATACCTATCTTTATCTATAATTCTTGAAGACTTGTTTACACATTCTTCCTTGCTATTCCTGTGGGTGGGCACCCTACCACAGTCCCAGAGGGACAGAAAAGGTAAGCCAGTATTCCTCCATACACCCTGAAAGTATCCAGAGGATGCACACCAAGAACTTGGCTAAAAGATTTAGTTGTGTCAGATTAGCAGGTGACTTCTGAGCATGGCAGTGTCTCCTGTGCCATCTTCAGAGACTGAAGCCATTTAAAGTATATTTGAGTGGAAGACTGGGTAACCTGGGCTTGAAACTCTTTTAGAAGATCTTCTTTCAATTTGTTTATTGGATTGGAGTTGTTCATGAAAGGTGGAATGTTGTAAGACTTAAATTAGGGTCCTCTTGACTTTGAGAAGTTGTAGCACATCCCTCAGACTTGTACGAATGCACATTGCAATACAAAATTATCTTGCACCTGAATCCTGGCTGTAACCACCCCCAAGTCCAGCCTCTGCCCCATGCAAACCTCTCTCCTCAGGGTAAGTGGCACTCAACCCAGGCAGCACAGCTATATGGAGGAAGTGGCTTGTCCCTGATGCTGTAGGCTTTGGCTTTGTGGTACGGCAGTGCTCTGCTCAGTCCTACAGGGTTAAGTTTTACCTAATTTATGGGAGACTTACAGGGACCATTACTTTGCTTTGGAGGATATAGATATTGACTTACGAATCACTCCCATTTTTACTCGTGAACAAGCAACTTTGTCTTTTGATCTACTCTTTTCCTTCCTGACCCCTCTTCCCCTTTCTTTTTTTTTTTTTGACAGTGTAAACAAGTCCCAGCAGAGTTGCTGAAATTCCTTCCGAGTGATATATTCAAGCACTGGAAAGGTAAGATCTCATTTATAAGCAGCAGTGAATGGCTTTGCGCATATCTGCCATGCGCACACCCATGATCAGTACTGGCAACATTGTGGGGTGGCAGATTTTGGTATTTCTGTTTGTATTATCAACTGTCAAACAGGGAATAGAGTCCTCCAGAAAGCTGGCGTGCTGATAGTCTGCTCTTGTCCTGTGCCACAGGAATATTTTCTGTGGCTTCTAGTAGGAAGTTTATTACGGAGCATGAAGTGCTGTGTGGTACGATGGCTTTTCTGGGTACCTTCTTGCACTAAATAATCATCTGTGGGGTTGCCTGGAACAGACGACTCAAATGATCTCTTCCTCCATATTCGGGAGTACCAGGTGAAGTCCTGAGTCAAGGGCATTTGAGTGTACAGGAAAAATGCCTTGCTTAGGCAGGAGGAAATGTTGATTAAATGTTTAGAAAAGATTGTGTGAAGACTGTTCTTTGGTTATGGTCAGGTTACTGACTCAAGCCAGACCTTGCAATGACGTATGGGCTGAATTTTGTTCTGATATTGAACTAAGTGGTCTCCTAGCAGGTGAGGAGGTGTTTCTACGTGTTTTGGGCTTTGATTTTGTGGTTCCCCCTGCCCCTGATCCTTTGTTCTTCATGAGTTAGCCTGTGGGGGCTTATTTATGGGAAACACAGATGCTTCCTAAGACCCATCTTGGGTAGGGAATATCACTTCCACATCCCAGTGGCTCCCCAGTTAGTCATCCTTGTGAGATGGGGTGCTGAAAGAGGTGACAGCAGAGTGGTTTCCATGTCTGTTAGCAGGATTTGAAGGTCTCAGATGGAAAGCTGACCAGGTCAGAACGTAGCTTCCTACCACACTTACTTTTTTTTTTTTTTTTTTTAAATGTGTGTGGAAGTGGTTGTCTACATTTGTTTTTGCAGTGAAATACTATGAAAAAGAAACAAAACTCTTGAGTTTTCTCCCCTATTCATTTGCTTGCTGCTTGTCTTTTCCTAACACCCCTTCCTCCCCAGCTTTATTTATCTCTTGATTTTGGAGAAAAAAAAGTTCAGGTGCTAATGGGCTCTAATTCTTTTTATTTGATTATACATGGAAATCATTAATAAAGAGTCTGGTTAGTCTTATTTCCTCATGTTTTACTCTTCTAGCTCTTGGGATGTCACCATTACTGTAGTTCTTCAGAGTGGCTTCTTGTCTAGGTCTGAATTTCTGGAAGCAAGTTTGTTTATCTCCCTGTGCTTTTGCAACAATGGTTCAGGGGAGTGAGGAGCTGGTGTCACTTCATAATGGTAAAATCATTTGCCTCTCCAGTCTGATTAGAGTAAGGAACCAGTGTTCATGGGGGAGCAGACTTCAATGGTGATAGTTCTAGCTGAAGATGAATAAAGTGCTTGGGGAAGTAATTTAACAATTAAGTAATTTTATGATAGACTGTTATAGCATGACATTAATAAACAGCATGAGCTTGACATACAGTAGTAGGAAAAACGACTGATTCGTAATGCTGTTATATGTTACAAGTCTAAGGATATGTCAAAATAATGTTTTCTGGCAGGAAGAAACACAAAGATCTCCTGTAGTTCATGGTGTAAGTAAAAAGATGATGCTCATAGAAAACTGTGAGGCAATGAAAAGTTTTTGTAAGGCATTAAATGAGGAAGTGAAGTGAACTCTTACCCTATGAATATGGCTCCTGCTGGAGGAGAAGCACAATCTAAATGAATAAACTTCAAAGTAATCAAAATACTTTTACGTTTTCAAACGTGTCTGAAAGTTCAGAGTTGCTGATGCCTTGGATTTTTCGTTGAAAGTATTTAAGGTGGTATGTTTTTAGGGAAGAAACAGTTGAAGGCAAGTAATTGAGTGAGAGAGATACAATGAAGTGAGTGGGAGAGAGATGTGACACAATTGAACACATTTAGGGGTTGATTCTTTTTGCTCTCTCCCTGGAGCACAAAGCTTGCAACTCAGGTCTTTGTAAGCATATAAAACTCTTGTCCCTCTTACAAAAAAAAATTAAAATAATTTTATATGCTGTGTGTAGCCCTAGTAAATTTGGGCATGTAAATTTTTATGTGCATACAGTTTTCTAGACTAGGTCTTAGACTGTAAATTCTTTCTGATTACATCTGCTTGAGTGTATATAACACCAGAAATTACCATTCTCTATATGCAGTGAAGGTTGTGAGGCTGTGTTATCTTATGCTTACTGATAGGAAATTAGTATTATTGTATGCAAATTTAGTATCATTACCCAATTTATGGGTAATAACATCTGCCTGGATAGACCTAATACAGATCCTGTTTTATAGAAATGGCACGCACCTTCCCTTTTTATTTCTGTTTCCTCTCGGACAGAAGTGCTTTCCTGTCTTATTTTATGCCAGGTGCTGCTTCCTTGTCCTCATGTCAGTGTGGCATTGGCCTTACAGCAATCCTTTGTGTTTACCCTGTTTCCTGATGTTTATATGTTCACAAAGGTCTCTCTCGCTGGCTGCGTTTGGCTTATTTTCAAGAGGGATGTCCATAATGCTGTCCAGGCTTCTGCTTAAGGAATAAGCAGATATAAGGCCTGCCTTGATTTTTCTTTGCTTCTTGCCTTTGCTGACATGCTTTCCATACAAAACGAGGCCCTGTCTGGACTTGAGGTGTTTCAGCCACTTTGAACTCCCACCTCTTCATTTTTTTCCTTCTTTATTTAGTCCAAGTGGCTTCTGAGGTGTCAACAAAACCTGCTGTTTTTTAAAATCTTTTCTGATGTAATATTTCTTTTCCCCATCTTGCCAACTATTTCTGCTTTGTCGCCTTCATCCCTTCTATGAATTTGACACCTTCGTAATTTAATCTCCCAGTCAATGTCTTGCTTTACTCGCGTCTCGAGCATGCCAATTACATTACACTTCTCCCTTACCACATGTGCTTCTAATTCACTCTATTGTCACATACCAACTCCAAGCGTTGCTACGGATCATGTTTATGGTTCAATCCTTCCTTGTTCGCTGCAAGGAGGGGGAAGTAGTAAGACGTAGTTCATTCACCCTCCCTCTGTTACCAGTGTGGGATGCTTCCTGGTGAACTGAAGAGGGTTGTATGACAAATATTTTTTTGCTAATGACCTTCACAGGGGAAAACAATCTTCCAGCTAGGAGTCTTTAATAATGGGATCAGATGTGCCAACATGTTTGGGTGCAAAAACGTAATCCGAAGTTGAAGGTTGTATTCTTTTAATGCTGACTTCTGCCATTACTTACAGTGTTATGTTCTACTGTTTGCACCAGTTGGCTGCTACAAAACAGCTGGCCATGCTGCATGGCTGCTGCTGTAAGCTGCTTTTTGAGAAGGGGAAGCAGGGTGCAAAAGATGAGGCTGCCTCTCCTGCCCTTGTTGTTAATGCAAGTTGTTCCACGTGTAGCAGAGTTGGCGAAACCAGTTTCTTACGGATTTGTTTCCAATAGCTGGGATCGCTGGTACGTAAGAGTGAACTGTGAGCGGTATATAATAAAGGCTGCAGCGTGAGTTCATCCCTCTCAGTCATGAAATAATCTCTCTTCTGTCTGGACATGTGTTTTCATGACTTGCAGGACAGACAGTTTCAGATAAATTCGATAGAGGTGTAGCAATGAATGACACAGGTTGTTGGGTGGAGCAAACAGACTTTGTGGTTGCTTAAACCTTGTTTCCCTAAGAAAACAAGCCTAAAATCAAATGCCTCTCGGTGTGGGAGGACATATGAAAAATATTTGCATAAGGAATCTACAGTCCCCTAATTGTGGCATTTTCCATGTCTCTCGAAACCATTTAAAAAGCTCCTGTAACCGCCAGCTCTGTGGCTGTGGCATACCGGCTGGTATTTCTGGCCAGCGTGGCTGCTCTGGCTGACATGGAGGTCAGGTTTCATTCACACAGCAGTATTACCCATCCTTGACAGCCTCTGGAATGATCCTGACTCTGGAAGCCTCTCTTGACTTCTGAGCTTTAGGCAATACCCCTGGAGAGCGAGGCCAAATCTATATCATGGTTCAGTTGGTGTGACTGCCAGTGTCTTGAATAACAGCTTTCTTGAGGTCACTCCAGTCTCCATGAACTAAAAATTGAGGAGAATAATTCAGGGGGTACAGGACCTGACCACGAAGGCCACAAAACGTACTGGGTAAATACTAGAGCTGGTCAGTGTGCTCTTCATGAGTAATAGCACATTAATAATACATATTGCACGTTAATAGCGCACATTTCTGTAGCTAACAATATAGATGAATGTGGCAGCTACCCCAGCTTTCTTCAGAGTTACAAGGTATTGAGTCTTCCGTGAAATGCTGTCCCATTAAGCTGATGGCAGTGTTGGATGTACCTTACAGGATGTATTTATTTTCTTACATAATTAGCACTCTCTTTCTGTGTCCTTCAGCAGTTGATTGCTTTCAACCTGGGGACTCTGCCTGTTAGGCTTGGGAGAATTCCCAGGTGTTATGCGTGTAAGAATATGGTTCTGAGAAGGTGTATTCATTTTTGAGAGTGTATCTTTTTTACTGCAGTAATAAATCTTAAGAGATAGCAAACAATGCTGATTTATATGCAACCAGATTAAAGTTTGGAAATAAGAACATAATTGGTGGCATGCCTGTCTCTTTTGATCATGTACAGTGTTCAGCTTAGGTAATGACAGGCTTATCTCTGTATTTGAAAGCCAATGCCATGTTGCATTTACAGCTTAATACAAATAAGCAGAATTCTTTTGTGCTTCACTGAGTGAGCATAATTGCTGGCAGATGTGTTTTAGGTTAGCATTCCCAAATTGCTCACTATTTACAGAGTTCCCCTGAAGCCACACTGCGGCACAAGCCTCAGGTTCGGTGATGGGAGGGTGAAGGCTACACCACTGTAATACGAACAGGCAGCGGAGTCAAGACTTTTCCTCCCTAGAAAAGCCAACGTTGCAATACACCTAGTGTCCCTCAACGCTGGCAGGCAGCCTAGATGTTCCTCATGTGAAAATGCAGCTTTGACAGTTTCTTCTATGACTTGATCATCCAGATGCTAGTCTGGTTTACTCTCGATGCCATGCTAGTGTATTTTTGGTAGTTCAGGATTACAGTAAAGTTTACAGCCTGTCATTCTGTTGTTCCACAAACCCTTTCCTGTTCTGCGATGTCACATCTTACATTAAAGTGTGGCTGTAAGAAAATCCCGTCATTTTCATTAAAACACTGCACAGGAAGAGGTCTGATCTATCGGCTTGAGTAAAGACATTGTTCCCCCGTCATGTACTTGATACAAGAGAAGTCTGAAGAAATCTGTATATTTTTATACACCAGATATCTAGGATAAGGACTGTAAAAATACCTCATTTGAGTTGAATGCTATCAGCTCCCTCTGAACGTTTTGACAAAATTGGGTGCTATAGTTCTTGCATGTCTAAAACTGCTCAAACATCTTTTCACCATCCTTCATTCCTCCTAAGCCTTCCAGCTCTTGGCGGGAGCAGAATTGGGAGTGCCAGAGTACTAACACTGAAAAGGAGGACTAGGTCTCTGGGGGTAAGATAGCTTAACCCTTTCCTGAGCTGCCCACGGTGTCACAGAATAGCCTGTATCCCTGGATAAAAAAAATCTCCAATTCTTTAATATTCAAGACCCCAATTTGAACCTGAGCCCACAGGGAGCACAGGCAATATGGAAGCAAAACTGCATCATGAGTAGTTTTGAGGGTGAAGGCATTCTCATCAGGCTGGGTTCGTATGAAGTCAGTATATAACTACGGCTGCTTAATTTCTAAGACAGTTGGTGAAAGTACCCTAAAATAGGTTGATTTCACAAGTGAAACGGTGTTCTGTGACCAAGCTGTGGAAGCTCTCCCGCTTAGTTTGCGGCTTCCTCAGATGTAGTCGTGCCAAAGCTGGGTCGAGTCTCATTCCTTTAGAAACCTTGCCTGGGACAGAGGTAGAGAGAAATGGCCACCGTTTGAATTTTCAGAGCAGTGCCTTGCACAAAAAGTGTGCTGGGGTTCGTTCTGCAGTAAAAACAAGATTAGCTGGATTAATAGCACAGTTCTTCAGGAGAGAGGATAATGGATATATGCATCAACCAAGGAAAGATCCATATGTGTCGATCTTATATATAAATATGCAAGCTGGAAGAGTAATAAGAAGAACTTGCTTAACATATTTGTGTTAGAGATGAAATACTCTGAGCTTGGGGACAAATTGGATGTAGGTCTTGTCAGTATACCAATGTATCAGGCTGCCTCTGAAAGCACAGCTTTTCTGTGAGGAATTGCTTGCATTTCTGTAATGTTGGCCCATGGTGATGCAAATAGCCCAAAGAAATACAGACGTATTCTGTAAGTTTTCATACAAAATGGGGCATTTTCTTTACTATGAAGAACAGTACACCTTCTTTCAGCTGCTGAAGCTGAGCCCTTCAATGTCAAGTACAAGTCTGAAACAACTTTTTATGGTTGACTTGTAAACTGCAGGAGATGCTTCTAATCATAGTGGCGCTCTCTGGTTTAGGCAGACACAACGTGAAATTTGCTGCTATAAATAGAGTTCTTCCACACTTGTTTTCATAAGGATGATGTTGCATGCAAAGCTTAACCTCAGCATCAGTTTGGAAAAAAATAACTGTGGTGCTTAGCTGCTGAGGGCAACCTTAGCTTTTTTACAATTGATAGTTATTTCCCAGCTTTATTACATCACCTCCATTGGTGCTGCAAGATTAATATAGGAAATTCTGTGCAAATACGCTCAATCAAGAAGCCATTGTGTCACCGTGAGCTCTTAAAGATGTTCATTGCAATGCAGCATAATTGGCAAGGTCACCATGGAACAAACCTCCGTGATTTATAAGTTACAAATATGAAGTCTTTAGGAAAGTTGGAGTACTTTACAGGTCACCTTTATTTTTCCTACCACAGATGCCTTGCCTCACAGGATTCCTTTATGTCACTAGTATTATTGACGTGAATAAAGAAGTCACTGTACGTTTAGCTGAGTAGAATATTTGATATAGTTTGGGGGGGTTTGCCTCAAAAGAGGGAAATTGAAGAAGCACCAAATAAAATACGAATGCTTAATTAAAATGAATGGGGGTGTAAATTTTGCTGGAAAGAATGCATTTAATCAACAGACAGCACAGAGAGCTGGGATTTATTTCTGTTGTAGTAAAATTACACATCTTCCCCAGGATGTGTTGCCATTGTGCTGGTGGCAGTATACAATGTACAGGATGAAACAGTGCTCGCCTGGAAGAGCGTACTGTCTGACTGGAAAAGAGCAGGAGAACAGAGGTGATGGTATTTACACTTGAAAAATAGGAAGCCGAGGCCTGGAAGAGGTAAATGAATTAGCCAAAGTTAAACAGAAAGTTTGTAGTCAACGAGAGAACTGGGAGCAGATCACCTGCATCTCAGCCAAGGCTTTGGCCAAAAGCTCATTCTCCTTCTTGATAAATGCACTTTTATTGGTAGTAGAACAAAACATAACTTTTCATTTACGTAAGATATATTTTCATTCTTTTTAGGAATTGAATAAATCAGAATTTAATAATGAGCGCACAGAAATTCATCCCATGCTCTTGCAAAATTTTCCTTCAGTCCCCTCACTACCAAATTCAGTTTTTGAGTTCTGTAAATCATTCTTAGAATTGGCAGTCAGTAGAAATGGGGTGAGAAATGTACCACCACCTTCTTCAGGTTGTAAAAGAAACAGCCCATGGAGAAAGCCGGGACAGGGAGAATTCAGAGCACTGCGATGATGCCAGCCAGCTCCTTAGACACCAGGATATCTAACTGTCTGTTTTGAACTTAGCTCCTTTCCTTTTGAAATTCCAGGTACTGATTATTGAGCAGATCTGCTCATTTCAGCAGATCTGCTGAAAATTCTGTATTAATAATTTGCTTTTATCTTGAAACCAACTTCTTGCAAAAAAAGCATCACGTTTTCACCAGCTCTAGAGTTGATTGAAATATGCAAACTAAAAACCGTCCGTGTTAGAACTTGTGGAAACTTGAAACTGTTGTGAGCGTTGAGAATTTTTGAAAACGTGTGGCTTCTTCTACTTCGTATCATACAATTGAGGATTTTTCTGATTTTTTTTTTTTTTTTTTTAAAGTAATGACTTCTATTTCTGATGGCTATTGCAAATAGCTATGTTGTAGTTTTGGCCAAGTTTGTCAAAGACCCCAGACTTACAAACACAGTCTGCAATTTAAACGTATATAAGAAGGTTCAAATACTTCTGTACCATATTCCTAGAAAAACAGACCTAGCAAAGCCAGTATGAAATTTTAGTCTTAAATATATTATAAGTGCTGCTGGTAATGCTGCCTGTAATTAAGCTTGCCTCACATTTCCCATTATAAGACCCTGTTTTCAGTGGCATATAACTTTGCCAAATTTTAACTGTTTGGGCTGAAACTTTCCATGCTGAATGTCTGCCTCAGATGAATTGTTTGGAAAGCTTCAACAAAAAATGGTTTCACCATTTCTGGGAATGAAATTAAGAGAAAAATATTTTCTTTTGCCCATGCAAACTTAATTCTGGCATTTCCTAAGTTTTGAGTGCTTGGGTCTGTAGCCTTGATGTTTTTGTATATGTATGTTTACATTTACTTCAGGAAAGGAAAGTTTATAAAATAATGCCTACATGGATATATTTGGATAGCTAGAGAACTTTTAACTTGACATGAAAACTGTAAATAATTTACTTAGGTTGGAAACAATCTAATTACATTGATTTATTGTTTGTCCTTGGGCAAATTGCTCGAAGCCTGATTTCAACAGGCCCATCTTTCTTAAGGGACTGCTGGACTATGGATTAGTTTTAAGATTGGTCTCTCAATCTAACTCTTATTTCAGTTCTTAGATACGAAGTATGGCTGATGCTCTCCTCCTCCACAGTTTGCTGCCAGGCTGAATTAAAGTTTACGGGGCATTTTGATTTGAGTTGTTGGAATACACCCCGATGTCACCCAAGTCACCCAAATCTATTTCAGTAGCAGGCTTGATCTTTAGCTGCTGGAAGTGAGGTTGTCTTCTGCACTACCCTGTGTGTCTCCAGATACTGAGACCATCCAGAAACCTAATTTTAGTTGGATCTCTGATGATTTCTAATAGCCAAAATTTGACTTGCTATTCCCTAAGCCTCTTGCTTCTCCAGAGAAAGAAGTTAAAGGAATATCCCAAAGCTTGGACTTAATAAAATGGGAAGGAAAGAGAAACTGTAATAAGCACTCAAAATGCTTTGGAAAAAGATTGGTTTTTTCTAGATGCATATAAAATGGAGAGGAGAGGTGAGATGTCAGCCACCATTACTGCATGTACAATAGTGCAGTTTTGTTCTGCTGCCTGCAAACTCCTTAAACAAGGAGGGATGAACTCTCTTGCTTTTGAAAGACAGCTTAGCTGTTGTTTCTGCTTATTGTGAAAGGATGTTGATATCTATCCTGAAAGAAGGACACTATTGGGAAATACTGCCTGTATCAACAGCAGACCCATGCTTCAGAAATTGCCATGTGATGCCAGAGTCCTCAAAAACTGCTGTCCCATACACAGGTTATTTAGATACACGGCTACTGGTGATGGAAACTTTAGGATATCTTCATGTTTTGTGGCTTTTACCATAGATGATTGTTCATTGTTTGTTTGTCATTGCTCACTTATCCAAAATATTTCAGAGAACTGTGTCTTCCACCAAAGCAAAGTTTGTCATTGAGGCTTGGTCGGATTCCTTCATATTTTAAATCGAGAGTTTTGCTGGCTTACATTTGGGAAATGGCAAAAATCCCAGGAGTATTTTGTATCGTGGCTTCTAGGAACCACAGCAGACTGCTGGGACCATTTCCATTAGCCTGGGCTACGGAAGAAGAGTCTTTGAAGTTCTTACAGTTTAGGGAGGGACGCAAAGGGTGAAGACCATGAGACACAGACGTGAAAAGCCTTGTTCGGTGCTATGTTAACTGGTCATGGCAGGGATGGGACCCTCCCCACCACCCTCCTTTTGCTGTGGACTGAAGAGACCTAGCTGGTACACAGAGGGTGTTTGTAGAAAAGCATTGGGTGGATAGTTGTTCGACTTATTGAATAAATTTGAACAAAACCACAGTTGGTTAGTTTCACTAACAACAGGCGAAAACAAAAAATAGTTTGGAGAATGCAGTTGTGTGTGTGTATGGCTTCATCCTGCGGAGCAGAGAGATGCTGGGGCTCCTGGGTGCTTGCTGTTTTGGAAGCTGTTCAGAGACTGACAGTGTAACCCCTGACAGGTCAGATGATCTAGTTATGTGTGGACACAGTTATTTTAGTGGTACCCTCAAGGTAACCTCTGGTTTTGTTGCATATTTGACTTTAATTACTGGATAGAATTTTTTTATGGAAAAAAATGTTTCTGGTTGAAGTATTTGTGAAGTAATTAAGATGGATTTTTTTTTTGTTTTTGTTTTTGAAGAGGAGAGTTGTTGGGGAATCAGACAGGTGTGTAAATTATATCATTTGTTGTGTTAACATTATTATTGCCAGGGGTTTTTAGTTGCACAGCCCAGGAAATTCTTTTGGGGGGGGGGGGAAAAAAACGGTGCCAGCTTGATACATTTTTCTGTATTATTGGCAAGAGCTGTGACAACAATGAAATCACTTTCTGTCCCTGTGCTGCAGGCCTAAGGCAAGACTTTCTTCCTTTCACAGCTTCTTGTGTACTTAGCTCTAAGTAAAATTAACTCTAAATAAATGTAGTTTGATCAAAAGAACATGCATCTCTGTAAATTACCTTAACTCCCTCCTGAGGCTAATAACGGCTGCCCTCAGACAGAATCGGTGCAGTCCTCCGTCTTCTAATGGTGGCCATTTTCCATTAAAAAAAGACTTTGCTCCAGCCTATCAAGGAAGGAATTACCAGAGGACTATAAACTGCATTCCCACTTCAAAGGCTTTTGAGCTAACTTGGATTAGACTCCCGTCTTGAATGCTCTCCTGTGGAAGGGCTCTATCCAGCAGCTAACAAGCTTGGCCCCATTATGTCTCTGAACTCGGTCCCTCAAAGATGGGAGTGGTGGTATATACCGAAGGGGAAGTTGTTTGCATAGCATTTCTCTTGAAATGTTGTCTCCGTCTCACTCTGTTCCTAAACCACGTGTGCATTCTTTCTAATTACATTTCAATGGATGTGGTATTTTCCTTCGCTTCCTCTCCTGAAGGAGTGTTGACGTGCTATTAAACAGCTGCTTTGTTCTGCTCCAGAGATGGGTGCCCTTTTGGTGTGGCTGAAATAACTCCTGCCAGCCTACATCTTGTAGGAAGCTGTTGGGGTTGCTCAGGACCAAGTTCACAGAGCAGCAGTGTGTCTGTGCGGCAGGTGAGCTGGAAAGGTACTTTGTCGTGTACGTGGGGTTACACGTCCAACGTGTATCTGTTACCGCTGTCGGAACTTGTTGTACAGCTTTTGTTCTCAATTCAACAAAATACTGAAGCAATTCTATACCTTTACTTATTGAAGCTCAAATATGTAACTAAAAACCTGTTGTACTGAATAAGACCCTTAAGAAATTAGGCTTTCTTCAAGAATATTTCTTGGAATGAGTATGACAGGGAAGTCAGCTTCATAGTAATTGTATATACCAGTGGTCTGCATACATTGTAGTCCTTGCTTTCCTTTCCTACCTGCTACGTCCTTTGTAGGCTCAGCACAAAAATGATCTTTCACTCTTATTTCTATGGTTATCCAAGTCTGGAATACTGCCATAATGTAAATGATGTCTACAGTCTTGATGGGCTTCCAATTAATGTCCTGCTTCTGCAGTTGAATCTTTTGAGGAGTATCTCTGTTGATCACACAACATCCTTTTGGGAAACTGGCTACCGAGAGTGTATTAATAGGGGAGTTTACAATATTCTATCAAGGCAATGATTTAACACTAAATAAAAAGTGTTCCTATATTAAAATTAAAGTAGTGTCATGTTTTGAGTTTTACAGTGTACTTAAGTGCTGCTATGATCTTTTTGATTACCATCATACCAAAGATCACACAAGAAAGAAGGCACTGCAGAAGTTGAAGATGGGTTAAAGGTGGGCATCATGTGCTGATTTCCCCAGAAGACTCTCCTTCAGTGTGTGGAGAACTAATTTCAATATTCATCTATTTTCATTGTGACATAATTACTCAGTAATTTAGTTGCTTCGTTCAGTTTATAATTTGTTAAATTGTTTTGGATTATGCTTCCAGAAGGGGAGGGGAAAACCTGAATTAAAGTATATGAGGGAAAAAAGTATTGGGATCTAAAACAAAAAAGAAAAATATGAATCAAGAAATAATTGTGTTTATAAAGGGTTTGAAGAAGCTCTTCCCTGCTGCTGTGATCCAGTGCTGTTGTGAACTTCAGGGTTTCTTCTGGTGTGAAGATACCGACAGTGGTTTTGACAGGCTGCAGTGGTGAGATCTGGGCCGCTTTGGTAGAAGTCCTGCTGACTTTCCGAGGTCAGGATCTTTCTTTCCTAACGCTGTCAGTTTCTCCTCTTGGTTCCTCAAAAACTTGCACCGGTTAGTCTCAGAAAAGTGTTTTCTCAGGCAGTCACTCTCTGCTGCATGAATCCGACTGCTCCCAAACATTGCCAGAATTCCCATGAGATTGATGATGTTTGCCAGGCGTTGGCTGATGTTGTGATGTTGATCAAACCCGTGACAATGTTTATATTATCTGTCAAGTGGTTCACCTTGTTTAATAACATCTGCTAAACGTTTTGGGATGTTAATGTGTTGACCAAGGACCCGAGGAGTTCTGCAGTATACACCAGCTGGTTGGCCATGTTTGCGGTGTCCACCGTGTGGTACAGCTCGCCTATGGGCATGTCTTTATTTCTGATGCTACTCCAGACTCTGTGAGATTACTCGCATGGGATTATACCAGTGACGGGTTTGGTACGAAACGTCTGTAGAGATTGTGATGTCTGTAGGGAAGTTCTCTCTAGGTAGGGGATTTTTTCCCTTCTGGTAAAGCTAAATAGCTGTTAATTAATCCCTGAATTGGTGTGTCACTTTGTTTTTGAAAGGATTGACTGCCCTTTTACTTAAAGTATTGAACTCAACCTTGGGACCTGTAAAATTAACTTGTGTGTTTTCTTCAACCTTGATTAAATTGCTTTAACTCTTTGTGCCTCACTTCTTTTCCATATGCATTAGAGACTCTTAAGACCTTCAGAACATAGTTTCTATCGTTTGTATAGTGCCAAGTGTGGTGGAGTCCTGGCTGAAGTTATATTCTCTGGAAGCTACCCATACTTCACGTATTCAGCCTCCAGCACACGCTTTCTACTCTGAGCTGGTTGGTGTAGAGAAACACTGTGCACCGTTAGTTTTGTGTAAATAATTCCTGTGCCTTACGGAGCTTGTACAGCAATTTAAGACCCTTGTGACCCTTTTTATATAAAAACATTATTACAATCTATAAGGATACTAATGCTGACTTTAGTCACATTGAGCCCAGAGGTAGAAGTCACGCCAGTAAGCAGGGGAAAAACGGGTATGAGATTTCAGTCAACTAGGAGAACAGCAAAACTGTCTTTTTTTAATAGCTATTATACAGTATCTGGCCACACATGCTGTGTGTGAAGTATAATATAAATATAATCCTTGTGCATATCTCACAGCAGAATGATACTCAGTGTGGTGTGAAACCTTCAGAGATCTTCATCTTTCTAGATGTGCCGATTGGGGTAGGTTCATTAGGCTTCAAGATATGCTAGTATACAGCAGAAGGTGCTTGTATGAAACAAGCTTTCCATTAAATATATAGAGAAATATCTAACTTGGGGAATAGCACCATTGTTCTGAAATCTAGCATTCTAGCTCTGGTCTGCTTTAAGAAATGGCGGTGTCCCGTCAAGGTGAATGTGAATTACACACACATGTCTGACAGTGGAAACTTGTTCTCAAGTTTTCTGGCAGCATCTCCTGAGTATATGAATCTTAACTCAATCTTTTTTCCATAAGTGGGAAATACTATTTCATTCTTTCAGGTTTCTTTTGTTGTATGTAAAGCTGTGTTTTCAATTTCATAACTTCCTTCTTAAATTCTCAAAAAAGAGCAAAACAAGCGAACAGTAGCTTTCAGGATCACTTTTTTTTTTTTTCTCCTGAGGGCTTTTTTCTTGACTGAAAGCTTCTGAAACTTATTTTGTTGCAAGCACTGGGGCCTGATTTTTCAGCTTTTTCGTAGTCATGTATTTTTAGGCTATTAATTTCTTGGGTACAAATCTTTGCAAGTGCAATTTATTAGATGCCTGAGGAATGGATTGCACCTAGAAATCATGTACTTTAGCCATGCAGGTGATGAAAATTTGTCTAAAACCTAGCCTACCATGCCATCATTCAGTAGCTGGACAGAAGCCCGCCTACCTCCTCACTGGGCAGCAGCTCCTCATAGGAAACTGCAAGAGTCAGAACATGCCTTTGATCCTTCATTTCTTCTGCAAGTGAGAAGTAATGCTTTGGATGTAAAATACATTGCTTGAAGAACAGCACAAAATGCTTCACAATATTTAATAATTTGTTGTGGGAGGAAAAGTGAGAACAGAGATCATTGTGGCGGTAACTCTTGACTGCACTAATTTAATTTTTCGTAGTCTTTGACTTACTGTTCCAGGGACCGTCTGATAGTCCCGTTTGTATGGAGGAAAAACGTATTGGTTGTGCCAGGGGCACGAGATGTATAATTAGGTTTAAAAATGCAGTATCCTTCCTCTCTGTAAAGCTGCTGCTGATACCCTGTCCCAGTTTCTTGGTTCCCAGTTCAGAGTGCGTTACCAGGTCTTGCTCTGACGCACCAATTTACTCCCAATAACTGCTTTATTGGGTTTATAAACTATTTTTCTTAACTCCATAAAACTAGGGCTTGACTTACAGGGTGCTGGTTTTACAGTTTTAGAGCTTGTGCAACATAAAAAAAATGACATTTTTACCATGACATCCTCATTTTACATGAGCTGCAATGCCTTACGTAGCACAACTGCAAGGTTCCTTCTGAAAGTAACGATCCCCAGCTCATACCTGTGAAAGACTTAAAGCAAGTATTTAGGCATTGCTGGGATCCATGACATAATAAGAAAAACTTTCAACTTTGCTGACAGCAGTCTTTTCTTTGGCTCTTGAAATGCAGGAGATAGAGGTAAGAACTGATGGAACCGGCCTATTCCTCCCCCTCCCACGAGAGCTCTGTAGAATTCAGCAGCTCGGAAATGGCAGCAGCGCGTTGCAACCCAGCGGTGCTTTTGCTTTGCACGAGTGTGCTCTGAATGGTGCTGCCGTGCGTCTCAGCTGGCAGCCTAAGGTAGCTCTGCTCTCTGGGCCACAGAGAGCAAATTACTGCAAATTCCAAAATTACTGGAAATTTTACCTGCTGCTTCTGTTGTTTTGTAATTGTGCATTTCCTCTGGTGAGAGGAGAACTGTTGGGTTAATTTCTTTCTTGCATAGTAGCAGGTATTTGTTCACTGCCTACCTTTTTCTTACAGGAAAAACAAGCGAAAGGTGGTAATAGTGAGCTGGAAAGTCAGCCTCTGATCTCCAGCTAAAAGCTGGTCATCAAAAACGCTACGTACGGAATTTGCAATGCTGCGTGCCTGCTGTTGGTAGAAACAAGAGGTGAAAAACTCGCTTTGGAAAGCATCAAACTAATTTCGAGCTCAACAATTTCAGTAGGAATCTGGGTGTGTAGTCCTAAAACGGTAATGCTCTCTAAGGCGGTCTAATAAAAGATGCTTACGTCTCCCTGCAAACTTTGCTTCCGCGGTTCCCTAGAAGGATTCAGCAGCGCTGCTAATAGAATGCATCAGGCTTAACAAATTACTTTCACTGCATCAGGTGGGTGCAGAATGGCAGCTGCGTTCCCGAGGGACCATCGCATTGCATTGACGGTTGAAACTTGGCCTCTAAAAAAAGCACAAATTGTACCTGGCGTTGATAGATTGAAGACACAGTCATCTTGACAAACTTTCGGGCTGCTAACATGAGGAATGGGCCTAACTGTTTTTTAATCACAGATTTTTAAAAAGAATCCTAGAAATATATTACATTGGCTTACATTGTTGACATAAAGAGATTTTGTCCATTATAAAGAAAGAAGCTTAAACTGCAAAGCTGATCTTGAACTTTAGTTTAGATTTAGAAAAGGATTTCTTTTTATTATTTTTTAAAAGAAAAATAATGTGGGATAATAGAGAGCACTATAAAAATGCAAAGACTAAAAAACAGCAATCTCGTAAGAGTAGGAAATGTCTGCTAGGAAATACTTTTCAGCTCAACTTGAGATGTCATGTCCTTAACTTAAGGCAGACATTTAACATGAAATGATGCAAAAGGTCCTTGCTTTCATGTTTACTTAGAGGTGCTCCTTGCTGAAACTGCTGCTCCCATTCTTTCATCTAAATCCAGGCGGCAGCTTACTCAGATCATGGAGTATTTTCAACCTCAGTAATTCATCTTGCCCTTCTCAAACAGAGGAGGAGGTCCCGTGCTCTGGCCATCTCCTGTTTTGCAGAGCGCAGTGGATGTTGCTGAGATGTCCGGTGAGGAGGCTGGGTGGAGCAGGACAGGCTTCCCGAGCAAATGGGCGTTTCCCATCTGTTCAAAGGTTTGGCTTTTCTCCTGATGGAAATCCCTTGCATTGCAATGCAATCCAATCCGGTGCATAACTGTCTTTGCAGTTGGAAAGCTTTTTCTAGTTTACATCTTTATGATTCTCAGTAGCTTTATCTTGTCATTTTGAGAAAAACTGCAATGTAAATGGAACCCTCTTTTAGGAGTCAGCAATTTGTTTTAATGAAACTGACTTTAGCGTATATCTGACAAATATTTCTGCTTTTACTGATGTGATTCTGCTGTATTTCCACATTCTGCATGCTACTTGAATATCCAAAGTGAAAGCAAAGTAGATAATTTGTTTTATCCTGTAAGTACTTGAAGACTAATACAGTGTCTCTTAGTCTTTTTTGTTCTAAACAACTTCAGTTTTTCTGGTGTTTCTTCAGACACTGTTTCTGACATGTCTGTTCATTATATAGTCTTGCAGTTTTATATTTTTGAGGAGGAGTTTTCAAAGCAGTATATAGTATCTGAGCTGAGATCTGTCTGATGCTGAATGCAGTACATGTCTCTCACTCTACCTTTTCATTTATATGTACATTTTTCTCTGCACTATGGTGTTGCTGCCTGATGTTCAGGTTCTTGGCTTGTAATTCCACTATTTGTATGTTTGGTATCAGGCACGAGGTATTCCCAGTTTCTGGTTTCTGCAACTGATTATTCTTGACTCAGATTAAATCTTGCGTTTTTCCATATTCAGTTGAATCCCTTTTTTTCCCTTCCCCAAACCATTTCTACAATTTTTCTCTCCACTTTGCATAGTAATCCTCTCCACTCCGTTTGCAATGCTGTCTGGGTTAGCATTAGCTGTGTGTTTAAGAAGCATACTACCTATTCCATCGTTTGAGTTATTTAAGAAAATACTGAATAAATCGTAGCTGGGACAGAACCAAGCAGAGCCTGGCTCAGCGCAGGAAACAGCAATACCAGCTTCGTCAGTTTGATTTTTGTTTTTTCCACCCAGCTTTGCACGTACATCGAGACGAAATGTCCTGAAAGGCAGCATCAAAGCATTACTACATCAGGATACTCCTGCTCCTGTCCTTGTCGCCCCGTCTACCGCTTTTGATAATTTAGGGCATAAACGACATCTGCTGCTTTTCCCCAGTCTACGTAACCTGTCTGTCTGCTGTTGAAGGAAGTCGACTGCTCTGACGTGGTTTGCTCTCGAGAAACCCATGTTGGCTATCAGTCATCTCTGTCTCTTGCTTAAAATGTTTGTGTAATGATTTGTTGCAGCATTTTTCCAAGAACTGAAGCTAAGTGAAAAGGCAATTGCAGCAGTCTCTGAAGCTTTCAGATGCTAAGCGTACCCTATGATGCGATGCACCTGGGGCAGTTCAGCTGTAACAGTGGATCCGTTTATGTGCCCTCTAACTCTTCTTTCCCAACGCTAACGTGAAATTGTACCTATTTGATGCTGGGTTGTCCGACTCCGCCATTATTACCTTCTCAAACTGGTCACTTGGGTTTTGTGGGGAATACATCTAATTAGCTAAACCATGTTCCAGATAACAGAGTCTCCAGCAAAACGCTGGGACTAATAGGAGGCATTTACTGTGTAACATGAAGTGTACAGAACTTACTGTAAGTTTATCTAGTGCAGCTTTTGGCCTTTTGTCACTGCGTGTTATCGTTGTTTTGTGTTTAAAAACAAAAGTTACAAATAGTGACAAAATGGTTTTGTTAATTAAAAATTGTTTTGTAGAATTAAATAGCCTTTCTTTCAAGGCTGTAGCAGTTCCTGACACCAGTCGGTGCCGTGTTTCTCTGCAGTGGTTGAAATATGTCAGGCAGGTGTTTCAAAAGTCCTTATGCTGCAGGGAAATATACTCTGATGTAATCTGCCTAATTTGACTCTTTGAATTACTTTCAAGAACACTTGCTGTTTGTAATGGAAATAGCTCACCAACCACTTCAGAGAGGACTTTGTAATGTGAGCTGGTAAAACTCTGCAGGTGTAGTGGGTTTTTTATTTTATTTAACATCTTAGGTTTGTTTACTTTAATGTGTTACTGAAAAAGTGACATAAAAGTGGTTTAACAAGTCATTTTTCATTTGAAAAATGTTTTTTTATTAACAAAGTTAACATCCAGTATTCTGCAACAGAGCTACCGACTCCAGGAAACCACATTTTGCCCAGGAGAGTATGTTTCCTGAGGCTGAAATTCCCCAAAGGCTTTTGTTTGGGATTGTACATACCTGAGGCGTTTTGGCATAAGCATCCATTAAAAAAATGGGAAATGGTGTTTTCCTTGCTAATTCTTGGCTACCGAATGGAGGTTACTGAAAGCCCTCTGTTTTACCAAAGCTCTGCTTTAATTTAATTTTTTCCCCCAATGTAAGTTTATGAATTAAACTGGGTTTGCCTCAGGAAAAAAATCCCGAGATGTCAGAGTTCACCATGTAAACTATGGAGTTAAGCAGCTGTACTTGACCAAAGGTTATATTTTTTGAGCAAATGGTCATTTAGAGAAGTAGAAAAAGAGTCTGTGATACTAACTTGAAAATGATGTTCAACACACAACGCCACGGTAGTAGCAACACGGAAACCCATTTAAGCTGTGAAGAAACCAGATGAAAACTGATAATGACCAGCCAGTATAGCCATCAGTTTCCAGTACTGCTTCATCGTGCCAGTGAAAATTTATTCCTGGTTTGATTAGTGTATTAGTTAACTTTATTGGCATGTACGCTGTTAAGGCTATGCTGCAGTAGAGAGAAAAACAAAATCACGTGTGCCATTTCAAGGAGGTGCTGTTTTACATGGTATTTAGTTGTGGGACTTAGCAGGGATAGCAGATTTCAGTAGATTTCTTTTTTTTTTTTTTTTTTTTTTAATGGGCCCTTACTATATTTAATAACTCGTATTGCTTTGAGTTGCTCTAAGTTCAAATATACAAATGCTAATGCAATCTTTCAAATGCCTGATTTTGCACGTACCAAGGTTCAGAGCACTTCTCGTAGGTATTGTGTCAGGTTCAGTAGTTGGTTTTAAACATCCATAAGGTGGTTATTGCAGAACTTAAAGCACAGCACTTGTTTTTCAGTCAAGGCTACCATTTGCCTTGCCAAGTCTGGAGCTTTAAATCAAAGCCATTTTTGAATTATCCAAGCACCAAAAAAAAAAAAAGGGAACTGAAAAATAAAGTTGACAGCTGTGAGGGTTTTTTTCCACATTCATCTACCTCAGAAACAGCTGAATGGATTTTATAAGACTTTCCAAAAATATCCCCCTCTACGCTAAGGGCAGAGTTAGTTAAACAGCAGAAAAACTTAGCAAATCTACCACAACTCACTTTCTGTTTTGACAACTCTTGTCCCTTCCTCATTTACCAATTGAGGTAATTTACCCAAGCGTGTTTTGTTTGTACTAGTATTTCAGGGATCGCTGCTCTCGGTGTAAGTATCTGTGTTTACAGAAAGGTTAGTTGCAATTCATTATTTTCCAGTGCAAGGAGCGTGGTGTTAATCGGAGGTCAAACCAGTGACTGGAGCAGTTGGGACTTGTGAACGTTTTTTTAGCTGAAGTTAAAACTTGAGGAGTGACCCACAGACTGAAACAAGTCTGACCAAAATACAAAGTGAACAACAGCAGTTGACGGAAAGTATTTGTAAAAAAAGTTAATTTCATTTTGTGAAAGAAAAAAAAAAATACTAATTTGCGAACATGATGCATAGAGGAGGAAGAATAGCTAATGTTTCCTGAAGAATAGTTCTGCCAGGTCCGATTGTGCCCAAATGAGAGGCGTTTCTGTCCCGTGAGTTAATTTAGTGGAAAGTTTACAAACGGGTCGCAATGAGAGTTCACACTTGCTTTGTATTTCAGTGACATTGCGTGGCGTGTAACAACTATTTTCATTTGACCCTTGTCCCTGTGAACCGTGTGTGCGCGCCCCAGGATTGCCACGGTAGTTGTAATTAAGCGGAATAAAGAGTTAACAGCAAACAGTGCCTCCATTGCATTCCCTTTGAATGAGCCGTAATGATTTTATGCTCTATAATATGACCACATAAGTGGGAAGCCATAATGAATTAGCTGGTGGTTGTTCCTGCAAGCGTGCATTTTATTACAATAGGCACATCTGGGGCGCACCTCGTGCTCTGCAGCATCCACGGAAAAGGACCTGCATTCCAAACCATAGCTGATTTTGACTTGTAAATCTATTTTTATGAGGTGTATGTGTGTGCCTGCCTCAGGAGAGTGAATGCTGTTTCCAAGTGGGCATTTGGATACCATATGCTTAGAAATGCTGGCTATTGCTCAGTAAAAGTGAAGTCCCTCTTCTTGGTAAATGCTGTAGACCTTCTTAGTGAAAGGTTTATCTCTCTAACGTACTTTGAGAAATGACGAGCGATAGATGAAAAGCTTGAGTTGCTGTCTGTGATCCGGTCTGAAATTTAAGCTGTTCAATAGGTCTTGAAACTAAGGTCCATAGCCATCTGAAGTATTATCTTTCCATGCATTCAATCAAAACCACCTTAATGTCAAGAAAAATATTCCTGTGTGGTTCAGGTGATGTGAATTGGGCCTCATATGGGTTTGGTGACTGTATGGCAGCCTTAGTATTTCATTTATAAATTTAATCTAATAGCTTCATTTGTAAAACAGAACTAAAGCTTGTCTTTAGTTTAGATTCGCCTTGATTAGGGACTGTGGTGTCTCAAAGCGAATGTCAAAGCGTGGTTCCTGGGAACATAAAAAGCTGGGGAGCATGAACTGCTGGGCAGTATTCTTTGCTTGGCAAAGTCTGTAGTAGATAATTTAATAGCTCCTGCCAACTGCCCCTAGAAAGATTCAACTGTTGTAAAGGGCATAAAGATGGTATCACAAAATTAATGGCATGAAAGAACCAGATTGTGGATGTAAAATTGGCATCACTAGGACCTGCAGTCTAGGACTGGTGCTTTTTTCCCTGGGGCTGATTTCATGTGTAAGGCCGAGCACTGAGCAGGCGTGCGATGGGACGGGGAGACGCCTGCCCTAATGCTCAGAGCAGGAAGTGTTTCTATGGGAGGTAATAGTGATGTGCTGGATTTGGGGGTGGGGAGATCTGCAAAATCCTCTAGCCTCGTTCGTCCCTCCCTTCTCTGTGTCCAAATTCATCCCCTAAAAAATTTTGTCCAGGCAGCTCCAAACTCCCAGTCTTTTGAAGATGCAGTGGCTCAGCAAAAGGCCGCCTGTTGCGACCCGCGGTGGGTCATGGACAGACGGTCCCCGGGGGTGCCCTGGGGTGAAGGCTCCAGTCTCAGACAGGTCCCCTGGGCTGGGGACAAGGAGGCAGTGAGGTGGCAGCTGCTGCTCATAAGAGTGAGCGTGAGGAGGGTGTTGACCCAGGGGCTGGTCTGTTCCTGTGCACTGGCCAGTTCAGGTGCTTTTTCTTAGGTAAGAGCCCTAGGCATATTTTCTTTCTCAGATACGGTTAAACCGGCTTATTGCACCTTACGGAACTAGGGTACTTGCCTCAGTGATGCCAACTCTCTCAATGGCAAGGCTTCCACTCCTTAACGTCACTGCCGATAAAGCAAGAAATTCAATCCAAATCTTAACTTCCATTAAGACGGAAGGAATCTCGTTCTTTCATTTGCTGGGGAGAACGTGACATGAGAGTAGCAGTAGTGTCTAGAAAGCAAAAAGCAAGGAAAAAAACCCCTAAACATACTCTGAATGCTTGGGGCTGGCAGAAGCATAGCTGATGCATGGGTTGAATTAACTCATTGTGGTTACCAGACATGTTGTACGAGTGCACGGAAGCTCAAGTGGTTTTTGTGTAGCAGCTCTGATGGTTTTGTAGGTGTTTTCACAACAGTGGAAAGCCATGTTGTGTGAAGAAACAATAAACCATATGTGTAAATACATGTTTTGTCAGCCAAGTGGCAAGGAAAGATCTCTACTGCAGTCCCATCGGCTGACATGAGAAAAGACGCAGCTCCAGGGTTTGCTTGTTCCACCCAGAGGGAGGATCTCCTCCCCGAGTCCACCTTGGTGGCAACTTCAAGTTCAGGAGGAATAAATTCTTGAGATACTTGCAGCCCATGTCTGTAGCATGGTACAGAGTGTTGAGGAGTCTTCTGGGTATTGACATATACACTAAGAAATTCCAAGTAGTCAGGGAGCAAGTGGGAAAAAATAGGATTTTTCCTTACAAAGAAAAAAATTCAAAACTTTGAGCATTATTACATTTTCTTTCTGAGTGATGACAAAGAACTCAGTGGGTTTGTGTCTTCCAGGTATTTCTGGCCAAATTGCTAGGCAAAGCAACCTGGACTCAAAACCATCCCTGCCAAATTACTCTAAGGCTTTGACTTTATATTGATATTTCACTGTTTTGTGACTTGAGGGCATGTTGCCTGTTGACTAATTCTTTGTTCTGATTATGAAAATACTGTTTTCTGGGCAGTGAGATGATTTCTACCAATATGAGGGGATGTGTTGCTGTTGGCATAAGGTCAAAGATTTGTTTATTCAGTTATTTCAGATAATTTCATAAGATTTCACAGAAGGTGGCTCTCTGGCTCTCTTGGTCCGAGAGGTGCCCTTCTTGGGCATCTCTGGCTTCCTGGTAGGTTTATCCTGGATGCCATTGTATTTGTGCAGGTTGAGATCCCGTACGCTGACCATCTTGCCCAATTCAGAGCCTTTCACGTGTGTCTCATGCAACAACCAGACCCACTCTTAGCGTGTTAAAAAGCTTGTGTACGATGGCTAACTTGGGCTTGATCTCCTGTTGATGCCCAGGCTGCAGGGTACACCAGCTGGGTGGCTGGGTCGTGCCAGCTCGCGATTGCGTGGCTTCTGGCCAGCGTCCTGGTGTTTGTGCTGTAGCTGCATCAATAATCCCGTTTTCGAAGCATTTTTCATTTTCACAGTCTGTTTGCTCTGGAGGGGATACTCTGTGCAGACAGGGATTTTGTGTAGCTGTTTTATGAAACTGAAATAAGTATAAAGATAGAATAGCTTCTCTCATCAGGATGGCTTGCCTTGGGTATGGCTTGAGGCTCAGCTGTGGGCAGAACGGAGTTTTTCTGCCCCAAGAACGAGGGGCTGGGACAGAGACTGGCATTTCCCTGGGTTTTTCACTGCAGAAAGGGGAGATTCAGGCTTACTGTACCCACCACCCTCAGCATGACAGGACCATGGCTGTTACTAGTGGTGGGGTCTGAGCCTTGTCGTTCTCCATCAAGCAGTAGCTGTTGCTAAGCCCAGTGTGGTGACTCCTTGGCTGCCAAAGCAGTAACCAGCCTGGCTTTCCAGGGCTCTGGTGTAAAGAAGCCAGGTCCGGGTCAAGGCAGAGTAAGTGTTGCTGACTTTCATGACTTTCACATTTTTTTTTCTCCTGTTAATCGAAGGCCCTGTATTCAGCAATTGGATGCCTGTGTGCACCTGTTTTGCTTTAAGTATTTTTTCGTCCCTCAAAGATGCTTGAGAACAAAAACCAAGAAGCATCTTCGGGTTCAGCAAAGAAATAACAAGTACAGAAAGTACCGTTATTGTTTTTCTGAAACTTGTGACTGTAAAGGCGATTTTTTTGGTGTTTTGAAACCTGATGCTAATTAAGTACTTGTGGTTGCCATTGCTGGGTGAGTTGCTCTTTCTTTTAGTTCCCCATCTGCAAAATGGGGACAAATATTTTCCTACCACATAGAAAAACCATGATAAAAATGTACAAAGTCCAGATACCGAGGTAGTGGAGACCATATAAATACCTAAGATAAACACACTTACAGCAGGATTGGAAAATGCATTTTATTTCTAGCAATACTCTTTCTGTCCCTGTTAACAGACCTGGTAATTTGGAATATTTCAGTGTTGAGAAAGCCATCAAGGCAGATTAATAACACTGTAGATGTTTTATTTTGTATGTGGGCAAGATAATATCATTAATATCTGTCTTCCTTTGGCTGGCTTTGTGTGGATTTTGCACAGAGCACTACATTAAAAAGAGATTACCCTGCTATGACCCACTGAGTTTCCCTTTCCACCCAAAAAAATACAGGAGAGAGCCAGTATGCTTTAGTTCAAATATAAACGGATGTGCTTCACCAGTGCTCTGGTATGCTTTGTAGTTTTTAAAATAAAATTAGAATGCAGTGCAAAATGTCTGCTTTGCTGCAGCATGGGGGATGTGATAGCCCTGATGGAGGAGAGCGCCGGGGCTTGTTTTCCCTCCCGCTGCGCAGACCTCTGCGTCCCTGTGGGCTTCCCAGCCCTGCCTGAACCGGGTTGAGTTCCTTCACCGTGTTCTTAGAAAATAAGTCTGGTCCAAAGCCGGGGCAGACCATGGCAGCCTTCCTGTGGATTTCCAGGGGCTCTGGATCAGGTCCTTTCTGTAAAGAGGTCAGGGTGGCTTTTTTTAAGGTTTCTATGGCAACCTACAAAACACAGCAACATAAACTTTGTTATATTAGCCTTAAAACCCAGGGAGCGATGTCAGAACTGGAAGGTATGCGTTTGAATTCTCAGTCACCAGGGTACAAAGGGATTGGCTTTGGGAAGAGCTTCATCCTGGTTTCCTAAATATACATGTCGAGAGGTCTCTGGGCAAACCTCCCCTCCGTCCTCTGCAGCAGCTGAGGCTTTGCAGGGGAGAGGCAGAGGGAAATAAACATTTCCCCAGCTGAGAAGGGCTCTAGTGCCTCCCCTTCTCTTGCCTGTAAGTAGTGAGTCAGTTTGCTTTGTTATTTTTACTGGTTGTACTGTTAAGAGATGCAGCGTGGTGGGGACCACGGCATCTTCCACTGCTGTGGCCATCAAGCCAAAGCTCAGCTGTAGCAGTCAGGAACCAGGCGTGCTTCTTGGAGCTTTACTGGCTGTGGCAGCTCGCTGTGTTATGTGGGACTGGTTATTTACTCTTCTCTTAGTAAAATTACTCCCCAAATGGGCTCAATCTGGGGTTTCAGCTTTTGGCCTGTGTCAGTTTTCTTATTATATATCCTTTTAGATATCTTATTGTTTGAACTGGAAACTTTTCAGAAAATTATTTTGGTATTAATTAAAACAAAAAGGTTATGAAATGGAAATTTTTGACAAAATACTTCATTTAATTTAAAATTGATTCTATAAATACTTCAGTACTGCTACAGATATTTCCACAGTTGAGTATTTTGACAATTTCACAATTATTTTAAAAGACATCTTAAAGAATTGTAGTTTTGAAAATTTTAGAATAAATATAATTTCACGGAATTTGAAATTATTCATGTGAACTGATTCTTATGATCTGAAATGAATTTTCTCCTTATTTTTATTTAGCAAAGTATTTTGTCTTTTTTTAAACTAATTTTTGTGCACCAATGTTCAGAGTAGAAACTGTTTTGTCATCTTAATCTTTTGTAGGACACGAGGTCTGTTTCCCACGGGTTCTGGCCATTAGACAACTGGGAAGGTGCTTTCAGTCCCCAGAGGCGTGGGTTTAAACTCCCCTGTACAAACATAGCAGACAATGTCTTGATGCTTGCTGAAGAGGGAAAGAGTTGGTAAGCTTCCCCCCAAGAAGTATGTAGCCAGCTACTAATGCTCACTTTAAAATGAAAAAACAAATGTTAGTAAATCTAAGTAAATGGCAGAGATTTTAAATAAAACCATTCCTCTACTATTATTTTGCTTGATCTTGGAGAGAATAGTTATTTTTTTCTTACAGTTTTCTGCAGCAAAAAACACCTTCTTTTCTGCTTTTTCCTTCCCTGAGCTCCTGCATGGAGCTTCATAGTTTGTGGGTGCAATAAATTCTGCCCCCACTTAGGCCATGTAGATATCCAGTTGTCCCGTGTTTTATGGATCGCTTAAGGGTTCAGATATCTGAGTTAACTGCATCTCTATCCTGGCAGGTACTGAAAATACTGAAATTGGAAAAATGTGGATTTTGGGCCTTTCCCCCAAGGAGAGGTCTGCATTGACAGAGCTTTGTCTCGTGCAGAGCGCGGAGCTCATGACACAGGAGCAAAGAGAGCTGAGAGTGCGTCCTCATCTGTAGCGTAAGGAAAATGAGGTGGATATCTCCAAAATGGACATTCTAAAAGAAAAGAAAAACCCTTTGCCTTCCAGAAACAAGGGCAGCTGGCCGCCTGCTTGGTGTGGGATTGCGACTGGTGTTGCAGGGTTTGGGGCTGGTGGTGGTTTTGTTTTAAACCTGGCAGTCTGGGTCTTGGCGAAAATACTTCATGCGCTTTGAGGTATTTGTGGAAGGCAGTCACAGGAGGAAATCCTGTCAAAAAATTTGTCGTTGAGGTGCAGCTACCTCTGAGGGGTAATGCAGTAGTTGTTTAAACGCGTGGTGTCATAGCAGTATAGAGTGTCTGGCATAATGTATACGGAGCACGTGGACTCGTATGTGCTGAGCTCAGAGTGGTGGTGGCTCATCAATAGGAACTGGCTGAAGCCCAAGCCTGGGATCCAACTGCTTCGAGTTATGGGGTGTGCAGTATTCAAATCCAGACGTGACTTTAGACTTGAGCCTATATATCTAGAAAAATTAACTGTTAAAGAGTACACCCGTGAAGTCCTTTGGGATTCTTCCAGCTGTAAATGCTAACCATGAACCGTTCCTAACGTTGCAGTCAGGTTTTAATTCCTTCTTCTAATACCATGCAGTACCAAGCAATGAGGAGTGGCTTTTTGCAGTACGAGAAACATCGCTATAGTTCTGAGGTAATAGAAGAAACCCAGTATTTTTCAATCAACACGCTTGAAAGTGAATACTTTGCTATACCGTGGATCTCATAACCTCGATCGGGTTTCTCTGATCGAGGACCAGTGTGATTATTAAATGACTTGGTGTAGTCTGATGTTGCGTTGACATTTTGTGTCACTCACACCTTTTGTCATCGCTGTCTCTCTGTATCACATTTCAGAAGAGGATGCTAAGAAAAGCAAACCCAGATTTTTTTGCGCACGGATGATGTGAGTTGCCCAGTTTCCACGGAAAATGTGTTTATCCCTGTTACCGTTGCATTTGTTTGGAGGTCTGTCAGGAACATCTCTCAGGGTTTAACTGAACCTCTTCTTTCAGTTGAGGAAAGCACATACAAAAAATTTACTTGAATCATTCTCTTTGCTTCCATGTTAATAGAGACCTTGCTATATTTGTTACTTGCAGGGGGAAAGCTACTGGAAGGCTTGTCATAAATGGAGACCATTATTTTTAGAAAGCTTGTATTTTCTATTAATTTTCTATTATTTTGATGCGTTAATTTTTCTGCAGGCATCCATTCAGTTATATTTCACGTGTAGCTCACTGGATGGCCCAGTTTTCAGGCTGGGTAAACATCAGAAACTGTCCTGATTTCAAGCAGAGCTCAAATGAACTTCTGGGGTCCATGCTCAGAGCTGTCTAACTGTGTCTGAGATCGCATTGCAAATCAGGGGTGGAAACACTCCTGGGACGCTTTCTTTCACACTACCTGACTTGTTCAGAGGTCGTATTTGCCAGGTTTGAGGCATAGCATGGATCATTCATTCTCAATGAAATATTGCAATACTGTGAAATAGTTAGTTACTATAGCTAAGAAAATTGTAAACTGTCAATTGAAGTAACATGGTTATAAATAGCCTGCTTCTGTTTTTCTTAGAAACCAAGTAGGTTCATCTAGGAAATAAAATACATGGAAGTCACAGGTTGCAAGAGTCATTTTGATTGCTGAACTCTCTGGTCAAGCAGAATTACTTGCTAGGAAACATCAATAAGTAAGCCTACTGGTAGTAAAAGTGTAGAGATCAGACTGCTACCAAATTCAGCATCAGCTGTCCGGCTGGTAGCAGCAGTGCGGGAAGATGCATCAAACTGGGGATGTAGATTTTGCAGGTAGGAGGCTTGTTTCTCCCTCACATTACCCTGAATATCCAAGTGGGTTTTGATGATAATTACAGATATTTCACCTGGTAGAGGGAGTACTTAAGGACTCCTCCAAATGTGTTGTCATGTGCCTTTTTCCAGTTTCCTAAAATAATATGAGGGGATTGTGAAAAATAGCGAAGTGTGTAGCTGTGATGTGAGGCTGGAGATGATGAATTGACTGATACAGATCAGAATAACATCATATGTTCAAACAGCTTGGGCAGAAAAGGCAGAGGGCTGAGGATCTGCTACGGAGTGTTTGAGAGGCATACTAAATCAAAGAGGATTTGAACTTAAAATACCAAGACATAGCAGAAAAGGATGGGTTAAAATCTGTTTTGAAAATCATTCCCCAAAACCTCAAATTTTGTGTGCATTTGATGCAGGTTTTTTTACGCATGACATTGTGCTATGCTTCTGTCTTGTCTTTATGGAGCACGATCACATAGCCTGCACCTTTCTGGGAAGCTGGATTAGACTTCAGACATGCAGTAATGAGTTCCAGTTTGGAAAGAAGCCACTTCATAGTTCTCAAGAGTCAGTATATATAAAAAACCCCAAAAGATCAGATGAATTTCACATTTGGGAAGAACACACCAGATCTCTGCTGCACTACTCCGGTTCTGTTGATTTTAACTGATTTGTCTTGGCAAGTAGGTGGGGAGAATACGAGAAGGTAGCAAATTGCAAGATAATGTGAAAAGCCTATGATTTCACTTTACCAGATAGGTTCTCCTTGTTTCCTTTTCTATTGTATTACAATAATTAGTCAATAGTCTGATTGCTCTATTCAGGGATTAGTGTCACAGACAATTCATCACAAGTCGAACATATGTTCTCTTGGATGTACCGTATTTCCTTGCTTATAATTACACTTTCATCGTGCACACTAGTCAGAGGAAAAACTCTTCCTCATTAATACTTGGTTGAACATACTTGTACCAGATGCAGATTACTGCGGGGTTTTTTCCATCTGGGATAAATCAATACAGATACCAGTTTAGCTGTTAAAGACAATGGACAGATTGTATGAGGGTATTTTGTACCTGTTATGGTTGTGTATATCCCTAGTGGTGTTGATTCATCTAATCTCATTCTCTAGGCAAATGGCTTTTCTGTCAGTTTTAATATTTTTGCAGTGGATGTGGAAGAGCTAATGTTTAACGCTTCATAGGACAAGGAAAAGGCACAAGCCCTAGAACTCTGCACGGAAATTGCAATTCTGATCTGAAAGGTGCAACCCCGGAGATCTGCAGAGATCTGCAAAGAAAGGTGAAATCATAGTGCCAGTATTCAGCACTCTCTTGGAGCCTACAGCTCTGACTGTGACATATTTGCCAGTGTATTCTCAAAAGGCCTCAGTATACAGAGCCTCGAAATGTTTTGAATACCTACCTGTCCCTTACCTCGAAGCCCACGGTACTTCATTGGGGCTCTCAATTCTTCAGAACACCTCACAGCCTGACATTCAGCTCTTTTCTGGGATTTGTTAATTTTGAGGCAGTTTGCATGGGCAATATTTCCACTCTTTAGATGTAACTGCCATTAGAAATTGAGCTATGCAGCAGTTCACCATTGCAGGAGTCTGGTCCAGTTTTCCAGGAACTGTATTGGATTAGTCCCATGGAAGACAGCAGAAACAGCACAGCTTCACTGATGTGCTTAATGACGATGCTTTTTGAACTGATACACTCTTAATTTGAAATAGTCTCCTGGATCATGTTCTCCTAGCGCATGGATCCACTGCAGGGAGCTGAATCTAATGTAACAGCAAGGTATGGACTGTGGGATAAGTTTTTCTTTATTAAAATCAAATTATATTTAAACAAGTCATGGAGCCCTTTGGAATAAGAGCAAGGAGGCTCAGTAGTATCCAATATAATATCCATATAACAATTCTTTTACATATGAACTGTCAGTTTAAAACAAAACTGCTAAGGCTTATCCTTAGCAAGGTACTGGCAGGTCAAAAAGCTGTACTTCAGTGTAAAGTTAGGGATTCAACGGGGAAATGAAAGAAGCCCTCTCCATCTACAGGACTTCTCTAAAATGAGTTAAAAGACCCTTGGGGCACTGGGTAGCTGAGTTTACCTCCCCTTCTTGATCTGTTCCTGGAGGATTAGGGGTGTATCAGCTGGAGGAGAGCTCTTGCACTGGCACTGGTGGGCACACATGCTTGAAATGTGGATTTGCGCTTTTCCTTATGGTATTGAATAAAACAACTGTTTACTAAGGCCCCGTAGATGGGTTTCTGTACAGCAGCCTCACGTCAATCATCTTTGTCAAGAACATCTTCCATTGGTAATTCTGGGTAACGCACAGAGGCATCTAGTGGAATAACGACATACTGCAGGTCCATGTGGTGGTGAGTGGCAGGCTGTTGGAGCTTGTTGGGAAGTGGGTTTATTTTTCATGGAATATTAAGTGGAAAAGTAATAGGTGAACAGAAGCTTGACACTTAACTGAAGTTGAATATTGAAGCTGAATATTTCTTTGAGAACATTTCATACTTTTAGCTTGATTCTCCTGGTTTTCATTGCAGTCATCCCAGGGTTGGGTGGCCTTTCTTGGATAGTAATGAGCTTTAAGATGTGCCACACATTTTGGTGAATCTGAAGTCTTTGTGAAATGTTTGGCTGCACTGCCAAATCTGTGTAAACTCCTACCAGCCCTGTGTAAAATGAGCAGTTTTTCTGTTAGATGCCAGTTAGGACTGTTTCCATAGGAATCTAGCTTGAGTGGTAGCTGTGGAGTGGGCTTCCTGGGGAGGTGCAGCTGTAAGCAGTGCTTTGGTGGGAGTTAGCTTGTCGTAGCCTTGAAGGAACTGCAAGCTGGGAATCAGAGAAAGTACCAGTGTTGTCTGGGCCTTGATTTTTAATTTCTTTTGTGACTGGGAATTGCAGTTCACAAACCAATTATTTCACAAGCGGGATGAGGAAAGAGCTAGAAGTGGAGACCTGTGTTTCACACTTGCAGTTCAGTGACAGGTGTTGCGAGATCAGTAGCTTGACGGGTACAGAGGGCTGGAGAAGCTTACTGTATGCCCACAGCAGAGTGGAAGCAAGTGAGAAAAACGTGACCATCCTGCTTTTAGAGCTACCGCTGGGGTGAAGCAGCATGCTGCCTTGTACATAGCTTAAGGTTACAGCGGTAGTCCACTCCAAATTAGTTCTTCTATTGCACGTCACCGTAGTATTTGTATCAGAGAAGGACCCGAGGGTGAGATACTCATGTTACACGTCAGAGGATTTCCAGTGCAAAAGTTAGAGGATGGATCAGTTTGCTGGCATGACCTTTGACGTACTGAAAGCTCAATTGATGTTAAACATATTGAACTATTTTTGTTGTCAGCTCAAATAAATAAATAAATCCAAGGCCAATAGCAAATGGATGTAGTAGAGCTGCAGATGCTGGACTGAGTAGCAATATGTTTTGTAGATTATGTGGAAGTGTTCAAAAGAAGTCAGTTCTGTGCTGCTGTTGGGAGGATTTGCAGTTGAGTCGTGCTTGGGGACCAGCAGTAATCATCACTCAGGGCTCTCATGGCAGTGGACTAGGTCACAAAATTGTGGAAAAGCAGGAGTTTTTATTCCTTTTGAGTGTGAGGGTCCCATTGTTCTGGCAATTTTTAAATTCAATTTCTAAGGTAAATCTCCAGTTTGAGAAAGATAAATAATTAGAAGTGTCAAATCCTGCTCAGTTCTCTCATAAAAACACTACTATTCACTTCAGTAGTGCAACTCCTGAGAGTAAACTTAGCTACATGATTTCTTGCAATTATTCTTGAAATTAGTTGAGGCTTAAGGTATAAGTAGTGAGGAGAAAGTGTGATAGAGAAGTGATGCCAAGGGGAAGGGCAGGGAGACCCTATTAAGCCAGAAACTTAAACACATAGCCTAGGTTAAGTAGTACTTGAGTAGTCCTGTTATTTTACTTAAGCACAGATGATCCCAGTGACCTCGGCAGAACCACCGGTGTCCTTAGAGCAGGAGACATCTGGAAGCATCTTGCGAGGTGGGGCTAGATAGAAGTCCTGTCCCATCAAAAAACCAAAACCCCCACAAACCCCCTCCCCCCAACAGCAAAAGCACCCCAAAGCTGTATGTGCAACACCATGGACACAGGGAGCAAGACTTGGATTTGCTGATCTGGAAGCAAAATATCTAAGTATCGCTTCCTTTGTCAGGAGACGAACGCTCCAGACAAAAATCAGTAACTGTTCATTGTAACGAGCTTCAGAAGCAGATAGAGAGCATTCTCCTTTAGTTTACCACACGCCTGATTTATGCTTTCTGTCTGTTTTCATTATCCCTCCATAAAGTCCTGAAGTCATTGGTTGGGTGGCCTAACATAATTCACTACTCCCTAATGCCTGAAAAGTCTTGCCTTGCTCTGTGCTGGTAGCTATATTGAAATAATAAATTACATAGTAATGATCAAAATAATAATAGTTGTTTTTATACCTATTAAGTTTAAAATTGTGCTGCTCTATTGTAAATTATCATTCTTTCTGCTTGACGGTGTGATAGTACAAAACGAATTCAAAGACTGACGGCAGCAGAGTCTGTAGCCTCCTCTCTAGAGGCTCCGCCAGCCTTCCCTGGGCTTTGCACCACACCGTCCCATGTTCTTGGTCTCATTTCAATGCCGCTATGGAAATGTAATTAAAATCAATTTACTTTTAGTAACGTGATCTCAGAAGGGGATGTAGGTGAAATAAAAAAGCTGAAGGAGAGAAGCCAATTAATTTGATGTGCTCTGGGGACAAGAGGAGTGCTTTATCAGTGGCATATGGGAAGAGCGGGATAGAGACCTGGCTTAGCCAAAGGAGGTTGAGGTAACAGCCAGTGCAAAGAAAGCGGCGCGGCACTCTCTGCTTAGACCATAGTGGAAGAACTGGGAAGGTTAAATGCCGACACGCTGTCCATCAGAGCTGTGTCAATTGTAGTGAAGTCAGAGAATTTCTTTTTATTGACCTTTTCAGGACTACAGATAGGCCTTTCCCCTTCGCTTGCAATACCCTTCTTTTTCAGTTGTACAAATGACCAGTGAGTAACAAGTCCAAGTAAAGCAGAATTCATAGCAGTAATGTTTCTTAGTATGTTTTCTCTTCACTTGTGTAAAACAAAAACCCTCAGCTTTTTTACCTTCTCAGGCTACATCTGTGGGTTGTATTTTATGTGCTCATGGTTAATTTATTTTGATCCCTGTCCTTGCCTCTGTAAATTCAGTGTTCTGCAAATCCAGCTGACCAAAGTGAAGGAGACTGTTTTCAGAGTTGAGCCCTTTTCCGGGGCCTTTGTCAGAGAAGCATGATCCCTGTTTTGCAGTTCAGATCTGACCTAAACCACATGGATTGCACTGCGAAGCCACTTCGAAATGTCTATGGTCCAACCTGGAACTCTCATCCTGGGTCGGATCCTCAGCGGGTGTGAGCTGGCACAGCTTCATCTCTGCGCCAGGCTGCAGCGCCAGGTTACTTCAGGTCTTTAAAACAACGGCAAAATTCCTGCTGAACGCAATATCAGTGTTCGTATTGTGATAGTACATCGCATGGCATGCGGTCCCTGACAGGGGTCTCCTCTGTATATAAGAGGACCAAGTTTTCACCCCTTGTGGGAATCCGATTCTGATATATACTTTGACTTCCCCTGTGTTCTTGAGGTAAGAAAAAATCTTGCTACCGACTGAATGGAAGCCAGGTCTGGATCAAGTGAAGGGAAATTGTTTTGTGAGCGCCTCAGAACTGTGTTTTGTGAGCGCCTTGGTAGAAACTGTCTTTGCAGAAGACCAAATACCATTTCCTTTTAATGTTTGTACTGTAACACTTTTCAACTCAAAATGATGTAGTGTCTTCTCATCATTAAATTGCTCTTGAGCCCTGCGGGTTCACTCATTTCGTTGTGCCTTGCCTTTCCTACATCAGCTTTTAATGCTTTGCCCTGAGCTGCCATAGCGAGCTCTCCTGAACACCTCAGGGTTTACTCATGCTCTGGATGTGGCTCTATTTTGTCTGCAGTAAAAGGTAAGTGGTGAATGCTGTGGAAGTAGAGATCTCTGCCATTTGCCTGGGAAATACCGAGGATGTTTTTCCCCATTTTTCATAGCATTTGGAGCTGTTGTTTGACAACTAAAACTGGGAGAGGGGTTGGCTGAGGACAGGTGAAGCTGCTTTTTCTCCATTCTTCTAGACAGAGACCGTGCGTCTTTCCAGCCTGAAGATCTGGGAACTGGGTCGTTGCTGCCTTCCCCCGTGGGGCTGGGGATGTGCTGGCAGAGCTGGCCCCAGGCAGAAGCCCTGGTCGAGCCTCAGCTCCGCCTGGTCGGTGCGGCAAGGCTCTGCCCCGGGGCTGGTGGGACGGGGCTGTGGCTCGTGCTGGTGCTGGGTCGGTTCCAAGCCACCGGCCTTGCAGCCCGTCTGCCTGTGACAAAAGTGCTGATGGCTGTTGCCATTCACAGCAGAAACCCTCTCATTCCTGCAGCTGGTATTTCTGAACAGTGAACTGTGGAGAGAAAAAAAAAAAGATAGCCGTGATTAAGCAGGCGCTTTGCTGCATGGCAGGCAGTTCTGGTGGGGCTGCCATCTAACGCGCTCCGAGACGTACCTAGACATCCAAATCGCCTTTTTTTAAGAAGGCCAAATGCTCTTCCAGTTATTGTTCTGGGAAGCTCATGTCACTGGGTGTATAATTCATTTTGTTTGGAATTTCAGGGTCAGACATAAGTGTCGTTATCCACTTCAGAGGAAAAGCTTTAGAAAAAGGAGGGCGGAAGCTGAATTGATATTTGGAAAAATGAAAAATGTTTAAAATATTTAAAAAAAAAAAAAAAAAAAAGCCCTCAGCAAATAGTCATTCCACTCGGCTTCTGGCCAGTCTCGGATGCTTCTCTTCCAGAATGTCTGAGTATGAATGAATCATGACACGATCCTGGGAACTCTGCAGCCACACTCGTTATTCTGTGCGTGGCATCAGGCACCACCTGCAGATGGAGAGGCTGGAAAACTTTGCAGTTTCTAAACCTCACCTCGTTACACCACAGATAACAGTTAGGCCTGTGTAGGCAGTTCATAGCTCCTGGGAGAGGGAATAAACCGTCAGTGTCGTAGAATTCACAACACGACTTGATGTTGGTACTGAAGCCGTCTTGGAAAGCTAATATACTGACTGGGTTTTGTAAGAGGAAAAAGGCTTATAAGAGAGAAGGAAAAAAATAGAAAAGATGAAGACTGGTGCACTCTGGTGTTTGTTTTTTTGTTTGTTTGTTTGTTTTTTTAACAATCAGAGCGAAACAGCAGCAATATGAAATTGGAGTCAATTTTGCCATTTCCAGCATCTGTTTATCTTCCTGTGGACAAAACATCTGAATCTGCCTCAGGATCTCCTTTTTAAGCATTGGATGTCAAATTCTTAGGGTAAAGCTCCCTAAATATAAGCAAAAACCTTTTAGAGGTTGAGTTCTTTTCCTAGGAAAGCTTGAGTAAATCCCTTTGATAAAGAGAATTTGACCATGAGCAGGGAGGAAATGTGCTTTATGAGTGACAGCATGAGCATAACGACTGGGATTCCAGCCTTCTGCCCTTCTGCTCTTCTAATTTATAAGTTTTTCTGAAAAAAAAGAAGTTTCATGTGTCTACTGTACCAGTCCGTTTGCTCTGAATTTGTGTGGATATAAATTAATTCAGGAGTAGTCTTATTTATTTTATCATTTGTTCAAGTGGCTTTGAGATGTTTGGCTATTGTATGATCAAATATATGGCATTTCTCGGAATTATATCGGAGCAAGACTTAAAGCTTTTTGTCTTGCTGATCTGACAGACTGGGCAACTTACTGGTGGGCATTGTTAATAAATGAACACTTAGAAGAACGTGAAAGTTTCAAGAAAAACACGTGTTCGCTTCAGCCCCTCCTCTTCCCTAGTCTGACTAGAAATTCTAAATAAAGCCTTGGGGACAATCTGCTGAATCCAGGTGGTAAAAGGTCTTAGTGCTTTAATGGATAACCAGAAATGTTGCTGATGCTCGTAAAAATCTGCTCCCACTTCAGAATTCAGCCATGGGACTGCCTGCTGGATTAAATTCTGTAGATTAATTGTATGCTATTTGAGGCATAATGATTCCTCATTTTAAAAGATCATCAGCTGTTGAGCTCGCTGAGGTGTATTAATATATAAATTGGTATAAACTCAATGAGTTTTGAAGTAGATGTGTTGCCTGGTACAGAATACTTAAGTAAAACCTCATAATCATTCTGGAATTTGAGCTATGAGCTGTGTCATCTGGTGAGTATGTGCCTGTTGCAAATGAAGTCCTTCCTCATCCTTAGACTCCTTCAAATTTTCAAGTAGGTGCCTTCCTGCATTCTTAGGTATTGTCCCTTTTATTGATGAGGAGCATCGTAGTCATCTACAGAAATAATCTGCTTAGACCTCTCCCTGCGATTGCCCTTCACTTTCATTTTGCTGATCTGCATGATAATCACTTTCTCCATTAAAGGCCAGTGTTCTGCAGTATCAGTCTGTGTCCTTCGTCCTGCCTGCTTTGCTGTCACGTATCAACTTAATTGAGTTTTTCTTTAGTCTGCTTTCCTTTCACCACGCTGAGAGTCACAGGGAACTGGAACTTGAATCAACTTCTTCAACTTCCTCTTGATCACCTTCTATAAAATTGTAATTTGCACTGCCATGAATTTAGTTCTGCTGGCCAAAGACAGAAAAGCAGAGCTGTCATCTTGAGAAAAGTGTCGGTATTTGATACTTTGCATTTCCTTAGAAAATATGAGGAACCACCAAAATTTGCAGAAGGAACCTTGCCAGTGTGATTGTATCAGGTAGATCAGATTTCAGGATGAGATGTGGTGGTTTTGGAGAATGAAGGGTCTGGTCCCTCAAACCCCTGGCTGGCAGGAGTTCTAGCTGACGTCATGGTTTATAGGCTAAGGTTTTTATGACGTTGTCACGGAAAGTTTACCTCTCAGTACCTGCCCAGCTGATGCATGTGGAATACACTGCTAGGACGTTCATTCCTCTGTGTTGTTTGAAGTAGATACTGCATATGTAAATGTGCGTTAAGGCACTAAATGTTTCCTTCAAAGCACGATAAGGGCAGATGAGGGGGGATGACGAATTTTAATCATACCACGGAGCTTAAATTTGCCAAAGCATTTCTGCAAAGCAAAGCCCTTGGGCATACGTTTTAAGTCTCGCCGTTTCCAGTGGGACTAAACATCTGTTTGTTGTTTTGTGGAACAGCATCCCAAGAGCCCGGTTTTTGCCTAGAGAAAAGGGTATGCTTGTATATCTCGTGTGCCCTTCAGCAAGGGCTTGCTAAAAGTTGGTGCTGGATGTTCAGCGAGGGAGCAGCCGAGCGAGAGGCAAGCCCAGTCACTGGCGGGAGTCCTGAGCCAATGGGTTCCTATGCCTCTGTCTAGACCGAAGAGGTTTGGAAATCTCCAGATTAGCTTTGGATAAGCCTCTGAACTTCTGGATGCTTCTCCTAGCCAGATCAGACCTCTAAAGAGCTTGAGGTTTGCCCATTGCTAATTTTCATATGCATTACATTAAAAACTCTTAAGTGGAAATCTTTCTTATTTTAAAAATAGAATAATAAAACAATAAATCAGAAGGAAAAGCACGCTGAAAAAAATGTAGAAAACAGATGAAAAGCAAAAGGGAAAAGTGAACTTCGTAAAAATACCATACATGCCAGACCCTTCAAATATGATTTCCTGCGTATTGCACTTTAAAAAGCATGATATTACAACATGCTCTCGCCTGCAGGGGCCAAAAATCTGAAAGAATAGAGCCTTGTTTGATCTCAAGAGTCGAATGGATGTCATTTGACCCATCCATGAACTGATCCGAGACCCAGGACATGTCAGATGATTTTCCACTCGATGGGTGTCTGCACCACTCCCTCGTCTCTTCTCCACCCGCTTTGAGCAGATAGTGCTGACACGCTTCCCGTTACGGGCCGCTGGGTACCGCTCTGCGGCATCCTGGCACCCGACCGCCTGTGGGTTGGGCAGGGGACTTCAAAAGCAGCTTCGGCACAGGGGAGAAATATTTTGAAGTGAGTTTGGGTGCTTCCCAAAGCGACCTGCTCCAAGCAAGTAGAAAGAAAGCTTACATTATCTCATGTAAAAGACCCAGATCGTTGAAGGAGCCTGCCAGAGGTTTATGAAATATCGTGTAACTGCTGAGAAACCTTGACAAATGCAGTGACTGCTGCCGAAAATAAAAAGCATAAACGTGACGCAGAGGTAATAGCTGAGAGCTGTGTGCTCTTAATTGCTCAGAATCTAGAATGTACTTGATGTGTATTTTGCAAATGGTAAAATGTACTTGTTTTGTTATTAGTCAAAGCCAACTGAGTGCGCGGTGGAAGCTACAGAAGACAAAAGGGAGGGAAACTTTAAAAATAACATCTGCTTAATATGAAGAAGTTACAGCCATTACTAATGCATCTTCTGGAACGAATGTTTCATACAGTTTCTCTCTACTTAGGGAAAGGTTGTGTAATTAGAAGGCCATTGGGAGCTTTGGAAAAAAGATAGAGGGGAAAAAGCAGATAAACGTATTTCAGTACAGAAGTAGCACTTGCCAGAGTCCTTGAACACATAATCTTGAAATGAAGTGGAGTAATAACTACATTATTTTCTAACCAATGACTATCCAGCTACATAATTTGCAGTTAAAAGCTGATGGGTTTTCTGGAGGTTTCTGCTCAACAGTTCTTTTCCCATCATAAATAAATTGCAAGGTGGCTGCTCATGACTCTGCAGTTCAGTAGTGTCAGAAAATACCCTTCACTGGAAATCATTAATGCAGAAGCTCAGAAAAAAGCTGAGCTGTTTTTCTCCTCTTCAGGAACCGGTTTGGCAGTGTTACTGAAATGTGCGCTTGGTGCCTGCGTTGCAGGACCTGGTATCGTTTCTGCCTGTGGGAATTGTGCGATGGGGACAGGCCGCCTTGCATCCCACCTCTACTTCCAAGCAGGTAGCAGCAGAATTTGAGCCTGCAGGGCTGTTGGCTCAAGAGGTTGGGTTTTTTTTGTGTGGGTTTTTTTTGTTTGTTTGTTTGTTTGTTTTTAATCTTTAAATGCACTTGTTAGTTTGTCTGCTGCAAATTAGTCTGGATAAATCATTTGGGAAAAATTGCCACGTAAAGTAAAATTGTATAAGCAGCAATGTACTTTCCTCAGTCTTCCTATTTTGAGTACAAGATTGGGAGAGCAGGTGGCTAAACGGGGGGCGCGTGTGAGCCTAAGTAGTAGATTAATAAGGTTCTCTAATGAAGTGCAATAAGCAGAAGGCCAGCAGCAGCTCTAGTGCTTCAGAGCAACAAAGCGTTTTACGAAGGTGAGAGACCATGTGCCAGGCTGTCGTGCCAGGCTGTCGCACCAGGTGCACGCACCAGTTCATCTTGCTTTTACCCTGCAGCATTCGTAAATACAGAGCAGCTGATGGGAAAACAGCTGGGGGTTCTTCATATGCGAAGGAAAAGCATAAAAAGAGAAAAGCTAAGCGGCCATTTGTTGTGTAGTGGTTGTGGGTCAACATTCTAGCATGAGAGATGACAGTAGAAAGTGGCAATTTTAGATGTTTAGAAATCAGTAATCAGAGATGAGTGCTGGGGAGGTTCTGCCTTCTCTAATAGCGGTCACAAAGCTCAACAGACGAGAGCTTTACCGCTGTATATCCAGCGGCACGCTCCTGCCCCCCGTCACTGACTTGTGCAGGAGTTGACTTCTCCCTTTGGTGTTGAACTCCAGCTCTTGATTGCTTCTGTTCCAGCGGGGTCCTACAACAGGCTGCCCTTTGGGCTGCTGCGTCTTCCTCAGCCCTGGGGGTATCTCCATCTCATCCTTGTGTATCTGTGTCACAACTAATAAAACACCTACTGCATGATGCGTTTGGTGTTGGTAGGCATCAGGATCCAAAATCCCTTTGTGCCTCCCTTCCACTGACCGAGATCTAGTGGCTTCTGGTTCTTTGCTTTGGAAAGCATCCAGCCCATACTGTTCAGCGCTGCGATCTTTACCATGTTTCAGCGTACACAGATGAGAGATGTATGTACGTCATTGTCTAGCTAGTTTATTTTTGCTAATTGCCGAAGTGTTCAGAGCAAGAACGTGCTGTGTGTGAGGCGCTGTGGGATCCTGCTGGCAGGTGGGATTACAGCAGGGAAGGGGGATGCTCTGTGTATACCCAGGGTTGGGCTTTAGCTCTTTTTTGGGTACTGATGTCCTGCTCTTGGCTTTTTTTGTTGCTAGTGTGGGTGTGGAATGAATACAACCAGGTAACCGTGCTTATCTCTCTCTCTACTTCTTCTAACCCTGTCCCCCCCCACATGTTCCTTGTACATTTGTATCATAAATTTAGTGGTCATTAGTGTTGTGTAGTGAGGTCTCAACTTGGGATATTTAGCTTTACCACGGTTTAAATAATAACTGCTGGATAACATTGCTGGGCAAGTGATCACTCTTTGAAAAAAACAGTATTTGTGGGAAAACTAATGCTTTCTTCCCTTTGTAACCAATATTACCAAAATGGTCTAAAAATTACCTGTACCTAGAGAGGCTGTAGTGAATTTTTTTGCTGGTGAACTTCAGCATATGAATGACTCCCAGTGCTGTGTGTTACCAGGCTGAGTGACGGCTCTCACGCAGTGTTCTGTTGCCCATCATGGATGACCAAAACCACCCAGAGCACAGCATCAACAAAAATAACACTTCTGAGTATGCTTTCAAAATTCAGGACTGGTTTTGTAAACTAGCTTTCTCAATATTCATGAAAAATTGTTACCATCCCTGCACTAATAACAGCAAACCACAGCAGGTAGTTTGTTTTTGAAGCCTTGGGTAGTTTTCCTGCACAACATTTACCCTTTGCTGACCTTGCTTGTCAACACTCGTAATTTGTGTCTCTGCTAGGAATCCTCTCCCAGTATCTGCTGTATTAAATCCACCTTCCGATGCGTATGGCACTTTGAAATAGCACAGCTTTGGCTCCCCTCCTTTCAATTACATTTTCCCTTTGTTACTTACGCAAATCTGTCATATTCTACTGCTCCATTCATTGACTAAAGTACCTTTAATATATGTCAGACCCTGCAACACTTTCTGTTTTTCCTTCTAGTCTTTCCGTTTTAACACGGGGTGACCAAAACTGGCAGAAATCTGACATGTCCAGAAGAGATTTGTATTTTTTTAATCAATAAAAAAAATGAAATCTTTTATCTTTTTCAAGGATATCTGAGATGTGAAATTTCTTGCTCTGTTTCATCAAGTTTCATTAAAAAGATGGGTGATCGCTTAATCTTGGATCTTGGACTATGAATGAAATAAATGCTGAGCAGCGCCAGGTCATCTCATCCTGGCCAGGGTATGTGGCATGTAGCGGGATGCTGTCCCGGTGTAACGCAGGGGAGCTCGCCGGGCCGGGGAGGCAGCAGCACAGGCACCCTGACCGAGGCTTGCAGTGCTGCTCACATCAAGGGGCTGCCCCTGCCTCTCAGCTGGGAGTGAATCACAGAATCATTAAGGTTGGAAAAGACCCTTAAGATCATTGAGTCCAACCATCAGATCACGTTGCTTTGCATTTGGTCATCATTTTTGTACTTTGGAAAACTTTTGATACGTTTGAGGAGCTGTTTTCGCGTGACTTTTTGAAGAAGCTTTAGGGCACGCTAAATAATAACTTTGAAATGACTTAATCAAAGTCTTATTTTTCAGTTGACATAGATGGGGATAGTATAATTTTACTTGAAAAATCACAGAAGGTTGGTTCCAAGGTCACGATGGTGCCTTTGAAAATTTTGCTATTAGGCTTTTCAGTGCCCTATTTGTTCTTCCAGTGAAAACCACCTTTTTTCTCTGCTGTATCCATCAGGAAAGTTTAGTTGTTTCAGATACGTATAACTTTAAATTCTCGCACTTACTTGTGTAATAATTTTTAGTCTATCAGTTCTTTAGAGTTGCTTTCTTTTGGTTATTCAAAATGCATAACTGTTTGAAGGTGTTTGTTTTGTTTATTAACGAGAACGTCATTATCAGTCAAATTTGTGACACAAACACTGTTGCAAATGCAAAATTCCCTTTTCACGAACATCCTGCAGTGTTCCTGTTTTTTAATCCCTTTAGATATTCCTGGCAATAAAATACTGTGAAGAAACTGAGCGGCAGGTTAATTTGTTGTTCGAAAGAGTCAGCTGAGGCTCTGTGGAAATGTTTTCTTCTAAATTTGTCTGTGACTGCAGTAAAAGGACAGCTATAAGTGTGAGGACTTTGTTCCATCTGCCCCTATTCTGTGTCAGAGGATATTATTTCATGATGAAAAAGAGAACGAAGAGTAGCACTGGCTAGATAACAAGTGTTGAAAGAGAAGCTGTGTTGTTCATAGAATCATAGAAGCGTTAAGGTTGGAAAAGACCCTTAAGATCATCGAGTCCAACTGTTAACGCAGCACTGCCAAGTCCACCACTAAACTATGTCCTCAAGCACCACATCTACTTAATAACACAATCTGAATATCTCGTTTGGGCAGAAATTTTTTTTTTCCACATTTATATCATTATTTGAAGTAAAACAGGCTTTTTCAAGTCAAGGGGAGATGTCATAGTACCTCGTCCTAGTGCTGTTTTTTTTTTTTGCAATAGAGAAAGACACACCAACGCCCGTGACTGCAAGGTGAGCCATTACTGAGTATCGGGAAGCTGCCCAGCAGAGCCAGCTGCGATACTGCCCACCCCAGCGGGACCTGCTGGAGTTGGAGTACGTTAACGAGCACAGTAACCTGTTCTGGACACGTGGCCGTGATGACTTACGCTGTGACTTTATATAGCTACCGGACAGATAACACAGTCCTACCAATGCTTCTCACCATTGCCCAGTGCCGCTGTTTTCAGTGACAGGATTGAAGTCTATGCTTTCACTTCAAAACATATGTGTCCTTCTCATCATGCTAACTGATTTTTTCTCATTCATCAGAAATTCAGAATTTCCTAGAAAATGCCAAAAAAATTATCTTCTATCCCCTGGATCTCGGGCAGATGTTGCTTAGAAAGAAGCCTGTGGCTCAGGTTTTCTGCTCTGGCCAAGCTGTTTTTGAACCAAGACCAGGGGGTGAAACAAATGTTACTTAGGGTTGTTTTTATGATTGCTTGATCTTGGGAGTAGTCCAGCTTCTGAAGCAAGTTAGCATTGCTCTGGTTCTGTGCTAACCGTGCTTGAACTGGAGGCTTCTTGGTATGCAAATACATGTCCCTTTTAATTAGAGACTGTCTCCCCACGCTTTGGACTAGCAGAGCTGGTGTATTCACAGTGTGCCAGAGGATGCGTAGGTAGTACAGCCTTCACCCTGTTGCATTTGTAATCCCTCAGTATCTGCAAAACACAAGTTCATGGTCAACGCCATGAGATCCCATGGTTCTTCGTTGAATGGTTTCCTCAGCTTGGTGCGTTCACATGATTTAGCTCCATTTACAACATCAGTGGTCGAGGGAGGCTCATCCCTGTGCATGGTTCCAGCATAAAGTCAAGTAATAAGCCTGGGACACCTCAGCGATGACTTTCCATAAAGGAGTGAGGTTTTCTCCTTTTCCTAGGCTATTTGCTTCATACAGCAGCCTCATGCAGGGAGGTAACTGGGACAGCAAATTCTCTGAACCGTTCCTGCAAAGAGAGATGGCTGTTCCTGAGGATGACACCAGCAGGTGATGGAGACAGAGTCTTCTCTTCTGCCCTCTGCCCTCAGCTTTGGTCACACATTGTCTTTTACTTTTACATTTACTAAATGTCTGAGAACAGGTCAGGTCCTGCTTTTAGAGCCAACCAACCAAGTGTCCAACATCTTTTATGTTACCCTGCCTTGCTTTCTAGTTTAAAAAAAAAAAAAAAGGGGGAAACCCAAAGCAACAAATCATACCTACTCTGCCATGGCATGGCCAGTGTTCTTACAGCTCAGCCTGACTTTTAAAGTGTCTTTTTAAAATTTTTTTTTCTGCTCTTAGAGGTCTAAAATGGGTGTTCAGAGGACACAGCACCGGCTGGGAAAACTGAGCCTATTTAGATAGTGGGAATGTCTTTCCTGTGCTAACAGCAGTGAAAAGCCTCAGATAAGGCTGAAAGCCTTAACGTTAATTAGACAGGAATTTCCTTAATTTGTCGGTCTGTTTTAAAAGTTGTAAATCCAAGAAGCAACAGATGGCTGAGGAAAAATGAGAACAGATTAAGACCTACATCCTCTCTGCAATGCCAGGTACTATGGAAAATATTTCTGAACACAAAACTTAAGCACTTTGATTGTTTGAGCTATCTGAATCTTTATCTGCTGTCTGTGCTGGAAAGCACTAGAGCATATACATCAGCTCTAAATGGATGTGTAATCCCGTAACTATTCCCTGATCTGCAGAGCTCTTAAGCGTGTACTTCAGTCCCAAAGAAATCCGTGGGTTTGAAACACATGTTCAAAGTTAAAGGCACATGTTGAAGTGCTTGTTAAATTGCTGTCCCGTGCATCCCTAACAGTGTGCATTTCATTCCTGCTTAACCTTTTAGCTTTATATTCAAAGCTAGACAGTAAGAAGAAAGAAAATGTTTGTAAATGTGATGTCAAATCTTCAGGCTCTAGCTACCCTGAGATCAATGGGACTGCCCCCTAAAACAAGGACTGCTCGTGTGCTTGTGCTGCTTTAGTAATTCATCAGTTCGTATCATTTTTGGTACCACTTCATGAATTACGCCTTTGCAGAAACTTAAGGTCCAATTCTGAAAGATAAAAGACAACTGTTGGGGTCAGTTAGGAAACCTGTGAAGTGTTGAGAACGGTTTCTGGGACTTGCCAGATTCCCCAGATTTGAAAAATATGGAGAAGGAATTTGAAGAACTTCTTATCGCTTCTGTAATAGCAGTCCCTAATGATGGCAGTTATTTTTTAACAAGTTCTCATACATTACTGAAGGCAGTAAGAGAAGGAAACACATGGCCTGTTTTTTTGTTAGTGGGAGGAATGCCTTTGCTCTAGCACTCAAAGAATAAATGCAAATATGATGAGAATATATTACGGGTTGCCAGCATCAGTGAATAGCAGATTATGATCTCCATTGCCTGAAAAAATAAAAATAAAAACATGCAAAAAAGGGACAAACCCAGTACTTTATTGTATAAGCAGAAGTCCTCTGAAACGTTCATGTTCCATGGTGAGAAGCTTTTGAGTCAAAATTTTAAAAAAGCAAAAAAATACTATGGGGAACACAGGCTGATTTGAGTGGAGAACTCTATTGGGGATTTTTGTTGCCCCTGCTTTTGGTGAAGTGCCTCCCTCAGCCAGTCGCTCGGCTTTCGGGCGTTGTTGCCGCTGCGGGTTTGCGCTGCCTCGCGTAGGAGACCCGGGGACCGGCTGTGCCACGCGTTTGCTGTGGCCCTGTGTGTGGTACAGGGCTGCCGTTGCTGCTTTGAGGTGCTCTGCACCGATTTGCTTTTGTAGAAATGAACATGTGAGGCACTCACGCTCTATTAATGTTAGTGATTATTCCAAATAGTTGAGCTTTAGTCTGTACTTCTGTAGTGGAGCTGTTGTGGGAGGCTGTATATTGTGTAACTGACAGTGTAATTACTCTGATGTAAATAAAATGATGGAAAAGTACGAAATACAGTTTCTTCAGATAAATGTGATTGCGTCTGTTAGCTGTAGAGCAGTTCTTGCCATTTGTATGATGGCTGCAGTGCATAGGATCTTACTAAGACCATAGCTGCTAACACCGTCGCAGCCCTGGCAGAGCAGCCACCCCACCGCCTGACGGATGCTCAGCTCCAACTTCACAGCTCCTCACCCCCATCTCGGGCAGAGCAGGACGGGCTGGGAGCGCCCGTAGGTAACAGTTGTTCGGTTTGCTCCGTTTGTAGATGGAACGCGGCTTGCAGTTCTCGATTTGAAACTTGGGTGTCTGGAGTTGGTCCCTAATCGAGCAGTATGTATGTGCTTCTTAAAGTGGATTCAGTACCATCACAGGTTTGTTAAGGACTGTGTTAAATTCTGTAGGTTCTGGGTGTAAACACTATTGAACCCCTGCAGAACACGTCTTGTCTGTATCTTAAGTGTTGTAGTGGGACTCTTGCTGAAGGGAAGAAAAGGGGGAAAATAAGGACCTTTAGGGATAAAAATCCCAACCACCCAAATAAATAAAAAGACAACCCAGTGCTGTTGTTTGTAATGGGTCTCAGAAACGTGAATAATGGGAACGTTAAAAATCTATAGCTGTATCATTTAGTTGTTTGAATTGATGGTTACAGAATAGTTTGTTGTGAGAGGCTAGCTGTTCTCTATAGTGACCGAGCCCTCTAGCCAGTATATACAGTAAGAAATCCAGACTACTCTGCGACCAAGCAGTGTTTAATATTTTGTCTTTTCCGCATGCTTCGGCACACCCTAGCTTGAGGTGGGACTGGAAGCGAAACTTCTGGAATACGCGAGGAAGACCATTCTTGTGGTATTGCCATCCCAGCCAAAACCAGGAAGCACTGGAAAACTTGCCAAAGGAAAAAAAAAAAAAAAAATCAGACTGCTAGGGAGAGTTTGCCAGCCTGGTTTCCGAGCCAAGGGGATTTGGAAAAGCGTCTGAATGTTTCAGAGGTTATCCAAACCAGACCAGTAGACTTGCACTCACAATTCAGTGTATGAGTACAGCCCTCTGAGCTGCACTGTCATTGAGGAGGTTCCCATATTCGGTCGCTCATTAGCGGCTCCAGCCTACCAACTGTAATAACTTATTTCCCCATAACCGAAGGAGCCTGCTGTCCTGCCGTCCAGCCAGCCTCAGACTGCAAGTTAAAAAGTCTTACACTTGAAAGGAGCTAAGGGGGGGGGGGGGGGGAACAACCCCAAGCAAAAAGCCATTCTTGAAGTTGTTTGAGAAGTGTCTCTACCTATCACCCTCTCCAAGTGTCATTTAAAAGCAGGCAGCTCCTGTCCTTTCTTCTTCAGCCTTAGCTGCATCCACCACCAACTGGTGGAAGAGTAACTCGATCCTGCTTCTCCCATGGCAATCCCATTGCCTCTTTGGCTTCTCTGCTTTCCGGGATACCCGTCTCTTTCTGGTTTGCTGTCTTTCCTTGTAGGGAGATGCCTTTCTGGTTTTCACAGCCCAGCTTGGTGCTCTGGTTGCTAGCTTGTCCTGAGCTTGTCTGTTACTGCTGTCTGCGTTCAGGTGGGACACGCATGTCGGGGGGGACACTTAGCATCACGGAATCAGAATGTCCTGAGTTGGAAGGGACCCGCAAGGATCATCGAGTCCACTCGCTGTGTTCCTCGGCGGTGCTTTCCTGCTGAAGTTCATTTGCAAAGTTGTTCTGATGTCATTGCATCCGAAGAAGAGACGTGTTGTTACAAGCCACTGATATTTGTGATGTATTATTGAGAAGAAAATTAGTGAAAACTGTGCCGAAGTGTGCATTTATGGAGTAGTTTGAATTTTGACTTAAATATTCTTTTGAGGCAGTCTTACCAAAATTGCGTGTGTCAGTTTTACAGACCCAAGGTGGCCATAAAGACAAGAATGTTAATGGTGTTTTCCTGTCAAATCAGTTTATGACTGAAGATTTTCTTAATAACCAGCGATGATAGCGTTAATCTAAACAAACCTATCCACCCTGGACTGCTCCTGACAAAGCGAATCATGGCTGCATGCTGGCAGAGGATCTGCGCGTTGTCTTCAGGACAGATCCCATGTCCCCAGGACAAAGAATAGGTGTGCTTATAAATAACCAAACCGCGGCGTTTCTGTATCTTCTCGCACCTTGCGAAGATGGGAGCAAAATAACACATGAAGTACAGGTGGGATGAAGAGTGGAAAGGGCTGTAAAACCAAAGCATCGATAATTATTGTGAACCCACTTTTCCTGATGAGTCTGCAATGTAAAGAAAACAGCCAACCTGACCCAGGAACTCCTGATAGACACAGGTTTTTTTGCTTGTACTGGAAGCACCTGGTAGCACATGACCTGTCACATTTAAAACGTTTCAATGCTTAAGATATATCTTAAGAAAAAAAGTGGAAAAAACCAGTTTTCTTTCTAGAGAGTTTTATTTATAATATATTTTGTAGGTTGAATAAGTAAAGTAATATTCAGACAGTAAATAATACCACCTCAGTTAGCACATTCTGATTGCTCAGCAAAAGGTATAACTCAATTGCAACAAAACCCAACAGAATTTTCTGTTGTGACAAGAAAACATCCATCAGGACAACTTGTCACCCCGAGTGTTTATGGCAGAAGGTCTCTTTCTGTAGAGGAACTATTTTCAAGATAAAATTAACATGGCAAGTTGAATCAGCAAACCTTCTGTTCATGTAGGAGCTATTTGTTAGGTTCAAATCTGAAGAATAATTTCTAGTTATTTGTTCAGTCTTTGAGACTGGTGTCATAGGATATGTGGAGCTTTCTCAACAGAGACCTGGAGTTCCTTCCATGCCACAGAACATGCCTACCTACATCCCTTACCGCTGCAAAATCGCGTACCGTCTGTATGGCCAGGAGGTATACGGAGCGTTGTGTGAGGATGTGACCTGACCGATGGATAGAGAGGGGAGCACAGGTGTGGTGCAGCTACAGCCGCTGAGAAGGTACCTCAACAGCTATGACTTTGCATTTTGCTTTTCCATTTCTGCTATTTTGCAAAATGACTGGCAGTTTAGCTTTTCCTGCCTCGCTTGTCCCTTCTACTCATAGCTTATTTTCTGAAAAATCGTTCTTAAAAGCTTGAAAAAGTGTAATACTCAGTTTTGATTTGAATAAAATACTGACTGTATTAGGTAAATATCTTTTTTTTAAAGGTTTTGCTAGGAAGTGCAAGGAAAAGTAATACTTCTTAAATTTCTGCCTGCTTTAGCTTGAGTGCAAAAGCTGAGGAAGTGCTAGCAAAGGTTATCTTTAGTGCATGCAAAAACCGAGGCCGTTCCCATCAATAGTAGAAGTAAATTTGTAAAACGTAAGGTTCAGTAGTTTTACAGCAGAGTAGGAATTATCCCTGCTTTTCTCCTGTCTAGGCAGCTGGGTTTTCTGCAGAGAGCTTTGAATTTTCTAGCTATGAAGATTTTCCTAGGAAAGGACTTTCTCATCTTTTTTTCCATTTTTATTGTGACTCTACCAGGAATAATAAAAGCGTTCAGCTCTTAGGGTGAAAGACTTTTGACTTCACTCTAGAAACGATCTGTTAGGGAGCATTTTACACCTTCTGCTAGACCTGCTGAGGGATTAAAAAAACCCCTCTGCGAGAAGTCTTCTTACAAAAGGACCATTCACACTGTTTTGGTTGTATTTCTGTTTTCAGCTTGAACATGACAGGAAAAAAGAACGTTTGTTTGCAACAGCTTTTTAGGAGAATGAGCTGCACGTGTGAAACTTTTCCAAAAGAAATAATAGTGTAAGAATAATGGTATAACTTACTTACCTTTTGTTTTGATTTTTTTAGTGAAAAGAAAAAAGGAATGCACCTGCATTTCTTAATGAGTCTCGTGGGGGATAGATGTAAAGGCACTGGAAAAAGGGGAAATGGAGAAGATAATTCTGAATATGTGCTGTAATTCTGGGTATCTGTTATGTCAAAAAAAGAAAAGGATTATAGTTAATACACACTGGGTTCACGATGTTTGGGGTCAGTTACATCAGGGTAAGTGCAGAGCAGTGTTCCTGACGTCCAAAGAATCCCAGCAAGCAGAAAACTGGGCTGAGGTCAAATTCAGGCCGGTAGAGTTGTCTTCTTCAGTGCCTCTGCAGTGTTAGACCAGTGATGGCTTAAAAAATGTTCTGATGCTGCAGGCACTTAGAGTATGTGCTGCATATCTACTTCTTTGAGGTCCATGTGAGTTAAATGCTTCACTAGAGTTTTCTGATGTCTACAATACTGCATCCTTATAAAAAGCACGGGAGGAGTGGTTGGTTAATCTGGCCTGATAACCTTAAAAAGTCTGTATTTATTAATAGGTGAAGTCAGAGCTGCATGTTCATTGTGGAGTGTCTCCTACTGCGTTCCCCTGCTCGTGGTGGGAGGGAAGGACATCTTGTTTAGGTCTTAGCAGGAACTAAATTATCTTCTAGCTGAAGTGGAAGTATGCCAGCAGAAGATGTGACCCTATGCTGTTACAAGGCTTTGTAAGAAGCCATGACCTCTCAAATCCAGTAGGAATTTTTTAAAATCTCACTGTAATTTTAAAGCAGAGAGAATATACCTATTTATTCTTCCTTTTACAATCTATATTGGGTTATTCTTTGGTAGTCCCAATGCAGGTTAGTAAGATGATTTTTTTTTAAGAGTGCATGTTTTGGGGCTACTGCCAGTCATTATAAAGAGACACTGAGTGGGTGGCTGGCTCGGTATCCTGCTGCACAGCTGAGTAAAACAGCTGTAATGCTGTCAGCTGGCCTTACTGAAAACCTATTGAAATAGAACAGGATTATCAAATAGCCTACTTTTATCAGTCTTCACTAATATGTAGTCACATTTTTTCCTCATTACTTGAACAATAGTCCAGGAGAACTATACTGTTACTGGAAGGAAAATAGTCAGTATATGGGTACAGGCTACAGCAGGGAACTCTTCCCTGTTAGGATGATCACCTGTGCTGTTACTGAGGGTACAGTGGGTACCTGTAAACAAATATTCAAAATCAAGAATGCTGGTATATTAGGCTACTATTATAACAACAACAACAACAAAATTAAAAATGCATGTGTCTTTGGGTTGGGACTTGATTCCCAACACAGCCCTGACTTTGCTGTTGTTAAAGTCAACAGGAGTATTACCAGGGATTTCAGCAAGAGGATGGCTGAACCATGTTGAGTACATCTGAAAACTCTGCCTGCAATTAGTACAGTAGACATGAAAGCTTAGCTTGGTGGGCTCACAGGAGTGTTTAGACGTGCTGCATTGGAAGGGTGATGCTATCGGAACCTAGAACAATACTCGTGTTTCTTAAGGCCCCTATTTTCTGGAGTACGCGCTGTTTCCTTCTCATTAGTAGAAGCTGTATTTTGTTTTTAGGGGAATTTGGAACCACCTTTGGTGTTCCAAGAAGCTCAGTAGAGGTTTGGTTGACTTCAGTATGAGAAGTGAAGCTAGTCTGCAGACTTGACTTGAAGTTTTGTCTGTGTTTGTGATGGAAAGATGGAGAAAAAGCATTATGGCTTTATTTCCATTTCATTTTCTGTTGTGGTCCACGCATGCCCCATGGACCTTGGGTTTGGAATAGAGCATGTATGGATTCTTCAGAAGAAGACTCTGTTATCCAGATAAAAATGTGCATTTCAGAAGCAAAACGCATCTGCGTTGCAGCACGGCAAGTTCAAAGCCACTCGGAGAAGTTTATGGGAAGCAGCTGCGGGTTGTCTTTGTTAATTAGGAACAGAACATACTTGAGGATTTGACACAACAGGTTTACACAGTGCGATTAGGTAAAGAAAGTTAATGTCTGCTTTTAATAACAGGAGCAAGTAGCAGAGGTGGCAAAGTCTTTTTAATGACATCATTTGCCCAGCTGTTTTACACATCTGTAATGCGGAACGTCGTTCCAATTCTGTAACACTTCATCCTTGCTCTTCCACACCTTTGGGATAAGGGATAAAGTTACCTGTCTGGAAGGGAGCAGCCTGGGAAACATTTGTATTTGTGGTTAGTTATCAGCACTGGTCACGTTAAAACATTGGCTAAAGCATGCCGCATTAGGTATATATATTTTTTTTCAACGTGCTAATTACTTCACTGTGAATTTGGCACTTATGTAGAGATCCCCGTGCTCTCGGCCAAGCTTACATCTAGGAATGAAACATTCGCAGCAGCTGCAAAAATGTTTTTACTTATTTAGAGCATTATAATGTTTTATAGCCATGAATAATGACAGGTATATAAATCACTCATTAATTTGTAATGTTAGATGCTTCCCCTTACGATGTCTGAGACAATGATGGCACGGAAAGGATATGTTAGGTGGCTATACTGCATTTATATGCAGGCACACGTGGTGACTGCATATATAGGGTCTGTTTCAACTCCTGTTAAATTCAATGGATTTCCATTTGAGCGGGCTTTGATTCAGGCTCCTTTTCTCTCTTTCTTTTGTAAGGGTGGTGTAGCTCTGCAGAATTACCATTGAGGTGGTGTCTCGGCTCCTGTTTTCAAAAGAAGGCCTTGTTTTGTGGAGTTGCCATGGCCAAGTAAGGATGGGTTCATAACTGCATCCAAAGCATTGCTGGAATAAATTTAACTGATTTGTGTGCTAGAAAAGAAGAATATAGTAATTAAGTCTCTTAGGTTGCATATTTCTTTTTCATAAACCTGAGCAGTTCTCTAGATCAGTGGGAAACAAGGGGAAATTTTCTTTCAAAATAATTCGGGGGTTTGCCATCTCTTTGGATCAATGTCTTTTGTGCTCCTCAGCCCAGTAAGCAGTTCAGAAAGGCTCTGTCGAGCTGGTTTGCTCTGTTTAGCGTTTGGGTCCACTCTCAAATAGCTGTAATGTGTTTGAAAATTTTGGTTTTCATATCTAGTGTTCCTTATGACATATGGACTTTCTTAGAATATTAGTACATGGACAGATTGTGTATGGCATGCTTTGTGAACATACCTGAGCTGTACGATTTCATGACAGTGTGAATCAGCCTTCAGTTTGGAAGAAATAATGAAAACACTAACTTTGATACAGAATTGTAGTGTGCCTGGAGAGATACTAATATTTAAATGCAAAATAACACAGGTTCATGAGAGATTATGCTGTGGGTCAGAGAAAGAGGCACTATTCATTGTAATATAATAGTAAAAATCATCTTGTTTTTCTTTCTTACCAGTGCAGGGTTAAGGTAGATGATCTAAAACTTGGGGGCCAAAAAGATGTCTTTTTGGGAAAGATGTCTTCTTTCTTTTAAGACGATACTTCATATAGAATTTGCTGAAAGCTTAGGTAATTAGTAAGTGCGCAGATAAGTCTAACAGTGCTCCCTTCAGCCAGCAGCTCCATTTCATCACAACTTCATATGTTCTGTTGTGTTTGTGTTTTTGTATGTATATCTTTATTTATTTGTGTGTGCAGTAATGGTTGACTTTCCATTGGCTTCGTTGCAAAAACACATGGGTATTTTTCAAAATCAGAGGTTTTTCAGAACTGTTGAAATGAGCTATAAAATTCCTGCAGGGTTGGAAAGTCTGAAAATCTAATTTGCTTCTGAAAAATTAAATTTTACTTTACGCTGTGGAAAATAATGAAAAGGTTCAGGTGGATAGCACAAGTCTTAAATAAGCAAAGACAAAATACAATTTTAGAGCAGGCATATAGATTCAAAGAGAACACGAGAACACTTTTTTTTGTAGTGAAAAGTGAACTTTGTATACCTTGAGTTTTGTGTTAACTAGGGTAGCATTTACAATTTTTCCTTTCAGGTTTCTTTAGGAGATAGAGAAGTGATACAATTTAAAAAAAAAAAGAAAAGAAAGCAGTGAGAATTTGCGTCAGTGGGGGAGCTACCACGCAAAACTGGTAGAAGATTGCATGAGCTGTACCTATTTTAGAAGTGGGAAAGTCTGGCCGGGTGATAACAACAGAGGGGCAAGGTTACACAATTTGATTCCCGAGTGCTCTTGAATTGTAATGTGACCTTCAGGTGAAGATCTCAGGCCAGACGCCAAGTATTCAGGTAATATTTCAAGGGTTTACTCAGCACTGAAATTCTTTGTATTTAACACCTCTGTGGCACAGGTATGATGGGAGGTGGCGGGTAATCCGTCTTGCCAGCCCCTAACCTCACCGACAAGCACAACTGCATGTAGAAGGCTCTTTACGTGAGCTTCACCATTCTGTCTCCTTCTCTAAACAAAATCAAGATAAGCACTGTCCTCTATTCTTGGAGGAGATGGGGATTTCCCATTTAATTTATCTGTGTTTGATTAGAACTACCGATAACTTGCTGAAAAATTATTAAGCCGTTTCTCAATAACCTGGATAATTCAAATCAAGACTGAACCTTTTTCTAAAAACATATCTTATCTGAACCAGAAAGATTTGGCCTGACACAGGAATCATATGTGAAATTCTGTATGCTGTGTTGCGCAGGTGGTTAGCTAGATGATCATAAGTTTTCCTTTTTGGCTTTAAAATCTATTAATGCTTCCTATAGCTTGAAAATATTGCAAAGCTTAATGAATCTGAGTAAGAAAAGGCAGGTGAAAAATTGAGCTGTGTGTGTTTGTGTTGGTGTAGCCCAGCAGAAGAGGGGTTAACACGCACGAGAGGGTTTTCTGCAGCGGGTGCAGGGATCCGTCCTGGGATGCAGAGGGATCAGGGCTGCCTGGGATGCAGTGAGGTGCAGTTTGCAGAGCGGGGCTGGCTGCCAAGCCATTTAACAGTCGGCTGTTTTTGTTGAAAAGGCAGCTTGAAAAGTTAAAACCTTCTGATTTTTTAAAATCAGCTGGAGAACATTATAGTCACGCAGAACTGAAGGCAGACAACTCGTTAAAATTAGCATTGGCCATAATTAAAAACATGCTGGGGGAAAAAGACCATGAGAAAAAACAGACTCTTGGAAAGCTCCTGACATTGCTAGATGTCTAAATGGAAATGTAGCTTGCTAATTGATTTAAATAATTGCTGGGTTACTACATGGTTCACCCACTGCAGCAGATACCAAAGCTGTCCTCCTGTGCGTAGTGGAGCCCCGGTAATCAGGTCTTGCAAGCCTGGGAGCGAATAAAGGACCTCTACAGAGGTGAGCAGCGAAACCAGCTGCTGCATTGCCAGGCTCCCCTGCACCGTGCTGGGGAGAGACCTGTTCCTCCTTTCCAAAATCTGTTACTAGGCTTTCATTTTTCTGTGTGACAACTTTACTTCTCATGCCAGTTAGTAATCGGAATTGCTTAGGAATTTGCTTGGCAGTTTGCATCCTTCTCTATGACTCTCCGAGAAGTTGTGTGCTACCTTTGAGTGTAGGTTTGGTTCATGCCTGTATGCGGGTTCATACCTGGTCCACATTTAAGACTACAAGAATATACACAGGAAAGAAGATTTTCAGGTGGGGAAGCCTGAGAATTGAGTTCAGCCTTTGCTGTGAGCATGGTTGCTGACCACTGGTGATCCTGACAGGCTTGAGGCCAACTTTGGGAAGAGTGGAGGGGAAAACCGGACATTCTAGGTCTGTACCAGCTTATATTTTGATGGGATGGGCGTAGCATGACCATCCCAGCCTGCTTCCCATTGCTGTGTTGCTGTCTGCAACACTAGAATTACTATTTGTCAACAAAATGTCAGGAGTTTCCACTCAACCTGCTGCTCTCACCCCTTACCATAAGGGTCAGTAAAACTCAGCGTAAGGGGGAGGTGTAGTCTATAAGTCTTCAGCACGTGTGCTTGCAAGGGCCGTGGGATCTGAAGACAGTAAAGCTGGGGAATGCAGGTTGCGTGTATTACGAATGGCAACGCAGCTGCGTGATGGCAAGTCAAGGAGTACGTCTGGCATCTGCCTGCTCCCGGCTCCAGGTTCCTGAGGGTGATGTAGCTGTAAGTACAGGGAGTACCGTCAAATTAGCAGCATCATCGGGTGCATTTGGAGTATCGTTGCTAAAATAATGGGGCTACCAGCATTTATACCCGCATGAGGAATTTCTCTGCTGGGTAATGTAGTGTTTCTTTTCCATTTGTTCTGGAAAATATGCTTAGTTTTTACAAAAATTATCTTCAGAAGCTCCTATAGTAACTTTTCCTCCAAATAAACATCATTATGGCTTGAACGCTGCCTTGCGCTGTCTTGCATGCTGGCTTCAGGCGAACAAGCAGCCCGAGTGAATCCCCCTCCTTATTGTACTGTTAGGCCTGATTTTGTAGTGCTGCTAATTTTACATCCATCCTGTCCCATTTAGGAGGAATTTTTATTTCATAGCTATTGCATATGGTTAGGAAGTGTCCCTTTCCACACATCATAATTCATTTTTCTGTTGGCTTCTATTGTATAACACAACATAAGCGTGAAAAATCCTCCTCTTGTTTAGTCTCAAGAAGCCCCATTTCATATCATCATGCAGCGTCTCGCGGTTCGTGCGTGTTGTTACGAAGATAACAAATCCTGCTTCATAGCCTTGTGTAAGACCCACTGGCTTCAATTACGCGTTGTAACTCAATGACTACCCTATTAAAATCATAACGCAATTTGTATTGGCTTTTACTGCACATTGTAACATGATGATAGGCCCTTTTCATGGGATGCCTTTTGGCTTTTTTAACAAATCGAAATGTCACAGCCCACCTTTTTATATTCTAATGTAATGAACTCTTTCCACAGCTCTGTCTGATGCTTATTGGCTTCTATGAGAGGTCCTATTCCTAATTTAATGAGTCCCTCTTCACATCATAACGTAATTCATGCTGGCTTTTACAGCATATCCTCGTGCACCAGTGCCAAATCATGTTGTGTCATAAAGCTAAGTGGCTTCTAATGGACATCACACCTCCGTAACCCTGTTGCGCGCTGTAACGTTCGTCTCTGCTTCTCTAACGCGTTGCAGGAGCCCGGCGGCTCTGCAGAGCGTGTCTGCTTCGGACGTGAGCCCTGCCAGGGTTCGCCCAGCCGCCTGCTGCAGCATGTGCTGAGCTGCTGCAGGCTCTCGTCTGTGCAAAACGTGTGTCACAGGCATGTTTTAAAGGCTATTTCAGAGAAACGGTGCCTGCCAGACAAATAGTGGGCTGAGGTCCTTTTCTCTCTTTGTGTATTTTAAGCATGTGTAGGGTTTATCCTGCATAAACTTTGAATAAGGCGTTTATTTGCTTCCTTAGCAAACTGTAATTTTAGGGCTAAGATTGCTTTTTCCATTCCCAAATCCATTTTGGCCTTTTATAGTGTCTGGGGGAAGGTTTTCCACAGTGGAAAACCAGAAAATTCCTTTTTCAGTTTGTATTACTGTCAATTAGGGCACCCTTGTCTGAAGGCAGAAGAGTTGGTGACCCAATGTTCTCCTCACCCGGTGCCCAGTCCTGCTGATACAAGCGCCTGCTGTCCCAGAGGTCTCTAGGGGAGTGAATACAGTATTTCACTGACTTCTCTTGAAACGTTTACGTGTTCTTCGGAAGAAAAGGATACACAAATATTTACTGCTCCAAGCTGGAACATCAAATAGGATTGGTTTCAAGGTATGCAGGTAAGTCTGCTGCTTTAGGGCCTAATACTGGTTCCCCTTAAAGTGTCTCTCAGTTGGGTTAACATATCTTAAATATTATCAGTATTGTAAAGCAGGTGCCAAAAATGGGATTTATTTTCCCAGACTTCAAACGTCTACATCTCGTCTAGTCCCCTTAGCCTGCATTTGTGGAAGTGGAAGGGAGAAATGACAATGTCAGTACGTGATCATTGGATTTAGTATAGAAAACTCCTTGTAGCTGAGGCGAATTGCTCCCTGAAAATGTTGTCTTAGCACTGATGGAAAATGGGATCTGATGACTAGTTAGATGGAGAATCCCGGTCTTGGTAAGATGACTGTTCGTAAAAATATCATGGCAAGGACTGTAAATTACACATTTGGGATTTTTTTTTTTTTTTTTAAATCTCCATCATATCTTCTGTTGTTCTAAAGTATTCATCAACTTGTAATAACTCAGCTTTTCTCCTTTTCTTATCTGTTCTCTCGTAGCCTGTTCCCCCACCCTGCACCTTTTTTCCCCCACTGACATGCATCCAAGATGATCCTGGTCGTTACTGGCTGCTGTTTGCCAGCGTTCAGTAGGATATTCCTTCTCTGGGTCCCTGCAAAAAGCTGCTGAGGTGCGTTTCAGCAGCCTAAACACGTGAATGTGTGCAGTGCCGAGAAAGCAGGTGCACGGGGAGACCGCTGAAGGATTAGTGACTTTGACACACGCCCGATCGTTTCTGGATCATCTTAACGAGCTGTGTTCCCTCTCTGATTCTCCGTGGTGCTGTAAAAGAGTAATCCTTGGCCAGGGTTTCAGGCTGACGTGGAATGTGGTCCTTCTAAGTGAGCTATCATTGTAATTCTTTATAAATCATTTGTTTTGTTTATTGCATTACAGATTATAGATCTGATAGCAATAATTTTATAATGGAGCTCCTTTTAACACTGTCATGGGATTTAATTCCCTGTAAAAAGGCAAGTGATGAGCTTTTGCTTTGTATAGGATGACCTGTTCTAATGGCTCCTTAGACTTTGGTAAAAGAAAAACTGATATGTCAAAACTTCTTGACAGAAATATGGGCTTCTAATAGCATTGCCGCTGCTCTTCTCCAGGTCTGAAGCTGGGATAGCTCACGTCCCTGTTCTCTTCTATGGGCTGGGTTCATCAGCCAGATTATATTGATGTTGACTCACAATGACCTGATCTTCCCATGAGATATATTTTGTTTAAGTGGGAGGGAAGATCATGGTGCATGGTGGAGTACGAAATGAGATTTGTGGAAGGAGGTGGGGTCAGAGGACTCCAGCTCCTGTAAAGCCAAGCTGTGCTATTTCATCAACGCATAGACTCTCGGCGTAGCTGAGGTTGGCAGCTGTCCGGGCTGGATCATCTAGAGCATGTGGCTCTCGGGTGTGTCCAGCCAGATCCTGAATTAGCGCTGAGGATGGAGACTCCACATCTGCTCCAGGCAGGCTTTCCAGTGTTTAACCATCTCACAATAAAACCAAGGTTTTTCTTATCTTTAAGTGGATTTCCTGGGTTCCAATTTGTGCCCGTTGCCTCTCGTCCTGTAACTGGGCACCACTGAGGAGAGCCTGGCTCCCTCGCCTTTACTCCCACCATCAGGTTTTTATACACACTGGTAAGACCTCCTGAGCCTCCTCTGCTCCCGGCTGGACAGTCCCGGCTCGCTCAAGCTCTCCATGTGTGACACATGCTCCAGTCCCTTCATCATCTTCGTGGCCCTTCGCTGGGCTTGGTGTTTACCAAACAGCTCTTAGGTACCACACATGAATGTTGGAAAGACCGTTGTGTTCCCTTGTCCTTAGCTTTGAATGACAGCTTCTGTGAATGTAAAGCATTGGCAGTGTTCATTTTTCAGTGGCATATATATATATTTTCTATGTGACAACTTGTATGGCTGGGGTCGGTGCAGTAGTGTTATGCAAACATGTCAGTGTAGGGAGCTGGTGAAGTGTCGTGTGGACAGAGCTGTAATGTGAAAAAGGACGGCACTGCTAAGCACCGCTGTTCCTGTCAAGTATGCCGGTTACATGATGATAAATTGGAAAGCATCATCGTTTTAACATTTAGGGGTTTAGAGAGAACTTTAACTTTGTAGACTTACAGAGGTAGAGCTTGGTGCTCAAGGTAATTTTATCTTTATTATCTGTGCCTGACAAATTCAATAGTTGTACCATCTCCTTATCTATGTGAGTTACCTCTTACGAGTTACTGGGCACAGATTGACTTGCTAGTTCTGTAAAAATAAAATCTATGCACTGTGTGAAAACAAGGGCAAATAATTTGAACAAATAGATGTAGAATCTGAAATCATAACTGTATTGATTATTTTATAGAGACTGGTATCGGAGCTAAAATAGCAAAACAAAAAAAAAAAGAAAAAGTTTCGTAGCAGAATACCTTTCTGGGAAGTGAGTATTACCTCCTGCTGCGCCCTGGTGAACGGCACTGTTCTAATGGTCCTGCCCTCCAGCTAAGGAGGCCTGGATCTGCCAGCTTCGCTGCCCATCCTTAGAACGGTGGACTTGGCCGTGATAGGTTAACGGTTGGACTCGATGATCTTAAGGGTCTTTCCAACCTTAATGATTCTGTGATTCTGTGAACGCGTGGGGTGGGTGCTGCTGGGAAATGCGAGATACTCCTCTCCAGCTCTTCTGCTTTTATAGATGGTCAGTATTTTGGCTCTCAGTCTGAGCTAGCTTGCCCAAAGCAATTAAGAATAACACTCACTTGGAGTGAGTGAAGTGATTATTTAATATTTTCTAACTACTTTTGAGTCATGTGTTAGATGGCCCTCAAGTTTTTTGGGCAAGTATGCAAAAAAGATGATGCAAATCTTCACCTGGATTAAACTGCTCAGCTGGTGGGTTTGCGAGGCTGCGGCACTTCTGAAGCGCAACCTCAATTTACAGCCTGTGGTCAGGGCCCAAGGGAGCTGGCTCGTGCAGCAGGCCCGTCGCCCTGCAGCCCCCTCCGGTGACTCATGCTCCCAGCTGCCATCCCCCCTTTCAAGTCTTGTGTTCCAGGTTGCAGGCACGGGCAGGGAGTCGAGCGGCTTTGGTCACACCTGCACTAGTGCCGCTATGGACGAGATAGCTGGATCCCACGTCCTCCTATGGGAGCAGAGGCAGGTCCAAAATCTTACCCGTTATTATGGATAGATCCAGAATGTCCTGGTCTTAAAAGCAGGCACTGCAGGATTTGATGTTTTTTATTCCTAAGCACCAAGCTTACTAGTTACTTCATTTTACAAGTTGGAGAACTCTGCACTTGGTTGGCAAGTCTAGACAATTTATTTACTAAACTCTTCTGGCTGCTTAGATACTGAGCTGGTTTGTGTATTCAGTCCTGTTACGAAACTGTTTTGGCGGTGAGCGGATCCCTTAGGTACAATAAGCAGGCCGAGTAAATACCAGCCTGTCTGCCAGCGTGGGCACTGCTGCCGCAGAGCCGTCCCCGGTCCCGCTGGGCAGCAGCGGCACCCTCTCAGAGCAGATGGGCAGCGGTCCCCGCAGGGCAGGGAGCTTGCAGCCATGGTGACAGCGGAGGACGAAGTTCTCAACCCACCGGAGCAGTCGTGTGTGAGTGGTAAAGAGAATGAGATATTTTGTTGATCTGCTGGATTTCAAGTCAAACGTGCACATTAAGCTTTGCCCATGCTGGAGGATCTTGCGGTATGTGTATTTACGAGCATTATCCAAGGCAAGGCTAGTCCCGGAGTCTCATGTAAGGCTGATACCCTGTTTCCTTGCTGCTCTCTCCACCCTGCCCAGCCTGTCTCCCTTGGGGATTGTTACGCCAAGAAGAAAAACTGTTTTGCATGAGCAGAATGATCTCTCCTGCTGACAGTAGAGTATGTGAGCTCATGCACCTCACAGAAGTGAAGCACAACTGAAGCAAGAGCACAATAAATCACACCGTGGCTCTTTTCATCTGTAGCAGATGATGCAGAGAGCACTCTGTTCCTGCTGCTCGTCTTGCAAAGTAGGTTTTATCTCCCACTCCTGCCCAGAGGAAGGAAAAATAAAGACATCTTTGAAATTCCCTTTATGTTCTTTCCTGAGATGAGCTCTTTTCCTTGCTGAAGGAGTCAGACTTCAGTATTCCTTGCTGGGTGTGCCAAAAAAGCCACCTGCTTGCGTGCAGCCCAGTAACTGCCTCACATAAACATCTGACATCCTCTGCTGAGATGTGCTGTGCGCGCGGGGCCGCGGTCCTCGCGCCTTCTGCTGCTCTGGCTCCGGGGCGCTGCTCGGCTCTCCTGCCCCCATCGACTTCTCCCTGCAGCACAGGGGGAGGGAGGAAAGGGCCCTCCAGGGGCTGTGGTCCAGGAGAGCACTGGTGCTCAGCAAATTTGCCTAAACCTTGTAGAAGAGATAGCAGTGGAAATAAAAAATTAGAATGAACTGCTGGGTGGTGTGTTGCAGTCTGGGAATTTCATTGTTAAAATGGAGATTTCGGGGGTGTTTAGAGATTATGTTGCAATGATGGTTTTTTATGGAATATGATTTGCCTAGAGCTGGTAGATTATAAGAATACAGAATGGTGGCTTGATGAGGTCGTCATCTTTACGCAGTCTGCATTGCATTTATGTATGACTTCTTAGTGTGTTACGCTTATTGCCTTTATTTAGTACATCAGGATTTGCTAGGACTGTGATCTTGGAAGCAAGGGGTAAAGATACGGAGGACAACGTTTGGATTTCCTACATTGGAAGGCCATTGTGTAACCTATTCAAGGTAGAGAAAGATTGCTGTTTCAAGTTTCAGCTGTGGTAGGAGGTTTGATATAAAAACAGGTGAATTAAACTTCAAAAGCTTCCAATCAGATAAAATGAGGAACATATTAAGTGAAGTAGACTGGCACTGTTTATTAGAAAATGGCCTATGAAGGAAAATTGGCTAAACTTTAAAGAGGTGCTGGAGTTGGCTCGGGGGGAGTGAATATATCTTTACATAAAACTCAACATAAAACTTTAAAACCAATGTGGATGAGTGATAAGTTGTTAAAGTTAATTGTGAGTGAAAATAGAGCTCTAAAGCGTACAGGGAGTAGCAGAGTATGGGGCTGTTGGAGAGATTTATATGGACAAAGCTGCTATACAAATGGAGGATTTGAAGGGCAAAATGGAGAGTAAGTAGTTAAGGCCATTAAGCTAAAGAATCCTCTGGTGAATAAAGACGTGAAGTGAACCAGAGGGACTGCTCTTGGGATACTTACTCTTTGTTCAAACCAAAAAACCCAAATGCCCCCCAAGGATTTAGTTCCATGTAATGCTATACCGTTAAATGGTGCAGCTCTCACAAGGAATTGTAAAGCGCCCATATTCGATTACCTATGATGCCGATTGTTATTACTAGTAATTAATATCAATTATCGTATCATAATATTTCTATAACTACCACAAGGTAATGTGTATGTTTATATATTGTGTGCTATAACTATATAGTAATGTATATTGAGATATAGGTTCATGTAGTGCATATAGTATGGTATCTATATGATACGATGTTTATCTAGCTTATAAACAAGCGTATGCATGAAGTATAACCTGTAGGAGATTGTTACAGATTCATCTAATGTAATAGCATACATCATGTAATATACTGTTATGATAATATTATTTATATGTAATAATGACAATAGCAACAGCTTCTGGCCACTGATAGCTGCAGGCTATACATAAATACCTACTGGGAGACAGTTTCAGTCATGCAGGCATTGTAATTTTGCAACTTTGCTACGAGCTTACCTTTTATTTGCTCTCGTGTGCATCCAGCGAAGAAGATGCAGTTGGATAACACCAGTGTTACTTGCATCGTTACACGCACTGGAGCTGTGGACAGCAGAGGTCCGTTCCTGGTCCTGCGCGGTGCTGCAGGGGCTTGCAGCACCCCCTCCCCAGGAGAGCCCCTCCGCGGGGCTCACAGACTGGGAATGCTGTGCCGTGCCCAGGGGGACCCTTCTGTGTCCTGCCTGCTCCTGCACTGCTGTGGCTGGGAAGTTCTCTCCAGAAAGGTCTTGATTGTGTTTGTTTCAAAGAAAGATGGGGTATGTAGGTAGCAGGTAGCCCAGCTTTAAGTCTGAGTTACCCTGAGCGGCGTGCTAGCGTGGGCTGGTTTTGCTGAGTGAGGGAACACACGCGCCCTTCCAGGCTCTCCAGAGCAGCATGGGTGTCTTCAGGAGCACGAAAACAGATTGCCCTCTGCAGTCGCAGCCTCTGGTAATGGACCAATTTGTTTTAACATCTAGTTATCCATCTAATTAAAGCAAAGAAGCAGCTATCAAGAAAAAAAAGAACAACCTAAAAATAAATAAGCAGCGTGGATGGACTCAGACACAGTAACGTTGGATTTCAAGCACAAACGTAATGTAAGTATAGGAGCAGTGGAAGCAATCACTGAGCCCTTTTCATCAAAGGGTTACTCTAGGAGGCCTTTCTTGAATTATACAGTATGCCAGGTATGGTCTTACTCCTGTGTTTTCTAATGGCATTAATATTTCTGTCTCTGTGGAAAAAAATTCTGCTGATGCCTCACTGGATAACATTCACCCTTCTTCATCTGCATTGTTTTGGCAGCCCTCAGTCATCACCAATTACAATATCTTAATCCTTTTCTTCCTAAATCCTGTCTTTATTAGTGGTAAGGGTGTTTATTCGCTCAAATTTAGCTCACCTTTTAGTCAGATTGGCAGTAATACTGCTCTGGACAGGAAGAAGCTATTTTTCCAATTTTTTGGAACTCAGCAGGATTTATTATTAAAAAACCTGAGATTACATTTAAGATAACTGAAGCTATTAAGACTGGAGATATTAAAACCTTGTTCACAGTCATACGGGTGTGTTGCCTTGGTCCCTCCTTCTCCATGTTCTGGTCTCCTGGACTCAACTTGATGTGGCACCTGCATAATTCAGCCGAATTGCTGTATTCAGTTGCATTAGTGGTAAATCCATGTATGAAGGATCTCAGTTGGACCAATGTGATACTTAGAAACACTTGCTTCAGTGTCTCTTTAATAAAAAATAAGTTGGAGGACACCATGCCAGGGAGGGAGTATTTGCTGATTGGATTTACGAAATGCATCTGAAGTTTGGGTTGTTTCTTCTTTTTTGCTATTGATGTGTGCTGCTGATTTTGGCAGTTTGAAGAGCGCATAAATAAAACAACATTAAAAACCCCAGTATGGATGGTAAGGAACTGGCAGTCATTTCCCTCTGGAATAAATTTGTTTATCTGTAGCAATGGTCATTGGCATTATTGGTCTACTGCGTTATGTCAAGTCAGAGAGCTTTGTGCATTTATTTATAAGGATTTTTCTCATCGCTCAATGCTTTTCCCTCTTATGCTAGAAATATATCCCTTGATATAATGATTCCAATTCATTAGCAAATCATATTTGCTTTTCCTCATAACTGTTTCATTTAAGACTCAATTTGTTGGACTCTTATGTTGTACTTAGAGCAATATGGGTTTTTTTGATGTTAGGAGGCAGTACGGCCAGTGACCAGAGTACATCTCGAGCTATATCGCTCTCTTTCCCGTACCCACTGATGGAGGCACCAAAATTGCACTGAAATATTAACAGGCATCGCGTACCTTGATCTCATAGTTCTTTAAAAAGCCGTTACCACTGATCACCCCTTGTGCCTTGGAGGATCTAATACCAGTCTTCCTGCTAACCCAAATCTGAATGCTTTTACACATTGTTCTGTAAGGCAGTTCACACTGTATTTTGCCACGATTGCTGCTGCTTTTGCTGTTTTCGCCTTGGTCCTCATCTACTTGCAGCTGCACCATCCATGTCATCTTTAACAAGACGATGATAACCACCTGTGTATGTCTTTGAAGATCTGGACCTCATTACTTTCTTGCTTTTTTTCCTCCAGAAATGCTTTTTTCTGCTTAGTAATGCTTTACTCACATGCTTCCTTTTGAGTAATCTGCACGTGTGCTGTGCCTTGCCAGCTGAGAGTTTTGGTAGCCACTATGGCAGACCCAGCCTGTGGGGCGTTCCTGTCAAACTCTTCACCTTATCCCTGAAGGAGAATGGAAATGGCAAATCTTGGGCAGTGAGCACAGCCTTAATGGCTGAACACCTTCGTTTTGTGTCCAGACATCCCCTTCACACGGAGGAGGCTGTGGACGCAGGCGGGAGGAAGGCTTCTGCTTGCCCTGCGTGTGGCCGGGCGGTTCTGCCGTGCCTCGGTGGCACGGCGATGCCAACCGGAGAGCAGGACCAGAACCAGGGTCTGCAGCTTCTGGCTGTAGAGGGTGGGCTGTCCTCATGCAGTCCTCCTAAATGTAATAATGCCCCAGTGTAAGCAGACAGTATGTTTTTCTGGCTGTGCCAAATACATTTTCAATAGACGGCTCTTTCCTTTTTTTTTGTTTTCTTTTTTTTAAGGAATGCATAGCTTTTTAAAGTAAGGTGTAGCATTTAAAGTGAATTAGGGTTATTATTTATTTTTAGGATAAGTGCAGAGTAAATAATTGATTCAATCATTACCTCTTTGCTTTGTGAAACGTCTCTTCCATGAAAAAATCCAGCACATGCAGCCTAGCACTGTGAGCTGAACAACAGCAGTTCCGTGTAAAAACAAGGGTGCCAGTAATCCAAGAAGGGATCACGATTTACTTTCGTTTTGTCGTGAAAACAATAATTTGATCTCATTTTCTTCATAAAACTTTGAAATGCATTGCCAGTTTCTGACCTTTGAGGTTCGAGCCGCATGAATCGGTTTGGATTGGCCAAACCGGTCCTGCGGTGGGTGCTAGCATGTGGGTTACTGGAGGTGTCGTAACGGAGCCTTCGCTGTAGGGCACGGCTGTAGGTCAGGTCTAACCGCGGGCGCGTTGAAGAGAAGCAGGTTTATGAGATCCAGAAGTGGCAGGACGATTTTATGGAACACTGGAAGGATGGAGGTCATAAAATGAACCATCTTCACAGCTCAGCTCGCAGCTTCTTTCTTCTCAGAGTAATTGGAATATGGAATCACTAACTTTGCATTGCAGTTACTAATTTTTAAGCTGTTGCCATGGGATACCACGCTTCGTCTATACGCTGCAGATACACAGATCTGCAAAATGCAGATCTGGCTGAGATTAAAAGGTGCTTTGGCTAAGTTTCTGTGGCATTGCAAAGACGAAGAAAATTGAACAGACATCTTAAGTGAGGCTCCAGGAGGAGGAAAAGACGCTAAATCAACAGGAAGAAAATATGTCTTTAATAACACTTTTTTCAATGAATGTGGATAGAAATGAACTAGAATGTCATTATATTATTTCACTGCATTTTTTCCTACTATTAAATGATACTTTGTTAGCTGCTATGTATTACAATTATTCCAGAATCACAAATCCTTTCTGATGTGACTCAACTACAGTAAATATCGTAGAAATAAACAGCGAGATATGCTCAACAGTGACGAGTTTTGCAGTGATAGAGGTTTTGTGCTCTAAAAACATAGTTCTAAAAATCCCATCCTTTCATGAGACAGAAAGGATAAAACAGAGGTGCCAGTATTTATTCATCATCACCCACCAACTTTGTTCTTCAGCTGGAGCTTTGGCCAAGCTCACGTCCTCAGCTCCACGGTAGCTGCTCAGAGAAGTGCCTGGTTGGTATCCTCAGGTGGAAAAGATGCTAAATGACAGAGAAAATACCCTTTAAAAAAGAGATAAAAATAGGGAACGGCGGTCATCATTTGCCTACTTAGATGCTGCTGAAAGCTGTCGTGGTTTATGGTCGATGTGCTGGTATTTGGCACTTTGTCCTGTTTCTTCTAGTTACGACAGTAGCGAGATCTGACATTCTTCATTTTACTCAGAAACGTGTTCTTGGGCTTTAACAGCATCATTTGAATACTGCCATTAGGGCTTTTAATCTAGGAGGGAGCTGAAGAATGTTTCTGAGAGCTCAAACCTGCTTTCAATCATAGGAGCAGTAATGCCCAGGCAAATATCATTACAGCTAGCTAAACGGTGATGAAAACGGATCGTGGCTTTTTTTGCACCTTTCGGAACATGGTGGTAAATCTGGAATAAGTTCGCCATCAGTTACTCTGATTTACACCAGTTCAGCAGGGCAGAATAGGACACGTTTAATAGATTCCTTGGTTTAGGAGCAGCAGTAGTCTCAGAGGCTAATCCCATTTTCTCTAGAAATGAAGCCACAATCTTCTAGATGTTAATGCACCAGTCCCACAAAGATACAGTGAAATACTTTGCAATCTCACTTTGCATTTTACTGTGCAGTAACTACATCGTGGGTTCTTATAATTCACTGTAAAGAGACTCCAGGGCACGTGGTATTTGCAAGCAGCATCTGGCATCGCAAACACTACCTGTTCTGTTCAGAGTATCTGTGCGGGACTTGGCGTAAGTGTTTATTGTACAGATGGCTGGGCAAAAGGCTTGTGACTCAGGACAGCACTGGTGGGAGGTGGTACTCAGATCTGTGTGAACCCTCAATAAACTTCAGTACAGTTTTTATGCTGTGGTTTTGGCCAGGTCTTACTTTTTCTGTGTCAGTTGCTTCCTTTGTTTGGACCACGGTTGATTTAAACATTATTTAAATGTGTGGATCCATTGACTTTTTTTTTTTTTTTTATCCTTTGGTTAGAAATAATTTTGAGGGAGATGATTTAAATAAGGGCTGATGTGTCCTGGCTGGGCTTCCTGCGGCTGAGAAACACATTCTTCGCCACTGAACTACGGGCTTTCTGTCTGCTCGCTCTTTGCGGCCGACAGGGATATTGAACATCTTGGAACACGTAAAGCGTTCGCTTCTCTCCTTAGGGACACCTAGTATATTTTATGACAAAGGCTTTATACCAGCTCTGGCTGTCTGAGTTCGCAGACCCTGTTTCTTCAAACTATTTCAGGAATTTGACTGGGATAAGAAGAGAGAACTCCAGTGTCTTCTTAAGACTAAGCAAATGAATGAATTTAATTATGAGAGTACGCAGGCTTATTCATTTTAAGTCCCGTGCACTTTTGTTGGTGCAGATTTTCCGGTCTTTTTATGAAAGGTGGAGAAACGCTGTGATTGGGAAAAAAATAAAAGGAAAATTTTTGGAAAAATGCGGTACAGTATGAGAAGAGAAAACAACATGTTGTGATAAGCAAGTGCCTCCAGCATAGAGTGCTCCTGTGGTTGGAGATGTGGCCTTGGAACAAGGACCCCACGTTTGCATTCTTCTTTCCAGCAGTGCTTGCGCGCGTTGCTTTGGGAGAACTTCTGAACCTCTGCGATAGAATTTGATCTCTCCTCTACAAACTGCTTTACTCCGTAAACAACTCGTGTTGTAATTTAGTCATTGACGATACGCTGTTCCAGGAGGTTAACCATGCTTCAGGTACTGTGAGGGCTTCTTGAGTGTTGGAAGGCTGTTTGAAATCTTCAGTGCTTAAATTATAGGTCGTCCCACATCGAAAACTTTGCTGGGTCAGTTTTTGAGGATATTGGTGCAGAGAGCCGAGGGCTGATTACCGAAGCTAGGCAAAGCAAAACAGACATGATGTGTGTGTTAAGCTGCAAGAGTCTGTCTGGTATATTTGCCGTGAAAAGCTGGCAGGCGTTTCCTTACAGAGCAGGTCAGCGTTCAACGTGTAACGGGCAGAGGAGGCGGCAGCAAGCGGCAGGAGCTCTGTGGCGTGCCTGGCACGGGGCCGTGCTGGGTCTGCTGGGAGACGGGGCCTGATCCACCCAAACACGGGGAACCAAGCCCCGATTCTGATGACATGAAAAAACTTGGTGAGCGCAGAGTGGAAATGGAAACTGAGCCAAGAACTCGCCCTCTGTTTTAATAACCCTTTTAACCATTAACAAAAATAAAAAGATATACTGGAATGGAAAAGGCAATTATCTTTTTCCCTCCGAAGCATGTGTTGCCCGTTAAACCTTTTTTCAAAGCTTTTAGCAGCATGAAATGGGAGTAAACCGTTCTCTTGACACATGCGACTGTGTTGGGACTGCTGCTGGTTGCTCTGATGTATGAGAGAGTTGACGCAGGCATTTGAGGGAGCAAAGCTACTGGAAAGGAATGGGCTGTTCGTTAAAAAACAGCTTGTGCTGAACAAATGTAATAGCTGTCTTCAGTGTAATTAATGAGTTATTTAGCACATAAAGGGAATTGAATAGATATTCTATTCTTGGCTCTTAGCAAGCAGTTGATTTCGTGCCATATGAAAATCTACTAAAAAAGCTGGATATATAGCAAGCAGATACAGATTCCGTGACACGAATTCTCTCTTGGCTGACATGCAGGGAAGAGAGGAATCAGTAATGCGGAGACCTCCAAGTGTGACATCTTGTAAAGCAGTTTACTGCGGACCTTAGTGCTGGGGTCCAATTTGTTGCATGTTTTATGCACGAATGTTCTTGTGGTTCTGCTTTTGCCCCTAACCTGGGCTTTGCAAAATCAGCCTTGTAGAGTGTGTGATGGAAATGTTGCTGTGTTTAAAAATCCCAGTGAAAGACGCTGAATAACCACATCGTGGATGTCTCCTACGGTATTTGTAAACCAACTGTTTCAGCACTGAGCTTGTGTTTGAAACTCTTGAAGTGACATTCAAATGGAAACGATCATGAATGTGCCGATAGCGTCATTGACGTAGAGGACTACAAAAGAGTGACACAGCTTTAGCAGAAATAGGGAAGATTATTATTTGTTTCTTTGTCTTAGGAACCTCAAGAACTGTTGATAAACATTAATAAAGATGATGTATAAATAAATGAAGGTAATAGATTTAATCAGAGTAACAGCTGGAAAAAATAACTTGAGGCATGCAAGTTTTTCTCTAGATCAAAAAGCTTCAAAACTGTACGTAAGTTGGGAACAGTTGCTCCGATTTCCATGTCACTGAGCAGTTCAGGGTACCGAGAGGACCTGCTGTCAGCGTGCAGAGCAGAGGGAGGCTGTTGGAAGGGAAGAGGAAGCAAAGTTGTTAGAACCTGTAAAAAAGAGACAGGAGTAAACTATTGTTTAAAACAGTTATGTGTCATCGCTTTCCCATTCCTGTCTCATAGAGCCCAGCTGACTCTCGGGGATAGCTGCCTTTTGCTACCTCCTCCTTGTCACGTCAAAAAGCAAGTGGTGTAAAAATTCATGGGAATTCAGTGGAATTAGTACTTACCACGAATGTCCAAATACCTACGAAGAGTATTATAGTTGTGTAATTTCTACTTCAGAGACTCTTTCAAAATCATTTAAACAGAAAGGTGAACTAAAATGCAACTTTGGAGGATTTTTCAGCGTGTAGCTTTCTCCACGTGGGTATTCAGGAGATCATCTGACAGTGAATATGTGACACAACCCAGCTCCAAGAGCATATCCAGCTTGGAAGCGCACGTTGTCTTCGCTTGGCCAACTGGTTTGGCTCATTTGCACTGAGTTGTCTGGACTTGACCTCTTTGCTCCTCCTTTGGCCAGCTGGGACATTTTGCATTGCAGACGCAGCGGGAGGGTGCAGGGTTCCCTTGTCTTTGTGGTAGCTTTTGCTTTGGCTGTTCCACGGGGCTGCCGTGCCCAAGTTAAAGCTGGTTTGGTGCGGGTGGTGGGGCAGCACTTACACCGTCTATCCGTGGAGCATCAACCTGGCCGCTGGCAGCAGGCACCGTGAGCCGGGGAAGAGGTGATTGCACTGGGTGGTATTGCTTCAGAGGGTACAGCACAATAGTATTTTTTTTTAAATTAAGCTTTTCACTGCTGTAGAAGTAATTTCATTCTTGCACCCACCCCATAGAAATCTGCCATTATCTTTGAAAGCCTGTACTGAGGGTAGAGATTTGCCTAGATGTCACTGTATTATTGCTATCCAAAGGAACCATTGGACAGCTGCAAGAATAATAAAAAAATAATTGCATTAAACCACTGCTAGATTGAAATAGGGAAGGGTTACCACACATAAAACAGCGCCCCAAACTCCTGATATTTTACAGCCAGTGCAACCAGACTTTCCCATCTGCTGAAGAGATGGGCTTAGAAAAACAGCAAACAAATCCCACCTGCATTAAGTCATCATGTAGCTCGAGAGAGGCTGGCCCCTGAGGGTTTAGCGATGCAGCTTTAGCCCAGCTGCTGCTCTTTAGCTAAGAGGGCATCTTGTTAAACGCAGAAAGAAAGAATCTCAAGGCAAAGGAAGGACCACGCTCCAGGTGAGGTGTCCCAAACATTGTGCAAGTCACAAGGATGGGCAAGGATGTAATATTTATGCAATCATCAGAATGAATAAAGAAACTGTTCCTTTGACTGCAGTAGGCTTTATTGAAAAATAGCCACTGGAGAACTGAAAATACTATGGAATTAACAGTAATAATAAAAATCCAATGACTTAACATAATACGTGTATTTGTGAAATGTATTTGTCATTTAGTTCTCTGCTCTGTAGTGATTGCTGAGCCACCTGCGCACAGCGGTCGTGATGCTTTAACGTGGCAAAGTTCCCCAAGGCAGAGCTGGGTAAGCCACAGCTGCAGATGTCTTTCTCCTCCTCCTGCTGTGTCCAGCGCACCATCGCCCAGCCGGGAGCGAGTGCAAGGGCAGAAGCGAACAAACACAATTACAGTCGGTCTCTTCTCCTTAGTAACGAGTGACAGGACGAGAGGAAACGGCCTCAAGCTGCGCCAGGGGAGGTTTAGGTTGGATATTAGGAAAAACTTCTTCACTGAAAGGGTGGTCAAGCATTGGCACAGGCTGCCCAGGGCAGTGGTTGAGTCTCCATCCCTGGAGGACGGATAGACGTGGTGCTCGAGGACATGGTATAGATGGACTTGGCAGTGATAGGTTGACGGTTGGACTCGATGATCTTAAGGGTCTTTTCCAACCTTAACGGTTCTATGACTCTATGATTATTTATGTTGGCTATGCAGCATCGCTCTAAGGTCAGTTTGCATCCTAGTACAGTGCAGTATTCTTGTAAATAGTCTGAAAAAATTCAGCTGATACATTTTTTATTGCATTTTTGCCTCTTTTTCTATGACTTGGAAGAGTGGAGAGATTCTTAACTGCTTTCATTGCTGACAGATAATTTCAGTAATTCTTGATAGGTAGGTAGCTGGTTAGCAGTTAGCATTTTGTGCTTACATTTGCGAGCCATGTGAATGCAAAGAGTAGGATTTTGCTAAAAGGAAAATGATTCAGAAATTTTGAATGTGGTTTCCTTTCTGAGTGATTTTTCTCTCTTTTTTTTTTTTTTACTTCAAACAAGAGCAACTTGTGATTTTGGTTGTGTTTTGTGTTTTTTTTAGGTGTTAGGTTTTTTTTTTGGTGTTGTTTTTTTGTAATGCCAGACACTGTTTAATTTTAAAAATTAACACATTAAACGTAGGTTTGATTGCATTCTGGTGACTGATGAGACTTTGACTGGCAAGGGCTTTCAGCAGTGTCTGAAGTAGACTGGAACTAGGCTGGATTTGTCTTGATGCTCTTAACACATCAGTGTTTCTCTTCTGGATCTTTGAACCATCCATTCCCCTGCTATTCTTTCTTTCTGGTTGCTGGAGACAAGGGGCGCACTACATCAGACCCCAATTTGTGAGATCAGCCCTGGTGATTTTCATTAATTCAGGATCTTCTTGCTTTTAAATTAAATAAGAAGGGATAACCTATCATTCCGTGGTATTTGTCTTCCTTTTTCTTTTCATGAAGCCGAGGGATAAGGACTGAGGTGCCTGCTGGTTGGGGTGGCATCCCAGAGCTTCCCACACAGCTTAAGTTTCTCGTTATGTAACAGGAAATTCTCAAATATGGTAAAAATTCACTTTCTAACATTTTGGCATATAAATGAAAATCACCGTGCTTCCAATTCAGGCAGTATGGTCTCACATGTGTTTTTTGTCTCATCTTGAAAGAATTTGTGCTAATTTGGCTACACTTACTCCACCCATAGTTTGCATATTGCCTTCATCTTTATGGTAGGGTTTGCCTATGAAGTAGAAAGACAAAATAAATTCAAGTTGCAGGTGCAAAGGCAGCTTAGAGGCTCAGTACGGTGTAGGTCAGCTGGAGTTTTATTCTGAGGTTATGGTGTTCTGGGTCTCGTGTGGCGTGAGGAGGGGGTGGGTGTATTACAGGCAAGGCTTTTTTCTGGGGCCGTTGTTTACCTGCTGCCAGGGAAGTCACGTTTTCTTTTCTCTGCCTGTCTTTTTACAGTTCCTACAGATCTGTATCACAAAATTTCTAGAAAGATTTATTGTACAGCTAGAATGGAGTGGTCTGTCTTTGGTCTGAGCACAGAAGCGGCAGGGAAAGGGTCAATTTGAGGGTGTGGGTCAAGTTTTTTAGGCTTTTTTTGGGGTGGGGTTGGGGGGTTTTGGGTTTCACCCCCCCCAACTGGAGTACCTCTCTCTCTTTGTCATTTTCTCTGCTGTGTTTCAGCTGACGTGTAACATAGACCATAGCACTGAATGACTTCCCCAAATTCATCAAGTCCAGTCCCTTGCTGTTGGAGGCAAGTACACAACAGCATTCTCTTCCTCAATTCATCAGACTTTGCCTTAAAAAAAATAATATTTTCTTTTCCCAAACCTACTGTTTTTATTACAACACCTTTAGCACAAGAGCTTTGTAAATACGGAGCAATACCTAGCTATTAAGCTTGATGGTTAACCTAGTTTGCATTTGTTTTAGCCAGTTATCTGTAATTCAAGGCAGCTTTGCCACACCTCATGAGATGGTGGGACAATGACGACAGTATTCATGATGGCTGGTGCAAGAGTTTTACCGTCCACAGCAGTCACATTGTGAATGTTAAACTTTAGTTGGCTTTTACCATGAAATGCTAAGTCATCTCTGCAGGTTTTTTCCCACATCTCATTCACCTCAAGTTGTCTCTGTTCAAGCTCTGGCTGTTGTCACGGGAAGGTTTGATTCATTGTGAGGCCACAAAACTGGGATATCGAGAGGAGATATTTCTGAAGGATGAATAAGTCTGCCTGTCAGAGAGAAGCAGTGCCTTGGCCTCCGTGCCCTCTTCTGAATCTCCCTCCTGCGGTAGAAGGCGGCAGGAGGAGGATGCTCACTCCCAGGCCCTCCGTGTGCGCTGTGGGAGCGATGATGTTCCCCCTGCCTCTTATCACAGCCGTGCAGAGGCTGACTGCTAGACGTCTCTGCTATTTTCCCTACCACCCGCACTTCAATCCTGCTCCTTTCCTCCGGCCCTCCCTTCTCAGCTTTGCCATTCCAGTTCCTTCCCTAGGCATGAGGTCCCCTGGGCTCCTTTTCCCTGCCCAGCTGCTCTCAGCCTGGGTTGCCACCTTGCTCTGTAACCTCATCCTTTGCATACGCCTCCGGTGCCACCTTTACGCTTTCTCCCAAGCCGTGTTACTCCTTTTCCTTCTCAGCTGGCTCGTTTCATGCTCTTTCCTCCTGCTGGATGATAGATGGTGGACCAGGAATGAGCGCATCTGGAAGGGGCCAGCACATGCCCTGAGCGCTGCGTCTCCTGCAGCGCCGGCGCTGCCGCAGCATGGTCAGGATTTGTGATGTGTTACGGGGTGTCCGGCTGCACGGGGTGAGCTCACGCTTGGCGGGCGGCCAGGGCACAAACCTGAGCAACCGAAGCAGGTGTCGGGGAAAGGTTTGAAATGCCACGGGCCTGGTGCGCGTGTTGCATTTCTGCCCGAGGGTCGCGTGTGGCTAAAAGTAGTTTGGGGTGTGCCCTGGGCTTGAGAGCTATGTGAGGTGGCATCCTGTGCTGCTGCTGTAAGAGGGGGGAGAAGAAAGCTCTGGCCAGTGAACCAGGTGTTGCTTCTGTGCTCTGCTTTTCTACTGTGAAAGAAGGCTTATCTCAGCTTTAGTTGGTGAAAAGGTCATCATCTGATAAAGATTGTTAATTTATTGTATAGTTTACCTAAATTACCACCATTTCATCAAAACAAAACAGAGAAATTATTTCGGCAAAGCCAGCAGAAAATACCGGCATTCATTCTTGGAAATGCCCTCTCATCCCACTGCATTTGAAGTTGATTTGATGGGGTTGGCGTTCTTGCTGCTAATGAAAGTACTCTGCCAGCTACCCGTCTAGCGTTACCGTCCGCACTACCGCGGTATGAAGGCACTGCTCCTCCTGAGACGTTTTCCCCTCTCCTCGTGTTGTTTGAGCAGTGTTAGCCCACACAAGCTATGGTCGGGGCCCGTTTGTATGAGGTGCTGTGCAAGCATAGCAGGACACCAAGGAGCTTGCAAATGAAGCATCCTAGACTAGTGAGGACGTTCTTTCAAAGAAACCCTTGTTTTGGCTAACTAGAAGGAAGCATTTTTTTCTTCTTAAGATCCTCATAACATAGTCCAGGTGTAAAGTTTGTACTTGTTTTAAGCGTATCTTTTTGCAGTAGGTGCAATGAGGTTATCTCAGAAGCATCAGAAGAACTACTGGCTCTGGCTTCTCCTCCACTGGCATAAGTTCATCTCATTTCCTCAGAAAGATTCTGTGTCAAGCCATGATTTTAACTTACAAATGAAATTCTTACCTCGGGCCTGGTGTGTTGAAGCTGCCTGACCTCTGAAAGGCCCCCTGACCTCATCCTGGGTGTGATGAGCTTATTTGCTTTCTGAAAGAGACACTTGGAGCCTCTGCGTGCTCTGCCACTGGGCTGCCCAGAGCCCACGCGAGGGCCTCCTGAAGCTGAATTTATCCACACCATACGTGAGACATCTTACTTGTTACAAGCGTGGTTGATTAAAAAACCAAATAATTAAAATTTAAAATCAAAAAAACCCGGAGATTTCCATTTAACCTGGTTTTGCTCAGCGCAGAGTATACATGTATTGCAGAATTGGTGCTTTGGCATTACAAATAATAAACACAAGTGTAAGTAGTGGAGGAAAGTGACTTTCACTTTTAATGCTTTGTCATTCCTGTCTTCTATAACTTTGTGGGAAGAAGATTTAGGTGGGAGTTTGTGTTGTGAAACAAGATTTCTTCATTGTGACTCAAAAAAAAGTCTGTATTAGTAATTAATTTCAAAGGTTATGTATATGTAGGGTGTTTGTTTTTTTTTTTTTTATGTGGGTGAGACAGCTGACTTGCAAAGCTCCTTTTGAGAAATATGTTTTAGTGTATGGTGAAAGAGCCTGGATCATTACTCAGAACAGCTAGCTGCTTAATCTTACGACTACTAACGGAGGTTGTGTTCTCCTGGGGAGAAAGGAGCTCCTCATTGCGTCGCGGACTGTTGAGTCCAGCTCAGCGTCTCACAAGGTAATCTATTAAATGAATTCTCGCTGCAGCTGGTGCAATGCATTTCTTTTAAGGAAACTCTTCCTGCCCCTCATATGAAATGCAGCCTACTTCTGCAAAGGATTTTGATTGTCTTCTGCATACAATAATAATTTCTTCCCTCCCTATATTTATGTCTGCAATTACGCTTTTTTTATCAGCCTCATTGTCATAGGACTGTCCATGTCCGTACCTATCCAATTCCTCGAAGAGATGCTTATCTCAGCCCAGAGGGAGAAAGGCTTTGCCCTCTGGATCAGCGCTGCCTGTCCAGTGGGGTGATGCAGCTGCCTGATCCCAGCTTGGTATCTTGCTTCAGCTGATGGGCGGTGCTCCCTGTGAGAAGGTTTGTATTTCAGCCGTAGTTAGATGAAGGGGTCTGCTCTACAAAATACACTTTTTTTCCCCAGTTCAAGAGGCTATGATGCTACTCGCTCTAACCTCAGCTCATGCGTAAGCCTTGTCAAGTAACTGAGGCTGTTCTAGAATGATTATACAAGTAACTGAGGCTCCCTCATCCCTGGCACAAACCCTTATCTTGGCTGAAGTCCACGGGAATTTTTTATATGCAGAAAGAACCCGTCCTGTTGGCACAGACTGAGTTCTCCGGTGCACAGGAGGGATGCTGACCTCCTGGCACAATGGTATCTTCCTTGTTTGTCAAGAGAGATCGCCCCTTCTCTGTTCTCTGTGTCTTGAAATGGAAAGAGCTTTTAGCCTTCCGGTAAGGATGATATTGCCCATTTCTTCAGACAACCTGGCTTGAATTGGTGGGTGGCAAATTAAATAGGAACTAGCAGCCGGGGTGAATTTGAGGACTTAACTTTTTAGTCCACAGAGATGAACATAGTCCCAAAGGAATCATTTCCTTATGAGCAGTGGGGAGGGATTTTGCAATTATCTCCAGTGCTTTGCTAAAAGAACTCTTTTTTTAAAAAAAAAAAATCTCCAAAAAATTATTTTAGCATTTTTCTTGATACAGTTGTATTTGCCTGTTGTTCAGCGTGTGTAAATGTTCTCTTACTCAGCTGAGAAGCTGCTTTTTCATGGAGAAGGCTCTCTTTTCCAGTCTCAACTACGAGAAGAGGGAGCCTGCTAGGAGAGTTGTGGGCCATACTGCTGCAGCTCCTTGCCACTGATTTTTTTGCCTCTGATTGCATCACCCTGCTGTAGGTTAGATTTTCACACGACGCTGGTTGACGTACAGCGCTCTGCTGTGCTTTGTGTGACGGTGTTTGCAGTTCTCTCCAAGCTCACTCCAGCAAGGCAGCGGTCGTGCTGCACAGATACACCTTGGGGCGCTGGGGGGACCGGGCTCTCGTTTCATCTTCAGCACAGGTGCCTTGGAACTGCTCCGGCCTCGCCGTGGCTGCACGGCTCTGTAAGCTGAAGAAGAGCCTAGCAGTAATGAATCTATCTTTGACGTATCTGGATCCAACCCAGGCCCAGTTGGCTGAGTGGTTTTCTGGCAAAGTCTTCTTTCCCATCCATATCCATTCTTACAAAGGGAGCTTTCCCCATTCAAGTGTTTTGATCTCACTGAAATGTTTCAGTTCAATACTTCTTTTGCAATGCCATTTTCTGAAAATCAGCATGTTCCCCTGGAAAATTTGGGTCGTGTCTAAAATACATTCTCAACTGGAAAATACAGTTAGAAAAATGTCAACCGGCTCCTCTTCAGAGAGGTCCCATTCATTGACTAAGATCTGCAAAGCCTCCTTCTTTCTCAGATAAATTTACTTCTTTTTCTGTGTCTTGACACTTCATGGGAACTCCCAGGAGGATGTGGATGCTGCTGTACTGTGCAACAGGCTTTTAACCCTGGCCGGGCAGCTGCATGGATGCGAGCCTGACCTGGGTATTCTCCAGCCATCGTTGCCCTCTTTTGGGAGCGGGAGGGGAGGGCTGAGGACTCCATCTCCACTGCCACCTGAGCAGCCCCAAAGGTTTGGAGGTTCCTCTGTCCCTCTGACTACGCATGAGTAAAAGATACACAATCTGTTAAAGTGCATAAATGTCTTATAACATACAGATTATCCGTGAGGTATTTGCCATTGGAAAGCTGACCCTCTGTGCAATCAGCAGGTTACTGTACAAACTGGGAACCCTAGGATACTGCTGAAAGGCTTTTCATGGGGAAAAGCTGTGATTTCTTCTTGAAGAGATGTGTGTCAAGACGGAAGCAGCATGGAAAAAAGAAAGGGGAAGGACGTTTGCAACTGGCCTTATAGAAAAAGGTATAAAGCTGAGAAAAGAAGAAAGAAACGGGTCCAGGACAGAAAGCTAGGGAGGAGAGGGGGAGGAGGAGGATCATTGTAGATTTGTTGCACTTAGCATTAGGAATTGCTACAGAGCATGCAGGTTGTAGTGATTTTCTAATACTGAGTAATATGTCAGAAAGGCTATTCTGGATTTAGACCAATATATACAGTTTCTTGTCTAAGCAGAACCATATGCTCAAATGAGAGATCATTTTATTTTACTAGGATGGACAGTAAGTAGAAACACATTCCAGATTTCATGAGGTTTCTTCCCCCCTTGGCAGCCACAGTGCTGCTTGTGCTTAGTCTATGGTTTTTCAACTGTTTGATAACTGTCCGTTACTTTACAGGACTCCGAATCCTACTATATCGTGATGTCTGTTGAACTGTGACTAATGACTGCATCAGAAAGCTAGTTCACCAGGTTGCCCTGGCTGTAGCTGGTAATTGTTTGTAATAAAACAAATCTGCCTGATAGGCACAATATGGCAACATGCTGTACAGTAGAAGACGTAGCTTTTGTGTCCTTCCTTAAGACTTAATGTTCTGTGTTCAGAGACGGACCTCATCCAAATCCTTTCTGACAGCCTAGAAAGAAGGAAAAAAAAACCAAAACGCTTTGTGGAATGTGCAAGCTGGTGTTTAATACATGAGCCCTACACACAGCAGGTTGAGCAATCAAAAGTACATAGATATTTATGCAATTTGACATTGGTAAATAGTCCAACCCCCTTCTGCTCTTGCAGCCACTGATCGTTCTCATTCCAGTTGTTGTGTATTGCTCGCTCTCTGTAGTTTAGTGTCATCACTACTCATGCCTTGGTGCTGAACCATCCCTAGGCGTAACAAGACATTTTTGGCCTGATCCAGCCATGTAATGGACCCTCTGGCCATTCAGCTGGCATCTCCCCAAGTAGACTGAGGACTTGGTGCTTGTCAAGCTTGCTCAGCGTCCAGGTGCAGGAAATCCCGTGCCCGAGGCCGTGCCGCGGGTCTGCCCACTGTCCATGCTGCGCGCCTCCCTCTAGCAGTAACTGCTGGCCATTGAGCGGTGGTACCCAGGAGCTCTGTTTACCTTGTTCAGGGAGTCTGCCGATGTTGCTTTATGAAGGGATGGTCTACTAGGTTTGACTAGCAACAAAGCAACTCGTGTATAGCTGAAAAAATCTACATTATATTGCAGGGTCTTGAAAGCAAAGGCCTCATCTATTATGTGTGTTGTAAAGTGCTGAATTACTCACACAGACTTGCTGGTCTCTCACTAGCAAGAATGACAAGATCCAAATGGCTTTAAAAGTTTGTTTTGTTTTTTTTTTTTTAATTAAAAAAAGAAAAGCAAGCTAAATCATGGGCATGTTTGCCTCAGTCAGGAGGACAAGCAGAACCATCTGCAAGAATACTCGCCGTAACATTGTGCTGAGTAAAGCCCAGAGGTTGGCTGCTGGGTACCAACCACTTTAGCTGTCCCCAGGAGCCTTCTCATCTCTGAATTTATTGGGATTATATTCTGGGGAGATGTCTGTCTTCTGCTGATCTGTACTGAGGATGATCCTCTCTCACCTGGGTGGCGGTGCAGGTGAGGTACAGAAGCCTGGTCCTTGCTGGCATCTAAAGGGTCTCTTTGCACACAAACAGGCAGAGCCTGTATTTTTTTGTCTTAACTTAATGATGGATGGCTGCTGGTATCTGACAGTAGGCATACTCCAGAGGCAACTGCAGCCAGTTTTTCAGTTTGTTAGCTCAAAAAAAAATTGTGTAAATAAGACAAAAAGGCAAAAAAAAACCCCAAAAAACCCCACACCACTAAAAAAAAGAAGAGAGATAGAGATCAGAAAAAGGAAGAAAAATTGCACACGGTGAAACCATAACAGAATAGGATAATACAACTTGTGGCACGTGAATCATCCATCCTGGAAGTCCAAAGCTGTCAGGTGTTCTGGGAATTAAAAATACAGTTTTATCTGCTTCAGCTTCTTTTCTGCTTTTGCTATGCACGTCTCGGATCACTTTGTAGGGAGAGGGTGGGTTGCCCCGTAGGGATGTCTTTCCCCTCCCCTTCCTGGCCTCCACACCCATCCTGGAAGGTCGTTTGTCAGTGCCCAGAAGTCTCCCTTTTAGCAAATCTGGTTTGATCTGCTCCCTGCTTGCCCCAGCCACGCGGTGAGACTTGTTTGGTCCCAGATGTACTACACAGCTGCCTTTGGTTTGAGGGTGTCTTCTAAACAAAGTGTGTCTGCCTGCTGGGGAGGTAATAGAATTAAAATGTAGTGAGCAAGGGTTTGCAGGCTCACCTTTGCTTGGCTGATGGTACAAAACAGAGAGTAACTTCTCTGGGTACTGGACGCAGAGTGGGTGAGAAGCCCTTGGACAGCCTTGGTGGAAGGAGCAGGTGCTAATCCCCTGCTCCAGATGGTTGCAGTACCAAAGTGTGGGTTCTTCCCGTGCCATGCTTTACACCACAGCTTGTTGCTAGATCCCTAGCTCCGTTATCCTGCTCCCTAAACCAAGTGTGAACCCAGGAGGCGAACTGATTTTTTTAGTGTCGCTTTCCATTTAGATTCATACACTTCATTTCCACTCTTTGGCAAGACCTCTGTTGACCTTGCTGTGGGAGGTCCCCTGGGCCAGTGTGTCCTCCCTAAGGAGACTGACAGACAGACTGCTGAGGAAGGGCCCACCTCGCAGCGCTTGGTCATGGAAATCCTGGGAAGCCATCCCAGCCGTGCAGAGGGCTTCCACCTTTGCCAAGCCTTGCTGAGCACAGACTCGCGGAGGAGCGGGACTCCCTGCAGGAGTTGTTGAGCAGGTGAGGAGATTTTGGATGGACAAGGACCTCAGAGGGAGCTCCAAAAAGGGAGTTCTCTTGGGGAATTTTTGTAGGTGATGGATCATCTTATGAAGAGTAGGAGGTCTGAAGGAAAATTACGATGCTGCCATTTCTTTGGCAACGTAGTTTTGTTGAATGAGGCTGTTCCCATTTACTGTAATACTTTTAGAGAAAACTTTTCTCACTCTACGCCTTTGTCATCAGAACCATTTTTGCATGGGTGGGCTAAAAGAACCCCTGCGACGGGATGTATGTGTATGCCTACACTGTATATACAGTATATATGCAGATGTAAAAATACATTTGCCTACATGCATGGAACAATTTTGCATCGTTTGAAACAACTGCTTTTAAAGGAAGTCTGATTGTCTTTATTTTGTATGTATTTTCAAAATTCTGATTTCGTACTAGAGGGGTGTGGGTAGGAGCTTCATTACAAATACCTAGCACCCACTTGAAAAAAAGAAGTTAAGTGTTTTTGGAAAATGTGATGTGTGTTCTGTGGCGTGGATGAGTAATTGTGGCAAACAGCCGTAGTAGCTACTCATGAGTTCACTGCTTTTCATTTACTAAGTTTATACCTCAGTTGTGTAACTAAGTCTAATTTTTAGCTCGGTTCACGTAGTGATCCCGTGCATGACAGCAAATACTGTTACTGATCCGCAACGGTAGCCCACTCCCAGAAAGATCTGAATCTGTGGAAAAAAACATTCCGAATGACATATGTTCTGTGGGGCCAAAGAATTCCGTGTATTCAAACACGGTATTTTGTCTTTTGTTGTGGCGAGGACCTGCCTTTCATTGTGCTATTGAAACATCATCAAAGCCTGGGAATCCGAGGGACATTCCAGTGGAAACCTTTGTAACGCTGCAGCGGAGAAACTGAAATTCAAAGCAGGTCTGTGGACTTGGCGTCTTTGGTAATAACAATACAAGATGTGCTGGAAGCCCGTCGTGAAGCAGACGGGAACCGGCGTTGTGCTGCTGTGGAGAGGAACGGGGCTGGCTCTTGTGATTTATTCACCTCTAAATAGAGGCAAATTGTACTGGAAGTTGTAGGATACTCCAGGAAGCGACTGTTTAATATTTCGGCAAAACTCTCCAATTGGTAGGACTACTCTGTTTAAAATGGTTTCAAGGAAGATAAATATTTGCCTGTATTATCTCTAAGTACGGAGCTAAACACAGTTGTTCTATACAAATATTGGTTTGACCTCAGATTATTTCATTAGTAGCAGCATGTAAGGCTGGTTAGGTGTCTTTGAAAGCAGCTGCCGGATCTTGTGAGCATCCGAAGTTTGTCGTGTGGGCTGCTGTCGACAGTACAGATCTTGCCTTTCAGTTCGGGAGGAGCGAGCTCAAATCTTGTTCTCGCTTCTCTGTGGCAGGGAATAAGCATCCCATCTGCTCCAGAGGAAATCTTACCGTGATCAGTATAGTCAAGGAAATCAACAGCATTTTGAAAATGTAAATGTTATTAGTGTAACAGTGGAAACCCTCTGTGTGACTGCTGCGAAGCCCTGACACACAGCCCAGGTACGGGGCAAGGCGCAGGCCCAGACCAAGCTCAGTGCAGTCCTGAAGCTGAAGCCCTTGCCTATAAGCTCTGTCTTAGCCTTTCCCTTTGCTACCAGTTGATCAGCGAGCGGGTGTGTATGCAAGGGGCACAGCTAGATCGTAACACATATCAAATGTTTTTCAGCAGCGAGCGTGCCTGGGCACGCCGGGAAGGCAGCGCAAAGAAGCCAGGATAGTTTAGTGCTCCAAAGTAACTTCTGTGGCTTTTCCACAGACTTCAGTGCGTCTTCTTTTAAGTGCATCCTTAGTGCACTTTTGCATAGCAAATAACCAGATTGTTACTCCATTTTTAATAAACAGCTCCATGTTGTGATCTGTTACTTTAATAAAACTGGAATAGCAAGGTTTCACAATAACGATAACACTGACCAGGATATGTGGGTCACATTTCTGGCTTCAAGATTATTGCTAAGCAATCAGCTTGGCATGAAAAATGCTTGAGCAACTGTAGTTAAGAAGGCAAACTATGTTTTTACACAGTACCACTTGCTTTGCCACGGTGAAAGAGCAGATACCCTTTACAATATTTATCAGGCACAAGCTTTTGTCCATATTTCTGTGTCCCGTAATTTTATTTTTTTGTAAAGAAAGGGGCAGGGAAAACTGAAGAAATTTCAGTGCTGTAAAAATGATGGTGCCAGGTGATTAGCCAATAGCTTAGTAAGTGCAGAATCTGTACCTTGTGGCATAAGCTGTATTTTACTTACACATACACCTGCTTCTGCCTTGTGGGGATGGAGAGACCAGCTGAAGCAACTGGCAGTGTTGATGCTACCCACTTGTCAAGATACATTACATATATATTTTTTTTTTGCAGGGTCTGCAGCCTTAAGATCTGACACAGCATTGCACAAAGGCAACGTATTTTTAATGCTGCACACCGGGGCAGAGCATCTGTGTGGGACGGGGAGCCACTGTTACTCTCACCGTGGTGAGCCAGGTTTTTACATCAGTTCCAGTAGTTTGTGCTCCTCGGAAAGCTGGTGAAAATGCTGTTTGCAAAGGCACGTCAAAGCTGACATGGCGAGGGAAAAAGGGTATTGACCTTCATTCTGTCTTTGGCTTTACACCAGGGTAACTGCAGTGATTTTAATGGATGGCATTTCGGACTGACTGCAGCTGCCTAACCTGGAGGAGAACAGTGCCTGTAGCAGTCACTGTGTCTCGTCCTCTGTAACATTTGCTTCCTTCTCCACATACCGTACTTCTGTTTCTGTTAAGTGAGTCTTAAATGTAGAAAATACATTTGCGGATGTGTCTATACAAAGAGTAAACTTACACCGTGTACATCAACATATGCTTCATGTGTTGCACGTAAGCATGGAGGGGCAGGGTGAGGAGCGGTGAGAAGGCAGCGATGCCTGGAGTGGCACACGGGGGCTGCTGCGCTGCAGTTCCATCCCGAAGGGCCCGTCCCGGGCCATTGCGAGGCCGTGCAGCGGGAGAGCTGGGAGGTGGAATGAGGGCTTCCCTCTTACATGAGCAACTGGCTGCGTCTTCACACATTCGTTGGTAATTTAGAGCAAAACGAATTGTGTTTTGATGTTTTCTAAGCAGGCTGCTCTCCATTTCAACCGTATCTTACATTAGTGAACCCTGACCAAGCAGAGTATCTTTGTAATTCCGTATAATGCCCTTAAAGGAAGGTATGGCCATGCGTGATGGAAAATTTTAAGTACAAGAGTTGGCCTTGAAAATTAATTGTTTGTTTGCCATTTTTGTTTTAAATAAAAATAAGCTTTTAGCTGTTGGAGAAGATGAGAGCTCCCTAAAACTTGTGGAATTATCCAGTGTTCGGGAGGTGTCCTGTGGTGTGGTCATGTGCCCCCAAAGCATATATTGTCCAACTAGACATTTGTGATCCATGAAAAATTTGTTGAATGACACGATGTAGACATTAAAGGGGCTTTTTTTGAAGCACTTAACGTTGTCACTATATGATTTTTTTGTTTGTTTTTTAACTTCTCTGCCATTCTTGGGCGGGGGGGGGATAACATATGAAGTAGGTAGAAACTGTCAGTAAATCCTGGTGGGGAAGCTGTGAAGCTAAAATGTAAAAGAGCATGTCTTGTTTCACTGTTGTTGGTGTCACGGGGCATTAAGTGTATTGGTGGTGGATTATTTGGCAAAACAAAAAGAAAAGATGCAATGTTGTTCAAACCAATCAGTATTTTTCAGACGCAGAGTTGAAATTTGCTTTGTGGCAGTATTTGTATTATAGGGATTTGGAGCAGAGCAGGAATGGCAAAGTTAAAAAAAAAACACCTCTGCGGTTTCTAGAGAAGCAAAGTTTAGCAGGTCTTTCTCCCAGGTCTCGTCGTCCGAATCCAGAGCTGTCCTTGGCACCTCTGTCACCGGCAGTGTGGCACAGAGCCACTTCCCCTGAATTCTTCACGGTCCCTCACAGCTGATTTTTTTCCATCTTTTTGGCCTGCAGTACTGGTTAGAAGTTGCTGCGCATTTTAACATTTTCAAATTGTAAGTTAGAGGGAATACTATGAAAAATGTTGTGCAAAAAGGAGCATTTCTACCTGAGCTTGCGTTCAGCTCCTTACCACCACCGGGCAGCCCAGACGCTCGCGGTAAGCTGGTTCACCACCACCGGGCAGCCCAGACACTCGCGGTAAGCTCGTTCACCACCACCGGGCAGCCCAGACGCTTGCGGTAAGCTGGTTCACCTTTGAGTTTTGAAGTCGCTCACAGGGAGCTGCTGCGAATGAGGACTGAGCGTGGGCAGGGAGTGGGGTGGTGCAAGTGGCAGATGGATAATTACCCCCTTCATAAGGACTCTATAGCTGGATCAGAAAAATAGTATCATGGAATATGGGAAGCCACGCTTAAGAAGATTATCGACTTACAATCCTACTACATATAAAGACCATCCTTGTTTGTTTAGCATCTAGCAGAAAACAAGAACAAGTTCTTATTTACATGCATGGTCATTTCTCTTATTCATATTCTGCCCAGCCATGAACTTTGTTACTGTTTTTCAAAGCAAGAAGTCCAGTATTAAATGCAGCAAGGTTTAGTGTTTGACACCAAATAAACGGCAGTGCTGGTACGAGTTTACCGTTCACAGTTTTTCCCGTTCAAACCTTCATCCATCCTGCCAAAGCCATCACGTATCATTAGCTCTTATCGTATGCGTATATCACTGTGTTATATGGGAAACTGTTCACTGGGGAGCTGACTATCTCCGAGGCCTAATGATGGATCGGGGGAATTTTTATACTCCCAGACGTCTTTAATTCCAGTTTGTGTGTACAATTTTATATATGGCATCTTGGAAAGACAGAAAATTGGTAAGAAGTGAAAGTAGTAGTATAGATTTCAATCTGTGACTTCTGTACCAGAGTACCTTTTTAATACTGGCTATTCAATCAGGAGAGAATATTCCTCTTTCTTACCTGATTCCTCTTACCCTTGTTTCATTCCTCGCGATTTTCTCCCGTGTACTGCGTTATCTGCTCCGCCGATTCTCATTCTTTGCCATTCACACAGTAGGCAACAATATACAGAAGTCTGCCATTTCTGAGTCAAATAGTGTAATTTACTTCTAACTCAGTCTTAAAACAATGGTTTGCCAACAGTTACTATCAATTTTTTTATAGTCTTTTCCCACTGCTTTCTTCATTAGAATGTGAGGTTACCGTGCTAGAAGGCAGATGTATTGTCCCAGCTCACGGTGTCCATGCAGTTGGGAAGTGCGCTTTATCACTTTATTTCTACCTGTATCAGTAAGTACGGTCATAAATGTTTTCTCTCTTTATATCATAAATGCTTCAAGGTAGGTACCTGTGTCTTATTCTGCACTTTTACAGTGCTCAGTACGTATGGTAGTTAGGGTCCTTAAATGTTTGAAAGCTACTCCCAAATACAATATAATCTTTTAAAACTCAGGGGACCGAGGCATGCCAGAAATTTAATTTATGGAGATTTTATGCAGGAAGTTAGGAAAAAGCGGGACTAACGCACCATTTACCTGGTATAAAATCAAGATTCTTTAGGACTTCAGATGCCTTTTCTTTCCCCCCTCCAAACTATAAGTTCTTTGGATGCAAAGCATGTATTATGTACATTTAGCCTTTTAACTTTATGGCTTGAAACATTCAAAATCAGCGTGCCTCTTAGTACCTCTGAATGTGTACTTTTGTACTTAATTCTGATACATTTCAAGTGGAGCACCGAGTCATTTGTCGTGGTGTGCTGTGTACGTGTGTCCCAGTGCGCTGTGAGATACGTGAATAACTGCACTGGTATCTTCCCTGAACTGTCTGGAACAGCTTGGTGATGCTTGATGGCAGCCTCCGAAAGAGACCATCGAGGACAGATACAGTAGAAGCTATAAAATTGTGCAACGTGGGGAATATCAAAAGGGAAAGATAGTTTCTTTGTCTGGCAATGTAAGAATAACGGGCAATTAAATAAAATGGTAGATTAAAACAATCGGAATCATAATTGTGCACACAAAGTGTAGTTTACAGTATGGCGTTCGCTGCCACGAGTTATTGTGGATGTCAGGTATTTCCATGGGCTTCGAGAGCGGTCAGTCAGGTATACTGAACACGCGGTCCCGAAGCCAGGCGTTTCTGGACGCAGGAAGGGTACGTCAGCAAAGCGCCGCGCGGCACCGCCTCGCCGGCCCTGTTCTTGTGCTCGCCCTTAGAGCTGCTGCCGCGGCGAAGCCCTGGCTGAGGGGGGTGAGGTGCCGAGGGAGATGATCCTCGGTCAGGCCTGGAGTTCTCACGTTCGTCTGCTGAAAATGAGCTTGTTTTTCTCATTTATTATTATTATTTAAGGGCCAACAGACCAGTGATGTAAAACTTCTAAGTGGGGCTTTTTGTTAAAGTACAAATATATGGCAGAAAATATTATTAAAAAATACCTCTGCCTGTTGCCCTCAAACTTTGACGTTACTAATGATCAGGTGGTTGGTTTTAATATAAAATGTAACCCGATATACATGAGTACCAACCTATATTCCTATTTCCCCTTCTCTCAGAGCTGAATTTGAGGCATTTACAATGTGTTGATGGGGACGTACATTGGCGGGTGATCTCTAGAATGTGATGGAAAGGCACTTGTCTCAAGAAAACCCAAAGCAGTTTAAAACTTATCTGAGAATACATCACAAAACTGTCAGTCTGGGTTTTTCACAGCTAGCAGTGTTTTGGCCGTGCATTTAAGAGCAGATGGTCTAAACTTGCTAGGTAGGCATCTCTAGCCTTTTTTTCCAACTGCAGTGTTTTTAGGGTTCAGGTGTCACGGCAAACACCTTTTGGTCCTCTTTGAATTTTCAGTTCTGTCCTCAGCTTTTCCTTGCCGATTCCCTTAGGTTTTGGAGAGAAAGATTGTGTAACCTATGAAGTTAGCTTGGCTGTAATAATACTGTCTATCCAGCTTCAGAAACAGCTCTGGGAAGGTCTAAAAATAGCCACATCTTATTCTGTGAAATTTATGGCCGGTTCTAGCTTGGTTTCCTTTAGAATAGCTGCTGGGATGGGATGTACTGACTGGTATCGGTCAAGGTCCACATGATTTTATTCTGGTTTTTAGGGCAAACAAAGGGAAATGCTACACGTAGCGCACAAGGATTACACAAGGCACTCTGCAGAAATAAAAAGGAAATGCTCGATTGTGGGTTGGATTATAAGGTTTATGGTCCAAGAGATGTGCTAGTGGCTGTGATAAGAGAGTAGGAGCAGAGGAGACGCTGCCGAAGCCCACAGCGCCCGGGAAGGGAATCCCAGCTCCCCTCCTGCATAGCTCTTATCATCAGGCTGCAGTTTTAATTAATTTCCATTCAGGTTCAGTGTCTGGGCTGACACGCTAAGGTAGGTGGGTTGTGGCATTATAGCCTGGGTGTGAAATACATCGCGGACTGGCGTGGGTTTTACTGCTGTTGTTATTTCCCACTAGCACCAGTTGTCGCGGGGTCGCAGCTGACAGTGTATTGCAGACTTGGTTCAGTCGGTGTCTTCCCCGAGCACGATGAACACCCACTAAGTTTTAAAACTGGAGAGTTTCAAAAACAGTGTGAGATGTGTTGCCCCCAGGCAAGAGCCCTACTCGTATAATACCTTGAAAGAGATCACCCCTTAGTACTTGAAACTGGGGCTGTACCCCACTGTCTGCAGGCAGAAGGGGCCAAATGGGACTGAATCAGCACTAGGAGTCGAGTTAACCCATGGAGAATCGCAATCTGCCCAGAATTAATTCAGCTTAATTTTTTTCCCCTGGATTTTTATAGTAATATCAGCAGAACGTTGCAGCATTTGGACAGTCATAAGACAGAAACACTACAGCATGAGAAAGACTTGAGCCTGCTACTGAGATTAAAGCAAGCCCTAGATAGCTATATAACTGTCAGACAAATCAAAGCGCGGCACGGTGTGCTGCAAGGAAAGATATACTGTGGCTGTTTAACAAACTCCAAATACTGCCTCACAGTTTCCAGCGTGGTTGCACAGGACCCTTCAGGAGGGAAGACGGATAACGACCAGATGTCCGGGAGCCATGAGGATGTACTGTCCAGTGAGCTCCTTGCCGACACGGATTATGACTCTTTGCAGGGATCTGCAGGCTCGTCTCCTCCCTTCAGCAATAAAGAGAGGAAAAACGCTGAGGTGCAAATGAGAAATATAAACTGAAAGCATTATTGATTAGGAAAACGCAGTCCCCATGCTGCATGAGTCACGTAATCCACAATGCTTTTCAAGCTTAATTTGAGAGAAGCAGAGGTGCATGGAGGATGGTTTCAATTTCCAAGCAGTGCTTTTTGACCACTCATGCTTTTGAAAAGTAAAAATAATATCTTGGCTCCGCAATGACTGCAAAGCAGAGGTATTCTGCTTTTGGCCCATTGCCTGCTCACCCTCTTGAAGCGGAGCTTATGTATTGTGATGGAAACAAAACAGCTTACCCTGCCAAGGAACAGGTCATTCCTACTGGAGCCTGTGAACGAGGACTTATTGCTGCAAGTAGAAACGTTGAACCAAATGGGACCAAAGAGGTGGAATTCTGAATAAATTTGCTATTTGGGGTTACACCTGAATTTTTTTTTAGTAGGAAGAAGCTTTCGACTCGCTTTAGGGTTCCTGTCCTTGTGAAAGCATCCTGAAAATGCTAATTGAAAAATAGGTTAAGGCTGATTTTGAGGCCAAATGCACTTCTTCAGAGGTTCTTTGCTAGTGTTTCAACCATGAACCTGTACACTCTAAGCACGTTCTCGCACAAGCCTTCCCTTCCACTCGTGGAAAACTTTTGAGTGTAATAAATTTGTTCCCAATTTATTCTCATAGAAATAAGATTGCACTGAAGTTCACAAACCAGATTTACTCTCAGGTATGGCCCCAGAGTACTGTAACAATAGTTTAGAAAGTTGCCACTTTTACTGTAGTTTGTTCAGGGTCTTGGTCAAATTCTGGATCAGGCAACTTATATTCTTACTTCTCATTTTCATACAAGTATTTGTATCTTATTTTCATACAAATAGGTCGTATTGGGGAGCCACAAGATGCGTGCTCTCTTAGGACGCATGGGCAGGTTGCATATCACGTACTTAAACTTTATGCGTAAGAAGACAACCGGAGAACCTAGGTTACAAAATTTTGCACAGTTCCAAATCTCCTCTAAAAGGTTGCGAGCATCCCTTTCAGAAAGATGGACAAGCCCAGTGGAAGTCACCAAGTGATGGAGCATCTACTGTACCAGCGAGGAAGTTGCTCCAGCAGATTTTTTAGTGGAAGCAAGGATTATAACAATGATTATTTTCTGACTATTCACATTGAATTGTAAAGTATGGATCAAACTGGCTCCTGATGGAAGTCAGTTGGCTTTCTTAGGGTTATAGCTACATATTGTCTGACATTGTGTACTCTGATTCACAGGTCCAAGAGGGTACATTGGCTTTCTGGATCTGTGAATGCTTTACATTCTTTAGCACTGGTATATGACAAATATTGGAAATCACAACTGTAGGTTTCCCTATGGTGAGACTGCCTAAATATCAAAACTCTGTTATATAGTATAGAAAATGAAATAAATCAGTTGATACTGGATTAAGTTTTGCATCTTATAAACAACTTTATAATCAAAATTACAATTTTAATGAGTTTTTATATATATATATATTATATTTTGCTACTGAGAGCAAAAATGTTTTATTTTGAAGTTTATAATGATGAGCTCAGATAATAGTGTTTGTACCAAGGAAAAGGAGCTACAATCACTAGTTTTAGCCCCAATACAAAAGATAGGCTTCTCTCATCATGGATCTAAAAATTTTATAAAGATATCAGGACTGAAGCTGCAGAGTGAGGGAGGTAAAGTGTATAAATACGTAGAAAAGCAAAACAAGTGTAGAAAAAGAGATACATCAGCTAGTAAACTAATTAATCAGTAAGAATATAAAGATTAGCAAAAGAAATAGGAAGGAGGCAGGAAAGAAAGGGATTTATACAGAGAGAAGCTGGAAGTATAAGAAATGCTAAGAATAACTGCAGAAATATTCAGTGAGGGGAATTTTATTGAAGAATATGAGAACATTTACATAACAGGATGATCGTTTCTCTTAAGGGAACAAAGATCAAGCATTAAAAACAAGCACGCTGATTAATGCTCCGTCCTGCGTACTGAGGTTTGGTAGGTTGTAATCGGAGCCCCCGTATTTTCTGTGTGTTCATGGTGGCAGAACAACTGTAAAATCCGCAGCGAGCTGCAGCATCTCTTACAAATGGGAAGAGGCGGCGAGGCTAGACAGCAAAGGCAGTATTTTGCTTTCCTTTTGTCAGCCCGGTGCAGGTGACGCCGCAGGCTTTGGAAAACCGACTGATAGCCCTGGCCTCTGCTGCTGGAGCGGGAGCCCGGTGGCACCACAGCTACTCGGTGGTTGGGTCTCCAGCTGCCGTCGGAGAACACGTCGGGATGAGAGTCGGAGCCTGGCTAGAGCAAGACAGGCTTGGTTGTAGCTCTGCTGTGAGGTATCCTTCTTTGTCCATGTTCAGCTCTTGCCTTAAAGCCATAATGCTCCTCAAGAAATGAGAAACCATGAGAATGTATCCTTGAGCAAGGACTATAGATTTCAGTCCTGTCTAGGTATAGAACAGCTTAAGGAATGCCATGAACTTCATTGAAGGGCAACAATTTGGGGAATCTACTTTAAAAAAAGTATAAAGTGCTATAAAACTTGCTTTGTTTCAAGAGAGATCTGTGGAAATTGAACAAGATTCACAAGTAATTCATCTCAAGCTGTAGACTGGTGTGTAGGTCTCTGCAGCAAGAACATTAATATCTGTTAAATTCTCCAAATTAGCTTAAACATTCCAGAGAAAGGATGTAATTCTCTGTTGTATAGGGAAGGAATTCACCACTTCCCCCAGTCTTTCTGCTTCCCAGGGACTCGAGAGAAACAGTAATATCCAGTCAACCTTTCCCCCCCCCCCCCTTTGGTAGTCGGGTCCAGATTGGTAGTGACTGAAACACAGTCCCATCGGAGGAGTTTTGCATGGTGGTTGCTGTCGGGTTGGTGGGCACCGAACATCCAACCCAAGCTGGCAGCTCTGTCACAGTCTTAACAGAGATTTGAATTCAAGTTCACATCGTGGTTCTCAGGTTCGTGGCCTCTTACTGTAAGCTGCTTGTACTTACGGATAAGTAGAGATTACTATGCTGAGTAATGTTTATTAATCTGTCATGACTCCTTTCACTCATGTTAACAAGGTACTGCCAGGCTTAATTACGTTTGGGGAAGATTTTAGCTTGTTTTGACCAAGCGTCTGTTGGAAGACGAAGCGGGAAAACAGACCGTGTCTGTAGCAAAGCAAAGTGAGGAATGGGGAGGAGAAGCACCAGGAGGAGGTTGTTCAGGAGTCATGAAATGAGTGGAATAAACAGATTTCAAACCTGTCCAGTGCACCTGGCCTCGTGTTCAGCCCCTTAGATGGTCAGTGGTGCCATCTTGTGTTAAGTGAGTGGTATTTTTGGGAAAAGATGGATATAGCTGCTTAAAACGTCTGGGGAAAGGGTGTTGGAAGAGCCCTTGAAAACTCCTGGTGTGAAGTGAGAAGAGCAGCAAAGCCCATAGGTCTCTGAGACAGAAAGGCAGAGGATGACCAGTTGTCACAATGAAAACAAAACAGAGAACCTTTGAAGTTCAGACACTACTTGTGCACAAGAAAGGTTAGCAGTAGATTTTTCATTTAAATTGTGAATTTTTCCATCCTTTTACAAATAGCAACCGTGCCTGTGATGGATGCATATGGGCTTATCTGAAAATAATCATATAGTGATGATTTTGCTGAGAGAGAGGAGGTCAGCAGCCCTTCCTCCACTGCCCCTCTTGAGGAAGATGTAGGCTGTGATGGGGGCACCCCTCAGCCTTCTCTTCTCCAAGCTGAACAAGCTAAGTGACCTCAGCTGCTCTTCCTAAGTCTTGCCCTTGAGGCCTTTCACCATCACCTTGGTGGCCCTTCTCTGGACACACTCCGATAGTTTGATGTCCTTCTTACATGGCTGCACCCAGTACTCTCTGGTGACCAGTGGCAGGACGCGAGGAAAGGGAATGAAGCTGCGTCAGGGGAAATTCAGACTGGACATTAGAAAAAGGTTCTTTGCTGAGAGGGTGGTTGGTCCCTGGAACAGGATCCCCAGGGAAGCGGTCACGGCACCAAGCCTGTCAGAGTTCAAGGAGCGTCTGGATGATGCTCTTAGTCCTATGGTTTAGTTTTAGGTAGTCCTGCGAGGAGCAGGGTGTTGGACTCGATGATCCTTATTGGGTCCCTTTCAACTTGAGATATTCTGTGATTCTATGATCTTCTTCCAGTGCTTGACAGAGCAGCAGGAAAAAACCTGATGAAAGCAGACGTAGTCTTTGCACTTTCCCACCATCTCACACTAAGGAGGTTTTTGCAGTGTGTCCAGTGCTTGCTTCTAGGGCTGAAGTCAGCTGTGAGGTTATGGCTGTTTACCCCATTGCACGAGGGAGGACTGGCAGGGTTGCTGGTACGCTTAACCATCACCGTGTCAGAGCCTTGCCAGAGCAGCCCGAGACCTTTTTTCCAAGGTGCTGATACAGCTGCAACTCGCAGATTTCATTGCTGATGAATTTTTATGTCCTCAGCAACAGGATTTTGTATACCTGGCCCTTCTAGAAGTCAGGCTGCTAATTTGCACCCCTACACTACTCAGACCAGCCCGTGGCAAGGGGAGTCCTGTTTTTCCTTGCAGAGTTACCAATTCTCTGTACCAGTGTAACATTTCCCTGCTTTACACCCATAATGTAGTGCTCCTTTAAAATTGTCTTTTTTTTGCATGCATTCTTTACCGAAATATTTGTACACATACATCTCCTCTGCAGGAGCTCCCACAGTTATTTTGCATTCAGAAGTTTATCTGAAAAGCAACATCCCTTTGCCTAGCAGCTGCCCTCTCCGAGCTCACCCATACCTGGAACGTCCTGTGCGGGTTCTCTTAGTACAGGTGATTCACGACCCAACCCCTGTGCGCTCAGCAAATCCAGCGGCGATTCTGGGGTGACCTCGTACAGCACCTGGGGAGGTGGGAAGGGGAAATTTTGGGGTCCCAGGAGGAGGCCGGTGAGAGGTGGCACACACGCAGCCATGTGCTTACTGCTCGCGCCGCCCTGCAAACAGATGGAGAACAGAAATTAAGTCATCAGATCTATGCTTTCTCCCCCTGGAAAAGCTTATTTTGTATCTGAAAGCTGCCAGACTGTCTTTGTGTCCTCCAAAGAGTCATTTCCCATGACCGGTGTGGTAGGTTATTGCTAGACCTCTAGCTGGGTGCTGCCCGTACTCAAAGCAGAGAAGCATGACATAGGAAATAAATGGAGAGCTGTGGTCATAAAGACATTCTTAGTTGTATTTTCAGCACAGTGTTCTTCGTGCCGCACTTTTAATGACCCTTCTTTTTGTGAGAAAAATCGCAGGTACTGTAATTTGGTGGCGTGTTTATTACTGAAAATGGTCCTTTACTACCTTTCTACTTAGTAGTACTGCAGTAGCATCTAGGGGCCCCAGCTGGGTTGAAAGCTCTGTCATGGGAAGAGCCTGAAAACCTATCCGCACCCCAAGTGTTGAGCTGGACAGCTAGCGAGAAGGCGGCACTGTCCACCAGTGTTTCAGAGGCCATGAGCTGAGGTGCAAAGATGGGGCTGAGGTCTTCGCAGCCAGTGGGCCACTGCCTCGCACAGCTCTCTTCAGTTTCTAAAGAATCTTAAATGAGTCATCCAGAATTTTTAGATTTTGGGTTTTCTAGCACAAAGACCTCTTTTTTAAGGAAAGCTAACACACAGGGAAAAATACAATTATGCAATTGAAAAGGAAATTGGATTTTCTATTATGGGAAAATCTGCAGTGGAAGTGATTTGAGCATCAAAAGTTGTTTTGAGGCATTGTGGGTTTTTAATAACCAAGACAATTTTCAGCGGAACCAGAGTGGTTTTATTATTGTAGCTGTTGACAAAGTTAGAAATACTTAGCTGGATAATTTTTAACTAGGTCGACCTGCAATTAATGTTAGGGGTCTTTTGACCTCAAACGGAGATTTCAAAGCTGACGGCCAGTTCCCGTAATAACGTTCAGCCTGGCAGCTTCCCTAAGGCAAACCAGCTCAGCCAGACTTCAGCACACGAGGTTTCGGCACCGAGGTCTGACTCGAGGCAGATCAATTCATGCATAAATGTCTGTGCACTGAAGCCTGACTTCAGCGCATGAAGAACTTTGTGGAATAAAACCTCGGGGAACGCATCTGACCTTCACATAGCCAAGTCAGTCCCTGGGAAATCTGGAAAACACAGGGCCCTGCAGATGACTAGGGGTTTTGGGTTAAGTGGTGTTCTGGCAATGAAAGTTTATAACTGTACAGGGAAGGCAGCTTAGGCCATAGAAGAAGTGGAAAAATCCCTAAAAGATGCTAGAGGATCTATGGGATTAACATTTCTGAGTGGGGAGGATTATACTGTATGCAGAAGTTTCTCTAGATACAAATACCAAGTTGGAAAACAAATGCATTGGTAGGCCTAGCCTCTTTGGGACACCAGCAGAACGGGATGCAGACAATGAATAAAAAGGAGTAAAGAGGTAATTAAACCGAATAATGTTGTAATAATGGAGGAGTGCTGCTGCTACCATATAAATGGTGGGCTTCTCTGAATGACTCTTTTTGGAAGAGGGTTTTGCTGCTAGTCAGGCAACTGTATCCATTTGTTCTCCCCAAATCGCAGATGTGAAAAGTTTTATTTGCTATGGCACATTTAATGTAATTCAAACCAAGATGTTAATTTTGGGGTGCATGCAAGTAAATATATATTGTGTAAGGGATCTGACACTAAGAGGCACGATCATATTGCAGACACGCAGACCTTTTCTTTGCATAAAATTGCAGAGCATCTTCCTCCAGCCTGCTTGGCAGAAGAGGCCGGAGGCACACGTATTGGCAGGGTGGTCGACAGTTAACTTCTGCCCATGTACCTGGAGGGACTAAACAAAAGTATTAGTAGAACTAAAACGCTATGTTTCCAGTTTATGCATAGTTCAGCTTCTACCTCATGCCCCTGATGAGCTCTTCAAGAAAGAGTAATTCCAGTTCAGTGCTATTTATCCCTCCCACTTGGAGCAGCATGGCAAGCTTCCAGCTTCTCTCTGCTGTCCCCAGAGGGATCTGCTCTCCCCGGGCCGGGTGCCAGGCGCTGGCTGCGGGCCCGACTGCGATTAGGGTATCGCTGGAGCAGCATCTCTTCCCAAACACAAACACACCTCTGGGGAATGCCCGGTTCAGCTGCAATAGCCACAGCGGAGATGGTATTTGAGTAACGTCACTTTGGCTGCTGGCCATTTCAGCAGATGATTTATTATTTTCTGTACGATTCTGCCTTTAAAGCTTCTCATATAGTGTTACGGATGATATCATTCAGTGTTAAGTACTTACAAGATCCGTTTCAACCTTTGAATGTATGCAGAGATACGGTCTTGGCAAAAATAATACTCGGGTCCTCTCTGTTTATTGGTAAGGATGTATAGCTTGTTCCTTGTTGGGTTGCAAAAGTAGAATTTGAAGTTATTATTATGTGTTCTTCTTTTTTTCTTCTGAGTGTATCTGGGAGTGGCGATCCAGCCCTTCTTATGTTTTATCGTACACTGTAGGCGATTGCAAGTACTGTGGAAGTCTAAATGATGAGTACTGGAGGCCCGTGCGTGAATGTCTTGATGGTATGCAGGGAAGCCACCCTTCCCTCGGGCGGGTGGGCACCTAGTAAGATGAGGGTGGCGTGGCCAAAGCAGCTCAGTCAGTGAGGGGGGCATGGGAGAGAAATGATTTTCCACTCCTGAAGGTCAGAAATTAATTACTAACCTGGAAAGCGAGGATGAGAAATTGTCTGTCAAAAAAGATGCCTTGGAGCCTTTTGGGATTGCTCCCGGGTGATGTAGTTTGGATCTCATCCCCTCCTTAAGGTTGCGCTGGGCTATGCCGGGTTATGCATTAAGACGTCCTGTAGCTCTCACTGATGATTAATGCAGAAAAGATCAAATATGCCAACCTGAGAGCGGAAGTTATTCCTATGTTGGCATGTCTTCCTCTCTATTAATAGCTTGGGATTTGAGCACAAGTTTTATTTTGGCTTGAATGTAGTGCTTGCAGCAATTGGAGGTCTCGGAGCTGAAGAGGTTTGTGCGTGTGCTTACTTCTACCTTCCTTGCAAGGCCCATGGATGTGGATGGTCGCAGCGGACCTCGCCCCCCGCCGCCACGCGTGCTGTTGTGCCAAGCCCACGTTCCCCCGGGTGCCATGGGAGCGAGGTCGGGGAGAATGGGGAGCAAGATGCCGTGTAAGCATGCGTGCTCTGCTGTGCAGCAGGTCTGGTGTCTCTTCACGTCAGTGTGCCTCTTCGGTGACAATGTGCATTTTCCATTGACACTCAACGGAAGAAAAAATGATTCCTCAGCCTGGTGCAGCACGGGAGGAGAAACACTTAAACCATGCTGCAGAATCTGATCCTGTACCTTGCCGTGTATCTTCTGTATCCCATCATGCCTATATAAAGTATTACCTGGTCACTGTTCTTTACTGACTTACACTTGTGGAAGGAATCCACAGCCCTTTTGTTGAGAACAAAGGGTTAGGTCTGCAGTGATTAAAAAACTAGAAGGAAAAAGTTTTCATTGAATTCCTGGGTTTGCTGTGAGCTTCTACGAAGACACGGTGGTCAATACAGCAGCAAACCAGATGTGCCGTCTGGGGCGTGTGGAGTGGAGTTAGCCTGTTTTTTCACAGGAGAACAAGGAGTTAAAGAGTAAGTGGTTTGCTGATAGGTGTCTGGAGAAAATCTGGAGTACTGGTATTCTCTTGGATGCTCCAGTTATGCATTCCTGCTGCAGCAAACAAAAGCTGAGGCTGAGCCTGCCCATGGAGCTTACCTTAGTTTGCACAGTATGGATTTGCTAAGGAAGGGAAGTTACAATGTTCGTTACTTATGGAAGGTCCCAGGAAAGATTAATGGCTGTATATCCAGCTCTTATCATAGCCCATTAATCTTCACTGCCGTTAATGAGTCTTTATTGATTCTGTCAGGTCAGGTAATTTCCATTTCTTTTATGGAGGTGTCTTAAGTACCTCCTTATCTGCATTTTTTCTAGTTATCTCTTCACATGTCTGACCAGCTCTGGAAGAAGGACGATGGGCCAGAGCTGTCATTGATGGATTCACTGGTCAGAATCTGGCTGAGCAGTTTTGTCAGATTTAGATGGTGGAAAACTAATTGGATGGAAACATGCATTTTTTTTTCCCCTGTATTGGCACCTTGAAATGACTCAGCAGAGGTTCCCCACAGTACTGGTACTGGCACAAGTACAAGGGCATGAGCAGAAATCTAGAGAGCAGAAATAGCCGTGAATCCCTCTACAGAACAGAGGCCAGAGGTAGATTCATGACTTCATTGAAAATATTGGGCTAGTAAATGGATATAGGTATCATTTTTTGATTAGTCTGGCAAAAGGAACTCAAATACAGTGATTCTTTTTTTTTTCTTTTTCTTTTTTTTTTTTTTTTATTTTACCAAGCAGTTTGCACAATAGCTGTTGGCAAAAACCTTCCTGCCTCAGTGACTTTCAGAGCCCACTTAGGGATTCACATCCTCTTATCATCGTGTCCATGTCTTAAATACCAGTTTACTTAACGTTATGATCAACATGCAGGCAGTAACCAACAGATTACCACAAATTAACAAATCAGTGTGCCTACTCCTACAAAACCATTCAGGGTATACCCTGAATTGCCCGCAATGCACAGCCAGCCCTCGAGGTAGCGCTCCCATTGCTGTGAGAGCACCTGTGGTGCTCACCTCATCAAATGGGGACGTTTCTCCGGGGAGATGGATCATACCTGTGAGTTGCTCATCTGTAAAAGAAAGGAAAAAAAGGAAAATACCAACCTAAAAAACCCATCCCTGAAATAATTTCCTCCCAGAGCCAGACCTTCTCTTGCCCTGTGAATAAATCTGCGAGTCCATCACATTTATCAGCATGTACAAATTTCCCATTGGATGGAAGCAGGCCGTGTCAGAGTAATGAAAGTAAAAGCTAATGGTAGATCTCTCCAGCTCTCACGATAATTGCCTGTTACAATACAGCCATCAAAATACAAGTCTTACATGCAGATCTCAGACTGGACTATTTCATTTTGTGCACTGGATGTTCTCATGGCAAATATTTTTTGAAAACAAATGATCACCGTGCACCAGGAATAAGAAAATGCAACAGCTCTAACATGTACCAATAATTTCAAGAATCTAGTAATTACAATTCATAACTAATTTGCATCTTAAAAAATCAGGTGGTGTAATGAAGGTTACTATATTTCAGAGTATCACCTTCTCCATATATCAGCAGGGTATCTAGGAGCTCTTTTCCTTCCCAGTTCCTTCCGTGTTGCATCTCTCAAGAGGAGGCTCTACCCCATCTCCTTTTGGACCAGAGGCTGTTACGGGAAGGAGGAGTATTTGGGGACCTTCAAACTAGAGTGGAGGGAGAAGCAGCTGGTTAAGGTAACACAACCCTATTGAAAGCTGTGCAGTTTAAAACCATGTGAAGAGCTGACATGAGAAATCTGTAAGAAACAGTCCTGTATCATTAGTCATTGGATCATCTAGTGACTTATTCCATTCTGAGCCCAGTTTCTGGAAAATTGCCCTTTAATCAATCAAAAATCACAAAATGGTGATCTCATGAGTCACAAAAAGAAAACAAGGTGTATTTGTGGTAGAAATAAAAATGGCTGAAGCTCATCTAATAAATGCTGAGCACTTGACAGGCATGATTGAAGCACACTAAACTGCAAATTTTAAATCTCTTCCAAAGATTGTCGTCTTAGGGACGACATTGTTCGAAACAGCTGGCAAAGCTGTAAAAAATCTGCCTAGAAACCACTAGTTATTGTCATCTTCTGCAGGAGATGAGGAAGAGCATTGCATTTTCCGTTTGGTTAACTGGTGACTGTGCTAACAAATATTATCTCTGAAATAGCAAACTGAGCGTGTGCCATCCCTTTGAAGGACACGTGTTGAAATGCAAGGCGATTTGTTCCAGATAATCTAGCACGTCAGTTATTGTCAGTACCTTCAATTTGTCGTAGGAACTTGCTGGTAGGGGACTTTGAGATTTAGAAAAATGGCAACAAAAGAAGCTCAACATACTGTTCTGATGAAATTAAAACTGTCCCCAATGTCTGTGCACTTCATTTAATTGATCGTGGGAGGTGTGGAACGCACCAGTGCCTGCAGTTCAACTCATCCGCAAAACTACGCCAGGCAAGGGCAGATGAAAGGAGAAGCACGCAGTGCTTATTTTTGAAAAGCAGTTATTCACAACAAATCACAAACGCACCTGCCTTTACACATGGTTTAGGGGGTGATTTGATAGACCGAAACGTCTGTAATTCAGCCATAAACTTGGTGGGGTGGGTGTGTGGCAGGTGCCGAAGGTGGTATGGTCTGCGGCAGTTTCTGTAGGGCACATGAGTCTGGGGAGGTGGGGAGCCCACAAGCTTCTGCGTGTGTTAACAGGAGTCTGGGAAGGCTGGTTTGCTTGTGAAGGTTAAACGTCTGTGGTTTTGCGACCGTACTGCGATTGTTATTCATACTCATCTATCCCAGTACATAATGTCGTATCTTTATTTTGCTGCATAGACCTGGCTACCTCTTCATCTATGGCATTATATCTGTTAGAAATCCTGGGTCGTGTGGCAGGTGTAGCCTGTGCAAATTAGGCTGTCGCTGGACTGACAGGAGCGTCGCAGCCCCTTCCCTCCATCTCTCTGAGCACTGTAAAATGAGGCATGGACATCTTCGTTACTAATTCACGGCCACTACAGCAGGGAAGCTGCACATGCCTTCACCTGGCTTTACAGTACGGGAAATTATTCCTCCATTCATCTGTCATTCTCGCACCTGGATCATTGAAAGAAGCAGCGGAGGGAAACCTCTGAGAAGGCGGCTGCGCTTTGCGCTGTCGGGAGTGGTGCGTGCTTCACCGCGACTGCGCAGCCAAGGGAGGTCGCTGCTGCTGCAGACCCCTGCGGCTGGCAGAGTTTTGCCCCCGTTTCTACAGGTATGTAGTAGGGGATGGGAGTTCAGTTCAGACACTCGCTAAGGTGCTCTTGGATCCTTTGGGATGATGAACGTTAAACAAAAACAAGCCATTTTTTGGCCCTATGAGCCAGTAACACGTGTGTTGATCTCAGCATGCAGGTTTGGACTCAGCTGCTATAAGGATATTATTTGCCCCCGTTTCTACAGGTACGTAGTAGGGGATGGGAGGAGGAGGGAGGTGAGTGGGAAGCAGGGCAGATGGATAGAAATAAATGTCCAGTTGTAGCACCAGTGGTCCTTATAGAGCAGTCTGTGTAGCTGCGGAGAAGAGCATTGGGCAGCGCAGGAATTGGTCTGAACCCTGCGAACCGTTCATTATGGCGTTCTTGCCGTGGGCTGGGGTACCCTCCTCCTCCTCCTCCTCCTTGGAGGTGGAAGTGGGCATTGCTGCGGATGAGCCCTCTCTGTCCTCATCAGAGCCAAGGAGCAGAAGTAGCTGTGGATGCCAGAAGCCTCTGTTTCTTGTTCCCAATAGCAATGGGCTGCAAAAGTTAACTTGAAAAAAATCCATCTCCATCCTAGAAACATGTACACATCTGGACGAGTAGTTATGAAGATTAATGTAATGCGCAGGGTCAGAATTCCCACTGACATTTACTCAGTTTGTCCAAACAAGTTAGTGGAAACCTCCTGTGAATGTGAACTGTGCTCTGCAGTGCTGCACAGGCATTTAACATCTTGGATGCCAGTTTCCCTGCAGACACATCTGTAAGACTTAGTTTTTAAGTGCTGTAAAATATAATACTGGGAGCAAACAATCATAGAGACAGTGTGTAAGTATTAAGACTTAAGTACAGAAAACTAAGCTAAAATGAAGTTATCCCTGTCTTGTGACCATACTTGGACCTAAAGTCAGTCCTAATACAGCCAGGTTTTCAAGGAGGATGGGAAATGCATGTCAGCCAGACTTGAGCAAAACATTTTTCTGCATTAGTGATCGATGCATAAAATAATGCTGAGATGCAACAGTAGCTATGTAAGATTTGCAGAAAGGATATAGTCTCTTAAAGCATGGACATTGACCGTGCTAACCTAGCGTAAAGGACTGGTGTCTGATGCTAAATGGTAACCGTTCTAACCAAAAGCTGGCCATGCTTCAGTTCAGACTCTCGCTAAGGTGCTCTTGGATCCTTTGGGATGATGAACGTTAAATAAAAACAAGCCATTTTTTGGCTCCTATGAGCCAGTAACACGTGTGTTGATCTCAGCATGCAGGTTTGGACTCAGCTGCTATAAGGATATTATTTGAATTTGGAAACAATGTTGTATTTGCTATACTATAAAATCAATAAAAATGCTTTATTTGGTATCTAACTCCCTCCCAGTCCTTCCCAGCTTTGAGAATATTGTTATCATTACAACAGTACAACCTGCGTAACGCAGACTTTAAATCACTGTAAAGGTGCTGTGGTCTAACGTGCTTATTTCCATATGGGAAGAAACTGTATTGTCAGAGAGCATCTTCCTCCTGGTGTAATTCCAGGCACAGTACTGCTTTCAATAATATACTTCTGATAATTGATGTTTTAAAATTGCCAAGGTCACTATAAATGACTGCTATGTTTATTTGGCAGCCAGCTCAGCAATGTGAAGGATTGACACAAAATAGGGCAAAAATACCATGTCCTGCTGCCAGGTCTGATAACGGCACGGGCGCATCATGGAAATACAGTGCTGTTTAGTCAACTCCTTTGTCACAACATCTGTGAGTTATGTTCCCTAACCAGATGTGCCACGTAGCAGCGTAAGACAGGGTCAAATCTGAATCGGCTCGCCAAATTGTAAAATTCTCAAATTGCGGGTTTTGCCATGACGAGTCAGTCATGCAATTTGCTACTGTTATTATTCCAACCTTTTTTTAATAGGATGTGCGCAGGTTCACAGCGTGAAGGCAGGATGATCGTTTAGTGTACATTAATATCTGTAAGAAATATAGGTCCCCGTTTACCCATTGTTCTGCCAGTGTTGAATGCTGAATCTCAGACAGGAATGTTTAGGGAGCCTTTTCTCGGCATGGCGCGGAGCCGGGGGAAGATAACCTACCTTTTTCCATGTTGAGCATCGCCTGCCCTGTGTGAGCCTAAATCATGCAGATGTAACTACCGGCTCTGCAATGTTAGCAGGAAGATAAGGTGGTAACAAGTGATTTGTATCCCCAGATGATACAAACCAGGAGCAGATTTCTCACCATTTGCAGGTGGCCCCTGATCAGAGGGGCACTCGAGGTGAGAATATCTGCACAGCTCTAACCCAGCAATCAGCAATGATTAATAATAGTAAATCCTGCAAACCATATAAGGGTGGCATCGAGTATAGTCCTGGGTATGAACACTGTGCATTTAATTTACAGTGTTTCTAACATATCTCTGAAATTAATTTTTTTCCTGTTCTCTGTCCAAGAAATCAACATGCATTTATATATTTTTTGCACTTTTATGTTCAGGAGGCGAAGTGAGTGCCCTGATCTTCTAAGTGAAGATTACTTCATCCACAGCATTTTGGCTAGTAAAAATAGATTTATTCTATTTTTGCATGTTAATTTGATTCAGTGCTGAAATCATTGAAGTAAACGCAGCAGCCCCACTTGCATTCAGTTTAGGATCATGTTCTGAATTATGATGAAAGAGCAGAAACGTGTTACACTGCACTAAGAAAAAGGAGGGGCGGTGTAAGTGTATTGAGCACTGAATTTTCTCGTTTGATTTGTATGCATATGAAATAGCCTGCCAGTTTCTTCAACTAAGTACATAAATTACTTAAATCTTGGTTATGTGTTCTCTGTGTTTGCTGTTATCATTGGAAGCAGTTTTATCAGACTTCGGTCCCCATGGTACTTCAGAAGGTTGTAGGAATGCAAAGCTATCTGAAGGTCACTTGCAATGTTAGCTCCAGAAATTACTAGCTGCTGTCAGCTGTTATAGTAGTGTTGATATGCATTGTAATAGTTCTGCAGTGAAACGGGAGATGTGTTGGAGGTATTCTGAAACAGAAGCAAAAAGTGTGGTTTTCATGTGTAGGCAGAAAGACATTTCACTGTCAGCCCCGAACACGATCCCTCTATTACGATGAGACGCAATGAGTCCTTAATGATGGAGATTGCTGACAGTAAGACAGGCACGTGAAAATTTGTCTTCACCAAGCGCTTTGTAGGCAACTGGGAGATGTCCAGAGGTGTTCTGCTAAGGCACAGAGTAGGCACATTGAAATAGCCTTGGGTTTATGCCAGTTCACTACGCGGCAGTGGAACGAGGTTCCCCAGCGAGGCTGTTCAGCCTCCACCCTCGGGAGATTTTCAAGCCCAGATTGGTTAAAGCCCTGAGCAAGTCTGATCTCATAGCTGACCTGCTTTGAGCAAGAGATGGACTAGAGGACCTCTTGAGGTCCCTTCCAACCTGAATTGTCCTGTGATCATCTCCTGAGTAGGCTCTGCTTTAAAATGGAGGGATTGGTTGGAAGAGTAGCTGGAAGAGGAGGTTGTCAGAAGCCCCCTCTGACCTTTGAGTCAACACGAAGTTACTTGTACTGACATCAGAGGAGTTCATCCTGGGTACGCGTCCATGCCGTGGGTATTTTATAGTTACGCCAAAGTAAACCCTAACCTACCTTCCATTTAAACTACTGAAGTCCCAGCTTGGGGGTCTCAGCCCTTGCAGGGACGGTGCGTTTACCATGTCATTGGAATTGCGTTGTCCCAGTAGCAGAGGGGATAGCTTAGGTCTGCTTACCTCCAGCCACTCTGCTTTGTAAGCTGCACTCAGCAGTACCCACCTGCGGTTCACAAGTTCTCCATTGAGAGGCAAAAATGTTTAATTGTTGCCCTTTCCCATCACAAACCCTTTGAACTTGGTGTGCATTGACAGTAAATAGTTGAAGAGCAGAGAGCAGGTACCCATAAGTTTGTATCTGTAGGGTGCTTCTAAGTAATCGTTAAAGGCTGTGATGATTTTTGTCAAATAATTGTATTTTGTTACTCGGGATGTGGAGCTACAAATGCAACTTAGGACAGTTTCTGCATGAACGAATGCATCCAGCTTGCTCCAAACTTGCTTTTTTGAAGTAGCTTACCTAGGGAACACGCTTCTTGATTCCAGTTGTATCCTGGACAGTAATGGGAGGATTTCAGATCGGTTCCTAATTGCTCAAGGAATAGTTAAGTTCCACAATATGGTAGTGAAAAGCATAGTTTTTCACTGGTTGTTTGGTGTTGTTGAGAATAGTGTGTAATGGCCAGGGATTCTCCTTCAAACATTCTAAATTTAATTTCTGATGGGTCAGGCTGTAGCCAAAACTGGTGACACGCCCTTCGATCCAAAGTCTGGATTGCTTTGATGGAGAGGTTTTGGTAGGCTTCGAATCAGTTTGTTCTCCTAAAATTTTGTATTGTTTCTTCTGTCAGACCTTAAACAATGTCTTAGCAATACCTCACTGTAAGAAACTCAAAAGAAAGATTGGTGCTTGGCTTTGCTGAGGCTGTCTGGTGTCCCGAGGCGCTGAATTACACACATGGCTGCGTACGAGTGCCCCACGTTATCTGCAGGTGGCGATGAAAGGGGGGAATCAAAGCTACAATTAGTGCTGTAGGAACAGCTGGACCTCATAAGATCTGCAAAAGAAGATTCCTCTTAAATATATCCTTGGAGAGCCATATGTGCATAGCTGTGACGATTTTGGAAATGGTGTGGTGCAATGACAGGGAGATGACTGGTAAATATTAATTGGGAGAGTGGCCTGTGCCAAGAAATTCCTTGTGATCATGTTACCTTCTCTTCATGCAAAATATTTACTGAGTTAGAGCAAAATACCACAGTTTAATTTACCGTAACTATGTGGTCATTTTACAGCAACTTCAAGAGAAGACGTAGCTGCCTGGCAGCCCTCTGGCACGCTGTTGTGTTGCCTCAGTGACAGTCAGGTGGTCACGGTGTCAGCGCGGGCTGAGGAGCTGCTTTAATTCAGATTTCTACCTTTCGTTCCCCCATGGACTTTGATTTTGAAATTTAAAAACCTCCTTGTTGAAAACATACCTATTTTTAGTTTTTAAATGTCAAAATTCTGAATTCAGTTGAAAATACCAGTATTTGAAAATCTGCTAAGCACATCTAACTGAAACACATTTGGCATCATCTATTGCTCGTGTAGACTGTGATATTGATCCGTTTCAGCATTTTTAGCAACTGTTCTGAATTTCTAGTCCTTTTTAAACTTCAAAATTTAAAATAGGAGCATCATGTTAATAAACATTGTTAAATAGATGTACATGATAGTCACTAGAAGTTTTAAATTTGAGATGTTTGGTGCACCTAGGAAAATACTTGCCATTATTAAGTACCTTCAGATAAACCCAGAATATTCCTCCATAAACACAAAAAGCCCCGGCTATGTCATTTGGAAAGTCCACGACTTTTCCAAGGTACGACAGCCAGCATGAGGTTGAAGCCCAAGAAATACTGAACTGTGAGGTGGGTGCATAGGGGCCGTCCATGGAGCATGGTGGTCACCCATGGGGCCTGGTGGTAGAGACCCAGCTGGGAGGAGTGCCGCTCTCACGAGGTGGTCTAGGGACTCTTCACGTTCTCCTTGATAATAACCTTAAGGATGGTAGCTGGATCCCTAGATCGTTGTTTATCCAACAGTGCCTGACAGTGTAAAAATACTTCTGCTTAAAGTTAATTGGAACAAATTATTTTAAAGTTGAAGATGAAACTTAGAAGAAATACTAGAAAAAGGAAGACCCTGGAAAAGTACCGCTCAGCTCCTCTTTTGTTAATGCTTTGTGTCCAGAGATTTATGGGGAAAGCTTGCTCCCGTGCTGAAAGCATGGGCAACGTGTATATTGAGTAATCACAAACTTGCACATCGGCATTACTTAACCTCCAGGCAGCGTGCGGTCAGTTTTCATTTTCACTCTTAAAATTGTTTCCATTTAACGCCCTTAAGCAGCTCTATGAATTACAGCGCAATAGAAAATGACCCTCAAATCGGCCTGCCTTGATTATTCAATCCAGTCGCTCCCAGCTCGCTGTGGCAATGCGCTTTTAATGTGGCTGCCCATATGCCCCGCACATGCCTGCGCTCTGGCTCCCGGCAGGGTATGTTGTGATCCGCTGGCCTGTGCCAACTCACATATCTAAACGTTTTCATAAGGGGAACCCCTTTGTGTTAGTCATCTGGTTGTCAAACAAGACCTGGCTGCGATCCTGGACCTGGCACTAGATGAAATATGTGCACTTTAAACATTTCATACTTAAACTGATGGGAATGGGCAATTCCTCAGTACGTTTTCTCAAGGTTTTTAAACAATAAATGTCAACCTAAGGGCAAAGCGAGACAGATTTCAGATTAAAGGGATAGGGTTTGCTTAACGTTTATGAATCCCTTAGTCCCAACCTCCTTCATGTTTCTTAAAACAACGAACAAGAAAAGGCTATGGGGGACGCAACGGGCACTTTTGTCAACGCAACTTTTTCCTTTAGTAGTGTGATAGAAAGATTTCAAAAATAGGTTTTTCTGATGGATTCATGGCTTGGCATCCCATAGAGAATCTAGTATTCTTCCAAGCAAAGCTAAAGGTTTGTGTTAGAAGACTAATAATGCCAGTCAAAAGAACCTTTCATCCTCAAGATAACTAAAATATTCCTTTGTTTATTTTTCACCCTTAATTACTTCTCCTGTCTTGATTTAATCCGTAGTGCTGAAGCTTGTCAACGCTTACAGCCTTTAGTTTAGGATAGATGTCTTGGGAGCATGAATAAAAGCAATTTTCATGTAGTGTCTCCCTGTCATGACTGCTGCCTGAAGCCCGTTGATTTTTCTTTCAAAAGACCCGATTCTATAACCATATAAATAGAACAAAACTTAATTGGAGTCAGTAGTTTTATATTCCTTAATACCAGGGACGAGGCCTCCTTCTTTAAGCCTGCGGTTCTGTCACTTCCAATAAAAGCTTCTCACTTCTGTTGTGTCTCCCACTTTCCAGAGAAAAAAGGTCTCGGAAGGAATGATCATCTCAGCACACTTGTCTTGATTTTGACTTAGTAAAGTTTTAAAACTATTTAAAATGTAAATTTTAGAGTTTACAGCTGAAGTGAGAAATCGTTCTGAGTAAGAAAATGAGTCTTCTATTTGAAAAATTAGTTCTCAGGAATAAAAATTGCTTGTACTTTTTTTTTTCCCCCCGAATAAAGTGATTTCTTGAAGTGTCCCCCATATGCTTTCCATTGGTGTAAGCTGGCACTTCCAGACAGGAGAGACGTTTCTCCGAAGGCTTCCAAGAAGTAACAAACCACCGAGCCTTGCTGCACCATCCCTTGGACAGGGCTGCAGAGCCAGGTCTGTGCAGCCAGAGGGGGACTTCTAGGCTTTTGGTTTTTTGTGCTTTGGTTTCTTCTCCCGTCCTTCGCCTGTCTCGTCAGCTCGGGCGCAAGCTTGCGGGCTTGCAGACTCTTTTTTACCGTATAGTTGTGCCTCTGTGACAGCTAGCACAAGGAGCCTTGACTTCTCCTTCTTGCCTTCTTAGGTAGCACCTTAACACAAATAATACGTTCTAGGTTTTTTCCAGTGGAAACAATGGTTATGCTATTGTGTTGTCCGAGTGGAGGGGGGGGTGCTCTCAGGCAACTTTTGTCGCTTTTGGATGGTTTCAGCCAGGTTTGACAGAGAAAGCTGGTGACTGCTTTCTCCTGAGACCAGGTAGGACAGGACCCAGCCGGTGCCACAGCTGTAGGAACGTCGGAGCTTGCAGTCGTGGGCGTTGTTTTCTTGCAGAGAGATGGGAATCCATGCAGAAGGAGATTGCCCCAGCTGCAAGAAGAGCTTTGAGGAAGGTTCACGGTTACTGTCAGATTAGAAGTGTGCAGCAAAGCAGGTGTCGTTGGTTTCAGCACTTGCAAAGCCACACGTCTGTCTCTTTGTGGGTTGCAAAACCAGGTAACAACTCAGCAGGAAAGCAAGAAAATTACAGTGGAAACCATGTAGTAATAATTAAATGTCTCTATTCCCGCATAGGGTGGATGTCGCCTCGTGGTCAGCGCTGCACGGCATTGGCGTGGAAGCCTGGGCACGTAGGTGAAGCAGTAGAGAGCAGAGATCGCCGGGCTGCGTCTGGGGGGAAACGGGGAGCACGGATCTGTGCGAACCCCGAGGAAGGGGGCTGTGGGCTGGGCTGGGAGGAGGATTTCATACCGCCGTGTCCCCTTCTTAGAAGTTTCTTGGTAACTTGCAGTGTGGACTTTTCACCTTCATGCCGTACACATTTTCTAAAACGACTGTTACAGACTTCAGTTACGGAGAGCGCAGCTCAATGTCACCAAATAATGCTCAAGTCAGTCACCGGTCCACATCTTTTCCTTGCATTTTTTGTCTTTTTGCTGATAGTGAATCGTTCCAATTTATTGATGCTGATCACAACCACAAGAAGGTTTTTGTCTGTTTGCAGGCAGTTTTAGACTGTAAACCAGTCAGTACCAGCAGCCAAACAGTACAGCAGCAGGTTGCAGGAACTGCAGTGTTGCTCGTGTAGGTAGGCTGTAAAAGTTAAATGAATTTTTCAAAAGCCCAAATGATACAAAAGTCATATTAATCAGTATTAATGTAAGCCTCTCCTGGCTTAGAAGGTGCAACAGTGGCTCAGTGATGGCCTTTTGCTTTCCCCAGTACCTCCAGTTAAGAGCATCTATAGATGTACTTGGACTTGCATTATCGCCATCCAAGCACAGGCAGGTCCAAACCTGGTTGCTAATTCATGTACACTATGGAGCAGCCTTCCAAAGTGAGCGCTACTGGCAGCTGCTGTTCTGCTCTTTGCAGCTAGAAAAACTGTGGAGAAGTGATTCTTCAAGTAATTACTTAGATGAACCCATTCAATCAGTTGGACCTGTTCTTCGATAACTCTCGTTTAAAACTGATGTTTTATTCCCTCCCAGTAAGCTGGACCAGGCCTGCTTACCTTCTGGGAGAACATCTGTCTAGCTGGCTCAAAGGGAGTAAAAGGGAATAGAGAATGTAATCCCATTTTATTGCATGAGAGAAGAGTTCAAGATAATCTCTTTTACTGAGAGAGGGTATCTTCTTCCCACACCACAATCTTTTTTTTCTTCTTCGCCTGTTGTAGTGCCTGCTAATCAGGGTGCTTTAAAACTAAGACGGAGAAGATAGCAGGAGGTACGAGAGGGTAAAACTGAATTAAAGGCAAGAGAGTGCAGTGGGGATACGGACAGTAAGACAGGCTGCGTGCGCAGCTCATGAGAAGGGACACATCTGGAACAGTGTCTGAGAGGAGCAAAACTATCCTTCCATTTATGTTCGCCTATTCCCGTGCTATTTTTTCCCCGGCATCGCGTGCGGCATGGTCTCCCCCACCCCAGGTTAAAGATCACAATAATGTTTTGTGTAGGTAGCAAAGCACTCTCCGTATGGGAAGTGGTACATAATTTTACTTGCCGGACAAAAACATGTCACATTTTCTAGCACATCAAAGGAAGTTTGCCCACTGGCATCTGTTCTGGAGATGAAGCGTTGGCACTTCAGCACTTGGGTCAGGAAGCTAAAGGATCTGTGCTTTTGAGGACTGTGTGCGCAAAAGCGTGCTTGTGCCTATATAGGACTGTGGCCTGTCAGGTTAAAAACACATATAGATACCTATAATTCAGGTCTTGTTCTTACCTAGAAAGACCAGAAGAATACATTCCCAGGATTGTGGCTGCTACACGCCTTGCTGTGACCAGCAGTGCTTTACATCAACACAGTGAGAGAAAAAATAGGTGTATGAGTATTTAAATCAAGACTTGAAAAAACAGTAGCGTAAAGTTAGCTTGTAAGTTATTTGGGCTGGAGGATTGGGGGAGTGTCAGTATGCAGCAGTTCAGAAATTGCTGTAACTGAGTAGTTGCCTGGCTGTTTCGCAATTTCACTGGAATATATTCACTTGTAAGTACAAGGACACTGATTTGTCCTCTTATTCCATGCAAATCTGTTGTGGGCAATGGCCTGTGTTGCTGTAATCTCCCTGCCTCTTCACACTGGAGCACAGCCGTGAGCGTATCTGCCACGTGCAGATGGGTGCAGCCGCTGATGTGCTGATGTGCCACGTCATTTGCACAGCATACCTTGCGCTGGTGGTTTTGGTGATCTCAAGCGTGGGAAGGTACCTGTCAGGGAAACACTGGTAAATATTATACAGGTGCCCTCATTCCATTAGTTTTTTTGCGTTTCCCTCCCCTGTCCACCTTTGTACCCCTTTAGTTCACACTGACGTCCATTGATGCCAACAGAAAGAGAAGGTAACTCCTGGAAACCCTATAAGATGCTTGCGCTCGATGATGCATTTTTTAATGCACATGTAATCTGTAACTAGATTTTTAATTTTTTTTTTTTTTTTTTAAGCCCATTTGAGAACAGTGCCATGAGGACATTGTGCATTTCGGCAGTCAGAAGTTACTGACTGTTTGAGAAGCCTGCTGCAAGGGAAGACGTCAACAAAAGCGGTGGCAAAGCTGCGCTTTCACTTCACAGGGCTTTGTGGAGATATGTTCTTGGGTCTGGTTCATGTGGGCTCATTTCTCTGACTTTCACTTTGAATTTGGGAATCAAAGGCATTTTAAAATTTGAGGTCAAACTCATTAAAAAACACGGAATCTCACCTGGTTTCAGCTCCCTAAATCATGAGAAACAGTAAATCTCCTGCCCTGGTTTTGATACAAATCTATAACTCATGGGGTGGGTGTATTTGAAGCTTGGCCCAGAACCTCTCTGTCCGGAGTCAGCGTTGCTCCAAAAGTTCATGACTTTTTTCTCAACAGGCTCATGGATATGTGGGGTGTCAGTCACACCTGGAACATGTCAGGTTTCTGGGGAGATTGCAAAGATAGCACCTGGCTTTCAGATTTGGGATTTTCCTAGCATAAAGCTACATCTCTGAGACTGAGCCCACCTGCCTGATCAAAGAAAGGCACACAGTTTTAGGGGGGAAAAAAAACCCAAACATCCCTTCCCTATTTCTCTGGTGTACCAGGGGACCATGGGGAGGCCTCTCCCCGCTCCCCCTCGGCTCCTCCCCGGAGGAACGTGGCTGCCCCTGGGCTTTCCCGGAATTCCCGCCTGCCTGCGGTTTCTTAACCAGTCCTGCAAAAATGTATTTTTTATTGAATGTTATTCTAACCATAAAACTTTTAAGCTGTTCAAATACTTTCCTTTGTACTGTAGACATCTGAGACTATTAGACATTAACAAGTAAATGTACTTTTTTTTCAACCGCTTCAATCTGCTAAGTAGTTTTCTTTGGACTGATCTCCCCCAGTCTTGTACCAGAGGAAACATGACTGTGATCTGATACCATATCTCCTCAGTATCTGTCTCCTCAGATTGTAGATATAGGTGTGTTTTACTTTGAATTAAAAAAGGGGCTTTATTTCACGGCAGCCCATTTACTCATCCAAGATCCAGAGATGTTTAAAGCCAGGAGGTACCATACTGTTTCTCTTTGATTTCTGTATTAAGCCTATAAATCTTTGAGGGAATAGAGCATATATTTTAGTACGAAAGATTTCAGGTCATGAAATTCACTGTTTTCCATAGTTATTTTAATAATTAATATAATGTGTTCTTTGACTCCTACTACCAAAGCTTCACGTCACTAGAGTTGACTTTAGATGCACTTTTACATTATTATTTGCATAATGGCCTCGTCTGAAATTTGCCCCCGTTGAATTGTGTCCTGCAATTGCAAATAGCAGGAGAGCATTCCTGCCCCAGGTTGGTTATGAGAGAAAGAAAAAGCGTTGGAAGAAGCATACAGCGTTATTGCAGTGTGGTATATGAGGAGGTGAGACCCAAAATTTGCTTAACTTGCTCTGGATCTCATGGAAAGCCTTGGACTGACCTGGTAAATTATACACCTGAATGGGTTTGGAGGCACCTAAAGAAGTGACCTGACTTTCTGACATGTTGAGCTTTCTTTAAAACAGGCTCTTTGCCTGGGATTTCTGGAAAGCCATCCTTTTATGGGTTTATGATGGGATCAGTTTTCCCTGACCGCTCTCAGCCCAGGCAGCCGTGCGTTGCCATGGAATTCCTTCCCTCACAGTTGCAAGGGGCTCGCTCAACACAGTGCATTTTCAGGTTATGGAAGAAAGCTGCGTAGCACCTCTTGATCTGTGCTGAGTAATTTTCAAAATGGAACACGAAAAATAAAAATCTCAAATCATTTCTCTGATGAGCACGAGTGAACTGTTGTGAACCATCCCCTATCGTGCCAGAAATAAGATAAGGAGATAAGGGATGGCAGACCCAACAGGGCACTTATGTTTTTAACCTGCAGCAAGATAGCTAAAGTTCTCCTCTCTTCTGCTGGGCAGAATGGCTAGAGGTGGCGCCTCGGGCCTGCGTTCATTATTTATACAGTTTTTGTGTCTACAGACGTGCAGTAGCATCGCCTCACTGTCAGAGGCAGCCCCCACGTAGCATAACCCAGGGCACGTAGCACATCAGCTGATGGCTTTAGACTTTAATGTAAGAGGGTTCTAGGCTCCACTGTATATGGACAACAAAATCTTTAATATCTGCCCCAATAAAAATAGAATATGTGTGCATTTAACACCTGAGAACTTAAGTCGTGTTATACAAATGAGATACGGTAATTGACCAAATCAAAATATGTATTTATGTTACATTGGCTGCACCGAACTTCAAAGCCAGTTCTTCGAAAAAACGTTATAAACTGTCCACACGCTTCTCGTCAGTGGATTATTGTGTCCTCTTCCAGCAGAGATTGGCAACTCTTTCTGACCAGAAATGAAGCCGGAGTTGGGGCCGGTGTTTTCTGTTCCCTCCTGTCTTCAAATGCATCTTTGCAGAGAAGGGATACCTGTGACAAAGAGATGCTTCTGAAGCATCTCTCTAAATCAGGCATTTTTAGAATACTGGGAGTGAAAGCACGGGTTTTCAGAAGTCGCCTTTATGGATTACAGGCACACAGGCAGGAACTGGGGAATTTAGTCTTCATAACCTAGCTCATTTATAACAGTGACAAAACAGAAATTAAAAATTGAACGTAAACAAAATTGTAAGTGAAAATTTTGGAAAGGAGTACTGCTTCTGGCTGTCACAGAGCTGGCTGAAATTATTTAAAGAGGAGGCCTTAAGTTGTGTATGGGAGTTTGGTTTTACCCCAGAAATCCTGGAAGATTGTGAAGGTTGGAGAACTTCAGCAGATCTGCACACAGTGTTGAATGGTGGCCATTGCTCTTTCCTCAAAAGTAGTACAGGTTTAAGCATGAAGACCAATTTTTTTTCCAAGGGAACTTGAAGTAGAGCTCTAAAATTACACCTCAGAGGTCTTTGCAGGGTTAGATTTTCATTCCTAACTTCTTATTCAAAAGTTTTTATATGTTGTGTAGGAAATTCAGTATGTTTGTAGCTTATTACCTGATTTGCATATGCAAACTCACCAGTAACACCTGATAACTCGCATGTGACATTTTTGCCACCTCTCCAGTGGGAAGTGTTTGAATTTTAACCAGCCGTTTACTTACTCAGCTGTCACCATAACAGGTAGAAACGATTGCTTCCCCTTCGAACGTGGGTGGTGTTTCCTGGAGACTGATTACAGCAAGATCTTTAATTTCAAGCCCAGCTATTAGCAGTTGATAGCCTGTTACCACATAACCCTGACGCAGCGCTTGACACGTAACCCTCGCAATTATTTTTCATCCCACAAATGCTAATATTTACTAGGTAGAGTCAATCTCCAAACCACAGAGAGTAATTCGCATTGTTGGTGGTATGAATTATACATTAGCTAAATAAAAATGTTAACCTTCCACTAATATAATTATATAACCAGAACTCGCACTTGAGCATGGGTCAAATACTTCTGGTTAACGCAGAAATGTTTTCCGTCCTCAGTCCTACAAGACCGCAGCTCCCGAGCGCGGCAGGGCGGGCGCAGGCCGTGGGACCTGGTCTTGCATCACCTCTCCCGAGCAGGGTAATTAATGCAGAAGTAGGTCTCAATGAGCTGTAATTGTGTGAAGTCTCTGGGGCTGGAGACTCACCAACAGTAATCCTCTGTGCACAAGCTCCCCCTTATGGAAATGAAAAATACTAAACAATGCTTTTTTTTTTTTCCCTCCGGAGTCGGACAGGACTGAGAGCTGATTAGTATGAAGCAACTTCTCAAGCCTACAGTAGTGCTTTGAGACTCAATGTTTGAAATGCGGATTATTTAAGGAATTGGCTTATGCTCCCCATGACACACATGAATGATGATGGCGTGCGTATGTGTTTATACTCAAAGTGATTTGAGCTGCTTTCAAAGTTGGAATTTCTTGTGGCATCCTGGCAATGAGGGAGGGGAGAGGGGCTAGGGCGTCACAGTGAGAGGTGTAGCTCTAGCCTCCTCTGCCTTATGAGGAGCAAAAAAAGTCATGGGGAGCAAATATTTCAGTTTTGGAATAGTTTTTATACCTGTTTCTGAGGACACCCTACGATGTATATTTTGAGTTGGATCCTGATGGTGGAACTTCACCCTTAGCTAATAACAGTAAGAAGTTTCAAGTTGTTTGGGCGAGAGATGCTGCCTGTAGGCTCAAACCTTGCATAGCTGTGGTCAGTAATCTCGCGTTCTTATATGGTCACTTTACTGCATAACAGGTCCTGATGAAACCTGTGTGAGAGCAATTACAGCTCTATGCTCACCGCATTCTCGCGCTCTCCGTTAGCACGTCTGAATCCCAACAGTAGCCTACATGGACCTTTGCGCTGACTCGGTGGGACCGTTCTTGTGATGTCTAGACCTTTCCTCATGTTGAAGAACCGCAGTTTGAGCTAATGCCAATCAGTATCATCCCACTGATGTTCGGTGCTTCGGCGAGACGTCCTGATGGCTCGTGTGAATCGTTCTGGTGCAAGAACCCGAACAGAAATGTTCTTGCTCTTGCAAAACCAATTTTCAGTTGGTGTAAGCCATTTAAAAGGGGTTTGTTCAAACAATACCTGAACGGTCCACTTGGCCCACTGATGTCAGTGAGAACCACATATGCTCAGCACCTTGCAAGATTTGACACTGGAGCTAAGCATCTGGCCTCAGTCAGTCATCTTGCAGGAATGAGGAGACTGCTCAAATGAATTTGAAATAGCATTAAAGATATATTATTAGTAATATCAAACAGTGTTATTAGTATTAAAGATAATGAAGGGGAAAACTGTGCTGGAGAAGTGGACAGGAAGGATGTTTCTTTGTGGTAGTCTGGGGCAGCTGAAGATAGCTTCTGCATTCCTTGTTACCCATTTTGTGGACTTTCTGGACAGGTTGAACGTTACGGAGAAGCGGGCCCAGAAATAGCAGGGAATGCGTGTGACGGGGCAGAGGAGCTGGTTGGCTCTTCTGCTGCTCAGCGCTCTGGCCCTGGCCCCTCTCCTGGTGGGCCCGCCAGCCAGCATGCACTGCAACGGCATGGACGATGCTTGGTGATTTTGATTGACTGGGAGAGATGGACCAGCTGTTTTTAAGGGAGTACGTAAAGCGCATTGGCACAACATGAAAATCAAGAACATCATAGTAAGCACTGCTGGCGTAGGGGGGACGTTGCTGAGACTGCAACATTTGAGAGCAGCAGTTATATCTGCACTTTTCTTCAGGGTGACCTGAATATATTCTACGTAATGCAGTTATGTAGAATAGTTCAACCTGAAAATCAGGTTAGAAGTTCATTTTGCGCCTTTCCTATGGCTACAGCAGCACGTGCGGTGAAAGCAGATTGAGTGATTTTTATTAAAACAATGAAAATGCTGGCTGAGTGCATTGTGTTATAACTCTCTCACCCGCTGCCTGAGCTCTCTTTCGCTTGCCAAATATCAAAAGAGATACTAATACCAACCATAAAAAATACTCACCAAAATACATGCTTCCCATTCCTTTATAGTCATGGTGATTTTGTTTGTAATCAGCACCAGCTCTCTGATCAGGTCTGACCCCGCTGCTGTGTCTGGCACTGCAGAATTGTCCCTCCTGGAAAAAAAGAGTATCCCCAGCGTACATCACTTTGGTAAGGAATTAACCCGTGTACACCACAGAAAATGTCTCAGACGAGGGAGTGAAAATTGCGTCATCAGTTACTGTTGAAGCTCAGCCTGTTGAAAGGCGACAGAAGCAGGACCTGCGACAGTCCGTGGTGCTCGCCTGACCCCGGTCGAAGCCATTTAAACCTTTCTGCTTTGCACTCGTAACCATTAAAATCAGGCAGGTACATTCCTGGTTATTTCAGAAATGCTGAGGCCGATAGCTAGCAGGAGGTGGGTTTAGCTGCCTGGCGGTGATGCACAGATTGATTTAATGCCTGGTTATCCCGAGGTCCAGCAAAAGGCCAGCGAAGCCATTAGCACTGCCATATCTGTAGTTAAAGGTGGGAAGAGGACTGGAAGAGGACAAAGCATTTGTACGTGACTTCTAAACTATCTGATTTTCCGTTACTTTTTTCAATGAAACGGTTTTATGACACTAAAACATTTAGGAACTTGCTTTAGATCTGCCACCTGTTTTCTGTGCTGCGGAGATGGGCAAACCTCTGACATTCAGAGCACTTTGCCTGCACGGTTTTCTCATTTTTATTAACTTAAGTTACATTAATTGAAATACACATATAAAAGTTCTTCCAGTTTTGAGAAATTTTTTTGCTGTCAATGTGATATGCTTTTTACATTTTGTTTACTGGTATTTAAAAATATATTTATTTAGTTTGGGTCAATTTAAGTGAAATTTCTTTTGTAACCCTTATTCTCGCCAGCACACAAAAAAATCTCAGACTTGTACAATTGCACCAGGTAACGCATTGAAATGCGGTTTCTCATGGAGGAGGGGAAGACAGCATGATAGAGCTAGAGCCAAATACATCTAGTGCATGTCCGGGATTCAGTTCACGTTCTGGTGGATAATTACTCTTCTCTAATTCTGCAATAGTTTAAATGGCTTTCAGTGTTACAGTCCAGTGTGTGATGGAAGGAGAGAGGGTCCTGCGTCGCCGTAATTGTTCACTTCTCCACGGAGAGGCTGAAAAGCACCGTAATGCTGTAAATACAGCCAGGGGACGGTTATCGGGACGTGCAGAGGGGCTGCAGGTCTCAGGACCTCGGCACCCAGGAGAGGTTTGTAGGGCAGGACACGCGATGCCGAGGTGCCCAGCAGTGCCCAGCCGTGCCCAGTGCTCCGCTCCAGCAGCATTCAAGTCAGGCTCATTACGCCTGACATCCTTCCCTCAGAGCTAATCATTTTTCCATTTCAACAACGGCTGTTTACAGCAGCTGCTGCCTTATGTTTGGTTTGATCCTGGTCCAGATTTTGCAAGTGATTAAAATGCTGCTAATAAAGATATTTTAACTAGGATTTGCATGTTGACTTGCCTTTTCCAGCTACAAAAGATCTTCCCACCGCTGCTTTTCCTCGTCTGCCCCAGCGTGGCTGGCTGGCTTGCCGTTTCAGGGGTGACCTGGTAGTCCTCCATCCCCACCAGTGGAGCTTCAGTCGGCCTTCGCTGTCGTCCCCCGGGAGCACCGGGGAGGTGTGGGGAATGGCTGGATCCTGGAAGAAATGCCGGTGCCCTTGTATGTGCACGATAGGGAGATTATCTTACACACATTCCCTTGTATGTTCCCTTGGTTTACCACATACTTGACTGATTTCTGTTGGAATATTATAATTGCATTCATATGGTCTAATAGCAATGGCAGTTACAAAAATTTCCAGATAAAGCCCGTGCTGTCGCTGAGGGCTTTGATGCAGGCTGTATCCCCAGTCACACCCAGACACCAGAGTTATGAAACAAGGAGAGTTTCCTGCCCTTTTTTTTTCTTTTTTAATTCTTTGGCTTAGAAACTGGCAGGTTTGCAGAATTAGTGATGGAGGCATGCATGATTTTCACCCTGTGCTCCCTCGCGACCCGTAAAGCTGGACCGCGTGCGTGCAGAGCCTGGCGCGCAGGCTGGAAGCGAGCCTCGGCGGAGGCTGGATGCCGGGGTACCAGGAGTATCCCGTCGCACGTGTTTGGGCAGGGTTTGAAAGATGCCAAGGGCTTGCTGGCAAGAGGGAGGAGAGCAGCAGAGGGTGCTCTCACTGCACCAGCCGCAGCGGCGGGAGCCTGGGGAGAGGGTGTTGTGCAAAGCAAAGGAGGAGCGGGAGCTCCTCCGCATCACGCCGACCCGCCTTCCCTTTCTCACCGCTTTCTCCTCAACCCCTCCCTCCGCAAATGTAAACTCTCCCTTCTGGACTGGGAAAAAAAAAATTAAATAAAAAAAAAAAAGAGTTTGGGCCAGTGCCAGCACGCAGTGATGGGATCATGGATTGGCATCTGGCCGCGACACTCGAGCAAACCAGTTACCTTGGAGGAGGCTGCGTAGGAGTGCGGAAAGTGCACAATGTGACTCAGGCATTTTTAATTACTGATACAGAATAAAGCAAAGCTCACGGTGGGTTTTGTTCAGCTCTTCATTCATGCTTGTAACTACAGGATCATTCCATTGACTTGGCTTGAATGACCCTGAATATATAGCCACTGCTACAGAAATACAAAGTGTGCTTATGTTTGCTAAAGGCAAGGTAAAGTGGAAATGTAAGGAGAGATAAAATTCATTACAAATAAAGGTTCAAAATATTGTTTACTGAACACATTGTTGATTTAACATTTATTGAAAATTCCCGCTGAAGGCTGCACGGTTTGACAGACAAAGCACAGGATTAAGATTGGGTTTCCGTGGCAGATTATCTGCTCTTTTTAGATCACCTCACATCTCCTTCCTCTCTTTTTTCTTGTCTGTCACACCCATTTGGATTGTAAACCCTTTAATTCTGCTCTGCGTATATCCGCAGCCTGGCTTGATGGAGACCTGACTTGAATTATGTCTTGAACTGCTTATACGGTACTAATTACATTAATAATAATTGACTTCACTGGGCTTTGGATCAACCTCTGAAGGAATACATTTGCATCTCATTACTTACCCTGATGGAGTTCTGCATGTGCTCTTTCTGTGGATGGTGGGGAGCCTGGACGGGGCCTGTCCAGGCACCGGCGGAGGACCCCTGCGCAGTGGCTGCAGCGGTGAGCAAGGCGGTCCCAGCCTCTGGCAGGGCTGGAGTGAGGAGATCCCAGTTTCTGGTGGGTTTGTGCCGTGATGCTGATGGATGTCGCTGTCTGGAAGGTACACGTCCAGCCGAAGCTTTTGTGGCCGATGTGAAGCTTGTGAGAGATCTGTCCACCAAGGGATCTAGCCAGGTTAAACAGGTTATTTTCTCCTTTCTCACAGTAGAAGCTTCATCTCTTGAGTTCTTTGAACCACAGCTAAAAATACAGACTAGCTCCAATGGATGTTTTAGGTTTGCTACAGCAGGATTTGGTAGACTGCTGTCAGCCTGTGTTGTTCAAGAGGTGAGCTAATCTGAATGTCTCTTCTTTAAAAAACAATGACCTTATCAACCCGGGTAAGGGATTAGTTGATTCAGCGAGTATTTTGTAGACATGGAATTGTTGGGTCAGGTACTTATGGCTGCATTTCTTCCGTCTCACTGAAATACCTCAGTCTCTGTATTGCCTTGCGGTATTGCATGAGCCCCCTCAGTTACCAGTGGAGAAAAAAACCACGTATCTCAAGAGAGACTTTTAGTCATAGGGGACGTAGACTCTTTGGGAATCGAGGTACTGTATATACACAACAGATAGTCTTGCAGTCAGTAATATCATCTATTAGTGTCAAAAAAAAGGCTGGAGGTCTTCTGTGTTTGGTTTGTAGCGTGCATACAAACACTGCTCTTTGATATCCACATTGGTCCAGGGGGAAAACGTGCTGGAAAAGAACCTTTGATTTCAACATTATGAAGGAAAATATGTATGTCTCTAGTTCCCAGGACAGAGCGAAAGCAGGGAAGTCGGGGGATATTAGGAACAAGAGAGAAGCAGAAATAAGAGAAGGAAGACAGACGTGTGAAGACAGAAATATTCAACTATTTGCAATTTTTCTTTCCCTCAATTATGCCTAGGAACTACCTCAAAATCAAAGGGGTGGCCTGAGAGTGCATAAGAGATGTTTAACCCACAGTGGAAGGGAATAATGAGTGACGGTGTTGGGGGAAACCCCTGGGCAGCGTTAGGTCACCCAGGTACGAGTGTGAAGAACAGATACGCAGAAACGTAGGTAACAGCAGTAAGATGCAGTTAACCATTAGCAAGATTGAAAGTAAATGAGAGCTTAAATGCACCAAATGAGATTTTTTTTTCTCTAATGAGTCATGACTAAGAGAGTGTTACTTCCTTTTAGCATTAAAGACCTAAATTTTTACAAAGTTCCATTTTTCATTCAAATGAGGCCACAACATCAGTTAGGGTCTATTCTGGAAACATGGATCAAAACCTCTATTAAAGGCCCTCTCCTGGCCTTCCTGGGTGCTTTCTGAAGGAATAGTCTAATCAGTGCTTCGTGGACCCAGGGGAGCGGAAAATTTGTGCACTGTGATGCCTATTGTGTGTTTAATATAATGAGATACTTAGCTATATTAAACCTTTGAACACGTCTGTAGCTATTACTAATTAAAGGAAGGGTGGCTAAGCCTGTGAAAGGTGTCCCAGCAGTGGTTATGGCGGTGTCTGGAGCCGAGATGTTAAACGCACAGATTATCCCTTTTGGGTTAGTTAAAAAACATTGCTTGGTCTGGCCATCACCTCTTATATCTTGATTTTCAAATCAGCATTATTCTGATAAAACAGGCTGAGGTCCTGCCTGTTCCATATCCAACAGAAGATATATCAAGCCTGTATTTCATTAGCTAACAATATATTGACCTTATCATGTGACACTTGCTGGGTAATAATGTTTTGCCCCTCTTACCTCTAGTACATCCTCCCAAGGATCTCGGTGTACTTTCAAATAGGGTGAATGTAATCTTGCTGCCCTTCTGTGTGGTAAAATTGTATTAATGTCCTTGTTACATGCATCAAAGAACTGTAAATTAGGTAACGTTCCCATAACCCACAAAATTTGTTGCAAAGCACGTTACAAAACGGAGATTTTAATATCACCGTGGCAAAATTTTCTAGCGTGGCGCAAGATTCCTGGTGGAGCACAGGTAGCGATGTGGATGAGCAACTTTAAAGGTGGTTTAGACGGCAGCAGTGGTGACTATTGCCAGGACAAATAAACTGTCACATTTGAAAAATTCTAATACAACAGAAAATCTGTAGCAACGCAGGTTTAATGTGCCAAGCTTGACGTGTTTTGATGCAGGGAATGAACTAATTTGTATTCGTAGATTACTTCTGTCTTCCAATTTTGAGTGCTTCTTCCTCTGCCCCTTTTTTGTCTCATTCATGTAGATCAGAAATCTTCTTGGTCAGTGGCTCTCTCTTGCTGTATGTTTCTTTAGGACTCCTATGTGGAAGCTTCTCATGTTTGTGCTAGGTAAGGAATTTGTTTCCTTTCCCATTAAAATTTTAAAGTTTTTCAGTGAGGACATTCGCTGAAATCTAAATCTGCTGAAAGCTAGATCTAAAAGTGGTTCATTAAAGCAGACACTATTCAGGTGAGTTAAAATACTTCATTGGCAATTATAGACTCGTGCAACGTATTTACAGATAATATTAAGCAAAAATAACGTTAACGGGCTTTTATGCTTGAAACGGTTGAAAGAGAACAAAGACATTTAACAATATAAAGGTTTTTAAAGGTAAAAAATTTTGTCCCAGCTAGTTTTAGTTTCAACTTTAAAAAAAAAAAAAAAGACAAAATTAATGTACCAGCTACTACCTTGGACCGCTTGGGGATTGTGTTGCTATGTCTTGCATGGATGAGCCCAGACTCTCAAGTTGGCATCATTATAACCCGGATCTTCAGCAGACGGTTCCCAGGGTGAGACCTGTAACACACACTCTCTGTTTGGGTCTAAATAATAATTTGTCCACGCTAATTGAGTTTCAGCTTCCAGACAGCAATCCTGGTGCTAAGTATGACAAGATGTGGAAACCACTGAGTCAATACTACTGTCTTACCTACTGATGATCACCCAATACCTGCAGTCCTCCTCCTGTTGTTGGATATATTTGCAGTTTGCTCCTGATCCCAAACTGCTTGTGGGCCAGGAAGATGATGATTATGCTCTGGCTCCTGCTTCGGCTGTAGTTCATGACCTCTTGTTTTCAGATTTCATAAAGAACAGCAAAGTGACAGCAAAATACAAGACGTATATGTTGCAAGCCAATCTCCTCCTGAACTCGCATTGCAAGCCTGTTTCAGCCAAGCGTGTTGCCAGTAGAATGCCTGTAATCTATGGTGTATGTCTGGGGTTTGATGAGAAAATGTAATTCTATAGCCTCTGTGTGCTGATACGAATTCTCCTGCCTGTGTGGTACGATGTGAGACCACAGCCGATATTTTATGATGTAGTCCTCCGACAGCAAGCTAGTAAGTGAGTCATTTCCTACCGTCCTTTAGAATTATATTCTGTGCATTATGGGCAACTCCTTACATATGGTCACTAAGATACAAGGACATGGTTCAATGGTAAGTGCAGAAAGACTTTAACCCCCTCTCCAAGTAGATTTGGAAGGTAATATTTTGACAATGTATTTTATCTCCCTTTTATGAATCAGGCTTTATGGCCGCGTTCACCTCATCTGCGGGCGTGCCTTTGAGGCCAAATTTGTCAATTGTTTGCGCTGCCTTGCTGCAGGAGTGCCCTAGAGAGCATCTCCATAGCACTCCATCTGTTACATCCTCAGGGGGAATATGAGAGCATCCTGCCCTTAAAGTGACCTCCGGACACCTCTGCGTGTGATGTGCAGGACCCGCTCTTGGGGGCACTCCAGGCAAGGAGATGGGTACCTGGCCCAAGAGGTCAACCAGCAGCACCTGAGCCGGGGAGAGTGCCTCTGCAGCAGCACACTCTCAGGCAGGGGTGGCTTTTCAAAATGTTCCCAGCAGATTTAGCATCTGCTGCAATATGTCTTCTTGCGTGCTTTTGAGAGCTGCCACAAGAGCCCTGAGAAAATGATACCTGTCTTCATCTGGAGGAGGTATGGATAGTCATGATGTGATCATCATGAGAAGACAGCTGCAGAGGAGTGACCAGGGATAGGTACGGGAGTGGAAACAAAGCTGCGTGACAGGGAAGGAGGCTGAGGATGAACATGTCTTGTTTTAGGATAGAAACACATCTATCTAGCATCGACAAGCAAGCCACCTCCAGCCAGCCTGTTGTGATGCAGAAGCATGTCCTTCTTCCAGAGTAGGGTTGTGCATCTCATCATCTGTCTGGTGGAAAACAGAGAGATCTTCAGCCCCAAGAGCACCCTTGATAAGAGCACATGCCGGGTAAAGCAGCAGGCTACCTAGCTGGGACTGCTGCCTAACAGTGGGACACTTCCTTTGGAGGGCCTAAAACCAAGCTCTTCGTGGCGCCAGCTCACCAGCTGTTCTCCAGCCAGCTGTGGAGCTCCAGCTAGCAAAGATGAAGCATGGACATTTTCCAGGTGAGCAGATATCTTCCACCTGGCAGCAAGCCACTAAATGCCGGCCTGTGTTTGCTGCTCATCCTGAAACAGGACCAGAAGTTGTAAATGATCCTTGATTCCTCCAGGGGGGTGTCCTGCTATCACCGACAGAGTTGAGAGAGAACACCAATGAATCCATTTTGGGGTTGGTGAGCTTCAAGCTCTGTGAGGGCAGGCAGGGGTCTTGCGTACCATGGAGCACGGAGCGGGCCAGCTGTGCGGTGAGGCCGGTGGGGTAGGAGCATCCCCCAGAGCATCCCGCTTCGCATGGCGTTTGGGCAGTTGTGGTGCGCTGCCGCCACGGTTGGGTCGTGCCGAAGGAGCAGATGGGGCTGCTCCGTTGGGGCTCCATTGCCACAATAGCCCTGAGCCGCAGATCGCTCAAGCACAGACCCCCTAGGCAAAACACATATGATTATTCAGCATGATTTACCCTCGCCAGCAATCTGTGTAATAGTTCATTGGTCATCATGGAAATGTGTGACTTTAAGGTACAGAACAATGCAAAATTTGTTCTTACAGTGTAAGTCGATTTCCATGTACAAAACCTTCGCTACGAGAGCAACAATATATAAGCCTGTAGCTAGTGGAAATCATATGCTGTTACGAGACTATGATAGATTTATGCCATTTGAACAATGGAAGTCTGTTGTTTCGATGATATGATATACGCTGAAAGTTTTCAGACTATATATTTAAATAGAAAATGTTTCAAAGCTCTGATATATGCAATAGAAGACTCATTATGCTGTATAGATTTGTACTCTCAATAGTCTGATGTGATTGCACCTCTACATCATCTACTGCCGTCTGTCAGTGGCTACTCGAGTGCACGGAGCTGGTAACTAATACAGCACGTGAAGGATAACATCTATGAGGGGAGTGTGGGATTTTATGCGGATTGACTGGAATGCAGCGTGAGGCTACGCTTGCTGCAGTGAGGGGACAAGTTTGTAAAGGGCCTTTAACTCAGCCCGTGAGTCGGGACAGATTTGTACACCCCAGCTTTCGTGCATGTAGATGTTCATTCCTCTTTGGGCTTGCAATGTCACAAAGTTTTATTGGATATAATTTTCATACTACATCCAACCTTTTCTTTGTGTTCTACAAAAGATTATAATGCTTTACCTTAAACAACAGACTTGCTGAATGAAGAACCTAAGCTCTTGCTCCTAAATCCCATTCAAACTGCCATCCCACTAAGGTAGATCAGGAGGTGAGGATCTTACTTTTTAGTGTTACTGGAAGGTCGAGAAACCCAGTCCCTGCATGACTGGAGTGGGTTGTGGATAAGCAAGCCCCAGAGCTGAAAACTGAGCAATGGGGGAGGGCTTTGCAGTGCTCCAGTAGATGCAGGTACCTAGGGTCTGGCGTCTGATCCCACCCTGTCTCCACCTTGAGGGAAAAACACAGAGGTGAGGCTGCTGACGGCCACGGGAGTTTGTAGAGCAAACACTGTTTTCTGTCGCATCCAAAAGAACTGTAATGGGGTATCTCAAAATGCAGGTCTATGCATCCCGGTGCAGATGTGAGGAGGTTGTGCATCTACCCGTTGCGTGCGGGCACAACTGCCCTTGGGTGTGCACATCCAGACTCCTGCCTGGGGGCTGAGAAATTGCACGGGAGAAAGCGCAAAAGAGAAAGAGCGGAGAAACGGCATGAGAACTCGGGGGTCATCTGTGTAGCAGGGGTGATTCTGATGTGGGCAAAAGGTTCTGCAATTCTAGGTCCCCTTTTCAATATTCTTACATATCAAAAGATGTCAAAATGATGATAAGATACTGTAATTTTTTAATTTACTTCCGAACACAGTACAGTATTTTCTAATCTCACTGTAGCTCAGGAAATCTCCATGGTCTAAAATTTGTTTTTTAAACACTGCATTTTTTTTATGTATTTCATTTACATTATGGCTTGCTGTCTGAATTTGAAAACTTCCAAGCTACATAGCTTAGCTGCAGTTAGTCAAATGGCATTTTTTCTGTTCTGGGTCTGTAGTAGAGTAGCTTTTACAATTTACTTTCCCCTACGTATTTGCTGCCCTTAATACTTGATTATATGAGTTTATTCATTTGGTTGCTTATACTGCTTATATGTTGGATAAATGGAAAAAGAAAACCCCATCACCCAGCATATTTGTTTAAAAATTATATGTATACATAAAGGCAATTGCCTAAGTTGATGATAGTTTCAAGTGTCACACTTCAGCTATTCTGTGTCTCGATTTGCTTACCTGTAAAAGAAGAATACCAGCTATTCACTATCTCAGGAGCTGCTCCTGAGGTTTAGCAAACTGATGGGCATAAAGCATTTCACGATCCTTGGAGAAAAGCTGCTCTATTGGTTTTTTTAATAGAAAAGTTCTGGAGAGACTTGACAGTCTCCCAGAAGAAGAAGAAATTCTTGGCAGATACCTCCCTCTGGTAGCTCGGTGCTGAACTCGTTTCCTTTTACTGGTCAGTCTTAACGAGAGTCTAGATCAGGACTCCAGGTCGTTCACAGGCTGATCGATGGCCATGATGTCATGCTCCAGCTGGGACATATTTTACAGAGGGTTGTACACGTCACTTCCTTCGCGTTTCCAGGGTTCCTGTAATTACGCACAAGGCCAGTAATGAGCACGTTTAAGCAGCAGTGAGCTAAGCTTGGCTCATCGGGGCAGCCGCTGTCATGCGTCCGATGGCACGCCGGGCTGTGGCTCTAGCGGCGTTCACCCGAACGGGCCGTGTCTTACAGCTTCATCTGTCTCCTTGTCTTGGCAGGTAATGCCAGCTGGAAAGCTGGCCTGTTGTGACTGCGTTTTAGTGATACAAGCAATCTTCTCGTTCGCAAGTAGCTAGACAGGGTCTGCCACCGTAGCTACCCATCTGGGGAACTGCAAGATATCGTGGGAATATGTGGTTGAACGACCATTGAGCATTACTCAGGTACTCTAAAAAGGAGTGTTATTAATAGGTTTCATTGGAAAATGCTTATCATATTTTAAACGTCATTTTTCAAAAAGGCATCTTCCAGATTTGGTGGAATTTTTAGTTGTATGTTTTCTCATTTGATTGGAAAAAAACCCCAAAGTCTAAAAATCGCTTTGTGAACAGAACTCAAATATTTGTAGTGACAAAAATTACTGACCCGAAAGTTCCTGAACTCCAAAATGGTAAGAAAACCTCCCCAAAATTCATATAAGAAAAAAGCAAGAAGATAAGCAGACTGCTATATAGGAGTCTCTGTTTTGGTAGAGTAGTGGTAGGGCCGAATGCCAGGGTCATCCACAGCGTAAGTGAGGGCCGTGAGCACTCAGGCTTTGTCTCCTCTCTTTGTTGGGGAGGTGCTGGGGTGTGCGGTAGGGGTGGCTGCAGACCAGTGAGCAAAGCCGTCGCTTGCCAGGGTAGGAGACAGACCCAGCCCTTTGTCCAACAAGAAATGACTCAAAGCAGCTAAAACAAGAGCACACAAACTGCAATTTTTTAATGCCCCTACTCTGAGCAGGGTAGAAGAGCGTCCTGAGTTGCCAGATTTCGTGTCGTGGCTGAGCAGCCTTCCATCAGCCTGCAGCAAAGGGCTAGATGGCTCCTGTAGCTCTTGTGATGTTTCCCAAAGCAGTTCTGTGCCACTCTTGGTTTTGAGGACTGATACTCCTTGTACTCACAGGGAGTTTGAAATGGTCTCGGTCTGTTATTGCAGTCCTTACTTGCTCTAAGGTAAGTGAGGAGGGAATCAAACCTGAAATGAATGTTTGGATCTGGACCAGAAGTGTGGGGCTCGGGTTATGGCTCACGTCCCTGTCTAGGTCTCACCGAGTGAAAACAGCAGACAGGCACATATGTGATGAGTTGTATTTTCATCAGTGAAATAATATGTGCTATATCTAATGAGCTTGGGTACAATCTGACCGGGAGAGCTGCCAGCATGGATTGCCTATTTCACTGCATGACACTGTCTAATTTCATTTTTATTTATTACCCCGTGTAGCACCTATAACAACAACGTTTGGGCGATGACAGAACAATCATTCTAACAAAACACACCATATAGTTTTTACAGCCTTTGAGACTTGTCCTGGCAACTTCACGAGACGCAGTGTTGAACGAGGGAGACCACTGGTCTGACCCAGCCTGGCGGTCTCCGTGATGGCCAAGCTGCGTGGCCGGGGCAGGAGCTCCGCTCTGCCCACCTTTATCCCATCTGCAGGAGCATCGCTTGGTGTCTGCTCGGGCACCAGGTGATCCCTCTGGTGCGGAGGACCAGGACGGAAAGCAGCTCAAGAGCTGCCCAGGTTCCCCTCCTCTACAAGCTATAGCAAAATTCCCAGGGGATGCACAGGAGCTGTCTGGAGTGATTTCCCTGCGTGTTCACCTACAGCAAGAGTATCGCACCCTAAACAGAGTTCCAGCTATTGCACAGACTTGCAGCTCTGGAGAAGCACCCAACCTTTGCTGCACCGTTTCTCTTGGATTTTATAGCAGTGGTATTTCTTCTTCTATTACACATCTGGTGGCTGCACCGATGGCTTACCCTTCAGACCATCCATTTTTGTCAAAATCCACCTGCACTCCCCTCTGAAGTTTGGGTTTGGTCTGTCACATGTGACAAGCTTCAAAAATAAGGGCCATAAAATTTTTCAGAACGAAGAATATAATTCTTAGTTGATATCCATTTTCAGTACTATTTTTTCCTTTCTCAAAAGCCTACTGGGAACTAACAGTATTAGGATCACACAGAGAAATTTTAGGCTAGAAAAATTCAGTCTGAATACAACTGTCGGTCCCCACACTATTCAAAACTGGGAGTAGAGCTGAGGGCCTTTAGATCCCACTATTGTCACAATAATCCGAAACAGTTTACCGTAGAGTTGCTAAAAATGGCCTGCCAGATTGCTCCCAGCCTGTCGCTTAAAGTTCCGTAGCAGCTTTTCTCCCTCAGTAGTTCTAAATATTTTGAATTAAATTGCCCGGTCTTAGAAGCCAATGTGTACAAAAGGTAGCAAAGACTGTGCCTCAGTGAAATAAGGAGTGTCAAAGGTGACTTGGTGGCATAGGAAGCGTAGCGAGGCTGACTGACCTTGTTTTCATCTTTTAAGTGCCATTTAAACATCTGAGCTCTTTATGATTATCGCTTCCCCGAGCCTGTGTGCATCAGCAGTGTGTTGCAACCCTTATTTTACAGAAATGAAAGCTAGATTTTTCAGGCAGCTCATCTTTCACTCGGGAACGTGAGAAAGGGGTGAGATTCCCAAAAACGCTCGGCAGCCTTCTCAGAGCCGTGCGCGACAGCGAGCCCCGGACCCGTCGTACTGACTTCATGCGCACGGATCCTGCTGAAGCAGGGGAAATTTGAGCTGAGCTGTGTTGAAAATCTGTCTAACTCAAGCATTTTAAAGATATTTAGGCCTTGTTCCACTCACTATTGCAAGACTTAAGTGAGACAGGTTATATAGGTTTAAATTCTCTTGGAACTGGTGGCAGGGAGGCATTGAGGCATGTTCTAAAATACCTGTGCTCTGCAGCTTCATTACGTATCTTTAAAATCAAGCTGGAGATTATTTGCCTACAATCGCGCAGACTCAAGTTTGTGTTTTTAATTGCAAGACTATTCAAATTCCCCATAGATAGCCACAAAATAAAATACGAGATGAGAAGAAAAAATGAGATGATTCTCTTTACAAATTCCTTAAAATATATGAATATGGCAATGCTTTTCTGTGAGGCTGGGATGTGACCTATTCTGCTGTGCTTTTATGAGATAAGCTATTCTAACAACTTGTCTTGGATTTTGGTTTCTCCCTGGAAGCCGAGCCTTTTCGGTTGGAAAAGATAATATCCTAAACATATGTCTAATGATTGATTCTTCTGTATGTATATTCAGTGTGTGTAGTGCTCTCTTAAGGGAACAAACACTGCTGTGGTTGAGTCAGCAGGATGGGAACACTCATTTAATCAGCTTTTTTTAGTCAATATTTACTAGTAAGACAAAACAACTTTTTGCTCTGTGGGGAATATAACATTGTATTTCCTAATATAATAGCTTGTGGATAAAATGTTAACCCATTAGAGGTTCTCCTTATGCATCATTAATATAAACAAAATGAGTTTCTTTAAAGTATCATTTAAATTTGGTCTACTATTAATAATATATCTCTAGAAGTTTTCCAGTGAATGAGTTTTAATCATCATCAATGATTTTTACTTCATCGTAATGGTCTGGTGGCTTCATTAACATGTGATAAGAGTATCGTTCATGTGGCCAGATAAATTCTAGTTAGAGCACGGACTACTTGTAGAGCTGTAGCGTATGTTTTCCAAAACATTTAATCTTGCAGAGATCATACGAACACCCATCCTCTGTTCCTGTTGTTACAAAGAAAAGCAATGGTAGGAGAATATTCAAAGTACAGTTTTCAAGCCTGAGAGTCATGCTGGCAGCTAATGGACACACATTGCCCATGCTTGGGAATATTAGAGGCATTGGTTATCCACAAGTCCCTTTTGTTTTCACAAGACTTGCAAATTTTAAGGATCTTGGTATGTGTCAGACTGCACCACGGTTCAGCTGTAGTGTGGGAGCTGGGGAAAGATGCATTTTATCCAGAGACACAGGCCATTTTGTGTTCAATTCAATCACCTCTCTCTCCTTCGGGCATACGTATGTGTGCCCCGTGCCCGCTGCGTCAGTGTGAGAGAGATCCTGGTGGAGCCCTCAGACCCTCTCTCTGGGAAAATGGAGCAGCTTATCCCTTCTGTAGAAAAATATAAATCTTGAAATCAAGGTTATCCCTGGGAATTAATATTAAATGTGAAAACATACTGGGGTAGCCAGCTGTTTTTTGGATCCCTCGGTCTAATCTTGGAATTTTTACAGCCAGTTACATTCTGTGAAGCATCCCCGTGATGTCTTGGGTGCAACTGCAGTACAAGAAAATAGACGTTTTCAGACTAGTCGTAAGGACACTGAATGAATCTCCATGTGAAAACGTGAGTCCCCTGTAAGCGGTGGCGTTTGTGTATGTGAGCGTGTGTGTGTCATCCCGGTTTGCTGTTGTCTTCTGGATCTGGAGAAACCTCACCGGAGTGCTGCAGAGGAGTGGGTAATTGGGCAAAACAATGGCAAGGCCACAGAAACAAGCAGCTCGTGCTCTTGGGGAGCACAAGTCAAGTCATTCTTGTCATCAGACATCCCAGTCACCTGCTGGGATACCTGGGGGAAAAATTAGGGTAGCAAAACACATATTGTTTCTTTTGTTAGAAGTGCCAAGTTCGGTGGAGATGAATTGGCCATCTGTTCCACTCCCAGCGACGTTCTGGCAAGCCGTAAAGCTCATTTTTATACGTTGCCACTTTCCATCAGTGCTAACAAAAGTCAGAGGGAATTGTTTGGTTTTTCCTTAGAACATTCTTCCTTTTGACAACGTGCAACCAAGAGCCTTTTCCACAAAGTTTTGTTCTCCCTCTGGCCTCTTCATGTTTGCACAAGACATTCAGGTACCTTATCTCCAAGTGAGAGAGTAATCAGACACCTCTTTAGGCTTGAAACTAAAACCCCTCAATGGACTGCCCAACAAAGAGCTCTTGTCCAAGCAAACACCGTTCATCCTGGTGTCAGTCCTTTAGCTGATACAGTCCCTGGGTCTGTGCATGCTTCGTCCTGTAGCACAGGCCACGTCTCTCCATTGTGGTTAGGGTCACGGCCTTTTCCCACTGTTTTCCTTTCATGGCACAGATGACACACCGCGGTCATTAGTTACATCCTAATTGACTGCCGTGGGCTGCAGAGGTATCCTCTTAACACGCTTCTGAAGCTGCAGAGTCCCCAGTGTCTGGATGCTCGAGCTCTTCTTGCATCTGATAAGTGCGTCTGATTCCATGCGTCACCTGGGGTGGTTTTATCAACGTGGGAATGTGGAATTTAGCCTGTGTGCAGTGTATCTTATATAGCATTATAGATCATATAAGACACATAAATCAAATATATTAAATGTACTCTGCTGAGCTCGTGTTTATGGCTTTCGAGACAGTCAGTAACACGTAGCTCTGGCACGCGGAAACGTCTCGCTGAGGTCCCACCTTTCCCCTGGCTGCTCTGGGGTGGCGACGAGGCTGTTGGGGAGGCAGAGGGGAGAGAAGCAACTCTAGCCTCTGAAAAGATGAAGCTCCTGTCTGGAGAAATGGATTTGTATATATTCAGATTTTCCAACTTCCTGTAAATACTTTTCATAATAATTCTTTACAGTATTTTTCCCTTCCTGAATGACTGTTTCTGAACGCAGGCCAGCCAGTTGAATTCTCCTGTGTTAGGTTTCTGTACGTACATACTTTGAAATTCCATTTTACTGAACAAAGTTACACCTTTAAAAGACATTTCTGAGCTTTGTAAACTTGTTAATGAAGTCTCACTTCATTCAGTTTGATATTCTTTTAATATTGCAGACAGCGAACGAAATCAAACTCCACTTTGCTTCCAAAGTGATTTCTTGCTGTTATGAAAAATATAGATAAAATTGCATTTGAATTTTCCCTCCAGATATTTTCTTAGATAGATATAAGGAAAGGCCCTAGAAATTATCCCTTTTTCAAAAAGCCCTTCGATGTTAGCAGGTTTGCGTTTTGTCAAAGTCTTTTGGGAGTTTCTATTCCGGTTTCCTTTCCTCAGCACAGCCCCGCCGCGTCCTGGCTGCCGTCCTCTGGGGGCACAGGCGGCGGGTGATGGGGACAGTCCGGTGAGCTCTGGGGACCCAGCTTCTCAAAGAGAAACCCCCTGCCTCTGCCCTGGCGGGTGCTTCGTGGAGACTAAAGCCCCTCAAAAGCGTACCCTGCTCCGTCGTGCTAACCGTGACCGCAGCAGCAGAGTGCAGTTTGCTGTCAAAAGACCGTAAAATGAAGTAAGCAGCATCAGACAAATGTCCTGTGACAACTGTCAGGCCATTAAATTATAGAATAAATAATCCCAGCCTATTTAGATACCTAATTAGCTTCTGTATGATTACTAGAGTTGGGTGCTGGAAAGGAGCCAGGGATTATTTACTTACCCCTCCCACCGCTGCATGGATTGCTGCTGGCAGGTAACTAAATCCAATAATTACTCGCAGGGAAAAAAAAAAAGGCATGTCTGCTGTTCTCTCTCCAAATTGATGACAATTCAACAGAAGAAGGGAGGTGAAAGGAGGACTTCGAAACCAGTGGAATTTGAAACTCAGTTTTGGGCACGGTCCCCTTCTTCCCGCAGCACGCGGGTGGGGGGATAGGGGAGATGTGCTGCGGGAAGAAGGGGACCGTGCCACGTGCGGCACGGGATGTAGCACAGGGGCAGCAGAGCTGTGCACGCTTCAGGGTAATTTTATCTAAAGACGGCCTATCTATTTTAAAATGAGTTGCAAACTCCTGTGGCTTAGCCACTCGCCTCACACGCTTGTGGCTCCATGTCGTCTTTGATGCTATTTACAATTTATACCAGTGAAGGAAAGGTAATCGAGCCCCTTAAGCTTAGTTTTGTGATCTGGGGTTTGTGTATATGTAAGAAAAAAAGGAGATGAACTGTGATTCTTGCTTTGCATCTATCCACTAGAAAAACATAGCTCTGGGACACTTGAAACTTGCCTGGCATTAACGAACATCAAGAAGTCGTGCCAGAGCGTTGCTGGTAATGCACCAAAGCTACCCCGTTTTGCGTTTCATCCTGAAAGTTTCCTAGAGCCGAACACAAGGAGCTGAACCCGGCCAGTAGCTGCAGTGCAAATCTCTGAGCTGAAACCCAACACTGACAGCAAAGTAAAGCCTGATGGGTGGTAGAGAAAATCACTGCAGAGGAGAAGGACTCCTCTAAAAAGTGTGCCGGTAGGTAATGTGGATCTGTCTTCTCGGATTATTTACCTCGAGGGCTTTGGCTGAGGCTCTTGTTAAAGGCAGGACTATGCAGAGCTGCTGGTGCTGCTGTCCCTCCCGTCCTTTGTGCGTCTTATGGGAGGGAATATCCTTTTCCTGAGTCGTGCTAAGCTGCTGTAGCCAGCAGAGAAGCTGCACTTGCCTTGCCTTTGACTGGGGTAGGCTGGTGCACAGTATGATATGCCCTGCTTCCCGCCCCTGCTCCGGGTGAACACAGCATCCCGGGCATTGCATCTCTCCGACTCCTGGCGTTACTGCCTGTGTATTTTCAAAACCTGGTTTTGTCAAACCGAGTTGTGTGACAGCACCTAAGGCTGCTTGAGGAGACTGGGGAAAGGGCTCAGGAGGGGAATATTTGGCTGGAGCCTGACGGCTTTTCTGTCTGCTGGCAGCTGAGGGCAGGGATGCAGGATGCACCTTCCTGCCCTGAGCAATTACCTGTCTCGCAAGGCTTCGCCCCGCGGATTCTTCTCACTGCCTCCTGATAAGCAAACGCAATGCTTGGAGTGACAGGGTGGAGACAGCTCTTAACCATGATGGGGGAGATTGGAAAGTGCAAAAAATTTACTGTCCTGTTCATCACTCTTCAGAGTGGTTCCAGACGTACGCACATGTCCGTACTTCGTAAGGAAACAAGCCCCATGCATTAATTCTCTCCCCAAACCTATCGAAGGCAGACTCCAACTGTGGCAGTAAATTACACACAGACACATGACACAGATATATTGTCGGGCTAGGATTTTTCCACTCTGTGCATTTAATTTGACTCAACAGTGTCGCCCCAGTTTCTGCAGATTACAGAGTCCACACTCTCAATCATTTCTATTGCTCCCATAAGGAGAGAATTTTGCTTTATTTCTTTCTCGTGTGCTTGCACCTGCTGTGTTTTATTGTCCTCTTTAACCCTTTTGTGGCACGGGTGTATTCTCTCTCAAACCAGAGGCCTTGCCGTGCTGCAATAGGTAAGGGGTGCTTGGTGGCTTCATGGGAAGGCACAGCAGGGAGGGTAGGCTCAGGAGGAAGAGGAGGGGAGGCAGAGCAATCGTGTGTGCCGGTGCCTTTCTGGTAATCCAACTCTGCAGTCTAGAAATGTGGTTTCAATTTTTCCTTTGAAATATGTAATCAGAAGTATTGCCAATACATACTGTATTCCTCTTTTGTCAAGCACTTGAGCCGTTCTCCCGTAGCCCAACAGCTGTGAGAGTTATGCCTTTTGACAATGGTATTTGACACTTAGTTTGCAAATTAGATTCGTATTTCAAAACCAAGAGGGAAGTAGGCTGGGGGTTGGTCACCGCATCAGCTTTTTCATGTTTTTTTTTTGTTATTTTGTCTGCTTCACCATCCAGTTGGAAAATCATTTCAATAGCCCAAGTTCAACATTGTCTTTTCTGATGAACCTATAAAGTTGTGCAAACAACTTTCTAAGACTTCCTTTGGGTGCTCACCTGATGGCTCCAGCAAGAAGAGACCATTCTTTTATGTGTTTCTACTTCTTTTTAAAAGGAGTTTTGAGATCTGTGATCTTGGCTGGGTTTGATGGCTGGTGGAGTTGTAACTCCCCATGTTCCTGCTACTCTGCTGAAAGCATCCACTCTGCACTGGCTTTGAACCCTCTGCAGATCACAGGCTCCGGAGGTCCCTGTTGGAAATTTAGAATTATCATCTCTTATGTGTTTCCTCAAAAGACTTTGATGCATTTTGCAAATTTAATTAATGCTCATCCATCTCAAAATGTGACAAGTTGAGGCACAGAACGTTTAGCTTAACTGGTGGTGTTCAAGATGGTGAGAGCTGTAACCTAGAACAGAACTCAGCGCACAGGAGGCTCGGTGCTCGTATTTCTTCCATTTTACTAACAGATTGCACTTCTTCCCACTTCTTATCAACATCAGTGGTTGGTCCTTCCCCCTCCATTTATATTGCTTTTCAGTGAAACCGAAGGTTTTCCAGAAGTGAAGTTTATTCTTAAGCTTTTCAGCTCAGTACGAACGCTTAATCTTTTTGAAAATAGGAAGAAACTCTAAAATGGAGATGGTTTTCAGGAATTGCCATGCACCCTCAGTCACCCTTCCCAGCTTCCAGTGGGTTTTGTGTGCTCTTTAAGACTTTCTAAAAAACGGTCGGTGCAAGTCCTAATTTCAGAGCATTATTTTCAGCCTCCTGTTGCTACGAATCTTGGTTTAATACGTTAACGTATGCGACCTACAGCTGAGTATGGTTTGGTATCGGTTGGATGTGTGTGCCGCCCTGTTCTGCTTCCCTGGGACTGACAGGCGTGAGGGACCTAGAGCAACCTGCCCTGGGCAAGCAGAGCTTTGTAGGTTGAACATAGACCTCTGAGGCTGTTGTGAGGTGGGATCCATGTTCGGGAGGATGAGTAGAGGCACAGGATGGGCAATGCCCCTTTGTCCCTCATGCGGAGAGGAAGGGAATTAGTGATGAACAGAGGAAATGTGGAATGAGGCAGGCTGGGGGGAAGGGGAGGTCGCAGTCCAGATCTGAGATCTACAGGACATGAGACGCTGCTCTGGTGGTGTGGAAATTCAAAATATGGCTGTGCGTGCTCCCCGTGCTTCTGGGGCATTGCTCAGATCTTCCTGGGATCCAGAACTGAACAGCCTGAGAGTCTCCCTGGGCTCAGCTTCCCATATCTCTGTGCTCCATGAGGATTCACGACTTGTCCCTCTTCTTGCCAGCATTTTTTGGTGGCAAGTGGTTTAATTAACACTGTGGATGTCCATCCTGTTACCTGTAGGTCTCCAGCCTTGGCGTCCGTTGTCATGGCTGCTGCAGATCACACATCAGAGCTTCTGTTTTCTGTGCTGTAAATCTGTTGCGGCATCACTTAAACCAGGCTGTGGTTTTCTTGAAAATAGCTCAGCTACTGTCGTGGCTAGAAAAAGATTAGACTGTAGGCAGACAGCATGAAAGCGGGAGCTGAACCCTGCATCAGAAAGATGAAAACTGTGTGATAGTGACTGTAGTGGTGTAAACTTGGCTCCTCTTTGCAGATATAGCTCCCCCCGGTGTGTTTGCAGTGATGTGAACAGGAGGAGATACAGGTTTGCTGGGCTGTGTCTGTAATCCCTCACTGAATTCCCCTGCTTAACGTAGCAGCCTCTTACCTCCAGCTTCTTCCCAGTATATATTTTGATGAAAATCCCTTAGTCCCAGTCTCATGCAACCTTTACTGCTGCTGCTGACTTCAGTGTTGTTCCTGTCGCTCATCCCAAACCTAGTCAAATATTTCCAGAGAAGGGTTTAATTATAGAGCATTCTTCCCATGTTTTATGACATTAGCTAAGAGTGAGTTCCCATCCAAGAACTGAAGAGCCCACATTTGTTTGATTATCCACTGTAATGTTTGTTTTTCTTCCCATCAGACAGAAATGGACTTGTCACAGCACATGTCACTCTAGGGGCAGGGAGGTGTGGGTGAGAGGAGCGTGTTAGCACATAACTCCTTGAATGAGTTGAAGCAGTGTTAATAATCCCATGCACAATCCTGAAGACCTTCCTGGAACCTCTCTCCAAGGCACAGTTTCCTTCTGGGTATCCAATATTCCATCAGTGGGGAAGGAAAATGATGTCTGCAAAGGTGCTAATTGCTCATGTTTATCAAAAGTCCAAGAGTCTGCAAAAGGGGGGGGTGTGTGTGTGTGTGTGCATTTACAGTTAGGAAACTTCTCTTTGCCCAGCCGCTTCTGAGAACTCGGCCAAGGTGATTTATGGCCCCGTTCACCAGTGAATGCCTCACGCGGGGCTGGATTTGTCTTCGAAGCAGTTGAATGTTGAGTATAGAAATGATTAGAGGTGACTAAACTAATACATGACTCAGAGGCTGTAATAATGAACAAAACATGTAAATAGCCTTTTATAAATGACAAAAGCTGCAACAAATTAATGCTCCACAGCTTGACTCTAGAAAAGTTGGAAAGCAAAGAGCAGACCACTTAGGCAAAGGAGGTTAGCAGGGAGTGCTAATCTAGCTGAAGTTGGCATCTCAGTTCTTGTAGCGTTGTAAGATGTGGGAGGAGGATTATCCATAGTTGGGCTTTATTGAGAGAAGTCAGCGGCAGGAGGCTGATAGTTGTGACGCTTCATCATCCAGGTCTGGCACGATCAGAGTCCTCTTCCTGCCACGCCAGTGTCTGACCAATTCCACGTAAAGGTGATAACAACTTCGAATTCAGTTACAAAAGGATAAGGAGTACAAAAAAGCAAAATTTACGAAATTTTAATCTCCAGGTTCTAAAGCATTTGGCTGAAGGAGCTCCAGTAGGACTAACCTCTTGGTTGAGGATACAGTCCTGGACACAACTACTAAACTCTCCTTTGACTACTGCTGGCTTAAAAGCGTTCCCTATGCAAATACACAGCAGGAGGAAGTCGGTGACTTCTTGCCGCAGGAAAGGTCAGGAAAACTTTCAGTTCTATGAAAATGCTTGGCCATCGAATGTTGCTGCCAAAAGCACAAAGCAGAAATACAAGTCACTCAGACAAGAAAAGTATTAATAGGTCTTTTTGATACATGGAAGTGTATTCAAGTCATCTTATTGTCATAAAAATAACATTTCAGTTGCTTAAAATCCAGGTGAAATGCTTAAGCTCTTTTTGTGGTTAGTTTATCATTTCTCCAAAAGGGTGTGAAGGATGTTTGGCTAAAAGGAAGATGTTCTCACTTGGTATTGCTGAAGCAGCCTGCAGGCTAATAGGCGGGTGAATGGGGTGTCCAGGTTTGGGTAGCGGGGTTCCTCTCTTAGCAGAGGTCGGGGTTGCCCCGTGCCGGACTCACACGGCTCTGGCTTGTTCCAGCTGGCTCCGCAGGGCTCAGCTGAGCCCAGCAGCGACGCTGGTGGCACCTCTGGAAAAGCACATTTAAGGAAGGGCAAAACCACCGGACAGGCAGAGGAAGAGGGAAAAAGAGAGTGCCTATTTTAACAGGCAATAAATTAATTTAAATTTTCGCCAAGTTGAGTCTGTTTTGCCCATGACAGTAAGGTAAGGGATCTCCCTGTCTGTATCTCCACCCACAGTACAGGTGGTGGCAGCCATATAACCATCGAAGGTAATTTTCGGTGTGCAGTGGTGCAAGGCCCTCGCTACTGCGTTTTCTGCGTGACCAACGTGTTATAAAAAGATCAAGCGTCCAATGGGTCATTCCAGGACTTAATTCTAAATAGAGAAGAAAAAAGGTCATCATGCTTGACTCTGGTGCTGGGGAGCCCAGGCTAATTCAGAGCTTTATAGCTTTCCTGGGCTTGGGAAAACCACCTCTCCCTGCGCCACGTGATTCCTTCCAGAAGTTTTCCAGTGTTTTCTGGTAGTCTCCAAGAAGGGTTTTGCATTAGTCAGCAAAGTACTGGCTTAGTGACTTCGAATACCACAGTCGCGTTCTGGCACTATCACCCTCTGTCCCTCTAATGACAATAAAATTGTAATTGTGAACTCCTTTAGTTGTAGAAGCAAGTTCAAACCTTTCCAAATCATTGTGATGGGAGAGAAAATCCTTGTTTTCGAAGAAAGATACAGTGCTGAGTGGTTGGTAAACTTAGTTTTCAAGCATAAAAGGCATCCCTGCTTTATGTTAATCCACAAATTGAGGCTTCAAAAATTCCACTGATCCTTTCAGAGCATAGCAGATAACATTGTCAAATACTGACTTGAGAAATAATTTTTAAAAGAGATGGCAAAAATGACACATAATGAGAAAGGGTGAAATGGTATTTTGATTGTTCTTCTCTGAGGTTTTTTCCTTCCATTTTATGCCACGCAGCCAGAAGTATTAGCTCTTATGACAGTGTATGCACATAATGGCACAGACAGTCGGACAAGCCTGCTTATCTTTTCTGGCATAATTATACCTGGCATCACCTTCTTGCAAGCCTCTTACTCAGATTAAATAGCAAAGTCTGGGAAAGGAAAATAGTAAAGTTATATTGCAGCACAGCTGCTGGAGTCCTCATATGAGCCAAATCATGCAAATTACTAAGTGCCCCTGGCTCCTTTGGGTGGTAAAGTGATGCATAATGTTGAGAATCTCTTTACACGTCAAGAGCAGCTGACTCAGCAGAATCATGTAAGGGAGAGATGTCTTCTCCAGCTGGTGAGGCTGTTGGGTCGAGACTGGAAACTGCCTGGAAGGCTTTAGCTAGCCATAAGATAGTCGTCTGTGTTCAGGGTTAGTGATGCACAGTCGGTTGGCTGGCCAGCTGGGGCTGGGATGGCCAGCTGGGACTGGCTCCGTAGTGGGACTTGAGTGCTCAAGTCCAAAAGCCCCGGGCAGCCCCAGGTATCTGCATCTTCTCAGCCTCTGCCTCGGGGCTGTGGGTTGCACTGGGGCCGGGATGCCCAAGAGCGAGGGATGAGATGTGGGACTCATGGCTTCATCTTGCCTGAAATCCCAGAGCATCCACAGCTACTTTCTGTGCGGGTGCATCCTGCCGCGTACAATGTTTTCCTTATATCGGGATGGGCCTTGGACTCTGCTGGATACAGATAATGACCGCTAACAAAGCCAACCAACTGCAGTGTAGTGTTCCCAGTTGTCCAGTGATACACTGCATTTGTTATAGCCAGATGTAATCGTAGTGATGATGTAAAGGACTGCAAAGCAGCACAGTCCTACCATGTGGAACGTGCTTCTTATGAAAGCTGTGCTACCCAGAGAGGCTGTGTCCTCCTCCGCTCTTCCAGAAAACCTGGCGCTGGTTGTATTTAATGTAATGCTGAAAACCCAGTCCTGGGTTTTGTAGCTCACGTACTTCTCTAAAAGGTAAACAAGAGGGAGACGCAAAAAGTGGTATTATCAACTTCTAGCACAGCTCCTCTTGGATGCCTTGAGGTCATCCCTGCGGAGGTACGTCACGTTTGGTTCTTTCAGTCCTGGCCATGAGCTGTGCCTCACCTGTGCCTTTGCTGAGGATGTGTGTGTTTTAGCCTGGTCTTCACCTCTTTCGTATACAAAGCTCTAGAGAGCTCTTCCATGGGTTTGCTTGAGCAATTCCTCCATTTAACCTTGTGCAGAATCCTTCTCGTTCCCCCAGTTCCCCGGGCTGTAGTGCGTTTCCTATCAAGAAGTAAAAGCGAACTGAACTGGCATGGGTGAGAGCATCAGACAGGCTTGTGAAGTTCGGCAGATGGCATGCAAAGGGCAAAGTGTGGTTCATTTGAGACCAGCTGGGGCCAGGTTTGGGTCCCTGCACCCTCATCCTGTGCACTTGATTCCTTGTGTGCTCCCTGCAGTTGCTGTTGGGAAGCAACTCCTCCCTCGAGGATGGGTATGTCAGTCTGGCCAAGGGAAAGCAGTGACTGTCTGCGTACAGAGATTTCATCAAAAACTGAGAAACATTAATACTAGTCATGCTCTGAATCGGTTTCCAGAATTCTTGCGTTAGGAAGGATCTCAGCGGGGGCCAGTTGTGCTAAGCATCTGTCTGGCATTTCAACAGGGAGGCAAAGGACAGTGCTAGGTTTTCTTTTCTTTAACACAAAGCTAAGTTCTTTGGTGTAAATGGAGAATACTCACAGAGATGGAAGATATCTATTAGGTCATCTTGTCCACCCCCACGCCAGCGAAGGACTTGTCCTAAAGTATCTTCCTAAGACTATTAATGAGTCTAGTTACAAAATGAGTAGTTCAAGTAGTAGGGCTATGCTGCTTTCCTGGAGGAGGCTATTCCAGGGTCTAACGAGTTTTGCTCTTGGGTAATTTTCCTTGTCTCAGAGCTTTTTCTGTCACTTTTATTAATGAGTTTTTGCTTTAGTGCTATGATACTTTTCTGATTTTCACTGATTCACACATCTGAGGGCCACTAGGGATCACTGGCCTTACAGCTTGGCCCCTTCCTGACATTGTTGAATCGATTTCTGCACGTTTCTTAGATTTTGTGTGAGAAAAACGTACCGCGTTTGCAGCTAAGGCAAAACATCTCTTCAATTCCCTGAATAACGATTGGGAAAAGACTTCGGTGCATGACCTCAGAGCAGCTCTGACTCATCCTGGTACCCAGCCTTTAGCTCCTGTGGGGACCAGCGGGTCCTGCCAGCAAGGCGGTCCTGCTCAGGTGGGCACTCGGCATCGTGCTGCCTGGAAACCTCTCTTTCAGCCGGACTTTTCTTTTTTCTCTGGCATATTGAGCACAGGGATTAAATGGGTACCTGGTCCCCAGCAAAACGGTCAATGCCCTCGTGCTGCCTTGTGCCGAGGTCTGCAGTGCTTGAGGAACGGGGCTCGCAGGGTGCTTGGGACTTCCTCCGTTCCCACTAAAATGCCCAGCTAAGCTGCATGGAAGTAAGATCAGCGACAGGGTAGGTCCGGACCTATGTGCTCAAGCTTCCCAGCCAGCCATGCATGTCAGCATTAGAGATGACGTGAGGCACAGAGTGGAGCCCAAGTGCAGAAGCAGAGCAAGGTCCAACCACAAAGTCCAAACTGCCGTGCCAATGGACCGCAGAGGCTCCGGCCATAAGTACATATTGCTGGCAGGACAACAGCAGTGAGAAAAACAATCCCCAAGCAGTAAATATGGGCAAAGCTCTCAGTATAATGGAAAAATACAGATGCATCTGTATTAGAGTCTAAGACCTCTCTACAAGAGCTGTTTCTAACCCCCGCGTTTCCTGTTAGCGTGGCTTTCCTAGAAATGGATACCGCGCCGCGTTAGAGGACTCAACTGGGGCCTCTGGCTGTACTGCCTTTCCCTCACCTGCTTGGATGCCCGTTTATTCCTGGAACTACAGCACCCGGAAAATAGCACTTCAGAGAGCTCTCGCTAAATTCTGTGGTTGAAAACCCATGCAAAACGAGCTATGGAAGTAAGCGTATGGAGATACTGCTTTCAGTGCACATTTAATAAATGGGGTCATGTGGGATCCAGCTTTGCAGAACGATCTTCTGCGTGTTATTTGTCTGCTGTCTGGCTTTTTATGTGACATGATTTCTTAGTGTAGAGCAAAGCTGGTGTTTCTAACATAGCTTTTCTGAAAAATGCTGGCCTTTAAATACGCCTGAAATCTCCGTTTGGCAAATTTTCCTATTCTAGCAAAACATTTGGGATTTTATTTTAATGTTAATAGGGTTAAAGTACTTAAAATCTTACAAATTTTTTCTTAACATTTTTTTTTCTTTCAACTGGAATGTTTTCTAAATGAAAACTGGGGATTTGCAAGAGCACTCTGTTTTTGAAAATTGTCAACCATTTCAAAGTATCTTCAGCCACTTTACCCTTCTTCCATTGACCTTTGAACCATTTGGCTGATTCCTGCCCAGTTGGAGGGAGGAGGAGTAGTCGTAGAGATAACTTCCAGGTTCATCAAAACAGGTCACGGCTGGAGGTCAGGCACCAAAGGGCCTGGAGGAGCAGAGGGAGCAAGAGAGCCAGCACGGCCGTGACTTCTGCCGGTAGCCTGGCACAGCAGGGGGCTGTAGAGAAAAGCGTCTGTACCTGGGTCGCATCCCTTCGCCGCTGCGTTTCCCTTCTCAGTTCCCTTCTCAATATGCGTGGAAAGAGAGGACAGGTTTTTCTGGACAGAGACATCTTTTTCAGCGCACATTTCCAGCACCCAGTTTCACACACTTCCAATTTCAGATGACTGCTGCAATAAATAACAGTCATACGGACCACTGGCCTGATCCATTATCATATGGCAGGGATTTTCTTGGTTTGTCTTCTGGTTTTCTTTTTACTACTGGTAATTCAAATCCATGCTTCCCAAGAATTGCTGTAATTGCTGAAAATGACGGATCTGTCCTTGTCAGTGTTTCCTTCCCGGCTCCTTTCTGAACACTTCTCTCTCTTGTGCTGGTAACACTCGTCTGTATGCAACTTGCCTTACATTTTGGCAGACATTGGGAATTTCAGCAGCAATAAATTTAAATGGATAGAATTAAGAAAGAAGACAGCTTTTTGGAACAGAGAGCAAGGCTGGTTTTGGTGGAGTTTTTTTGGGTTTTTCTAGATATATCATCTATGAACTCTCACCTGGGACTGCTTTTATATAGAAAAAAATATCATGTGCCTAAATGTCTGTAGACTGCACCTGGAATTGAAAGTAGATTTCTGCTCCAGCCATATTTCTCAATTTTCTGTCCCCGAAAGGAGCTCTCAAGATCAAACTTCGGCTTGTCATATTATTGTTTCCCTGGGCTTTTGTTTACAATTAACACAATATTTAGCATTTTGTTTACAGTAAACACTTGGAACATGCATGAAATAGCCATTTCTCGCTTTTTTTCTGACGACTAGAAAGACATCACTTGTGGGTGCCGCTAGCACAGATCCCCTTTCTTGGGGTGACACTGATTTCTGCCAGCTGCACTTGTGACCGGCGCGATCCCTCCTGCGCCCCAAGCCAGGCTGCGCGCAGCACGCCGCCTTTCGTTTCCCGACCTTCCTTCAGATGATCCTTCTTAACAGGGAAACTGTACACGTCCCTGGGCACCAGACAAGAAAAATGCCGTGGGCAGCTTTCTAATCCCCCAGCAAAGCTGGAGACAGCACCTCCTATATCAAATCGCTCCTGCTCCTGCCACGGCTCCCTCCAGGCTCTGGCCTCGTCCAGTTTACGACGACGCCAACCATGGGTCGCCTCTCGCTCCCTGGGGAGCCCCTTCCCCGCCCCAGCAGATCTTACCAGTAGGAATATTTTCCAGATGTGCAGCCTGAGCTGGCCCCCGCTTTGCTCCTAGCTGTGCCCAGTTGCTTTGAGTATGGTTTTCACGTAAGATGTATTTAAGCAAAAGCATTGCAGCCTGGTAGGACCAAAGGAAATATTTTCACCGGTTCTGAAAAGAATTAATGGCTGAAGGAGATTAAAAAAAAACAAACCTGGAATTGCTGTCCATAAGGACTTGGAAGCACTTGGAGACTGGGCCTTCTTTCTGTATGGAAACTCCACTTGTCTGGCTCCTAATGCTGATGAGAAAGCAGAAACCTCCTGTCTGCACTGCAGTGATTCAGCGCATCTCCTGGGTTTTGTCCGTGCTTTCCGTTCTGTGTCCAACTGGATCTTCACAATGTGAACCAGTACATATATATATACACACACACACCGTGCCAGTTGACACCAGGCTCCTTTCATCTATATGAAGAGTCTGTTAGTGGTCCTGACCTGCCTGCGGTAGGTGAATGCTGCCTGGAAAGACCCTGGCAGTCTCTCGAGACCCAACAGACCAACTGCACTTTTGAATCTGATGTAGTGCTCCTATTTTCATGTCATGCTTGTCATGGTAGTACTCAGGTACGGTCTGGAGGTGCAGCATGATGATTGTTGTCATTGACGTGTGAAGTTGTCATGATGCCTTATTTTTCCTGGACTGTAGTGTACTATGTGCTGTCCCTGGGGTGGGCTGTTCTGGTGGTTAAGGAGATGGACTAGGATGAGATGTAGGTTCCTGCCCCAGTGTCTCTCTCTTTGTCTACTGGTTCCCTTTCTGGTTCCCTTAAAAAAGGAACTAAGAACATGACCCGCTGCGTTACCAGGTGCGTTTCAGTCCTAAGCCCGTTAGGGCTGGGCGTACCTATTCCGTTGGGTTTAGGGGTCAAATGCAAAACGCAGTGATGTTCTGGTTTTGACTGGGAAATATTCTGACCAGTTTGACCCTTTCAGCAGAGGACCATAGCATGCCAGTGGTGACACTGGAAGTTCGTAGGCAAAAGAGCTACCAGGATGAAGATGACGACCCTGCGTTGAGCATGGGATAGCAAATAGAGGACCAGTTTTACAAGCTTGTCGCTGTTGCCATGAGTGCCAACAGGGTGGGCTGAGGAGTACCGAGCTCCTTGCCTCTCAAGGAAGCATTTTTGCTTTGTTTCGTCTTGTTTTCATCCCGAGTGATCTTTAATCACATCAGCATATTTAATTAAGCATTATCCTAAAAATTGTATTTATCCATTTCTTCATCTGAGGATACTGAATCTGTAACTTCATGAGAAGAAAACAGTTGTTTGGTTTTTTGGTATTAATCCACATAAAAATTACCCTCTGCGGAAGAGCAAACTGTGTGCTGGAATGAGAGGGGAGAGCGCGCGAGGCTGTGATGCAATAGCCAGGAGCTCCGCTGCGGGCTGCATCTGCAAACAGCAGCAGCGAAAACAACAGACCAGCTCTTTTTGTGATATGTGAAGTGCAATTATGAGGTGAAATATGAAGCTGGTATCTTAATATCTTAACGATACTGAATTTATTTTCAAAGTTAAGCTGTGCAGAATGAATCATTTATCAGTGGACCATATGGAAAGGCACTTATCTAAACCCCCTTCTTAGTCCCAGGTGTGCTTCTCTGGCAAGAACAAATCACACACAGCATTTGGAAGAGAACTTAAATTCCAGATGCGCAATTTTAAAAGATGCATTTGCAAAAATAAAATAAGGCCAAATTCTGCAATGTTATTTTTCTGCAGCTTCAGTGAAGTTAATGAGGTTCCATGGGGGTAACTGACACAAAATACAACTCAAGGGATCCCCGTTTTTACTGTGTTACTCCAGTTTCATGCCAGCATTAATTTCTGAGGAGCTAGTCTGTCACGGAGAAGAGATCCAACGAAAAGTGTCTGCCGTCTAGTTCGTTCTTTCTGTCCTGGTTGTAAATATATACAGCGAGACAGTGGTGAGAAGGGAGTGTTCATATTGATATCATCGCTGATTGAGGCAAGGGTGGAAGCAGTAGTCCACCTTCCAGCTGATTTCAGGTGTGCAGCTTCCAGAGGTCCCTGACAGGAGAAAGATGTAGTTACTTCTAACTGGCTGCGATACCCTGCGTTTGCAGCGAAGCGAGCCTTAGCAGTGAGCGTCGCTCTCCCCGGGAAAGCCAGGAGTACCACGTCAAGAGGTCAGGTCTGTCTTCAGCTCCTCATTGTCTTGTTATCCAGGAAATCAGGCATCAGAGATGAGTTACCTAAAGTCTGATGAAAACATCTTGAAAATCACTTCAAAAATACCGAGAAATTATTTAGAAATACTTTCTCTCCACCAGGAACTGCAGTTTTGGTGGAGACTGAAGTTGTCCCTGTGCACAGATCCATCGCAATACTGTCTTCCATTGAACATTTTGTTTCATAGCAACAAACTGATGTGGTTTTATCAGAAAACTTGGGTGAAGCTGTTGAGCTTTTCCAAAGTGCAGTCCCTGAGCAGCATTTGGAAGGGCCAGAGAAGAGCCTGGTTAGGTATTGCAGCCGAGAGCTGCAGGGTGGACTCCAGCTGTGGAAGGAATATTTACTCGCAGATGCTGAGCAAAGCTCCCAAATTGGTTGCACAGTGACTGCTGTCAGTCAGAGCCGAGGTTAAATCTCAGATCTCGGCAGCAGAAGGAATCGGGGCCAGTAAACGGAGAGGAAGCAGTGGCTATGTCTGCAGGTGATTTGGTGCAACAGACGCACATCACTAGATAAAACCAGTTGGTGTTCAGGCCCCTGAACCTCCACTAAATATATTTGGGGGTTAATGTTAGGCTGGGATTAGTCTGGCTTCCGTCAAGCGAAGCACGTGGCTCGAAGCTACCTGCAGGACCAAGTGTTGGTGTGGTCTCTTATAGCCTGCTGCAGCCTGGAGCCCATTTGGTGCACACCTGCAATGGGTCGTCCAGCTTCGTAGCCCGTGAAAGCCCCGTGGCAGCACTCACAACTGAGCTCGCGTGCAATAAGCAGGAATGATTGAAAGATTTGCTTCAAAGCTGTGCCGTTGCTCTGAACTGAAACTCCATGGTTGCTATCAATACAGTAGGGCCAGGCTGTGTGGTCTTGTAGAGGAATTTCTAGAGTGGAAATCAACAGATGCGGGTTTTTCCTCTCATTCGGATGCTGAATTGCTGTGTGACTTCAGGGCAGTCAAATAACTCAAAGCGTTTGCTCTCACTGTTGTGCTAGGAGGACGATGGTTACGTGGAGGCAGGTACAGAGTGTTGAAACCCTTTTGATTTATTCGGTTCTGTTGTCAAGACCAGATAGAAAAAACTCAATTCTTACCGTTGTTGAATTGAGTTTTAATTAAAAATATCCAAAGCAGTGCATATTAGGATAAAATAATTTATAATCAAGGCTCGTGACAGTGTTCAGAAGCGGTACTGTGAGGAGGTCTTTTTTGTATAGCTGTCTGACTTGCTGGGTCAGCACTGGCCGCCTTCTGATGCTGGTGACTTTGTGGAGTGGCATAAACCACAGTGAGAGGACACCAGAGGAGGAGGATGGTACCACTGATCACCAGGGACCGGCTGCTAGCTGGTGCCAGCAGCTGTAAATGGGATCTACACATTGGTTCCTGCCCTGGAGACAAGCTTGCCTTGGTCACCACCAGAAACCAGACACGCAGCCAGACTGCCCTTGCTTGGCTGTTTGATTCGTCTTCATCCCTGTGTCGGTTTAATCACAGCTGAGCAGTGCAGGTGACTGTAGTTCAAAAGGCATGAGCAAATTCCTGCAGAAAGGCTGAGGAGTAACTTATATCTTGAGATGCTCTGAAACATCTGCCAGTTGGTTCAGATGATGGGATGGCCTCCAGCAGCCAAATACTAAGCTAAGTGATTCAGGGAAGCCTAATGGGCTACGTATCCTAATAACACCAAAATATAATGGAAATTGAATGTCTGACTGCCTTTAAGTCATTTGAAAATCCCAGTCCTGTTATATTTATGAGACTGTCTGCACCATGCTTACAGAGGCACCAAGCAGGCTCTCCATTAGTTCCCTCCCATCCAGAGCTGTCTAGCAATATTCATACAGGCTTATATGCGAAAGAACAAGCTTTGCTGTTGGCAGAGCTTATTAGTTTTGGCACTATGCAAAACTAATTTTGGTTTAAACTCCAGCTGTTTTATCTGTGTGAAGATGCGTGGTGATGCGGACTCAGAGGGCGGGTGTGCGCTAGCTTGGAGGGCTCTGCTGCACACTGCAAGAGGTGGACATGGCCAGTGTGTAGTAGAGGTAGTGCTATCAGGCCTGATGATGATCTTCACAGCAATGACATGACATCAGTACCAGCAGAAGTATGGTTTAAGGAGGAGAGTTGGCTGGGTTATAGTTCAATGATCTCTACCAAAGCAGTAGAAGTGGAAGGGAGATCCCCCCGTGTCCCCCACAGGTAAAGGGCTGCTTGTTTTCTTGGCCATGCCTCAGTACCCAGATGGTCCTGATTGCTGTTGGTCTTTCACTTGCATTTGAAGTTTCCTTTCCCTGATTCTGAAAAAAATTCCTTTCCTGAGCCAGCTTAAAAATCTTCCACTTTTTCTCTTTGTTTGGTTTTTTTGTTTCTTACACATAGTGTAGCCTGGAGACCGCGAGTGACTGATTCCCAAAGAAAAATATCTCTGTTGCCCAGGCCCATAATTTATAGAATGGCTTTTCTGACCAGTTGTGTTTTCCATTTAATATATTTTCTGTTTTTCAAATCTCCCCCTTCAAAGCGGAAATGCAGTGTTCCTCGGAGCTGTGATGGGGGAACGCTGCTGAGAGCTCAATTTAAAGGTCAGGGGCCTGGGGGATGGGGCGTTCCTTTGCTTTCTGCTCTAAAATAGGCTAAAGACAAAGGTGAGGAAAGAAAAGAGAGGTAAATGCCATAAGATCATAAACAGCACTGCGCGTGCAATCACAGGTCTGCGTCTCACGCTGTACATCACCATGGTGGGCTCATTAATGTTCGCTCGAAACATTTCTGAACCGCCATTTCCCAAAAATCATCTGTTCTCGTGTACAAAAACAAATGAAGTCAGCCTTGCCGTTTCCCTGCAGTGCTTTCCCCTGGAAGAAGCCAGCAGTGGGGCAGGTGGCCAGCTGACATCCCATGGCAAGGGTTCTTTGGGCACACTCGGCTATATATTATATGAATCACACGCGGCTGTGGGTCGGGTGCTGCGCCGTGTCGTGCCGCTCGACGCCGGCCAGGGCTGATGTGGAAGGAACGGTCGTGGGAGGGTTGTGAAGCTGCGCGCGACAGCCTGGAACCCCCGCTCCCCTTCACAGCCATGGCTCATCTCCTCTCCGTGCCCGAGGCGTGGTGCGTAGAGCCGAAAAGCAAAAAAAACCCTGTTGCTGCTCTAAAACTTGCCATCTTGGGTGTCACTAATGCCCAAGTCAAGATACCGGAGAGCTGATTTTCTAGTAAATTTAGACGCACCTAACAAGGGATGTAAAACTTGGGGAATCCTCTTTGTTTTGATGGCCTGTTTTTTATTTATACCTCTTTTACGTCTATTACTGTAACAAGGCATTGCATGACTTCATGCTAATTAAAACTAAGGCCGTTTGGCCCCATTAGGATGTCTACATGGGCTTGGATCCACGTTGCAGGAGAGGGCGCTTACCACTAGACTTGACTGTAGTCAAGACGTTCCCCCCTGGAAAGCTTCACGTGTGTGCAGAAACACAAGAGTCACCCAGCCCGAAGGACGGCAGCCGCTGCAGACCTGACTGCAGGCCGGGGTGCGCGTTGAGATGAGGTTCTCCACGTCCTGGCTCTTGCTCCTCAGCCTGTTCCTGCCTCTTTATCCGGCGATGGTGTAACAGACAAGCTGGCATTTCTTTTAGGAGCTATAGCTAGGGCTCCGCTTCATTTTAGTGTTCCCGAAAAGGCTAAGCAAGGCTCAGAGAATGAGACTTAGGGGCTGGCTGGGAGATGGGAAGTTGGGCTGGGAAACCATCTTTCCAGTAAAGGCAGGGAGCTTTCCTGAAGCACCCTGCCCCTCTGCCAGAGTTCCCCGTTAGTGCAGGGCTGTTAATCCACTTCTGCGCTGAATGCTTACAATTAATAAACCTCATATGTAGTTGGTAAATAGCACTGATAAGGAAATTATTTTTCTCCCTGTATGAAAAATGTAGAAGAAAGCAGGTTTTTTTCCCAGTTATTAAGGTTATGTTTTTTTTATAAAGGAAAATGTTTCATTGTAATTAAATTAACATTTTCAGATAAAAAAATTACATTTGAATATTTAAGATACAGTTGTACATGCCACCTGGGAGGTATTCTTCAATATGGTGCTGTTTTTCAGCAACTGTTGCCTCTTGAATAGCCTAGCTAGTGGCCTGTCGCACTAGCACGCGGTTCTCTAGTTGCTTTATAAAAAGTCTGGGTATAGAATTAGAGTCTGCCCTGCTGAATTTCAGCTGTGGCCAAATTCAGTCCCACCACATCCAACTGCAGCTGCAGAGGAGCTGTTCACGTTTGTGAGACCAAAAAGCGAAACTGTGGCATCACGCAGCAGTGCAGGGAGGTCTGGGGCGTGAACCCTAAACCAGAAGTTGGAAGATGCAAGCTGTATTCATACAATTAAGTTTTAAATATCCAAAATGTGCAGGCTGCGTAGTACAGAATTTATTTTCCTGTAACTACATAGGTATTCATTTATATTCTTGGAAAAAACCCAAACCCAAGCCAGAAGGAAAACAAAAAAAACCCTAACAAAGGTTAATAGACAAATATGCATATAGTTGCAAATGGACTAATTCTACGGCTTCACATGATCTGACCAAAATGCCCTCAGATTGAAAGATTTTATTCATATTATTTAACCTTTTATCAGTAGAAAAATGCCCCAAAAAAGTGGGTATAGCTAGTCACAGAGGTTCTTCCTGACTTCAGATGTTTTTAGATCATGACCATAGTGTGGGGACAAATATAAAGATGAAAAAGGGGGGGGGGGGGGGGGAAGCTTTGCACAGAATATAAACTGGAGAGGTTGAGCTGAGTCTCTAAGGAATGGGGCGTTCGGTTACATCGAAGGTGGAACGGTTATACATTTATAATAATTTTACAGCAACACAATGTGTTTAAAGAGTCTTCCCAATGAATAATGGTATTTTGTTCTCATTAAAGCCTTGCGCTGCATGTCTCCCGTTACACGGGAACGAGGGACAAGTCTTCTGGTTAGACTCCAGTGTCCTAATGAGTCTTCAGTCCCGACTCAGCCTTGCCGGTCCCGACTGTAGGCCGCCAGCAGCCACCCTACTGCTCGCTAACCTCCACAAAGTCACTGTGGTGAAAATCACATGGGCTTGATATAAAACACAGACCCCGAGCCCTGGAGCTATGAGAAAATTGCTGTTAGCAGCGTTAGGACCGAGTATCCGTTGCGCACATCAGGCTGTCTGCTGATGGTCAGGGTCCCCCTTCCCTGCTGAAACAGAAAAATGGCTTTGGTGAAGAGGCAGGAACCGTTGTCTGCCTACTCCCTTGAGCTACCTGCTTTTCCAAAGTGCTTGTGCGATCAGGATTTCCTCTGTCGCTTTGAGCCTTTGGACGGGTCCTTTTTATGCATTTCACAACACGCGTGGTTGTCTTTCAGGCCATCGAGCTGGTACACGGCAGGAAGGGATCCTTGCGAGCGAGGGGGTCACATCAAACCATCAACTGGAGGGCATTTTCTGCATAATGGTGGAGAAGCTACTTAATTTTCTGTACTACTGTTTTATCTGTTCGGAACGTAATTTCATCTTGACAAATACGATCTCTTCCTTTTCGTTGTCAGACTAACGCTGGAGTTCTTTTCCCCACGTCCTGCAGGAGCATCACCACCCTCTGCCTTGCCCTCCCCAAAGTTGCCTCTGGAGAGGCACTTACACCCTGTTAGGGTGCTCTCCGTACCCATTTGTTCTTCACAATACATCAGCAGCTGAATGGGACGTATGCAGGGGTTTTTTTCCTATCCCTTCTTTCAGTTTTCTCTGTCTCCTTCCAATTTTTTCTTCAAGAGAGGAAAACTAATTCTGGTATTGACTTAATTGAAAAAGGAAACTGAAGCCTGTTGATTTAGTAGGAGTCAGAAGCCCAGATGAAGCTAACTCCCTGCCCCTTCTTTTCTGCCGTGAAGTTGTCACTAATACTGTGCTATTTTCTTTTTAAATTTAATTTATGAAATATCATTGAAATTTGGAAGGGCTTGCAGTGACTGGAACTCAGCAAGAAGTAGAAGTTTATGGCCCCTAACAAGAACAAACAGGACCAGAAAATCCTTCATGTTCTCCCAGCTAACCATAGAAACAGCCATTTTTTTTCTTTTAAATAATCTCAAGGAAAGGTTAGCGAAACATAAATTAGAACGACTGCCGCTGATTTATTTTTCTGAATAAAAAGGACATTCAGTAGCAGGTCATTTGTTTTTGTTTTCTTTCAGAGAGTAAATGGAAACATATTCTTACCTCACTTTTCTCACAAGTACAGTAGATTTCCTAAGCTTGTGTCAAGGTTTTATTGCCAGGAAAAAGTGGTTGAATATTCAGCATTTGTAATGAGGGCATCATCAGACATGGAATACAGCTGTCAAGGCTGGTACATTCATTTTCTAGGCGTGGGGCTGATGTGGTTAATGATCTTTGAGTGTCACTTTGCCGGACCGTTAATTATGAACCATTTTGCACCTATAACCATCCTTTGCAGGTAATTTTTGGAGAAGGTGTATTTCTGAACAAGAAAGTGCCAAGACTCGATGAACATGCTAAGAAACCGTGTCAGTTTTGAAGAGAACGGGGCGTTTTATTTAAAGGCAAGCACTGAATGAGATCGGCTGTACCAGATGGGACCGCAGGTCTGCGGAGCTTGGTTTCTGCTCTGTGGTAGTATCAGCTCTTTCAGAGGAAATACATGTCAGAAGGTTTTTCTGAGTACTAACAGAAGCCCTGAACATTCATCCCTCTAACAAATTACAAAGTCAGTGTGATCAAGTGGATTACAAATAAGACTTGAAACTCCCGAGTTCTCATTCTGGCTCCGTCCTTGACTTTCTTCTGTGACCTTAAGCAAATCATTTGAACTTCTCTGAGCCAGATTCATTGCTCCTGTAATTCCATTTGATATAGTAAATGAGGAAGTGTATGGCCCTATATATCTTAATTTTCCTATCTGTAAACGTGGGTGAATGCTTTTGCTATGTAATTATTACCCACGGGTTCTGAGATGTTTCAAATCTTTACAGCACTTTGATGTTAGCGAGCCTATTTGTTGACACATGGAGTATCTTTGTGGCAAGAAGTTTTAGAAAAGTTCTAAGCTTTCATCCGAGAGTGGGTGGAAAAACATTGTATATATATTACATATGTTTAATCTTGTTTTCAGCTTTCTTTTAAGTGTAAGAATTTGGCTATCATTTTTTGTCCAACAATTACCTGTGTTCTGCTGAAAGACCTAACAGCTTCTAGAACTTTGTCTGCCTTGTTAAAAAAAACCAGAAGGTTGGCCTGAATATTGAAAAACCCTTAAGAAAGTCGGTTTGACTGCAGCACCCTGGTTATCTGCACAGCCATGATCAACGAGTGGCAGTGGTGATAAGGGTAATGTCTGCGGTGCGCTCTGAATGCGCTAAACGCTTCACAGGCTTACTGCAAGCTCATTTTAATTATTCTCAGCTCTCTTTCCCAGTGGGGAGATAGGTGGCTGTCATCCGTATGCTGGTTTTGGATGCACATACTTAGCTGGGTGTACCTGTACCAGCAGGTCCGCTCTACATGGCAGTTGGGTGGTGGGTGCTGTTGGGTGGCCGGAGGAGGCTGCCCGGGCCCTTCAGGGCTGTTGGTGCTCCCATGGCATTGGGAAACTGAAGCTAGGGGTTGTCAGAGCATGTGCTGGCAGTTGTGCTGACATATGAAACCTGTCTTGCTGGGACTATGTAAATCCTATGCTGGCAATTTCCTTATGGGAACATATAATGCATGTGGCATACCGAGTTACATGCACGTATGTGGAAGAAAGAGCCATTGGAAAGCTGTTGAGAAATGTCCTGAAGCCCATTGTTCAGGAAAAAAAAAAAACATTTCTGAAAAGATTTTGTTACTAAAAAAGGCCAGTGTTTACAGTAAGTGTACTTGGCAGCTCGGTGTCGGTGTGACTACTTAAAGCTTGTGGCATTAAAGCTCGTTGCTGGGGGTCTGGAGAGCGCGGCCCGGATGCTCTTCTGGTGGTAATGGCTGGTGCAGTGAGAGGTGGCTTGGTGGGATGATTAAGGAGGTAGACACTGTCTCACGAGACCTTGCTTCTCTCTCAGGCTTCCCAATTAATACATTGCATAAGAAGTCATTTTTCCTTTCTTTTATCTCCACCGTTTGCCTGGGGCGGGAAGTATCTCAGTGTGCAGTTGCATGGTGCTGACTACAATGAGGCTTTGATCTCAATTAAACAATCTAGACAAAGAAACAATAATAACCCACGATTATGCCGTTGACTATAGCATTGCTGCAGTGATGGAGACCATTCCTAAACAATGCTTGTATTGTAAAACAGGCTTACGGGGGTCTTTTTTCCATCTTGGAGCACATGGTCACATTGCTACAAGATGCAAAAGCCACGGTACTGTGTTTCATGCGCTGAAAATCAGAAGTGGAAAAGAGACCTATTAGGTCATTCATTTTGTTGGCTCTTGACAGAATTACTCCCGGTGCCATGCTCTCACCGGAGCCTGATCCTGTCTAGTTTTGAATAATTCAAGCCCTGGTGCTTCTGCTACCTTTTACTTGGAAAAACTATTTCAATGTCTAATAGACCTCCTGGGTAGGAAACTCAGACTCAGTTGAGTCCAGTAACTGCTGCGTATAATTCCTTGAGCCATGTGGAACAGTTCCACCTGTGTCTTGGGTGGCTGCGCAACTGAAATCACTCGAGTTTGCGAAACCAAGCTGTTTAGTCGCCGTTTTGGCCCAGCTCCTTTGTTGTTTAATCTTTTCTTGTGAATCTGCTTCCCTAGGCCCAGAGATTCCCCCGTAGCTGTCAGGAGTGATCAGTCAAAAAAATAAAGAGGGGGACTGGTCTTCATTTACACTAAGCCCTTTTTTATACTTGACTGACTGTGTAAAGGGTCCTTAAAAATGAGCACATTGTGCTGTTTCTCTAATGTCAATTTATAAAGGGAGTACTTTCACAAAGTACAGTAAGCACCATTTCATTAAAATTACAGCTTAAATCCCCACTTCCTGGAGTCATGTGTTTATCAACAAATCCCTCTCTCTCTTCCCCCCGCCCCAGCATGCGTATTCTCATTCTTCATTGCTGTAAAGAAAGTTTTAAAGAGAAGAAAAAAGAAACTAGGTCTTGAAAGCTCAGAGACCATTAGAACAAATCATAATAAAAATGTTGGAGTTTACTCTTTTTCCTTCCCTACATTTTATGAGTCACAAGCTCTCGAAGCTGGCAGCAGTTACTGGTTTTGCCGTGGCGGGGCGTCAGCCCCCTGAGCATGCGGTGCTGCAGCTCTGTCCTCTCTGGCTGGTGCCACCATGGGGCTGTCCTGTGGTCATATGGAGATGACACATGGCCAATATATTTCTCAAATAGTCCTGTGATATATAGGGGACTACACGAGTAAAGTGTTACTGAACTCAAGCAGTAACTCACAGATTAATAAGGAGCAAGTTCCTGGTAAACATTGGGGATAATAAATAAACCACATGTATTTGTCTCTGTTTGGTCAAAAGTTCATCTTCATCTCTGTGTAGGGCCTTGGGAAGAGCATGAAATTCCCATCCCAGGCACTTTAATCTAGGAACATCCTGCTCCAGGTTCTGCTTGATGTGTTCTTACGTAGGCACCTCTGGGCTTTGCTTGTGGAGTTGTGGCACAGAAAACCCTTCAGACCCTCTGCAGTGGAGCCATGCTGGGCCGGCTGAGTACCTTGGCCTGCATGCCTGCCTGTTTTTTCCTCCCTGGTAAAGCCATCCGTGCACTGACGGGGGCACATGCACTCAGCAGAGCGGAACCGCAGCAAAACCTGCCCAGCTGCTCGTTCAGGACAGGGACCAAGTGCTTGTTAGCGGTGCATCTTCTATGGCAGAGAGAGCAAAACGGCACCTGATATTTCCTAAGTAATGTGAGAGTTTCCTAATAAGGGCAGCTTTTATAAAGCTTTTACAATACCATTATCTTTGTGCTTTTAGGTGTAATACAGTGAGGGGTAATTAGGCAGAAAGGCGTGCATGATTTTTAAATGCTGTGCTGGACCTGAGGTTGCAGAGGTTCAGTCCTTTGCCCTTCCAAAGGCTCTCTGGGAACATCTGCATTTGCCAGGGATTCATTTTCCTTCTCGGCCTCGGTTCGTACTGGACCATTTGACTGATGTTCGAGTGTAGTGATGTTCTTGTTGGATATCGCCCTGTGCTGGTACAGCACACCACGTGTTAGGGGCTCGAGGCAACCCTCTGGCATTCGGTTAACACCATACAAATTGTTACCCCAGGCCCTCCCGCCGCAAAGGTTTGTGAAGAACAATATTGACAGCAAAAAATGTTGGCCTTTAGGATGGTCACTTATGGCTCAGCTATATGAGAGTCTCTCATCCCATCAGAGCCAAAAAGTGAAGCGGTGAGGCCAGTGTAGACAATTAAATCCACCAGGGTCACGTCATATTTCTGTCTTGAATATTTTGAACCAGTTTCTCATGAATAATATCTGTAGTGAGCCTGAAATTTATTCAATGAAGTGTTTCTGCTATGAAATTATTGAAAAAAAAAATAGCCTAATTGTAGATTGCCCAGTAGAATCTGAAGAAACCACCTCTGTGCAAAAGAGCTTTAGAAAGACCTTTGCAGCAATTAATCCCCAATTAAAGTTTCGAGAGCCAAGTTCTGATTTCCAGCAAGGAGAGGAAAGCTGCAGCTGTGATTTCAGCAGGACGTGGATGTTGCCTGCACCAGGTCTCAAGTTAGCACTTTGCTTTCTGACTCTTAAAGTGACCTGCTAGCCTGCAAGAGTTAAAATACGGAGATCTGCAGGCTGGTGAGCATGCTAAAGCCTCGGAGCAGGGTAGGGCTCGGGGGAGCAAAGGGGGAGGCACACGCGAGCGTGCTCTGAGCGTGCCGGTGGAGGTGGGCAGGCAGATGGCTGAACCCTGCACCCTAACGTGCACATGAGTACGTGGAAAATGACGACTTGGTGATTTTAGTTCAAAACTATGTGGTCTTGGAAGCAATGTAATTTTCTTTCATGCATCTTTTATCTGAGAGTTGGCACGTTGTGTTGTGCATAGAAATTAAGAAGATGACTTGGGGCTCTCTTCTGTCGTCACTTACATGGTGCGTAACTCAATATTTTGTTTATTTATGGGAAAATTCTTTTCTGCAGCTCCACAAAGATTGTGTGAGAGCAAAGGAAGCATGAGGAAGGAGAGGGCCAGCCCTCTCCGCCCCAAAGTGAGAGCACTGAAAAAATAAAACCTGGCACCCAGGCTGTGGCTGACTGAAAGCATCTTTCATTTGTGCCTTAAAGCCAACGAATCCCTGGCCTCGTCCCTCCCAGCCTACCCTCGGCATCAGCCAGCTCGCCAGAAAAGTATGGGCCATAGGAAAATAAACTGTGTGTGCATGAATAACTCTGATCTATCAGAAGCCAATAGCAATTAAAATGTTTCACTCGTATCTGATGATTGCAACACGTCTCTCCCCTGTCCCCTGTTGGCTTTAAGCGGTCCCTTGGAAAAACGAGAGAAGAAGTCAAAGTGTTTGGGTGGGTACAAGAGATAAAACCCTTCATTTTTGTACTCCATTCGTACACTGAAATGCAGCTGAGAATAGTCCCGAGCTTGGTGACTGCAGTATTTTAGGGATGTTTGGATTATCTTGCTATAACGTGTCCTTTCCTTTCTGCAGCCGAGAGCGTCTCTCTCCGTCAGGTACATTCCTTTCGCGAGGACGAGTTCTGCACTGAACATTTTAGGGCAGAAAAGTGCAGTTAAGGATGCCAAATTATTCCAGGTGGTTAGATTATATTTCTAGGCACAAGGCTGGGCTGGTTAATGATCTTTGAGTGTCACTTTCCCAGGCTAGTAATGACAGAGGCACTCTGCAATGCCTGCCTTCTTTCTGTCATTGCTTCTAATGTTGTTTGAGGATTCAGATATAACCTTAGGGGAATAAAATGCTTTGGCTTGGTAAAAAGGCTAATATGGACAAGTCACAAAATCTCAAGCTGAGAAAGGAACATTGACTGTACAAAGAAAGAAAAATATTTATTTAAGAAAGACGCTGCCTAGAATTTGCTTGTCTGAAAGAAGCTTAGGAAATTTGACGTGATGGGCTCAAAACCATCAAGAAAGTCAGGACATGGCCAGAACAAGGACAAAGGAGTCCCTAATGTCAGTCCCAATCTACCTGCCCGTGCTGCTGCCTTCACTCTTAGAGGTCTATCACAAGCCATCAGAAGAACATTGTCAGACCCATTTCAATGTTTTATGAGAAACAAGTTTTCATTTCTAACCAGCCCTTTCTTATAAACCTTGAGGGGAGGGGTTATTTTTTTAATAAAATAACTAGATTAACCAGGTGTCAGAAGTCCCCTGACAGTCTGAGTGAAAACATCAGCCAACACTGATTTCAGGCCAACTGAAACTACCAACCTACCTATACATTTTCACCCGTAAATCTGTGCGTTGCTGGCTTGTCCCGTTGCAGTGACCATTTCTCCATTAGAATAGTACTTGGATCATCTCACGTGTTCAGATCGTGAATATGTGTTACTTCAGTGCTGGCAGCATATTAGTTATGATGGGGTCCTGCAAACCGAAGTATCTAATTCCTGGAAAAAATTTGGCTTTTATTCTGTGCACCAGTTACTTGTCCTGATAGGTCTTAATACTAGGTAGGCTCAAAAACCCTAAAAGACAAATCCTACTGACTATTTTTGTCCCAACCTTAGTCTAAACAAAGTTCAACCATTGAGTTTTCTTAAGTATATTCCCATCACCACCTCCAATTCAGGGATCAACAGAAAAAATCAAATGCAGCTATTAGCAGGACAGTGCTGTGGCAAAATAAATGAAGATGGACACCAGCCTATGTTTCCTTGGTTTCTTGCCCTAAGATTCACCCACCCTCCTTATTGTTCTCATTGCTCCTCCCCATATTTGACAGAGATGAGTCAAAATCTCCAGGTCATGTCATATTTCTGTCTTGAATATTTTTGAAGAATCAGTAGATAGCTGAAAGGGCATTGAGGTCATGTCTGCTTATAAATGTCTGCGTTTTTCTTGATATTTATTGCAGTAATATTCTGACTGCTGTCTCCAGCAGCAAAGACAAGATGGCAAGTCCTGGATGTTGGGTTGATCCTTGCTGGGAGGTAGAAGCTCTGATTACCCTCCCTCTGGATGAGCAGTGGAAACAACTATTGATATCGGCTGAAGTGGACACAATGTTTTAATTAAAGAAAAAATCCAACTTCATTACAATAAAGGATGCCTGATTTAGGGGTTTCTTACTCAGCGTCATGCCAGGGACTCATGGTGCCGACTCTGAGTCTCTTTGATTGCCACTGAGACACAGGAGAAGTTACGGTGTCTTTGCTTGACTTTTCCCACCTGTGCATTGAGATTACTGCTGCTGATCAAGCCCCCAGTAATAATGAACCATCAATAAAAGACTTGGAACATGTAATGAGAGATACAGGGAATCTAAGCGCAGGAAAAAAAAGTATTTCCAAGTTGTCATTTAACATTCTAAAATATTTTATCAGTATTTTTATGGCAGTATTTCTGCTGAATGTACCCAGTTTAAAATACTGTTGTATAGGAAGCTCATCAGTGTAGCTATTTAAAAAGGATGGAGTGACCGTGGGGCAGCTATTCATTGACTTGGAAAATTGGCAGTCAGTGATTAGATGGCCTCTAATTTGGGGACGGCATAGTAGGGCACAGCTGGGACTCCCGTATGTGCTGCTAGGAAGCTCTTCTTGTCTCAAAGGTGGCACTAGGTCAGCCAAGGAGTTTTAAGGCTGGTGAAGGTGCCAGGAGCCATTTTTCGTAAGATGGTTGAAAGGAGAGGAAAAAAAAATAGCTGAGATTGCAAAGAAAGTAAATTACTGTTTCATGGAAGCCAGAGTTGCCTGATGTATGGGAAGATGCAAAGATGCAGGTAACTTGCTGAAGGTGCCAGGAGTAAAGGAGACTTTTTCCAAATTCTGTTGAGGATTTTACTTTCTGCAATGATTTGGAGCTGGTTATTTGTCCTGTAGATCCCCAATAAATATCTAAGTTTATCAATGCTAAGCCAGCTCCTGCGTTCATAAAAGGCATAGTTCTGTTGATGTCGATCTGTTGAAACCAAAAATCTTTGCAGAAAAATACAGTTTCTCCAACTTGTAACTCAAAGAGAGTCTTGGCATTACCAGAGTATCCTTCATCAGTGGTGTTTAATTTTTTTATGTATTTGAAACCTACCTTTACACCAAGGAGAGGTTTATAAAGTAGATTGGAATCAGGCTTAAGCTTTCCAGAATCGTCTAAACAAATCGGTGTGGCCAACCTCACCTTCGTTTGGGAGTTGTGATCTTACACAAACGTTGGTGTACTTATGCTTTCCCTTTTTAAATAAAAAGCTTCTATCTCCACCTTGTGCTCTTCCAAGACTCCTCCCTCATCCCTGTATTTCCCACGTGCGCAGTGCATGTGTGTAATAAGTTTTGAGGACTCTGATACACAGCGGACAGGCGCAATCGTGTGTGTATTTATCACCTCCCTCTCCTGCGATCGTGGTCTGGTTTTGATGCCTGCGTGGTTGCGCGGAGGATCCCCGTACCGTGGCAGAGGTGGAGGGCTTGGCTGTGGGGGCTGCTCACCCCTTCGCCAGCCACCTAGGATGGACCGTTCTCTCCCGTTCAGCCCAGCAAAGCCTCAACAAAAAAAAGTTTCTGCAGGGACGGTGGAAAAGCTGGGAAGGGAGCTGAAGTCATACTAAGTTTGTATTAATGTCCCTAAGCCCTCTTATTTTATTTTTTATCTCTTCAGCATTCTTGAAATATGAAAATATTTTTTTAAAATTGCAGTTGAAATGTACACCCCTTTCTTCGTTCTTTTAAGCTTTAAAACTGTAAATCTTAGAAACTAGAATCTCAGTTTATGTGTACCCACTTCAAGCAATGATGCAGTGTACGGCAATACCGCATGGGTACATGGCTGAGGCGTGGTGGTCCTTCAGGACACCACGTTGAGGTCCCCGGGCTGGCCTCGCTGTGCTGGGCCGGTACAAACGGCTGTGGAAGGGCACGAGGTTTGCGTGGACCTGAACGTGCATCACGTCAGCAGAGGCTCTGGCTCCATCAGTACTGACCGTGCCACCTCAGCGGGAAGTGGAGGCTGAGGTTATAATCACTGTTTACTACCAGGAGCAATGGCCGGAGAACAGATCTGCGCGTGTGCTTCATTCGGGTTAATGCAAAACATATGTAAATGAGGGAAGAGCCACTGTGGGAAGGTCTGTGAACCGCAGCGTCCCTGGGCTGGTGCCAGCCAGGACGGGCACCTCCGTGGAGCAGCGTGCTGTGCGGATGCGGTGGCTCGGATGCACAAACAGCCGCAGCACAGCGCGTGTGAGCGGGAGCGGTTTTGGAGCAGGTTTCCATGCCGTGAGCCGTAGCCTCGGCTCGCAGCATCGTGGAGGTTTCCAACTTTCTTATCCCTCTGACCTGTCTCTTGTTGAGGCCAATGACAAAAACAGATTCTTGGTTTTACTGGGAGGTTATTTTGAGTTATTGCTGCAAGGCGGGGAGGGGGGAAGTGGTAATAATTTACATGAATAGAGATATCTCTATATTTCTTCACTACCATTCAAAGCATGAAAGGATTTATAAGGAAGATGTGCCATTTATCAAAGATGGTTTTAAAATACAGTTGATCTAAGCATGTAGATAGCTCAGACGGTGAGGTGTTGTCGGGGACTAAACACTAACCTGTCTAACCTGTGGCCTATGTCATCTGCTAACTTATAAATAAGGTGTTTACATCCATATGCTCCCACCCTCGTTCTTCACCGTCTTCACTTTGGGTCTATTTTATCCACTCAGGTAGTGCCTGGCTTGAACACAGTAACCCTCTTGAAGGGCTTGAACGAATGCTCCCTGCCAGAGGCATAAGCATGTTATTTCTGAATCAATATACACGTTGTGTATAGTTTTTGCTCCACTTGTTGCAGAAATCTTTCTGTAAATGGTGTTTCTCTCCCTCTGTTTTGTTTCCCTGTGGGTACAGCTTGAGCAGCGGGGGCAGAGCAGCCCCTCTTCTCAGAGCCTTCACCCTCTTTTGGTCCCGCAGCCCTTGGGTGCCTGATGGAGAGGCTGGACACCTGGGCACGGGGAGGAGAGATCAAGTCAGTAGCAGAAGCATTTCTTGCCCTAAGAAAGGAGGTGATTTTGCATTTTTAATTTTTTTTTCTAAGGAAATAACTCAGCAGAAGATATGTTCCTTTGAGCCCCCTGGGAAACCTTGGTGGCATGGCTGTAAAGCTCACAACCCCGTTTCTTTAGAGAGGGTGTTCTTGGGACATTGTTCGGCTGCCAGGTTTCTGATACAGAAGGTGAGGTCCTGGCAAAACTGAGGGCTGTGGCAAACCACTGGTATATGAACTGGTACGTACATATACGTGAGTGACCCAAGGGAGGATGGGGCTCTATCCGTGCTGGCCTCATTCTCTTTTCTGCTGTCTCATTTAAACTCGGCTACTCAGGATTTCACGGGAGCTGGACCTACGGCCATGAGAGAGAAGAAAGCTTTGGCGTCCTGATTTGTAGAGCGGGCTTGAATGGGACATGGGATGTGGGGGTCTGGGAAACCCTTCTGAGATGGGAAGCACCTTCTGCAGTTATTTCTGAGCTGTTACTGTGACTTTATTTGCATCCAGGGGACAAAATGGTCGTTATTTTTAGGGGCCAGTATATGTCAGTATTTTCAGATGTGTTCACAGCATCAGTCCTGGAACATCAGCAGAGCTGTTCCATCCCGGTTATTGGATGCACAGCAGTGAATAAATTTGCAGTTGGATCTCCTGTCTCCCAGGTGACAACTGTGACCGCTGAGCAGCTGGTTATTCTAGAAACTGTCTTTATTTTCTCAATAATGAGAAATTTCACAGTGAATCTTAAAAAAAACCCCAAGCACGTTGAAAGTTACATTAAAACTGGTGATCGTCTGGTTCTGTTTTGATTAACTCATATTTTCCACTGAAAATGATTTAATGAAAACTGATCAGAGCATCACTTTCACTAGCGTAGCAATACAAGTAAAATAGCCCTGTAGGTTTCTCAGTGACTTCAGTTTATGACGGGTATTTTAAAAGCCCAGCCCTGCCCTTCACAAGGAAAGAAAACCAAAAAGCTGCGATTTCCAGAGTTAACGATGCAGCAGTCCGGTGTGTCAGGGCTTAACCCTGTGAGCCCCGTAGGGCTGGAGTGGGGAGCTACTTCTGCCTGTCTGCTCTGAGGAGGTACCGCCGCTGCTTGAAATTATTTTATTTCATATGAATTCAAACGATAAGCAGTCCGTCGAGGAAACTGTCGGGCCAAATTCTGCAGAACCTGCTCATGCGATTAATTCTGCTGTCTCCAAACAAGCGGGGAGCAGAGCCGTACGCAGCGCTCCTTTCTGCTGAAGTAGCATCTGCGCGTGTACACGCAGCCGTCGTGCGCTGGGCAGGCAGCCAGCGCGTCCTGCCCGTGGTGAGGCTGTGCGCCTGATGGCGTCAGGACTTGGGTCTAGATTCGGGTAAATATGGCCCACCGAAGGGCAGCGCCTTCTTGAATAATAATGAAATTAAGCACAGGGTTAAAGCTAGAAGCATGCACCAGCGCTTCCCTGCTTCATAAATAAAACCTACTGAATGAGATATTAAGAGGTTTTCTTAATAAGGATGAGATGTTAACTCCCAGAAGGAACAAGAAAAATATGCCAAAAAAAAAATGTCACAGACTCAGAGTGGATTCCAACATGGTGTTGAAACAGTTCCCCAGGGAGCACAGGATGAAGTAACACCTACCAGACCTGGGACATGGGGAGGCAAAGGGAGGCACAGCGCAAGGCGCCGCAGTGTCAGGGGCGTCCGTACAGTGCCCTGCGTAAGTCGCTCATGCCCCCCGGGAATGTGTTGGGCATGCCGGTTTGCCTGGCTTCAGCTTAGCGCTCTAATCACAGCGTACAGCTCCTGAGCTTGAACCGTGGGCTTTGCAGCTCTAGCAAAGGCTTTGCGAGAAGCAGCAGCTCCCAGGTAGACATTTATTAGTAAATAGGTTTAATAATATGGAGAAGGTTACACTTAGCATGCCTGCCTTCTGCAGTTTCCTTTTTTCACACACAAACCCCTGGAAGCCTGAACTTCTCCTTTTTTTCAGCTGCAAACCAGAATATTTCAGTGCAAACCCCAAATGCTTTGATCTGGAAGTGCTGCTAATACTAATGTAAAGCTTACATGGGAGCTCTGGATGAGCTGCCTCATGCGTGCTTTTATTTCTGTACGGGCAGGACTTGTGCGGGCAAGTTCCTTGTCCCACGAGGCACCCTTAACCAAGATGGGGCAATGGGGTGCACCATGGGAGGTGAAGCTATCTGAACCCCAGAAGGATGTGGATGCTCAAGGCTTGGAGGCGATGGGTTGGCACATCCCCAGGTGCCCAGGCTCTCTTTCTTGGCAGCCCTGGGGATAAACAAAAACCAGCTGAGATCCCTCCCTTAGTCTGCATTCCTCGTCTTACCCCTAGTCCTGGCTTGTTCACGCTACCGAGCCCGCACAGGGCAAGACCGCGCAGGTTTAGCATCCTAATTACAGCAGAGAGAAAGTTCTTCAAACAAAGTGAATTACAGTAATGAGATCATTTCTCTTTCTGAAAAAGCTCCTTCGCAGAGAGCCAAATGAGGAGCCTTGGTGGTATGGACACAAGGGCTCCTCTGGGGGGAAAGACAGCGAGCTTGGAACAAGCCCCGAGCGGTCTTGCTGTCTTTCCCCCCAAAGAAAAGTTCACCCAGCTCCTCCAACTCCAAAGCACATTTTTGTACCAGCTGACAGTTGCGTGTCTCCCCACTGCAAAAAAAAAGAATTCCTTTTCTTATTTCTTTGGGGGTTTCTGCAGCCGTGAACGTATTGGGAATAGTTGCAAAAACGTCCTCTCCGGGGTCCATGCACGCAAAGTGTTAGTAAGTTGGAAGGGCGCGGGCACACCAGTGGGAAGCAGAGGGATTGTCTACTATCAGTCGTAACACTCATCAAAACTTGTGTGATAAAGAACATTGCTTGGGTTTTTCAACTAATTTGTCTGCTGTTCACTGTTTACTCGGGAATCTGGTTTAAAACCCTGTGCGGTAATATAATTGACTGAAGAACCATAATGTAACCAGAAAATGAATCAGAAGGAATTATTTTACAAACCCACCACTTAACTGCGAGCCAGTGGCAATCCGCAGTGGCCCTTTTCATCTGCTTATCTTCATTATGGCATTAGAGATACTGTCTGCTCTGCCAGGCTTTTCCTAACCCCACATTCACAAGCATCCGCTCTTTTTTTATTCCTTTTTCCTTGAGCGAAACGAAGCTTTCTGCTAATATCTTAACCTCTTTATTAGAAAAAGTAAATAATAAATTGATGCCAATGAATGAATAAAAGTCTCAGTAATCCTTTTGCTGGTCATGTGTCGAAATGGAGCTCAGGAGAGGAAGGGGCAAAGTAGGAGAAGGTTGCAGTTCTAGTTGGTCCTGTGCTCAGCTTAACACAGCATCACCTGTATAAATGAAATCACGCTGATCTCTTCTATCTGAAAATCTTTCTCTTGGCTGTGCTGTCCCAAGGCACCGAGAACCTTCTCTGCGGTGAAAACTGCTGGGAGCTGCCCGTGCCAGCCAGTCTCGTAATTCCCAAGTGCTGAGGCATCGCTGGTAACAGACTGTGTTTGGGAAATCTGGACTTTATTGAAAAAGGGCAGAATGTTCATGTTCCAGAAATAATTTTTCCAGCTCTTGACATTATTTGTGGTAGCCAGAAGAATATGAAAATACTGGGAAAGGATCTTTAGCATAGGCAAAGGTATTCTATGTGGATGCTGGTTTTTTTCCTCTTAAATGGGAAATGTGTGCAGAATGTACATTTTAAGTTACAAATTATTGTGAAAATGGATATGTTGGCTTAATTCAATTTAAGGCAGGCGAGTTCAACTTAACTCTGTATCTCAGTTGAGAGAGTTTTAAATTATCTTCACATGCTGCCTATCACTGATGGTGTCTTGGATATATTATTCTGGGTGACTCACCAACACCACGAACAGTGTTAAAGCCAAATATCCTTTTTTTTTTTTAAATCACTAATCCATTTTCTTTACCCTTAATTGCCCCAGTATTTTCATACCTGTTCTTCTGGCCTGCTTGCTAAGTGTTTCAGGGGCCAGCTGCACGCATGTGCTGATGACCAGCGACCTTCTCTCTTACGCAGCCATCCTTACAAGAAACCACATCTGAATTTGTTCCCTCTTCACACCATGACTTGAATTCTGCTGTGAGTCCATTCCAAACAGTTCTAGCTAAATCCACGCGAAATTGTGAAAAATTTAAGATTTTCTGAATCCAGAATTAATGCTAAGTGTCCAACTGCACTGTTGATGTAAGATTCAGAACAAGTTGTCATGGAACAACAAGTAGTTTATCGAGGCTCGATTAGAGTGATTCATCAATTTCTATAAGCTCAGGGTCTGACTGAGATTTTGATCAAAATTCAGGGTAAGTGTTGCAAAGTGATACAAATATATCCCCTCTCCTGACAGTACAATATTTTTTGTCAGTGAAGGGAATGAGAGAAGAGAATGATGTGAAACTGAAAAAATGTTGGGTTTTCTTGAGCTTCTCCGTGAACTATATACCATTTGCTAAGTAGTAAAAACCGTTTGCTAATCTGTTGCCATCTGCCTTTATTACTTCAGCCCACTCAGCTAGACGCTGCAGCAGCCACTTTATTGCGTGCATTATATCAGCTTTAAATCGTGCACTGAACAACTGTGTACTTTATTTAGTCTTTATTTTTAACAGAGACTGAGGACATCCAGCTTTGCTGTACTGGAAAGGTTATGGATCCTGTGGATTTAGCATTTTTCTGCAGATCTTGCTCTATTTTCCAGATTTCAAGCTTCTTTTTTTTTTTTTTTTTTTTTTTAAGTTCCATAGCTCGTTTGGTTGCCAACATTACTGTAGGCTTCTTAATGTAAATCAACCCACTGCTGTGTTCCTGAGTCTGGAGACCAACTAAAACAATAGCACCAAGAGGTGTGAATTTTCCCCCTTCATCTTAATAGACTGTTAACTTCAAAGTCTACTTGTGACCACTTAAAGGCTTAGTGTTAACCTCTCCTGCTACAGTATGTCCAACAAATGCACTTGTTGTCCAGCCCCATATGGACATACCAGATGTTCCTTCCACCGGAGTGGACATTCCAGAGGAAATTGCTGCTGGCGGCACGGTCCAGCGGCAGGACAGAGGTAAGAGGCTGGGCCAGTCCAGCCGAGGCCAGTAGTGGTATTCTTTTTGAACTGCAGATGCCGGCTTTATAAGCTGTCTCCAGCAATTCCTCTTGTGAACTACCACTTCTAACCATTTTTCCAGATTCCATAGGGATGTTGCTAAAATTGCTGAGCAATTTTTGCTCATCTGCATCCAATATTGAGAACTTTTAAGAAGTCGTGGAATATTCCCCCCCCCCTTTCCCAGGCAGAGAGAGGAGAGGATTTTCAGACATATTTTCCTCTCTTTCTGTGTAGAAATAGAGACAGACATTGACTTGTGTTTGTGCAAGGCCATCTATTTAAAACAGATCCAAAAGGACTTTGCAACATGTAGGTAAGAATAAACTTTTCTAAACAATACCAAAAGTACAAATGACATGCCCTTCTTTCCATTACACTCCCATTTGCCCTGTCCTACTATGTAAAGCACGCTTGTTTTGCTTGCTCGTCAGGTGCGAAATGAGAGCAAGTTACTTTACCACCTATATATGCCTTAGAACTAATTTTTATTTATCAAAAAAAATTCCAGTTATTATACTGAAAATCACTGCAGATTTTCCCCCGAAGCATGGCTTTCCACATCCTCCATCTGCATCATCCCAGACACTTCTTAGGTATTTCTGACTTGCTGCTTTTGCTCTCCCCTTCTTATCCACAGTCTTACCGGTAAGTGCAAAGACGACTGAAAAATTACAGTATGATCTCTCCTGCTCTTCGGGATATCTTTCCTTCTCCCACTTTAAGTCTCTTCTGCTTCTTTCCTGTCTCAGAAATAGGAGCTCCGGTTTATCGCCCTCTTCTAAGCCTTCCTTTTGCCTCCACGATACAGTTTTATTTCTCAGTCTCCTTTGGGCAAAGGGAGAGATGACTGTGTCCCATGCTTTTTTCCCTCAAGTTCTCAGTTTTCTCTGGGTATTTACATTCAAGGCTCCTTATATATCTGGAGTTCCTTTTCATCCTGAGCATTGTCTAGTCAGTTCAGCTGCTTGCTCTACAGTCGTGTATCTTTAGGGGTCACTTTGTAGCTGAAACTCAGAATCAGAGATGCATCATCACCCTTCGTGGTCTACCACTGGACTCAGTCCTTGATCTCTCTGTATTCTCCCTCTAGGTCTCCATATTTACATTTGTCAGAAATCATGCAGTTTCTCTCTGCAGAACATCTCCATGGTAGAGAGATTGTCCGTCATCTACTCAACTGAACTTTGATCCATCTGTACCGTGATGACTGTAGGGATCTTCTCTCCTTCTCTCCAGAGGAGACTGCAGCCTCTCACACCTACTCTGACTGCAGAAAATAGCTTTTCTTTGGTGCTTACAAAAATCCTAAAAATGTTTATCAATGCACTGTGCACCAGCTTGTAGCAGTGAGTAGTATCATTCATGTTGTTCCTTTGTACTTTCTGATCTGTACTCGTCTGTGGTCTTACATGTAGTCCTTCCTAAAATAAGTCACACCAAGACTTGAAAGCTCTCCTTTCATTTAGTGTTGGCAAAGTACAGTGCAGCTGTTGCCCATGATGAAGACAGCCATGGAGCGCAGGATTACAGGTGGTATGGTGGTTTCTGCGTTGCTCCCTCAGACACATTTGTACTCGATGCTTCCCATGGTCCCGCACACGTGGAGAGAAAGAAGGTGATCTTGCCGGAGAGGGATGTGATGGGTGCAGCCGCGGTGACAGTGCTGCTGCCTCTGGCCGCCCACAGCCTCCTCTTGCAGCAGTGCCGTTGTGGGGTTAGGAGGGCGCACCGGCATCAGGAATGCACGCTTTTGGCCTTTATAAATTTGAGGGAGTTCACTGGAGTCCTGAACTGAAATCCCATTCTGCGGGAAGCATCAGGCTCTCTCAGATGCTTGGATAGCCAAGAGTTTCTGGTCCCCTGTGTGGATGGATCCCATAGAAGCACTGTCTTATTTTAATTCTCTTAACACATCTTGCTATTATTTGTGATAGTTAGAAGGCAGAAAGATCATAGCCTGATTCTTGTAAACCTGATTGTATCTGCCAGTCTGGCAACTAAGAAATTGTCTCTTGATCTGGAGTCATTTTCAGAGAATACAGAACCCCCCCAGGTCCCTGTCACAGCTTCTTTTCTGGCTTCACAAATAGCATCAAGGTTCAGAGAGGGGTGGCAGAAAGCGTCAGGTGCGGGGCACCGCAGTGGCGTTCCCAGCTAGAGCTGCCTTGTATTCCTGAAATTGTTTTCTTAGGAGTCGGTTGGTTGTGTAATTTCTTCCTTCTTTTTTCTTGATGGTTATTATGATCTCTGTTCTGTGTTTATAATAACGTGTGTTTACTAATAGTGTGGTGGCATGCCACTGCCAAGCTGCTTCTGCTAACAATAAAAAAAGGGAAAATTGATATTTATGAAGACTTGGGGGCTGGCCGGGCTGTAGCTCTTGATTTTTATTGTAGCTGACTGCAAGCTTCTCAGACACGAGAATCTGTATCTCATTGTGGAGAGCTGGTTTCCATTTCAGTCTGGGTCCCATTATTAGGGTTTGGTTTACATTGTGTAAGGTGAGCCATGTGCGGATTCACACAAACAAATATGCAATTTATGTCTGTAGCTTTCACTTGTGGTATTTAAACCTCCACCTCTTTGAAATGTCTCTGGGAGGGGATAAGAGGAACTACAGTGTTCCTCTTCCTAATGGATGAGTAAGCTGTATAGCAACAAGCAGTCGAATAAAAATAGTTTGAATTAATATCCACGCTCTGCTGAGCCCACTAGGGCAAGAGTGAGCTGTGTTAGGGAAGAGCATCGCAGAAGATGTGAATCGCTGCTGCTCACACTGCCTATCTCCTGTGGCTACGCGGAGGACCCTGTCTCCAAGATTGTCATTAGCCCAGCACGCTTCCCCCACATCAGCTACGACTTGGAGATATCCTCACGCCATCCAGTGAGGTTTTCAGGTTCAGGGTGTTTCATGCTGGGAAAGGCTTTGCAGTGGTTCCCAGTCAATGTAAGAGAAAAGATTGTTTCCCAGAAAAGCTCTTGGTCTCTGGGAGGAAACCAGTTCCATTTAAGCAAAGATTTCACCCTGGATGATCCAATCTACGTTGACAGAGATGGGATGCTGGGATCCTAACCATGCATGAGAATATTGGGTGTTGGGTGGGGGCTTCTTTTAAAAAGTGTCTCTAAGTGGAGCTGCGTGTCTGTGGACAATTGACTTCCTTTGGAGGAATATATTATGCCAAGGAGGCGACTTGGCAGGGATGAAGCATTTCTAGGCAAGATGCCTGGAGAAAGGCAGTTGGCACTGTCTGCCTCTGAGCTAGGACTTTTCTTGACACTGCAGTCAAGGACCAGGGGAGTCGTGCTGAAACCAAAGGGCATCATTCTGTCTTTCCCTTCTATGAGTAGGGTTTGCTTGTCCTAGGGAGACTCTAAGTCTGTTTCTTCAGCTCCGATGGAGACCTTGGTTCATTGCCAAGCTGAATCCTACAGCTTCCATTCACCTCTTGGATAGTACTAACGATGTCTTCTTCCTTCTTTTTTTTTCAAATTCCACACAAGCAGGAGTTGTGCAATTCCTGTCTTTAGCTTTTTGGTTTTCCCCTGTAACAGCTAACCCAAAATACTCTTAGAAGAAATGATGACTTGACCTTTTCATTGACCCAATGGGATTGTGACAATGTCTGAGTAAAGGGGACCACCTAGAAAAGTACTTTTTTCTCTGAAGGAAAAGGTCATTTCTTTAAACTTTGTGGTAAATAGGGGGTTTGATTCTCCTCCCGAGTCTCGTACCAGTACAGCCCAGCATTACAGCCATTCGCAGTGCTGACAGAGAAACAGGCTCACTGAGGACAGATGCTTTCACAGGTAAACTCTCCTGTTTCAAGGTATATTGCCCCATGTCAGACACGAGGTACATTTATATCTTCTCCTACCAGTTAATCTGCATAATTCCAGTGATAGAAACCGATTCTTTTAATGCTAAAAGTTACGCCAATTACATATTATCCAATTATGAGTTTGTTGCTCTGAGTCTCTCATCGTTAGGGGGAAGAGGAGAATGGTATTTTAGAAGCAGTCGGTTGCCCTGCAGTACAGCTGTGTTAGAGTGCGTCTTACACACATGAAAGTTTTAACAAGCTTAATGAATTTAAGCTGACTTCTTGAGAACTTAACTGTGCAACCCTATAGTCTCTAGACAAAGTTATATTACAAGAACATGTAAACATCATACGTCTGATTTGTCCTTTTCCAGGCCTACATTTTCTCAATTACATGGGTGCAGAAAATGTGCTCTGCTTTCAGTTCCCATAGAGTTTCCATTGAATCCCACTTCATAACCATATTAAATAAATGAAATATGAAGTATGTCTGTGTTTGGAAAGTTTCTTGGTTTTTTTACCTGGATTCATAGTTTATATACACATAGGACACTAACCATATTAAAATAATAAAAAATGAATACGAAAAAACTATATATTATCATTTAGCGATCCCTTGTTAGTTAGGGAAGAAAATCATGACTCGGGCCCAGAACAAATGAAGCTTACAGTTTACGAAAGGCAGAAAAATGAGTGTCAAAATGAGTTCAGAGGTGGCAGTAGCCCTTAATTTTGACCATTTGTTGTGGTGAATTGTTCTCCCTGCGTTCCTAGTGAACCGAACAATATTAGCTTTGGTTGTCGTCTTGGGCTAAGCCTTCAGTGAGAACTTCCCTTGAGAAGTATGGGTGCTTTTGCAGTGTTAAATGCGTGACTGTCTATGGCCCCGAATTTTGTTGTGCTTCTCAAACAAGAGCTTCATATTCATATTGAATGCAGAATATTTTTGATATTAACATTAGGTTTGAAAGGCTATCCAGATCGTCGGTGAATATAAGCTGGCATACCTCCTTTGGTGACAGTGGAGGGAAGCGTTGACACGTATGGATCCTGGCACTTTCCTTGTTCCTGTTGTATAAACTGATCATAGTATGAGCTGCTTTCAAGAAACCCAGCTTCCTCAGCTGCTGGACTAGCCAGGCCTACCCAAATCCATTCCATAGCTACGTTTATTACCTGTGGATTTTGCCTGTATGTTGGATTCAGAGGTGTATTGAGCCATCGTATGAGAAAATTTTTCCGAGTGGGGATCATGTCTCCCCTCCTTCCCACTGCCTGCTCCCTCGCTGCTCTATGACCCCTCTCGCTACGAAGTCGTTCTCGTAATATTCTCCCAAGAGGTGCTCCCCTGAGGCTGTGACTCATCTCTTCGCGGCTGTTGGCATCTCCTGCTGGCAGCCAGGGGAGGCTGGCGGAGGAAAACGCTCCTGCAGACAGCCCTCTCCGACAAAGCCATAGAGAAGAGAGAGTTAATAGGAGGGAGTGGATTCTGTGTTTGGAAAAAAAATTAAAACATTAGCTTGCTGCTTGTAATTTATTGCACCCGGACTGTGTTCTTACTGCAGAACCTCATAAATAATATTTCATTTGAGATTTCCAAGGATGGAGTGAGGAATTTAAGGACCAGACTGAAGGAAGCATATTTGTATCATCGCTGTCTTTAATTCACTAGTAAACTAGTAGAAGATTGTGGGTTCAGGCACAATAAATACAGCGTATTGAACTGGTATATGTTTAAAAACCCAGATTTTTTATTCCTTTAGCTCTAAGCTTATCTCTTAACACCTTGGGATGCTCTGAGGGTTCAGTTTTCAGTAACGTAGGTAACACTTACGCATGAGAGAAGTAAATTAAAGGCAAACAAATTTCTGCTGATAGAAATTATTGTAGTGGAAGAGCGGTTTACATCAGCTGACTGTCTGGCTTTTGGAGGGCAAATGACACCCAGCTTGGACTCCCGTGCTTTCCTCAAGTGTGGGCGTAGATCTTCAGCTGGAAGAGGGGCGGCAATTCAGGTGGAGCCGGGAGAGCCATGGGCACTTGCACGAGCTGAGGATTTGTCTCAAGCTCATCATCCATGTTCAATGTAAACCACATTGCACAGCATCTTTTAATTTAAGGGAGTATTAGTGACTTAAGGGAGTATTAGTGTAATTCCAGCTTCAGCTGGTAAGAAACAAGTTAATGTACTGGCCACCCTATACGAACCAAACTTCATCTTGTGGTGGGGAGGTGTCCCTTCTGCAGCCAAAGGAACGCCCCGGAGCAGGACTGTGAGTGTTTAGGGTTGAGGTACCTTGATGAACGAGACATGGAAACTCTCAGGGGGTGGCTTTAGGGGACTGAGACCACCGGGCAGCAGGGCTTCCAGGAACAGGCAACTCTCTTCGGGAGAGATCAGCGGGTGTTTAACAGCATCTGATGCTGTGAGTCTGTTTGTTACATGACGTTTGATCTGCTGAAGCTGGAAGGCAGGGACTTAAGAGGGAAATAATCCACTTTTCTTAACATCTTCCTCTTGGAGAAAAAAATGGGGATTTTCATGAGAGCCAGAGGCAATGAGATCCTGCATTCCTGTTAAATAATTCTGTGAGACCCAGACAAAACTGATGTGGGAATAAAGAAAACAAGAGTAGCTTGATAGGGCAGAGCTTGATGTTCCAGTGGCTTTGAGATTGTTGGCCTGTGAAGGAGATCACGAGTGGCTGCGCTGTCCCCAGAGCGCTGCAAAGGAGGCCGAGGGTTAACCCTGCAGTTAGAGTCAGCAGTGTTCGTTGTGGACCACAGGGAGAGGCTCTGGACCCTATGTTCTAGCTAGGTCACACTAGTGGCGACCAAACATTGACTACTATCATATAGAAAAACTTGGCTAGCATGGAGAGACCAGTCTTATCCATGGAGCTGATTCTTCAGGATGGAGTTGAGGCCCATTGGATATGAGGGAGTTGACACTATCCTCCTTTACGTGATTTTTGTTCTCTTTCTAGAGAGAGCACCACCATGAGCTCACTCAGTTTACCTCCAAAAGAGGGCTTTTTGCTTTACTTGCTTTTTTCTTGAACCTTTTACAAGTCTCCTCATCTCAGTCTGAGTTCTTCAACGGGTATTTGTACATTCCAGTGGGCAACAGTGTCAAGCTACATTATGTCTTTAAACACGGTTCCTGCAATAGGATAGTGTTGTCTTAGTTTAAAAATAGGAAAATTAATTGCTAAGATGTTCATATTTCTAAAGGTTTGTTGTGACTGAACTTTGGAGTGTTGAGCACGTAGCAGGATGTGCTGTTGGACCCAAGCTGTCTTATGTGAAGCACTGGATACGCTGAGACACCAAAAGCATATGGAGAATATATGTTCAGTGTCTCAATTTTCCTCAATGCTCCTAGCAGCAATGGTCAAGGAGTTACGGAAGTGAAAGGAATGGAATGGGGGCAAACGGAAGCACATGAGGGGGAAAGGAGTATTTTCTGTTTCCTTTTGTTAAACATGAATTAATGGCTCTTATTAATGCAAAGCTTTTCAACCCGAAGTAAATCCAAGCACTTTGCAAACTACATTCTGTCTCAAGATTATTCTTCACTGGAGGACATTTCTGTGCAAAAGTGCAGGTGCAGCATTATGGATGCCATTGAGCTGTCTCTAGTAAAATGATTTTGCGTCTCTCCAGAAGCACACCTGCAACACAGATTCAGCCACCGGGTCCTACTTTGCATCGGTCTGTCTTGCACCGAAGCCTGTGCTGTGTCATACCCGCTGCACTGCAATCGCTCTCCAGCCAGTTGGAACAGAAATGGCTCAAATGTGCGTCTACCTGAACAGCAGGTCACGTTAGGTTGTAAAAATACAAAAGCAGGAACGTCACCTTTTAGCTTGACACAGAAGTGGTTCCCAGCAGCTTGGGCTGGGAAGGATTACATCTGGAACGGGACCTGCCACGAGGATACAGCTGAGCACTGTACAGTTGCCCAAGGTACTGAAGACAAAACTTCAGCCAAGATACTCAGTAAAACTCTTCAGATTTTGTTGTCACAGGTGTTCTTCATTACCACAACTGATCAGGTGCTGACTTTTTTTCCCTAACAATCACCAGGAGCATAGGCTTCCCTTGCCAGGCTGGGAACAATTACTCAGTCCATATTCAGGAGGAGAGGGTCACCTACAGAATCTATAGCAACGCTGATGGCCTTGTCTGCGTACCCTGGTGCAGAGACTGCCCCAATATCCCTTTTATAACCCAGTGGGGCCTAATACTGCTAATACTATACAAGCTTGTGATGAATAAAAGCATGTTTTTTATATCTCATTGGGAAATATTTTTCTGAGAGGATAGCTGCTTGCGTTCATGCTGTGTTTGAAATTTCACATACATTGGTTAGTTGTGATTAATGCAGATGAGGGGTCATTGCTCCCAGGCTGGATAAAGCGTAATTGTTATAACCAAGAGAACTGGAAGAAGGCACTGGGAAAGAAGTAGGCTATCTTCCCCAGAGGGATCCAGGAAAATTAGGCTAATAACGTAAGGTGTGTTGGCTGGAGCAAAGCTTAAAATAAATGTTGTGGTTTTTGCTTTCACACAATGTAATTGCATGTGGGTACATGGTTCTTGTTGGGAGAGCTCCGGATAAATCCCTGTCTGGATTGTTTGTGTCAGAGCCTGCTGGTAGGTTTTGTGAAACCTGGTGTTGCATCTCATGTAGCATTTTTCATGTGAATAGTAGTGCACGAAACTAAAATACGCTTTTAATAAGCATTTGAGTGAATATAAAAGCAAACCCAGTAAAACCATAAGCGCAATCAAAATGAATTTGTAAATTGGGGAAAAGGAGGGGGAAGGGGGAGTAACTAATATTTGCAGTTCTTGCCATGATTGTCAGATGTTCGGTTTGATGACATATGTGAAATGTAGTGGCAACCTGTGTCTAAATGCATCAAAATTAGTTGGGAAGACATGGCTAAGTGCCACGCACTGCTCGATTGCAAAAACACCGATCTGCACATCTGTCTCACAGCATGCCGTGAGGAGGAACGGAGGGAAGCTGCCAGCTCTGCAGATGGGTAGCTGCCTTTCCTTTCCTTTCCTTTCCCGGGCTGTGACATACCTGGGCCGTTGTCACTGGAGCACTACATTTTTTTGGTAATAATCTACCTGCCAACGTGGAGCTTCGACATGTGGCAGCACATTCGATGGTTTGCTTGACTCTGAGCAAGCTGGCATTTTTAAGGGTATCCTCTATTCTCCGCAGCAATTTTTAAATTATCTTTTTACTCTGTTACATGTGTTTCATTACTGGTTCTGCTTCCAAGAGGCTAACTGAACCCCCTGGGTGGAGCATCCCTGGAATTGCTGGGGTTTGGTGTTATTCTGCAGTGCAGAATGTCTCGGTGCTGTTCCACACAGAGCGGGTCCTCGTAGACAGGATAAAAGCATTGCAACAGCATCTGCGCCTGCCTGGAGGCAGGTCACGCTGGCTCTGCAGGCCGTTCGCAGTTCAGATAGTTACAGCCTAGGGTCTCTTCTGCCGAGCTCCCGTACCCCTCTTGCACTGTTCCTCTTCATCACTCTCATCCTGAAAACTATAACTATTCGTATTTGTACTTACATCAGAGCCTCCCACCCCAGTCAAACTGAGGATTCCCTTCTGCCGGTCGCTGTGAACGTCTGGCACATAGACTAGGGAGATGTCTCTGGTGGGCTGTGTTGTGGTGGCACAGCGTTCCCACACCCACCACTGACCCTTAGGAACTCACAGGTGTAAAAAGCCACAAAGTTACCTCCAAAACACATCAAAACTTATGTGATCCTGCCCTGGATAAGGTCATTCTTGTTTATGGATTTCTCTCAAATTAAATTTCCGCTGCCATTCTCACAGCTAAATGTTACCATGATAGGCACAAACGTGGAAAGAGATGATATTCTCGTGTCTTGAAAAATTCTGACTTGTGTGTTCATGGAAGAAAGTCGAGTCAGCCTAGAAGCATGCTTTCTATTTGCCTACATCAAAAATACTCCTGGATGAGAGACAGTCATCACTGCTTCACAGAGACCTTGTGTCGGAAGAGGTGGCATTCCTCTTGGCAGTGAAAAGGCATTTCAGGAGGGTGGATGACTTCCACAGAAATGCAGTGAGGAGGAGCCTGCAGAGAGTGGGCAGAAGACTTCTGGGATAATGGAAAAGAGCTCCTTCTCCTTGCAGACTTACCAGAACTGAAACAATTGCTTGCGATATTGCATCTTTTAGTGTAGGTGACTGCCTTCCTCTTCCACCTGGTAACTGGACTGTAGGCGATGCGTTTTCACGATGTGGTAGGTCTGATGAGTCAGGGATTTTTTTGTTTGGTTTGGTGTTTTTGGAGAATCAGGGAGGAACTGGCAGGAGCAAGGATGAAGGAGATGAGAAACCATTTTGCCTTTCTAATAGGATTGGCTAGGAACAGGTAATATACCTAGGGGCTGGAGACGTAGATCGTTAGTACTTTCCTGGAAGTTCATGACACCCTGCAGCTATGGTAGATAAACCCCGGCAGCACAAGTTAAAAGGATCAAGAAGAACTTGACTTGACAAGATCTACTATCACCTGTGGCCAAGGGGAAACCTCAGAGCTTTCAACAAATGTTTCTCTTTAGTATTTTCTGTCTTCCTCGGTAGGAAACAAGCAGAGCCTTTAAAAGCAAGCTGAATCCTGTGGTAATTTAAACAAGACCTACTCCATGCTTTGTGTTCTGTGACAGGAGCATTACAACCCTTCCAAATGATCTGCTATTAAATGCATAGGAAATTTGGAGCCTGTTGCTTTGTACCCACCCCTTATCTGTCTATAGTCATCCGTGCCCACGTCAGTGCCAGAAGGCAAATAACACGAAAACAGAACTATGCTTTTATTAATGCAAGTGCTCCCTGAAACTCATGGAAGAGACACGTTGATTTGTAGCAAACTTAAGAATCCAGGAGCATGAGAATCCCACCCTGGATCAGCCCAAGGGTCTGCCTACTCCTCATCTCTAACAGAGAAGGAGTCTTTGATAAGGAAGAACATTTGAAGCTTCATTTCTTTTCACAAATAGGACATTCAGCCAACTTTAAAAAAAAAACAATCTTGAAAGATACTTCTAAACTAATGCCCAATGCTAAAGAAAGCAGAGCAGTGCTTTCCATCAGCCTGCAGGATGTCTAATTGAATTCAATAGTACTATCTACCTGTCCAAATTAACAGGCATAACAGTTTCCAGTATTGGAGCCTCCAGAAAAGTTCATGCTCCACAGCTACAGAGATCATATGATGGCTGGAAGGGAATTTTGACTTCTTCACTGTTACTATTTTAGAATTAGAGAATAGATTTAATACATGTGAAATGTCCCAAAACTTGCCTCTTTCCCCAGACAAAGGGAACTTGAATCCCCAAGTTTGAAGCCCTGCTATAATTTTACAAACTCTGAAGTGAGGTGAAGTTATTGCTAACAGGAATATATCCTTGTCTGGACACGTGGTCTCAGCAAGGCAGTGATGGGCACATCCAGTCATTTATAAGAGATTCTCTTCTACTGCCAGATTCTTATGCCTCAGTGTATAAAAATATACTTCAGTCATTAGCACAGAGGGTGGAGGGTTGAGTTTGCATGTGCTGGGAGACACAGGGGCACCAGATGATGAAAATCCAAATAACTCATTGAGGGCTCCAAGTAGGGCAGCGAAGGAACCTGGATCACCATAGTGCTTGCTTCTTCTGCTTAACGTTTCTCTGGAGTACGTACTGAATAACTTCATGGGCTTACTCGAGGCTTACGCGCATGGGACCAAGAACCAAGCTGCTTTCTAGGTCATCTTCCCTGGTCCTCCGTCTCCTGCAAATTATGTTTAAATTGTACAGCTTTGGGCATCCTGAAATAACATTAGACATACCCAGAGAGCCTTTTGGCCCTTCAGGCCTCCTAGGCATCTCAGTGAGGGACAGCAGAGGTTATACTTTTTGGAGGGATAACTCATATGCTTGCCACGGGCAGAGAATCAACTATTCCGTGGACTAAGATCCCCTGCAAGCTGGCCAAGCAGAAAAATTGGCTTTAACTATAAAGGTAGCTGGTAGCCTGCTCTTCACTTGGAGGTAAGAGGAGTTGGAGAGCTGCCACTGTGGGAGTGTACTTGAAAAATAGGGACAGAAATGAGGAAAATGTTAAAATGGAGAGAAGCTGCCAGTTAAAGAGCCTGTTATAAACACCTCTGAAGGCTCACCAGTGTAAGGCTCAAGTGCTAACACTGAGCAGCAGATCTCACAGCTAACTAACAAAAGGAGGGAGTCTTGGCAGCTAGCTCTGGATAAAAGTTTATTAAGAAACATACTTTTTAACATTGAATTACACTATATTGTTTCCAAAACAGAGAAATTTATCTCTAGGTCTAACAAGTGATTTAATAACATGGACGTATCTGCAGTTCTGCTTCTGTGGGAATTGGGAATTGCTTCCTCAGTCTCATCTCAGGGTTTGCTTCTTTTCGTGCAGCTTCCCAAAATGCTGTGCGCCTCCAATCGCTGTGTAATTAGATCTGCTTCTTACAGAAGACTTTAGTCGGTAGGTCCCACAGCATCGGCGTGTGGTCAGGGTCTTCTGCTGCGTCTTACGTGTGGAAGAACTGAGGCACAGAGCAGGAGGATGGAAGAACAGGTGAAATGGTCTTCAGTACCAGCTCCTTAGAAACAGGGGGGCTTGTTAGCTCCCTAGCAAAGCTTTGTAGTTCCAGTTTCTGAGGCTGTATCTGTTCTGCCAGCTTACCCTGGAACACAGATTCATCGAAAGTCAAATGCTTTGATCATTCGCATTAGCTACACGTTGGCTCTCCCTTAGCTTCCCAGCGCCCAGGTTTGGGGACAGACGCATGGCGTGCCACGGCTGGTGCTTAGGGACAAGGCAGCGTACCAGACAGCCCAGCTGCTGCGTGGCTTAGACATGGCTGCTGCCGCTGTGGCTGGGACTGGCTCGTCAGGCAGGGAAACTCGGATACTTAGAGGGTCTTGCTCCGACCCTCCAAGCAGCATGGGCACAGATAGCTTGGGCCATCTGTCTCCAGCATCTTCAGCTTGACACTGTTGAGGTTAAGTTCAGGGTAGTCTGAACAGGAAAGGATTTCAGCGCAGATGTAGCTGAAAACACGTCACTGATGGGATTCCCCTGGGCTGTGTGTTTGTGATGTGGGACTTGCGTGGGACCAGAGCCGCTGCCGTTTGCTGCGGGCAGGGTCCTTGCCAGCACCTGACATGGATGAACTTGGTTCATTCCTTCAAACAATGCCTTTTGAAAAAGCACGTGACCTCTCCTTTTGCATAATAAATACCATTTGGGGGTTGTTTCCATCATAATTGGCTTCTAGAACCTATTATCTTGTAAATCCCTTTTTTAAAGGTCATCATAACTTCTCTGCCTTTTCTTTATATGCAGTTGTGTGTAAGCCTTGGGTTTTTCTCTGCTTTTAGTCATTTTTGTAACCTTAACCTTCCACCTGCCTGGTTTACTTCAAGGCATGCTTCAAATGTCCCAGACATAATGGCTTTAACAGTGTGTCCCTCCTGTAAGTAGCAGTTAGCAGCGGTAAGACACCCAGAGACCAGGTTTTAATCAGCCTTGACTGAAGACTAAAAATGATTCACTCCTGTCAGCGCTGGGCAACACAACAAACAGCTCTCCAGCAAATCACTTAAGCAGAAATATGTTGGCATGTTTCTATAGCAACTAAGGAAAAATATTTCACACAAAAGTCCATCTGCTGCAACATAGAGGGAGATCTGGCCAAGGATCCCGTTATAAATTAATCTTAATTTACAAATTTTATTTTTGCAAACCTCACGCAGCCACTTGCACAAAAAGGCAGGACGTAAGTGAGAGGAAAGACAATTGATTTTTAGATAGAGGCTGTCAATTAATCGACAAACTGGTCATTAATTTGGGAAGCAGTGATTGTCTGGGGATGAAAAATCACAGTGCATTTGAGAGGTATTCGTCTTCATTGCTGTTTACCAATCAGGCTGCATCACACCATCTTGTACGCAGCTTATTTGGAAACACACTTTATTTTTTCAAAGGAGGCTAGTAGCAAGCATCCAATATTTTTTTTTTTAAACCATTTTGGTTTGATTTACTTGTAAAGAGTTACTCAAATTTATTCAACCATATAAAATGCTTTGTAGAAGCCATCAAAGTGGGGAGAGGGGGAAAAACCAATGCGATAATTTGGACTGCAATGCATTTTATTTTATGTGATGTCAACACTTCAAAGCCTATTGGAGCTGTGCTCGGGAGATCTGAAACATTTTACGGGGTGCTTGGTGTCTGTGCTACAAACCATCTCCAACTATAGATTCTCTTGCACAATGTTCACATGCTGCTGCCAGTGTTTCTTTCTTTCTTCCTCACTAGCTGCTTTCTGTGTCTCCTCTGGCAGTTTTACAGAGCCCCCCAAAATAAATTTAAAGAAAACAAATTAAAAAACCAACAGAACTTTCTTCCAGCTAGGAAGCATGTAGACCAGTGTCCTAGAAGGCGCGCCACATCTCCAGGGGCTGTGTCCAGGGGAAGGGAGGTCCAGCCTGAGCAGGTTCTGTCACCGGGAGCTTTTTATGAAAGGCTAGACCTTAAGATACTTCAGGAAGAGATTTTTGTGTCTTGTGTCATATCCATACTAGTACGCGGTGATATTTAAACATATATTGATAGAGCTGGCAAGCATCGTGATGGTAGAAACACAGTTTCCAGCCCCCTAGCCGTATTGCTTGCTCTGTGTCACCATTCCCCTCTCACTAGCATCCTTCGCGAGGAGGAATGACAGCCTGTTCCATTTCGAGTGAATAAATGCACGATCTGAGCGGTGGCACGTTAAGTAAACAAGTGAACGTGGGAATAGAGATGCTTATGAAGTTGAGAAGGAACATGAGAGAATGAAGTGTGAGAAGCAGAGCACTTCAGAAGCCTTGGAAAGATTGCTTTTTCCCCATTTCATTTCTTCCATGCCTCCATGCCCGCTCTCACTTCAGCTCCAACTATTCTTATTAAATGCCATCTTCTGCATGGGACAGGATTGGAAGGGAAAAAAATTTCTCCAGGTAAGTTTAGAATACCTTTTGATTTTAAGCAGCAAGCAAATACTTCTTTTTAAACACAGACAAAAAAAAATACAGGAACAAAAGATTTTTTGTTCCTTAACAGACACTTGTTTTCTAACAAGTGTTACATCTCATCCTCAATCCGTTTTGAGATACCTCGCACTGATCAGTTGGAAAACACAGAAACAACTTCCTTAGCAGCAAGAAATGTCCAACCAAAAAAGTAAAAGCAACGGAATTGCTAACGTTTTTCATAATCTAGTAAAACAAGTTGTTTTCTCTGAGATTTTGTCTTGCATAAGGGTTACTGTTAGTGTTTATTAAATTGCTGGAGAAAAAGAAAATGGGGCCCTTTCGCCATGAAAATTGCACCTCTGTCCCCCCACGGTTGCTGTCTCCTGTTCTGCTCTCAGAAGTTGGTAAAATCTTTGAGCTCTGCCTGATACGCTGACTGTATCTGAAATTTTGATCCACGAATGTTGGACCTGTTGAGTTTTAACACTGAAGTAAAAAGATTCGCCGCTTCAGAGTAAGAAGTCTGAAAGAGTCTGCTAAGCACATTTGCTTACAAAAATGCTGCAGTCTACTGTACTGGGGGGCCATCAGAATAATGAGGGGAGAGTGGGTCAGGAAATTTGACTCAACTGGGCCCAGGTCTGGCCAGTTTTGAGCACTAGAAGAAGGACAATGTCTTTCAAACACAAACACATTACAGCATTTCATATGTATGAAGTTCCAGAGTTCCAAGCATTATTTAAGAGTCTTTGTACATTGGTCTGTGGACAATGAATGAAAGTATTTGAATTTGGTTTGACACTGTAATAGCTAGCATGAAACTCAGTTATATCCATAGCAGTACCCAGCCACATACAGAGGTTTAAATGCCATGAAGCACTTGCTGCATCCAGGGTACCATTCCCAAGTGAAGAACCATTTTGCAAAATTCATACTGGGAAGGAAATGAAGAAACTGGTTTAGGTTTAAACCAATCTCTCATCCCCCTTAATTCAGTTTAAGCCTGAAAAATCTGAACTGATCTTACAGTCAGGTTTGGAAAACTCTTATTAAATTCCTTCATCCTAAAAGCTTTTTTAGCCAAGCTTTATTCAATAATTAGTATGATGCTCTGATTCTAAATACTTTCGACATCATTCTTATTGTCATTGTTCTACATTAGTATTAGTATCCTAATTAGTTAAATATATTAAGTTTTATTATTACTGAGAAATTTTTGCTGGACGCAGTAATCACACAGTGAGCCTCAAATACAGATTCTCCTTGGCTGCAAAGTATTGAACCAGGGTTCGCAGGGGGAGCGCCTCGGTGGGTGTATTCAGTGTCTCTCTGCTGGGACGAGTACGCCATGCTCTCAGCTGAAATAAGAAAGTGCAGCTAAACTAGAGTAGTACCGATGTGTAGAACCTAATGATTTATTCCTGTGCCCAGACTAGCTTGTGCTGTAGCAAGTCCATAATGTATCAGCAATGACCACAGTTTTGCTGTGGAATTATTTAGCATATAGATTCAGTCTTCTCTGAAGTCCGTCCTAGGTCTGTCTTCACGAAATGCTGTAAAGAGCCTCTCTCCAAATTATTGTTTATGTAATGATTAGAATTTGCACTTTAATACTAAGGCTTAGATTTGGTGACGGAAATACTAAAATCACTTTCTTCTGATTTCACCTCCCGTATATTTTGTCAGAGCTCTCTGATGTGTTTAATGTATTCTGTAGGTGATTTTCATTGCACTATTCTTGTGGGTAGCAAGCGGGCTCGATCAAGTCATAGAGCATTCGTCCAAGCTTTTGGTGTTGGTTGGTAAGGTACCATTATAGAGACGCGCATTTGAGATCCCTTTTCGCCATCGTTCCTGAAACCAAGACCGGAGATCCCAGGAAGGGCTGTAACCCCACCCCCCCCCACCGAAGCAGGAGGTGCCAGAAATCTCATTAACCTGACATTCCCATGGTTTTAGCCTGAGTTCAGGAGTTAAAACATCAGATAAGCTTCAGTCTTCTGCAGTTCACCCATCACTAGCTCAAGCATCCAGTGCACAATGTATTACGATGCATTGTGTCAAGTTTTCCAGAGGTTTAAAGTTTAAGCCAGCTTTTCTTCCAGCATAAAATAATATTACAAGACTGGTTTAGGTGAACAGGACATTTTACAGCGTGATATTATGTGAGCTCAGTAAACTTTTAAAAACTGTTTTCTGAAAACCAGCAGTTTTAAAAAGAAAATAGGAGTCCTGGAGTAGAGGCAATATAATCTGACACGCTTTATTGCAGCAGCTGCTTGCTTTGTTTATAGCTGTATTCGACAATTTTTTTCTACTTTGCTTTGCCTTTCTATGTTTACATCATCGCCACTTTGCTTCAGTTGGATGGATCTGTCAGCTAAAACTCTACAGATAGCCTGGCCGCGGTCCAGGGCCCATCCGTAGGCAAGGTGGGCTCAGGCACCAGCACGGACCATCAGCTGGTTGGCACCCAGGGGCTCCGTGCTCTCCTGCCCTGTATCTCCCAACAACTCCCCATTCTCTTCTCTGGGAAGCCTGTTGGTAGCATTTCTTGGTGACTTGATGGCTGCCATACCTCATCCATCAAATAAGATGGTTGACAGGTTAATGACTACGGCCTGTGCATAGCCAAGCTATCTTAAGTAGCGTGGGAAGAAGCCTAGCTACATAAGAACATGTTCTTTCTGCCCATTCTACATCAGACCAAAGGTCCTTTCTCCAAAGCTGGCCATTAGGAAGGCCTGAAGAGGAGTGTCGAGGCAGGGTTAGTGTACACATGGCTTCCTCCCGTGCTCTTCCAAGCTCCAGCTGCAGTCTCTTGCTGGACTGCACATGGCTTCGGCGTATGCACTAGCCCTCATGGGTTTTTCTCTTCCGTAAATATGTTCAGTGTCTTCTTAAATGCAAACTTTTAGCACCCTTTTCTTCTGAAGGGCTCTGAGAGAGAGGGGAGACACTCAGCTACCCACAAATTCCTGTCATCTCACAGGAGGCACTTTCAGATTTGGGAAAGTGAGGACACTGATGATGTAGACCATGCTATAGAGATCTCAAGACTGATGAATGACTAATGAGCATGAAGCAGTTGGCATGAAAAGAGGCTTAATAATTTTTTTTTGTGGGATCTGTCTAGGAAGTAGCTCAACTTTCTAGGAAGTTGGGTAAACAAAATGAGGCTTGGTTAGTGTCAGCTACGGGAACCAAGTTCTGCGAGGTGAGTAACTCCTATCATGAGCCTGGCGCATTTAACCTACTGAGCAGGAGAGAAAGTAGCACTAATCCAGCTAATCCAGAGTTGGCATCATCAGCACGGCAAAAACTCTACATTTTGATGCTTGCCTGCCTTACAGATCTCGTGAGATACTGTTCCAGTCTCACGTGACTCTTGAAGACCAAGACGTTGATAGTTTCATGTTCAAGCTCATATGGAGTCAGTGACTGCAGAGCTCAGTGTTTCTGACTTCGGCTTTCCTGCCCATCTTCTCAGGACGTTTCCTTCATTCGGGTTTGGTGCCAACGATTCAAACACTGCTGTTTGATTACAGTTCCGATTCCTTTGCCTTACTATCGGCTAATGTATTTTTGCTATTCACAGCTCTTCTTCCCTCACAGAGATTTTAAAAATAGTGGGTTGCAATCGTCGTACCTCACGCTTTCCCCACACATGGTCACGCGTCGTCTTTGCAGTGGTTGAAGTGCTGGGTGGAAAGCTTGAGTGGGCAACTGCTCCAAAGCCTTCCTACCCCGAGGGGCTTTGTCAAAGCACATCTTAATTTGGAAGACAAATCGTGCCATGGGATTAATATTTGTATATATGACATGTTTGTGAATTTAGCCTCTTGTTAGTCATGATTTTGGCTTGTCTAACACAATTTTTATTGGGTGGATACCAGAGCCGCTGTTGAAGGATAGTTCTGGTTCTTTGGTTTAACTATTGGGAGCAGCCATCAAATTTATTGTAACTATAACTTTCTCAAAGTATTTCAGGATTAACTTTTTCCACGGTCAGTCTATGATAAATTCAACACCAAAACAAACAAACAAAACCCTGAGCAATCTGGCTATATCCGTCATTTTGGAGTAGTCTGGGCTAAATCCTCCTGTAGTAAAAATCGGCATTGTTCCTTTTAGGTGGAAAACCAGCCGGAACGGGGGTACATCAGAACCTGAAATCTCCAGTGACCTGTTTGGTGGGCTCCCTGTGGAAGGGCAGCATTTGCCCGGCTCAGGAGTTACACAACTGGCTTTGTTCAAACCTGTTGGGTGTTGTACCTCTTGGTGGAAACCAGAAAACAGGGATGAAAAAGAATTTTTTCACTAGATCTGAATTATGAGTCCTCGAGAAAATTTTTGGCATGTTTATCAGTTTATTTCCCTTTAGTTTCTTTGCTTCATCAGCGTCTAAGAATGCTGGAGATGGAGAGACAGAGTGGATTTGGTAGTTGGTTTATCACGTCGTTGTAAATTGGCTTTGAGTGCTGTGAGACACTTGCATATAATCCTCACACAGAGGATTGGACTGGAAAGACTGGAAAAATTTCCAGATATTTTTGTACATCTAAGACATCTTTGCCAATCTGTGTGCCCCCGAGTGTGTCGTGACATAGAAGCAGTCCAGCTATTTCTGTCTGCCCTTAATATTTTGTGCTTCATGAACCCTTATTAATTAGGATATTAATTTCCATATGTAGTTTTGGAACAATGCCACGCTGTGAAGGAGCTTTTTCTCACATGCCGTTATTCTGGTTTAGATCACTTAACCCACACTCCCATGCTGTTTATTACAGTACACATCAGGTAGGGCTTGGGAAATAAAAATTCTGGCGGAGAGAACGGGGGCTTCGGGAGGTTTTACATACTGTCAGGTTATTTCTTAAAATGCAATAGATGCAAATTTATCGTTTCTGTGTAGCAAATAATTTGTGAACAGATTTTCATTTTTACTACTGTAGTGACATTTATCTTGAGAGTGGATGCAAATGCACTTCATGCAAGCAGTTGTTCATTAAGGGTATGCTCTGGCATTTTTTATTTGTTATCTATTGCATGTGACTGATTTCTTAAACAATACTGGATTCGTTTCTTCTGCCTGACTAGAGAAATGAGCTCCTTCAATACTAGAATAGCAAAAGAGAATCAAAATTTAAGCACCTTGTTTATGCAGAGAAAATAAACACATTCATAAAGAAATGTCCCTAGATGGGTGCACTCACCAGCGTCTGCAACCTTTCCCCAGAAATGTCTGTGAACAGTACCTCGTTTTCCTTCAGGACACAGATTATGGTGTGAAAATCACTGCTTTTGTGTGTCTGCACACTGCTGGCTGCTGATTAAAAGCACCAATTAAAAGCCAAACTCTGTTCTGTACATCAGATTTACATCCAGAAGTGAACTGCCACCCAAAGACCAGGGATGCTGTAGGGTATGCTGCACAATTTGGGGATCTAAAGTTGTCCCCTATCTGTTCCCTTGCCATAAAGACGCTTTGATTGCTTGGGTGAAGGAGGCGGGCGTCCTTTGCAGGCAGTGGGGTCTCAGCCCACGTACATCAAGGTGGAGCTTGGTCATTACTGAGCAGCTACGACCAGCACTTTGGGAGAATACAAAACTTGTTGCATTTTAATCTCAGTTTGGCATGTTGGAAAGGGAATTAGGTGCCTCTTTGACTTTTAAATGATCTGAAGCGGAATGTACTTGATACAGGTGGTAAGAATTATTCTTGGAGTCCTCAGATATTCCAGGCACACATCTATTTTCATTCCTCATAAACGTATCCCTGGTGAGCAGGGTGGGGACATCAATTAAGAGGAAAGCCATTTTCCACAGTAGTGAAGGATCTGAAACGAGCATTCTGCAGATTAAGCAGAACAATCTCCAGAGGTTTTGCCAAACAAATTTTTCAGATTTCTTCAGGATTCTAGTCATGGCCTCATGGATCTGAAACATTTGCCAAGAATTCAGCAGAAAGAGGAAAAACACCCCAACTCTGAAGTTTTGAACAGGGAGGTGGTTTGTGGGTTTCATGAGATTGCATCAGAAGTCTGATCTTCCCGGCAAAAGATATTCTCTTTGCAAACAATGAATCCCCTAAAACCACAAGTGCCATGAAGTCAAGCAGCGTGTGGTTTGGATATGAGCAGCCCAATTTGTCAACTCTGTTTCATTCAAAGAGAAGGAAATAATGAGTGGAAAAACATTGAGATAAAAAAAGCCACCTCAGGATACTTGCTACGGATTGATCCTCCCAAAGCAGAATATAACCTTGTTTTTACTTAATGGAGCTCCCCTGTATTTGTACTTAAACGGCGCTGCTAGGTGATCCGAATAATACATATTTATAATGTGTGGTTATTTTTTGACTGGCACAGGGAGTGTTATTCTAGGTAATACAGTATTTTGTGGGAATTTCAATTGTGTTCTAGAATCCAGTCTAAATATTGTGACGAATTTCTAGCAGGTAGTCTCAATAGACAAACACTGTCTACGAGGTGGAATTGCTGTTGTGCATCTAGGAGTGACCGCGCTTGGCTTCTGACGTTTAGATCCCATAGGTGGGGCCAGGGATTTTGAGGCAATGTTGCCATGTCGTTCTAATTGGTCACAGTATATAAAATTATTCTTTAGGCAAAGGTTTGTTTCTTTCCTTGCTGTTGCTAAACATGCCCAACACCTTCCCCTTCTCAACAGCAGTATTAAAAGCATTCAGAAAAGTATTTACCAGTTTTACTTATTTAGTATTTGGCTTCTTTGTCCTTCAGGAGATAGAAGATGGGAGTACTTAAATATTCCAGTCTACAGAAAAGAGCATTGCCCAACCTGAACAGTACTTTCTGCAGAACTGGTGAGTGAAGTCTTGGCTTCATGAAGTTATGGAGATAACAGGAATATTTAGGTATACCATAAGGATTTTGTGCACTCCACAGGAAAAGCAGAATTTCTCAGTGGCTTTACTAAGATTGAACGAGGAAAATAGTTTTTTATTCTAAAAATAAACTGAATAATGCAAGTCACATTATTCTGCATGTGTGACAATGATGATTTCATTCTGGAAGTTCATTTTGCTGTCTTTGAAACTGAAATCTTGAAGCTCCTTCTTGCTGAAAAGTCAAACTTTTCATAACTAAGCAAAGCCATTGCGAAGGTAAGCATCACTGCAGTTTCTGCTCCCAGTTGCTTTAACTCAGGGAATTCCTCTTTCTCATGTTTTAATGTTTGCTAGCGGTTGCCAGTTTGATTTCAAAATGTTTTAGTCTTGGTATAAGCAGCAGGCAGTCTCCACCCACATCTTCATTCTTATCTTTAAGAAGTTCCACAAAACTTGTAGCAACAGCTTTCAAAATCTGCAGAGAGCTAATTAGCATCAGAGGAGAAAATTGAAACAGATTTTAACAATCATCTTTTTGGTAAGGGTTTGCTCACCCTGACTCTCTTCTTGGTGCCCACCAGCTCCACTTGACCATGAGTACTTTGTGGTCCCAGCTAAGAGCTCAACAGTGTGGGCTCTGGCCAAGCACGTCTCCTACCACTGCCAGTTTGCCAGGAGAGACACCGCCTTTGAAAGACGCAGCCTCTGTTAAAGCCATTGGTTTCAGCTCCAGGTTTGTTAGAGGCAAATCAAAATATAAACTCCGTCTCTAACAAGCCAATACATCGAAGATATCAGGGATATGGTCCCTAGATTTAATTTTCTCTGGAAAGAACCAAACTAAGATGTCAGCTTATGAGTGAAGATAAATCTACAAACCATTCTTCTTCACCGTTCTAAAGTAGCAACAGCATGGAAAAAGGGATTGATGACAAGAGAATAGCGAGTATCACTGACTAACACAAAATTGTGCCCAAAATCTTTTTCCTCTTTAATAAAGTAACTAAAGAAAACAAATATGTAATCCATTAAGTAGCAGGCTGGAGGGTGACTTTCATGCCAGCACTGGCTTGTTCCCACTGGGTTACTCCAAAAGTCTGGGGCCCCCGCGTTTTGAATTCGGTGCAAACTCCCACGCAGGTTGGCTTTTTGACTGACTTACTGAAGAGCAAACCTGGGAAGTTAGAGCTAAAATGTTACGTTCTCCAGCGATGGGCTGTAATAAACCTTTGCGCTCTACGTATCGGACATGGAGAGAGAACATGTAACCGTTGGTCCTGGGTCTTAGGAACCCGGGATGGAATTTGTGCTAGCTATAGAAGTTAACTCTTGAGCTCCTGTGAAAAGCCAGTGGAGAAGCAGAAATGGATGTAGCCCAATTTCTCTATACATAATGTTTGTGTTATTTAGTTCCAACTTAAACAATATCCCACCCAGTTTCTGAGCAGCCCGGAGAACATGGTGATGACTCAGTGGAGGGTAACCAGAGGTCATCAGACATCGGTTCAGTAGCAGTGTGGAGATCAAGACAAGCAAAATGTGGAAAGTACAGTGATTTATACACGAACATGGGTGTAGGCCAAAGGTACAGGAGAAAAGTGGAAAGTTGCATTGTCTTTGGGTTGCCCCAGTAAGTGTTTGCTTGAAGTATAGTTACAGTCAGCAGAAGGAGAACAGGAGTTTCCTCAACGTGTGTTGTGTTTTTGTGTAGTGCTTTTTCTGTCGTTGAGGCTGTTGACAGAAGTGGGCGTTTGCTGGTTTTCCTTTTATCCCTTCAGATGCAATAAAACTCCAAAATCAAAATGCTGCTCTCATCTGTGCAGTACCAGAATCTCTAGTTGAGGGTATGGTCAAAGAGCCTAAACCAAAACAACGGGAAACCGGCAGCCTTGGGTAGGGCTTAGGTGGGAATAGGGGAGAATAACAAACAAGCAAACAAACAGCCTGGCACTGAGATCCCAGGCTGTGCTGGGGAACAGGAGTAGTTAGAAAAACTGTATGCATCATGATCAACTGGACAATTTGGTCTGCAGCAGCTGAGACAATAACAGATAAAAACCTTTGGCGCTGCTGGTTGTCTCTGAGAGGAGTCCCACAGCAGTCGCCGCCACCCATTTGGCTGGTGTTGAAAAAAGGCATGTGTTTTCTGAATGTGGAAAACTTGTTTGGGAAACACTGATCCTAATGAAATGGCCAAATATGACTATGTTACTGAAATCTTAGGTTACCTACCGCATCAGGTTTCTTTTTAGGGAATGAGTGTGTCCTCCCTTTCTCCGTGCCGTGATTCATGGAGGCCGAACTTATGCCTTGAATCCTCCTCTCTTTCCATATTTCTAATCCCTTTTTTTACTCATACGCCTTCCTTCCCACACCTGGTTCCAGAACCAGGCTCTATCCCAGCAGAGCCAGAGGCATCCGGTTGACTAAAATTACGGTTATGAGCAAGCTTGAATGGAACAGACAGGATCCGTCCTTTTTTCCACAGGGTGTAAGTCATGTCTAGTAAGGAATGAAACTCCAAGCTAGAGTTTGTTCAGAAGATAAAAGGGATGGGCCCAGCCCAGTTAAACTTGAGATGGCTCAAGAAGTGTCTGAGCCACATCCCTGTAATTCATGCGGTATGATAAATCAGCACAGTGCATAATATCCTTCACTCAGACACCTGCAAGTGCTTTGTTTTGAGTCCAGTAATCCCAAACGCTGCTCTCAGATAGCTGGGTTTCATCCCTTTCCTTTTTCTCAAAGAGAAATTTGGATTGGCTCACTCTTTAATTTAAACCATTTGCCCACTACAACTGCTTTTACAGGCAGAAATCTCCAGTTTCACAAGACTTTTTAAATCACGGTTACCTGGTGGAAGTACATGTGCAGCAGACACGTGGTCCATTGCTGTCCGTAGCACATCTACGGGTCAACGGGTTGTCCCAGTTCTTCCCGTGTCAGGTGTCTCATTCGTACTCTTCTCACACATACTGTTCTGATTTATTTTTTGCTCATAATTTCTTTTCAGAGACTGAGTAGAGAAGCCCAAGACAACAAAGACCTTAACGAAAACCAAATTATTAGCTGCAAACGAGACTGTGGACGTGAAAGAACTGTGTGAGGGTTACCGTTCAGCTAGCAAATGTTGGGCTGTGTACAGGGCTTACGTGGGTGAATGGTGGAATAGAGGCGGGCTTCATTTCTTCTCCTTTTGCCAGCTGCTTGTGAACTGCCGATTGAGGACAAGACTGCCATTTTTCATTAAGCACGTTTTGTTCCTTATGTGTTCTATCCTTGTGATTCCTGGTCATGAAATCGTTTTCTTAAGTGTGTTTTTTTGTCTTATAGTATGACTCAGGACTTCCAAGGTGTTGTACATACCCTTACAGTGAAGACCTTATAATCCAAATAGACAGGACAATTCTCCTTATTCCATTTACATAATGTTTAGGCACCATGAGAGCGCACCTTGTTGAAAGGAGGCGGCGGCAGAGCCAGAAACAAAACCCAGGTGTTGTGCCTTCCAAGCCAGCTCTTCACTCACACCCCTCCCTCCCAGAGCACGTGTTGTTTGTATCCCTTTCCAGTTTTCAGTGTAGAAAGATAAAAAGGGTGGGATTCACCACCCCTCACTTCAGAAATCTGGAAGTTAAGAAACAAGCCTGAACTAGTAGTTTGGTTTCCCTGCAGAGCTGGCACCTCCAGGCATTCAGCCTGACTTAGGGTACGTGGGTTAAATCGCCTTCTGCAGGGCACTCGCTGATGTCTGTGGCTACCTGCAGAACTGAAGGGACTAGCTAAAACTACGCGTCTGTCTCCCAGGTTGTGAGGCCAGCGATATAACCATATAACGAAAAAGGCGAGGGGGAATTGTCTGTCCGTTCCCATAAGGACTGCCGGACTGCGATTGTTCGGCAGATGCTGTCAGAGGGCTTCCCTGTGCCAGCTGGGCTGGTGAGCCCTCATCGACCCCCAAGGACCATCCCAGCCTGCACACTGATTGCCATTTCATCAGAAGCAATGTTTCACCTAGGACCTTGCCCTCACCTGTTTCCCAAGTGAAGGGAGTTTAAATGAAGCCAGATACGCATGCTTTATCTGCATACCCAAAGCACTTTTCATGTGCATTAAAATTTAGGTGGGTGCGTTTGTAGAGTATGAGAAGAGAGCACAAATAAAAATAAAAACATACCTACATCTGTAACTATTCTGTAGTAAAGTGATGGTTGCCACTAGATTTGGTTGGGCTTTTTTTGTCGTTGTTTTTTTTTTTAAATTGTGGAACCAGGGATTGTGTTTAGCATGAAACAGGGAGAGAGCAGGCATTTTTCAACAGTTTCAGAATGCAGCCAGGGAGGCTCTGACACAAAACAGAAAAAGTAAAAACTTCCCAAAATGGGTGCACTGTTAAGATGACTTCTGTTTGCATGGCTGGCGCATCAGCAGCAAATCATCCAGTTTTCACTGACCTCAGAACCAAGACAGAGCAATTTGTGTGAAAGGATAAGCAGCTGTTGAGCAGTTTCTCAAATTATCTAATGTCTTGTGTATTTTTTGTTTCAGTATCAGGCATTAATACAGGGTTGTACACTAGAAGAGCTTGTTCTGCATGTGTCCCCTTTTTTCTACTTTTCTCTCTGTACCTGCTATTTGCTGCTTCTGAAACGAGCGTGGGCTGGGCTGACTTCCAGACTTGAACCAGGATGGCTTTTCTTATTTTCTATCTTTTTTTCTTCCTGTCTCTTAATTTTCTCGCGACAGCTAATGATAGGAAAAAAAACCACCCGCGACACTTCCTATTTCAACCCTTGACAACCATTCAAGGAGTCTCTTATTTTAAACTCTGACTGTAATGTTTGTCATGCAGCTTCACTGGTCCGGTGTCACTGGTGGATGACACTATTTACAATTTATTTCCTTTACCAGGACTTCAGGCCAGTTACAAAATGATCGACTTTGTAAGAACAAGACTCCTTAGGAACACAACATTTGAGAGTTCATAGGTGTCAGTAAGCGTCTCTCTGTTGGCTTAGCTTAGCTTTGGTGAAAACCCGAGGTTTGAAACGCTGGGTGGCAATTGAGACTGAGACGACTGGGGCAGTGAAAGCTGTAGACGTATAGAAAGATTGCAGCTAGCCTAACCCCGCGCTCTGTCTTAGAAGAGTGCTAAATGTGCTAATTGTTGAAAGGTGCATTTTCTGACATAGAAACTCTCTGTAATTTACCTGGAGGTTTGGAGGGCGACAGTAGATTTTTTAGCTTTTTAGTACAGTTAGAATGCACATTTTCTATTTTGTAAATATTTCTGAATACCTGCTCCTATGCAATTACTGTTACCAAAACCTGGTACTTGAGCAAACCAGAAGAATTTTTAAAATGCTACTTAGTAATTAATCATTCCATAAAACATGTTAAAATAGCCTTTTTATTTTGTACTGACAAGAACAGGAATATTGAGAAATATTTATTTTACAATGCAAAACTGATATGGATGTTGTTCTGTCTGCAACGTCAGTTTTGAGCAACTCATCCTATTTCAGCTGATACATTATCTGCATAGGAGACAGGAGGATGGGACACACATGCTCCAAAATATATAGAGAGTTATAATAGTTCTGATACGACTTCCAGTGCTTTTACAGGTAGGTACTTGCTGGGTCTCAGGATGGTTTCATTTACTCAGTTCTACATTAGTTCAAGTGACGGATTGCAGCAATGGGATGATATCCAGCCCTGGCAGTCCCACCTGAGCCACCTCACGGTGAAGGTCAGTCTTGCCGTTTTCTCATTTAAGTCTTCAGTTGGTTTAGCGCAGCGTTTGCTGGAAGGACGTTGCACAAGTTCTTTGGACAGAGGCTCCACATGGAGCAGGCTGGCACCCGGACTACGCAGTGGGCAGTGCATGCTGTTGGGAAGAGCGGTCACTTTAGCAGCAGAGTCATGAGCTATGTCTAAGAGGAGAGCGCAGTGATGAACATTTGATGGCGTTATACCAGAGAAGAGAACAGGCTTACTTGTAGAAATGTTGTTGAAAATGTGACTGGGTGGCAGGAATAGGAAGGAAAGATGGAGGTGTATTATGGGAATGGCAACGGTTTACAGCTGTTGGATACGTTACTGAGAGTGGAGCAATTGAAAAAATGCAGTGAGCTTGTGGTGTTGGCACATACGCAGCAAAATACGTGAGACAGAGAGAGAGATGTAGAAATATGAGATTGGACAGATGATACAAGACCACTGAAGAAGAGGTAGGTGGGAAATCAGACAGACCAAAGTGATAGCTGAATCCTCGAGATGTACCATTGATAAGCACCTGATTTACAAATTGCATCCATTTAGTTGCTTGCACATTGTTAGCTCCACTTAAGCGTAAGGTCAAGTAGCTCCCCTATAAATTGTTTGCTGTTTTCTGAGAATCATGTTTTTCTACTGTATTTCCCTGCTAGGTAGTATACATTTTACATTGGCCATGTAATTCAAGTTGCGAGCGGTCTGAAAGAACTGTTGACAATTTGTGGAAGTTGCAAGAAAGGGTTCTAGCATTTCGAATCCTGACTTTCGTATGATTCACGGCTGACTTAAGTGCATGAAGTTGCTTTAGTTTCTGGAGTTGAACTATGAAAAGATAAAGTACCTGGAAATACTATCAAGAGAGCAAAAATCCTTCATGCAAGTTATTTTTATATATATACCTACAGGAGACTTCTCTGAAGCAGTGATGCATTCTCATGTGAAAAGCTTTCTTTTTCTTGGGTCTTCACATCTTAGTTGGGAATAAAGTAATTGAGCAACAAAAATTGTTTAAAAAAATTTACTTGCTAAGCGGTGCACATTTGAACAATTCTTCACAAACATACAGTCAAATCTTCCCTCTTATGATCGTACACCCTGTCAGAGGAGATTATAAAGACTAAGGAAAAAACCCAACTGATCTCACCACAATCAAAGGCATAATTGCCCTGAAGCCAGGATTTTACCCTTTGTGTATTGACACTGGAAGTTTATTTAATTGCAGTATTTAATGCTAAGAAGATTCCAATAAAAATGATCCAGCCCTTTTTTCCTACTCTGAAAAGTAAACTAGAAAAGGAGCAGAAAAGGAAGACACATTCAGCATATTTTAAAGAATTCTACTAGGCAGTTTTATGACGGTTGGGTTTAAGCATCAAAACATCCAAGTCCCACAGTCAGATGAAGCCTGAGGAGAAAGGTAAAGACCAAGGATTTGAAAATTAATTCACTAGAAATGGCATTCACGATCATCTGTTGGATGGTGAAGTTGTGTCATGAGTACTTTTGACCATAGCCTGGATACAGGTAAATTTTTAGTCACAGGAGGAAAAAAATGTACACCAGCAAAAATGACTTAGCCTGTTTTCATCTGGTTGATTCAGTGAGCAAAGAAAAAGGAGACTCTGGTGCCGGATAAGCAGTGAAGAGCTTGTACATGACCTAAGTATCTATGAAAATATTCTGGAGGTGCTTCTGTTGCCTCCTAAAGAGATTCAGCTCACAGTCAGCAATAGAACTTTTATTTCATAACGATATATCTGTATCTCCTCTCAGTTAACAATTTCAGTGCGTCAGTTAACAGCCGCAATAAGGCGATCAGTTGACAATTGCTACATATTTTCTGTCTTCTCTTCCCCCAGAAGTTCCTGCTTTACTTTCATGTCCAAAGCTACTGAGATGCTTTGGCAAGTCTGAGCTCAGTAGTAAAATAAAAAAAAAAAAAAGATATTTGATCCAATTCGCCAGTAACTTGTTTTTTTCCCTTTGTTATTTTCCTATTAGAATATGAAGAGATGATTGCTTTTAAATTTTGAATTTATATATTGGAGAATATGGCTGGTGGTGTTTTGTTCTAAATATTCCTGCTTGGAGCACAAAAGACGAGTTGCGTATGCAAGCTTTGGAGAGCTACAAACAAGAAAATGAAGCAAACTGTTTTGTCCAGCTACCAATGCCAGCTGATTTGGATAAAACCAAGACAGACCCCCCTCCTCAGCGAGTTAGGGGCTCAGGTTTATATTCAATAGAAGCTACAGATGCTGCACATCATTCAAATTGTTGCCTGAGGATGGAACAAGGGAGATTTTTTTTGAGAGTGCCTAAAATTGGGGATCTTAAGCTGAGCTGGCGTCATTTGGCACTTGCAGTCTTCCCTGCCCATAGCTGTATGGATCACTAATCAGAAGCTGAAATGTTTACTGCCAGATTTCAGCCCAGAAAGAACATTAAAAGGTTGAATTGCAGTGATCCTTGGAAAAATCTTTGCACATCTTTGTAATTCTGTTTTATTGACATTTCTATGACTTTGGTCAGGAGGAAGGTATCAGGAATGCACAGCTCGTGTCAGCGAGCATCCTTAAATATCTCTGAATTAATGCTGGAAGATGCTTCAAGCCAGAGGTGCTGTTAGGCACTGTTAAGTATGATTTTCTTTTACTCTCAGTTGAAGCTCTGATTCTTTCCTTTTCCCAAGCAAAAGGTTAATGTAAAGTAGGCAGACGTTCATATTAATACATTAATACAACTATAGTATTCCATTGTTGCCATGGCTTTGTGTGTGCAAATGATGATAAAGCAACCACTTAGGTTGAAAAAAAGCAGTTAATCACTAGACAGGAGGCAGGCACCACTGAAAAAGTTTCCCTGGTCTAGGTAGTATTTCTTACTTAAAAGCAAGCTTTATTTGGCTTGTGTGTGTGCAGAGCTCTGTCTTTATAAACTTCTAATCTCAGAGCTGTCAAACCTCCTTTGACCTGGAGTTTTACAGTCAATGGAGAGAACAAAAAAGAGAAAGATGCTCCTTTGTAGAAAAGCAAGCTTAGGGAACGTAGTTCAAGGTGAAAATCTTGCAGTGTTATTTTAGTAACATTGGTAGAAATTGATTAATATGAAACTTGCTTGGAACATTCCTGAATCTCTACAGCCAAAGACTTGAGAAGATAATACACTACTGTACATCCAGGAACTTCTAGGAAACTCCTAAGGTGGCCTCCGTAGTGTGGAGTGAAAGGACAGGACAAAGTAGAGTTGTGCTAGGGATACGGCAGCGCAAAGCTTGTCGCACGAGTGAGCAATTTGTGTCACATTCCGCACGGAATAGTTCTTTAAGTAAATCAGTTCATGACAACATTTTTTTCTTAACCTCTTCTCATACTTTGCACATGATAGTGTTGTAAGGGGGCGGTGAAACAGATCTGGCTTGGTCTTCCAACCTTGCCCTGCAGCCACGTTCCCCGGGCTGTGCCTCTGTCTGCATGGACTTGGTGCGCTGCTCCCAGACTCGCTTCTGGATCTCCAGCACCTCGAGTTTCCATCCACCACCTTAGCGTTCATTAGCGTTCATTACGAACCAGAGGATTTATCTAGCATTAACAGCAACTTTGCCTGTGTTCACCATGCACGTAGCCACATTAAGCCCTGCTGACCACTGACATCCCTGCTAAGAAGCAAAAGAAAGCTCACTGGTAATTCTGCTCCTGTCCGTGACCCCCCTCAAGCATTTAGCTCCAGACTTCTGGGTAAATGTACATAAATGCAGGTCTACGATGCAGGTGTTATTCATTTTCTGTATTGCACCTTTGGAGTGACTGGAGGAGCGCAGATGTCGGGTACCCAGCGCAGGCATTCGCAGAGTGTTTGTAAAGTTTCGAGGGTGCTTTGTGTTTCCTGCTGAGAAGGAGAAGCAAGGTACTGGTAGTCCTCAGAGGTCTCTGAGTCTCTCTCTGGTTCGGGTGATGGCTAGCCTTTGCATTTTAAAGGTTTATTTTGAAGGAGAGGGTGAGGGGAGAATAATTGTCAGTGGATGTTAAGCAGCGATAGGCAGAAATAATCAATGGCCTGAGATGTATGCCAGGACTCTGGGGTTCACCATTCTCCCAATATTATAGAGGTCGAGATTCAAGGTTTCAGGGATGGGAAATCTTTCACGTGACAATGCAAGGTGCTTAAGGCATTTCTTTTAATTCGAGAGGTTGACTTAGAAGTGTTAGCCATACTCCATATGACTAGTAGTGGCCGAAGCCTTAATCTTTGGGAACTATGTTACTATGTCCTTTCTAAATCTGTTTATATTTTTTGGCCTCCATACAGCTCTCTGGCAAGTCCACAGTTTAATTACATTTGCAGGCAAACAAACAAACAGACCTTCCTTTTGTTTCTTTTAAACATGTCAGCTTACGCAGTCTCACCTTACAGCGAAAATAATCTCGCATGGATCCTCACCTCGCACAAGTAGCTAAAATCCCTGGAGATACCAGGGGTTGGTTACTGCTGAGACCCATTAGCAGAAGCCATTTAAAAAAAAGAAACAAACCCTTGTCTGCTTATTTTAATTTCTAAGACTCAGAGGTTAGATTTTTCCTCAGGAAAACATTCAGTGATACTGCTCTCACTGAGTCTTCTACTTTTGCCAAATGCCACAGAGCAGATGGTAAAAAATGTTACCATAAATGTTCAGGAAAGTTCCTGAAACGGGGACCAACCCTTGAACTTCTTTGAATGGTGGTCAGGGAACTTCTGACGTGTAACACGGGGGAGAGGCCACCAAATCACACAAGAGAGGGGATAATGTGCAGCAGGAGTCCGTTTAGAGAACGTGGTCACTTTTTTCTGTTCATGAAGTGTTTGCAAATATCTTTTGATTTCCATAAACTATTTGGCAGATACATTCTTGAATTAATCCAGGTGGATTATTCATGAATATCTTTGCTATGTTGTTTTGTGGTGATTGGCCAGGTTAGTCACAAGACGTCCTTCCTTTGGCTTGGTTAGAGGAGTGTACTCCTACTTATAAGATGAATCTGGTGTATGCAACTTAAAATTCATTTTCCGTGAATGCTCCTGTGTACGATTTTGAAATAAGCTTTTTATATGCATTTTTGCCAGTCAATCTCACTCACTCTAATGTTGACAGAAAACAAATGCAGAAGGGTTTAAACAATTTCATTTGTCATGTAAAATCACCGTTTGTGGATACGTACTTCAGTGTTATTAGCCCAGCTGTACTTCATCCTTTACTTCATCCTGAGCAATGAACAGTGTTCAGACACGTAGCTGTGACCAGGTTTTTCAGTATTTCTTTCTGTTACAGGCAAAACATGGAAAAGATCTAGATTGTTTGTGAGACGCTCTGCTATTGCCATTACCCTTGTACAGCGGATACCATCCCCGTGTCAATAGCAGCATGGACAGACTGACGGACAGAGAGATGGACAGACTGATAACGAGCTCGCGTTTGCCTGGCACAAAGCAGCCAGGAAGGAATCACTTCTCAGCAGATACTGCAGGGACGGTCAGGAAGGGAGGGAGGGAGGGAGGGGTTTATGGCTCCGGTACCACTTAGATGTTACTGAAAATGCACTCTGCCACCTCTTACTTGGAACATCAGATTTCGCAGCCGCAGTGTTTCCCAGGCTAAATCAAGTCAGTTCAGGTAAAAGATTCAGATACAGAAAATATATCTGTGAAAAGAAGCAAATTAAGAAAGTGATAAAACTGCAGCTGTTCTTTCTAGATAGGAACATACTTATCATCCCATGTTTTCATGTCACAGCTACAGGTTCTTATGTGCCTAATCTGCTCCTGGATTTATATTCAGTAATTGAGAGCCAGAATATGTTTTATCTTTTTCTTTTGGGTGCCTGTGAAAAATACGTTCAGTGCACCCTTACCAGCTTTGCCTGGTCCCTGGACTGTAAAATGTTCAGTTTGAGGTATATTTCCTAATTTTATTTTTATATATTTATATTTAATTTCAGCCTGGAGTAAGTGAGTATATTTGGTAGATAGAGAAGAGGTGTGAAGGGTGGTAAGGAGAAGAGCAGCTTTGGCTGTGGAAAACACAGGGTCACTACCCCACATTTTTGGAGCAGGCAGGAACACAGATAACCAGCACTTGAACAGTTTTGAAAATCTATCCATTCCAGCTTATTTCAGGTCTAGGTAATGGGCAAAGATCATAAAGCTAACAAAAGGTGGCAGGAAGGACAAAGAGCAAGAGGATTTAGGCAAAGCACTCCTGGGTATCAAATCTCTTGTCTAGATGAATAATGCGTTCTGTGCGGTCTCTGGGATGTGCTAAAGGCAAATTAGAGATTGTGGGTTAGATAAGATGTATACAGAGGGATTGTTTGTTAGGACATATGATTTTTAAAGTCTTGAAAATGCTGTATTGAAAAAGATGGTTTAGGCTAGAAGGGATGTGCTAAGAAATAAAAACTCATGGTGACCCTCCGAGAAGAGTAAGGAAAAAGCCCATGCATGGCAGCGTGAGTCAAGTGAGTATGAAAAGAGGAAAGGAAAAAGGAACTGTGTTGAACAAAAGGTGCAAGAAGGAGCTCAAAAACGCTCTGTATGGGGGGTGAGGGTCAATGCGGAGGAAAGTCGGGCAGGGGAACATGTCTGAAGACTAAACTTTGAGGTACAGGAGAAGGTAGTCTACCCTTGGCTCCTGTAACTGAGTGATGTCTAAAAGGTTTCAAGTGATAGGGAGAAAAGAAGTTCAGTACAGCTATTCAGGCAGTGTTGCTTAGTTATTCTCTGCTTTTGTAGAGGTATTTTCAAGTTTTCGACCAAGAATGCAGTCTTTGCCCTTGCTACGATAAACTCTCCTTGTTTTTCACCCTAAACAAGTTTAGTATTTGAAATGATACTTGGTTGAAGCTACCTAAGTAATACTAAAACAGCCGTGCTACTTGTGCTACAGCACAGGACAAGAAGAAGGTCGGAGATCCCAGGCAGGAGCTGTGCTGGGTTTCCTGCAAAGCTGGAGCTGCTTGTTTGCAGGATGATATCCCAAGGGCTGGACCCTTTGGTCAGGGGCCAAGTGTCAGAGAGGCCCCATTTTCACATGTCCCAAATCGTTTGAGGATAGAGCTTGAATTGCTGACAACTTTTGGAAATTTGGCTGCAAGTGGCTTTTTGAGAAAGCTGCTGATTGTTTCCTGTATAGGAAACCATAGATACATCCACTCTGTCCTGCTGAAACCTGTCTGGATATCCAGGTGTTTCACAGAACCACAAGACTAGGAAAGCAATGATCCTCATTTACTGCTGGAGAAATCTCATAGAATCATAGAATCATCAAGGTTGGAAAAGACCCTTAAGATCATTGAGTCCAACCATCAACCTATCACTGCCAAGTCCATCTATACCATGTCTTCAAGCACCGTATCTATCCGTTTTTTAAATACCTCCAGGGATGGAGACTCAGCCACTTCCCTGGGCAGCCTGTTCCAATGCTTGACCACCCTTTCAGTGAAGAAGTTTTTCCTAATGTCTAACCTAAACCTCCCCTGGCGCAGCTTGAGGCCGTTTCCTCTCATCCTATCACTCGTTACTAGGGAGAAGAGGCCGACCCCCACCTCGCTACAGCCTCCTTTCAGGCAGTTGTAGAGAGCAATAAGGTCTCCCCTCAGCCTCCTCTTCTCCAGACTAAACAACCCCGGTTCCCTCAGCTGCTCCTCACAAGACTTGTGCTCCAGACCCTTCACCAACTTTGTTGCCCTCCTCTGGACACGCTCCAGCACCTCAATGTCCTTCTTGTAGTGAGGGGCCCAACACTGAACACAGTACTCGAGGTGCGGCCTCACCAGTGCCGAGTACAGGGGCACTACCACCTCCCTGGTCCTGCTGGCCACACTATTCCTGATACAGGCCAGGATGCCATTGGCCCTCTTGGCCACCTGGGCACACTGCTGGCTCATGTTCAGGCGGCTGTCAACCAACACCCCCAGGTCCTTTTCCGCCAGACAGCTCTCCAGCCACTCCTCCCCCAGCCTGTAGCGTTGCATGGGGTTGTTGGGACCGAAGTGCAGGACCCGGCACTTAGCCTTGTTGAATCTCGTGCAGTTGGCCCTGGCCCATCGATCCAGCCTGTCCAGGTCCCTCTGCAGGGCCTTCCTACTGTCCAGCAGATCGACACTTCCACCCAACTTGGTGTCATCTGCAAACTTACTGAGGGTGCACTCGATCCCCTCATCCAGATCATCAGTGAAGATATCGAACAGGACTGGCCCCAACACTGAGCCCTGGGGAACACCACTCGTGACCGGCCGCCAACTGGATTTGACTCCATTCACCACCACTCTCTGGGCTCGGCCGTCCAGCCAGTTTTTAACCCCGTGCAGAGTGCACTTATCCAAGCCGTGAGCAGCCAGCTTCTCCAGGAGAATGCTGTGGGAGACTGTATCAAAGGCCTTACTAAAGTCCAGGTAGACAACATCCACAGCCTTCCCCTCATCCACTAAGCGGGTCACCTTGCCATAGAAGGAGACCAGGTTAGTGAAACAGGATCTCCCTTTCATAAACCCATGCTGGCTGGGCCTGATCCCTCGGTTGTCCTGCACTTGCTGCATAATGGCACTCAAGATGACCTGCTCCATGACCTTCCCCGGCACCGAGGTCAGGCTGACAGGCCTGTAGTTCCCGGGATCCTCCTTCCGACCTTTCTTGTAGGTCTCCATAGCATGATGTGTGAGGCTGCAGATCTCACACTACGATCTAGATGAAGATGCTTTGCTTCTTCATGTTTCCTTGATCCCTCTTTGTATCACTGTCCTGTGAAAAGTAAACTACTACTGTGTGTTCATCCAGTTCACCCAGAGGCGGTATTAAATATGCCGTCCTTTCTCCAGTCTGGACAAGGCAGTAAGAGGTTCCCAGTTGCCTCCTCCACAAGCACACCTGAGCAACCAAATTGAAAAGAGAAGCAAGTAGAGTGGCTCCGATGGGATGCCTGCCCGTCGTGGTCGGTGCTGGAGCAGAAGAGATGGGAGGGCAAAGCTGACTTCCCAGGGGAGCGCAGTCCATGCCTAATTTAGTAATAATGAAATAGATGGTTCCTAGGGAGATCAAACTCGCTTTCAGTGCCCGAAAATGACCCCACTATGCATTTTAACATGGGAATACTGGAACGCCAGCTATTTTCTCTCTTTTTTTGAAAAAAAAGAGGAAAAAAAAAGGTTTTGACAAGCTGGCAGCGGATTTCAAGTTTCCTGCTTGGGAATAAATCGAGGCAAGTGTTTCTTAGCATGCCATATTTCCAGTTAATAAAATGTGTGCCGTCTGTATGAGTCCTAAAGATTCATCACCACCGGAGAGCCCCTGATTTCAGTTTTCAGTGTCGGGCCGGGGGCACCTGCAGTGCGTGCCGCTCGCTGGGGAGCTGCTGGGGACCGGAGGAAGCCTTTGACAGGGCCGGGTGGGATCCTCACAGGCTCCGTGAGCCGAGTCCTCCGGGTCGGTTCACAGGCGCGAGGGATGGGCCGGGTTTGCTTGGAAGTTCAAGCTCAATGAACTGAGACTTTGGAGAACAATTCCTCCGGCTGCCGCCGCCGTCCTGGGAAGCCCTCTGAAGCTCTCCTTCCGAAGAAACCCCCCACCCTCTCCCCTGCTTCCCTCCCTTAATACGTTCACAAGTTTTCCTGACAAAAGAGCAATTACAAGCTGACGGAGACAACTCACAAAGAGAGTGGGGATGACCCCTAGGAGAGGTTTACACGACTCAACACATGGCCAGTCACCGACAAAGCCAGCCCCGATCACATTTGATCACAGAAGAGCCTCCCGGACTGGCATGCTTGACCAAAAACTGGCTGGGTGACTCATTTGTCTGGCGGCTCTGTGATTCATGAGCCTCCAGGAGGAAGGGAGGAGGGAGGCGAATGCTTTTCAGCTCTGAAGTCAAATGTGAGAGAAACACATTCCCCAAAAAGCAGACGCTCGACTGTGTCCAATTGGTGCATGAATACCCACACAAAGCCAGGGCAGGAGTCCTGGTGTGACGCACGGCGAGGCTCCCGAGGCGAGCCACGCCGCGGGCTGCACCTTTCCCAAGTCCGTGGTTTGGAAGATCTCGAGTGTATAAACAGGAATAGTGCCTTACGTCTTATCCTTGTGTGCTCCATCCGTTCTGGCTCTGGGATTTCCCCAGGAACGTCCCACTCGGGGGTGTGCTTTGGAGCTGATATCGAGGGCTTTGACCTAATATTCGGGTCAAAAACCTCAAATGACTTTGACCAGCTAGAATTTAAGCTTCAGATCTGCACTAATAATTTTTGCTCCTTCTCTTATCTTTGAAGCGAGTGTACCCCATCCCTGGAGGTGTTCACAGCAGGTAGGATGAACCCTCCACTGGAGGCACCTCTCTCGGTGTCCTGTGGAAGAGCCTCACCAGCTGGCTTGACTAATTGCCTGGCTCTCAGGTGGTCCGGGAGGACCTTCGCCTCCGCGCGGTGTCCACCCGCAGGGAGCTCGGGGCAGCTGCGGCAGGCTCACTGAAACGCTTGTGCTTCCCACCGCCATACCTCTCCGAGTTGGCCATTGCAAGGGATTATGTTACTTATTGCTTCAGATGTACGGGTCAAAATGCTAAATTATTTAGCAGCTGTTGCCAGATGGATTTTTAAAACAATTAACGAGGGCTAAAAATAGGCAGCTTGCCCTCTCTCTTGGATTTTGCCAAAAAACGTCTGTTTGCTGTTGCTTGCCAGCAGTTTGTGCCTCGTGCTCCCTGCGGCTGTCGGGGCCTTTCGTGCTGTCTGGGCCTCGGGGTGTGCTTCTCCCTCAGCGAGTGTCGGCTGCGTGCCTCAGGGCACAGCTGTCCTGGGCAGGGGGTTGAAACGCCCTGGTGTTATTTTTTTGCATTACTGGTGGTGTTATTGCGATTCTGGGCGATAGGCATGCTGTATCACCCGCCTGGATTTCACCGTCGCGCACTCACACTGGGGTGATGACGGCAGGAGCCATTCTGGCATCAAAGGGCCTTGGGGACTTAGCTCTCTGGGAGCACCAAAACAGCTTTGAAGGACCCAGTTTTCAGCTGTTCCTTTCCGTGGTGCGGCAGGCGGGAGGACAGCGCCTGGGATGGGGAGGCCTGCGGCCGGAGGCTGCGCTGAGGTCTCCAGCTGACACAAGGCCGCCCGCAGCCATCAGGGTCACCCACATCGGCCTGCCTCAGTGCGGGAAGGGGAAGGTGTCCGGAGGACGTTGTCGCTCACGCCCCTGTGATAGACTCTGAAACTAAAATCAGCTGCAAGCTTGAAGGCTGTGAATTAAGTAAATGAACTGGGGTCAAAATAAATCCAAGCTGCTGTGCAGTTTGTTGGTGAGGCCCTTCCCTCTAAGGGGTTTCGCTGTTTGCTTCAGCCAGCAAGCCGGATCATCTGGACATTTTGGGACGTGTTGTTCAATGCTTCCTGAAGCTCACAGCCCCGCGTTGTCAAGGCAAGAGCATCCTCCGGCCACGTTTCAGGGCTCCACCGTCAGAGCCTGGCTCACAGGCGAGACTTTGGCCACCGAACATTTGTTTATCTCTGTGGCACAGGATGTGCTTTGTCCGGAGTCAAAGGGAGCATTTGTTTCTTTTTTGAGTTTGCGATCACCCATAAAAACAGGTACTTTGCATTTAGCCGCAGGTTTATGAGCCTCCGCTGCCAGCCTAGCTCTCATGCTTCGCTTGGTGGGACTTGCAGCCCTCAGCCAACTCGGGGGAATAGTGCAGATGATGGAGCACATTTAACTGAGTTTCTGTTTCTAAAAAATGTTACACTAGGCAAAGGATTTGGACCTGAATGAAAGTGGTGGATCTAATTTTAGACAGTACCTATGAATGAAACTTGAAACGAGCTGTTCAGGAAATGCCTTCCTCTGCACCAGTGCCAGGGAGAATATGTGATTTAATGCTAAATTAGCCAGTGCCTATGAACAGGTTACTGCGAGAATATTTTTTCCTACTTCCAACTAAATTATTTTTTAAAAAGAAGTCTTAATTTCTACATATACGTCCACGTCCTTTTGCAAAAGCTGCAGATCTTTCACCTCCAGGGAGTGCCTGCTTCAGTGCCATATGTTACCTTTTGATGCATGTTTGTCACTGTGGTCCCATGCTGCAGAGCTGTTTGCTTCGATCCGGTGTCTGGGGATGGCCAGAAGTGAATGGCACATACGAGAGGATTTTGAGCAAACTGAAAGCCTATCCCAGGGCTCTTGCCCAGACAAGCAGCCACGTTGGCTTTCAAGAGCCCAGATCTCTTTCAGTTATGCTTTGTTATATATTGTCCGAACGTTCCTCTTTTCATAACAACAGAAGAGAATATTGCCCCTCCAGATACCAAGCAGGCATCCTGTCCCTGTCTCTCACGCCTTTTATCGCACAGCTTTTCACACCCGTAATTTGGGACCCTGGACACCTAAGGGTTTAGCTGAGAGATAAATCAGCAAAATAGCTCTGTACCTTCCTGCGCAGTCTTTGCAGACAAGCACCAAGTTATAGTCCCCTTTCTAAAAAATTGGGCTATGCACAGCAATAGGAAGAAGTAATTGCTAACAACAGGGTATCAGGAGGTCTATACCACACCACTGTATCAGAGAATAATTTGCAGGTATTGTAAGCCAACTGCTCCTATCTAACCCTTAAGATTCTCAGCCATCAGCAGTGGAAGCTTTAATTAGTAAAACACAGAAACATTTTGTAATGCTTTTTTGTTCTTTATCTGAATAGTCTGTGTCTTGCTGTTCTGGTCTGGGGCTGTTGATCTCTCGTGGTTCAATGATGTGAACTTTGGTTGGCAGATGGTTCGCATGGGATAAACTTTGCTTACGAAAGGTTAGATTCATACTTAAAGAAGTCTCAGCTGAAATGTTCATAACCTATAATATAGCAGATAAGAGACACTTTTATTTAATGAAAAGATAACAGGGTGCCTCTGAACTTCATTACCCTCTGTGGAAACTACCTGAGTAATCTATTTGAACTAATTCTGGTAGGATCTCTTTGATTTCCAAGGGCTCCAGGACAGGCAGCCCAGATTGGAGAGGGAAAATGGGAGGTGAGTGGGAATGTAGAGTTTCGGGTTGGCCTTCAAAAGAGGTATCTTGTGCCTCATATCTCATGAGAGCATGAAAGTCGCAGGCAGGAGACATCAAAACTCTTGTTGATTGACTGCTATACAATCACAGGTCTCTCCCAGTGACTGACGGACTGACTGGCTTCAGTTTTGGCTCTCTGTTTTCATACTGTCTGGCTGAAGCAAGCCAGCAGTGCTGTGCAGGGAGCTCGCTGGTTTCTGCAATACTCCCGGGATGATGCTCCAAGCTCATCATGCGCTGGGTGCACACCCCAACCTGAGACAGGTACTGACTGCCGTCACACCTGGCCTCCCTGGGATGCTCTCACCCAGGCTTTGCTGCCTGAAAGTATTCCTGCTAACCAAGGGTAGCCTGGGGATGTTCGTGAATACCTAAAAAGCACTTGTCTCTGCCTACTTTTGCTCTTCCTGAGCCATAGCTGCAGTCACTTTGCAGGTCGGGCAGGGCTGGCTGTCAAGGGCGCCCGCTCAGGGCCGCTGGTGGGGGCTGACGCTGCAGCTGGGAGAGGCTCCGGAGGGGAATCGCAGCCACCCTCTGCTCTGCCGTTGTGATGGACATGGCCGTGCCAGGGCTTCAGGTTGATGTTCAACTAGAGGAATGTTTTCAGCTGTGGTGACAGTCCTGGATACTTCTGTCTCTGGAGGTGGGACAGAGTCAAAACCGAGGACTGGTGGAGAAGGGAAGAATGGCATGGGTCAGGTCTCTGAGCTGAGTCAGTATGAATTCCATGAAGCTGTGTTGATTTATACCGCGAGAGGATCTAATGCACTCAGGGATCATCAAATGAAAAGTGCAATATAAAAAATGTGTGTGATGATGGTGATTACATTTCCAAAGGGCTCTGTTTGTCCGCTTGTGCCCTTTTTGTTTTCCAGCATCCTTTCGGCTTTGTATCTCATCCCTCAGTCATGATCTATTTTATATCTCAGTAAATCTTTATAGCAAAGCTATAATACCACCTGATTACAGTACAGATAGGAAAGAGAGAGATCAGATACATTGCTTGTATTTATAGGTAGTAAATGCCTGCCTGTCCTGTATTTGTGGTTGATTTATTGCTCTGAGCCTTTTCTGAACATACATATGGAAAGCTGCGTCGCCAGCACAATTCAGGCCTGCTTACAAAGGTGATGGGATTCTTACAAGTATCCCGAAAGACTTTTCCCTCAGTTTGCAAGGAATATATGGTGACCCAGAGAACTGACTGAGTGGGAAGGAGTGAACCTGCCTGGCTAAGTAAAACTTCAACCTTGAATCTGTGTCAGCTGCATGAAAAGAACTCGGGCAGTTTCTGAGGTTATGAAATGCATAGATATTTGCACAAAACCTTGGTCCTTCCAAAGGCACAGGAGGTTATTGATTAATGTCAGTGGAGTGAAGATTCCACTTGGGTTCTTTCCCCTTTTCCTGTCCAGGCCAGCCCCATATTGCAAAAGCCCTTTCTTGTCGAAACACCTAATCCTGCGAGTGGTTAAGCAGCTCTTGGGAAGAGTTGACCTTGTTTCACTCCCAAATGAAAAAAAAGGCAGTTGAAAGTATTCAGCCCTTTATAGCTCTTAGCAAATTTATCAGACTGGACCCAGTTGCTTCACTGAAGGCATTTCAAATGCCGAGACTTAAACTGGGATTTCCAAAAGACGTTTGGAGAGGCATGTAGCAGTAATGTCTGGACTCGATGGGAGTGACGTACATCCCTTGAGTTCCTTTTAGAACCTTATCTCTGCACTTTTCTGTTGTTAAGTAAAAACAAACTGTAGATGTTGGGATTTGCTTATAACTGCTGGCTATCTATAAAATCCACAACTGCCATGAGCCATTACTTCTCCATCCCTTCCATAATAAAATTCCGGGAAGTAACACCTTTTAACAACAAGCAAACCTGCCTTAATAAGACAAAAGTCTTGTGCTAGAAGTCCAACTTTCCACTGGCAGCACTTCTGGTTAATACTGGAAATTCTAAATATCTGATTAAACATTTCTGGAATTTCTGGGAACACTTGAGATGCTGCATGGGCTAGTTCTTCATAAAGTTCTCAACAAAATAGCTTCTGTTGGGGCTTAAAGAAGCCCCTCCAAATAATCCATCTGCCTAATTTCCTAATGTGGTTCCTTACATTTCCTAAGCTGGCTCCTTAAATGACTTATGTTCTCCTTTGCAAAATGCATAGACACAAATAAACCGCATATATGAGGAAGGAATGTTCCTCCATCCCACAAAACAAATTAAATAACATTGATCCAAAATCACCCCTGGGGTAACTCCTGTGAATTCAGACGAAACGCATGAATTGAGTTTATTAAAGCAGCATTTCTGATACGGATTGGAAATAGCAGTCGAATGAGGTTTTGCAATAGTAAAACGATTGTTTATTAGTGATGAGTGAATCACAAAACGTCTGGCATATATGTTGATCTTAGAAAAAGAACTGAAAAAGTTTGAAACCCGATCAGGTCTCTCTGAATCCGTATGTCAGCAAAACTGCCTGGAAGTAAGTCTGAGTCAGGGTTCTCGTTCAGACATACTTCTGAAATGTCCAGATTTATAAGGTTGGATATAGTCATATCTCAGCAAGTGCTAAGAAATTAGGGATGGTGAATTGAACTGGTAAATAAACAAGAACAAACTCATTCCTAAATTTTATCTGATTGTGATCTTTTGGAGATAGTCGCACAAATCCCTCAACCATGCCAAAGCTGCAGAAAGGAACATAAAAGCAGGGGAAACAGAATTAGTTCCCAATTCAGACTTAATAAATAAACAATGCAAGTCATTTCCAAACTTTTGTTTTGTTTTCTTCTTAAACACTCTGTCAAACCACAAGTAGCTTTTCAAATGTCTCTGTATAGAAATCAGCTTTGGGGTTGGAGTAGCATGATTTCATTTAGATTTTGTAGAAAATTTGGGGGATAGATACTCTCATCACGTGCTGGGCCGCAGTATTTCTCCTGAGGAGCATGAAGCCAGAGATCCTCCTGATACGATCCTTGACCAGACAGCGCTCTCACAGCTCTGACCTCTGAATTTCAGCTTCTCAATTGACCTTAACATTGAAGGACTTGCAGATGCACCTCTGTACACGCAGCTCTCCTCCCGCCTGGCCCTGCTCTGCCAGGGAAGCACAGGCGGGAGAGGGCCAGTTACTGCGCGGTTGGATCCTGGAGAGAGAGGGCCGGTTACTTAGAGGCTGCTACATCCCTTCGGCAGGGAATTGAGGGGAGAGAGTCCCTTTCCCTTCAAGCACCCAAGTGACCGCTCTTTGCAGACGCCGTTGAATCCATAGGGCCCGTTGCTGGAACAGCAAACAGCTCATGGGTCCCCCCCTGCCCACTTCACACGGGGACGCGGGGTGGGCTGAGCCTCTGACTTGCAGTGTTGTCCCCTCACCACCCCGCTGGCAGCAGCAGGTTTGTAGGGTGGCTTACACATGTAATCAAAACAAAAATATTGCACTATCTGGCAAGTCATCAGTTCCAGCAACTGAGAGCTATGTCCAGCGTAGCTATATCCCATTACAAAAATAAATCTTTGGGATACCCCACAATGACCTGCAGTAATAATCCTGCGTACAACTAGGCCTCAGCTTAATTCCTATAGGGATCAGTTTTACAGCAGCATGGGAGAACAGACTACTTGATTTACAGAAGTTGGTTTTCATCTCTGTCATCTGTGATTCTGTGGTTCAAGAGCAGCTGTGGGTCAGTGTCCCCACGTACAGTCAGATCCATCTTTGTGCTGCTTTCAGCAAGTTCCTGAAAGGATCTTTATTTCAAGTTTTTTAAGGTTATGAAATCTTTAAATGTTCGCTCACCTTTATTCAGTATTTCCTTCAGCAGACACCCATGTGGTCGCTGTGGTACTTGCAGAAGCGTTTTGTTGAGAAGAACCTCATCCAACCTTGCAATGGAAGCAGGAGGGAGAGAGAAGCCCTCAATAGATGGGTGCTGCGTGTGCTGCCGGTGTACAGAAGGGATGGCTCAGTGATGAAGGCCTTCACTGAAGCATCAGAGGACCTGTCGTGTGTCTTTTTGCTGCCACATGTACCCTGTGAAACCTAAATCAAGTATGCTGCCATTTTACATGTCTCCTCTTTGTACCTCCCAAGGATGCTGTAAGGGAAATGCAGGGAAGAGGGTTTTGGGTATGGTTGGATGTTGGGTGATTCTGGCCCTTACTCCTCAAGACGGCTGTAGGAGAAGCTGCGAGTCTGATGGGTGTAACTGAAGGCTGTGCAGTGGCCGCTCTAACACGCTCCTTTAAGGGGGGAATTTTCAGGGGACCCCCAGCTCTCAGAAGTGCTGCTTTGAACTTAAAACCAAATTTCTCTTAGATACATTAAGGAGTACTTTTCTAAAGATTCCAGGTACTTAATTAGAGATCTTGGACAAACAATAACATTAAGGAAAAATGTCTAAATTACAACTTCCAGTTGCATTTCAACAGCATGCAGCACTCTGCATATCCTATCCTGACAGCCTATGGTTGGTGTCACAGAGCATCGTTACTCCTCCGAGCTGGTCTGGGGTCATCAGCCCAGACACACTGGGTCCTCTGAGATCAGCACTCACCAGATATTTCTATAGTCTTGTCCAAGACCTGGCATAATAAACTGCATGGATTATTATTATTTTCATGTTTAGGTAAAACAGAGCCTCACCCTTCCAGTCTGGAGCAACCTTCTCCTCGCTGGAAAGGTGTTAGCAGGTTGTGTTTGTGCTCTGGCCATGAGACGATCTTACCTGGCCATACAGAGAGACATGTGTGTTCCTAGAGCTAAGCAAGGACAGCTAGTAATCTTCTGGAATAAGTGTTTTATTACCTCAATGAAATACTAGTCTTTTGACTCAAAGTCATTCTGAGCCTCAGGGACGTTTTGAGCCTCAGGAAGAAAAGTGCATATCTAAAGAAATATGTCTCCTAGAACAGTGATTTCCAGCAATGGGAACAGGAGGGCAAAGTTTCGCACTGAGTCACAGCCCGGAGAGCTGTACGATCACCCTGGTGGGTTTTTCAGTGGATGAAATCAAGAGAGAAATTCAGGTTAACAAGGGAATATATAGCTAAGCAGAGTTTTCTTTTTTCAGATGCGTCTTTCTCCAGAACCAGGAATTATGTTTATGTATTTACATTGTAGGAAATAAATCTATTCTTTACTTCTATCTTCATTTAGCCTGAAAGGAAGTCAAGCTCAAGTAATTCCACTGCCAGTCTGTAAAGCAGGAGTGGCAGATCCCTCCTGGTGTGCCTTCACCAGAATACCAAATTTAAGGTACTCAGGAGGCAAAAAGGGGCTTCTCTAACGAGCTGTGTGAGTCAGTTTGCAGGCTGGAGTCTTGGTCTTCCCGTGACAGGCATTAGTCAGAGTGTTCCTGGCATGTGGCAGGACAGTGGAGAGAGCGCCTGGACCTCGAGGGTCTCCTGCGAGTTCGATGGCTCCCGCGATCCCTTCTCGAGGCGGCTGCAGTTCAGCGGCGTGCAAAACGATCCCTCTGCAGAGGTCACGGAGCAGTTTTCGTCTGCCGAGCAGGAGCTGGGGTCTGGTGGGCTGAAAAGCGCTCCGCAAACATCCGTTATTATTCTTGATTAGAGAAACTATATATAGATCCTTTTAGGATCGACAGAGTTTCGTTACCAGGCGGACAACAGAAAGTACAAATTTATCAAAATTAAATGGAAGTCAAGAGAACATACTGTCTAAGGCAACAAGGCGGTTCAGACAGCTCTGCAGCAGCCTAAACACATGACAGACTCAAGCAGCTCCCACCGCTGCCAACACAACTGCTCGCAGGGTCTGCCAAGAAGCCAGATGCTGCTGCTGGAAAAAATATCTTCCAGAGTTTGGCATCAGGATCCTGTGATTACCATCCAAATGGGAGGAGATGGAGTGGTAGAATGTGAGTTTAGTATTTAGCACCCCAGAACTGTGCAGCAGCCTTTGAAGGCAGAGGAAAAAAGTTCAAGCAAAATATTTTTGCTAAAAATACATTCGGAGAAATGAACTTTTTTTTAAATAGCAGAAAACCAAACTATTATTAAAACAACGCAAAATATTTTATGTCCGTATCAGTTAAATGAGTAAAACCAAAGAGGATTGTGGGTTCTTTACTTGAGTAAATTTTGTTAAGGAATAGTTTTATAAAGGTCAGAGCATGAGCTCTTTGTCTCTCGTGTTGTTGCTAACGGAAAGTTCCACTGCAGATAGCATCACAGCGACTCCCCTACCCAAGACAAATAGAGATGGGTCGGAGCATTCCCGTGTAAGCTTGGGAAGGGTTGAATTTAGATCCAAAGTCTGCAGCTAGCCCTTCTCTCATTGACAAACAGAGGCCAAATCCCTACATCCAAACTGACCCAGGGTCTGGGGGAAAGCTGAGCCCCAAACCACCAGAGCCTGGTTCCAAATCTTGCAGCTTAAACCCATGTTGGAAGGTAAAGCAAGAGAGGGATGGGCCATTTCTTAAAGAGTTTTGAGGCTGTTCCTGAACTTCCTCCTCCTCCTCCTTTCTAACAACTGTGGCCGATAACTTTCATAATCTGTGACTATAAAAGGATTTGGAGTCCCTTCTGTTAGGCGAGATCGCTCACCAGCTTGCCCGCCTTGCTGAGGCTCCCCGGTGGACACGGTGGTTACGAGCGCTCAGGCGAGGCGACGTCTGCTCCCCTGGCTGGCTGCGCTCACCTCTCGTCTCCAGTCTTGCATTTCTATACGTGTGCTGGTCCTGCTCCATGACTGGGAATCCTATTATTACCGTAATAGTAGTAATAATAATAATAACAACCCAAGTGGGAACGCAGAAACTTACATCTGGAAAGTTAAGATGCGAAGACTGTTTTGTTTTACTTGTATTTTTGGTTGCTTATTTTTATGACAGATCTGTATTTCAACAAATGTTATCTCCGTGCCTGTTATAACACATCAGAAAAGAGTAAACAAAGCCATGAATCATCATCTCCCATACTCTGCTTTCTGGGCATGTCAGATCGTTTTGGAGGGGAGGTGGGCAGAGAAGCAGAAAGCATCTGTTCCCTCACTCGGGAGCTGCCCCAGGGATGCTGCCGATCAGCGCCTTTTCCTTGGGGGAGGTTTGTAAAAGGGAGGAGGACCCCATGGCAAACCCATGTGTGTCCTGGAGGGCTCAGGCTAGGTCATTCCTGGCCAGTGCCATGCCTCTTCTGGGCACGGCCCGAGTCCCAGCTGGCCTGGCTGGTGATGGTTGTCTCCTTGAAGGCCACAAAGATCCCAGGTAACTGCTTACCTAGTGTGATTTTCCGGTAGCTTTTGACACAGCTGACCACGTGAGCTGATAAATTCAACTGTTAATTGTACAGCCACCAGATGAGATAATCCAAAAATGCCCCGCTTATCCTTTAAGGTAATTAATGACTCACCCACCTGTGGCTGATGTTTCAGTCCTCACCAGATCCTGTTTGGACATCACTGTTTCATAAGGCTGTTTGACTTGGGAAGCGGGGAAGTGAGGGTGTTTTCAGGTGAAATGATAGCGGGATGCTGACACGCAGCTGTGGTGTCCCGTAGTCCATCCTGGAGACCAGGACAGGTCTGCTTCCCCAGCCCTCCGCCAGGCCAGGAGCTTTGGTGGGAATGAGCTCTGAGAGTTTGATCAATGTAAGATGGTGGAGGTCATGGCTTTTAAAAAACTAGAGAATGCGGGTGGCATCTTCTCTCACAGACTCCCCTGCACTTGCCTGCACACGCTGTAGTTCGGGTATGGTGTTGGCCATGGCGGTGCTGACAGCCCCAGGTGGACGGGGTATCTGGACGTGCCTTTTCACTTCACACAGGAAAGAAATTTTATCCGGTCCAATTAATAGATAGGATTTTTTTTTCCCTGACACGCAGCATTGCAAACTATAATTTATTATCTGTCTCTGCATTATCACTTTTCTAGATTTCCCCTGTCATTCGACTGCGTGTGTTCGGAGGCACGCGTGCCCTCCCAGGCTCAGGCTCGGGCTCAGGTTTCTAGCTTTAACTCCTGCCTTCCGTAAACGTTGTTTCAGTATCATCAGTAGTAGCTCTGTTTCTTCTATTTCAGAATTTGTTCTTCAGATCATCTTTAAGTCCTTGATGGTGATGTTATTCAATTGATCAGCCTAACAAAGGCTCCTGGAGCTCCCTACATTATGAAGCCTCTCCTCAATCATTAATTTTGATCTGGGGTTCGAGTAAAATGCTACGTAATGCTATTCTGGCATCCAATTTGTATACTAGCCACTGGAAATGTAATTTGGTTGTGTTTCACAGGGAAGGCTTAAACTGTTAGGATACCTTAAAGAAACGGCCAGGTTTTCTAATAATTTGAATAGGTTTCCAGTTGAACTTTGGGAAGGAAAAGATGGGGGAGTGAGCCTTTGCAAGGATTAACTGGCCACCTGCCTCTCGAAGGAGCACCCTCCATGGCGATGTCGGGAGGATGCTGTGCTCTCTATGCCTTTTCCAGCCGTGCAGGACATCTGGATACCGTATGTGAGACTTGCTGGTGGTGCCTGCAGGTGTTGAAGAATCTTAGCTGTAAATGTACTTGTCTGCAGTCTCTTGCATTAAGAGGCAAGATGTCTCTTGAAATAACTTCTGAAATTAAGATGCTGTAAGATTTGGGTAGTTTAAGTGTTAGCATATTCTGGCCACTTTGAAGAGGTGCCATAGCCAAACTCTTTCCTGGTTGGTGTTTTAACATCAGTCCATGGATGCTGAGTGTCTTAGAGACCTCAGTTTGGGGCTGCCTTTGCACACTCGCGTCTTCATGCGTTAACTTCTAGCAGACACGATGAATCTGTGGACACGGTTGAGTTACTGTGAGATTAACTTAGGAGTTAACCATCAGCGTCTCAGCTACTCCTCAGTCTTTGCCCATGCTTGCTTTTCCCCTGGAGTAAAAGTACATGAGCTTTTGTTCTTAGAGTGACAGACAGCTATAAGGTGCTGTAAATTGAATTTACACAATGGTGTAAATCGTGTTTATCTCACTGTAACTTCTCTATGTACCCACACCCCTTGCAAGATTTCATACCTGGATGGATCCACCAGGCTATACAGGGGACATGAAGGGAAAAGCTGTGTATGATTCATGATACAGGACTTTCATCCTCAGAGTTGGCTGATTTAACCTCTTCCCATCAGTTTACTTGGAGCAACTAGCCTATTGCACAATAAGCCAAGCCAGCACTAGTTTCAGAACACGTGAGATCTAGGATACTTTGAATCAGGAACCACAGGTTTAAATCACGTATCTCAACTTCAGACAACGTGCAGCAAGTCACAGTTTGTCCTTCTGCACAGAAAGGTAACATAACACATATCTGAAAAAATGTGCAAAAAACAAACCAAGCAACAGTTATAGCTAAACCTAGACGCTCCCTTTGCCAGCTGAGGAAGATGCCTTTTCTGGGGAGCACTGCTGAGATGTTGGATGGCTGCCTGTCTCATCGGCTGGGGGGAGGAAGGGGCCTCTGTCGAGGGGGTGGCCAGTCCCCTCCAGAGCCTTAACTGCGTGCAGCTTTCTCTCTCTCCTCCAAAGATGGCTTGGGGACGATGCCCCCCGTACGTCTGTGCTAGCCTTTGAAAACCTACGTGGTCTCATTTCTAACTCTTGAGTTAAGCAATTTAATTCGTACTAGAATAACCCATTGCCACTCCTTGCAACCATGTTTTATTATATATTACATTACAGACAAGAACTGATTCAGGAACTGTTGGTTATCTCCTTGTGTTAGTATGTTGGTATTTGGTTGTATAAGGAAATACCTGAAGCTCGCCTTCCTGGTGTGATCTATTTCTCATATTTTTGTCTGAGGAAAATACCTTTATTTTATCTGTATCTGGAACTGACTTCGTTTGGTTTCTGCATATCATACAGAGACACAACTTGCTTGGACTGCGAAACATAAGCCTTTAAAGTACACATACCAAGCACTTCAGTGTCCTCCTTTCCTGGGAAGCACAACTCCACTCATTAGGTGCAAGTCACCTAGACTGAAAAGCCGCTGGTCATTCCCTCAGGTCATCAGCTTCGCTCCGGCAGCTCCAATTACCTTAGCAGAGTAGTATCACCCATAACAACCCAAGGAAATCAGGAAGTCACCCAACAAGGAAAGTAATTACAGCTTCTTTCAGTACTGAAAAAGCAACCTGTTCTTTTATGACCCATCAAAACCATGTGTTTGCCTTTAGTGGTTAAAATAAAGGGTGTGCAATTTGGGAATAATCCAGCTATGAAGTTTCCTTAGTAATTGGCAAGTCCTGAAAGGTTTTCACTTCGGCAATTTAAAGGTGGTGAGCACGAGATTAATTTAATTTTCTTTTAGATTAGCCTTTAAGGGACACTACAAAACCAAAGAATGACATTTTCAAATGGTGAGCCCACATTTCACCCATTTGACATAAAGATTATTTTGTTAACTACCTTGAAATTTCACTTGTGATGTGATTTGGTCATGCTGTAAGCCAGAACGTCAGTCACTGTAGCTGTATCAGACATTCAGAATTCGAAAAATATTTACCACTTTCAGAAAAAGGTCTAGCATGTTACTCAACCCTAATAGTAGTATTATCAGTTTACGCAACTCGCTCTTGTTTTTCAGTCTTCATTTCAACACACCCATTCATTTGATTCAGATTCAACTGATTCTAGGCGAAAAAGTATTTGTTTCTACTAAGTCTACACGCATTTTTGTAAAGCACTTTTCAAATGCTCAGGGTACGGGCACATGTCATTGGCTTAACAGAGGGAGCTTCTGTAAATCTGAGCGTGAACCATCTATTCTTTTTTGAAATAAAAAGTCTGATCGCATATGGTACTTAGCGCTGTGCTTAGGCTGAGCATATGACTAATCTGGCCGAAATCAGTGGGATGACTCAAAATGCTTAAAATGATGTGCATCCCTGGCCCGGGGCCAAGATACAGGACGTTTAATGCTGGGGGAACGTTTTTCGTCTAAATTACAGTTCATTCACTCTTTTCTCTGGAAGACTTTTTAAAAAGAAGAATAACAAATATATTAGAATATTGTTCCTGACCTTTCGTAGGGAGAGCGTCTAAAGATTACATCTCAACTTTAACTTAAAAATTCAAAAATTAGATCATCATGTTACATTGCCCTGCATTTATTCAAGATTTGTGTGTCAAATTTTCAATGTCCTTTATATCATACAATTTACGTGACAAAGGTGGCCTGTTTTTTCTGTTAATTAACTATCTCCAAATCTCTGCCTGTTTCTCAGGTGTGTTTGTTGCTGATGAAGCGAATGGCCCTATCTCCAGCAGGCTGTGACCAAGCACTGAACCGTGGAGACGTGATCCCAAGATGAGGCAGTTGGTGTTCCTGAGAATGCACTAAAACCTAAGTAAGTGCCTCCGTGCTTAGTCCTCGGTGAGGACTAGATCTGTGCCTTCCCAACAAATCATCCTTCGGTTTCCAGTATGCCAAGACCTCCCTACTGCTGGAAAATTTGCAGTATGTTATGTATTTTTCAGTTGCTGCTAGAATGTTTTGAGTTTTGTCCTCTAGCAAAGGCACAAAGGTCTTCCTGAACTAAGAGCAAGGGCAGCATCTGCTCAGAGCAGCAATACTGGCTGCTAGTGAAAATTTAGAGAGAAAAGGAAAATGATAGCACCCTTCATTGCCGAGCTGTTTCCAAGGGCTCTGCAATCCTCTCTGCTCCCCACACGCTCCTCTCTGCCGGGGTTTTCCCAGACCCGCTGTATGTTCACTGATTCATCCTCTCCATTGCCGAGACACCTAAACGTTTCCAAAGGAAGGCAAGAAACCAGGTCAGCAGAGTGGAAGTAACCAAGGAAAAAAACACATATTCTTGTATTGGGAGAAAAGTAAGAAAAAAAAAGAATACAGTAAAGTGGGATTTTTAAAAGAAAGAAAAAAAAAAAAGAAAACATCCACAGAGTGGATTTGAAAACCAGCGTCTGACAGCTGTAGTATATTTAGTGTCTCACATCCCAACGGCTCAATGAGAAAAGCAAAGCTAATGGTACAGGCTCTGAAAATCCCACACCCGAGCTATTTTGGGTTTACTCAACAAAGCTACTAAAATATTGCTGCGCTCTATTTACGTTTGTCCATTAAACTACTGGGGAGCAGTCTAACTTGAGACACAAGCTAAGGTGCCAAGGAAAAGATGTCAAAATATTCTCTGGTAGAAAGCAAGTGGGTGTCCTTCTGTTGTGTGCTTGTCCCTCAACAGCCTGAATGGAGGCCACCACTCCAGCCCTGCATCCTTAAGCTGCTCTGCAGGACTTTCAAGGGAATATCTGCAGTTCTGCATAGACTGACCTGACCAGCAGAAACCTACTGAACTGATGAGGGAGAATTTCCTTTTTGTTGCCTCCCATTAGCTCATACCTTTGACCCTTTCCCTGTTCCTTTCCAGATTTTGTTTTTCAAAGTAGCTGCCCGCACAGCTTGTGGTGTGTGGCTCACACGCTCACAGCGGTGGGTTCCTGATCTCAAAATGTGGACATTTCAGGCCAAAAACGTTTCAAACCTAACTCCACAGGCTTTTATTGGCTCCTTCAGGACCGTGTTACAGCCTGCACCAAGTACCCACGAACACAGCTAGCTGATCCTGCCACCAGCATCCCATCTAACCCGGGCGATCACAGCCATGGCAAACGAACTGCACGCAGATTGATTTCACTCTCATTTTTGCAGCTCAAGCCAAGTGGGAATGTAAACCGCACTGACCAAGGAAAGTTGGGGAAATTGCCAGTGAATGCAGAAAAAAGAAAAGGAAGGAAGATGTGGAAAGCAGGAGGTAGGAAAATGAACGCTGTTTATTTAACACTGAACGTGTTGATTTGGGTCAGGCCTTGCAAAGCGGTCAAATGTCTACGGAAGTGAACTTCCTTTTGGTAGAGAATAAGACCTCGGATCTGGTCTCTGGGTGGGGATTAGCTGAATTAATTGTTTGGCAGAGACACCAGGTGGGTACAAAAGTTGAAACTCACCTATCAGTGCCATTTTGGGGGGTTGGTTCAACCCACTGTAAGGTATGGTGCTGGTGAGGAAATGGTGATTCATGTCTAGGTTCAGATGTGGAAGGAAAATCCAAACATCCGAAATGCCTTTCCCCCAAATTTTAAGAGTGTTCAGACCCAAGGGCTGGTTTTGACTCTATGAAGGTAAACTTAGTCCTCTAGAGGGCATGGTTACACTGATTATATATTTAATAATTAACTAGTATTACCTTGGCTATCTGTTCACTTTTACCGGTGTAAACCAGGAGTCAATGAACTGACACAAATAGAGTTTCATTGTCTTTAAACCTTGTTGTAAGGTTTTCCACCTAATCTCTCTTCTTGAGGCAGCTGATCCTGTATGGGCCAGAAGGTTTGGGTTTGATCGTTGGGGAAGCTTTCCAAGAGGTAGCTGTAATTCTTTCCTTGCTACCAAAATCCAGTGTGAAAATCGGTGGATCTATTTTTCACGTGTATTTATGCTCCTGCTTTGGTTAATCCCAGCATCCCTTGGTAGCAGCCTCGGCTGGGTCACCTGAATAGTAGCACAGTATGGGGTTAGTGTCCATCCTTCTCAGAAAGCATGGCAGCTCCAGACACTAGATGGCAATTATTCATGTTTGGGTAGTCTGGTGGTTGAACTCATTCAGCCAGATTTCAAAGTTAACAAAATTGTGCAGATGTAAATGTGGCCACCATCTGTCTTACTGCATGAGTTTCCCTGGTGTGCAAACAGAGCAGAGGTTTGAATCCAGGACCTTGTAATGCAAAGGAAGATGCTGCACTAGCCGATCCAAAAATCCACCTCCTCCACTGAGGCAGCACAAGCTGTGCAAAGCCCTTTTAATCTGGAAGTCATGTCTTTGTAGAGCTTACACAAGGTTCACTTGTCTGTAATGCAAACACCTGCATTTTATTCAGTTTTACAATATTTAAATCCCCTTATAAAATAAACGGCTACTTGCTGGAACGTTACCCATGCTGTATGTCCAAGATCTGATGAATTTAAAAGCTATTTTCTAAGATGCATTGGAGAAAGAGAAGGACTGGAAACAGCCATTAGCTAGTGTTACGAATAGAAAAGTATCAGGCTATTTTTTGTGGCTTCCTTCAGCTTCTGAGTACATTCCACACACATAACGTTAAGATTTCTTTCTTGGGTCATTCATAGTGCCAAACCAACACCTAGGAACTGAGAAGCACGTTGATCTGCACTAATTTGTTACGTCACTGAGCTGTGCCGCACAGTATCCCTTTACTTCTCTTCTTTAGTTACCCTTGGAAGTCATCCTCAGCCATCGCATCCTCCTTGTCCTGGACCATGAGGATTATGGTCGTACATTTTCTCAATTTGCTCACACAAAAAAAAAAAAAAAGAAAAAATATCCATGTCACCTTTTTTGAGTTCTTTCTCATGGCTGGGGAAGTGATGTTCTCAACTGGTTTAAAAGATACGTACGGGCCTGTGGGTGAACCAGATTCCTTGGGCTGAATCTATGCTTCCCATTTCAACATGGAGCTTACAAGGGCTGGGCTGCCCTTCCCTTGGGCTGACCCTGCTCACAAACATTGGCCAAAGCCAATGTGATTTCGTGCCTCACACAACTTTGTCGTTAGTGGGTTTGCAGGAAGAATACAGTCTCGAAGAGAGTCTAGTCCCAGAAATTTGATGCTGACCTGATGATCTGACCTTTCTCTGAAAATGTATTATGTTATGAGTGATATCGTAGCTCTCTCTTTTACTGCCAAAAAGTCATATGCTCTAGGCCAGGTTTGTGAAACAGCTAAAATAGCAATTGCTCCCGAAGAATTCAAGCTGGATTTTTATGCACAAGAAAACACCTCTTCATAGCTTAGTTTCTAATAAAGATTAGAATTTACTGGATGCATCCAGTGAAACTTTCATTCTCTCCTTTAGGGTGAGAGCCAGGCAAAACTCTCCTTCAAAACAGAACAAATGATGTAATTTTCTATTCTCCCTTTTGTCTTCATTTTCAGCTAATACTTGGATTTAATAGCAGCAAGGATTTCCTGTGAGAACTAAGCTAGTGCAGATCTTCAGTTGATTTCTTTGTGCTCAGCCTGCTCGTCTCTCCGTATCCACTTGCTGTGTCTGATCTTACTTGAGCAGTTTTGGGGGCAGATGTGTTCTGTGTTTAAATCAGTAGGTCCCTGGCCTTAGGCACCTCAACTCTATGACAATGCTAATGTTACCATTGGTATTCAAAATAACAATAGAAAGTAGTTACGCAAAGCAAATTCTGAGGCTGCCGTTACATGGCCAGAGGTACTCCGATTAGCTCATTTACAGCTGATCCAGATACTTCGGCATTATGCTGTAGTCTGCGGTGTAGACATCCCTTGACACGGCTGTGGGCTGGACGTACTTGCGTAATTTTTTTGCAGCATACATGAAAATGCAGCATGAAGGCCATTGGAGAGGAAGGAGGGGGTTGGAACAGGGTCCTGTTGGCTTCAACGCTGGACATGCCGTCTCAGATCATTGTTACTGCAACCATTTCATTCTAATTCATCCGTATCAACCGTTTTTAGGTCTTTTCAGCGTTTCACTCTTGCCATCATGCTGAAGAAGGCTTTGGCCATGCTTCATTATGCTTGGCTGATGTCAGGGAAGGAGTGAGTGACACTGTTATGCAAGTCTATCTCTCCACCACAATGCAGACAGCCAAGCACTGTTGGCCCCAATGGATATTGCTCAGCAGATCTTTGTCAGGCTTGTTCAAACAAGATGTGTTACCATTGACCTACCAGCTAAAAGTTCATGCCTCTGACTCCAGGATACTTCTTGTCTTGGTGTCATTTGTTCATTGAAATAATTAGTTACTGTAAGATTATCACATTAAGAGGGATTTTTGTTTGTTTGTTTTAAGAAGAATGGCATTCTTCATGCTATCAGATGCTGGGTAGGTAGTTTATTCTTTTGCTTTCTATTCCAGTGTGGGTTTGGGTTCATGAAAATGAGAGAATCTAAGCCTTGAACAGAGCCAACTGCTTTACAAACCTCCCCAAGCCTTTGCCAATTTAATTCATTGCTGGCTAATGCAGCTCAGGCTTCTTTTAAGTGAAAGGTGCCAATCACACAGAATTATACAGTGGTTTTGAACAAAGCCAACTCACCTGTTTGCTGGAGACTTGAATCAGACCACCAAATGCATTTTCACTTACGTCTAGAAATGAGCCAAACCCACAGAGTCCAGATCCAAACCTGGCTTCAGGCTCTCACAGTCTGATTCTGATGGACTCTATGGCTTCTTTACTTAAAACGCTATGAGGAGATCGAAGGGTAGCTTCAGATCAGACCTCTGAGGCATGACGGAACATCCAGTCCTGGTTCAGAGCCACCACAGAGTATGGCGTAACCAACTTTTCACTCTCTAGGCAAACGAATTTACAGATCTTGTTCTGATCTACTTTTGATGACTTCTGGGCTTTTACTTTTCACTTCCTCAGTTCCCAGATCCATACAAGATCCTAGATCAATTCAAGCATCGCACATCAAAGCTGATGGTGGTCCATCTTATTTTCACAATGCTTTCTTTACACATAGAGCAGCATGCATTTTGGATCTGACATCTGAAATAGCTTGGGTTTTTCATATTTCTTGACTGAATTCAGGGGAGCTGGCTGTGCTGGGACTGCGAGGAGGAAGGTTAAATTTCATCAAGCTTTTTTTCAAAGAAAATTTAAGAGCTAGCATTTGCTATGGGGGCTGATAAGCAGGCCCGTGCATCTCATTTGCACCTTCTGGATCTCAGGTTCAAATCTAACAGAATGAACAAAACTCTTCATCTTTCCAAGACGGAGGCACTACATACTGTCCAGTCTACTGCATTAAATTATTTCATGGGACATCTTGAGAGTCAAGGTCCTGTCATCTTTGTAGAAATACCATAAGAGAACATAGAGCATTTCACAAGGGGGTTTGTCTTAAAGTCTGCAGTCTAAACATTTCTGTGATCAGAAAGTATTGGCAACCAGACACCTAGCATAACGTTGAGGGGTGGTAACCATCCTGTAAAAAATTAATTTCTGAGGTGGAGTGCGACTTCATCAAGCCCAGCAGCTCTGCAGAGGGGTGTGCGTGGAGGTTCCCTGGGAAGGGAGGTCAGGCATGTAGCTATAGGTCTGTGGAACCGTAGCATTTCCAAGTTGAAATTGTTATTACTATGTTTTCAAATTTCCTTTCAAGTTCCTAATTATCAACAGCCAAACCAAACTAGCTCGAAGCCCTAAGTCTCTCTGTCCATCCACAGCCTTACAGCACTGCCAAGCGATATTCTGTTACACTACTTAGTACAAATTATTTTCTATCCCTTCAATGTATTTCTAGTTTTAAATAATACTTTTTCTTTTGATTCTGTTTTTGCTTCTTTCTCCTTCAGTGACTTTACCTCTGTGGAGTCCCTTGCCATCACAGATCAAGGGCTAATTTTTTCAGGTCAGTTTCTGGGAATTTAGGTAAATAAGCGGGTATTCCCATAAATCATGTATTTTCAGAGGTCAGTGAAAGTGCATATATTTCCATTGCCTCTGGAGAGATTTTTTAGCCTTAGCTTCTTGATAAATCAATTAAATTTCCTTTTGCTGACAAAAGTGAGAATAGCACTGTTTGCCGACTCACTGCATGCACATTTTGCCTGGGACTTTGAGAATGTGGCTGCCTTAATTGCATTCCCCAAAGAGTCCATCCTGAATACCTTGACTTGAGCAAGTTCCCACTGATCTCAGCAGCAGCTCGAGCTGTGGAAAGAAAGCAACAGCAAACACCAGCATGAAGGAGGTTAGCAGACATGGGGCGCACTCAGTGCAGCAGCAGGAGGTGTGGGTCCCAGGATAGGTGCTTCCCTGCTGCTCCAGTTCCCCGGTGCTTCCATAGGCAGACGCGTGCCCAGCCTCCTTCAGCCCTAACACATGCACGTGGGCACCACTCCCCTCTCAGCCTCTCCCCGCCTAGAAACACGGCTGACTTTCGTGAGAGGAGAAACTATTTTTGCATGAAATGGAAAGGACCCGAGTGCAGGATAAGGACAGAGAGCGTGAAGCAAGGCGTGCTGTCTCCAAAATGAGCAAAAAAAATACAGATGTAGAAACAGGTGTTCAGGATATGTCTTTCCCACCTTACATCCCTGTCCAAGCTAATCCACATTTGAGGACACAAAATACTGTAAGCATTCCTCCTTCTCCCAATACAACTGCATTCATTCTTCCATCCCGCAGCTTTCAGCACCAGGCATATTCCATCCACACAGAGCATAGCTTGCATACCTCCTCGACCACAAACACACATCCTACTCATAGTCTTCCATGCTTGCAAGTGCAGAGCGAGTGGAGAATATTATACTTCACTCCGATATTGGCTGTTGCTCCAAGGTATGTGTGTTAAGCAGGAGATCCTCTTCATCTTTGCATGTTCTTCTCGGTTGCAGAAGTCCAGACTGCTGCTTCTTCTGTAAAAATAATCTGTGAAATCAAGGGAGAAACTGTGATTAGACACTTGTTTCAGTTACATAAAAATGAGTGTCACCTTCAGGTGCAAAACACCTGTCTGATCACATGTAGATCTAGCCCACAAGCGGCTGTACTCACTGAATTAAGAGGTCTTCTGAGACAAAAGGCGAGTCACAGTGTTTGCTGTAGACCGTCTGATATGTTTGGGCTCCTAATCCTGGTTGGAGTGATTTGCATGAACAATTCAAACTGCTGAACAACTCAAGCTATAATAGTAGGGCATGACTATGATTTGGTTTTTTTGCTCGGTTCCTGGCAGACAGACACTCGGGTGTGTATTGCAGCATAAATACGTATGGTTACTCCTATGTGGTCTCAAGATATTGCAAAGTAGCTATCAAAAGGACGTGCCAGGTAAAGAATTGTGACCTTCACAGTGTTGAGAGAGGCAGAAGGCTCACTAGAGCCCTGAGAACATCCCTTTCTTATCATGGTATCATTAGTATCTGTACTAAAATCTCCAGGAAGAGGCTTTGTGGTGGCTAATGCCTCTTCTAATACCTCTGCACTGCAATGGCAGCATTGCCTTTGACCTTCAAAATGTCCAAGGCTCTTCTTGCTTACTTGCTCCTAGCTGCAGCACTAGTAGGACTTTGCGGCATTTATGGCTATAGTGTATCCCAGAAAACCCATCTGTGGGCCCAGGCCCCACGGGATTGCTGTCTGCCAGTTGTGTCAGGACTTTTTGCTTGTTTATAGGATGCAGCATTCACTGTCAGCCACTTTCAGTTCCTACCTAATCAAGCAAATGAGGAGGAGGGCCGACGTTTTACCTGTTGCCTCGGGCCTTTTTGTGTCTCTGCCCATCCATGTAGCCTTTCTTTAGCTCACATCTAAGGATCTGCATAGGTGTCAGATTATTTCAAGTAACATTGCTGATGTAATGATGAGATGAAAAATAAATTCAGGAAATGGAGATTTAAAGGTTACAAACTAATGGAAAGTCAGGAAATCAGAAAATTGCACTCATGGTACAAAGCCTTAAATGTCTGCAAGTCTGGAACTCTCCCCAAATTCAGCCCTGAGTCCCCTGATTCTGCACTGAGAGGTGAGAGATTTGTACTTTACTGGGCGGGATAGTGAAGAAAATTATGTTTCTATTCTGAGTCCTATTTCTGCAATTCTCTATGATATAACAGAAGGCCCTTGACACAGGGATGGGACAGTTCTGCTGCAGTCCAACACCTCCATCACGCTCCCTCTCCAAGAGGCTCATCTGCAGCTCTCACTTCAGTCTTCACCGGGTCTGAGGGGGTACAAAGTAAAAAGGAGGAAAAAGAATTAACTTGATGTCTGTGGAAATACCACTCTTGAGTTTGCCCCAGCTGCCAGGTGTGGAAGTGGCTGGCAGTGGCAAAAGGGCTGCAAGTTTTGGACTTCAGCAGGTTTTTAATTCTCATTGACTGATATTTTGCGGGAAGCTCTGAAGTGGTTCACACGTCGTCCAAACCTCCTCGCCCGTTCTCTTGGCATCCAGCACAGCTGCCGAGGGGTCTAAAGCTGGGCTGGAAATCTGCAGCCAGGGAGTCTCACCATTAATTCTACCATTTCACCCTGCAGATCTGACCTCTTTAAGAGTGATTTGATGTTTCTTTAAGCAACACCCCATCTCTATGAAGAAATGCCAACAGAGGAGAAGTTTCAAGCTTGCTATTTTTATTTAAGCTGTTGGAACAGTATGGACGTAATGTAAGTAACTGGACCAGCCAACAGGGTGTCTGTCAGTCAGTGACTCAGTCTTCAGATCAGACAGATGCAAGCCCATATAAACAGGTTCAGCCCAAAAGTCATGATAATAAATAATTTATTTTCGTACATTTCAAAACACCAGATACAGTAAAGTGAGTGTTTTCTTTGGAAGCAGGCATTACTGGTCGGCTTCCCGCACCATCAATAACATGTTCTGAATGAGTGGAGGGAGACTCCGACCACCATTCTGCCAGAGCCTACTTGGTTCTTGGTTGAAGGCTGCTGAGTCTTAGGAAATCACTCTGAAATAAACTAATGCACTGTTTCAAAGTACATGGCATCGTCAGGTTTGCACTCCGTCACTCGGAGCACTAGAGAGATTGAGTCAGCCAGGTGGGCATCAGGAGAAAGCTGACTTTTAAGGTGGTTTTTTCATCATTGTGGGATTGCTGAGTCACGCACAGCAAATGGAGAACGTCTCAGGACACGTAAAGATGATTTTAGGTCATGTGAGCTGCCGCGTAAAACTGGGAAAAGAAATAAGTGGCCAAACACTCAGATGAGATGCTGAAACATGGAAGCTTGACAGGAAATACTCTTGTGGACCTTGTCCTTCATCCAGAGTCCTCTGTTGGATCCAGGTGCCACTCTCCTTGCAAAGGAGATGAGGGAGACTAACCAGGGGTCACCCAAAAATACTATTGCCTGCAGTTTGGAAGCATGGTGCTTTGAGATCTTTTCTGTGCTATCAGAAGATACCTAGAGGTACCTAAACAGATCACAGAGTGATATCAAAGAAAACCTCTTCCGCAGGACTACTTTGGGCAGATCCGTAGTGCAAGCCCTCTCTTCCCTGGGATCCTGCTCTCTAACCCAGCGTGGAAGGTGCAGGCTGCGGAGTTCAGGGCTTGGGACTGCCTTGAGGAATGTGTCAGAAGGGAATTCCTTGAGCAAAGATGAGACTCTTGTGCCCAGTCATCTCATAAAACAGGGCTGTGCAGGATGGGAACACTGAAATACTCAAGATGAGGAGGACAGCAGCTTGCCTCCAAGGAGCCCATGGGAGCTCCAAGAGCAGTCAGTTATGCTGCAGAGCCAAACGGGCTGAGAAGAGCCTGGCCGAATCTACAGACGCATGAGTTTGATGTGAATGGAGCAGACTGATCTGTGATGTTTTAGGGTTCTTATCAGGTGGTCATGGAGTATTTGAGATCCCCAGTGATCTGACTCAAATGTTTTAATGTCCTACTTGTTTGTAGTCTCACTGCCTGCACGCTAGGTAAAATCCAATATAGGAGAAAAATATACGCACAAAAATGCAGATAAGGTTTCCAAATATTTCAAATGCTCTGTGTAAGTTGTATTTAGAACAGAATTTATCAGTGAGCTGGATATGATCTTGCTAGGAGAAAGGAAGACTAAAGCATGCAGTGTCACAAGCAGCATATTCCAAGATCAGTGGTCTCTCAGTCTTCTTACCCACGCACCTAACTTAGAGGATAAACAGTATGAACTATCATGCAAATCTTTAGCCAAGATCTCTGTTTAGTGTCGTTATTTACAAAGACCAACAAACAGATATTCTTTTTAATATCCTCTAGCTATGCATGTATTGTATTTGCCTGATCAAGGACAAAATACAAACTGCTTTTCTCACTCAGCTCCCAGGGTAACTTGGCAGATGTCTGCTGCATCTTTGGATGTAAATCTGGGGTTACGCATGCCCTTATTTGCAGCAGCCCTGTTCACATATTTGCATTTATAAATTGAGACATTGATCTGTCTCCATTTACAGATCAAATGCTGTAAGTTTACTATTAAGAAGTGAAAAGCTTTTTGTAGCTGCTAACTGCAAGCTCAGAGTGGGCTCTGCAAGTCAAAGCTGCTCATGTGTTTATTAGTAGTAGTAATAAAGGTCCATCATGTTGATAAGCATAGAGATGACTTGTCTTCCCTGTATAGCCTACAATTATTTGTGAAAGTAACCTTATAGAGCTGATGGGTAAGAAGGAGCGCTTTTTAATAGTCATCACTCCCTTGGGTACAACTACACTTCCAACACCTGCAATGGCCAGTGAGCACCTCTGCCAACTAAAACACCTCTCTTCGGAAGAATAACTAATACTTTAGAATAACTATTAGAATAACTAATGCTTCTTTGAAAAGTGGAGGATTAGGTTCATGTGTCCTAGAATAAAGCGCCCAAAACGGTTTTGTCTGAGGCTTTTGGAAGAGGTGGAAGGGAAGAGAGTGTGGGGCAGATTGCTTTCACTTAAGGTCCTTCATCAACAGGACGGGAGCGCACTTGCAGGTTGGGGCACTGAAGAATAAAGAGCAAAGCAGGTACAATCACTGACAAATACTCTTACAAGCCAGGCTCTCAGGCTGGAGGCTCCAAGCTATCAAATACTTTGTCAGTCTCAGCAAGCTGGTAAATAAAGAAGAGATTCTTCCACATAAATCTTGGGAGCTGATCCTCACAAAGAGTGCTTTCAGCCCGAGCTCCTACTTCAATACTCTATGGCTGGGGGAGAGCACAGTGAGTCTTATTTACGCATCCAGCAGCAGTTTATGACAGGCACCATCTCATCTCAAGGGTCTGACATATACATGCATCGTTGTCCAATTTGCAAATTCTTGCATCTAAAAGTTTAATAAGCTCTTCATTTGATTTCTTAATGTTTTTCACAGAAAGTGAACGTTTTTCCTGGCAGAGCAGGGACTGTGAGCTCTTTTATCTGCACCCCATAAAGGGCTGGGATGTCTCTTTGAGCTTGGCCAATAATTTGAAAGTAATCCAGATTTTGTTTTTCCTGCAGGTTTAAATGAAAAGTGAATGTTTTAAGTGGAGGAGTAAGAGGTACACTGAATTTGGAAATATGACCACAGCAGCAGCAGAGCTGTGGAAAAATTCAAGGAGTTATTAAAAACTTCAAAACTCAATTGTTTAGAAATTAGACACATAGCTTAAAAATGACGTTTTGGCAAAGCTGGGTGAGTTACCCTTCCCATCGTATATTACATTAAACCTCTGCCGTATGTCCAGTCGTAGCTGGCCAGGAGTGTCCCCAGGAGTGTCCTCTGGTTGCCTCAAAACCCACTGAATGACCACAGCACAGCATTTCCAGCCATTGCTCATCAGCACTTGAAGAAGACTTGGTTCTTGATTCTAAATTACTGGAAGCAAAGGTGAACAACTGCCATTTACATCGTCTGGGAGTTGGTCTGAGTCCTTGGAAAGGGAGGCCACTGAAGGAGATCTTTCTCTCCCATGATACTGCAAGTATCCTAAGCTAAGCAGCTTTGAGTTTCTTGAGGCTGAGTTGCTTCTCTCACGCTGGAGGAACAGAAGAACATCTGGTCTTAGCTACTGTTTTTCAACTGGATCATCTTGTGCCTCACTAAAATGAATGAGAAACACATGCAAGCTATATTTTCAAAAAGTTGTATTTCATTGATGCAACTAAAGTAGTGATTTTCACATGCAATTAGATACACAGATGTAGACAAGCAACAATTTACACACACACTACATTTCCAACGAGGCCCTACGTACATTCCCATATGCTTTACACATGTGAAATACGCACATGGTGAGGAGGCATGGGAAAGTATTCACATGTGCAATTCTATCTTCCCACAGCAATGCCTGGGAATTAGAAAGGACTAACTTAGACAATATTTTGGATGTAAAATCTGATGACACTTTCAATTCTGTTCTGCAGGCCCCACTATAAATAATGCTAATTATTAATTATGATCTGCCTACAACAGCACTTCAGCAGGCACTTTGCAGATAGGCCCCAGACTAGGAGCTCAAGTCACCCTCGTGTTACTCTGTTTTTGAGAAGCGTTTTGGAATAGACATCAGTGTCCAAAGCCCTTTAGAAACAGGCTGTACGCAGACGTCTCCGAGACATTGATGAAGTGTGAAAAACCGAAGAGCAACATAGTACAACCAAACCAAAACGTTCAGGAGGTACAGGTCAAGATCATATAAAATGTAAGATTTTGTTTTATTGTCTTTTTTAACGATATCACATCTTGAGTCCTTTTCGAAAAATTATGGGAATGCTTTCTTTACTAAAAAGGTAAAAACCAAAGTACTGTTTTCCGAAAAGCACTACTTGCTAGGAAGCAGAGTGAGGCTTTGGGAGAAGGCGAGTGGCTGGGGACTTGGCTTGGCCCTTAGCAGTGCGTGCTCTCCTGCAAGGCCCCTCCTGGGCTACGTGTAGGCTCCCTGAGTCTTAGGTGTCCAGGTGACAGGATGGGAATATTAGCCTTTCCCGCCTTCAGCGTGTGTGAAGATGAAGGCAGGGTGTGGTGGGGTAGAGATCGTGTAGTGGTTGATAATGTGATAACAGAAGGCATTGATGGGAGAATGCACTCCTAAGAAACTGCTTTTTGTCTTTTTATTATTCAATGCAAATAATTTGCTCTTTCAAACACAAATTAGCCTGGGATCTGATCTGGGACAGATCTGTAGGAACCACTGAAAAAATTTTGAACCCTAATGACATTAAAATTTGGTTTGTTTTGTTTTTTTTTTTTTCTGAAGAGCACAACGTATGCTGATCATGAATGCCTAGCTACCATGGAGCCAGTACAGTGAACTTGCTCGTTCTACCGTGAGTCTTCAGTATGGAGTGGGATGGCTTGTGGCTCACTGTGATGATACCGTGCTGTGTCTTGACCTGTGTAGAGGTCTACAGCAGCTGTGACTCTCCAGTGGTTGTTAAAATGTGCTGTTAGGACACAAACGCATGCACGGCATCAGCCATGCAGGGAGAGAGCAGCGAGGACCTTGGAGGGTAGGACTGTAGACAGCAATAAGAGCTAATGGTCATCTTCTCAAAGGTGGGAGAAAGAAGCAGCGTGGGATGGCCTGGAGAGGGCCCTTGGACAAGAGCCAGCAAAAAGCCATAGGAGAGGTCAGGGATGAGTGAGGGCAGGCTTCTGGGGGAGAGGGGTGGGTGGGCAGGGGCTGGGGGACAAGGGTGTGAGGGCAGTGGCAGCTAGGCTGGGGGATGGAGGGTCATGAGTCACAGCCATGGGAGTTTCCAGCAGCTGAATGCTTAGATGTGTAAGTCCTTACACCTGAAATTACCTGCTCGAATCCTGGCTGAGAGCTTGCAACAGACTTCTGCTCATTTTTCAAAACAGATCATTTATGTGACCCCCTCAGTCCTTGTTTCTGTTAACAGGCCAAACAAGTTCTAAGTGCCAACATACTGAAGAAGTGGAAAAGTTAGTTTATAGAAGGGAAAAAAGGGGAAGGAAAAGAAAAACAAAACCCAAGTTATTTCCACAATGTTTGCATTCCCATGTCTTAACCACAGTATTCCCAGCACATGGATTTTTATGGTGCATCTGAAAACCAACCACAATGCAAAAGAAACTTCAAAGTTTTTAAGGAAAGCAAAGCTGAGAGGGAGACATGGAGAGGGAAGTCGGGCAGCAAGGAGCAGAGTACGGGAGCAGTGCCGGGCTTTGCTGCCTGCCTGGCACCCCGCTCTCCTGCACTCCCAGCCAGGACCTCGCTCTGCAGGTGACCCAGAAAGGCAGCACGCATTAAGGATGGGGAGATCCGTAGAACACAGTTATTTCAGGGTTTTTAGTTCCCTTTTAGCAGGTTGAAATAGCAGGGCATGACCAAAATATGTGAAAGTGCAGCTCCTTTGGCCCTCTAGTTAAACCAAAGCAAGTCCTGGTGCTGTGGATGTTACAGAGGTGGGGAGAGGTGGAGGGCAGGGGCTGGAAGGTGTCCTGGGCTGTACCTGGTGCTGGGTCGTAGCTGGAGAGAGGTGAACAGAGGCACCTGTGGTATTCGGTAGGATGTGCAAGCGCAGCACATTGATGGTGCGTTTTACTGGACTATGTATGTGTAAGAGGCTGAAGGAATTAGTGCATTTAGTTGCTGCAAACCTGTATAGCTAAAAACAGCAAAGGTTGCAACAGCACCACATACTAATCACCCACACAAAATTCTTCGTTATTAATAGCATATATCCATTGCACAGCCTGGTTTATCTGCAATAAATAAATTGCATTATGGCATTATGACTTGGTCATAATCCACTGCATATCCAGTCACTCCAGAGACTGGATTTAAACATTACCTCAGCTGCTAGATTATGATCTGATCTATTACACTGCAAGACCTGAAGTCACATTTCTGCTAGTGAGAAAAATCACTACTACCCTTGCCGGATGGACTGCCCTGGGGTTGCAGTGTGCAGCAGCGCACGCCAGCATCAGGCTGCTTAGGTGAGAGGCAAGGAATTGTGAGAGTGGTCTCTGCAGCGATTCCTTCCTTGAATAATACCAATACTGTCCGTAAATACCTGGTATCCCACGTTCAAAGAGTCTGGCGCCAAGAAAATGGGTCGGGATTAGGCAACATGATACTAATTAGCGGATACCTGCAAAAGATGTAGCCTGTTTGGCTCCTTGCAGGCTGAACTCCTGGCTGGCTGTGGGTAAATTCAGAAAAGTGTCCACAGCAGCACTGAACCAGGCTGGTCTGCCCAGGAGCTACTCATCTAGCTCAGTGTTGTGCCAAAAGGTGCAATGAAGTATTTTCTAAGCAACTCCTATTTGTATTCAGGAGTCGAGACATTCTGGGAAAGTTTCCCAAATTAAATGGAAAACTAATTCCTTTAAGCCACCTAAGCATGACTGACATGACAAATGGTGAGGTGGCTACCTGGAGCCATCGCTGCCTGTCCTCTCTGCTCGGTGTGCTCAGCTCAGCAGCTCTTCTTTGTAAAATGACTGGGGTTATTGTGTGCCTCGCAAACCTCTGCCTGAGCCACGGACCAGAGAGAGACTCTCAGCTGGCTGGAAACAGCCTAATTTTATCAAAACCAGTCAAGAGGTAGCAGGGTGCATCAGCTGTGAGTCTGGGCCGCTGTGTTCTGTGGAGTTTTTCTGTGGCTTTTTTTATTGCGTTACACAGGTTTTCACGTCGGGACTCCAATGCCTCTCCCTCGTGGTTTTGGATCTAACAGCATGCATTGCTGCAGGGAGCAGAGCATCAACGCGAGCGCTCTGCACCATAGTCTAACACAGAATCAATATGATTTTTGTTACATTACTGTCAGCCTCGCTTCTGTAAAGACTACAAATTTGCTGGGTGAGACATTGTATGCCTCCAGTGTAGGAGACAGTCGTTACTGAAAAGGCAGTCAAAACTATTATCCCAATTTAAGGGAAGAGAACAGAGCCCTAGAAATAACTGAGATTTTCAGGAAAGCATGGCTCCTACAGTTGGGGCTAGCTCAGATGTTCTCTGGGCATTGAATTAATGTAACCAGGCTTTCAGAAGAGCATTCTGAACCTCCCAGATTTGAATTTTTCTGGTGTAACCAGGGGGAATTTCACAGGTCCATCCCTTCCACCGGCATCGCTATGTCCCTATTAGCACTGACACTGCATTGCATCTGTAGGACATCTGGATGTCAGGTGGCCCACTGAAAGCTAGAGGGGGGCTTCGAGTGTATTTTGGGATCCGTAGTGTGACCAAGAGCCTGGCTTATACCTTTGCAGGGTAAATCGTCACTGCATGGATGCGTTGAACAGTACAGTGCACGCACCGCACAGCTAGTGCATCTCGGCTATTACAGACTCAAAGCCTATGTGCTAGACAGCAGATTTGCAGTTTGCGCTCACGTTTCCATCCCAGGCACGTGTGGCTAACTGCACACATGCTTCGGGAGCGCGCATCCCCATTCCCTCTGGGATTCCCTGTTAAGAAATACGGCACCTCTGACCTCCCATTTCACATCTCGTGGTGCTGCGAAGCAGCGTGGCTCTGCAGCTTCCCATTTGGGTCAGGGCGGTCCTGCCTCTGCCATTGCTCCTGCTGGGGAGCTGTGTTCGTAGATAGTCAGTGTGATAGCCAGTACCAGCTTATATATCCCCGCAGCCTGTTTTCCACCGCGGTGTCCTCTCCAGACACATGACGATAGCAACAGTCACTGCGCTAACGAAACATTGGCCCCAGCAACGCCCCAGGCAGATGCCAGGAGCCACTTCCCAGGCAGTGAGTCCATCCTGTGTGACCGAGCTCCTTTGCTCTCCGAGGGGTTTGTCAACACCTCAGTATTATTAAAATGTTGTTTTTAAAGTCAATTTCCTTTTCTTTTCTTTGTAGTTTATAGAGTGTTGCTGAAGACCTTCTCCCAGGCTAAAATGAGGATCAGTTCCAGGTTTGCAGTCATATCAACAGTAGGTTTGTGATTTATTTCTAAGGTGCCTGTGTAATTACCCGTACCCCCCCCACACCTCCCATTCACACTGAGTTTCCCTGTAGCTAATGAGTCTTCCCAGAGAGGAGAAGGAGGAGGACTGGTTGGTTCACTAAGCCCCCGTGTGAATGAATGAGCTTCTAAAACAAGTCCAGTCTCTGTAAAGACAGTGTGTCCCAAAAGCTGTCAGGCCTTATTGTAAATGTAAATGGCTCAGCTTTCTTAAACTGAATGTCTCTGCCAAGTTTTGCCAACAACATCATGTTGATGTTCTTTTCTTCCACTATTTCTGTTTTGGTCGAAGTGTTGATAGATTTGCTTTGCCATTGTAGCTTCTGTCATCTATACCCACATGTTGTCTACACAAGGCAGAGTTCGGCCAGTGATGCAGAGCTTACAGCCGAGCTTACAGCCCCAAAAGATACTCTTAAATATTTGGATATCTGAATCCAACGTGTGCTGATACTGGGAAATGTTTGGAGCGGTGGTTATGTTTCGAAATTATGAAATGCTGCCTTTGGTACCAAGTATCTTTGCCACGCAGTGATGGGATGAGCTTTGTCAACGTAAAAACAAGTTTGGATATCCTTACGGGATCACCCTTTTGCACCAGCTGCATGAATCTGGCGTATCTGTACGTTGCAGAGAGGTGATGCAAAGCAGTACTTGTCAGGGTACCTGGGGGATGTGAGGAACCATTTGGTAGCCCGTTAGAGCAGCCAGCTGGTCACCAGCCCCATTTGTACGGGATAGCCCAGCGTGGGGTTGGAAGCCGAATCTGGCAAGTGGACGGTGCCAGCTGCTGACCTGGGTGCCGGCCGGCGGCCAGCCCGCGTGCAGAGCGGCTCGGGACAGCCTTTGAACTCTGTCTGAAGCGAGCTGTGCGTTGGCCCCCAACATAAATGAGAGCAGCCTGGAGACTGTTATAAATTACAAGACTGCTCTAGCCCCAGAGGCAGGCACACATCTGGCCAGGCTCCCATCGGGGGAGCGGTGCTGGAGGTATTACTTTGGCTCTGTCTCACAGTTGGACTTCCCTTTACTGGGGTGATCTTCTCATGGCTGCTTATACCAGGGTTGGGCTACCAGAGCTGGCAAGTCATTTCCATCTTTGTTTTTCTGGAAATATTGATTCTGATGTAAAGTGCCTGACCTCTTGCCTGTGATCAGCCCACTGAGCAACCTGCCCTAGGTAGGACCACCCTTCTCTCCCCATCACCAGCAACTCTCTTCTGGATTCCTTGACAAGGACCTGCCCCAGCACTCTCTTTTTCTGCCTGGGGTGTGGATCAAAACCAGCAAAAACACATTCAGCTGAGCTCCAGGTGCAATCTGAGTTCAGACACCCTCTGCTGATGTTGTCCAACCTTTGTGCTGGATTGGCGGGCTGATCTCAGCGAAGAGGCTCAAAGCGGGTGGAGGTCACCCAGACGAGCATCCTTTTGCGGCCTTGCGCCCTGTCTTCACGGCTATGAGGAAGGATCAGGGCCCTTTGTGTTTAAACTATCTAGACCTGAGATACTGTTCTAGATCTGCTACTGTCTTTTCAGTTTAAAAGATTTTAAGCTTTTACATTTTTCCCTAATCACTTGGAAAGGAGTTTTGAAAAGGCAACCAGGGAAGGAAAAAAAAAAACAACCACCAGTGCAAACTAGTCGCGAGCCCTGGTAATGTCACTTTTTCCTGAAATGGGGCATAAAGAAAGCAGACAGCAGCTCTGGAATGTAATTCCACGTTCCTCGCACAATTTAGGTGGAGAAGGAAGAGCATGGGCCATTCTGACTGGCAAAGGGCAGTGCTTAGCAGCCGGGGTGCTCACCGTCACAGGTGAGCCATGAAGCCCCTGGCCAGAGCACTGGCTGTGCACAGCTCTGTTTTCCCCTGTGAATTAAGCAGTAACCAATCTTGATGTTGGCTTTCTGCTCAGGAGGAAAGTTCATCTTTTCATTTCGGTGCCCCCGAGTATCCTAAAACTCTTCAACTGGCAGAAAAATGACATGGAAAAAAATGGACAGAATTGGTTTTGCTGTATATTCAGATAAATTAGTATGATTTCAGATATATAAGCTAATGTATCTCCTTTTATAGGCATAATTCTTAACATCAGATACGAGTTTTGGAGGTTTAAATGTTTGGGATCTGGAAAAAAATGCCCCTCCTGATGGATTCCTGTCAATCTGGCAGCCGGGCTCACCTCCCACATCAGTCCCTCGTCCCAGATGTTCTAGAGATGCTGCTCTAGAAGCCTCCTGTCCCAAAAACCAGGGCATTTTCAAGAAAAGGAAGAGTGTTCAGTTTTTACCTTCTCGGCCTCATCAAGTGGGAAATACGATTGTTCACGCAAAGGCTGCGCCACTGCCCGCTGGGCTCCACTCTCTGCAGTGGGTTTTGGAAGACAGAAGATATTAATTATAACAACAAAACTTTTCTAGACATGCTTAAGTATTTGCAAGATCACCTTAAAAATATTATATTATTATTTTTATTAAAATAAATTATTATTATTCCTTATACAAAGGAAGCGTTTTCAGAGACAACACGTGCTCAGCAGACAATAATAATGATGAAGTAGTAGCACTGACAGAAGATACTAAAAATTTCAGAGTTTTGGGGAGACTTCCTAAAAAATCAGGTTTTCCAGATGAAAGCCTGCTTTTCTTCTGCCACTCCTCTGGGTGCCTGATAGGAGTTGGAAGTTGGGTACTAGATGCTCCCATTCCTCTTCAAAACACTACATGTTTTGGTAGTAAAATATCATCTCCCAATTCTCCTCACCATCTTCCAGTTTGGTTTTTTTTCTCCTAGAATTAAGGCTTTTAGATGAAAAGGAACATTTTGAAGAATTCAGACGGTTATCACAAAAGATTGAAAAATCGATTATGGAATATATCTATAACCCTTATTGCAGATGTCTGTGGGAGATAAATATCAGCTGTATGTTGCACCTGTGTTGCACTGGCCACCTTTCTAACGATCTCTTCCATTTATTTGATTTCATGTTTAGGGCTGAATGTAGCTCCCGGGAAATCTTGTACAATTCAGCTGACCTCAGCAGACCTGCCCAAGAGAGCGAAATTTGTCTGTTTGTATCTGCTGGGTGATGTTCTGGAGTCCCCCGGACAAAAGGTGCTACGGAGGTATGGAAAAATGTAATTCTTTCTAAGTGCTGGGGGTGCATGGGAGGGGGAGGAGGTCTGTGCATGGCTATGTCAGCCTGGGGAGTACAAAGTGGGTTCCCATATGGTCAGTTTTTAGGATTTCTCATGTTTCAAATCTGCATAAATGGCCCACTCAAGGAGGCCCAACTATTAAAAACAGCTGACAACGAAAAAGGGGGAGGTGAACGCCAAGCAAGCAGCAAGTAAACTATGTAACTGAGCTGACAGATGGCAAATTAATGTTGTCAAATAGAAAGAAGTACATAAAGCTAAGGAGCACTATGACCAGATTGCTTTCTTGCACATGAAGTCTTTAATCATATGGATATCCTTGCTATTTTTACTCTAATGAGATTGGGAAAGAAAAATAAGACTGAGGCATCAAATTAAAGATGAATTTGCTTTGAATCCACAAGAAATTGAAGCCCTTGCAGAAACAAGGAGAATTATTTGCCAGGCAAAATTAGTGTCACAGATGAACTTGTTTGTGCTTCTGAATTTTGACATGTTTATTTTATTGGTAATATTGCTGTAGCGAAAGAGCGTAATAGCTAGTGTAGGTAAGCAGTCAGAGGAAGTCGAGTGAAAACTGATGTTCGTGGAGCTTTTTGCCCTTAGGCAAAGGCAAAAAAACCCAACCCACCAAAACCCTTCCATCTACCCATTGGTAAAAGGAAAAAGAAGAAGAAAAAAAACATTTCTGTTGTAAGATACAACTTGATGAAATGCCAATGGGCCAAGTACATTAACATAAAATAACGATTTGCCCTTCGTGAGTTCTACACGGAGAATATGAATTTGCTTTGTTCCATATATTTCTTTAATGGTAAGTGTGAGGATGTCTTTTAATCAGGAGGTTAATGTGGGCTCTGACAACTATTAAGATATTCACACCTCTGATTAAAGGGAGAATCGGCCTGTATCTGAGCAAGGAGCTTGGTAAACAAATACATCAATCATGGGAAAATATCCCCCAGTATGTGTGTGGTCAGAGAAAGCCAGCCAAGGCAGTTAAAAGGAAGCAATTTTCCACAGTGCTTGGAGGTAGGTAATATAAAATAATCTAAAATTAAGTTTAATCGTGCCTTATCAGACCTTTCTAGGACTGTGAGCATTGTGGTTAATGTTTAACATATTACTTTTGCTATAAGCTTTCTCTGATGCCATTTCATTGATACTACAAGCCCATTTTATTTGGAAGTGACAGATGTGACAACTATGTCTGGAGGCCAGATTCGTAGCTGATACGACTCAGGGTAACTGCAGCAAGCTCTGATAGCTTGTGGACTAGATCCTCTGCTAATAAAAAATGGGTTTACTCAATGGAGCCAATGGAGCAATCCAATTTACGTGTAAGAGCCTGGCCCAGATATTGTGCTGTTGCTGTATAATGGCCAGATCCAAGTCCCAGAGTCAATGTATTGACTTAAGCTAGTAGCTGCTTCAAGCCCCTCCTAAGGACAGTAGTTCTTTTACTAGAAGGGGAAAGTAGTGCCTGCTGCTTGTGAAGAAGCACGTACCCTTCTCTTCTTGCCTGCATCAAGCAAGGAACAGCCTCTTAGGGGTTGGACCTGGATGAGAGATGGGCTTTTCAGCTCGTCGGTGGCCAAGGCTGTTTGCTATAACTAAAGAAGTCTGCTGTCCCCCAACCCGTGCACCCTGTGGTTTTACAAAATGGATTTCCGTTAGCAGAGTGTAAAGACCTCTCGTTGCTGCAAATGGCCATCACTGTATTTTTCTAAGTCTTATGGAAAGTGGACAGTCTGTTATTTCAGACTGTTCTGTAGTAGGCAAGTTGTCCTTTCATTAAACCAATGCCAGATAAATACAGAAGCACGAGAGGAAGGTGGTGTTCAGCCTCTGTGGTTTCAAACTGACCCAACTGCAAGTGGTCACCAGCGAAACCAGGGGACGGCGTTCAAAGCCGGTGGGTGACTCCAGAAACAGGGGTTCAGCTCTAGGCACGAGGTGCCGTAAATGAGGTACCTGGTGAGAGGAGGAGACAACAGTGATGGTGAGAAGAGAAGCTTGTCGCTCAGCACGAGCACAGCGTTAGCAGCTTTGCACACTTCATTCAGGACAGCGTCGAAGGTTTTTTTTTCTAAAGGGAACAGTTTGCCGGACTTTCACATACCAACAGATATTTTTTGTAGCGCATAGCCAGCAGCAGCAACAAGTCACAAAGCAAACCTTAACCTGTTCATCCCTTTGAACAGTATATTTTAGCAGAAACATTAAAAAATCGGAGGCTGATGTGGGAGGATCTGGTAAACCATCCTGACCCCATCACTACAATCAATACTAATGCTGGGAGAAAGTTGGTTTACTTCACTTTTGCACCAGTGGTGACATCTCAACCAATAACACCGGGATCTCAAAGGCTTTAGTAAATCAGGTCCTTCAAGAATGATGTATTAATTAAGATGATGCCATTCAGGATTAACAGATCTATATACAGAACTATATACAGTCCAGTAAGCCATGCTACTGGGCTAACTGCTAAAATCTCCGTCTGACCCTAACAAGGGTCATTTTAGTGGCCTGTGACCACTGGGACTTCTTAGGAACGTGGCTTCATTTTCCCCCAAGTGTCAAACTTCTTGTGTACCTCTTAAAGAGAATATTTTAATATGAGTAACCCCAAGGTTGGGCACGCTTTTCAGAACTGCTGCTATATATTATAAGTGTATAAGGCTTACTTCAGTATAATGCTGCAGATCTTTTTTCGTAATGTCTCAGCATTTAACTAAAGCTGAACAAAGTTTTGTAGGCAGAGATTTTTGTTTCCCATTTCAGAAAGAAATCTAGTTTGGAGCTAAGTGGGAACTCTGTTAATCAAAACATGCCATTTTAATACTGTCAAAAGAAATGCTCTTATGTACTGAGATGACATTTACATAATTTAATTTATAATCTTTAAAATCAAAAAACACCGTCCTGAAAAAAAAAGAAGTAAAGTTCACTGAAATACAAAATATCTGATCTTAATTTTGGTGAGAAAGTTGGAGAAAATACTATGGGGAAGGGACACAATCTGAAACATCGCTGTCTGCTTTGGCAGTTCTTTGGTGGACTGAAAAATGGGTTATTCGCAGAGCTCCCCTTTTTAACTAGCTGAGAGAATCTCTGTTGACTGTTTTTCAAACCTACCCTCATGGCTTTATGTTTAAATGCTGTTTCCCAGTTTTTCATCCAGGCCATCATATTTTCCAGGTCCCTTTGAATTCAGACACATCTGGACTTAAGCAAGCCTCCTTCATTTATTTTCACTCTGGACTTGCTGAGCCATGCCAGGGTTTTTGTGAGCGTGTGCATGATTTGCAGGCTCTGCTTCTGCGAGTGCCGAGAGTCCTCAGCATCCCCCCAAGGCTTGTGACTCCCCACAGCACTTGGGGATCGACTCCTGATCCTGTATCCCTGGGTTTCCATGAAAAAATCCTACCCTCAGCCTGGGAGCAGAGGCAGGCATGCTGAGAGAGGGGAGGACAGGACCGAGAGCCAGACCCCCAGCTCAGGCAAGCTCTCTCGTTAGGAGCAGAGTTAATGCAAGTGCTTCGTTTCAAGCATGTCCTAGTGCAGCTAACTCATTTTAGGCATGTGCTTAAGTAGTTTTGTGAATCAAGGCTTTAGGCTTCTCAGGACAGGACTGCTCTCCCTGCGATGCTGGGATCTAGCACAGTGGGAAATCGGGTTTTGTTCAGGCGTCAGAGGTTGCCCATGATCCAAGTGGCAATAAGCAATTTGCAAGCAGCAGAAGAATCAGTGTAGTCCGTCAGCTGTCCCCAAGGTGCATGGGTTTGTAAGTACGAAGGGCTGTAGGTAATCCTGTTTATCCCAAATGACGAGGCCTGGAGAAGGGCTCAGAGGGAGGTGGCGTGAAGGTCGAGCTCAAGGTCGCTCCTGCTTGACCCTGGCAGGGGATGGACCTGTGCCCGCCTGGCAGAGCGGCTTGCGCCTCCCTGCTGGTCGTGGCTTTGGGCTCAGCTCTTCCAGAGCTGCGCATATAAAAACGTCAGCTAATAAATAAAGCATATGCTATTTCTTTGGCAAAACGAAGAAAAGCTACAAAGAGAACACCTACAATAGATTTTTTTTTAACGTGGTTGGATGGGAGCTGAAGGTCTATCACGAAGACGCTTCTTTGGCTTTGATTTGACACTAGATTTCAGTCGATCCAATGGAATTTTAATGCTATGGCCAAATATAACATCAAATAATGAAAAACTTCAATGGTAAACATTAACACAAACAGGCATCGAGTATATTAAACATCTTCTAGAATGCAACAGGCCAAATCTGCAAATTGGGAACAGGTCCCTGAGCTGGCACACTATAAAAGCAGGCTTCAGTTTGCCATCTCCAGGACCTGTCGATGGAATACAGTGTATATCTGAGTTAGACTCCATTACGTGTTTAGATTAAACTCTGTGTAGCATTGATTCAGCTATTTATTTTGGCTACAAGGAGTCGGTGTTCAAACATGGGTGCCTAAATGGGATGTCCGTAGCCCAAATCTGCATTAAGGGGACTAAGTGCTTGTTTTGTAAGTCTGGCTACTGAGGCCAGCAGCTGAGCCCAAGCCTTGCAAAGCCAATGTGGAAAATGGAGCCAAATTTTTCAAAACTCGGGGCCTGCAGTGTGTGCTTGGGGTTTTTCAAAAGCGCAAAATGCCCTGCGGCTCCCACGGGGCGCAGGTGGGAGAGCTGACAGCCGGACCCCGAGCAGCGAGTCCCCCCTGGCCTCGGCGCCTTTCCTGCCCCGGGGTGGCTCAGCCCTCGGCAGCTGCCCCTGCAAGGGGTCCCGCCTGCTCCGGCTGCGCTTACCTGATGTGGTCACCCTCGATCTATAGACTAGAGACCGGCCAGATCACCGACTTGTTTAAAATTTGCCACACATAAACTCAAAAACTACCACATCTCAAGTTCTGTCTAGCTGAAATGCATTAATTTGTCTCTCTTTGACTGCCTAGGCTTTCAGTGATTGCTACCACGCATTAAGGTTGTAGTGATTGATGGCTAAAAAGCATCAGATGGGGGTTCGGCTGTCCTGTTTTGGGGGACACTGCATGGTTTTTGGTGACTGGGAGTCCGATGTTGGAGAAATGCACTGGATTGAGGAGTGGTGCTTCTGCTTTTCCCAGTAAGTAAATAATAAATAATATAATAAATATGCCCCGTGAATAAGACTCTGCCATTAAAATCATTTCTTAGCTATAGAACCAATTCATGCATGGACACCCCATAGCATGCAAAGGCACATACGTGTCGCCTGAGCATTATATCCTTCTGTAGGCAACTGGCCTATATCCCAAATGCCAGCTTCCAGCAGGGTTGTTTTCCCTGCTTTGATTTATAATTACTGATGGAGAGGAAAGGCCCCAGTTTTTTTTGTTCCTCGTTTAATAATTTAATTTGTATTCTGATCTTCAAATCCCAATAGCATCATGTGAAGTAGAGAAACTCGGCAGGGGAGGGGGGAGGAGGGATAGAGGAGGGAGCCAGGGCTTTCTATTTCCATATGGTGAGCCTCTCCTCCTCGCGATCACAGCTTGTCATCTGTCTTCTTTTAAACTTCAGATCCCCTGTAAAAATCTTCCCAGCAAAGAATGGGCCATAAATGTGACACAAAGACAGTCCAAGTGAAGAGATTACCATGGGGTAATCGTGAAGCATGATTTCATTAGAGGATTTCTTTACATGCAGACATGGATGCAAGAATAACGCAAGCCACAGGGACCATGTATTTCTGAAGCGGGGCACAGTGGCAGGAGTGTTATTAATATTCTGGGGAGATAAGCCTGTATATTCCCCTTTCATTTACTTGGCAGACAAAATGATACATGCCTTTCTCATAGTCTAAATGGTGGTCAGATTAAATGGTCGGATTAAATGACCACCTTGATGTACCTGGTTGTAAACCGGATAATCTTCGTGGCACGGCGGAGCTACCAGCCCCGCTGCATCACCCAGCCAGGGACCGCTCAGTGTTAATACCCCACCAGCAGAAGGAAGGAAATTGTTCTAGTTTAGAGACTTTCCGAAAAGTAACAATATTGTTGTCTCCTGATGTACAACTGTGGGAGAACAGAATAACACGTTGCACCTGGTTTTTCTGTGACCCAAATGCTGCTCACATGCAGTGCTTCTGAGCATCTTTCTTTTTCGAGTTACTTCATGTGAACTGTACTTAAAAAAGTAAAGTTAATAGTTTATAATCTAATTCAGTGTAATGCAAGCATCTCTGCAGTTGATTTTCATGCATGCCCCACGCAGTGGGTTGTTTGTTGCGGGTGCACGGGGGAGACAGCGTTTGCTACAGCTCATTTGTCGTGAAAACTCTGGACATCATCGAAACAGAACGATTTCTGCAGAAAGGCCTCGTTTTCCTCCTGTGGCTAAGCAGGGTCTGCTCTTGCAGAAGTGCTTTGCCTTGATGGTGGGGCAGTAGTGCTGTGGGCCAGGCCTGGTAGCGGGAGGGGAGTTGGGGAGCGGCGAGGGGGTGCATGGCCGGAGCCTCTCCTGGGGGGCGAGCAAAGCTGCCAGAGACCTTAGCAGCCATGCCACAAACACTGCCCGGGCGTCGCGCACATGGGGCTGGTCAGCCCCATTCCATTTCTGTAAGGAGGTAAATAGGTTAGCTGAAATGCCTGTGGGAGCTCCTGGCTTGGGTCAGGGCATGTTTCTGATTTTAGCTACGTGATTGGCTGCTGGAGGTCCCTGTGTATTGACACAGCCGGAACGTGACTTTGTGCCCCACAGAAGACTCCAGAGCAGAGCCATCACTTCTTTCTCTCCTTGTCCCATAGATGTGTTGCAGAGAAGACCCAGAAGACAGAAGCAAAAGGTGCAGCAGAGCTCTTCTGTGGTGCAGCCATGGCACCTGGCTCACAGCTCGGCGAGGACTCGGCCGGAGGTGGCTCGCTCCATCCAGGTCAGGTGGTGTGGGTAGAAGAGCTCCTGCTGGGAGCTATAGCCATGCAGCCCTCCACCCACCACTGCTCCTGCCCTCCCAGCCCTCCCCAGGACCGCACAGCCCCTTGCATTTAGCAGGTGCCTCTTTTTCCTTCCCTCCCACCTGCGCAGGCTCAGATGAAGACGTCAGGTCACCCCTCTGCAGTACCTGCTGCAGGCAAAGCCAGGTCCTCGCCCTCTTAGGAACTACACTGGACCTACAGAAACTGTTGCAGGAGACAAAGTGACCAGCTGGACCAGCCCCGATGGGCCGCAGCGCCTCGGGCTGTGCCAGGGTTTCCCGATGTTACTGCTCTGTTCCGATGAAACATTATACAGAAAGATATAGGCAAAGCATTATGCTCACAGCCTTTGCCAACAAGTTATGTTTTAATGTAATTTAACTGTAATCTCAGAGTGTTTTTGTTAGCTATAATTAGTAAAATATGTCTGTTTTCTGTGTTCCTTGAAGACGTCTGAACTCCTGCCAGTTCCCTATAGTTTTCCTGACATGCAGTGTAACAAGCAGACCACCAAAATGTATTTACCAATAACTGTTTATTTACATTCCATGAAATCTAATAACATTTGCTGCCTTCATTCGGGATAAATGCTGGCCAAAGTGTAAAGCATAAAAAAATAAACACTGCCTTAATTTCTAACCCAGTCCACAGAATATTTTATTTTTGCTCAATTTGCCCTGCCTGTTAGCATTTTGGCGTTCTGCTGCTTGGAAGTTGGAAAAAAAAAAAAAGTTGAAAAAGTTCTGTAATGTATCTTCCTGTTCAGTCCAAAACTTTGCAGGGATTTCCTGGACATTTTATTTTTCATTTCTAAAGTCTGCACGAGGCTGGTATTTCATTTCTTTGTTTTCAGCTCTCACAAGCGTTTGAAACCATATTGCAGAGAAAACGTCCAGGGCACTAAAAAGAACGGTGGTTGGTGTTGCACCAGTGCCAGTGTAAAGCACTTCTCATTCTCCCAGAGCTATTGGCCTTGCTGGTGTAAAAATAATCAGAATTGGGTCTGTATCTTGTTACTAACCAAATCTGCTCTTGTTCAAGAAAGTGTAACTGAGGGCAGAATTGTCATCTCAAATCTTAAACAGGTTCCTCTCCTCCTGTATCTGGTTTTGTTTGTATGAGCACATGTTTTCCCAAAGCCCAGAAAATTCAGATGGTGTAGGGAGGAGAGGTCACATCCAAGAGCTGTGGGCGGTATCCGCAGCTGGCAAAATCTGATACAACCCCATTAATACCAGTGATGCACAGTCCTAGCCCAGCTGAGGAGGTGGGCTGGTGTTTCTGCCCGGTTCTGTGATGCCGATGGGCTCACCCAGGAGAGTGCTAGCAAGCACTTGTCTTCGAGAGCGTTGCAGGAGCCAGACGCGTGTGGAGCAGCGGGATGGACCGCGACGGGCTGCGTAGGCATAGTGGGTGCCAGACTTTCATGGTGGCGCTGGTATGTTGTGCTAAAATCCAGGCAGAGCTGGGTAGAGCAATACGCTTGCTGAATTGAGCAGCAAGATGGGGGTTTGAGGGAACCGGAGTTCACAAGTCGCCTGCGCTGATCTGAGCAACCTGCAGCAGGCAGAGAAGCTGAATGCCACCGTGTCCCCTCCCAGGGCAAGGAAAGCCAGCAGAGCCCAGGCAGCTGCAGCTGCAGGGTGCCTGAAGACCTCATACATTTGGCTGCCGTTGCTGCTCCTTGGCTGCTGTGCCAGCACCCAGCGTCTGCTATCACTGACCTACAGCCTCTCTCCTGCTTCGAGCTGCGCTTGGTGCGTGGAGCCGGCACGGCGCTGCTGCGCCACTCTGCAGCCAGCGCTGGGCTTTACTCCTGCCTGAAGGACCCCTCTTTGCAAATTCGCCCAGCCCAGCCATCTCTCCCCAGCACGGCATCCGGGGTGCCGTCACACCAGCTAGAGAACGTCTGGTCACTAGGTCTGAGGTCTGAGAAATCTCGGTTGTGATTTGGAGAGGCAGCGCTGTGCTCAGGTCTTGATGGGGGCGAGAGTCCCTTTCCCGGGGGTGCAGGGTCACTGCTGCGTCTTTGGAGGAGGAGGAGGCTCCTAGAGGAGCCCCAAACCACAAGTGAAACCGTGGTACTGCTGCAGCTTTAGAGAACTCATTTTTAAAGCTGTTCCCTGCAAAGCAATCTCCGCCTTTCTTTACTTCTGACGTAACTGGTATTTTAAGGCAGAGGTCATTTGGACTTTTCTAGATGCTTTCAGTTAAGGAGCTCCATACACTGAACATTAATGAATTAAGCCTCAGATTAACGCGGTTGTCCGGGAAATGCTGAGCAGCCCCATTCTGTGACGGAGATCATAAGAGACCTTCTCAGCTACATGTGTCCAAACTGCCTTGGGTTCTCTTGTCTCTGTACTTATTTAAATTGAGGGTAAAACTTGCCCTGCCTTCAAATGAGAGCAAAATTTCAAAGATTTTGGAGGGCTTCCTTGAAAAATTTCAGGCTCAAAGGTAATAAAAATGAAATTCAAAATCCAGTCCAAGCAAAACCAGACGCTGGTGCGGGATGAGGAGCCTGCCCTGGTAGCATCTCCCTCGGGACATGGCAGTGGTGTCACGGTGCTTTTTTCCCCTGACAAATTGCCCATCCACCCAGGCTGCTGGCAGAGCTCAAGTATAGATCCTTTGGGATAATTAAGAAAAAAAACCCTGCAAATTATAGGTTACCCATTTTTGGCTTTTCTTTGATTGCATTTCTGGGTTCCTGTCATTTTCTACATGCAGTTTTCCTGTGCGTGAGGCTTGCATTGTAACTGGTTAGATGGTTGTGGACTGGAGGAAGGAGAGGGGTTCAAAATGCATTAAAAAACTCAGAGAAGACTTGTCTCCTGCTGACCGCACTCGACAGACAACACACGCCGCAGCATTCCTTCATTGTTCCGGTAGGATGCTCAGTAAATTGAGCTGTAAATAACCCCGTAAACTGTTTACTGCTAAACTCATGTTTCCGAAAGCAGAGAGCTTTCAGCAGCAAGTGTACGAAGACACAGCACGACGTGATGGGGATGGCGATGAAGCTCAGCCCGGCGCTAAGTCGGCAGCTGCTTTTGGTTACGCTTTAGCGGGCGGTTTCGCGCTCCGCTAAACCGCATCCCAGTGTGTTGGGCTCAGCCAATCGGGGAGCTGCCATGTGACCCAGCCACTGGCCAATCAACAGGGCTAGTTTTGAATGTTAAACACTGCTATAAACCAGCCTGGACGAGTTAGAGGCCAAGAATGTTTTCCGGAGATAATTATAGATACTGGGAAGCGAGGAAAAGAGAAAACTGGGATGTGGTGACAGAAAGAAAAACCAGCGCAAAGTGCTTTCACCCTGTGTTTACAAACAAGCCGTCCCGCAGCGCTTGCTGGCCTGAGTGAAGACGTGGCTTTGGAGCGGGGGGGGAAATCACCTCAGGACTTTCGGACCACATGGAAATTTTTTCGAGACAAAGGCCGAAAACAACAAAACCAGCAATAACGAAATCCCTCGGTAGAAGGGATATTTCCTTCATCGCAGGGGATGGATTCACATGGATGTGACTGAGCGCAATCCCCAAGCCGCTAGTCATCAGATGCTTTATTGCAAATTGTGGTTCTTTCTCATTTAGGCTGGAAATTTCTCAATTTTCTGTCTGTAGGAGCAACAACAGAAACCCGTCGTGACAGCCTGGGCCCATTGACAGCGGTGGGAGATTTGTCATGAACTTCCGCAGACCCAAGCTTGTGCCCGTGGTGCAGCTTTGCTGATCTCAGCAGCGCCTTGGGACCGTTGAGCGCGGCAGGAGGCCAGATCCAGTGGGGGGCTTTGTTCTTTAATTGGGGTTTTTTTGCTGAAGAAGCAGCACACCCTTCCTGAGAGGGACCTGCTAGCATGGGACGTTGCCGCTCAGCTTTCTGCTAGGCATTTTTAAGTAAATACTGTCTACATTTTAAGGCATTTCCAGAGTATAGAAGTATTTCAGTGCATAGAAATGATTTAAGAAGACCAGCTTTTACACCGTTTTAGCTGAAACTGCAACACGGCAAAAATCATAAATAAAGTAGCCCAAGAACATTGAGTTATTTTAATTTACTGGGACTCGTTAAAGTAGACCGGTCTCCTTTTTTCACTTGAAATTGGGATTCTCCGTGGAGGTGTATGGAGAGCGCAGAACTGGACGGGCTTGAAAGGTCGCCCGGCTGAGAGTCCCGCTGCCCCCAGCCGAGCCTTGGCTAAATCCCTTCGTAAAACGCTCGGCAGAGGAGGTGGAAAAAGTAGGTCAAGCTCTGCTCACAAATACACCTCTTACATGTCGCCAATTCTAATGAAATTAGGGAATGAATCAGTATTAAAACCTGGGCAAAGGAGATCAAAACTTGGTCAAACTCTCATAGGGAGAGTGAGTCCAGCTGTAACTACTGACTAGTCCATGTCTAAAAAAGCTGTAGAAGTAAAGTAAAATAGACCTGTGTGTTCTTAGAGGGAAAAAACAGCAAAAGCAAGGGGAAAAAAACAGCCACCTTCATGCAGCATTTGGTGCAGACACGGCCCTGGAGCCTCTCCTTGTCCATACCCCCACCCCCTACTCCTTGCTCCCTCCTTCCAACACTCCAGCTATTTTTTGGTGATTTATTTCACAATCAAAAGCTGCTTTGCAAGAAAAAATAAAACAACAACCCAAAAAGCTGTCTGACTCATCCAAGCAGGACCCAGTCTAGTTTGGATGCTAACACAGGGAAAACAGCGCGGGGTTAGGGAGCAGCTGCCGGAGGAGCATTTCTGGGATGTTGTTTCAGCCCTGACCAAAGTAACTTCTTCTTTTTTTTTTTTTTTTAAAGTACCCCGACAATTAGTGGTAAAAAGGTCACTAGTAAAAATGAGTTTTGTGGTTTTGCAACTTTGCATTAAAAAAACCACCACGCTTCTGGCACCGCGTCCCCCGGTTGGCAGCCTTTCCGCAGACCGAATTGAATAAGCATGCAGGCTGAAAAGCCCGTTCAGATGGGTCCCTCTAGGTCAGGCTTTCGTTATGTTAGCAGGGTATTTGGGAGTTTGTGTTGCACCTGCCTGCAGTACATCTGGCTGGAGAGTTTAAAAAAAGCAGGGGTTTAATGTTCCCTAAGTCCCAGCTTCTCACCCTCCGTGAGCCCTGGAATATATCACTTACAATTAAAATATAATGAAATCAAATTGTGAGATCATTTCAAAGTTACTGACCCTAGTGTTTAACAGGTTGTGAATGTTTTCACAAAGGCTGAGGTGGTAGAAATATTTTATTCCATATTCTTTATCCTTCAGAGACCTCAGAGTAATAAACAATTAAGTTGAATTCAAACTAACTGTGGATAGTACAAATTCTCTTTTATTGGGTGTCCAGTACGTCGCTTTTTTCTTTGCGCTTTTAAAGAACTGGGACCCAGGCTTGAGGTGTTATCAGAGACGATGAAAGCAACTAAAAATTACAGTTCCACTTCAGGTTTTGCAATGAGAAATGATATCAAATACAGCCTGGCAAGGATCTGACGCTGTCTAATGATCCAGTATCTCAAGGACTTCCAAACTGGCGTTATTTCAGGCAAGTACATTGGGAGCCAGGTGCCTTGTTAACACATTTAGGACCTGTCTGAAGCTTCAGTGAGCTTCATGGAAGAAGCAACAAGTTGTTGTATGAGGTGCTGAACTTCCAAGCCAAGTTTCTCATGGGTTTTGTCTTCCTTTCGGTCTCACCACACTTCCCTCTCGTCTCAGTAACATAACCCGGCTGCCTCCCTCTGTAGGAGAGCCTCAAGTCTGGTTGTATCAGTGAGGTTTCTCAGTAGGATGTTTTTACCGAAAAATGACCAATTCCAATGACCAACGCAATCCATCTTTGGACTGGATCTGGTCTAGAAGTGAAATTATGTTTTCTAAAAAGTTGAATAGAGATGTAATCCATTTTCTTCCTCATGGACTTTGGCAACATTTTGCTGGAACTCCAGACACATTGGAAAGCAACGGCAGCAGCATTGTTTTCCTTTAACAAACTAGAATTTCATTTCTACACTTTCAAAGAAGGTCATGGTGGGATCCATAGCAAAACAAGCGAGTAATATAGGCAAAATCCTGCTGGGTCTGGATTTCCCCAGATGAAAATACACTGGAGAGCACGGTGCGCTAGGTCCTAGGACACAGCTTCTCGCCCTTTTTGCACCAAGCAGTTCCCACCGCCGCAATGTCCGGGGGAGTTTGGTGAGGAGAGCACAAAGGGCAGCACTGCTGCAAACAGCAAAAAAAAATGTTAGACAACACCTACATAATACAGGTAGCACTCATTCGGTGATGAGTGATGAGCTTCCCAAGAGAAGAACGTTGGGGTGCTACGGTCTGATGTGTTGGTTTACTGCTGGGCGAACCATGAGGCGCTGATGGCCAGCGAGTATCGATTGACTGCAGGGACACAACTGGGTCCTGTTCCAGCAAACAGGACTTTTCAAAACTCCTGTGTCTCTCCACGTGAACTCGTAACACACTTCAGACCCCGGTAACCAGGGAGTGATCTCGTCGAGTGAAGCTCCAGGAGCTCCTATAGCTGCTCTTGCATAGGAAGCACCGGATCCTGTGTTGCAAGGGCTCCGAAAAGCAAATGCAATGGATGCATCGGCTGCGTCACGCTTCCTGCGTTGCTTCAGTGTGACACCTTTAATGCCTGACCATGGACCTGGATGAAAGGCAGGCGTGTCTTCTCCTTTCCTGAGTCGGCTTCCCTGAAGGACGAAGTTCAGACAGCAGTCATTAGAAGAAATGAAAGCTAACCAGAATGTACGTTATACAAACAGCTCGGCTTTTCAGTTACTCTGAATTGCATTTTATTTGCCAGTTAGAAAAATAAAACAACACAATTATACAGCTATTTAATATCAACGGTGTGTTCGGTAAGAGCTCTCGGTAATGTCCGCTGGCACTGCAGTCCGGCTGTCGGAGCACACCGACACGCTGAAATGAAGGGAGGGTGCGAACGAAAAGCCAACTGCTGGGACCGGGATCCTCAATGTACCTGGCTTGTTCGCATGAGCCGGGGAGCAGGATTTCAGTGGTGATTTCTCTCAGAATGACTAAGGCCCAGTTTGCCTCCCAGCTCTTGGCTGAAATGCTTGAGCGAGCCCAAATTTTGTCTGGGGTTTTTAGAATTTACTTGTGTCTTTCTACAACAGACAGTCCGTCGCAAGTAAACAGTGATGTATTCCTCTTGTAAGCAAAGCGCAAGAGAAATGAAGCACCCAGGGTGCGCGTCCTCCCGGGTGCCGCCAGCCCGGCGGGACACGCTCCAGGACAGCCCGGGGCAGGTGGAGCAGGTGGAGCTGGAAATAACTTGAAACGCGTGCTAGGGTCCATCACGTTAGCGGGATGTGAATTCATGCCGATAGCTGAGCCATCCTGCTTCAGCATCCTGCTTCAGCATCACAGACTGATGCTGAAATCCCAATTTAAGCACTTTGAGCGAAGCTTATCAAAGGAAATACCTGGTGGGGCTATAGCTGGCACTGAAGAGACACGGCTTGGCTTGACCATTTCACCTGTTACCTCAGGGGGAATGCTCATGGTGTAGAGTTCAGGGATCAGCACATGAAAAAGGGGAAAAATAATCTGTTTTCTCTCTGGGCGCTGCTCCCCGGGGACGAGCAGATTCCCTCCAGCAGCCTCCCACCCCACCCAGCTGTACCATCAACTGGCAGCTACACCGGCAACTTGGGAAAATGGGGAATTCATTAAAACACTGAAGCTTACCCTCACTACCGTAACTGTGGCAGGATTTACAATGGTATTTGGGGGGGGATTTGTGGTGCTGTGGTCTGTCCGTATGGAAACGCATCGGGGCAGGCGGGGGCTCGTGCCGGGGAGGGAGGGGAGCTCAGGTCGGGCCGTCTCCTCCTGCTCCCAGCCTCAGTTGCTTTCGAGATGCACCCTGCTCTTCTTTCATCTCTTGGATTCAAATCCACCATAATAAATAAAATTCTTCCTGTCTGAAAGATACATTAATTTTGGTGGTCTCAAAAGTAATGAAAATAAATACTTGATTTGGCATGCGGAGCCCCGACTGGAGCGAGGAGCAGAATGTGTGTACTTGGAGCTGTTTTTACAAGAACATAAGCTGTGGAAAAAGCTTGGCTTTTAGCTCACGGGCTCTGTACGTCTGAAGAGAAACGGAGAGATTTGAGAAGTTCAGTCAAACATACAGAAACATTGTCAAATACGAGTTTTCTATCTCGGTTTAAATGCTTTGAAAACTGCACATCAAAGCTTCGCAAGGGGAGGCACTGTCTGAATTCAAGCAGGATGCTCAGGCCAGCCCTGGCACAGCGCTGGCTCTGCCGATGGAGAGGTGGCAGGGCTGCCCTGTATTGTTCCAGGCCTTTTTATAACACATACGGGGAAATTGCAACAAAACCAAGATTAACTCAATAAAAGAGAACCTCAAACCACCATTCATTGTGGCTGCAGTTGTAAGAGCCTGATCCTGTGGCCCTGGGGCCGAGTTGCGGGGCGCGGGTGCGAGCAGGGAAGCCCCTGCGCTGGGTCGAGCCCGGCACGGCACCGCTGCAGGCCCACGGGAACCGCGCTTGGGAGCTGGGCTGCCACTCTGCACCGAAGGCTCGTTATTTCAACTTATTTTTTTTATAAGGGTAATTTGTATCTGCTAGCTAACAACTTTGTGCTAACCAGCGCTGGCCCCAGCATCGGTTCTTCACATGGCAGCAGTAGGAAGAGCTGGGAAAATGGAGATGGTACCCTGATAAAGTGAAGCGCACTCCCAGCTGCTCAGTATTTGAGTTCATCCTTGTCTTCCCAAGCACGCGGCAGTGTGCCTTGCCTGGTACCCAGGCCTGGGGGGCTGCCAGCACCGGGGGAGTCCTGGGGCCTTGGGGTGCTCCGTGCACAGCTCGGAAGGAAAACGGCTGGAAAAACCTGCTCTCCGCCAGTGTTTGCTGGTGCAGAGGGGTTTCTGGTCCCCTTGGGCCAGGCGTGTGCAAACGCATAGGTATGCATGCATGTACGGATGCATGTATGCGTGCCCACATGCACACGCACGTCTCTCTCTCTTTCGCACCCCCCCGTCGTGCCACACTGAGCCCGTCTGGCAGGGCAGGAGGTGCCTGGGCACCCCAGCTTCTCTTTTGCAACTGCAGGGAGTTTGGATCATGGTGTCAGGCATTCGGATGTGACTCACACCAGAGGGAGGGAGGAGGAGGAGGAGATGGCAGTGTTTCTGAAGCGAGCATGCACCGAGGGTGTGCTCAGTAGTCAAGTCCCTGCACGGCTGTTGCTGCTGCAGCAATCGAGGTTGCTAAAGCCGCCGGTGCAACCACTAACGCACCTGACCCCAGCGAGCGGTAGCATTAGCACGGAGGATCCCAGGACAGTTCCTCCAAAGACGATGGGTGCAATAGCCCCCATCACTGAAACGCTGAGCCCGTCACGCAAACAGGCTTCACTGCTATTGCGCATGGAAGTGGTTTTAGCAGTCATGTTTCTAGAATGATGCTTATTATTTGAGAATAGATGAACTGTTTGACATTATCCGTGCACATATATGCTATTGCAAATCATATTTATATTATTCAGAATATAGACAGAAGCTGCTGTTAATTTTGGAGCACCTCTGACCCTCTACCAACCATTTTTTCCTTTCTTGAAAAAAGATGTGTGCCTCAGGGTGTGTTTTTCTGACTCTGCAAGCTGAATAAGACCTTCTCCCGTGGAATATGCAGGCAACAGGAATGCATTGATGTGACTGTTTGGTAGTACAGTGAATGATGAAGTACAAAACTGTGTTTTAATAAGCTTTGTAGAAAATATCTGGCATCTAAACATCGTAGGAGAAAGACATTTCAATCTTGAATTAATGAGTTGCATCACAAAGCCAGCTCTGAGGCAGGCGCAGATATGAATATAAAACAGCATGTGTGTCTTACAAAGAACCTGATATCCTATAAAATGCTACAGCATAAAGATGTTAATAAAAAGCACAGCTTACTTCAGATATTAAATGAATAGTGAGTCTCAGGAATACATCCAGAATTTCTTCTCTCTGTTGATAACCAGAATCATTAAACGGTGTGTTCTGGGGAGGAAGCCTTGATGGGTGGCACCTAGTAATAAAAATCATGTCCAGAATCACTGTCAAGATAAATGAAGAAGGTCCCGCTCTTGCAGTGAGCTGGGTGCATCCCAGCTCCGCTCAGGGTCTGCTGATGGGGCAGCACTCGCTGCAGGCTGACGGGAGATGCAGCTACAATGGGGTGAGCTCCGTGCACATGGGTCGTTCTGTGAGCCCACTGCCTTCCCTCCTCTGGAAACGGCAGTAGAGACCATGGCAGACTGGAAACAACAGTGGTTCATTCAACGTTTCTGGCAATGCTTTCAGCTGTATTTCAATGACTTGTTATTTTGATAAACAGCGTACATGCCAAGGCCTTTCAAGGTGAAGAAGCGCACGCTCAGCATTTCCCAGAAGCTGCAGCATCACATTTGGATGCAGAGTTCATGTGATTTCATCTTCAGAAGCTGCTTGGTTTCATTATAATGTTGCTTTGTGCTGGTTGTGTTTTGAAAAGTTGGCTACTGTGGTGGACCCAACCCATGACAGGGTTGAGAAAGGGTCAGTTTAGTTACAAAACATCCAGAAAAACCAGCTGCGGGGCTCGGAGCTCACTGTGTCAGCTCTTTTCAGCCCAGGCAGTGCAGTGGTGATGACACAGCACGCTCTGAGCAGAGGGAAATAGTACTTTCACCAGCAGGAGAGGGTAAGGCAGTGGTGTTGCTTGTGTAACCGTTACCAACCAACCTGACCAAAGGAAGTCACTGGTGGAGACCGTCCCTAAATCGGGGGCATTTACGCCTCCATCCAGCACCACCAAGTGGAAGCCAGGCAGTATGGCCAAGGGCATTGGGAGGACATCACTTACTGGCAGATGGTTTGGTTTGGTTGTGGTGGGTTGTGCTCCTCTTCACCATCTTCTGCCTTCCAATGATTGCCTCCAAATAGTCAAAAATTGTAAACTACTGTAACAAAAAGCAAGCAAAAATGGGAAAGCTGGGAAATAAAAAATACATACGTGGCAGTAGAGAAGTATCTAGTTGTTGAACATGCCACAAGGGGCATTAATTTAAATGTCAGGAGGCACAGGAGTTACCTGAAGCCACTGCTCCTTACCACTGAGATGGTGCCTGCTGTGGCCTCGGCCGGCAGAGCACGGCAGTAAGCACTTGGCTTTGAGCACATAAGGAATTGTATCAACTGTGTGGAGACTACTAATTCAGACGCAGAAAACCGCAAGGTTGTCTGGTCTGGCGTTGATACAGCTGCTAAGCTGGGCACAACTGTTACCTGCCCTTCTCCGGCGGGAGCCAGGCTAGCGAGGGCGATGCTCCCCTCCCCGATTGCCCTGCTCGCCGGCTGCCTCCCAGTCTGCACGCGACTAAATGGGAGAGGAGCTCTGGAGGTATAATTTCAAGCAGGTTAATTCAAGATTTCAGCAGAGAATTTAGCCCCAGTGTTCTGGGTCAGATGATACTCATTTTTTGCATTTAGCTTTGGGAAGCAGAAGAATTAATCAGGCTGTAAGTACACTAATGCAAAAAAAGCTGCAAAAAATTTAATAAAAGCTACAGCATTAACAAATACTGAACTAATGACCTTTGATATATGAAGCAAATGCTTCATCCACTAGCCTATACAATGTTTCATTACCAGCCATGGGAATTTACAGGTGTTAAATTAGCTGCAAGATAGCTCCCATATTGTTGCCTGACTGTAATAGAACATATTGAAAAAGTTAATAAGGAATTGAGCATAGGGGCTGCAGGGTTCAAACAAAACCTCCTTGCCAGTTCAGTCTGAGGTCTTCATCAAGCTAAATTCCAGTACAATCCACGGTTTTCCATGTAATTCTGTTTGTTCCCTTTCCTGAGCCTGAAGGACAGACAGCATCACCAGGGAAGTACCTACTGCCAGAGATGTGAAGCCACGGGAGAGGCGACGCAGAAGGGATCTTGCACTGCTGCAGTCAGACGCTAATACTGACATACCTCCTCTGGTATTTTTTTTAACCTTTTTACTACAATAAACAGATATGAAAATCTTTTTAAATGGGAAACCTGGCGTCCCTTTTCTAAACGGTTGCCGTTAAATAGTTGGACAACTGCAGAGATTGAAAATTCACCCAGACTTTCCAGTTAGACGGCTGTAATCAAAAAATTGCTAATTGTCTACATCCATAAATTTTACAATTATGTTTTAAAATCACACACAAAATATATTCCTTATTATTCACAGATCCTCACAGCGAGAGCACAGCATTGTTTGAAGTCTTTCAGTGCAGTTGGCACCTTCCATAAATGCTCCCATGGCTTCCAGTTCTGTGGAAGCCACCAGTAGCTGAAGGTGCACAGGTTTTCTTTGCCTCATGTCCTACGTGCTACGTGGGTTTTTCTAGTGGGAACGCGCTCTGACCCGCTGTTAAGAGGAATTACTGTTTTCTCTCTTGGAGATAAAATTATTTTTGAAAAATACAACATGATACAACCGGGGGCAGGAAGGACAAGTGAAGGGGGGGATTTTACATAACTAGGACTCTGAAACGTCACTACTTTTTTCTTAAAACAGGATGTTGTGTATTCAGAAATCTCTTAGCATCACTAACCCCCCAGATTAAACACTCGGTTTCATCTAATAATATGAATCATTTAACAGTACCAGGTCTTTAATATACATCTCCTATACATTGCAAAATGTGGATGGCTGGTGCCATCAGTGGCAAACTGCAATAAAAAGTGGGGGAAAAAAGGCAAAAAAACTAGAGGAGGAGTTTCAGAAAGCCTTGTTCAAGTGGGTGCTCAGGGCATCCCCAGGCATTTCTGCTACCCAGACCATAGTGTCACAGCCCAGTTTTTGTGGTGGGAGCAGGAGATCAGAGGATGACTCGTACTTCTAGATGGACACTTGGTATGAGAAAGAGTAGTCAAACCAAGAGGCTTTGAGTGAATTGAACAGAAGAAGCAAAGAAAACAGAAGAAAAGCAAGGTAGGGAGAGCAGATCCACCTGGTTATTCCTCTACCCAATTTTTTTTGTGAAATCAGTTCGTCTGTGGCTTAGTTTGCACACCGAGCTTGGATGGCTTCACCGCCAGTGAACGCAATGCACCTCCCCAGTGGCGGCGGCGATCCCGCAACTGGGCAGTGGGAATGCAGAGTGGATGACCAAATTAATGAGCAATTACAGCTCTAACTTACATGGACAAGACAGCAAATCAAAACAAAGGCGCTGGGGTAGGAGGGGAGGGGGCAGCCATGTCCAGCTGCCACCATTTGTGTTTGCTGACTTCATGCGTTCTCCTTCGTGCTACAGAGAAGCCACATGTTGTCCCACAAATATAGTGTTCGTTTTCCATAAACAACAGTCATACAATAATTTAAAAGTTAAATTAGCCTATGTGCATCATGCAATGTCCCCCTGTAAAGAGGCAAAAAAGTAACAGATGGGAAAATATAATAAAGTAATTTTATGACAGTTGTAAGAAGCCAAGAAACTATAAAATGGCAGCAGATAGAAAATAAAATTATAACATGTATGCATTGTTAGCTCTTTTCACTGGCAGAACGCTGGTTGGTGAAATCGGAGGACAATAACCAGAAGTCCCAAACCCAGCAGCCTCCGATCCCCCCGCACAGCGCTTGCACCCCGGGAGCGAGCGCGGGATGCCCCAGACGGTGAGGGGCGCGGCAGAGGCAGATAGCAACAAGCATCCGAGCGCTGCTTGCCCTCGGAGAGCTTCCAAGCATGGAGGAACTGTTCTGCATTTGCTATTTCCTGCTGCTCGGGGTTGCCTTGCTGACCCCTCTCCTGGTAAATGAAACACCTCTGGCAGCGCAGTGAGTTTGATTAAAAACCAGGAAATACAGGAGGTAGGACCTTGTTTTCAATAATGCCTTCGAAACTGTGGCCTGATCCAATGGCCCGTAACTCACCGAAGTCAAAGAAGCAATCACGTAGGTAAGAGATGTGCGCTCTCGTCCTTGGTCTGCAATGAAATCAGCTTTGGAATGAATCTCGATTGTTTTTCTTAATCTTTCTTCCTTTTTTTGTTTTAAACACAAGCTTTCTATGATTTTCTCTTACAGTGTCTCCCGGGGCTTTGCATTTTCTCTGCGCTTTAGCACTGAATCACAGTAGCTTACATTTATATGGTACCCAAAGGATCCCGAAACATGCAGAAATTATAAGCCAAATTTTGCTCTTGGAAGCATGAACTCAGCTCATACCAAAGTTAATGGGAGGTGAGCACAAACATCTAAAGGGAAGAATTTGCCCTTTCAGACAAAGAGGAATCGTTTCACCCACCGCTGAAGTGCAGCTGCCTTTGAGGCAAAACATGGCAAATGGTTAAAGGTTCAGACCTAGGAGGTGCTGATCTCTATCAGCTCTTGAAGACAACGAGACCTAAGGATAGTCAACACCAGCAGCTGGGTGCTGAGCTGTGTTTCATTTGTCTCGAGGCACTGTCTCATCAATACGCAACTTCCTTGGCTTTTACAGTCTAAAAATTAAAGGGCTCTTAAAATTAACTTTCTTTGTTTCTATTTTGAATCGACTTGGCCTTTTCAACTTGAAACAATTAATTTGGGGGCTTTTTAAGGCCAACATTTGCAGACTGGGAAGCCTGAACCCTTTGGCGCTTGTGCAGAAACCATCATGTCAGAGGGCTGTGCTTGTTCCCCTTGCACATCTGAGGGGAGATTTATTTGCACATTTAGAAATTATGTGTCAATTTTTGGTGGTGGTGGTTTTTTACTCCAAAGACTTCCAGGTGGCACAGGCAGGTGATTGGAGAGGGCGGTTAAGCTCCCTTCACTGGCACTAAGCTGGGTACCGGATTAGATGATGGTGGCTTACGGCGCGTCAAGCCGGCTGATGCGCTCCCGGCCTCTCCTCCGCTCCCTGATGGCTCAAACCAGTACAGAGACAGATCATGGGTTTAAAGCCAGAGTCCAGCACATCAAGTAGCAAAGTAGAAACTCCCTTCCCGCGCTCTTGTTTTCCTTCAGTTTTGCTAGGAATGGCTGAATTTCCAACTGCTCTGTCTGAGTTCTTTTTTGGATAACCCACCCCCAAGATGCAATCCAGATGCGTAGCCAAGTGCCTTAAACCTCTGAACTGACTAAACCAAATTATATAAAATCTTCTGAGTTTGCAAAATTGAGTTGGGAATCTCAAGAAAACAGGCGTGCTTAGGGGATTTCCAGCGTTTCCTCCTCCTCAGGTTGGCAGTATCACAGAGCAGCCTCTTCCCGTGGTGTTCTGGCACTCCTGGGCTCCATCCCAGCCAGCAGAGTCATTTGCAAAGGTGCCCAAAGTTAAAAAATTATGGGGGGGAAAATGTTATTTGGCCTCTTCAGAGCACAGAAAGCTGCTTTTAAGCATGGGACAAAATGATGGCTTATTATCCAGACAGGTCCTCCTTTCCCTGACTCTTTGTGTGATGGTTAAATAAGAAGACTCGTGCTGGAAAGCCAAGTGCTGCAGGGACCTGAAAGCAAGACCAGAAGGCTTTTTTAATTCCCATTTCATTAGTGGATGGACTTTAACCAAAAGCTCAGAGCCATATTGAAGGAAAACTGGAATAAGGAGCCAGGACCAACTCTCACAAAAGGCCTCTCACTCTTCATCGGTGTAATTAAAACCCTGAGGGCAAACCTAAGCGCCGGGAGCACCTGAAGGCAGCCCCGAGGTCTCGGTTCGTAGGCTTAGCTACATGGTGGCATTTGCTAGGGCAGTTTGGCACTTTGCTAAATGCAAATGTAGCTCCACTTGCGTTTCCGGAGGAGCTGTAACTCTCCAAGCTCATCGCTTTCTTCCAAAACTCAGAATAAGCCAGGGCCAGGTCACCTAATACATATACGAGCTGCACCCACTCCCCGTCCCCCCGACCCGATTCTGCTCTTGGGAGCACAGAATACCCTGCTGTGCTTCGAGCGGGGACGTTCAAACTCGAGTGCTCTAAGCTCCACTGGTTAAGACTTATCAGCAGCGCCTGGTAACTGGCCTCAGGATTGCTGCCAAACCAGTGCAAATCCACAGGAACTATTTTAGTTTAAATCCTACGGCTGAGATGAATAGGAGCGTGCGTGCACGCACACACACACAGAGTTGCTGTGGCTTGGCAGATGAGCGGCAACTCATTAAGTTGCAATAACTCAATCACCCACTATCATCCCAATCTCTATTCTCTAATGCGGTGGTTTGATTTTTTCAAAGGCTGGGGAGTGCTTGCAGGTCCCACTGGCAGCGATGGGGCTTGCAGGTGCTCCAGCCTTCTGAAGATCAAGGGGCTTTGTACAGATGGCTAAATATAGCCCTCTGCCTGGTTCGGGGTACCCGGGTTTCAAAGCCCTGGCGCTAGCCGCCTGCATCAGGAGCAGCCACGGTGCCCCTGTTAGAAGAGCTGACGGGATAAGCACTTGTAAAGCACAAAGAACCAGGCTTGGCTTTGAATTAGGAAACGCAATACTGGCCCAAATCATGGGGGATGGGGCGAGGGGGGGGCGCCTGACCTCGGTGTGACTCCGCAAACCCTAATGTCTATTTATCGTTGTCATTCTGAGCTCGCTCTTTAGGCTTACAAATGCAATGAACCAGTTTCTCTGAGATCATGTTTTAAATATACTGCCCCGGGGCTACTCTTTAAAATTCAAAACATTGGAGGACACACAGAGAGGGCGTTTCGAATCATTTTTGACAAGCAGAAATTCTCCTTGACAACCTGAAAGGTGAGCACCGGGAAGCCCCGAACCCCCCACGCGGCGCAGCACAGCATCAGAACAAGACCACAAAAATGCAGTTTTCTCGTAAGACACCGACTTTTCATCTATGCAATTTGCCCGCAAATCTGAACCACGTTGCTGAAGGTTTAGGTGCCGGATAACCCTTATGAAGGAGCGGAGATGGCAGGGGAGCCTCTGCTCTGCGCTGCCTGCTTCAGCAAGCTGAAGAAGTGATGGTGCTGAAGTCCAGAAAGACCCAAAGCAATCTAGGAAGAGCTCAGACGATGGACACCCTCCCTTCCCATCTTACGCACTGGCCGTTCAGTCTATCAGGATTCAAAGTGCGGACAGGGAAAACACAGGCAGGTAGTGGTCCGTGCCTTCCCGTCAGAGCACTGCGCCTCCATCCCGCTCCATGCAGGGCGAAGGCAAACTGGCACGGTTAAAGCAATGATTTCAGAGTTCAATCAAAGCTCTGCATTTCTGCCAGCAGCCATCCCAGTGGACGGACCATATACCTTTAAGTGCTGCTCACTTGCCCTCTAAAAGGGAGAAAATAACTTAAAAAAAAAAAAAAAAAAGCTGTTAGGAGTTATATTACCTGCAACAGCTGAATTTAATTAGTACCACAATCACAACAAATATTTAAAAGGTCTAAAAAGCCGTGAAGGGAAATTTGCTTTCCTAGGAGAGAGACCGGTGCCTTGTGCGCTCCGTGCACAACAGAGTGCTGCCACGAATGACTCACATTGGAGACACTTCACACAACCGTGGATTTTTGTAATCATGGCGTGAGCTGGAGTATGGAGGCAGGAGGTGGAGATTTTGGTACAAATCAGAATTTCCTCGTCCTGTTGCCGTGCCCTTTCCAACTGCTGGCCCATTTCTAGACGCGCGGTCTGTTGGTGCTCAGTGTACTCCAGTCACTTAGCTCTGCCTCCAGATGGGAGGAAAGGTTTTTCTCCCATAAGATAAAACCTGAAAAAAACAGCAACAACAAGCAGAGGGTAGAAGTTTTCCTGCTGAAGACCCGAGAGCAGCAGAGCAGCCCCGAGGGAGACGCCAGCGAATACTGGGACAGTTGAGCCGTTTCTGTTCCAGCGCAGGGCTTTGGATGAGGTGGGATGGAGAGACTCTGCAGCCCTCTCCCCAACACCCACATCGGATCAGGTAGAAACCAAAGATGTTTGGCCAATTGGGTAACAAACACCAACACCTTTATTCTTACCAGGTTTCCATTGTGTGCGTGCCTATGTGTATTTACTAGACCCTAAAAGAACAAGGATAATGGATTTCTTGTAGGGATGGGCACAGCAGACAACCACCTCAGCATCCCTTAAAAACCTCATGGTAGGAAAGTATCCCTGGTGGGGAAGGGGTGCTCACAGCCTTGGGGACTTGGGTGATGTGGGTTGTGGTACTGTCCCAGAACGTGAACTTGGAGCATCCAAAGAGTCACATTAGTGATGCCAGGGCAGTTTTGTAGCCCTGACTCCAAACAGCCCAAACCTTTCTTTGGCAGAGGTCCCACTGGGCTACACCACCTCGTGCGAGCTCGCTCCCTGATCTCCATGGCCATTGCAAAGGGCCAGTGATCAACACTGTTAGTGTACTGTGCTGGGTGCCAAGTCCTGGCGTGGTTACCACATCCAGGGGTGCTTGCTCCTTCCCTGAAGAGCCATAGGACACCTCCTGCCAAATCCAGGATCCCCAGGATCACGAATTACAGGGGATGGGGGAGAGGCGTCCCTGCGTGGGGAGCATCAGACAGCAAGCCTGATTCATCATTCGCTTCCTGCATCCTCCCACCCATCCCACCTCGGTGGAAACCCTTCTAGGAGCGCCCACCGTAGCAGAGAGCCTACAGTAGGATGAGATGTTGGTGCAGGCAGCGAGGGTACGGTTCTAGCAACAGCTGCTCGCTGGGATGTGTCTCTCAGCAGTGAAAGATGAACTTTCAATACCCTACCAGAGCAGACGTGGAAACACGCAGCAAACGAGCGAAAGGCCAAGCAGAAAGGCTGGCTGCCCTGGCAAGGAGCAGGGATATTTACTAGCCTGGGATGATAAAAATGAAAATAGCTTCACGTCTGAGCAAGCAGGAGAAATAAATAGTGCGAGTGATGAAGGCAGCACAGGCAGCCTGGGAGTATCTGGTGTTGCTTGTTGCGGCCTCTTCCAGCGACCACTGCGTCCATGGAAAGCGTCTCCTTCACAGCAGTGAGCTCTGCCGGTCCCTGCGCAGGACCAAGGGAAACCCAGGTCTCTGGGAAGGAGCAAGTGGGCTGCTGCATCACATATCGTGCCAGGGTGAATTCCTCCCCGCGGTTGCGCTCCCATGACCTTGCTGAACTCGGCAGGCGAGGAGGTTTCATGGGTTTCATGGGTTTCATGCCTGCGCAAGCACACCACGTTGCCACACACAGGCTCGCCGCCCCACACAAGCTATCCGGACCTTAGGTCTAGACAAGAAGCAACTGCATGTTACGTCCTGATTTACTTCTTAAGTCAGATGGGTGAGTAGGAGTGGGGAATTTGAGGAGGTTTTGGTTTATCTGCTGCTCCCATTTCCTGCTGCATCTAAGTACTTCATGCTTTGCTGTTGATCTAACCCAGCTACTCTCGCCTTGGGGCAAGGAGGAGGAAGGAGGACTCCAGGCTCGCGCTGGAGCAGCATCTCCAGGAGGTCTCCTGAGGCTCTGCATTTGGGTCCTCCTTCCTCGGGGCACTGTGCCACAGCCTGCCCAGGCAGCTTGGTTGGTCCTAACCCCGGCCAGGGAAAAATGGATATCCATCCTCTGCTCGACCAGGGAGTCCCTGGGTGTCTTCTCACCCAGTAGCTAGACTTTTTAAACATGTTTAGGCACCTATGCCACGACTTACATTTCAATTAAGTATTTCCTTTTGGCTGGCTCTAAACTTTCAGAGAAACCTTAACCAACAACATGCACAGGGGCTTAGGTGGACCTTTGCCACGCAGCTCTGGCTCTTACTCACTGAAATGGGAAGGACCTCAATTCCTGGTTACCTTTAAAAACCAGCAAGCTAACGCTTAGCTTCTTCAGATCTCAGGTGTGTGAGGTGAAGGTACAGTCCTTTACTACGACAGGAGCGGCAGACACACGGCATCACACACTGGGAGACGTTCAGATATTACAGACACGTCAGACCTTCAGAAGAAGGTCACATCTTCCCTCTTCCCAAAGGACTGCCACCTAGCTCAGCAGAAGAAATTTGCTTTATCTCCTTGGGACGGGATGAGGCTTCAAGCAGCTGAGATCCCCAGGAGAAAGGAGTGCCTGCAGTTTGGTAAGCTCCATGCCTACCTCCCCTTCCAGTGAGCACCTGGGAAGCCACCCAATTCTGTCATGGCTTAACATGATTTCTCTGCTTAACACCAGTTTCTTGATGCCTCTTGTGGAACATCTCTGTGCCAGGGAAGGACAGGAGAGTCCCAGGCTTGGCCACCTCTGCCCAAACCTCCCCCAGCCGGAGCCGGCATGCGGAGCAGCAGAAAGCTGAACACAGCCCCAGGTTCTGCGGCAGCAAGCCTTTGATCACGTCTGTCAGTCCCATCATCTAGCAGCCCATCCAAACTCATTGCCTGCCTTCTGCCAGTCTGCTTCTGAGGTGGAGGGGGAAAAAAGCCTGGAGCCAAATACCATGTCTGGAGCGCTTGCTCTCCTGTGGGATTAGGAGCAGGCCCTCTGCCAGGCAGGGCTGGCCAGCACCATAGGCTTCTTCAGAAGATCTTGGAGAGGCAGAAAGCCCCTAAAGCTCCCCCCCCCGACTCCAGGCAGGGCTGAATCCCCTGCCTGCAGCTATGCTGGCAAGCTCCAAATTTGCCATTTGCACATCCCTGGTGTTCCCACGTTTCCCTTCAGGAATTTGAGGGTTTTGGTTGCAAAGAACAGACAACACAGACTTTGAGTTTATCCAGCTAGACTCAATCACTTGAGACCAAAAGCAAATGCACTTTGAGCTCTGAGACCCCAAAGTGTCCCTACCCGGGCAGGGTGACCGTGTGCCACATGGGACATGCCGGGCTGCGTCTGGTGCCACATCGCACATGTAGAAAAGGGGCATTTCTCTGCCATGTGGCTGATGAGATGCTGGGAACTGCCTGATGGACAGCTGGGTCAAGGATCTGCGTGGTCCAAATCCTTCCCAAAATGAGAGTCGGGGTCACTTGCAGAAATGCAAGAGAAAGGGGCTTTTTGCCTGCCCTCTTGTTCTATTTTAAGGAAAATGTATGACACAGCATGTGACTGAACATGCTTTACTTAGCAAAAATGAAGTGAATATAAAAGAATCATCTATTTGGGGAGGGAGTCTGCTAAAAAAGGAACGAGCGCGGGGCAAAAGAACCACATAAATAGTTAACTTAAACAAGACAGAGTTTGGTGCAGCTTGGCTCTGTTCATAACCAACACATGGGAACTCTGGGCAAAACCATATTGCACTAGTTATAGACTCATCTCGTAGACTTAGAGATGGGAAAAAACTTATTAGGTCATTGAGACCATCCCACCTGCCAGTGAAGGATTGTTCCCTGCAGAATTTTCTCTATTGCTTTGTACAGTCCAATTTTAAATGATCCAGGCGATGTGGTCTCAGGCACTTCCTTGGGGAGACTCTTGCACAGATATATTTTGTTTAACTCAATCCTTTAAACGGTTAACCCTTTTCTTTCCCACTTCACCTCGTATTTTCATTTTGTGTTTCAACTCTCTGAAAGATGAAAATTTTCATTTTATGTTTCCCCTGTACTGTACTTACAGAGTTATGGCCATACAACTGTCACTGCTGCCTGTTCTGAAACAGAGCATCATAGCCAATGGCTAAAAACATGATAATAATGTATCGCAGAAAATAAAACTGATTTGCTTTAACCGTGTATGCAACCGAGCTCCTCAAAGCCACAAAACATTCAGGACGTCCCAGTAAGACATGGCTATCAGCTTGTGGGGGTGCTCAGGTGTGTTCCTGCTTGGTGGAAGATGAACTGATTTCTAGCTCAATATATTTCATCTTCACAGGTAGGATGTAACGCCAGTAGAGTTCAGAGCTTGATGAGGTTTTGAACGCTGGCAAACTCATCTGAGATAATTCCTGTTACTTAAGTTCCAAGGGGCAAAATTTAACCCAGGGACACACCTGGCTTTTATTTTCCCCACCTTAATGAAAGTGACTGTTTAAGAAAAATAAAATTCTAGCTAACCACAGGCTTGTGCTAGGTATCAGGAACAAAAAATCCTGACCTGGCTCCTCATCATTCCTCTGTCTTTCTCTAATGCCTTTCTTTTGGCATTCCACTGTGAAGTGCACCGTAAATACTGATCATTAACTATCGGCGCACAGAGCCGCTTCAGTTGCTGACACAACTCAGCTCCCGTGGAAGCATGTGAAAACAGACCCCTGATGCGAAGGTGAAGGCAGGGACTGATGCGGGATTCCTGAATGGAGGCTTTGGGGGTTTTTCTTCACAGTGCAAAATGCAAAGAAATCCAAGCCATGCAGCTCTGTGACCTCGGGAGCTGCAAAGAAGGAATACGTACAAGGAGGACGATGTATAGGTTATATAGCAGCGTTCAGCCCTGGAACTCCAAGAACGTAACAAAGGGTGTTGCAATACCTCTCTGGTTTCCCACACATCAAAGGTCACGGGTTGCTCCGTTAATCTCCTAATCCATAGGAATCACAGAAATCGTGCAGTGTACCTTTCTGGAAAGGAAGTTTTGCAGAGATAAAGGTAGTATATTTTATCAGACAAACTGGTGTAGACAAAGCCAACCTGCCAAGCGTTCAGGCCTACAGGACAGATAGGTAAGATATTACTTCTGTCTGAAAAGTTTGGGGTTTTATTCCCCCAGCCCATGGTGGTGGGAACACAACTGCTAATGCTTTAGGACAGGGGGGTTTCTTACCCTTTTCCCTTACACAGAAAGCAAACAGGCCCTTCCAGTTCAAACACTTTTTCCTGTGAGGATCAACAGAAGGAGCAGAGGATAACCTGCGAGGGAGGCAGCCCGAAGCACGTGTTCTCTCTAAGGATCTGCAGTCTGGTTTGTGTTTGAAATCTTTGTAATCCATGGAGAAAACTCACACCACGAACAATTCTGGGCTGGTATTTGGGTTTATTGATACAAAAAGGCATGCAGGTTGGGCAAGGGAACAATCAGCACTGGAAAAGGCACAGGAGCACCAGTCTGTGCAAGCCCTGAGCATTGCACCAGGATCGTTATTTCTGTACACAAACACACGCTCAGCACAACCCTGTTCATACCAATCAAATATTCCAGCACACTCTGGGCTGCAGAGTCCTAGAGGAAAGCATCTGAAAGCGTTCAACGGCTCCCTGCTTCAGGCAGCAATGCCTGTAGGGGTTTGATGACCCGACCAAGGGAGCACTGGCACAGCCATTACGTAGCTGAATCCACCCCTGCCAGACACTGACCTACAGCAAAAGGCTAAAGGAAGGAGGAAATTAAAGTGCTGTGGAACCTGTAAAGAAAAGCAAGAGATGGCAAAAGCAACCTAGTAACTGGGGCAGCCAGCCAGTGAATCACAATCAGACAGTAACTTCAAAGCAATATATTTGGTGAGATTTTTCTTCACTCAGGGCTAGTGTGAATAAGGTGAGCAGGGTTTGGTCTGTTCAATGAGGCCATCACTGTTGCCTCTTGTGTGAAAGCCTCTGGACACCTTGTCATGCCAGTAGAGTCCTTGAGACTCCCATGTTTGCCCACCTCTTCAGCAGAAAGCCAGAAAGCTGCCAGGAGAAACTCTGCCAGGATCCAGAATATGGGATTTTAATATCAGACAAGTTATATTCCTGAGATATAATATGTATATATCATATACATACTAATATGTTTAGATTTTTGTGTTGTTGTTGCTTCCTTTTCCCATTTACCCAGCTGTTGATCGAACAGTGGAGGTGTCACGCTTAAAGACAATTTTAGTTTCTGGGCATGTCAATGAACATTTTATCTGCTTCCCAACAGCAAACACAACCCAGAGTGCTCAATTTGTCCCACGTTGCTTAAGTTGGCGGAGACCAATGTTCCCCATGTGATGAACAAGCTGCTCTAATGACCACCTTCAAGTTTTGTTTTTCTTTACCAATAACACAGAGCTCGTGTAGCGCCGTAGCTCAGAAGGGTGGGGATAGGAGAGGCATTTCAAGGACTGTGCTCCCTCTTCTGCTAGGATCATCTCGGATGACACACACCCATGGCTGTGCCAAAGCACCATGCCTGCTGTGTTCTTCACTGGCTTAGTTCACCGCGATGCACGGTGATGTCTTTGTGCGAAAGCTAGTTTCTCAGTCTAGGTAAGCAAAAGAAAACCAGCGGAAACCACAACCTTCCGCTGGTTTTTGTTTGTTTGTTTGGAAACTCCCAAACCACAGAGGCTATTTTTAGAGGGAGGATCAGGAAGCAGTGGAGAGGGAAAGCTGGAAGGTAGGCGTAAGGTGAGAGCCGGTTAGGGGAGGGAACTCCTGGGCGGAGATGAAAAACCACACAAGAGCCAAACTTTGCAAGAGAGATCTCGGCCGCCAGCGAGCTCCCGGCCCCCAGCTGCGAGGAGCTGCTGGCGGGGGACGGGGCGAGGAGGCCAGCACTGCGGGAGCGAGTGCCGGGTGGAGAAGGGAGAGGGGAGATGAGGTCAGGGAGGTACTGGTGGGTGGAGTGGGTCCCAGGAGGGAGGTCACATCCAAGAGTGCAACTTTATATAAGCCAGAGCGAGCGATGAATTATCCCGTTTAGTGCAACAGAGATAACAGTGAAGGAGGCTGAGGCTGTCTCTGACTCAGGTTTCCTTATTCTGAGCTTTCTAAAAGATCACCTTTTATTGCCTTGTCTACAGCCAAACAAATAGATAAATAACCCTATGCCTCTCCCCCAAGCCTTCTTATCATAAGGGTGTGAGTAAGCCTTGGTGCCTGGATCCAAATTCACACTCCCAGCCTCCTGGGATGTCCATCATGCTATCTCATTCAGATCTACATGCATCCTCAGGACTTGAATGTACCCCCACCACGGGTTGTTCCATAAACCCCACACCACTTGCCACGGGAGACCTTCTAGGTGTACTTCAGTGAGTCCTCCTACAGTCAGTGGTAACCTGGTGGGCTCCCGTGGACTACATAGTCAGAGAAGCCACCTATCAGATGAAGGGAGGCCCTCAAGTGTAGCAGGATCCTTCCAAACTTCAGAACCAGTTAGTGATCAATTATTAATTCTGTCACCACGGGGCAGAGGTGACCCAAACATTGACCAGTTTGTTGGGCACTGAGCAGAACAAACCTGCTGCAAAGAACCAAACACTGTTGCGTGAACTCCTCACCATTTAAGCTGTGAAGACAACAGCTCTCCCCATCTACCCAGACCCTTCTCAGTTTTACTTTAAGCAGAGTATACGTTAGAGCACTGTCTCCTTATTCTCATATACAGAAGGTGGAGGTGCATAACAGTTGGTAGCAAGACCCCAGTTTCAATGTGCTAGATAAAACATTTCAAGGCATGTGAAAGAGTTGATGTAAATGAATTATAACAGTCAAGCTTAGACAACCGCAACTGTGTAAACACCCTACTGCTAGCTCACAGCTCTGCATAGGTGACCCACCAGGCCAACAGGTCTCACCAGCTCCAGGATGTGTGAGCATCACCACCCAGTGCTACGTCAGTGAATCCAACCTATGGGGCTTCATTACCATCCTCCAAAGCCAACATGCTTCCTTCCGCTACGATCAAGTTTCAAGCCTTTGAAGGTATTTAGTGCAATCAATGGAAATCAGGGAGCTAAATATTCTTGAGGATCCTGGCCTAAGGCCACAGTGTTTAGAGAAACATTTAAACACATGCTTCACCATCAGCATGTTGGTAAGTGTTTTGCTGCGTAGAGGGACTTACCCAGGCAGTTAAGTGCTTTTCTGCATGCCTTCTGGCCGTGCTATTGGACCAAGCCCTTGAGGGCTCAACTGTGGTCCCCTTACTGCAGCTAACAAGTTCGCTGAGCAACGGTAACTGCCCATGTGTGCTCTCAAGGGCAAACCCAAACTCATCAGGTCTAATCACCTTCCCTGAGGCCTGAGCTGACCTGTCATAACCTGTGAAACCACAGTAGTTCCATATGTCTCTGCCCCGAGGGGTGCTCATGTACTCGCTACCTGGATGCATGCTCCTGGTCATTGCGAGGGGAACCAGGCGGGGCAGCCGTGGGTCAGCACAACTCACCTAGGGGACAGTTACAAGTGCACATAGGGCACGTGTACATGGCTGAGCAATCATGGGGCTGCAACAATGCTTACCCTGCTCACCTGGCTGAAGGAAGGCACTCCCAAAAGATGCTGCTGCCTGAGAATTTCTGCTTGGCAAAATGGGATCTGCTAGTCCCTTCCCTGCAATGAGTGCTGCCCACGGGGGTCTCGGCCACCCCAGCAGCCTCCAACCTGAGCCTGCTCCTCTGGGCACAGCATGAAATGCCTCTCCTCTTGTGGAAGCAACAGGGCTGCCCATGGGGCACTTTTCCTGGGCATTACAAGTTATATTTGAGAGGGCAGGAAGGGCTGAGTATAACGAGTGTGCTGATTTGCTCCATCGAATTCCAGTGACTTTAACATGGCTCCTCAGATTTTAAGTATACAGAAGCCAACCCCTTCATATGTATATGTACAAGACAGCACAACAAATGGTGATAACAAACCAATGGATGAAAAGCATGTTGCTCCTACATTGCAAGCCAGGAAGTTAGTAAAGCACATATAAAATTCACCACCCTTCAGCTAGAAGGTACCAACCTTCAGCTAAGATGCAGTAGCAGCAATTTGGATCCTCCTAGCAGGTACAAACGTGAAGCAAAATGGGATACTACCGCTGCTCGGAGTGCACATCACCAGTTGCCATATCTCAGCCGAGAAGCCAGAAGTCAGGAGCTCCTGACCTGATGCAAAAAAGTGCCAAATGCTCTCCATCCCTTCCAAAGGAAACGGCGGAGTCAGCACAATCCTACCTACACCCAGGCTCCAGCAAGTCAGCTCCGGATTGGAAAATCCCATTACCACCCATTGAGACACCGTTAAACAATTTCCCAGATCACGTATGGGCTGCACAGGAGCCCAGGCTGCAGCAGCGCTTCCACACTTACAGACTGTGCCTGCCTGGGTCATGCAGAGGCTTTCCAAACCTGTTAAATCGACCGAATTCAGTAACGCACCTTTTTGGCCCAGCCAGGCTGGGAGGCGCGAGGGCTCAGCACCATCTACAACCAGGCTTGCTCCTAACCTGGGATTTTTGGCCTGCTACAGACTGGGCCATGAAAATACCAAACATACCATGCGAAGTGCTGTGCATCTCAGTGCTCGCTTGGCTTGAGGTAGAACTCTTCCCAAAGCAAGTATTCCAGGCTTGCATATAAATTAAAGCTCATAAATCAGTGGAGAAAAAATCTTCTCTATAGAAATGGCCAACTTGTTAGAAGGGAGTTAAAGGCTACAGACGGTTTTCAATGGAGCCTTGCTGGCTGTCAAGAATGCGCGAGGCAGCGGAGTTGTTTGGGTTGGGAGCACGAGTCGGATTTTTCTCCCCTCTTTTGAGGACAATGAAATGTAACAGCTTTCCTTCCCCTCCGAGCCGCGCCGAGCGACCCGAGCCGGGAGACAACAGCACAGATACAATCTCTGGAAATCATGAAGTGACAGAAGAATGGCTGAGGAGTTCTGAATAACTAAATAAAGTCCTCTGTGTTTTCTTTAGCAAGTAAAGAAAATACTTTTAGCGTTTTAGTGTGACTTTTGGGGTCAAGGGGGAATCTCGAGTCCAAATACAACAAACCGGTGTGGAAATTACTGCCAAGAGTCTGATAGTTAGGCTGGGAGCTTGCCTTGAGGCTCAGATGTGTGAATACCGCTCGCGGAAGGCAGGCTGAATTTGAGGTTTTTGCTCAGATCATGGGAATCTAGGACTTGCTGTATGTCCTTGCTTTTAAAAAGCTGACTGTGCTGAGTGCCCCTCAGCAGCCCATGGAAATGGCAGGTGCCGATGCTTCATCACTCTCTGAAGATGGAGGAACACCCACGAGTCTAGTGTTGGGTCTTCACATCTCGCAGCGCACGTAGACACATCAAGGACACCGAGCACAGAGTCGCTATTTTGCAGCCTACAAACACTTGCCTGCTGCAAAACATATCTCCCTCTTGGGATTCCCAGGTCTGCCTCAGTACACCTGAAAATGAAGCGCTTCCAAAGTGTTAACCACGGGGCAGTGCAGAGCAGCTCACCCCACTACCCGCGGCAGATGATTACATCACTAGCCAATGCATTGGCTGTTGTCATCATTGGTCTGTTAAATTCTTTTAGGAAATAATAGATAATCAGCACAGAGTGATGGGATCAGGGTCACAAAGTGCATTAAAGGAAGAGTCAGGAGCCAAACTCACACGTAGGGGCTGCGGAGACGGAGGGCCATGGAGGCTGAGGCTAAATATTTTTTAATGGCAGTTTCTGACTCTCATCTTGTTATTTCTGAAAAGGCAAAGACCCTTCTGCTTTCACCACTCTCTTCCCCAAGCAGGGTCCTTCAGGTTTCCTTCTGTGTCTGCCACAATGAGAGCAGCAACAACGGTGACACAGAAATAATAGTGTCTGGGGGAACACATTAGCACTGATGCAATGTAGATGTGAGCTGAGAGGGATGAAAAGGCTCAATAAAGAAACAGGAAAAGAAGAATTCCTATTTCTCGGCTTCCTGATTTTTGATGCATTTTATTATTGGAATTGCCATCTCTACCCATCCCCCTTAAAGTCTTCACCTTTGTTTGGCTTGCACTGCTAAAACAGAGCCAATCTTCTGGTGCCGTTTTCCGAATGAAGTAAAAATTAATAATTCTAATTATAGACATTCAAGATAGATATTTTTCAAGGGAGTTTTTTTGTTTGCTTAGGTAGTAAATGAATACACGTATTAGCACATCCACCAGCGACACACCAGGCCTGGTTCCAATTTCATTTACCCCACCTGTCTTCATCGGCGTGGGTGGAACAGCCCTGATACCACAGAGAGCAGAACTGCACCTCAGAAGCACGCACCACCTATTTCTTAAGCAGTAGTATTGCTGTAGCCACGATGGGCTTTTGTTAGACCAATATAGCTGGCAAAAACAGACAAGCTTTCAGGTGTACAAGGGTTTCTTCTGCTTTTCTGGTATCATCACAGTTAGCCTAATAAAAGATATTACCTCTCTCTTCAAAACGGGCTTTGTTATTCATGAAATGAAATCCAGATTACAAGAAATAGCATGTGTATTTTGTCTTATTTTCTTCTGTTACATGACCATGTATGCAAATGAGGAGCACCTAGGGTTCCCACAGCGTTACCTGCACCTCTTAGGCAGTTATACTGCACAGCTTCATCACCAGGCCATCTGCTCTCACAGAGAGAGCCAGCATCTGATGTACCATGCACCATGTACCATGAAACAGCCTCCAAAGGACAGTAGTGGGCAAGTGATACCCTGCATCTGCTCAGCTCACATTCATTTCTAGCCACCTAAGGTTTGGCTGAAACAGCTCTTCTAAACCCGAATACATATGTTGGCTTAGAGGCACCATAGTAAAGTAGCCTAACAAACCAAAGCAATTGGTTTTAATAAGAATCTTGGCTTGTTTTGACAATGCACTGAATCTTCATGTTGGCACCATGAATGTTTTTTTAGGAAAATGTATGCATCTTTGCAGCACTCAGCAACTAAATCCTCTCTTCACTTCATGGAAAGGGTTTCCTGGCTATCCACTTTCTAATGTATTCCAAGTCCCTCGCAGCTGATTGTTGTCTGGGCTGGAAATATTTTTATATTAAGCTCAACAATTTGCCCCCGTTGCATACTGTGTGCGGGCCGGTGAGCAGGGCATGTGGGTCACAAACTGTGGCCTTCGTGTTTCCTACTGTGCTTGCAAAAGTGTGCAAGGCTATGGAGGCATTTAGATGCTTCCTGCATCACGTTGTGCAGATGTGTTTGTAATAGCTACGGAAGCGGCTGTCTCCTGCTACCCAGCCTTATTACAGGCAGTAGCAATACTCCCAGAGTTCAAAGGCATTTCATGCTCACTGAGCGTTTTTCAGCAAGAAATCTGAGATTAAATAAACTTGAATCCTCTCTGAGGAGAAAGTAGAAGATGGAGGGAGAGGCGCTGACTCTCCGCTGCACAGCATGCATCTCGGTGTACCTTGGAAAACACCCAGGCGAGGTGCACCTCAAGCCCATGTCTGGCCAGGACGTTTCACTGCTGGGGCCAGATTTATGCCTGCTGAAACGCTGTGGATTTTAATGGGTTCGTGCCAAGGCTGCCAACCTGCTCAAAAATCTGAAAGTTACCCAGGATCTTTTCTAGCCTTTGTCCTAACATCTCTGGGCTGACTCACGAGGGGTTTGCTGAGGACAGGCTTTACATTGGATTTACAGCTTTTCTCCCATTTTCATCCATAAAAGATGATAAGTTAGTTTGTCACCAACAGAAATATTTAGCTTTTAGTGAGTACAGGCACAAGACCCTGTCTCTCTAGAAAGAGTAACTGCTGACCTGCTCATTAGCAGAAGACCACATTCTGCTCTTGTGCTGAGGAAACAGTGCCCAGGGCACATCAGTGGCCGTGGACCAAAAGGTGACCCTGAGTGTTGCTCATCCAGGATCCAGAGAGCACAAGGAATTGGACTGTTTGATGTTTTCCCTCTCCCTAACAACTCTGCCTCTGTGGGAAAAAGAAAATACTTGAGTCATACAACCGACCAAAGTGTCATTCCCACTGACGAGGGATGTTTACGCAGTCTCAGCTGGTAGAGCACTGCCCTTAGCAAGCTGGACGTGCCATTCCTGGGCACCCTCCACACCCCAAGCCAGGGGTGTGCATGGGCTCCCGAGACAGCAGCCGAACGCACACGAACTGGGACGTTTCGTTTCGCTACGTCTGCAAGACCGAGGTCTGGGGGCGAGACCAGGCGCTTAGCTGCCTGGTTGGGGCTCGCCATCACCAGGCTTGTAAAGGTGTTTGTGCTCCTTGGGATGCAGATGGCTGTGCAGATGTGTCCAAGAGAAGGGGACATGGAGACCTACACCCTCAGCATGTTTCAGTGCTTAACTCCCATTGACTTCGCCGAGCCAAAGACATATAATACCACTGAGGATCTGGGCCCAATGGGGTTTGGAAAATCCCGCTAGATACCATTCCTCATCTTTAGGACTACATACTTCCGAAATTCCATCCCAAATACCCTCATAGACTTCGGACGGTCTGCACTTAAGTCTTTCCTGGGCTGCCCAGTTGAAAGTCACTACCATGATGCTGGAAAAACTTTCCAGGTTAGGCCTGACCTTGAAAAAGCCATCAAGCTCATAAGTTGAGAATGATGCAGTGGCAATTAGCACATCTTCTCTGCTGTAGACAATACGCTGCAAGTCCAAGACAGATCTAAAAGCCTGAGAGGCAGACATACAAGAGTGTTATGTCCTCTGTCTGAGAGCCGGATCCCAGGGAGGGTGGAAATAGCAATGTAGGACAGCTGTGAGTATGCTTAGTATTAATATCAAATATAATGGTAATTCAAAACAGAGTCTTTTGGTACAGATCTGAACTGCACAAGCCAAGTTATGAAATGTTATTAGCATGTGGATCTGAGAAGCAGCTGAGACTAAGCTGGCCAGCGTTTGCCATATGTCTCATCTGCAGAGAATATTTAAATAAGTAAACACAATGAGTTAATAAATACATGAAATAACTTTGCAAGATAAGCACCTCTCTGTGCTAGTGGCATGGCAGATTGTCAGAACAATCACATCCAGTGGAAAGTATGAAAGGGGAAAATTTAAATGGCACAATACTGGGGGTTTTTTGAGTATTCAGTTGACTGAATAACATAGCCCAGAATGGTGAACATTTACGATGATCCTTATCTGCTGGCAGGTAAGAGAATCCTGTTGCCGTTGCCAAAGCCTTAACTCATCAGAAAATCAGTGGTTCTTCTTGGAAACATAAGCTGAAACCTTTCAAAGACCTTCTAGCTACATCCTTGTGTAGGCAGAAGGGACTAGCATTTTAACAGCATCAAAGGTATAGAAAGTCATGCTGCTTTCCAGTAATTCCCTGATAACACCTAGAGGGTGAAACAAACCTGCTGGTGGTCTAATCTGAACAGGAGGGAAAAAAAAATGCTAAATGCTGATTCTGGGAAAGAAATTATTCCTTAAAAACAAGCCAGACAGATCCAGTGTCCTCATTTCATTTTTATTTGTGCATGTATCTAAACGTCTCCAGCGAGGACTTAGCCTAGAGAGGATTTCAGGATTTGGCCCAAGAGAAACTCTTGAGGGACCACCAGAGTTCAGGCTTTTTATTAAGAAATCTCTCCCCTTTGAACAGCAGATCGAGGGCTTGAGCACAAGGTCAATGGCATCCAGTTGCTTGGCCATATCCACAGGCTTCTAAAGACATCCAGCCCCCTGAGCAGTTCGCTCTGACTCTAAATCACATTCCATTATCGATGGAGAAGGAAGAAAACTATTAATTGCATACCAAGGACATTTTTACCCAGAAATTTTTTTGTAAGCTCAGCATCTCCCTAGAAGAGGTCAACAATTTTATTCTAACAGGCTCTGGCAATGCATCGTACTGTCAGTTTATCAGCATCAGCTTTTTTGCTTTGAGTGGTACAAAACGTTCCTGAGAATTGACGCTGCTATTAACAATAGGTGCTCAAAGTGATCACTTGCAGTAAGTTTTAGAAAAGTTCAAAGACTGACTTTATTTTGGCTCTCCAAACTAAAACACATAACATGATTTTAATTTAGACCAGGACCTTGCTTCAGTTCTTGCATGGATGGATACAAACAGGACTGACCATCTTAAAGATGCACAAGCTGAGTCCTCCTGAATTCATTCTTGTTCGCTCCCCTTTTACAGAGGATGTGTTAAATTGGGTGATTCGGTAGAATCAAACCACGTACATTCAGGTTTCATGGGGTTTATTTCAAACAGGTGTAAAATCGCTTTTACATATAAAGCAGTAGTGCCTCTCTCCATTAAGTCTTCCACCACTGAGAAATGTTTACCCCACGACAAACAAGGCAGGAAGGCAAACAGATGCGTAAAGATCTGATACACAATAGGTCATGTCTGCACAAACTATCAGTATAACTCTTTCCTTGCCTCTTGCATGTAATCTGTGAACAAAGTTAAATGTTATACAGGCTGGTTGTGATGCTTAGTGGAATAAATGGTTATGATGCTTAGAGGATAAATGCTTTAGGATTCAGTCTGAGTGGTAGAAGCTGCACAAATAAAGCCAGTTGCCATTCCAGCCTTCTTTCCCCATTTTGCACCCTCACAGGGAGCTGCATGTCTACCGGAGAGGTAAGGCAGAAGAGCTCTGCACTGCAGGATTGTACTTTGGTTCACTACACCTTCCCACTTCTCCTAGCTCTTAAGCAATAACATGAAGGCTCCATACCCACAAAGAAATTTGCACTTCCACCACCTGATTTGAAGATGCAAAGCACATTGAGTGGGATTTTGTTAGTGGTACAGAGAGGTATAAAATATAATCTAGTGCATGAAACAGAAGGGTGAAACGGCTTGAACCAACTAGATGGAGCAATCAGCCCAAGAGCACAAACACACAGAAATATGATGGGTATGAAATCATTCGGAGCCAATCAGTAAGCTCCCAACTTCTAAAGCAATTTCATAATTGAGTAATGGGACACAGCAGGGTCTGAACTATTGTGTATTATAATCTGAATGGAATGCTGTGAGAAGGCTGGAGCAATCTGATCGCACCGAGCCCTCGCTCACCAGAAATGCCTTTGACATATTTCCTTAAAGCGCAGCAACGAGAGCAGAGTAACTGCTTGTTAATGACACCCTGATGGGTTGTCTGCAGCACTGAAACTGAGATAGCATAGATTGGAAAGCATGTGCCTCTCCTTGGCTGGAGTTAACACACCAGCCCCCACAGACTGCCCACCCACTTCAACCTTAATCGCCGGCGTGCCTGTACAATCACCAGTTTCACTTCACTACATATTTCCTCCCCCAGACCTTAGCTTATAAACCAAGAGGCACTAATAATCTGAGATGATACTACGCCAGCCTCCTGTCATGGCTTAGTGCTCTTGCTCCATGCTGGCTAACCCATGGCTATCTGCACAGCTATGTAGGCTGGGCTCTTTCTCTTTCCTATTTTTCAGTCCCTCCTTGGATATGCATGCATTAACTCCACCAAAAAAATATCACCTCTTTCTGTTTTTGAAGACATCACCCATTTTGCCTCCTCTTCACCCCTTTTCTGTCCCCTACTTGCAGACAAGCCTGGAAGGAGACAAAAGCTGGATTCTGGAAGTGTTTGACAGTGATACAGCATGGATGGTTTTGGGTCTGGACTCCAAGATGTGCTGTGGGAGGGGGGCAACCTCTCAGTCTGCTGCGAGGCAAAGGCTGGAACACATCCTTCACCTTCATATCTGTTTTGTAGATGTGTTCCACTGTGGAAAAGCCTTTTACTGGGCAGCAGACCTGGTCCTTGCTCCTGTGCTCCAGGCCAGCTGGAACCACTCTGGCAAGAGGGAGAGGGTGCAGCTTTCTGGAGAGCAAGGGACAGGCTCTGCTGGAGAAGGCTGCAGTGACAAGGGTGAGCGCGGAGCTGCAGCAGAGTTTGCATCATGAAAGCAAACCAGGGGACTCCTGCAAGAAGCAGGAAGCCTGCTTGTGGTGGGGTCCAGACTCACAACCAAGCCTCAGAAGTGATGGAAAGATCAGGAACCAGAACGGACTTGCGCAACCCATTGAACCTTCTTGGGTTGCAAGAGATCCCCTTTCCTCCCTCAGATCAGTTTGTTTTTTTCAGTGCTTACGCTGTTTCAAGAAGCAGCTCTGAGCACTCTTGCTCTTGTTCAGCATTTCCATGCTCTAGGAAGACATCAGTTTGGAAATCAGGAATCTCCTGATGTCCTCACCGTAACAAGGTCCTGGCCAACACAGAGTGGATGAGGGCAGTCTCAAGGCTGGCTCTCAGCATCCCTGTGACCTCAGAAATGGGTGCTCTTGTTTGTCAGAGTGTGATCTACTGTTGGAAGGGGGATGATGCTGTGCTGCCCATGAACTCACGGGGTCTGTCCCTGCTCTGCGACACACCGCACACGCGAGTGCATGGTGCATTAACCTCAGAGTAACCTCGGCCAGGCTAGCTGAGGTCAGCTGTATTCCATGTGTAGCTACGGCTCCTCTCCGGAGCTGCTATAAAACGTTACCACAGTTGGGTTGTGGGCTGCAAGGAGTCTGACATGCTCTGTCAGCCAAAGCCCCGTCAGACAAAGTACTAGAAATGGGAATGAGGGAGATTTTTCAAAAGTGCCTATGTGCTCCTGGGGACAGTTGAAGGGATTCACGTTTGCAGAACCAGACTTTCCAAGGTCCCTAAAGATACAAGAAAGCTCCAGCTGGGAGTTCATAAATGGGTTTCCAGCCCTTGAAACTAGTGATAACACACACTGGACTGCATGTCCCAGGAGCTCCACTCCCAGCAAGTCTCAGTACCTCACTGTAATGGGTGGGAGCTGTGGCCTGGACACATGGGTGCCCATTTCCTTCTGGTTGCTCTGGGAGAGAGATGGGCAGCATGGTACTTCCAAGGGTTAGGAGTCAAGAATAAAGCCAACAATAAGAGCTGGAATGGGCAGAACAGGCATAAGAGAATGGAAAGAAAGTGGGAATTGTGCTTCAGAACTGGAAAAGCACTTTCAAAAAATTTATCCCACATAACTTTAGTCCTCTAAATACCAGGCTGTCTTCTCTCCTCTGCCCAAGAAGCTGGTTTCACAAAACCTGTCAAAAAAGTAAAAAAGTTCTTGCTAACTTCTGAGCTTACAAAGATGCTGCCCAGAGCTCACTTGTGCTCATTGCCAGAGGAGTTACTGAATAGATTTGTTCCCTGAAGTGACAAATTTTAAGGCAATATTGAGGAGTCTCAGCAAGCACGATGGATACCTACAGCCAGGTGCAAGCACAGGAGAAACCTGTTTCTGAGTACTGCCTGCACCCTTCAAATCAGGAGGTCCACTGCATGGACCATCCCAGGGCCCGGCAATGCCAGTGGGAAGGGTCCCTCCGGCTTTAGGCGGATTTTAATCAGGCCCATGTGAGCTGTGTGCATGCATGCAAGACAGGCTCGATTTGGACTATCAAGCACTCACAACAAACAACTCACTAATAAGCTGCAGACCAAGATTTTCTTTTTTCAGAGATTATTCAAAAAAATGTTTCCAAATAACAAGTTTCTCTGGGAAAAATCCAGCCTTTTCATACAGACGACTCACACACCGGAAAAAAGGCAGCATTACTCATATAAATTATTCATTACAAGTTACTCACCTGGTTCTTGCAGCCAGTGGTGCTTTTCCTATACCTGGAGCTGTGGAAAAGCCAAGTTAGCATCACTTCAGAGAGAGGGGAAACGTCCCCATGTTACAACCAGCTGTGTGACACCCAGCCAGACTGAGGTGATTGTGGGACCTCTTGACACGACGTTTGTCACTGGGACCCAGTTTGCCATCAGGATGTGAGGTTACCCCTCGCCCACTCGAGCACACCTGGGCCAGCAGAGCTGACTAAGGTAGAGGGGCAGCTCGCGTGTTCAGCTAAGCCGGGCTGGACGGCTTGTCGGAGATCATGGGGCAATGCAAGAGCATTGGCAGGAGAAGGGCAGCTCTCACATTTGCACTGCGCTGCCAAGTGAGAGAAGGGTTTGACACGAGAGAGCACCCGTGGCTGGGAAAGGGGCTGGCTCCACTCTCAAGTGCTTCTCATAGCTAGCTACTTTGCATCATTAATAAAAACAGTAAGTCCATCCTTTCCAATACATCTTCCAATTCCTCTAGCAAACCCAGCAGCAGATGTTCACTCTGAGATGAGGGCATCAGTAAGGCTTCTTCAGAGCTTCTCAACTGCAGAGGGACGAGCAGGTGCAACCGAAGCAAGCAATAAACGCAAAACTCGCAACACAGACTGCAGAGAGTCCTTTGGTGAGTAACTAAAGGTACTGCACAAGTTTGTGGAGAAATGCTTCACCAAGGCTGCACCACTTCTGTGGGGTTGGGATGGCCACAGAGCAGCGACAGACTGGGTCTACATTGATACAGAGATGAAGGTATCTTTGGGACCCAGCGTGGGAGCTGCCTCGCTGCCCCTTCTGTGAATCTCACTTGTCTAGCAGCTTCCACTGGGAGCAGCTGATCTGCTGCCTTGGGAGAGGCTTATGGGGAAGGCACAGAGTATTACTGAAGCCACAGCAGAAACTGGAAGACAGACGGTGTTGGTTTGTGCGCGTGTTTGTACATAGATGCCTTATTTTGTAGGTCTACAACCCATTGCTGTGCACTAAAAATCTCCTTTTTTGCCCAGCAGTGGTTTGCCTGCCCACCTCTAACCTTCAGCCCACACTGAGAGACAATCAGAAGAAGCCATCCAACATGTTCCCAGCACATCATCATAAAAAGAAAAACAGAAAGAGCAGGCAGTACCAAACTGGGTGACAAAACACCTGTTTATTGGGAGCTTCCCGAGGGTCAGTGGAAGCAAAGCAATAGGACTTCATTGCAAAACGGAGCAAAGCTTTGTAGGTTTCCCTCTTGAAACACAGGTTATCTGCAAGCAGTATTGTCCGCATCTACTAGAATACCATTGTTCACTGTCAATGCCAAAGTCAAAACAGAAAACAAACACAGCCCGCAGGGGGAACTCTGTGAGGGCTCCCTTGTCTCAGCACTGTGAAGGCAGCAGCCGGGCTGCACACCGGCGTGGAACAGCTTCCATCTCCCAGTCCCGATTTGCCAAAGTCCTGTGCACCATCGATGGCATGAGGCGTGCCAAAGCTTCAGTGCAAACACACGTCTTCCTTGGGGTCACAGCATTACAGTGCGTCACGATTGTACAAAACAACAAGGCTTGTATAATTTCAGAGTTGTATTCTTCCTTCTTCGTGCATCCAAAAAAGCTCTTATCTGCTACCATAAATCTATCGCACACGTCTTCCAACTGTGAAACTCCTAAGACAAATCCTCCTGTCATGTAATAGTCCGAATGCATGACAGTTGAGGGAGGAAACCATAAAGTCAGGCGTTATTCTGCATCTGTTGTCTTCCTACATTTTTCCGCTGCAGCCACAGTCAGATTGTACAGTGGATGCGGGTGTACATGGCAGCTGCAGCTCCTCAGGTTGAGCTGAGCCTGGGCTGAGTTTTGCACATAAGACAAAGCAGCACATCATTACGTACCCAAAAACAGGGCATACATTTTCACATTTGTCTGACTGACAGCTCTTCTTAAGTGTTAAATGATTATTATTTTTTAACACTTCAAGTATATACATTAACTAGCTTAAAAGGAATTACTGGAAGTGAGGCAGTTGTGGTCTTCAGCATTTTTGTTTCACCTTGCTCTAAAGCTGACAACAGAACAATGTGGACTTTCAGACTTACCAGACAGTTCAGATCCGTGTGCCACGGGTACACATGAAATCCCTTTTGAGGAGATTAAATGTCAATTTGAACCAGCAGTTCCTCAGAGCTGATGTTCTCCTTTAGCAGAGGCCCTTCCAGCACAAGACACGAGTGCACGTTCCAGTATGTCTGTTCCAGCGAACAACTCTTCTTGCCATCTTCCTCCTACTTTCGTTATCTTACATCTGCTTGAAATTTAGAGGCTGATTTAGCAGACCTGACTTTGGCTCCTAACGAAGGCATTCTGACTTGTCAATCTCTGCAATGGCTGCTGCGAGAAGCCTTGATAACAACTTGGGTCGTATCCACTCTTAGAAGCCAGCGCCTAATGCTAGGCCATCTGGACACCCACAAAGTGCCAAACACTGTCGTTCTTATTTAGTCCGGCTTCCTGCTCAAGTCAAATGGTATTTTGATGAGTGACTGCTAAAATGCTCAGGGTTTGACCCTCGCATGTTTGCCTCGTCGTCTCCAGGCCCTCTCCAGCAGTGACGATGGTCTGCTCATCAGCTGTTGACTCAGTTTGCAATAGAGCCAGCTGAAAATTTTTCAACAGAGCACTTTCTCGTCCAGTAAAGTCTATTCAAAAATCAAAATATTTCTCAGCAGTTTGTCAATTTCAATGAAATTTTACAACAGGAGAATGTCAAAACATGGTGTTTCATCACCGCCGCAGTGGTGCTTTTCAATGGCATTGACGCGCTTTGTTTCATTCTGGTCTTTTTGCTTCCACCACTGCACATAGTTGAATATTGACTCAAACCTTATACAGATTTTGTATTTTGCACTGCCTAATGTCTTAGTTTTTCCATTTTTGCATAATAGGAAAGTAGAAACAAAACCAACATCATTTAAATAAGGCTTTCTTTTCTGAATAGTTTCTAAATTTACATTTCATAGGAAACTTCCAAATTTCACCTTTTCATCTCGATTCATAACGAAAAGAACTGGGGAGTGTCAGAGCTTCTCCTGGAGTGGAAATCCCACCTTCTGACCAGCTCTCGTTGCCACTCGGCCCTCACCCAGCTGAAACCCTTGGCTCTGTGGGAAGGTCCAAGGTAGATCTGATTCACAAGCCTAGCAACAGCCGGAGAACACAAGTGGCAAACCAGCCCTTTGCGAAACTCAGTGAATCATCATGGCTTTGATGCAGCCTGCCCTCCTTACAAGGAAAATGTACCTCAGCAACAGAAATAAGATCTTAAATCAAATCAGATGCAGCTTGAAATATTTATCTACTGTTCTTCTGGGAAGAGGTATTGTAGTGGAATAAATCCTCAGAGTTATTTTACTCCTAAGATGGGAGGAAAAAAATTCTGAATGTAGTTTGACCAAAAATGAGGGAGATGATATACAGGAATGTGAAGAAATTCAGGCCACTGAAGTAATAATACTGTGTGACATTGGACAGGCAGCCTCCCACAGGCTTTGGTTGAGGAGCTAGAACCCACAGCAGGTCCCACCACAAGCAGAGGAAACCCTTCCCGGAGTGAGTCACGTCATGAGTGCTTGTGAAACGTGAGACCACTCAGTGCAAAGCGGCATATCTGGGTGAGATTTGGCCAGTCTCTCCTCTTCCAAAGGAGCACACCTTTGGACGGAGATGCTCCTTTCTTTCTGAAGGTACCTTCTTGACTGCTGGAACTCCTCTGCCATTTGCTCGAGTTTACTGGTTTCAGCTGATGTAGCTCCTTCCTGTGTATTTGGTGATCACCTGACAGTGCAGCGAAGGAGAGGCTGGGTGGCCATATAGGCTGGTGCCACACAGAGTGAAAGTCATCTGCAGAAAGACAGAGGAAGCATGAGTTGGCAGGATGAGATCTGATCCAAAACGATGTTGGCAAATCAACCACCGTTTTCCCCTTTGCTTTCCTTTGTTGTCCTTGCAGGTTCCACACTTCTCCAGAGGAGCCATCCCAGAAATCCAGCAGTACCCAGGGGAGCATTTACCTTAGAAAAAAACTTTGGACCTGTTCTAAGGGTTAGGGCTGTTTCTAAGATCACCTGTAAAATGACTTCACCTCTACAAGGCAAACCAAGGGTGGTGGTGTAGTCCTAGGAGCTGAAGAACCTTGCCTACCATTGATAAGAGAATTTAGAAGATCAGGTAATTCCAGGCTGATCTTGACCAAATTCTTCCAGTTCCCTCAGCCCTTGCTCCTACACCCACAAATATTCGGTTGTACCTAAGCTACAGCCTTTGGATCACACTCAAGAAGAACATGTCCAGTCTGTGACCTGCTCTTCTGTCCACTTTCCTGAGGGCCCTACAGCCTTTTCCACTTGTCATCTAACTGAAGATGAGTCCAGTTGCAAAATGACCACACTCCCATCACAGGAGCAGGGGCACTGAGTTTTTCAGCCCACAGATGCCCACCCTCAGCCAAAGGGTTATGAACTACAAGGTTAGATCATAAGTAAAACAGGGTGGGAACTTCCTAGCAGAGCTAGGAAGCCTCTTAGGACAATTTCAGTGCAAATAAACAAATAATAATATATTTCAAATGTGACTGATGTGGAGCCCCAAATATTTGAGGTTGGCTACCCTCAAGCAGAGCCCTGAGGACCAGAGGTCCCCCCTGAAGCGCTGTGATTAGAGTGCGCTGACCGTGTACAAGTAGGGAGCAAAGAGACAGAGCCAGGCGGCGGTTTCACAGCTGCACGGCGCTGGCCTGGGCGATGAAATAAGGCCCAGACAGGAAGCAGTTTTCCTCAACAGTAAGCTGCTATTTTTACCCATCTTGTTTCTCTAACCAAAGAGACACTTGAAGTCAGTGGGCTCTGCTCTGCTGCAAGTCACGCCAGCACCAGCCTCCGGAGGTGTCCCCTTGCCCGCTGCAGGGCTGGGCAAGATGCACTCCTGGCTTCCTACTCCATCAACACCCTTCTGATCATCAGCGTTGCCTCCACAGGTCAGACCACTCAAGCCAAAAATCCCAGTGGACATATCTGCCCTGTGTAAGACAAGCAAGACAGGTTGTGAATGATCTCCCATGGGCCAGGTAGCCCATGGCGAGCACAAGAGCCTGCAACAGGGCAGCTGCAGGTGTCATGGAGCCTGCTCCATTGCCTCACCAGCCGCTGACCCTGCTGCTGCACCACCCAACACACACCATTAGCCTCGAAGAATTACAGAGGAGGAGCTGCAGAGTATGGATGTGTCCAGTGCTTTACTATCGCAGCTGCTATGTGAATATCTCATGTTGCTATTTATACATGGAGGCGATGGTTTCCTATAGCTTCCCGCATGCCCCTGCCCCTCAGTCACAGCCCTCGGTCCCCACCCTGGGGGCTGCAGCTGGGTCGGGCAGTGGAGGCAGGCTCCATCTCCCGCTTCGTGCAAGGTGACAGCCCTGTTTATTCCCCATTTCTCCTCCTCCCCACCCCCCGGCGGCGATGTGGGCTGAGGGAGTGGCAGCACTTCCCAAATCCCAGAGCAATAGATGTGGAGTGAAGTCACGAATAACTGCAGCTTCACGGGAACGAGCTGGAAAAAGAGCTACAAGGGGGGAACGTGCTGTTTATGCCAGAACCACTTGACATGTAGTAACACCGAAAAGCAAGGCGGGGGGGAATATTATCATCCCTTCCTCGAATGGTTTCTTTTCCCCCAATTTCAGTGCCTGGGTGTGGGAAATCTGAGCTCAGCTGGAATAAGATGGAGCGAGATGGGCAGAGGTTTGCAGCTCTGGCAAAAATGAGCCCCTGGCCCGGAGTCCCGCAGAGGGACGGTCGGTGGAGGCTCCCGTACACAGCTGAGGCAGCTCGCTGAGGATTTGTGCCATCCTCCTCCCCGCTGTTTGACATTGAGCGCATTATTTCAGCTCTTTGCAGCCTCGCTTGCTGTATCTGCACATGCAGTGACCAGAACGCCTCGTCGCACCGCCGTGGCACCGTCACTGTCCTTTTTAAGCAGGAGATGTTTAATATGAGAAAGTTCTCTGATCTCAAACACTCTTGCTAAAGCTTCACTCCCACCGTTGTCTCCCCTGCAATGCTGCACACTGCACAGACAAATCAAGAGGCTGAAGACTAGACTTAATGAAAACATATAAATTAACATATGCCTCCTAGGGGGGTTGTTAGGCTTAGCTCATTAGTGGTTTAAAGCATATCCAATGCTCTAAGTTATTTGTTTGTTTGTATTTTTGCAGCTGTCCTTAGTTCTCTTAGGTCAAGTAGAGGTGTGAGGTCCAAAATAGCATCGGGATGGCTGAGCTTATGTTTTCAGCCCTGAAAAAACAATGAAGTGCTAATAAAAAAAAAAAGCCTTGTGAGAAAGATTTCACTCCAAAGCCCTTTGCAAACAACACACACAACAGCATGGAAATGCAGGAGCCTTTGCTCCCCGGGGAGGGGAGCTGCTGCCAGCTACTTTGGGAGGAGAAGTGGAATCTCGGTGGCCTGGGGAGGAAATTTTGGACACAGATACCAGAGTAAGAGAAGTCACTGGATCTTTGCTCCTTATCTGCAGCGTTGCAGCTCGGGTGAGCGGCTGACATGGGGTCAGAGGAAGCCATCCATCTGATCCGGCTGGTCATTACCGCTGAGAACCAGTTCTGCATGCACTGGTTCCCCACAGCTCCATGGGAGCATCACCAGGTCCTGCAGCGTGCGTGCCTCTCTTGAGCGGAGGCACTTTAGTCCAGGCTCATTCTCGGCACATAACCCAGTGAGAGTGCGCATGCTCTAAAAATATGGGCACGACGCTCGGGCTACGGGGAGCAGCTCTTCCCCACCCTGTCCTTAAAAACAAAGAAGTTCTCGAAGCAAACCCGATCCTGTTTTAAAGTGTTGCTCCTTTTTCCAGCTGAGCACAGCAGTAGAGGTCTGGAAGTGCACGTAAAGGCATAAGTAAGGATTAGAAGCCTCAAAAAATGATGCCGAAGTGCTGTCGCCCCTCTCTGGAGTGCATTGTCTGCTCAAAGCAACTCCTGCTCATCCCCGTTCAGTCTCTGAAAGTGAAACATCTCTGATTTCTTCTCCAGCTGGTGATGTTGGAGAGGACCTGCATGTCTCTGCATCCTGAGATGGACAAACATCAAACCTGAGGAAAAGAGCCACATTTCTGGAGGGAGCAGGGCCAGTTCTCCAAGGGGCTTGGTCTTGTTTGGACGGGTGACTGCATGTCACTGGTTTGAGATCTGCTGGATGAGAAGCAGCACTGTAGGGAAGCAATGACTCAGAGCGGGCCAGGGCAGCATGGAAATGGTGTGCTAATTGCAGGGCAGCACATGGCTCTGCATGGCACATTCACCATTAGAAGACATAAAACCAGACTGAGTGTCATGGCGAAGCCTGCAAACCAACAGAAAGGTTACGTGAGGACCTCTCCACTTGCTTCAGTTAACGCCATCAGGGCTGTGCCACGATTTTTTAGCAAAGAAACGCCACTAAAAATAAATGACCCCTCGGCTTGTGACGGACTCTCCGTTCCTGGGTATAAACATTGCTGGGAGGTGATGGAAGAACAAACCATCAAGCAACACTCCGATGGAAACTTTATCCCTGAAAATTACCCTGAGCACAGCAGGAGTACTGCTCAGTATCCTGCCTTTGAGAAGAGGTCAGGGAGAGTCTTCCCACAAGATCCTGCTCTTTCTACAGCGGTCATTAAATGCAACCATCTTTGCCATAAAGAGAAAAAACTGCATCTTTAGAGCCTCAGAGGTAAAAGCCAGCCTTTCCAGAGAGGGTTTTTTGCAGTAGCTAGTGATGGGGTGACTTTTTGAGAAACAGTGAGGCACTTGGACTGTCCTTTCAATGTAACGACAGCCTCTTAACAAGCAATCCCCTTCGCTCCCCAGGCATTCCTGTCCCCCATGGGTTTAACCTTAAAAGTCACTAATGGCGGACTCAGCCCAGACACAGGCACCAGGACTTTCATTTTCTTTGGTGGAGCCAGAACCCCACCAGACAGATTTAGGATGGGGCAAGAAGAGGTTCACTTCCAAGCACAAGAGATGCTGTGTGGTTGCAGGAGGAGTTAATGAAACCTCAGCCACGGCGCGTCTGGAGGCTGCACTCCCAGCGAAGGGGCTCTGCCTCTGCGTCTGGCTGCTGAGCCCCGATCCAGCGTGCAGGACAGAAGTCGGAGGCAGGCTTATCTCACACCGGTCAAACTCAAGCCCGTTCCAGGAGAGTTTTGTTGTTTTGTTCCTTCTTCGAGGGAATGAGCTCAGATGAAACTGAAGCAGGTGCTAATTAAAACCAGGACTATTCTTCAAACTGGGCTTTTAATTACTGTAAAAATATGTCAAGGAAAGTTGCAAAGGGGAAGAAAAATAGTAATTTCTTGTGCTACCTGCCATTTTCACTTGATTACCATCACACTTTTCTGTAGAGCAAAAACATCAGTCCTTCATAACAAACTCCTCTCTTGGGGGCTAGTGTGAATTGAGAGCTGTGAGGCCCTGCCATGGGTTCCAAAACTAGCAGCATAATGTCTGTAACAGACATGCTACCTAATTAAATTGTTAGGGAACAGGCTTTTATATCTTTAACACCTAATTTACTATTGTTTCTTTGAAAGTGTTTGGCTTCCCTGTGGTTCTTTGGGCCTCCCTTCTCAGTTTTACGATGGCTTTTAAGTTTTTCGTGTGTGTTTCAACTAAATAACCATTTTGGAGGTTTTGTTAGGGTCCCCGCTCGAGTCGGACCAAGGGAAACAGGGGCCTGTTTTACTGTTGTTCATGCTGGGTGAGTTACCACTACCGCGCTAATTATGTAATTACCCCATTTTAATAGCTATTGTATACTGCTTTATTGCTAACAAATCTTATTTCCTCCTTCTTTGCTCACTGATCGAACGGTAAAAGTATAAGGACACACACAAACGTTATACTGCGCTATAAACTGCAATACAAGCCTTGCAAGAGTTAGCAGGGCTCTAACCGTAAATAAGCATCTTCAAGGCAGCAGCAGGTTTATCCAAATCTACACGACAGTAATGATGATATAATTTTTGCTTAGCGGGAAGACACAAAATTGGATTCATTTCTCAAATACCAAGTGCTACGCTGCAATGGCTGTTAGGCTCTTAATGTGAGTTTATATGGTGCTCACCGCAAAAAGCATGGATTATACCTAAGATGTTTAGACTGCGCTGTACCAGAAATGAGTAATGAACACGTTAATCAGTTATTTCCTCCTTGATATTTGAAGCAAAATGAAATATTTGGCCCTGGAGAGGTGGGGAAACATATGTTCCAAAATATTCCTGAATTCTGCATAGTCATTTGGAGTCCATGGCTGACATGGCTGCAGTGGGGCAGGATGAAAAGGGGAAATGTTACCAAATTCCTAGGAGGCACCTGAGCACCGCTGAAATCAGAAGATGTGAAGAATTCTGCTTGAGGTAGAAAAAGATGAAAAGTATTAACTAAGGGTATGGAGCTGAGAGGAGAACAGAAACCAGCATGTGTTGTCCGTAACAGCATCCGTGCTTAGCAGGTCAAACCAAACCAGCTTGCAGGCTCGAACAACTAGGACATGAGCTGGAAATAGCTGCTGAAATTATACCAGAGGCCAGCACAGCCAGGGGAAGAGTTAAATATCCTCAAAGAAGTCACAGGTATTTAAGGGAATGAGCTGCAGGGTGGTGGAAGGGGGCACAGAGAGCTCCCGGGGGGTTTCCTTCAGGGAGAGGAGGCTTTCATGGCAGAATCCAGCTCAGGCAGCAATCCCACATCCTGGGCCCATTTCCTGGAGTAAGAGCAGGGAACACATCTGGGGGAGCTAAAAGGTCCGGAGGGCTGAAATCTCAGGAATCTGCCGTGTTCCTGAGATGGTACCAAGATGAAGTAAAAAGCGTGAGGCATCTGGCACGCACAGCGATGAGAGAGAACCTCTCTGGGATGCAGCGCCCAGGACTAGAAGAGGGCAAGTGACCGGCAGGGATGGAGGGGTTTCACTGCGCATCAGAGACCCCGGAACGTAGGGCTGAGGAGTGGAACCAAGAGAAGGACATTGTCCAGGGAGGAAATCTTGACTTCTGAATGCTAAGCTCTGCCGTTATATTCTGTATGTATAAATACATATATGTACTGATGCTATGATCTCTTAAGATTAAAATAAGTCTATCCCATATGAAATTCCATCATTACAGCAAAACCTTCTTATTTTTCCCTCTCCTTGTTTTTCCCCACAGCCAGCTCCAGATCTCATCTCCTAGTTTATCTGAAGGGGATCCAGTCTCCAGGCAGGTAAAACACACATGGAATTCAGCTGGACTTTCACCTGCACAATGCTGGTGTCGAGTACTGTAACCCATCGCGCCCGCTCGTTTCCACTGATGCTGATGGGCCCCAGTGCCCTCCTCCAGCCCACCCTCCGCACCGGGAGGATCTCTGCAAACAGCAGCAAGCTCTGCCGCTTCACATTCCTCCTTAAATCCATCCTTTGCCAGCATATCTACCAAAAAATTGACAGCAAAAAAATTGAATTAGGCTGCTGGTGTGCTAAGGCCACTGTCTATCATACTGAGCAATATTGGCTCATCGTCTCCCTGCGCTCGCTCTCTGTCTGCACCCATCTGCTGCCTTTCCTCTCCTGCTCGGGTTCGGAGCGCTGGTACTGCGCGTCGCCTAGGTCAAGGACAAAAGCTTCGGGATGCTGTGGTGGTAGCAATAAAGACAGAGAGGCACACACACACGTATATGTATATATAAATGTCTATGTCTATGTGTGTATGTATATGTATATATTTCTATTATTTCTATTTCTATTTCTATTTATTTCTATTTCTAATTTCTATTTCTAATATTTCTATTTCTATTAGTTTTATTTCTATTTTATCTATATCTATACATGCTCAGTGGGGTCCATCCTTTGGCAGTCAGTGCCTTGTTTCTCCTGGGTAGGGGAGGAAAAAAGAAAAAAATCCTGTCAGAAAACAGGACTTCACTGAAATCGAAATGTCTGCAGAGTAAACTCTGTTTGATCAGCTTCTTCCTTCAGGAAAATTGAAGTGTTTCGTTTCGTGCTGGACCAAGAGACACTTCCAGCCATCACAGTGGCTCTGGAGACACACTGAGTAATGTCAGGGTGCCCTGACGTAGCAGGAGATAACGGAATTTGTCTAAGCTCTTTGTGTGGTCAGAAGTTTCAATATTCTGAATTTTCACATGCTTACTGGCATCTCTTTCAGCATGGAGACTGCAGCCGTCACTCCTCAGGCTACGGACAGGCTGGGCTGGAGAGCCCGGGTGTGAGCTTGCCGTCGTACACCTCCCACGCCTCCTGCCATCTCGAGGCGGGCAGGGAAGCACGGCTGCCCTGCATCAGGGACCTGCCCTCCAACCCACACAGAGCCAGCCTGCAAGCCTGAAGCAGCATTTCATTATTAAAACAAGCTGCCGGCATGGAAAGTCCTGAGCAGGACAAAAAGCCCAACCCTGGGCTCTTGAGAAAGTCAGCTTTGATCAGGAAAAACCTTTTTAACATGAGTTTCACCCAAGCAAGGGCTGACAACCAGACCTGTGGCACTGGACATGGCTCCGGTATGGTGCTGGCTTTTCACCTCAGAGTGGTTTTTTTACTCATTTGATAGCTGTGTGGGTTGACTATCCTGGCTTGCCCCTCTGACCAGCACCGGAGCACATCGGGAACGGTCCACTATCATTTAATGGCTGTATGAGCCAATAACCCACAGTGACAGCCTATTAATATGTGGTCATTGACAATCAGATCTCATTCATGCTGGTATGAATTCAGGATTATATTAATTTTTAAAAGTGCCAGACTAGCAGAGCAGAAAACAGAAGCCAATCCCCTCCATCTCCATTTCTGGTACCCAGCTCTCAGCCACTCTCATGGCTTTTAGGACACACTGGTGAGTTTTCAGGAGAAGGTCTAGAGCCTTTTACTCATAGACTGCCTCTTTCATCCAGCCCAAACCAGGTCAGGAATTACTGGAGGCCGCCCTTGGAAAAGGCAAGAGCTGGTGCGTAGAGCCCAAGATCACAATGTTTCGAGGCTTTGGCCAGAAGCATCACCTCTCTCTGCTCAGGGTCCTTCTCTGCTTAGCGCTTTGCTGCTCAGGAATCTCGTACAAGAGCCTCATCACCCCGTTTTGGTCTGCAGGGCATCATTGGCATCACCGCACTGACACCCAAGGGGCAAAGCCCCAGCTGAGGTTGCACAACGCTCGTCGCAACTATTTACCCGCAAGCATCTATTCCGAACTGATGACCACGTATTCATAGTTTACCACTATTTTGTAGCTGCTGGCCCATACCCTGGGTGCTCCATCCAGGCATGGCTCTGGGGACTCGTCCAGAAGAGCAGCTTTCCACCAGCTACTGCTGTCACCACATCGACTGCCATCTGCCTGCGACCTCTGCATTTCAAACCCTTCCTTCATTTCCCAGCCAGACTTTTAGGCTGCCCCTCGGAAGGGTCGAAACCTGATCAATTTGTCACAACCTGTATTCCCAAGAGCTGTATGGATGTGAGGTCTCTGAGTTGAGATACCACCTGCAAAGTGCCATTCCCCTTCCCCCATTTCACAAATGATTTCCACCGGCTTCTGCCTTCCACTCACACTGCCCTGAAAGAGTTAAGAAGCATTTACAATATTTTTTGCTTATATTACTCACTTATATTGAATTATTCTTGGATCAGATATTAAATGGAGATTTTCCATATAATATCTGTCACAGATGGAAAAAATGCCATTATCTATGGATGAGTGTAATCCATTCATTGGTTTACGGATGCAGCCCTCTCCAGGGATTGTCAGAAATAAACACGATGTCCCTGTTTGCCGGATTTTTGCATTTGGATTGCTGAGCTAGCTGAAAAAATGTGTGAAATCACATGTAAGCCGACAGCTCCCTATTGACTCGGCATACGAACAAGCTCCCATGTGTTATTTATTCCAGCAAGCCCACGGACTGTGTCGTGCACATGAAATGCTAGCCTGCTCTGAAATTCGAGGGGATAATAATCAATAACGCTTTGTTCGTAACGCAGCTTTCATCTGCAAAGCCCGGAGCGGTGTCGGGGGCGCGGGTGCTCGGGGCTTGCAGGGAGGAGGCTGGCATTGGGGGGGTTGCGCAGACCCTCACTCAAAAGGCAGAGCTGGAACCAGTCCCTCCAGCCCAGCAAACACCCGGGACAAGCTGCCTGCTGACAAGGCACCTTCGGCATCTCTCAGACATGCTAAATACATGGATTTTTGTTTGTTTGTTTGTTTTTTAAGGAAACAGTTTGTGCCAAAGCAGCTTTTCAGTTACCTGCTCTGATGTACTGCAGCGGTTTAAAACTACTTGTTCTTTTGGGAATTCCCAGGAGTAATTAAGGATATCGGCATGCCCAAAGCAAGGGTACGTTGAGATGGGAAAAGCCAAGCCTATTTCCACCGCAGCCCCACTAGCGCCTTGCTTTTATTCCTGAACGCAGGGTTTACAGCAGCATCCCCTTCCCAGGCTGGTCACCCCACATCCCCGTGGGTCACCCCGAAACAGCTCATCCCGCTCTCGCCGAAGCGATGTCTCCACGCCGCCGCGCTGCATGGCACAGCTCCAGGACAGCATCGCCCTCATCGCACAGCTACCGGCTTGGGGGATAATTAGTATCTCCCCCATCTGCTAGATTAGCTTCGGGAGGGGAGGCAGGGGAGCGCTGCCAGGGTGCGCTTAACTCTTCCATCCTCAGGCGTTTCTCTGCTGCTCTCCCCTCACAGGCTCCACGGCAAACCCGGCTGGACCCGGTGAACGCCAGACCAAGGAGGTCTGGGGAAGGTGGCCAAATCCTGCCACAGGGATGGGCCTGCTCCCACCTGCACTGCTGAAGGGGTGCCAGAACGGGAAGGGTCCATGCTGATCCCATGGAGGCCACAACCAAATCCCTGCGAGAGCCCGTCTGTGGCAAAATACCCACCGTTGTGGCCACCACCAGCAGCCCCCAGAGGAGCAGATTTGGGTTCCTCAGCTGGAAACCCCCATCCCACCCCAGCCCCCTCCAGCCGGCCCCAGGCAGGGTGGGGGCCACCGTGCCCAGGGCAGCATCCTCCGGGCAGCGCTTTAAATGCGGCGCTTACGTTTGGGAGACAAGGGAGGATGCTAATAACTGCAGCCCAAATGCAGACGCAGGATTAATGCTGCTCTCGGCAGCAGACTCCTTTCCTGCATTAAAGTCAACACATCACCCAACACTTACTTCACACCCTCCCTGGGGTGGCCGGAGAGTTCCCTTTATAAGGTTAATACCTTCTCCTCCCCCAGCCCCCCTAAAGAAACAGAATATTTCCTAGCTAATTTGTATGTGTCTAATTTTCATATCAACAAAACCAAAGTCATGAGTCGGGGCTTTTTCAGGTTTGCTTTATTTCTCCTGCTCTTACTGAGTCCATTTTCATTCCTCTGCTCCTTTCCCAGATTCCAGTATCCACAGGTTTCTGGGTTAACAACAAAATAACACAGGCTGGAACCTGTTCAGATGATTTTTTTATTATTATTATTTTTATTTTCTTGCTTGGAAAACCTTTTCCCCTCTCTTTCACCCTCCCCGCCGGGGAGTTCAAAGGGACATGTTCGCAAACACGGGCAGCGCTCTCCACACCCACACTTGCCACCTTGAGGGAGGGAGCGGCACGAAAACTCGCTGGTGAACATTTGTGCAAATATTCATTTGGCATCTGCTAATGTCAAGTCTGGCTGGATTGGGGCTAGGAGCTGTAGAAAAGCATAAATGAGTCGGGCAGACAGCAAAAGCCGAGCTACTTCGTTATGCAAACAGGAGCCTCTCGCAGCAGCTCCTGCTGCACAGAGAAGGGGCTCGCGCTCTGCGTCATTTCTTTCGTGCTTTGTCCTACCCTTTAGTTATGGTGACTTTGCTCATGCAAAGACCCTGGTGTGCTAAATGCTGTACAAACCTCCAGCCCAAAAAAGCTTAGTCTCAGTAAACCACAGCCCAAAGTGGAGAGCTTTGCACCCATGCGCAAGCAGCAACGGCACCTGAATGGGGGCTGCTCTCGGCCCTGTCCTTGTGTCTGTCTGTTTTATTGCTGTTATTGCTTCGTAACTCTGCAAAGTGTTGCAGGACTGAGTTCCTACAAAATACATCGTGCTACATGAGCTTTTGGTCCTGCCAGCTCCCCGGCCATAGCAGACGATGCATGCAGCCGCTCTCCTTTGCTTGCAGAGCAGGTAGCAATGGAGGGCTCGCTGCCAGCACAAGCAAAACATTCAAACTGCAAATAACCCTACTATCTCAACCCCGGGCACTAATGGGGCAGCCACAGCTGGGTTGCATGTCATTAATAAAATGTCCTCAAGTAATAACGGACGCAGGCCTAGCTACAGGGCACAACCTAAAAGGCTGGAGTCAGTGCTGACTCACCTGCAGCCTTCCCTGGGCATCAGTGGGACCTCGTGTGACGTGGTCAACCTCCCACGGCCACAGGAGGGTTTTCACTGCAGAAACTTTCTCTCTTTCATGTAAATTCAACAGCACCAGCGCAGTGGCTAACAGACCACACAATCTATAATTTACTAGTCAATTAAAGACGACGAGTATTGCTTTCTGGAAGTGATGCCTGCAGCACTGAGCGCACGGGTGCAGAGAGTCCTGGGAAGGGGGTCACAGCGCACCCTGCTCTGAGGATTCAGATGGGTGGTTCGGGAACAGCCCAATGGCAACAGCTGGATTGGCCATGTCAGCACAGTCCTGATGCATTCAAAAGCTGAGCTCCTCACCTGTGCCCCGCTCTGGATGCGTGCCACCCTGCCACGGGTGGTGCAACGCTGCGGGCAGAAGGAGAGGACATGGCACTGCATTTCTAACTATGGGAAAATTCAGCATTTCTATTTCAAAATTTACAAGCTGAATATCTATGTTAGAGCTGGCTGGAAATCTCCACACATTTACAGATAAGCAAAAACTTTGCATTAAGGGAAAACTTTATTTTTGTCAAAAGTAGAAAAACTGGGACCTGAAATGCATTCTTTTCACATTTCAATATTTCTAGACTTTGTTTCTAGGCTGGAAAAATGCAAAGAACTTTCCAAGAAAAAAAAATCTGGTTTAAAAACACAAAACTTAATCCTTTAGCTGTACTTTTCAAGGCAAAAAGGAAAAAATTCCCAGTCACATTTCACTGGACCCCTAGATAATTCCTGATTTAATGTTTAGCCCTTGTTTAATCACCCCAGTCCAACCCCAGCTTCAGCTCTGGCCTTGGTGAAGGCGTCTCCTGAGGTGGGTGCCAGCACCAGGCACCAAGCGAGGATGTCACCGCGCAGCCCAGGCTGTCGGTCGCTGGGTGCGCGGCAGGGTGGGAGGCTGCTCCGGGGCACAGGCTGCCATCTCCCCAGTCCTTGTCCCGGCTCACACCATGAGTCGCCAGCAGAAAGGGATGCAGGCAGCAGTGGCTCTCCCAGCAACCCCCAGTAACTCTGGCTCCCTCCCCGTTCCTTTCACGCTGTGCAAATGGGGAAGACTGTGGCAGAGCTCAGAGGCAGTATAGGCTTGACGCAGGGGGATGAAGAGTTAATACAGAGAAACCACCACCCATTTTCCAGCCTTGCAAAGGAGAGATGTTGAGGAGTTGATGCCACTAATAATATTGCAATTTCAGGGCTGGAAAAGCCCAACAGGCTCATTGTGGCACTGCATGGGAGACCCTGAGCCAGCTCCTGCGCCACATTACTGATCCCCATCTCGGCCTCAGCACAAGGGTCTGCAGCATCAGATGTGTGTCAGGAGGCTCCTGCCCCAGAGCAGCAGGACACAGCCCAGACGGAGAAGCCCTGGTAGAAAACCCAAGCTTCTCCAGGGCGGCACGGTGTAGGTGCCAAGCTGAGAGCAGAGGCTAGTTGCTTAATGATGCAAACCACTAACGAGCCTGTGGAGCAGGACATGCAGATGAGCCGAGTCTCCTGCTCTTGCCTGCCCGAGCATCGATCCCTGGGCTCCCCGCCGGCATCCATCCCCACCCCGAGAGCTTCCACCCAAAGCAGCAGGGTCTTGGAGTCCTGGTTTTGACTGGAAATATCGGGGAGATGAATCTGAATTCCTTCTCATCAGCCTAAAGACTTTATTATTTGTGACTGGGAATGATTCCCACCAGAAACGTGTAGCTGGTTATAATTTAAATGTTTCTTCTAACTCCGGAAATTTCCAGGAAGGTCTAATAGTAAACACAATAATGTGCCCACAAGTTACAAATCAGCGGTCTGTTTGTTTAATTCATTTGCCCAGAAAAATAATTAATGCAAAACTGATGGTGGTTTTTGTTTGTTCCCTAAAACAATGTTATCAGTACATGCCCTCAGTGCATTTTTACTGCAATTATAAAGGTTTTTCCAGCTGGAAAGTGAGTCAGCTTAACTTTTTTCTTTTAAACTAATGACCATTTAATGTCAGATAAAAGGTTTAGAGGAAAGGATTAAGCACCACTTTCAACAGAGATGGTGGGAGATAATTGACTCAATTTACCCCTGACATCGGTGTAGGGCACCAGCGCGTGTGTTGAAATACGACAGAGCGAGGGACCCTGCCGGAGACCCAGCGCTCTCCCCATGCAGGTGGGTGCTCTCAGTTTCCCCTCCGTCATTCAAGCGCATCCAACTCAACATCTCTAGCAGGTGTCCCTGTGCCCTCCGGGAAGACGCAGCTAATCCTGGTCTGGAGCTAGCAACACCCTTCAAACAGCAGAGGAGAAGTTGCAGGACAAATGCGAAGCCAATAATAAAACCCCAAAAAGGAGATAATGAAACAAAATGCTCCAGTTGAGATATTTGCCAGCAGACACAGGCACAGCCTTCCCCTGATTCTCCAGCCTCTGGCCATAGCCACATTTTCACTCACAACCACCACCACTTCTCTGGAAACTTCCAGACCAAATAACTTTTGCTAATCTTTCATCTTTGCATGCTCCTTTGATCCATTTTTCTTTCTCCCGTCACTGCGATTCTCAAGGACTCGGGGTAATTTCTCCTGGAGCAATGTTTTTTGCCGCTTGCCCACACGGGCAACCCCTTTGTGCAGGACAGGCTCCTGCAGCGGGGCTGCTCCGAGTGCTGATGCTCCCATCCACTTGCTGCCAAATCTTCCCCGGAGGTTGTTTCCCATGTCCCAGGGGACAGCATGGCCCTTTTTCCTATGGCTGTGAAGCCACCAGGAAAGGCTTTGGTTGCTGTTCTGGTGTACAAACCACTTGGCTTGGATGTAAAGGTGTTTAATGAAGCACATACCATAAAGGTATGCACTCCATCACAAAGTCCTGCTTCCAGCTCCCTTGCAATGCAGCGCTACACAGAAGCCACCTATAAATTTCAATGTCATCAATTCCACCTAAGGATGGGGTTTGGGTTTATTCCCAAGTCAGTCACTTTTTGAAGGTGATCCCTGCCTCCCAGAGCAGCTGTGAGCTGGTATCTGGCTTGTCCCGCACATTTGGAGAGCGATGTCCTGGGGAGGGAGAAGGCCTTCTCCGGGTCAGTGCCACCACCTGAGCAGAGCCACTGTCTGCTTGGAGAAGCCAGCTGGGAAGGGTGAGGGTCTGTTTTCGTTGTCTTCTTTTGAGAGCATGATGTGATCTCAGTTCACACCTTGAAGAGGTACGAAGCAAACATCCAGCCCTGAATCACTTGGCTGCTACAGCAGATCGTAGATTAGAGCACCTTGGGCCGGGTTCAGACCACCTACCGCGACGTCTGACAGCAGCACCCCACAGCTGGGCTGGCCAGGCCAGGCGATGGAGAGGACATCCAGTTGCTCTGCAGCACCCCGGAGCTTTTGGAGCCAGACTCGCCTCTCACCCGGCAGCTATTTTTGAGGCTTCCCAGCAAATCGCACCGTGCAGCCATTTGGGTTCCTGTAGCATGGATCTCCTCCTGAGAAATCTGGCTGCAACATGCCAAATGGATGGGACTTGAACACCCAAATCCTCCAGGCGACGAAAGATCTCAGCCCGAATGTATGTGAGGAGCTTGTACAATCAGGCTCTGAAACACTGAGCTCAAAACTTGCCATGTTCAAGATCAAACGAGTTATGTCAACTTCTCCACCCCGAGTGGGCCCACTTGCAGTTAGTTGCCTGGCGTGGCTGGTGTGAAAGGCAGCAAGAGTTGGAGAAGACCTGGGTGTCCCTGTGAAGGCAGGAGCTGATAATTCTCCTCTCCAACTCCAACCTGCTGGCGAGCATGGCCATACAACACTGCCACATGCCAGCGCTGGCGAGCAAATGGGACGGTGCCTGTGAGACGTCGAAAGGATTTGGAGATCCAAAAAGCACAAAGAGAAAATGCAAGCTAGGATTTGCAAGCAGGGTGGCTGCCACCTGGGCAAAGGTCTCCTTCGGGAGAGGTGCCCGTGGAGCTTCTTGTGGGGGTGGAAAGGTAGCAGGGAGAGGACGGGCCCTACGAGGGTCCTACGAGGCCATCAGAGAGAGTTTTGCTGCTCCTTCAGCCAGCACAGGAGTGTGAGAAATGACAGGCCTATGTGATAGGACTGGGAAAGGACCCAAAGCACAGCTGGAGGTATCTTGTACTTTCTTCAGAGCTGTTTAACATGGACAAAACAAGGACAAACCACCATGGCTTTCACTGAGTGGGATGGGAGAAGCACCTGTCCATAAGCGGGTATGCTGCCCAACGTCCTTCCCTTCCGAGGCCAGTCTCCAGGCTCTCATAGTCTGAACCCAAAGGTTAATCGCCATGCCATATGTTAATTTTCCCAAGTCAAGAACCGCTCTCTTTCACCAGTTTTGAAGTTTGCTGCCTTTCATTGAATTTCCCTGCCTGCGTTAGGAGAGCAGGTGAGCGGGAGATCCCAATTTACTTTCTCTGCAGTCTAGACTATTCATTACTTTCCTGTCTCTAAATGAAGCAGGCGCAGCCCTTTCAATACCTCCATAAAGCATTCCCTCACCAGGCCTCTAATCATTTTCATTGTCAGCCTCTGAACACTTATTATTTCCACTATATCCCCTTTTGAGATCAGATATCCAGAGAGGAGCCCGGCATGTTAGCAAGGGTCTCCTCCGGATCTCTGCTGTGAGCAGGCAGGCTTTCAGGAATATTTTACATCCCTCTTTTTAACCATCCTCATATTTTGTTTTACTTTCTCGACAACAAAAAGGAAAAAAGACCCTGGAGTCATTGCGGATAGCTCAATAAAAGTGTAAATGATTACAATTAACTTGGAGCCTGACAACATGCATGCATAGCTCAAATTATTCCTTGCCGTGCCTTGCCTTGCAGTCGTCAGGGGTGAATTTTATCTGCCATTGTGCTGCCCATTCACCTAGCTTTGTGTGGTCTGACAATATCTCAACCCAAGGTGGTATATGGTTGCAGGCACTGCCGCTCTCATTATTTACAATGGCTAATTAAGATCCTGCTACAACCTTCATCCCACCCTTAATTCTTATGAAGCAGCCAACAAAAGGTTTTGATTTCCTTTTTGGCTGGAAGACCTTTTGGCTTCTGCAAAAAGGGGATTAAGAATGAAAGCACATAAAGGTATGTGCACAATCACAAAGTCATAACAGCTCTCCAAGTGCAGTCTCCCAGGAATGAAATGCAGCATTAGCAAGAAGGGCTAATTGGGACTGGTTTAAAGAGTGCGCATTGTGTAGCTGAGTCCGGTAACACTTTTGATCAGGCAGACAACACAGCCACAAATTGCTTTCTTCCCCCTCCAAAATATCTGACCCTGCAGGAAACGGTGTTTTACCTTTCCCAAGCAACCCCGACAGACAGACAGGCAGACGGACGGTGCATACGAGCTGGGTGAGCGCCGTGGATCGCACCAGCTGCTCGGCAGGGCACAGCCTGGACAAGCCCAGCTCTCTGCGGCTCTGGGCAGATGCAGGGTCCCTGTACCCCACACTTGGCCTCAGGGTCCCCAGAGGCTGGTGCTGGCTCTGACGGCGATCGCCAATGCCACTGTCATCGCGACTTTAGGATCAGATGGAGCCATACACATGCAACTCACCCAGGCTTTCTCTCCAGGGAGTGTTTTGGGCACTGCCATTGGCTGTGGGTTTCAGAGCAATTGCTCTCCATCACCTCTTTGCATTCAAGCAGAGGTGGGTGCAGGTCCTCGGTCGCAGGTTGCCTGCAGAGAGCCTCCCCATTGCAAACCTTGCTCCGGAGGAAGCAGCCCTCCCCGCTACCTGGTCCTCCTGCGGGTGGGCACCCCTCGAAGGCTCTGCCCAGAGTGCCCCAGTCCCCAGAGCCTGTCCCCAAAGGCCTCCCCTCTTAGTCCCTGCGTCACCAAGCCAGCTCTGCGAGCCAAGCTTGGGAATCTGGTTTGTTAGCTCTTGGCAATGCCATCCCCCAAAATGTCATGGCATGCAGAAATCTATGAAAACCAGAGACCCAAGACATGTGTTTTTGTTTGTTTGCATGTGCCAACATTTCCAATGGCTCAGAAATGTGTGCCTGTGAAGGCTGCATGTGTGTTATTCATTTAGGATCATTTTCAGCCCTTATAATAGGAGGCTCATTTTATCCTTTTGAAAGCTCTCGAGCAGAGATGATCACAGCCCTAAAGCCTGCCACGGCTGTAAACAACATTTAAGCTCCACATAGCTGTCTCTCCTTGGAAAATAGGCCCATGAAGGAGTGGAAGGGTTTTCACTATGTGCTCGTGTCAGATACATAGATAGATAGGCAGCTCATTCCTCTAGGCTCCTTTGTAAACCCCAGCCAAGATTTTTACATTCTGATTCATGCAAATACGATCATATGATCAAAGTAACATGTGCTACCTCCCAGGAACTAATGCACTAATCGTTGGCGTGCCGCAAGCCATGGCCTATCTCACACCATCACTTTCCCTCCTTGTTCCTGACGCTGCTTCCTCCTGTCCTTGCACACAACATCCCTCAAGCAGACAGCTGGCTCTGAACCAGCCGGGACGGGGGCTGCTTCAAGCCGGCTCTCCGTGCGGCCTCATGAAACACTCGGAGAGCCTGCCCTTGTGTCCTTTCTGCTCCACTCACGGCAAAGTTTCTGATGGTGCATCTCTCCCAGCAACTGATGGAGAGGCGGTGTACTCCAAAATGGGTGCGTGTCTCTGGATCCCCTAGCTGGGAAGTTTTGGGGTGAAATCTCCCAACTACAAATTTCTCCCATGATTTCCGTAGCTCCTTTCATTTATCCAGGGTGGAAGCAGGTTCAGAATTGCCTCTTTTGGGAAAAAAAAATGGCCCTTCCAAGCCTGGGACTGCACAAGCCAGTGAAATCACAACCCAGGGGAGGAGCGGGTCCTCGGCACCTGGCTGGGAAGGGGGAGCTGCAGCATCACCTGCGGTACTTCCCCCGGCCAGGCCATGCTGTCCTTCATCCAGAACATCCCTCAAAACACACTGGGAACCTCATGACACTTGTGCTGCTTAACCAAGGAAGAAACTCCCATTAGAGGCTTCAATGTGGTTACATCTTCTGTTATTCCTGGCCGCCATGGTTGGTTTTTTGAAAACAAAGGCAGTGTTTTCTATCCTTTAGGCCCGAGCAGACCAATCCATCTCTCTTCAGATCGGTTTGATGTGGCTTGGGAAACTCAACCGGTCGTTTCCCAAGCCCGGCGTAACTCTGTTATGCTTCCTGTGGCTCAGCCATGGGTCCCCCAGCCTGGCAGACACTGGGGATGTGCAGACAGCTACCCTTTTGTCTGCCCCGAAACTGGAAATCAGCTCTTGCCCGGGGAGGTGTCGGCCACCTTCAAGCTGCCCTGGTTGGACTACAACTTTCCATAACTTTCTGAGTAGAAACAAGTCCCACCCAAAACAAACACGGCAAGGTACTACAGCAGTCGCCACCAACCTGGAGCTCATGACTTGGCTTGTCTCTGCGGGTAGCCACTAAATCCGTCAGTCTTGACTGCTGTGGAGACCCCGGTATGCGCCAGACCTTGCTGCGGGACGGGGACTCTGCAGGCGACGCACCGAAGGGGATGCTCGCAGTCTATGTCTCCTTGGGTTGGCACCTTAATGCAGGCGTTGTGAGTTTAAAATGCCACGGGAGAAAGGAAACGGTGTTGTGAGATTTTTTTCCCATCAGCCAGGATTTAGCCTCTGGAGAAAAGAGGGTGGCAGGAAGGGGACAGAAGAAACGGGTAAGACATGGCCAACCTGGAGGAGGTTTGGGCTCTGGACCCCTCAGCAGGCTCCAGGGAAAGGTGGTGGGAGTTATCACCCAGGGCCTCGGCCAGTGGAGCGAGGTGGCGTTTGCTAAAGAAACAGTAAACTGCCACAGAAATGGAGTTTTAGAGGGGGGCTCAAATCTATTTGGAGACTTTGAAAATAGTGTCAGCTGAGAAATAGGCAGATGAGATTTTTTTACACATCAAATACTGCTTTTTGCTTTAAAAGTGAAGCTTCTGATTTCTCTTTTTTTTCCTTTAAAATTTTAAAATTTAAAATTTAATACTTAAAGACATGAAGTAAATTGTTAAATAGGGTGAATTAAATGTTTTTGGTAAGCCCAAATCTCTCCACCCAGTACTTTGTCTCACTTAAAAAAAGAAAAGTTTCAGTTTGACCTGATTTTTCCTCCCTAATTTTTCAGCTCACACCGTTGGAAATAACAGAGTCTACGTAGGTTACATCATTCGTGAGGAATCTCCTCTCATCCGTCTCCAAATGAATAACAACAAACATTCAAAAAATAATTGAAGTTTTATATATATCCCTTGGCCATTCAGGTGGTATGGCTGGCACGAGACACAGGCACTTTAAACAGCTGTTGTGAATCTTAAGTATAAACTTCCACTCTTTGGCACTACATCAGGAAATTATGCAGAGGAATATACCTGCTTTCCTTTGCAGCAGACAAAAATCGTGAGGTTTAATACCTTCAGAGTGGGTGGGAGAGAGAAGCTTTTTTCCTGGGGGACACCCACGCTTTGTCTGGCCCTTTCTGCTACATTGGGTGAGCGGGACCGAGCGGGGCTCTGGGCTGCACCGAGACAGGCGAAGGGCTTTGCAGGGGGTATTTACAGCTACGCCGACATAGATACACCTCCTCCTCCTTCATCGGCAGATACCTGCATTGTAGAGTAATTCAGTGCCCTAAAAAAGAACAACCACCACTCTACACACACATTTTTTCATATTACAACATTATTTTTCAAAGGTAGGTACGGTAACACAGCATGCTCTTAGAGCCAAATTCATGTATGTTTTCTGTTACCCAACCTATCCCACCTAGAGCCGACTCTGTTTGCTTCCTTGGTGGACAAACTCTCCTAGACAAGACAAACTGCTAGACCAGCTGGAGGCTGAGGTCCTGGCTGAAATCTCATTCCACTGCTTTTGTGAAAGTGTGGAGACATCAAAACACTCAGTGAATCCGGGAAAGCTGATGGACATCCACAGGGCAAGACACTGCCCGTAGCGCAATGCATGTGCCTGTCAAGCCTTGCTCTGAGAGCTGGTGTAGGTTGGGTGTTTGCTTAAACCAGATCTAACTTCCACCTTGCCATGTTTCCGTGAGCCAAAGTAAATAAGCTATTGCAAAGACCAAGACGATTTGAGGCGGTGCAGCCGGCGGGGGTGAGCTGAGCTCAGGCCTCGCAGTGCTTTCCAGGATCCTCCCCAAGCTCTGCTCCACTCCCACCTGTGTCTCCCTACAGACACACTGGGTTCACAGGCACTAGAGCATCCAGCTTATTTAGGCTATGGCCTTAACTCCAGAAGTCATGGATGTAAAAACTTGGTTCTTACAGTCTCCAGCATTAGGGCAGCATCCCTTCCCCAGATTTCACTATTTTTGTCCTGATTGCTTCTTCCTCACCTTGCCTCAACTTGTGACATTTATTGGAGGGGTGTATCAGCCATGTTCCCAAAGCTTATATTAATTGTGCAGATACCATACACGCTGATGTGTAAGAGGTGATGTACCTGAAGGGATCAATCCCGCTGCATAGGTAGGCTGCACCTTTGGGCAGCTGCAATAATCCCCCGCTTGCAGAAGGGCACAGCTACAACTGCGAGCATGCTCCTGCAAGAGGCTTCCCCGCTGCTTCACATCTGCAAAAAGCTCACCTCTAACTGTGAGCCTGTGAACCAGCGCTACAGAGAAGATCCCAAGCTAAACAAGACTGCAAGGACAGCCCAAGAAAATGAGTGCCAAGTTCCACTTGCTCGTGCTCCCAAAAGACACATCGCCAAAAGCCGACTGTTGGGAAGAGGGGCAGATCAGGCTCAAACGGGGCAGACCAGGTGCAGCAACCACCCGGCTTCGCGGCGCGGAGCCTGCAGTGGCACCTGCGTTTGCATCAACAAGGCAGAGGCAGAACAAAACTACTGGCTGTCGAGCAGGAAAGACCATGCCAGCTCTGGGGCTCCAGCTGCAGGGATGTCAACTTGGTCAACCTCTCCCACTTGCTGACAGCTCCACAGTCCAGGAAAGGTCCCTGGTGAGCGGGAAGACACCTTTCACAGGGACCAGGACACTCTTTGTCTTTTCAGCCAGCGGTGAGCCCCATGCAGGTCATGACAACACCATGATGAAAGGTTTGTCCTGCTTGGACCAGACGCAGAGCCCGGCTGAGCTTTGACTGCCAAACCTTCACTATCACAGGAACAGCATGGGAGACCCACCACCTGGAAGGTCTCACCAAACAGCAGCTTGGTTTGTGCAACACACTCAGAGAAACTTCCCTGGACCTACAAAGCTTCCCTCCTGGGATGGACTCACATTTCGGCATGCCCAGCAGTGCCTGCACCTGGCTTCATGACAAAGCCAACCATGGCATTACCAGAGCGTGCCACTATCTGATCTCAGCTATGAAAACATTGCTACAAATCTAGCAGTATTTCTGAAACAGTAGCTACAATATGCTTTTATTAAATTCAGTTAAGCAGTGTATTTGTTTAAAGTGTGCCCACCCAGAACTCCACACACATTAATGCCATCAGTTGCTTCAAGCAATTGCCTAGCGCGTTATGCCCCTCGTTGTTGAGGTTATTTCCACAATAGTAATTAAATCCTTATTAACAATTTTCAGTTATAAAGTAAATCAAATGTAATAGCCTACACAGGGAATCTCAGCTCATATCAGGGAGCCCGAAGACTTTCTGAAAGGAAGAAATGTTAAACACAGCAGCCAAGCTTCTTGAGCCTGGAGGTCAGCAGAGACATTTGTCCAATGGGGACGTTGACAACCACTTGCAACCTCTGGCCTAACCACCAAGCACAACCCAGGCGCAGAAACACCACGTGCCTGGTGGCCACAAGCACAAGGCTGTCCATCACTGGGCACGTGATGGATTTCCTCTATTTCTGTTCAATTCTTGAACGTCTCCTCCCCAGAGCACCCTTTTGCCCAACACGAAGGTGCTCTGAAGGAAACCTGGTGTGAATTCTTCTCATCTTTGCCCCTGCTTTTGTTGTTGTTAGTAAACCCTAAAAAGCAGATGTTCAAACACGAATACTCAACACACACCATTCTCAGTCAACAAATCTCTCCGATGGTACCTAACCCAGGGGAGCACCGTATCTCCTCCCCACACTAACTTTTCACAGCCCAAGGAATCTGTCTCACTGCTGTCCAGAAAATATTCTTGTAAACCAACGACACAAGTGCCAGAGGCCCGTAGTGACAGTTGCATGGCCCCTAGTTCCCACGTGCCAGTCTCCAAACCCAGTGGGCATTGCAGGACAGGCAGCAGATCCTCCCTGGCTGCTCTCAGCCTCACAGGAGATCTATTCTGCCCAGCCTTCTCCAACATTTACCGCCTCCACCCCTTTGAATTTCCCTGATGGCAACCAAACCCTGTCGTTCTGACAGTGAAACCATCAGTGCCATGGGCCATGGTGATACTTCAAGGAGAAAAAAGGCACCCATAAATCCTTTCTCACTCTGGAAACCAACTGGGTTTCTCCTCTTGGAGGCACTAACAGAGCAAATCTCCAGCCGCTCCCAATCCCCCACCCCCAGAGCTCCTCTGAACTTTCCCCAAATCTCTCCCACATGAATCAATCTGAAGGCAAAGCTGGCAAAGCCTTCCAGCCCCCACGAACCAATTCCACCACCGTGCCATCAGGTCCCACTTCTGTGCTGGTCTCCAGGTGCGCCAGGAGAGCGGTGCGCAGTATACTGACTGGGAGAGGGGCTGCTCGAGTGACTGCCCATGCTTAGCTGGGGTGAAGGCATTACCTGTAAGGCTGCCCAGCTTCTTGTGGAGCAGCACGAAGTGACCCTGTTTAGCACTATTCATTTTTCTCTAGGCTTGCGAGGTTTGGAGATTGGTTCAGATAAGCATCCTCAAGCTTGCATGCTTATCTGCACCATCTCCCAAACGGCTTTGATCTGCAGGATTTGGCTGCAGCTCTCAAAGTTATCTTGAGAAAGCTTGTTCTGGTGAGAGTCGTTCTTCTGATTAACAAGAAAAAGCTTTCTTAGTGGCTTTGAGCATTTTCAGCCCTGGCTGGAATCAGGGAGTGTAGCAATGTCTGCTCACAGAGAGAAGGAAAAGGTCAAGCAAGCCTCTCCTTAAAGCTTCACTGGGGCTCAGCTGTCATTTCAGCTAAAATATGAGGTCAGTTATTCCATCGTCCTCCTTTTTTCCCCCTCTCTGTTTAATGCCGTCTCATCCAACCCACCGTGTGGGTCACTGTATATACAGATTCCCACCTTGTGGCTTTACATCATCCAAGTCCTATCACTTTCCTGGGAGGAAAGCCGGCTGGACTGACCAGGACAGCAAGCCACCGAAGGGCTGGGACAGCTACGCGGGGCGAGGGAGAGGGATTTGGTCGGTCTAGGGCAAGTTTTAAAAGATACAATATTGAATTAAATAGCTGAAACAAATAGCCCCTCTCAAAACCTCCAGTGAAGGAAACACAAGCCACACGTAAGTACGTGTTAATTGAGTAGGATGCTAATTTTCCACTTTACCTTCTGCTTGGCCAAAGCTTTAGGAAATATTCGTTGGCCTGAAAAGTACCAAATTTAACTCCTGCTCTTGAAGAATGCCAGCGTAGATTCCCCCACTCTCAGCCCATCATCACCCCACGCAGGATTTCTTCCTTGTGGGAACAACGAGGCAGGAGGAGGTAGACGGTATTAAGGAAAAGGAGGAATTACAGAAATAAAAATTAAGTTTCTAGTGGGGAAACTACCCCAAACATATCCTGCTGCCCTCACATAAAAGATAAATATGCATTAAAAAAACTACTACTCAGGGAGGGGAAAGAAGTGTGAACAGCAAAAATATGTACATGTGTTTTAAATAATTTTTTTAATTGTTGAGGCAGTAATACTTGGTTCATGGAACTGCAATATACAGAGAGGTGAAATAAATAGCTTATATATATATAATATATATAATATAGCTGGTTTTAAAATATTCCCTTATCATTGGTGTACTAGGTCATCTTGTAGTCACTTGAATGTATTTAGCAGCATTCTCCAGAACTGAGCATAATGCAGGATCACGGAGCCGTGACACCTTATGTCGTCAGAAAGGTTACAGAAGATCGATGCGTTGAGAACTCCACGGAAACTCAATCACTGCGGCACACACCATCTTGTCTTGGGCCGGCGTGCAGCAGACAATAAATAGATTACTGCAAAACCGGCACTTTTCGGGGCAGGGTCTCAGTAACTTTGGGAAAGAACTTTGGTTTTCTTTGGTTTTATTTATTTATTTTTAATAATTACTTTTTTTTTTCCTCTGGGGATATGCTTGAAAAGTTGTCCTTTCCAAAAAAGCGAAATAAGCACCTGTGTGTCATCAACAACAACAAGTCAATTTAAATAGAGCAGTTCATTTTGTTTTTCAAGTCACAATAAATCCCTAACAGCTTTTCCCCAGCGTTTGCCATCTAGTCTTTTATTAATTTTTTTTATTTTTATTTTTTTTTTAAACACAATGTACAAAAATAGAACTTCTTCCTTATTTTTAATGTAAAAATATTCCTCTGGTGCAGTTTTTTTTTTTGTGGTTTATTATTGTGACACTGTTTTTGTCTATTTTTAACTGGGGTTGGTGGGTCGTATTCTCTTAGTCCTCTTGGTGACTGTTGTGTACTTGAAAGGTTTCTGTATCTCCACTTGCCCCTTTGGGTACCTCTTCATAAAATGTACATCTTGCTGGTTTTCCCGGGTCTTGGGCCCTTTCCGTGGCCTCCCTTTTTTGGTGAATCCAACATACCAGCCGGAATATTTTGCTGACATCAGTGCCGTATAGTTGTTTTCTAGGACTTTTTCAATGAAGACACACTCCTTGCTGGTGCCATCAGGCTGAAAAAGGAAAAAAAAAAGAAAAAATTCATTATCCAAATGTAAGCTCAGTGACCAAAACCCAATTTGGCATAAATAAAATCATCACATCTGGACCTTGTTTTTGGTTCAAACATTGTTAATAGGAGCCGTAACAAACATCAGCTGAAATAGAAATGAAAAAAAAAAGCACGAAAGCATGAGGTCATCATTTAATTTTTTTTTAAACACTCCTATCCAAGGAGAGAAAGATTTTTCAAAGGCAACAGTTAAATTTATCCAGTCCAGCTCCTTCAATTGCAAGCAAAGCAAGACATTTAGCTTTGCTTTTTCCACTAGGAAAGGAGGATGAATTGAACTTGTGCCAGGGAAACATCATACTTAATCAGAAAACATAAAAAAAATCAGAATCTCATATGGGCCGAACCAACAGCGTTGCCACTTTCACCGCTCACTTTTTATATGTTTTCCGAAATACCTTATGGGTTTGCATCCATAACTACCCAAATCCCACTAAAACCATTACAAGCCTTAGTCTAAGCCTTCCCAGTGCTTTAAAAACTCTCTCCCGCAGCATCCCGGGCGCAACACCTGGCAAATAAACCACGCGTGGAGCTCCGGGGATGAGCCGGAGGGGTGCCGCAGGCGTCGAGGTCCCCGACTCCACTCCAGTCCCCGAATCCAACTGGTTATTTCGGAGCCGCATTGTACACCCCAGGCTTGGCTCCAACTCACGTCCCTGAGCGACATCAGCAGTGGAAAGGGCCGTTCCCAAGCTGGAGCCGCTCCCTGGACGGGCCGGTATCCCACCGGCATCCCGATGCGACTGCAGCTGGAGGACTATGGGGCAACAGTGTCCTCAGCCACCAGACCCCCCCAGCTCCACTGCCAGAGGGGGAGAGGCAAGTGCCCGATATTACACCTCTGCTCTCTCAGGGTTGGCTTTTGTTTGGAAGAAGGTTTCACTTCTGGTGGCGGAGGAAACATGGTCCTTCCCCTTTCCTCACCTTTCAATCTCAGCCTAAAAGCAGCCACCCAGAGCTGAAGTACCTGGCTTAGGAAACCGTGTCCCTAAACGACATTCTTCCTCACAGAGGGAGCCAGGATTAGATGCACAACTGGAGGTCAGAAGCTCCTGAGCACGAGTGCTGCTCCTCAACCACCCTGCAGCAAAACGCCTGCCCTGTTGGGGCTGCTTTCCCGATGCAGCCTAGTGCAAACCCAACTCCCCGCCACTGCCATGGGCTGCTAGTTCCCCAGCTGCTTGCTGGTTCCAGATTTTGGCAAACAGGGTGTACTGGGTTTGCATGGCAAGGTTTTGGTAGCAGGGGGGTGGCTTCTGTGAGAAGCTGCCAGAAGCTTCCCTTATGTCCGACACAGCCAATGCCAGCCGGCTCCAAGACGGACCCACTGCTGGCCAAGGCCAAGCCCATCAGCGACGGTGGTAGCGCCTCTGGGATGACAGATTTAAGAAGGGGAAAAGCTGCTGCGCAAGAGCAGCCAGAGGAGAGGAGTGAGAACATGTGAGAGGAGCAGCCCTGCAGACACCAAGGGCAGTGCAGGAGGAGGGCAGGAGGTGCTCCAGGTGCCAGAGCAGAGATTCCCCTGCAGCCCCTGGGGAAGCCCATGGTGAGGCAGGCTGTGCCCCTGCAGCCCGTGGAGGTCCACGGTGGAGCAGAGATCCACCTGCAGCCCGTGGAGGACCCCACGCCAGAGCAGGGGGATGCCCAAAGGAGGCTGTGACCCCGTGGGAAGCCTGTGCTGGAGCAGGCTCCTGGCAGGACCTGTGGCCCCATGGAGAGAGGAGCCCAGGCTGGAGCAGGTTTGTGACCCCGTGGGGGACCCACGCTGGAGCAGTCTGCTCCTGAAGGACTGCACCCATGGAAGGGACCCACGCTGGAGCAGTCCGTGAAGAACTGCAGCCCGTGGGAAGGACCCACGATGAAGCAGTTTGTGGAGGACTGTCTGCTGTGGGAGGGACCCACGCTGGAGCAGGGGCAGAGTGTGAGGAGCCCTCCCCTGGGGAGGAAGGAGCGGCAGAGACAGCTTGGGATGACTGACCCCAACCCCCATTCCCCGTCCCCCTGCGCTGCTCAGGGGGGAGGAGGTAGAGAAATCGGGAGTGAAGTTGAGCCCGGGAAGAAGGGAGGGGTGGGGGGAAGGGGTTTTAAGATTTGATTTTTATTTCTCATTATCCTAGTCTGATTTGATTGGTAATCAGTTAACTGATTTCCCCAAGTGGAGTCTGTTTTGCCCACGATGGTAACTGGTGAGTGATCTCTCCCTGTCCTTATCTCCACTCACAAGCCTTTTGATATATTTTCTCCCCCCTGTCCAGCTGAGGAGGGGAGGGATGGAGCGGCTTGGTGGGCACCTGGCGTCCAGCCAGGGTCAACCCACCACACTGGATTCAGCTCGGCTTGGAGATCTAGACTAACAGACCCAGAGCTGGACTTTGAACATGGCAGCATGTGGATCTTGGGCTGGATTTAGGACTCTAATTTACACAGCACTCACAGCACCGGAGGGAGTTGCAGCATCACACAACAGCATCTTTAAGTGGTTCAGCACAGAGGAAATTCTCGCCTACAATCTGCTGCCAGAAAATACGTTTTGTCCTTTAACTGCTGAGTAACTGGTGCTGCATCTAGAACGCCATTCATTGTTGTGTGCACCGGTACTTTGTTTTATGTGTCAAAAGATATTAAAGAGTAGATACAGCCTCGCTTCAGCCCTGGATGTTGTCTCAGCTCTGGGTGTTTATAGATTCCGGACAGGGATAAGCGCAGTATGCAGCATCATACAGGACTTAATCTAATGCTCAGCAAAGCCAAAGAAAGGATTTCCATCATAGTATTAGCCCAGTCCAACTCCCCACTGGAGTCAAATAAAGAGTTTTTCAGTACTGCAGGCCATGCTTACTGCTATGCTTACTATTAAACTCCCTCTGCGCAAACTAAATGGTATCAGACCCTCTCAGTCTTTAGCCATTTCACCCATCCCATCCCGGCGGGGGCGGGAAAGCCACAGCAGCGTGACCAGCACAGCACCTGCAGTGGCGGTCGGTCCCCGGCTGCAGCAGGCTCGGGGGCTCCTCTGGTCACAACGGCAGGGCAAGGAGCCCAGCCCCGCGCACTTACCGCCCCTTCCCCAAGGCCAGGTCAGCCTGCTCTTTCCTTGAAGCCTTCCTAAAAAGTCCTGCACAATCCCAGCAGAGTTTGGTGCAGTTTGTGGGAAGGGCAGGGATCACAGGACAGGAGGGAAGCCCCCCGGGCCGAGCTGGCCCAGGCTTCCCTGCACCTCTGATCCCCAAATAACCACTTACGAGCTACAAATGGAGCCGCAAGCTGGGAACCATCAGGCATGACAGCCCAAGCTGGAGTCACACAGGCAACAACAGAGGAAAAGCTTTGTCACCGCCAGCCTCCAGGACCAGCCATCCCTTCCTGGCTTAATACCTTTAGCAGAGCTTCAATGCAATCAGTGGAACAATATGTGATGCTTACCCTAAAATCATTAACGCGCCATCCTGCCTAAAGGGTTTCGTTACCACGGGTAGGTCCTATTAAGAGGGCGGGGAGATCATGGCAACTTCTGCATCAAACATGCTAATCCAGGGTCCGTGTTCCCTATACGTGCCCTCTATACGGGGGCAAAGCCAGCTCTGCCATAGGACCGGCAATCTCCATACTGGGCTAGGCACAAAGGTCCTAATTTTATCATCTACAGTTGGAAGCTCACAAACGCTTTAATGAATGGCAGAACTGGGCAAAGCTCAGTAGTTCCAGTTCCTGGGGGGGTTGTTCTCCAAGCCCTGGGTTTGATCAAAGCCACATGAGTGGGGAAGGGGGAAATCAGTCGACACCACGGGGTTCCACCAGGTTTCAATGGGAAGCCATAAAACCAGCCCCAGGTTTCTCAGGGCTCAGCCCACTACAAGCCCTTCCCCAATGAATGGAGAATTTTTAAACAATACCATGGCTGAGTTTCAAATCCACCCAAACCCAGGTGCTGATGAACCGACTGGATCCGTACCACAGGGGGAGCAGGTAATTGGAAGGGCCGTTTCCCCCACGCCTGGGTCCTGGATTTGAGCCCTGACCTTGTTGCTAGGAGAATTAAGGCATTTTCATGCAATTTGGGAGGTTTCCGCTTGTACTGCAATGTCAGTTTCTCATGGAAAACGAAGACTGGAATGAAAAGAAAACGTGTGTGTAGGAGGGGGAAGTTAGTCTATTAATAACAAAAATGTATTTACTTATACCTTCAAATTTGCCGACAGAGCCTAAGACGGAGACAGGAGGTGGAGGAATAACAAGGTGCAACTTCAGGCCAACCTCAGGGCTAATTTGAAGTAAACAAGGTGCATGAGATAAAATAACTTAGTTCTGGAAGAGGAAGAGCTAAATGATTTGATAACATGAAATTACAGTAGCATTTACAAGTACCTCGAGATAAAGCAGGATAAGGACCTCACTTTCCCAAACAGAGCATTCCTGTACGTGCTAAGACACATCAGAGACAGACAAATGATTTTCAAATACTTACAAGATGATTTTACAGCATCTGTTATAATCCCCAATAGAATAAATCACTCGCACACGTTACCTACACCATGGAGAGCTGCACCCATGGTAATCTATTAGGGGAAAAAGCCATTTATAAGGGTTTTCCATAATTTTTAAGTGTCACCTTGTTTTCATCAGGTGCCCATCACTTAAGGTCTAATCATGTCCCTATTTAAATGACAGCAAAACACTCATTGGGTGTTTCACCCATCCCCTCGCTCCTCCAAAGAGAGAAGGATGGAAAAGGGAGATGGCTTTGGCCGAACGTCACTCCCTGCTCCAGCCGCCTGCTTGCCCTTCCCCAGGAGCTCCTAGTGCAAACGCTTGCTGCCGATACGGGGTTGCATCCTCTGCCGCCAACGTCAGCAGGGAGATGCTGCCAAGCCGCATTTCATACATACTTAGCTGTCAGGATGCACCTTACAGAGCGCTTGCCCTTCAAAACGTGGAGGTTTATGTTTTGAATTGATTCTTTAAAATAAGAAGAGTTCTTGAAAGCCCTGGAGCTGTGCAGGAACCTCCTGGCCCCGTGCGACGGCACTGCCACTGGATGGGGGAGGACCCGCACCCACTCCCGCATCCCCCTCGGCAGGGTGGGCGCAAGGGCTTTGCGGCCCCGGGGTGTCCCACACACGCTCGGGAGGACAAGATGCTCCCACGTTTTGCTCACCACGATCCCACAGGCAACATCTCCAGCCAAGCTCCGGCTCAGAGCAGGGCGAGAGCCGTCACAGAGGCATAACTCTGCTCTTGCGAAAGGCACGGGCTCCCTTCGAGTCGGCACCTCCTTGCACCTGTGAGGAGCCACCCCCGAATCACCAATTTTGCTCCCAGGAGCTACTGCCTGGCCATGCGACAAAGCCAGACTTCTGATAAACATCTTATAAAACGCCTGATCTAAACGCCGCCTTCCACAGAAACCCCTTGGGCATCACCCAGGTCTGCGCAGAGGCGAGGGAAAGCACAGCCGCGCCGGTAAAGCCCGGGCAGCACGAAGCACTGGCTCCGGCAGGGCATCTTGGGCAGCTAATAGCTGGGGACCAGCCCCGGACACAGCGAGCCGCTGCCCAGTGACAAGGCGGTGGACTCGAGTGGTCCCAGTCCCTTTACTAAGCAGGGTTAGAGCAACAGCAGCCGCCCAAGGCTCCTGCTCCGGAAAGGGCTATCTCGAGCGAGGGACTGTTCATACACCACGGGCCAATTCCATCCGGTGCGCAGCTGAAGGCAGCGGAGCTGAAGGAGCTGCGCTGGAGCCAGGGGCTCTCCGAGCACCCTGAGCCTACGGAGGAGCAGCACCGGATTGTTTGTGCAGAGCATTTGGCGACGAACTCTCCAGTATTAAACGTGAAACATGTTGAACTGACACTAAAGCAGAATTAAGTGCCAAAGCATTTGCTGCTTCTACAATTACACTCCGGAGCGCTTTGGTGCTCCTGCTCTCCTTTTTATGACCCAGCTTGGTCTTATTGTAGTTTGGCTTTCTCGTTTTAAGTTCTCCAAATGGAAAGGATCAAAGGGCTCTTTGTTGTCGTAGCAGGAGCGCTCCTCCGAGTGAGGCATTACTGCCACTAACAGCTTGCCGCTCAGGGGGAATTCACGGCAGCCTCTGTGCCACCAGCCTGAGCCAAAGCATTAGCAGGTGCAGCAGCCGCCTCCGCCTTCTCCCTATTAGCCTGCCACACTAAGCCACCTGAGCAGCTTTTTATGGGGAAGGGAGGCCAGGGCAGGTTTTCTCATTTATGCTTCACAAATCTGGCTCAGTGGGCACCGGCAAATCCAAACTTCACTCGGCTTTTACAGCAACAATAAGCTCGTGCAAGCGGCTCGGGTAACACCAAGGTGCGGGGAGAGATGCCTCCAAGACTGAAAGGTTTCTCTGTTTGCAAAGACGAGGGCACAAATTAAGCCCTACGAGTGATGCTGTGTTAAGCTGTTGTTAACTAAGCTTATGTTAAAACACTTCCCCCCCCCCCCCCCGCCCCCCGCCTCAAACGACGCCGCAATTAGAAGCTTTTTGGGTAAGGTGACTGAATGCGCCGGTGATGTGCTGCAAATACTAACACCAGACCATAGGAAACACGTCTGTGATGACCCAGGAATGTCGGCTCGGCACAGGGTGCAGCAAGGCTCAACCTTTCAAGTGAGACGGGGATGACTCTCTTGTCTAATTTCTGCAAGTTCAGCCCCCAGGCTCAATGTCAAATTGTGAAGATACAAGCCACACAAGCGGGATCACTTCCCTCTGTGCAAGCCCCTTCATCCCAAAAATCCTGGAGCAGGGAAAGCTACCACTCAAGCAAAAGGTTTCCAAGAGGTGTACGCACCTAGGTTTTTTGCAAGGAAAAACTCTGAAATGGACCCTTTCTGCAATCCCACCCCCGCCTCCGCAGACAGACAGACAGAGGGGGTTCCTGAGTGGTACCCCACCGTGCTGGATCTCACGCCACCCCCAGCTGCGAGGTACACCCACTGAGCTCAGCAATTATCTCAAAGGCTTGCTGAAAATTTCCCTCGAACGCTGGCACTGTTAGATCCACACACTGCATTATACAGAAGAAATCCTGCCCTGTATTTCCTAAATTTTGGAGCAGTGACAGCGGGGAAGGCTTGGGTTTTCGGGAGATGTGTGGTTCAGCAGTCCCAGTAAGCCACTCCTGAAGCATCCCCAGCTGAGGACCAAGAGCTGATGCACTCAGCATCACTGATACCCCCTATAAAGCCCCAGAGATATTTACACAGCATGTACCTAGTGACACATGATTTTCAGGAAGCAGATAGTACTTCTCTGTGGCTTTGCACAAGCTCAGCTCAAAGTCAGAGCTCAGACTCGCTCTGCGTGGCTTGGAAAATAGCGAGTGGAAGAAGGTAAGGCAGGAGCTATGTTAATGTTGCAGCTTTTAGCACTGCCACTCTCCCCCTTCGCATGTACACCTTTTAAAGGCAGGTCAGAAAGTGTGACAATGAGGTGGGTATGGCAGCTGCCAGGTCCAGCAATGCTGTGGGAAATACCACCCCCTCGCAGCACAGCAAATCTGAGTGCTCTGGCTGCTGGTAAGCTGGCCCTGGCCATCCTTGTGCACTTTATAGGCATTATCAGGGCGGATCCATCGTAAGCATCCTGATGTTCAGCATCCTGGATTTATGGCAAGGCATCCTCACCACAGAGACACCTCTTGACCCAAATGCACATTCTTGCTCCTAGACCGGGCTGTAAATCAGGGAAGCTGCATCTATAACTGCCAAGAGTTACTCAGCTTCATGCGTTTCCTCCAGCTCTCTGGCCTCTGAACCTGCACAATCCTCCGAGGAAAATACTTAGGAGTCATGATGGGCAGTTCAATAAAAGTGTCTGCCAGCGCAGTGGAGAGGTTAATTATGTATACAGGACATCTAAGTGCATTCATGAAGCAGGGGAAGTAATACAAAACCCATGCGGAGGAGATTCTCCGAAGAGAGGGTACATCTCCATTCAGAGGCCCAGTTTCAAAGTAGCGTTGCCCATTTCTGCACCCGCCTGCCCGTACGCACCAGGGGTACATCCCGTCTCTCCTGAGAGCACGCAAAAATGGGCATGGTCTTGCACACGTGGGATGGGACCTACAGGCTTCGCAGAGCCCTGGCCCTGTTTGTGCCGGACACAGCACAAGCTGCAAGAACCAAGGAAGGAAGAGAAGGGTTTAAAATTTTTCTTTCCTTCTACCTTTCATTCAAAAATTCCACTTTTCTGACTAATATCTGTTCAGTAACCCTCACACTGCCCCAGAAGAGCGTTTTGCCACAGGATGAACAGGAGGATACAGAGATGAAAGGAGTGTTGGCAGGGATGAACCAAGCAAGGCTGTGGCTACGCCAGGACATGCCTCCTAACCTGCTCCTTCCGTCACAGGCACATGTATTGCCAACAGTGCGGCAGGACGGCACATATCCGTAACGAGAGCAAACTCGGTTGGCTTCATCTGCAAAGATATACATTTGATTAAGAGAAATTCCTAACTGCATCTCAGAGAACTACGTGTACTTACTGTTAATGATGAGAAACGTCAATCACTTTTTAAATGAAATTTATGAAACCAATAGAAAATTTAGGAAAATTTAATTTAAGTCAGAACTGCGGGTTTCCTGCAATAGGAAGCTACTGCTTCACCAGATCTGAAACCACAGGCAGGTTTCAGACGTGACATCTGAGCAGATCTATGACATCTCCCATTACCTGCACCTACCTGATCCAGTTGCATGTATGCTTCTAGGTGCTAACTACGGTAAGAGCTGTGATGGCATTTTTACCCCTCTGTACAAAGCACAACCTGTTTGGTTAAACGCACTGCCAGGGTTTGCCATGTTTCCTTTGAGAGCAGCCATTTTCAGCCTCCACCGAGACGCACAGGCTAGTCCTGAACTGTCTATAAAAGCCAGCTAAGAGCAGCAGCATATTTCGTGTAGGCTTAAATTCATTATATAGGGACCTATGCCACTATAGGAAAATTTAAAAAAAAAAAAATTATTTAAAACATCAGGTCTAGATGATGAGTGGAGCAAGAACACGGGACTATAACAGTTGCTGACCCCACAGCAGGTCTGGTAAACTCCAGGTTTATACACATTAAACAAACATAGGCACTGATTTTATAAGTTATCATTTCAAATGAGTGCAATCTCATTCAGCTGACATTCTGGTAGTGACATCAGTTTCCCTCAGGCAACTTTAAATCAGTGGAATTTAGGACCAAGAAAGATCATTGATGGCATTAGTTCTCTTCACGTCAAATCATATTACTAAGAAAAACGAGAAATCCATGATCAAATCAAGTGCCATCCATAAAAATGATCATCAGGAATTGTCCCAGCCTGTGAATGACAAACTCCATCTGTATACAACAAATGCAAGGCTTTTGAGATTAGTCCTCTTTTAGGAAAACCTAATATCTTTAACCACTCAAAAGATAACATAAGAAAATACCAAGAACAAAAATATATTTAAGCAAGATCTACATTTCTTTGACCTTAAATGTATGGTAATGGCCATATCAAATGGACTATCTTTTGCTGCTGTTGGAGCATAGGTTTTATTCTCCACTTCAAAATTAGCCTCTGTTCTCACTTCATCTCCAAAAACCATTTGAGAGTCAAGTAGAAACAGTCCTTGAAGAGCAGGATCCACCTGAATGCGCATCTCAGCTGCATCCAGTTGAGGAAGACAAGGCTGCGTTGCTTTGTTGCTTGCTGCAAGTTAAATACATCAGTGTATTTGCAAAGTAACGTTTAGAAGAAACATCACCCTTATCTTAGAGACACTCAAGACCAACAAAAATTGCACTTGGGAGATAAGATGCTCTGAGGAAAGCAATTAAATTCCACTTGATACAAGTGTCAGCACAAGATGCATACAGCACACCCTCTCCACCCAAACAGGGTGAGGCATGACCAGGGCTCGGGGATCCCCTCTCAATAATTTTAATTAACATTTAACCTTAGGGAACTGAAATATTCCAGCATGACACACAGCTGCAGCCACCAAGAAACACAGGGGAGAGGATGTTAGCAGCTTTATGGTGACATTTGCTCCTTGAACACAGAAAGGATTAAATTAAATTATCATGTAGCTTTCAAGAAGGTGGTATGTTTTCCCTGGAAGGGGATATACAGCTCCCAGCCAAGGGATAAGAAAAAGATTTAGAGGTCAAGCTTACAAGCTTGGTCTGCAACGTGAACCTTGACTTTGCAAAACTCCAGTCTGAGAGAGAATTGGTGCTTCCTAGGAATATCCAAAGGAAAACATGAAGTTTGCTACAGAGGAATCGCAAGAAATCCATAAACCTGTTAGCTCCCTGGTGACCAGACACAGCCTGGAGATAAAGGCCAACACTCACATCCTCAGCTGAGCAACTGCGACTCCCCAGCATAAAACCAGTATCATGAAGAAATTTATTTTTTGAAATAAAAGGATAAGGAACCTTTTGCTTTATTTTAGAGCGAACACTTAAAGCATTGTGGCTGTGCTGAGAAGCTTAAGTTAACTGGAGATGTTCATATATAGCTAAAATGTGTCTACAAGGACCTCTTGACCACCTGGCCTGGCCTGTGAAATGATGTATTAAGCACCAGTCCCATCTCAGATATTCCCACTACCATCCGAGGAAGCCCTGCTCGCAGGATTCACAGCTCATGTCATGCACAGCTCCTCTACCCACAGTTTGGCTAAAGCAAAACCTCCTGTCCTTGCTCAGCCTGAGAGGATCAGCACCCATCCAGGGTGCTTAGAAGATTGCAAGAACTGAAGGTAGCACAGAAGGACTTAGCACAGACCTTAAATATTCACATTATTCTTACAAGATGTTAGGTGATGTCCAACCAACATTGTGAATGCTCTGCCTGGCAAAGCAGCTAAATACAAATCCAATCCCAGCAGCACTGTGTGGGTTTCAGCGTGCTTAGTAATGTGCTCCATTTGTGAAACCCGTGGCCTAAATCCGTCAGGCCACGCAGGCAAGATGTACACACAGCACTAACAACTGATCGGCAAAGGGATCAGTGGTGGTATAAGCCTCTCTCTCCATTCAGTGCCATGAGTACCACAGTCATCTGGCTCAGATAGCCTTCAGGGCTTTGGCATCCAAGCTTAAACGCACACACAGACTCTGTTAAGAATCGATGCAGTTTTTAATAATTTGAGAAATAAAGGGGTCTTCTCCATATAAGCAACTTTCTTCCATCTCCTCAACCTCTTGTGCAACGCGGGAGCTCAAGCACTGCCAGCGTTCCCCAGCATTTCCCATTCTCTCTGCAAACTCTCCCATCTCGCCTTCCCAAGCCTGGCAGCCGGTCAGTGTTCATCAGTAGCCACCAAACTGCTCTCCCTCTTCTGAGCACACAGAGCTTCAAAATGACCTCTGCTCTCCCTGCAACACCAAGATCAGCTGCCTGCTATCCCACACCACCACAAAACATCTGAACTTTGTCCACAAAATCCATTACCCACATTCACGTCATTCTCCCCTCTCCTTCCTACCTCCAGAGAAACTTCTGTGCAAAACACCGCTGTAAACAAATCATCACAAATACAGACCCACGACAAGGCCCATTGCTCATAGCAAATATTAACGCTGCAAAGGTCCAGTGAGCTCACACAAACTCCTACCACTTTGAAGGAACCACTGCAGCATCGGAGCCTATCCACTTTTGTGCCAAGGCAGCCTCAGTGCAATAAACACTGGAAAGCAGTTCCGCTGGGCTCAACCATAAATGGCTTCTTGGGAATCATTACACGGTTGTGCCATCCAGAGGGAGGATTCCTGGAAAAGTGGGGTAACACTCGGCGCCTGACGGCTGTCTCTGCTCAAGGACAGCAGCCGTACCAGCAGGGCTCCGGCTCGCCGAGTGTGCAAACCCAGCACAACCGTACCCACCTCAGGCCACATCTCATCCCTGTGCCGCCTACAGCATCACAACGGAGGCCAGAGCCATCACAGCCCCCAGGGAAGGTGCACGATGGGGTCTGGCCAGCTCTTCGCACATTACACCTACCGAGAAGTAACATGACAAATTATTGTGTCCACATACCCTGAGACTGCGTGATAACAACATCCCTACTGTAACATTTAGCAAACCCTCCTTGGGGAATTCTTCTGACACATTTCCAGCGCTGTAAAGATTTGAAACTGCAACAAATGAACCAGATGATACAAATCCCACCAGCATCCACAAAAGTTTGAATGCGATGCTTCAGGTCGCCCAGCATTGGGCAAGGAGCAGCTGTGAAAGGCTGCAGTGTTACCAAAAGCCTCATGATATTTGGGGACTGAAAATGGAGGAGGGTGATTGCTGATTTTAGCTTCCACTTCTGCTTTTGATTTCATGAGAATCTCAGCTTCTAAGTTTTCAGAACAATAATTCAAAATTTTTTCCACTGGTTACAGGAAAAAGCCTGATTAGGTGAATGCAGAAGATTCTAGTGGCTCAACTGAAAGAAAACTGGTTTTGTCATCTCATTGCTTTTAAGACCTTTGCAATCCTGCAGGCCTCAGTTCAAGATTTTCAGACACTTGAGGCTGGTTTCAGATCAGGTCCCTGTTCAAAGTATGACAGGGTCCAAGGTTGCTTGGCTCCAGGTTCCACTGAAGGCGTTTATTTAGATGACTTAAACTAAAACAAACTCAGAGGGGAGCAAAAGCCTGGGAACAGTTCACTTTAAAAAAGGACCAATCCCACCATATATGAAGAACCAGACTTCAGTTTAAAATGAGATCTGAGTGAGATCCAGCAAAAGCCATGTCAAGTTTTGCTTTCACATGAGATGCCAAGTCAGAATAGTTTATGGCTGAACATGTCACAGAGAGATCTGCAAAACGCACGCTATTAAACCCGACACCCCACTAATTCTGATCGTGTTTTTGTTGCAAATTCAGCATTCAGCCCCAGAAACTGCTAGGTTTTACAAGCCCCTTTCAAGCAACCCAAATACTGTGCAACTCCGGGAAAAATTCTGGATATGCATCAAAACCTTGTGAAACTCAGAGTTCTGCCCCAAATCCAAATATGCAGTTAGGCGTGGTTTTAAACATACAAGCTGAGGAGTGCAAACACCTCATCTACTGCATCGAAGTTTCAAACCGCAAACCCCTGAGTGCCCCTCTGCCCTTGCCACCTCCCGACATCTTTGCAGCACGCTTGGCTGTTGGGACAGACCCTGGTGCCGGCAGGCACCGGGGAACACTCGTGGCCAAATGCCACGCAGGACTTGGGCACACAAAGGGCATCAGGCTCAGAGCTCGTCCCTGACTCTCCTTGTCTCAGGCTAACACAGACCCCTGGCTTTACAGCAAGGCACTGGTTTCCCACCATCGGTGTTTCAAAGGGAGCTTTTCAAGAAAGCTCAACCTCAGCCTTGACCAAAGTCAACCTGATGACAAAGCCTGTCCAGATACACTGATAAGGCTTTGGAGAACCCACCTGGTGTCTCCTACCCAGGTAAGTCCCCTTGTCCTACAAAGGGTGGCTCCCAGTGAGCCACCTGGAGCCTCTGTAACACAACACACTCCTTCTCCTGTAAGGCCAGAGGTATTATAAAGGGCCAAGACTGCATGCATGGGCCGTAGCGAGCGCCTTCACTCTTTGATGCTGTCAGAGTTTTTTTAGCCAACTTTCCTGACTAAACACACACATGCTTCAAGAAAACCCCTATTTTAAAGCTGTAATGTAAACAACCCCAAATTATTACTATCCCCTAAAGGCTACTGCTGGCAGGCATCAGTGATAAAGCTCTGCCAGAGCAGTCTGGCATCTAGCAACAATTTGTTTGTTGTCCTGCAAAAATACAGAGAGCCTTGCCATATGGTATTAGCAACTTTCTGGTAACATTAAGAAATATATTGGCTTGGAAAGCAGTTATCACACCAGGAAAAATCTTACATCTCAGAGGCAGGTTTATGCCGCAAGTGGTATCAGCACAGCGGTGATGGTCAGGGGTGGGGGAGAGGTGATGGTGGCCAGCAGAGCTGTGCCACCTCCAGGCCCTGGCGCAGATGACATGCCCCTGGCACAGCCACACTTTGGCTGGCAGAACTTTTCTTCAAGAGCTGGACCATGCTCAAGGGCACAAGCTCAGCACTGCTCGTCTGTGCTCTGTGAGCGCCGGGAAGCCTTCACCGCTACAGACACGGTGCCAGCAAAGCTGTCCCCAGAAAGCACCCGAGTTACCTGTCACTGAGCTGAAGCAATGCTTCAGCCGTTCCGACCAGCCAGGGGGGTCCTACCTTTCAACCAACAGCTTTTTCCCACTCTTCACATTAAACGTAGAGAAAGGGGAAATAAAACTAAACTCATTAATATGCTCTTGCAAAAAATAACACATATATACTATAATGGTTTTCTGAGGGTGTGGGTATACCAGGTCACTGAGGGTTTTTGAAAGAAAACCCAAGGAGAGATGGTGCAAGTCAGCATGTGGATTTGGTGGGAAAACACCCATTTTATAGTATCGTAGGCTCTCAGGCTTGAATTCTTAGAAGGAGCTGAACTGATGTAATGAGCAGGGACTTCTCGGCATACAACTTTACTGCTCTCACTTTCTGTAGAGCTGGCAGGGATGATACCTGTGATAGACCCCATTCTGTCTATTGCTTTTCTAACTCTGCCCCTATTTCTGGAGTTTTCTCCATATCCGCATCCTACCTCAGAAGAAGGACTTGCCCCCATTTACAGCGGTGCAGGAGTTTCCTGCAGACGCGCAGTGTCAAGATTACAGCCACGTTATGTGGAGCAGCATCAGACGGGAGCACAGCACACAACTGACAGTTGCCTCGCTGTCCCAACTCCACCTGCACTCTGAGTCCCATCCCACCCTGAGGAGATGGCTCCAGCACCCACCACCCACTTCTCCTTCCTGGAAGAGCTCAAGGAGTGTCTTAACGCACTGAGAGATGGAGCTGTTCTCAAAATGAAAGCAACAGAGAAAAACAGAGAGAACCAACAGGGAACAATATTGCTGCTGGATCTGGAAAAGATGTAATCCACCTAATGCCATGGAAGAACATTAGTGGGATTGCTTGCTTGGAGCATCTTCTGAAGAAATTTCTGGATCAAATCGAAGATGTGCTTAGCTCTTTGCCCATTCCTCTAAAATCTTCTGGATTCCTTCCAGTCATTACTTACCTTCTCTGCATCTATATCTTGCTCTGAAAACTGATGTCTCCCTTGCCACTGTCTGCAATAAGCAGCCTCTCCTCCCACACGGCAGCTTTGCCATTCTCCTCTGCCCTTGGTCAGTTCAGAAAAACAGGCCTATTCTCGCCTCTCTCTTTATACTTGGGAGTGCAAAACACTCCCGTTATGGATACCTGCTATAACCAGAGCACTAGTGCTGACCAGACTGCGTGGTCCCACAGGTGGCTGATGGAAAACCATGGGAAATGCCCTGGCAACAGTGCCTGGGGATTAGGAGATGCTCTGATCGCCACGTACCAGCCAGTAGCCTTAGCAGCGCCTAAAGGAAGGGGCAGGGCTTTGGTCATCTTGTAATGGTGCCGACAGATCCAGTTTAAGCTTCACAGAGATCACTGATCTCTTGCAAATGCTCTCCCAGCAAGGGGACTGGGACAGGGCAGGGAAAGGAAATCTCCGCAGTGTCCTGCAATTCTAGACAGCACAAATTTGCTGTAAGGACAGGCGCAGCAAGAACAGTTAGAGGTGTCCAAGCTAATTAATAGCCACCTCCTCACACCCCAGGCTGCTATTCCTTGCTCTGGAGACTTAAAAGACTTACCTTTGACAACCTTTCACAAACATGAAGTCGCCACTTTTTTGACGTCCTTATCTCAATGCACAAGATAGGAGAAGCTGGGGCAGAGGGAGAAACCACAGAAGGACTCCCCAGGAGAACCACAGTTACAAACTCAGAGCTCCACCAAAGAGACCATTAGCTCCTCTCCTCCCCTAACACTGAATTATTGCAAATGCTCAGAGTTCTTGCGTTCTAGGTGACCAGTCACATTGTGCCTTGTCACGAGTGGAGAAGTCACATTGCGCCTCTCCTTGGGAGGAGAGCTGAACCTTTCAGAGTCCCCTTCTCCCCTGTGTTTGTAAGAAGCTTGAGATAAACAGTAATAATAATAAAGACAAGAAATTTTTTAAGAAAAGCACCTGGTATTCCTGTTCTGAGTTTTCATATTTTAATCTCTCTCCTTGTAATATAACTCCACCATAAAGTTCAGTGGTCCATAGAAAACTTCAGCAAAATCAGAAAACTCAGGACCTACAATTTCTACATGTGTATACATAGAGGCACCAAAAACCCACAGGCAAAAAAAAAAATATGGTCAGGAGGAAAAAAATAAAATGAAATCCTTCTTGGGCCTTCTTCAACATAACACCAAGAATCAACGATGAAACACAATCCAACTTGTTTTCCCCCGGTGCTGGTCACCTTTAACAGAAAAGTCACTCCCTGTACAACACCTGCCCTGTCTCCAGTTTTCATAAGCAGCAAATAGAGTGTCGGTGACCTCAGCAGTTGCATGCTGTGACAATAAATAAAGTTAGAGGCCTGCCCAAAACACCTCCAAGCCCTTTGGTCAACATTGGCTATGAAGACACATGGGGTAACAACCAAGGGAGGAGGAAAACACAAGGTTTGGGGCTCCTGAGAAAGCTCCATCAGATGGCCTCCGCTCAGAAAAGCTGGCGTAGGTGCAATTTGTGATAAATAAAAAGACGGAAAGGCTGCTCTGCTCAGCCCTGTGGGTTAGTCCGTTGGCCTGCAACACAACCGGCTGCGAGGTGGGGAGCAAGCCCCAGCTCTGGAGCTCTTGCATTCGTCACCAGTTCCAGCTGAGAACAACAACAACCTGCTCCGGTCTGTAATACCCTTTGTAGGTGATTATGGGAAACAAAAAGGACTAAATTCAAAGCAGGTTTTCAACTGGGGGGGATCCAAAACTGCTGACTGAGGAGGAGAACAAAGCCAGATGGCATGTGCTGGTATTGTTAGGGATTATGCAGTGTAAGGCAATAGGAAATGAGCAGAGAAAAAGACCCGGTTTGGTCCCATGGCTCCTCTCTTGCCAAACGAACATACCGGGGCGACCGTGAAACAATCAGTTTATGGGTTTCATTCCCCTCCACCCCCAGACTGAACTTAAATATTTGTATAAGCCCAGGCGTAACTTTTATCTAATGTTTTCCTTGGGGTTTACTAGCTGTTTAGAGCATTCAAGCTAAAAAGCATTCCCTCAAACTCTTGCCACAAAAAGAGCTGAAACTATGATACTAATTAAAACCACACTCTTTGGTATCAAGAAGACATGCTATTATTTTCTTTTTTTGCTCATGAGAAGCTGTTAATATGGGCAACGCGTCTGGAACATTTTCCTTCCAAACGCCATGCTCCGTACCCCCTCCTGCTCAGGTCGGCTGGTTTACGAACTTGCCAGCAGTCTGGGGTGGGAAGGCTCATATTTACAAGAATAGATTTTTTTTTTTTTTAATAACAAACCATTTGCCCTCTTAATGTTATGAAAAGCACATCAAGAAAGAAACCAAAAGCTTTACGCTGCATGAAAGGTGACAAGCTAAAGAACTGTCCTGCCCTGGTGCCCAATGGGCCGAATCAAGGGATGAATTTCACTAAAATATACTAAATGTTTTGAAGAACAGCTCTGACTTTGCCAGGACATTCAGTGCAGACCAGGAAGGGATGTGGGTTGCACTGTGTACCACTGCTGATCCACCCTGGCGTAAGGTCTGTTAAAGAAAGAGGTAAGATTTCATGCTCATTTTACCCCATCTAGTTTGGATGCTTTTAAGGTCTTCATTACTGTGGTATCACCACCTCATAAACATTAACGAAATTATCCTTATAACATTTTAGGGAAAAAAGCTATTATCACATTTAAAGGATGGAAAATTAAGGCACAAAAATAGAAACAAAAAACAAAGGCCAGATTTGTGTTCAATGCAATATTCAAAAGCATCCATGTGTATCCGGAGAGGTCTAAGTCCAGCTAAAAAATGAATTTCCTTGTTCAAGACCAAAAAACTGTGTCTCGTTCAGAGCAGTAATTGCACCACAGAAGTGCAGGAAGCAGAGAGACCCAGCTGCTTTGGTCCAGTCCTCCCGGAGCACTGATGTCCAAGTCCTCACCGATTTCGCACAGCATCCTGGATGCTGCCTGCTTCGCCAGCGCAGCTCCGCAGTGGGTCAGGCAGGCTGCCACGGCCAGCGGCTGCCTGCGAAAGAGCTGGCCTTAGTCTCGACAGAAGCATCTGCACTGCTCACGAGGAAAACAAAAGTGGCAGGAGGGATCCCTCCGGGAAGGCACTTGTCCCGCAAGTGTCACTCTCGGGACCACAAAAGTAAATAATGTTTCATCAGAGCAATTTGGTTTCTGGTTTCTGTTTGGGAGCGTGGCTTTTGCTGTGTTGACTCAAAACAAAACTCAGCTTCCTTTTTTCACAGCCACAAAGATGCCAGATTTTAATTCCTGGTGGTGCAAAGTGCGGGCAGTGGAGGAGGGGGCCTTTGAGGGCTGAGATTTCCCCCCCCCCCCCCCCGTGATATTTTAGCTTTGAGCAAGCTCCTGCCTGGTTAGCAAGCTTCTAGGTTCGCCAACAATACAGAAGAACTGCCTAAGTTACAAAAACAAGTTAATACGTAAAAAATATGACTTCAGCAAAGAAGTTAAGCTCGATGGGTGAACACGCTGTAATGTGTTGCATGCTTCCATTGTGCGGGGATCCAAAGTAATAAAATATTCCTGTAACGCTAGAACCGTGAGGCCCAGCCCCAGTACGATGTTCGGATTCCAGTATTAGCTCTGCCACACCATCCCCTGGCTCACCGCTGAGAGGAGCCTCATGTGGCCTACCTCCCCAGCACAGTGCTCCCCTTGCCCTCCTATTTTGAATTTCACTCCAAAGAAAGATCAAGTAACAAAGTTATTGTGGAGGTGGCCGCGACACTGGGATGCCAAGATGACATCTCACGGCAATGTAACGCAACTGTAAAGTGCAAACCCATCCGCATCCAAAGTGTCACCAGAAAATCCCAGGCTGCGGAGCCTGGTTTTACGGCCGCGGGGGAGGGCTCGCAAGGGCACGGGCTGCCTTGCAAACCCCACATCCCCTCTCTCCTGCTTTTCATTTGAGGCTGACAGGCGAAGCTCGAACACATCATTACAGCCCTGAGGAGGCTGCTAAAGGTAACACTCATGTTACAAATGAATTAATAGGAAACACTTACCTTCCCCACTAGCTTGCCTTTCCTGTTCATGCAAAGGTAGAAGTCTGTCTCCTTCCCTTTGATCCGGACTTGACTGCCAAAAGTGTCTGTTTCCACTAGAAGCTGGGCTTGTAAAGGAAGAAGAAAAAAAAGCATTTACCAATGTGGTCCCATTAAGTCAGAGTGTGCAAAGCTCATCAGCACGTTGTCCCGTTACCTCCACCTGAACCACGCCACACTGGGACGCTCTGCAAGGGAGCGACCCAAGGATCCAGCCAGGGGCTGAGCTCCAGGCCTGGTCACAGGTGCAGATCGGCCACGTCTCCACTGACTCCTCTGCAGATGCTACAGATTTAATGCCAGTTTAGCACAGAACATGCATACACACGTGTGCGCTCCATCGGTCCACACCCACCCCACCACCCCATCAGCAATATAAAGCTCAATGCTAATGCTCTCTGTCATGCTGCAGGACCGTTTTTGGAGAATAAGAACATGGATTTTATCCTCATGAAGATAAAAGATCAGCATGACAAGAATGAAAATCCTTTCCCCACAGCCAGCAGCCCTCAAACACATCACAGAAGAGGTCCGGCCACACACTCCTGGTGCAAAACATCGCAGTGATCTCCTCAAGATCACCGCAACAGCTAGCAGGGGAGAAAGTCAGCACTGCTTGTCCTGTCTGATGAACACCCGCCCTGCAGACGTCCTCTGTGTGTCTAGCTATGTTCCCAGGAGGTCACTAATTGCTTTCTGGCAGTCCAGGTCCGTGACTCCTGCTCTAGCTGGGAGAAATATGGCCAATCTCATAGTGCCTCACACATTTATTGAGGCCAGAGCTGGCTTGCAGCATTGCCAGGAACCATGGTACAGGACAAATTTCTGCTGCATCTTCATAAACCACCTGCCCCGACACAACTGTATTTGCAGAAGTGGCCGAGCTGCCACCCAGATGTGTAGCGTGCTATCAGCACCTCGAAAACCTAGACACGTCCAAATTCAGCGTTTTACTCCCTCTCTGATCTAAACACGAATTCCAGTCATGCTCGAGGTTCAGATTCCAGGAATTTCCCTGGAGAGGCAGGAACATGCAGACTGGACATTTTGGTTCAGATCCATCTCCGATATGCAGGGGGAGAAAGGAGACATGGTCAAAACACAATGCAAGAATGTGTAAGTGTCAGCAAGTGCAAATCCACGGTCCTGCTCTGGAAATACTCACGCTTGTAAGACCCAAGCCTTACCGTAGAAACACGGTTTTTGCCAAACTCTGGAGAATGTTTGATCTGTGCTGCAAAAAGTCACATTCTTTTTGGCATTCATATTTCAAACTTTAAAACCCTCTAAGAGCATATATGTTCACTGTAAGGATTTACCATGGGGATAGAAATAGGAGTTTGTTTCATTTAAACACATTAATATTTTTCCCACTTGTAAAGTCAGCTTTTGGCTTCTGCAGCAGTGCAAATATCACAAACCTTTAACTCACAAGGGCCCTAAATGGAGTTTTCCCTTTGCAGCTCAATCAAATATGCAAGTTCAGGGTTTTCCAGTTACTAGCTGCTTACATTTATTTAGATATATTTGTTAAACTTTTATCACAGGATATTTAAAGAATAACTTCTTTCTGACAGCAAGTGGGATAATGCCTGTATTATAGCAGAATTATTACTTGCAATCATGCATAAATATGGATATTTATCTAAGTCTTTCAGAAACGCACCATGGTTTTGGGTATCTGTGATGGAGAGCAGCTTGCCAGCGACAGCCGGGTGCTGCGGGCTTTCTCTCTGCACCTGCCAAGGTGGTAACGAACCAGCGACCACTTAAGCGAGGAAGGGCCACAAGAACCAGGAATATCCCATCCTAGTAAGGATATAAGGATGAGCAACGTCAGGATGGGGGAGGATGGCACAGGGTCAAAGATGGGGCTTCAAGGGGAAGATGAGCAACATGGTATATAACGGTGAATGCCCACTGCTTCAAGTTGTTCAGGGAAGCTGCTGAGATGCAACACAGCATTAATAGACAAGGGAATAGCCAAAGGTATAACTATCATTAAAGAGGTTGACTGTGAAAGGGCTTCCCCTCAAATGAGCAAGGGCATTAGAGAGGACTAATGGTCACCCTCAGACAGGGAGAGCAGCAGCCCACACATGAGGGAAGGTGATGGAGCCAGCACAAGAGGTCCCAAAGATTGTCCCAAGGACCACAGCCAACACCCAGAGCACCAAGGAGTCACCCACAGATGTACAGTGATGAACCCACCCAGGCACACAAAGAGACCCGGGGCCACCCACCGAAGGGGTCAAGCAAGGGCTCCACAGCTTGCACACAGGCAAGAACCGGACACGGAAAGTTCCCATCTGAGCTGCAAGGCATTCCCCCTCCGTTCCAGTCTCAGCACTGCGACTAAAGCTGCTGACAATAATGCTTAATATCAGATATGGGGTTTGGCCAGCCAAAGTGGGAGGTAACGTTGATAAAGCCCTCCACCGCGAGAGCCTCGATCTGCGGTCCCGCTGGACAGTCGGCAACCCGCACCTCTCCGATGCGGGTCCCCCCAGCAGCCCGCACTCAGACGGACAAACACGGGGCATGCCAGCTCGCCTTCCCCACCCCCTCGCTCTGCAGCCAGTACGAGTAATATCCAAGCTGATTTTAATTTGAAAAATATCACCTTAAAAAGATGCCGGTTCCCTGCTGTGAAAATTAAAACCATCTGGATGGAGTGATTTCAAATAATTAATCTAGGTCTCCTTTGACACCGCGACTAATTAAAATATGATACCTTCCTCCCCCTTTTTAAATAAAGAATTTAAATAAAGTTTAAAGATCTAATAAAATAATGTCATAATTTAGAACTAAATGGAAGTCACCTTTCCTGTGGGCTGCAAAGGTTACGCCGGCGCTGAGACCCCTCCCGGGCTAGTGCCACAACACGGACCGAGCAGCAGCAGATGGGCAAGCACCCAGTGCGACACCCACACCAGTAAATACGTCGGCATACATACCCCAGTGCCCCGAGGAGGCTCACGAGCCCCAGAGATCATCCTGCACCCAATGTCTAGGAGCGGGGAGCAGAGGGAAGGAGGTTCAGCAGATGCTGCCTGCTCCCTGCTGTGACCCTAGCTGCCGACGTACAGGCTAAGGCCACCCATAGGTACCCACTTCTGAAAAATCTGAGTCTTAAGATGCTGGAAACATGTTCTTATTTCTAGGGATCCTTGACCTCCTTTCCTACGAGAGATCAGTGCACCTTTAGGGTTGGGTTCATAACCCAGTTGGTTTCCAGCCTAAGGCACCCCTTACAGCTGTTTCTCCTTTTTACAACAGGCATCTAAATAGGGGAGGATTTGCCCCTCTCTCCCTAAATTCTCTCAGGAGCCCAGACAGGGACCTTGGACAACACATCTAATCAGCTAAAATCAGCTGGGATGAATCCCAGCCCTGAATGCTGAAACAAGAGTTTCTGGGGGATGGAGGCTGGCCCAGCAGAAGGGGCTGCTGAGGTCTCCCACCCCACTCACACGTGGCAGGAGAAGAGCTCAGTCACCACCAACAGGATTTAAATTAATGTAAACTGGATTTGGCTTGCTGTCTTGTTTCTATGATAAAGATGCTATGGCCACGAAAGCGCCAGGGAAAATCCAAGAGAATTTCCATTGAGAGCTCCAGTAAAATAAGTCCCACCAAGCTGGAGCAGTGTCCCCATGGCAGTCTGCTGCTCAGGACACCTGCCTTCCAGCTCCATTAGTCCCTGGATACACCATAGAGAGATTACAATCTTTATTTTCAAAAGCCCTGCACTCTAGCCTTCAGATCAGGTATTATTGTTTAAATTCTTTGACAGCTAGATATTCTGATATATTTTCCAGGGGGAGAAAAAAAAAAGAGCTAAAGAGAAAAGATGTCTTTAGAGGGTGAGATCTTCTGCTACATGCTTTTGCCTTATTGGCCCATTTAACCTAAACCTTCCTGAAAACTCCCACTGGAAGAGATTGGAATTCCTCACATGTCTAGGTGAAAAGGATTACATATATATGTTGAAAAGCTATCTTCCAGCTAAGAAAACATGAAGTCAGGGAGATATGTGAAGGTGGCAGAAAATATGCCAAATTATCTTTCAAATATTTCCTGGGAGTGGGAGTACAGGAGCCAGAAAAACATGGGGCAAGAAAGGAGAAAGAGGGCACCTGAGAAGTGTGAGGTTTACATGTACCTATCACAAAAGCCTAAGCACCAGCCAGTTTCAGATAAATCAAGAGATAAAGGGGAAAACACAAGGAAGGTGCAGAAAGACAGGATACTTCGAGTCTATCCTCCATTGCCTTTTTTTTTTCCCCCCAGGTATAAATCCTGCCAAAGGCACCACAGAGAAAAAGAAACTACAGCTGCTTACGCTGCCCATGGGCATCTTGAAGCAAGCCAGCTAAAACAGATTTCCTGGGGAAAAGGCTCTCAGAGGGGACCAAGATTTTGTTGCTTCTGTTGCACTTTTTTCCTTGTGCAATTACAAAGTCGGGGAAACTATTCTTGGCTCTTGAAACCATTTCCAGTTAATGAAGAGGACGGATGCACAGATACACTGAGGCTGGGACCACAGCATCTGTGACGGAGAGCGGCTTTCCAGTTTAGTAACTCTGATGCTATGAACCAAGACGAAGTGCATTTCCATAGTTCACAGCATACGTCGCATCTGATGGGAGAGTAAGATTTACTCTCTGGTAAGCCTGAATCTTCCAGCGAGAACCCCAGCATGGCCAAGGGTGCTTAAAATAGCTGAAACCTGTTCAAACACGGCATACCCCCTACCAAAATCACGTGAATCCCTTACATGACCACAACATAGAGGAGAATGACCCCGTCTCCACTTCACATTCATGACGTAATGACGAGGGAATAATGCCAAAATTAGGTCTGGAGGGTCTAATAAAGCCCGCAGGCTATGAATAAGTAAGGGAATCTAGGCTGCATCCTCAAGTTTTGTTTGCACACTTGTATATTCCTCCAGACTGTATCATTTTAAATAGTTATAATGCATACAACCCAACTCCCTTCTCAATTATTCAGGTCCAAATCAGGAGTAACCACCGAAATCAATAAGGCTGGTGCTCAGGAGGGCAGAGCTCTGACCCACATACCACTGCAATTAGCTCATTCAGTCTGTCTTGAGTGAGCATAAGATATGTATGTCAAATTATTAAAAGGGATGGTCGTGGGGAGGAGGAGTAAGAGCAGTTCCAAGATCCAGGCTCCAGGTATTTTCTTTTTTAAGCCATCGCTTTGCACAAGCAAGGGAACTACCCGGTGTTAGAGCGGGGGACTGCACAGGGAGCAGTGCACCCAGTCTTAACCCAGGGTTTTAAAAATGCCATCTCTCTAAATGAGGTTTTCTTCTAAACCTCATTTAAACATCATATCTTTTACTCGGTCAGTTGATGCAGTTAGGGAAAAAGACATGATTTGGAGCACATAAGCCCCTTGGAGCATCAACACATCGATACACGCCAAGTGCCAAGTCCCCCGCGGCACTTCTCCATGCCCGATTTTGGGGCGGGAAGGGGAGCAGGACAGAGGGCTCTGTGTGAACAAAGGAAAGACTGCAGAGACAACCTGCCACCCGCGTAACAGCCTTAGTAGCTCTCAGGAACCAGACAGGTTAAATATTTGCATGGGAGACATCAGAAGAAAATCTATAATGCAGCAAAGACCTCAAAGGCACTTACATTGCAGCAACCTGATCCTGCAAATACTTTCACACAAAGGACTTCACACACATCGGAAGTCCCTCAAGTGCTGATAAAGACCCCTACATGGCTTCAGGGTCCCGCCTCTGCCACCAGCCGCATGGTTGGACACGCCGCGAGCATGGCTTTGGACATGGAGGTGCGAGCTTTCCCCCTCCCCAGCCCTCCGCAGGGCTGTCTCCTCACCCTGCCTATCTGCAACCGCCCCAGGGGCTTGATGTGATGGAGAAAAGTGCAGGATCACAGCACTTTTAACAGAGAAACAAGGGCTAAAGTTCCTCTTTCTGGCACACTCTGGAACACCTTCCTCTGGGTTTCACCTCTTCACTGGCTGATAGGAGCTTCAGTCTCTGGATGATGCTTTCAGGCACTCTCATCTGCTAACGGCAACCTAACACCAAGAAGGCATCCTGTCCCATTTCCAGGACGCTGAGCTATCCCCTCAGCGCTCACTGGGCACGTCTACATGACACGAGGCCAAGACATGCAGAAATATCCACGCTGGTGCCAACCACGCCAGCCTGAGTACCCAGCCCAAGGCAGATGTGCGAGCATGACACACTGCCGCAGGCACTTAACCCCGCAGGGCGCACAGAGCGAGATATTCAGGTACTAAAATATCACTCGCATACTAGTGAAACCTCTGCTATTTAAGCCTGTCACACCGTTACAGTGGTCTCACCTGTAGGGATGCCCACCCAAAAAATTCCACTACCAGTTCAGCAGTGACTAACAAAACCTGCCCAGGGAATGATGCTGTTCCCCGAGCACCCCAGGGACCATCTTGGGGACAGTCTGCCTCCTCACCCTGGAGGAGATGTGTTGCTTATGCCAGAAGGGCAATGTCAAGGAAAAAAGAATATTCTGAAACGAAGTACTCTTTTCAGGGTTGGCCACTCTGGCTCCTGAAGGATGACAAAGCTTCCAGATGTGGTCCCTATAAAACGACTCCATTCACCACATCCTGGGAGAAGCTTAAATGAAAATTTGCTAATTTGAGGTCTTTAATCAGTCCACGCACATGAAAATTGTTTGATAATTTAGCTGACATAAGACCGGAATAAATACGAAGGTAGGTCTTACAGATTTTGCCCAACATAAATAAAAAGTTAATAAAACACAGAACCTGTGATTCTGTCAAAAACAAAAAATAAAAAATATCTGAGGACAATATTAAAATTGTAACAGTTACATGTTACTGGCCCGAGCCTGCACTACCCAGAGTCCGGTCATCGTTTACCCAGGTGAAAAACGAATGTAAAATACTGTCATTCTGACACAGAGCCATTTGCACCCATTTGGAGATCTAAGAAAACAGGATTAAGCAGTGGGGAATCAGACTTGGCCTCTTGCAGAAGTTTTATACATAATTCACCATAAGAGACACTAAAAATATTTTGGCAGTTGCTTCAATGATGGTGAATAAGCTTATTTAGACAAGACTCAGTAAAACTGGAGGCGATAGGTTGTGTGCTTTAAAAACGCCTGGGCAGGGAGCGGCAGCAAACAAATTCTGCACTGAACTTTGCCACCTGCACACTCGCAATGACTAAGAAGTAGGCCTGGAAAGAGAAACGTTAAAAATGTTAGCACAGAAATTCCTCTATCTCACCAGGGTGTCTTGCTGCCTCCAAACACAGCTCAAGTGGACAGTATTGCTACAGAGGCAGGAAAACTGCTTGACAAGCTGCCAGGCTCCGAGTCTGGAATTAGTGAAGGATGAGCCTCAAGAAAGTTCAGAAGCTCTGTAATGCTTGAAAAAGCACCTGAAATGAAAAATAAAGGGCCAAAGCCTGATGTCTTTGATCATTCTCATTTGAATAAACTCCTACTGACATAGTCAAGCCCAACAGACAAGGATCTCAGAACCTGGCCCGGAACGCCTCGCTGAAACCCATCCAAAGCACTGGAGTCTCCTGGGTCTGGAAATAGCGTGAACCTTTCCCGTCCTGCAGAGAGTTAGAATTACTGCAAGAACAAACCCTGCTGAAGTTATTTTGACTTGTTCCCAGTCTCAGCTGAACCCCCCAAAAATACTGATGTACACAAAAGTAACAGTAAGCGGAGAATGACAACTATGGGAACCCCACGTACTCTTGCTTCTCCAAAGCTGTTTTCTTTGTGGCCAGAAGCGTAGGACAGACCACATTTACTCTGAAGCACTCGCCCACCTCTCTTGGGCAACCTGATGGTTGGCCGCTCATCCTCGGCAATGAAGTAGGTGTTATGTTAGCACCACCATACCCTCTTACCGAGGAATCCCAAACACATAAATCTCTCCTGTATGCCAACACCATGATGGTTTCACATACTCCAAAAGTTAGTCCATCCAGGCTCCACTGTTGTATTTGTGAATGCTCCAAAATGGGGCTAATCGGGAGAAACGTAGAGCATTTCAGTGTTAGTTGAATTAAGATTATCAGCCGTGCCTGATATAAAAAGATGCTATGTTCTACCACGCAGGTTTTATTATTCTGTGCCCTCCAGTAAAAGTTGAAATTATGACAATTAATTTTATGGTTAGGAATATAAGCATGCTCGTGCATTTTCTCAAAGGAGTTCATTGTAACTTTCCCTTCTTTCAGCAAATAGAAAATATGCTGAAAATAAAGTTGCAGGATGCTCCAGTATTTTCAATGGGATTCTTGTGGCTCTGGAACCCAGAGGAGCGGAGGCAGCAGCACAACCTACCAGAAAAAAATGTTCTGGCACATGAGGAAAATTCCTCTGTGTTTTAAGATTTTAAACAAGGTTTGCTCTTACAAATGGACACAAATGCAATTTCAGAGATACCTGACTTTTTAATAGTTGTGCTGCTGACGCTCGCTTTTGCCATATAAAAGATAACGTACTATTAAATGAAGTATACACGATCGTCACTCTTAGATTATGAGAGTGTGACTATTTTGGGGTACGGGTTGGAAGAGGTGGACAAGAACTGATCTTCTATAGCACCTGGGGAGACACATCCCCTGGAACCAGCTGCAGCCAAAGCGAGTCCCCGGGGTGCAGCACCTTGGAGGGGAGTTCTCCACATCGGTCCCTTTGGAAAGGTCTCTCCGTACAGACACTGCACAACTGTTTCAACTATTCTCAGAGCAGCGGCAACGAAAGAAACAACGAAATTCAGATATCACGTGAACTCTGCCTTTAGCACCTTTGGTTTCATATATTTATTTTTGGAAACACATTCATCGCGGGGCTTTTCTTAAACTATTACCCCCAGTCCACAGCATAGGTAAGACTATTTACTTGCCTTTTGCTGCATTTTAATTGTAGGAGAAGTTTTTAAAGTCTTTTTTTTTCCTCATTTCTAGAGTCATTTGGGACAAAAGGCATCTGGCACTGGGTATTTAAATAAGACCTGTCAGAACTGTAAAATTAGTTTTACGTTTTAATAAAGGTACTTTTAAAATCTCAAATATAATTCAGCATTCAAACCATAAGTGTTTGGATTAAGAAAAGGAGATCCCATGTTAAATCCTAATATAAAAAGTAAATTGAGTACAGAACTAAGCCAGTCCTCATGTGTGGTGTTATAAACAAGAGCAGCAAAGAAAAGAATCAATATCTCTAACAGCTTATTTTGGGGTATTCTGGGCTTAAAGAATCAGCGTTGACAGTGTAAATTCCGTATTATGATATTTGTTACTTATCCCAGTTTCAATTTATCTAGAGACCCACGTCACCTATAAAGCTCAGACTCAGACCTGTGTTTCCATCCAAAATTTTCTCAGCGCCTTTCTCTCCTCCCTGCCCTAGAGCACCCTTCCCTCCTCTCCCCACCCTGGAGGGGGTGGCCCCGTGGATCCACGCAGGGGACGGTCCCTCGAGGCAGCGGGTGCCATGCTGGCAGGCGACGCTGCTGCTGTAGGTGTCCAGACCGTACCCGCCCTAACAGGGACAGACAGAGCTCGTTTAGCTCGGAGGGCTTGTCGGCCAGCTCTTTCATCAGCACATAATCCACTTTGAAAATCTTCAGACATACAGACAAAGGACAAAACCTAAAGGACAAACCCTACTTCCCGCACTCGCTACCCCGTGCCAGCAAGCACGTCCCTCCTCCCCGCTGGGACACCTCGCTGGTCTCCTATTTTATCTCCTTCTACAGTCTTTGGAGCAGACAGGAGAAGGAAATTCCCCACCGCTATTTATACATAGCAGACTTGAAATATTTAAAGGCAGCCCTGACGGCCACATCTCCGTGCCAAGCCTGAGGAGCAGGGCTTCCCCTCACCTTTGCCATGGGAGGATGAAGTCACTTTAGGAACCTGCCAAGGTGGCCAAGTCACCCCATGCTTGCTGCCACCACCTGAGCTCAGCCAACCACTGCTGCTGCAAGAGGTGCCCATGACACCCCTCACTGCCAGAGCCAGCGGCACGAAGGAGCCCAAGGGGCACACAACCCATGGGGCAAGAGACAGCCCTTGGCAAACCACACCTTATCTGCAAGGGCTTTATAGCACAGAGCTGCAGCCACCCTGGGACTGACCCACGGCAGAAGACAGTCATTTCTCCATCCGGGACCCCAAAGGAGCAAAGGAACGTGCTAACTTGAACGAAGAAGCTTCTTTGCAAGCTCCTGGTGGGGAAAGCAGATGGCTTTCCATAAATCCAGGTGCCCACCAGGCCTGGCCCTCCACCGAGGTCATGAAGTGAGCAGAGACCCTTTGCAGATCAGGGGAGCGGGAAGGGAAGAGCCGCAGGTGCAGGCGGGCTCAGGCCAGCCTCCAGCCTCCCCACAGCAACCGCCGCGCTGCCCTCCTCCCCGCCTCCAGCTGCCCCGACCTGGTGTTTCGCTGCAGGTCCACCTCCGGTGTGAAGAGTTAAAGCTCATCCCCCAACAGGCACGAATGAAAAGGAGACAAAAAAGCAGGATGCTGGTGAATGACAGCAGTGGGTGGCCGCCGGCCCCTGGCTGGCGCGCTCTGCATACAACAGGCACAGCCAAGTGTGTCTGGCACCAGACAATTATTTCGCTGGAGGTGTGTGAGGCGGGAGCGCCAAGAGCCATTCTCACGGCGAAGCAACCAGCCATGTCGGCTAACAAAACCGCTCGCCAGGAAGCGTCCCTCTTCTTGCTCCCATCTCTTCACTGGGGTTGGTTTTGTTTTTTTTTTTCCTGTGTTGTCCTTCCTGCTGGGGCATTTGCAGCTCTGAAAAAAAAGCAGGTCAAACATCCCCAAATGGTGTATTTAGTGCTTCCCCTCGGGTTTCCGCGGCTTCCCTGCCATTTTCCTACTGGACTTGGGAGTGCAGCAGTATTTATGGGGTAGCGAGCTGACCCCTCGGCTGCGGTGGGCGAGTGCCTGACGTTAAGTGCTGCTAATGCGTTTTGCATTTGTGCTCCGGGGCAGGAAATCTCAACTTCCAGTGCCAAGGGGTTAATTATAATTTATATAGCAAGATCTCAGGCTGTGGTTTTTTTTTTTTTTCTCCAGCTAATTAAGAGGTACAATTACCTTTGAGAATCAAAGGGATATTTTGGTACCCAGCTTATAGAAACAGATTACAGGCACTTAAAACACAAGGACATCTTTGCTTTTCTACACGTGCTTAGTTTTTGATTTAGATCATTAACAAGAAACTGTCATATTCCTGATCCACCATCACAATGTACTGGAGACCACCTATGGAAGCCACTGCAACAGGGTAACATAGAGCATTGCACCTTTCCAAGTGATGACCTACGTTTCCAATGACATGTTTTATTGATACCTCACCTGCCACTCAGGGCCCTGGCAAAACTTTCTGCTTATTAATTAACAAAGCTTCATGATAACCTTGAGGTGAGTAATACCTAAACAGAGTAATGCCTGTGCTCAGACTGCAAGCCCAGGACTATTTACTCTCAAGACAAGTAGCAGGTTGATGAGTATTATTGCTATATTAGTAATAATTATTAGTAAATCGCCCCAGACAGCATGGCAGCCCCTCTGCATTGCCGTCTTCTGCCCAATGGCCCAGTGCAAACAGGGGGGGGACCACTCGCCATGCAGACCTTGGGAACTGGAGCCAAGGGATAATTAGCCCCACTGGTACCCAGGGTAGACACCAGCACCCAGCGTGGCTGGGCAGCCAGGGAGGCCGGCAGGCAGCACCCGTGGGACCCACCTCCAGCAGCTCCAGCCGAGGGGAGGCGCAGGGCAGGCAGTTCTGGGCTCTCGTGGGCAGCATTGAGCAGGCTCATGCCCTGCCTGGGGCTGGGGGATCGCTGGGAGCGACTCCATCACCTTCCGCAATCTCCCTCCGTCGGCAACTTGCCTTCATGTTTGTGCAGAGGTTTAACAGTTACAGGTCTCTCTCACCGCTCTCGGAGGTGTTTGCTGAGCCATTTGCAAAGGGTTAATGTAATTGAATATTCAGATGTAGGGAGAGGGGGGTTTGGGCTAAAGACAGCAAGAAAAGGTTCTGGGGAACCCTTAAAGTCCTGCTCCAGGGAGTCACTAGAGTTACCCACGCAACGTAGGCTGCAACCTCAGCTTGACTTGGCACAGGCTGCGCAAATACGTCTTCCCCCATTCATTATTTTTTAGGGATGCAGTGGGCTATTACTCTCTGGGAAATTAAGTGCTTAAGTTAGAAACTGATGCTGTATAATTGTCAGCAGACCACGTATGCCGCAGGCTCTCACGCGTCCGTACCAGCAGCCTCCACCCTGACCCAAACCATAGCTAGAAGCAGACGTGAGGCTGACAGTGGCAATGAAGACCAACCCTTTCGCTAAAGAGGGGGTCAGCATTAGGACGAAGAGGAACGTCTGTCCATGTGGATTAGAAATGAAGCTCATGCTGGGAAAGCCAACAGGGGAGCTCAGCAACTGGTATCCAACATCAGGAACCCTCTGCCTACGGCCTGATTACATCGTGGCGGGTTTATCGGGCTGCCCTTTGATGTGCCGACAGCAGCAAACTTGCTGTGTTGAATTTGCCGCAGAGCAGGCGGAAGCATACAAACCAAAAACACGCCGTGTGAAGCATTATTGTTAAATTAGGAGGAGATAACGCAGGCGACACGTCGGCATGGAGAGGTGCTGACTGATACTGCTCATCTCAAAGGAGCTCGGAGAAGTTCATTTAGAAACCTGACAATCAACACGTCCTACAGGTATTTCCATCCCTTGAAGCCACTCATTGATAGGCGACGGCCAGAGAAAGGGCACATCAGTTGTCATAAGCCATTTTACAAGAAGATCTACAAAATGACGCAAACCCGTACCAAGCAGAGCGTTTCCAGTACTATGGGAGTCACCAAACGGAATATTCTGTTTCACTGTGGGAGACTAACTGCAAATCAGGAAGGCTTTCCTTCGTAAAGTTTGAGAATAATCAGGGTCAAAGAGGGGATGGTATTTTTTAGGGGGTTTATTACTGTGTACAGGAAGGTGTCTCTCTCCTCGCACCAGGTACGGCAACGGGTGCTGGTGCGGGCAAGAGGCTGGGAAAGGACCTGGCTCAGCACTGAAAAAAGCAAGACGCGGATTACAAAACTGTTGCTTGTAGTCCCAGCTTAAGTCACTAACCTGCGTGACGTTCAGTGAAAAGGACTTGTAAATGCTTAATCAGCAACACGACCGAGTTATATAGGAAAGAAAAAGAAAGGAAGGGCAGATCCAGAGGGAAATACATATATACCAGCATTATCTTTCCCTACAGCTTGCTGTTTATTGAAGAAGCAGCAGAAGCTCCAGTGCACTTCAGAATACAAATGCTGACACGGAAATTCAGAGCCCTGAACTGCTTCCAACAGGGAAAATATACTGACCGCAGTCTGTTTGGAGGTCAAACAAAATCAATAGCCTTTCTCTCCAGTCTGTCTCTAAACTAAGCTTCTTTCAAAGACATCCAGAGAAAATGGATCATCTTTTGTTGTTATGTGTGGTTTTGGGTTGGGCTTTTTTTGTTTTGCTTTTTTTAAGTGGTCAAACATTCATACGAGTATAAGAAACTCCTTCCTCCCTCAACATACTGAAAGGATTGTATAGAGGTCAAAACTGCCTATCAGTTTTTACTACACAATAGATGAGTTATCCAGTTCTTGGGGAGGAAACCAAGCTGGAAGCCGCTTAACACTCAGTAAGAGAGGAAAAAATAAATCAATGTATTTGCTTGATCAGGGTACGTTTAAAGCTGGTTGTCAATTAGTTCAACACAGTTTGCTGTTACAGAGCACAACAATTTAGCCCCAGGAGCTGAAGTTTGCTGCGTTTCCTCAGATTCCTCCTGCTGAGAGACAGATATTGGCTGCAGCCAGGTCAGGCACCGAGGAGGAGGAGGAGTGAGGCTGAAGTCACAGCCGCAGAGCGGGAGCCAGTGAACGGGAGCCTGACATTGGATACAGCAGGACTGGGGACTCCTTCCTTCCCTTCCAAGTACAGAGTCAACCAGATTCGTGTCCAGAAAGGAGCAGAGATGATAACTGGTTATTGCACTGGTACAAAGCATGCCTCTCCACTCTGCGGCACACACCTTTTAAGATAAACCACACTTTATATACCCTTGTGCGAGGGTATCATCTTTACAGATCTAAGTGGGTTACCCCAAGCTGAGGGAAAGGGCAGAAGGACTAAAGTGGTAGAACGGAAAACTTTGCCTACGTCCAATTTTTTTTTTAATACTATAAATTCTTAAAAATCTCAATATAAAAATCACAAGGAGAAAAGGGAGGGACAAACCACAAAAAGACTCTTCCTAAGGGTCCCACCGAATGCATCCAAAGGAGAACTACTGTCTTCAAAGCAACGGATCACTGCTGACTTTATCTGCCAGTTCTGTTCTGACAATCAGTGTTGCAAGACACTCACCAAACCACAAAATCATTTAGGCTGGGAAGGCTCTCCAGAGGTCATCCAGCTCAGCCTCTGCTCAGAGCAGGACCATCAGGGCTGGAGACCATCGCTCCTCAGCTGTGCTCCAGCTCCCCTGCAACAGGTTGCTCTTCCCAAGAAAGCTGACATCCTTGTCTTGATTTAAGCATACCTAAGGGTGCGCGGTCACTGCGTCACAGATGTGGCTAGAAAGGGACAGACACATCTGCAGCTGACTTGGGCCCCAGCACCAGCACAACTGAGGACAGACCTCAGCACGGGGGAGCTGCCCGTGGCCGTGGCCATGAGCCTCTGCCGTCCCTGCAGCCACAGCCCATGGAGCCACACTGATTCATGTTTACCCAATGGGCATCCCACACCGCTGATGTTTGCTGCTGTCGGTACTTATGCTAGCTATATTAAAGCTACTATATGTCTCTAACTCCCCTTCCGAGTGCAGCACACGTGCAGCACGCCAGCACCGGCAGCGACGCGCATCCTGACTCATCCGCCGCCCTGCACTCACATATGCCGCAGAAGAAGGGTTTGTTCCGCCAGCCGCCGTAAAGGGCACCTCATTTCTGAGCGAACATATTTAGCCTCTTCTAATTAGGATCTTAGCTTCTTCTCATGCCCACACAGGTCTAATAGTTCCAGTGCCAGAAAATCCTGGTGAAGCTCAAAACGGGTTACAGCAACAGTCACCATCAAATGTTCACCCAAACTCATATATGGTTGCAAGAACAACCAAGGCTACTAGCTAGAAACAAAAGTGCAGTTTCTTTGCAATGCTTTTTATCACCCCTCCTCCAGTCCTCCCAGGTGAAACAATTTACCCGGTGACTATACAGCTCTTACATTTGCTTGTTAGCACCCCCAAATTAGTAGGTGTAAAGTCAATATCCTTTTGCCTATTTACTCCTAATGAGTCACCAGTCAGAAACTTAACTTGAAAAAAACGGTTACAAATGCAGATGCAGAAGCAAATGAAATAAAGGCAAGAATCACTGCTGAGCAAACGTCGCACAAAGGCAAGGGGCTGGGCACACCACGCAGCACCCTACCATTGTCACCGGCTAAAACCTAACAGCTTTGATTTGCCTCCCACCGGCTAAAATGGTTTGAAATGCAAGGTCTTAACAAAGGTGCAAGACACAGGAGGAATAGGAGGCACTGCTGGGCACTTAATCTCCTTTCAGTCTCACACAGGAGCTCCAGGAATGGCTCTGCTGAAGCCGGTGGAGTTTCATGAGTGTAGGAAAGAGGATAATCAGGCCTCAGTTGTAACAGAGATCCAGTCCTGTGATCCCTCCATGCAACCAGCACAAACGTTATTTGGGATTTGTACTAAGTTACCTTTAGGCAAGCTCCTTTGCTGCTGGAACCTGGGACAATATCACTGATCCCAACAGGACAAGACCAGCTTTCAGCAGCTGCGGAGTTCACCCTCTGCCTCGATACAGTGTGTGATTTGAAACGAGGAACCCAAAGCACCCCCCAGGCTGCTTCAGCACCGACCCCTGCAAAAATCTGCCAGAGCAGTAACAGGAGTTTTGTGGTGAGGATACCCCTTGCGCCCATACCACACGGGGCGCGGGGACACACTGTGAGCCTCGGGACTCTTCCTGGCCATGTGTTGAGGACATTTGGACATTATTTTTTTAGATTCATCTAGTGTTTACATGCCATCCTATTCTTAGCCCTTCCCTGCTGCTTCTCCACACTGAGGTCTTCACCGCCTCCAGCAGCTGTGGGTGATGTCCCCTGCTGCTAGAGCTCCCCTCTCACATCCGACCACCCGTTTCCTCTCCTGCTTGTCCTTCCAAAAGCACTTGAGAAAATCAGGTATAAACCAAACCATACCAGCTGTGCCAACTTGAAGCCAGGTTCCCAAGCGTATGTCGCCTACCATATGCTCAAACGTCAACGGCTTGCGTCACCATTGCGCCGCTCAGGCGCAGCATCCGCTCCTCCTCCATCCCACCAGCCCAGCTCTTGGATGAGGAACAGAAGCAGCCGAGCAGCGTCAGGGAACAAGGGACTCCTCTCCACGGCACTACCTGGGGCTGGATCCTTCCAGCCAGCACAGCTGCCATCCAGTTGTGATCGCTGGGAAACTGCTTGTTGGAGAAGACCCAAAACTCGTTACAGCTAGAAGGCGGCAGGGTCACGGCAGATGGCAGGATTTTTTTCTTATTGCTTTGGGAAGAAAGGCGCCCTTTTTGGCAGCTGCGAATGCAGAGGAGGAGAAGGCCTTTTAGGCACTCATTTCAGCTCTCAGAGACGAGGGCAAAATAAATCCGAATGCTACCCAGTGATTCTTCAAGCTGAACCACTCCAGGTAGCATCAGCAAAGGACAGGCACATCCCCAAAGCGACTATAGCAGAAGTCAGGGACACAAAGCTCAGGAGACATTTAGAAGGTCTCAGCTCCTACATCACCATAAAAGCATGAATTGTCTGTTACGGGCATTCAGAAAATACTTAAAATTCATCAGGGACCAAAGTGTGTGCTATTTATTGCTGGCACAGCTCATTAAAAGGGATGCTCACAGAGTGCAGACATGCAACCATCTCCTTTCAACCCCTTCTCTTCCTCACAGTAAGAAAAAATAGGAGTTTTTTTACTGGGCCTTCTCACTCCCTTTACTTCCAGCTCGCCTTCCCTTCTTGCGAGCGCTGAGACCGCAGACGCTCTACACGTGTTCTCCTCTGCATCCGACTGGCAGGCAGTCTGGAAAATGCCAGTATTGGAACGGCCTGAATTCAGCGGTTTCTGAATGCTGATCGGACACTATTTCGTTCAAGCCACAGATAGTCATTTTTGGGGGGTATTTTCAGCTCCCTTTTTGGACTCTTCCAGATTTCCAAGCGTCATGCATCAGCAATTTCTCCTCTTCGGAGCTTCATTATTTTTCACCTTTCCGCCGAGCCTCAGGCTCAGTGCAATTTTGTAGGGGACCAGGCTCTTCCCTCCTCTTCCAGACGGCCACGCAATGCTACTGGCGTTGTTAATGTTTGCTGTGCTCCACCTCGCAGCTGCGGAAATTCCTGACTATCTGGTTTTTGAAAGAGCTGAGGTGAAATCTGAGCGGTTCAAGTACCTTATTTTTTTATAAAGTCTAACACCTTTCTTGAGGAAACCTCAACCTGAAAACAGGAATGGTCTCACAGCATCTAAAAACACCAAATAATTACTTCTAACCAGGCTAACCGATGTGGTCTCCATTACCACCATCGCTTTAGCATCTCTCCATTTGCATTGCTTTTATCCTGACGGCACATCTATGAGGTGAGGGAATGGTGCAACCCTTGTTTTGGACATGAGGGAGGGACACACGAGGAGACTGAGAGGATGAAATTCGTGCCCCTTTGTTATACATGAGGAGCAAAGGTCCTTCTCTCTCCACTGTCTAGAGGGTCCAGCCTCAGCGTCCCACCACCTAGGCGGGGCAAAGTGGAGTGCGGGAGATGCTCCAGCTGAGCGACTTGGCTACCGCCACCAACATCAAGCCTCCAGCAAAGCAAGCTACTCACTTTAGGTCTCTCAAACGGCAACCTAGTGAGATCCCATGTTATCTTCAAGCAGAAGCTACACACCAAGTTTTGAATTTCCCATCCTGTCTTTAATTAGGCATGTTCTTAATAAGGCTATTGACATTTTTCATTTCCTCCAAACGTTTCTTATGAAGGACAAATCGCAGGGGCCACTTGACAACATGCACGGTAATGTACACCAAAGCCAAAATTACAAGACAATTTGTTGACAATGTTTTCCTTCCCCTCTCTCCAAAGTAAAAGCAATTAAAAAACCCTTTCAGAAATGTAGACTAGCCTATGTGCAGGGTGCTTTTAATTGCATCCCAAGAACCGACTTGAATTCATGACTGGCCAAATGCTTAGATATGGGAAACCCTCAGGTACCACAATACAAGGCTTGATAACAGACACTAACATAAAACAACTGCAATAAACTCAAAGGAGCTCTCTCAGCATTTGTGCACAGAACCACTCATGGCCTAGAAATATATTTAAAATTATGCAAACTTCTTCCAGAACTTCATCATAGAATCACAGAATGGTTTGGGTTGGATGGGATCCTAAAGATCATCTCCCAGTATCCACCCTGCAGTCCCCAGGTACAAATTTCAGATAAAAGTAATCTTTGTGCTGATATGCACAGTGCCTTTCCAGAGTCACGGAGGAGAAACGGAAGCCCTAACTTTGTTTCTGCGTTATTTCATCACAGCCAGGGAAGAACATTTAGCAAAGCAGCTGCTTGAGCTTCATGGGAAAAAACCATAATCACAGCAAGGCAGGAACAGATAATATCATATTGACCTGTCTTCAGGGTCTGGCATTCACATTTTCATAAAGTGTCTCGGAAGATAAATCACTATACTAATAATATTTGTATTGATTATCTAAACTGAAGCAGCAATCGACTCCATTGTCTCACTTCCTCTTAAATTGCTCACAGATGGGATCCTATTTCCTATTCTGCATTTCTAATGGGAACACTTAAATCACAGCACAGAATTATATACACACACAAACTGTTAAAAAAAACCCTTTTATGACTTGCATGAAAATAAAGATTTTTCACTTTGTAGCTCGCTTTCCACTCCACACAGAAATTAAAAATGACAAATTATCAGCAGACCACTAAATTATTTCTCCTCGTTATTTCTGGGTCCCTAATATTTACTGACAGACAGGCCTATGTTTTCCAAACCCTGATCAGTGATTATGAGACTTGAAGTTTGGACACAGAGCTAAAAGGTGATTTTTTTTTTTTTTTTCTGTGAAAGTCAAGGCTCTTTAAGCTATCTCAAGGTCCAGAAGGAGGGAAATCACAAATCACTGTAGTGTCGGATGAAAAAATAAACACCAGCTTCTGCTGTTACTACAGGTACAAAACAGGGAACGCTGCAGAAGGAGCTGAACTTCAGGTATGAAGCTGGCCGCAGTGGGAGTTTGGGGTAGCAGCTATCGAAACCAAAGTAAAGGAAATTGGCAACAAATATGTTGTTTGAAATAGGTTCATCATGACTCAAAAAGCAAAAGGCTTGGATTTTTCTTCCCAAACTTCTCATCCCGCCCAAGCAGAGCTTTCCCCTGCCCTGGCACAGGCACAGAATACGGCAGAATAAAAAATAAAAATGTCTTAAATGTACAGATGGTTTGTGTGAGATGCTTACAGTGCATTTCAAATGGCTGCTGAACCTTTCAGAGTCGCCTGGCAGGTGAGGGCAGCCCCGGCTCCAGCCTGGGAGCTCCAACTCCAGCTCCAGCCGCCCCACGCGTGGTTCAACACAGCAGCGCGCCGGCGGCAGCACTTCAGTTCATCCCACACCTGCTTTCAAAGGAAAACTTCGCTACTGCTCCACTGCAGATGAGAAGGGGAGACATTTTGAGGTTAAAAAAAAAAATAAAGCAATCAAGGGATGTTGGGCAAGAAGGGAAAAAAGCCAGAGCCACAACACAGCAGCTGGACGGCAAAGGCTTCTCCGGCTCAGGCCAGTCCCCAGGACCCATATGACTGTACAGCTGCCATGGTGAATGATCATCCCTTACGCTGAGGTCAGCTCTGCCCCCGGGCTAAGTAAGTGAAAATAAATGGTTTAGAAGATAAAAGGTCTTTTAAAAAAATTATTTGTCTTGTTGTCATGTCAAAACTGTAATGGGAAGAGACTGGAGGCAGCGATACGTCGTTTAAATAGGAAACAGCCATCCTGATGGTTCTGCGGAATAAATTACAAAGCAAATCACAGTTCATGCTGGGTATGGGGCTGAGCTGCACTGGGACGCACAGCCCCTTTGCACATACCTGGCTCCTGGGAAGAAAAGCAGGTTTCTGAATGCCCAGCCTGTGGAAATACAGCTATATTTAACTAACCCCAATTACTACTTGGGCTACATCTCCCGTCTTTCTTGTAGGTTAATTCTGCGCCTTCCAGCCACAATGAGCTTAGTTTTTTCTTCCTGATCTTCCCAGGAGGGGGATCAAAATTGATTTTAACTATTCTAGGAAGGGAAAGGGTTAATCAGGTTTCCCAAGGCAGCTTGCTGTTAAGGTGCCAGAAATGCTGAGGGAAAAGAATGACTTGCTAAAGATGGGACAATGGCACTGGTATTTTGCATTTGTTTCCAGGCTTTGAGATAGAACAAATGGGAGTCATTAGTGAAATGAGTTTAGGGAGTTCTAAATTAGCTGTCAGGCTGCCAAACCCGAAGAAGTGCTATGTCAGCTCATTAATTCTGGAGAGCACAGGATTACCCAAACCTAGGAAGGAATCCTGCAAAATTTAGAGTCAATTAAAGGAGGCTATTTTGCTATAATAATATTTTCCACACATATTACACCTCCTCATGGAACAGAGCCCACTTCTACCACAAATGAAATCTCTGGCGGGATGGAGTGTGGCTGATGTCTAGACAGCTGTAATGTGCTCTCCATGGGCTTGTCCACTGGCATCTCCGGGAAGCTCCAGCTAGAACAGAAGGTGGGGACTGTGAGCTGCGGAGCACATCACCCAGCCGGGGTGGCCCCAGGAAGGAGGGCTCCTTGCCTTCCCCATACCACCCAAAAAAGCACATGGGTACAGGGTGTGATGTTCCGTACCAGGAACGCCCGTGACACGTGGAGGTGTCATGCATGGCGTCATGCATGCACACCGCCTCTTGAATTTGCTTCCCTCCTTGGTCTGCCTGACCCCGGATTCGTCAAGACCCTGCTAGCAAACCCATGCTTTGTTAAGCTCCCCAAACGTCCCATCTCACGAGCATCTCTCGAGTCCTGAGCTAAAGCCCACTGAACTCAGGGGGAGTCTTCGAGGACTTTGCTGGCTCAGGGCCCATCCCCCTGGGCGGCTGAAAACGCTGGCCGCGATGGGATGCCGAGAAGCAGAGGTGCCATACCTGTGCGCTGCCCTGGCAAGGGGTGTCCTCAAACAAAGCCTTCCATGCTATAGACTAGAAGGTTTATAAACAAGAAGGTTTATAAAATAGATGTTTTATAACCTTCTAGGGGACCCAAGAGGTTTTTTAAACTGTGCTAGACTAGGTCAATGGACAAAATACTACTGGATAGCAATCTGGAATACACTGACTAATAATCTACCTACATATACCGCATCCCAGCCTTCAGGACACCCAAGCACTCGCCGCAAATAAAAGTTACCTCCACAGAGAGGGCAAGCTCAAAGCCCTCTCACACCCCCCTCGCCTCTCTCCTGATGGCTATCACTTCTCATCGCCCCGCAGGACAGCAGTAGCCGGGGACAAATTGAAACAAAAATCACATGGCTGTGAAATATAAATGAGGCAAAAAATGCCTTCACCCAAGCAAGAGAGCTCTGTCTCCCCAACTGCGCCGGATACAAAGATCGTGAACAAACAGGATAGAATGTCTTCTGCCTTTTGTGAAATGAAAATAAATGAAAGGATCTAAGGTTTCAGGTCACTGATCCCTCTCTTCCCTATCTGTACCATTTATCGGAGGTAGAATATAAAGGTTCCAGGTCCCTTTCTTTTTTTTGTCAGCACTTTAATGGTTGTTTTTTCTCCTTCCCCCTTTCATTTTCTGAATGAAAGGACCACTTAGGAACCTGTAAAGTAATAAGCAGCTTATAACAGGAATACTGTTTTTCTGGGCTGGTGCAAACTCCTGAATAGGTTGAAGAGATTAAAGTAAAAATGCAATCTGTAAATAGATCAGTCTTTTAATTAGTTTATAGTCTGTTAAGAGATAATATTTTGCTCACATAGGTCGTCTGTTATCTAAAGATCTCAGAGTACTTAGGAACATCAATTAAGCCTTAAAAAAAAAAAAAAAAAAAAAAAACCTTGGGAGATAGGTAAGTGTATTTAGATTAATTAGTGTTGCTGTGAGCAGCAGGCATTATTATTAGATTTAATTTAGTCCAATAATTGACTTATCTGTTAATGGATTCTAATTCATCTGAGAAGGGATCAAATCCATCTGATTAAAAGGATTACATCGACTCAATTAATTCTATTAACTGACTTAATTTGCCATTTAATAATTTGACACATGGGGCCAGATGTTGGCCCCGAAGAACACATAAACCAAAAATTACATACCGAAATTATTATGCCAGCAAAACTATGCATTGCAGAGCATGCATTTTTCCCTGCACATGGCATTTGCAGACCCGGATAAAACATTCAAGGGGGCTTCCTCCAGCCAGATTCCCTCGGCCCTGAGGTATCTTCTCCCCCTGAACCAGGGCTGGCCGGTCATTTTGCTGTGTTCATGGTGGCTGCCTGGAAACGAGCAATTCGCTGCCTGAGATCTGCCACCTCCCCTCTTTTCTGGGCATTCTCTTCAACCAAGAGGTGAGAAGTTTTACAGAAGTCAATAAAACCTTGCAATAAAACTAATCTCCCTTCAAAGGCAGGACAACCCTCCAACGCCAGCCATTTGGAAGCTGTATATGTAAAAAAAAAAAAAAAAAAAAAAAAAAAAGAGAGAGAGAGGGAAAAAAAGCATCCCTTCACTTGGACACTGTTCTTTTTAACCAGTTGTGAATGTATGGGAGGAGAGGGGAAAGAGGTGCTAAAATGTTTTTAGCTCTCCCATCCTTAAAACTGGCTAGTGCTAATTGCTGGTGATGAGCACTATGGACTTCAGCCACAGGCACCGCTCGACCGCGCTTCCCACATTGACTGAGGCTGTGTTGCCCTTGCCTAATGTTACCTTCTCTTAACGGGACCGAGCTGTTGGGAGAATTCAGGGCTGGAGCCAGCTCACGGGCACCTCTTCCCACATCTCTTGCCTTTTCTCAGACATTGGCTCTTGCTCGCCCTCCCAAAGCCTTCCCCGGGCTGTAATCCTAAGGACAGCAATCCACATCACCTCCACCACCATCTCCCCTGTCAGTGGGGACAGGGTTAAGACAGCGGAGAAGCTGTGGGAGACCGCACCGTCTGCAAGGGCGAGGGAGCCAAGAAAGGAGCTGGGCACTCCCCAGTGCGAAGCCTGGCTCTGAGTCACCCTGCCAGCCCAGAGGCAGTAAAAGAGGGAAGAAGAGAGAAAGGGCAGGAGGAAAAACAGCCATCTGCCGCATGAGAGGAAAGGTGTCCTCCTTCAGAAGCAGATCCGACCAGCAAGACGGAGATGTGGATCAAAAGTTTGCAACTGTTGAGATCCCCAGACCTGGTTTAAGCCTCTCTCTGGTCTTGATCAAAGGTTACTCCATAATAATGCCTCGGGGGAGGGGTTCCCAGCACATAATGAATCCTGTGTCATTGCCTTTGTATCCAGTTTTGGCTGTAACACAGATGGTTCTCACTTCAGTAACTCCGACATCTCTCCCCCCTTCATTATCACAGCTAGGAGCTCTGCGTGGTCACATCCTGGACCTCCATGTCCCACCTCACTGTCTCCCCGATTATCATGCTCTAAGTGTCAAGCAAGATGATGAACAGATTTCCATAACCTTTCAGCACGGCTAGGGATGGGAAGGCTTTGCAGCTTGATGCGTCAAGGAGTTTTATTAGGAGGCAGGAGGAGGGAGCAGGCGGGGGTGTCAGCAAATGGCCTCCACGGCTGGAGCACTCCGGGTTGTTAGAAGGATGCCAGCAACCAGGAGCAGAGAGGATTTGGTGGCAAGCAGTGAGGCAGGCACCGGGGAGCCCCCCAGACGGGAAATCTCAGGCTCTGCAATTGTGCAGCATCGCCACCGGTCACGAGCACGCTCCTGCGCGAGGATTTGTTGTTCAGACACGATTGCATATGTATGAAGGGGACAAGATGGGCTTTGACACATAAATTAGCACTTGTCAGCTGCTCACGGGCACACTTCCCTGCTGCACCCCACTGTAAATGCCGCCTTCTTTTATGGAGAGGAAAACTACATCACGTTACCTGACAGCCACTGTGGGCAAGAGCGTTCCCTGGGAAGCCAGCCGCGAGCACGCAGCGACTAGTTTACATATCAAACCTTAAGAGGATGAATGCAATAAAATGACACAATAATTAGCAGCCAAGTGGCACTTTCCACTCCTGTTTTATCTGGAAATTTGGGAATGACAAAGGACAAGGTTGATGAGAGCTCGGGGCAGGGCTTTCTCTGAGCTTGGGTGACTCCACGCAACAGACGTGGGGGTTCCTTTCACACCAGCCAGGTGCTTTCTAGCTGTCACCGCCTGTGGCACATTGCTCCGCTCCTCCGCCCGCGGTGGCAGTGGCAGTAGCTGCCCTCTGTGCTAGGCACAGCGTGTACCTCATCCTGTCTGAAGCTCCCCAAGGGAACAACCGTTCCCAGGTTTTGACCTGCCGTCATCATAGCCCACCTCCACCTCACCAGCGCTGCACGTGAAGTCAACCTCACGTGAACATGCATGCTAGCCACTGCAAACACACACCTCTGCAGCAACGCATGAATGCCCAGGGCTGCACATCCATGAGAAAAAGGACCAGTTCTCTGAACAGCCCTAAAATCCCTCCAGCAACCAACTTGAGCAAAAGTATCTCTGCCACAACCGTCTCAAAATGTACCAGAATTAGAGAGTTTTTTTAGTAACTCAGCCTGCTAGCAGCATTTCTAGCATGTTGCTTGTGTGCAAATCACAATGAGAACAGTTGAACACGCTGCTAGCCCAGGGGAAGTTCAGTTATTTGTGTTCCTGCAGGATCCACACACCCTGAGATCCAACTTAAGCTCTGGGGTACTCTCAAATCTCCAAAGTCTGCTTAATTTCAGCTCAAACCAAATATCCCCCCTGCCTAGAAAGATGAAAGTGCTTCACTGAAGCACTGGATTCACCCAAACTCGAGCCCAGAGTTTGTGGGGAAAGAACATGCCCAATCACCAACCTGAGTATCGTTTATGAATTATAGTAGACACGCTGTGAGCTCATCTGTTGGGCAGAAAAGGATTTTTCTCTTCAAGCGCCATCATACACTAATAAATTGGGGCATGACTCTACTGTGGGAGCAGCCTGCAGCTGGGAGCCGGGCTGACAGCCTGCTCCAACACAACAAATCCTATGTTCTTAACCTGGAAAGGTTTTTTTCCCTTTTATCCTGTTTTTTATTGCTCTCCTTATTTTTCTCCCACGAGGTTCGCAGCCCAACATACAGGATTAAAGCCTTTGACCTGGAGTCTGGGGGATCCCCATAAATATTCTTACCATATTTATCTCCATCTTCTCCTTTGGCACTGATCCTCCTGCCGAGCACTTGGATGTGTTTCCCACTTGTCCTGCTGTAGAGCTGATAGAGCCGAAGCTGCTTCCTGCTCACGTCGTCCCTCGCTCGCGTCTGGTTCTCCACGTGTATCCGAAAATCTACATTCTCCTCGGCAGCAAACATCTGCGAGCGGATGGGGAGGGGGAGAGAGAACAGGACAGACCATGAAACAAAACAAGCACCTTGGACAGAAAGGCTGCGGACCAACCTGCCAACGGGCACGTGGCGCACGAGGACTTGGATTTGGCTGCCCTTCGCTTGACAGCTGCGGCCGCGGTATCAGGCACTCTGCATGTAATTCTAGCCAGAGCTGGCTCTCAGTAAACCAAACCTGGGTTTTTACAATCAAACTGTGGGGGTTTTTTGAGTAAAAACTTCTGCTCAGTCTTGCTTTGATTTAATCCTCATCAGCCACGCTGGCCATAAATTAGGCTCTCCTTTGCATATGCATAGCTTCTACCGGGTTACATAGACACATATGGGAGAAAGGGTACGGGCAGCTTCATTTCAGAGAATTTGTGCTTTGCCTTCAGCAGCTGCATTGATTCCCCTGATGAACTGCAGGGAAAAAGTCCAGGGGAAAAACTACTTATGCTGACATTAGCAGACTGGACACTTCACGCAGGCATAAAATCTACTACGATACAAGTGTCATTTGTACGCAGGCACTCTTCAGCCTAACTTTCTTGCCAGCTCTGCTTTTCAGTGAAGCCAGCTCATTGGTGACCATCTATGGATCACAAGGACCAGCAAGAGCCAAAGCAGCACGTCCAGCCGCGAGGCCGTTATCAAGCAGGGGTCTGATCTCTTGAGCCACTTAATCTGTTTTTTTCTGGCCAATGGATTAAATTAACCTTAGTTCACTTCAGCCTTAAAATGTTAGCAGAAACTTTCTCTGACACATCTGCCCTTCTCTTGTTTCCTATCTTAACTGTTCCCAAGAAACACCAAAACAGGACTCCTGCATCTGCTTCCAGAGAGTCATCCTGCCTTGCCCAGGGTCAGAGGACCAGACAACCCAGATGTTCTCAAGATGCCCTCCCAAAGGGGAGGCTGGGCAGCACGTGCCCGAAAGCACTTCACACCCAAAGAATACGAAAGCCCAGAAATTGCTCCATGATCTGTCCCTGAGAGCGTTTGCACCACAACATCCACGCTGCCCACTCCAAGCTCACAGATGGAGAATACTTTGGTGACAGACTCCTTCCACAGGACAAGAAATCATTCAGAAACCAAAAGCAAAAGATTATTGAGTGGCACACACACGAAACCATGGCACAATAGGCAATTTTTAATTTGACCAAGACAAAGACCATTCAAAGTCTACTCGCTGTTGGGGAGCTCTAATGCTGTGTACCACTTGCCTGTAAGAGACAAAATCCATCACAAAATAAGAATCACATGGGAATTTAATGATGCCTAGGTTTGGGACTGGCAGAGGAATGACATTTACTCCTAGCAGGGTCACTACTGCTCCTCCTAACGCGTTTCCGCTACGGCACGCTTCTCCTCCTAGCCTGCAAGCAACAGTCTTTTGATATAGTGGTGTGGGGATGGAGCTGGCAATGCAAATGAAAAAGGGTCAATAAATCCTCGTTCAGGTCCATTCCAGGCTAAAACTCATAAGAGCAAGTGGCCACGACACGCAAAATGGCCCCACTTCAGCCTCCTGCATATGTCATCTCATACCAGCGTGTATTTCGAAGCCAAATACTCCCTGAAAGTCAAAACCTCAAAAGAACTTTTTAGCATTTCCAATTATCGAGTAGACACACAGATCAGCAGCAGGAGGAAAACTTTGGGCAGGCAATGCTGCTTAGCACCAGACCTTCACTAAGCAACCCAAACAAAAACATTATATTCAACACAGTGGCAACAGCAATGAGGTTCACAGGGATGTTGCAGGATCGCCTTTGCTGCCCTTATTAAATGCCGGGATTATGCTCTTCGAATCCCAGGTCCTAGGAGAGAAAGTGATTTAACTCTCTTATTTTACTGTCAGAAGTCAGGAGGAGACTGCAGGAGCTAAATGCGCAGGCCGAGCAAAAGGAGATTCAAGGCGACGCTGGGTCTAAACAGACATTCAAGGTGACGACAGAGGTGACAGACAAGAATTACACGATTAACCACAGCAATATTTCCCACTCTCGGAGAACAGCGCAGCGAGAAGCCGTGACCCAAAGCTGAGGACGCGAGAGGAGAAGCAGCCACGGCACCTGCCAGGAGGGCACCGCGGGATGCTGACGGAGCTCATGGCCGTCACCCAGCCAGGCTCTGCTCGCTCTCCTCTCCCGAGGCACCGCGGCTACGTCTGAGCACAGCCAGCAGGACTTGGCTTTTGACATGAACAATATGCATTTCTTTTTTTCTTCCTACATCTCATCTTGCTTTCTTTTCAAATGGTATTGTTGCAAAGGATGCTAAACTACTAAAAACAGAGATGTTCGAGTAATGTTGACAGTCTGCCTCGTACCCACAAAAGCAAGGCTATTTGCAGTTAAGATTCTGGCTCCGTCATTTTAAGATTTAAAACAGATTTTAAATCAAGATGACGTCGTTACATTGCTTTCACCACATGTTAATGAATTTCACATTTTTCTAGGAAAAAAAAACAAAACAGGTGGGATCCAAAGCGGGGGGAAGGGCAGGTTGCTTTGCTTTCTTGGAAACTTCAAACAGAAAAGGCAATCTGTTTTCCAAAACGTGTTTTAATTCTCTCTTTTAATTGTCTCTTGAGCCCTCAGACCACAGAGGCCCCAGCCCGTAGCCACAGTGCCCGGGTGGACTCTGGAGCACCCATGGAGCCATCCGGCGCTGTGGTCAGCTCCGAGCATGCCACGAACCCGCCCGCGCATGTTTGTCACAGTTCTCCTGCCCAAGATCAGCTAACGAAGCGTCTCCTCCCTTCGCAAGAAGGGCACGCCGCAGCCCAGAGGGGTGACGTCTCCTCCTTCCCCAGCCGAGGGCCTGGCCGGCATCACCCACAACCCCAACCCCCTGTCCAAGCCCAGCAGTAGCCTGACACGGGGATCAGCAGGGGACACCAACCCCTGAAATAAAGTCAGCCCAAGCGTGTATCACTCCACCACTTCTCCAGTAACAGGCCCAGCTCTAACCCAGGGAAAGAAATCCTGGAGAAAGCACGTGCTACAGGTTCTCCTTGCAGCTGACCTGTCCCCTGGTCAAGAAGCCGTGGTCCAGAGCAGCAGTGAAAGCACCAGGATTGAGCTGCCTGCTTAAAGATAAGCATAGGCTTAAGCACTCTGTTGAAACAGGATGCTCTGCTGGAGCGTGGCCAAGGTGAATTAGCCGTGCCAGCCTGGGCTGCATCTGGCCCGCAGCAGACAGTATCAATACTCTAAAATAAAATTTCATACAGTGTCGATTTCATGAGATAAAACATATTTGATCATTGCTGAAATCCATTCTCGCAGTATCCCTGCCCTAAAGAGTATACTCCCTCAAGCAGCTAACTTTACTGAGATAAGAAAGTCCATTTATATATACCATAAGAGAGACTCTCTTTCATAAATCTCAAAAAAATTAGTAACATATGCCTCCTTCAGTAACTGATCGCCAACACTCACTCAAGAAGGTCACCTAAAACCAAGTCCATCCACCCCCAAATACATTTCCGTAACAATCACAACCACACAAAAACGAATGCAGAAATGCCTTTAAGTCCCAGCCCCACTTGAAAAGTTAAGGGCTTTCACTTCTGTTCACCAAAGCAAAAGGAAATCTTTTTTTTCTTTTTTTTTTTTTTTTATTATGAATACGTTATTACCGCATATAAAAACATCATACACAAAATGACCACCTTTTTTTTTTGGCCTTTCAATCTGATCATCTATGCATCCATGCTGTAGGTAGCAAAACCTACAGACTCTGGATCCAGAGTTCAGCACAACGGGTCCCTGAAACGAAGGGCTGCTCGCACCTTCTAACTCCCGACCAGCAACATGCCCTGTGGGACACTCCGAGGGACAGGAAAAGGATTTCCTGCGTTACTTTATCTCCTCCAGCGTTTTGGTGAGATTTGGGGTTGTATTGTGGTCTACACTGCAAATCTATCCAATTGGTATGGGCCGCTGTCTATGCAGGACAACTTCACCATCTCGGGATAGCGGGTTTCATATAACTCATTCTTTGCCAATGGTTTATAGTCTGCAAAATCCCAGTTAAAACAGAGCATCAAATTTGGTTTCATTTTTATTCTTCCTCTCTTTTTTTTTTCAATCAGTTCCTCATCCATTTATTATTTATTTATCACTACATCTTTCAGTGCTAATATACAGCTACGAAGACATCCTAAAAATACGGTTGGCAATACAGAGCTTATGCGAGGGAATAAACAGCATTCCTTTTAAAAGCAACCATCACCTCAAGCAACTGATGCATCAGAAATGCCTCACTCCTGAAAAGAGGCAGCTCTCCCTCCTCTCCGTTGTACTTGCCCAGTCATTCAAGGTGGGAGCATTTAGTCCTACCTCCTTTCCAAAGAGACACAGAGAGCAGAAACGACATCTGTCTTCAGACAGCCCACACTGGGAGATTTTCAAGTGCTTTTTTGCCGAATGATTCTCAAACAATGAGTGGATTTCATTTTAAATGGCTTTACAATGATCCTTCAGCTTAAAGAATGACTCTCCTATTTGTTAAATCCCAGATGGAGGGCGAGGGAAAGACCATTTTGCTGATGCAGCCTAAGGTTTCACCATTAGGTAATCCAAGAAATGCTCCACAACAGCAAAAGCCTCTGACAGCAGCACTGCGATGTTAGTCCTGCGCGAGCTTGTGCCCCATCTCTGCAAACACTGATGCCTTGTTGTGAACGGAAAGCAATCACAGCCCCGCCAAGGTCAATGAAACCCTCGCGGTGCCCAGCCGTGTTTACGGGATTTGGCTTTCCATCCAACCAGCCTCTACGCACTTCGAATTTTCTATTTTGAGCTTTCCAGTAAAAGGGGATGTTAATCTGTTATTGTTCATGTCATAAAGCGTTACAGCAAGAGACGTCCAAGGCCCACAGCATGGCCAAGTTAGCTGGGAGCTGGACTTCAGAATTTCCTGATTTTTTGCTTTTTACCCTACGGAGCCTCCAAGCCTCATCAGACAGCAAACCACATGTCATTCCCCAAACTGAACTAGGAATACAAAATCCCTCTCACTAAGGGCCGTACCGATTGCAAAAGATAAACAAATCAAGCTATTCAAAGTCCTTTCAAACCCCATCTGATAAGCAGGAAATACTTATTACCTTTCAGCCATCAAATCAACCTAATATTAATGATTTTCCCCATGACCTTCTAAACACATGAAAGTTAACTCAATAAGGTCAACAAGAGGATATCCAAGACAGACCTCTCTCAAGCCCACAAAGGCAAGTAACAAACCACTTTGCTTCCACAACTTTGGCAAAATTCCTCTATGCCAATTACAGCGGGATTTGCTAGCTCACCATGACAGCCATCCTCCACATACAGTGAAACGCAATGCACTCCTTATTTGCTGCTTTTTCCTCCTCTTAACTGCAAAGTCAATCCATCACCAGGATATTGTTACCTTCAGGTTACAGAGCCTAGTTCGAAGCCAGACAGAAGTGGATGTGCGCTTCGGGCTTAGAAGCACATTTGGAAATTCATCTAACACAAAGCAGCTCCATATTCAGATGCGCAGCAGGAACCCGGAGCGAAGGGAGAGGGCACTTCGGAGTGAATCTCTGTGCACCCAACGGGAGAGAGGCTATGGCATGACAGTGCCAGAATTGCACAAATGTAACTAAGCCTTTCAAAAGAACAGAACTTAGACCTTTGTTTTGGTGGTTGTTTCTTCCTGCTATCCACAGAAAAACATTTTTTCCTTGAAAAATAAATATCGAAAAAGCTAAGTTGCACTCTCAGTCTTGGGAGATGTCACCTCGGATGATGACTGCATACCCTCCAGGATGCGCTGTGAGAAAGGGCAACGTGGTACACCACGGAAGTGGTTGTGCGAAACGATGCAGCCATGAGACTCCACAAAAGACTCCACCAATGGTGTTTACAAAGTATTTCACTTGAAACGCTTTTTGATTTTTTTTTTTGGGGGGGGGAAATATTTCATCGGACAAGCATGAATGTCCTATTTAAAACCCAGATGCCAAAAGGTCTCGCTCCACAAGCGCTGTACTGCTCTATAGCCCATTCATAAATTGGAGTCATGAACCATCTTTTATCTTTGCATCCTTAGAAGGCTGTTTCAGAAACATTTCCCTAATATTCTCTGCCTTAATTTTCTACCTTGTATATTTACATCCAGTTTACATGCATTTATTCTGTACCAACAATGTCCTTTAGCTTGAATAATACTTTTCCCCCTTGTGCTTCTCCTTGCGATGCGTTCAGGCTATTCCCTTTCTCCGCTCTCTTCCCAACCTCCATTTTACCATGCTGGGAAAAGAAGAAAGCCAAGCACCGGACCACCCCACCTCCCCTCCTGCGTCTGCCCTCATCGCAGAGCAGCTCCTGCCTGCAGCGAGGACGGGTGCCGAGCTTTCCCTTGGCATGGGCCCATGCAGGAGACATCAGCCCATCACGGGGAGAAACCCAGAGCTCTCCCCACTCCTGTACAGATATGCTCTGAACCCGAGCCCCTCGTTTCTTTGACTTGAGCGCTTTCAAGTTGCTGCAGTACGCGAAATTCAATGACGTTTGCTCTTTGTTTAATGCACTCTAAGTGAAGTGCATGTAGGGACGGAGCTGGAAAGGAGAAGGAAACAGGGTGATGAGAGGGTCGAGCCTGCCCGTCCCTTTGGATTTCAGAAATGTTAAACAAGACCCGAAGAGAAGACGTTTCCAGGGCTTGGAAGAGGGGACATACAGCTCAGCGAGGTGACACATACTTGGATCCAAAAGCTGCTCTGCAAGCGGAGCCTCCTTTTCTCCAGAGAGCTGCCTGCCACATTCAGAGAGGCCATACATTAAATCTCCTCAGGCAGCATCAGACCTTCCTTCTCTCTGAAACACACAGCCCCTGAGAAATACAGCTATCGCTCAGCCAAACTCCCCAGCATCTCCCCGAGATCCCGCCAGCTTTCCAAGCCATGTACCACTGCTATCCAGCTCCCCCAAAGCAACGTGCCCATCGACCCTCAGATGGCAGACAACAGCGTTACTGAGCCTGGTACGAAACCACGAGGAAGGCGGGAGGGAGTGCCAAAAACTGGAATCTGAGAGAGTTTGAGGAAACGAATGTTTTATGGCCCATCAGTCAGTATTTGGCCATTTTCTAGAGAAAGATGATGCCACCTTCGAGAAAACCAAATTTCTTCTTTTGATGATGGAGTGAGCCTTAGCCAGAACTGTGAAAAGGCACCATTTGTGAGATGGTGACATTCTAAACTTGTTCCACCCTGGGAAACGGTTCAGTCTGGGGAAGAGCAGGGTTTCAGCCTTGATTAATGACTTTTAAAACGCCAGCCGTACTCGCGTGCAACCAGCGGAAGGGAAGGCGCCTCCAGCCAGCGCTGCCTGCCGGTGCAAAGCCCAGCACGACAGTGTTGCTGAAGTGCTGCAGTGCAGCTCTCTTAAATGGGCTCCAACACCCCCGTCCTCCACGTCTCCACCTCCCGCCTGCTCTCACCGATTCACAACCGGGTCACTGGCTGCAGCCCCCAAGTCACATTATTAATATAATCACCATGAGCAACAGCAGCTCAGCAGCCTGCAAGAGGGAGCCCACCCCTCCAGCGTCCACCTTCCCCCCCCCCGCAGGAGCCTGCGTCGTGTGCCGTGGTGCAGCAGCGCCGAAGGGGCCGAGACCGAGCCACCTCCCAGCACCAAAAGGCACCTCTTTCCCAGTGGGACCAGTTCCTGCTACCTGTGCTAACCAAAGCAAACCAACCCCACGCATCTGAGCTGCAGGACTATCTGCAGGACGCTGCCTCTCGCCACGAGCTCCTGACAGTTTTGATTCTCCAGAAATACAATTCAGACGTTAATTCTTTTTCTTATTTTTCTCCAGCTGTGATATATCTTTTTTTTTTAATTCAGGGCTGGTATTATTTTACCACAGCTATCAATCAGGCAACGAGCAAGCAGGGCTTTTTCTTTCTTCCTTTCTTTCTTTGTCTTTCTTTTTAATGCTTGTTATATCTCTGCTATATACTTCCTCTCCACACAGAAATATCCCTTCAAAGCTTGATATTATTGAGCAGCTTTCAACCATGCCCAGCAGAGCCATGTATTCTCTGCATTTGTCTGGCCTTTGTTTCTAGGAATGAAATACCAATGGCTGAACAGTGTGACTTCATTTCACTCCTTCATTCCAATACTTGTTCTATTTCTATCCCACTGGGTCAAACTCACCTATTGTGAGACCTCACCGATTTCAATTACATCAGGGATTAATTTGTTCCATTGCGTTGAAGCTGTTAATACAATCCTTGCTGGCTCTAGATTAGAAAAGGCACGGTGGAGACCTCCCTCGCAGGCAGTGTGTTTAACAGCGGTCTTGATCTTCATTTTTGTTCAGCGGTGGGGTTTTTTTTTTCCCCGTCCCTTTGTGCCCCTTTGCCCCTCTTTTCACAATCTTCCCCTTCCTTTCTAAATTGCCCCTATCAGAACTGGGTGGTCCTTCTGACTTCCACTGCGACTGGCAAAACGTTGCCTTCCAAAGCCGCTGCCCAGGGCTTGCGAGGGAGGTCGGCACTGGAAGGAAGGTCCGACCCGAAGCCACCCCATGCCACGCAGACGTAACCACTCCAGCTTTGGCACCTCATCTCCCCCAGGACGATTTCGAAGGGTCCCTGCGGGTCCCTGCATACCCAAAGGGATCTGCAGGTGCTCGGTTCTGCGGCTCCGAGCGTTGGCCAACCGTCAGTAGACCGAGGTCTCAAGTGGAAAACTGAGATCCTCCATGCAGCAGATGGACACGCTGAAATGCGCATTTGTCAAGTAACTCTGCTTGTCCTTTCTGGGGTTCCCAAACTGGGATGCAAGATCACGACAGGGCTTTAAAATGTCCTGTGGTCTCGTAGGACATCTGTGATACCAGTTGAAAGCAATCTCAGCAATCCTGACTCAAAGTTGTCATTTATCCATGTGATTTTGTCTCAGGAAGAGACACTGATGCAGGGAGAATTAGGGCCCACACGGGGTGCAAAGCAGTTTAGCTTTGCTCGAATGCTACAACTCTGACCCACAAGATCCACTGCTTTTCCATTTTAAAAAAATCCAACTACATCTTAGTGAAACTATATTTTCAGGAAATAGGGTGATGATTCCAGAATAATAAGAATGGGAGTTTCAAAAAGGTAAGTAGGGAAAAAAATAGAGGATATTAAAGTAAAACCAAACTAACAGCTCAACAGATTCCTCCCTTGCTTACTGAAATACATTATATTTCCATGGTGGTTTCATGAGGTCGCCTCAGGCTTCCATGGGGCATCTCTGTGCAGCCTCGGCTGCACGAAGTTGCAAGGGTTAATGCTGTAGCTGCCAAACTCGCCAGACAGAAGTTGGATAGGCTGGGTTTCAGGGCTCCAAATTTGTTCCCATGTTCAGCACCTCGTTTTCCAAAATGTACAACGTTCCCATTTACTACTGCACTATTTTTTTTTTTTTTACTGGAAGAAACACAGGAATAAGCTGGACTGCTATACCCAACTGTTTATTTAGCTCTGCCACTCACCTTAGACCTTGGCAGAGCCACCCAAGCACAGGGCAAAGCCCCCAGGTCCCCTCCAGGCACTGCCCCACTTGCCATCTCCCACTCCAGCCACCCGCTCAGGTCTGTTCCCCTTTGGTGCCAAATATTGCCTGAACAGCACTGCCTTGTAACTACACGGCCTGGACCTGGACAGCATATGATCACAGCAACCCAAACCTTGCTGCCAGCAGAAACCCTCGCACCTCCCCAGGACGGAGACCTCACTGCACGTATATCGCTCTGGACACGTCCTACCATGCAGATCAAACCCACCCTGAGACACACAATCCATGGAGAGACGACAGGATCAGCTCTGGAGGATGTGTTACACTACAACAGCCTTCACAACAGTCCCGATCTGCAAAAATCACTGCTTCCCCAAGCCTAAGCTTTCCAAAATATTCCCCTTTATGGTTGAAATCTCTTACCATGATTTCTCCCCAGATGGTTTTGCTGGGGAAAAGCTAAGCTCCCATCGTTGCCACATCACTGCAGTTATTTCCGACACCGTCAAGTTCAATGAGGGCAAAACAAAACCCAAAACAATTCCCCCCTTTCCCGCCGTGCCTCGCAAGGGGTGCACTCTCTGCTCGGGGGGAAGTTTCAGTGTTCAGTAATTCCCCACACGCTCTGCTGACTGGTGGCAATGTCCCTCAGGCTTCGCATGGGCCACGCATGACCCAGGATCCCTGCATGGCTCTGTGCTGCTGTCACCGCTCCTTGCTGCTAGCACCAGGACGTAAGTATTTTTCAGAAGTAGTTTCATGCCTGTGTCCCTCCTCACGGCACGGGCATTGCTGCAAAGAGAACTGCAACAAGGCTTTGCAGAACAGCCCCAACCAACCTCTGTGAGATCATGGATTCACAAAGCCAGCAGCTGGATTCAGGGAGCTTGGCTTGCTACAACTGTCTTCACTATCTTAACAAAAAAAAAAAAAAAAAGTTTCTTTTCTTTATGGAGAAAATACTCCTGCTGAATTAAACTGCCCTGATATGCAGGAATTAAAACCATTCAGCAATTCAAACTGTCCCAAATAGTTGTCTCTTAGTGTTTTTGAGCAGTTGAAACAGGCATTCAAGAAACAAAACCTTGAGAGGAAACCATAAAGTCTCTCCAGCCCAAAACACACGAAGAGCAACCCCGGTCCCCACCAAGGCAGCAGCACAGTAACCCGTGTCCGAGCACCTATCACCCGCCCGGCGAGCCGCGGAGGAAGTCCCTTTTGAGGCAGACCAGCAGCAGCAGCCAGCTTGCTCTCAAACAACTTAAAAGCCTTTGCACAAAGCGCAGGGAGCTCTGCAAAGGTGAGAAACAAGGGTGAGGGAGCTGCCCCTCCCCTGTCACCCCTCATCCCCGGGGTGCTGCCGGACGAGCAGGCGGTTTGTCCCCGTCGCCCTCGGCTCCTCGCCCCGTTTCGCACACAGCGCTGGAGGAGCCCACCTTGGCCATGCCGGTTGGGTTGTAGCGGAGACCAGGACAGTCCTCCCAGCGGGGTGCTCCTGGGACAAAAGCTGCAGGCACCCCACTAAAAATACTTACCAGCAATTTGTTCGTCTCTTCAAACGAGACCTGAGCCCAATTACTGAAAAACCTGCCAGGTTCAAAGCACTCCTGATGTTTTCTCTCCTTCCCTCCATCAGCAGCACCTTCCTCCCAGGGCAGGTGCTCCAGCTGCAAACCCGTTTGGCCAGGGCAGTAGGGCAGAGCAGAAACCTCAAGCCCACTCCCCTGAAACCAGTCGGGGTTTTCCAAACCCTGGAAAAGGCAGAGTCATTTACTCCTAGGACTTACGATGCCTGTTTGAAGCACGGGCCCATCAGGTCCAAGGTGACATCTCTGGCTCTTCTGCTCGATACCAGCCCAGCTGGGACCTCCACGAAAACACAAAAGCACAAGACATGGGAAACCCAAGCAATACTTGGGAAAACACCACCATCAGAAGGAGACAGATCACCAGAGACTGATCTCGCCATAAAAGCAATAAACATTTGCAGTGGCAGCACTGCAGCAGCGATCTGATGTTTACCCCGGTAGCTCCTTTCATCCCGGTCCCCTGACATCGTCCAAGGAACACACAGATCCCTGCTCCCGCTGCAGAAAAGCAACTCCCTCTAGGGTAAAACATGGCAACTGCCGAGCAGCACACATGAGTTCAGGGCAGGATTTCCAAAACACCTTTTCCCATCGCATTTGCAAAGAAAATCGAGGTGTGGCTAACAACTGTCTCCCTGGACAGTAGCTCCCAAGCACTGATCTCCCGTGCAAGGTGGCTTCTCCAAAAGCACACAGCCGATTCAGCAGAGATGCCTGGAGACCCTATCAAATTATCCTGTGCCACTTTTCCTCTACTGAGTTTCCTCTCTGGAAACCTTTTACTAAGCTCCAACTGGTCCCATTCCTGCTTATTCTGGCAAGATAACACCTCTTGACCCTACACGGGAAGGTGCCAAGGGGAAAGGGACCTCCTCAGGTGTCACTGCTCACTCATCCGATGATTTGGCAGCCTCCACACAGTGCTGGGATATAAGAAAATGGTTGTGACCAAGGACAGGGAGGTTAATCCATCTAACAATAACTGGAGGCCAATCAGGGGATTTACTGAAATTGCAGGAGTCGTTCCACTGGGAATGTTTGTGCTGCTGATACCTCACTTCTGCCTTGCGTTCATTCCCACTAGCCTGCCTCCAGTTTTTTCATGCCTGCTTTTAGGACTGGCTGACATTAGCTGTTTGAGACCCAAAATCCCCCCCGTAGCTTGCACCCTCCCCTCCTACATTTAACGTTTGTCTTCTCCATCATTCAGCTGAGCATCTTCTTTACTCCCACCATCTCCAGCAGCACCGCTCTGAAGGGAGACGTTTGCAGGTTCAGGGCAAGTATCAAATCCATGTTATGGACACTACCAAAACATCACTGGAAACTGGTAAATGCACAGCAGCCTCCATGGTTACATGTCTCCTGAATACCAGCCTGCTAATAGTAGTTATTGAGGGGGAAAAGTCCTGCCTCTCTGGGCTGAGCTCTCTTTCAGAGCCTAATAACAACACCCGATGGGGATGCCCAGCTTGGGGGACAGCCTCTCGGGACTCTCCATCCCAACCCAGTGAAATAAAGCCTGTGACAGCAGGGCTGGTGCTGCTGGACGTGGCTGATGCCTCGCAGCATTACGAGGGCTCACCGTGGACCTGCCCGTCCCCAAATGCCAGGCTGATCCGAAGCTTTTAATGTCAAAACAGGAAAAGGAGTTGTATGTGAAGAAGATCGCTGCAAACTTCAAGCTACGCTTCACAGAGACAGCGACTTCTCCTCAGGTCGAAAAACCCAATAAAATACCAACCACCACTGGGCATTTCCTTTTCTCCTTCCAGTTGCCACCTGTCAGTGACACTGCCAATATGTCATGACATATTCTCTGTCCTTGGACTTCACCCACCATATCCATACAGACTATCAGATGAGCCCTGACTTGTGATACTGTTGGAAGAGCCAGGGGCACAACCCTTGCTTTTTAAAAAGCAAAGTACACAGCTGTATCAAAACCCAAAATTCACAGAATTGGGGACAGAGGGGACGTAAGATTCATCTGCCCTGTTCATGCAGGGGCCCAGAGATGCCCAGCGCTGCTGTGCCACGAGGAAGGCGTAGGTTTGGAAATGACGTTGGAGGCTCCTGAACAGGAGAGAGCAGGGAACTGGGACAACAGCACAGCACAGTCAAGACCAGCTCCCAGGAACAAGCCACTGGAGCTCTCTGAACCCCCTGGGACTTGTTAAAGGCAAGGTCCCGGGGTAACAAGTGTTGAGAAAGAGCAGTCAGGGTGAAAAGTGGAGTAGGGCAGCAAATTACTAAAAATAAATGGCAGTTTGTGAAATCACAGCCATGGAGATGAGCACCCCTTTGTCCTTCAAACAGTTTTTCCCCATTTCAGTTGCACACTTTGCCAACACATTGCTGACAAGTTTCCTTCTCCTCTCCCCAAGTTACCATGACCAAGCACCTGCAATATTAGAGTTGTCCCTGCACAGTTCTCTTCCCATGTACGTGAGAAACACCTTTATTTACAAAAGTCTTGCAAGCTATTTCTGGAACAGGACTTTCCAGAGATGATTTTGATCAGTAATTCGCTTATTTGAAAAATAAGATGCAAAATTTCCTTCATCTCTGCAAGGGAGATATTTTTTTTTGATCTTGCTTTATGCTTTGCTTGCCTTGCAAAACCTATTTCATGAACTGTAAGGCACGATGGAGCTCTCTGGATGTCCTCTGAACCCCAAATACATCACCACGGGAGCCCTGTTGATGTAGGGAGGTGGACAGAACCAACTTCCATTTGAAAATGTGCTACTTACTTCGAATAAATCTCTTCAAATCAACTTACCTGCAAAGACCCACTTTTATTTAGCAAAACTCAATTAAAGTCATCATTAACAACAACCTTTTCCGTTTTCTATCATTTCTCCAGAGTGGCCCTACCTGAAACCACGGTCTGAGATGCTGCACAGTACCACGCTGCAGAGTTTCCAGGAGCAACCAGCAAAGCACGATTTCACACAGAAAACATCCCCAACGTAAGACCAAGGTGTTAAAAAATGGCTTAGCAGTTCATGGTCAGTGAACAAAACGCATGGCCAGCTCCAAAGCTTCAAGGGACAACAGAAGAGATGGGAACCACCTCTTTCAGTGTCAGCACCCAAGATGCTCCTTGTCAAGCCCAGCGTTTCGCAAGCCCGCAGAGAAGCTGCCAACCCTTTCCCCCCAAACTGAGGACTGAGAGGGAGCTAAGCGCCGAAGCTGGACATCCCCCGGACCCAGCCCGAAGGCATGTTTGAGGAGATGTATTCCTGCACCTCCCAATTCACTAATGCGCTCCCCAAAACGATGCTTCTGTACCATCACTGCTGCTTTCAGCCTGCTGCATGCTGCTGTGCGCGGCGGCAGCATCCCCTCGGCTACACGTGGTGACGTGCTGCAGGACCTGCCGGCACCACCCTGGAAATGAGAAAAATGGCTTTGGGGCCGTAACTTAGGGTTGCCAGTCACGCCAGCTCGGTACCTGCTAACAAAAGGGCCGAGCATCTATTTGGCGCTCCCCGTTTCCCTTTATAAAAACCCTGCTGCCACAGTGTCCCCTTTCTGAGGAAGGCGGAGGGTACTTCATCGCTGCCTGCTCCTGCTTGCAGGCACACGTGGCTGATCAGTTCTGCTTAAACAAGTCACCCCCGATGCAAACCCCAGCCTGCTGTCTTGGGCTAACACGTTCCGCGAGCGGTTTTCACTCTGAAATATCAACTCTGCTCCAGGCTGCTCCATGGAGCACCCACAAAAGCCATCAGCCATTAAGAGGAAGCAATAAAAAAAAATCCCAGCTGGGTTGGTCTGTAAAGGCTCTTCCTCCACCACAGCCAGCCATCACCCCATACCTGCCGACAGCCACGAAACTTCTCCTTCCCCAAAAGTTCTTTGAAATACAATCTCAAGCCCTATTATCTCTCCTGTTTATACCACACTCCCTCTATTATCGAGAAATCTCCCAGTAATTTATAAGCCCACAAGCTCCTGCGCTAACAGGGCAATAAATCACATTTATATACCCCGTCGCCTACTGTTCGGAGGGCTGCGGTGCCGAGCCTGCCGGCCGGGCGGCCACAGGGCCGGGCGGCGCGAGGCGGCAGGGAGCAGCCGCTGCCTTCCCCAAACCCTCCACCCTCGGCAGCACACGAGTTGTTCGGAAGAGAAGGCAGTTTTGTTCCGCATCAGCTGGATGTTTATTTTTTAAGTATCCAGAGAGGATTCCAGCCTGTGTCCTAACTCAGTGTGTTTTCCCCATCCGACACCAATACAAGCACACAAAAGAGGGTTTTCTTTTTACAAAATCGAACCAAAGGAGGAGGATGTTTTTGGCTATTTTCCTCGAGGAAAGAAGTCGCCCATCTAATAATCCCTAAATGGGCAGTGGGTTGTTGTGCTTTCATGTGTGCCTCTGAGCCTCCCCTTGCCGTGCCAGGTTGCTGGTTTTCTTTTCCACGGAGTTGCAAAACCCCTGAATAACAAGGTTTGTGCATGGAAGTGCTGACACAAACCTTAACTACAGCATCCTGAACATGATACCAGAATAAGGACGCTCCCTGTGTGGCCCAGCGTATGGATAAATAAAGCATTTCAGCAGCCAGCGCCGACAGATCATAAACCTCCACGAGCATAAATACCAACAACAACCCAAAAAGATTAGAGGGCTTACGGGCGAGGCAGGCTGGGATGATTTAGAGTTGGGGTGGAAGGGTCATTATTGCTGAATAGGTGGGGGCGAGCGGGCCAAAGAAATCAATAAACCATTCTGCTCCCAGGGAAGGAAGGGGCCACGCTAATTGTGCAAACACACATTTTCCGTTTGAGGCTGGAGATCTCCGGCTCACCCAACACGGATGGATACAGGGAACTCGCACCGTCTTGCTGAGAAACAAGGACTTCACCCCGAGACACGTGCCCCAGCAGCTCCATCACTCAGAGGAGAGCTCACCTAAGCACCTCGCTGCTGGAGGCAGCTTCAAATGAATGCAGACCCAGGCCATGTTCATCTCCAGCTCCATTAATTTCATTTTTTAGGAAGTTAATATATAGTTGGGATAGGGATCTCAGTTGCTTTCAGCATTACTGTCAAGTCAGTGCTTTTCCGGTGCCCGGTTCCAGCACCATACAACCAACCGACAGGTCCTGCCAGCACTGGTTATCTGCAAGCACCGAAGAAAAGCTTTAGGACCAACTTCACCCCTGACAACATAACCACGTTTGCAAGTTGCCACACTTGCATCGGAGGTGGAGTGGCCCCAAAATTAGCCACAACAGATTGCTGCATCCTACAGCGAGGACAGACACAAAGCTTTGCAGGTGGGTTTCCAGGCATACGATTGCTGAGCCACGGAGTTCAAAGGCGACAAACAATTTCTCCTTTGCCTCTTCTCCTTCGGTCCTCCCCATTCCCAATTCTTCTACCTTTTTTCCTCACTGTCTTTCTAGGGAACAGAGCAATGACAAAAGACACCAGCTTTGGAAAGTGAAGCCCATTTATAAACAGAATAAATATATACTACACAAATAAATAATTATTTGTACCTAATGGGCCAGTGTACCTAAAAGCCCATCTTTGGGACATACCGCAGGAGGTTGTTCGGGGAACCAGCGGACAGTGGCAATGCCCATTATTCCTACGAAGGAACGCAAGCTCACAACCACATACAGGTGCAAACGGTGCCGACCTTCATTCCCAGCTAACCAGAACTGTGAGCTGATGCTGGTGGTAAAGGCACAGGAACCTGCTCTGGTCCCTCTGCGTGAGCCAGTCTCCTCCTCTGCTGCCTTTCTGAAGATATTTAAAGAGAATGCACTTTATATCAGTTAATAAAATAGCTCGAGACCTGCCCAGGTCACGTCAAGCTTACTGCCTGCTGTTAATGGATTTCAACTTTACTTGGGATCTTGAGAGTTTTTAAAATCAGTAATTTCATCTTCCCTCCAGAAATAAATTCCTCAATGGTTTCACTGCGAAAATATTCCTAGGAATGGACAATTCTGCTGCTCATGTACTGAAGACTGCACAAAAAAAAAGAATCAGATTAATATTGAGCCTTATCAAAAGCATGGCATAAACCATGTGTTGAATTTAATCCAAACCAAACTGTCAATCTGCCTTCAGGATCAGATATAACAAACATGTGAGCCTAGGGCCAAAAATGAAAAGCACGGTTTGTTTTCTAATAGAAGATTTGTACTGATCTCTATTAGCTGTGCTCCTGCATGGAAATCTTTACACTGCAAATGCCGGACAAATAGGATTTCTTATCTTTCTGCTTTGTTGAGTTAAGGAAAAGTTTCATTTGGTCTTAATTCATTTAGATTGCAGGTTTCCCATTTTCAGGGAACAATTCTCAACAGTTTTGGAAAATAAATCCTTTTTAAAACATTTTAAAACAGGGGAAAAAAGAAAAAGAGGCGTTACAATCACTAAGGCACCTTCCAAGGTTTGGGCTGCTGCATCCCTGCACGGCTTGCAGGTACCAAGGAGAGCCCAACACGCCTTGCTGCATCCATCACCAGCCACCAGCAGCGGGAAAAAATGCTGCTGGGGGGAAATTCAGGCCAGCCGTGGGCAAACACAGAAAGGAGACCTTATGACATGAAGCTGGAGATTCCCCAACAGCTGTTTCTTTGAACCATCGGGATGCCGTAAAGCACCGTGCCTCGGTCCAGACATCCCCGTCCCACTGCTCTCCGAGCATCCTTCCGCAAGGGGACCTGCAGGAGCGGGCTACAGCCCCGCGGGCACCCGGCACACAAACGGTGCCAACGGAACAGTACGACCAGTTCCCCGTTTGGTCTGGGAATGCCTATAGCTCCCATTTGGTCTGGGAATGCCTATAGCTCCCCACCTCCCCGGGCCCACCGCCCGGCTAACGAGCAGCTTTGTGAGCTCAGCCTTGCTGGCCATGTGTCAGAGTTAGCACAGATTTTCTTTAGAAGTGAAACCCCACGACTTAACCTGGGGTTGTTCAGCTTCTTGGCACGCACGGTGATGGTGCACACTGGGGAAATCAGGCTCCCAGAAAGAAATGAAAACTGCGCAAATAAATTCCATCTTCTTGTTTGCTAAATTGAAACAGCAATTAAATTCATATCACCTGCTCTTTCAACATAAACAGCACAAAAGCAAGCCCTCGGCCCCTCTGGCAGACTGTTCCCATTTATTTGCTCCCTCTCCAAACCAGCGAAGGCAGCCCGGCTGACCCAGGAGCTGGAGGCACTGCCGCGACGCTCACGCCAGCGGGGTCAGGAGCGAGGATGATGCTCGTGGGGTGCCTCGGGGGCAGCCGGGTCCCGTCCCCCACCTTGCCAGTGCTTTGGTGGCTCGGCTGCCCCTACGCAGGTTAGGGGGGCAACCCCAGCAAAGCACTGGAGCAGGCACCTCATTCACCGCGTCCACATCTGCAGGCGTCTGCACATCTCTAAAAATTCAGCCCTGAAATCTAAGTATCAGTTTTGCCACAAATGGGTCAGTTTGGCTTGCAGGTCAGAAGAGGTCTCTCCCAGGGGCTGAGATAATACTGCTTCAAACTCACAATATAAATACACAATATAACCAGGGTGGACCCTCCATGCCTGTCCCGCAGACCACGGCTGGTCTGGCCAGCACAGCTGGGCAGAGCAGCCCTCGCTCCTCCCTTCCAACCTGAGAGGTACCAGCTTTGCTGATCATGGAAAACCCCGACGCAGGAACGCACACGTTCCCTTTTGCACTGCAAAGTTTTCCGTCCCTGATTGCCCGGTCGTTGGGCTGGCTTGTCGCACAGCAGAACGCCCAACACGGAGTTTCACATCTAATTTTAGGTGAAGTTTGTAGAAGAACTGCCTGTTCCCCAGGATAAAAATGCCGTGCGTACACAGCATCAAACATCATTCCTGTAAAAGGCCCCAACGACCAGACCTGCTGGTTTCTCTATTGATTGCCAGGGGGCTGTTTGCTATTCTGATCTCAGCTGGTCGGAAGTCTCCCCAATCACCGCAAGGTCGTGACCACGGGGTCAGAAACCTGCACTACATACATCATAATTTATTTTACAGATAATCAATACCGCACTGCACCGTGCAATCTTACAGTACAGCCTCACATTGAGGGACTGATGCTACTCATACAGGATTGTAACCTGAAGGCCTGGCAGCTTTCATTTTATAGTTGGAAATCATGGACGGAAGCACGCACCCCACTCATTGGTTTGTATAACTGAGTCAAATTCTGCCTACGGTTTGAATCCAACTTGGGAAAATAAACGTGAGTATCCGTTCAGGTTCATAGCTGACAATTCGACAGGAGAAGCCCAAGGAGCGGCACGGTAAGCAGATTGCCCGGGGTTTGCAGGGAAGGAGGTGACCCCAGTCCCACCTGCGGTTGAGGGAACCCACAGCATTGCTGCGATCGCACGGGTTCCCTCACCCGCGGGTGGGACTGGGGTCCCCAGACCATCCCCCTCTTCAAATGCATTAATAGCAATAAAGAAGCAGCAAAATGCCCTTCTATCAATATTGTCCTTCATCCTATTTTCTAATTTATATTCCCAGGGCTTCACATCCCGCCAGCCGTGCCCACGGTCACCCAGCACGCGTGCTGCAAGCCCAGTTATTTACCAAGCTCGCCACTGCTCCTTGCATTTTCCTGTTAATTCCAGATTTCTGCAGAAGAGTAGCCTGGGGTATTCCAAAAGATACAACAGCTTTTTAACAAGCTGTCCTTAAAAATGATGCCAAAGATAGTATATTAGCAGGAAAGAAAGGGATTTGAAATACACAGCAGGAGAAAAAGGAGCTGGGAGGAATAAGGAGTGCTGGAAATACCTTGTCGGAAGAGCAATCCGTTATTCATTAATTGCTGCATTCTGGTATTTGTATCCATGCAATATGCAGTTCCCTGGGACCTTCACCAAGGTTTAGCATTCATCAATCTCAACGTGATTTGGAGTATAAAACATTAGCAGAGGACTCAGAGGGCACACCTGGCCCCTCGCCACGCTGCTTCCCCTCAGTGCCGTCCCCCCGTTGTCTGCAGGATCTGGCCCCTCGGCCTGGCCACCGCCTGGGGCTCTGCCTCCACCCGGGGCAAGCGCCGGCACCCCCAGGCTGCCCCAGTGAACCCCAGAAAGCACTGCCTCACCTTCCGTCTGGGCGCGGGGTGAGCCCGAGGGCCGGGCTCTGCCTCGTCTCCCGTCGTTACCGCCCATATGGCGGTGAGCAGGACCTGCCGGACTGTTCCCCGCTTTTTTATCCCGTTTCAACTGCCCCCCGAGGCAGGGGCTGTGATTACCCAACACCGCAGCCTCAGCTCTTCTCCCTTTCCTCCCAGCTTGCCTCCAAAGCAAAGTTCACCTCAGTCGGCATCGCCAGCGGGCTCGACAGGCACGCACTCAGCTACAGCCATGAAGCAGGAGCAGCACCACGCTGAGACAGGAGCTATACGCAGGAGGATGCTGTTAGACACTGTTATTGCACTCTAAGGTCAGTACGTTAAAGGCGTTTTGGATTTCCCGGCAGCACAACCCCTTTTCCGCCGGCTGCAGCACAATAAAGCAGATAACCTCATGAAAAAGCAAATGCGTGCAGCGAGCAGGGTGTAAGTGGAGTTTGGCAAAGAGCACGGTGCTGTGCCAGGGGAGGATGTGCTGTCGCTACGTGGAAAACACTGCCCTGTGGTTTAGCTTGAAATCCAGCTGTTTGTGTGGGCAAAACAGGCAGGGAGGTGTCGAAGTGCTGCCCGGGGAGCCCAGCCCCATGTTGAAGCAAGCCGGCGAGCCCGGCGCTGGGGGCACGAACCCCGCAGCCTGTCCCTGGCCAAGCAGGGAAGATTGGCACGTCGGCTCCCACCCACCGCAGCCCCCGGTGCGGCAAGGAGCTCGCACAAAGGGAAACACGCAGACCATGACAGGCTAAGCCTCCTCCTTCCTCCCTCTGTTCCCCTTTCTTTCTCTTCATGCTATGGCGAGGCTGCTGAATGCCAATAGGAAAATACTTTGGCAGAGCCAGACAGTCTTTTCTTTTTTTTTTTTTTTTTTCTTACTTTCCCTCCAGCTGCTTCGCTGGATGCCTAATCCTCCATGGACATCTGGAGAGGTACCAGGACACAGTAGCGACATACCAGGTAGGCAGCGTAACGCACAGCTCTGCAGAATTTCTGGTTGTACCTGCTGTTATGGCACAGCGGGTGATCAAAACACAAAAAGCCAAGGAAAGAAAGCAAAAAAATAAAGTTGGGACCTGTTGGGGCTGCAGATTCCCACGTGGAAGCCCCCCTGGTCTCAGCAGCAGAGCAAGTGAAGGTCACGCTTTGCAGCAGAGCATCTCTCCCCGAAGCATCCTGGGGGCTCCTGCCTGCCAGCCCCCTCGGGGCTGTGCGCTGGGCTCCCAGGCAGGAGGGTGTTTAGGGGCCCCGCGGTGCCCAAGGCTTCCGTCCCCCCCAGCACGCATGGCGTGACCTACCCCAGCCTTCCCAGGGCCCGAGTAGTTTGCAGAGACCCTAGGCAAAGGCCCTGGAGCAGGTGTCCATCCTCACATACCCCTGCCCAGGCACCAACAGCAGCCACTCCTTTTTTTTCCCTTTTCAAATCATGCTGTTCCCTGAACACATTTTTCACCTGCTCTTATCACAACTGATATCTAAAGTGTCCGTATCTGGAGAAAATCAAAGCGAAAGCAGCTATTGCTCAGCAAGGGTGGAGGGAGGAGAGAAGAGAGCGCAACAGGGGTTTTCCCAGCTCCTCAGGAAAGGCAGAGACCCATAAAAACACTCCCAAGGATCTGGGAAGTAGCTTTATAGATCCAAAAAGATTATTTTCAGCCCCAGGGGAGTCTTTCTCTTGAGCTCAGACTCCCGCAGCGGAGGGAGATATCCACTCGTCCAGCTGACCAGCTTGACACTATCAGCTTACAGCAAAATCAAATATTCTGAGTGGCCACCTGAGTCCCCCAGTGCTGTTCATCCTACCTGAGCCCCCAGAAGCCCTCGGCGGTCACCTCCACCTCCCCCTCGCCACAGGACCCGCCACCGGCTGCACCACCACGTCCCAAATGCACCCGCAGGGCTTGGGAAGCGTCACCCTTTGCCCGTTCTGCTCTTTTCTTTCCTGCCTCGGTATGCCACGGCCAAGCTGCTCTACAAGCAGAAAACAAGCGGGGTTTGAGCGGGCATCCCTCCTGTGAAACCCAGCCCTGCTCCAAACCCAGCATCGCTCTCCTCCGTCCAGTCTTGGACACACCAGGTGCAACAAGGAAAGCAAAATAGAAATTAAATATAACAACCACGATGCGTCCAGCTGTCTCCAACAGGGGAAATCTGAACCCCGCACCTACTATACCCTTCTACGTGCTCTCCTCAACAACACCCGAGTCCTTCTCTTGTTTCTCTGAAGCATCTTGCGCATCTCTAGAGCTTTGAAAAGGCAAACTGCAATACAGGCAGGTGTGCGGATCGAAGCCCCCAAGCAGCAGCTCTGCTTTGCTGCCCACGGCCACAACGCACCCAGAAAATGCCAAGCCCCCAAATGCTGAAGTTCACGTTTGCTTCCGCCTCACTGGGATGGGAATGTGGAAACCAGCTTAGTCTTGCAAAACTTTCTGTTAAACATGTGTTTGAGGGGGTCTTCTGGCAGAGGACCTGTCCCAGCACATTGAAGGGCTGGGGACCATGGGAAGCAAAGGCAGCACGTGCCCAGGGCAGGCAGCCGACAGCTGCCGTGGGGGGCACGGGCTGCATACCCCCATCTGTGTAGGAGCAAGACCCACATCCACACTCCCCCCATGCTAATCTCAGTCTCGCTTCTCCCACAGGAGAACCAGAGCGTGCATCAGCACAAGCCCCAGGCCACTGCCATTCAGCGAGGCCGGGCCTCCCCGCTCCAGCCCAGGCCACTGCTCCAGTGTGTCTCCTCTTCCTCCACGAGCCTGAGCTCTCCAAAGACCGGGAGGCAGAAACAGGGCACGAGGGGCAGCTTCAGGACATGACGCTTCATAGACGGGTGCAATGAGTCAGCAGGGGGGAATAAAAATCCCTTGTGGCAAGCAGCACGGTCGTTTCCTGGAGAGCAAGGGGGTTTTAAACAGGAACGAATGATTTAATACGCAACCAAAGCCTGCCTCTGCGGGTCACAGACTAGCAAAGCCACACGAGCAAGCACCGCATCCACCGCCACAAGTCCAGCAGCAGCACAGACCCGGAGCCGTGGACCATCTCATCAACTCCAGCCCATCATGGGGTCACGCACTTCATCAACATCACGGAGCTCCTCCTCCTCTAATTCAATCAGGCTTTGCTTATGCAGTTTCTCTTGTCTTCTCACTGCCTAATAATTAAGAGTCGGCTGCCATCAGAAAAATCAACAGAACACTTCCCAGCCTTTCCCAGACCACCTTTGCCACATTTTGTCCTTCACAGCGTCGCTTCTACAACCCGTGCGTTAGCAGCCCCGCACCAGCACAGGTGGCCAGCTCAGGCGGGTACTGCAGCGCGGCAGGAACCACATCGAGACAAGGCTGGGAAGCAGAACTCCCTTCAGACGCTTTCATGGAGCAGCACGACCTTCACCTGAGGGGGCTCAGACACCCTTGCGGAGCAGGAGGCAGGTGCTGGCACAGGGACGCTGTGCCCAGGACTTCGCAGTCCCGGTCCAGGCTGAGCGGAGATGGCAAGCACAGGATCTCCCAGCCTGGGAGCCGCAGGGCACCGGGACCCCGCCAAGTCTCAGCACACAGGGCTTTGCCACGAGGAGCGGAGCGATATGCCGCATCGAAGTAGCACCTGCCCTATCCTACAGCATGGGCTTCAAGAGCGATGCAGCGATGCCCTCTGTCCCTGGCAGCACACACAGCCTTGGCCGCCATCGCAAGATAAGACACTTGCGCCCGCCAAGGAGGATGAGGGCAGGTGGGCGCCCATCCGCAGGGAGGGTAGACATGAGAATAATCCCCTGGGGCCGCGCGGTCCAGCACCCTGCCTTCAGTGCCGGCCACCAGCGCTGCCGCCAGGAGGGTGAGGGCAGGGCAAGCAGGGACCCTCGGCTCCAGCACCACTACATGCCCGCAGAAGGGGCGGCCAGGAGCCCCGTGGCAAGGCAAGCCGTGCGGGCTGTGACAAGGACCATGCTCCAGCTTGTCCACAACAGTGTCCCCGGTGCCGTTCAGTGGCACTCGCGTCCGACCGCCGCCAGGGAGGATGGCTGCGGAGGAGCAGACAGGGAGAGGGGAGGGAGCCGCTCAGCAGGCTCACGCCTCCGACATGTGCTGCGCGCAGCTTCGCCAGACCGCAGGATCTGGCTCACTGAACGTGTGGAAGCAACACTTCTCTGTGTCTCACTTTACAAAGCCCCAAACAATAACTGTCTGTCGCTGCACAGGAGCTTAGGAGAAACAGAAGTTGCTATTGGCATGGCGCGTGGCAGCCTTCCTCTTACACAACACCAGCAGATGCGAAAATAGCCTGGTGCTGCCTCGCGCGCTCTTCTGACCTCCTGTTTGCTTCTGGATCAGAATCCAAAGCTGGATCTTAACCTATAAGAGCCATAAAAGCAAAGGATTTGGCCCTATCAGGGAACTCTTCATAATCTAAGACAGATGCACTTCGTGTAGAAGAACACACCGAGGTTTATCGGGGCAGGGAAGAGGCTGAGGCAGCATCAGCCTCCGCTCTGTGGCGTGGCCAGGGCAGCCCATGCCGGCATCGCCCCATACTGCGGCTGACGATGCATTGGAGGTGGCCCAGGGGCAGAAGAGCTGGAAGCTCTTGCAAACCAGAGGCAGCCCCCAAAACCTTGCATCCTGCTGCTCAGCCTACACCGAAGCTGCCTCCAGCCCCCAGCTGCCCCAGCGAAGGGGGACCTCTGAGCTCCTGAGGTCCCATGTCCCCAACCCTGATGTCCTAAGGGCCACCGGGGCTGTCAGAGCCGGCACAGCATGGGAGATCCCCTCCCTCCACGCAAGGCGATCCTGGGGTTTCTCACCAGCGTGAAGAGCAGGGACTGACTCCAAAGCCAAACCCGAAACCGCTCCGGGACATACAGAGGGAAAAAGGACATGGAAGACAAATCGCTCCTGGAAGTGTGAAAAGGCAGCAGGAGAATTAAACTGAAGGATGCTAAAGATAAGCGGTAGAGGGAAAGCTGAGTAACCAGCGGTGAAAAGGCATCCCTAAGAACAACCTGCATAAATAAACTAACCTCTCCAGTATCCCCAAGGATATCCAGTGTCCCTGCTGCCTTTGGGACTGCAGCAACCTCAAGCAGCAGAGGAAGTTCCCAAGATGCAAGAGAAGAAAACAAGATGGGGACACTGCTGCCACGGGGGAAGGGACTGGAGAACAAGCTGTCCTCCTCGCAGCCCGGCAAGGTACGGGGCTGCTCTCATGGCCGTGCCGGCGCGCAGGCACCAGCGCCCATCGCCTGCGCTCCAGCAGCGCTCCCCTCCGACCCACCACGCGCTATTCCCCAGTGTCCCTTGGTGGAAATGTCACCCGACAGCAAAGCCCTGGAGGAGGCTGACCTGTCCGGGAGTCTAAATCCTGCTCCTGAAAACTCCCGTCCCTCCGACCTCCCCACGGTCTGGGCTGGGGAACGCCTCTCCGGTGCTGCCGCAACCCACCCACGGGTGATGCTACACCCGCCGGGGTCACCTACGGGCGGCTGCGGAGGCGGGCTCGGGGTCTGCGAGAAAGCTTTTAGTCAGCAGCTGAGCTACCATACCACCAAACTGCAGGCAGCTGCAGTCATGCGCCGCAGTCTTGGTACTCGAGTAACTAACAGAAGATACGTAATACCCGAGCCGTGGCATTTTGCCCCAGAATACCTCCCAGCCCCAAGGCATGCTGGAGGGATTTTTACCTTTGCATGCAGAGCCACAGGGTAACAGTCATCAGCAGAGGAGCGTAATTCTCAGACTAGCACGTGGGACGACCCGCTGATCATGGCTTGAACGGGAGGGCGAAAGGCGGCCTTAGAATATAATCCATTTCAGGCGCTCTTAAATCTCCCCAATACAACACAGAGCCCTTTAAGCAAAACTAAACAACTTCCTTTAGCCTAAATAAATATTAAACCTAAGTGATGCATTAATTTACTCCAGTTCACCAAAGGCTAACTCCTATCCAAACTGATCATTATAAAAGAAATCCTATAATCCCTCGCTCCCATTCAGGCTCAAAACATGTAATCCCGTGAATAAATCCAGAAAGAAAGTGTAACAAAATGGGCAATAAAAACTTACAGCATTCACATCTTTTCATCTACCATTAATACTGTAAACACTCACTCGAAGGCCCTTGAGTATGACTAATCTAATGTTTTGGCTCCCAACGCTAATCGCCGAAAGAGCTCGCCTCTCGGTGTAACAGCCAGCGAGATCCACCGCCCCTCCAGCCGCGGCCCGGGACACCTCCGCAGCGCCCATCCGCAGCGAATCCCCGCCTCGAATCCCGCAAAATCAGCACGAAATGGAGCAAGTATGGTTCTAATAGCACCAGAGCGCAAAGCTTTTTTTTTTTTTATTATTTTATTGCTTTGGAAGCCTGCAAGCTCCAACTGTATAAATGCCAATAACTTCCCAAGTTTTAAGGCTGCTGAAGTAAGAGATCAGATTTTAGCAAGTGCTTTCCAGGCAGCCAGCCAAACTTTTTCTGATTCACTAAAAGCACCAAAGGGAGGGGGAGAGGGAGGGGGCTGGAGGGCTGATTAACTTCAGTTACCGCACAAGCGCAAAAAAACGTCTCCCCGCTGCAAAGGGTGCCGTCGCCGCGAGCCCTGCGCAGCCTGTTATTCCTTGGGCTTGAAAAAAAAAAAACGCACTGGAGAAATACAGCAAACGCCTTCCAACCGCAGGGTAATTTACAGCTGTGGATCCTCTCCTGACGAGGAGGCTGCTCCGCCGAGGGGAGGCTCTGTCGGTGTTAGGTTCGAGCTGCAGTTTTCAGAGGGGATGAGAAAAAAAAACGCGACCGGGGATTTTTTTGAGGGGTGGGGGAGCAGGGGATGGGGCTGGTTTGGGTTGGAGCTCGGCCGTAGGGACGGAGCCCCCTCCAAGGCTGCAGCCGTGCTCATGCAGGACCATCCCTCACCGCCACCGGGTATCTGCGAGAGGGCGAGCAGGTGCAATCCCGGCCAAAGCCCCGCGCAGGGCCGAGGGGGTGGCACGCGTGCCCCCAGCCCCAGCGGGACGGTGGGCTGGAGCCACCGGGCCAGGGGCACCTGCTCTGCCCGGCCCCGCAGGTGGGTTTGCTCCGGGGTGCCCAGCTAAAATCCCCATCCCAGGGAGGTTCGTGGCCCCGGGGCTGTTGGGGGGCAGCGGCCGCCCCGGCACCCCCGGCCGCCGTCCCCGTCCCGCGGGCGCCGGGGCTGCAGAGCCTCGCCGCTCAGGGTGTTCCTCCAACGGCTTCATTCCTGCTGAGGCAGGATCAAAGGCAGGATCTGACTTGGACGGCTTTCTACTGAATAATGGGGAGGGAGCACACAGCCTCCTTCTCCTGGCTAGGAAAACTCGTGTTTTTCAAAGTATCAGTTTTTGGGAGTAAGTTCCCTAGGAGGGGAAAAAAAAAAAGGGGGGGGGGGGGGAAAGGAGGGCGAGAGCAGGAGAGCGCCTGCTCTTCCAAGGCAAGTGCATCAATCAACATTGTGCAAGGAGGAGAGTCCAGCACTCCCTCTCACATCATTAGCCAGGCTAATGCACTCCAGAGGATCCCGCTACGGCAGGCTACCGGCGCACCCGCGCCCCGGCCCGCAGCGGGCGGCCGAGGGCCCGCAGCGCCTGTGCCGGCCCTGCCGCAGCACAAGCGGGCACGGAAAAGGAGCTTAGCGAGAGGGGCAGCCGCTTTCCAGGGCCGGTGACACTCCAGCATCTGGCGCGCCAATCAGTTTAATACGGCTATAAAAACTAGAGGGAAAAAAGTGAAAGCCCTAGCCAAAACTGCCTGGCACTCCGAGGTCAGCACGCCGCCTTTGTTTCTATTTTATAACCAAAAGCGAAAGAGGACAGAAAGGACACGTACCTGTACCTGAAAGCACAGCAGCAGGAAATGTAAACATCTGGAGAGGAGAAAAAAAAAAGCAACAAAAGATCAAATGATGCGGTAAAATGGTTAAAGTTGATTTTTTTTTTTTTTTGCTTTGTTTTTGTTTGCGATTTTTTAAAGGGCGCAGAGCGATGCTCTGCTTATAAAAAGGCTCGGGTCCCGATTACCACCTGATTGCAAGGAAAATGCAACCGGAGCCTCCAAAATGAAAGTTTAAAAAAAAATAAAAACGATTTAAATTTTTTTTTAAAAAATCATAAAAAAATACGAAAAAATATGCCATAATCCTTACAGGCAAGTGCAGGCTGAGAGCAGTGAATACATCGCTGGGCGAGGAGAGGGGGGAGGCCAGTGGCTTCACGCTAGCGGAGTGCAGTCCCCCACCGCCGCCCTGACATGGGAGCGATCCGGCCGGCGAGCTCCGCTCCGCGCCGCTCCGCGCCGCCGAGAAGTTGTGGTACCGCCCGCTTTGCCTCCTCCGAGTGACTCGCTTAGGCATCAGCTCTCCTCTCCCCCTGTCTCTCCTCCTCCTCCTCCTCTCCCTCTCTCTCTCCGCCTTTGGGGGGGATGAAGGTGCTTATTGTCAGTAACTTCCGATCATCAGCAAGTGCCCCCCCGCCGCCCCCCCGGGCCAGCCCCGCGGGGCGGATAAAGCCTCGCCGCGGCCCCGCGCCCGCGCAGCGCCGCTCCGCGCCCCGCTCCGCGCCCCGCTCCGGGCGGGCGGCACGGCGGGGCGCGGGGCGCGGAGCGGGAGGCGGGACCGGCCCGGGCAGCCCCCGCGGGGCGGGCACCGCCTGCGCGGCCCGGCCGGGAGGGCAGGGGCGGCGGGGAGAGCGGTTGGGTTTCAGAAATCAGGAAAACGAAAGGGGGAAAAGCGAGCGGGGCCGCGCCGCTCCGGGCCCCTCCGCGCCCTCCCCGGCCCGACGGAGCGGGCAGTGCCGCCGCTCGCCCGGAACGCCCGGGGAGAAGCCCCCGACGGAGCCGGCCGCTGCCGCCCCGCTCCGCGCCCGCACCGCGCCCGGCCGAGGCGGGGGGCGGCGGGGCCCGGCCCGCTGCGCTCTTACCTCCGAGCGGGCAGGAGCGCGTCCCGTCCCCGGCGAGCCCCGGGCGGGCGGCAGCGGGGCCCCGCCAGCCCCGTCGCGGCCCCCCGCCGGCCGGGGCACCCGCCCCCGCCGGCCCCCGGCCCCGCCGCCGCCCGGGCAGGGCAGCGCCGCGCCCGCCCGGGTCCATGAGCCCGGCACCGCTCCCACGGCGGGATATTTACACCGGGGTCAGGTTGTCGGGGTTTGCCCGGCGCTTCCCCGGCCGGCGGCCGCCGCTGCCCGCCCGCTCGGCACGGCTCGCCTGCCCTCCAGCGGCCGCTCCGCCGCTCCGCACCCGCCGCCCGGCCCGGCCCGGCTCGGCACGGCCCGGCCCCGCCGAAGGGCTCCTGCGGCCCGGGGCAAAACCGAACGGGCTTCCCCCTCCGTATTTTTCCGTAGGTAAAGAAAAAAATTCACACGCTGAGAGCGTGCGGTAACGCTTCCCCCGTCTCTCAAAGCCCGTTTATGGCAGCCAAAATGCCAGGAACCGTTAACCTCCACGCATAGCCTAACTCTCCGAAGAGAGCCTAACATCAGTTAACACCTTATTAAGTGAGAACATAACCATCGCTCATAGCTCTGAGCTTTCCAAATTCTCCACTCAAACAACAGCGCACACCGGCGCAGAGCGTTTGGCCCCGCTGCTCCCGCATCCGTGGGGACCGAAGCGCTCGCCCTCCCCGGGTTCTCAGCCACAAATCAAGCGGCATCTTTAATCCCCGGAGTTCATCTCTGGGCACCCTTCAGGCACCAAATCACAGTGTTTTTCAGCCCATACTTTCAGGCCCAAGAGGCACAGAAAACGTTAAGAAGTTTGAAAACAGTGATCAAAGCAAGTTCTTATAAAACCCCCAGCACTAATACACATGTGTCTATCTCATGGACTTTGCGCTTCTGGTCTTATGGATCCACAAGTCAAAAAAAAAAAATCCAAACCACTGTCACCTTGCGATGCCATCGCCATCAGTGGCACCATGCATCCCCGTCACAGCGGTCCCACGGCACCTTGCCACAGCTGAAAGCTCTTTCCAAGGATGGCCAAAGCCATCAGAGCCACTTTCCCGAGCCCTGCAAGTTGAGCTCACCAAGGTGCCCACGCAGAAATGGTACAAACAGAATTTGGGGACTTGCAGGATGAGAGCATTTAGCTTAGATGTGAAAATACTCAATACGTTCCTAATCATCACCAATGTCTCTTTTCCTCAAAGCAGTTCGGGTGGGGAGGAACCCGGCCTACGGCACCTTGTGCCCTTGGGCGCTCCTCAGTCACCCACGGGAAAGGCACCCCACGGCATGGGGCCAAGCCCAGCGTTTCCACGTCCATCAGCCCTTCACCCTGCTAAGCCCAGTATCTGCCAACGCACACGGCAGCTCTGCAAAGCCGGACCGCGGTAATTCCTCCCTGACACTCGCAGATGCTCGTAGTCATCTGCGAGCACGAGCTTTGATTGCTCCTTCTCTGCTTTCCGACCACCGAAACTCAGAGCAATCAGAGAATTAACCTGAACTGTATCAGAAACAGCCCCAGGGCAGGAGTCGGGCCCCAATGGGTTTCTTTGGGCCTCCTTAGGTAATTTTTTTTCCCTTTAAATCTTCTTTAGGCACAAACATAAGACTATAAAATCAATCTGCCGTAAATCACATGCCAAGGGGGAAGATGGTAGAGGTTGGCTGTGGGAAGACTGCATGGCCTCTCCGCCCAGCAGAGCTCCTGAAAAGGCCACCGAGTCTCCTGCAGATGGCCAGCCACCGCAGACCACACCAGGCCAAGATGTCATCCTCAGCCGACACCACGTTTCTCCTGCTCCACCAACAGCCCACGTCACCCTTCTCTCCTCCCAGCCCGAGTTATCCTTGAGGATCCGTGCTGGAGTTATCCAGCAGGATCCATGCAGATAAATGGGAAACTGCAACTTGGTCCCCATTCTTGCCGTGATGGTGCCAAGCTGCTGTGCTGTTACCATTAGGCATTCGCTTCATTCTGCCAAGCCTCAAAGCTCGACCTTTCATATGGGTGACATTTCGTGCCAGCTGAAAGCATCACGTTTTCCTCCTTCCACAAGAAGAGAAAACACTCAACAACCGCAATACAGAAGGCAGGATTCCTGGGTGAGGTTTTCAAATCCAAAGCATCCCACACACGACCTGCCCCCCTCTCCCACACGAGCAGAGCCTTCAACACTGAGCGCATCAGCTGCTTTACGTTACCGACATGTGGGCTGGCCTCGAGGACCTCAGGGTCTTTAAGTAGGATGATGTTTTACATCTGTACACCCCAGTGATGCAACCGGTATCGAAAGGGAAGTTCATGCTTTTCTACTGTGTGCCTTCATAAGACCAGTCTGATGTGGAAACGCCATCGGCGCTGCACTGGGGAAGGGATGGAAGTCCCTACAGCGGCTGCGAGCACCCGTCCCACTGCTTCGGGGCTTTGCATCGTGGCAGCCCTATCACCTGCCTCTGAGAAAAGGCTCCTTAGACAGCGACTGATGGCATTGCCCAACACCTGAGCCAGCCCAGGGCCACTGCATCCGGATGGAAACGGCACAGCTAGAAAAGTAGTTTGTGAAGCTGCTGCTAACATTTATAATCTCAGTTCCCCCAACAGCAGGGAAAATCACAGCAGCTACAGCAGAGCTGCAAGCTACACACGGAAAAACTCATCACAGGCGATGCTGGCCCAGGCCGTGCCGTACGGCTGCCTCCTGCCACCGCATCCCGACTGGGGCTTCGGCTGCCAAAGGGACTGGATCCACACAGAGCAAAAGGCACCTGGGCACCTCAAACAGCAAGAACAGCCAGGGCAACACCTGGGGGGATGTTCTCAAGACAGCACACTGGATTTTTCTTTTTTCAACTACAAAAAGATTTCATTTGCAATCACACACAAGTTCTTCATTTAAACTAGATCCATGTTTTGTGCCTCGGTAGCCTGACAAAGCCCTTTAATCTTTAGAATCCCAATAGTTACCTGGAGAATAATACCAATATTAAGTGAATCTCAGGCTACCAGCCTTGAAGAACAGAGTTTAGCACAGAAAACAGATGAGGCAGCTCACATGTATCTATGGAAAAATAGAAATATCACTTAGCTGCATGTTGTTATGAATATATGTATGTGTGTATATAATATTAAGAGCTCTGCGCCCATGCCTATTGGCTTCACTGCTGAAGGCTGCTATTCGATCCGATTCCCAACACAAACCCAGCCAGCACAGCCAACGCCCACTGGAAAATGAACACCTTTATTTTAAGCTGTTATTTTTCATAGGGCATACTCAGGGTGCAAAGGCCAGCGCAGTGTGTTGCCGAGAGCTTGATGTCCGCGACCTTTTATTAAGCAAGACGCGGGCCAGGTAGGGTCTCCGCACTGCAGGGCGCTCCCTGGGATCTCCCAGGGTTACTGCCTTCCGCTCACCCATGCAAATGCCTGAATTAAGACTCTGTCCTACAGTGCCTCAGTGGCTTATTGGATTAGTGACTGCTCTTCAGCAGCTCAAATCAAAGTCTGAGCAGCATGACCTTTCGCTTGGAGGGCTGTGAAGGTGCCCCGGTGAAATGAGTTTCCCTTGCCCTGCTCCAGTGGTCCATATCACCCAACGAGCAGACATTTCACAAAGCATGAAACCCATTCAATGTGGCCAAGGACTTAGCAGCATGCTTGAGTGGGAAAACTCCCCCCCCACTGGACGCCCCTTTGGAATTTGAATGAGGCCGGCAGCGAAGGCCGGCGCAGGATCCGGCCCCGCTGCACCTGGCACGCCACGCTGCTGGGGCCCTTTCTCCTTTACATCCAAGATTTAAAGGAAAAAGAGAAAACCCAGGCTGATGTTTTACAAAGACCAAGTTCAGCTCTACTTTTCAGCCTGGCCGCTGGGGAGCAAACCTGTGTGCTGTTTGCTCCTGTCATCTTCTGCATCTCCAGCCTTGGGGCATTTCAATAAGCAGTTCTTACTGAAAATCAACTTGAAGAGGATTTCTACATTTTAATCCCTCAGTAAAAGGAAAGACAACTTTTAGAAGGGCTGTGGTGCCTGTTCTGTCTTTAACCAGTTCAGACACAAAAAGGCAGCTTCATCCCAAGGTAAGAAGGGATTTTAGAAACGCTTCTGCCACGTAGCCTGGACAGGCAGGGAGGGAGGGGATGCTTTGCAGTTACTGCTGTTTGACAGAAGAGCCACCTCAAAACAACCCTGAACTGGTACCCAGGAGGACGGGGCTTAAGCCTTAGCACCATGACATTCAGCCACAACCTTGCAGAAGGAACACAGTGAAGAGCAAACAGTCAGGACTCGGATTCAGCCAGCCACAAAGCGCCAGGCTAAAGCCTTGATTTGAAGCACTAAAAGCACAAAGCACAGATATATCTAAATATCTTTTGCATGCAAATTCTGCAAGCAATTTGCAAGTCAGTGTGGTTGGTGGCAGCATGGCCAACAGCCCTGCTGATACTCACATATGGGAGAAGAGAGGGAAAGGCCGTACAAAAGGTTAACAAGCAAAGCAGCAATTTCCAAATGAAAATGCATCCCCTGAGACAGAGCTCTGAAAGGAACTGCACGGGAAAGGTGCTTAGAGTGGGGCAGGACAGAGCAGCCAGGAGCAGCAGAGATGGGCAGCTTTGCTCGCTTTCTGTAGCCCTCTTCAGCCCCTAACGCTGCTAACGCACCCTGCGATGCTTCCCCCGCGTTGTACGGGAAGCGGCAGAAAGCAGCAGCTCTGTACTCCTGCGTCAGCACGGTTTGAACACAAGAAGAGCATGCGATGATTTGGTGTTTAGCAGTTTTGGTGCTTTGCACCCATGGTTGGTCCCCAGCACCTTGCTTCACCGTGGGCCGTCAAACAGAAAGCTGCTGGGTGCTGGTGCTCAGCCCCTGAAGCTCCCAGATTTCACTGCATACCAAAAGGCATAGGGAAGGCTCACTTATCAGTTAACTCCAATGGAATTTAGGTTTTAGCATGCTGAAGTTTCTCCCTGGACATAAACAAACCATGTGTGGAGGAACAAAAGCAACCCAAACCATACGTCGTCAGCTTTTACACTGGGACTTCACCGAGCCCCGAGACAGATGAAGAGCCAGGGAGATCAGCACAGACCCAACGTGTGTCTGCAATCGCTCTGCTGGTTGCCTGGACTTTGAAAATGCTTGGAGGCATAGGAAATGAACTGAAACACCGAACAAAGGCGTAAATACAGTGAAAGCAGAAATGCTGAATTCCCACATCAAGCATTTGACACAGTAAATCAGAACATGCGTAACAGAGCTTTCCTTCACTATACTAAAAAAAAGAACCCAAAATAGTGCTTTTGCTGCTGGGTGCCTTATGCTCACCGAGTTTTTAGCTTGTAACCATCGAGCTGTGCTTTACAAGTCCCACAAATTAGATGCCAACCTGGAACACATGAACTGCACCATGCCATGCCAGCCAGTGGGGATGGCATCAGGAATTAAAGATGTTAATCCTGCAAATACAGAGGCATCACTCCCATGCGGTAACCCAGGACCTGGGTGGGTTAGGGTCTTAGTCAAGAGACCTGAAGGCTGGCACTGCTGAGACACAGGTGTGGCATGACCCCATCTTTTTAGCAAAAAGTATTTGCTATTTAATAGCTGCTGGGAAGCCCAGCGGGAAAGACGTGAAGATCTCTATCTGGAGCTTGGATAAAGACAACACATCCATCTTTCAGCATTAAGGAGAGAATAGCTGTGAGGAATGATCTGAAGTCCCTTAACAGTGAGCAAGAGCTCAGACAGATGTATCGCCACCGCTGCGCTGGAATTCTCCCTGCCACGACCAGGGGTGGCCTCTTTTGGCCACCAGGAACTCCTGCCTTGGAGAATGAAGACTGAAAAAGCACATAATGCACGCCAAATATAAACAAACATAAACTAACAGAATAATGAATAACAAAATAAATAAGAAATACAAACAACAGGATATCAAGCATGGCAACTTTCATTCTGTAGCATTAATAAGAGGGACAACAAACTGGGACAAGCCTTCTGCAGACTGGAAGGGGAGGGAGCTAGGGCAGGACAGAGCACCAAGTCCTGGGAGGACAGAGGTGGCCATGAAATCCCCAAAGCTGCCACCAGCCAGCCCAGCACTGCAGACAGGCCATCCCAGCTCCAGAGAGAGCAGGGATGCTCCCAAGAGCTTCTGCAGCCAACGGCCCTGCCTGGACTTCTTGGGAACAGAGGCAAGAGCAGCGTCTCTTCCAGCTCTAGACCATACGCATGACCCCACGCAAAGGGAGGACCCAGCATGCTACAACCCTTACTCTGATGTGTATCATTACTTCATAAGAAAAAAAAAAACAAACCTAACTAACAAAGCCCATTATTCAGCAGCCAGGGTTTCAGGGTTTGCAACGGTTTTTCTCCACTGAAACACCTCCTGAATTTCAATGGGATTTGGGAACTGAAACCTCAGATTCCTCTAAGACCTCCACCACGCTCAAACAAGTCTCAGTTCTTTATCAGCAGAGGAATGAGGAAAACAAAATCACTGAAAATGATGGACGTCTCAAGCTAGAGAGACCAGTGGACTAGTTCAATACGCTGTTCTCCTGGGTAGCCCACCTCCGGCACCCTGGGCCCCTCAGCCAGTGCATGCCCCCACCCCGCGTCCCCAGCCTGGCCACCCCTGCCCTGGTGTCCTGCCTGTCCTGCACAGGGGGATGCCCACGGGCTTCCCTTGGTCCCACCACCCAGGAGCATTGCAGCTCACCTCCAAAAGCATGTGGCAGCTGCTGAATGCTTCTGAAGGGAGGCAAGAACAGGCAAACCTCTGCAGACAGCCCTACACAAACCAGTGGGAAATTCCACTTTCCAGCCTTTGCACTGCATTAAATCCTAGGGCTTGGCTTCTTGGATTTATATTCCTCCATGGTTTCATTTTTCCCTAAAAAAAAAAAAAAAAATCACAAGCTGTTAAGCTTCAAAACTTAATATTTCCTTAACTTGGAGCTTTTCAGCTCGACAGCTCTTAAACATAAACCTCTTTGACTGAAGTCTCCTGAATTAAGCTGTCTCCAGCAAGTCACCATCTCAACCCCCATCCACAGAGCCTCCTTCTCTCTGGGAGGACTGATCCCTTCCATGCCACCGTTGTGGTCTCCTGCCCACTGCCCCTTGCACTGCTCCAGGTGCTCTCTCACAGGCAGGACCTCACATGGAGGCTGCATGACCACACGTGTCCCCACAGCGGGCGTGGGCCACCCCGGGGCAGTTCAGGGTTGATGCACCCACAGCTGCAGGCACTGAACAACTGGTGACATCCTGGACCTCTCAATGCCCCATGTCACTGTCCTCAGTGATGGCACAACCGAATGAGCAACCTTGGAGCAACTCAAGGTGGCCTTGAGACAGACACAGGACAGCTCTATCTGAAAACAACACTGAAAAAAGTATGTTTCTACTAATCCTTCTGAAGAGGAGCTGTAGGCCACACCTCACTTCAGAGCAAGAACTCGAAGAATATAACAGATGGGTGGGTCATCTTTGCTGTTTACACAAAAAATATACCCAAACACAGCCTTTTTCTGTAAAATCAATGTCACAGGACATCTCTGCAAGTCCCATTCTCCTGGGGCACGTGCGAGCATCTCGCAGCCCTACAAGCAGGTACGGCTGAATGCCCATCCACTTGGAGGTACAGCAGCAGGGCAGGGCTGGGCTTTTAGCAGCAGCATTCTTCACCGTGACTGAAACGAGGGCACCAGCCTCTGATGTGCTCTCAGGGACACTTTGCCAAGCAACACAGAAGGGGGAACGGAGGAGCACCATGTAGGAGCACCACGTTTGCAATGGTGTTCAAGCTTTTTTCTAGAGACTGAGAGTGCAAGACTGACCAGGGAAAGACAGTACTGCTCACAACAGCAGTGGAGGAACTGATAAGGATCAGAAAACGGAGAGGAGAAGCCTGAGGAGCAGTGATGGACCAAGTTAGCAAAGAGAAGGCTGTGGCAAGATGTACAACTGGGAATGAGTTGGAAAGGACTATCCAGAACCATAAAGCTAGAGGGAACAAGCGGAAGCATCTCTCCTAGTTTGAGACCCTAAAAAAGTAGCCAAGATCCCCCCTGTCTCCCTGTCCTTCTGTGGTCTCTGGAGATCGCAAGGGCTGGGTCCCCTTCATTATGGTGATCCCATGACATGTTGTTGCCCTTAGCTACGGGGGGGTCATTTACTTAAAACCTATTTCATATGGAAAATTTGAAGGAAATGCTTAATAGTATGGGAAAGAGTTAAGGGGCAGGGAAGAATGTCCTAAAGGCCAGAGGTGACCTTATTACTAAATTGAAAGCTCTGCCTATTAGCTGTAGTTGTCCACTGTCCTCAGTGTCCACACACATGCATTTACATGCAGCGAACAGCTAAAGCAGCAGGTACTTTGGGAAGCAGCGCTCCAAGCAGTGCTGGGATAATATGTACTGCCTCAATATAGCATGATCTGTGTCACTAGAAGCCTCTCAGCAAGGACGTCCTTGGGAAAATATCCCCATTACAAGCTTTGGGACAAATATAAGGAGTAATGGGAAAAGTTACATGAACCAGGCACGGCTAAAGGTGGCTACAGCAGTGAAATGCCAAGTACCTCAACAAGCTACAATATGCTTTCAACTCTCCCTGCAGTGATTTCTCATTAAAAAAAAAAAATCAATTAAAAAAACCTCAGGCTTAATTTGAAAATAGCTTTGAAAATGTATATCCTCATTCAAGAGGAACTTATTTTCTTTTCAAATACCAGGTAAGTCAACAGAATTGGATGGGGCTTGGCAGGCTTAGCGCCCCAGCAGTTAGTTGAAGGGATCTTGAGTAAGACTGCAGGACCCTTCAAATAAAATTGCCTTCAGTTTAAAAAAAAAAAAAAGACTGTTTCTAGTACCAGCATAAACCAAACACTAAGTCCAAGATGAACCAGGCACATCAATTCTGTTTTAAGTGGCCTAATTCGGTTCCCCCAGTTTGCCATTTGCTGTTCAAGTATGCCGATTCCCAGTGCCCTGGCTGGGCAAGTCTCTGGCAGCAGCACACCAGTGCCTGCATGGCCACCACTGGCAGCAGCAGGCACTGGCAGAGGTCCCCTGCTGAGCACCTCCATTGTTCCCATTCTCACTTTTGACCCTCAACCACCTTGTTTTTTTGGTTTTTTTTTTTTGTTTGTTTGTTTGTTTTTTTTGTTTTTTTTTTTTGATTCATTGTCCTTTCTTGTTCTTTGTGTTCTCCTGGGATCCTCTTCCTATAAAGGCTCTTCTGGCTTGGCTAGGGAGAGCTGAGAGAAGTGGTAGAAGGGGAGAAGAAAGAGTTTCTGAAGAAAAGGAGCAGAGCAAAAGTCATCCCCATACAGCCGACCACAGGCCATGCATGCATACAATTAGAAGAGTCCAGTGGTCTCCATGGTACACTTATATCACCTTAGCATTTAATATATTTGATCAATTTATTTGGTCCAAATTGGGCATGGCTTAAAATCCACTTGCATAACAGACAACCCAACAGCCAGCCACTGAAGAGCTGATGCAACACAACACAAAAATGCTCCCAAAAGTATAAATGTAGATAAATAAAAACAACCAGCAAGTAAAGAGCAGGGGATTCCCTCTGCTGTCTGCAGAAGGAAGGACAAGTCGGGCCCTTTCAGACACACCTCGAAGTCCTGTACTGCTTCTCCCGTGCCCAGTCACGCAAGCTCCGCTCTCCTCATTCAGATCACGAGAGCCAGGACTCAAAGCAACCCTCGAATACCAGATCACAAAAACTCCAAACCTCACTCAACACAACCAATTGCGCTTGCTGCCGCTTGCCAGGACCTACTGCCCATTAGACAAGGCCAGGGAGTAGAGGCGCTTCATCTAACGCTCGGCTCCAAACCACCCAATTCATTTGCAGCTTTTTCTATGACATTCCATAAGTAGGATCCAGCCTTTTAATTCCCCGTGGGGAAAATGGCAAGAGGAGTAAGGATCTACGTGCTTGTTCCACAGGGGAAGAGGGAAGGAAAAGTTGGGAGTTTGGCTGCTAGTCAGTAATGGCACACTGGAAGGAGACAGGACATAGCTTGGGGTATCTGGGTAAGATTTCTAGAGGAGGACAGAGAGCATGTTCCACATGAACTTAGCCCCTGAGGGACTGTCTGGGTGGCAGGAGGCCCAGAACCGCCACCCATCCTGGCCCTGTTTTCCATTACCTCAGCCCACACACACTCCCTTCCACCCTCCTGCCAGCCACGCTCCAGTCGTTCCTCTCCAAAGGCTGCAAGAAGCTGAGCACAGGCAAAATAAGAGACAGGGTCCGAGACACCATTTTGGCAAGCTAGTTTGATTCACAGGAGCAAACAGAACCCTGAGACAGAGCTAAGGTGGCCACAAGCACTTTTCTTGAAAACCCCAAGGAATAAGACACAGACCAAGACCTCCTGAAGCTGGAAAAGGTTGTTTTACTGCAGGACAGTATCCTCCTATTATCACCTCTGAAATCAGATACCCAGAAACACCAGAGACTTGGAGACAAAACAGGTCCGTACAGAGCAGCTGTAGCTGCAGCCAACACTGCGCAGCAGAGGACGGTGCTGCCACACACCCTGCGTGGTCCCGCACGCCCGCTCAGCTTCCCCTTGTCCTGCGCAGGGGACCACCACCGCTACCCCTTCACTGCAAGGAACCGAACTTACGGGAGGAAACGAAGCATGGAAAGAGCAAGGACCAGAAGGGTCCTGCAACAGGAAAGGCAGCAGGGGGAGAAAATCATGGAGACAGGAGAGGTCAAGGGACAGCCACCTGCAGAGGCATTTTACCATCCTGTAAAGGGAAGGCGAGTTGTTTTCCCATGGTAGAGTGAGAAAGCCTGTATTGGCATCGATGCACTTTATGTACCTCCATGCTCTCAAATAAGCCATCCTCAAGGACCAGGATCACACAACCCTCAATGTAGCTATCAAAACATTACAGCTTTGTTGTGATCATGCCATTATTACCATGGTAAAAACATGTTTCAACCCTGCAGAAAGTCAAGAACAGTACTTCATACCCATATCTGGTATTTGGGATCTTCTCTTCAACAGGTATTTTCACATCTGAGCTTAAACTAAGGCATTTTTTAATTCAACCTTTGAGGCTCTGTTCAAAGTGGAAGAACCAGCAGCTGATGTGAATATCCCAGAGGATACGGCTGCACAGCCCAGCAGCCCCACAGGAGTCATCAGATGGCCGGTCCCAACAGGAGCGAAGGGTTTGGAGCCATGACCGGCTCAACGTTCCTGGGAGGGACTGGGCAGCCCGCCGCGCAGGCAGGAGCAGGGCAGGGGACCGCCGCTCTGACCACCTTCCACGGCTGGAGCAGTAAGAATGTGAACTGGCAGAAAACAGCGAGCAAGCTAACGGCGCCAAGTAAAGTTCTCATTTTTATGCCATCGTGCAGATGCCTCAAAAGATGCCTCGTGATGCATGATGCAGGAGACGGAGATTTGGCTTCCACTATACATTCGCTACAGCGCGGGAGTATGTTCTCCTCCAGAACCGCCCGTACGGGCTCCATCTGCGCCCCACAGATGCTCGGTCAGTGACCTACAGACAGACAACACCCTGGCTTTTCTTAAAAGTTTAATACTCAGAATATTTTATTGGCTGGATAGCCTCTTACTGAAATTACTGTACAATTTTCACTTGTTTCAGCCAAAATTGAGGGCAATTTTGCTTAAATAAGCCTGTCTGTGCCATTAGCTCTATTTCACCAGGGAAATTTGCTCTCACTTGTGCCTATGACATCATCTATTGACATAACCCCACCGAAACAGGCATTTCAAACCCTTATACTCTGCCATTTCACATACTGCAATTATACTCAAGCTTAAACGAATCTTTGACACTAGACTTGCACTGTGTTTCGCTTCTCTACCATGCACTTCGCTTGGCTTTGTTTTTCCAAAAAGAAATATTTCCTTCTGGAGACTTGCATTGGTTTCCATCATGCCCAGAATCTCAACTATAGAAACTAAGGTTTTTGTAATAGCAAACCTTAAAAAATATTTCCAGTGACAATTTTACAAACCAAATTATACATTCTGCTTCTAGAACAACTTGGAAAAGACAAGATCCAGTAAAAAAGAGAGAGCCCATGCCCACTCAGCACAACCCAAAGGTTTTTACCATGTCTTGCGAAGGTAAACGCTGTAGGACCCCAACGGTCCAAGTCCTTCAAGTGGAAAAAACCTCAACCTGCTGAAGCCTGCTTTAATGCCTCTCTCTTCTCAAATAAGATTTTTTCTGCTGCAAAAAACAGAAGCCAGTTGCATTAATTCTCACACATCACAAGGATTAAATCAGTTTAATAGTTACCATGCAACTGCTTACATGTTTTAAGTATTCTTTCTGTCTTCATACCATGACTGCAGTTGCGACACACAGGTAAGCATTCCAGCATTTGAAGCAATACAGCATTTGGGCAAGAGCCTTGAGGAAAAGTGCAGTGCCAGGCACGATATCCGTGTTTTCCTTCCCCTTCATCTGGAAGAGCCCTTATACCTTGGCATTTCTACTTTATATGGCAACCAAGAACGGCCCAAAAATTTCTTTTAACTCAGCCTCTTATTATCGTTGGTAGGCAATAGTCAGAAAAGACCCAAGGAACTGAGATAGGACCACCTGCCCGTCTGAGCTTTTGGGATTTGCTGGAGATCAGCTCCTCATCATTCCCAGGAATTTATCCACCGGCATTGATCTATCTCTGTGAGCTCTCTAGGCACACCCCACAGCATTCAAGCTAAATTCTCTTCTCCACAAACCCCTCACAGGAGTCATCGCGTGAGACAACCTCAGAGACCGTAGCCTCTCGGAGGAACAGCACAGCCCGCAATTCCCAAATCAAAAGTATTACATTTTACAAGTGGAGTCACAGGCCCTACCAGCTCCGTCGTTAGAGAGAAACCATAAACCAAAGAGCAATGAAGCAGGTCAGAAATCGAGATGCAGGAAAGGCTGGTTTTAGGCAATTACATCATTAGTGGTCACTTCCAGACAAGAATCAAGTCCCACTTACCACTTAAGTCTTCTTACCAATCATCTGCTCAGTAGCTGCAAAGCTCATTGAACCGGAGTAAAGTTGTCTTAAAGTTGACAACATGAGACTCTGATGTATACTTGGTAAAGAGAAGTAGCTAAAATACTCAGTAGTAGTTCCTATGAGAACTTTAAAGCCCTGTTGTGTTCTGGGTTCAGTATGCAGACTACCCCCAACCCATAAAAAAAGAAACGATAGTACTTTATTAAAATACTAAATTTTATTTTTTTTCCACGTACATTTAGTCTCCCCACCATTTCCATTTGTCTGACCACCACCACCACCATGCCTTATCAAAACATTCCATACATACTTAAAATGAAGCTGAGGGTGGAGTCCCGTCTTTAAAAACTAAACAGGCATTTTGGACAACACATTCTTGGCAAGGTAATCTGGATGACATTTATCAGACACGGTAGGGAAAGCTCTTTCAGCATTTGTAAAAAGGACAGCCAAATAATGGTTACAGAAATAAGACTGCAGATTTTAATGAACGGTTTGAACTGTTTTCTTTTCTTACAGAGTCTGTCTCCACTGCCAGAGAGCTTGAATGACCTGGAAGTGTACACAAAAAGTTAGAAATTGAAATCAATTTTTCTCATTATTTTCAGTTTACTATCACCACTTACTCCACAAAATATTGACATTAAATTACAACAAAAAATGCATTCCTTTCAGAGAAAAATCCAGTTGCGAGCAAGACGGTAGGTCCTTCTGCTAGAAGACTGTTACTCGCTGTAAGTCACAATAGTAAGAATTCAGTGAAGGTAAGTGAGAGGATGGGTGTGGACCAGCTAGGCAAATATTGGCTGAACTCTGCCTACCCTGGCTAATGTCAGACCAACTCCAGTAGCTGAGGCTAACTGCCTTTAAACATTCGTTCAAGAACCTATCAATTTGTCTATCAGACAAGTTTACTCTGAACCACTGAAGGAAGCAGGAAAGCATAAGGAATTCTGTCACTGGAAGAAAGTTTTAACTCACAGGAATTTTGATAGGGAAATCTAAGACACATTTTAGCCTAGTATATGTTGAGTAATAACTAATGCAGAAACTTGCTTCCTGATACCACCTTTTGGCTTGCCCTCTTACAAGAGTTCAGTTGACTTTGGGCGAAAATGTAGCAAGAAAGCCATAATCTCCATCGCAAAACAGTTCCCCCTCCCAGACACCCTCCCCAACAAAATGCTGAACAGCAGACTGGCCTAGGTGGCCAAATTCAGCAGCAAGGAAAACCACAGCTCATTTCCTTAGCCAATGCAGTGCCAAAAGGAAAATTCTGTGGGTTTAGTAAGCAAGAGATAATTTACCAACCATATAAAAGCTGGAAAAATGTAATAAAATATTAGCTTTCCCATCTTAGCCAACTAAACCCTTAAAACCGTTCCCATTTATTTAATTTGAAGTATTGTTTGTGGTTTGTAACCCTTTGAAACAGTCCAAAGCTTGTAAAGATTAAGAAGTGGAAAAGAATCCCTAAGTCAGGTTATAAAAGTTTTTGGACTTTATCAAGTTCCAATAAATTCAGTTACCTTCTGGTCCTCCGTCCTGAAGCAATTCTTAACATAGTTGGCAAATTTGGGTTCCAGCTTAGGAAGGGAAGAACCCTGTTTTGAAAAAAGCAAGCTTTAGTGTATGCAGGTCATTTAATCACGCCAATAAATAATTTATGAAGCTTAAACCCCTTGCAATACACATGGAATTTTACTGAACTCACCTTGCAACATTCCAAACCAATCTGCTTTTAAACCATTTTAAAAGGTTTGCTTCTCTACAGCACCCAGGTATTTCTCACAGGAGTGAGTGCCTACACACTAAAATGGCTGTACAAGCATCTCTGCTGATGGCTTAAAACACAGCAGCAAGCATTCACTGCTTAAGATAACCTTGTTTGTAGTCCACATTCATACGCTCTTCAGGTAAACTAGAACTAATTCCATATTTATGGATTCTTAACTACAGCATGCAACCTGAGACATTACTATCCTTCACAGGTAGGGTTTCAACTTCAGCTCTCTAAAGCAAAAAATGAACTGATTTCCCACCTAACCTTTAAGACTCATCCTAATACATTAGCTCTATGAATTTAAAGAACTGTTCTAGAGACATTTGCTTGTATCTCTGAAATTGTCTTTGTACATATTCAAATGTACAAGGCAGATTCAGTAATTCATGGATCTAGGTTTATCTTAGTGTCTTCTCCTATCTCCAGGCAAAATACAGCAGCACACTATTTTAAGAGACATCAATTTACCTTCACATGCCCCATGAGTCATATTCTTCCCGTTTTTCAGGTGCATCAGTTGAAATATACCTAGCCAGTTATGACAGTACACTTTGCTGCTACTCAGCACACTGCAGAAGACCGCAATTTTATGTTCAAAGCAAACAAAGCTACATTAGGAGTATCTGAAACTGCAATGCTGCAATCAAGAAGCTTGGATTGGGACGAGTCTTACCCCTGGATTCTGACAAGTACTGATGCTTTTCCAGTAGCTTGTTGACATATATTTACTACATAATACAGCAATTCCACTCTAATAATTTAATAAAACAATAAAGTGATTTTTTTTTAAAGCTGCTAACTTGCTAGCTGTCAGCTGGAAGTGCTGTTGTATTGGCAACGCACAAACCTGTTGCCTCACTAAGGTATGCTCTAGCACCATCTTGGAAAACATTAAATTAAGCTGCCTGCTATTGCTTCTACATATTTGTGCTTACACAGCATTTCCCAGGAAAAACTCTTCAGCAACAGAAAGTATATTCTACAGCTACTTGCCAGTTATCTGGTCTGCATGCTTCCCTCCATAGGGACATCTGTCTACTGCGAGCAGCTCAGCCACTTCTGCTTACACTGCAGAAACAACAGTAATCGTGGCTCCTCTGAGTCATGCAGAAAACCACCCTAGCATCCACTAGATCCAAGAGGTTAGTTTGACCTAGCAGAATGATACCATCCATCACTGTCAGCTTCACAATTTAGGGATATGCACTTCAATCCTGATCACAATCTGTCACTGCTCACTCTGCATCCACTCTATATTGAAACACTTGTCTTATTTTGTATTCCTGGGACAAAACTGCCTCAAAACATCAATCTAAGCAGAAGACAATGCTCATTCTTTAGATTACTTGATTGCCAGTGTAAGGGGAAAAAAGTTTATCATCTCAGACCAAACTAAAAAAAACACCCCAGAATTCTTCATAGCCCTGACATCAGTGTAGGCTTTAGCCAAAAATAAGTTTCCAATAAAGAATTTGGTTCAGTCACAAATGAGCATATGATCTATGAGTACGCTCCTGAGCTAGATGTCAGGTCCTCACTGCCACCTATTCTGCCATAGATGTGCGTACTGAACTTCACCCCTAGCTAGCACACAGGTTTCTAAACTTTGCTAAGGGGGAAAGAATTGCTATTACCTGCTACGCTTTTACCCAACCAGCCTGTAACTAAAATGCAATTTTCATTTTTATACTTAAATAGTAGCTAAAATTGCTATTCTTATGCATAACCATGAAGTGCTAGTCAAAGCTGATAGCAACCAAAAGCCGAGTGACTGCCCTGTGACCTTCAAAAGATGAAACATCCATTGAGGGGAGACTCAATTAACCCCAGATCTCCAGTTCAGAAAGCAAATGCTTTCAAGTCTTCATTGACTCACTAATGCATATCACAAGCACCTATCTCCCCCTTCTGGAAGTTATAAAGCCTTACAAGCATCTGGATACCTAAGCTGATCACTGCTTTAAGACCAAGCAATTCCAAGCATGTGAAGAACTCCGCTTTAGTTGCCTAAAATAAAATGTGTGCACTAGATACGACAACTTTAGAACAAATATCACCTCAAGTTTGTTGCTTTGTTTATTGTTGTTTTGTTGTGTTTTTTTAAAAAATGTTAACTAAGAGTTCACTAAGAAATACCAAATTACTGAACATCACTACTGGAGGAATACAAAGTAAGTGGTTTTGTTTCTCTTGAGTAGGGAGGCTTTTTTTTGTCCCAAATGAATTTTCATTTCTGAGCTTCAACATCAACATAGTCTAATAACAGCACAGCAAGCAGTGATATATAACCGTTTCTTAAAAAAACACCCAATTCTTCTGATCTGTGGAAGTGTAAAAACAAGGCTGACAAACCTGAAGTTTCTGAAAACTCACCTTATCTACGGACGCTTGCATTTTTGCTTTAATCTCCTCTAACGACAGAGGGACTTTTGGTGTTTTTGGAGTTAGAGATTTATCCTTCTTGGAATCTGGAGTCTGAAAATTATTCATTTCATTAGGAACTTGCACATACATAAAGCTGCTTAGTATACAAGATCAAGTTTTCGAAAAACAAGAACGTTAGAACCTACTGTAGAATTTATATGGAATAAAAGAACTAGCTATCACATGGATACTTCAGATAGTTTTCAAAAAGTCACAGAAGTTAAATTTGTGCTTCCAACACATTCCTCAGACAAGCAAAAGAACATTTAAGTTTGGAGTTACAACAATTAGCATAGCTAGTATCTTACACTTCTGGGCAGGTGCCTACACAGCTCTTTCTCCCAAAAGAAATGAAACTGAAAATAGCCCCACCATTCCATGATTTAGAGTTTACTCTGTAACTGCAGCCAGATTAGGTCATGCTTTAAAAAGCACACATCTGCACTGCTTTTCAGATGCTACCCTGACATCCATCCCACACTAATTTCTGTGTAACAACCTTCCTTGCATGCATGTTTGAGTACATGCAGCAGGTAAAAAGCTGCATAAAGAAGCTTGAAAACTACAAAGCAACTGAAGAAGAAAACTGTTAGTTCTCAAATGGATCGGTTAAGCAAGACTCCTTATTAGCAGCAGCACTCATCCTCTTGTACAAGCAGCTACACAAAAAACGAGACTTGTGTTTTAAACTGTGGGATCACCAATACTCAAAGGACAGCATGTCTGATTTTGAATCTTGGCTCTTGTTATATACTGATCACTAAAGAGTTTCACAGGGGAACATGAAGCAATGAACAATATCCCAGCATGCTTCATACTAAGATTCAAAAACTTAACTTAATGGTTAGTACATTATTTAAAGTTACCATTAGGCAAGAAAACCAGCTTCCGCACTACAATAAACATTTGTTTTACTCATTTGTCTTCACTCACTTTTGATTTAGATGCTGGTGTGGACGGCTTAGAGTCTTTTCCATTTTGCTTTGCTTTCTGCATATTTTTTCCTGAAGCCTCACGGGCCGGCTGAAAAGAAAGCACTTAAGTTCATTTGCCATGAAAAACTGCTGGTAAACGTTAAGCTTAACATAATACTCAAAGACTTCATGACAAATACATACTATTTAACATCAAACAAAAAAGCATTCTCTTCACCCGTGCAACATGATCAGTGTCCATCATTTAAGCAAAAAGCATGTATGCTACAGGAAGTCAAACGAAAAACTGTTGATGCAGCACAATACATTAACATAACCAAGATCAAATTTTGTTATGATGCCATACAACTATGTGGTACCTTCACTACATTTTCCTTATATATTATATCTTTCCTTATATATTACCATGCAAACTTTTTGGGGCAGATATTGCATATAACTAATTCTAGATGGCACTGCATTTCCAAGATCTGACTCTGTGCTACTTGTTTTTTGTAACGCAACCATTACCTTGTTTTGGCATTTCATACAGAAACATCATCTGCTACGTGCATGGGCAATGCCAAATGTGTATTTAAGAACTGGATTCTACTACTCCTATGTAAATCAAGGGACCCTTTCGTTCAGCCACACTGAACTGTTCACAGTGAACTGCACATCTGCAGTTCAGATTGCCTTTACCAGGCCTTAAACTACTGTGCACTATAAGCTATAGAAATTCATTAGGGCAGAGCAGCATATAGTGAAGTAAAACATTAAATGTTTGCTTCTAAAGAGCAGATATGTAAACATAAATTCAAGCCACAGTACACAAGTTCTAAAAAATTACTACCTTCTACCACTGCAGTGGCCAAATTGTCACAATTCATTTTACCACCAGATGGCACTCAAGAGCTGATGGACTCTCACATTCAAGCACTTGGCTGCCTGACATGAACCTTCTCCAACGGGCTCACACATTTAGATCCTTTTTTTATTGAAAGCTAGGTTGCTATGAAGACCTTTTTCACAGCATGTAGGACTAACTGAAACGGCAAAGCACAACCCACATCTCTAAGGCAGATTTTGTTCGCTGGCCAACAGCTGTACACAAGATCACACCAGCCTGACAATGGCACACGTGCATACGCATGCTGTTAAGAACCCAGCCACCCCTCTGCAGCAAAGTAAATCAAAGATGGATTGGATGCGCATTCACACTGAAGTGTTCTCATGTCCTATTACAATGTCTTTACACAGACTAAGCTAAACAAAAAGCATCCCATTCACACATTCCAAATAGCTGTGCTTGAACTCATTGATTTAAGGGACTATCGGCCCGATTACTGTCATAGAATCATAGAATCGTCAAGGTTGGAAAGGACCCTTAAGATCATAAAGTCCAACCATTAACCTATCACTGCCAAGTCCATCTATACCATGTCCTCAAGCACCACGTCTATCTGTTCTTTAAATACCTCCAGGGATGGAGACTCAACCACTGCCCTGGGCAGCCTGTGCCAGTGCTTGACCACCCTTTCAGTGAAGAAGTTTTTCCTAATATCTAACCTAAACTTCCCCTGGCACAGCTTGAGGCCGTTTCCTCTTGTCCTATCGCTCATTACCAGGGAGAAGAGGCCGACCCCCACCTCGCTACAGCCTCCTTTCAGGTAGTTGTAGAGAGCCATAAGGTCTCCCCTCAGCCTCCTCTTCTCCAAACTAAACAACCCCAGCTCCCTCAGCCGCTCCTCATAAGACTTGTGCTCCAGACCCTTCACCAACTTCGTTGCCCTCCTCTGGCCACGCTCCAGCACCTCGATGTCCTTCTTGTAGTGAGGGGCCCAACACTGAACACAGTACTCGAGGTGCGGCCTCACCAGTGCCCAGTACAGGGGCACTATCACCTCCCTGCTCCTGCTGGCCACACTATTCCTGATACAGGCCAGGATGCCATTGGCCCTCTTGGCCACCTGGGCACACTGCTGGCTCATGTTCAGGCGGCTGTCAACCAACACCCCCAGGTCCTTTTCTGCCAGGCAGCTCTCCAGCCACTCCTCCCCCAGCCTGCAGCGTTGCACGGGGCTGTTGTGACCCAAGTGCAGGACCCGGCACTGAGCCTTGTTGAACCTCACGCAGTTGGCCTCAGCCCAACGATCCGGCCTGTCCAGGTCACTCTGCAGGGCCTTCCTACCCTCCAGCAGGTCGACACTTCCACCCAACTTGGTGTCATTTGCAAACTTACTGTCATCCCTTACACCGATATCTAGTCCATTATAAATCAGAACACTGCACAAAGACAAGGGCACTTCAGTTAGCTTCTGCATTACAATAAATGCAGAGTTCAAACCTAAACAGCTGTCCCACTTATGCAAACACAGCTTCCCCTCACACGCTTCCGCTTTAGGGGTCTTCATATGAATCTTTAAAGATTACTCAAAATCAGGATGGTTAATTAACACCTACGAGTAAGTTAAGAGGTGTTAGCACTTGCTCCTCCTGTCTGAATAAACTTAGCTGCAAACATTAAGTCCATGTGGTGTTATCACTCGCTTCCTTTCAAGTTCATTAAACAGGCTGTTTAATCCTTCGTGGGTGAAGAGGGTCACAATGTGTATGTGTGTATATATATGTGTGTGTGTGTATGGGACTTACTTTCTTCATTGGTGTTTTCATTTCTTCCTCATCATCCTCTAAGTCATCCTCATCACTACAATGAGAAGGGTAGTCACCATAACTCAAGATTCATACTCACAGCTTTAACCACATTAGGAACTAGTCTTCCCCCTCCCCCCAATAAAATGTTTTGTTCATGACCGAAGCAAGTCATCTTCCCCAAGTCTACCTTATACCTTGTTTTAACACACTGCAAGGTGTTAGGCCAAATACTCTTACTACTGTTAAAGCACTTAAGTACATTCCCTTCTGCTTTAATACTGAAGTCATGTATCTTAAGACTTCCACTACTACCAATAAAGAAATTCTAAATCTATTAGAAGTTAATGAATTACATTAAATTAGGTTTTATAACCCAGTATGACATATTTGAATAACACTAATTTAGATTGCATTGTGGACATAAACTTGAGGTAGTTCTGCTTTTTTGTAGCCAAGATAAAGAAGCAGCTTGCTCACTTCATATCCAGTTATGTCACACGATTCGTATTCTGAAACAGTTAACCCTGTATTTCAAAATACATCAACAAAACAAGAATACATACTCATCATCATCCTCCTCATCTTCATCATCATCCTCATCATCTTCTGATAATTTTGCTTTTTTCTTAAAAAAAGATGAAGTATGTTAAGTGTCAATACCATTTTGTTTTAATAAACAGCAACCTTGATCCAAAACAATTTGCGGCATAATTACAAGACTACCACCATCAGTTTAGCTAAAAATCAACAAGTTAGAGCCGCCAAGTCAAAAGCTATTGACAAATTCACAGCATGCTCTGAGCATACGAACCTTTCCTTCTGTATTACAGAGCTTCCATCAGCATTTAAACACTTGCAGTACACTGATGGTTACACTAGAGTCTGCACACACTCCGTTACCGTAGTGGACAACACTTCCACATAAAAGTAGCCTTCACATTATCCCCTCCAGCAAAGCTTTGGAAACTATCTGTGCTTAACTACACTTCTGGTAATTTAGTACTTGTCAAGACCCAAGTACAAAATAATCCTTCCCCACAGATGTCAACAGACCACGTACGCCAAATCAGAAGAAAATTCTGCAGACAAGCTGATTGAAAGTATACATACCTGTGGTGTTTTAGCTCCTCCTCCACTTGCTGGTCTCTTTGTTGAAGTGTTCACAATTTTTGTATCATCCTCCTCATCGTCTGATTCTGGTTCTTCCTCTAATGCTGATAAAATGATGGCAATGTGTAAAAAACCCACCTCGTTTAATAGTTAAAACAAGATTGCTAGTAAGAAACAAATAGAATAATATCACCCACAACTAAATAGGCATAGTCTTAGCGAGGTGCTGAATTGATAGGAGGAAGCTTCCTACTAGCAACCTAACCACTGAGAGCAGAAACTCTTCCAGTTGTCTGTATGCAGATACTACTACACTGCAATCCAAAATGGGTGAACACCAACCATACACTGCCTCTAACGTTCCTCGCAGAAAAGCAGCCATATAAAGTTGAGAATGTAATTGTCTCCATTTCTAAGGAGACACATTTAAGAACTTCTAGAGAGAAAGATCAGTTTCAAAGACTATTCTACAAAGCAGAAGGCTAGTCCTGGCTTAGTTTTTAGTGTAAACTCAAAACTATTTCATGGGCAGTCTTCTCATTCTCAACTGATTAGCAGTTCACAGCTTTCTGCTGTGAGACACTAACACCAGGAACCTAACACCCATTTTTAAGAAGAGAAATTAGAACTGAAACTGTAAGGCTGACAAACTCTCCTTATCCGTACAAAACAAGAAGCAAGAAGAGGTATGCAAGCATTTCTCTGAACTCCTTTGTCCTACAGTTACCTCATGCTTCTGAGGGCAGTGAGTTAAAGACTCAGAGGGCCATTATTAGAGAAAGTACTGCTTGAGATACCGGACACATCACTTAAGTTCTGCCGGTGCTGACAAGGAGCAAGATCACAGATGAGTAACCAGAGTAACACATACCTACGAGATGTTGACCGCTGACGTAAACGGGCCCTGAACCACATTTCAACCTCAAGACCACTGGTGGTGTGATCTCAAAGCCACCTAATGAAACCTAAGGAAAAAAGCATCGCTAATTTATTCAAACAATACAGGCAAAGTGTGCTTAATAGACAATTCCTTCAAATGAAACCAAGAGCACCAACACCTGTAGGCTCCAAGGCCAATACAATACCCCATGCTTCCATCTGACAGAATATTCCGGAAGTGTTTAGTCAATTCAGGGTCAATACACCACAACAGGGTTTACTCCAATCTTGTTGCTTATCATAATTAAAGCACACTTTTCAAAGCCAGACCAATCCAGATTTGTTTCTACTCATCTTGGCAGAAATGCCAATTTGAACATTATCCATCGCACCTACCCCCAGCGTTGCGCAGTTCCACTTGTACAACATCAGCAACACTGATTCAAACCACATTCCAGATGGCAGGAATGACAAGTAGGGTGCTCTTAAATCAAGAAAGGGTAGCAGTCATCTTTAGAGTATCTCAAAGAGCTTGGGACCTGCAGAACACCTAGATTTTTCTCATCCCAGGCTCAAAGAAAGCAACGCAGGCTACAGATGCATCTGCTTGCAAACGCACACATTTTTATGACATAGAGATGACATGCACAATTACTATCACTTCTGTAATATTTGAACAAAAAGCCTACTACCTCCAGATGACTAGAGGAAGTCTACTAGGCACAAATATACTCATATTTAGCTTGTATTTGCTACACAGGCCAAAACTGACACTTGTCTGAACCCACTGACCACTGTGCAGTTTCACCAAAATTCAGTCAACCAAAACCTTTTCTAACTTGTCTTTCTCACCCGAGACTCAATGTATAGTAGATTTTTCCAAGTTCCTGTACTTACCGTAGGCTGCACTGACATTTTCAGAGATGCCAGTACTACTTTAATAGGGTTGCCTTCATAGTCCAATGCTTCTGCTTCTACCACGTGTAATTCGTCTTTGGCTCCAGCCCCTAAAGTAACCTGTGAAGTAAAGAACAGGACACATTCAAGAATCTCCCCAAACGTTCTGAAGTCTTTTAACCTCCATTCACTGTTTTGTGTCTTTTAAGACTGAAGTTTGTATTTCTGACTGCTAACGGTTCAGTTGCACTCCTCCCCAAGCCAACATCCTCTTTCCCCCTAACACTGGCACTTGCAAGGTGCAACTCAAGGCATGTGTTTTGACGAGAGTGAAAAGCAGAATGTTTGCTACTGGACTATTGCATCGAAATGGGTCAGTGACAAGTCCAGTGAGCACTGAAGCTGGCCCAAGGCAAGAAGTACAAACGCATGCCTAGAGGAAGGGAAACAACTGCTATCACTACTCCAAATCACAGCCTTTATCCTTCCCCTTCCTGCCATGTTTCATCTGCCAGCTGCTTAACTATCACTTACACTACACGCTTTTTGCTTACTTGACTTTCAATGAGGAGTTAACAACTGCTCAGTTCACTACTGTCATTTATGCATATGCCTTCTGCGTTAATTCACCAAGGACTGAGAGCTGCTGTCCCACAGCATTTCAGAATTCAAGTGCCTGGATTCCTTACACTGGGTACAAGTCTGGCACTTTCTGAAGATTGAAAAAGCATAGCTGCAGGGAAGCAAATGAGTGACAAGACATGGGATGGCCCTGAAATTCCAGTTCTCTGAACCTCTGGCATCTGAGTCAGGATTACACGCAAGGGATATGAAAACCAAGAATCCCTTGAATTACTACAATTATTCCTGAGACAAGAGAACAAGGCTCTCTGTTTCCTTTCTCAATGCCTGTGAAAAGAAAGCTTTCCACCCTCCATGGAAGTTGTGGGTGTAAATGCTTCAGGCAGAGGCATACAACTCAAATTTCCAGTCTCCAAGAGCTGAGTTTTTAGGCAGGCTATAACAATCCAGATTAGATGTATCAGACTGAAGGCTGAGAAATAGGATATAGGATTCACTACTCCTGGCAAGTTTTGTAACTGTAAATTTAAAGAGGTGAAATTGCTGCTCTGATCTCACCTCTCAAATGGGTTAGTAACCACACTGAATTACCCAGCTGGTGGGACTACCCGCCAGGCCAAGAATTTAAGAGCATGCCCTCTACCCCAGTTACTCCTGTCATGTGCACCAGTTCAAGCAATACTACAGCGCTTACTGTTAATTTATTTACTGAGTGTCTGGCAAGTATCCATTCACATCCTTTAATTTCTACACTGAAGGAACGCACACTGGCAGTAAATAGGTAACGAAGCAGTGGCCATCCCTCTTTATGTTCTCAGCTATCATTAGTAAAGCATCTACAGAAACCCTCATGCCACTTTCTACCTCTATGTGATCAATCCTCGTCTCCTTTCACTTTTATCCTTTTTTTCCTCCCCACCTCTTTCTGTACCTCATACCCAAGTCCGTTGCCAAATCTGTATCTTAACTGACATGTGTCAGTCAACCTTTATACATCTAGTCTTTATCAGGTGCACAGATCAGTCACCAGGTGTTTGCTACCATCACAATCTTCCATCAACTCCTCCTGCTTGCCAAGGCATTTTCTGTTTGTAGCTATGTCCAAGATCTTCCAAGCCTCTTTGACATTTCCCGTTTGTTATTTGTTGTTTCAATTCCCCTTTCTCCTCTATATCATCTTTTGTCTTTAAAAAGACAGGTTATCAAATTAGACTTTTTTCCCACAACCCTAAAAACTAAGTACTGGTATGCATCCAATCTGCTTCATCCCCCATGAAGAGCGCACAGCATCAGAAGAGATGCTATAGATAATTTTCCAGAAACAGGATCTTTGGATAAAGCCATAAAACTCAAGTATCACTCATTAAGTAATTTCATCTGCATGACATTCAGATATGAGAACTATCTGCATGGACTTGTCCTATACATACTTTACTGTTACATTCTTCCCTCAAAAGAAAAGTCTAATTAAGAACAAATTAGTCATTGCCAAGTCCAGGCTGTAATTTTCATAAAATGCAAGGACTGAAGACACATGATTCACAAAACTGTAATGCCTATATTAAAATGTTGTAAGCATCACTGAATAGGTTTGGAGAGCATTATTATGCAAGTCTCCCGTAGGAAGCAATTCTGATGTAGGAAGTAATCCACAATTACAAGACTCACTTTGTTTCCAGGTATCATCAAGGTATCTCTTTGTATTTAAATAAACACAGTAATAAACCATAGAGAGATACTAAAACTCTTCCCGCTTTCCTGTGAAGTTGTGGCATATTATCTTTTTGCTAACCAAAAGTAACATGCTCAGCCCAGAACAAAAGCCTTGAAATTGTGTCTTGCTACGACAGCAGAAAGATCTAAGGACACATCTAAAAACGCTCAGTGTACAGATCCCGATTTCCAGGGGCACCCTGCTCAGCAAAGAGTCTCTTAGATGAATTATCTGAATAAAAGACAGCATGTCCCAGTTATATCCTTAGAGAGGGCAACACTAAGGACAATAACTCAAAACAGAAATCCCCCCATTTACATTTAGCTATTAGCTGCTTACGGGGAAAAAAGCACTAGAGTTGTGTTTGGGGAATATACAGAAAAGATTTTCAAAATAAAGTTTCTAATAAAGTTTCCTAAAATGTGCCCATGCACGATTCTTATAAATCTGTCCTCCCCACTGTGCTCCTGTAGCATCTGAACTATGGCGTTAGAGATGTCAGCGTGCATATTCTGGCCTTTAACTCTGTTTAGTAGACATTTATTAACCTACCGTGAATTCATTTTTAAAATTTCCAGACTTGTATTGCTTGCTGTAAACGATGAAACATCAGTGGATATTTTAAACTTTTTTTTTCCCCCCATAAAACAAATATTTCAAGTGACATGGTATGCTCCACTCCCAAGGAGAAACGCTTATTATTTAACAGATTCACACAGAAACTTACCACTAAAAGAAACAAGTTTAAGGAAACAAATGTACGTGTTAAAAAACTCACTTCTCACAATATCGCACACCACTACTTAGAAGTAAAAACCGAAAAACCAAACAATACTTGCCGTTCTCAGAGACAACTGATGCTCATTTTCTTCATCGTCTACTTTGAACTGATACTCCTTATCTGCTTTAAGCTCGCAGCCTGTGAAAAGACCGTTTAATTATAAGCATACTGTTTCACTTAGACGCAGGTATTTGCTAACCACTTATTATTTTACAGCTTGCCGCTTCAAGGCCCTGAACTTGCACAGAAAACCAACGGCTCACGAGAAACACGTGGGGTGGGGAAAATCCCCGCCGAGCCCGCGGCCTACTGCCGGCCACGCAGCTCCAGCGCGGCCCCTCCAAGCGCATCCGCCGTAAGACCGCCCCCGCTCAGCACCCCCCGCGCTGCCCGGGGCCACGCCACCTCCCGGGACACCCGTCCCGCCGGCCGGGCCTCCCCCAGGGCCGGCGGCAAGCCAAGGGCGCCGCGGCCTCGCCGCCCTCCACGTGCTCCACCTGCCGCCGCGCTGCCATGTGCTCGGCGGCCGCCCGCTGCCGGGCCGCGCCCGCGTCCGTAGGAACGGCCGGGGGGCGGGCGGGCGGCGGAACAAAAGCGCGCAGGGCAGGGCCGGGCCGGGCCGCGCCGCCGCCACGTGCGAGCAGCGCGCCACGTGGGGCGCGCGCCGCGGCGCGGCGGTTAACGGCCGCGGCCGCCGCGCGCCCCCTGCCCCGACAAGGCCCCCTCCCTCCCTCCCTCCCTCCCTCCGCCGCCCCGCTGAGGCGCGACGCAAGGCCGGCAGCGGGCAGCAGGCCGCGGGCCCCGCCGCCTCCCGCTCGGCACCCAGGCCCGAGGGTGCGGGGCGGCCGGGCCGTCCGGCGGCGGTCCGTTACCGAAGAGGAAGGTCTGGGGGCGCAGGGGGCCCATGCTCTCCATGTCCATGGCGCTGTCCTCCATCTTGGCGGCCTGCTCGGGCGGGAGGCGCGGGGCGGGATGCGGCGCTGCGGGCGGACGCGCACTAAAGGAAGCCCCGCGCCCGCCCACTCCCAGATATAGCCCGCGCGCTCTCGCGAGACCCGCGCGCCCGGCCGCGCCCCCTCGGCCCGTCGCCACGCCTCTGCGCACGCGCCATCCCCCCTCCCCACTGCCCCGCCGCCGCGCGCTCGCGGGCAGCGGGGGTCGCGAAATGGAGGCGGCGGGGGCGGCGCGCAGGGCCGTTCCGTTCCGTTCCGTTCCGTTCCGTTCCGTTCCGTTCCGTTCCGTTCCGTTCCGTCCTGTCCTGTCCTGTCCTGTCCTGTCAGGCGTGGGGCCGTGCTCTCAGGCGTGGGGCCGGCGCGGCCTCGCCAGCGCGCCGGGCGGGGACAGGGCGGCCAGCGCCGCCCGGGCAGGTGCCGGCTTGCCGCGGTGGCCTGGAGGGACGGGGCGGGCGGCGGCGTGAAATGGCTGTCCGCGGGCGCCTGCGGCCGCCGGCCGGGAAGGTGAGCTGGCCAGCCCGGCCGGGCGGCTCTGCCGGCGGCCGGTTGCCGTGGGCGGCCTCCCTCGGGGGCTCTGGCCCAGCGCAGCTCGCAGGCCCCGGGCCCCATCGCCGCCCTGCGGGCCCGCGGCTCGCCGAGGTAGCCACGGACCAGAGGGCTTAATGCCATGGCCAGAGTAAGGAGCCCTGCTGAGCGTGGCGTGTGCAAGCACGGCGGACCTGAGCCGCAGAGGAGCTTGAGCAAGGCAGGAGCGGCACCCACCAGCGCTCCTCCACGCAGAGGAAGGCCCTGTTGCAGTGACGGTACTCTGCCTTTCCTCCCATGCGTGCCGCGAGCTGACAGCCCGGTCAGCCTTGGTTGAAAAAAAAAGGAAAAGCAGCCTCTTTCCCTGTCTCCACACCGATAAAGATGAGCTGCCATTCTTAGTTGCTGCTCCCCGTGCCGCTGGGCTCTGCGGACCAGGGAGCAGCAGTATTTTGGGAAACCCCCTTTCAGCTGGTCTGTGATGGGAGTGAGCTACTCTTTCACGTGAATTGGCACGTGGGGACATGTGTGTCCCAACAGAATGAAAAGTCAGATTTTTTTCTTCTGTACTGAGAGCCACAAGCCCTGAAAAGGCTTGCGTATGCATTAGCACAGATAGTCCGTCACTGGCCCGGGGCAGGGCACACCTTCGAGTTGCCGTTCCGGGCTGTCCTCGTGTCCAGGGGCTGATCGGTAAGAGTCCGGTGTCTTTGGTGCTGTAAATTAGCTAATCTCAAGATCACTTGTACCTGAACACCCACTCTTCAAAAATAAAAGTATATGGCCTCTCAGTGCTCACGTCTCTCCATTAATTTGAAATGTGTAACTCGTGTTCGTAATACCTGCATTCATATTCATAAAGTAAGAACATTAAATTCTGTTGCTGAAAATGAGACAAACTGAAACAAGAAAGAACTGACGCAGGGGCAGAATTGCATCTTACCTGTCAAAACCTGGCATTCGCCTTCTCTCCGACAAAGCTCGCCCCTTTGAAAAACAGTACAGTTCCACAATACATACACATTCAGCTTATTTTCGGATGTAAAGTCTTTTATTTGCAAGATACAATTAGTTTTCCAAATAGGAGGTTACTTGAGCCACGGGTTCGCCAGGATACGTCCCCCTGCAGTCCTGTCAACATGAAAGCAGATCGTCTACTGAGGTGGTGTCAAGCGGTTGCCACAGGCTAACTAAAATACAATAATAATAAAATTGACTTGTGTGTAAAAACGAAGTATAGGAATAAATAGTAGCGCAGCTTGCCGGGTGAGTGAGGAGAGGGGATCTGGGCTGCTGTCAGAGCCTTCTTTTGGAGTCACAGGATCATTTCGGCTGGAAGGCGCCTCTGGTCCGGCACCCCGCATATGACAACAATTAGTATTTCAGCAAAACCAGAAAAACTACTAATCTTTTTTTTTTTTTCCCTCCTTCCTTTGCATTCTATAGTAGAGACATTGTTAATTTGCAACCCGTGCACCACTTATAGAAATAACACCCTGTCAAAGTCAAAAAAGAGGAGAGCAGAGCGATCACATAAGCATCGTGAACCACCCTTCCCATTTACTCCACTTAAAATCCCCTTTGGAAACCAGAGAAGGGACAGTGTTTATTTCATTTTCTAACCTTTGGTTTGGTTCATTTCTTATTATCTTTACGAAGCAATTACTTCCTACTGAATGTAGGAAGAGTGGCAGTTTGGCAATGTGGTACAGAGAAGATAGGCACCAGGATTCGTGAAGTGGCCGAGGCAGGAAAACCCACGGAGTGTGGTGGCTGGTGTCACTGGCAGAAGAAGGGCATCGTTAATTGATCAGACATCTCAGCCAAGAAGAGCCGTACAGATGCAGATAGGACATTTGCTTGATTTGGCTTGAAAATGGGAACTGGTATCAAAATTTAAAATGAAGTTTTGGCATGACCCGCATGACAAACAGACTGGAGCGGGAAGGTGAATACTACATGGTAATAGGGAAAGAGGCTGCAGCTGTTTGCATGTACGTTTACCTGGTGTAATGCCAACAGGAGTACACGGCTGCACATCAAAACCACCCCAAAACCTGCTGCACGCAGCACTTAGCATCTCACAAAGCGGACTGCCGTTACAGAAGTCCACCCAGTGCTGTCAGAGGGGCGCAGTGCAGCCACAGCATGTTCTTGTGTGTACAGAGTCGCTTTTAATTCAATTACATTCTTCCATTACTGAGGAAATAAATGTGGGAGGAAACAAAGGACAGACACAGAGAAGCGAAACAGGGGTAGGAAGTAGGAGATATATGCTTACTGCGTCTCATTTGGCTCCATAGGGCTTTCGAAGGGCTGTCATACATCATGACATTTATTATTTCTGTCATGTACTAGGATGAGAAGTCCATTACAATATCGATCATTTTACTCTGCTCAACTCTACGCTGTGTAATACTCAGCATAGCTGAAAAAGCTTACAAGTGATTTAGAAATAGCTGTATGGGGAGAATTGAGGAAGAAATCAGAGTCAACATGGTTTCCCTTAATGGAATTCTCTTTTTAGTAAGCTTTTAGAAAACTTAGGAAATTGCATTTTAAACACCGTTAAAGCCACAGCACGGTTGCAGTCAAGCAACAGACACAATAATGCAATCTTAATTTACCTGGTGACATAATGACATAATCTTCAGCTGTGTTGCCCCATAGCTGTCACATAACAGCTTCACCGGCCTCCTCCTCCTTTCACCCGTCAATAATTTCTGCCCCAATGAACTCAGGGCCAAAATCTTAACACGTCAAAACACTTACCCTTCCTTGATATCAAAAAGACCACTTGCAAACCTGAAAACCCAAGTATTTCAATGTAACCTGGAATAACCGCGGATTGCAGGCATCAGATGGGGCAGCACAAGGGAGGCGCTAGCTAATATCATTAATATGCCATTAGCGATAGCAGCAGGAGCAGCACGCCGTTCCAGCGCTGCGGCGGCAGCGAGGACAGAGCTGTCCTGCAGGGTGCCAGCCTGCGCCCTAAACACCGAGGTGCAGCAGAGGTGAGAGCTGCCCTGCCTTGCCCTGCCCTGCGGGGTTGCTTTGAGAAGCCTTGTCCTTGGGGTTATAATTTCCCTCCACTTCCCGGTGGGTTTGCAGCCAGCTCAGGACAGGAGATGTGATGGAAGACCATCCTTACCTGGTTGTCATCTTTCTTACCTGCAGTCTGCTTTTTACTGCCGATCCTGCCATGGGTGGACACCAGAAGTTTTCTTCATCATCTTTCTTTAAGGTACTGTCTGTTCCACCCCAGCTTCGCCTGTAACACATTATTTATGCAGAGCAGCATGAAGGTCTGCATCAGAAGATCTTTCAGCACTGGAGAAAGCTGCATACTGGAAGGGGAGCCAAGGGAGGCTGACAACCTGGCCTATGTGCTTAAGACAGCACGTGCTGGTGCTGCTCCATTTCTTCTATATTCTTGCATATAGCTTTCAAGGGATCCTTCTTATGTCAGGGCCCGATTTCAGACATTCATGCCTAAAAGGGAGGAATGACAGACAACCCAGGATGTCCACAAGGAAGGCACTCAGGTATCACAGTGATGACAAGAACCAAAGTCACACAGATAGATGACACCAGCTGTTAGCATCACAAAGGTAAAACTTGAGATAGCCTGACATTTATCTTTTTTTTTTTTCTTCTTTTTTTTTTCTTGAATACTCTAAAAGCCATACCAACAGACACAGCAGCTAAACATTTGGTATGAACGATCAAGCCTTGAGTATGGGATAATTAGTTCTAATTTACAACTAATACAACATGTACCTGAATATGGGTCCCTTAACAAAAAGACATCAAAATTCTACCCTTGGGTTTTTTGGCATGCAGCTGAAGTTCAGATGTGGCTCTACTCATGCCCAAATGGATGATACTAGCCTGGATCTCAGCCAAGCGTTTGCAATAGTAAACAGCAAAAGTTGGATATTTGTGGTGACTTGGACCATATCAACAGGTCACGGTAGAGTCAGGGCTCTGAGTGTCACGGGGGCTAGATGTTCGAGTACCTGGGTTAGCATGGCCACACTTTGGGGGGGGGGGGAGGGGGGAAAGAAGACAGGGTGTAAGAAAGATGCTTCTTCCATTGAGTTCTATGCCCTGCTGCAGGGATGAGCTGTCTCTACTTGCCTGCCTTCATACTGGACATGTGTTAGAGCCATAGCTTTAAAGAAAAGAGGGAAAAACTGTGTACCAGATACAATTCAAGGGGAAATAGTATCCCTTTTTCACCAGTATCACATTTTCACCAGCCCTTACCAATATTCAGGATGGTCCTTACCAAATTAGGGTCTCTGGTTCTTAAACAGGATATAATCAGCAGGTAAAGTGCTGATTATAAAAATTCTACCGACTTCTGTATATCGTGCACATACACTGCTTTTCAGCAACATTTTAGAACAACGTGGTGGGTTGACCCTGGCTGGACGCCAGGTGCCCACCAAGCTGCTCTATCGCTGCATCCCTCCCCTCCTCAGTTGGACAGGGCAGAGAGAAAATACAATGAAAGGCTCAATGGGTCAAGATAAGGACAGGGAGAGATCACTCATCAATTACCCTCAGGGGCAAAACAGACTCCACTTGGGGAAATTAGTTTAATTGATTACCAATCAAATCGGAGTAGGGTAATGAGAAATAAAAATCAAATCTTAAAACCCCTTCCCCCCACCCCTCCCTTCCTCCCAGGCTCAACTTCACGCCCGATTTCTCTACCTCCTCCCCCCTGAGCAGCGCAGGGGGACGGGGAATGGGGGTTGGGGTCAGTCCATCCCACGCTGTCTCTGCCGCTCCTTCCTCCCCAGGGGAGGGCTCCTCACACTCTGCCCCTGCTCCAGCGTGGGTCCCTCCCACAGCAGACAGTCCTCCACAAACTGCTTCATCGTGGGTCCTTCCCACGGGCTGCAGTTCTTCACGAACTGCTCCAGCGTGGGTCCCTTCCATGGGTGCAGTCCTTCAGGAGCAGACTGCTCCAGCGTGGGTCCCCCGTGGGGGCACAAACCTGCTCCAGCCTGGGCTCCTCTCTCCACGGGGCCACAGGTCCTGCCAGGAGCCTGCTCCAGCACAGGCTTCCCACGGGGTCACGGCCTCCTTTGGGCATCCCCCTGCTCTGGCGTGGGGTCCTCCATGGGCTGCAGGTGGATCTCTGCTCCACCGTGGACCTCCATGGGCTGCAGGGGCACAGCCTGCCTCACCATGGGCTTCCCCAGGGGCTGCAGGGGAATCTCTGCTCTGGCACCTGGAGCACCTCCTGCCCTCCTCCTGCACTGCTCCTCTCACATGTTCTCACTCCTCTCCTTGCTCTTGTGCAGCAGCTTTTCCCCTTCTTAAATCTGTCATCCCAGAGGCGCTACCACCTGGGAGGTAGCTGATGGGCTCAGCCTTGGCCAGCAGCGGGTTCATCTTGGAGCCGGCTGGCATTGGCTCTGTTGGACATAGGGGAAGCTTCTGGCAGCTTCTCCCAGAAGCCACCCCTGTAGCCCCCCTGCTACCAAAACCTTGCCATGCAAACCTATTGGCACTCCCAGGTGCTGTTTCCTCCCTGGGAACCATGACTCCAGGGTGTCTTATGCACAGATTGCTTCTCCACCTGCACTGTTTTCCGGATTTTTTTCCTGGAAAATAATTGCCCCTAAAAGTCAACGTACTTTGAAACTTTTTGTACCCTGCTGGTCCCAAAGGTGAGACCACCTCCCAGTAGAAGTAGAAGGAGTAGTAAAAGTTTGGAGTTGGTGGGGCTGAGATGTCTCAGGAAGGAAGATGGCAGTGAAGAGCTCCACAGGCCATGTGCATGTAAAGCTGGCGAGGCAGACTACACATAACCTTTGCAGCCACTCTGCTCCAGTGATGCCAGATGCCCTTGCCCCATGAGCTTGTCTGCAGTGCCTCCCACTGGAATATCGTTTGCTGCTGTGCACTGCTACTGTACCTGCTGCCAGCCCATGGCACTTCTCTGCTTGTTAAACCCAATTAACTTGATCCCAAAATGATGCTCTGCATCCCTGCAGACGTGCACGAGCTTGGCTGACTACCTACAGGCAACAGAGGCCATGGAGATGGGAGAGAATACATGGTACTCCACATAAAAGTAGCCTGTTTTGGTGGTCACTCTTCACATCTACTTCTCCTGCAGTACAGGCTTTAAAATATTCTCCCCCATGCCCCGTGGTTCCTGCAGGCTCGGGGAAGGGCAGAGCTAAGGCCATGGGGTGGGGACAAAGCACACGCTTGTCCAATTCCTGATTTTCCTGTGTTTGTTGTACTCCTTCGTCTCTATAGCTTCACTGGCAGAGCCTGAAGTGCAGGTCCATTTGATGTTTGGGAAGCATATAAGACACTGTCCGTCAACTATCATTTTGGGCAGATGCTCTGGGTACAAGCTCAGGAGAGGGAGTCCCTCCTCTGAGCTGTCTGTTCTCATTTCAAGATCAACAGCACCATCTAGTGACCCCAAATCGGCTTCCCACAAACCTGCCTGCCTTATCTCCCACATTTCATACATCCCTCCGGGTCTCCCAGATGAGGTTTGTCTGTCTGTGCCTATCTACACCTTTCCTGCCAGAGGATTGCTTACTAGCAGCTCTTGCATGGTGGAGGCTGAGGACACTCGGCCACAGTCACAGGCCTCTGAGCTGGGATGAGATGATCCAAATTAACTCACAGGCCAAGAAACATCACTGAGCTGTGTGCCAGACCCCATTTGGCTCAGTGAGAATCTTTTCTGCCTTCCTGGGCACCTCTCACAGCTTCCACATTCAAAAGAAATCTGTTCAGCAAAAGAAAATAATCTTCCCTTAGCCTTCCCTTGGTTCTCTACTGTGTTTGACCTTGCTCACAGGTTGTGTAAGGACCTCAAGCGCACCAGTCAAAGGCCATGTTTTGTCCCCAAAATCCCACTGGCGTACGCAGCTGATAATACAGACGTCAAGAGAGTCAAAAGCATGGCTAACATTATTTCTGGTGTCTCAACTTAGAGCAAAAGGCAGACAGGCAGCTCCACCTCTCCAGCGTGCAACGAGCCCTTCTGTTCCTCTCCCCATCACCCCTCCCTGCAAAAAACCCACATAAAAGAAAAAAATCTGCAGAATCCACACACAAACCTGGAGAGGCCGATGCTTCCGTATCATCCCAGCTCCTGCACTGCTGCATTTCACCCTTTCCACAACAGTCTCCAGGGCCCCCATGCGGGGTAGAAAGACAGAAGGACGGCATGTTGACGGCAGTATCATTTCGTACCTCTTTTTTTCCCAGGCAGGACAATGTGCAAATTTCAACCCTCTCTACTTCACTACTGCATTCTCTCAGTTCCTTGACTCTTCATCGGGGCACCTTGCAGGCTGAGGATGCTGCAGGGAAGGAAACGAAAGGACCCCAAGTTTTTGACTGCTCATGGTAAGGAAATTTGATGCATCAAGCACTTCCTCCAGTGTCAAGGTCATGGCCAGGAAAACCATACTATGTGAGATACATGTGGCAAGCTCTTATACTTCTGTTTGCTCATTAGGCTAAAACAGGTCCATGTTCCCAGCTTGTGCTAGAGGGCACTCTTAGAGGCCGGGAATCTGGAGCCCTGTGATTATACACAAGGATCTGGATCGCAGCTCTCAAGTTTGCAGAGACAAGCCTGGGAAAGGTCTTTCAAAAGAAACCACTTCAGAATCATGAAAAAGAAGACGATGGATGTTTAAAGCCATCGCCATAAATCAGTTGCTTTCCTGGACTTTACTGAGCTTATCTAATGGCAGCAATAGTATTAAACCATTCTGCGTTCTGGGTTATATTTGCCCAGCTGGGGCAGCGGCATGGGTTTTTTAGCATTGCAGCAGCATTCCAGGGTGGTTTATTGGCTCCTGCACACAAAACATCCTCAGTTGACCTTGTATGCTTTTATATATATAGAGATGCTTATATGCTTATAGGCTTCTGGAGGCTTTTGGACAAAGATATTTACTGAACAAATGAACGTTTATCACATTTTCAAACTACATTTGTGAAAATTTTACGGATGAAACAATGGGCTCTGGTCTGATCTCTGATCACAAATGTGACTTTAGAGATGTAATACACAGCTCTATGATCTGTCTGAAGCACTGCAGAGGTCAAAAAATCAAACCGAATGTTAGGAATCACTGGAAAAGAAACAGAAAATATCATTAGGTCAGTGTACGAGTGCAGGGTACAACCACATCTTGACTACTATAGGTAGCAATAGTCCTGTTGTGAAAGAACACAAAATAAAGGGCTATTCAATAACAAGAAGCATGGAGAACAAGAAACAACTGTCTGCTGTCTCTCCTAATACACGAAATAGAGGGCATAAAATGAAACTTGTAAGTGGCAGATTAAATAAAAAAAAAAGGAGGAGGCAGATCCTCAGCCAACATGTAGCAGAACTGTGGAAGTCACCGCCACGGGATGCTGGGGACAGCAAAACTTTACCTACATTGGACACACATATAAAAGAAAAATCAGTCAAGGGAGGGTAGACAAAAGACAATATTCTCTGGCTCAAGAAGTCCTTGAACGGCTTGGGAAGATATTCTGGGGAAAATATCGCTGTAATCTTAACCTGCTCTCATACATTTCTTCCAGTCACTGTTGGCAGCCAGACGCTGGGCTTCCTACGTTGGAAACCTGCTTCAAATGAAGTCTCTATGTTTTACTGCTGGTGGTAATTTGCAGCAGGTCAAGATGGAAAGGTGACAAAATATCACATGATCGTCTTGATGCTCATCTCACAGCTTCATCCTATAGTGGAGAAAACTAAGCCCCAGAGCAGTTAAATACAATGGCAAAGTTTCCCAACTCCCTTGACTCCTGCGTGACACAAAGGAAAACCATGGGGACCTCCGGTTTAATTCTCGGCATTTCCCATACCAGCTGGGAACTCTGGTCACGAATGGTGCATGTCCGTGTGATCCAGACTTTTAAAAAGCAGGTGATGGGTTTACCTGTGGTTGGAGTCCTATGGGATGTTAGTTCTCAGAAGAATGTAGAACGTCCTTTACAAGAAAGAGGATTTCCAGCTTCCTCAGGAAGAGAGAGATGATTTTTCAATACTTCTTCAATTTCACCTAAAATTTGGAAGACTGAGTGCTGACAGCAGCCTCAAAATAAGAGTTCCCATCTGTCTCGTACTGCACTTTTCAGGCTTTGCTCTCTATTTGCAAATCCCTAACAAGCCGCTGCAGAGCTCTTTGCCTCTTTGCCAACATCTTCGCTTTGTTTCGTTAAGTAAAAACGTTAACTGGTCTGACACAATCAGTTGTATCGCACACATCTCAGCAGCTTCCTGCTGCTGCCAGGTTGGGCCCATCAGTTTCATTTGCCTTCATTGTGGTGCCTTTTAATTACAAAGCAGAACATGTCAGTCACTTTACTTATCATCCGCCATTTCTGTCACCTCAGCAAGAGCCCAGAATCCCTCCAGCTTCTTCGCCAGCGGGGTTTCAAGGTGGGAAGGTCTGTCCCAGGAACACCATTAATAGCTAGCTGTTGACAGATCAATTAGGGCTTGGCACTCCCAAAGTTAGCGTCGCCCACGTGCTGCCGCTGTGTCGCACTCACTTGCAGGATGGTTCACCACTCTTGTACATTCCTGTCTAGCAAACATGCCTGGCATGTGGCAGGGACACCTTCCATGTGCCCGGGCATCCCTCAGAGCAAGCGGCACGTGGCTATGCTGGAGCTGAGCCGGAGACCAAGTGGATCAGCTCCACAAGGTCCGTGAGGTCTATGATGGCATCCATGTGTGCTCTGTCGTGGTCATCGTGGTGTCCACCAACAGGTTGCATCAGACCCATCTAAATGGAAGCAGTTGCAATCAGGTGCAAACCCACAATGTATATGTTGGCCATAGGGAAGCAAAAGTCAACTGAGGGCGTCCCAGACACCCACTTGTTAGACCTGGCATGCCTTATTGTCACCTGCTGCCAGCATCCAAGGTCCCTGCAGAACCATGGTACCTCCACTGCTCCTCCCAGCACCATCCCATAACACGCCTGCTCCTCCCTACAGTGCTGAAGGCTGCATAGTCTCTGGTTCATGGAGGCTCCACTGGTTTTCTTTTACAAGCCATAGCATCGTTGTAGACACGTTTCCAAAACTAATAGATCTTAAAAAAAAAAAGTCACTCCCTGTAATGAAAAAAGGGATCAGATAGAAATGTCATTAGTCAGTGTAAGAACCTCATCCTCTAGGTATGTTAAATCCACAGGAGACAGAGCAAGGATTATTTTGACTTACTTATTTCTTGTTAATACATTGGAGAACACGGATCAGTTCTGCTCACCGCCTTTGATGGCACCAGACCAAGAGGAGTGTCACCGCTGAGACAAGCTGCTTCTCAAACTCAACTAAGGACCCACGCTCCAGGTGTCTTCCTCATCAGTGGCAACAGGAGACCGTTTTCATCACGGTTTTGGGCTCAGATTTTGCCATCAGATAGGCAGAACCCTTTCTTAACTAATGCGAAGGCTGGGAGCTCCCAGGGTACTCAAGCTACGTTCACGTCAGTGCGTTTACACGATGGGGACTCGCATTTGGGTCTGATGCCCCCTCGTAGGAAACGTGAAGCAACAGGGATAAGTAAATGCAAAGAGTTACAAGCAAGGGGCTTCGTCAGAGGGAAGAGGCATGAGCGAGGGTGATGCATTGGAGATGTCTGCACAGCAGAGGGCACTCTGAAATTACATATGTCGAAGGGAAAATTTATCGAATTATTGGGGCTGGAGAAAGATCTAGGAGAGCTGGAGGAGTGGGGATTTCGCCTGTAAACAAAGAATTTTTAACCTTTATGCCACCACATAAGGGTGACTTTAAAATACTAAAGCCTGTATTAGAGCAACAGAATATTTTACTAACAAAGTATTTTTGAAGTCTTGAAATCAGCATCAGTCCTTGCAGTGTTTAAGTTTTGGCTTGATTTACCTTTCATTTATGAAGGTATAACTTAGCAGCAACTTTGTTGGAGTCAGACCCGTTTAATCAATGTTACATCTGGCCTTTTGGGTATCTTAAGCTGTTACAGACCACTCTGCTTTTCTGCAAAAAACAAACTTCACAGTGTAATCATCTTTCCTGGAAAGCTATGGACATACGGGCACCCGAATGAGGCAGGGAGCACCAGGAAATTCCTTTGGGTAAAATCCCTGTGCTCTCCAAGCTACCCTGAATAAATAAATGCCCACAATTGCAGGGACCGCGGCAGCCGGACCTTTGCTGGCAACCGCACCACTAGAAGGCAAAAGCAAATCCGCAGAGGACCAGATTAGCTCTCTAAAGCCCCTGCTTCCAGCCCTGGAAACACTCCCCTGGGGCACAGGGCATTGCCACCCTCGGCTCTGCCGACAGATTTCGCCTCCATCGTTGTGAGTACAGTATCTTTCACCACTGTTAGCATTTAAGATGATTCCCTGCTTGCACTCCAGCAACCTAGCCATGTAACAGCAAACCCAAAAAGGATGGTTTTTTGGATAACAAACCCAAAAAGGATGAAATCTGCAGGAAAGTGCAGGACTGCCCAGTGGGTTCAGGCGAGCCCTGGAGCAGGTCGAATCCCGCAGGTTTCCTGGGGAAGGGAATCCTGGAGGTGGAGGGATCTCTGTAAGTCAGTCCGAGGATCCCAGCTCAATAACAGAGAGACAGATAATAGCATTTGAACACTATCTTCTCCAATTCAATTGTATTGATTTATTGCCTGTCCAATGAAGCCATCAAGTGTACAAAATGGTTAATCTTATTTTTTTTTTTCCTGCTGTCTTCTCAGAGGAGTGAAGTTGTAAACACAGACCCATGCAAAGGCAGCAGGGGTGGAATATTTGACTTTTTTTTCAAGGCAGCTGTGTCTATGCAAAGTGAAGCCCATTTTAACACAGGGCAAAGGAAGGACACAAGCCCTTCCCACTTCGGGCTCCCACTGCAAAGCTGCTCCACCTGAACGGTTTGGACTTGCTGACAAACCTCGCCGGCATCACTGCGCTGGCTCAACCTCTAGGAGCCGGCCGAAGCATCGGCATCCCCAGCCTGGGCAGAGCCTGCCCCAGTGCTGTCCTGCCAGACCCCAAACCCAGCTGGGGGGATGCTGGGCTTCCTCCTGCTGATGCACAGGGCTTAGCAAGGCCCATCTGACCTGCACGACTTACCTAATTCAAAGCCTTACGCCTCTAAGGGAGGGAAACTATATTCCAGCCCATACAGGCAGACCTAAAACACTCAGGAGATCGCTGTTGTTTGAAACACGCCACTTCAAAATGGAGGGCGGCACGTCCGGCTGGGGTGAGCGGGTCCCCGGCTCCGGCGCTGGACGGCTGGGAGAGAGGGAAAACGATTTATTTTTTAAAAAGTATCTTTTTTTCAAAATGTACATTTGCAATTAAAAGCTAAGTATGCTGTATATTTTATTAATGATGTGGGACAGCGAGGCATTTTAAAGCTCTCTTGTTTTGATGATTTTTTTTGGAGGAGGAGGGGAAGGAATTGAAATGGAAAGCTTAACACTTATAATTTCAAAAATTTGGCTTATATTTTAGGTTCTGGTAACATGCAATTACAGGCACTTAGGAAGAATTCCCTTTTTTATACTATGCCCTAGAGCATAAAATTAAGAGGCCAATTCAGGCTTTGTACTGCTTTCAGAGGCAGTTTGCTTCAGCATAGATCAACATGGAGACTGACTGTCGCCTTTCTATTGAATTAGGTCTATATTTTTGACAAGTATGGCAGCAGTATCATCACTTTAATCACCAACAATCCATTGTGTCTCTTTATGCTAATAAATAAAACATTCTGTGTTAAATATTTCCCAGTAAGCACTTGAAGACCTGCAATCACCACTCCTTCTATATGTTCCCAAGTAAAATAATATAATGGTAATAAAATCAAATGATGTCTCGGAGTTTTATAGACAACTAATAGCAGTTATTGCAAAGTGCACATCAGATACCAATTGAAGGTTACATTTCTCTTTAATATAATATAGCATGCATATTTCACTAACTGTCTCTATATATCAAATAAATTAAACAATATGATGATATCGGTCAAAAACAGAGTTCTTTAGGAGAGGCCTTTAGGCAGAAGAGTTTTATGGGAGCTGTGTGTTAAGAGTGGGAGCCTCTGGAGCGCTGGATGCAAAACATGGGAAAATCATCCCAAGTTACAGAGAGATTGCCAGAGAAATCTCCTGCCCTTCCCGGCCAGCCTGTGCCCTCCTGAGGGCAGGGCCAGCCCTCTCCCTGCGCTGGGGCTTTGCTCAAGGGGTTGATGGTGGCAAGGGCCTCGCAAACCATCACAGAAATGGCTGGGAGGCACCCCCAGCCCATCACCCTGTCCTCTGTTCTGGAGGAACACGCCGGTCTAAGACGGACTCCTGGAAACCTAATCACAAACCAGAGATGTAGGTCTTAGAAGAAATAGGACCATATCAACAGTGAGCAAACGAAGGCACCCGAGCATCCTGCCACACGTCGTCCAGGGGACTCTGCCAGCAGCTCGGCCAGGCCTCAGGGACAGGCTCCCGCCGCTCCCCGCAGCTTCCAGGGACGCAGTGTGTACCCATGGGGTTCACTGTCCTCACCACCCCACCGACTTCCCCTGCTCCCGCCATCCAGGTTACCCTGGACTCCCCAGATCCTCCTCCCCCTTGCTCCTTGGCCATTCCAGGGCTGCGCAAGCCCTGCAGCCCCCTTTGCCGCTGCAGCGGCTCCCGCATCAGCACCGGGACCGCACCGCAGCATGGGAGCCCCGGCGCAGCTCCGAAAACACGCCTCATGCTGGATCTCCCTGATTTCCCTGGCTTCATTCCCACATTTCACTCTGGAGTCTGGGAGCCTTGGAGTCACCCTAAAGAAACCTTCCTAAACTTTAGATCAGCTTGTCGAGAGATTTTTCCCATCCCCTTTACTAATATACCTAATATATTCAGGGGGCCCTGCCTCAGTCAACATGAATTGTAAACCATTTCTCTAATCCCCTCAACAATACCCTTTCCCAAACCTTTTTTCTATCTTAATTAGATATTCTATCCCTTTGGTTTAAAATAGTATTTTATTTCACTTAATGATTTCAACAAAAAAATATTAGGATTCCCCAAACAGACATGTTCCCTCTGAATTCTCTCATTCTTTTTTCACGGGCTTCAGTTTCATCTTTTTGTTGCTTTGTCAAAACACAGCTAATTGACTGTCCTAAAAGTACAATTTTAGTAATTTCTCTCAATGAAGCATCGCCGCCTCCTCTATTAACACTGCCTAATTGGACTTTGAATCCCCAGCCAGTGACTTCACCCATGCTATGGGCCCGGATCACTGCAACAGTAAATATCAGCATCCCAGTTAAATGTAGGTTGGCTCACATTCCCCCAAAATTGGCTTTCTGCTCCTTGGAGTCCAATCTGATGTAATATTACATTAACCATTTTTTTTTTTCTAGGGGAATTGGAGGAATGGAGGAGAAGCTGAAGCGCAGCTCTGCATTTCATCTCCTCGGTAAAAGCGCGTTTGCTCCCTGGCGCCGGCGAGGAGGGAGTGCTGCGGATCCACGGAGCCTGGTGGGAGACTTTACGGCCTCCCCAGCCTCCCAGCCATCGTTCCCAAGTTTGTTTCTAGCAGCTCTGACTCCAGAGAGCACACCAGGTAAGGAGACAGTAGTGCCGATCCCCGTGGGGCCCCGCAGCTCCGGAGGGGTACCCACCACCCCGTCCCTGGCACATCACCTGGAGATGGATCCCAGGACAACTCTGCTGTGGGAAGTGGAAACTGTTTCCCATTCTTTCCCCTCCTTCTCCAAAATACACGCTACATGGCACGTGGCTTTCAACCATCGAAGACCTTGGCACATACTGGGGGGCCAGGACGGTTGACCGGCCACGCCACACTGCATGCGGCAGCAAATCACCCCCAGTATTATCTGCAGTGGCTCTAATTATCTTACAGCATCTGCTATTCAAATGCAAGCATCAGGCCAAGCTACAAGTATAAAACAGAAACAGAACTCGTTGATGCCTGTAATAGGCACCAAAGGCGTATAACTCTGCATAATTGCTAATTGTTATTACTATTGCATTTGATGCCAGAATTGCCCAGAGATGCCTCTTGCTGCTCACTTCCCTGCGGGATTTTGGAGGGTGCTGAATCCCACCACGACCGGCAGCGTTTCCCTCGGCAGAGACCCCCCGCGGCGAGGGAGGTCGTAGCCACCCCGCGAGCCTGCTGACCCCTTTCAGAAAACGTCAGCGCCTGCCACACCAGCAGCGAAAACTGCAAAGGACAAAGTTAACTGCAAGTTTAAGCGCGAGATCAAAGAGCGTGAGGATTTACAAGGGACAGGCCTTTGACGCCCCGAGCGCCAGACAAAGCGCTCCCCGCCACGCCACGCTCCAGCTTTCAGCTCCGACAGCGAAACCCTCTGGGGCCTAATGAAGCCACTTGACCTCTTGCTACCCCCATTCTCCAATCTGCAAAAGAGGGTATTAACACTTCTGACATCCAAGGGGACTCGGATGGGTTTGACAAGGGCTGGCAGGGCTGCCCTAGCCCCGCTCACAGCTTTGCTGGGGGGCCACAACGGCACCGCATAAAAACACCGTAAGATACCCCATTATGTAGGCTTTGGAGAGCTCTTCAAGATACAAAACACTATCAAATGTTTTTTTCCCCTTTGCTGCTGCATACCTTTGCCCTCTGTAGGGATCAGCCACAACCTCCATCTGTATTTCTGAAATGCACTGGATTTTCAGTCGCTCGTGCTCCGACAGCTCCGCCATCCGCACTCCTCCAGGTGCGAAGCCCTTACAAATCCTACCAAGAAAACCCATTTCTACTCCACAGTTACACAACCCACTTACAAATTTACAGCCAGTCAAGCCTTTGCTCCTCCAAAGTGATTCAGCGGGCTGCTTCTCCTTGCCAAAAGCCTGGCATGGAGGCCCACAGCTCGGGAGGATGATGTTTAGCGCTGGTCCGGATTTGGTCCCAAGGAGACGGGGCTGTGCAGCACAGCAGAGGGCACTCCAGCCCGCTGCACCCATCCAGCCGAGCGGCGAGGACCCCGCTTAAAAGATGTTGCTATCAGCTCTTTCCTTATTGCAGGCAAGTGCTCCAGCGATAAATGTTTTCTTGTAAACATGCCATAGATGGAGGTAGGAGCCAACAAAATGGAGATGCCAGAAGCTTTTTGTCTTCGTGATTTAGTTTCTTATTAGAACATGCTACTGGGAAAGAAAAGATATCATTGATAAGACTGACATTAGAGTCAGCCAGTAAAATTAAAACCCCAAGGACTGGCCTGGCCCTTTTCTTGTCAGGCAGGAATACAGATTCTCTGCCAAACTAACACTTTAAGATACTCATAAATGCTAGGGACAAAACTTTCAAATAAAGAAAGAAAGGATTTTTGCTGCCTTCGGTTTTGGCAGAACAGTTTCAGATGCTTTAAAGGGCCTGGCTTTGCATCCGAGCATTCGCCCCCCTGCCCCAGAAGAGGACCCAGCCCCAGGAAGGCGCCGGCAGCCGTGGGCTCGGGGCTGGAAGCATCTTGTGTTTCTGCATCCTTCCAAAAAACTTTGGTCTAAATGATGCTAGAGAAAGCAAGCCTCGAAGCACCACAGTAAGCTTCTGCCTCCATCCAGAACTTGAAAGGGCATGTGCAGGGGGTGTTGACAGATAAAACCAATTCAGATGCCAGTTCCTCTCGATGTCTGCAGGCTCGTGGAGCTAGAGCAGGAGCCATCACAAGCTCTGAGGTGCTGGGAGTTTTATTCCTGGCTGAATCTCCAGTTACTACTCGGAGCTCAGATAAATGCTCCGATTTAGTCTCACTGGCCTCATTCTCCTCTTTCATTTTTCACAGAGAAAACCTTGCCCAGAAAGCACATTTTTGCATGACAGGGTGACGAGTCCGTTCTGTGTCTGGGTCCTTTATCTCAGGGCACAGAGGACCGAGCTTTTAAATTCACCCATCTTGTGCCCAGCACTGCTACCAGCAGCGCACACCGAGGCTCCAGCCTAGACCAGCCTGGCGTGGACAGACCCGTGGCCCGTGAGCACCGTGCCAGCGTGGACAACACATCCCCCCTTCCACGATGCAGCTTGGTGTCATTCGGACCGTCTCGTGCCCCGCCGCAGCAGGGCGCCTCAGCCAGCTCCAGGTCGAACGGGGTTCTGCTGAGAGCACGGGAAGCTGCACGCTGCAGGGCAGAGCTCTGCACATCTCATCTCATCTAGCTACCGCTTCGTCTTCTGAGAGGAAAGGGGGAAACAGCAGGTTGATGAGGAAATATGGACCTCTGTGTGCACTGCTTACGTACGGATCTAACTGAGCACTGCTGCTTGTGCTTGCACATTTTAGGGATGTGTTTATCTTATAAATAAGCCCTTACAATAATCTTACAGCAAGCTCTTAAAATAATCTTACAAACAAGCACTTCTGCATGCGTTCAACCATAAGCACAAGGGAGGTGATGGGACTTAAACCCACCTCCAGTTTTGCAGCACCAGCCCCGCGGCCACACACCGGGCCATGAAGCAGCAGCAGCTAGCCGGGCTCACAAGAGGGCTTTCTTAATAAATTCTGATTAATAGAGAACAAGTTCCTCCTCTCCCTGCCCCTTTCACAGCCTCTCTAAAACCAGCCGCCCAAGCCCGCTCTGACACGTGTGTACCACCTGAGTCTTACACCAGTGTTACATGTCATTAACAAAACATAAACCAGCGGTCATATCTTAACGGGAAAAGTTAAATCTCTTTATGCAGTTAAATAAAGATACCTTGTCCAGTCATTAAGAAGTGATTAGCTTATCTAACAAATAACAGCGCTAGTGCTGTCAGACCGGCACACAAACACTAAAAAGAGCAGGGATCAGATATCACATTAGGCTAATTATAAAGAGAAGAAAAGACAAGCAGAAGCATAAAATAGCCATGTGGACAGTATTTTGCTGGATTTTTTCTTTGCACGCAAAAGGCTAAACACATTCTGAAAAAGAGAAATTTGAGTATTAAAAAAATTCCTCTCCTGGTTTTATTCATTTAGTACTGTACGTAAGAGGGCAGCGCACATGCATGCAGTCTTTCAGGTTGTGTGAAGCAGTGGCCAAATCCTGATAAGGACCAAGTTTCTTAAACCTAACAGAAATCCTTAAATCTCTTGCACAATCAACCTGCAGCACAATTCCAGGTCTTGGGCTCTTTGCACAACAGAAGGAGCAAGGCAGCACGGCCCAACCCGCACACCTCCCGCTCGCCCCCTCGCCGTGGCCAAGCTCCTCCTCCTGCGCAGCCACAGAAGCTCCTGGGCAGTTTTGGAGACCGGGTACACTCAATTTCTTGCCAATGCTGGTGCGTTCACCAGAGCCGCCTTGCCCAGCCCCGAAGTCCAAAGATGCTTAATTTTCATCAGCAAGAAGCTAAGCATCCTTCCTGCAATTTCTACCCTATTTACACTCCTAGAAATAAGGTTTATCCTCACACTGCTATCCACCAGCTGGATGGTTTCTACCTGCGTGCCACCCTTCCCACCGCACTCAGTGGCCTCCAGTGCACGAACTGTGCATCGTTTCTGCAGCAACCACGCCATCCTTGAGCCCGTAAGGCAAGATTTATGGGCCGGCTGTCCTGACACCTTATGCATTTCACTCCCAGGTTATATTTGAGGAAAAAGCTCAACTTCTAAGATCAGGAGACAAAATTCAATATACCAAGCCAGAAGCTGCCCAAGAGGGAAAAGCTGCAGCAGAAAGCACCAAAGCTCTCAGGTCCTCGCTGGAGACAGGAGTCTGCTGCTACTAGGGGTGATGGCTGTGGCTGCTCTCCCTGCTCCCAGGCTTATAAACCACATGAGTCGTTTCTCACTCGAAACACAAAGAACTGATGCCGTCCTTAGGATGCCGAAGACCCAGGCTGAAGCCCCTCTTCTGCTCAAATTACAACAGAAATTTGACCCTGTTTTCTGAAGGATGCCCTAAACACTCGTTGCCTTGTAGAGCCAGCACCTTCATCTGGTGAATATGGGAAGTCCTTGCTCTGCGCCCACCCAAGCTGCGGACCTGCAAGATCCAGTCAGCTGTTTTGGGACACAGGCACTGAGCAGCCAGCAGATCCCACCCAAACCAGGGGCCACCCTACCACCCGTGAATGCCGTCGTGAATGCGGCTGAACGCCTGCTGCTGGAGCAGTACACAACCAGAGTGCAGTTATCTATGACAACGTTTGAAACCTGCAAAAATCTCAGCACTTGAGAGACTTTGGGGGCAGAAAGCTGGGTGCCTGGCAGTGTCAGGAACCTCCAGAATCAAGTAGGGGTTGTGAGGATCTCGAATTTGAATTTAGGCTTAAAACATCATTTGGCGGGAGCAGGCGAGATGCAGACGCAGCTGCAGGCAGGCAGCTGCCCACCTTGCTCCAAGACCCAGCTAAGCACAGAGCTGTGCTCCCCTGCCAGCCACGGCCAGAGACAACCCCCCAGCTCTGCATGGGATGTGCCGATGCTGAAGAGATACCCATCCCCTCGTGCCACGGGTCAGGACATCACCCACAACAAAGTTTTCCAACAAAACTGAAGCACTGGCCAAAGAAGCAGAGGTCAGGACCCGTGTCTGAATGACCGGTACAGCCAGAAATATCTGGTCACTGTTGGGGGAGAAGAGAGGTGATTTTCCATTTTTAACACTTGCCTCCTTTTTAAAGCTTTTATTTGCAAAAAACCTAATATTAATAATGAAGGCAGATCCTACTTTCCTTGAGGTAATGCCAATATTAATGCATTTTTTTTTACATAACCATAGTCTTATTGAGGAACAAGTAGTAAGTGATAGATACTTTAATGTAATATGAGTCAATATGTATTTATATGTGCTTTATGACTTAATCAATATTGCTACATTAGCAAGAATAAATATGGTGTTTCCTTTTCTGGCCTTGGAAAGAGCAAATAAGGAAAGTCACATTATGAAGTTTAGGAATGAATAAAATCTCTGCATTTCCCAGACAATTCAGTAAATCTCTAACATTCATTTGTTCTCCAGAGCAGAGCAAGTATCTCCTGGGGCAGGGCGCTGGGCAGGCGGCACCTGGAGACTCAGATTGTGACTTTGGTTCAAATATTTCACAGATAGCTCCCTAAGAGGAATTTAAAAAAAAAGGAAACAGGCCCCAGCACAGAGTGTACGTCCACTTCAGCATACCAAAACCCAAGATGAAGGGCTTCGCACCCTGAGCAAGGAAAGGTTTTACCACTGAAGAACAAGAGTGCACAGCTTGCGTTACCCCCATGCTGCTGCAACCAGCACCTTCCCAAGCTGCACATAGCCCAGCACCCTAGCAAAAGGGAATGAGAAAGTGCTCCCGATTCAATACAGCTCAACCCATTCACTGCTGCAAAAGGTACAGGTTGTGACAGGCATGAGACATCCATTTTTATTATGGACAGAAACTTTTCCACCAATTATTTGTTCTGGGGTACTGGCCTCACCCAATGCAGCAAAGAAGCCCAGCCCCACCAGCAAGCCATTCATCCTACACATCCTATGTGTTCATCCTACATTGGCAGGCCTTTGGCTGGAGCAAACCTGCTGGGAAAGCTCATCCCCAGCTCCTCTTTGCCCTTGCTGCCCCCAAGTCGGAGTTAGGCTCCTGACTCCTCCTTGAGTACATACCCTGCATAACCAGTTATCTTTGCACAGTGCAACGCCATGTCACCTTCCTCCTGATGGACCAACGCCGGGAGCGAGAGCCAGCATGTGCAAACTGAGTCTGGGCACCCTGATGGGACGTGGGACAAGACTGGCTTCTGATATTTGCTTTGAGTATCCCCAAACCGTTCCAGAAGAGAGAAGCCCTCCGCTGTCAGTACTGCTGGGAGCCAAATCCAGGCAGCACCTGAGAAGAAAATAAAGATTGCAGCGCTTGTTCCTGCCCCAAAATCCCCAAATCCAAGCAAGCAATATGTATTGCTACTAGGACTTCCAAGAATGATGGCGTTTCTGGGTGGAGCAGAGTATTTAGCGCTTTTTCTTACTCATGACCTACCCTCCGGGATCTAATGAGATGGATGCAAAGCGATATCGGTCTAAAGGAATAGTGCTGGGAAGCAGCTTACAGTTCAGCCTTCTCTAATGGCACTGAAAATGGCTCAAGGTCCAACTCTTAAGGCTAATGTTTCTGACACCACTTCAGGGCTTTGTCTTGAAGACCCCAGTGAGACTCCTAGCCAGGTACGTTCCAGGGAGTTTAAAGCAAGATCTTAATTTATCTCATCTGACTAAAGACACTCAGAGCGGGGCTCAGCCGTGACCGGCGTCCCTCAGTGTCACCAAGCACACCTCCTGCCCACGTGGCTACAGAGGCTCGCTCATTTAAAAACCTCCTTCTGACCATAGAAGACCTCTATCTGAGACAGACGATTCAGTGCCTTCCCTCACCAACACTCACCCGACCAGCAGCAGCCAGCCCAACTCCACGAGGACTCGTCCATCTTCGCTTCTGGTGGGCCACAGGCTCAGCCTTTGGCAGAGACTGTCCCTGTGCTGCACGGGGCCGAGCTGCAAGGTGGACCTGAGATATTTGTGACTTGAGATACCATTTGATGTGCTCCTCTAGAGGGATTAACCTCTGGAAATTCAGTTACTGCTTATTACTTCTACCTTTGGCTAGAGCCAAGCTGGTTCTGTCTCCATCCTCCGCCACTGGCCTTCTGAGCTACTCAAAACATGGGCTTTTTTCCTAGAGCTGGGCCAAAAGGTTGTGTCCTGCAATGCTGCAGCTCCTGCTAGACCCATCTTGGGCCAGCTGTGGTTTGCGTCTCCCAGGCAGGCGCTGCCTGCTCACATCCCAGTGGCACCAACCGAATTAAACACAGCCGATTCCACCGTGGTGGGCTTCTCCATCCCCTCCCATCACAGCAGGATAACCCCCTACAGCTATCCTCTTGCCATTCTGGATTTACTCTGGTTTCCGTGGGGTCAGAGCCTGACCTTACAGATCACTGAGCTGGGACTCACGTAAGGACAGGAGCAGGAAAAAAAATCTCCTCTATCCTCAATTTGGAGAGTTTGGCAGCATTTGTTTATTTTTAATGGATCACCGCCGCCACATTTCAGCCCTTTTCCTGTTGTGATCGTTAGAACTTTTAACTGGATCATAAATCTTTTATTAACATTTGGTATTATACTAATTAAAACTGTTCCATATATGTATTATTAATTTCTCCAGCACTTCTTGTGAGGGTGACGTTTTTAGCTGGCTTAGCAGAATGCACCATAGTAAATAAGGAGAAACTCATTTCCAGGCAATTAGGCTTGCAGAAAAATAAGTTTCTTAATGGAGGGCACGATCATTACAAATTTTACCTAAATAAACAGGGTTTCTTAATGGTAACTCTTCAAGCTAAGTAAACATATTGGTGTGGTAATGTCCTAAGCAATACTTAAATGTAACTGTTTAATAAATTGGTAAATTACTCATTTCATCTTAGAACAAAATGGTAATACTGTAGTAATAACCTAGTATATATTCTGTAAATATGAAGCATTATCACTTTAGCTCTGAAGAAATCACCACAGTGATATGTCAGCATTGATCTAAAACTGCAGCATTTTATCTCAAGTTTATTACCCATTTTTGAGAATCGCTGAGATTTTCAGAGCATAATGGCAATAAAAGAAGAATTTAAAAAGCGCTTAAATGTGCATAAGTTAATCAGAGGTATCCTCGGGGGGAAAAGGAAATTTGGTAAAACATGAATTATAAGCATCATTTAAACTTACTTTGGACACTAGAGATAATAAATGGCACCATAATTTAGAAATAGCTTTTAACATCAATGACTGTAAGTAGCACTTTACTGTTCATAAGAATTGCAAAGCAACGGTGCTGAGGCCAATTTTATTAGCCATTTTTTTCTTTATAAAAGCAATCCAACCATTTCCAAACTGAGCAGACAGGAACAAGAGTTACGTGTTAATATGCAAAATGCATTTGAGTTTTTTTTTTTTTTTTAAAATAGCCAGCAATAAATTTACCAAAAGATACAGTCTGGAGACAATTGAATGATCATTGAAGAAGAATAAAGCTTTCTCAGAGTTTACATATTTGGGAAAAGCAGACAGGAGGAGGAAAAGGATGGAGAGAAAATCGCCCATACATCCCTGTTTACTGGGGAATGTCGCAGCACTTCCGAAGCGCAGGGGAGCGGCAGTAAATCAGAGGGAGGCAGCGCCGGAGGAACAAGGCTTCTCCTTGCTAACTTTTCACGACTGACAAAGCATCCGAGGATCACAGCGGTCCATACAATACCCCATTAACACGCCTCCTTTCCCAGCGACAGAACAGCCTACAATGCATCTTTCAGAGCTATCGGTTATCAGCCCTCGCACCAATAAATTTTGGCTGGGCAGGACAAGAGCCCCTTTGACGGAGCGGCAGCGCACGCGTTGCCTGGGGGAGGGGGCCTCCCTGCTGCTGTGCTGGGGGGAAGCCGCATCCGAGCCTGGCCCCCGGGGGGCCGCGACCCGGCCCCCCAGGTATCTCACCCCAATATCTGCTGGCACCCACGCCCCCGGTGCCGTGCCGGTGGGCAGCGAGCAGAAGGGATGCGAAGACAGGCTCTACCCTGGCGGTGCTGTGCGTGCGCGCTCAGGGAACTGGCGAACAAACCGAGCTCAAGAATTAAAATTTATTTTAATTGTTTTCAGACTAATCCTGTGACTCGAGAATAAGAGAGATTAATATTCTTGAGGCTTTCCGTGTCTGAAGCACCCGAGATCCTTGACACATGAAGTAGCCCTGCTTGGCAGAATGGGTTGTTAACTCTGAAACTCAGGAGAAAGCAAATATCTATATTTTAATTATTTCACTCCTGGCCACTTTAGCATAATCAAGATCTAACTACAGTCATTATCCCACATTGCCAAACCGACTCCTCCATGCTTTCAGAGCTGCTGGGAGTCTCAGCTCTCCAGTATGTTCCCCAATAGTTTCTGGAATGGGATGCGGTTACGCACCATCCCTAAGATAAAATAAGAATAAGGTCACTTGTATTATTTCCTGGGGAGACAAATTCAAGCCATACTGGTACCAGACTGTTGCTAATTTTGTGTCGATGCTGGGAAGATTAATTCAACCACTAAAAGAAGAGCCTCAGCCCAGAAACTGAAGCTGTACAACAGAATATGTAAGAAGGGGGGAAGCATCACACTGATTCATGAGAGCGTCCTCTGCTCCAGGACTTTGCCTTGGCCTCCAGCAAAGCACATTTCCAGTGGGAGAGACCCCTCTGGAAGTAAAGAGAGAGGGTGGGAGCACTTTTTGTTAGGTTGAACAAAGGGAAAACCAGGAGGTGAAGCAAATCTGAGTCTCCTATGTAGGACTCTGAAACGGCAGCATCAAGCAAACAAGTGTGCCACCAGTTCCAATGGGCAGAAGCTAAAATTATACAAATTCAGGAAAAAACAAAACAAAAAAACGGGAGCAAGAGATCCATTTTTACTGTGACTGTGATTAGGCACTTAAATTTCAAATCGATTCACCATCATCAAGAATGTTTCATTCAAGACGGGATTACTTTTTAAATGGCATCTCTTAGCTCAAATCAGGCTTTATTCAGGAGAAACGTAATACCTGTGTTATTAGGCACTGAATTAAGATGAACTTGCCACGGAACAACTGTATTTTAATTTACTCTTCATAATTAAAAGCAGATCTCTAAATACCTTAGGCTGATTTTTTTTTAAGCATCCATTTAAACCTTCCTCTTTTAAGTGGACATCTTAAAACACCAGAGGTAGGTACCAAAAAACTTCTAACACTGAGATTCCTTGAAATCTGGCCACACATTTTTAATTCGAGAACTCGAGTGCTGCGCTCCGTGAGTTGGGCAAGCTCAACCGAAGGGGTGAGCCTTGCAGCCCTTTTTAAGACTGGTTTAAGACTGGAGACTCGGGTGGACAGGAGGCCGGACAGACAGGCTTCCCAGGAAAGGTGCTGCACCACCGTCAGCTCCCAGCAGCAGCGACTCCTGAGAAAGCAGCTCTGCCGTACAGTACCTGGCACCAAAACAAGCAACGTGGAGCTTGGCTTTTGCAGGAAGACAGCAACATTTCCAGCTACTCTTTTTGCTTCCACATTAGTCGATATTTTGGCTTGTCGCATCAGAAGCAAGCCTACTATTTTAATGCAGCTATAGAACCGGTAACTTTGCATTCAGGTCTGCGTTTACTCGCTGCATCTGTAAGCGGTACAGACCAAAGGGATCGTCGTCAGCACTGCACTCGAATGGCACACAAAGCCCACGCGGGGGGGCTTAGGTCCAAGCCTCGCTAGCCAAAAATGTCCAGCTCCGTCCGACCTCTTAGCAAAATCTGCCATCCCGCTGCCTTTCCCAGCTCCCCCCATACGGCTGTCAGTCTAGACAAGCGTTTGTACGCGCAATCAGGAAAACTAAATGCATGCGATTATGAAGATGAAAACTCAAACCAGAAACGTGCGCTGAAGCATTTGGCAACCAGCAAGATTGTTAAATGGTACCCGTGAGCCAGATTTTCAGTAAATCAGAACAGCTCTATGAATGCTCCGTCCCAGCATACGAGTAATTATCGAAGAGCTCAGAAAACAGACTTGTACAGCAAAGATCAGGACGCAGCGAGTTCCTCGTGCCACCCCGAATCAGACAGACCCTGTTGTTCCTAGCTGGCACTTACAGAGAGAGAGGAGAAAAAAATTCCCTATCGGCTCTCTCTGAGTTACGGCAGGGCCGATCAGAAGTGAACGGCCTGAGTTTATTGGTGTTATTCTGAATTGACTTTGGCCTCTAAACCAGAGCTGACTGCTGCACGAGTACTTACTTAGCACAGGCGCGGGAAGCTGGATCCTCGGCTGCTTTCAATCTCTCTCCGTCCATTCACTCCCCGGCAAGAACGATGCCAATTCAGATCAAACCCTATTGTACAATAATGACATTCAGATAGCACAAGCCAAGTGCTGAGAGCAGCTGAGCTCTCCCACTGCCTGGTGGGTTCAGGAAGAGTTACAGGTGTAGGATTTGGCTTGGCCGCTTTGTTTTTTCCTCATCTGTTTTCATACATGTTTGAGCCTTCCATCTCACATTGCTAAATTCAAGACACAAAAATTATCTTAAAACAGATTTATTTTTTCGTAATGAAGGAAAAAAAAAAATGTACTGCTCTCTAACCAAGTGAAATCTATAAAAGGTAAAGGCACAACCCTTCCACAGCTACTTTAAGAGCCCCCCTCCGATATGAACCCCGGTGGCGGGTGTCAACCCCTTGCCCTACCTGGGGGCAGCACACCGGCCACCCCTCCCCTGGGGCCGGGATGCAGCGGAGCATCCGTGGCGGCGGCGGCCCCAGGGGACGGGCGCACAGGCGGCCGAGCAGGTGGCTGCGCACGCTGCCTCTCCCACCTGCTGCCCCGTGCCGAGCTACAATGAACTTGTCAGGCCGTGCTATTGTCACCGAACACAGATGTCGGCTGGGCAGCCATTGCCCGCGCCCCGCTTCGCCCGGGTGTGCTCCAGCCACTCGCTGTGAGTCGCATCCTGCTGTTCAGAGGGGCTTTCGCCTGGGTTTCCTCACGCACCATTTCTCTTCTTTCTACCCACCTTCCTCTGCTGTTCGTGTAACCGCTGCTTTCTCCACTCTGCAGGATTTTTGAGTCATTCTTGCTGTGGTTTAGCATGTTTGCTGGCTTCTGGCTTGCTCAGTGGTACGGTGGTTTCACCACGGAGCTGTCCCAGCGCCTGCTATCCGATGGGACCCCAAAATAATAATGCAGAGAAATTACTCCCTTCCACCCCTCTGCATGGACTCGCACGAAACCGCCTCCATTTCTAGGGCAGTACCTGGTTGCTTGCTCACATATAGCCCCACTGCACTGTGGTTTCAAACACAAAAAGATTTCTTTTCCAGCTGAAGGTCCAGCAGAGTCCCACAGCACAGCTTCCCGCTGCTCCGGGCAGCCCCGTGTCCCTTCCCCACCGCTGCGGCTCTGCACAGCCCTTCCCCGTCTCCCTCCCAGCCCTTCCCATCACTCCCATCTCCAGCTTTGCTCTTTGTTCCCATTCCTGGTTTCCTCCCTCCCTCTCAGGTTTCCATGCATGGACAGAGGTCTGGGATGTCTCCTCTTGCTGATCTTTCCCTGCACCTCTCCCACTTGCTGCACTTCCACCGCTCCCTCCCCTCCAGCCCCACCAGCTCTCGCTCCATCCACCCTCCATCCATCAGAGCTTTCCTGCGTCACCGTGCCATGACCAACGCAGCCAGAGCGTGAATCACACCTCACATGCATTTCTGCCTCTGCCCCAGTCATGGCCATAATTAATTTTAAGTAATAAGAAGGAAGAGTCTTGGCCAGAGAAGAAGACAAAGAGCAAAGCAACAAGCACCCTTGTGAAGAGAAGCCAGCGCTATGGGGAGGCGTTCAGTTTGCAGTTGGAAAGCTGCAGACTGGCATCAAAAGCAGGCAAGGAGGCAGAAGTAAACCGAGACGGACAAGACCGAGGCAGGTTCTCTTTTTTTCCATCCAAAACAGTGAACAGCGATTTGTGTTGTGCACTCCGACCCGCTTTCCTCTGGTTTGGCTCCTGCTCGTGTCAGTCCCACCTGAGCTGCAGGACCACAGCCTAGACCTGGACGAAGGACTGAAAGACTCTGCTCCGTGTAGCGTACAGAAGAGAGTACAACTGCCTTCGCAGATCTGCCAGAGTACCTGCCAGAGTCACCAGGGAAAATCAGTTGTCCATGTGAATTTTGAAGAGCAGAGGAAGATAAAAGCTTGAACTGGGGAACGGGAGGCTTGTGTCAGACAGGAGCTTCCTCTCCCCAGGTGCGGTTTGACAGTCGATCACACAGAGGAGGTTGGAAGCTCCATCTAAGAAGGTTTTTGGACAGCTGTCTGCAGTTTGAAAGAGTCCTGACATGAGGAAGGGACACAGGCTGCTTTATTTTCCCTGCCTTATTCAGTATGGCAGTGAAAAGAGTGTAGTGATTTTACCCCAACCCCCCGTACAGCAGAACTCCATCCTTTCCCCTCTGAGCACTTGGCAGAGATCGAAACAGAGAAGGGCAACTTCATAAAGATCAATGTAGGAAAGCCACAAGCATAACAAGGCAGAAAAAAAAAAACACTAAACCCCTACGATTTCTACCTTGATGAGTTTGGAGGAGGATCACGTTTCAGATATCCTGCAAGTGTTTTTTTCCCAAACACTTCACTTATTCCAGGAACTCCAAAATATTTCAGCCTGGGAGGGGTTGGAAAAGGCTTTTTCCTTGCTTGGGCTTTTAGAGACGATCTCCCCTTGCTGCACAGAGATGTAGCATAAGGTACGTATGTACTGGGCTTGATGACTCTAAAATGGTGTTTCAAAGTGAAACCGCTACCCCTGATGTGCCACACTGGGCACAGAAAAGCCTCCTTACCCACCAGCCCCACGCTCGCCATTGGCCTCCTGCTGAATAAAGGGGTCAAATTCAAGTTCAAAGCATTCCTGATGAACAGTCTGAGGACAGGGGAACCTCCACAGCTCGTGACAAGCTGGAAGCGATGCCGGGTACAACAGCTGCTCCGCTGGAGCACCGAAACGGCAAAGCTCCCCAGTGCAACGCGACAGCTTCAGCGAGCGAGTCCCCGACTGTGCAAACTGCTTTCAGAATCAATTACCCATCTCAGCCTCTTCTGGGCAAGATGCAACATCCCACTTTTTTTTTGTTCTGCAACCCTACAAAAAGAAGACAGAGCAACACTGGGATGCCATTTTAGCAGTAAAATGCTAAGGGGGCTCTTGGCTCCAGGCGGAGAGCAAACATGCACCTGTCCAGAGAGGCGAGCTGGGAGCAGGGCGCTCAGCAGCTACCAAGGACTGACCGAAAATAAAGGCTGAGGAACTGCGCAAGACCAGCAAGACACAGGCTGCGACCTGAGAGCGGGCAACGCGTGCCGCAGCCAGGAGCAGAGAGGCAACATGGAGACAGGCCGCCTGCAGAAGACACAGAAGCCATGAGGAGGAGAAAGAGTATTTTAAGAAACTCCAGGAAAAGCGTGGCCAAGTACCGCTCTGAAGCGCTGTTCAGGAGCACACATTAGGAGAATCTATGAAGCAGGGTGCAGGACTGCAGCTCCCCAGACCTATTTTTAGATGCCAGAACCAAAATGAGATGAATTACCAAGAGGTCTCCGCTGCCTACGAAGGAACCAGCTCCTACACAGCAGTCCTGCAGACAGCCACGTTCCGCCGGTGCACCCACCTGCCTGCCTGCGTGCGAACCTTAAGGGTACAAAAGGTGTAAGACTGGAGATTTGACAAAAAGGCTCGAAGGACCACTGTTGTCTTCTCGCAGACCTGCAGCTCTGTGACAGCTAAAGCATCCCTGTCCTCTATGCTTCACCCCTGCTCCCAGAGCCAGTGCTGGGCGCACGTTTGGAGAAGACGGGCGAAGAGCTGGCGTGGAGGAACAGCACAGCCCGGCGCCTCTGCCCATGGGCTGCAGACAGGAGGCTTCATCCCAGGCTGCTCCTGGGATGCCTTTTGTCTGGACCTAGAAACATTTTCTGCTGTGGCAAAATTCCCTATTTTCCAGATTTCCAAGGCAAACACGCTGCTCCCCTACCCAGCTCCAGTCCCCCCGGCAGGGTGCCGGCACGGCGAGGGCTGCGGCACGCGCCAAGCCCCAGCGCAGGCACCCTCAGAGCTCTCGCTCCTTCCCCTCAGTCCAAGGGAAAGATTTGAAGGCTTCTTTAATTATTAACCGGTTTGCTTTGTTTTCCCTCTCCACTTGAGAGCACCGGCTCTTTGGAGGCCAGAGAGCAGCTTTACGGAGCGCCAGCCCTGATGGGACCAGCCACGGGACCGGCACCAGCCGTACCCACCCACGGCCGCATATTCCCTTACAGGCTGCTCCCATTACCATTAATGGGAACGACATGTGCAGATGAACGAGAGAAGAGAGTCTAATGTCTTTATATTATACCACCAATTAAGTACCCAGGGTCATGTCCTCAGCTGATGTAAAGTAGATGAGATCCACTGAACTTAATGGATCTCTGCTGATTTACACCAAATGAAGAGCTGGCCCTCTCTCGCTTGTATTAAAACAGCCGAACCGTTCCAGCAGCCCTCGTGTTTAACAGCTTCATACTCTAGCCAGGCTTTGCTATCACTCCAGTCCATAAACCACAAGCTTTATTAACTAATAATTAGTTTTTCAAGTTAAGTTTCACGGTCATGTTTTAAGAACATGCCTTAGGGCAGGGGGGGAATTCTGAAGAGACGTGAAGTGGCGGGAGCGGAGCAGAGGCGAGGCACTGCCAGGCTGCTCGGGGGTTCATCCCCTGAAGATACAGAGGGTCTTTCCAGAAACATGTTAGCACCTATTGCCCCGTCAAAGCAAATGGGAATTAAGCACCTCAACGCTTTTTTGACTCAAGTCGAGGTGTTTCTCTTGCAAACAGAGTTGATTTTAGCCATGTGACCAGCCTCCCGGAGCAGCCTCAAGGCCCCTGAGCTGTGCAAAGGTAAGCCTGGGTGCAAGCATCTGCCGAGAAAGGCACAGGCTAAACGCTGGGGATCACTCAGTTGTAAAGAGCAACCTGCATACCCAGGGCACTGCTGGCCCAGGCAGGCAGGCTGGCTGACCTGGAAGGACACACTGACGGCTTCCCTAATTTTTTTCCAGTTGTACGCAACCGATTATTGGGCAGAAAAATGGTCTGATGCTGGGCCAAATCCTTCCCTTGTGCGCTGCTCTCTCTGGATACTTGGGTGTCTTAAACACACTATAGCCCCAATAAAGGGGCTAAGCTTGAGAAGCACGTCGGATTACATTATAAATAAAATATTATTTTTCCAATCATAGATAATTTACTCTCGCATTAAAACACAATTTCCCAAAGCGGTATACGTTAGCACACGGCTTGCTCCTTTTCTTCCTTCTGTAACTGGGCTGAATAAAGAACATCTAATGCATTTCTGCCACCAGAAGGAATAAAAGCAGCCTGCTGTACTGAACTGGGGGGAATCACGACGGCCCACTAACACAAATGTTCTCAACGAGGAATGTAATATGGACAGCTCTTGCAGAGACAGTTCTTGTGCAATAACTTAAACAGTACAGATTACTACTTGGGGAAATAAAAGACAACATAACTTTGAAACTTGAAAAGCTCTTTCTTCGTTGTAATCAATTGCAATAATCCATGTCAGTGATTTAGATGAAGATCAACTTTACCTTTCTTTGCTGATGACACAAAACTAAGAGCAATAAAAAACTTAAGTGCATTTGCGCACAACTAATGGATTGGATGTGGCATGTGCCAATGGAAGTCGGTATGTATAATGCAGCATACGCTGGATGCCAAATTAATGGGATCATTTGGGCATTCTGGAACACTTGTGGCATTGAGCTTAAGTCATTTAAGGAGCCTGGCAAGGGTTGATGACCTTCCATTTTCAAAAGACTGAAGAAGTCCAGTAATACTGTAGGCAAAACATGATAATGAATTTTATCCCCTCCATCCATCTGCTATTTAGTCCAAAGCCAAAGGACAATAAAACCAAGACAATGAGTCCGTGCCTGGTGTCCCTAATAAAAAATATATAAAAATGCAGATTCACCTGAATAGGGAGCTGGAGGTTCAGGCACGCAGACGACGCATCAGACACCGCCCGCTGTGCATGTGCCGTCCGACCTCCCTGCGAAGCCTGAGGACCTACACTGGGCTGTGGGGCTCGCTCCGATTTTCCACGGTGTCTGCTTCCTACCTGGAGTAGTTCCTGAAGGAAGCCGGTCATAGCGCAGAGGGAAACACGCCTCACTGCCAACATATAACATACCGATTTACCTGAAGAGGTGCAGAAATTTGTTCAAACAGCTCAGAAGAGTGACAGAGCTGCAGACCCAGCAATTGTCTCCCACATCCCCGTTCCCCTCCTGTGCACTACAGCACGCTGCTCCCAACGGGCCCAAACAAGGACGAGGCACAGGCACGAGCACAGGTACGGCTCTGCAGGCCTGGCTGGCACGGGGACAGAAACAGCCGGGTCTAATCCCCGTCGTCCTGCCACGGCGCAGAGCAGCAACGAAGGACCCGGCAAACACCACGTGCTGGTAATAACGAAGGTCCTGCTCCCACCAACTCTCCACAGCGAAGCAGAAACACTCAGTTGGGCTCCCAGGCAGTAAATAGTTGCAGGCTCAGGTCGGAGAGCTCACCGAGGATCAACATGGTACCCTTGATGTCTGTATAGATACTCCAGATGTTACTGGGAGATCTGCTGTGGGAGTCCCCAGTCCAGAGGCTGATTTCACTTTTTAAATTTTACTTTATTTTTTAATTTTGAAGGTACTTTGAAGAATGGCCTAAGGTCTGGATTTGTGAGGGTGTTTAGAGACTGCTCCGCTCAGCACCCCAGCAAGCAAGGCCACCGTTCAGCGGAGCGCGGCGCCTGGACATCCAACATGGCAGCAGTTTGCCGGGCTCAGACCGGCCAGCGCAGAGCGCAGCAGCGCGTTGCCCCCGCAGAAGTGCCCAAACCTTCATCCGTGCCGCCTAAAGAGCGCGAGACCCACCTCAAACGTCTCTGCTCCACACGCCCCAGCATTTCCAGCTCTGGGCACATCCTACAAAGGACGCGTGGACGTTTCTGAACGCATGATGCAGAGATGCCTTTAGGCAGCTAGCTCCTATTTTCCACTGTGACTTGGAAAGAGTATTTTATCTCTTACCCTTAAAATTCAAGGGAGTAAAGTATCTAAATACCACTGCAGTTCTAACTGTAGAAGCAGATTTTTAGGAGTACTGAAATGCCTAGAAATGCAGAGAGACCCCCCCAAAAAGGGGGGGAAAGCACACAGGTGCCAGGCTGCCACTGTAGCCCTGCCCATGAAAGCTAACCGGGTGCCTCCAGGAGGCAAACTCAGATCCTCACAAACAAGTGGGCACCAAGCAGAAGTATCTGTCCCACTGCTGTGAGTCAGGACAAAGTTAGGAGCTTAACGGGCTCAAGAGAGTGGGCATGGGAAACACACAGCATTGAAGGAAATGCCCCAAATAGCCAAAAGCAACTGGTGTGTATACCCCCCTCCCAAAAATGCCCACCTGCACAGAAGGCAAATACTTTCATCCACCCCATCCAACTTGTTCAGGCAACACATGAGAAGGGATTCTACCAACGGAGGAGGAGCAGCCACCCAAGCAAGCGCCCACCTGGGCGAGCCACAGCCCTTATGTTCCTCTGCAGCAGCAGCGGTGATGACTGCAGTGCAGAAATACACGCTTCGAGGAGAATTCATAGGTGTGAGGTGTAAATCTCAGTATTATTTATGTTAGCTATAAATGAGCTAAATTATGACCTAGCTGAGCAAAACACTTTTGTAAAGCAAGGCTTTGAATATTGTGTAGTTTGCATGTTTAACAGGACCGGGCTTTCATCACGGAGCGGAGAAAGAGAGCTAATAACCCATTGATTTTAAGGCCCATTTAGGAAAAGAATTGCCTATACAGATCTGATCACCATGCATTACTTCGTAACATCTAATACCCTGGGCACAAAATAATGCTGAGAGATGCAAATTACAGAGCCATTTTTATCCTGAGAGGGGTTGTGCCTGTGCATGCGAGCGTGATATGGGGGTGCTTTGGGTTTGGGCTTAAAGCAAAGCCAGGAGGGCCTGCGAGGAAATGGGCGACGTTCCCCCACCCGGCTCTAGTTACCCCGAGCTCTGCCTCGTGCGTCCACCCGCTCAGCGGCTCGGCCCTACGCGGGAAATCACTTACACACGTGATCAAGCAAAATTCAGAAAGTGATCTGCCCAAAGTTAAGTCCCACTGATAATTCAATAAGCCTTGAATCTCATTGCCTTTTTCCACCCTTGTTCAGCAAACACGAGTTTTCCTGGGCTTAAAACTTCCAAACAGGAAGGAATGTGAGTCCACAGCGTGGGCTTTCCAGAGCGCACGTGCACGGAGACGATGTTTCACTTGCAGATTTAAGATTGCATCGGAAAGATCATCCAAATGCTAAGAATTATCAATTTCATAGCAGCATCGAGCATCAACATATTAAAACTCAGCCTGATGGGATGTGCCGCATCTTCCGCACTCTCAGACCACATCTCTATCACAAGACTTACGCTGCCTGCGCTCAGATGACTCCCCCCGAATTAGCTGTGCTGCAGTACAGTTGCAGGAGCCGCGGCTGCCCTCACGCTGCCTGCAGACCACTGGTCTTTATCCTCTCCTAAGTGCAGTGTTTTAAGAAGTCTCCCACGGAGGTAAAGGAGTGTTTAGCAATGAGTGGGAGGGTGGGGGATAAACCACGCTCCCCCGCAACTAGCCAGAGCCCGCGCTGCAAGAAGGCTGTTTCGGCTGCCTGTACACGACAGCCCGACTCAAGTTGTCCACCACACAGCCCGCGTGCAGTACGTGGACAGGACAACCAACAGGATCAGGACAGCGGCCAGCCCACCCCCAAAAGGTACCTCTCTTCCACAGGGCACCCACATCCCCCAGGATTACGCTCCTTGGGACCAAGAGGCTCAAGCCGGTCGGGTCTAAAGTCCGTGCAAGCCCCCGTGGGTGGCTTTGGCTGTTGTGGACCTTCAGAGATACACAGCAGGGACCACTGGACAGCCCTGTCGCAGCTGAATCAGGCTGGCAGGGAACACTGCTCTCAATCACAGAGAGGGAAATACTGTGTACTTGTTCCCACCGGGGTTTCCCTGAGGCTCCTATAAACGCCGGGTTTACTGGGCAGAGTAATTGGAGGTAACCCCCACTTCTGTCCCCTTCAGCACAACCACTCACATCAGCACCCCCGTACCGCCCATGCAATCTTGTCTTACATGACGTGGATGCACGAGGCAGCCTGTCTCCCTCGCACTCAGCGCATCGCAAAACCGCCAGACCAGCTCCTCCGAAACAAAGACACCGGCGATAACCCCGGCAAGCCCAAGCGCGCAGCTCCCAGTGCGTAAGCCCCACTATTCGATGGCTATTCAGATGGCTGAAATGGAAGCTACTGGTTTCTGAAGTCCTTTGGGAAGTTGGCGAGCCCCGAGGCTCGATGCCGCTGCCTGCGCACACCCCACGGGCGGCAGCGGCCGGGGGAGCCCCAGCCCGGGCCGTCTCCGCCGAGTTCAGCCCCACTTGCGCCGCTTTTAATAACAGGGCTGTAAACCCTCTGTGGCTTTGCGCTAGATCCTCGCCTGCCACAAAGCAGATTACGGCAATACGCAGCATCATTACGCTCTCTGCAAATACACAGCTTCTGGCTTACAGCAGTTTGGGAAAAACTGCAGGGAAATCAGGGAGGCAGAAGTTTATGGTCATGGGACGCTCAAACAGTTACAGAACGAGGCTGTCTCGAAAACAACGCAGTTTATCGATGTTAGGGGTACAGAGAAAACATCACATCAAACGCACACGTGAATACGGACACCCGTCTATGCCCGCCCGCACCACCCAGAGCTCGGCTCTCCCCGTTGCGGGGACGGGCGGGCTGCCGGCCGCTCCGCAGCCCGCGCCGGGCTCTGCCCCCGGCCCCGCGGCCGCCGCTAAGGCGGGGAGCACGGCGGCCGCGGCCCCGCCGCTCTGCCCGGGGAACGGCCCCGGCGGCGGCCAGACCCGGCGCAGGGCCCGCGGCGTCCCCGCCGCCCGCCGCCCGCTGCCCGCACCCGGCGCGGGGCTGGCGGCGCCGGCAGACCGCAGCCCACCGCCGCGCAGCCCAACGCGGGGGGAACGACTGAAACAAACGGGGAGAGGCTTTGGGCGACGCGCAGCAGCAGCCGGGCTCTGCCCGGGGCCGGTGGCGGGGCCAGGCACCGCGGGAGCGCGGCTTCCCCCGAGCCGGGAGCCGGGGAGAGATTTCCCCGTTGGTTTTGGTTTTTTGTTTTTTTTTTTTTCTTCCTTCCCTGCCAAACACCTCCCCTCGATGGCTGTTTTCTAGCGCAGGCTGCATATTCCCGGCTGGCGAAGGGTACCAGTCGAGCAGCTGCACGGCCCCAGCGCCGTCACCCACCGTGTGACAGGATTTGGCCCTGCCTTTGGACCTCCACAACCTTCCCCCGACAAACCAAATCCCGGCTGCAGCCTGAGCCCGTGCCCTGCTACCGCCGAGAAAAGGACCGGCTAGGGCAGTACTTGCTCCGTCCCTCGCCCCGGCTGCCCCCGCCGCGCCCTTCGCCGTAGCCGGGCCGGGGGAGCCGCCAGCCCCCCGCGGCAACGCCTTGAAACTTCGGCAGCCCGACGGTGGCCGGGGCTGCGCTGCCCTCGCCCACCGCGGGAGCGGCAGAGCCCACCGCCCCTGGGCGGCCACGGGTTCGTTGTGGCTGGGGGAAACCCGCCGGGATCATCGCTGGGTTCGAAAAATCTCATTTTTGCAGCTGCCCTCCTTGCTGCAGGACCGGCCACCCGGACCCGCAGAACTACGGGAGTTTGTTCTTAAAAATACCCCCCCCGCACCCAGGTTGTTCAACGGGCTGCGCCGCTGCCAGCACCCGCGGAGCCGCCGGCCCCGGCCCCGGCCCGTCCCGCTGCCGGCGCGGTGCGCGCAGCGAAGGCAGGGACAGCGAAAGCCGCGGGGTGCCCGCGGGGCGGCGTGCCGGGACCGCGGGGCTGCGCTGGGCGAGCTCCCGGCCCCGCACCGGCCCCGCGCCCCGGCCCGCCCGGCCGCTCGCTTGCTCCTCCGCGGCGCTCCCGACGTTGTCCCAGCCCCGGGGCTGTTCCCGGCCGCTTCCCCCCGGCCCCGGCGGAGCGGGGAGCGACCGGAGCCCCGCTCCCCGGCCCCGCCGCCCTCGGCCGGCTCCTCACCTCCGTCTCCGCCGAGCGACCGCGGCGGCCTCCGGCTGCCGCCCGCCCGCAGCCCCCGGCCCCGGGCGCGGCTCTTCCCCGGCGCGGCGGCAGGCAGGCAGCGGAGAGGCGTTTTTAAAGAAAACGTTTATTTACACGTCTCGGCAAGTACAAAGTATTATACATGGTCTGTGTCAACCCCAAATCTTCTGTATTATGAAACATAAGGCGCTTTCTCTAGAGTCGGTGGCGAAAGGAGAGGGTGCGGGTGCTGTTTCGGTGCGCTAAAGCTCATCGGCTGGAAAGGTGAGGACACAACGGAGAGCGTGTTGCCTGAAAGGAGCCCTTATTACTACGGTGAATAAATTACAGCTGACATTAACTTCACCTGGGACAGATGGAAGCTACCGCTTTTCAGCTTAATAGGGTTTCCTAAGCTAACGAGTCATCACCGGCTCCACTGAGTCCCCTCCGCTAAGTGATAGGTAGGTATCTTTTTCTTCAGACTATCCTCAGAACAGGAAAAAAAAATAGCCTTTTGTTCCCAAGCCAACACAAAATACCTATGTTCAGATTTCGATATAAATAATCGAGGTTTTATATAATTCCATATTAATAGTGCCCAAAATCTCGATGCATAAATAAATTAAATTATTAACACTTCTTACAAAAAGTGACATATTTCCCTTCCTAGTGGAACATCGACACGAATATACAAGCGGAGCGCGGGGCCCCGCGACGGCAGCGCCCGGCGGCTCCGCTCTGCGCCGGCCTCGGGGAAGCGCCGCGGCGGCCCCGGCCCCGGTCCCGGTCCGGGCCCCGGCCCCGGCCCCGGCCCCGGCCCGCCCCGGCCGCCGGCCCCGCGGGCGCCGCTCGCCGCCTCCGCGCCCGCCCCGTCTGCGGCCCCGGGGGCGGGGGGAGCCGCCGGCCGAGCTCCGCGGGCGAGTCCGCTGCCTGCCCGGGCTGCCGGGCTCAGACGAGGGAGGTGACCGGGGGGATCTTGGCGCTCTCCTCCTCCCAGGGCTGCAGGTTCTGCAGCGCGAACAGCGACGAGTTGTGCAGGCACAGCGGGTCGGGCTGGATCGACTCGTTCAGCGACTTCTGGAAGGCGTCGTGCTGCAGCTGCAGCATCAGCCGGCTCGCCTGCTGCCGCTCGGCCTCCCGCTCCTCCGCCGTCTGCCGCCTGCCGGGGGACACGCTCAGCCGCGCCCGGGGCGCCCCGGGATGCTGCGCCCGGGGCTCCGCGGGAAGCCGCCGTCCCGCTGCCGGGGCCGCCGCCGCGGGAACCGGGCGCCGCCGGAGCACGGCGCATCCCCGGCGGGCGGCGGGGCCGCTCGGCCTGCAACTGAGGCGTCCCGGGCGGCGGGGAACGGCCGGACCCCCCCGTTTCCCGAGAACCCCGTCTCCGAGCATTCCCCCGTTTTCCCAATGTTCCCCCGTTTTTTTCCGAATAATCCCCCGTTTTTTCGAATAATCCCCCGTTTTTTCGAATAATCCCTCGTTTTTTCGAATAATTCCCCGTTTTTTCGAATAATCCCCCGCTTTCCGAATGGGGGACTACAAAAAAGAAAAAAAAAAAAAGCTAAAAATAAAGCACAACACTCACACTACTAGAATAATAACAATTCGCCCCCGAGCGTTCCGCTGCCGGGAGCCGGCCGGAGCCGGGGCGCGGCGGGGCGGCGGGCGGGGAGCTCCGCCGGGGGCGGCGGCGGGACGGGGCGGCCCCGGGGGCGCGGGACTCACCGCCACTTGGTGCGCCGGTTCTGGAACCAGGTCTTCACCTGGGCGTCCGTCATCTTGAGGGACTTGGCGAGGGCAGCGCGCTCGGCCGAGGCCAGGTACTTCTGCCGGTGGAAGCGCTTCTCCAGCTCGCAGATCTGCACCCGGGAGAAGGACGTCCGCGGCTTCTTGCGCTTCGGCGGGGTCCGGTTCTGGTAGGGATGCCCGATCCGCCGCGTCACCGTGAAGGGCGTCAGCGCCGCCGCCGCTGCCCGGGTGGGAAGCAGAGGGGTCAGCCCCGCGCCCGCACGGTGCCGGCCGCCCCCCCGGGGCCGCGGCTCTGCCCGCCGCCCGCCCGCCCGCCCGCCCGCCGGAGGGACCGCGTCTCCCCCCGGAGGGACCGCGCCTCCCCGGGGCCCCGCTGCCGCCCGGCGCCGAGGGGACGCGGGGGCGAGCGGAGCCCGGCCGCCCCCCGGGGCGCCCCGCGCCATCCGCGCCGGCGGGAGCGCGATTTTTCGGGTGGCTGCGAGCGCGGGGGAGGGCACCATCCAGCGGGCCGCCGCCGCTTCCATTCTTAGCGTTCGCGCTATCGTTATTTCGTTTTGGCCTTTTGCTTCGCCTTCCCGTCCGGTGCCCGGGGAGCGGGGGGCGCTGGCCCGCTCCGCCCCGGCGCCTTACCTGTGAACCTGTCCTTGACGAAGCGCCGGCTGCTCTCCATCCAGGGGAAGTTGAGGCTGCCCAGGCTGGGCACGGCGGGCATGGCCGGGATGGCGCTGGAGATGGGCGGCGGCACGGCCCCGGGGATGGGCCTGTGCGCCGGCACCCGGATCACGCCGGCCGGGGCCAGGCTGAGGTTCACACTGTAAGATCCAGAGTCCTCGAAGGGCGCGGCGATGGCCGGGAAGGGGGCCGGCAGGGCCGGGTAGGGCGCGCCGCCGCGGCCGGCGGGGCCGCCCAGGAAGGTCGCGCCGTCGGGGCCCCGGGGGGGCGGCGGGGGAGCGCTCTCCTGCTCGGGGCCGCTGAGGATCTGGTCGATGCCGAAGCTGATGGGCTCGTGCTGGTGCGGGCCCTGCGCGCCCGCCGGCGGATCCATCCTCCGCCGCCGCCGCCGCCGCCGCCGCCGCCGCCGCGCGCCCCTCCGCGCCCGCTATAAAGGCGCCGCCGCTCCGCCGAGCTCCGCGGCCCGGCCGGCCCCGCCGCGCGCCGCGCCGAAACTTTGCCGAGCGCGCGCCGCCCCGGCAGCCGCCCCGTCATCTCCTCGGGGCCGCCGCGCGCCCCGCGCCGCGTGCGCCCCCGCCGCCGCCATTGGCCGCCGCCGCCCAGCCTCTGCGCTCCCATTGGCTCCCGCCGCTCGGCACCGGCCTCGCGCCCGGGCGCGGGGGCCCGCGCCGCCGCCGCCGCCGCCGCCGCCGCCGCCGCCGCCGCCGCCGTGACATCACTGGGGCGCACGAACAATGGGGCCGCGCGGCGGCGGGCGGGGGCGGGGCGGCGGGGGCGCCGTCGGGGCCGGGGCGGCGGGGCGGGGACGGGGCGCCCGGCGCGCGGGGCCCTCCCGCGCCCTCCCCGCGCCCCGCCGGGCCCCGGCCCCTCCCGCCGGAGCCGCGGGCCCCGACGGCGCCCGCCCGGGGCGGCGGGGCTCGGCGCACGGTCCCCCCGCCGCCGCCCGGCCCCCTCCCCGGCGGGCGGCGAGGCCGGGCGGGCGCCCCGACGGCAGCGCGGAGCGGCGGCCCCAGGCGGTGCCCGCGGCCGGGTCCGGCGGGGCGGGAGTCCCTGCGGGCCTGGGGCGCGCCCGGCCGCCGAGCGAGCCCGCAGCCGCTCCCTGACGTCCAAATGGGACTAAAGGCGTCAAAAATTCAATCAGGCTCCGCCGCATTTACTTAGTTTCCCTCTTATAAAGGGAAATGAAAACGGGGAATAGAATTTCCCTGCTAATAGAATGTAATGGCATTTGATCAGCACCTGGCAGGGCGATCCCGGGATGCCGGAGCGGTGACGGGCGGGACTTGATTAGTTTTTAAACCTTAGCATTCAATTACCGCAACGCGCCGAAGCGTTCCGACGGCGGCGGCGGGGAAGGCGGGCCGCCCTGCCCGGCAGAAGCTGCGCGGGGGCCGGGGGTGCCCGGCCCGACCCCCCCCGGGCCGCGGGGCCCCGACGGCCGCTGCCGGAGCTCCCCGGCGCTGCGCGTCCCTGCCGGCGGCCGTCGGGGGTTCCCCGGCTGGCGGCACGGAGGGGCGCCCGCCCCGCCGCGCCCGGCGGCCATCACCCACCCGTTAAACACCCCACCCCCCGGGGGCCGCCCGGTGCCACCCCCGGCCCCGAGCAGCGCGGTGGGCTCGTCCCCCGCTCGGTGCGGCGCGGGGAGCGGAGCCGCCATCAGCCGCCGCTCGCCCGGAGCGGAGCTAACGGGATCGACGCCGTCCCGGCAAGGACGGTGCGGGGCCGCCCGGCGCCACCGGGAGCGGCCGCGGGTGCCCGGCCCCCGGGGCCCCGCTCCGGCCCGGCCCGGCCCGGCCCGGCGGGGAGGGCGGGGGGGGGGGGGAGAAAAGGAGGGGAGGAAAAAAAGGGAAAGGAAAAAAGAAAGCAAAAAAAAAAAAAAAAAAAAAAGGCAACCGGGGGAGGATAAATAAATAAATAAAGTGACACCCAGTCCTGAATCAGGGCAGGCTTTGTTAGAGAAAATTGCAGCTTGATCTGCATAATGGGAACTCGGGCTGCCCAAGGCTATCTTTTTATTGCGTGTGTGTCTGCTGTTATCAATTTTGTGAACGATTTCACAGGGAGCCTGGCAGACTTGAGCTGGAATAATATGCAAAGATGAGCTTTGAATAATGAATGATGTGCTTTTAAACCAATTCCAAAGTGTCTGTGATAGTACAATATGAAAAGGGGTGGTAAGTAATAGTATATTTAAAAGGCGCTAGTATGTTTTTATTACTATATTTAAAAAGATATCTATATTATTTTTGTGAAATGGATAATATATCACAGAGTCTTTGATAATCAGCTAAACAATACATTTTTCTTTGGGAAAACTCTCCTGGTTTTACACAGTTAAATATAGAGTATCGGCGTACAGCTTTGTAACGCTCGGCTACCTTATTAAATATTAACGCTATTTTAATATTAGCTTTTAAATTTAATATGTTGACGTTCTGCAGTTTTACTTTAATTATGTTTTATAATTAATAACCCGGGACGTATGGTATCCTTAACTGCAGCTCTCCCGCAGCCGCCTCCTCTCCCGCGCCCCTCCGCGGGCGGGGGGCGCGCAGCCGCGCGCAGCCCCGCGCAGCCCCGCGCAGCCCCGCGCGCGCAGCCCGCCTCCGCTTTGCCCAGCGCCGCGCTCCGCCGGGGCCGGGCCGGGCCGCGCCGCCGGGCTCTGCTCCCCTCCCCCGCTCCCGGGACCCCCCGGCCGCCCGGCGCGGAGCCAGCGGAGCTGCGGCCCCGACGGCGCGGCCCGGGCCGGAGCCGGGACGCCGGGGCGCCCCCGGGCACGGCGCGGTGCTGCGAGCCCCGGCAGCGCCCGGGGGCCTGCTGGGCTGCGGGGAGCGTGGTGCGGGGGTGGGCTCGCCCGCCCGAACCCGGGCCGCTCCGCTCCATGCCGTCGGGGAGCCAGACCCGGCTGGGGGCTGGCCCCGCCGGGTGCGGGGGCAGCGGCACCCCGGGCAGGCACGGGGCACCCGCAGCGCATCCCCAGCGCCCTGCGCCGAGGCAGCCCCGTCTCGGGCGCAGCTGAGTGCAAACAGCCCCGCACCCGGCGGGGCTCCGGCCAGGCCCCAGGCACGGCACGGCACGGCATGGCACGGTATGGCACAGCGCAGCATGGCATGGCGTGGCACAGCAGTCTTTGCATGGCATGCCGTGGCCTTTGCATGGCACGGCACAACACAGCATGGCACAGCATAGCCTTGGCATGGCCTTTGCATGGCACAGCACGGCATGGCACGAGGCCAGCCTGCGACTACCAGCCACAAGCAGCCGGCTGCAGGGGTGCCGCTAAGCCAGGCACAGGGGGGTCGAGTGGGTGCAGCAGCAGCAGGACAGTGCCCGGCGGGGCGAGGGGCACAGCCAGGCAGCCCCGCAAGACCCCGGGGCAGCCACCAGAGCCACGCGGGCAGGGGAGGCCGGGAAGGGAGAGCTCCGGGGGGGCGTGCGGGGAGGCTGCGGTGGAGCGAGGGGTGAAACATTGTCATTCCCTGTAAAACTCAGAGGAGCACATTGTACAAGTATTAACTGAGTTGTAGCGCCGAGCGTGCGGTGCCGGCAGAAAGGAGCGCGGTGCGGCCACGCTGCCACGCTGCGGCACGGCTCCTGCAGCCCTGGCGGGGAGCGTGGCTGGGCCGGCTTTGCCAGGCTGCCCGGGCTGGGCTGGCGCAGCAGCGTGGGTTCGGAGCGTGCTGCACCCAGCTACCTGCAGAGGCTTGGGGGACATAGTTAAGAGAGGGAAAAGGTAAGTAATGCTATGTAAGAGGAGTGACCGCCTCCCTGGCACCACTGGGCAGAAGGGACCCCTGCCCGGTTTGTCACTGTGAGTCACTGGGGGCAGAAATGCAGCCTGCACCTCACCCATCCCCAAAACCCAGAGCTGCTCCCAGACCTGGCTGCCATGGGGGGACATGGAGAGGGACGTGCCACAGCCCGCCGTGGTCACTGGGTTTGGTTATGGTGTGCACATACGCTCCTCGGTCCTGGGAACGTCTTTGGGCTCGAGACACGCTCGCAGGACCTGCGTCCGCGCAGGACCTGCCACGTGCCTGGCAGCGGCCAATGCCACCGTTCAGCTTTTCAAGTGCTTCCTGTACGATGGGGTAATAAAAACATGCAATGAAAAATGCACTGACCCAACCGCAAATGCCTCTGCCTTTCTAAAGCGAGGGAGCTCCATCACCCCTCTTCCACTGCGGCACCAGACATTTCTGTATCTGCGTTTGGAGCGGGTTTGCCAGCGGTGACCCCAGCTGTGCCGCCGGCACGTGCTCCCGCGGGCCGCAGGCACCAATGGCCGGGCCCGCGGGCTGCGCCGCAAAGGGAAAAAAACGGGGCTGCAGCTCCGGTAGTTGCAGCCATTCCTGGAAAGCAGAGGAGAGACAGGGATGGTCCCCTCTCCTGGGCACGTCCCAGCACCACAGAAAATGAAATCCCCATTGGGAGGAGGTTGGCAGTGCCAGGACGTCGTTTAGTGCCCAGGAGTGGAGAGGACAGGGAGGAGGCGCAGACTGGGTAACGGCATGCAGAGGGTCTTCAGCTCCTTCCCACCAAGGGGCCCCGGAGGTTCCCCAAGGACAAGCACCGTACACGGGAGCAGAGACAAGTGGTCCCCGACAGGACCAGACCCAGCGCTGAGCAGCTGGAGACCCAACAGGGATGGACCATTCCCCATAGCCGCCTCAAGCATCCCTCCCGCCTCGTCATCCTCCCACCACCTTGGGGCCAACGATGGATGGCAGGCACAAGAGGCACCCAGAGCAGCCCACAGATTTAAATCTGGCTGCACCTCGAGAGGGTCCCGTGCCGCCCGTGCCAGCCCCGGCACAGCGCAGAGCCCCCCAGGGACGGCCTCAGCCCCACGGGCCGCGGGGATGTGCAGCCCCAATGGCACACGCAGCATCCCTCCATGCAGCTCAGCCTCTCTCCTGTACAGTAGCCTCGGTTAAATGTTTACTGTCAAAATTTAGCATGGGCCAAATGATCCATTACACCTTTTTTTTTTTTTTAATGTTTACCATTAATTATTTTAAAAATGAGGCATTCTGTTTCTAAGGTGAGAGGGACAGGTCTCTGGGCATGAGACCAAGAGAAACCACTGCGGGGCTCCTCCAGCCTTTTCAAACCAGTAGGCAGCGTTTTATCATAATGGGCCGTTAATTGATGGCGCATCACTGCGCAGCTCCTGCCGAGCTGCCTAGCGCAGCCGCCCGAGAGCAGGGGGCCGCAGCATGACTGATGCTCTTGCAGGAAACCCAGGTTTGGGCGCTCGGTCGGGCTCGAGCAGCCGCTGCAAGGCTGCGTAGAGGCCAGGGGGCTGCTAATAAACCCCCTGCGCCCGCCACAGCTGCTCGCATGTGGGCTGCGATGCTGCACCCGGCTGGAGAGGAGAAACCATCCCAGAGCTGGGGAGCCTTCCACCCCACGCACTTTTAAGCGGCCATACAGCCTGCAGCCGCTGTGTATAGGGTGTGGGCGTAGGGGCAGAGGTCGTGGTGGTGCCTGGGAATTGCCCCCACCGTCCCTGGGGCTGCGGTACCCAGCGGTGCCCACAGAGCTCATCCCGGGAGACGGCAGTGGCAGCAGCGAATTCGCCTCTGACAACACTGTGGAAATATAGGCTCAGGGTCTTCAGCGAGCCCAGGCAGTTAAGGGTTGGATCACACCTGAAACTGCTGAGCATGTGCTTCAACAGCTGCTTTGCTGTGCTGGGGCTTTAGTCCAGCCGAGCGCCGGCCCTCGTACCGCCTGGAGGAGCTCCACGGGGCATTAGCCAGCCCGCTGCATCCGTTCAGCTGCATTTCTGCATTTCCAGCTCCTATCACATCGGCCCATCCCTGCCCCAGGCTGTGTAGGTCCTGAGCTGCCGCCCAGGGCCCGCTGCCCTGCATATCCAGGTGCCCCGAAGCTCAGATTTCTCCGAAGGCTCCTTCGTTTGGGGCCCGGGACCGGCGATGGCTGCGGCGACCCTTGCCTGAGGCACCGCCTGACAGCTGGAAGCCAGCGCTTCAGGGAAGAGGGGTTTGAGCAGTGCCTGACTTGCAGCTCTGGTCTTCAGTGGCATCTTCGTGCTGCCTCGCTGGCTGCCACAAATAAATCCTCTTTCTTTAAAGGGCACTAAAGGCCATGTCATCTCTCACGTATCAAACTCCTCTGCTGTCCTCAGACCCTCCTTTAACACCCAGGAATTCACAGGTTGGGAACCGGTTTCTATCCCCGGCAGCTGGGAAGCCTCGCGAGCCCGAGCCTGTGGCAAGTGGCCGCTGCTGCCAGAGCCTGGCGCAGGGCTGCAGGAGGCACCCGTGGCTGCGGGGACGTGCCATCCCCTAAAGGCATCGCCGTCGCTTCAGGTTTTGTCTCTTCCCATAGGATGACAGGGAACGGTGATATCTCGCTGCATGAGAAAGCAGCAGCAGATGCTGAGATGTTTCTGCTGTAGCTCCTGGTTTTGGCAGCGGATCTCGGAGTGGGCAGGGCCAGTCCTGTTCTCCACAGCCTTTTCTAGATGGATGCTGTGGGGGGAGGCTTCATACTAAACAAAATTGCTGCATAAACCCCACGCGGTTTTGAGCGTTTAGCACATCACCGATTACATACAATTCATGTGGAAGTCAGCACGACAGAGGACACAAAGAAGTTGTTCCTCAGCTGTAACCCTGGAAGTGGCATCCTTGCGGGGCCGGCGTTCAGGCTGGAGAGGGACACGGGTGCTTTGCGTCCTGGCAGGGGAAGGGGAAGGAGGAGGGGAGAGACGAAAGCAGCTTACGTGCAGCAAGCTGCTGCCTGAGCTCTCTGCCTGTACCCAGCTGCGCCCACCCGGGGGGACGCACCGGGCAGGCTGGGGTTGAGACGTGCACGCAGGAGGGTTCTGCGGTCCTGTCCCTCGTACCTTCTCCTGTAGGGCCCTGTGAGACACCGTGGGTCCTCCCTGTCAGGGCTGAGCCCCCCCGGCTGTGGGCTACCCTGGCCAACGGGCCCCGGGACAAAGCACTGGCCTCGCTGCCACGTCCTGGTGACGGAAAGGGACACCGGGGCGTCACGCCTGTGGCTGTGCTCTCGCGGGCAGGCAGCTCGCTCCCCAGGGAGCAATGCCGGGGTCGGGCACTCGCTCTTGGTGCCCAGCAGAGCGGAGCAGCAGTTTTGTCAGCCCACAAGGGTTAAATCAGCTGCTCTTTTTCTGAGGCAAGAGCTCTGGTGCTGCGGAGTCTAAAGGTCATTCCCCTCTGCCCCTTCCTTCAACCTCGGGAGGGCTGCACCCCTCCTGGCTCCAGCTGGGGAGATCCTCACCCCAGGCAGGCAGAAGGGGAGGGCCGGGGGGAGCTGAGGTCCACGCTCATCGGCCCTGTCCCCATCAGCCGAGGTACGTTCCCCGTCCCCCTCCGCGGAGGAGCTCGAGGCGGCAGCCCCGTCAGCGGAGGCTGGCCGGCTGAACACGGACGCCGACAAACCTCCTCGTCCTCCCCGTCCCAGTGGGTGGAAACAGGTAAACCCCGCTCACAGAGCAAACAGTTAAAGGTGGCTCGTAGCCTCGGACAGACGAATGTGCCTTAGTGGTTTCAATTCACATCTCAAAGCACATCTTTATGGGGTTGGTAACCTTATTATTAACTATATATATAGTTATAACTATATATATATTAACTATATTAAAAAAGCCGAAACTTTTAGTTCAGAATCTATGTGTCGGTCCATGACCGCCTGAGACCAGATGAGATGGGGAGGGTACAGGGGAAGCGCTGGGGAAGGAGCCACCACTGGAAGGGAAGAGAGCACAGAGGATGACGGGCAGATGGGGCTCGATTTCTTTCTGCCATCGCTGGTAAAATCAGGCTGTAGCAAAGCCGACGGAGAACATCCCGGTACCGGGGACAAACCCTGAAAGATGCAAAGACACCTGGACTGCCTGAGCAGCAGCGCCAGGCCCCGTCCGAAGGAGAAGGCTGGAAGGTACCGCAGGTCTGCGCGCAAACCTGGGAAAGCAGCCGCTGTTTCAACGTGGCTTCCTTCTCTCTTTTATTCTTATTTTATACACCAACGAGCAGCTGCTGCCAGATTTTTCTACTAAATATGACTTTTGTTGGGCAAATTACATTAGGATGGATGCCGCAGGTATCCATTAAGGTTTATTTATCGTGATAGTGTTTGGATCTCCCGCTTATAAATAACTTATGTTATGGCTTTTGTTTGTAGAAATGTAACTTACATATTTTATTATGCTTTCTGTAAACCTCAAAAAGAATGTTGTCAAAGGAGCGCCTCTTAACAGCAGTCTAAACTATGGTACATAAAATCTACACTAACATTATTTTTTAATATGGCAAGGAAGCGTGTTATCCCTCTACAGTTTGAAAGGTTTGCTGTCATCATAAACTCGTACTACAATAAAACATTAACAAGTCTAAGGAATTATTGTGTAAGGTGTGCACATACCGGTGGCGGAGTTTCTTCAAAGCCTCCTGACACAAGCAGGGCGAGGTATTCCAACTTTGCGTTTGCCCAGAGCTGCCTTCGCCCGCTCCAGCCAGCAGAGCCTGCCGCGTGGAAGGCCGCTCCAGGGATGCTTTGCTCCCCCTCGCAGAGGGGCAGACGCTTACCCGAGGTTCAGCGGTCGGCGCTTTTCACTGTAACAATGTAAAACGCATTTGGGGGACAATCAGACCCATTTTACAGTCCCCAGTTGTTTGCGTCATCGGACGGGCTCGCGTTGGTTTCTTGAGATGAAATCGCTCCGGGCCTGAGCGGCATCTCCTTTCCGACGTTTCCCATTCATTGTTTCAATTTTTTGTTAAAGGAAAAATAAAAAATCCACTCCTGCCCCGGAATTATGTCTTTTTAAAAAACGCATAAGGCATTACACAGGGTCTGTAAACACATGAGGAAATTCTGGGCTGCGCCCCCTTCGACAGCGCCCTTTTAAAAAGCTGACGGTAAAGACTCTCAACAAAGAATCTGGAGTCATAAAACACACTCTCTGTTTGCTATGCTATCCATTTCCTAACCTAAAAGCAAGCGCATTTATACGACCAGCTACTCTAAATAAAGTTCCTGTTGTCAATTGTTAACCAAGGTTGAAACGCTGTTCAAATAAGTGTCTCACGTTTGCCCAGTTTGTAAGATGCTCTTTAGGCTCTCACTTGTAAGTTATAACAGGGGATGTGTTAGAAAGGACATTTCAGAACTGTGCTCGAGCGCTCGGGGGACTCAGCAGCCGTATATTAAGCAAGCCCTAAAGCCCGAGCGCCGAGTTATGAGGGCGCACGTCCTCTCCTTTTCAACGTGCCCAACTCCAGCTCTCAGCGGAGCCACTAATTTAACCAGTGCAGGGGCTGGCTGGCGAGCACATGCTGATGGTACGCAACCGCTGTTGATTTCCACAGTGTGACAAAGAAAAGGCAGTCCCAGAACCCATTAGCTTTCGTCTGAGCCTTTAACGCCAAGGTGCGGGGCTACAGAGGGGTTTATACAGCCAGAAAGGAGGCGGCGCTGCTCGGCACTGAGCTCTGCACCCACCGGCACGGCGACGCCGAGAAGCCTTTCCCCAAGCCCCGGCTCATGCGGAGACCCGCACGCGTGGGCGCGAGCTCCGTTTCGCAGCTTTTAAAATCTGACTGAGCAGCGCAGATTCCGGTTTCCTTTAAGGATCGAAATGAAAAGTGAATGACTGGACTAATTGGTACACATCTGATGTGCTGATAAGGATCACAGGCTTTCTGCAAAGTTTTCAAACCTCGGCACATAGCATCGGGCCGCACGTAGAAACACCCCCGATCTGCAGCTCTTCAGTAACCTCAGTTGATTCTTTTCCCAGGTAGTCAGCACTCCTGGAAATCAGAGCCTTTGGCTGCAGATTAAATACTTTCTCCAGCTGAGCTTAAATGTGAACAGAAAACTGTTTAACAAGATGACTTCCTTTCAGATTAACTCCTGCAATTTAAAACTGTGCAGAAAAATAACAGTTGCAAAATAAACACTGGAAAAAAGCTATAAGAAATATAGGTATAAACTCTTCCTCCCCGTTGGCCACAATTAAAAATTCCCATTCTTATCTAAGCAGTTGTGAAATATTACTAAATACTCAAATGCAAGCAAGCATGAAAAACACACAAAATTAATTATTTACATAAGAAAAAAGAAGAAAAACCCAACCCAATTCAAACTCAATACCAACAGTTTGTAATTGCACGTAATAGCTTTTCTGCATTATAAACTAATTGGCTTATTGCTTAAATAGTTGTAATTTTTGTTAGGTCTTGCTTCAATTCATTGTGTATTTCCTCAGCCCACACAGCACCTCCTGCCCACCACAGAACGGGATTAATTGCTCCCACAAAACCAGGGTGGCGAGGGCCAGTGGGAGCTTTGGACTGGAGGAGGGATTTTGTTCTGGTTCACACCGAACTCCTTACGATCTCCGAGAGGTGAAGACGAATCTGCTGAATTTGCTGTTTCAGATGCACGCGTTCATCTTCATTGTGCCACGCCGCTTAAATACGGGCAATAAGTCTCTGTAACAATCTGCTTTCTTTTTTGTAGTAGTCGATAGATTTTATTCTTTTTAAACAGTGTTTTAACAACTTTATTTTCTTCTGTGTTTTTTACAATTTCCAAAGACCTGGAAAATATGTACTTGTGAAATTAAAACACCATCAGTACTTCATTAAGGCTTGCTCCATCATCTCGTATTTTATTACGTGCAACATTCTCAATTTTCTTGCTATTCTTACAGCCTAAAATGTTCATTTTTAGTTGTCTGCTTTGTGGCCCACATCGTCATTAACTGCCAGTGCTGAAAAGAAATATATAACATTTTGTAGAAAAATAGTAATTTTATTATTTCAAAAAGATGTCATATAAAATTTGTACTGGCTTTCATCTCATTTTCAAACAAATGCGATCTCAGAGTGAGCTTGGAGTTTTTCACTGATGAGATATTATTTACTGTTATGTGTAGAACTGAGAATCATTAACTGATACAAGTTTAGAAGGAATGTATATTTATTTTGTTCTTTGGTTAAGTACTGTTTCTAAACCGTTTCATAAAGATAAACCAACAGGGTAATAAATTTTGATAAGAAAGGCTGAAAACGTTCTTCAAACTAAGGCTGATTTTCCATTGCTTTCACTATTATAAATCCTTACATTTAGGCCAGAGATATAAAAAGGCAGAAGATATCTTAAAAAAATACTTTTCGCAAGGGTCAAAAATCTATCTAACAATATAACAGGGTCCCAAAACTTTCAGGGTTTGTTTATTAGTCACTGCTCTGCTTCCAAAGTCCTTGTCAACTCATCATGTCTAAACTGCCGGGATCCGAGGCCCCTTCGCTGCGCAGAGCTTCAGCCATGTCTCTTCGAAAGACTGACATATTCTGAGTGAACCTGGGAAAAAGAGAACCCAGATGCTTGGTTAAAGGAGACCTGGTATGGAGAGATGTATTTCAAGCATCGGTAAAAAGAATAACTATAATGCAGATTTTAAATTGAAAGAAAACCAGAGGAAAACTCGCAAACAAAATCACTAGGTGCCCTCAAAAACCAGTCCTATAAAATAACAACGAGCATGTAAAGATGTATGGGCAGCATTATAAACTCAGCCTACCAACAGTGTGAAACATTTTAAAAGTCAGCTGGGAAATGAATGCAATGAGAAACCTTTCCGTCTCACGCGACTCAGAACATGTCCTTTCCCCCAAACCTCCAGCAAAGGGCTCTCTGGGACATGTCCAGATGGCCATCAAGGCCAGGCTCTCTCAGACCTACCTTCCTCCCTCCTGAGCGGTGTCAGAGTTCAACCTGTCTCTCCGTGAAACGCGGTACCACCACCCATCTGGCACAGAATGATTTCACAAAAATATTCCCCGACAGTTCTCTGCTGGCAGGTGTAGGACGGGAAATCCGTCCGGTGCCATCACACCCGACACGGAATGCCAACTCTGACTCAGCTTGTACGACAGCCCCAATCTGATCTACTCCCTTGGTCTATCCTTACCTGAAACGAAGAGTTTAATTGCCATTTATCACATCTCACGTATGTATTTAAAAAACCCCCACAAAAAATGATTTAAAATGTCAGAAACACGTACTGCACCCTGCATTTAGGGTTTTTCAAATGTTCTTTTGTTTGTTGCCTCAATGCTCTTTGCTTTGATTGTGTCAGACTTTGCTGGCTCACTATAGCGAAGCTAATAAAGTTTCCCGAAGAACGGCTCCTTAGGGCTCCTTCCTGCAAAGGACTGGTGGACAGGTGCTTGCAAAACTGATGGGATCTCAGCAAAGGTCTCTTTGTAGGACCAGGGGTAATAATCCTTCCCGACCGCCTCCGCTGTACTGTACTTTATGGGTATGTCTAGCAGCAGTGTGGTAACCTGGGGCTTGCTGTGTGTAGAAATACAGGATGCAATTATGAGTTCATTCTTTATTCTATTCATAATTTTTTACGTTTGTGCTTATTTCCTTACTAATGGAAATTGATTTCTGCTCAATTTTAAACAATCACAGTTAAAAGAAGCCTCCTGTTCCACAGAATAAATCTGAGAAGGATTACAAATCAAGAGCTGAAAACAGAAAAGCCATCGTATTAACTCATGCTGCTTGTTGGGGAAGTGATGGCTTAAAAGTCTTCCCAAGTTAGACAGGCGGACGCTCCTGAGACAGACGAGCTGCTCGTTCGACCGCATTATCTCTGTCCCCCTCACACCTGCACCCATCCCTCCCCGCCTGCACATCCACAAAAGCTCTCCGAGAGCTTCCGCACCACTGCCTACCTGAGAGTACTCCACAGCGCTTCGAGATGAAAATCCCCTTTAACTCCACAGATACTGGAATCTAGCACTTGCCAAATCTAATATTTGCTGGCAGCCCAAGCGATGGAAGCCTCTGTCCATGCCCTGAACAGGGAGAGCCCAGGCAGCAGAGCTGGATTCCCCACGCTGCCCAACCACCAAGCCTTGCTGCCTGCCCAGAGGGGACAGCCTCCTGCCATCCTCCTTCCCTGAGCCTAGGCAAGTTCTCAGAATAAGGCAGCTCACAGAAACTTCACATCAAAGTATTTTTTTCTCAGAAAACAATGTTATCTTAAGGACTTCTTGCCTTCAATAAATATAAATAGATAGGGAACTAAGAAACTATCCAGGTATAAGAAGGAGTTTTACCTAGTTTTTCACTTTTTTTTTCTTTAAATCCTGAAGGACTGTTGAGTCAAATGACTCCCCTTGGCATTTACAGCTCTAAGGTCAGACCACGTCCTACAGCCCACCACTGCCAGCTCAGTTTTTCTTTGTTTTAACAGGCATTCTCCTCCTTCCCGGTGGCTCTCTGCCTTTTCCGAGGGTTTTCTGCTAATCCATAATACGAGTTACACAGAAAGTCTGTGTGATTTATTAGTGCCATGGATGTGATCCCTGTGCTTCTCTGGGTTTGCTTCCAAATTCCCCTGTCTCTGGCTATCATCCACAGTCAGGCCATAAGGAACTTACACCTTTAGTACCAGAATTGAATAGGAAAATGAAACAAAATTGCAGAGACCATAATTAACGTGAAACTCTTTAAGAATTAAACAAGTTCAACATAATTTTCACACCAACAAACAGAGAAGAAGTCAGAGAAATAAAATCGCCAAATGGTTTTAGCCATCACTTCTCTCCAAGCCCCCTTCCAGTTTGTTGCAACCTTTCCAGGAAGTTCCACAGTCGGGACTTAGATTGTGTCTCTCTACTTTCAAGGTTTGCTTTGGTTGAATAATGCACATGGAAGAGAAAATGCAGCTAGCTGGTAACAAAACATTAATGTGAACATTAAATGCAGACAAACTCGTCATTTCTTTTGTGAAGGCTTCTCCTCTTTTTTGAAATGAGGGCAAGATTGGGTGAATTTGTGATTCATGTTTAAAAAAAAAAAACAACCCTTGCCTCATTTATCTACAACGTGCAACTGGCCCCACTGGATCCCTTCTCATTCTGGCATTTCACAAGCAGTTGCTTAACCCCAACATCAGCAAGAAAAGGCTCTGTCAGAGCAACACCACTGCTGGAGGCTGAAGCAAGTGTTTTATCAGAGGGGTTTAAGGTTGGAAAAAGGCATCTCTGAGGCTCACCTGCTGAAATAAGGCAGTTTTTCCCAAGTGAATAAGCAGCAGCTGCAGCCTGGCAAAACTTGACTTTGGGATTAAATTAGGAAATACATTTCTGACCAAGAAAATACATAATTATCAAATGTTCAGGCTCTAACTGTTAAGTCTAGGGATGAATTCTTTGACAGGATATTATCTTCCTTTCAAAAGGAACTGCAGCTTAAGGCTACCGGGAATACTTCCTATGTTACATTTTTTCCAGTTAAAGTTTCCATTTGTCTTTTATTCCTTCAGCTTACTTATGTGTTATGAACTTACCTGTCTCTGTTCTTTACCAAAAGGTTTTGCTCGACTCCTTCCATAAGATTCCTGAAGCACTGGTCAAGGACCTCACGTTTGTTGTCAGGCTGGCTGGTTATCAAGGTTGCCCTTAGTTCACTGAAGTACTATGACAGCAGAGCAGAGAATATTAACAAATGAGGTTTGGAAATTTAAACCCAGAGTTACTCATCTACATCTGGAGCGCTCTTGAGCAAGTGCTTCATACGTTGCCCTCCGGGAGAGGAGCCTGGCAAACAGCACGCAGAGGTCTACCTGAATCGGGTTTCAGATGCTGCCGTCCTGCAGTGCACCAGCTTCAGCCGTATATCACGACTGAAGTTTAGTGTTAACAGGTGACATGCCACTTTACCCGTGGGTGTTGGCCACCTGACCAGTTCCAAGACAGAAAGCCACCGAAGAGAGGTGGCAGAAACATCCTTGACTACTTTTCAAATCTTTTCAGAATGGCGCAAATTTGTGCACTTGGCTGTGGGCTCTAATCACTTCAGTGCTGCGACGAGACAGACTCACCTTTGCTTCTTTAGCAGTTAAGTAATCTATATGATTTTCTATATACTATTCCCATTATATTCTGGCAGATTTATAGACTAGTTAAAATAGAACTTTTTATCACCTTTGAAAAATCTAGGTTTAGTCTAGAAATACTGAATGGGAGGGGACCTCCAGTGTTATCCATTCCCTACTACTACAGCCAAGCAAGTCACATAATCCTGTTCAGTCTTTACTATATTGGTTGTGTCAGTCAAGTCTTATGGCCTTGGGCGTAGGCACATCCGTGGTATAAGCACTGATATACACAATTATTCAGAGAAGAACGAACCATTCTGATGAACCTGTGCCCAAGCACCTGGCAGAGTTTCTGAGCAGTCCAGTATTGCAGTCAAGAATAATATTGCTGGCATTCCCCAAATTTCAGGTGTATAAGAGAACTTGTTAAAGGTAGGATGAAAATTAGTTTTTAGTATGCAAAATTTAGTAGATGTTTGAAGTTAATGTAACTTGCAGGGTGTCGTACAGAGTGTCAGAAAGTGCAAAAATCTGTGATTTGTTTGCTAGACTTTTTAAAAAACCTTTAACAGGTTTAAAGCTGTTTAAACCTTAAACAAATCTCCAATTAAACACACAACTTTTCCATCAAAACTACAGCTCTCCTGTACACATGAAAAAATATGGGATAAGAAAAGAGAACGTAGTAAAACCATAGCACTCCAACACTAAGCCCTGACAACTGAACAGGATTATAGGAAGTGTTTGCTTTAATGTCTGCTTGGCAAATTACTTGCCCTCAATCCAGTTCCTCTCAAACCAGAAACATCCTGTACTACGCATCTTTGCTGACCGCTGCGGCAGTACTGGAAGTGAAGGCAGCAGCTGATCAAATAGCTGGGTCCCAAACTACTTCGGAACTCAAAACTGAAAAGCACCTGGGAGCTGGTGTGAAAGATGAAATATCTGCCTGCAACAAACACGTTCCCAGAAGCCCTGTCTCAAGGTGACAAATGCAGAGTTCAAGGTAGAGAAGGCCACAACCCCGAGATCTTGTCCGGCGTCCACAAGTTGTTTTGAGAAAAGAGGCATTCCAAGAACTTCTTCAGGCAACCCCATAATGGGAAGTACTAACAGCACCCTCAAGTAACAGCTAGGAATAACATCGCTGCCTATCATTACGGGGCACAGCGTCCCCCCGAAGACTCTCCCCTGGCATCACTGTTTCACACTATGGAGCTGTTCTGAGCCCTGGGCTTTCCAGCGCTTCTCTGCAATAACATCACTTTTGCCTGTACACTCCAATGTCTGTGTTCTTCGGTTGAAGGACAACAGCAAGGAGGAGATGCTGTTGCCACATTATCAGGATACAGAGGGCTTTTTCTGCCAACCTAGGATTTAAATTAAACTTGTCGCTGCACTTCAGTATGGGAACAATGTCAGGAGCCACCTGCAACCACCCCGTTTCATACTAAGCTGATGCTGTCTCAAAAGATTTAGCGTTGTTTTAGGGTGGACTCTGAGTACGATACCCATTTTGGCATAATTACCCCTCCTGGTGCAAGCATGTATAAATCCCAATTTTTCTGAGTCCCCAGGTAAACCTGATGCCTTCCCTTTGAGAAGAATTATGGGCAAAGATCTCATTAAAACAGAAGAAGTAGTGAACAAGCAGTAAAACACGCTAAATGTGTGCTTGCTATCTCAGGAGCTGTAGAGACAGAGACCCTACCTGAAATAAAGGAACCCATTTCCAATAAATAAACCAGCAGTGCACTGAAATGAGCCAAGAAAAGATGACTTTTACAGCCATATGTAAGTACGTGTCCTACTTTTTCCGAACACAAAATAAATAACCTTGATGCAAAAGGGGCCATGCAAATACTGTAAATTCTATTTCCTGATCTCCACCCTTCCAAAAGAAATGTAAAGCTTGTTCTTAAGTAAAGGTGCTTGTACATATCCACGTCTCCTAAGCAAAACACATAATCATTAGAACTAGTCTAATTTCAGCAAACAGAATACTCTGCCAGTGACAAATTTATTCCTTATGATTTACAGCTCCATGGTTTTATCTTCAAGTGAGGTATTTAATTTCTTCTTATACTGAAGCATCAAAACCACGTAATTAATATGTAGTCAGGCTAATACTTAAACGCTATAAATCAGAAGCATTATATAAACAAAAGTGTCGTCTTGAACAAGATTGGGAATGCACAAAACTACTTATTTCCCACTTTTATAATGATGCAGTGACTCAGAGCAGATAGAAAATGATTAGTTTTCCTTCCAAAGTAGGAAATATTGCTTCCATCTGTAAAGTATAATATTGTGATGTCATAAAGTTTTCCTAAACACTGAATTTGCCCTTATTCCCTCTCAATCATTTTAAAAGAACTGCTCTCTCTTATAGAGCTTGGATTTAAATCACAATAACACACCGAGAAGATGAATGACAGTGCTATTGGATATGGCTAAAATTGGATCCTTCAGCACAGGTGAATGATGAGACAGCGCTTCTCTTCTTGATATATTTTCTTCTTCTATTAGTTTCCTTCCATAGCTGGGATTTCAGTTTGAATTTTAATGTATGCAGTTGCTGCTAATCTTAGTGTCTTATTTTTTTCCAGCACCCTCTTATTGTATAGACAATTCATTCTCCAAAGCAGTAATACACTGAGGCTTGTGACTGCCCAAGAGATAAAGCAATTCAGAATAAAGTTAGAGCTAGCTCTGAAGTATGGCAAATACAACAGGTCAATATCTTCAGAAACAATGCCTTGCCATACAAAAAATGCACACATTTAGATCAACTCACATTCATTTACTCAGATGGTTTCCATTTCAGACAATATTGTCTCTATTAAGTCACCAGGGAAACATGATGGGTATATCCAAATTCATAGTTTCAGATTTTATTGAAAGGGCAAATTGCAGAGTATTTCCTGGTTTACAGAATCTGCCACAGATGCACACAATCCAAATTGCAATCAATGCGAGTACTTAAGCGCTCAGATAATACCCCCCAAAGCTAGTCGCTCCTGTGAAGCCTTTCAGAAAAAGAAATTGGTTAACTATTTTTCTAGGAAGCAATTTTTCCGATGTGATTTCCACAGTGTTCTTGTTTCATATTTCTATCTAAAAGCCAGATGAGCTTGCATAACTTCTATTCCTGCTTAATTCTGGAAAAGCAAAGACATAAAATTTATTAAAAGAAGATTAATTATAGACCTGCATGATGTAAGGCTGGGTGTAAAAATTGGGGTGAAGGTTTGAGAGGACTTTTCATCAAAATGAAGCCACTCAGCCTCTGTGAACTGATCTGTAAAATACCTATACAGCACATGAGCTGAACCCTACTCTCCACTCCTGAGGTGAGCACAATGGAGCAAGGTCCCAAGGAAAGCGATGGGAGATTTGAAGGGCAACAGGCAGCTTTGTTCTGTGTGAAATAATTATTTCAACTATGGGCACATGAAGAGTGAACCTGGTGGAATTTCTTACAATACTCACTTTCTCATTGAGAAGTATAAGTCCAAGCAGCGGTCTTGACACAGACCATTGGTTTCTGCAGTCTTCAAAAATGATGGTGTTCATTAGGATTGACATCATCTGAAAGAAAATTCAGACGGTTTACATGAATATGGATACTGTTCTTATACTGTGTGATGTGGTGAGAAGGAAAAATTAATGAAACCTTTACTAACCATGCCGAAATCCCTGAGATTTTGCATATGAACATGGTATTACAAAAGTCATTCTGCCAAACAAGTATTTCCATAGCCAAAACTACCAGGTGAAGAAAGTTAAAGAAAAGAAATGTCAAAGATTGGCTCTAAAGAAAAAGTTGAAGTTGAAACAAATACGAATTGAGATTTAGAGCTGTGTTAATTTAAGGTACAGGCTTTGACTTTACTACAGGGATTTGCCCCCTTGTCACACTACTTCTAGGAGAGCAATACATGTGCGACCAGTAATCTATATTAGTTTCAGATTAATCCCTAGCTGCTCTTCAAGATTCTGGTTTTCTCATAGCCACCTTTCTTCGAGCATGACACTGCAAGGCATCTGAAGGAGGCACTCCCTATTTCGATGAAGGCAATCCTGATTACAGCAAGAAGCCTATAAATCTATACCATTTCCATCGCAGTTACAAATCCAGCCTCTGATTTTAGACGTTTTACTTTATTTCTGTGACCTACTTTACGGAGCTCTACAGCAGGGATAAAGCCACTTCATCAACTTCATAAAGCACTGAGATCTATCAACTCATACAATTAAGTTCTACCGGAACCCAAAGTGAAGGTACGTAATTCACTTTGCTCGTTGGCTGGCACGTAACCAGAGCCTTCAGCTAATGCCACATGGAGTATTCGCCTGCTGAGGCCTCTTCTGGTGTTGCTGGGCTTCTGTACCGCTGGTGTGTGTAGCTAGGAAGGGCACGACTTATTTAGGGATTAGCACAACTTTTGTAAAAAGAAATTACAAAATAACTATAGAATCCATTTAAAGATAAAATGCTCTAAGATATCCTTGAGGTATGTTAGTCCAAAATGCCAAAGGCCGCAACATCTATGAACCTAAAAACATTACTCAGAGATTAAACAGAGCGAAAATTTGTAAAATGTCACCAGTAAATAGTTTGACTTACATTTATAAAACATCTACACCCTAAAACCAAACAAAGAGGAAGTAGAAAATCATTAAATCCTTTCTGCTAGGCCAATGAGTAGCTATGAGCAGGGTCTCCAGAGAGCTGCCACACTGCAAACTAGCCTGTAATAACTGACCAAGGCGAAGTCAAACAGCATGTTTCACTAAATGAAAAAGATGAATCTTAGCACTACAAATCACCTAGAACAGAGATATCCGCAAATTATTTGAGCTTTCAAGTTCGGAACATACGGTCTGGCGTGGGAAAGGGCAATTCTTCACCTGACTTCACAGTTCAGATATCAGGCAAACTCTTTTTCATTACTCGTAGGACAAAACCAGTTCTATGCTGCTTTGGAACTAATGCAAACAATTCAAAACCTCTGCACGAGCACCAATAGGGGCTTGTACTGCAAACATGAACAATAATTACAATTTCTTGTAATTCATTCATCTCCAGGTTTTCGTCTCCATAGCTTGCAACAAAGCCAGCTGCTAGGACAGAACCATTTTTTTAAGTAATTAAACAAACTCACTCAGAGCACCACAACTGACATAGCCATATTTCTTAGAAAAAGCGTGATGCATGTAGAAAGACTTTCATTGCGATGCTTACTCTAAAAAGGGCGTGCTCGGCGACAAGTTCACGACTGACCCGCAGGGAAAGTGCCACCTCTTCAAACTCCAGCTTTATCAAACAACTCATGAGGATGTCTTTAAGGTCTCTAGCCCAGAATTGCTACTAAATTGCAAGTGAACTGCAAAGCAAATATTCATGGAAAGTTTTTGGCCTAGATATGGAGAAAGACCAAAATGTCCAAAATTCACCTGGGAAGCACTTATTTGTCTCTGCATAAGTAGTACAGACAGTACTGAAAAAAGCAAGGAATACGATGAATGTTATAATTCATAAAACCAAAGCCAATATACAGCAATCTACAGAACAGTAACTGTTAATTGTGTATTTTGATATTGGCCGACCAGGACAGCAAACAGCGAAAGCCTCCCTCCCACTTCCAAGCTTTTCCTCTGACAAGATCCTACTGCCAAACACTTTTAATTCCACTTCTGACTCTAAGGATTAATGAGAGAGAACCCTTTTAGAAATCATTAGGCATGTAGGGAACAACACGGTATTCAAGAGTTAGCTAGGTCTCATCCCTGGACATGCGTATGTCCGTTTTCTTCATGGGTCAACCTATTCCTTTCTATTAAACTAGACAGTTACACCACCGCCCAGCGCTAATGCTTCCACACAAAGCTGCCTCTCTTTAAAGGAACTACGGGGACCTGCGGTACCGCTGCAGTAATATGAACAAGGTTGTAACATCCGCCTGCGAGCTCTCTGGAACAGCGATTAATGCCTCTCATGAAGTTTATTACTTGCAGAGGTGGACGATTTGGAATCCTAGCATGTTGTCTTTGCAGATGTCTTAGACACCCCACTTCTTGCAAAGATTAAAAAAAAAAAATCAAGGTGTACGGCTTGGCGTTAAGAGCTGCATGCACAAAGTCAGGCAAACCTATCTATCGTATCGAGACCTCTGTCGGAGGTTGTCAGGAGCGCGCTATGGCATAGGCAGAAGACCACCAGCAATTACTGAGCCTAATTCCACCAAGATGAAGGGCACCAAAATCCATGATAACAGCCTTAAACTTCCTTTTCCGTGTTTCTCTCTCACAACTATTGCTGCTGCTTTGCTTTACTCGGTAGCTTTGGTTTCCCTGTGCTACTTCTGCGTGAGCCTACAGCAAGCTGTTCGCATTCCAGATCCTTCTTTTGTTGTACAGTGCTGCTGACACACTCCAAGAGAGACTGCACCCGCAAACAAGCGCTAGGAGACCACCCCTGCTGGAAAGAGCTTCTGTCTAAGGGAGGCAGCCTGTGCAGATCCATCTGCAAGGCAATAGAGCTCGTCTAGACGAGCCTCACGCTACTTTATAATGAAGCTTTGCCTCAGCAAACAGCACATTTACTGGTGATGTACCAGCCTTTAACTCCTTCTTGGGCAGAGCTATCAGGCTCTCATTTAATTCCACGAATTCTCCCTCTCCCGCCTCTCTACTATTTTCACATGATGTGGAACAGCTTCTTCTTACATCGCCAAGTGACATCCTCAGCTTCTTCCTTCAGACCTCACGCGATCAGTGATTTGACTCTTGTAATCAGGAGAAACAGGTTGACCCATGCAGGAAAGAATTTCTAGATACTTGACACACAGCTCCATATGTGTGCCCGTTTTTGTTGCTCCCCTGAGTTGTTCAGGTCATCTTTAAGCTTCTGAAATAACGCGCCTTCTCCTTCGTATTTCATTTGCTGACACACATTTACATGTATTTGTATTTATGATGGCAACATGCACAGAAATGATCACGGCAATTTTCTGAAGATGAGATTTTGCCCAATAACATCTACAAATGAGGAGATGAATGCAGTTACCCCAGAGCGACCCTGCTCGCTCCCAGGCCGTCAGCTGGACCCAGGGACATCAGCAAGCATTCAGCAGCCAACAGCAGCAGCGCTGGCTGCATTTTTATTTCACTTCTTTTGAGAACTGCAGAGCATTTCCCAGATGTTAGTTAGCGTCAAAGTGTGCCGCTGAGATACATCAGCATTACCATCACATTTTACAGAGGGGCTGATTGAGGAACAGAGTCTGTATGCAAAGCCACAGGGATACAGACTGAGCCTGGGGCACCCCCTCAGCTTCCTCAGCTCCTTCCAGCCATCACCAAATCCCAGTTGTGCTGTTGCTACAGACCTGCAGCCCCTCTTACCGGGCAGCAGCAGAAGCTGGTGGGGTTCAGGTGGACTTGCATGCATTTAGCGTGCAGATGCCAGAGGGAAACCCACGCTATGGTACGCCCTCCTTGCTCCACCCTTGCCAGAAGTCTCATCATCTAATTGGAGATCACAAACCAACTCAATGGCAAAACAAACCACAGAGCACAGAAGCAGAACTGATCAACACATGGATTTTTTGTTTCCTAGGTGGAAAATACCCTTTTGGTAGAAACTGAAACGTTTTGTTTCAGGAAAAGGAGGTCTCAGATCCTGCCACAGACCCACTGCAGCGCAGCGGCACTCCAGCAGCCGGGGCAGCTGCCCGAGGCGTGGGGCAGACCCAAGTCCTCGCGCCAACGCGAGCAGAAAACCAGGTCTCAAGGTGGGGAAAGAGGCAGTAAAAAGGAAGGAGGTGGGGGAGCGGATAATCTATTTTCTACTTAGTTCAAAACAGCAACCTTGCCTCTGTTCTCTTACCTTAAACACAGGGCATCACTTTATCTGGTTCAATAATGTTTCTCCTGACACATTTGTTCTTTACAAAAGGAACTATTGACAGAACAGACAAGAATAAAAGAACTGTTCTTCCAATAAATTAATTCTTCAGAGCCTCTCTTCCTTCAGAGCCTCTTTCCTTCTTGGGTGGAGGAAGAAAATGTTGGTCAAGATAACCCTCATTATGAAAACTTTTTCTAAAGGAAGCTGGAAAAGAAGCTGCCTTTCCATTAAAAAGGCTCTTTTTGCTGCTCCGTGTTATCAACAGAGAGCACTTGCATCATTGCAGGTCCCGTAACTCATTTCTCTCTCCCATATGTTGGGATGAATATTTTATTTTGCTGCAACTAATCACATTTTAACATAAAGAATATTATGTTAACACGAGAGACAGCAGTATGTATTCCTTTGCCGAAGATTTAAAATGGCCCAAGAACCTATACGTCTTTTAACCAAACACTTGGCTGGTCAGAATGCTCGTATTTTCCATTCAGATCTGAAAAAGATTCAGATTTTCATTGTTTAGCATATAAAACTTGGTAGGTTTTTATAGGTCTAGCTTCCGACAGTCTGCTCTTAATTCAGGAGCTGTGATTACTAATTTAAATGTCCTTTGGAGTTCTCAGTTCTTTCACCATCAATTCTTCCTATATCAATAAATGGATCATCATTTACTAATAATATTAGGAAGATTTAAATGCTCCAAGATTATTAAATACCTTAAATTTTAATCTGTTGTTTTAAAATATTTATTTTACTAGAAAGCCTAACTTTCAGATTGATATTTTCCATGTTCCAAGCTAAAGTTTCCAGATGAAATAAGAAAACTAAAGCCTTTATTTATTATGAAAGTGAAAACCAGCCCATTATTCCCGAACTAAAAAAAAAAAAAAAAATTAACTGCCAGAAACAGCAAATCAGTTGAGATTTGCAATATATGAGAGTTGAAGAATCGCGCGTCTTGTCCCCCTGCACTATGAAATTACATTAGACCAACAAAGAGCTTTAAACAAGTTGTTCCAGAGCAGCAGACGCGCGGAGGGCCGGTGCTGCGGCTGACGCGGGCAGCCTCGGCCTCCAGCACCGAGGCACGGGCCGAGTTACGGTACGGCAGCTTTCCTTCTGGACACCCTCTCGGCTCTCTCCCGCCCTCTTGCTAATTTTCATTACATGCGTGGGAAGAGGGGAGGAGGGAGGGCAGGAGAGAGAGAAGAGGGCATCAGACAGAAAACAGAGGCAGTCCATGGAACGGGGCTAAGGCAACCACAGAGATCTCTTCAGCAGCCTCTCTGCTCCGAGCCCTCTAAGCTACCCTCAGACCAAGCTTTTCTTTCAGTCTATACAGGCTCGATTCCTCCAGATTTCTGTTCACAGAATATACCATTTCACCCTATTTATACATACTTCCAATATAAATACATAAATAAACATGAATAACTAAAATGTCATGATTCAACAGCTGAAGCTTAAAGAAGCTGCAGGAATTATCAAGATTTAATAAAATCGTGAGGGACCCAATCTTGTATGTCAATTTGGAATAGTTCAATTGGGTCTGGCCTTTTTGTTTCATTTCATGAAAAAATTAAGGTATAAATGGCTGAAAAAAACCCAACCCTGATGTCAGGACAAGGCATCTGGGTGACTCACTGCATACCACGAACTAGTGTATGCCTGCAGCCGATGGACTGAAATACGATTTAAGTGTTATCTCTCACAGGGTATTCCTATCAGTTATACGTTACGTCCTGCTGGGAGAGTCTTTTCTCCCAACGTTCAGAAGGGATGGGAAAGGGATGGCTATAGATGTGAGGAAGGAACAGTCACAGAGAGCGTGGAGCTTGGCATTTCCCTGCATACGTCTTTAGAACTGGCCAAAGGGCTGAGCACGGGAGATTCACTTCAAGTAGGTCCAAATCATGAGCCAGCAGAAATAATCATAAAATAAGATTGTACTAACTTATCTCAAACCTGAATTTGTATCTGAAAGAGAAACATGAGCACATACTCAAAAGGATACATTTAGGATGATAGCTTAATGCTAACGACAAGCACCTGCAATGTGCCCATTAAATTTACTACACCAGACCCACTGCAGTTTTCTATTTTTTCACTGTTAAAATAAACTGTCGTATGTTCGTAGCACAATAACACAGACCAGTAGTGCAAAGTGGACTTTTCAAAGCTAAGGTTTACTTGCATCATTTCCTACCTTTAGCCAGCAGTGAACTGCCTTTCAAGCAGTCGCCAGGATCCCAAAGCAGATGTTTGTGCTACTCTAGGGAGTAACGGCAACGGAGCTGGAACACGGGCAGCAGCTACCTCCTGCGCACGAGCTGTTGACAGCGAAAGATTTTGCCCTACACTAGGACGTTTTCAACCAGCAGTTTTAATCTCTTCCCTCTAATTTGGGGGCTTATTCTAACATGACAGAACACATTCTTTTCAAATTACAGTTGCATCTGAATTTTTTACGTGAAGGACTATGATAGTCGGTTCAGTCTCGCCTAGCAGAACTGGGTCCATCTATGCTAAGCTAAGGGAGACCATGCTCCCGGGTGAGCTGGCATCCATCAGGGATGGAGAACAGATGCCAGCTGGCTGCTACAGGCTCACCTATAGTAAAGCAGTAAGTCCCACGGGATGGAGCAGTTTCGCCTAGTCTGAGGGTTGGCTATGTTAAATACTGGAAGCGGAACAGTTAACTGCAGCAACACTGGAGATGCCTGATGAATGAAATACCTCCTCTTTCTGCAGGGAGGAGGGGATACATTTCATTAATTATTACCTTCCAGGGTGCGCTGACTTGCTTCTGTCTGTGCTGAATTTCACGTAAACCCTCTGTTGAATGTCACATACTCATATGCTGCCTGAAGTGCTAGATTTTGTATTTGGATATCTGGTGTAGCTGACAGATGTTTACAAACTCGTGTATCTGCACAGCTTCTTTTTTGCCTATCCATCTGTGCTCCCTGATAGACAGCAAATTATTCCACCTCAGGCTGGAATAATTTAAGATTGTGACATCAACCCTTAATCTGCATTTTTTAGCTGGTAGCATTCAGAGATTTTCATTTGCAGATACTAGAGTATCATTTTAAATTAACCTAAGCTGTCTATTTAAGATTCAGCCATTTCTAAACAAGTGGCCATGACTATACAGCGTTACATCTTTAGTTTCAGCTGTTTTTAAAGACGACAGAACTGTGATTAACCAGGACTTTTGGAATGCACAAGCTGTCATAATTTGTAACATAAATTTCAGGTTGCTTTGGTGTAGAAGGCTGAGCTCTTTAAAAAATCTTTAAAAAAAAAAAAATACACATTCCCCTCTGCTTTTAGCAGTATATGAAGAAGCAGTTAGGTTCAGGTCTTTGTAAACCCAGTCAGTCTCATCTCAGAAGATGATCCTTAAGCATTTTTTCCAGTCTGCATGCTGAGAGCCTCTCCCTTTCTTGCACAGCCAGCACTCTTACCTGAGAGGTGACGCAGGATGAAGTCAGTGTCTACTACCAGCACCTCCGACCAAGTGACTAGTTACAGATTATTTAATCCTCTTGGGAGGAGAGAACAGCGGTTTCACCTACACCAACGCCTTCCAGCAAGAGTCTATCTTCAGGAATATAAATGGCTCTATGTCTAAATCTTTCAGTCTTCCCCTTAACTGACACTAGGACTTACAGCATGCATCTTTTTTAAATTCCTCAAATGTGAGCTGTCACTCTTCTCATCTCTAGCTCCTGAGAAATTCATCGGTGCCTTCCCTTGTATCAAGTGCTGGGAGTTGATGCACAAAAAAAGCTGGGGATTTTCAATGTTGCACCTGGATTTCAGCATAGGAATTGGGATCTTTACCTGCTGGACCATTAGTTTTCTGAAATCTCTATTACAGGAAGGCCTTCCAAAATGCCAGTCACGTGGGGAGGGAAGACAGGGTCGGAAAACGCTATTACTGGAAAAATAAAATCATTTAGTCTAGAAACAATTTGAGGCTCATCTCAAACTCAATTTACAGAAATGTTCCAGAAATGGAAAAAGCTGCATATGGAGGGAAAGGCTGAGCATGAGATCAGCTCTAAATCTTTCATCCAAGGAACCTGAAGGTATCTCAAACTAAGCGTGCGTTTATTCCTGAATCTGAACGAGACTCATTCTGACACTGAGTGGAAGCGTGGTCAGTGCAACCTCAGGGATGCAGGCCCTACAAGCCAAGGAGCAAGTCCTTAAGCTGGGCTCAAGCTTGCACTCACCTGCAAGTCAAGTCCAGCCTGGCATCTATCACATAATCCACCTGGCCTTGCAGCAACGCTAAGAGGTCTGTAGATCTCTTTTACAAGAGCCCTGATGTTGCTTGCCACAAGGCAGCTGGGATTTGCAGACAGCTTGAGCGTAGGCTCAAACCATGTGGATGTTTGCCAGCAGCAGACCCAGAGGCATCCCCCACACAGCAACAGTAACCAGTAGTACAGAGAAAATTAGAACCAGGGTAATTATTTTACCGGTATTTACCTTAGTTTAGCACTGATAATAGCACTGAGATAATCAGCAGGGACAGGGAGGCAGGCTGGGCTTTTAAGCCACACCTTGAAGGAAATCAGAGTATAAGAAACCCAGAAGCCTGGCTCTAACCACTGTTCAAGGATCGTCCATAAAGCCAAGCGGCCTACTCTGCCCTACTGGAGCAGAGCAGCGTACTAGCGTAGAACTTAAAAAGACTAATCCAAGTATTAATTACTGATTGCCTAACATATTTCAAACCTCTTCTGTTTTCAAACTGTTCATAAATTGACTCTAATTTCTTCTGTAGAACAATTAAAACTATTTTTGCTATCCTGATGAACTGAACTGTAACCAAAGCTATTGCAAATAAACATAAAAGACAGATGATAAAGATGGTAATAAGCATATTGCTACTGCGTCCTGAATAGTCACCAACACTTCTTAGTGAATATCATCTTTCACAACAACAACAAAGGATAAGAGCACAGGGCTATTTCATGCAGTCATCAAAACAAAATGCACTGAATATTATATTTCATACTAAATACATTACCCTGGCAGTTTGACACTCAACATTTCAATAGATATTGCGTCTCTCTAACATTCTGCCTGAATTTCTGCAGATGGACTTTTAAGTATCAATAGAAGATTACTTTACTTGTCACGCTAAAAAGATTTTAAAGAATGGTTGCACACACTTCATTTTTAATTTTTTTTATTTCTTTTTTTTTAAAGGGAAATGAATCATGAGTGCAGAAACACGGTTATGCCAAAAGGCCAAATCCCACGTTGTGTAGGAGTCCTTTGTGCGTAGTGCTCCTTCAATAGCTAAACTGTCTCGTCTCTGATGCGCCCAGCAAAGCACTGGGAGGATTTGCTGAAGTTAAACTAAGCTAACCTAAACTATGCTAAGCTAAGCTGACATAAACTAACAGTTTTCCCAAGTCTCATCAATCTGTTGTGATATTGGGATTTTTAAAAAAGGTATTTTTTTTTTACTGTGCAGGTTCCTGGAGACAGGTAAATACACAAGAATCTCAATTTTCAGTAAAAAAAACCCAGCAAGTAAACACCAGGGAAAAATCCCAACAAACTAGGTTTCTGGATCTCACGATTTCAGAAGACACCCTGAGCACACAAATATGTCTCAGGATCACAAACAAACAAAACCAACAGCAATTTATTAGCCTAGGAAAAATGCGGATTTTTGAGGTTCAATTCCAGAGTCTTGAAAATCGGAAATCTGCCAAGGCTAAGTGGGACATCTATTTAATGTGTGCCGGTCACTAGAAAGTTTTCAGCAACGCAACAGCCGTTTTCACCTGACACATACCTTTCCCTTTGCTCAAAACGAACAGTGGCTAGGTCAGAACGCCACAGCAATTGCCTCATCGAGCACCGGCTCTCTACACAAGCATCATCTCATCCGCTATAAGCTTCGACGGGCCACTGCTATCATATCCAACAGCAATTAAGCATCCTTGTAAGCCGCTGCTATTCTAGAATTTTAAATCTGATTTTTTTTTTTCTTTTTTTTCATGGACGAAGGGGTGGGTGTTTGTTAACTGAGAGCAAGTTTCATTACTCACATGGCAAATCTGCCAGTAGCAGATCACGGAATGGATTGTTACCTTTCCCTATCCATTTTGTAAAGATATTGCTTTCTTTCCAGACTGCAAGCATCACTTCTAACGGGATTTTGAATTATAATGTGAACTTTACAAAATTATTGGTGCTATTCATATCGCTAGTTAGATTCTATGGAATGGCAATATTTTTTGCCCTTTCCCAAACCAGCACCTCTTAGTGTTTTATATAAAACAACCGCGGCCAGCAGAAATCGAAAACATTTCCAAGTAAAGTATTACATTGCACTGAGTAAACAAGGAATAAAACATTTTTATACTTCTCTTTAAACTTATTTGCCTTTTGAAAATATTTATGCAGCACAGAAGACACGAGGTTATTGAGAAATACAGCCAGTTCCTCTTCTTTAATTGAAACATTTATGCTTTTTGTTCTGCTAGCAAAAAGCAATGAACAGTAATAATGCAAGATAAATATACAAGAAACTTATAGATATGATTGTAAAACAACATCATCCTAATGTTTTCATTTAATTACCCTGAAATGTATTCTATTTAATATTCATTACTCAAAAGCCAATTTAAGAGAGAAAGAGGTGAAGGGACTTATTCAGAAAGACGGACTGTCATTCACTGCAATAGTTATCTAATATACAGAAGTTAATAAAGCAGATTAATCTACAAGTCCCTTTAAGCCATCACGGAGTTTAGAACAACTGCCTCTTTGACCTCTAACCCTCCCGCTGTGCACCAGTAGCAGGTGCCAGCTGCACTAAAATTATGGCTGAGGCGTTTTAAGGCAAAGTCTTTTCTTACTTTGCTTCTGACCAGCAGCTGACCCTGTAGGAACGATTGTTTCATGTGCTGGCCTAAAGGCTACATAAACCAGTAACCGATAAACAAAAGCATACATACACCAGCTGCCTAGCCTGAGGCTGCACATCCAACACTGACACCTCTAGCAGTTCGCGCTGCGAGCCGAATCGCCGCTTTTTGTTTCCATACATGAATTCTGTACAATACTTGTTACTTCGCGGAACTAAACTTCTCTCCAGCCCCCAAACTGTTTGTGTGAACTACAGCACAGCTTGGATGATTAAGAGGAGATGCCCAATTTGATTTAGCACCATTATTAAGAGCGTGAAATCTTCAGATACATCACTAATGATGATGTATTTTAACATTAAAAGTCTTGAAATTAAATTACTTGATTCACATGACAACAAATCACAACAAGGCTTTAAACAAAGCAGAATTAGAGAAGACACTAAGCTCATTAATATTTTTGATTTCTTAATTGACAGCGCTCATGTAGCGATAGCTATACATTTAGCAATATCCTCGAGACTGAGGCTGCTGCCGCCTTTATGCATGTGCAGTAAGAGGTACGTATAAAAGAGAAGTAACCATATTCTTCATTAAGATAAGATGGCTTTGACATAGTTACTTTGCTGATACAAATTACACAACCACAAAAACAATCAGAGTAATGATTAAATGCAGTTATGTACATGGGAGACTACTAGTGCAAATGTTAACGTATTTAAACGAGTTCCCTTCATTAAAAAAATTATATATGATATTAAACCATCAATCAAATCGAAACACTAGAGTCTAAACGTATTGTCACTGGTTAAAATAAATGACTTTGAGACTGAATTTTGGCTCACTCAATATGGTGCCTTTTCTGTTGCTTAGCCACCCAAGTCTCTGCTGGGTTGGGCTACAGCTGGTGTATCTCCATCCCTTTCAATTAATAAAGAAAGTTATGATAGTATTGGATAACATTTTTAAATCGAGCTAAGGGGCTGAAAACAGATGTCCCAATGAAAATCCCTCTCACTGCTGTATCAAATCTTTCAAGGCTCAAGCCGGCAAAAGCTGAGCACTCTGGTCCTGATTCAGCTGAGCCTTTAAACACATTTAATTTTAAGCACAGGAACAATCGCACCTGTGGGTTTCATCTGCTCTTAAAATTAAGCACGTGCTCACAGATGTGGCTCAAGGTGCCCAGGTACTCAACATCTTGCACAGCTGACCTCTGTCAGTACAATTCAGGTTTCTTTTTGTGATGTGCTTATATTCAAGTGCTTCTGCACGGGCCACGAAGCATGCGTTATAAACACACCTCCTCTTCATGTTTTTATTTCCATTACCGTGCATAACTCCACACTAGCTGTATGTGGCACTGAGGTTTAACTGAAAAACAAAAACATCACTGATTTTACTACATAAAAGGGAAAAAAGGAAAGTAGCAATTTAGAATATGTTTTTATTTTAGTAATGCCACTTGATTTTTCATTGCAACTGGCATCTTTACTCTCTCTTTTACATTTGCTACGCAGTGCTGCTGTGCTGCTTCATTCAGCGCACCTTCGTCACTCGGTGAAGTGCTAAGTCACGAGCACTCAGCTCCAGTGAGCAGCCCGGAGAGGTTTTACCCGTCACCGATAAGCCACACATCCTCCCATTACCGCAGTACTGCACACCCCATCCTTGCTCCCCTTTTCAGCGCTACCGCACTCACCATTACCCACGCCCTCCAAGTTCTTTGTTCATCCACATACCTCCCAGCCACCTACTGCAACGCTCCTTTCCTAGAGATCCCTCTCCAGCCCATGTACTCCACTACGTTCCCCTACGGCAATAAACGGCAGCTCTTCCCACATCCCTGCCGATTTTCCCTAACTGCGGCACTCCCCACCACTGCCCCCAGAAATGCTGAACCCTCAGAAGGGCTTGGCGCAGGCACAGCCTCACTCCACAGCCCCCCGAGCCTGAAACAACCGTTCGCCAGAACTGTCCCCTGCTGTGGGCCCACCTGGGCTGAGAAGCAGAGCGTACCTGCCAGCAGCCACCGCCGGCCAGGAGCCATGTGCCTTCTGGTTCCCGGCTGGCCGCGCCGCAGAGGCACGCAGTGCCGCTCCACCTCTGGGCAGGCCAAACAGCACTCGCTGCCGCTCCTGCACCAGCGAGTCGGAGATTGCTTCGGCTGCACGCTGTGTCTTGGCGCAGGCACCGTGCAGATCTAATCCAAACGCTGGTACGACATTCAAACTTACCAAAACCCCCTCCTTATCCTTACCCACACCATCCTCCCGAAGACGATGCACGGAACGTAACCGCCATGCAATACCCTCCCTCATTCGTTACCCCTACGCCTAACGCACCTCTCCAAGAAAAGCCCGGGAAAGGCAGCAAACACCGCAATGTCACCGAGATCCTGTTTCTGTTCAACCAACCAACCATTTACCCCCTTCCACTCCCAGCACAGAATTATTTCAGTGATGACTACGCAGAGTTCTTTCCCTACCGTGCATGGCTCTTGGGAACGTTTGTCAGAACCGTGGGTGAAAGATGCTACAAAACTGATGGATTTTCGGAAAGAACTAACATGAACAGTACTTCACCGCACCAAAATTGAACTAACAGCCTAATGTGTACAATTCAGCAAGATAAGCATTACCAGAACATAAAGGCAGCATCTTAAAACCAAAAATTACACTTTAATTTATAAAGTGGAGCAAGCACTGGCTTCACCTGACAATCCCAGAATAACAGCATAGAAAAGTAGGAGCCTTTTAAAATTATTTATTAAAGTGCTTATAACACAACATAATGTAACAGCAATAGTTGAACGTAATAAACTTAATACTGCTTTCTATCTATGTATCTCAAATTACTTTACACCTTAATTCAGTTTAGTCGTAAGACACTATCAGGAAGCAGTTGTGTGCAGATTAAGCTCAGACTAAGTAGCTCGCCCGGGGGAGCAAAGCCGGTGGCACAGCAAAGAGCAGGGCCAAAGCCAACAGCCACTGCTACACTTCAACGGGCTGCTGTAACTTGCTCCTGAACATTAAGAAGTTGCTTCACTTCCACGTTTTGTATTGCTCCTGTCTTTGTACAGTCACATCTACCTATTAAAAAACCAGAACTGCTGCGGGACGTACGTAAGCAAACAAAATAAGAACTAACGGGGTTTAATTATACAACTCTAGAGGCTAAAGACGACGAAAGCCCCCGTCATGGATATACACCTGTTTACCGAACGGCACTCAGACGCTGAATCGCCTCATCCAGCGGCGAAGGAGCGCTCAGCTGCACGCTCGCCAGCAGAAAAGCAAGGCGGCGCTCCGTTGGTGCTGCAGCCGCTGCTCAGGAGCGGCCAGGCGCCCCGGCCCCGGCCCCGGCCCCGCCGGCCCTCGGGCCCCCGCCGGCCCTCCCCCGCGGGCCCTGCCAGGCGGCCGAGCGAGGCGGGAGGCGGCGGCTCCGCACCCCTCGGCGGCGGGGGGGGGGGGCCCGGCCGCTCCTCCCGCCCGCCTGCCCCGCCGGCCCCGGAGGCCTCCCCGCCGGCCCGCCGGCAGGGGGCGGCGCTCCCGCCCCGGCCCCCGCCGCTGCCCCGGCCGGCGGGGCGGCCCCCGGGCACCTACCGCCCGCCGCGCTCCGGCGGCGCCTTCCTGCTCCGCCGGGCCGACGGCCGCTCGGCAGCGGCCTCCCCCTGCCGCGGCGCTGGGCGGGCGGAGCCGTCCCCGCCTCGGGCCCGGGAGGGCGGGAAGCGGCGGCGGGCGCGGCTCCCGCGGCCCCGGCGCTCGCCCGAGGCTGCGGCCCGTCCCGGCGGGCGGGGAGCCGGCCCGGCGCAGGGCCCGCATCCCCCACCGGGCAGCGGGGCCCAGAGGGGTTTGTTGCCGTGCCGGTGGGAGCAAGCGGCAGTCGGGCCGTTGTGTGGCTGCACAGCCAGCGGTAGGACCTGAGGCGGGCCGTTCCTCAGGTGCTGCTGGAAATTTTAATTACCCAACTACTTCCAGAGATCCAACTCGGAAGAAATGTTCTAACGGGTAAATAATTGCAGTTATCATTGCATCAGTTTAGTTTAAAGAGCTGACAAACCTCTCTAAACTCAAAGCACAATTAGTCATTAGGGTCTAGTTTTTCAGCGCTGTTAAGCAATTTGTAACCCATTCCTTTTAATAGGGTTATGCATTACTTAACCGACACAGATGTCTTGAAAACTGAAACCGCTGGTTATGAAGCAGCAACCTTGTTCATTAGCTTCCATGATAGTCAAATCATCTATAAAACCAGTGTTTAATGGCCAGCCGATGAATAATCAATGTCTCACTTTTCATCTGAGTGTGAAAGTGAGAATAATCTAATACACCGTCCCCCTGGTAAAACGCGAGGCCTTGGGTTCCGTTTCTATTCAGGGCTGATTTATAACCCAATGGAAACCTGATGTAAACATATGATCAATGAGTCCCATCATTGCTGATAATAACCCCCAACCGGCCCACTCCCTCATCTCAAAAGCCATCCCTTTAGGCTATTAGTTTCGTCCAGCTAATCCTCTCTACTATTTCTGCCTGCTGCTTTTACCTTGGCCATCCGTTCAGTCCAGCAGACTCAGAAGTAATTTTATACGCAGCAGAGAGCGGGTGGAATTGATTTTTCACTCAGTGCTCAGTTCCCATCTGAATAATTATCAATTTTACTGCCTCATAAAGGGAAGAGTCAAAATTTCAAATCAATTCAAAAGAGCTTCTGAGACTACAGAAACCGTGCATGAGAATAAAGGTCAAAGTTGTCAGTGACCTCGGGAGATGATGTCAGATATTAGTACACTGAGTAGTTGACATCAGAGGCACTCAATATGATATGACTAGCGCTAATGCAAATCATATTTATGCTGACTACTGGAGACCAGCCATTAATATTTAAAAGAGTATGTGAAAGCCTGCATTCAAAATAAATATAACGTATTCCGCAGAATCTGAAGTTAATAAAGACAGATCACCGCCTAGTCACATGCCGTGAAGTGAAAGATTACCGCGTTATTAACAGACAAAGTATTACATCAAGATTGCCACAAACGCAGGGAAGTCCGGAGACCAGGTTGCTGTTCTGCCCTTTGCGCTCAAATCAGTGCGCGCAGGGTGCCACACTGAGCAATCTGACATACCCAAATGCTGACTTCACTGCTAGTTTCCATGAAACCCCTGTTAGGCAAGTAAAACATAAGAACCTGTTATATGACAAGGGAATCATCATATTCTGATAATGATGTCAATAATAAGCATCATTAATATTCTCCCAGTATGCTATATGCTGCCAGGAATATATTAGCGACCATTAGTTACTTTTCACCTTCAATTAGAACAGTAAACAAATGACAACGATAACTGTGGTGACTGTGTGCCAGGCGTTTTCCAAATGACAGCGTACCTGTTAGGGAAACACGAAGACGTCCACACTAGCCATTTGCATTTTGTTAATAACGTCTGTTTTCGTTAAAAGCCTCCAGACCTGTGAAACGCGTCTCCTGAAACGGCATCTTTGCAACTCTGTTCGGAATCCAGAGCCTCTTGTAAAGACGCAGTTTCAAATAGTTTAATGAGATTTTAAGGGAGTGTGGCACAGAGCAGAAGTGGAGGTATGTAGCTATGAACATCCTGATCTCCCCATAATGTACTTGGGCTGTGATAAACCTGACGGAGCTGGGAAGGGAAAATCTCTCCTGAACAGTACAGCGGCCACTTCCTTTTCAGAAGCATGAGATTTAATTTCTATTGTATTTACCTTTAGCAGAAAAAATCCCACTGAGTCACCTACTGTAAAATAAAATATTCCAACTCGATAGCATACAGCCATTCAATTTACACATTTCATTACCAAAATGTATGGTTCAATGCCAGAATCTGTTCCTCTTCCTCCTAAAATACTTTAGAGAGCTTTCCTTCCCATTTGCCTATAGAAATGTACTGATGATCTCGCACACCTCTGTTTAGGAGCAAAAATGAAACACCAAGTTTTAAGATACTGTACAGCCAAGTATAGTATCTACGCTTTTCACTATGACAAAAAATACCTTCAATCTTTGGTTGTCACGAGAACACGGCTGAAGCTACTCAGGGTTGCATACCAGCGTAGGGAGGTTTGTTCTGTTACTAAATAGCCAATGCTACCCTGGTGTTCAGGACCACAAAAAAACCAGAAAAATTCAGAAGTGTAGTAATACCCCATAGAAAAGACTGCTAATTCACCTGCTGTAGAACTTCTGGGTTCTGCTGCATGAAATGAAGCAATCTCTGTCCATCCTGTGAAAGTTCTCTACATCTTAGAGTCTTCTTGCCTTCTTTAGCGAGGTGCTTGAAGAGGTAGGTGACAATGTAGTCTAAACTAGCGCAACAGCTGGAGGAGACAATTGTATCTGTGTAAAAAATGAAACAGTTTTGAAATTGTTTCCATAAAAGAATAATTAATAATGACGTTTTATAGTACTTGGAGAGCTCGACTTCAATAATCTCTTTGACATTAGGCGAATCGATACATCGACAAGTCTATTTTTGATACATGAGTTGACTAGCTTTGAAGACTGCTTTTATTAACACACAGCGGTATTAAACCTTTGCTTTTGAGCAACTGGATAGCTCCATGTTCTAGAGATCTTATGAGCCACAGTGAACTCCTTTCACAGCTGTATGAATGCAGCTGCCCCTCTGCGTACTGGGAAAGTGCAGGACGAGGGTCGACATTTTACTGGCATTCAGCTTCACGTTCAGAGGGCTCCAGATTCCTGGAAAGCAGAAGTCTGTTTTGATCTGCTTACTGAAAAGGCAAGGTTAAATCAGTAGAGCTGCTGTCCAGGTTCTTCTCAAGTAGTATTTCACAACGTTTCTCTGCCCCAAATAGCTTACAATTGCCACTATCAGGTGGCAAACAATGAACAAGGGCCATCAAAGGTAGCACAAGGGTGATCACAGAACAGCCAGTTAGTCATTTTGCATAACAACTAATAATTCGAGTAGGTTAAAGTACATTAAATATGGCTGGCAACAACACAACAGCAATCACTACCAAATGCTTCACAAATGTCCCCAAAACTGAAAGCCATGACAGGAAAGGAGGATATTGTTGAAAAGCAGAAGCAAAAGCCACTTCGTATCTTTACTTACTGTTTCTATAAGTAAGGGAGATTAAAAGCTTAAACCTATTTGCAGAGTAAATATGTCTGTCTGATTTATGTAAGTTATTTTGTTGCTAGGTGTTGCCTGCTGTGCCGCTGCTGTGCAAGAGGATTCTGCTCACTGCCATGCATCAGCGCGACACTGACAGCGTACCGGTCCTCGGTTCTCACGCAGGCTCCTCTCCTCCTCCTCCTGAACGCAGCGCTGCACCCTTCCCGCTGCCCAGCTGCTGTCTCCGCCGGGCCTGGCACCCGAGATGCTCCTTGGCCCCACCAGTGGCTGCGACTCCGGCATTAACAACTGCGCTGCCTCCCGCTCCGGGTCTGTAACCCTGCCCAGAGCCACATGTTCAAACAACTGCCGGTTCCTCGCGATACCACCACCAGCTGAAGCTCCTTATGTGCACGCAGTGGTTCAACCTGCCGGGTGCAAGGTTTAGCCCTAGCTGGTATTCCCTGCAATTTCAAACATCAGATCCAAATGAGCAGGGCATTTAGGACTCCATCCTGTTGCCACTGACTTCAGCTAGAACTTGTCTAGGCCTTTTATAGTTCACAGTATTTATTTTAGATGGGCCACTGGAGTAAGGGATGTGTGGGGGTTGCAAAAGGAATTAAACTGTTAAAATGCTCATTCTGAGGGAAAAGGGATTGAAGGATCCAATTAAATGTACCTTGAATTCTTTAAACTATGCTAATTTGGAGGCCTGCCAAGCTCGCAGTGTTCATTTAAACACATCCCTCTAGACACTGAAGTATTTTGATCTGTGTCTGTTTAACTCCTTAAGCCCTGTGCTGACACTATTAACCCTTCACCATCTAAAAACTAATTGTATTTTGCTAAGAGTGTTTTGAAGTAAACACTGAAGAAATATTTACGGGCAAAGAAGATACAAGTGGTCTCCTAAGACTCGATCTGCCAAAGCAACCAGCTGACTTAGCAGCAGGAGTTGAGAGCGATCTTACAGCTCACAGAAAGGAGCTGGAGCATCTCAAGCCTGCCTCCGCCGGAGCAGTGAGCCTCCCAGGCCTGAATTCAACAGGGCAGGATGTTAAGACGCATTGCTGGAACAAAGCTGAGTTCAAAGTTGTGAGTCTTGCCAACGTAAAGACCGCAGAATCTGGCACGCATCGTGTACTCAACCAAAACAGTCCTGCTTATAAACTAGAAATGCAATTCATGGTGGAATTGAATCACCATCAATAACAAGTGAGAGATTTGAAAATACATATTTCATAGGAGGGCTCTGCTGTATTTCTAAACCAGTGCTTAACTCTATTTCTTTTTAAATTGAATAATACAAAGTAAATCACTATCATCAGTTTACAAAACAGCAGTAGTTCTAAACATGCTGATACTGTACAAGTAGATATTTTACATTCGACAGTAAGTGATTTTAGCAGGACAGCAGACAGGTCTATGCTATCATTTGCTCATGAGAATCTGATCTGAGTGTTAAGAGCTACTTAAATTTGCCCATAACTATATATCAAATATGCTTCCCTATGCTCATTTTTCCTTTTGATTGCAAGGATATAACAGACAGGGAGTGTCAAGCAAACTCCCTTGAATGACTCTTCTGGGCATGTGGAACCTTGTGCTGGAGCAGAATAGCGTTCTCACTAAATCTTAGCGAGACAAGTCAGCCAATCAAATAAATAGAACAAACCAGCAACAAGGAGCTACCAAGTCTGGGCTATGGACAGAATAAATGGGTGGAGAAGACAGAATAAAGATGGAATTATAAAAGAAATGGAGATAAAAGCTTGGGATAATCAGGAAAAACGCAGTCAAACCATGTTTCTCACTTCTGGTCAGCTCAGCTCTATCACCTGTGAGCTAATCATTTGGATCACGAAGCAAGCAGGCCGTGGTTACAGAAAACGCCAAAAGCAGCTCCATGTGTGCCAGCACGGATCCAGTAACAGTTCAGTAGTTTTGTCAAACAAAACTGAGCTCTCTGGACTTACTTGATGGCGAGGTAGGTGCCGGTGGCGGGCAGGGGACAAGGATGACGACGCTGCCACCAGTCACCGTCACATTCAACTAGCTCTTTTGGTCTCTTCTTCGCCAGTATGCATTCATTTCATGTTTTGGGGGCTAACTTTACAGGCAGTTTTTTATTATCTGTATGTTTTTGCCTTATGTAGGCAATTCCAACTAGCCACGAGCTCAAGTAACTGGAAGTTGAGCAGGTATGTTAGAATGGGTTATATTATTTTAAAAAAGCTGACAAAACCCCCAAACAACTTGAGGTCTCAACAATATGACAAGAGCATGCTGAAGGGGAATTATTTTTCAACAGTTTAATGACATTGCTGAATCTCTGCAAATGAAAAGACTTTGTTTTGGTTTTCACATATAAACGCAAGGAGAGGGAGTTAAGTGGTATTTTCCCTGTTCGTCAGTTGCTTACAGTTCAATACTGGCACTATTTGCCTTTGAGACTAAACCTGGAAAGTAAATGGATTTAGCAATTTAACATCTAAATTAGGCAGCAAGACAGAAAAAATGTTTTTACTTTTTCCTCAATGAATAGCATACTATACTATTAATCATATGAGAATTAGAAAAGCTTTGCAGAGATTAGTGACAACATGCCAGGCAGACTACATTAAAAGGCTCTGATCCACTGAGTCAGCTGTGAAAAAGCCAGGTAAACACTTTAGAAGAGAACTATTGGAGTGTTTATCCTCGCAATAAAAGCTTAGATGAGGGCTTCCATTATAGCTGATTTACAGCTAGGCGCTTCAGAAGGAATACCTGTTCTTTCACAGTGTTTATAAAGCGTGGAATCGAGCGAGGTATTTACTCAGCAACAGAATGAACACTCCTCAGAAATAAGGATTTAGGGAATGTTTATCCTACAGCTGACAACAATGAGAGTCTCAAAGGTTTCACATATGTAAAGAGAATAGAGAAAAAAAAGTCAGATACTTTTTTCCTGTGAAAGAGAAGTGATCTCCTGGTATTTAATTTTTAAAATAAAGACGACAGCTATTTCATTTTTATAAACATTTCTGAAAATGACTTGTATGTTCTAATCAGTTTAAAACACAATTCCCCCTCAGATGGCTTATAGCCCTGAGCCCTACTATTCTGAGATGTTCTTGTGGCACTGATATAATTCAGTGAAAAAGGCAACGCTTGGATCTACTCACCCATTTTCCAAGGGCAGGAGGATGTATGTGACCGAGTAACACATAAGAAATGGATTTGTATTTCACTCTCTGACAACTGGTAATGTCCCAAATACCAAAATTTTAAAAGAGAGAAAACATTTAGAGGAATGACTCCTAAAAAACCACAGTGACAGGTAACTAACTCTTGAGATGATTAAAAATAAATAAATTAACATTAAGAGCTATAAACTGACCAAAGGGTAGTTCATCCAGACATGTCATTATAAGAGTATGGAAAATTATTCAGTTCGCTACAAAAATAAAACTCCTTGAACACAAATGAGGAACTTAATGGCTGACATCAATATGCACTACTAAGATACTGATACATGCAGTATTAAGAAACATGACGTTAAGGAAAAATAATCACATTATCACTTCAACAGGAAAGGTAGAAAAGAAGCATTTTTCAGCTGACTAATCATGGAAAGTGTTACTCTTAATGTGCAAGAGACACTCACAAAGATTAGGGGCTGCATAGGCATTTGGACAGAATCAAAGATTGTTTTGGAAAGCTGGAGAATACAAGTGGAAAATGTAGGGAAAATACCAGTAGGATCCTAAGGGTGGTGGCAGAAACCGAATGGGACCATCCTCCAGTCCAACCTCCTGCCCAAAACAGGGTCAACATCAGACTGATTCCTCAGGACCTCGTCCAGTGTCTGGGAATATCTCCAAGGATGGAGACGCCACATCCTCTCTGGGCAATGCGGAAACAGCCAGGTCTTACTGACAGACAGGTAGATTTGAGGCAAGTCTCAAAGACCGAAAAACTGCTTGAGTTTGGAGGAATCAGAGCAAACAAAGAAAAAAACGAACACGAAAGTGAGCATGATAGCTTTTGATGGACTGCATCGAGCCTTCAGTGAAGTCAGGTGAAGTTACAAACTCTGACACACTTTGTTTTAGTCTCGTATGTTTGTATTTATCTTAGGTACTTTAAGGACATTAAGATGAACTGAAGGAGAGCATTGGTTAAGCAAGTCTATGGTTTATGAAATGTGAAAAAAAAGTGAGCTGTTAAAATTTTTGTTGATACTTTTCTCAGCAGAATATCAGGAATTCCACCAAATAAAAGTTTTCTAGCAAAACATCAATGTTCCTTAAAATTAATAATTCTTCATGATTAGACTCACAGATACCTAAACCACAAGTTTAAAGCTAAAATTGGAAATACATACTTTTCTCACTCCTCCTCCCCACCTTAACTGAGAGATCTAACACTTTCTGAGAGGGGAAAATAAACATAACACACAAAAGCTGAAGCTTACATAGCTTTTACATTTTCTTCTCTTTCTTTTACATGAATTCAAACTGCGTTTCAAAGAGATGGTTAAAGCAAACTTGGTATGCTAGTGAATTATCAAAATTAATATATCCAGTAGCTCAAATGGAGGAGATGTAATGTGGAGAGATAACGGAGACCAGGAACAGGGCTTGCTAAACTGGTGGCTGTCAGTCAAGCTAACACGCGGTACGCTATATCCATTTCTAAACCATCAACAGGCAGACTCCCAGCAGAGCCAGCCTATAGGCAGAACTGCTGTACCATCATTACAGGTGACAAAGCACTCAAAAGATCTGGGAGAAGACGGATTTCAGCATTATATAATAAAATGACCTGAATACTTCTTTACTACTGTTGCTTAGCTCTTCACTACCCATTTTCTCTCTAAGAGTGGTTTCCCTCTTGCAGCAAAAACTGCTGAATGTGTTTAACATAGCAAATGCTTTGTGAGTCTCGGTGCATTCATGCATTCCTATGGGGCCTGACTGACACTCGGCGGTAATGAGAAACACCAGCTATTATGGAGTAACATCTATACACACTAATGTTATATGCTCCTATTTTTTTTTTCCTTAATAACCACCCTAATCAATAAATACTACTGTAAGGTTTTGAACAGCTTCTCAGTCAACAAACTATATAAATGCACATCATTCCTAGGCGATCAGAATGTAACTGCATGATTTATTTTTTCTTCCCCCAAATGCTCAGTCTCCTCCTCCATATTCCAAATGACTTTAGCTACCAGCCCCCACTGCCCCCAAACCCCAGATGTTTGGACAGTCATCTGGTTAAAAAGCATAAATTAAACCGTGCAAAAGAATGAAATGAACTGCAATCAGACTGCTGTATTTTTATTGTTACTTCAAGTATGCTTCTGCTGCACTGATTCTCCTCTAAAGTGTATTCAGGAAATACTGAATAACTAGTTTCTTTTTTCCACAGATACTTTTAAATTTCTCAAATCATATCACAGCTGTGCAGAACAAGCATTATTTATACGACAGCTATGTTGATCAAATAAAAACAAAACCCCACAGATTCCTGTACACATATTAATACATTTTACTGCTGAATAACAAATGCATGAATTTTCAGTACAGTCCTAGTGGAGGCACATTAATAATTTTAACATTAACATAAATTTAAATCTGGCTTGTAAGAAAAGACAATTTCAAAATACTGTCTGTAAAAACCTACAGGTTATATGTTTGAAAGAATTTAGCTCCATTAACTGAGAGAGTCACATTCTTAAAATGTTCAAAAGCCAGCATCTTCCATTGTCACTTGATATTAATTTTTTAAGATACAAATTAATGTGCTTCTCTGAAAATGCTAGATACCTAAATACTTGAATTCTTTCTTTAGCCAAGTGTAAGTAATTCTTACCTACTGCAGTAAGTCCTTCAGATATTGAGGTAAGGATATAGATTAGGACGCGAGGTTCTAAACTGGTAATGAAACTCATGTGATCTTGGGTCAAACACTCCAGAAGTGGGTAATAAGACTGGCTTAGTTTTCGATATTGCTGAAAAAAAAAGAGTACACATTCATAGTAAATACAAATATTATCATCGACTAATATTAACAACATTAACAGATGACAGAAGAGTGATCCTATAGTTTTTATGATGCAATAAATTCTAATTTAGCCATTAAATCAAAATACTTATAGAGACAAAATATTTTCTTGTCCTCGGTAGATTTCAACTTTTCAAATTTACCATAGGATATAAACTCACCATTAATTTAGAATAAGCTCAGGATAATACAGTAACGCTATCATGCTTTGACATTCTACACAGACAGCTATCAGTCTAGTAAAAGCAGTATAGCGTTCTGTCCCGGGTGTCAGTTTGACAGGATTACGGCCTGTACCTTACCTTCTGCAGGAAATCTTATTAAGATTTATCACAGATTTCCCCAAATCATCTCAGAGATGGACTTTTTTTCGTGCTTAACTGAGGTCCTGTAACAGGACTTGCGCAGGCAAAGGCACTTGCTTGAACCCATTGGCCCAATCAGCATCTTACTCTTAAGGACTCTTATTTAGGGCATTTACTGTTGGATGGCTAGGAACGTGCCAAATACGCACACTTTACTATACAACCCATACACTGATTTTAATTGAGAGCAACTTTTCAGTTCCAAGGACTTTCTTTATGTGGCAAGCATAAATCTGGGTATTAACCACCTTTAGCTATCCCAAATTTGTCCCTTCCTGCAAGAAAATGACAGTTCTGAACTAAAGTGTCATGAAGAAAATGTCACAGTTCAAATTTTGCGCAAGATCTGTCGTTTTCCCACAGAGAAGTGGGAACACGGTGTACTTCAAAATTAAAGTTTTAAATTTTATGGGGAATACACAGCGACAATTTACAGACTGAAACTAATTGCAGAGTGGTTGAATATGGGAGGATGTTTACAGGGCATGCAGGCAATCTAAATGGGTTTGCAAGTACAGAAAGGAACAAAATTTTGCATTTCTCTCCTTCACGACAAGCCTAGTGAAAATTCTGGAAAAGCTCCCATTTCACATGGCAGGTCTGTCATACCTGTATTTTAGACGTTCCTATAGAAATAAATTCAAGTGGTTGAACTGAAAACTGCATTTGAGCTGTTCTAGATCCCTCTGTCTCATTATAACAATACAAAGCCTGTGGTGGTGTTATTTCATATTTCACGTAAAGACTCCCAAGATGAGTAATTGCTTACTAGCAAGTCACTGTGGGATACTGAAAGCAGCATTTTGACAAAGGCCTGAAGTACATTGTCAAAGTGGTTGTCCCCGTACAACTTGAAGACGCCAAAGCTGACATAATTTCCACATAAGGCAGATTTGAGTGCAGAGTAACAGATGGAAATGCCCTTGAGTTTCAACGGATAAACCTGATCTTTTGACAAAGTCCCAAGAGAGAGGATCTGATTACCTGTTTTCATAAAAAGAAAGAAAGAAAGAAACTTATATAAGCAGCTGCAAATCTAAAATATTTTGATGGCACTATCTAAACTTATTTTTTGTCTTTATTTTCATTAGTATTTGGAAGAAAAATTGTTTCTGCATTTGATGTAAAAGATCTGTTACGTAAGCATGACTAGAGCTTAAAAGCCACCAAGGAATTAGTATGCAAAATTTAAAATATAAGCTATGGAATTCCTGTCAGTGATGTACAGCCAGACCATGACTGGGTCTATCAGCATGAATTCCTTAATCTGAACAGAGTTGCAACACATGGTTTTATCGTTTCTCATGCTGCAGCAAAGCCTGGTTTTGATCCATTACCATGACGGTCTCTTGGGACGGTTGCTGATGTATACACACACTAAATATATCCCTCAGAAAACAAATACGTCCATTACAAAAGCCTCTATTTTACCAGTCACAGATGGCAACAACTTTTTAATTAAAATCCGTGTTTATAATGTAAAAATAACAGCTAACTGTAAATATTTGCTGTTCCTATTAACAGGCAATAGTGACTTTTGGATCCACTGTGCAGCAGCGTAGCAGATCCCGCTGCAATCCTCTGTACAAATCTAATTATTCACAAGGCCTCATTACCAAGTTTTCTAAGTATCTTGTAATAATTTAATGCTCATCTTCACAGCACCCCAGAGTTAATTTGTCTTCATGACAAATTTTTTTTAACCTGAAGTAATTAATGAAAGTGAGCTAAAACAGTAGAATGAACACAGCAAAGCTTAAGTACTTCAGTGCCTTACTAGGTTGATCCCATCTGATGTTGACCTTGGCAAGCTTGGCCTGCACAAAAACCAAGTGCCAGGTCTTCACTCTGTTACTATGGATCATTCTTGGTAATTTTAACTAGAGGAAAAGAACACAAAACTGTACATTTTATAAAGTATTCCTACAAATAAAAGCACGATAGTCTACTGATCAGATGCTTTCAGTGTCTAACCTAGTTGTCATGGCTATGATGACAACTCGGCTCAAGGAGCAACGAGTGAACTGGACATTACCTATTCACAATTCCAAACACTGCCAGTTGAGAGAGGTAGTTAGGACAACTCAGTTTCACTTTTATAATAGCCAATTCAGAAATGCCCCTGAAAACTTGCCTGAGATGACACAGATCTGATGGATTGCGTAGCATTATTTACTACATATTGAGGCCTCATACTACACTGAGTCTGTCTCTGCACAGCTCTCCTTTCTACTCATACAAATCTCCATCCGCAAATCATATACCTGCCTTATTTTAATTCTTTCTCTTAATGCTATTGATTACTGACAATGAGGAATTTATATCACATATTTTGAAAAAAGAGGGGGAACACCCAACGCATGGACGTATCACCCATTTGGTAACATTTGATGCAAAGAGGGAAAGGCATAAGTTACTGTTTAAAACATTAATGTTGTTCACCACTCCTAGCAAGTACAAAGCAATTTATCCATCAGGTTGTAAAGGAAAAGTAGATTTACAAAAAAAGACGGGGAGCGCTATCAGGGCTTGCTTAGAAGAAGTAACTGGGGTCTGTAAGAAGCTGGAGTGGCATCACTAGAATTATGGAAGGGAGGAGAAGAATCAAATATTTGTCTAGGAAAGATGGTCACTTACAATCAAAAGCAAGCCCTCTTAATTAAAAAAAATAATTTTATGAATGAAAATACAGAATGGTTTTGATACTGTCAATGGTCATATGAGCACCTCTACTACCCCGAACGCTGTAGTCGTGAACACAGTGTAACTGGGGAAGAGGGTACAATTCCAGTGACTGCTACTGCATAGAAATTAATTCCAAATGGTGTTAAATCTCTGTTATACTAAAAATGACCAGTATCCAAAAGATCCTCTCTGAAAAGTAAAACACAGCAGAAAAAGAAGAACGTCTTCTAGTGCACCTGGATATTCATTTATTGCAATACTTTACATTACTGAGAAATTACATTTACATAAAATTAAAGATAAACTCCATTTAGCCTCCCACAGTGCCCCATTTAAGATATCCCAGCCAGGTCATCTTAATTAGCATTAATCTTTTTGACAAGACCTAGTCTTGTTACTGAGAAGATCAGTGAATTTCAAATTCTGTGGAAAAAAAAAATAAATTAAGTACAAAATTCTGTCTGTGAGATAAAGTGGGAAGGCGCACACTATTTTTGAAAGCCACTATGTGAAAAGCATACGATTCTTAGGGCAAAAACAGGACAGAAAGGTAAGTGTGCTGTAAGCTAACCTTACCTGGTCTTCTCCACCATTACATTCTCTGTAGAAAATCTCTGCTTTAATAACACAAATATGTATCTGGCTTCAGAAATAAGCAAAGACAAAGTTCTGGATCCAAGAAAGCAACAGCCTTGAGTTTATAGCTGAGCTTTCCAAGCGTGACATCGCGCAATCCTAGGTCCTTGAAGTACTCAGTGTAATATGCAACAACAGATGGAAAGAGCTTAGTAGTTGTCAACAAGGCAATTATGTACTTAATATGGAAATTAATTGGAAGTCAATGGAAAGAACGGAGGAGGAAAGAAGTTAGAAAAACCCCAGGAATCCCTTAGCCTGGGAACACGAATTCTAGGAGGTATCCACTAGTGCTGATCTTCTATCATTTTTATTACTTCACCAAAAAATCACCCTATAATTAAAACTTTAAATCCACTGATCAGCATAAAGCATTCGATATAGGAAGGCACAAGCCCCACTCCCTCACACTGCCTCACCCCGAGCAGGCGTGCCAGAAGCGGAATTCGGCGCCTACCCCTTCTAATGAAAACACTGAGAAGAATTTGGGTCTAGTGCAAGATTAAAAGCTGCTTTTTGCAAGTGGACAGAGTCCACAGAGAACTGTTCTCTGTTCATGGACTCATTTTAAAAGGGCCTAAGAGTGGGAACAGCCGATTTCAAATTAGCAGCAGAGGTGAAAGACCACACGGTGCCTGTTACCAATGCCCCAAGCCATCAGCCTATGATTCAAGGGATGCAGTGCTAGAACAAAGACTAGTGTTTTAGCATTAGTTATTGAAAAAAATATGAAGTACGGTGCTATGCCTGACTAGATAAAAAAAGAATGATCCACTTGTAACATTTAGCAGGAGCTTCAGGGGAATATTTTTACACACCATGGATACTACTGAACATAAACTAATTTACTGAGGTACTTGGAATCAGGTCAAGAACAACTCCTCAGCTACTGAGGATATGCTTACATTTATAATCCCTGTAGTGGAGGACCAAAATACAATTTTATAAACTCCCATTGTTAAAAGAAACAATTCAAAGAAATTAAATCAACAGAAAAGTGACACTTTGACATGCTGAATTTAAAAATTGTGTTTGAAATTCATGGCTCCTGTCAAAATGGAAACTCTGTAGAGGCTAATCAGTGAAGTTTCAGTGTTACTACCGAGTTAAGAATCAAATGAAAAAAAAAATCCAACTTGCACCAATTTCTTCTTAATGTGGGAGAAATTGTATCACACAATCTTAAAATATACCGACTTCCAAAATTCTCAATAATTTCCTTTAATACAACTTTTTGCCCTGCATTTGGCAGTGATGTCACTTACAAAAAATGATAAACTTCTGAGCCTCAGAGGCGATACAAAATTCTGACAGGAATAAGAAAAAGATTGTTAAAGATATTGGGCGAAACTGCCTGGTAGGAAATGAGGGCTTGAATTTGGCTGACAATTTAAGCATTTCATTACTGAACGACTCCTTAGTCCATAAACAAAGGAGCTGGAAGAAAAAAGCGTGTGTATGCAGAGGGGGACTACGACGCCAGCAAAAACCCAAAGTGGGATGCTCTGACCGAAGATAACATCACCATGCCTCAGAATCCCACAGGCAATATGCACCAGAGCTCTTTGCACAGCTCATTCCCTCACTCCCTCCTAGATGCGGGAGCATGTCAGGACAGGCAGCTTCCCTTTCAGTTCTCCTCCTTAATTGCTTTTACAGTAGAAGCTATAATACAAAAATGATTACTTTATGGCTGAGTTTCATTTAAGCAGGGCTTGTTCTAGATTTCAGTCCAATAAGTGCTATGTATAATAATACAACTAAATCATGTTTTAACATGTGTGAATTAGATGAAGATAAAAAAAGACTTTGGTGAGATTAAACAAAGGTTGTGAAAATTTATCACGTTTATAGAGAAAAAGTGTTTTTTGCCTTTTCCCCTTTCCTATTTTTATTATTCACCACTGCCCCATAAAGATGGTTTTGAATGTATGCTTTCCAGGCATTCAGAATGCTAGGGCAGTATAAAGAAGTGGCCATATATAGAAAATGAAAGGAAAACATGAATCATAAAGATGAGAGTGAGCTTCAAAAACTAATTTTTTAAAGCTTCCACAACAACAAAACATGCATAAAACCTCTCAAATCAGCACAACGAGCACGCATAGCGCCAAGACAAATTTGCCAAAAGAAGCCGATGATGAAATCTGAGTCAGTAATGAAGAGCAATATATTCTGGAACCACTACCACAAGAGAGAGGAGAGCAGACCAACGGCAACCGGGCCAGGGAGCACTCCACTTTTAAGCTAAGAGGCTGATTAAAAATACCTGTTCTACAGCAAGAATCGCTTCAACCAAAATTTTGAAGAACTGTTACCTTACGAAGTTGCTGGCACTGAATGGATTACCACACTAAGTTTTGAAATACATGTTCGAGAAGCAATTTAAAGCTCATTCGAAATAATTGTGTCTGGCTACTGGAAAATGTGGTAAAATTTAATCCACATCCAAATGCTACCTGGGCTGTGAGAACAGGAAATTGTTTTGTGCTACTGTGGCTAACCTCATCGCTGACCTTGAGCCGTAACTGCTACAACAGCTGAAAGCGGAAGCAAAATTAAAAACTTACATCAAAGTATATCATGACAGAATGTAGATAAATAAAAACAGCATATTGAAAATATTATTTTTATGTCAGTCTCCTATAATGAAAGGGAAGAGGTTTACTAAAATATAAAGAAACCACAAACCAAAAATAGATGGTCCCAAGATGCAGTGAAACATTATTCCTGTACAACTGGGAGTTCAAAAACACATAGCAAGGGGACTTGTACGTACAGAATTAAAAGTGAAATATATTGGGGATGAAGAATGGCGGACTACGCTATTCCAACTCCTTTCAATTTTCTCCTCTCAGTTGTTTATTTTAAATCACTCTATCACTCACTCAGGCTGGCTCTAGCCATAATGGACAAGACACAGCACCCCTTGCCAAGCAGCTGCAGAGACCTAACAAGGATAATTGACTATCTGAGTGCTTTTTGCATCCTACGCCAGGCTTTACATCTTTTGAACATATAGCATTTGTAAAGACATCTTAGAATTGTCTTCAGCACTGTATCAGCATCAGTGATAAATGAGCAGAAGGACAGGACACACTGGTACTATCCTAATCGCAAAGCTGGATCTTAAGCAGAATTGAGCACTCGCTGAGGTACTAATTTTAAAAAATAAAAAGAATTCATATTTTAAATTTTATTCAGTGACAACTGAAGATGCTTAGCATATCTTAAAAACAGGCATTTGGGATTTTTTTCTGCTTTGCACTCAAACATATGAAATCACTATACGCCAGTCTAGAGGAGAAAAGAGTATATGTTTTAGTCCAGAATTAAAGAGATTTCAGCATCCATACTCACAAGTGTTCACATACATTCACACTCCAGAAATGCAGTTCTACCCTTTTCTTCCCCTTTTTATTTTTAGCCCAAGCACAGGTCTCACAGAACACATAGATAGTAAACAGAGGTACCATTCAGACATAAATGGACATCACAAACTCTGGCAAAATTTAAGATGGAAGGAAAGCGAGACGCTAGGTTACCAAATGTTTGTTTCAAAGTTATTCCCATGTCAACAACAGTACAGGGTTTACACAAAACAAATCCACATATGCATTCTAGATGATTTTCATCACCTGAAGAAGGTAATATATGCAAAGGATCTGTGCGTTATCCAAAACTGCTTTGATCAGTGTAGTCCAGATGTAGGAAAAATCAACATTATGTCAATAATCACCAGGGCACTGTGCTCTGATGTTGGTGAGAAGAATCACCTGATGCCACCTCGCTTCAGTTACTGATTCCTTGCCTAAGTCTTGACAGGACAGAGATGTATTTCAGATCACATTTTTATGTACCTAGAGGTTTATATAGCAAGACGACTCCCGGTGGACCTAAGCCGTAACTGGAAATTTTCGTGTTTAACTTGGTGCAGGTGAAATTTCTGAAAATAATACTTGTACTAGCATTTTCTGTATATCATTACATATGAGATACATATGAGAGCGACAAAGGAAAAATCCTGTTCTAAAACAAATTTTGTATTTCACTTATCAATGGAAGTATAATACAATTAAGCCGTATTTTCATTTATTGCTTGTACATTATATTCTTCTAAGAAAGAGAAGCAACCAGGCTAGGCTACACTGTCTGCAGGAGAGGGACCAAGTCTTTCCCTGGGGAGCTGCTGAGCTATGGGAAGGAAACTCTCACTGTCCAGGCCGCGGCAAGGAGGAGAGGTGAGAGGTAACACGCAGAGTTGGAAGCCTGGTGTTCAGCCAGGGATTGCCAAGAGGAGCACTCACAGCCAGGTCTCCAGGTGATGGAAAGAAGAACTTCTCAAGGATGAGAGGAGGTTGGGCAGAGTTTATGGCAACCCACTCGGTCAATGGATTAACTGAAACCAAGACTGAAAGGATCTTCCCACAAGGACAGTGTGATGAAAGGAAGAGATGTTTGCTTCTATTTTTTTCCCCTCTGTCTCATGTCATCACTTTGTGTTTCTCTTAGTTTAAAAACGCAATTATTATAGTATAGATTTCAATCAAATCTATCTTGAGTTTCAAGTGTCTTTTTGACCAACTCTGAGGAGCTCACTATGAGCTGCAGGCTCAAGAGGTTTGGCTGACTGGGTAAGATAAAGGAGCATATACTGTCTGTTGTCATCTCTTGACATTTACTGCGTGTCTTCTGGTTTTTTCTCCAATGCTTCAGCCATAAAATCATGCTGAATATGAGAATCTCAACTATTTTCAGGATTTTAGGTTACTTGAAGTAATGGTACAGCAGAAAACGTGAAAACTGAACCCAAGGATTAGAAGGCATGTACGTATTCATTCTTTTAACTGAATCACACAATTTTTCAGAATGTGGGGCTGGAAACATTGCTCAAGAACACCAAAGTGAATTTTATGATCATCACTTGTTTACTTGTTTATTTCTCCCCAGATGTCTGCCATGATTACATACGCTTAACAGACAAATACACTTAAAAAAAGTCCTAGAGCATTATGGATTAAAGTTTTCCTTAAAAGCACAATTTAGGTATTAAGATTTTCAGGAAGGCATTTGAAATGAATGCAAAATCCCTTAATATCAATATTTTTATAGGAATTTGTATGTTGAAAAGATCATACCTAACTAAAGTAATGAATCCTGACAACACATTTCCAGAAGAGTTATATCTTTCTGTACACTGGAATGGATATCTCATAAACTAGTAATTGGCGATAAAAGCTAAAAATGTTAACAGTAATTATTCAAAGCTGATTAATTGTAGTATCTTGAAATACTTATAGTGGGCAGTAAAACCTTCCCAGACTGTAAGCCAGTGACCACTTCAGAAATAGCTGTAGCAGTTTGAAATAGCGCTGATGTAGGACGTTTATTACAGTGCCCACAGCTGAGCGACGGCGACGGTCAGGCCAGTGCTGCCCATCTGTGCCAGTGCAGAGCCAGCTGGATTATTTGACATCTCTGCTCCGAGTGGCCGATTCATCTGACTGCACGGGGAGGTCTTTCATGGTGACTCTGCAGTGAGTCCAGTCCCAGAATAAATACTGGCAATCACTCACAGAAAAGAAAACCTCAACAATTCCTCTAAATGTCACACCTCAGTAGTGCGAAGGTCACTGATGTGACCCCTTCAGACACTGATGATAATATGGATGTGTTTTAAAAGCAAAATGAAAAAAACCAAAAAACCAACACATATTGAGTGGAGGCTTTCTTCCACATCTACGTCTTTCCTCCACTTTTAGTTGATAGGCGATTTTAAATTTTTCTTTAGGAGGACGTTAAGAACAGTTCTCCTCTTAAACCTGTGTTGAGTAAAATGTCATCCTTCCACAGGAAAACAGTTATGAAAGACAAGTGTGAGAGAAAGCTCTTCTGGTCATTTCATTGCTTTCTATGGCACACATCTCCAGATAGATGCCACACTTCCCTAAGTATCTTTCCCATAATTTAAGAAAAAGAGCGACAGGTGTTTGGACACAGGCTTCAACAAGCTCTACGGCTCCACTGCCTAGTTTTAAATCTTAAATCTGCACTGTCCTGAAATTTCCTTTTATGTTGCATAATTAAATTCTGGCATGAGCCAGAAAATGTTGTCTGGTCCTTACGTGCAAGAGCTACCAATACTTTAGGGCTGAGAATTTTATGAACTTCCCATACAGACCATAAAAGCTGCAACTGAAAGCAAAAAGTTTCTTGACAAAGTGTTTTTTAGGCATGAATTAGGAATAAGGCAGGTTGAAACCAGCTAGTGTGATTTACTCAGCAAGGTTTAGAATCTTGATGCCAACAACTGAGATGAATGGATGCCCAACAATACCGTATGTTTTTCATAAGTGCAGAAAGGATGGTAAAGGCTGATTGAAATAAAAAAAAAATAAAAAGGAAAATATAACTGCAATAGGATCAGGTACCATAGGACAAGTAGGGTTGAAGCATCATCATGACTATACTTTTTTTTTTTTTTTAAATCATCAAAAGAAAGCTTACAGCAATTAAGTACAAAGGCTAACAGAAATTGAGTAGTGAAATCTAAAAGTTTACCTTTTATCTTTTCATACATGGAAAACCTTATTTTTATTTTGCTTCATCGTTCTAACAAATTTACGTAAGAACATAGCTGAAAAAACGTGCTAGCTTACTACATGGGATATTTGAAAAAGAAACAGAAAAATGATTTTGCAAGGAGTGAGAGTTACTTGGGTGTAATTTTTTCTGTCGTAAGTAAATGCTTTATGCATTCTGCATATACTGTTTCCATGCCCTGCAGATCAAATGCAAAATTACATTTGAGTTTTTTTTATACAGTCATGTAACACAGTTCCCAGACCCAAAAAGCAACCTGAATGCAGTAAAAGCAAATCTGATGCACCAGTTTTCTTCCTTTGAAAGGAACAGGACATTCGTGGCTCTTCCTGTTTACGTAAACTAGAAATGAGGTTGCTCTACAAAGACTTGGTAATGTTCCTTTCAAAACATTTAGAAAGCAAAACTGCAAGCTACAAAGTTAGTTGCAGTGTAATATAAACTGCTGGTGTCAAAGACCTGTTGCAGTTGCATGCATGAGTGGGAGTAGTAAAATGGAGCAACTTATTATAAACACTTTTAACAGCGCTCCAGGGTAAAGCTGTTATGGTCCTATTATGTTTTGGAACTGCTGGAATATAATTTGAATACATAAAATCAACCCACACCTATCAATCAGTAGCCTAGATCAAACACCTCATGAGTATTTGTATCTTGGCTGAAATACATTTGCAGTCGCTAGAAGACAGGCATTCAAGTTAAAAAAGCGATACAAGCAACAACGCTACGTGAGTGAACCCTGATCTATAGAAGTAAATGAGCTCCAGAGGTCTGCCACGCAGCTCTGCACTTTACAAAGGGACGATACCGGCTCTAGCACATTACAGTCCTGCTACATATTCCACAAATCCATCAGTGCTCAGGGACAGGAACTAACAGGATTTTTCTATCACAAGACAGGCCACGAATTACACTGCAGAGGAAACATTAATGAATACCTACCATACGTACAAATCATTTTACTAGCTTCTCTGAAGAGAAGAATTCCATTTGGAGATGATACATCAAAATTTAAACGTTGCGATCTAAAAAATAACAGCAAAAATATTCAGATGGTCATCGAAGCAGAAAACTTCAATGGATTCATTCCTAAAACAAAAACAACATTTGCTGATTACAAAGTACAATTATTTGATAAACTAATTCTAGCTTTCAGTCCAATGACATGCACTCTAGTTATCTCCGTATGTTGCCAAAGAAACAATCCTATGACAAAAGACAAACCAATTGTAACCAGAAAAGGTGACCAGACAATACATACACAGCTTTCAGTGACGGGGGAACATCTTGTGCCCGCATACAGTTCAGAAGAATGCTACAAAGGTTCCATAATCCAAGTGGTTAGGCTAGCTCTGACCCTGCTTCTGCACCTGTATAGCTTTTAAAAACAAACTAATCCCCACCGGTTGTTCTGCTACATAAAATCTGTGGCAAGCACAAGCCAGTTCTCCAAGTGTACGTTGTAACACATGCTTTTTATGAACATTCAGACCTGAAGAAGATTGCACCACGTTGTCTTCCCTGATGCACAGCTATTACCAAAGCCGACAAGAACCACTTTGTTCCCAGTCTGGAAAGGCAACAGAGTCCTTGACGAAGTCCCTGGTGCATCTTTCCAATTTCTCTTTGCGTTAAAGAAGCCTAACTCCTGGCTCAGGCCTAAAAGTTAACTTTGAATATAGGTCTTAAGCTTCTACGTAACTTTAGCAAAACTTACCCTTAGTGTTTATTTGGCCTGAAAGGGAAAGGAGTCATCACTGAGTGATGTAAACCAGAGTATCCCCTGGCTGACCTATCTGGAAGTCATCCACTTCTCATCAGACGTGGAGTCCTTGTATCCCCCCTATCACAGAGACAGCAGCAGGGATCTTTCTTTGCTGCAAGTCCAATTGTTTGTTGGCCGAGTCCCTATTTGCAGGGTCCTTTGTGGCAAACTCTGGAGTAAATCTGGGTGTTTATAAATGAGAAAAACGTGCCTTGTATAAAGCATTTGTGTATTCCATATGCACAAAACGATAATGGCTGGCAGAGGCAAAAACCCCAGAACCACCACATCATCTCAGTATCAGGGCGGCATAATGCACAATCTGATACTCTAACGTATTTTAACCATGTCAAAGCATATTGTATAATGCATTCCAGCCTGTAAAAGCTAAGGCAGTACACAACTCGTGAAAAAACACCATCCCAGATGATGTTTTCCAAAGGGAACAAGGCAGATTTTCTGAATAGCAATAGGTAGAAGAACAACATGAATATGGAAAGTAGCTTGAAGAGCTGTCTTTTGCATAAGATTTATTGTTGCAGTTCCTCTTTGCTTTTGTTTACCGTTATTAGAGTTCTGTGTTTATGCTTTAACAACCTCCTCCTTGAAATCAAGTTGCAGCACTATCAGACTATACCGCTTGTGCATTGCATCATGAATAAAAATAGGTTAAACTTTTCCAGCAATGTATTATACTGCTACCAGGATAAAAGACGTAATTAGCCGACACAAACCAAAGAGGGAGTCACAGCAAGCAAGTCAACACTAAGAAGAAACAGGGAACTCTGCCTTCAGGTTTGTGTAGCTATTCGGGGACTAAGCGCGCATCATACACACTAGCGTTTGACTGGGAGCCAGGCCTGAACTTTAAGGCACAAATTTCCCATCACTAAACTAAATATTTTTTTCAAATTTCAAATATTCTAACTTTTTTCCTTGGAAGTTTGATTTGCAAGGCAAAATGAGAAGTGATGAGAATACATGCTTCTTTGCCGAAAACTCTGATCAATTTGGTCATGAAGATACCCAGCACAGAGACTTTAACTATCAATTTTTCATCTAAAAATCCTTTTTTCCTTTGGGCAGTACACTAAATATTTCCGAGCGTAATGATAATTTCCTAAAATAAATTGTTCTGTTACTTATGGCAAAACAGGAATTTCATTCTAACTACTGCAATGTCAAGTATTGAAATAACCTCCCAGAATCATTCTGAGGCCTTTTTGGTTAGCCCACAGAGATGTTAGATGTGGGAGAAGTTACCTATACGCTGATTATAAATACTGCTGTATTAGACACCATTCTTCCCTATTTTGGCTGGCAGGGAGTAAACTGTAAAGGGAGTTGTGGTTTTACAGGCACATATGTATGCTGCTTGGCTTAAGGCAAAAATTCAGCCTGCAACAAATCTTAACAGCAGACAATTTTCCGATATTTAATTATAGAGTCAGTATTTATCCCTGGTTAAAGCGTACACTTCCACTAACATTGAATATAAAATCACAGTAGTCTCTCATATATATTCCTGCAATTAATCCTAACCAGATGATTTTGTAACATCTACCGTTTTGGTAAAACAATACGACGACACTGAAAGCTGAGTTCTGCTTGCGAATTTTGTTCCAAAGTACAAAACTAGCAGCTTTAAAGTCAAAGTCAGACATCACGAGGATAAGCAAAGCATAGAAAGATGGAACAGAGAATGCATACCATTGCAGTATTCATCACCTATCTAATTTTCACAGGTTTCTTACCTGTTTTGCATGAATTCTGCCATCAGCTTCAAGATAGGGGTTGTACACGCAGGTTCACGGTACCACAGTTCAATAGCTCTTTGCAGAACAGATATGTACGCAGGGTATCTTCACCAAACTCAGTTAAAGAGTATACTGATAAAATAACATCTTGCGAAACAACTTCCCCTAATACTGGGTGGGCCAGATATAGACCTCGGCAGCTCATTCTGACAGAGGGACTGCCAGAACCTATCAATTTAAGCAAGTCTCTGCTCAGAAGACTAAACGCTTTGGAAACATTCATAGTTAAGTGGGAAACAGCTAACGTACCAGAGCTGTAATGAAGGAAACGGAAAGCAGTTTGTCTATGTGAAGCTAACCTAGAAGTACGTATATAAAATGAGGTTGGATTTTTAATGAATGGCGTAAGTCACAAATGGCAATTTAATTTAAAAACACCACAAATTTACATGTTAGCAAATCCTAGGCCCCAAATTTCAGTGCCACCTCATATATATTATATTTGATATGTAAATGGTTGGGAACAATTTGATTGTACGAAGTTGTTTCCAGAGCATTCAAGAAGAGAATTCAGCCAAACCGTGTGGGGGAGACCAGCAAAGTCAGATTTCTAAGAACTCTTTCAGGAGAGCTCTTTGCGCATCAGCGCCCAAGAGATATCCGTTCTTTTCAAGCAGGATTTAAAAGAATGCAATACAGAAAAAAATAAGTTTAGTAGACTCTGCAATGTAACTTAAAAAGATCTTATGAGTTTCTGACTGTATCAAAAGATTTCATGTAACGATGTGATACAAAGCTGACCCCTAGTTTTCCCAACATGCTGGAAGAAAGTTTATTTGGATACGAATGCAGACTGGTAAATGGAAATGAGGTAGCACAGCCTGACTGGCAAAGAATTAAACAGGTTTTTTATATTGAACCAAGAGATTTTAACTATACAATTTGCTATTAAAACATGATCTAGCTAATCTCGTCAATGGTTTTGTTTAATAATAAACTTCTTTTTATTTTTAACTTTGTTTCATGTCATGTAATTCTGCTTTATTTAACCACACGAGAAATAGTGACTATTCTTAGGAAAATCCTATTGCCTATTCAGACAATAAAGGCACTATTGTGAATCTTAGAAAGTGGAATACAGGCGAAGCACTCAACATGGGATTGTGAAATAAAAGTCTAAAATACATAAAGGTTTACATGCTTCTAGGATACGTAGACACGGTCATGTCTCAGTTCGCTATAGCTCTTCTGGTGGAGGCTAAAGCCGTCAGACATAGCACTGCTGATGAATGACAGTGCTGTGTAGACAGATGGAAGGCACTGCTGTCTGTCTGAGGCATCTAAAGACTTGTGCATTTTTGCTGCCAGCTGCTTGAGGCACTGCAGGCATAAACTATATATAGCAGAACAGGCCGACATGTGAAATACACTTTTAGACCTTGTTTCTCTCTCCTTTATGGGGTTCTTTACATTTTGAATCAGACAAACTAGAGTTAAACATACCATGGAGAGTTACCCAGTAATAAACTGGAATTTAAATTCAAATCCTACTTGCCTACAATATCGTCAAAGGGCATAGATGATTCGCTAATGCCAGTTCCATTTTTTCTGAAGTGGACTTCCAGTCCAGCTCACCCTCAACAGAGGATGGTCAATATACTCAAAATGCAGCAGACGCCACGTAAGGTACGGAACTGAACCGTGCTATTAATTCTCCGAGGTCATGCCTCTTCCTTAGCCTTCCTAGGGGCCTCATGTACACAAAAGGGAGATGGTGCGATGCTCCAAAGCCCCACTGTGGAACTTTGCGGGGTAGAAAGCAATTCGCCTTTTCAGTTTTCATGGCAAAGAGAGTAACTTGACGGCGAAACCGTACAACCGAAATGTAAGTCAGCAGTATATCCAATACGATTAGCTATCTTAATTCAAAAACTTAAGCACTGAGTCCACGTTCGTTGACAAGGAAAGACTGGAGACACTATAGCCAAATTTTATAAAAGCTAGGGTCAACAGAAAGGCTTCGGCAATTTATTATTTTTTTAATAAATCCAATAAAATGGAATGAATCGGTTTTAAACAGAATATTATTTTTAAGTGTTTTTAACCACAAGCTTCGAGGAATCTGGCTAATTAATGAACATAACCCGACCAGTCAGTTCAAGCTCAAAGGAATTCAAACTGCAAAAAATGATACTGAAATTTGAATCAATGCAACTGGCAATAACAGCTATTACAAACAGATTACCAATCAGGCAGCCTTGCTTCATAAGAAACTGTGTTCTCCTCTTCTCTTGTGATTAGGAACCTTCAATCCCTACAGCTCTTTGTTGGGCTCTTTCAAGTTTGTACCTAATCCTGAATCCTTAAAACATATAAACTTAAAAATTTAGTTCTTCAAAATGGGAATCATTTTGAACAAGCCATCTTATTGCTGCACGTGGTTTTATTTTGTTAAGAAATACAATATGAATTTGGATAAATATCTAACGATGGTAGTTTGGTGAAAAGATTGTTTTGCTTGTTCTAGTGATCTACATCTGAAGCAGCATACGATCAGACATCCGAATATCTAGGTCAACTGGAACTTTTAAATGACCCCTAGATAAAATATCTCAATGGCAGATCCCTTTTCTATAAGCCTAGTGTCTATGTATCTACACACATAGGTATTTTTATATAGGCAATTTCACGCACTCACGCATATACATCGTGTGCTACCTAGCTGACCGCAACACTGAGTCAACCTAATAATTTAATTCTTGCAACCCATTTTCTTTTGCAACCTTTTGCTTTTACAGACAACAGAAGTCATTAAATACTGAGAATCAACTGGGAGGAACACGGGAAGAATTGCCTATGGGTTATCACCTAACTGTAAGAAACACTAAATGAAAGTAACAAAAAAGTGGATATTACCCTCAACTCACAATTGAATCTCCATGGCCGTATCTGACTGCGAGACCAAGGACCTTAGACTACAGTCTGATATTAGCATGGAAGAAAACAGATTAAACATTCAACATCTTATCCAGGCAGTCTTGAAGTAAACAGCAGAATGAAATACATAAGGAGAAACATCACTGTTAAGAAAAACGGGTTTTGATTCTACTCAAATCGGTATACAGGTTTTTTCAGGCCACACCTGCATGTTCAGGACTAACCTACAAATTACAGAGACCACATGTTATGAATACAAAAGACAAATAAACTTTCCAAAGCTGTGGTACTGGAATCGTCATTGACAGCTTGACATATCAATATTTCAGGAAGAATAAATGACTTTCATATCCAGGGTTTGGGGTTTTTTGTTTTGTTCTGTTTGTTTGTTTGTGTGATGTTTTTCTTCATCTTTCATTACCGGATACTTTGGGAAGATGCTATACTTAACACCTGAAGCTGCTTAAAATATTTGGAAATATTTTAATGAAGTCTTTTGAGAGATCACCTAGTACAACTTTAAAACAAATTTTACTATTATTATAAGTATTTTCTCTTCATCCCTTGCCAGAGGAAAACTATAAATCTTGTCTCAGCTGAATGAACACCATTTATCATATTCATTTTCTTGTCAATACAATTATGAAAAGCCTTTGGCCTTTTTCCAAGGAGCCTGATTTGCTAGAGAAACTCAATTAGTATAAGCAAGCCTGCTACAAAACAGCCCTATTTGGCAATCTAGCGCAGCTTCAGCATACCTGACGATTCACCTCTAAACCATGACCCTAATAACTCAATCATAATGGTAAAATACAAGATACAATGGTGTCCCCCGTGCCTCCCCCCTTCCCTCCCCGGACCAAAAGGACTTAAAAGATATTATTTCTGCTCATCTTTGCCACCTACTGGACAAAACTTAAATCCTAAACATTGCGATCAGAAAAAAGGAAAAGAATCTCTCAGGTGAGAGATTACCGAGTGTAATTCGTTTTGTTATGGACAGGGCTCAGACCCAAAATATTCCCTGCAATCACTTGAAAAGTTTATCAATACATTATTCTACCAACGATTTATGAGTGACTGTTTCAGACAGTCTTCAATACAGAATAAACACCATCTCATAGTATATTAAAAGCATAGCTTTTTATCCCTTGCCTCTTTGTATTGTTTATTTATTGAACAAATGCAAGTAGATCAGATTCGTTTTGGCTAATATTCTGTATTTGCCATTTTCAATATTGAAATACTAGCGTTTCAAACACAACAGAATAAAATCTGTTTGAAAAAAACAGATTTTCTTTGCTATTAAAACCATTTCCTGATGATATATTTGAAACTACAAAAGAAATATGTTAATCAAAGGCTATTTAAACTTCATATGATAAAATTGGTATCTGACCCTCCCTTCTCCTCCCATTTACCTTTTTGTCTTTATATACAGTAAATAAGAGTTGCGATAATAGCAGCTTATCCTGCTCTAATGCTTTGGATCAATACCTGGATGAAGCTGGACTCAGCCAAATGAGGTGAAATCCACTGAACAGAAGCATGCACTTATCCTTTACAGCCAAAGGTGATAAGGAAAAAAACATTTGAACCTGTGCAAGGGAAAAGAAACTGAGAAGGCCTGAGCTTTGGATTCCACACAAAGCTACCTTTCAGTCTATTTTTATTGTTAATACAGATTAATGAAATCCAAAAGTTGGAGGCTGTTTTTATTTCTTCGAAATAAACTTAATTCACAAACTGGAAGGAATAAATTAATTTAAAAAAAAATTCAGGAAAGGGTCCTGAGGATTACATATCCTGGATCCTTGTATAAAAAAAACCACCTCCATGGATGAATCCATTTCTGTCAAACGGAGAGGAGGTAAGTCTCTGTTATCCCTCCTCCTACAACTGGAGATTTGCAGTTCTGCACAGGAGAAGAGCATGATACTCATGCTGTACTAGGAAAAATGAAGTAAAAAGAATTTGAAATGGAAGCAGCACTGATCTGCTTTTACACATCTTCCTGATTTTATTATTAAGTTTTAGGGTAACGCAAGCACAAACAGTACTAATGAAGTTAAATGTACCCAATGGTGCCCACTAGAAAATGAGATGCTAATTCGCAGTCTGGCTTCAGTAGTTTGTTGTGTGGGTTGGTTTTTTTTTTTTCTCTCCAGTCCTCTAAAACTGAAATTAAGGGATGCTTTCCACTGATTTTAAGAGAAATAAAGATTACATCACTGTATGTTTTGGACTTACTTTCTGCAAGCTGAGCCTGAACATAAACAGAATCGCTGCAGGCTTGCGAAGGTCTTAAATAGGGCTTCTCTGAATGGTCATCGGGATCCCACTACCCAGCACACACGGATGTCTCTCAGCTCATAGCAGGCTCTGCTGCACAGCCTTTCAGTCCTTACAGGCTAATTTCCTAGTTGCAGTTCTATATTGATGCATTCCTCTTTCTTAACCGGGAAGATTATTAGCGAGCAGTAGGGTTTCATTATTTACTTAAAAATATTTTTAAAAGCTTGATTACTAGTAAAGCATGTGATTGTACTTGAATGTTATTTTTTCTGTCCATAAAATAAACAAATACATAACTAACTTCCATAGCTTTGTGAGATCTAAATTATAAAACAAATATTTTCATGGTTACTTCACTATATGTTTCATCAGTTTGTTACTAATATGACTGTGTGCCTGAAGAGAGAATTACAGCTAATGTATTTATAAAAATACAAAACATTTCTCTATAGTATTAAGAAAATACCCATGAGTGTTATTGCATTTGTTGGCATAAAAATGTATACAATATTTAAAGCAAATAGAGTTCCATTATCATTACTTATTGAAGAAAACTACAATCTAAAGATTCTGATTTTGTTTTCAGATGTCCATTTTCTTCTGGATCAAGACGACTGCAGGTGTTGCGATATTAATAGAGTTGACATAAATAGAAAGTAACTGACTAAATTAAAGACATGATTCATACCAGAGAGAGAAATCTCCCCAGATAGCACTTGCATAGTATTTTTTAAGCACTTTTGATGTTAAACCAAATGTAGGTACATTGTGTTTGGAGTTAAAGACGCAGCTTTTTTTTTTTTTATGAAAACATTACGGATTTATGAAGGGAAGAAACCCACTTGGATATGTTTTCTAGATTAGTAGTGTGACACAACAAAAAAGTGACCTCTCTGTGGTCCTTCCCAGTTAACTGCATGGTTGCCATTGTGCTGTAATTTTAGCTGATTACACATTAGTTCATTTAGCTTTGTTTCCTCTTCCCCACTGTGCCATACTATTAAACTAATGCAAGGGGCCTGGTATCCCTCTGTGCACAGAGCTGGTATTGTCATAGTGTAATAAGGATACATCCAGTCGAACAGCATGGTGTAGCTGGTCTTTGTGTTTAGTGCAAAGGCAATCCCTCGAAGATCCCTTGCCAGCCCGATCAACATACGCTGTCAGTGGGAAAGAGACACAGTAATTGATTTTCACGTTAGCACAGAGCAGATGGAGTAATAATCAGCCAATAATGACCACATATCTGATTTTGATTCATTAGTTTAAATGTCTCGCTCAAATCTTTTTTTATAAAAACCACACAGATTCTTTTAACAGACAAAATCTCCACAAGTTTTGTAGTGATAACACTAGCAAAATGCTCAGGAAATGCTTTTGATTATTCGATATGCTATCCTAATGAATAATGCAAATTACAACATAATATAGGAATACCGTGTACTAAAGTTTAAAAGTGCTTCCTGTATTAATATATTTAAAGTAACAATAACAATAAAAACGTTAATTTAAACTTGTAATATTTTGAATGAGGTGTAAGACTGGTACTCGTAACAAACTACAATTAAGGTTGCACTGAGATTCTCATTGTACTGTTATTTTAACATATCTTTGGGGGTTTTTTGTTTGGTTGGTTTTGGTTTTTTTTTAAAGTAATTTTCCAAGTTAGGTTCCTTCAAAAAGTGACTTTTCTGTTTACAGAAGACCATGCAAATATCTATCTGTATTAACATTAGTTCTAGGTGAATTTTTTTCCCCTTTAATGACTGAAGTGTGGCTTCAGAGTCCTTCCAGCACAAACGCAGACAACATTTTATGCATAGATAATTAGCCCCTACTAAAGGGATGTTTTCAGGATAATTAATAGACATCAGTAAAAAACGCCAGTGAATGAAAAACATTTTAACACTATAAACAAACTTTTCAATTTACTTAGACATAAATATTCTTTTTGATAATTAAGTAGTTTTAATAAAATTTATCCATGTGTTGCAGGTGGGGTTTGTACTTGTTGTGTTTTTTTTTTTTATAATAAAAGACCACAGTACTGCAGAGTCTGGTAAAAAACAAAACCAAACCAAAACCAAACCAAAACCAACATAGAAGCATGGCAAAAAACCCAGTAAGGAATTCTCTCTTTAAAACCAGAGTTCTCAATAATGTACCCCTTGGTGCTAACACTGTAATATTTACAGTGTTGAGAAATACAAAAGGTAAGATGCACATATTAATTTTAATTGATCACACAAAGAGCAAATTAGGGCTGATGCCTTGTTAAACTGCTAAATGTTATCTTACACAAGGGCTAATTTCTACTTTTCATATACAGAGCCATTAGTCCAACTGACTTGGATGGCACGCAGATAGATTTATCCAAGGATAAATTGAGTTCTCTACAAAACACTGGTGAGGTTGCTAGGAGTATTTTAATATTTGCATTTCCTTCTGTTGTGCATTGAAATGGCCTGAACTTGCAAGATGCTGAGAGGTCTCAACTCTCATTAACTTTAATGGAACTCTGAAATCACTAGAGAGGAAGTGTTCAATACTGAGAAGATGCAATATAAAATTGTAACTTTATATGCATCTGTATTTTCATACTTTGTGTGCTGTTTTGTCCACGCAGAAAACAACTGTTTAGCAGACATGGTGGCCGAAACGTAAAGAATTAAAAGAACTCGGCAGCAGCACTTTATACTTGTTTCTGAAGGGATACAGAGATCCAACAACATACACAAGCAAGTGGAAATCTTCCAGATTGATTTGGGTTCCTTTGCCCACTCTAGCCACAAAAAAGGAGGCAAGCAAGGCTGCACAAAGGAAAGGCTGGAGCAGGGCAGGAGGGGAGCTGCAGCCCCTGGCAAGACATGAACTTGCCTTTGTTTTGAGGATGCGCTCGGAGAGAAAGAGCTCACCATCTCACTGTGGTCTCTAGAACACGGAGTAGGAAAAGACAACCAGCCAAACCCGTATTCCTCTACCATGCTTATTCTGTCTTTAGAACAACAACTGGTTGTAAGAAAACACTCTTTTGCAAATATATTTACGAAACAGTTTGGTTGTGAGACTTTAAAAACTGTAGATGTGCAACTTTCTTTAAACTAGGGTCCCAGATTTCTGGGAAGCTACACAAACACCAGGCAATTTCAGACACCATTTGACCTTCTAAAGAAAGAAGAACAACTACGACATGAACTACATTTCTTGGTTTTCTATTCTTTAATTTCAGGTATTGTTATTAAAAAGCCCATGGCATTAACCACACTATTCTTAATAAATGACCTCAACCTACAAGGCACCATAATATTCTTGTCCTGTAAAATCCCAGCAAACTCAGTGGTTTAGATATTATCCATCGGAACTTAACTTTATAAAATAACACTGCCTACAGTTGGCAACGTCTGAACAGCCTATATAATAGCCTACAGAATCCTGAGATAAATCCTGATCCGTTTAAGTCGCTGGTAAAAATAACTTTAAACTCTAATAGGAGCAAAAATCACCCTAGGTTCCATGCTTGCTTAAGTCACATTTAGTAACAACCACCCCCCCCCCAACCCCTAAAATCCCAAGACAGTCTAGTTTTAGTTCATTATGAGTTTTCAAATAGCACTTATATGCATAAAATTTATTAATGACAAACAACATTATGCACTTATACATCTACTTTTTGTCTGTCATCCTGTGGGATTTGAAGTGCCCGGCAAACTTAACAGAGTATTTCGAAGAAGACATGAAGCTACCGCTTCATTCACAGCTGAACACCAGCCATTTCTGGGGCAAAGCGACAGTTAATAACACCACCAGCAACTGCAAAACGAGTAAGATGAGGAGCGAAGAACAGTAAATACAAGAAACACAGCAAGAGGAGCTTGTCAGTAGTATGTGGGTTTATACATTGCTTTTCTTGCTAATGAAACGATTTTGTTCGAATTTCGGTTTTGCAATATTCTTCCCTGCATGTCAGTGATAGGTTTACTCAAGATTAATTAAAACAAAGCAATTTTAAAAATAAATTCAAGTATTTTGTTTCAAAGTCCCAAGGAAGATTTTTCAATGGATTTTTCACAGAAAAGGAGCCGAAGATTTAAATATTCACAGAAAAACCCCTATGACTTGCCAACACGTGCCAAGTGTCTGACTAACGCAATTTAAAACAGACGAGACTACTCACGCCACCCACCCCCAAAACGGGGCTTGTAATGGAAAGTCTGACAGACCCTTAACTATAGTGGCACTACTGGGTGCAGCTATAATATTACCCTCATAATTCTACTATATAATAACAACAAAGGAAAAAAAAAGGTGAAGGGTCATTGCGCTTTGTCTTTAGAATTAAGATGGCTGTCTTCATCCTTACAGCATACTCTTAATTCTGGAGACACGTCTTAATAACCTCTAAATAGTTCCAACAAAAGAGCCGTGTCAGAGGAATGAGCAGGCCCCAAGGTGTTTCAACTGGAGTGTTTTCATCTGCCTTTATTGCTCTATCCCTCTCCAGAATTAAGGCAATAACCTGTGATAAATTATTCAGGAACTGCTACAGGGATCAAAGCAAAATCATTCTGTTAAAGTGCTGTTTGCAACATTTGGCACTTAGTGTGAAAACTTTTAATGTGTGCAAGCTGAAAATCAAGGATTTTAAATAATTTAACAGCATGGAGTTTCTACAAACCAGCTAAAGATAGCATGTTGCTATTTAACTGCTTTTTCCTCAGATCCTTTTTTTCATGCGTTTCTAGCAAATCTGATGATGTCACAACTATAAACAAAGTACTACTGAGATTCCGGCTACCCAGTCGATATATTACTTAACTGGACGGTCGAGAGAAACCTTGAAATTCTTTAGGAGAAAATTAGCCACTGTTTTAATACCGGACATTTTTCCTATTAATATAAAAATGTGAAGAAGGGAGTAGCAAAAAAAAAAAAAAAGATGACAAAAAAAAGGAAAGCAAAGCACATAATTACTTAAGCCATCTTCAATTATATTTGATCTCCCTGGAAAAGAAACCTAAACATATGTTTTGCATGCAGATTCAACAATTACAAATGTATTTTAAAAAGAAAGAGCTCCCTTGTTGTAACTGTTTTTCAATCGTGTATTTCAGAAATATTAAAAAACTAAAAAAAACCCTAGCGAGTTAGAAAGTCCTAGTAAAAACCACAAATTAAATGAATTTGGCAGTCCTGGACCATTTTCATAGTGATATTTTAACAGTGTCATCTCCCTGTGGATCGGAATACTAAGCATTTTATTGAAGAACTGAACTGTTTTTGTTTTCAGTACTTGCAAAATGAAGTACCTGAAAGCACTTTTGCATGTATTATTTATTCATCATGATAGAAAAATAGCTTTAACCTAATAAATTATGTTTAAGAGAATTTAGAGCAAAAGTTTTGTTTATGATAAAGCAACAGATTTAGTTCTTTATCAGTAGCTTAAAGCACCAAGTTTTCTTTATACAAATTAGACAGATGGTGCTTACAGTAGAATTTACTAAAGGTCTGTCACAACAAATGCAGCCAAGCTGCATATTTAATCACTGCAGAACCTTGTCTACCTGCAGCTGCCAACTGCTAATCCAATTTCCCTGATAAATGTGGCAAGAGACACGATCAGCAATAAAGAGCATCTAACTCCATTTTCCTGCAGGGCGTCTTTTGATGAACATTTAGGACGGAAGCACCGAGTGCACTGTGTGGCCCTGGCTTGTGGCAGCTGCATGCATTTTGAAGACACAGTTCTCAGGTTACTCACTTAATTCTGCCACTATCATTATGTTGCTATTGATCTCAGTAGCTCTTGTCTACACAGCATTACTCTAGATGAAGCTGAATCAGGCAGTTATCATGCATCAAACTTGCTCAAAAGCCTGGAGATTTCCCCTTAATTACTTGTGATTTTATTTGCAAATACCGTTAAAGTGTAATCAAGCAGTCACTTTCCAGGGTCGTTAAGAACTTGCTAGTTTAGGAATATATCACTGGCACTCCATTAAAATTTCTCTACTAAGATGGTTTCAAGCAAACCAGACAGGACAATGGCAAAATTATTTTAATAAACTGAATCCTCAGATGAGATAAATACAGTCTCCTACAGAAAGGGTAATGCTATCAAATGACCTCGTTGTTCTAATTTGCAGGATTTATAACTTGAAAATATAAGAGATGAATCCGAGACAGATGAACTCTGTGTATTTAATGAATGAAAAGTTACTAAAATTAAACACACAAAGCAACAACAAATGAGGAAACTAGAATTAAGTAATTGTTAAAATAACATTAAGTACTATTTTTAAAAAAATATTAGCTTAATTCAAGTGATGATTGTGAACTGTGCCTCTTCTGGTAATGTCAGAGATGTACTGCAGACAAATTATTTACTAAATATTTCTAGAATATCTGTTTATTTTCTTATGAAAGGAAGTGGATAAATACGACGATGTAGTATTTAAGTTTCCATCGTATGTTAAAATAGCAAATTAAAAATTACTGTTCGGGTTTCTTCAAAATTACCCCGTGTAGCCGAAACCAGCACTCCAGTGTGCATTGTTAACTATTTATGCAGTGACGGTAGAAGGGGATCTCTTTAATGCAATGGTGCTCTAATATATTATCATTCCTGATGATGCAGCTTCTATCTAGCAAGTCTTTTTCTTCCCTAAAATATACTGTTGTTTTGACACAAACAGCTTGCTACACTTAAGGATTTTACTAATAAAACATAATGTTGTGTTAGATATTATGACTGTTGCCACAGCTGAACTGACTTGTCAAATCAATCCTAATATGGCTCCCACAGGCACATAAAAACCTTATTTAGCTATCAGTTATCCTAATCACTTTGTTCAGTTTAAGGGTGCAATACTTCAAGACCAGTTCCTATTTATACATATATGCCCAGCCATTTAATAAAGTCTTGATTTATATAATAAATTCTTGTTTGAAAAAATACTTTAAAGCAGCAGTGTTTTATCAAGTGTGTTACAACATGTCTCCTCATACCCCCAAATAAATATGTTAATATACACAGGATACTTTCATGGCAAAGGGGAATATTACGTATGAAACAGATAAGCTATCACTGAAGACAAATTTGTCCCTTTGATTATAAATGGGGATCAAACGGGGTCACTTGCTCTGCAAAGCACTGAAAAATCCCAAGGCCTTTATAAAATCTTTGTACAAAGTTTATTTAGGATAGCCATTCATAGCCTTTGTATCTCTACTGACTACATTCCTAATCATATATATATGTATACAGGTATATACATGCCAAGAGAGACAGACAGAAGTGACGACAAGCTTCTTGCTAAATGCTTGCCCCACTTAGTTTTTCCCATCAATAATTTCTTTCCCTATAATTGAAATAAACCTACCTTTGCTTCTTCTCGTTCAAAACTACTGCTGAATATCTGAGTCACACTTTCAAACGAAACTGTGAGGGGGAGCATGAAATTCTCAAACTCATCCTCGTCTTCACCTACAGAAAAAGAAACCAAAACAAAACAGCAAAAGCACCACACCATATTCGCGCTGTTGTTCGGGAGGGTCAGCCTCTTAGGCTTTTATAGAAAAAGCTCACTGACATCATGGGAACTTTTATATGACCTACAGGAACAAAAACCTGACGTTTGACATATTTTTACCGAGCTATAAACAAAGACGACAAATTGTTGATTGCAAACAACTTGTATCTGAGACTGGCATGTCTCTGCATTTCACATCTTTCTCTTTTTCATTATTTCCGTTTTCTCTGTTAATCTGACAGCATTTGTTCAGTACCCTGGAAGAATATTCACATACGAAAGTCAAGACTCAACAGTTAGAAAATGTTAAATTTAAAAGTGCAACAATAAATTAGACCCTTTCACACACGTACTTTGTAGTACGATGTTTAAATCACAATCTTTTATGATCGTATGCTGTTTTTGATACCTCCTACCTATTTAGTATATAGAATGAAACTGCCATGGCAATAAATCTGGACTGTGTTGGGGTTATTCGTGTGACGCTATTGCCTCATTTGTTTCAGAAGGTGTGAATTTAGAGAAAAAGAAACAAGATATTGTAGGTAGGGAAAAACAGATTGTCTTGGTTAGACAGCTGAAAGATAACCTGGAAATCTGGATTGTTTTTGTTTTGTCATGACACTGAACGAGTAGCTATAAACAATAACTTTTTAGAAATGGCAATTTGCGTGAGGATTGGTACTCACACTACTTATCTTTAGGCCCTTAATGAGGGTAGCTTGCCTCTCGCATGCAGATTCCCCTCGAGAGTAATTCAGAGTAGGAATTTAATTTATGTTCTTTAAAGAGCTCTTTGCTATAGGGCTTCTCTCTCTTCTCTCTTCATTGGCAAAGTCTGGCAAACTAAGTTGCAACTGAAGTTAGGAGTTGTCTTTTGCATGTCAAACTGGTTGTGCAAAGTTAGTGTAAGCGTTACAGTTTAGTTTCTACACTTCATATACCCATCTCTAAAATGGGCCTAATTCCAGGCTCTTACCTCTAGAGATACGGCGAAGACCAAATCACTCACCCCAGTACAACTGTGAGAATGACAGAAAAGGCCAAGAAGAAAAAAGGCCAGGAAGAAAAAATAGTCACAACAGAAAGCAAAGTGTGGACTAACACATAAATCCAGATGACAACACAGGGAAAAAAAAAAAAAAAATCAAAATACTCAGTAGCTTCTCATTAAGCTAGGATGACACATCTTCTGAACTGAAAGAGGCAAACATCCTCCGAGAGAAATAATTGTGATCCTGCAATTAAAATTGCCTCGTAACAATGTAAATATTTACAATGGAGAGGAAAGGAAAGTTGCAGAGGCAATCCCAAGTATGGCATTTCCTCACTTCTGAATACTTGGCTTTCTGACCTGACCTGCTTCCCTTTAACAGCAGGGCTCTCGTGCCCAGTTTTCCAGGTTATTTTTTAAAGCAAAGGAAATACTTTCAACAACTTACTGCTACTGCACTGGTCAGCCACAGTTACGGAGCCTCCAAATCGCCATCTACGCTCAAGAACTTTCTTAAAACTAGCAAAGTAACTGACCAAATCTGTGACTTGCATCCCGCACCTGCGGCAGGACCGAAGAGGGTGAGACGCTTTGTGTGGGATTTCAAAGCTAATGCTGGCAGCAGTAGGATCTGGCGGACTTTGGGAAAATCCAATCCTATCCATCTTTGCCTGTCTCCTCTGCCATCTTCTCTCTGCTCCTTTCAACTGGAGTCAGTCTTTTTATTTGTCGTTTCTGGACCCTGCGTCCTCTTCCGATTACTCACAGTAACCCCAGGCTATTCATCCAGCTTTTCGTTTCTATCCCCCTCCTTTGCCAACTCCAGCTCCTCAGGCAATTCTAATACAGCAGTAGTTTCTGTGCTCTCAATCTCTTTGCTCGACCAGCAGCAGCTTCCTCTTACCCTCCTAGGAGGTAACTAGTTCTATATGCATTGCATACCTGATGCTTTTTGCCTTTTAGTTGCTTATCAGGTTTCCCTCAGAGCAAAAAAATTAATAAATAAAGACCAATCATTTAGGAAGAGTCCCGTGCTGGTATTGTCCCATGCCAGCGTACAGAGTAACAGAAGTCATCTGGATACTGCTCTATGCAGGATCAGGGCTCGATTGCCATTTATAGCATTCTCAGAAGAAACCTGAATTACCACGACATAACAAAAGTAACACTCCCTCTCATCTAGAGTGCTCCATGCCATTAGAAGGCAATCTCCACGAAGACACTATGTACACATCCAGCTTCACATCCAGGAAGATGAACCCTTCCTGAAGGTAGAATCTCAAGCATACTTCGTGAAAAACTTGAGAAGACCAAAGAACTACCGAAGGTCCACTGTTGATTGGGACCAACACTTTAATGACAAACCACCTAGTTTTGGAAATGGGGTAAAGGGAAATCTTATGTGCTATTTCTGTTTTAAATTTCAGTGAAGGAAGTCAAAAAATAACATACAATTAGGATCCTACATAGTATTGCCCTAGTAATCAAGTAATTTGCAACTTTTAGAAAAGCAACACAAATTACTACCTATACATTTCTTCTGCATTCCTGTACAAGTCACATTCACATCCCATGAACAGTACAATATTAATAAGGAAAGGAAGAAAATATCCTAAACAAACCTACCACGATAAATTGCTCATTTTCTATAATTCAAACTACACATACACATCCTCATTATGTCCTTTGAAAGGCAAGAGATGCCTCACTTGTAAAAGTTATAGTAGATCTGTGTGTGGCTTACAGCAATGGTGTTTTAAACCTGCTTCACTTGGAAAGGTTTGGCACCGAGCATGACTGCATATACCTGTAAGTACAGGACACTGACAATCATGCCGAATAGCTCCGGAAGGTATTTTCTACAGCTTAGATCTACTCCTTTTGGTACCGCAGAAGAAAAAGTGATTAAAATTTATTAATCCTAGTAAAACTTCTATTTAAATGTAACTTTTACTGGTGTTCTTGTATTAGTTTTGGTTACTATATACCTCACGCAAATATTCAGTTTACTTTAGAAATCTTGGACTAAGAACCTTGGACAAAATGATGCAATTCTAAATGCCAAAGAAATTATTAAAAACACAACCTGGGGCACATAAGGAATTCGAAGTCTAATTATATTCATACAAAGTTAAAGCAATTCAACAGAAACCAAAGCGCATTTGGAAGCAAATACCAATTTATACTACTGTTCTTTCCTACAACTAAATTTTGCCAGTCACTCCAGCAGCACAGTTTAAAATGTAAATATTCTGAATTTCCTATATTCAACTAATCTCCAAAAATATTTCTAAATCAAACAATTACTTAAAGCAGCCCCCACCAATAAAAATTCATCTTAATTTTCTTTCCACATAAATTGTTTATCATTCATATAAAAAGATTTTATATAAAGCTCTTAATTTAATTTGAAAAAAAAAACCTCAGAGAAGACAATTGGTACAATGCTTTTTTGCCTAAAAATGCCAGTTTGCACAGTTTGAAAATATCTTTTGATTCACAAGGTAAGAATACTGCCATTTAATGCTTGCACAAACACACAGAAAGGACAGTTTGTGTACGCCTTTTAAAATTTAGATCCTAAAACGCAACTTATACCTGTTTGTGTCTCTAGATGTGCTTTTCTACCAGTTCAAACCCAAACAAATTTATTCCAGCAGGAACACAAAGGACAATAGCCAAAAGACTGATGTATGCTTTTTCCAGATATTCCTAATCGTTTCAGATCTTGTAGCACTGTTAATCCAGGGGAATCACAACGACCTCTATCAGCTTGTAGCCAGTCATAAGTCACGTGCCTGCATTTTGTCTGACATACACTCACACAACCTCTACTTTGAGATGTAATTTTTAACACCTGTGATCTTGTTTATACCAAATCTTTTTTTTTCCCCTGTAGGAAAAAGTTACTGAAACTGCACATGTAACCCGTTTTATATTAGAAAATGTACCTATTGCTTATGTTATATGACAGTGAGCCAGTACTGAAAGCAGTTTAACTGCAAGTAAACGCAGGTCCAGCTCACAGTTGCCATTCTTTAAGAAAAAGCTGATAAATACGGTTCGCTCTTGCCTCGAAGTTAACAGTTTTGAGCGCTGTTCAGCAGCAGACAGTACAGGCACCCATTATCAGCAAGGGGAGTAACAACTGCTGTTGGCTTATGACTGTCTGTGTAAATCTCTTCTGCACACGTCGCCTAGTTAAGTCCTTGTATGAGGGTTGGAAATGAGTACACGAAAGATTTGCCTTCGTATTTTTTTAAAGGCCCTCATCAGCGGCCCTCCTCGGAACACCTCTCGGCACCCGTCCTCACGAAAGCAGTCTGCAAGGCTGACTGCAAAGCCCACAGCTCTGAACGGGGTCTCTGATCAGAACAGAGGCAATTTGAGACGTGCTGCATTCTTCACCATCAGCTTCTTCAACATACAATTTGTTTCAGTGTTCATTTTGACAAGCCCAGTCTTCCCCATTTAGACAACGGAGAGGTAATCATGCAGACAGAATTCTGCATTTGACTCCGGTGGCCAAGGGCAGTGCCTGGATTCAAAGTGACCAAGTCCTTTATCACATCTAGCTACTAAAGCGTGCGCTGGGTTTTACACATGCCTAACCTCCCTAATTTCCAAAGGTAACCCCAAGTGCATGTTTAAGTATTTCTGGCTGAACTGCAGAACTCTTGCCAATGCTTTTATTAAAACTTGGACGGGCTTGTATATTGGGAACTTGCAGGAAGAAGCGAAATAAAAAAACCCTTCTACTAGAAGCTGGAAGGTTCTGGCGTAATTGGTATGTCACCTGAAAACTCAAAGTACTTACTCAAGTGCTTAATGTTGTAAATCCTCATACTTAATACAAAAAGTGCTTCTATGCAAAAAATAGCTCATCTTGCTTATTTCTCCAACAGAAGGCAACAAACAAATACAGCGTTATCGCTGAATGCCATAAATCTCACAAGTTGATAGGCAGTGATTTAAATACCAACTATAACATATTTACTGTACAATTAAACTTCTGTTTGATTGGTTTAATAACCTTAAAAGTTCATAGTATTACACAATACAGCAAGGTGTCTCAGGGACATGGGAGGAGGACCTTACCTAAATCTACCATGAGAAGACGAGTGAGAGCGGTGTAGAACACTGTCCGGCACCTAAGGTCACTGAGGCTGTAATTATCGCTGATGCCCAAGAAAGGGAAGTGCTTGCTCTGTTGAAACATATGCATACAAAAAGTTAAGCGTTCTACAAAATTTACTAGACACAATGTTTTTTAATGTAGTAAGGAAACTTACCGTGTGATTCTGAAGCATGAATTTCACAGCCTCTATTTTCACAAGCTTTTTGAGGAGACTATAAGTAGCAGGTGTTAAGGAAAAATCAGCCTCGCAGCATGATGATGACATTATCAGGTTGTACAAACTTTCGGGAAGTTTTAGTGAGAAAAAATCCTACCTGAAACAACAACAAATGTACGTTAAAAAAAAATCTGAATTTCATCTAGAAACATATGTCATGAAGATATTCTTTAGAACATTATAAAGACCATAATCTATTATTAATTAAAGCAATTACTTTTCATGGCATATATTCTCGTCACAAAAGAGACAAATGAACTAAATGACTTTTATAATTAAACGGAGAGTTTCTGATAATAAATGGTGCTGGTTTTTCCCCAGATAGACCCATGTTATCAGCATGTTTAAAAAAAAAAAAAAAAAGTGGTTTTGCAACTGCCTGTGTTGAAGACAACTGGCACTTGGCAATGGGACTGGCAGCAGCCCTAAGCAGCTCTGAAGTAATGGCCTCAAAATCACAGAGGTGATCTTCCAGACCTGTCAAAAATTACATTTAATTTGTTTCAGTTACAACAGATAAAAATGCTTCTCATACATACTAAGCGATGTTAAACGCTTAACCAAAGCATTGCCAGATGTATAAGAACCAAATGGAAATTTCTTCAGAACGTGCAAAGTCTCAGAGCCAGAGCAAAGTCCATAACAAGGTGGGACAGCTGGGAATTTTGGACGTATCTATGGATACTTCCACAGGAATCCCAGTTTCTTCAACTTCACAGAATATAAAGCCAATCTGACTGAAGCTCCTGGCCCTGGTCCAGAAGGATAAGCTTGAGTCTGTGTGCACCTGCTCGTACACAAAGGCTCCCAGGGAAACGCAGACTAAATGACAGAAAAGCAACGGATTTCCCGGACTGCACGTATTCTACAGATCACATATTCTAGCATGACTTACTAGGCAGTTACACCTGAGGAAATATCGTATTTTTCTTAAGGTTTCTTTCAAAAAGCACAAGAACTCATATTAAATCAAAAGTTGAGTTTGCAAAAACTACGTTATAGAAGCCCTTAAAGTTCAGACGCTTAAGACTTGTTTCACAACTTGAATCCTTTCCTAGCTGTGCGAATTATGAACATCTTTAATAGCATGAGGTCACACCAATTCCCTGCCTCAGATGATTCAAACATTTGGGGTTGGGCAAAGGAAATAATACTGCGTATTCCAGTAAGAGCCATGCTGACATCTTTGTGGGCTTTTGTACAGAGGTAACCGCTGCTGCCGTGAGGGACGTTTGCAAACAAGGAGCGAGAGAATGGCCCAAGCAACCGCCTGGATTTTCTGACTCCTGCTTCTCCGTCATTTGACATAAAATTGCTGTATGATTCTCAGCAAGTCAGTTAAATTCAACTGTCTCAGTCCTGCATCTGTAAAATGGGGATATAAAAGGCTTTGTGATATCCAAGTATACTAATACACTTTTTCAGGAATGCCATAGAAAAATTCAAAACCCAGAAACATTCATAAGCATTGAAGGCATCAAATGAAAGAAAGGACTTATGGGCTTGTACATTCTCCATTGAGTATTATAAAAGTAGGACTCATTAGTTTACTGAACACTGTTGATCCCTGGCATTGATGAAGTCCTTTAACAAATAAGCCGTAGGACTGCATCATTTAGACTGTAGAGTAGTGGCCACAGTCATGTACAAACACAGAAGATTTTACAAACAAATACTCATAACACTTATTATTGCTACTGTTTTCTTTTTTTTTTTTTGTGCTTGCTTCACTCTGCCATTCCTGCACATAATTGATTGAAGAGCTCGATTATTTTTATGGGAATAAACAATTTCCCTTTTCATTTTAAATGGATTAAATTATTTTTAAACAGTTAAAAGTGTAAGAATAGGTTTTACAGCTGCTATTGGAAAATCTCCTAATCCAGTTTTAAGATGACGCTCCTTTGTCAACCTCTAACATTTGACATAGCATTACCTGGTTTTATATTGCAAAGCCACATAGTTGTTTGGTTTTTTTTTTTCCCCCTGTTACAAAGGAGAGCCTTTCATAACACTGTAAGGCTAACAAAGACATGGATAAAGATTTTTTGAGAGACTATAAATATTTTACCCCAAGTTATTGCATAAAATAACAATGAAACTGTAGTTATTTTGCTACAAAAATATACAGTGGAAAAGTTAATTATTAGAAAGAGCTAAACATGCATGAGGGAGCACTGTGGCTTCAAAGACATAAAGGAATGACTAACATATTCCATTATGTAAATGAATTCAAAGATATTTCACAACTGATCAGCTAGGAGGGACATAATGATTTATAATTCAAATAACTGAGCTTTGAAATCAAATTGGGCTAATATATTTCAAAATATGCAAACCTGGAATAATTGTGAAAGTAATGTAAACCATGACACCAGCTCCAATCATTTGTTGCCTTTGTTGTTAATACTGTCCTATGTTTTTTCTTCTTTTTTTTTTCCAGTTATATAGTACAGTTGCTGGAATTATGGTTTGCTTTTAATTCCAGATTATCCTTTAGAAAAAGACCATTATACACATAAAAAAAAGAAAAATACCAATTTCTAAGACTGCGTAGAAGCTGACTGACGTACAAGAAAGTATTGAAATTAAATAAATTATTATTTTAACCTTTCAGGCTAGCCACAATTTAATCTATATCAAATACTGAAAATTGATCCACTGGATCCAGCATCTTAACAATACACTCTTTCAAAGCAATATATACTTAATGCCTTTTAAAAAAACCCTAATATAACGTGAAAAGGCCAAAGTTTGCAATGCCAGGAAGTAGTTATAAACTACTTCATATGTTTGAAATAAAAAGTACTTCGGTATTATTATTAAAAAAAAAAACTATTGGTAGAGTTTTTTATAGGAAAAAAATACATATCTTTAAAAGCCAAAATGACCAGTGAAATTGGGTTGTACATCATTTTCTGGGAAAAAGGAAAAACAGCCTCGACAGGTGTAATTTATCATTTTTCTGATTTAATACCAAAGAAATATATTAAAATAATAAAAAGAATCCTGAAATCCTCAAAATTTGTAGTGATAAATAGCCCTCCCTGTCTTTATTGCATTATGCCTACTAACAGAAATATTGCATGGTGGATTTTGCCAGACAAGGACGATTATTTTCCAATAAAAAGTTGCATATTAAATTCCAGCACAAAAGTGGGTGTCTAATACTTTTGAAATCTTTTATGGTTTGCCAGGGAACACAATTTTAAACTTAACTAATACAACATCACGGTGAAGTGAACCAGCATTAAAGCTGCCTTTGTACAACCCCACCCATCTAAGCAGAAAAGCTACCGTTCTCAGAATTTTTGTTTGAAGTATTTCCACTGAAAAGTAATTGAATAATTTTTTGGTATTTATGTTTTTAGTTAATCTCTCTTTTTACTAGTCTTTAAACATTTCACACTGATGTTTAAGATGTGTATTTATGAAGGCAGCGCTGCTTTACATCCTTAAACTGCTCTTGCAACAGTTAGCAAGTTTCTGCAAAGAAAAAAGATACGATTTCATCACAATTCTACTCTTGAAGAGAACTTAGGTTATTAAATATCTACTTTTTCATCCCTTCTAGGTCCTGGTATTATTGTATCTATTTCATGAGCAGAAACTCATATATTGCAAATATAATTAGAGTAATTCGAAAACTAAAACTATCCAGACATTTCAGCCTTGGAAAAGTATTGTTTGCACCAATAGCTTATACTGACTCTCATTTTTGAGAGCTACCGTGTGAATACATGCCTTTGAAAGCCTCCAGAAGACAATATGAAATGCTAGATGCTTGTTGGCTTTAGCAGTAACATGAGGCTGATTATTTCAGCAAGTATACATACATAAACAAGCAAGCACTTTAAGTTAGGTGCACCATGTTAAAATTCTTGGTTATTTTGAAAGTGTTCTGAATCCTACTGAAGCAATAAGCATATAGTATAAAAGAGGAGAGAGCTCATTAGTCTCTTCATAAATCTTATTAATAAAATAAACGTCTCCCCTTCTGTTTCTGTCAAATTCCTTAGCAATGTTTCACTTTCACGGCCTTTCCAGTCCTATCTCTGTGATGCCACGAGAACATAAACACATGCATATTTAAAATATCAAGTTAGCTGCTTAATGGTATTTCAAGTAAACACATAGAAGTACACATTGTATGATTTTCATTAAACAAAATTCACTTACGGAACGTGGAAACACATACTCATCTTTCAACCCAAAGAAGTATATTAAAATTCTTCTTATATGATTAGAGTTCTATGGAGAAATAAAATGATACCAATTGTCATATTCCAGGTGCCTTCCCCTCTGCTAGTCTAACAATCTCCTCTAGAAAATTACTGAAAAAGTTGGTTTTATTTTAAAATAGCAAAGGATTTCAATATTGAATGTTTTCATGAGCTCTGGTGGTTTATTATCTGTCGTATACCTTTAAATATTGTGTCACATCAAAACCAGCTACTACTTTTTTTTAAATCTTCTTGCTCAATTGACTGAGAATTAAAAGAGCAGATGTTCTTCTCCAACTTTAAAGTAACTGAATATTAGAACAAGATACAAAAGGTTTGCAAGAGATAGCAAGTTAGCATCCATGATTTGGGCAAGAATTTCACAAAAATACTTGAACCTAGAAAAAAATCCACGTGCAAAGTCATGGCTGTTTTATCAGTAGTGATGGTGACACTGACACAGCGAGGAACTTAGAACCAGGCAACCATAAAACGTGTGAAGAGGCTTGTGTTTAAAGTCTAACTCTTGCTTCATATCTTAGTTGACTCATCCTCAAAGTAGAACCAATCCTGTTCTCAATATTGTTGAACTCATCAATCGTATTGACTTCAAGATTAGGAATGGAATAGATGACATAAGCATCGAGTTGTATGATTTCTCTTTTGTTGATAAGCAGTAGGTGGAAATGAGCACACCTCTTGAAAACTATGCATAAAAAGAACCCCAAGATGAATAAATATTAATATCCTAACTGGTTTTAAGATGTGGCATACAAAACAACAAAAGTCTCATATTAATTTTTACCTTATTATTTTCAAATAATATGTTATGCCATATACAATAAAAAGGATATCCAACAGAAAGGTCATTTAGAAACTGAAGAGTTCTTGAAATCACGGGCTCACATCTTCCCCGGTATTTAAGATTTGTAACACTAGAATAAACAAAACAAGAGAGTGAGATTTTATAACACATTTTCCTCTTTTTGAGAAGTGCAACGCAAAAGCTCAGAGTAGTAACATATTATACTACGAATGTATTTCTGTGATATGTCTTAGGATTTTCCACTTATGAGACAGAAAATGCTATAAAAACATGCCGTGTCTTTTTCCTGAACAAGAGATTCAAACGTTTTTGTAATATTGTAACAAATACATTCACTTTAAAAAAATCTATCATCTGTCATAATGAAATAAATTATCTGAGGCTTACCCCTACTTACATCTATCTTACTCACTTTTCAACACAGTGTCTGGCCACTTAACTTCTGTAGTATTTATCTGCCCAATTCTTCACAAGATAAAAACAAATTGCTACGAATTCCCTAGGAAAATTTCCATAGGAGAAATGGGGCACAGAAAAACTAAGGGGCAATTCACAGAGCTACTGATATACCCAATTCCCAGTGAAACTCTACCTTGCAGTCCTTGCACTAATCCCTATTTTTCCTCTTCCCTATACCAAACACTTAACTAAAGTCAAGATACATCGGGGATACTGCATTTCCCTAATTGCAACCCCTCTCAGACATAGGCATTTAGGAAGCATACTCTGATTAATGACCCAATGCATAAATTATAATATAGGATAACACTAGACCTATTATCAGTCCTTGGGGACCACCACATAAGACAACTTACCATTTTTGACAGCAAACTCTTATAGGATGCACCTAACACCAGGCGATGATGACTCGCTCGACTACCTCCCAACAGGTTAAGCATGAGACATGGAGCAGAGAGCCAGGACCCTCTACAGCTTCTTCTGCACTGTGCGCAGGTCAGTGCAAAGACACCTAAGTGACTTGGAATGGAACCTGTTGTGCTCACCTACTAGATTTATTAGGAGGTGAAGAGGTGGCATTAACCTTCAGATGAAATGGGTAAATTGAAGCCAGCAAAGTGGAGGAACGTAATTTTTTTTCAGATGCGAAGTGGTTACGACAATAAGTTAAGAGTCACTGATCTTGTGGTCTGTCATTTGCTAGCTTTCTTATGCGAATGTCACGTAGGCCGGTGTCAACCATCTTACTGAAGTCCCAATCGCTGATACTTACTGTTTCTGTTGTCAACTCCAGCCAGTGAGTCCCAGAAGAAATTACTCTCCCCTCCCCCACGTAGCCCAGATGCATTTATCACTTCATTATATACTGACTACTAGTAACTTTTTCTAGTACTCCTTTGAGACTCCAAGTTGGGCTGATCAGCCTATAACAAGTTGCTTCCTCTTAGTTCCCTTTTTTGAAGGCAAGTACTGTGCCCTAGGGACATCCACCATCACCCTCGATTGCTCCAAAACCTAAAAGAAAGTTGAATGCCCCCCTCCTCCAGACAGGGTGATAATGCTGCATGACAGATTCACAGCAGAGTTTTTGGTATTGGATTCATCTGGAGAAATAAAAACAGGGCATCAACAGCCTTTTGAAACACCGCCCATCCAAATAAAAAGGCAGCACGACTTGCTGGCTCAGAAGCCCTGCACCTATTTCTGGTCATGCTATCAAATTGCTAGGGTGTAGCTCAAACTGCCAGGTGATCAAGAATAAGTAATTTCAGATTCCTATGCCTCAGTTTTCTTGTCTGTAGAACATGCATAATGATTCTGACTTTAAGCTGTCAGATCCATTGATGAAAGACCACGATGTAAGAGGTATAATCAGTACCAGCTATTTATACCCTGAGGCAACAGGATTTCAATTTTGGGAATACAGAACTTGAAGAAGAGATGTTAAATGCCTTAAAATCAGCATTGATTATTGCTTTTACATATTCACAGGCTAAGGAATGCACTACACCACATAAACTAAATCTCTTTTTCAGGAAGTTATAAACTCAAGAAGCAGTTTAAAGCATCTAACTGTTTAGTATTATTTGCTCAGGAAAAGGCAAATAATGCAATTACCAAAGCAGTATTCCTCAATTTAGATTTACAAACAAACATTGATTTACTTTATAAGATGTCTATGAAGAGCTACAGAGGTTCAGATTGCCTTAAAGAAATAGCCCATTCTAGCAAGTCCATAATTCACAGTTTATCCCTGCTATGGGGAGTTCTGCAGATGTTTATAGTTGCACTAAATCCTTAACAAGTATATACCATACAAAGCAATACAAATGAAATTGGACTATCCAGATTTGACATCAATATCAAAATCATAAAAAGGCCATTTTGCAAAAGAGCGAAATCTTTGTCCTTCAGTAGCCAGATGTAAGACATTTAAAGAAAAACAAGAAGTCACAGGGACAGCTTGCAGAGAAAATTAGAAGTGTGTAAGGAAGGCTCTTCATCCAACATTCAGCGTACTTTTGTATACATCTATTCTTTCAGTTCACGGTTGTGTTTGGATGCTGAAAGATGGAGTAATGATATAAAAGCTAGAAAGTACTCGTGGGTGAGCAGAGGCTGAAAAATTTCAATTATAATTGCAGCAATTCCCATTTCTGTTTCTGCCTTATCAATATCAGGCAAGAGGAAAGACACATAAAACGTAGTATTTTGAGAAACATCTACAAAACATTATGAGTATCTGAGAAAATTTGTAAAGATCTAGAGAGGAATCTCATAATATAAAAAGCAGTTTTCCACTAAGTAAGGGAGAGGAGCCAAGGAATGAAAGGGGAGAAAAATTTACAGCTCTTGGAGAAATCAAGGCAAGACAGCACTTAAATCCAAGTGCTACTGTCCTTCCCTCTTTCTCTCTCAAGTGGCTTATTGATTTAAAATATGAATTAAATGAAACAGAATCAAAGGAACCAATCACAAAGTTTCAGATAAGTCATGGAAATTAAGAGCTTCATCAAAAGCTACGCCAATGCCAAATTCACCGAAACATCTGTGGTAGATGACCACTGAACACATTTTAAAGGCAAGTACAAAGAAAGTGGAAATATAAAATGGCAGAATATTTCCAATTTTGGTAACAATACCAATATCAAAATACGGAACTACACACAAAACCAGCACCAGTAACACTGACCCATGCTGAAAAGCTACAAGAATTTTAAAAATTTAAATGAAACAGCATTAAGAATCCAGTACACTTGCAAATATTTGCTTTTCATTTGCCATTAGTAAGAAGACAAGAATAAAACCTTAGCTTCTAAAAGCTGCACCAAAGAAGCTTCCCAGCTTTCCAACCTCCAAACCCTCCAGCTTGCTATGAGACTTTGTCTGTCACCGTGACTGCTTACTAAAGCAGTTCCCTCAGCACACTAAACATCTCTTCCCTTAATACAGTGACTTGAAAGTATTATTTTCAGCGGCTTTGTATTTTTAACCGAAAATCTAGAAGGGGAAGGTAAATAATGATTATAGACTCCAATTTACAATTCTCTGGGAGAAGGGTTACCATATCATCCACAGAAGAATCAAAATCCTTTGCATGTATCGAATCATTATGATATTTGGGCATAGATATCCACTTCCAGCCTCTTAAATCCATTTAATGACTTTTTTTTTTTTCCCAAAAAACATCCTACTGTCTTTAATCTCCTGTCCCGTCCTCAGTTTACGATTTGGAGAAAGACCTCTTCAGACAGACGGACTGTATCACACTGCTCTTACAAGTTCCATGTGGTGCACAGCAAAGGACAGCCCTTCATACAAGATGTAGCAGTTCCTGTGGCAGTAGTGGATGGGAAATGATACCGCTGGAGCACAGGAGTGGAATGCCCAGCTTCGAAGCGAGAACTGAAAAACACGCGGTGCAATTTAAAAAAGAAAATTTTAGAGGAGGAGGCAGAATCAGGGATGCAAGGTAGAAAAGCAAAAGCAAAGCGCAGCCAGCACAGAAAAGGGAGTGCTGAAGGGTGAGTATATACTGTACAAAGAGAGAAAATCCATTTGGTCACATGGATGGTGGGTGCCTTCTCCATTTACCATTGCATGCCAAGGTGCTCAAATATTGCTTACAGGCCATTTGTAAGTGTCCAAAGAATTCATCCATCCTCTTTAGAGGAGGCCTTGATCCCCTTCTCTGAAATGCAACGGGCAGGTATGTTATCCCAATAAAGCTGAGGAATCCCTGGAATGCTATACTACCTGCAAATGCATAGGTTACTGTACCTCCACGCACAGGAGCTTTGGTAATATGACAAACAAGCAGTTGCAAAAGATAAGTTGCTACCAGCCAGAAGAAATGACAACTGCTGCAAATCAGCGAGTTTGGGTGTAGTGGTTTGTTTTTGTTTGTTTGTGAACCATGTGAATTTAGGAATAGTCTTGGTCTTAAGGATATTACAAATATATTTGCATTTTAAAAGCCATAAAGATAAAAAAATAATCATACATTTTAAACAAAACTTTCAAAGTTGCTTAAGGTGCCTGCTATCCAATTTCCATTAAAATGCGAGAAAAATGGGCGTCGAAATCTCCTAAAAAGACTTGGAAAATCTCTTCCTTATGTGGTACTTAAGTTTCAGTAATAACGAAGATAGCGATTTGTTGGCAAGAAAGCTCTGTACAGTCATGTTTTAATTATTTCTTGTAGATTATCATCATTTACAATGAAAGCTCTCTGTGGCTCAATGACAGTGATTGGATATATACTTTTCATTAGAGCTGGACAAAGGTGAATAGTTACAAAACTGCACATTCTGTCATGAATAAAAGTGCCAAGTTTTAGTTTACTATGATTCACGGAGTCATATCAGTATGAGTGTTCAGAAAAATATTCAGAGATACAGACTTTTTATACTTGTGTATTACTTAAACATCGTCACATGGAAAATCTCTCTATTTATATGTATGTGTATGTGCATCCACCAGAGTGAAATCATTACAGCAGTAAAAAAAAAAAAAGCAAAACCCATCCAACAGCAATGTTTGGATATATATCTTTCATTCATGTTTCAGTTATTTTATCATGATGAAAAATACTAAATATTTGGGCAATATTTTGTAAATCTACCTCACGATAAATCACTTCCGCATAAATTGGATTATAATTGAAAGGAACCAGAAGAGGCTCACAAAGGATAAGTGAAGAAAAGGAAAGGTGCTTGCAGACAAAATAAAAAGACACTTTCGGCCAAATGCCCAGGACAGGCTCAGGGAGCAGGTAGAACTAAAACTACTCCAGTCTAAATATTTCCTTGCCTCTTACCTGTACAGGGAAGGTCCAAGGCAGGTAGGGAGCTACCGCTCAAAGGGATGAGCAGTGGAAGGAGAGGACTACTATTGGGTTTGGGTACAGAGCCTCATTCTTTGCCTTCAGAGTCCTGGCCTTGATCCACTTGCCAGTAGGCCAAGAGGCATAAGAACATGTGACAGGGCTGTTTCGGGAAGAAGCAGAAGCAATAAGGATGGACAGCTCTGTAGAGATGGAGGAACAGTCTGTGCCTTTGAAAACCAGCACCTCGGGGCAACAGGCTAAGAAGAAAGTCTAAGGAGACAGGCTGAGACCTTAAGTCACAGTCCTTCTCCAGAACCTTGTCATCCACTGCAACCCTAGTAGCTCCTTCAAAATCCCACTGCTCCCTCTTGCCTGTCTTCACACTCAGATAACTCCTCCCAGCTTATCCCTCCTTGAACCTACCCTTCTGTTGCTACGATACTGAACACAGCTGAGAAGACTTAAGATGCCTTGCACATTAGAAAAATTTCATTTGAGATTAGGTATTTTTTCAGTTGGCCTTTCCCCTTCCACACATACACCATATATAAAGTGATGGTCAAAGCAAGCAAAGACAGTGGATACTAAAAGAACTATCCTATAAAATTTCTAGTAAGACTGTGATGAAAATACAGCCATTAATGGATATTCTGACCACATAAAACTCCATCCCTTCAGAAATGGTTTAACAGGAATTCAGTAAAAGGCACATTCATTAACTTCCAATGAAAAGGTGATAAAAGGTCTAGGAGCTGATGTGACAGTAGTACTTTAAACTACAGTCAGAAGGTCTAAAGGACACCTATTACATTGACAAATCTCAAAATATTTCTGTACTTTGAAGAATATCTATTTCATACAGCCTTTAATCCATAAACTCAACAGTGGCTACTGCAGCCACCAGTAGCTACGACACAAGTATTTAAAATTCTTTTTCTGTTCATGAAAGAACTCACCGAGTTTGACCACCAATCCTCCACTGCAAAGCTGCTACTAATGAATTTAAAAGAACAGATTAAAGCTACATACGTGAAAGTGAACTACTGAAAACAGAGAGATCTGGAAAAAGGCAGCTCATTAGAAAATGTGTTCAAAATCTCAAGATATCAAAGAAAACCGCCATTTATCCATCTAAACATTACTGAGCTCACATCGGACTTCAGGAAACTAGAAATTCCATGTGTCCACCAGTAAGTTATCACAAAAAGAGGTTAAGTCTCTAACAACAGAACAAAAAAATAATTAACATGTCCTGGTAGACTACAACTTCTTTGACTACCATAAATTCAATTGCTATGTTTACTCCTCACACCAAGTATAAAATGCTTCCTGCATGCATCCTTCATTGGATTCTTTAATGGCAAAATGGAAGGAAATAACCTGACACTGTCTTTTGATCATCTCACAGTGCTAATGGCAGGTTAGAATAAGGTACTTTCTCCAACACTTTCTGATTTGAAAGACCGGTTGCCATTAGCCAGGCAACAACAGTGTTTCAAGCGTAACTCCTCTATTTCACAGAATGCTCAGCATTAACAAACCAGAAACTATGCAGTCTCAGACACTGTTGTGCAGTTACCATACGAGAATACCACCACTTTAACAAGAAAGTGCACACTAAAAATTCCCTAGCGTTTCCTTTTAACCTAATATTAAGAAATAATAGATGACAAATTTTACCCGCTTAAAGAGAAAAACGGATCTGTAGGGTAAGGCAGAACAGTAGACTAGTGACTTTCTGAAATAACAGTCTGGTTAAAAATACTGACTACATCCACAAGAGAAAAAGGCTTATGGTCTCACAGTCATGTATCCTGCCCACTGTTGTTATGAATGTGCTGAAATTATTCTCAGTAACAGAGCACCAGAAATGCTGCCAGACTGGATTGCCCCATCAGACCCCAGTTTTTGGATTATGTATCAGTATGTTATGGTTTCACTCCCAGATTTTCCAATTGGCATGCTGTCACTGGGGAGAAGCTCGTTTATTTTAACTGACACAAACTTGAATGTGTTTATACAGTGGTTTCACAGCTAACACTTAAAGCTACTGACTGAACTGTCCATTTCAAGCTGTAACATCCATTCTGTAAAATGAAATTGATCTTCAATCTAATCGATGAACAATTCATGTTTTTAGGAAAATACAGTAAGTCATGAGGAAAGAGAAAATAAAAATATAGTGTAATCTAAAAAGCAGCACTGATTTTTGCTTTTTACATACCTAGTGTTCTTTTAAAATCTTCCACGTAACATTAAAACTCTTAACTATGTTTTTTTCTTAATTTACAGTACTTGTGCAAATACAGCCCTATCCAATCTAAACACATGTAGTACTTATCATACAACTTGTTACATGATATACTGTTATTTCCTCAATTGGTAAAGGCAACAGAGATTTCGTCTCAATGGCAGCAACAAGTGGAAAAGGAGAAGCAAACTGATGCACCTGGTCTCCAAACGACAGTCCCCTTCCCCCCTTTTTCCTCAGTCGTTCAAGTTTCACTGTAGTTTGAAACAACAAAATGAAGTCTGGCCGTCTAGTACCATGACATGGACTGCTTCCAGAAACTGCACAATAAGTATCCATCAGTATTTTTCCATTCATCACCCTCCATTTACCTATCTTCAACGCATACTCCAGATAAATATCAAGGTTTGATGGGTACTATTGTTATCCTAAGGCAAGTGTAACACTCAGCTTCTGGTTTTGAGGAAGCAAAGCATTTATGCCTTGTGTTTCACAGTGAAGTTAAGTCATATCAGAAAATGACCTTGTCTTAATTGCTACTATTTCTCAGGGTTGGTAGTCATGGTAGCAAAAGACAAGCCATGTTTAATACTGCCCGAACAGGTCACGGCTAACCTGGCAACATCAGCACAGATGCCTCTCTAGTAGGTCAAATTCTACTGAAAGTATTTACAGGTCCTGTAAGTCAGATTTAGAGGACATGAAGTAAATGACAGGATGCAGCATCTTCCTCACCGCAGAATAAAGAGGTAAGGTACTTGTTTCTCTTTCTCCAGGCACACAGAGAACTCATCGTCTCCTGGGGACTCCCAGATTTTTTTAGTGGATATTCACAATTTTTCAGAGGGACCGTTTTGTTTTGCTTCAAGAGCAAAACTGATTTTAGATGAAACTCTTTTTGAGTCAGGAGAAACTATCAAATCTCATGAAGGACATAAGTAATAAAAGACAAAATCCTGGTAGTTTTGCCGGCATCCAAGGAAAGCGGCTGCAGCAGAGGCGTGAGGAAAAAGGTAGCTTCTCCAGAGTAATTTTCTAGGATTATTGTTAAGAGAAAGTATCACAACACTTATCTGCCAGAATAACACACCATCTTTTTCTGCCAAATGCAAAAGATGAGAAGACAGCTGATAATAATGCCCCTTGTCTCCTTCAGTATGAGGCCTTAAAATTCTCCTCTGTGAATGTGTATTTTTAACAGAGCAAATTTTGCCAGATTTTGCCAGATCTTGCCAAAAAGCAATCCAAAAGAGCCTCCCCAAAACAAAGAAAGATTAGTTTAACTTGCTTAGCTCCCCACTGTAGATTACCATGAAGCTTTACACGCAATTCCACTGACATCTGAGGGTGCCAGGAATAAGAAGTGAGCAACGGTGGGGACTGCTTATGCCAGGCTGTCACTGAACAAGAGTCTATGAAATCGCAGTTCTATTCTCCCGTAAGCCATTTCCAGAGGTGATGCAGGCACTGTGGAGGACATATCTAGCTGCAAGTGTTTATTTAGGGGCCTGCAGTACCTTCAGAAAATAAGATACGGGTGCTTCTGAAAATGGTTATCCCTTCCTTCAAATATTTAAAATTTACGGAAGACATATTTCTAGCAAAGAGCAAACTTAATGACAAAATAAATTAATGTAACCATTAAAGGCAGAACAAAATACATACAGAATAGAACCCAAGCACAAACTCACATTTTTGTCATAAATGTTTCCAGAACATGGTTGTCATCTGTTATTCCTAAGACTTCTGACATTCGGGCATATACCTGGAAATAAACATTTCAACAGTAACATATTATAGACATTTACAAGTACCAACACTTTCATTTATTCTAAAACCTTCCCTATTTTGATTTTGTATGAGAAAAGTACAGGCACAAATGCCTGTCCATCCAACCTAGCTGAAGCATTTCTAAGAGATGGCTTATACACTCTCCGATAGTATTTTGTGAATTTGGGACTGATAGGCTTTTACTCGTCCTTGCCTACATTTCTTCCCACAAAGGAGATGTAAATTTTCCACATTAAACTCACTTTGTTGTTCACAGAGCAATACAGTCTCTATTCAAAAAACCTGTTTTATTGTAAAAAAATTGCAAAGGGATGGAAAAAATATTCTCCTGTTGGTCTCTGTCCTCAGTGGGATGTGATTCAACACTGTCCTTTAGCTTGCATTTACAAGTTCTTGCACTGCCAGTCATAAAATCTGGTAAATTAGGTACTCTTCAGACATTCATTTTTGTGTTCGCGAATGGAGAACAAAGGCTTTGGCAAACAAGTAACTTGTAGTTGTATACTTTTCCCCTTTATTTCAGATCCAAGACTTATATTACCAGCCAAGTTTTCCCGGCACCCTACCTATCAGATCAAACTGCTGTCACGATGCAGTAACAAATGCACAGGACACATCAAGTATACTTTTTCCTTAGTGCGTAATCTTCATAAAACTTCCTGGTAGTTTTAGTAGCCTAATGTTTAGTTTGGATAAAAACATTTAGTTGGTTTAAATCAACTTCAGAAACAGAAGGGAGACGTACTACAAAATTTCTTCATGATCCTCTGCCAACTCACTTTACCCTGAGCTCAAGTAACTCTGCTATTTGCTTACGACTGGGCTAAACGCAGATCTAGCAGTCAGTACATTTCATTTCAGTCATTTTAACCTTTAGCGACGCTAAAACAAATATTATGGGTTATATGTAAGTCTTCCATATGATGTGATCAAGTAAAGTATCGCTAAGGCCTGAAATGAGAGCACCAAGCAGAGCTCACGCAGCCCCGGTACCCAGCGGTGAAAGCCTGGTGCCATCTAGCTGTCAATTTTGTTCGCTGACATTACGTATTCCACACAAATACCACTAGACTTTAGCTAACTCATTACTTCTCTTACTGTACCTAAACTTGCTTGTACCAGTTTCCTTTCTGCTAGTGATGCAATCCCATGATTTTACTTAAAAACCAAACCAGCAGTATTCTACCTCTGAGGAAGTCAATAATAACAATACAAATAAAAAAAATAGTACAATAAAAATTGAATTTTCATGTCCCAGAGACTTTAGTTTTAAATCCAAGCATACTAAAGGCATAAGGAAATAAACTTGCAGCTCTAATCAGCTGCACCTCATTTAAGCTGCAATCTAATTGTACCAAGATCAACAATAACGTAACTTGTAAGCTAACTTATCCTTTTATAATCGTACGAATGTAATTTATTGTGACAAAATCAGTAGTGAAAGGACAATCTAAACATGAAAAAAATTGTCGTGTACAATACAATCCTTCAAACGTTGCAAAATATTATGTTCACACTGTAAATGTGAAGCTATCATTTACAGTAATTAAACACAGCAACACTAATATATTCAAATATAAAAATAATATCTTTAATAAAAAAAAAATCCCTCTCAATAGTGCACTGATGAAATGCTATAGCAGCTGCATTTTTAGCAAAGTTTAAGAATTTCTGCATTTGATATGAGGAAAAGAGAAAAAGAGATACCGAGGAATGTAAACATATCAGCAAACACACATTTATGTTAAGATCTTTGCCTTCTGCCACGGGAAAGCAGTGGAGAAAGGGAGTGTGAGCAGTGCATGTGGTAGCAGCACTGCGCTCTGTTGTCAAACTAGGCTCTCCCCACATCAGGGTTCAACAAATAAAATACTAAAACAGCAGTCAGTGTTGACAAAGAGCAGTGCTTTAATCCACAATTATCCTTGTAACTCTTACTACTCCTTTTATCATCCATTAGCTTTGATTCCCATTATCCCATCAAGAACTGTGTCAACGCTTTTGTCCCTGGGGATTTCCCACAACTACTAGGATCTGACAGCCAAGCTTGAGTGCTAAGCAGGATCATTACCTCTTAAATCCACTTATCTGATCCACTGAATAGTAAATTGAAAAGCTCATTAACAGCAACAATCTGATTTGTTTTCACATGTGACAGGGTCATTTCAAGTCAGCATGAATACAGTGCTTGTAATAAAAACTACTACCCGTTCCGTAATGTGACAAATTGTAAGCTAAAATAAATGTGATATTTTAAACACCTTCTTCAAAATCATTTTCAAAACCAACACACACTCTTAGCATGTAAAAATAGAAAAGCAAACAACCCCCAACCACAACAATGAAACGCCCTTAGACTTTTAAGCACTATAAAAAATTAATGATAAAGCATTTTGGACGTATAATAATAAAAAACACTTCAACAACAAAGACCGTACTACATATTCAAAAGGCGGAGAAAAACACTGTTGAAAGGGGTCATAAAAGGATGTGGAATCGCAAGTGGAAGTGATCTCATCGCCAGCTTGGTTCCCATGACGGAGCCGTGAAGGTACAGGCAGCGCAGGGCCTGCGGGGCCTCATGGCGGGCCTGGGGGGGCCTCATGGCGGGCCTGGGGGGCCACACACCCGCTGGGCCTCCTCCCTGCGCGGCCTCCCCTTCCTTCTGCCAGCAGCAAAAACCCAAGACTTACGTTTTCAGTTCCCTCCCTTTTAGTAGGAAACAAGCACTTTAAGACTTCTGGAAAACCTTTACACAATCATTCCCAAATCCTTACAACTGCAGGATTGATAACTTCCAAAACAAATCCTGCATCAACACACAACACTACGCGATCGCGCCACGATAGTGCCAGAAATGTAAGCTTAACAGTAAAATATCCCACCATCACCATCTCATTCTTACAACAGTCATGAACATAAGCGAAAAATCGGCAGAAGTGACACCATTAGGCGACAACGTTTGATGAGCTTCCCAGGTACAAGTGCATACTCCAGGTCCTTAAAGCAAGCTCGGGCCGACATCACCATTGCAACCAACACCCATGTTGGCAGCGCTACATTCAGAGGTGACAGCGATGGTCACGGCAGTGAAGAGAAAGAAGAGACCAGCAAAACACCTTCAATAAAAATCAGTAACATATTAAAGCACGTGTGAAGGCAAGGGATGCAGAGATCCTTCCCCCCCCCCCCCCCCCCCCCCCCCCCAGTTTGTACCATTAAAACCACCTCAGTGGAATCAGGGTGTTTAAAGGAAGACAGCCGGTTCACAGGCTCTGGTGCCAGGGAATTTTTTATTATCTAGCAGATTTATCAGTGGTTCAAATTACATAATTATACACTTCCCAACTACTTGAACTGTACCTGCTGTGTTTCAAAAGGATAAGAAAATAAAATTGTGGAAGCAATGTTTTATAAAGCAAAGCACTTGTACGTAAATACAGTCCAAGAAAACAGAGAAATAATACAGTAATCACGCTAAAACTTTATTTCCCTGACTTCTCTACTCTTTGGCCCTAGATATGTTTAACTTTGCTTTGTCTTTTGAGGTCTCCTCTTTTTGGTACTATCATTATAACTCTGAAGAAGCTAATTATGTCAATTCTTAAATGTGAAGCAGATTACAGAACTGGGAAGCTCAGAATATGAGTTCCTAAAGGTTGTATGGCTATATAATGACAGTCACAGAAATTCAATAACAGCACTGTATGGAATGTACTCAAACGCACCCCATGAAACAAATTAAAACGGAGCAATGAATCTCTCACACTGTGCAAATAAGAAAACACAAGAAAATGTTGGTTTCTATATGTTTCATAAGGGCTATTATAATGAATTAAGATTTTGGATAATGAATCTTCAGAAAATTACAGTAAAGTTATTACCCGTAGGCACAGCGTAAATGCTTAAGATATTATAACTTCCTTGAAGCTCTCCAGGCCTTGCTGCAGAGAACTATCACTGCAACATTAAAGTATTTTGTCATGAACATTGAGGGCAAAACCAGACCTTAACCATATTTACCCCAACCTGACAGAAGCTGCTACAACCCAGCCTGGAGGAGCCGGGCTGGAGCCCACGGGGCAGGTCGGGGAGAGCACCTCCTTCCCCACGGTCTCTTTGGGAATTCACGCAGTGCAGGGGCGACTACAGCAAATTTCTGAAGCGGCCATCCCACCTCTCACGAATACCCCTGTGCATCACCCACTAAATCTCCACACTAATCATGAGTTTCTTTCTCGGTGTCAATTAGCAATTTCCACTGCTTTTTAAATCAAAATCAGGCATTTTGAATTTTCAGCACTTAAAAGCTCCATTACAACACAGCAGAAATCTAGCTTCCAAATCTCCCAGACTAACTTCTGAAAATCTAAGCTGAATCCCCTAATTAGTATATCAGGGTGCCAGATCATCCATCTTTACCTCCTGACCAAACTAAGGGCTTAAAAAGCCTTGGCTTTTCTATCCTTTATCCTCTCCGTAACAGAGGAAAACCTTGGTCACTCACAAAACCTCCATTCCTGACCAGCTGTCTCAAAAAGGTAAGATCTCAAAACACCCTTAACTCAGAGTCTAAACCAAGAGAATGGGCTACTCTGTTGTTTTATAGTTAGCTTCCTAAATGAAAAAAAATCCAAAACAGGCCATAAGAAATTGCCTCAGTTAGTTTCAGACAGGATCTCTGAAGTTGGGCTCTGCGCTACATAAAAAGTAGGCTACTCTCCAATTCACTGCTACATGTGTTTGTAAGCAACTCAAAGAACTACACTGATTATATAAATGATATACTACCTACTGTCTTACCTATAAACCTAGCTTAATTAAAATGCTGCACAAAGTTACCCTCAACTGAAAGATACCTACTATAAAATAACATTTAAAAATTAGGGTATTGTTATTACAACAAAGCGTAATGTTGTAGGGTAAATCTGCTGTGTGGCTCCGAGTCATTCCCATGGATGTTATTTCCTTCCTAGTCTGCTGAAATACTCTACCATCACGAGTTCAGGTGGTAAGAGGTATTAACAGTTCCCGCAAAGGCTGTTTGTTTCCCAGGCCCTCTTCCCCAGTCCCTTCCCCGTTAGGCCAATGGAGCAAGAGAATTCACAGGAGTCTGGGGTGGGCGAGTGATTAACTCCCCGCCTCTTGCTCCGCAGAGTGCCCATGCGATGCCAGCAATAAACCTTTTCTTAAATGGAAATTGATCTCTATTTCAATGACTTTCTCTCAGCTTTTATTTATTTATTTCTTCCTTTCTTAATTCCTCTGCACCAAAAATCTTGAAAGAAAGATTTACAATTCTGGTGAACTTACTATGGGAGACCTACTATGAACTAACTGCTGTTATTACTGATGCGGCATGAGAAGCATTCTCTGGAAAAAAAAAAAAAATTGGTTTATCTGCTACGTCTTCAGTTAGCCAATTGTTAAAAAGGTGCTTAGCTTTAAAAGTAGTCTTTAGACTTCCATTTTTGTAAAGCACCGTTAGAGATTTTTAATTCCACTGTCTCTTTTGTTCCCCTCCAGGGCTTAAAGTACAAATATTATAGTGAAAACCGAGAAATACTATTAGCAGCTATTACTTTTTGAACATCATCTGGAAGATTTTTAGTTTTCGAAGCACAGTTTTGGGCTGCACTTTCCATCAGAGCTGTACACTGCACTGCAGAGCCATATATGCAGTCAGGTATTTGCTTAACAGGAGGCCAAAATGCTGCTTTAAAATCCTCTGATGACTGAAATGAACCAATACTGTACAGATTACAAAGGTAGATATGTGCCAGTCAGAAAACTCCAAAAGACAAAGTATGATAGGTACTTCAGTAGCAGTAATCGACACTCTTCCTTGCCCCTGTAACTATTAAAAGTGTCCAGCTTAATTTTATTGAGTTGCCTAATTGTATCTAAATGAGTGGCCCACTCAGCGTGCTTATGTGCAATAAACCTCAATGCTAAAGCATCAACATTCGTTTGGCACTTAAAAACAAGTAATAAAAATCATAGCTACTTATTATAGTTCTAAAATTTCTATAGCAAAAATGATTTCTTTGTACTGACTAACATAGCTGCAGGTGTTCGCATCTCTCAGGATCAAGCCTTAAGCATACGAAATTTAGCGGTATCACATATTTTAAAAGGGTTTTGCACCGGGGTTGTACGTGAGAGTGCTTTTGCACATTTATCCCACGGCATAAGGAGAGGTGTTACAGCCACCACAGCTAATACTAGCAATTTGAACAACCCTCTTTGGCAAGCCAGAAATAAGATAATTGTTCAACATAGGCTGGCTCTTCTGAAATACTGGAAGCGTTGCCTGTAATTATAGACATCTGTCATTGCTAGCCACTCAGTAGTAACCCTGACATCAATATACAACTATAACACTAAACTGCCTGCAGGCACAGCAATGGAAGCCAGATACGAGAGGCGGGCAATCATCTGCCTCATCCAAACTATCTGTCAAAGGTTCCTAACCACAAATAGCTCTTACGTTTTGTATCCTTAGGATAATATGTTGATTTATTTTAGATCCTCTAATATTTACAGTCTAGGCCATCTACTAAAATAAAGAAACAAACCTTATGGCTAATGGAGGCAGTTACCGTTCAAAATCATCACGGAAGGTCATAGCTCACCGCTCCAACGTTAAACACTGATGGCTGCTTGGAACATGTACCTGTGTATAAACTTTCCCTCCTCCAAAATCATACATGCTCATTTCCAGCTACAATGTACAGTGATTGCTATTCTCTCATCAGCTAACATTTTATCAACCAACCCCAAGAAATATTTACATTTTGAACCTCCAGAATTTCTGTGCAAAAATGTGCACCGTAAGTTCCAGTATCCTGGCGTTCACCGTGTCAGTACAGAAAAGAGAAGCGCTCTGCGGAATTACCTTCAACATACCATTTTGAAAAAGGAACTGCATTAATGATATCAAGTATGGTCACAGATTAAATGCTTCACCAGTTCTTAGCAGGAAGCCGACATACACTCTTAACCAAGGAATAAAGTTTCTCGAAATTTACAGACAAACGTGGCTAATTTCTTTTTAATTCTGAGGTGAAAATCATGCTGAAACCCTCAATCTCTACTTTTTTGCCTTCATCTGAAAATCAATCTCAGAAAGGGTCAAAAAAGATTGTAGGTTTAAACTAATTAGGAATTAACATCCTTACAATTATCATAATTTGTTATTAACAAAACTGAGATTTCTTAGTCTGATTCACAACAGCCTCTGCTGAAGAGAAACTATTAATTACTAGACAGACAGTTAGCTTACAAGTGAGCTGCATTTTAAAAACCTCCTTTAAAATACAATTGCTAAATGCCTTACAGTGCTGTAATGTGAGACAGGTTCAAATCTTATTACTTCACTGAAATTAAAACCTAAGTTTTAATACTGTTCAAGTCGAACAATGATTCCACACTTTATTGCTTTTGAAATCCCTTGATGATCATAGGAAAAAATGCCCTCGAGAAAAAGAGACTCTGTTTTCGATAAACAGAAAATACAGTTTGCACTCTTAGCCTCTTTGTCATCACAAAAAAAGGATTTAATGCCAATTCTTTAAAAAAAGACTTTTTTCACAAAATGTGCACCTTGTGTGCCATTTGTAAAATCAGCTCACTTTCTTTTATTTATTACTGCAGCGCGGCAAGGCAATAAAGCAGCTACTGATAGCTAATAAATTACATGCCTTTTAAAACAATTCTCCAGCTACAAAAACTTGTAACTACAAAGGCTTACATTTACATGGTACATCGTGTGAAATGTCTATATTTATGTTCTATTTAACCACATAAATAAAATCTGACCCTTTATTAAACAGCCGAGTATGAAACAGGGGCCACATGTGAGATTAAACAAAGGGTAACTTTTTAAGGTTTTTCTACAGATTTACATAATTAAACATAAAATGTAATAAAAAGTTGGCCTCAGCAGTTCAGGTGCAAAGTATTTTTAAAATAAAACACATTTTTAAGTATGTCCTTCAAGCTACCTTCGGGGAAAAAAGTGATCACCAGTTTTCCAATTATTGCATGATAACAATGATTTACTCCTCAATCTAAAAATTACGTACGGTTTTCAATAATAATTGCAACATATTACTGCAATATAAAACAATAATTCTCCATCACGTACCATGAAAACTGGGATTTGTATTTTTAATTAAACTAAGTATCGGAGCTTTGGGTAAGCATTTTTTGGTTAAAACAGATTTAAAACAAAAAAACCCCTGCAGTCTTATTTCATCATGTATTTCTCTTCAAGAAATGCTTTAAATCTATACATATCTATTAAACTCATTGAACTGCTCTTAAAACGTTTTCTCTTCATGGCCGGCCTAGCAATCACAGCTAATCTCCACAGAACGCTGAGGTGCATCGTCTTTTACCTTTGTACCGCACTATTTTTAGGCTGATGTGCTACATTATTTTCATACATTTGTCCCTTACAATTTGATTGTCTCAAAAATCACTAAACTAAGCATTACATTCTTTAAAATGGTCTCTATATCATCACGCATCTAAATTTGCGATGTGTAGTTCTAATATTAATTTCCTCCACTCACTGTTATTTTTATAGCATCTGTGGCTTTGGTTTTGCTTCGCTCGCACAACTTTTTCTCATCGCTGTAGTTCCAAAATGGCAGTTCTTTAATTGAGCATGAAAACAAACCTTAACTCCCTACTAATAAATAAAAACATTTAAAATACCGCTGGTCGATTTTAAGATAACAACCCATGACACGTTAGCAAAGACGCTGCATGATTCTGAATTCCTCACCAAGCACGCCACCACCATGCCTATCCATCATTCTGAATGGAGATGCTGTGGGGCAGATCTTTCAGTCTGACTGAGCATTGCTCGATGCAAAATGAGATGGGAAATACTTTTCAGACACTTTTCTACTCCCTTAATCCTAGGGCCACTTTTCCCTATGGTAACCAAAGGTTTACTTCGGCAATATGTGTTTTCTTGTATTCTGCACATGTCATCAGCGCTTCAAAGATCAACACAAAGACATGCATTTATATATTATATAAGCAGACAAAAAGGAGGTTTAACAAACCAAGCGGCCAGGACAAGCGGCAAAGCAAACCCCATGGTTTCCTAATTCAGGTTAGTCTGTCTACTTGCAGGGATGAAATATAGGTGCAATTTTAAGATGGTAGAGAATAAAGAGTGAATGGAGCCTGGTGTGTCTATACCAGGAGTGTCTATACAGGATGCCTAGAAAGCACTGCAAATTGTGGAGAGAGAATTTAACAGGACTCTTATAAACAACAGTTCGGTTCAAGAGGAGTTACAGGTACATTTAAATAAAAAAATAAATAGTGATACTCAGACACTAAAAATGCAACAACTCCTAATTTCACCTAAGAATTTAAGCTGAAACACGGGACACTGAAATCAAGCAAGAGCTTAGGAGAAAGGAATGACACGGTCTGACCCACGAACGCAGAAAGTCTTTGAGAGGTCTGTTTTGAAGAGAAAGTTGTCCATATCAAGCTTTTGTTGAAACTAAGCAACTATAAATGTCACCAAAATTTGACACCATACTATAAGTTAAGGAATTCCAAACACAAATATACTGTACAGATAACACAGCAATAGATCCCACTCTGGATCACCAGCAGGGAATAGAATTATAGTTACAGGAGTATTTATTGAAAAGCTTACAAAAACTAATGAAACCGATCAATCAAAATCGGTCAAGAATCTTGATCAATAATTATTCTCCGTAACATGTGGGACTTCTCAGACTTCAGCCTCTGATGTTAAAGTCTTCCGAAAAAAAGGGTGACGCCCTGAAGTTGTGCAGAGAAAAACATACAGCCTAAACTGTCTTGGCTCTGGCTGGAGAAACACAGGCTATCATTCAGAGGGTAAAACAGGGAACAAAATAAAACAAGGCCATCTCATGCAACATATGAATTAGTCGCACTCGAGCGAATACAGCAAAGAACACCGTGGTTCATGTTACCGAGTCAAGAAGCAACACCAGATGACCCAACAGGCAGCACCTAAACAGCCAGATGTCACACCCACATCTTTGGAAGTGTGGCCATATCATCTACATTCTGCATGCAATCCTTCATGTAATGTCATCTTTTTACAGCATGACTGATAGTAATGGTCTTTAATAATATACAGAGCAATATTTTGGTTCGTTTTGCTGACCTCTTAAGCAAACAAGATAATCAGATCTATGCAAACATGATAGATAACAGAACGCTGCCAGACACGACTACTCTCTACAGTCAAAGAATCCGAAACGCTGAAGAAGCAAAGCGACCTGGTAAGGCATAGTACCAGGTGCTGACTCACGCTTATCTTAAGGGATATTGCAAACCTAATTTTTTAGCTCCAACAGCACATACATTTAGATGATTACATAAAATCTAAGTACTATTCTAAATGTTATTGCTATTCAGCAGATAAGAATGAAATTGGTTATTAAAGAAAATGCATAAACTAGACTGTACTTGTGCTGTTAAGAGCTCATTCAAAGATGGCCTATTATATTAATGCTACTTAAATCATCAGTTCCTGTGCATATTCTTACAAAACCTAAAATAATAAGATTTTAAATCAACTTACATACAAAAGTTTCTACGTATCTTGCGATAAGCCGCATTATTGTGTAGATGATATCTATACAAATCATTTAATACTTAAATTGATATAAAAACCCTGCTTCAGAAATAAAACTTTTGTTCCCAGAAGACTTCTTTCTCAATAGAGCTGCATGCCTCAAGAAACAACTCGTCAGTAGTGAGAATGCTCTGGAGAAATAATATGGAACCTTCCTCATGGCCTTCCTAACTGCAGTTCTTTTGATCCAAATTGATGCCAACTACCGACTCTTCCAACAAAGGAGATACAGATGAAACCTGTGTGGAACAGATCACTGAATTACTGGGGTTTTTTTTCCTCCTTGCTTCAGAAGAATGGCAAGCGGCAGAAGACAGACAACTGTCTGCCTTCCTATGACGTTTAACAAAAGTGCATTTAAGTCTGAGTGCTTTAAAAATACATTCCTGTATGTGAAACAGATCTATACCAGGACAACATTACTAACAATTTTGGATTACTCTATAAGCACACAACAGCAAATGTCAGAAACAGCTCTGAATAGTCCAATAAAAATAATTGTGGGAGGATCTGCGTATCTAAGGAAATACGAAGCAGAGACCAAATGCTGTATGTTCTGCAAATTTGATTTCAGGGTATGGAAAATGCTTATACACAAGGTAACAGTCACCACTGACCCAGCCCTCGCACTGCCTGGGTGAGACAGCTCTATCATTGCCCTGGTCAGATGCACGAAGATGAACTACTTGTTCTGCCTTCTACTAATCCAATCGGGTATGAAAATCACACGCTGGTACGCAAGATACTGACCAAGTCTAACACAAACCCGAACCAGACACTCTGGAGAAAAATGTTTATTTGCATTTTTCTTTTAACTGAAATACACGTTTTTGTAAGGGAAAAAAAAAAACAAACCTTCCTTGTTCAAGCACTCCACATACAAAACCAAGTCATACTGCTTTAAGCGTTTAGGTTGTCAGTCTCTCCCGTTTTTTGAACACATTATACACAAGTGAAGGAAGCCAGGCGGCTCCTGTGGTGACTCTAGATTAACAATTAACAATGAATTAGCTCTTGACTTTGTTGTATGAAAGAAACGGAGCTCTGACAGCTTTAGAACATCTGTGAATAAAGGAGACAGTTGGCCGTAAGGTGTTCCACTAAGTCATCACAAACTATGTCAGTAATACTCAGAAAATGTTTCTCCTTTCTCTCACCCAACTTCATATTCAGTGCTTTTGGCAAAATATGTTCAAACAAGAAGAGTTTCCATACTATTATTTATTACCTATCTTCACTCATCTGTTATCAACTTGAAGACAGCTAGATATTTTTTCCAGGGTGAAAGTGCTGCTATGATGGGTTATATTCCTAAGGACTGTTGAAAGAAATTTATGAAATGTCTTAATTCTGCCATTTTAGTTACAGAACTACAGATTAAAATTGAGAGGGGGATATTTTTCTTTTTTGGCCTCAAATAAACAAACACAGACTCTTCTCGCCTCCCTCCCCAAATCTATTCCCAGAGTCACCTTTATATTAAAAAGGAGCCAAGACTTGGCTTACGTATGAGTAACATCACAGTAAAACAGGCGTAACTATAATTCTCTCAATTCCAGCCTTATAACTCCAATTCAAGTCTGCATTGCACTCTAAACCCCAGAGTAAGAAAAGATACCGAGTTATGGAATATGAAGTGGTGGAAATGAACAGTAGTATCATGCCATACTCCATACTGTTACAGCTGATGCCTAATAGTAGGTGTGATTTCAGCTAAGAGAGGACGGTGCTTTTTAAGAAACATTTCTAAGTACTCTTTTCTCCTTCCCATCAGCACCACGATGTAATTTAAGATGGCTTTATAGGCATTTCTTACCTCAACATCTGAATGTCTTTTAAATGAACCATAGCGTACACGAGCAAGCACGGTGCCCTCCCGGCAAACAGACAAACAGGGTGCTGGGCCGCGGTCGGCAAAGCATCGCCAGCCGGTCGAGGGAGGTGACCCTTCCCCTCTGCTCAGCACTGAGGGGACACGGCCCCATTCGGTGATACACTTGTATTTTCTTATCATACTTGCTTTTAAGGTAGTTCTGTTTTAACCATGATGAATTTTAAATTTAAATCACTAACGTCACCTCAAATTTAACTCTATTTTAAGTTTTTGCTCTGACAATTATTTTAATCAGTAATTTACATGTTAAACCTTTACATTATAAATTAAGAGAGCCTGGGAAAAAAGTCAATATGGATTTTTTAGTAACTGAAGATACATACAAATAAGTAAAAAGCACGGTTTTTTCCCCCCACTTTTAAATGTAGATTCACAAGTAGCCAGATTTTACGGGAGGATTAATCTGCATTTTCAGCTTTCTAGCATCACCAGAATGGCACAAAGGAACTGCAGCAGTACTGCTGTATCATTTCAGAAGTCTGCGTTACTAAGAATAAAATGAAATAAAATAAAAGGTGAGGGAGGCCAGTTTTTACATAGCTGTACTTTCAGGATTCCCCCGCACGTCCCTGCTTTAATTCTTCCAGCACTGTCAGCAGGAGTAAGGAATCGGCATCAGTCAGCCTTCCGAGTGCCAGTGCCCAAGCCAGAATGCAGGTACAAATCTTCAAACGGTACAGCGAAAAGACAGACCTATTAATACAACATGACGCATGACCCGTCATACTACTCTCCCCCTTACTATTCAGTCTTTACAAGCAACAGCCTAATGGCATACAAATGCAGTGTAAGGGAAGGAAGGTAGGTAGTTAACTTTGACACTCTAATGAAACCACGTTTAACAGTACTGCCTGTGGCCTATGTACGCCCAGAAGCTACATTAAATTGCTAATGGCTTACTTTAAATCTACTTTTGTCAAGCTCAGCCTTTGTGCAAAATTTTTTCTTCTACCTCACAAGAAGGTGGTTTTTTTTTTAATCTTTTAATCTTTATGCAATGTAGCTTTTAATATCTGCAGGGTAAATGTTGCATCTTTCGATCTAAATATGATCAAATTGGGACAGATGGGTCCTAATAAGCCCATTTACCGTGTACGCAAGACCCAACTACTGCAGCTGGTTAGAAGTTTTACGATTTTTCCCCTTGCAACATGCACCTCCATCCGTATTAAAAGATTCATTGCAAATATCTCAATTGCCCTGAGAGCTGCAGCAGAAGCCTGGTTTCCCACCGCCCCCGTGCCGAGGCCAGCAGCCTGGTCTTTGCCTTAGACTCCTTTCCACAGGAGGTAATTCTGTTCTGCTGTTACATCTCCTACCTGAACATGCGCACGGTTGTACACAATTAGCTCCCTAAACTTGGAACGCAGAGAATGCCACTAGAGGGCTCACGTATTATTATAAGGATATCACATCATTTCTACGTATTACGGAAGCTTACAGAATCTGCATTATTCCTTTACTAAAATTCTTTTAAACACAGAAAAGACATCACTGCCAAATACGTTCTTGGGCCGTAGTTTAACTGAAATAGACTGAAAACGGTCAACAATCAATTGCGTAGCTAGAATCTTAAGTCAGCAGAGGATAGCTGTATCTTTCGTGAAAAATAAACAGTTGCAATCCTTGCTTTCCGTACAACACAATTCACCATTAAACGCAGGTCAGAGTCAGTGTCATACTATGTAATGTGATACTATAATGACATGCTACAGATAGCCTTACACACATAATGGTGACTTAATCTTGGTATTTTTTTTAAATGCAGGTTTAATTGGAACGATTACATTCAGTAACCACAAATGTGATGGAGATGCTGTCTCCGAATCACTTCATTCAGCGAGAACCATACAGAACGCCATCCTGCAACATGATGCTCGCTTCCTGCGCTGTGAACCGGGAGAAGAGCAGGCAGGAGAAGTCCCGTGGCGGGTCAGGCCTTCATCGCCCAGCATCGTCACTTTTCCACTTCAGAGGCCAACACCCCAAACAACTGCAGCAGTAGAGTAACTGCTAGGACTAACGTTACACTTCTCCCACAAGAATAAGAGAGGAGATCTAGCTAAAGAGGGATCAACAGGAAGGAAAGAAATATATTATGTAGGCAGTAGATACATACAACACGTTTTTATTCCTGTCCACATTAAACTGCGCTCCAGGACAGCAAAACCAATGGGAATGAAATATACCTATCAATTATTAAAGGAATTAAGTTGAAAATATTTTGATGCCAAGTGATAGACTCTAAACAAGTATTTAATTTTAGAGCTAAACACCAACACTATACATTTTAGAGAAAAATATTAGTTGACAATGCATCCTGCTTGACTTAAAAATCAACTAAATAAAAATGAAGATTAACACAACAGCGTGAGAACAAAATTAACGGTCTACGGCAGATGAATCCTCTATTGCACCTGTCCTCCACTGTGCAAAAGAACATCAGCCTGCCACTGATTATTTCTTTTTGACATGATTTATCGCCTACTATTCTTTAAACTTGATAAAGCAAATTAATCTTTGATTGCAGGAGCCACTGGAGGTTGTCATTAGTCATGTAGTTTGGTGAGGCTGCATGTGTTTCATTTACCAGTCACAAAGAAATGAAAGCCCAGCAGCCATCACTGGCTGCTTCAACTGTTTTCCTGATCCACCCAAGAGAAAAGATAACAGAATTCGGTACGTGGGATTTTAAGCAGCTACTCTAGAACCGACCCACGTAAACAGAACAGAGTATTTGCTTTTCCAGAAAGAATGCTGATGCTCTAAAATTTATGTTCATAGGAAGAAAATAATTGTTAATGAACAACAATGTGATCCCATTAACACATTTCAAGCTAGCAGTCTACTGGGTTGTACGAATAACACAATGTTATGTATTAAAAAATGAAAATGGAATCCTGAAATAATTGTGTACTCATCTAGAAGACATATTGGAAAAATCTGAGCAAGCCTAACAAATGTGCACAGGTTGAAAAAAACAAATTTACGGACTAGCGCTGGACTGTCCACGTCGGCTCCCTTAGCTCTCCTGGCCCAGCACGTTTCCAGCTGCCTTTGCAACCATGCTCCATCTCATCACACCTTTCTGCGCCCAACTCCCTGTGTGCCCTCTTCCTCCCTATAGCTCCCAACCCTCTTTTCCACTGGTGAGGGTGGCAGCACCTCAAAACGGGGACAAATGACAAATCTGAGGGGTTTTATTGACCAGTCTTCACAGTACTGAGAAGAGTCATTCTGGACAGAAAGCAACTCTTTCAGATTTCGCTCCCCAACAGGAAAGCGGTTAGGTCTGAACGGTGAGCGCACCCCGGAGAGCCAAACAGCCCGAGCGCCGTTTGGGGGGGTGGCCTCCTCAGCTCAAGTAACCAAAATGAAACACGGTACAACACCTACTTGGGGAGGTATTTCCCCAGAAAAGGTCAGTAATTGTTTCAGTGAAAAACAGTTGTCCAAACCAGAGGAACTGTTCCAAATCCGAATGTAATTCTATGTTGGTAATCCTACTTTAAAGTACAAACCAGAATGAAGCATGCAACGAAGGGCTGCTGGTTGCAACTCCAGATTATTAAAGCACGCTTGTCAAAACAGAGTTTCAGATACCAGATATAATAAAGGCAACATTCCTATATTACACAGTAATATAGTACAGTATGTATACATTAAAAAATTGTGCAGCTCATTTATTTATATATCACTATACTTAACACAAAACTCGAACTATCTAGGGGTCTTTCCTTCAGCATCTATCGTAACTGCAAGTTCTACACTTTAAAGAAGTTTATCAACTGGTGACACACAAAACTTGCTACTTTTGAAACCAATCAGAATTTTGACAGACAAAACCCAAACAATTACGGGGCTATGCTGTCTACCTTCCTTAAGTTACGTATTTAAAAAAACCAATGTACTGTGCTAGAACCAGGAAAACAAAGGATCATGATCAAACAACTCAGCGTGCTCCTGAAATTTTGTGTTGCCATTATTATTTGTATCAACATTTTATTCTTGCAACTTCATATGTTGAAGAAAAAACTCTTGAGCCTTTTTCCTATCTCTGTCTGCAGCTTGAAAGTTAAAAAAAGATTTACAAATTGTTGTGGGGTGCTTAATTTGACGCATTACTATAATTTTTTCTTTTTTAAACTGAGTAATTTGGAAGTGTTTCTACAAAAACTACGTTCTGCTACTAGAAATGAGTTTTGTATTCTAGAATCAACAGTAACAAATACAGACAACAACTGTAGGAAAAATCCTCAAAAATATTGCCACAGGATTCTCTGTAGATACTTGAGAAAGCAGAATAAAAAGAACAGTCACTTAACTGTGAATTACGGAGAGTAGTTTCCCATATAAAAATGCATTTCAAAAAAAGTGAAACCCTCCATATTCAGTAGATGTTCTGTTTTTTTCCTTAGTTGCACAGATAATTCTATGTTTATTTAACAGAAATGCAAGTACGATAACTTACTATTCACATATAAATACACACTTACTGTTCGGCTCCATTGAGAAGCTATAAATTTCATCTATTGAACATTAGCTAAAAAATTACATGTGTTTATCATCTGGATTATTCTCAGATTAATAGAGATAAATGACAAAACATAATCAGCACCAACTCTGCAACTTAATCATTGCATCTGAGCTATAGGAAACACTTAATTACTCTCATTTACTAGGTGCAATCTAATGAGAAGACATTAGCCAAATGAAAAGAATGCAGTACAAACAAACAAAATAGTTATACCATCATTAAAAAGAAACTCTGACAGTGCAGGTGACAGCATATGCAGGATAAATTACCATAATGTCCTAAATGCTGAGCTGTCAGCATGCTAATGCAGTGATCAGATACCCTGGGAATCTCAGCACTATAGCTGTCAGAAACAGGTATCATAAATCACCTCTCTCTACTGTACTGCTCATTATCACAGCTCTCTTATACATGTTTCTCAGCACAATTCGGTACAGACAGCAAAGAAACAGTCACCCTCCTATAACACTAACACAGAGCTGCTTTCAGCATCCTTCAGAATAGACAGAGAACACTTTTATACAGAAGTCTACATGCTAAAGCATCCAGTATCTGCCTGTGCCTTTGGACTCAGTTTCACAATAATAGACTAAAATACCTTCTCGCAGATTCTTGCCTTTTGCTTAGAACAACCTAAACCCTCAAACCACAGTGAAGGAAAGGATATTTTTCTCCTACTTACACAGCCACTTACTTCTTTTACATTAAGATCATTATTTGCACATATTTGTGTCTTGGAATCTTTAAAGGAATACACAAATGAGGGAACAACTGTGCTGGAATCGCACGCCCAAGCATGCAGGTGCGTCAGTCCTGCCTGCATGCATTCCCCAGGGGTACCAACTACCTGCACGTAGGAAAAAGCATGCTCACTTTCTTATAAAACATATTTTTTCCTCCAATACATCACTGGACGCATAACGAAGGGATGGAATCAGGAAACAAAGGTACGTGTTTATGTCTCCCACAGATACTCCTACATTTAATGCTGGGTAACGCATACATCCACTGAAGCCATCATCCAGGCTAGAGGACAGCTAAAAAACATCTTAAAGCAGACCCAACATTCACTAGGAAAAAAAAAAAAATACACAGTACCTTGGGTTATTGATATCTGAGCATATGTAGGTTAAAATACGCTTTAGGATCTTTCCTTTTTTGACTCAGAGGGATGGGCAGATGTAACATATCCATAGCTCGAATTGCAGACTATGAGAGAGGACTTTACTAGCTGGGAGGCTGACTGCTTGGTGTGGGAAGCGTGCTGGGCATGGCACTAAATCACACCTGGAACCTCAGACACTAGTTAGGGGATGTGCAAACAGGAGGCAATACGGAGAGCATACGGTCACCTTGCACCAAGTATTTCGTACCTTTGATAGCAGCCGAATCAAAGTGAAAGAATTTTTTTTTGAACAGGGGAACTTGCGTATTCAGTCAAATCTTCTTCGTGATGGGGTTTCATCTGATCTCCGGAACTAACTGAACCCTCCAATATTACTTACGATTGTACTAAGTTTTCTTTAGGTTATACTAAGTTTGTATTCCTCTAAATGCACACTGAAGTCAGCTGTACTACCAGAAGGGGACAATTTACAAACACAGAACTGTCTCTTGTGATTTTTCTACAGCTATCTTCTAGAACAGAACAGAAATTTTTTAACCACACTAGTAAGTATACTTCAAATATCTTAAAAATTATGACTTAGGACTGAAAAGTCCATTGTGAAGGAGCAAATAAAGAAAAAACACACTGCGGAGTTCTCGTAAGTGCATGCAGGCACATGCGCACAAAACACTGCCCATTTTGTCACATTTTGTGAAGCATGAGCAGCTGGGTGGCAGCACCCACCATTCTGTCGGGGTTTGTACAGCTCCCAGCACGGGAACACCCGCGTGAATTGTGGATAAAGCCTCCTGGCCACACAGAATTACAGATGGTGAGTAAATTCGTACTCACAGAACAGATGCTGCAGTTTAAGGTTAGGGTTTTTTTTTCTTTCCCTTTAATCAGCTAATGCCGCTTTCAACAAAAGTTTGCTTCAGATTCTTTTACACGACACAAAACCACGGTATCAGTCACAAATTTTTGGACACAGGGATTTCTCTCTTTTTTTGGCCCCCTTCTCTTTTACCAGTAATGGCAGTGATGAAAATTAGTGAAAAAGTAGTGGAATAATACTTTGGTTTTTCATTTGACCTTTCGGATTTGCTACGCTGAGCACAATAAGCATTCATTAAACTTTGAGAAGTGTAAAGTTTCAGATACCTGTGGGTGGGTCCATTTGAGAGTTCTTACATACACACACATTCATCTTATCTCACCTTTATTTTGAGAATCAAAGTCATAAGTGATAGAAATGCTAGAGAAAGTGCAGCAAGTTTGAAAGATGAAACTATTCCATCTATAACAGAGCAACCATAAATCACCCTCAGATTGAAGGAAGAACTGAACTTTGAGAGCCTGAAATGATAAATATGAGAATTAAAGAATTTTTAGGTTCCCAAATGCAAGAGAAGAGATCCTATTATTAAGCAATCTGATTTTTGGGTGTGTTAAATTCCTGCTGATTTTCATGGCATTAATAATGCTCATTGCTTCCAAAAATGAGGCCAATGGGCTTTCCCATGCATGTATCTTAAATATTGTAGCAGAAGCGTGACACAGAAAATATTGTCCAGATATGGAAGCCTAGTTTGTATTTTATACATTCATTCTTGTGGGGAAAACTCTTCCCCTTTCCTAATTAAGATGTGGGAGAGAAAAATAAGCACATTAAGGAATCCTGTTTATCCAAGATTTTTGAGCTTGTGTCTGCACAAGCTAAAAAAGAAACTGGAAGGTTTTTGTTTGTATAATGCAGATATCACCTGTGTGCAAAGGCGTTTGAGAGGGATAATTATTTTAACACTGCGTTTTATACTGTTATTCAAGCAACTCTTCGTAATATCTTTTAGTAAATATATTATGAAGTCATTCATTCACAGAAGGAGAAGACAGAGAAAGGAATGACAGAGAAAGAAATTCAATGGGTCATAAAATATTTTTGAATTGGTTTCAAAGATTCAGAATTGAACGTGGGTGACGTTTTGTGCACTGGTAATTGATAATGGCAATCTTCTGTGAATGCTTGCATACAGCGCCTTAAGAATTCTGGCCGGACATATAAAATCTAAGCTAACAAATACTGATTTCCCTCAACAGACTTCAAAAACAACAGTTGCACAAGATATATCATGTGGTCACGGGCTTAATGCGTTTGCTTTAAAAAATAAAACAAACCAAACCTCCCTGAATTTACCACTGCCATCTCATTCCCAACACATCCCTTCGTTTGCTCAAGAAATCCTGCAGCACCTTACGCAAATTGTAATACACTTCTAAATGACAAAGAGGACAGAGCTGAAGTTGGAAAAATAACACTCAGAGGGGGCAGTGAACTTTTGCGGAGATAGCAGAGTATGAAAATTTACATCATTAAATCCTGACTGAAAACAAAATTAAATATTTTTCTTTTTTTTTTCCCCCCTCTAAATAAAAACTTATGTTACTTGAATTTTATAGTTTAGATGTTTTTCCTATGTTCTACATAGGAATCAGTAATTTCTTTAAAGAGAATTAAATACAATTCCCCCCCCCCCCAAATCTAACAAGTAAGGATACAGCAAGTAATGTAATATTTTGAATTCATGTACCACAGATAGACTACTCTTACACAAGGTTGATACTATTTTTTAAATAAGACTGTGTTCAAATCGGAGGCTGGTAAAAAAAAAAAAAAACCAAAACAAAACCAAAAAACCCCCCAAACAAACCCAAACAAACTTTATAAGGTTCCTTTCTTGTAAGGACAAATGGTCTCCTAAAGGCCCCTTACTTGTTTGCTGATGGACAGCCTTAATTAAAAATATGACTCAAATATCTTTAAATCAGTTAACAAAGCCATACTTACAGAAAATGAAGTAAGGAAAAAGATTAAGGGAAGTTTAAAAAAAACATTGCTCATGCATGGAATATGGGTATTATTAGTAGGTAAAGACAATCATATGTGAAAGACGGAAAGTATGTTACAAGTCTTCTCAACAAAATAACATTTATTGCATTTCAAAGATGACATATTCTAGTAATTCCATGTTTATTTGTTTAAGTGGGTTTTAAAATCAAATTTTCAGTACTAACAACAGAAAAGACCAAATAAGAATTATTGAAGTGCATGCTAAAAATCTTCTATATATTATAGACACGTAATAGGATTTTTTTCTCTATCATAAGATATTGCAGGGGTGGACAGATAAATTACTGTCTATATTCATAGAATAATAATGAAAAACTACTCTTAAAGGGAAATCCTTCCAGATCTGTAAAACACTGGTGACAGCAGCAGTCAACCTAAGAAAAAGCAGTCACTCCTTGACTGATAGCCTCATTCATTTTTATGATGAATGAAGTATATTATAGGGAAAACAAATGCAAAGTTTGTTTAAAAATACTCTGCATGTTCATACAGTACTGTGTAACAATAAAAAATTAAATCTGACTAGAATATAATTTGCTTTGTATATAACAAAGTAGCTAAAAAGCATTATCATTGAGCACTAATAAAAATAAATATATAAATTCAGTTTATCTGAGGACGGTTAAAAGAGTTGAAGGATAATCTCAAATATTGTTTTTAATTCATTATTTTGTTTAAAAGCTACAACAAATACGTGGACTCTGAAGTCCCTGAAGTATGTAAAACTAGTTTTCCACAGAGTGAAGGGTTAAGCATTTGCAATATGGATCAAAACGTTCATATTAAAATCGCAAAACATTGATAAAGTTCTCTCATTTTAAAAAAATGCGGATTTCTTTTTATAAAACATTTCCTAATTCGGGTTTATAACAAATTTATTTGTGAGCCCTGTTAACGACAGACACAGAACTGCCCGTGACCTTCTGAGTATAACGCACCAAAATAAGGCGATACTGAAGCTATGAATTAGACATTACTTATATTTATTATTTAATGAATCGTAAGTACTTTTTCTACTTTCTGAGGAAATGAGCAAATTATAATGTCTTTCTCTTCATAAGAAACCCTCTTTGGGCAACTATCAATTGAGTGTGACTGTAATTGATAACCTAAGCTGATTTTACATTCTGTTACAAATCCAGGTTCAAAAGGTTAATTATGGCCCGGCCACAGCTCATCCGGAAACATGAAGCTGCTTGCTGTATGCCTATTTAATGAAGATGTACTGCGTGTATTACAGCAGCGCACTGACAAACGATGGGGACCTCTAACATCCCTGCAACACGCATTAACAGTCTCTCCGTCAGTTTAACTGTCAACGTCATAGTTTACAACCCTGTCACTCTTTCATTCAGCAAATATATTGCTCTGTTTGTCCTCTCAGATACCTTCTGCTTCACTTTTTTTATTCTATTAAATCCAGGGATCAATAATAGCGTGTCAATCCAAAATGTGTTAGCAATTAATATCCAACAAAATTAACATGAGGAAGGATCATCGCTTTGCTACTTTTTCGGTCACCTTCCTCTGCAACACTGAATTTAACCGTGCATCAAAGTAGTCTCGGTGTCTTTTAATGATACGCATACACATATATATAGATTTTAAAGACATCTCAAAATTACCACAACAAACCACTTATAAGGCAAGCGATGATATAACAGACATTACATTATAAATGAACAGTTAAATGATTTCATCCAGAAGACCAGAAAAAATAAGACCCTGTTATGTACTCCACACACAAACCACAGTTTCGAGTGCAGAAGAAAGGGGCTTACAATTTAACAAAAATTGAAGATGACAGAGCAGAAAAACCACTGGACCAAGCTCTTTTCCAACCTAAACAATTCTCTGAGTCTATGATCGCACTTAGCGCTACAGTAACTGTACCACATCTCACACTTCTAGCCACACATCCCATGTCACTACTCAAAAAAAAGCAGCAAGCAGAAATTTACTGCAGATGCATAGTGTGCTTTTTTTCGGCTTTCTCTCCTTGCAAACTGAAGGCGAGGCGATACAGTAATCTCATGCAGATCCTTAGCATCACAGTTACCTGTTGGGGTGCACTGGAGAACAGTAATAGCATTTTCAAACTTGACATATTACAGAGCCCAGATTAACAAAACCCTCTTTCGACCTACTGTATCGTACTCCTTATGCAAAAGGCAATCATTGACAGTAGCTCAGAAAGTAAAATAGGCAGTGAAAAAACAATGCCAGCCAGTTGCATTTTTCCAGCTGACTCAAGGAGGATGTTCCGTCTGCAACACCACAACTATCTTCTGAAGAAGTCCCACCTTCTTTTTCTCTCCAACCTGAAAAACTTTGAGTTAGAGATTATTTTCAAGGTTTTTTTTCAGATAGAAAAAGGAGAAAAAAATCTCATTAGTTATACTTTAGATTCATAGAGTCACAACTATTAACATAAGATTTTAAAAGGGAAATCTAGAATTAACTTCTATATGATTCAGTCGTGTTAAAGAATGGTTAAAGTATATAAAGACACCTAAAATATACAATAGGGACCTTGTGGATGCCGAGTACAGTTTCTTACCAATACAGGCAACCACGTCACTTAATCCTTTTATAAATCACTCAAACTTCATTTTAAAATCTGTTAATAATTTTCCCTCCATAATTCCCCCTCTGGGAGGCTGTTCTGGAACCTCGATCTTTGGATGAGTAGAAACCAGTTTTGAATTTCTAGCCAAAGGTTATTGATAGCAATATCCATTTGTTCCTGTGCCAACAGCATCCTTAGTTTAAAAAGCTCTTTCACCTCCCCAGCATTTTTAGCCCTGTCCCTTCCCTTCCCCCATACATATTTATGGCGATTAATCACGTCCTATCTCAGCACTCATTTCCAGGGCTAACCAAAGCAGCAAGACAAGGTCTCCATTTCATGTTTACGGCCTTTCTGCGCATCCGTCCTATTTTGAATGAATGTCTCTCCAACAGATGTAACTGCAGTTATGACAGAATCTCTGACATTCCATACAAAAGTGGTTAACGTTCACACGTTTTTTTACTTCACGTTTGCAGTGGGACAGAAAGTCTCAGATAATAGATTGCTGCACCTCAGGTGCTGAGCAATTAACCCACTAGAACACGATCTTTTGTCATCATCTCACCATGCCACTATTGTAAAGATAAGCCAAATAAAAATTCTGAACCTCCAGGCCAAAGGAGGTGAAATTTTTTAAGATAACATAACCTTCATAAATGGATGTAAAAAGGAAAAAAAATAAATGGAGAAAAATAAAGTTTGCAACTTGCTACTGAGGCATTCAATGGTTAATCAATCCACAGAAAGTTTATTCGTCTTTAGTAAAATGACGTGAAATCATAAAAAAATTCTAGTAAGGAAAATCCATATTCAACACTGATATATTGCAGATATTAAAATGCTAAAAAGTATATGATGCTGAAAGGTTGAAAAACATTAAGAGAAGTGCTTGCTATCCAGGGAAAACCTCCAAAGAAGTCCAAACTTCTGGCCCTGAAAGAGCCAAGAGGTCTCTGGCTCAGAGTCAAGTATCCATGCCCTTCCTCTTAAAATAATGAAAAAGAACTAAAGGCAAAACTTCAGCCTGTCATCACAGAGCGAGAATTCCCTGAACGTATAAAAATCTACTACAAAGTAAGCAAAATTATCTACTTAACAACGGCAAGTCTAGGACGCGATCAGCTAAACTACTTAACATGAGCTAAAGGGCTGGCATATTTTATTTATGTATTTTTCCCCCTTTTCTACGCTTCTTTGCTGTGTATTATTAGTTATTAAAAATGAGTATTTATATTTCAAGACAAAGTCATCTGAAAACAAGGTTCCAGTCCTGCCTGAAATATCACTGCCATTTTTGTTAGCTTAGAGATCAGTTTCATGTTAAATGAATGCAAGGCTACCTACTGCCATCAAAATCTACATACTGGAACACATGGAGGCAAATGTGTATGGAGCTGTCCTATAAGGAAGATTTTCCACGTCTTCCGTGCACTGTTCTCAAATTTGAGTACTCCGCAATGAGTTCGCTGGCTAACAAGAGACAATATAAACATACATTGCACACACACACACACTCTTCAAGCAGGTAAATAATCCCACAGATTTTAGGAGGGCTACAGCCGTGCTTAAAAATAAGCCGACGCTTAAGCAATCTGCTGACTGAGGTCAGATTTCTCAGCCCCCTGCAGAAACGACGCGTTAATCCGATCCGGCTATATTACAGCTCCACCGCTACGCCATACAAGGCAAAGCACACAGCTAAACGCAATGCAGGCAGAGACAGGCTGCTTCACAAGAAACAAGGAGGAACAGCTTTACATGTTTTTCGCCACTCTGTACTCAATATGGCTAATCAATTGAGATAAACTACCGAAAATATTCCATCAGTTTGTATGTAATAACTCCAGTTTAATAACCATTGAACACAGTTGTAGCCAAAGTACTGCAACCTTATATCAAAGATCACTTCATATCAGGAGGTCTTACGGGACGATTTTGTCGAAGACTATATGTGGCTTAGATATTAGCATAAAACTACAGTCGCTACAGTTATTTTCAATATAAAAGGTTGTCTACAAATCAAAATTAAATCCCCTTCACTTTATTCCGAGTAAATGGCTGCATAAGGATGCAAACAAATTAACTGAAAGCTTGAAAGTCAAGTTCTCAATTACTATTTAACAGCAACTTTACTATATTTGAATATAATTTACTGTATACTTAGCTGTTTTAAAATGGAATCCAATACTGTATAATAAAAACCCAAATAGCACAACAAATGATTGATGATGATGCAAATGTACGAATACTTGGGTCTGAATAGTGCTGTTTGTGGATATATTGCTAAATACTGTACCATCCTAGCGTCTAATAAATCATTCATGAAAAGGAAAACTATACAATTTGTCGTGCAACTGCTCAAAACCTGCGTCGTTTCTAAATGCCTGCTGATGCAATGACTTCAGAGTAGCTTTTATTCTCAGTTATTAAAAGAAGTTGAGAACTCTCACTTAAATAAAGCTATTTCTATTGACATGGGGAAAACAGCTAAAACTGAAAAAGTTATAAACAGCAGCCATTATAATGGCAGAATAAAGACATGAGTTCATCGGTTCAAATATTATCAAATACACATAAAATTATTTTGCTGACCTACACCAGCCATTAATTAGCAATGTTATGAAGTAGCACCACACCTCTCTGTGTAAAAACACAGAACATCTGCATTATCATAGAGAGACATATATAACATCATCTTTATAATAATGATGAAGTGTTCTATTTGCAGCAGTGATTCATTGTGCTAGGGGAAAAAAAATGCTGACACTTTGAGAAGATATTTTCCCGTAAAAGGTTGAAGTCCTTAAGCAGCAAAAAACACCAACGTCCATCATCTTTAAACTCTATTGATTTCTGGTGAAGATTTAAAAGGCTGTTTACTTATTTCCCATCATTTCTGTCAGAGCTGTAACAGTTCTCTTCCCACTGAATAAACCTCTCATGATCCTCTTGGTGATTAAGGTCAGACAAAATGTCAAACTCCTAATGCTAAGTGCTTTCACATTAAAAATTAATACCAAATCACCAAGTAAAATCCAAACAAGAAGTCAGACATGTAAACAGTACACAATAAGGGTAATACTGACCATTACAAAAAAGAGCTATAATGCATACATGAAAAAACATTTGGCAACAGGTAAGAGGACATTCTTTCACTTTTGCATCTTTAACCCCCTTTCTTATTTTAGAGTTATTGTACTATGTTTGACACAATCCTTTTAAAAATCCTTTTTCCATTAAAGCTTGCAGTCGTCTCCTCTATTTACCTCCAAATGCCATTTACTACATGACTGAAGAATTACAAGGATTGTTTTTACTTTATTCTGAACTTCATCCACGAAGCAAGTAATATTTTTTACAGCAGCTGCTGAATACAAAGCCAGTATACAGGTAACCAAAAGCCATCCAAAGGACTCCCTCAACCAAAACTAAACTGATTGCTAATTATCTGTACAGTATTTTAAACTAGAAACCATTGCATGCTTGACTATCTACATACACGAACAGAGGAATACAGAACACAGCCCTGAAAGAGGCTTCCCATGGCTTTTTATCCAGGCTGCTGCTACTTCAGGCAACCAGACCGTATTACTTCATTCATAAACTTATCAAGTTCAATCCTAAAACTAATTACTTTCTGCAACCTTTTAAACAGTTACTCGTATCCTGAGGAAAAGCATGAAACCAATGTGCATGGAGCCAAAGTTCCAGGGTGACTGGAAGCCTGCAAGTAACTATATAATAAACTGTGAAGGTAAAACTTAAATAAGGTACAAAGACGGCCGAGGGTGAAAATACTAGTTTTGTATAACTAACTGCGAGTTTAGTTAAGCAGATAACTTTAAGGATTTGGTCTGGCTTGCCAACCCAACTACAAAAGATTGCTCTAGTTTAGAACACATTAATAAGGCAAATGAGATATTCACAGGCGTTGTTAGGATGAGGAAAGAATCTCTTTATACTCAGTGGGCTCTCAATGACAAACCTGAGCCGTTTTTGCTTTTGTAATGTTGTTTATAAGCGGTAAGGGACTGTTCAGTCTTGTCGTCTCTGAGTTCATCTACCAAGCACTTACACAGTATTCCCAGTTTGTAGTGGAAATAGCTCTATTTATTTATGCACACTTCTTACCTATGTAACTATGCATGTATTTTGTGCACCTGCCTACAAACTGATGAAGAAAATATTGCACATGGATTTGCTTAACTCTTAGAAGAGTTAGCTCACTTATCAGCAAGAACAACTGATGTAAGACCAGCTCTTGTCAGAGCTGTGCTACGTATACTGATAAGCTACCTAACACTGCCTGCAATTTTACCGTACTGAAAAATGATAGGAGGTATGACAGGACGTCATATTGGAGAAAAAGGAGGAGGATTCTGTGATAGGCTGTAATATCAAGCTAGGAACATTAATAAAATGCCATCAGTTTTCACCTCAGATCATTAAAAATCACAAAGCACAGTAAAACCAAAGTTGTTACTCTTCTAATTAATAACCAACTGGTTAGCTTTTAAAATCAAAATAGCTACATTGAGAATTATGATTTATTATACGCCAACTTTTTTTTTTTTTTTAGTTCCTTTCTCCCACAAGACTCTGATGTGAAAAGAGATACCCATGAAGGGTCACAATCCTTGACTGTAAAATCCAACATTAACACAAGGCGTTCACTTCATAGGCTTTGTTTAGCAGATAGGAAAACAAGGATAGATTGTTAGACATGCTTATGGCCTGCCAGTGATATAACCGAGGAAACAGAGAACGTAGCGAACCCGTACGATCTGCCTTAGTTCTGTGATACATTTAACGAGGAACTACATGTTCTCGTAGAATACTCCTTGGGAAGCACAAGGAGCACCACAACTCTACCTAAGTGTGTGTTGAAACTCAGTAGCTGAAACTATCAGAATAAAAAAACATTACCCCCCCCCCCCCCCAAAAAAAATTACCATTACTTTTGCTATACATTATGGATGCTATTTTAACTGCAACACCAACAGAATGTGAAATTTTATACATGGTTATCTAACTATACACAGTATGGCTGGATAAACATACAGATTACAAATATTATAGCCTATATCACACCTATAAGAATTTGTCTGTCAATGAAGTGAAACATGCTTATTCAGAATACTGAATATGGTAATGAACAGCGTGTAACCTGAGTTAAGCATATTACACATATCTCTTCATCGTTACAACTTTAAAACTCGATCTGCAAATTGTATTTATGCTTGGTTAAAGATTAAACACTGTAAAATACAAGTTTAATATAATTTCAACACAAATAATTTTCATGTTTCATCTTAAGTATTAATGTGTATACTGTTTAGCATTTCTTAAATACTCATTTCAGTTATCAACACCTAAATGCTTTAGGAAAAACCCTGCATTTCTGATGCAACTAAAAATTTTTCTATGATTTATACTTGTTCTCTTTTTTATTAAAAATCGCTAACTATCCTGAATCTCAAAGGCTTTCAAAAAGTCAAAGAATCTTTATTTCCTGCCTGCAAGCCACGACTTTGTATACAAGGGGTCTTCTCGTTTATTTTAGAATGAGTAAAATTGCCTAACGAAATAATGATCTGTACAGGAAAATGTTATAGTTCACCAAACAAAAGAAATTATTGCTAAAAATCTTTAAAATTACAAATATTAGTTCGAATTGCTATAAAATCCTGCTGCACTCTTTTCCTTGATGTCCTTGCCGTCCATGACTGGCTAGTATATCGGTTATGATCCCTTCCTCCGGATCATTTGATTTTATTTGTAAATCAATGAGTGTTAAATATAGACGTATACATAATCTGCAGTGCAAAGATGACCTCCCTCCACTCCAAACAAGATAACCTCTATGTACAGAGGTGCCTTCTTGCTCTCCTTCCAATCCATCATTCTCGTTTGCATAATGGCATTGATCGAACAAGAGCAGCAGAGGACACTTCAACACAGCGCCACTCGCGCTCTAGCAGTTGGGGCACCCACGTCACTGGGAAGAGATGCAGACCTGGCCCCCCCAGGCTTACCACAAACTAACCAGCAGCCTCCCTGGGGGAAGCACTCTAGCTGCTTACCTGCTATATTCAAAAGGGGAGGTACCGAACACGCTGTGAGGTTGTGCACAAAATTCATATTACAAGGACTTCAGTCCAAAAGAAATATCTACAAAGGATGGAGCAAGGAGTCTAAATTTCGACATTCATTTTTACACTACATGCTCATTATGAAAATAAACTGCTGCCCTGTAAGACACCCTGTTTCCTTTGTTCTCCTGGCTCTCAGAGTCCTTCAAGTTTGCAAGTCTTACGCTACGGCAGGCTGTGAAGACTCCTCATCTTTTTGGAAAGACTCAAGCTCCCGCTCGAGTTTTCTAACAAGATTTAACGCCCAGCATGACGGGGCAACATAACACTGTATTTTCAGCAGAAAGACGTTCACATAGTCAAGAATCTGACGTCTGGATTTGATTCAGTGGCCACGTGGTCTCCCTGCTGCACTGCCGAGTCACAGCAGGAGGTACACAAGGAGCAAAGCTTAGTGCTTCTTAATTAGCAGATATTTGATGTTGATATTATAAAGAAATCAAACCAAACCAAAATTTTAAAAATGTAATGGTGTATTTTTTCCAAAGCCAGAGAAAGAGATTCTGTTGATCTGAGCAGAAGAGCAAGGCTTAGTTCTGCACCTCCAAAACTAGCACAGAATTCCTGCAGCTCCTGGGGCACGAGGAATTCTCCTGCCATCATGAACAAGGAGACGTGCCGTGTAACCGGAGCTCCCAAAATCCCGAAGTGAAAATGCTGGCTAATCCTCAAGATAGCTGTGAGACTCTCACTGACTTTAATGAGATTTAACTGATAAAGTTTGATATGTAAGTAGAGTCCAGGGACTTGCCAGACTTTACTTTTTAAGTTTCTTTTCATCAATCTACAAAAGTCCAAAGACTGCTATAGCATCTCAATATCTTGCTCTCAAAATCCTCTGAGACTCAGCAAATCACGCTAGTGATGAGTATAGATACACCTGCTGAAGAACTATTCTTTAGATGGCGAGATAATCAGGAGATGAAGAAAAGTAAAGTAGCCATACAGCAGAAGGAAGTCATGAGAATATGGTAATTGATAATATCAAAGATTTTGTTTGATACTGTTCCCGCTCCAAAGATATGCCTGACTTGCCATTTTGTAGCAGTTTTCTGTCACTCAAATAGATGAGACAGGACAGTCATCTTCATAGCAGAAATTTATGCACATAAATCTTAACTTTTCGAAGTCAGAACACAAACCTACATTCAATGGCTACACATAGACAAAACAAAAAAGATGGTCCTTATTTCCTCACTGGATTTTCAGTTATCTGTAAAACTAAGTTTCCTACGCTATCTAAAGAAAACTAAGGTAACGGACTGTCAAAATGAAAACATCGTGTGTGAGAAGAAACAATAAAACAGATTAATTTCTGCTTTTATAAGCCGGAGATTAATCACGAAGGAATATAATTAAGAACATCTAAATTACTCTTCACTAATAACGTTTTGCTTTCCACACTTACCCAGCTTCAAACAACAGCCCTCTCACGTACATTTCATATGACAATCTTGTAAGCCTTCTACAGATGTTTTGAAAATTCTCTTTTTTTTTTAAGGGAAAGAGGAAATTATTTAGACTAGATTAACTGGAAGCCTTTAAGGCCAACTCTTCTTAGTTTGAATGTGCAGATTTGCATTTACTAGTGCAATTAAGCACGTGCTCAACCTTCGAAAACAGTGGAATTTAACTGTATTTGTGTTTTATACATGGATAATCTACTCATCTGTAACCTCAGGGAATTATGTATCTCAATGATTTATGTTTAGATTGACCCCATCTCTGAGGAAAAGAAAGCGATTTTTCCTTCACTTGACAAACATTCAAGAGTCTTGAACCATATCACCTTTTCTGAAATGGTATTTTTCAGAAAAAAGTTCTTCTACCTCACATTCCAAAAATTTTTCTATGCCAAGAATTTCTTCATCATTTGACTATTTTGAAAATAGAAATGTGTTTTCCAGAGAGGGGTCCATTATGAGCATTACAAAACTGTGGAAACTGTTTAAGTTATATATTCTAATTAGCTTGGCAGAGCTAATACAAATTACGTTTACAGACTAACAATAATAAAATTGAAGTACTAGTTAAATATCTAAAATAATTAAAGGAATCATTTTTAGCCTGGCATAATTAGCTAATTCACTTTACAAGCATTTATTAAAATGAATTCACATGTTATATTCCATAGGTAGTTACACAATAGTGTTTATACAGGAAAAATATAATGAACCAAACTCTTTGTATCCAGCTCTCCACAATTAAAACGAAGACTCCCCAAGTAATATCAATCTAGGATAGACTAATTAAGTTTGGTTTGATAACCATTCATTTCTTCTATTGCCTCTGAGCAAATTGTTTATTAGAGAAAGTTATTTTACACAAATCAAATCAAACTGGGTAAACCATTATATTTGAGAGAAACCTTAGCCATCAGTCAATTAATCCATCATTTTCTCCAGACACTTTTGTTTAACGAGCAGATCATATTATCAACAATTTAGATATCCTATGATTCAATTATGACAGAAAATTTATTGACAGCTTCTCTAATACTTTTGTTATGAATAAATATTAAATGTTCTCCGCTTTTGATGAGCAAACCAAATGCAATCATGTGTTAAATCTAATAGTCAAAACCTGAGCGATACTTCCAAATGAAATGCTTTAAAAAATATTTTAAACCAAAATAATTTAAATTATTAAAAAAAAAAAATCAAACGGATGTCACAATTTGTAAGAAACAAGCAAACAAGTTATTTCATTTCCACTAGCTGACTAAATGAAAACACATACATATTACCAAATATGATGAAAAGATTTAACATAAATAAATGGCTTCACATAGCGTTCTGTAAGACAAAAGGCAGCATTATATAAAAATGGTATTACCACAACATAAAGTTAGAGACTCTTTCTGCAACTACATAAAAGAATTGCCTAAACATTAATGGAAATAAGATTCTCCTAACCTAATATGAAGATATTTGCTGTTAGGAATCATGTCTATTAAAAAAAACAATTTGTGAGATGTTTATAATTACAGCTGTCTTAAACTCAAGAAAAGAATATTGCCTAATAAAGATTACTCCCAGAATATTCAAACCTCTTGACAGACATCTCTCTGAAGAAATAAGATACTGACTCATTTACAACTGAGCTAACCAATTCATGATGAAAGGACCAGAGGACAATGGAAAAGCTCTATCTAAACTAATGTCCATTAACGAGATAATGGAATTACGCAAACTTCTATCAATATATTCGAACATCATTATTACTTCAAAGTATTTTCCTTGAGACAAGGAAGTTGCTTTTATAATGAGGGGGACTGTAAGTAGGTTTACGGCTGCGAAGGAAAAGTACTGCAGCTGCGTATCAGAGCGCTACGTATCCCCATAATGAAAACAGAGCACACACTTATTGTCTGTCAGCATCTGAACAGTAAAAACTCCTTAACAGTGAATAAAAGAAAGAGGTGTTCACGTGAACCTCAGACAAAAGCTCTGCTACAGGTTTTCCAGGTCTAACACATCCTATTCATAAGAAGCAAATGTGTTTTTGTATGAAGCTTCCATATGAGCAGTATCTTGTGACCATCTCTTAACGTGCAATGCTCTTATTGTATATATCCTAGTTAAAAATATCTTAAATACATGTTTATGGTCGAACATCTATAAAATAAACCAAACCCATCATTTCCTACCCTATCCTTACCTCCTTCTATTTGGACTCGTATATAATAATGCATTGCGGTTTACAGACATTGGCTCTACTTCGTTAAGAACTGAAATGACATTGTGAATTTATGCCAAATGGAAGCAAAGGAAAGGTCAAATATACTTTATTAAAAAGCACATATTTCCAAAAACCCTGGCAAAAGTGATTTCACATCAAGTCACTCGCTGCCTCTCAGTAATTGCATACGCTACACTTGATGGTTTCACTGGTTCCTATTAAGAAGTCCAGAAGCTATCATGCAGAAATATGGAATATTACATCTTTTATGTTCCGAAACTTGAACGGTCAGGTACATAGCAGTACGTTACCTTACAGTGCATACACTGTTTTACAAAACTCAACAGGACTCTTCGTGTACTTAGAGGCTTTTACTTCCATATAAATACAAAAGTCCTGATGCATCAGTGCTGTAGCACACTTCATAAACAGGCACCTCAAGAATTTTTTTGTGGCAGTAGCTGCTCAGCTGTGATGCATTCAACAGGAATAACTGCCTAGAGTTCTTTCAATATAACTCCCAAATTAAGATCTCTTGCTTTAATTGGAAACCTGTAAAACTACAGTTAGTTATAAAATGAGTGAATGTATTTTAAAAATTCCTTTCTGACAGCTGCACATGGGCCTGAGAATAGTAGTACAATATACATAAACAGTAAATAAGAATGATTAATCAACATGTTTTTTCACAAGACTGCTTGCTAGCAAGACAGTCACATCTACAGTAGCTCCCACTTGCTTTCGTGCATAGACACTAGCAATTGTGCAGTCAGGACCAAAAGCCAATCCTAAAAAGAAGAAACAGTAAGAACTACACACCCATACAAACCGCAATGACAACACAAGCAAGACAGAAAAAGGGCAGAATTACCTTTTCAGCAGTAGAGTGGTTTTATATCAACTTAAATGGACCATGAAACCGTACTGTCAAACTTCATTAAGTGTGATTTCTGGAGCTGTGACATCTACATCGATTCCCCTTCCAACAGATCCTATTTCTACCATCCGTGCATTTCAAGCACAAAATGAGCTTTTTAGTCAAATGAGACCACTTACCAATACTCAGAACTCCCTGCAGTGTAAGGTCCACTTCTGTGTCTTACTGCAATTGTAAATATAGCCTATTACTTAAGGATAGGGGTTTTTTTCCCCTTTGGTAAACAGACCGTATCTACAAGATTAAACTTAAACCCTGACTGCTGCGTGCACGATGCATACTTTAATGCAAAGTATGCCCAGCACCATTTCACTGAGTGCCAGAGGTAAGAGAGCTTAGAAAGGGCAGGCAGACAGGAAGCAGATGTGTATTTGGACTATGCATCTCAAAGATTCCTTTTACTGGTAAGTAATTCTTCTTTTTTTTTTTTTTTTTTTTTTTTAATAATAATTCAGATGGATATTCATACAGTGAGAAAAACCAAGTAATAACACAGAGATTCATATTTATGTTATAGAAAGCTCCAGGTAGCTGCTCAGCAGATGAGAAGAATGAAGAACCTTTTCTGTGTGGACACAAACGTAGATTTATCTCTGGAAGAATGCATTGGGATAAATGGACATGGCTTCATTTTGATAGCCTCTGAGAAGTTTTAACACCGTCCATTACCTTTTTCAGCAATCTCTGCGTAGAGATAACCAAGCCCTACGGAGTCTGCTCTCCCAACACCTCAGCATTCAAATGCTGACAACCCTTGCTCATTCAAAAATTCAGCTACTCATAACTTCCAGAAGCAACGTTTCTACCTTCCTAAAATGAGAAACAGTTACCACATAAAAGTCTAGAAAGGAAGAATCGAATATTGATGAAAGATGGCATAGACTACAGCACAGATTTAGAAAGGTGTGAAGATTTGCATCCTTCTGAGGAGGCTAGTAAAAAGGATGTTACAACATCGCTGAAGGATGCTGACACCTTCTCGTCACCATAACAGACTATTAGGTCTTTTTCTCTTTCAGAACCTATCATTGAAATCTCATGGTAACAAATGAGGAGTACAAAGAGAAGCTTCCCTCTCTGAACGTCTCATGGCCAGAAGGCCTAAGTACTGGTCACGAGTAAATAAGGAGGACTGGAATTTATTTTGCCTTTTGACCTTGTCACGCCAAGCCAGATAGGTGAAAACACATCCATCTCCATCCTAAAACACCTATTACAATCAATACTGCCCAAACTGGCTTTGTCAGGGCTTAGCTACCAACTATCCCGGACATGAGTTTTCAGAAAAAGCAGTGGGATACTTCAAACTTTAGGTCTCAGATGGCAAACCTTTTCTGATTAAAGACAGGGGAGAAAGTTTTTTTGCTCTAACCTGCTATCTGAGAGAGCAACCAAGGGAATGCAAGTTCAAGACCTGGTCATCCATGCCTGAAGTGTTATAAATGAGCACACACATGGACAGAAATTGAGAGTGGAGAACCACACCCATGTTACAGTTAGGACAGTGCTGAATACGATTCCTTCATTGTAGCGATGATGGGGAAGGATTCTCCTAGAAAACAGCGAGGTCTTGCTGTACGAGATCAACAGTCATTATTGTGTAAGCAGATTAACAATCATTTGAGTGTACCAGAAAGTACAGAGCTAATCTCAATTGCTCCGCTTATCTACAGTAAGCATATCAACACTTTTCTAAGAAGAAAATCCCAAATATTATCTTCCTGCTCACAGCAAGAATATGGCTTAATGGACACGCAGATCTTAAAAGTGGAAAGAAAATGCACTTACATTTCAAGGGATATGCCTCCCACAGAACGGGCAGAGAAAAACTGCCTTGAGCTGGTTTGTCAGTTCAGGAGAGGTGACCAAGCTGGAACAATTTAATGATATGGAAGGCCAAAGGTAGAATTGAAAGAATACATGAAGAAAAGCTTTGTTATAAAAAAAGAACTTATATAAAGCTAAGAGTATTTTGCTTTTACACTCATATTCATGCAGTGGGGATGACAGAGAACGGGGTGTGAGAACACATACACTGATGTTCTACCTGTACGACTGTAACAGCAGAGGTACTGTCGTAAACTGTTCGGGTGAGACTATGCTATTTGTTTGCAGGATAGCAACACATGCAGAAATGCAAGAAGTTAAAAGGCTATTTATACTTTCCCTCTTTAACAACGAACATTCATAATGAAAATACTATAACATCTGTTAGGTCACTTACACATAAACATATTCATAAGAACTATATAGGAACTTCCCATTATCGAAAAAAAAAAAAAGCCAAAACATTTACTTCTGTAAAAGACTCGCTTTTGCAGCCAAAGCCTTATTCGCACCTGCTAAATCTACTTTTTAATAAAAATGCGTCATGAGTCACGATTAAGTGATTGGCAGGTTAAATGCTATTTTATTTAAAGAAACTTAGCTGAAAGCCTTAAGAAATCTCATTTATCTCCAAAATGTACCTACCTGAGCTTGACTGTTAGAAAAACTGTTGGACTGACAACGCTAAAATCAGAAATACGTTTTGCAAAAACGAGAAATCAAGCAGCTATGTGTGGTAAGAAAGTTCTGAGTAACGATATATTTGACTCTAGTATCTTATATACTTACTAATCTGACTTTGGCTTTCTGCTCAGTTATGGTGTTGGCAAAGCTAATTGGAGTATACTTTAAAATGGTTAAATATCTACATGAACAATTGCATTAACATTTAAATACTCGCACTCGTTCTGTCCTGTTGTTTTTATACAAAGAAAACTGTATGAAAAAAGTCAACACCTAGTTATAACTAAGCCCTCTGACCAAGAAGTTAGACTATTTTTCAAATAGAACATGCAACACAAGAAAACTGGAAATAATTACACATATTTATTCTCTCACACACTTTATATATTTATATTACACCAGCAGTACAGTTTTCAAAAATTAACTTTGCTTGATTCTCTTTGTCTCCCAACTCATCCAGTCCTGCATAGCTAATGGGACAGATGGTAATAAAGCTCTTGTATGACAGCAAGTATGAGTACTGCCCAGCGAAGTGAACTTTATGCCCATATTCAGAGGATTCCTCCAAAAAAAAAAAATACACCAGATGTCCGTTTTTAATAAGTTAGTAGAATCAACACACCGACTGCTACTCGAGAATAAAAACAAGAGTCAGGAGCACACAGCTGAGTCCCTGAGATCCCAGCCCAGCTACAGTAGGGTAAACATGAAGATTTATCATCACTCAGCAGCCAATCATTCAAGTCTTGCAACAACATCAGACTCCCAGACATTGAATCCCACTCCCAGACTGTATAGGAGTACACAGTCACATTCTTATTTTACTTTCTATTTGTTGTAAGGATCTGCTGTCTCTCACTGTAGGCTTGCCTGCAAGCTCTCAGAAACAATAAGTATATTTTTACTATGGCTGATAACACCCATTGTTAAAGCAAAGCATGTTTCGACATACCTTCTCAAAATGTACACTAATAGTTTGGTACTTGAACACAACCAAAGCTTGTAGGTCCTACTGAAACACAAGTTGTTGATCATTGTAATAACCTGGAACCAATTCAGAAACTCTGAATGCTTCCATTACTCCTCAGCCAAGCAGTGCCCACCTGGCCTAGTCAGAATACCTCCTGTAATGGAATATCTTGAATTCTACACTGAAAACAATGCTCTAGGATAACGAATGAGTTATCTCAAACATCACTTCAAATTCACTGAGGAGACATATCAAAGACGGAAATCATTGTGAAAGAAGCAGGAGAAAAAGTGAGAGTGAACAAGTGGGGAGGGAAAGGCGTGAGCAAGAACGTGGGGGAGAGCGCGTACGTGAGTGGGCTTGAGGCATCTCCAGAGAACAATACAGAACTGCTTTTGGAGCTGCAGTTCTGTCTCCACTGACCCTTTGGGATTAACATTGGGTGACCTATGGGTCTAAATTCACTCCAAAGTTTAGAAAATTAAAGTAAAACCGATTTTTCCCGTAGCTGGAGAAAGTGACGCCTTGAGCGCACCCTGCGAGTCCTGGTGTTGTACAGTAAAGCCTCCAGTTCTATCACAAGAGACACTTAAATTCCCAAAGTCCAAATTCAGCGTGTTTTCTCCTCTTTTAAGATCAAGATATCATTAAGTCTTTCACTACAGCTCCTAAAATTCCTCATGTATACTTAGCATCTGTCTGTCTGGAGAACTTCATCACTTCTTCACAGCTGATGTCTGTAGATGCACTTTTTCTTCTCTGTTTCCTTTCAGCACAGTACAATCTACGTGGGCGTTGCTGCGGATGCCCTGTCGCCCACCCCACCGCCTCCACAACCACACCGGTACTTCAAAAGCTGTCAATCTGCCTCGGGAGCTGAATGGTGCAGTGCAGTTCCCAGGTTTTAAATGCTTAAATATAAAAGAAGGCCTATTTGAAATATGAAAAGGGTATGATTCATGAAATAAGGAAACAGTAACTTGATCATAACAAATATATTTGACCTTTAAAGTAGTAACAACAAACATTAAAAACACTCAAGTTCTCCTTTGCTGCCAAGTTTATTTTCCTCATAAGTTGTGCCCCATTATGCTACAATAATCCTTCATTATTCCAGTACAATAATGCACAGTCTATCGTCTACCTATAGTTGTCTGGTGTCTATTTAGTTTTATAGCAAGCAAGCAATTTGAGAATATGGTAATAAAGCCTCAATCACAGTAATGATGTATGATGGGCTGTAATTTCTGTGTGCTAATGGTTTACAAACAGTATCACAATGATGACGGGAATCTCATTGATTCATTATATGAGTGCAATAATATCAAAATGACTTAATATAGATCACTATTTACGCATGCACATACTGATAACAACCTCTATATATTTCTATATACAGATATATAGAAATAAAATTAGTATTAGTCTTTCCACATAAAAGTTCACACGGCACAAAACATTTTGTGTTGAGTTTCCTAAATCAATGTTTAAAGTTGAAATTACTGCATTGAACGCGTTCTTTGAAAAGCAACCCATTGATTTTAATCTGCTTGAAGCAATCAATTACTCCCTGTCCTCTTTATTCCAAACTGTAATGAAAACTAAACTGCGTTGTCTTGAAAACTAAATGTGAAGATGATCATAAACAGAATTTAAACTCCATGGATTATTCATATCTACCCATTTAGATTTGCCATTTCCATTATGAGTACATTTGCCATGAGCATTTAATGGACATCTAAAAGGGAATTCATTAAAGCAGGAGCTGTTGGCAGCACTTATGGGCTTCAGACTGCTTTATGTTGGCCTTTAATAGCTCACTATTATAAAAGTGATATATTGTGTTCATCCCATTAGTAGTTTGCAGAAAGGTCTGTAAGACATAACAAATCCTTTTGAGTATTGTCAGAATCAAAACTAAATCACAGGGTATTCTTTTTTCAAGCAGCATATTACGACCCCAACAATGTACCATTTTAGGTCATCTAAACTTTGATGATCTTAGCCAAGTAAGAATTTAATGACCCTACAGACAGTTTGTTCTTTCTTTAATGAAACATGCATGAATTATTAATGCCGTCTCAAATGCACAGATTTTTAAAAACTTGTCATAACTATTAACGTTAAGCATGCTTAAAAATGAAACATGTTTTCGCAAAAGTATTTTCTCACTTGTTTTGGGCCAAAGCAGTGTCAAGGCAAGTAGGAAGCTTAGTGCCACCAACCTGGAGGTGAAGCCACTGAAGAGCAAGCAGCCTCCACCCACCTGCTTCCCTTCCCCCGGCCCTCCAGAGACGAACAGAAGGGATATATCTGCACAAGGGGCTTGCCTATTGGCAAATGAAGAAAGCAACAGGCAAACTAGAACAAAGTTGAACTGCCTCGTAATCAACTGCTAAGAGTCATCCAAGGTTCACGACAGAAACACCCCTACTCATCATAGCTCAGTTCTATATGCCTCTGGAAATAACATTATATAGTTTACCATCTAAGTGTATTCAGGCTGGTAGTATGGAAGTGTTACGGTGATTAAATCTTGATGGAATACATAACAAACAAGTATTTGATTATTCATTGCTTGTTCACCAGAACCATTACCACCACCAGTCCATCACACTGAATACAGTTCTGTTCGTTAACTTGTGCTCCCTCTGCTGACTTTCTCGTCGTAAGACATATTATATATCTTTCTCAATAGATGTTATTTATTTATTTGTAAAGAAAATGGTGGATTTCACAACATGTACAATTAAAACTCTCTACTTTTTAAAAGATTACCACAAGGACTAATAAATATGAATCATAAATTGTCTCTCTGATTCTAGATATTTACTTTGCAAAATATGAGCTTGATTTCAATCCCAGTTGTTTAGGAGAGCACCTTTTCTCCTTAGCTTCCAAGGGCACTGTCAGCTTTACAAAGCAATCAGTCCTGGTACTATACTAAATTTAGCCACAGTACCAAGACACTCACAAATCACTTACACAGAAGGGCTGTATAAACTCAAGTCCGTTGCAAAGCCTGGGTAGTTAGAACAATTCTCTCATATGACGAAGACTATCTCCATACTTCCAGCAAGCCACTTGTCTAAAAGATGATGATGTTGAGGAAATAAGCGGCATTTATAACCTATCAATGAATTTCAAAAGCGACTGACGCAGAGCAAATGACTTTACCATGTTCAGAAATTCCTGATTAGCATGCGAAGAATTAAATCATTAGTATTAGGAGACAATCCAGAGAAGCAACTGGCCATTCGCACTTCATTGCATTTGAATTTCCAACGATCATAATTTACAATAATTCGAAGGATGGTAAGTTAATAAATCTTTCTCTGATTCAGAAAGCTACATACAGTAATATACTAGTATAGGCATCTGCAAGGAAAGATAAGAGATACCTGTATCTATGAGACAGATAGGTAGAAGGAAACACAATTTTTACTGAATTATTTCCTCTGTAGCTGTTGTCTAGTAAAAATTCTAAAATCCTTTCCTTTACCTAGGAACGACTAATCGACTTCAGTGAGTTGGAGTGGGATTATTTTAGACAAATGTTCATGAAATCAGTATTCTTTTATAATGTACAGGATGTGTGTTTAAACATATAATTAGTTTGAAATTTCTTATACCAACTTCCAAGAAAATGTGGAAGTCAAATGATGGGATAGACATATACGAGCTCCTCGGGTCTGTATTAGACCATTAGAAAACCCGCATCTGGGACTTATTTCTCTAGAATAAAAGATGGCATTTTCACAAGAGCAATAGGAAGCAGTACATCTTCCTCTCATACGAAAGCACAGTAGATTTGGAATGACTCTCAAGAAGTCTTTGAAGAGCCTCATTTGGGTGTGTGGCTGAACATGGGCAACAGCGTACATGAAAAAGAATGATGTATGTGTGTGGCAATTACTGCAAGTCCTGGAATCTCTTCTTCATGGAACTTACTGGTGAACTCCCTTTCTGCAAGAAAATTACAAATTGTCATAGATTCTACTTGGAAAATTATCCAGTGCCCTGTATAGCCAAGATCATGGACAGCACAACCAGAAAAAGTATACGTATCATTTTTCAATCCAGATCACAGTTGAAATCATTCATTTCGTAGCATGCTATGAACATCTTCAAAAGAGTCTCATTAGTCAAAGTTACAGAACCCAATGTTCTGTTTGAAGGAAGAGCAGAAGACTGTATGTTTAAGTAAGACCATGGGAATTCCTAAACTTCAACACGATCATACTGTATATATATATATTCAAAATGGTTGACGAGAGATGTGAAAGGGTTTCCAGCCTAAGCAGTTTGGCCTTGCAAAAAATAAGCTCGTGTCAATGCCTTGAAAAACTTTTGAAGAAACAGGCTTCTCCAAAATATCTATACTAACCCTACTAAAGATTTCTAAACTGAAACTGCTCATCTCTCATTGCTTAAAATAATCCTCACTGGCTTACCTTACTTGGATGGAAAGCACACTTAAAGACACTGACCTGTCACCTGGACCTTTATGAGTGGTCCTGGAGCTGAGGATGACAAGCCAAATCTTCCCTAAGGAAGAGAATGACCCAAGGTAGGTTGGTTTGCCACGAGACCTCCCAAAAGACGCCAATCTTCTGTGCAACACCAAAAAGGAAATAATGTAGTAGCAATGGCTTCATTTTCCTTTTCCTGGAGAGCAAAATCACGTATGGGTAGCCTCTAACACCATGCATTGTATGCTCTTTTCATTGTGACCACCAAAACCAATCACATCAAAGAAAAAAGTCTCCATATCTATTATTTTTTAAGTATTTTCTCAGTTAAACTTGGAATTTCTCAGACTTTAAGACAACAAAAAGATCTGGTTTATTTGAGAAAAGTTTACTGCTTTTCCTAATGGTACAATAAAATCAGATGAAAAGTGCAAATGATCCACACATTTAGTGGAAAGGGAGGAAAAAAAAGATGAGATTTCATCACCCAGTCAGCCTGCCCACCTTCACCAACCCATTTCTGAATAGTTTCACAATGCTGCTGGGCTAAAAAACTCTCATACCAACTCCATTAAATTGTCTTGGTCTTTCAGTCTCTAAGTTAGGTAAATTTTTGTCTTTAATTATTGCTCCAAATTTTCAAGTACATGCAGTATCTCAAACTTTCATACCAAGAGCCCTAATACAGAAACTTCAGGTCGTGCTGGTTGCCTTAGTTTCTGAACTCACTAGGTCACCTGAATAGAAAATAAGGCCTTAAATAGTAACTTACAGAAGTTGATAAAATTTCTCAGAATTGCTAAAATTATTCCTACCTATTTGTAAGGAAATATGTTTGCTGAAGGAAAGATAACTTCTGAATACGTACTTAAGTATCTTAAGAAAAAGAAATAGTTCTGTTCTAACGAATAATCACATTTTCTACACTCAAAATGATCTCATCACAAAAGAAAAAAAGATGACTTAAGAACGATTCAACATCTTCCTGTCACCCCCACTTCTATGACAGGTAAGGCTGTGGAAAAAAACCCCACCCCTATCCTACTTTTTTGGTGAATGACTCTGCTGTTGAATCTCAGTAAATATTTCCAATGAGCACTGAAGCACAAACAACTCTAAAAAGGGTGAGAAAAATAGGTTTAGAATACCCAATTAAAATTCAGATGTCCATAAAAGTCATCTGCAGTGATCTCTGCTTTTCTTTTCCTCATCATTTCATTGATTACTTTTAATGACAGGAACAGAAGAAATTCAGTTTGTGAACTCCCTTCAGTAAGTAAGCTTACTATAGAGAAGTAAAGCTTAGAAAAGTAACTAAGAAGAAACTCACCAAAGCAACTGACCTAAATGAAAGATCCCACTAGTGTATTCAAAGAACCTGCACTTAGTTGATGTTTGCACAGACATTTTGAACTGCTGGTTTCATGTGTTCTTAGCCCAAGAAGTCCATTCTCTCAGAAAAGTATGTTTTAGGGATTTCATATGTCCACCACGTAATCAAAAGAGGGACTAAGTGCAGTAGCCAGAAAAATTAAAATTAACTTAAACCTTTCTGTCACAGAGATTCTACAATTACAACATGAACCTTTAAATCTCAACTGAGAAAGGGAAATTCTCCTGCACAGAATTACTGATCATCTGATCACCAACTATCAAACAAGTTTGTTTATTGTCTCCTCTTCCTATTAGGAATTAACAACTATTGTTTCTTCAGTGTCCTTAGATCTCTTCAATCAACTTGAAGCGTAAGACTGTCTATTGTAGTTAGGCAGACCAGTACAAAAATATTTTCAATATTCTGGGAAATGTTAAAGCGCTGAGAGACTGGACTGAGTAACATGAAAGGTCTAGCAAATATCCACCTTAAAGCTGATGACTAGTAAGTCCTCAAGACTGAAAGGCCACGGCTGACCTGCTAGTCATCAGGAAGCAATGAGGCTGAAAGAATTTGGAAGCATAGATGTAAAATCTGAACCTCGTCATGTCTGAATTTTGATGTTAGTAACGCTATACGCTAGGTAGGCAGATAATAAATGATAAAGGAAAAAATTGGACTGTCCATATTTACATTAATGGAATATGGCAGGAGCAAGCTAAAACCCCCTAACATCAACAGCAGAGACATCAAGAAAGACCTCATGGTTCAACTCTTTGTTTCTATATTTGCAAACAACTTTCACTAAATCCAACTTTGCCTGGAACATCCTAATTCACTAGAGTGTGTCTATAATTTGCTGAAAGCACTGGGAAAAGAGAGTGTAGGCATTATCAAAATGTTTGGATGAGCCATGAATTGACCACAAATAGGAACAGGAGTCCATGCTGGAAGCCCTTTCCTTGACTGAGCAAAATGCAGTTTCTGCAGAGATTTCTGTGCAAACCTTTCTTGGTAAAGTTATTTTCATACGGATGCAAAAGGAAGGACATAGGTACAACATCTCATCTGTCTCAGAAGAAACGCTTCACTTAATTCATCATGAAGTATTTTACAATGATGTGGATGTTTTCTTTACTATGATAATCTCAGACAGCATTATCAGGCCATTTACATAAGGCATGTGAAGCCAACAGCAGTCCAAAAAAAAAAAAAAAAGAACTAAAACAAGCAAAACCTTAATTCAGAAATCTGATGACTTCATCAACCTGGAAAGTTTCCAGATCAAAGGAACTGCAAAATAGAGGAAGTAGCTGAAGCCTCATCCATATCTCAAACCCCAAAAGGTTTCTTATACTATATCCTGGCTATGACTGCTGCTGCTCTGCAGGAAATAGTCCTCAGCAATTCAGCTCCATTGACTTTATCTCTTCTAGAGTGAAAGTGATGTATTGCTGATTAGACTGCACGGCTAGGTGTCAACAGCTTGATGAAAAGCAGCAAAGTTTTCTGGACATGCTGCTTCGCAAACGCTTGTCTTCATCATTTTTAAAGGATCTCGTCAATGTCGATCATTCAGTACAAATACTTGTAAATAAGTCTAAAAAGCATGGAAAAAATATGAATAAACCATCATAATAGGAATGCAAACTATCCAATCCTGTTTAATTAAAAAACCAGGAGTAGCGATATGAGAGGAAAGGGTAAAAGCCAAAACAGAATGTTCAACTGTTTGCAATTCTGGATTATACCAGAACTTGTGCCTATAACAAAATAAGCAGAAAATATTCCAAGCGACTAGCAGTTGACGTGCAATGTTTAACACAGGCCAGAAACTGCACTTTTTTCTAAGGTCAAAACCAACTGACCTTGAGGTCACAAAGAGTGGAATTTTGTACTTTATCTCCTCAATTATCACATTTGTTTCATGTGTAAGAATAGAAAGCGTCAGTGCATAAAGCCACCTGGGAAGATTATTACTGGGGTTACATATTTTCTCAGGGGAAAAAAAAGAAAAGAAAAATCTTTAAATGACCTTAACTTAGTGCTCTAGAAGAATTCCTATTTAAGAACACTGCTATACAAATACATATTCCCCACAGAAACCTAAAATGACAACACTATTCTAGAGGAAAATCTAGAGGATCACCTAGATGATTGTTTTAGTAATATACTAGTTGCTGGTAACTAAATTAAGTTCTTAAGTAATTTTGAAGGAAATGCTAAACAGCCGATCAGCTAAAATCAAACTACAAACCTTTTAGCATTGCTGACCAGCGCAGACTACGAACACAGTACCTAAACTGAATGATGTATAATTCAACCAGCATCAACAAGAGTAATCTAACCTCCTAGGATTTTACTGGTTTGTTCTTTTTTGACAGGTGTACTTATGTGTTATTTTGCATATTTTTCCTCTCTGAATTACACAAATACGCAATAAGCAATTTCATAATTAAGTTTAACTTGAATCATAAAAATTGCCGTAGTCTAATATTAAAGAATTATTCACTCTGCTCTGAACTCTGATGGTTAATTTACTTACTGCAAGGTCTGGGAAATTAATTCATTAAGCTACTTAAATAATGAGGATATGAGGCCAACATACAGCAACAAACCCAATACATTTTAGATGAGTAAGTCACAAGATAGGCTGGGGTTTTTTCCCCCAAGATGCCCTATCTGCTGTTTATTCCTTCTTGCTAAGTTGGTATGGGATATACAGCACAAGTGGAAAGATCCAGCAGTTAGAAGTTACTCAGAGAAGAGAACCTGCTTGAGGTGAAATGAGAACTGAATTATTAAACAAAGAACATAATGAATATAATAAATCCAAACAATATAATAAATACAAAGTAGTATTTAGTGACATGGACAGAAAACATTAAGTAGTGTCATTACAATCCAGTCCAGTCACCAAAGACAAAGCAGAGACAGGTAAGCCAAAAAGCAGATGTATGTGAAAGCAAAATTTGAAACTACTTTTGTAAAATAGAAAAAGGAATTATATGAGGCTATATCAGATAAAAATCACTAAGCAATGTAATAGTTTCTCTGGTTTAGAAAAACTTTAAATACACTTGCACTCAAAATAAGATGAAAAATGCTGAAAGACTGATTCTCTTTAACATTTATCCCCCCATCAGCATTCCCTAAATCTCAATTTCTGGAGACAGGTAAGCGAATTAAACAAACTAATGGCTATCACTCACATACCGAGGGAATAGAACAGAACATTAATTGAAGTAAATCCTTAAAAGTCAACTGCTACGCCATGCCTATTTCGCCTATAAAAACAAAATGTGAAAAAAAGGGCATTTCGTTATAGATCCAAATATCTCCACATGTGTGGAATTACTTACAGGTGACTTAGCCTAGTTTTGCAAATAAACTATTCACCTAACTTCACAGGAAATTTCAGATTCTTCCGTCACCATAAATACTAGAAATTTTCAGAAAGCAAATCAATGAACAGACTCAACCTCACTCCTCTTTAAAACATCCTTGTAACATTATTAGGGAAGTCTTTTCCTTATTCTCTTCTTCACATGCAACAGGTTTTTTTGTAGTTAAATTGCTATACTAAATTGTCTGAAATGTAACTCTACTACAGGAAAAATTAATCACGTTTGCAGCATTTTGTGACATACCGTACCACTGTTTTATCAGCATTTTGCTGTTACCACAGCTCCTCTCTTCTCCTGCCACAAGTTCAATTTGTTCTGGGCACTTGCTATTAGAAAAATAGTAGTCTCTCTCAGATCACAAATTATATTCACATCCAAATAACCCAATAATATATTTGCCAAACACTTAAGAAGTCAATAATTTGGAGTGGAAGTAGGATTAGTTTTTAAGTCCGCAAGTGATGGTATCAATTTTGAAACGTTTAAATATTAGTTTACAAATATTGCTTATAGCTTAATAGCATCATAGACGTAACTTCACAAAGATATTGGCTCTAGACAGTAATTATATCCTCAGCCTAATGTTGCAGTTAATGGACATACACATTTCAATGATAATTGCAATGCCTGAACATGATAATGTGCCTTTATTAGCAGCTACAAAATAAAGCTCAGTTACAGCCAAGTGCAGAACCGAACTATGCTAATTATTTATTTTTAAGATTGCCTGATTTGTGTTATAAAATTCTAAAATAAAATAGCATAGCACTTAAACCAGTGCTTTAATTGCAAACATGTGATTAAATAATATCTATATAAAGATTCATGTTTTAGTTGGCATGAGCAATGAGCCAAAAGATAACAAGTTAGTAAGACAGAGGTGTAGGTAACTGAACAGCAAATACACTGCACTTCAGAAAAATGAAAAAGGAGGTTTTAGGGATTTAAAGACTTTGAACAGCATTGCAAGAAAAGGAGGAAGACTAGGAGTATATAATGTAAAATTGGGAAAAGAGAAAGCAAAACAAAAATTCCCCAAGCAAACGCAGAAGAGAAAGTGCTGTATAGTCCACGAAGAAAAACATATCGATTCCTGCATAAAACCACCAAGTAAAAAACCGACAGAATTGAGGGTATGTAAAATGAAGAATGCTTTACAACTCAACCTGATGAGGAAACCAACATTTATGACTCTGCAAAGTTCTTAGTGTTTGTCTTTATGTCCTGATAGGTTCTTTGCTGTACAGAATTTCCAAGTAATGGAAAAATTCAATAAAGAAATTTCTAAAAGTAGTTAAAGAACAAGCACGGAGTATTTTGATTTAAAGTTTGCCAAGGCATTGTAAGTAAGAATTGCTGTCTAGTCTCATGAATTAAAATGTCACAGATTCTAGCTCAGTTGTTTTTGGTTTGTTGTTGTTGTTTTTTTAATTTAAAAACAGAAAAACAAAAAATTCTGCACTAAGTACTTAAAGAATCCTTCAAAGTATTAAATTTCTTCAAGGAAATCCAATTATTTTTCACATGAAGCAAGATGGTTGTCAGTGCAAGCCACAATCCAGAATTAAAAATAATCATACATTTTTATAAGCAATGGCACAATTAACTTTGCTTGTCCAATCTTTAGGCAATTAAATAAGTTCAAAAATTAGTTCAGGAATATTCGCTGGAAGTTCGTTCTGCTCACAGCAGGATAGAAACTATGACAGAAAACATGAAAGGAGATCTGCCTGCGTAACATTTACTTCAGTAAATCTCCTCTAGCTCCTAAACTTGATAGAAATTGGTAAGTCAGCTGAGAAGCCAGAGCCTCAAAGAGGAGAGAACCAAAGTAATTCACACACATATGAAGCAACATTTTTTCTGAGGACTATAATAAAAAAAAAAAACCACACTGCCAATTCTTTTGTCCAAATAACCTGATGAATTCTGAGCGCTGAGCTGCTACAAGCCAAACTGGCAACTCCAATCCCACAAAAAGATCCTATGCTTAAAAGTCTGAGCTACAGATTTGACTAGTTTTGTGGTTGTCTCCATACTGGAAGACAGATTTGTTCAAGATTTAGTAATTTAGCTCAAGAAACATTAGATGTTCTCATCTCGTTTTTGCTCTTTAAAGCTTTGGAAACAAGATTTTTCTTTAAAGGTATGACTAAAATCACCAGGAAATTACTTGTCAAATAATACAATTGTATTTGTCCATTTCAGTCTCATCTTTCCCAGCATTTTGCCCATACCGAATACTGAGTGTATGTAAAATGCTTGAAGACTCTTTGAAATTTAAGTTGGTACCTTTAACCTCTTGCGTTCTGTAGGTAAGCATAATATCTTACTTGCTCTATTTTAAAGCTAAAAATACTTAGAAGAAAAAGTTTACAAAAAAGTCATTAATAAGATTTCTTAGGATGTTTGTATCAGTTCTAGAGATTTGGAAAAATCCTGCAATACTTTGACCACCCTCCACGATAATATCTACTTATTCTGATTTCTGTACTAGCAATTACGTTCTATTTAATTCAGCATGGACTGTTACATGAATTTGGAGGCTTTTATGACCAGCACTACGCAGTGTTTCCCTCCCACCATCTAGCTGGAAAAAACACATACCTGTTGTGTTTGATAAAACAAACCCAGTCCTGCTCGCAACATTCCTTTCCTGCACATATAACCACAGAGGGAAGGCTACGTGCTGCCTCAAGAGGAAAAGAATTTTGCTGTTGAAAGCTTTTCATCAGTACCAGATGGACCCAAGCCCCACTGAAGTCAATCCCTACTTTCTTTTCCTATATGAACTGCAAGGAGATTGGATGAGAGCAGTGTGGTAGCTATGAAACAGAGTAAAAATGAGATTTGGCCCCGTGAAGTGAAAAATACCAGTGCCAATATTTTTCTTCTGAAACAACCGTTCTTTATTCTTCCTAGAATATGCCACAGAAGTAAGTTGTACCCAATTCTCGCTGTGATGCTTCCTTAACAAACTCTAAATGTTAAACTTAAATGAGAGGCATTTCATGCAATCTGAAAAATATTCAGTTCAATTAAAAATAATTGATGCATGGTGAAATAATTCTTCCCAAAGCTGCTGTAAAATCTTCAAAAAATAAAGCTACTTAATAATTTTCATCTCCTACAGGCTAGAGAGAAGCATTATTGCATATTAAAAATTGGAGTGTGGTTTTCCCAGAGGTAAAAGAAAGTTATTAAAACAACCTATTTATTGTTGATATAACTATCCATTTGTGCTACACAAAAAGTAACAATTTCAGTACATTAAAAGAAAAGCTAATTAAGGCATAATTAGTATTTTCTATGTTTTGATAATTAAGGGTTAGTTGGCTATTTCTTTTCAAATTTCTATTTGATGTACCCCAACAATGCCTTTAATGAGCAGCTAACACTATTGAATCCCTGATGGCTGAGGAGTTTAGTGACCACTACTACATTACTTTCATTTATCACTGCCTCTTTACCTATAAATTAAAGTAGCCCTGTAGCTATGTTGATCTACTTTATATCAATTTCTTCATCCATATCAGCTGAATATGTATGGCATTAACCTCATTTACTAGTTTGGAAAAGCTGAATTAAAATGAGATCTAATTTCTAGTGCACAGAACAATTTCAAAACTGCCTGCTAATTTCCAGCACCTGTCAGTGTTGTGATCTTCACCTCACTGTAATGAAATAAAACAGTATATATATTTTACAGCTCAGAAAAGGATAATCATTCATAAGTGTTAAGATATCATTAATCATGAAGACGCTAGGACCCAGAATCTTATGAGACGCACACAGATCAACACCTTTACTTGCAAGATCCCCACTAAAGTCAGTGGGACTGCTGCAGATCTCTGGGTCTTATATCGTGTAGGGTGAAAAGTGGCCACATTCTGCACAGCTATGTTTTGGGTTGGGTTGGGTTGGTTTGGTTTGGTTTTTTTGCTAGGTCATGCTTCTCTGTCTGCAGGCAATCTAATCAAAGAAATATACATATACTGAAGAAATACCGAAATAACAGAAGCGAACACATTACACATTAGAAGACAAGCTGGTGTTCAGTGGCTAGATGATACCTGGTTACATGCGTTTTTTGCTTTCAGCTACTGCAAACAATATATAGCAAGGAAATAATATTTTTTCCTCCCTTCTAAACACACCGTAGTCTAAATTCTAAACCCTTGATATTTTTTTTATCATAATGCAGATCTACCTCATATGTCAAGTCTATAATTTAAAAGCTTTAAAAACACATACAGATGCAATCCTAAATGTTAATACAGTAACTTCTTTAGATTGACCACATAAGCAAATAAGCTATGTGCAGGATACAGTAAGAAATCCCATTTGCATCCCCTCACCCCGCTTTATAATCATGCTTCAACTTGTATTTGTAAAGGCTCTTTATGAAACGTCAGTCCGTACGCCTGCTTCTTTCTTCCCTCTCACCTGCCCTAGATTGAAAAACAGACCGGATTCCCCAGGTTACTTAACTGATGCACCTAAAGAAGGTGACAGCTGTATCTCTTCATTTGTACATGGGGCTGTTTCCCAGAAACAGACGAGTCGGAATTCTCCTACTTTTCCGCTTTGAGCGCTTTTCACTTTTACTGAAGGCTGAGGCAAAAGACAAGCACGGCTTGCTGGAACACCCCGTTGCCAGTGATCCTCACTTCTGGAGGTATCCCTCAAAGCTAGAGCCACCCCGTACAGATTAAAATTACCTCCAGACTTCTGTAAACACATTCAGGGCTACTGTTTGATCAGAAAGAGCAGAACAGGGAACCATTAATTACTTCACAGCGAAGCAAAAGAGTTTACCTATATGCATTTTAAGCAATAAATTCTTTTTAATATACAAAACAAACACCAACCTTGCGAGCATAACTATTCTGGTTAAGATTATGGGTGGGATTTCTTAAAAATTGCTCTGCTTATAAAAACTGAAAACAGAACTCCAGAAATTACCTGTACTCAGGCTCTGCTAAGGAGCAAACACTTGCTATTACTAATGTTGTTTTCACCACGCTACCCTTATCTAACATGTGAATCGGTTCCAGTTTTGACCCCTCTGTTTCAGGAACGGCACCAGTAAACTGAAGGGATAACTCTGGTTCAATAGCGCCACATGCTGTAGAAAGTAAACATGACAAGTGTAAACTTAAAATCCTTAATCTCGGTTAGAATGCCGCAAAAAAACCCAGAGTGTAAATAAGTGACATGATAAAGACAGTTCTATACCCTAATGCTACACCCTACTCAACACTTAGTAATTACATTAATATTTTTCAAGTAATTTCTTTCTCACAAAGCAAGCCACTGTAATTGTCTACTAAATACTTCTATTTTCAATCACAAAATATTTAACAACTAAAACCATTCCCCCCAAAAACTGAAGATGCAAAGAACTAACAATAAAAAACCCCTTATTTCTGTATGCATACATTTTTCAAGAGCACACTATCAGAATAACTCTTAATTGTACCTCAAGGAAAAGTCCTCAACCAAAACCATCTTTTCTATAAAATCTTTGTAAGCTGTACAGATATGAAAAACTGAACACTGTTAGAAGTATCAGGACTCCAGATTATGAAGACGCCTTAGTGTTAAACTTGTTTCAAGTTAAAGATACAATTCTAAGTTAATGTAAGAAATCTTAGTAATTAACTTAGCTAAGTTGAATTTCCTATGATCTATTAATCGCTAAAACTTATCCAACAAGTTAAAGTTTGATTTACTCTTGGCAGTCTCTCACTACCAATTAGAGACAGTCAGAGAGCCAAATCCACCCGCTCGTGCCATCAACGGCTGATCCAGCCTCTCTCCCGGGGGGAGTTTGGAATAGATGCCGTTGGAACCACCCTAGGGACACCTACGAACCCCTCCTGTTGCCTTTTTTCCCCTCCAAGGACAAATCTCTGATGTGTCTGGAAGCAGGAAAACATCCTGGCTAACAAGTCTTGCCTTTTTATCCTTGTTTAGCCTGAATTAGAGTCCCAAGCACAAAAACGTTGAACTGTTTTATCATGGAGCACTCAAGCGCGAGGAGCAGACCTCAAGACCTGGTCTACCCGCCACAGCAAGGTAAAAACTTGCGTGTACCTCCTGAAGCACCTGCTCCTGAAGCAACAACTCTGCTCTAACCCACACTAAAAAAAGGCAGCTAAAACACATTCTTAGCACCCTCAACTTATTTTTGCACTTGCCGTGGGAAGTTACGTGCCTTAGCAGAGATGTGACCAGACGGTCTCTCTAAACGGCAGGCTATCCAGTGAAAGTCCCACCTGCGGCGGGATCACTAAGAAGAGATCTTCCTTAGCGTGGACAAATGAGGAGTGAGCTCATGTTTTGAGCTGGACAAGGAGCCAGTCTCCCCTGCCAACTCCCCATGTTCAAAGACACTGTAATTCCTGTCGCTCTTAGTACTCATACTCTTTTCCTTTTAAAATGGCTGAAATGAGTTACTTGAAACATGCCGGGCTAAAATAAAATCCTGAAATAACAGAAAAATTCCTTATCGGTGGCTGATCAACATAACACACAATACAAATCGGAGGGCTCATTTCCCCCCTAAGCATGCTTTTCACTGGCTAAGCAACCAACCATGACCATTTATAATAGTCGTATTAGGGAGGATGAGATTAGACCAGCAGGACTTCTGGTTTATTTTGTACTTTATGGAAGAAAGAATTAAGTATACCTGGACACAAATCAAAAGCCCCCATAGCATCTTGGGTAGTACGCACCAGTATTCCGTTACTGGTGTAGTTAAAAAGCTTTCCCTAAGTCTTCCTTGCTACAAATTAAGCCGGTTACAGCCTTTCTTTCCCTTGGAGGGCACTGAACATCTGATCGCTAGCTTTTCTAAAACAACTCCTGACATCCTTAATTTTTGTCCCACCCCAATATTCTATTTGCTAAACTAAACCAAAGCAGTATCTTCTGCATCTTATTTGTGTTGGCGTACTCTCCCATTTCTCTACCGTTTTCTCAAAAGCATGGTGCCCAAAATTGGGACACATTATTCCAGCTGAAGCCCGGTCAGAACCAAATATTCAGAATTGAGTAAGAAATGCCAGCACCTGACACAATATTCCTACCACTACATCCACAAAGATGTTGTATTTTTCTTGTGCGCAAAAGCCGCACATACTGTTGAATTACCCCTGCTTGCAACACACTCATCTCCACAATATTTTCTGAAATAACGCTGCCTGGTCAGAGATTTCCCAGTGGTAGTTGTAAGCGGGTACTCTCATTCCTAAGCACGGTGTTTCACAAGCATTTTAAACTTCCAGGTTATTTCTCCAGCGTATAAAGATCTTTCTGAATGCAAATTCTGTCCTTTGCGATCATATTTCCTCCCAGTCTAGTGTCACTTGCAAATATAAATAAATAATTGTATAGTCGTTGGTATGTTAAGAATATTGCAAAGGAAAAGTCTCATTCAAAACAGCACTGCTTTCTCTAATAAGCAACATGCGTTTGATGTCAGGAATCAGATCTCAATGCACTATTGCACTCCTCACAGTAGTGGCTAACAGTGGCACCCTACCGTAGTGCTAGAGCTACCACAGATAGAAGCTGAGACTATGATTTCAGTGAAGTACAGCACAGTGCTTTTCCAGCCAACCTATTTTCTACTACCCTGTCAGCATCCAAATCAGCAATATGCCACAAAAAGATGACTCTATGAAGGCTTAAAACAAAACTCTGTATCAGCCTTAAAACAAAATATGTATTGATAGACATTAATAGCGCTGTACAGTACCAGAGAATCCAGTCTAGTCTAGTCTATTCAACAGAAATATAATATACATATCCATTCAAAGGTCTATCTGATCCAAAAGGCAGTATCTTGATGTATTATTTTGTATGGGAAATGTAATGGTACTAAAGGTGTATTACAGTATCACGGAAGAGGTCTCCGAGGTTCTGCTATTCTTCCTTAGACAGAAAGCCCCAGTGGACTGTTTAATAAGAATGCATTAATTTACCTAGCCAATTTTCTTTTTCTATAATGAGTTTGCTTTTATAATATGCACATACTCGAGAATACGAGTTAATTAATGAATAAAATTTGTATATTTATATAGAAGACTTGTTCTACAATTTCATTAGACTATTCGGCCTTCTCTAACCATTGTCTGGTTTTCTGTAGGCAAGCATACGCTCAAATAAGAGAAATATTCTCAAAAAATTATTTCAACATGGCTGAAGCATGCAGAATTTCCATCAGCCATTCTGTAAACAAAACAATTCAAGCAATCCGGAATATTTATATAAACGTGTATTAACTTAGTCATTTGATATATGTCTGATTTTTCTGCTTCCAAGTGTGAGCCTTTTTATTGCATATTTGTAGATAGCTGCCAGCAAGACACAGTATCAGAGGATTTACAGCTGTGAGGGTAGAATGCCATCTGCTGCTATACTTGCTGCTACAGCAGGATAAAACAGAAGAATCATACAAGTGCTGCCTTCTGCCTTTCTCTTAACTCTAAAATGTACACAAACATCTCGTTTTGTTTTATTAAAAATTTAAAAAAACCCACCAAAACTGGGAGCTCAGATGGCTTTACACACAGCTTTTGTTATAAGATCTGGTAAAATAATGGGACATGGACCACAGGATTCTATCAATGCAAATGAGAGGCTGTTGTATCAGGCCTACCAGAACAAAACAAAAAAAGAAAGCGTAATTTGACTGCAAACTAAATTATACTGGCAGATAATGTAATCGAACCATAAAAAAAAAAAAAGCACACTTTGAAGATGCATTTGCAACAAACTATGGAGTTGCTAGACCGGGGCTAGAATTTAGAAGCACCCCTTGAACTGTTACGCACCATGAAAGCCTTGCAAAATTCCCACTTTCCCAGTCTGGTTACATACAAGACATATGTCATAAGCAAAGGCAGTATACAGAATGTGATATATTACCAGTTTGATTCATGTCCACTTATCGGGGTGGGGGGAAAAAACAAAACAATAAAACAAAACAACACAAAACCGTTTTCTTAAATTCATCCTACGGTTTTCCCCCACGTCCTTTTGGTAAAAGTTAATTCTTTCTGTTCAAAGTGCTCTTCAATAAATCAAGTGGAAACATTAGCCAGCATTTTCCTCCATAATTAACCATTTAACCTTCCACACGCAACGCAATCACAGAGGCAGTCTTATGGTTATTCGAAACACATTGCTGAGCTGGATAAATTCGTAGATATTGAATTCTGGTGCAGTTGGCAAACGTTCAAGTTTTACATTTTTTTCTACTGACAACAGAGCTCCAGGTGATTAACTATAAATAATGCACTTCAGTTTTTTTCCACTGCTTCACCCACATACAAATGCTTCTTCCAGCTTTCTATAAGGATGGACATAAAAAGCTTGGGTATACAATCTCCTATAACAATCTGTTATAGCACACTATACATTGATAGGGCTTCTCCACACAGTTACACCTCAATCAGTCAGAGTACAAGGTGACATCAAAACCCTCATAATCGGATAGAAAGAAAAAAACAATCTGTGAATGACACCTACTGTACAGCCACGTTGCCTGCGAATTGCCATCAACGGGAGTTTTGCTAATGAAAATACCAGGAGCATGAGTACATTTTTACTGTGTACCTTCTGTTACTTCGCATTAGAGCAGTGCACCATATTCAAAAACAACAAATCAGCTTTGACAATGGAAAGGAACACATTGCTTTCATGAAAAAGTAATTCAGTATGGTGTAAAACTTTATTTTTAATATTAAGTGAGGAACCATTCAATAAAGTTGAAGTACAGTTCAAACCTGAAGGGATAAAAGAATTCTTGAGATTGGGACCGTTCACCAGAAAGCAAGGATAGAGTACTACACAAGTAAAACCAAATCTCAGTCACTGTCACAATTCTTGCTAAAGATTTGCTTGGGGCTCCAACAGAATTCTTTCAGTCTTTCTCAAGATCAATTGATCTCATCTTACTGACATTCTCTTTATAACATCTATATTATGACTGTCCCCTACAGTTAAGGTGAATTAACTGCTGCTTCTTCAAAAATGCATCTTACTTTTCCCTCTTCCCTATTTAAAATGCAGAAAAGCCAAGTATTGTGAGAAATACAGTGGAAACCACATAAATGAGTAACTGTCAAAAGAACAGAACTATTAAAAGAATAAATCTTGTGTACCCAGCTGTGAAATATAACACAATATAGCAGAACCCAGCTAAATGTTTGAAATAAAAAATTGAAATGCAAAGTAACGTAAAATTGTTTAATGAACATAGCTGTTAAAATATTAACTCCTTGCATGCCATCACTCAAAAGCATACATGGTAGGAAGCCCGCTCAGATGAACACCACATTAATACGTTACCTATCTATCCATCTGTCTCTCCATCTAGCCAGTCAGCCACCAGCTAAGCTCAAGAGCTTTTATGTGTAAGATATATTGGCAGGTCAATTTCTGCACAGGCTTTTTTATTTCAAATGTTGTGGTTTACAGCAAATATTTACCTTCGAGGTGTGCTGAAGCTGGTCTCCCACATATGTTTTACGGAACTGATCCAAGAACCACAGAATCGCCAGTTCTACTTTTTCATTACTGGACTGTGGTAACTGGGCATCCATCAAAGATATCAGCTGAAAAACTCTTAATGACAGAAAAAAACATTTTCAGGAAGAATTCGCAAATTAAATGATATTGCCACAGCTAATTTCTTTAGGAACCCATCAGTCATTTGTTGTTTGCCTAAGTTTCTTCTAGGATTTTGTTTTGTTTAGATGCTAATTATCCTAATTGACCACTAATAAACATAAACATCAACATAATGCTTTTCTAATTACTTTGTCACTTGAAATTTTCTCAGATATATATGTTATACTGTGGTGAGTTTGTAACATGCTTTTTTTCTCTCTCAGAGAATCAATTCCATGATGAAAGAAACACAGAAATTTGAGAAGCATGGGTCTCAAACTGCAAGTGCAAGATAAGAGCTGTTCGAGATCCCTGGAAATTGAAACGATTGTGGTTAGAAATGAGTTTACATATGCAGTATATAATGCACCGTCTGTCTCGCTTCTTCCCACTTCCATCTCTCCTAAAACATCTGAACAAACATATATTTTCTGACCTAAATCCTTACTTGGTATGTATCTCCGTATTACCAGCACTGATTTCAAAAAATCGATTTCAGTCTATGTCACCTAAGAAAACTTACTACTTTTTTTTTTTTTTTAAGGAATATTCCTTTATTTAATTTCCCGTGTTCTTCTGCTATCTATTCCTTGAAATCCTAATTCCCTAGCAATTAAAAAAAATTATTCTCACCTTTTGCCAATTCTGAAATATATAGTCACTGGATTATAAGTCAGTAGCTACTTCATCTGTAAGCCTGTATATTAAAACCCCTCAGTTTTAATAAAAACATAGTGGAAGATTGCTAACACCACAGAGCCCCAGGGTAGATTAGGAAGGCAAGAAACAAAGGAGAAAATGTAAAGGTTTTTATCCAATTCTAAGCTGTATGCCCTTTTTCATGTGTTAGCTAGTGGATGTAATTAACAGGATCAAATATGCACGCCTTTTTTAACATACTTGTGGGTGAAAACAAGGATTAAGAAAGCGTTTGCCACATACTTTGTGTTTGCCACAAGGAATACATGTCATTCACAATAATCCCCAGCTCACCCCTTGCAGAAAGAAGATCTAGCACGTACATTTTTAAATCTAGAGCCTTCTTTTTTATTCCAAGCTCTAGTCTAAAAATAAGTCTAAATTTTCAATGGTTGACCAGCAGTTCCTCTGCACTTCTTCACCCGCAAAAATTAGTGTCAAGAAAGTAGTGCAGAAAATAATCGCCGTAACTCACAACTAATAAAATTAACACTTGTATTCAAGTATAACACACAAATGAAAACAGGTAGCTACATGGGCATATCTAAACACTGCTTATAGTAAGAGACATATTTGCCTTTAATCCTCTTCCCTTCCTCTGAAACACAGTTTTGAAATGATAGCCTTAATGACTTTTCACTGCTCAGGATGATGAATCAGGAAAGATCAAAGCCAGTGGAATGGTCTCAATCCACAGAAAGTCAGTGCAGTCCTCGAGCACCCACCGTCCAAGAATTGGATAAAATTTGAGACATTTAAATTCAAAATATCTGCCGATACTAAACGTCATTTAAAAAAAAAAATCAAAATAAAGAATTCGAAACAAGCAATACTTACCGACAGGATAATTCTCCATCCATGGCATCATGTTCATCAGTACTAGTGTATGTTAATCGTCCTCCCACAAAAGTACCCACAAAATAGACAAGCCATGCCAGACGTCCTAACATTGAAAAGAAAGAAGAACAGTTAATGATTATAAACGATTATGCTAGTACAATACACTTCCATAAGGTATCAGCAGCTCTATAAGGTATCAGACTGCAGAATGCTGCCAAGAGAATGGTTAGGTTTCTCCCTTTACCAGATTTAAAACCTACTCAGACAAATCAACTAACAAAAAATCCTGAGCAGAACTGACAGATAAACTAGAACAGCCTATTAACCCGGACATGCTTATAAATAAAACACAAAAGAATTAACGTAAAATACAAATTAAGCAAACTCAGCCTGGTAAGATCAGATATACAATTAATCTAGTATCCTCACTTGTCTGCCACAAGTTACTTCAAGGCATGGAACAGTTTTATCTACAGCAGGGCTGTTACATCTACTTATCATAGCATTAGGAAGTAATTGAGACTTACTACAATCGACTTGTTTCTTAGTTCTATTTCAAATAAAGAATTCTTTGTAATATTAAACTACCATCTAAAGTGATTTGCACATAAGAAAATACTTATGTCGTAGGTCAGACATACTCTTAAAGAAGAGTTTGTGAACTACCACATAGTTTTGAAAGTCTCTGTGGGCTGTTTTCTGAAAGGGTTTGAAAGACAGAGCTCAGCCATTTCAAGCCATGCTGTCATGCCTTCCCATCTTCCACATTATTTAGCTGTCAGTTTCCACTAAAGCACTTACAGGATCCACTGGCAAAGTAAAGTACAATGTAAGGACAATAATTTCGGTAAAGCTAAGGTTCCATAAATAACTCCTTTGAGTTTGTGTATGTAGTGTATTTTGTACAGACTTTTAAATACTGAAATCCCGCTTTATGAACACAGAACTCTTAAGTTTACAAACACTGAACACAGGGGAATCCTTTTGGCCTCCCTCTGCTGGAAAACCATTGCCATGTTGCAAAACCTGGATTATTTTAATCTCTGGCACATTAAGGTGGAAGATCTCTAAATTTGACCTACTGATACCTACTCAAGCCACGCAGATTCCTACTTCAGCCTCTTAAGCTGTGAATCCAGTAACTAATGGTATCCTCTCTCAGGAAAGATGCAGTATTTTTCCCTTAAGTAAGATCAAAACTAAGACCTGAATAGCAAAGTAACACATAGACCTGTTAAAACTTCTGGATACCGCTCAAGGTTTCTTCCTAAACTGAAATGCACTGAGACTATAGAACAGTAAAGCTACTTTTAGACTCCACCTTCATTTAGCAAGATATACTTTGTAATAAATTAAAATTAATTGCTTGAAAATAACAACACAGCAAAGACAACTTGGAGGAGTTTCCATGTAAGCTAAATCAAGTTACAAACAAGGCTTCTCGATAGGTGAGATATTTACATAAACTAGAAGATGCCTTGCCCTCATGACTAGGATTTTACCAAGTGACGACAAGGGTGAAGACAATACACTCGTGAATAAAGTGGCTTCTGAACACATTTTGAAATTTAACATAACGGATAAACTACAGATAAACAAATGAGGTCACATTATGACTGTAAAACAACGTTTTATTTTGGATCTTTCTACGTACATATCAGGACATGCACAGTACCTACCAAAAGTCTTGAGGTTTCATTTCATGTTTGTTTCAAATCTCTGATAAACTAGTCTCCATCCCCACAACATTAAACTTCACTTAATTTCCCTCATGTTTTGCATTGTTGTATTTTGACAAACGCAGAACTGAGACAGCACTGAATGCTCTACTTCCTAAGCTGCTTCAACCAGGACTGATTAATAGTTCTGAGGTGGTCCAGTATCCTTATGGCCTGAATCTGGTGACTACACATTGTAAGTAATTCTGTTTTAGTCAGAGGTATATAGTACAAGGTGTTCTATACATAAAAAAGATGCTGAGATCAAACATACGTGAAAAGATAAGGCAGAGTATGGCATAACATGCAGATGATTTCAACACAAGTACAGGAAAGCATTCAGGTTTATCTTAAATCCCAGTCTTACTTTAAAAAAAACCCACACGAATATGTAATACAGTCTGAGATCTGCAACAGAAAGCACTTTGTGACAGGGAACAAGTGTTGACTCTTGAGACGAGACAAGATATATGAGGAAGACTTCCAAATATCTTCTCATACTGTTCCTGTTCCATTCCTAGTAATCTGGAGGGACAGCATCAGCTGTCCTACAACCAACATATTTCCCTGTTTCAAGACCTGCGCTTCTTCACAAACAGGGCACTTCCAAGGAAAGCCCCATCAGACACATTCCACATTGCAGTACAGCTGTTAATTTAGGACACTAAGAGATTGCAACATCATTAGCCAAACAGCGAGGGGGTGACGTGTCTAGGAGAACAGTGCTGAAATGAATTTAGCACTGACAGCTACTGAAGAATGGCCATTTGAAGATGGTATCAAAAAGCAACTGTGAAGTGGTGCTAGCTGGTTCTAAGAGCAGAGCCACCACTTTGGCCAATAATCTTTTTTAAAATCAAAACCTGTCTTCCTTTTTACAAATTGCAGTAGCTCATTTTTAAGTACATAGTTATTTTTCTGATGATAGCCCTCTTCTCTTAGCACAATACCAATTAATAGGTATGACTTCTTTCCCTCTTTTATACCTTCACTATTTAAAATTTTCAGTGCATTTGCTTTTGCAATTACTGAGGCAGACAACATCTTTTCTTTTAGAAAATAATTATTGCTGTAATAATCTGTAATTATGGTTTATAACAGCAATAATCCCAAAGAAATCAGTCATTACCATAGATCACAAGTAATCATTAACTACTGTTAATGACCCATTTCTTGGGGATTATTGTTTTAGTAAACCATGACCGCATCACTATTGATACAGAGAGCAAGAGAGCATAATAAAATGAGATCTTAATATTACATTAACTTATTTTGGAACATTAAAAGCCATTAAACATCTAAATTTAACTATGTATATCTAGGGGATATAACAGTTATTGTTCAATACGAGCACAAATGTTTAGCTTGCAGAAAAGAAACACAATATTTAAACTGCATCAAATGTTTTCTAATGCATAACGGCAATCCCCAGAGCACTGACACTGAAAGCCTCCAGCCGATTGTTTCCCTTTGGCCCCCCAGGACTGGGGAAGGGAGTATAAATTCAGGCTGTAGCTGGTCAATGAAACCAGATCATTAATGAAAGTTCTGCCAAATAAAAGTTGATAGGTGCATGGAAGAATGCAGAATTAATAAAAAAGATAAGCAGGAGGTCTTATATAAATCAGTGAAAAAATGGGTCCTCATAGAAGAAAATCAGCATATGCAAACTGTCCACAAAAGAACAGCAAAATAAATCACATACATTTAACAGCATGCAAAGAAACAGCTGTATAATGCAGTAACCTGTCTCACCTGTTCAAAACAACACCATTTATCCATGTAAAGATGCAACAGCCATAAGATAACTACATTAGAAAGAGCCAGTCGTTATAAAGACAGTTTAAGTGAGACACAGAGCGGACCGAAATAGGTATATGAAAAAAATAGATAGAAAGTACTTATTATTTTTACAACTTACACTACAATAAATAACTTGAGTTTCTTGAAAATTAGGTAATTCATCTTAACAGAGCTATATAAAATAAAGTTTTTAATGTTACATTCGTTTTTACAGAAAGATAAATGTAAAAAGAACGGAAGTTAACATCTTCATTTTCAAAAAATGTTCATCAAGTTGCAGCTGGTTCCCGTGAGGGCACCTGAGGCACTAAAATGTTGATTTTCAGAAATTAAAAGTTTTTACAGCTCTCATGCCTATATTCTAAAGATGGAACAAGATGTTAAAGCAAACACATCAACTGCCAATGTATCCTATTTAATACAAAGACAACTAGTGAAACTGTGGTGCAAGGTGACTTGGATCATTAATTCCTCGTTTGAGAAAAGGTCTAGGTCTATCTGCCATAAGATCATCACGCTTTTTCATATGCAAGCATATGGTTATTGGCACATAAAGCACAGTTTAAAAATTAAATTAAATACTAACCTTCCTGGACTGTGATTTCTAATGGATTCCTACTAGAAGAGTGCAATAGTTTTTGGTAGTTTTGTGCATTTTGGTCAAACAACTGCACAAGAAGTGTACAGGTCTTTTCGTATTCACACCTGCTAACTGTGCACAGTTGCTCCAGCTGTTGGAAAACTGTAGCTGTATCATCCAGTGGATCTTCTAAGCCATCTCTGGAAGAGAGATAAAAAGTAATCACTTAGCCACTATTGCTTACAAGCCGATGCTGTTTTCCCATCCAGATCTTGAACCACTGTCACTGAACTGCTGAACTGCAAAAGCCTTAGCAGCTGGTGAATACAACAGACAGACATAAGATCTCGTTTTATTTATACACGTACCCATACACATCCACACAAACACAGAACAGTATTCTATTTGTGCCTTCCTCTTAACACATTTTAAAAAGCAAAGAAGAGAGTAGATGAGGTTGGCAGTATGAACACAGAAAGGTAAATCCTGAAGAACTAAGGTCCACTGTGCCTGAACAGAATATTAACAAGCAGCATCCTTCTCAGAGGATGATGGGAGGAAAGAATGGAATACTTAGTAGAAAGGGATTTTGCATATTCATCAAATTAAGCACAAGCCATGATACCAAAGCCAACAAGCAAGCTTCAGTAAAATTCCAAGCAACTGCTTTATAAATCTTTATTTTATTCTGCTGTAAACAAGCTGTGACCCTATGGAATGCCTACAACAAAGAGACCAATAGCTCTTGCCATAAAGGGTAACTATACTCATAACACAAATCACAACAGGAAAGGTTTATTCATCGGAAGGTTGCCCTTTTGTTGCACAGGCAACAAACAATCTACAGATAAAGGTAACATCCAAAAAGCTAACAAAGCCAACAGTGCTAACATCCAAACTTTGAAAGATATACAGAGGCTGAAAATCCTAACGTTCAAGATGGGCTGAAGCAGACCTCTTCTCAGGTATTTGCAAATATTTCAAATAAAAGGTCTCCTTCTAGTTTGTAGAAGAGCATCCTCTTGTAGACCTTTTGTAGAAGAATCATTAGTTCCTCACTCACCCTTACGCGAAAGAGAGAATAGCTATTCAAACCCCCCAAAAGGGCAAAAGTGACTTTCCTTCCACTGTTCCAAGCTACTTCTTTCTCTGTCTGAAGGACCAGATGGATAGCTCCTGAAGGAAGGGTGTTACCGACTACACTGGTTTGTAAGAAAAATGGTCATTCCAGAAAACAGGATTTGTTTGCAAAGGTATCAGTTAATCTCCTTGGAGCAAACGGAAGAAGTCTTATGAAATCAGCTCCCAGACATCCCATGTTTCTCAAGAATGGTCTGGACATTTGATATTAAAGTCTACATTTGATATTGCTGTCTACTGAAATGCCACAACTGAGGATCTTCATCACATAAGAGAATAAGACAATACCACAGTGGTCCACAAATCACTTAGAGCTAGGAATGGATACATGCCAACAGCATTACCAAGACCGTCTTAACAATGATACACACTGGTAGAAGAGCAGTACTTTCCTCATCTTCTCCCTGTTGGCTTTTTTCACAGATTAGAAAGCTTACTCCTCCACAATGTAACAAGGACATTCAGAAGAATCTCTCATCAGTGCCAAACACAGAAACTGAATTTTCAGTGCTGATAGTGACGCTGATGAAGACAACAGCACATTTCAATGGAGCTGGTCATGCCAGACGGTTTGACCCAGAAGCTCAGCCCTACTGAGTGCTCCAAGTCCAGAAGCTGATATAGAATGTACCACCCAGTAGAGAATAAAGCTGAGACATGAAGGTTCAACCCTGAGATTCCATTACAGAAGAGCTGAACAGAGAAGATAGATAACTTAAGAATGCCAAAAGCAGTGTAGGCTGGTTGAGAGAAGGCCCAGGAAAACTGACTGCAATCACCTGCTTGTCCTTCCCTGTCCTAGCACTGGAACACTGGAAGCTCCCCTAAGTACTATTAATTCTTGTTCCTGAGCCAATGATAGAGAAGCTCACGATTTTGAACCATTAGGAAGTCAGCCTTTACCATACCTATGGTGATAACATAAGGCCAATAACACCAACTATAGTTTAGTCACTGAACAGTAAGATGACAGATTACACAATTTGCAGACATGAGATTTTGGCTAAGCTGAGACAAAAGGACAACAGAAGTAAAGTTGAACGCACTTCCTCACACAAACTGAACAAATGACATCATCTCAGTAACGTAAAATTAGAAAAGAAAAGCAGATGTAGCTTGTTCTGCAGTCCCGCAGTCTGACAGGAGAGCCTACCAGCAGGAATTCATAAAAGCCCTTGGAGAAAATTAAATCCTTACAGCAATCTAAACACTTTTTTCTTATTTGCTATATTATAGTGTGGACTATAAGGTCATTTACTTAAACTATTAAAAAGAAGATTTGAACTGAGAAATTTTAAATTGGCCAATTTCAATCCTGCCACTCTCTAGCTCGTTCTGTTCGGTCTCACCCTTTCTCGTGCGTGGCGTTCATTCTGCTTTCCCCCATTACTCTACCCTCCGTGGCCCTAGAAAGTGACTCATCGAGAAAACATGTCACAGCTGAACAATATAGTTAATTTAGATAGTCTTAAAAAAAGGCAGCGGGGAGGGGAGAACAGGCTTTTTTCAAAACACAAAGGCCTGTGAGAGGAAAAACAATTAGAATTTACATTTGATTTTGGCCTGGATTTAATAAGCAAAAGGAGTAAAATGATATCAGCCAATTAAGATAATCTAAAGAAATCACCATGGTAATCAGAACCAGTGTACTTAGATTTTAAACATAACCAAAATATAATATGCCAACAGATCAGAAAATTAAACATTCCATATTACAGTTTTAAAGTTGCAATTACAAGTTTACCTTATAACTACAGGAACACATTCCAGTCTAGAAGTAATATAAGCTTTTGTTATCTCAGGTGCATATGTATCTAAGAGGTGGGGTTCTGCCGTTTTCACAAAAGGTACAGATGCTACCATTCTTTGCCACAGAGTTAGCAAATAATGAACACTATTTGGAGCGAACTCCCAGTGCTATAAGAAAACAAAACATACTTCTGTTAAAGCATCCCAGTGTGAAATTTTAGTTGCGAAACATGATGCTTTTATCTTAACTAGTCTTATTCATTCACATAACTACTGAAGGACCCAGTCAGAACTGAGACATACTACGGCACACATTCTAGAGTAGATCCAGAACTACGTGTAGGCACGCTCGCCTCCTTCAAGTGAAATCCACGATTCGAAACGCAGAGCTAGGCCTAGATTCTTACATAGTTGTCCTGGTTTCAGCTGGGACAGAGTTAATTTTCTTCCTAGTAGCTGGTATAGTGGTGCGTTTTGGATTTAGTATGAGAATAATGTTGAAAACACAGTGACGTTTTAGTTGTTGCTATTATTATTACTATTTTATTTCAATTATCAAACTGTCTTTATCTCAACCCATGAGTTTTCTCACTTTTAATCTTCCAGTTCTCTCCCCCATCCCACTGTGGACGAGCGAGCAAGTGGCTGGGTCGTGCTGAGTCGCTGGCTGGGATTAAACCATGACAACAGTGCATGGTGAGATTTAAGTGCTATAAAAGGGCCATTCAAAAATCCTAAATGCTGAGTGGGAAACTGTCTTGAGCCACCTGACAGGAAATGTAAAAAACAGAAATGCACCTCAACTTTCTTTTCTCTTCCAAGCTTATGGAGCTGCCATCGGCAACTCAGGTATGCACAGGTCAAAATCTTCTCCTAAAGGTCACTATCTTCAGCTGTTATTCTGAAGACCAGAGAAAAGACTCTGGAGGAAATGCTAAAATAACAATTGTAGTACTGCTCAAACAGTGTGCACACCTTTATCTTCGTGTGTTTCAAAAATAAATCTGTAAAATTCTTAACACTATGAGAATCTTGATCCTGTGATGTGCATCGTTCTCATACAGATGTGGGTCCCTCAAAAATTCAGACATTATTCCACATAGCTTCTGAATCCAGCTCAGATGGGAACTTTGCACTCAGCAGCTCAGCATACAGGCGTGCGTGCGTGTACATACATATACGCGCAAAAGCAGACCTAAAGAACCTAGTCAGTGTAGGCACTTCCAAGTTTACATGGGAGCACACGTATAAGTATTTTAGGGTTGGATAAAGGGTTTCGTTTGTTGGATTTTTTTTGAGGGTGAGGACTAAGGCTGGAGGATTAACATCCGTCATCTATCTCCTACTTCACTTGTCATTTTCTTCTTTAAATCTGCTCCCATTATAAAACTTCATAGGAAGAGTGGGAACCAGTACTAGAGAATTTCGAAATCTGAGTTACATCACTGACAAAATATATTTTTACGTCAAGACAAGCCTCACCACCTCCTCAAAAAACACCAACACAGCGAACCAGGATCAGTCCTCTGTCATTCAAGAGTTGAAGAAAAGAGAACACTTCTGTATATATTCTTACCTGTAGGCTAGTAATAGTAAAATTTGCTATAAGTTGGATGACTTCTGGGTAATCTTTCACCATTACCAGCTCTCCTAGTTGATAGTTTGTCTTTAGCCGAGCCAAAAATCGACAGAATTCATGGTAATTACCTGGATCAGACAAACCCTAAATTTGAAGAAGCAAATTTTTAAAAGTTAACAGCTTAATCTAACAGAAATTTTATGAGCACTATTGCTACCTGGGTGACAATTTTATTTTCATAGGGGTTTTGCTTTGTTTTGAATAGAAAAATCAAAGCAAACAGATGTCTGGCTGAAAGTGGTTTTGCTAGATTCAGTAAATTAATGAAGACTGTAACTGGAAAAACAAATCCACAGGTGGTTTAGCATTTCAAATAAATAAAATGAAAAATAAAAAGATACCTGTGGATTTTCAAGTATTTGTTTCACTCCTTTGATTAGATTACCAAGATATTTGGCACGTTCTGGATTGCTGAATAAAGATCTCCTTGTAGAAGCAAACTGAACTAAACAAGAAAGTGCCTGAAGAATAAAAAAAATACTGTAAGATTAAAAAATTTAGACTTTCAGAATAATCATCTCTCAATGTTTAGAGCAATCCAACCTACTGCTGTCTGTGGCACATTCCACAGAACTACTGTGGAATGCTGAAGATTATTATTTTTGCAGCAATGGCTATATGATCATTGAACACAAATATGGCTTAGTTCTAAAATTCCCTCTTACAACAGCTTCTGACTTCATCAAAATAATTAGGTGGATGTTTTCTATGTGGCTGAGTAGTGCTGAATTGGGGGAGGAAGGATTTGAATGCTTGCAGATTCAGAAATGAAAACTGGGGCTGAAGTTCAAAGAAAAGACGTCGTGACTGGGCACTGAGCCAGGGGACTCATAACATGCTAATGCACAGAATAAAACAGGGTCTTTTGGACAAAGTATAGATGTAAAAAGACTATTTTCCATAATTACTTGAGTTTAAATCACTACATGTCACTTACTAACTGAGACAGCATTGGTGGAAGGGAATGATACAAATCAAAAAACAGGTCCAAGGTCTCTGGCTCCAGGAAGACTACGGAAAAAGATAAGTTGGTTTTATCACTCTCTACAGGCAAAAATTAAGTATCTTTACTTTAATAGAATCATCTTCTTTTTAACAAAAACAGTAAGAGTGAGATATCACTGTAGTTGAGAACAAACTATGAATAGATGCATTATTTAGTTCATTGTATACTATTAAAAAAAGCACTATTCTCTTTTTATCACATTTAATCTATCCTGTAGCTCATAAAGAATACTTCCCTTAAACTGCAGATGATGCAATACTTTGTCAGTTGCTTATAGAACACTGTTCTGGAACAGATGAAAGTATACTGATTTCTTCAGGTTACTACAGTAGTACACTAAGAAAAGACAGGCTCCAGATACCAAGGATTAGTTTAGTCTGTATTTAAACAAAGGCAAGTTCTTAACAAAAGTTCCACAGACTATCCTGAAGTCTACAGACTGATAAACAGAAAAAAATACTTGAAACACTGAGTTACCAATTCACTGTGGAATCACATCAAACTAACATTACCCTATTTTATGAAGGGGTAACAACAGGGTAGAAAAAGTTCACCAATAATTCATAATTAAGTAATCCCACAAATTAAGTAACACTTCAAAGTTGTTCCATTTATAAGCATTATTTTATATGAAGACTTGTGTCAAATACAGCATCACATAAGAAAGGTTAATCTCCTTAGGCATTCCTTGTGTTTAATGACTAAAGGGAGATCCCTCCATGGACAATTTAAAGTATGTAAACTAAAATCTTGGGAAAACCTCTCCCCATCTCCTTCCTAGGGCATCTTGGGAAATTACTGTCACTTGCTCAAATTCAGCCTTTTGTCACTACTCCCCTGCTTGCCATATATTATTGCTCTTCACTGTTAGGTTTACAGGTGAACTCAATGATCTTAAAGGTCTTTTCCAACCTAAATGATTCTATCATTCATCCCTCATACTGCGATGAGAGGCTGCTGGACATTAATGGAGAAGGAATGGAGTTATGCATGGAAAATGATGAAGAATAGTATTGCTGAAATAAGGAGGAATATCAAATGCTGCAGTGTCACGCTATACAGGTAAGCCAGATTTAAACCTCCCATCTTGGGTAAGGGAAACTGTGTAGCTGCTTTAGCTAGACGTTACAGACTTCCAATCAGGCTCATTTATTTTGCCAAGAAGCAGGATAAAGTAGCCTACAAGGAGCTCCATGCTGCTAGTGCTAAACTGCGTCCATTACCCAAGGGAATTTCATTAAAGCTAGCTCGGACATATTTATACCAGACTGCCATCTGCACTGTATAAGCCCAGGAAGTCAAACCTCTAGAGCCTAAGAACCAAGATGCAACCCTTCTGCTGCCTTCATTAACAAGCTCACATACTAGAACAAACAAGCACACTAAAAAAAAATATCACAGTTTTCTCATCGGGAAGAAGACAAGAGAAAACAGACACGCTACAAATGATGTACCTCTTCAAGGTGTTCATATGCCAGGGATGAGAATAGTATTCAGTGTCTAATTAGAATAATTTGATTTACTGCGAATATCTATGTTATAGACCACATTTATTATTTCTGTCTGTAAAAATAACAACGGAAAAAGTGTGAGAGAAATAGCAGAAGAGGTTTACCAGTAACTCACCAGCAAAAAAACTCTTACTCCACATTAAAAATTATTTTCTATTTGCAAGTATTGTGACAAAAGAAGTTACACAATCTACTGGGTATGGACTTCAGACTAATAACAGTTATGATCCTTTCTTACTTGTTCTCCAGTTTGTTGGAATCTGCACAGTGCATAGGTCATCTGCAGATTCATCAGCTGAATTTCCAATGAAATCAAAACTAAGACAATTTAGTACAAGCTTCAAAAGTTGCATTGCTAGACTTTGTTGCCGTTGGTCCTGAAGGGTTAAAGGTTTCGCCAAGAGCTAAGAAGAAAAGAAATCTTGTTAGGTCACCTGCGCAGAACATGCTTTAAAAACATTTTTTGAAAAGGAGAATGTTTGGATATAAAACTGCAAAGTTCAGAGCAAGAGAACACATACTAAGAGAAAAATAAACCCTTCAACAATAAAAGGTATTGTCTTTCCTTAGGGGCAAGGGGAGAACCGTTATTGCCACCTCAGAGACATCTTCCATGTCAAGCTACAGCTTCCAGACTTATAAATAATTTTTAAAAGACTGGTGAAATAATCCTTTTGCATAAAATACTTATAGGTAAAACTCAGCACGTCACTGATACTGTCTGTTAAAACAGCGCTAATGTTCACTGCAAAAATTAAACTGTAAGGTTTCCTGTTTTTCAGTTACTCCAGACCAGCATGGAATACACAGCATATGAGTAAAAAATATCTCAACCAGAGGTTATTTTTCAGTTTGATGTCCAGGCTGCTGAACAGTATGAGTTTCACAGTACGCATACTTGAAGACTGTTCCTTTGGCAAGTCTAGAAAAACCTGGCATTAAAAAGCAATGAAATGAACTGCCTGTAATCTGGATGTAGCTATTTACAACACCTGTATAAATACAGCTGTCAGTGTCTCCACTGCTTTATAACCCCTGTAGTGTCAGAATAAAGAGGTACTTTGTAAGCAAAACAAGCTGTTGGGATTTGGAAGTCTATACTCAACATACTGCGTGTAAGAACACATTTTTGTCGATCCCTTTCTGGAATTATAATAATTTAAATAACATTTTATCTTAAAGAAATTACTACCTCAAGGTTACACACACAATATTGAGGCACTGAAAACAAAACTCAAATTCGTTAGTCATTGATGCATAATTTTGTTTAGAAAAACAATAAAATAAATGCAAATGCAACAACTTTATCTAGCTCATCTGCTCCTTATTTAGATTCAAAGTCACATCTCTCAAGTTTATTAACAAAAAGTTTTAAAATTCAGATGATAGGAATTAAAATCAACTGTGTGTCGTTAGATGCCTCATTAACTTGATAGTAACTGTTGCGCCACATTACAATTGACACTAAATTATGAATTCGGCTTTGAAATCAACATTGAATTTCTGAACATCTTGCATAAACATAACCTCTTTCGCCACCAATACTCTCTGTAACTTTTAAACTCTTGGAATTATTTTGGTGATTCCACATTTGTTAGTCGAGTGTATTTTTTAATGTATTACAGACACTGAAACATTTCTAAAACCAGCTTCCTATACTAAAGTTGGCATTATAAAGACACTAATTATAATTTTCTTAGATTTCTCTCTGGAAATCTGTGCGATGTCACTTAGACAAACCTTTCAACATATGAGAGACTAAAGAAGTACCTGTAGACCAGCTGAACTTGAAGAAAGCTAGAAGTGGCTGCCACAGGATACAGGTTCTCACAAATACATTCATTGTTTTGATGTGTAAGGGGGTTTACTATATCTAAGAAGGTTCTTCCAAAAACATCCCGTTCTTCTTTTAAATTATATATGATTTCTCCAATAATATGCAATTCCAACACTGATTTAAAACATCCTGTGTACATTAGCAGAGCACTCCCTCTTTAGAGGTGAGGGTTTACACATTATTTAATTGCTCTATATATTAAAAAAATATACTGCTTGTCACCTGAGCACTGGTAGCTGACCGCATGTGCCCTTTAAACTTATTGTAAATGTGAGGCAAAACATTCTGGTTAGACTAAAAACATACTGTGAAAGAAATTTAAGCTAATACAGTTTATCTCGTTTTTTACAGCAGTACCTCAATCACATACCTCAACCTTGAGAATTGTACCTTTAGCCAAAATGTAATCACTACCATTATCTACTGACTCACAGTGATGTGTGAGTGTTTAAATTCCTAGCTTAAATGGCTGTGTCCAAATTTCAACACCTAATTCATTTGGTTTTCAGAAAAACTTAATAAACCAGCACTCTCAAATAAGTCAAAGAATAGCAATCAGGCAACATTGAAAAAATAGGCTGCTCTCAAAAGCAAAGAGTTGCTTGAGCTGAAGAGAAGCAGAATGGTACCTCACGGTGCCACTTCTGCCGTGGAAGGCCTTGATCAGCACAAAATGGAAAGTGCAAATTTCAGCTTTGATCTCAGTTCAACCTACCTGGTCCTAAGACCTAGCTTACAGCATGCTGTTCTTCCTCACCTCCTGTCAAGGCTCTTGAGAGGCTGCAGCCTGAATTACCCCAAGATGTTACAGAGAGCATAAGGGAACTATTGAAGGAGGAAAACACCTTGGCCAGATTTGACTGCACTGCCATACCACAAGACAGAGAATTTGTCTTCTTGGTCGCTCCTAGTTTAATAAATGATTCCTTTAGCAAATACTGAGATGGTAGGCCAGCAAAACTGAGATACAATTAAATTAAGAAAAACATCAAAAAAGAAGACAAGCTCAGAATTTAGATAGTTTACCCTTTACGGCAAGATATAAAGACAGAGAGATGGCATAGAGAGAAAGACTGACAGAGAGCAAGAGAGACATGGAGGGAAGAAGATTGGAATCTTTGTCTTTGAACATTTTTTGGTCACTTGAGCTTAATTGGGTGTCATGTAATCCAGTGAAGTACTGAATTCATCAACTCCGAAAATATTAAGGACTGAAACTGAGACAATTATGATGTTAACAATTTAGGTTCAATTATAAAGAGCCTCACCTCCTTCAAAAGAGAGCACGCAAGCATCAGTATGTCCTTTAGAGAGGTGTCACGGAATGAGGTAGCTATTTTACGATGTTTTGCTGAAGGTCTTGAATAATCAACCTAAGAAAAGTTAGGACATAATAAACAATGCTCCCTTCTTTGCTCAAACTAGATGACAGGTATATCTGGCAGATTAAGTATTCAACACTAGAAATGAAAATTACGGTCCCGCACTAAATATAGATCTTGACAGCTTCCTGAAGCGCCTCCTTTTTTCCCTTCAAAATTGTCTCTGTTTCTGGACGCAATGGTCTGAGGCACTTCCTCGGGTTAAGATATAGGCAAAAGAAAACCATTAGCAGAAATACAATTGAAGAAGTTGATCACTCACTTTGCTTTACTAGTTCTAGCGACTACGATGAGAAAAACTTTACCCCATATCAGATGTGGTATGTATCTGGTACGGGTAGAGTCTCTGCGCTAAGAATTTCTTGTCTCTACATATTTTGGTAGGGGAGGAAGGTGTGTTAATCCCTTCATGTCTAAGAAATGTTTCTCCAACCGTTTTCATGAAGGGCAGAAACATTCAGCACACTGCTTTATCAGCAATATGTACATCCTTTGCAGAAGGAAAAAAAAACCAAACGTGCTTACTAGATTCATTTCCTGAGTCAGTTCTGAGAGAATCATTACTCCTATTATATAATGGTCCACAGTGCCCTACAGAAAAAAAAAGAAGACAGGATTGCTCAAACATCACAGCTTGTATTTAGTATTTTCCAACATTTCTAGAATGAGATTGTGTTTAATATTTTCCAACATTTTTAGAATCAAGAGGAATTTTTAGGCTGAGATATCCTAAGCTGTTTGAAGGCTTTCATGACAAATTCTATCAACATTAATAGAACTAGACCTTCAAACTCCCTAATTAGCTCTGGAAAAAAAAGTCATCATAAATTTTAAGAATTGTATGGTAACAAAACCGTGTCTGAAAATAGACTCTAAGTAACTGCAATCTAGAAATTCACTATTACACATTCCTCAAACGTCTGTTCAGTATTCTAGAACCGGTAAGGCAAGCTGTATGAAATTCAAGCCATTAAAAAAAAATAAGCTGTGCATGGATGAAAAAGACCACAGGGCACTCTCAGAAAAAAACCAAGTTTCTAAATGCTACCTATCAAGAAAACCTAATTCTCTTCCCTCCACAGTAGTATACAATGCATTGGTTTGAACTGAATGATATATTCCATCTCTGAGAACTTGTGTCTAAAAAGTAGCAGCTGTCAAATATTTGCATCTGAGGATGCAAGCTGGTCATGAGTATTTACGTTCCTTGAAATGTTTCACAATTCAGATACAATGCAGAATTTTGCATTTAATTAACAAAATTTAGCTGTCTTCACTGATTTACTACAAAACGTTTATAGAAAAATTAAATCCGTTTGGTTAAAAGCAATTAAAATCAACTGCAATTAGGCCTTGCCATTGAGTCAGGGGGAAGATCTCTGTGTCTACTTTCACAGCTGCAGTTTGCAGCCTCAGCACCCCTGGTGTCCAAAAAGCAATGTCATCCTTCTCAAAATTTTCCTGATATCTGTCACAACCACACTCATTTTCACAACTCTGAAAATCACCCAAAGTTCAACTAATGAAGAATCTGGCCACTTACCAAGGGGCCTACCTTTTCACTGTCATCTAGTTTGTATTATCACTTGCACCAAAGGAAATCAAAAGTGAAAATTCCACAGAACTCTCAGGCAAAATTTATACTGTTGCCCTATCTGCATTCAGTAAGACTGAAGATCTTATACTGTCATTTGGACAAAACTTTCTTTTACATTTCAAATTCTTAAAATAGTCTATATGAATGTTCCTTAGATCACACAAACCTGCAAGAATGGAAAATGCAACCTCCCCTTTTTCACAGGTGTGAAAAGCTGTGTGGTGAATTATGGAGGAGTCGGGAACAGAACTGCAGAGCTAGCGGCTAATCCCTTTTGCTATATTAAATCACGCTGGATGAACTTCCATCTGGCATGCTAATGCATACGTATTTGAAACTACCGTACGCTAATTATTAACATATATTAGTATTGTTTAGGGATTATTTTTTCAATTTTTATCTAAAATTTAATTCACTAGTAGATCTATGGCTTAATTTTCTTTTCTACAGGAATTCTTAATTTAACTAAAGAAATCTCTTAAGAAGCTAAATTTTGTATTTAAATCTCTGTTTTTAATGAGCTACACACTAAAGAGTCACACTGCAATCATTTTAATAATAAATGCAAAATCCAATTACAGTACATTCATAAAAATAACTGCAAAGTGGTGGAGAAGTATACTAGAGTTTGTTTTTAATAAACAGAATATTGCAACTTATCTTTTATTAGACATTCCCAATGTAACTCAAAAAGTACATTAACTTGAACAGTATTATAAACAAAGTAAGACTGAAAAACAAATGAGAAACTCATTGGCAAGAAACATAAACTGTTAACTTCATATTTTCTTGTTGAGTTGCCAGGATCACCAACACGTACACACATAATGGATCATTTTGGAAGTAAATCTCCAAATAGCTTAAATTCTCTGATTATTTTTTTCTCAAAATAAGTACTAGGCTTTACATTCACACAGACACTCAGAAAGATTAATCTGTATTAACTTTTTAAGCAGATTAGTCACCTCCCAGAAAACTTTTTAAGAACCTTTTTATACGTATTTAAATGCATGAAATAACCAAGTCTGGCTATGAAATATCAAGTCTAACCCATGACAACCAATCACTTTCTCCAAACTTACTTTGCCAAAGATGCTGTATATCTTTAGGCACTGTGTCTGACATTACTTACTCTAGATTTGACATGTAAATTTGCACAGTGAACAGTCCATAGCAAATGACTGCACTCTGACATTAGGAGAAATTATTTCCACTTTTCAAATACTATGTACCAAGATCACCTCTCTGTCCTGTAACGCATCCTCCTTGTAGCAGTGACCAATGCAGTGGGGGAACAGGAAACAATGTGGAAGCAAATGTAAAACAAGAACATTCCTGCCTCATCCAATTACTGGAGAGGGAAGATGAACAATCTTACCTCCCAAACTTCCCCATATCCCTACCTAGAATGCATAATTTTTGTGATAAGTTAGATTTAAATACATATGCTAAATTAGGTAAAGTTATAAAAACACTCCAAATTTATTACCTATCTCCCCATATTGTACACCATAATCCTAGGAGAGACAGAATGTTTTGTGTTTTTTTTTCCTTTCGCTCCTCTTTACATGTATGGAGAGAGAACATAAATATATGCAGGTATCTAAGTACCCAGGCACACAAATATGAATCATCCATTTCTCATAAAGTGAAAAAGGAACGGGGCAAACAAGGACCGCAACCACACAACAAATATACAGTGTCTTGCAATTTTGTGTGCCCCAGTTCTATCTTTACACCAGCTTTCCTCAGGAACTTCAGAAGCAGGGGTATCTAGTGATTTCTGCTAAAAACTGAAGTGCACGTGAAGTCCCACTGCTTATACAGAAAAGCAACAATGTAAGGCCGTAACAGTGAACACTCCAACAAATAGTTTATAAAGGTATCTTTTTGATCAACCCATGACAGGCACTTGAAAAAATACATTTGAACTAGTTCTAGAACTGAACAGTTCGGCATAATTCCAGCAGTCGTTATGACAAGAATCACAATCAGACTCATGCTTTAAAACATTTGACAGTCATACTCTTCAGATGGTGCAGTACCAGTGTTTCTAACCAGGTAACTGGAGCTAACGCTATCAGAAATAGATGTCCGCATCAGTTGAATAAAATTAAGGCATTAAATAGAATGGTTTGACAACAGGGGCTGATGTTTTACAACCACACTATGAAAACGTGCTTTGGAAAGAGAAAACCAACAAAAAAAAGTGACAGCACTATGAATACTGTGAGGCATCAAAACCCACAGACTCGCACAAGTATCAAACCCGCCCTGTTTCTCCGTTCTAGGGCAATCTTCTGTTTTAAGCAACGCTCTTCACACTTTTTCCACCCAAGTGTTTAACAAGTAAGTGACATTACATGCCAATCACTAAAAATGAAGAGGTCCAAACAGAAAAAAAATGGCAGAAGTGAACGATTGCTTCCTACCTGCAAAAATTTTTTTACATCAGCAATAATGTCTCTGAAGATGAGCTGATCTTTCAGTACCTCAAACCATCCTAATTTTGTAATTTTAGCAATGACTTGAACAAGAGCTTGGATGACGAAAGGAGCCAGTTTGGGTTGAGATGCTACATAGTTCAGAATGTAATTTCCTGTAAAGAAGCATTTTAAAATCAGCAATGCAAGTCTTCTGTAAAGAAAATGAATCAAATGGTTCTAATAGAAACTTAAGGCATGGATTTTTTTTTTTAAAAAATCTATATTCTTATGGTTAGTACAATAACTGTGAGTTACGTTAAATCATTAAATACAGCTAAATATTTAGTAACACAAAGCACATTACATACATGATCATTATTCTAGGACACATATGACAACAGTTTGTGAATTCAGAGAACAGGTAAAACAGAGTAATTTTTCATTACAGTCCCATATACTGGGTGCTGATTATTTCACTATGTAACAGCAGGCTCTCACAGCCAACTCAAGATACATAAAAGTTTTTTCAGACAAGAGTCTCTACTGAATGTTCTCAGTTCAACCCAGAACATCCCTTTGGGTCATGCACATTGCAGCTGCAGAAATTCCTCTCTAACTAGAAGGAACCTAACCTGTTACAAAAGCTGTTGAAACGTGTAAAATTAAGGTTGATTAAAGTTAATTTTTACCTAAAAGAACATTGAAAACTTATCAGAAGAAATGGATTCTCAGCTATGCATTTCAGAGTACTACTATCCACAGAACCAATAAACCAGTGCAGATTTTCTAAAAATCCAAATCAAAGCACTCTCCTCGTGCAAAGCCTTTCACTATTAAAGACCTAACACATACTTGCTTACTCTTTTAGGATATAGCAATGATGTTAACACAGATCCTAAAAAGTAAGGAAAATTTTGTAGGATCTTAATCCTGCAAGTAAGAACCTGCCCTGGCATAACTTTTACAAATGTTAAGAGCTGATCATGAGCAATATTACATGTAAGTGACTGGCAGGTGTACTAGCAATATCTGCAACTTTCATCCTTTACAAACATGAACTAAATCTCTTTAGTGTCTTGTGGGATAAATACAAAGTCTACCCTGAAAAATGAGTATTTTTTTTTTTAAACATGAAGTAATCTGAGCTAACGTATTTATTTATTTTAATTTTAAAACTAGGAAGTGTTATTTGTGAGCTAATTGCAGAGAAGTTATGAAAGAGCTCACAATCCCCTTCACGTTCACCCTCTCACAATGACTACCTTATGAATAACAGGCTTGGTAAATGGAGTGAACTAGAGAAAAAAAGAGACTATCCACTGAATGGTTACTGTGCTAACATGAAGTTTTAGATCCAACTAATATAATGAAATTTTAGCCACAAATGTTACTTACGAATGTCAATCCTTTGTTCGATAGGTAATGGAGATGCCCTGCTTACAAGCTTAGACAGGCACGTTGCTGCTAGAAGTTGAGCATAGGACGTCTACAAAAACACATCAAAAGATAGTATTCAAAAGTAGGCTAATTAAAGGCAGGGACAGTAAGTCAAAACCTGATAAATAATCAATAAACCAAGATTGGTTATCAGGTTCTGGTTATGTTTGTTAAGTGTACCAAAAATTTATAAAAGATGTATTTTAGTATCATCTTTGTTTCATTATAAATAAACATAAATTACAAAACACTAATAAAATAGTGGAGACCTAAAAATATCATCCCTTTTGATGGAAACCATTCATCTAAAAGTCAGTGGAGTTCTTTAGTTTTGAAACCTGTTTTTAAATCACTTCATAATTCAGAACCATGAGATGATTACCACAGGTCCAGCCCTGGATCAAAGATATTTTCCAATGTGTTTCCTCTTTTTCTTTCTCTCTATTTTTGAATGATTCGAAAAACACAGCAAGAATTATACTGGACTTGGCTTGGACTATCAAATCAAAATCAACTCCCCTATCACTTTATAGTTAACCACAAAATTAAACACCAAAACTGAAACTGAGTAATGATAAGAGAACGGTTTAAACTAACAGACAACAGATAAGCAGTTTAAGGATTTTTTTAATACAGTTTTTTTTTCATTGTCACTAACAGCTAGAAACAAGAACAAAGTGATGTTCAAACACCAGGTTATACCACACTGTGTCCCAACACTGCCCTACAGATGACACAACCCCTGATTACAACCCTTCCGAAAGTACTGACAGTTAAGATGCTTTCCCTTTTTGTCCCTGACATCTCTAATGCAAGGTATTGTCACATCTACAAAGACCACCTCCAAATGAAAAAAATTCTAGAATCATTTATGGAACAGAATATGTACAAAAAACGGAAAAGCATTTTGCCTTTATTGTACCGACATGGTAAAGGCCCATGACTGAGAAACGTATGTGAGCTTCCACATGCATAATTACATTTATGGATAACACATCTTTCAGATACTTACTGTTCCTTGTTCTAATAAAAGCTGGCATTGGCTAAGACATTCTGGGCTATCAATAAGCTCCAAGAGTACCTTCTCAGCTTGCATTCGCTGTGCTAGATCAGTTCCTTCATACAGGTGGTTACATAGTACTTCTAGTTCTGCCAGACTCTGTCAGGAAAGAACACAATTGAAGCTTCCATGAAGACTTTTCAACCACGTAAGATTTCTTTAAGGGTTTATAAACCTAGATACTATACCAGTAACATGAACTGTTACCTACGCTAAGCTTTCCAGTTGAGTCACATTTAAATTATCAAAAAATAAGAGGCTTTCTGCGACAAGAAGCCAAAAATAACTCTGAAAATTAAGTTGCCATTTCTTATTCTCTCAGCTACCAAGATTTTTTTTATATGGTTCAATCCATCTGTTTTTCTGAGTCTTCAGATGGGAATTCCATAGCTTTTCCAAAGAGAGATGAAAAGATGGAGAACAGTGAACAGTTTGAGCTATGCTCCTTGGAAAACTTCTGGCAAATTTCATTTTAAGAGCTGTAATTACTCATCAAATTACTACACCTGGGAAAAAATCGCATTTGTCTGTATCTGTTGATGCAAATATTAGTGAAAGATTGGACAATTCAGAAGCTATAGAGCAACAGAAGAGCTAAAATTCCTCTCCACTTAGAAGCTGAAAAAGTTCTCTTTTGTAAAGAAGGGGCAGGGGGGAATCGCCCTCTCCTATGTGAGGGATAAGATTTAAATCTACTAGTTCCTGTCTCACAGGAGAGAGGAACCCTTTGAGCACATTTTGGAATCATTACACCATCAGAAGTTTTAGGCTTTGGGAACCTGGTGGATGCTATGGAACCCTCACCAAGGACCAGCTATGTCATTAGAAGGCACCCAGTAAATACTTCATGACTTGAGTGTGGCCTAGAAAGAAGAGCAAAAGAGAACATGCAGATATGACTGGTCTCATTTAAAAGTTTGAGTCAAAATCCTGTTCACCAGCCTTTCCAAAAAGATGTTTTGTACTTGAAATAAAAGATGTGGTTCAGCACAATCTAGCATCACTTATACCGTAGCTCAAATGCCTTTTAAAAATCCAAGACAGTAATAGTGTCTTTGACAAAACCAAATGTACTTTGGTTGCCAATCAAAGCATGTCATTTCCTAGAGACACGCTTCTTATCATAAAAAAACACATGGTCTTTTTCCCAATTTTTTGTTGTTGCTGTGCATACGGAGTCTCTGGCTTTCATCAGCTTTTTCTGAATTTCAGTAATAATGACATTTTAAGAGTCCCTGATTTTTAGTCAAAAAGTAGCCATGTACTTGTTCCTTTGGAGAAATTCTAAGAAATAGCACATTTGCTTCTGGAATGAACAGATCAAATACCTCAAAGCCTGAGCTCAATAGAGACATCCTTTGTTTTTGTTTCCCCTCCCCACTGTGTTCAGGGAGAGTGGAGGAAAAATAAGGAACAGGTAACAATCCCAGTAACGCAATTTTAAATGAAGCAAGATCCATGCCAATTAAAGTGAAAATTAAGACTCATAAAATGCAAGCATACACATTAGGGAAAATATAACACAACACAAAAACCACGTAATTGGAGTAAAACATGGGAATAAGGACATCTAGCAAAGATAGCTTTCAGACATAAACTATAATACATCTTTCCATAATAGAACAATTCCAACACAATCTGAGAAGCGTGAACCAAATCATCATGCCATAACCAGCAAAAGTTAAAGACCCTCCTTTATTTGATCTGAAATTTGGCTTTCAAGTATGGACCAACTTGACAACAACTTTGAGAAAGTCCAGAATAAAACTGGGATATCAGCCCAATCACCAAGGCCTAAATCATCTGTAGACCACCTGGCATTAAAATAGCAAACCTCTGAAGGACAATGAGGGAAACCCACCATAAATTTTTAAAGCAAGCCTGAACAAAAACTAGATAATGATCTTCAGAGAAAAGCTGGTTTATCGGATATTGAGACTGATGACCTTCAGCACTTTGAAATGCTTTATCTGGACATGTTTGGTCTCAGGAGAAGGTTATGACAAAGTTTCTTATTGGTAGGCTTGAGGTATGGCCAGAAATTGCTCAGAATTCTCACACTGCTGAAGAACTTGTTAGATGTTCTCTGGGTTGTATTTTACGTGTAGCACCGAGGAAACGTGCTGATCTTCCTTGATTCAGATAGTGAAAGCAAAAAATACAACCTGAAATCAGCAAATACAACCATCTTGTGTATGATGGCAACTCAGCTGAGCAACAGAAATATTATTCAACTTTATTGAGAAAAAAATACTTGGCGAAACCAATGAGAAGTCATAAACCAGCTCTCTCTGTTAGATATTTTCTTCAAGCAAACAGAAGACTGTCACAATCCCTTTTTTATTGTGAGACAAAACATGCGAAACTGATGCCCTCAGATACCTCCTTTACTCAAATCCTTATCAACAGCTGAAAGGTGATTCCTAAGAAAACAACAATACTGTCAATGAAGAGGATCTAGCTGTTAGACGCTAGCTGCTTTAAGTGACTCAGGAGTAGCAACAGACCTGTATAAGAAGTGGCATTTTTGATCACAAAGAAGTGTAACTTTTTCCAAGAAACTGATTCACATCCTAATGAAAAAGGTTAGACACTGTGATTTTTTTTTTCTGCTTGTCACACTTTGATAATATTCAAGAATAAGCTAAATAAAGTTCTCCAGATACTTCTGGTCCCACCTCTCCAGCTCTCAGAAGTCCCTGGCAGCTCTTCCACTAGCCTGCGAGAGAGCCAAGGGCCAGATATGCTGGGGGCCCGGCTCCACAGCAACCCACCAGGCAGGCAGCCAAGGAGCCAAGCAAACTGGCAGGAAACCAGGTAGGTTCCTGATTAAAGTTTTGCTGACACTGTCAAATTCCCACAGACATTTTGATTTTAATCAGCATTTTCTGACTGAAAACATTCTGTTAAGAAAGTTCTACCAGCTCTATGCAAGAGCAACAGGATGGGCATAACTGCTGAAATGCCACAGTCAAAAAAAAAAAAAAAAAAGAAAAAAGAAAAAAAGCCATTTGGGTATGAGGTGATAACAAGATATTTTAGTGGTCCTTTTATGTAGCATGCCAGGTGCCCAAGTATTTAAATAAATGCCTAAAACAGCCTTTCTAACACTGCCAAAGCTTGCTGCTACCAATCCAGTGCAACCGCAAGGGACTCCGGATGATGCTTAACACCTCAGCAAGCGTCTTCTGGGGCCCTTTTCCTGCCCCCCCTTTCTTCCTCCGTTGTCTGAGACACAGTTTCAGTGGCCGATGTGCATCTCGGACAAGTCCTGGTGAGGGGCTGCCTCTGGTTTTCAGGGAAGCAGCGGAGCAGGGAGCCCACCGATGCCTTCGGGAAGAAGCGGCGTCAGGAGAGCAGGTGCGGCTCGCTCACACAGGCGCGGAGCAGCCACAAACGGAGCGTCCCAAGCGGACACACGCCAAGCGTGGGAAGCCACCCAGCGCAGGCCGGCCGCCCGCCACCTCCACCCAGCCCCGCAGGTACCAGCAGCACGCCGGCACCGCACGCTGACGCGACGGCTCCGACCTCCACAGCATCCCCCGAGTACCGGCCCTCTCGTCCGACCCCAGCCTCGGCCTCCACAGCCCAGCCCGCCGCCCACCCGAGACCGCGACCTCGGTCCAGCGCTCCGACGGAGCCCGCGGGATCCCCGGAGCTCGCCTCAGCACCGCCCGCCGCTCCCCGGGCAGCTCCCGGGCACCTTTCGCCCCTCTGCCCGGGGCGAACCTCCGCACCCCAGGGTCCCCTGCCCCGCTCGGCCGCCCCGCTCGCCCGCGCCCCCCCCCGAGGGCTCCCTCGCGCACCTCAGGACCCCCCTCCCTCCCTGCGCTCTCCCGAGCTCCCGGCCCGCCGCCCCCCACGACAGCCCCATCGCGGCCCCGGCCCCGCACGGCCCGTCGCGCCCCAGCGGCCAGGCCAGGTCCCAGCGGCCCCCGCCGCCCCGCCTGCCATGCCGCACCGGCTGCACTGACCTGGACGCGCAGCGCCATCTTCCCGAGCGGCGCCGGGAGCGGGGAGCGGGGAGCGGGCCGCGGGGAGGGGCGGCGGGCCCGGCCGGGGCTAGGGGGCAGTGCCGAGCCGCGCCGCGCCGGGGCCGGCCGGGGGCGAGGGGCGGAGCGGCACGGCGCCGGGGCCGGCCGTTGGGGCGGGGCGGGGCGGGGCGGCCGTTGGGGCGGGGCGGGGCCGCAGCAGGGGCGGCCGTTGGGGCGGGGCGTACGCGGGGCGGGGCCCCCTGGCGCGAGCCCCGCCTGGGCAGGGGCCGCGGGAGCCTGGCGCGGTGGGCGCCATTTTGTCGGTGCAGCCTCCGCGGAGGCCGTGGGCCCCTGGCAGGCGGCGGTGGGCGGGCTTGCCTTCCTCTCCCGTGCCCGCAGCCGGGCGGAGGAGCCCTTCCTGACTGAAAAGGCCATGATGTTCAGTAGTTAATGCATTTAAGTGCTGCTGTAAATCTATATTTGGCTTTGCACAATGCAGATCGAAGTAGTTCCCAAAGAATTTACTCTCAGATTGTGACAGCACCAGTGAAAGGAAGGCTTTCCTCAGTGAACGTGGGAGCTTCAGGTCACACAGTCTGTGACAGATTACAAGAATATTACCATTTTACAGCCAGCAATTCACAAATTGCATGGATGTAATTCAATGTAGCATTGATTTCATACATTTATAAATCAGGAGTCAATAAACATGGGCGAAGCCATCATGATGCTGCTCTATCTGTGCCTCTTAAAATACCCAAACCAAGGCCTGTGGGGCTGAGGCGGTTTTCAGACCCGGGCAGCAGCCCGCAGTTCCATTCTGCTTTGGAAAGCGCTGGAAGGTTGCTGAGAGCGGAAGAACCCAAGGACGCTGCTGCAATCCAGAAGGCCAAAGAAATGGTGTTCAGGTGGTTACAGCTGCGTCCGAAGGGACAGATTGCTCAGGTACCCCAGAAAGGGGGAATCCCGCTCTGCAGGTGCCTATAAAGGTTCAAAGAAATTAAATTTAGAGAACAGAGTTGTCTCAGTTTCCAGTTGAATGAGACGAATCCCATTTTTGCTAACCACTGGTGCAGACAACAGGTGGAGTCTGTGATAGCAAACACTGTTAAATTAACATAGACAGGTATTTTACTTCTTCAGTTCAAGTGCTGCAAAGACAGAGTCTGATCCAAGACATTCTCTTTCTAGAGCTAAAGGAATAATTCAGGGTTAGTGAGGAAAACACGCCATGTAAACCAGAGACAGAAGAAGGTCGATACGGAGATTATCCAAATTAGGCACATAAAGTGACCTGAACAATGTCTACAAGTATCTGCGTGGGTAAAATCTGTTCTAATGCAGCCAGCTTCTTAACTTCAGAGGGAAAGGTGTAATTGATGCTAATCACTGTAAACTGAAGCTGAACAAATGCAGAACAGAAATAAGCAATGCTGGGAGCCGTCCGCTGCAATAACTCACACCAAAGGACGGTGCATTCCCTGGCACTAGATCGAGAGGGGTCGTTTTCCTAAAAGGTGACGCTGTAGGTACGTGAGCTGCTGTCTTGGGCAGAAACTGGTGAGGTTGTATGGCGTGGGTTACAGAGCCTGTTGCAGGCGGCGTGCACGTACGCCTTTGCATCGTATGCAGTCAGAGAGCAACAAGCTTTTGTCACTAATGAAACCTAAGAGAGGCCCAAGCAAGAGAAGCATCTGTAATCCTTGTCCTCCTAAAGCTGAGCAGTGGTACTGTACAGCATGGAGCCAAACAGAGCCCAGGGTAAAACTCAGCAACCTGTATTAGTTCAGGCTTCACAAGATACTTCTGGAGTCAGTGGCAATGGGGAGGAAGGAGGATTAAGTAACAATAAATAAAGTGTGATGGAGGGGAGGCAGTGGGGACTGCTGCTATAGCCAGCTGACAGCATTTATGAATGTTGTACCCAAAAAGCTCGAAATTTTTATTGGACACACTGCTGTTTGATGTTTTAACACAGTAGGAAGAATTTTTGCCTTGCCCTCCCCTGCTCTGAACAACACGGCAATCAAAAGTCCATGTCGTTTTTATTCTGGTTAACAGATGATACAGGGCTTGAGCAGTTTGTGTGAAATTATTCATGTTTTCCTGCTGCTCCATCACCCACATTGCAAAAAATCCCATGTGAAGCCTGGTAGCCCCAAAGAAGAGGCCCAAACTGGTAGAATTCCTCTGGAAAAGGAAGCTGCTTTAGGCTTGGAATGGAAAAATGAATTGGGTATATTCCTAGCTGGATTCACCTTCTAGCAGTGGGGTCAAGAAACAGTTGCGACAATCTAATTGGGTCAGGAGGAGTAATTTCTTTGTACATGAACTATCGCAGTTGAATATGATACCGTCACTGAACCATATGCTTTTGTACAAAATACCTTCATTAATGATTGGAGAATGAAGCAAAATCAAAATGGAAAATGGTTTTAAATGGAGTTTCTTGTTCTCTTGCCCTCACAACTGATGCTGGTGGCTGGCACTTCTGAAAGTCAAATGGATCGCTCTTGAAAAGCTGGCTCAGATGACCCAGTCCCCTAATGATTGCCTCAGTCCTGGCGTATGCCTTAACCCAATTTTTTGTCCTTTACCCTGTGAAGAAATAGAATCATTTCTCTATAGCCATAGTCTAAAAGAAAGGAAAAGTCACAAAACATACCAGGAGCAGAACAGAAGTGCTGGTGATGATACACAGAGAAGACAGGGAACAGAAAGGATTTAAAAGGAGAGCAGAGGGACAGATCAAAACAGAGGAATTCCCAGGACTGAGGAATAGGGAATGAAATGGTGACTCGGGGGTGAAACAAGTCAGCCATAAATTATAATGTGGAAAATTTGGGAGACTTTCTGATGCCATACAATTACATACAATACAATGCCGAAGAGCCAGAAGCAGCTCGCCAATACGAGTTGAAAAGGTAAGAGGAAGCTCTTGCATACCCTTGAAAGACCTTGACCCTGTGAGCAGAGCGTCAGCTCTAGCAATGACTGTGAATCCCGCTCCAGGTGACGGGCCGTTGCAGAGGCTGTGCCGCTAAGGTATGCAAAGACATGCAGAAATGAGGTTAATAAGTTAAATAGTTCAAGAGCTGAGCGTAATTTATGGACAGCATATGTCACTAAGTGTGAGCGAGAGCTTGTGGCTTCTGCAGCAATGAGCCAGCTTCCAGCTTGTCCGGAGCGAGTGTGTTTCTTCTTAGGCAGAAACCCCCATTTCCCTCCGGCCTGGATCTGCTTTCTGTGTCGACGGATGAGCACGGGCAGAAGTTGAGAGCACAAGGCTTGTACCAGGAGGTAGGCAGGGAGCGCTTGCTCAGCTGTGTGCTCAGCTGCACACTGCAGCCATGTGACTATTTGTACCTTATTTAATCATCAGCTGAATCATTTTAATCTCTGCGAGACAGGCAATTGCATTTCTATATCCGATTTCTGTCAACTATAGCCTGATTATTTTATGGGGAAAAAAATAGGTCTAGCTAAAGAATTAATGGATTCCTAGACTAATACCTGACAAAACTCCTCTGAGATTTAACACAGCGAGTAAGAATGTTAGATTGTGAAACTACCCCAGACTACGTCAGAGTCGTAGTCCAAAGGACAAAGCTGCATTAAGGAGTGTTAATTTATTTAGGAGCTTTTGTACCGTTCCTTTATCTTTACATGGGAGGGGGAAATGACAGAGTGAAGATGCTTGTGTGACAGGCATCGACAGGAGGAAGTTGTGCCATGAAATTCAGACTTGCTTCCATGGACGATAACAACAAAATTCTTGCTGTTTTCGGTGGAAGCTGAATTAAAGAAGGGTTTTAGGTCTGCCTCACAAGGTACAGTACTGAGACCTCCCTGCAGTATTAATATACAGTTTCCAGCTCCAGTCTGTCTCATTTTCTGCTAGGTGGAATAAAACCAACTTCCTGAATTTGCTGTTGCTTTGGATTATGTGAATAGATCTGTTGCTACAGGCAATGCATTCACAATTGGATCCATTCATTTGCCACGCTGCTTAGAGAGGGCTGAATCTTCTCCATGCTTTTTTTATTTAATTTTAAGTAAGTGACTTGATTAAAGCATATAAACAAAACCAGCCATTTCTGTCCCCCGCAAAAAAGAAGCAGGAAATGTTCAGGGTATCATCGTTTCTTCTTTTTTTGCATCACATCGGGATTTTTCCTAAAATGCAGTTTTCTTACTGAAAGGAATGGCTGATAATTTACAACAAATTATTAAATATATTAAAAAATACAGACAGAGACAAATGCAATATATTTAATTTAGAATCCTTTGCTCTGGGAAGGTTAGCTTTTTTTAAATAGACATAGTCCATCAGGCCAAACACTCGCAGACTGGTATTTGGTATGGTTCTGCTACACATTTTCTCATTCAAACATTCTTTTCTTTCTGTTTTTCATTTGACATTAACAACAGCAAAAGGCCCTGAAGAATTCTAATTTATTTCTATGGCTAATGATTTTAAGATTATTTTCTGTGCCACGTACTAGTCTGTGCCAGTATATATTGCCACAGTTTAGTGATTGGTTTAGTAATCTGATTCATTCATTTGCAATGCAGATCACAATTGATCTTGACTATATGTCTGCAGATTAAATAGTTCCGTAAAAAATACCCACTTAAAAAAAAAATTCAGTGATTTCTACCAGACAATTTTTGTTCAAGTTAATATATACTGGGTAAGCAAAAAAAGTTATTAGGCATATCACTAAGAAGACCAGGAAGAGCCCATAACAACAAAATCAGTTGTTAAATATTAAGCCATTTCATACTCCTAATTAAAACTAATTAATCTTTTCAATGACACAATGGCATGCTTTCTAGTCATAAGCTGACAATAGTCCGGGAAATCTGAAACAAATTATTCTTTGCTTGTTTGCTACCTGGACAAAGATCAATAATACCTCCGGGCAAACACAGTCTATAGGCAATCTCTTGATGTAATTCAAATTGAAAGGAAAAATCTGCCTAATGGCAAAACAGCACATTAAAGGAGGAATTTGTGATGGACTGTATATACATTTAAAAATCTACGCAGTATGTGTACGCATACAGTAAGAATGCCCTTAAAGCTCCCTTAACGCCATTAATTTAACTTTGCGTTGCCTCAGCGTGTGCAGTAATCACTACATGGTTTTGCGCATTGGATAAAGAAGACCGCAGATACTGAGGCTTTACGTGCAGATGCCTGAACTTTTGCTTCCTTGGCCATTAATGCCGTTCAGTAATTTACTGCTATCCATCTGTCCTCAGCCAATGGGAACCAGTAGGTGTAACTGCTTCCCAAAAGTGGTTTGCATAGTTTAGTATCTTCCATCACCCATTAATTCAGAGCCAGCCTTCATGTAATTAGTTAACAAAAGCAACTGGAGAAATTTTTCAGGGTGATCACTTTACACTTGGAAGTCTTGTATTTTTGAATTGCATTTCATTTGCTGTCTGGTTCATGCTGATCAAAAGATGTGGTTGAGACAATTTGAAAAATGTGCATGTGTTTTAGTGGTTTTGAGAAAGAAAACGATGCCTGCTTTTCTGTCCGCCATTTCCAGAAGTGTGGCAATGCTGAATGCACTTCAGTTGGACATAGCATAGATGGGTCAGATATAGGAGCAAGTCTTGGACAGTCTGACACAACGGACAAATACTGGCTCTGTGGTGCAGATCTCTGTGTGTTTGAAGGGCACGGGCTGAGCTACAGGACAGCCGCTGCCTTTAAACTGCAGTAATTCTCACCAAACACGATGCTGTTCAGAGTAAAAGTAATGATCCCAAATCTCGAACCGTTGCCTAGGCTGGTGGAAAGAAGCCGACACCGTTAGGAGTAGCGCAAGAACTGTTACAAAAAGAAGTCAAAAGGTGTGCTCATCTCTGAATGCACAAGAAATCTTTTCTGGGTATTTCTGAGTACTGCTAGTAAAACAGCACTTACTTGGTTTGGACTGTGATTGCTTCATGTATCTGTTAAAAGTAAACAAAAGAACCCCCCCAAAAGATAGATAATTTGCCCTTGATGAGACTAACCATGGAAAATTTCAAATGAGAATGAAAATCTTGCTGAAACTTGTGAGAAAACATGAACTAAGGAGATTAAGGACTGTTTTGCAACCTTCATACTTAGGCTTGTTGCCATGTGAACAATCTCTTGAAATTTCTTAGTACGTTATAGAAAAAAGGAAAATGAGACAAGGTAAAAACTTTGTTTAACTATGGACATTTTTGCTAGACCGATTAGAATGTTTGAAAGAAATTATAACATGATTCACATTTAAAAAATTAATATAAAATTTGATCCCTTCAGCTTGCTTAGTAGACAGGTGCATGTTTAAGGATTTTATTTAACAGTCTAAATGTATGGATTTACAACTGTTCTTATTTCTGGTAAGTAGCATGATACACTTCAGCCAAAGTTGAATTTCAGGAAGGTGGATGCACGAGTGAATGTGTGTGTTATCAGAGGAGCCATTTACAGCACAGAGACTACTAGTAAATATAACAGCGTGAAAGGTATTGGACAACAGATGTATAAAAACCGTTGTTCAGGGTTGTTTCAATTTTCATAGTCCCCGGATTCGTATTCTTCCTCATCTTCATCATCAGAATCGTAATAGTCCCCATATTCAATGCTGTAGCTGGCACTTCTACTGCCAGCAGTAAATGCAAATGCAGGAGATGAGCCTGCAAGACATAATTAAATCCAGATTAAATTAGCTGTAGATGGGAACAAAGAGGAAAGTATGGGTTTGGATCTGTACGGCAAGCTCAGTATTTCTGAATCCTTGTTAAGTCATCTATTAAAAGGGGAGGGTTTTTATTCAATGACTTAACCTCATACCATCAAAGCTCGTGGTATATGAGCAAATTTCTGTATCATTCACATTTTAAGATATTGAAAATACATTTAATTCCCAATACTAGTAAATGATGAGTTCAGTCCTTGGCAGATCCTATGCACCTGAAAATATGACCAGAGTCAATAAAGCTTTGCAAACCACTTGCTGAAACAAGGTCAGTGACAAACCAGACCAGTGACAAACTCCCTGAGACCAGGAGGCAGATATAAGACAATGCATCTTCCTGCATTTGCCAGGAAACCCAGTTCTCCCCGGAGGAAGAAGGATGTTACTCTGCAGGACTGGGCCCAACGCAAAACAATAGTAAAGCTATTTCTTAGATCTTTCCAAACACTCTCATTAAGGAGCAACAACTGTTTCCTTCCTAATTTTTTGAAAAATAAACAGCTAAGCAGAACTGCCATGGTTCAAAGACTCCCCGAGCTACAGCAGCTGTTGTTGTGGGTGCAGAGCTCCTACTGACATCAAAAGACTTCTGTAGGATGAGGATAGTGGGATAATACGTGTCTCAGCTGTGTGGCTGTAATCCACAGCTTTCTGTTTTCTGGAAGCTGGTATAATTTGCAGCAAAATATTACAATATTAACACATAAGTATTTTTTTCCCCAGAACTCATAAGCACTTCCAACTTCTAAATACCTAGGACTGAATCTCCCGTTAGGGGATAAAGTAAAAGAAAAGCACACAGAAAAGTTAAAATATGGACATCTTTAGGTAATTTCTCATATCCTTCATTTGCATTCTGACAAACCCACTCTTTGCAGCCTGCTTGTATGCATTTTTATATTCTTCACATCCAAATAAAAAAAAAAATACCATCAATGACTTTCAATCTTGCAGAGGCGTACGTTGCACCATACTTATTTTTGGTGTGGCAGATGTAAACGCCTTCATCTGATTTTTTGAGGCCTTGAATCTGCAGCCAGCCTGTCACAGCATACTTCTGAGGCCCACCTCTTGCCTTTGAGAAGAGAAAGAAATAATTGAAATTAAGTAGCTAGGAGACACCGTGATATTTCTCAAAATAGTTGTGGCTGGATTAAACCTCGTTCCAATCTTTGCTTTTTGTTTATTGCCATCAGGGTTTGATTCTCTTTGATTCTGCTGCCTTATATTTTAATAATTGTTGTCTCTGCGCCTCCGAGTTCATGCTTTCCTTGCTTTGCTCTGCTCTTTAAACCTCACAGCCCTTCACAGTGCTCTGATGCCTGGTCCTTTCAATGCTTCTGCTTCCCAGCGCTCCTCCTGTCTCTTGTCCCAGCACCACTTCTTGCTGCTGCTTCAAAGCGTTGCCACCTCTTCTCAAGCTCATAAATTTCTTCAGGATGAGAGTGGCAGGTGGGTCAGGGTGAGTTGTTCAGGGCCAAGGGGCCTGACCGAGCTGGCTCTCAGCATCCAGGTCTTAATGGACTGGCGTGAGATGCCATGAGCTTTCACACTTCCGTGACAGTCAGTTTCAGCTTACTCAGGCTAAAGCCTCTTAAAGGGCGGAGCTTTCTTTTCCAAACAAATTACACAAAACCATTAACAAATGTTAACAGAGATGCTCTCATGCTGACTCTATTAATGAGATAGGTTAGCAGGGTTCAGTTCAGCCTCTGAGGTGACCAGCATTTGGATGTGGCTCCTCTCCCTTTTTTTCCTGAGCAACTTTTAAGTCCACTAATCCCACTTGTGTTTATGCTGTCTCTGGAAACATTTCTAAATAACTTAGACCCTTAGGGCTTCATTACTTTAGGTACTTTAATTAGCTTTTCCTGTGCTTTTTCTATCTACCTTTTTCTTCAGGTTATGCCCCATGTCCATTGGATCTTCTCATTTTTGGGTCGTGTATCCAGAAAGCTAGATTTTCCATACATTTCTCTGCATAGTCTCTGTTCACATTCTTTGTCCATTGGAGAAGGCATGCGGATGCAGGCTTCAGCCTTACTGCGGTCTGCCTGTACATCTGGCTTTGTTAGCTCGTCTCCCCAGAATGCTATTTTCATTTAAAAGAATTAGCATTTTGATGTATTTAATTTTAGCTCAGACTTTCAGGCAGTTTCTAGATTTGCTTGAATCCTATACTAATGCCATTCTACTCCTTCCTCTCAGATTAAAACACAGCGTCCTCCATAAAATGAGCAAGTTTCTTTGTTTTTCTTTTGAGCGCCTCAGGGACTGAACCCAAATGGCAGGTATCCAGAAACAGCATCTTGCAAAGGAGAAGTTTAGATACCTGCCAGAATTGTGCTTCTGCATCACGAGTAGAAAAATAGTTGCCAACAGCCATCCTTCCCAGAATGCACCTTCTTTTAGGTAGTAGCCTAAACGGTTCCATTTATACGTTCATTCAGTTTTTCCAGAATCATAGAAGCATAGAATCATAGCATCATTTAGGTTGGAAAAGACCCTTAAGGTCATTGAGTCCAACCATTAACCCAGCACTGCCAAGCCCACCACTAAACCATGTCCCTAAGCACCACATCTCCCCGTCTTTTAAATACCTCCAGGGATGGGGACTCAACCACTGCCCTGGGCAGCCTGGGCCAGGGCCTGACTGCCCTTTTGGTGAAGAAATTTTTTTCCTAATATCCAATCTAAACCTTCCCTGGTGCAGCTTGAGGCCGTTTCCTCTTGTCGTGTCGTACCTACATAAGGAGACTCTTCCATCTTCTGCTGAAGCAGGCCGGATGGTACCCTCCCTGTTATTTCTTTTACTTGGACTGCCAAAATAATGATCCTTGCACTGACTGAAATCAGAATTCTTTACGTAGCTAGAGGGCCCCTATTGGCAATGTATTTTTTGCAACAGCATTGTATCCTGTGGGAGGAGTTCTCTGATTAATCCCCTTACTCCTCATCCCAAATCATATGACGTGGAAAACTCAAGTTTTACCTGTACTGAGATGTGGGCATCATCTCCTGGCAGAAACATTTTATTCCCCTTTTTTTTCCATTCAAGGTGTGGCATAGGATAGGCTGACACCTCACAGCCAAAAATGACATCATTGCCTGTGAAATTCTGGACATCCTGGGGTGGCACAGAAATAACAGGAGCTGCAAAGAACCGACATAACGGTGCTTTAGAAGACAGCGAGCAAAAGACAACACAAACACAAAAGTATGTAATGTTAATTCCTATTTTACATGATCAAACCAGTTTGCCTTTTGCCATCTCACATATTATGAAGAGCCACATGATTCCAAGCAGCTTTAAAAGCTCAGAACACCTTGTGGCTCTTCAAAGGGTGAACAGGCTTTTTAAAAACACTTATTTCAAAGGACCTGGCTGTCCTTCCCCTTGCACGTGAAAGTTAAGCTGAAATTAAAAGTTTAATTTGTGTCCCATGAGCTATCATCGTGGACTAGACTCAAGGCCTACCAGTCTAGCAGCCAGTGCTCGACTTGACCGTCAGAGGAAAGTACAAGAAATTCTGTAGCAATCACAGAGTAACTTGACTGTATGTGACAGTTCTTAATTTCTGTTACATTTTGCTTAGCTTAAAAGCTAAAATACTGAGATTGCTAGCTTGTCAAAAGTTGTTTTCTGAGTACATCATTGCCTTGAACTTGCTAAAATCTCGTCCCCCTGTTACCCATGGAACTCCTTGCAGCAAGTTACAAAATAACAACATTAATACAGTTCACATTTATTCTCAATTGCTATCAATTTCATCTAATGTTCTTGTTATGAGACAAGTACTAACCGTGACTGAAATCCAGTTATTTTTATAAGGTTTTATGTTATGTTTATTATAATTATTAGATTTCCACTTACTTGTTTCCTGTTCTCTTACCCTCACCCCCCCTCCACTGTTTACTTATTGCCTCTGAATTATCCTCTCCCACTTTTTCCCAAAGAAAAAGCTGACGGTAACCACAAGAGGGAGCCAGTCCAGGGATTTGAAAACATTAAAAAAATAAACTATCACCTGATGCATTTGTACATGATTTAAATACATATCCCTGTGTAAGCATGTAAGATCATACTACATGTTAACAGGAGATGATGATATTTAGCAGCAGAGAGCAAAAAAAAAAACATATTTACTGTTATCACAGCTTTCCTGCTTTGGAGAGATCTCTTCTTTTTTCCTCATCTATTTATCCTCAGCAAGAAATGTTTTCCCTTCTAAAGACTGTTTTCTTCCTATTTCCATACCAGCGTTCAAAAATGAATGCATTTTCTGGGCCATTAGACTCGTATTTAATTATTGCTTTTATTTTTGTACAGATCCCAGATGCTTGGAAATAGAAACTGATACTAAATAATTTATATTTTTACTTGCAATATTTGAATCAATATGTAGGTACAGCATTTATGCTTCAGCATTTGAAATTGTAACAGCCTGTTCCAGGTTTTCAAGCAAAGTTTCTAATACATTTGTTAGTTTTTCAGAATTGATATCTGTCCAGAGAATATCAAATGCATCCTGATTAAATTGCAAACAAATTGTACAGCAAAGTATCAATTTCCTCATTTATGAATGCCTCATTAAGCAGTTCTGGTACTCTTCAAAAGCAAGATTTTCAAACTAGGATACTTAAACTCTTAAATGGTTGTTCTTTCATGAGAACTGTTCATTCGGAATCTGTATATTATTTTTAAAATCTTGTATTCAAACCAGCATTAACTGAATATCTTGGATGTGAAATTTTTTGCCTATGAACTTATCACATAGGGTCTGATATTAAAACATACTTTGAAATACTAAAACTCAGTGCAGCCACACTCCTTTTAATGATACATCCACTGTAGTTAAGCTTAAAGTGTAAAAAAGAAACCAGATGTCTTCATTGACTCACGTGAGTTCTTTGAATTATTCCTGTACAGAGACAGCATGAAAAACTTTTTAAATAGGGAGATGTTGACTGGTTTGTACTTTTGTTTTGGTGCTAACACAGGTGTCCTGCAGGTACACGGACAACACAGCGTGGCTGAGAACGGAGTCCTGCTTATGTGACTGTCCACAGCCGGGGCTCAGCCACGCGAGGCTGAGGGCTCTGGCTTCACCACGCCTTGTAAACATAGCCTTAGCCTCGAGGACATAAGGGTCTAAATTACAAATGTACGTTATAGCTGTTGACGTACGAGAAATTTGTCTAGCACTGTCTACCATACACCAAGACCAATTCCACGCTGGAAATACCCCTTTCTCCATTAACTGTTAGGAGAATCCAGATGATAGCTCAGGTGGAAATGTCTAGATACGGCCTGAGTCCCGCCCGGCTGAGTACTTTTATAGAGGTAGTTAAGGCTTTGCTGGACCAGGGCTGACCAGGACTGGCAGCACGTGAGATCAAACTCATAGCAAGTAGAAAGACCCACAGCTTTGATCTAACCAAACTGCCTTTTCTCAATCTGAACACACAATAAATACTTGCATTTGCTACTCAAACTTGAAGTGCCTCCAGAAATAAAATAATACATGTCTCACAATGCCATTTTGCTGCGTTTTACAGAAGAAAACTGAAGTAATGATGTAGCATTTTAACAGAGATTTACAAACTTCATTTTTGAGTGTTTCAGATTTTGTGTTCAGCCAAATTCTCCCATGATATCTGTGTGCACTTTTTTTGCGTAACTGTGTCTTTAGAAACAGATCTTTACTGTTACGATAACCTGTCATTTTGATTCCCGGAGTAGATAAAGTTTTCTTGATAGCTATAGAAAGCATTCTGATGGCTCAGTGTCTGGAGGTGAATGCGCAGTAGTTGCTCCTTTCCTTTTACAGTCCCAGTCATGAATTATCCTCGTGTGTTACAGAAGACATAAACCAGAAGCCAGGAAGAGTCAAAATACTGCTTCACCTTTCACAATCAACATTAACCCAATATCATTCAAGACTAATGAGTTAGATAATATGATACTTTTTTCTCCTTAACTCACATTAATTTTTGCTAATCCATGTCTGATTTGATGAAAATGGCAGATTGTTTATTTGTTTGGTTTTTTTTTTTCACCAAAATTTCCATTTAAAATAAATTATGTGACACAGCTAAATATAAAGAGAATCATTGCTAGGTTGTTCTGTTACTTCGTTAAATCATCAGCAAGAGAGGCTTGAATGTTAATGGGGATGGATTAAGTGTGGAGAATCTGTATATAATCGATGTACTTAGTAACCTTGGTAAATTATTAGATAAACTGATCAAAACTAGCTTTCAGGAAAAGAAGGGCTTTTTCAGTGTTTCTTTAGGGAGCTAGGCCTTTTTCTTCCCCTTTTTCTGGTGACAGACGAAAGATAAAAGGCTATACTCTTCTGATGAAAGGAGTTTATTGTTATTTATTTATTCATTGGTTGCTGTATACAATTAATCCATTTGGCATCAATAGGAAACAGCAGATGCTTTGAAGGAGAAATAACAAAACAAAGTACTTTGAGTTGAGTGAAGGTTGTATTTATAGCTTGGTACCAGAACCCCACAGTGTTCAGTGTTTGTTTCTCATGCAAATTGGAGTCAGCAGAAAGCGAGTGCCGCAGCCAGGTTGCTGCTCTTGGAGCTAGACTCCCTGTTGCCTTTTGTCATCAAATGCAGCCACAAAAAAACAATCTAAATCACTTTCACATGCCCACTGTGCTGCTTCAGATAGCCGTCACGGCGAAGACGGGGCTTACTGGTAGGCTCTTACGGGGGTCTGAGGCATGGTGCCCCCGGTGTAGCGCCTCTGTGCCCTGCTGAAAGGCCCAGGCTCCTTCCAGGGTCCCAAACACAATCTAGAGACCCAGCGTGGTCAGCTGCCGCTCAGAGAGGTTGAGGAGGGGGGCACTTGTGCTCCCCCTCCCCGGCGAGCCCAGCACCCACCTCAGGCCCACGTGCTCTGCTGCAGCTGGGCTCCTGCGCCAGCTGGGCACTTGCCTCTGCAAGAGCCGAGGATGTGGACCCCCATTTTTCTTAACTAAACTCTGCACAGCACTGACATGGCTATGAACTTTCCTCCAGGCTTCTGTGCAATTCAGTAAGCTGAGTGATCCTAGGAAATTTCTCTGCATTCCCGGAAAGAGGGTCCAGCCTTTCTGGGGACCCAGGGAGGAGGTAGGAAGGCGCTGGGGGTGATGCCTGCATGCAGAGCAGCTGAGCTCATTCCTCCTTCTTGATGAGCGGTGTTACGCACCTCAGGGGTGACTGCAAGGCCTGGTGGATGACACCACCAGCAATTAAAAGTGATAGTACTTCCAAATTAAAGCTTTTTGTACGTGGCCAGTTCTGTTTAATTAATTCGAGCAGACGGTTGCTTTAAGCCTGTGTGCCTGAACAGCTACCTCTGCTGCAAAGTTAACATCAGTTGCTACTTGAGTGGCACTTCTAACTGAAATCTTCCTGAAGGGGTTATGCCGCAAGAACTAGTGCTATTTTAATCCCAAGTAAGAACACCTGCCCAAGGGCTAACAGGCTTTCAATCATACTGTCGACTGGTACGTATTGAGTTTTCTGAATATCTCTTTACAGCCAAGCCTCATTTCCCAGCTTAATACCCTAATGGCAAATAAGGGATTCTTTAATGGATGATTCTCTTGCAACTAGAGAAAGAAGAAAGAAGTCTAGTATTAGCTGTTGATAACTTTTCCTTTTCAGTATTCAATATCCAGTGTTCATTCAATATAAAAGCACAGCATAGAGTCTAAATTGGAGGCAACAGATTGCTAGCAAGGAGTGGGTAAAATGTACCTGAGTTACTCTCATATATGGTCCTTTGCCAGAGATGCAATTTTGGCTTCCCAGAACTGGGACTCATTTGTGAACCAGAGACCTCTTCTACTTAGTTCATTGGAGAAAACATTTCATTAACTTAAAAAAAAATAAATCATTCAGAAAACAAAAGCCTGTTCATTTTTTCCTTTTCATTTTATATTCATGTGACTTAGGTGAAAGGTGCCCAGGAGTAAAGACTTGTAATAATGTGAAGAATGAGAACAGCATATGAGCAGGAGGCAGGATTCCCCCCTACAACCTGGCTGAGAATCCTTCCACTAACAATCATTGCAGAGAGCTGTTCATGCACTGTAATGTTTTTAGGGAAATTATTTCAGTTTGATTTTGTTCTAATTTTGGATTTCCGTTTCATGGGTTACCTAGATTTTATGATGATTCTGAGATTTGATTATTTTGGACTTTTTTGTAAAAAGAACAGACCTGTAAGTTAAGCCCTATTTTCTTCTATTGCCTCTACGTCACTGATTATTATACACACGGGTGGATACACGCAAGCATACACACGTATATATGTGTGTGTATATATATGAATGAGACCTGCCTTGCTATCACTACTTTTAATATCAAGTCAGTCTTCATATAATAATAATAATTTGTCCAGTTCTCCCAGACTATCCTATCTGTTTACCTACTCCCAACTACACATACAATTTTTGTAGAAAATATCTCATATTCTGCTTATTCAGAGCAGAGCTAGTCTGTAGATCTATGGCTTGTTAGTCACCATGTGATTTAAATCCACCAGTCTAATATAGAGGCTTATAGCATACAAGATTAAGTACCAGCTGCTAAACCACATTTAACACAAAGTATTGTAACAAAATAATGATAATTATAACAAAAATGCAGTATTAGTTCAATAAAGTTAGACTAGAGCATCCAGTAACACATCTAAGAATAAGAATCAGATCTTTTTTTAGTTTGAAAGTGCCTCTGTACATATTACCTGATTCACATGGTCCTTTATGCTTCATGCTGATATTTCTTTTCATTGCATAAGCCTTGTTGAATTGACAGATGTTCTCGTAGGTTTTCCCTTCAGGTCCACAGATGCTCTCTTGAGACTTGCACACACACTGGGGTTCAGGGACTTCCCCAAATCTTGCTTCATCGGCATCCAACCTGCACTCGAGGTTGTCCCCACATTGCCCGTAAAAATGATTGCCCTGGTCCAAGTCGCAGATCTGACCTTCCACATTTCCACATTCAGGACAGCAGCCGCAACGGTCCAATACAGTCCCGGCTGGACAGTCTTTAGGCTCAGCGCAAAGTGCCAAATTGCATTTTCCACAACTGTCTCCTTCCCTTAACAGCCTCCACCAGCTTCGGTGGTACAAGGCAGGGAAACTCTGGGAAACCTGCACCAGTACTACCAGCGCTGCTGTAACCATCGGGTGCTTCATCTTGAGAATGGAACGAACGAGCAGAAAAGGTCCTTGGAGTAAAGCTGAGGGGGAGGAAAAAAGAGTGAGCTAGTGAGAGAAAAACAACACAATGCTTTTTTTTTGTTTTAGAATATAAATTCTACTGCAAACGCGGGCTTTAAGAAGAAATTAGCATCAGATTCCTAATCTGGAATTGATAATAAAAATGCATACAAACCCACCGGCTTTTCTCTAATGCAGTTTGGAATGCGAGTATTGCTTGCACAGAAACCAAACTGCCCCTTCTGACAGCTGCGTTGAAGCTCTCTGAAAAGCTGTTTGCTCAGTGTCTCCTTGAGCCAAATTTGCAAAGCATTGCTCTACTGAAACAGCATTATATTGCAGCTATTGTAGGAAATTAGTGTAAAATGAAAGAAAATTAACTATGAGCTCCCCCCCCCCCCCATCATCATTTGAAAAAGGCGGTTACAAAAAGATAAACGTGGGTACAAAGTAGCACCCAAGATACCAGTACCCCAGAGCTGAGCCAGCGCTCCGGAGACTGGAGCAAGGTTTAACACCACGTTTCATCCGTTAATGACCATAGCTAGGGGGTTCCGAATTAGCAATTTACTTACAGGCTCTTTACAAGCAAGGGACAATCCAAGACAGCTGGAATTGACTTTAAACTCAGAGTTAAGATGAGAGGTGCCTAGACCCATTAAAGAACCCATTGTTCTCTCTACATGTAGCTTCTTTTCAGTGTTTATGGGTGGGGTGTCTGTGGTTTGCAACCCAAAATAATGCGGTCCATGTTTGGCGCTAAGATCAAAGTGCAAAAGGTTTAGAACATGAGCAAGCCGCCACAGCATCTTGAGACGCACCAGAAGGAGGTTTTGCGGAAGTATTAGATGCATCAGTTGTCTTCTCATAGCACTTTTCTGTCTTCGGTTCTTAAGATGTACTTGCACTGTGAGTTATGAAGGAGGATGAAAGAGGTAACTCTGATTTCTTTTCCCACTTTTTCTGTGCATAAATTCCAGCCAGTTCAGGGAGATGGGTTTGCAGGGTCGTTTCTTGCCAGGTGTTGCACTTTTCTTTGTACATCTCAGGATTTAGGCATGCTCCCTATCATCCTACCTCATACCAGAAAACTCCTCTCTCTTGCAGTGCTGAGCAGATTTCTTGTCTATAGACCGTAGGCTGCTGTTACCACTGTTCACGTGCAGCTCAGCAAAGATGCGTCCTACTGTCTGTTGGAGGTACAAGTGAAGCATGATGAACTTACAGACCCTGCAGGTATGGCTCAGTAGCATAGGTCAAGGATCACCACTCCCTACAAATGAACAACCTTTGTGTGTTTGTTAGCTTAAAATAACTCTATGTGCATCACGTTTTCAAGACGTAAGATACTGTTAACAAGACGAAATAGAAATCAGGCTTGTGCCTACTTGTCCTGAAATCATCCACAAGCGGCTTTTTCTACTCTTTTTATATTCATGGTGCTCAGCTGCTTACATAAGCTCAGCGAAGGATGCATTTTGTTGTACCAGCCTTACATCCGCTGGTCATGTCCACAAAGGCAAATCTTTTGGGGACATATGTTTGCTTTCCATCCCAAACATCTCCACGGCTTTTCCCAAGTTCAGCTTCATACCTTCTGTACCGATTCAGATTACCTCTTGCTTTGAGTGAAGTAGCAGGCTGCTTCAAACACGTCCTTCTCCCAAACTGCATGTAATGCCATTTCCCTCTGGCCTACGCTGGTGGTGGAGCACTTCTTAAAGCCAGCCTGGAGAGACCTGCAGGGCACTGCTTATTTCCATGTGATGGCTGGGCTAATTCATATTCTGTAATGCATGTTTTGGCTTTGAACACTGAATCAGGCTGTGAAGGAGTAAATTATGTGTGTAATTGATGCTTTTAACATTGAGAGTCAGGAAAAAAGTAACCACTGAATTTAATGGGAAATTGATTTCTTGTCCCACCTTCTTATTCTGCTTAATGTGTTTTATTTCACACTTCCTCATCAAATTGTAATTGGACATTTAGTTTTGCATTATAGGGCCTACTCATCACTGTCTATTTTATTATTTGTACCTACAGCTGTAGGGGATGAGTATCTTGAGGACAAGGATTTGCTAGGCTCATATAAAGTAAAAAAATGTTGATAGTGGTGAAACCATATACGCAAAGTGGAGCCAAAGCAGGGAGGGGCTGCAGGCCAGCACTGCCCCTGCTAAGGCTGAGCTTTGCCTGTCATCTTCCAGGAAAGGTGTGATTTGAGGGCTGTAAAACAGAAGTATACAAGGAAGTACCTCCTGTCTCCTGGCACTGAGGAAACCCATCATAAATATCCTAGAAAGCATTTCTGGCATTTATCTGACTAATGTAATCTGAGTTCTTGGTGGGTTCAGCCCCTAAATTAAGAACTGGGTATGCCTGTGGTCTCGTTTGAAGCGCTGCAGGTGATCTACAGCTGAAGGTTATTTGGCCACTGATTCCCGAGCTCACCTGGAACAAATTGGGGCAGGGAGAGGTTAAAGCACTGTGGTATGACATAGAGAAATGGCCTGATAGCTGTCTAAAGTGTCTTTCATTTGCAAGCTAGCTCTCATAAGCTGAGAGGAGCATTGCTGTAACTCTCCCCACTGGATGGGTGTGTGGCAGGGTCAGAGCAAGGCGGATAAAGGGGGAGCAAGGGAAGAGAGTGGGATGCGCAGCTAGAAGGGTTTGAAGTGGCACGTCTAAAGGCACAGTCCCATCTGGTTCAGTAATAAAATATGCATTATTTCAGCATGTCTCTCATCCCTGAAGCTTGGTTTGGTGGAAAAAAGTGGTGATTTTCATCACAAACCTTGAATTGTCTTAACTCTAAATATCTCCCAGAATAAAACACAAGCAGCAGTGGATTAATGTCATTGGCCGAGCTGCAAGACAGGCACCAAAGTACGCAGCTTTTCAGACACCATCCCCCAAACGCTGCCTGGGGAGCTGACAAGCAGTGCAGACGAGGCCTCCACGACCCCTCCAACGAGGGGAGGAGGTCAGCAGCTGCAGTGCATGAGGGGAGCTTACCATCGGCTGTGAAATAACATTTTGGCGAATAATTTCTTTAACAGGCAGGTTGAACAGCATTAGTGTACCCTCGGTCTCAGCAGGCAGGGTAGTGCTGGCCATGTGGCAACTTCCCTGGCTTTTGCTGGGTATTTCCATATGGCACGATCAGCGCAAGGAGTTCTGCTACCATCTTGTGGAGGGGGCAGTACCCAAGTTGGGTGATGGGCAGCGAGGGGACATGGCAAAATGGCCCACCGCTTCCTGTACCTTCAGACTACATCTTCCACCAGGACACGGGCAGCATCTCGCAGAATAATTCCTGTAAGTGAATTGTTAAGGAAATTGTATTCCTGTTCATTTCCTGCCGTCTTCTTGGGGCTCGGTGTTATGCTAAGCTGCTGACTTGTATTGTGTTATTCTACTTTGCATGGTAATAGATAAGCTACATGGCTGATGCAATTTGAAACCCTATTGCTAGTGATTCCTGAGGTACTGCTCTTTCAGATGAGACGTAGTTCAGCTTTTTGTGCTGTTTTTATTTGTGTCAGTGAGAGTTTTACTTAAGTAAAGGTTTCTGAATCTGGCTCCTGCCAGACTTGCAGATCTAGTTCTTACACAGACATGCACAGGAGCCCCGTGAGGAATAATGGCAAAACACAAAAAACTTTGAAGTGTCCCTTCTACCTTTTCTGTCCTGCAATGGTTCCTCTCCTTGAACAGATGAAGTCAAGTTCGGAAACTATAGTGCTCTGTCTCTTAGGTTGTATTAAGTACCTAATCTTGAAGCTCTTTTAGACAGAGTAAATCTTGGCTGACTCTGTGTTTCCATCCAAGAAACTTTATACTTGTATTACTTGCACAAGAGAAGCATTAAAGAAAATTAATGTTTAGTCTGTTATACTGGGTCATAGCAGACTACAGGTGGCTGTGCATTGGGTATGTGCATTACCTGATACTGTACCAATCTCCTAGGATAATTCCCCCCCTCCCCAGTATCCAGAACTGAGCTTCAGTTGAGGTGCTCAGCTCACCTGAAAAGAGTATTTGGTTTCATAGAAGTAAGTGGCAAATGGTGGAGATTAATGACAGATGAGGCAAAAATGGTTGGATGCCATTTGTGCGTTCCTGACAGAACTGCTGACCGGCAGCGGTACAGGCACAGGCAGTCCTGGGATCTCCAAACGTTGCCTTTTTTGGTGCCAATCCTATTTGCTGACACATTGCTTTCATGAATCTCATCATTAGTGCTGTAAGCACATGAAGTATAAGTTAATTCTACTGTAACATGATTATTAAATCCATTAATCAAAGGCAGGAGATCCGTAATTAACTTATTCTCCAGCATCAAGTAAATGATTCTGCTGCGAGCTTTAAGAAAGCAATTGTTCACTAATATGCAAAATACAGTGGGGCTATTAGACTATAAGGCTGTGTAATTATATAATTAAATTATAAATTTTGCATATTTTAATAACATATTTTAATTCTTTTCTTTGTAAAGTCAAAATGGAGGATCATTATTTTTGACACCCCCCCCCCCTTTTTTTAGCTTTTACATGTAGTTTACCAAAAATGGGAAAAATAAAAAAAGTTAATGTCTGTCTCCTGCCTGAAAGTTGACTGTTTTCATGTAAGGCTTTGGCTAGGCTTTTGGTGGACCTTGGACCTGTCTCCAGCAGTGGCTGACTATAGATTTCTTCTGTTTCACGCTTCAGCATCACTGTTGTTGGTGACCGTAGGCATTCAAGTTTTAACTTGCAGAGACAAAAGAAGGGTCTGCTAGCACTGTTCTAGCACCAAATGCTTGGGTTTGATTTAATATAGGCTTACTGGTTCCTTTTCACACAAACGAGTCTGGAAATCCCTTTTCACAAGCTGGTATTTCCTTCCAAGGGGACAGATATTTCAAGGGTTCTTTTCAAGCCTGCTTCATGTCTCTGCTGTCCTTTAAGCAGACCAAATTTCTGAAAGCTTTGTAGTTTCACCCAGAAACACCCAAGCCTCCTGTCCCGTAACAGGAGGGTGATACTGGAAACGTTTAGGGAGTCAGCAGTAGGTAATCAAGCATTTCTCCAAAGCCATGCTTTTGAGAGGTGAGAGTTATAGTGAGGCAACTTGCACAGAAAATGTCACAGGGCATTTCCCCCATGTGTCCTGCCCATGTTTCCAGCCCAGCAATTCTTAGTTGCTCATCTTAACCTTTCTCTATACACTTTAATCAGAAGTGCAATATAGAAGCAATAGCCAGCATCATTCTCCTTCCTCAAGAGGAAGGAGGGCATGAAGGTTTGTCCACCTTCTACCTTAATTTTAGAGCGAGCTAATGGAAAAGCATCCCTGTGTTTTGCGCAGACCACAGTATTTCAGGTGTCGTGTTTTACTGCAGCAGATGCTGCAGTTAAATGCAGAGTGAAACAATTTGTGTGTCAAAGGCATTGCTGTCTACATCAACGGTGACACAGTAGTGCTATCAGGTAAAGCAGGGCTTCAAAGGCGCCGGAGCTTGGGGAAAATGTATCAAACCTCACCACTCAAAACCAGACAAAAGATGAAGAGCACAAGAAAGCGTGTCTTGCACGTGCTGCCAGCTACAAGCAGCAGGACAGAAATGGGGCAATGGGCTGGGGGGCCTGGAGGCAGCGAGCAGGAAGGGGTGAGAGATACGGGTAAGGCCCTGGGGTCCCCAGCCTGTCCCAGGGTTGTGGGTGGCACCCACTTACCCATGTCACCAAGGGATGGATGGTACAAGTGTGAGAGTGGCTAGCAACATCCGTATGTGCCCCTTGCTGTTCTCAACCCCTCCTGGGTGCAACTTTCAGCAGTATGTTTGAAGACTGGCCTGGTTCTTATTGTGGACCTGCAACAAACATGCCCTAACCATTTGGAGAGGGGCTGGAAGAAGGAAAAAAAACCAAAAAACAAAACCAACATGGTCCTGGCTCTGCCAACGTTTTGAGGTGCTTCCACCTAACAGACTGAAAAGTAATGTTAGCTGTGGCCAGCGGCTGCTGAGCGCCAGGCGTGTTTGTCAGCGTCTGTCCATCTGTTTGCCAGCAGAGACAGTGAGAGGAGGCAGGCAAGAGCAGATTTAAGCCCGAAGATGGCACTGGGGGTGCTACTAGTTGCCTGTAACAGCAAAGTTCTTAAAAAGTCCAAAACACAGTGTTTCCTGGGAAAGCCTAACAGAGAGAGGGAAATCTCCGAAACTTGCAGACAACGAATATAGAGTCATTTTTCTTGGCAGCCTTAATGTTGATGGATAGGACAGTTTGCCTTGTCCAGTTTATATAAGAGCAGCTGATATAAAATGACTTCATAGCTGGATATTTATGAGAAGTTTCATTTCAAATAATATAGTTTTTGCCTCTGGCGGTGCTGTGGTTTAGCCCTGTTATTACTGGGAACTAAATCTTTAGGATATTCTAACTATAACTGCAGGGCCTGTTTGATCTACCCAGCAAAGTTAATATTTTCCAAAGCAATGGAAACTTTATAATGGAAAGTCTCATTAGCAAAAACTACCTGTCCCTAAAAGCAGCCAGGAAATCAGGCACCGAGAGGAAACTTGGGGGATTTTCCTTCTGCTTCACCTGCTTTCTCTCACACAGCAACACTGAAGAAAGTAGTGTTTTCCATTACAGCGAACATACAGAGAGACTGTAACGACCCTTCTCTAGAAAAGCAACTAGAAACCAATTTCTGATATAAAGCAAAATTCTTGTCTCTTGCAGCAGCCTGTCTCTGCGGCACATGGATTGGGCATAAAACACTCTTCTCTCTTGAGGGACATAGGGCTCACCCCCGGTGCCAGACCCTCCACCCAGGCCAGCATTGCCCTCGGATCTGTGCAGGAGAAGGGCCGAGGAGGCGGCACTGGTACCCCCACTGAAACTTCCGAGGTTGTTTTTTAAAGTGCGAGTCTTTCCTGTTTTGTGCCAGAGCAGTGGTACAAATGGGATATTCTGAAGTGATTCACTTGCCCCTTTGGAGCATGCAGGGCTAAGGGCTGCAGTCAGTGAGGCCCACAGCCCGCATGGCGTTGGTAGGGCCCCTGTAGTCCCGCAAGGGTGTGGAAAGGCAGAGTAGGACCCCCTGGAGCTGCCAGCTGGGCTGAAGCCTCCCTTTCCTCAGGCTAAACTGTAAATCAGACTCCAACCCTTCTTCCCATATCTCCTTCAAAGACATAATTGGCTCTGACCGTTGTTACAAAGGGAAATAAGTCTGCAGCAGACAGAGGTTCAGGCTGTGAGCTCTGGTAATACAGCTTCCAAATAAGTCTTGCAAAAAGCTTATTACCTGGACAATGGCGGTCAGATCAAAATGACCCAGCAAAGAAGCTGGAGAAGAAAGCAGGAATCTGCCTTGCAGCACTGTGCTTTGGTTGGAATTGTTCCAGAATTTAACACTTCTGACAAACATTTACGTTCATCTGTGACCAGAGAGCTTGAAAAGAGATGCAGTGTGCCGTCCAGCGGAGGGAACGTGCAGGTGGTGTGTGGGGAGGGGAGGCTTTGCTGCCTTTAGGCTGGGATGGTCTGGGCACCCGTGAGTTACGCAGCAGTCAGAGGTGGAAGTCGTGAGAGAGGACAGGAGGACGCTTCACAGCGAGTAAGAACAGAAAGCAATGCTTGAGAAGCTCAGAGGGGCAGTGCTTACCACTGAAAAAAGGCCTGAGTGCACAGGCATTGCCTCTTGCTATTAGATTTTCTGCTGTTCTCAGGACTTTGTGCGTTGTCTACAAACAGGACTGCGTTAAAGAATCCTGCAGATTAGCACCCCTGGGTTTTCGGGCTCATGTCTCTGGTCAGAAGGAGTAATCTCCAGACAAGATCATTCATCTAAATACTTGGAGGATAAAAAACAAACAAACAAACAAAAAACCAATGGTGGATCTCTATCACAAATGCTGAAGACCACATCGTGCCTCTGGGAAGATGAGGCTTGTCTAGGGATATTTGCTACTCCTGCCTTTCATTAATGCTTATGCTCTCGGGGTCAGGATGGGGCAGGGCTCTGCGTTGGATTTGCCAGTTTCTAGAAGCCCAGCGCTGGTGCTGGCCCCTTTGCTACCCTGCTGTTTCTGAGGGTCACAGTCACGTGGGTAGTTCATCCGTGATAGCGCTTAGCTTTGCATGTTTGTTCCTAATAAAAGGCATGGAAGCTGAAAACAGCATGAAGTGAGGGAACATGAATGAAAACTGTGCGTGAGCACGAGTTAAGAAGTAAAGGCCTGAGTCCATTTAAATCAATAGCCAGACTCCCATTTACTTAAATGGGCTCAGGATTTCACCCTGCGCTTTTAGCTTAGCCGGCTTCCTGTTTGAGTTGGCAGGGCAAATGCCTTTGTCCCTGTCCAGCAGGGCGTTTGTCGGATTGTTTTTCTGTCCAGGCTGATGGAACGCTCTTGGAAGTCTCAGTCTATTCCAGCCACGGCGTGGCTGGAGATACCAAACACAAACATCTTGCATGCACTGAAAGTTGTAATGTTTCTGCATTAAATGCTGACCTACTTGTCCTCAAGTAGATGTCTGAAAGCACAAGCTGTCTTGAAGAGCTGGTCTGGTCTTATATTTGTCATTACATTTCGTGACAACTGACACAAATCTAAATCTGCACTAAAGAGGCTTTCTATTAAGTGACTAATTCAGCTTATAGAAAATACCAGTTAAATGGCAGTATCCATTGATGCTGCAGGAGTGGATTGCTCTCATATCAGTAGAAGGAAAAGGATGCCGCTGTCTTGCTGCTCTCCTGTACCACAGCACGTTGCAAAGGTAGACCTGCTGGTGCTTGTGCTTTAGAGCCGGGGGCTGTGGACTGCAGGGAAGGACAATGGCAGGACATCTCTGGGAAAATCTGAACTGACAGTATAAAGCCAAAACTTACTGTCTTCTTGCGGGGGGTGGGGGGGGAATAATCTCTATATTTAAAACAAGGCACTGCAGGTGGGCACAGGTCTCAAACTGGATAAACTTAAAGTTCTGGACTGGTGGGAGGACTTGGTCCTACAGCAGTGATGAGAGCCATCTGCATGGTCCGACCCTACCTGTGGAGCTTTAATTCCATGTTTTCTGAAGTTTGAGGATTTGTTTTCTGGGGGTCTCAATCCAATAAAAACATAATAGAGTACCAAATTAATAAAAAATCCACATGTTTTGTAATTTAGTGGAACTAAAAAAACATGAAAACAAATACAGGCCATTTCCATCCAAATCCTTCTGGTAGAGGTTTGGGTAAATGGAGGGACTCTGCAATGTGACTGAAAATAAAACCCCTACAACATACTGGAAGAACCAAAACCAGATGAATTCTGGATTCACAGGCGTCCAGAGGGGCAAGTTCTCAGGTCATGCCTCCAGACAGTTCAGTGCTAAGCAGATGCCGCTGCCCAGCAGACCCAGCTGGAGCCTTGTCCCTGTAAAGGCAGGAGTCAGGACCTCATCATGCTGGTATACCCTGAATCTCAAAATCTCTTCTGTTTCAATACTGTGCCAGTATACACACGTTTCTGCTTAGAATCTGGGATCTCCCTGTAGAGTACGCTAACGTTATCCAAAAGCCTTTCTTTTTGGAGGAGAAAAACCAACTCTGTATCTAGAACTAAATTTGCTTCCTCTTAGTTCACAGTTCATAACTCCTCTGTTCATTTAGCTTACTAGCAGGGATGAACACCCAAATGTTAGCTCCCAAAATATGGCTTTCTTGTTTGCAGTCGTAAGTACCTGCACTAATCTGATGAAGAAAGTAAGACATAACACAAGTTTTTGTGCCCAACCAAAGCAGCTTGCAGTTCAATATTGAATTCTCCTGGTGAATTGCTAAGTGCTAAATTGCTAAACACAGTTAAAAGAGTTTCAAACCACATGAACTTTGAAGAAACCTGCAGTCTGTTTGAGACACAGATCTCAAAAGGGCAAGGGGAAAGAAAGGAAAATGCATCAAATTATTCATTACAGACTTAACACTCACCTCAGATTAACAAGAAGCCCATTGTCTGATCCCAAGTGTAACAACAGGCTGTAATTTAAAACAGCTTTTATTCATTAATGAATGGAAAAGTTATTTCAGTGAGAATACGGAGAAAACCTATGCCAATTACCAGCACCAAACAATCTTTCCTTGTAAAGACATGGCTTGCTGGCTGGCTGCGTGTTGTGACACTAAATGCAGTAAGCAAATGAGAGTGGTTTCTGCTACCAATTCAATCAGTAGGTTTGAAATGGAATTAACCTTTTAAAAATGCAAAGTATTCCTTACAGCAGATGGTAGTGTTTGCATATACAAATACCTCTTAGAAATCATAATGTAAACCACATGCTCTGAAACAATAGGATTCCTGAGCTGAACCCTTCATCCTCCTGAAAATGAAAAATAACGCTCTCCAAGCTCGGACCGGTGGCTGCTGCGGCAGGGTGAAGTGGGCACAAGAAGAGTTAGGGGAAAAACAAGGGTGGGGGACACAGAAGGAAGCAGGGGGATGTTGGGATGTACTAAAAGGTGGTATTTCTCTATCACTCACTGCTACACTCTTAGACATCTAGAGGAGGGCTGCCGATAGCCTGTACTAGCCTCTTTTACCTCTCCTCTATAGTGCAGCTCCTTCATATTTTAAACTGCATAAACTACTCCCCAAAATGCTTTATGCTGCTGTGGCCAGACTGCTTTTGGTCCCTGTGCTAGCTAGGGCGACTCTCCATAGCATATTATGAGGCTTTATATTCCTCTGGGTTGCACCAGATACAAGCATTTGCATCTCTTGAAAGCTCCTCAAGTTACCCGCGCTGCCTGACTGCTGCTCGCTATCTGTCATGCTTTCCTGTGCTAACACACGTTCACAAGCCGCAAAGGCTTAAAGTAAGTGCAAATATTCTTAAAAAGAGACAAAGATTCCAGAAGCTGCAGCTTTAGGAAGTACGTGTAAGGAAAGGTTACAGCAGACAAGAACATCACTGCAAAGCAGAATTATCTCAAAAAGCAGGTCCGTCCTTTCCTCCATACATTCACGTTCTGCCAAGAGCACAAACAAACTGGCACCGTGGTGGCATAGTAGGCGTTAGGGGTAACTCTGTCCTGTGGCTTGTCCAGATCTGTGGTGCCAGGTTCCCTCAGAGCTATAGGGCAGATGTGGGCGGTGGGAGGTGAAACAGCTCCCAGCTCAGGAACCATCAGCCTGGAGGCTCTTCCAGAGAGTAGGCTGCCACTCAAAACCTCTCCTGTTCCCTGTAGAGCCTATGTGAGGCTGAACCCTTAAGCAAAACAGCAAAATTGCTGTGTACAGTGCTTACCTGTGGTTTTGTTCTCACCTGCAGCTTACGTGTTACGTACCAGTCCTTTGCGGGAAAGGCTAATTTTCCGTTGGTGTCTGCCAAGATGTCGGGGCTTATCTTCACACACCAGTGACACGGATGGTGCTCTGTGCTCCGTACCTATCAGGATATGAAAGTCTCACTTGAATTCAGTGGTGCTTCCAGTTTGTGTTGGACAACACCTGAAAGAGACAGGAAAGACTTACTCGGTTCTGTGCAGTGCATCATCTTGACTGCTCTGAAGGGCATATCTGGGCTCACAGTGCTCATCCGTCACTGCCCTCTGCCCAGCGTGGGATGACAGCAACACCAGTAATCACACCAGGCTGCTCCAGGACATCAGTGAGCTAAGCTGACTTGCTTCACTGTAGGATGTATTAGCAAAAACTAATTTTGGTCCCTCTGACGTGCCTGAGGTACCTGCAGTAGGATAGAGGCTAGGTGGCTTGCTTACCGCCGCTTCCTTTCCATACCTAGTCCTTGACCGAGCATCAGCTTGACCACTGAAATGGCCTTAGGACCCCTCTGTGTGCACCCCACTGAGGCCAGAGTTAATATCTTGTGTTATAGCAGGGCTATATAGGGAGACAATCATGCGTGAGGTGTATTAAAGTGGTGAAGTCTATCAATGAGAGAGAAAATTGTATGTAGGAACAAATAAAGCAGGAGTCCATACTTTCTAGATTTTAGGAGTTTCTGAAGTAAAATGTTTCCCTTGGCTCTTTAAGAATATTCTCATAAAGTACCTGAAAAAAAAAAAACAAACAACTCCTTCCCCTACTACCTTCCGTCCCTCCCTTTGTTCTTGAAGTTACCAAAATCGGCAATAAATAAGAATAGACAGAGCTGACACTTCTCAAGACAACATGCTGTTCGCTAGGCCAGGTCAATAAAAAACATTTTGCTGCGGAGAGGTATGACTTAGAACAAGTCCTGAGCAACTTCAAAGCAGCAAAGTTGTGATGAAAGCTGCATCTAATGAAAGCAAGCCTTGCGAGTGGCAGTCTGCTCTAACGTACAAAGAAATTCCTTTTGTTAACATTAATATTTGGCAGCCGGTGTAGAACACGTTAGGGCATTTTAGTTGTGTTTTAAAGAAAGAAATTGACACAGAAAGAAGGTAATGATTTTTTTAATAGAGGATCTCTCTGGGGGTTTGTTTTCATATCCCAAACATTCACTTTATTACATTTTATGGAATGGACTTTAAATGCCAGTATATACAAGCCAACATTTCATTATTGGAGTTTGTGTTTATTCGCTTGCCATTGTCAGTCTGTTCCCCTTTGTCTTCTTGTGCTGCTCTTTGTAAAAGCGATGATTTATGAATACGTGGTTTAGATCCTTCACAATATAGTGTGGTAAAGTGGTTCGATAAAAAGTTATTAAAGTAAAAAAAATCTATAGTTTTGCGTGCTTTGCCCACCTTCTATAGGAACCCCGAGTAAGAGACTCATACTAAGCAAACACTGCATGCATGAGACTGTAATATAAGCTACACGCTGAGAGGCCTCGCTCAGCCAAAACTCCTGCTGAACGGTAGCCACTGCAGGCAATTACAGTTTTGCCTACATAACTGCAGGATTACGCCCTCAAAGTTATGAAAGTTGCATAGACCAAAAAGGGGGGGGGGGGGGGGAATCTGCCATAAAACATTCATTTTAAAATCAGGAAATAAAGACTTCCAGTAGCCTTAAGCTACATTGAGAACCAAATGGCATTTGGTTCTCAAACATAAGCGTGTGCATGCCGCATATTTAATTTATTTTTAAAACAAAGCTCTCAGTCCTGCTGATTGCAGGATAAACAAAGCTGACTGGCAGTGTCCAGAGCCCACTTGGAATCTGAATTTCTGCAGAAACGTAACACTGTTTCAGCCTAAAATAGAGAGTGAAAGGCTGATTTAGACTGTCGTACCTCAGCCCACGCATGGGTTTTTCACCCAGCAGCACTGCTGACTTGCCACAGCTGCACAGCCACATAAAAGAGGGGATGACAAATTGGCCACTCTTGCGTATGGCTGGCAAGCAACAAGAGCTGCTTACAGCATTGAAAGCTGAAGGAGGCACTCTCCGGGATGAAAACTAATTTGTGAGGAAGACGTGGAAGGTGGTACAATCTGTTCAACTGCAGCACAACAGGAAGATTATAAGAGATGGGTTACAAAACAATTCTGCTGCTTATATTTCGTGTTCCCAAATCTCTGAAAAAATGCAGCTCTACAAATAAAAGCCCTCCTCCTGTCTCAGGGGTGGATAACTTCAGCAAGGAAGGATTACCTCAATGAGTCTGACAGGTGTTAAAAGCAATGAAGCATGCTGCTGCGCCAATGCCAGCAGCACCAAAATCACTGGTCTGGCACCGCATCACCCCCGGGACAAGGAAGCACCGTGCACGGAAGCCGTTCCTCTGCGCCCGGCACACTGCTGCCTTTGGGTGCTCTTGCTTGAACAGAGGAGCTATTGAGACCGCAATCACAGTGCCTCTGTTACCGTTATCTCTGGCAAACAAAGAATAACAGCTATAATCCTACATCCTCTTAGAGATCTAAACTAGAAGGTTCCAGCCTGCTTCGGACTACCAAGATAATTTTGCCACCTGCAGTGCTCTGTGGCCTGCCACGTGCAGTCCTACACACCCGTCTCCGGCCAGATGAGAGGCTGGATGCTGGAATGAAAATCAGGTACGAGCACAAGAGCCCAGCACAGCCACTCAGCTGAACAAGCCGTTTTCCAGAGTCAATGTTGCTAATGCTGAAGCACCAAGGCTTTGCATCTTGCATACCTCACACAGTCTTCTGCTCTGTACCTCAGGAAACACAACAGAGCATTTTGTCCACGTTGGATTTGCTGAGGTTAGATGCCTAGATGCCCATTGGCAAGATTCCTCTCCTGCTGAAGTAAGAGAACGAAGCAACTCATTTCTACTAAAAATATAGGTAATAAGCCCAATAAAACACATTGACCAGCATGAAAAACAAAGGGAAAAGCAATTTGGAGTAGTGATCTACATTGCTGGGGTTCTGGATTGTGAAATAACCAATAATCCTGTGCATTTTGTTTCTCAAGACGCATTTGATTTTCTCATGAGTTTTCATGGTCAGGTCACTGCAGTTAACATTGTCGCTGGAAATCTCAATGCTTGTAAAGCTGATTTTCCGTTTATAGCTGGCGATGGAGCTGTTGAGGATGTTAGTGATGTTGACTTCTTCCATTTCTTTAGTGAGTTCATTTGCAGGCCCCTAGGAAACAAGAGCGTACAGTTAATTTTAGGGTTTGTCTTCTCTGGCAGCAGCAAAGTGCTTTAATCAATAAGGAGACCAGAAGGATAAAGGTAAAAGAACGCGGCTTCCTATGTGTTCATCCCAACGTTCAAACGTACCTTTCAGCTGCTGCCTAGTTTTAGGAGTGCCTGAAGTCCCAGAGATGCCTGTGTTTCCACCACTGTATTTCTAGAGGTGTTTTGAGATCTTTGAGCAAGTCTCACTCTATGTCACTGAGCAACCCGACATCCATCTCTTCACATCTACACAGTAACTTAGTGGCTGGGGAACTCAGCATTGAGGTGGGAAACCTCTTTTCTCTCTGACAGGACTTGGACCCTCGATGACCGCTGGACTATAATCATACTTGACTATTTAATTTCTTGCACTAAAGCAGAGCACTTTGAACAATTCACTCTCTCTCGCAACGCCTCCCCGAACACTGTGGGACTGGTGTTTGGGACTGTGTTCAGGGAAGGGAGGAAGCAACATTCAGCTTTCCTCTGGTAGAGGAAATTACTTTCCAGATCAGCGTCCTAATCAAAGTTATTCCATAGAAGAGGAAAGAGGTGTGTTATACTGGCTCTTCTTTGGCGGCATTTTGAAAGGAACAGAGGTGCTTCGTGCTCTCACATGAGCTCAGCTCAGGGCTACAGACCCGATTCTGGTGGTAGACCAAAGTACCTTCCTGAATGTGGTCCTACGAATCTAACGCGACTGTCAGCTAAGGCTGCTGCTCTTTCGGCTGGCGTGCAGAAGTCTACGTCAGAGACACAGCGCTCTAGTGCTATTCACGCGTTTGTCACCGACTCTAAATTTTTGTGTGCAGCAATTAGGAGAAGCGATTGTTACTGTATCCGTAACAGGAAGACCATTTGTCTTATTCAGTTAATGGAGGACTAATTATTGTCGATCCAAGGCAACTAGGCTTATTAAGGTAGATCAGGCTTTACCTCTTGAGGTGCTTTAGCTGCACACTTTTGCGATGAGCTGTAGTGAGCCACTGCATATTCTACGAGGGCACCAAAGATGAAGCTGAAGCAGATGCCGAGGTAAACGTCAATGGCCTTAATGAAACAGTTGGTTTTTGAAAGTGAACTTCGTGAGCCGATCATCAGAGTTGTCATGGAAAGCACCGTCGTTACTCCTTGGAAAAAAGAAAAGGAAAGATCTTCTCTTGTGGACACTTCGGAAAAGGCTTGGCCTATCCTTCTGCACATGTTGTCACTCTCTATTGCTAGTCAGATAGGGCGCATCACTTCTTACTAAATCCAAATTATCCATCAACTGAAACGCTTTTGTAGCTCTAGCTACTAGCTTCGCACAGGCTCTCCCTGCCTTTCACAGCTTGGCTCCAATAGGCACTTGGCTCTTTTATTTTTCTTGCTTTCAGTAAAAAAATCCCCCCCTCCCTGCCCCCGCCAGAGCACATCACAAAGAACGTGTCCTCTGCTCTCTGCTGGGGATCTACCGGGAGCCTTGGCCATACGCGGCTCTGCAGGTGGGCAAGTGTGCCAGCCACAGCCCATCCTCCACGCTTCATACTGCTAACCCAGCTCTGCCACAAGTAAAAGCAGAACACGAGCAGACCATTTATCACCGAGCGGGGAGCTCAAGAAAACTACCATCTACCCAGGCCTCAGGGGCTCCCCTGCCTGCTTAAATCTTCTCCCTTCCTCAGGCAGTAACTCACCAATGCAGGTTCTTGCAGGCACTGAATCCAGCGTTATCCAAAAAGACACCCAGGACAACATGACAAGCAGAGTGGAGGGCACATAGGTCTCCAAAATGAAGTAAAGGACGTTTCTTCTCAGCTCAAACTGCAGTATCAGTCGTGGGTAACTGCCTGTTCACGAAAGGAAGAAACACAGTGAAGATGAGATTCCCAAGGACACCTGAACTGAAACTGGGACAGCCCAGCACCAGCCCTTCAGCTGACCTACGGCAGCAGAGCTGCACTGAAATCGCGGGAGATGCGTTACTTACGCAAGCTTGACTTCTTGCCTCGGAGGTCTTACTTATCTAACGTATCCCAGACAAGAGGACGCATACAGACAGCGTTGCTGGACAAGAGACATCTAAAACAACGCGTGGCTTGCAAAGGGGCTCCCAAACTTAATCCACAGTGAAAACATTTTATACCAGTGTCTTAACTCAGAGTAGAGCAGGGCTGATGCTTTCATCTATTCTCTCGTACTCAGCACAGCACGTTTTTCCCAATAACCGCTTTGAAGGGGCATTGCCAAGTTCAGGCTTATCTGATGGCTGGGAAATAAAAGATTTTTCTCTCGGTTTCAGCAGGCTCTGGCTCACATCCCAAAGCATCCCAATATCTTATCATCACAGGGAGTTAGACCCCCTGTATTCATTAGTAATTTGTGATCTTTGATAACTGCGTCTTTTTGTGCTCAAAAAAATTCAGTCCTTTAAAATCGATTTCTTGTAATACTGACACAAGGGTTCTGGGGCTGGACTGCTAGTATTTTCAGGAGATATTTCTGCTGTTTGAACAATAGTTCTCTGAAACATAGAAACAAACCCCATGTTGTTTGTGGGCTGTGTACACTACAGTAAACAACAAAACATTGTTATTTTCAAAACCTGGTCATTCTAAGGAAGTTTTGCCCCCTTTCCTAGCGTCTGTGATTGGAGAGGAGAGTATTTACACTGATAACGAAAAAGACATTGAATTCTGATGTACAAAGGGATCTTATTCCATCATGATAGAATTGTAATTTACAAACAAAAGTACATTTTAAAAGTTAATTTTACTCCCAGTTACCGTAAACACGGCTCTCTGCAGTATTTATAGTCAGCACAGCTGGGAGGAAGGGAGAGAGTTTCTTCAGGTATGTGTGGAGAAAAAAAGAAGGAGAATTTAAAAAAAAAAAGCCAAAAAAGATAATTGAAAATCCATCAAGCGAATATAGTATATTAAAAACCCCATCTTTCCGTGGATTTCCATCTTGCAGAATATCCTGATTGCAACTAATTGGATTTCACCATCTTTCTGTCCATCTCTTTTTGTGAAATTAAGATTTGCTAAAGACTCCGCTGGTTCAGGCTTGAGTCAAAAGATCCTGGCCCACAGAAGGGAAGGGAGGTGGGGGGAGAAATACTTGAGAGCTTTTCTTGCCTTTCTCTTTCACTGATTTACCTGTTTCCTGCTGTGACTTCGAGACCAGGGTATAATAACGTTCCACTGTGTACTGAGAGAGTCGCAACTTCTCTATGCCATGGACAGAGTCATTTCCCCTCAGCCACGTGAAGGTGACATCGTTTTCATCGTATCCCCCTAAGGAGAACATAAAGGCCCACGTTACTGTGGTTTAGCCCATAAAAGCCCAGCTCTTGCCCTGCCCTGCCTCCCGAGTGGGAACAGAAGCACGATCCAGGCGTTGTAGGCCGGACAAAGACCCTCTTAACTGTGTCAGGCTCCGGGTGGATGTTGGCTGTTGTTTCATTGCTGTACTTTCAGTCTGCTGGTTCAGGTTTCAACAGGAACACACGCCACTGTGAATGATGCATAACACGCAAGGCTGCCGAGAACCTATTTCAATTGTTTACATGGGGTATTTCTATTTTAAAATATTTTAACATTTTAAAAGATAATATATTCCTGTCATCTGCACGTTGATTATATGCAGCAGGATGAAACTGCTGCAGCGATCGACCCTCGAACACGGTCGTCCTCGGTCATGAGAGGAGAGCAGGAGAAATGCAGTGGTTAAAAACAGAATACAGATGCCATTGAGCCCCCTGCCAGGCAGCAGAAGCACATTTCACTGAATCGTCTATTCGAGTGCTTAAAAATACCAGAAAAGGCGTTTTCAGTTAGTGGAGAGCTTAGAGCCGAGACTGCTATGTGGTTATGAACAAGGCTCTTCTGACTGGGTATGTGTTGTCCGGAAAACTCACTCATAAAAAGCAGCTTTTTCTACAAATCATTCCTCCTATCCCCAAAGGCTTGAAGTTACTGAGGACAAATAAATGCATCCGACCATTAGGTAACACTGAATTCCTGCCTCAGAACGGTGGGACAGATGAGATCAACAATTCAAGCAGTTATCAGTAAACTCCATATATGCTGGCTGAGTAATTGCCTCCGGGAATGTAAATGATGGCATAACATTGACCTCAGGTTGGACTGAGGGATACCTCAGTCTGAGGGATAAAGCTTGTACTGAGTCACCAGCCTGCCCTTCACTTCAGAAATTTCACTTAATTTAGGAAACAAGCCCATCAGTCTCACTGATTTCATTCTTTTATTAAGTGCCCTTCTTCGAGAAAATGAGTAGGGACGCTTTGATTCTGATAATAACCTGTTCGTCCTGGTAGAAGGAATAAGATGCAGTGGCAGCTCTATTTTTATCTAATTGTGTTTTCTTATTAGACACAAATTACCAGAGCTTGAGTGTGATGAACTCCTAAATTAGGTGTCCAGGGTATGAATCCCTGCGTAGAATCCTAAGCATGTGACTTTTCAAAGTTTCTAAGCAGTTTTATAAATTGTGGCTACTCAGGAAAATTTTATAATAAATGATAGATTGTTGTTAATTCATCTGGCGTATATTTAAATAGCATTATTTCTGGGCACTTATCCTAATGAAATCTCCAGTGGGCAATGTGCATGTAATTTCATTGGAATTATACAGCAACTGAGCATGATGTAGGACCCAATCACTTTTAAAACAGGCCCAAACAAGCTATGCTTTAGCAGAAGAGGCCAATCATGATTATTTCAGGAGCTATTCTTTGTAATAAAGTTAACCATGGTGAAGTAATATGATTTTAATGTGAAAATAATACGTGCTTCCCTAGGTGCTTCATGCTGCAACCCCAGAAGTCAAAATCTGGCCTTTTCAGTATCAAGATTTCAGATGTTTCTTTTTGTGACATGAAGCGGGAGATGGTTGCTTGCTTGTTGTGGAGCTTCACGGATATGGAACAGCAGCACTGCTCTTGCTGAGCTCCTGGGTAAAAGCCCTGTAGCGTCCTAATTTTTCCTGGAGTCTTTCCCAGGCAGCTTTGCCATGGATGAGCTTTTAATTTAATTGAGAGTAGAACTCACTGATTGTTCCTTTTCTTGAGACTTCCAAGGCTGAGACTCCTCCTGTTGTCCCATCATCTGCATCGCTGTAACAAGACAGCCCTCATGGAGAAGCATGTACCACAAAGCTGGGTTTGCCCTTGGTGTCAGTTCAGGAGTTTGAGAGGCCTGTTCAACTCCTATTCTAGTAACAGCCACCCTTCAGGCTGTCTTCTCCCAGTGGAGGTCTGGGAGGTGCAGCAGGTGGTAGATACCTAAAAATGTGACAAGCTGTTCCTTGCTGTACTCCATCCCATGCACTTACCCCACAAGTTGGTTTTGAAGAAGCTGAGTGTGCTAAAGGGACCGAATTTGGAAAACCAGCTGTTATTACTTCATTCTTTCTGTGCAAAATTGAACTAGCTACACTTTAATAAAAATACTATTTATTACCAGTCTTTTTATATAAATTGCACAGCAACAGGAATCCTCTAAACTGTGAATTACAACACAAGCATTTGAAGAGTGAAGGGAAGTTGTTTTCTTTTGGACATCAGTATCTGCAGGAATAAAAGTCCACTCCCAAAAGCCACTGTGATGAATCCAAATGTTCAAGATGCGTAGTTACATATGAATAAACAAATTTAAAGTCAAGTCATTTTTCTTCTAGAACGTTATACTTACAGCTTTCTAGCTGCAGTCTGCATGTTTGTGTGTCCATGGGATATTTTGACAGGTCCATGTTACAAGCAACAGTAGTAGTGATTCTGTAGGAAGAGAAAGATCTCCGAAAGTTGCAATAAAAGCACATAATGGAATATCTCTGTTTTTCATAGCAAACTAGACCGCTCTGTCATTTAGATAATTTTCACCTATGAAATGAATGGACTGATGTAATCAGAGAGAACCCTCCTTAAGAAGATATGCTCTCTGCAGCCACGCTGATGAAAATGTAATGGAAGGAGGAATTTTGCTTTGCTGCGGTGGGAGATTTAGTGTAGGTTCGCATGTTTTCCAGTGCTACAGTTTGCACATCATAAGTCGTCACCACTTGTCACCTGCGGCACAGTCACTAACTGCACACGTACTCTTGCTCTGATGTGGAGGATAAATGAGTTTTACTTTGCAGCTTTATTTTGCAGTTAAGGTAACTGGGACACAGTTACTGTGAGCTGAGAAGAGATAACACTTTATGGATTGCTAACACAATTACAGTCACATTTCCGCAGTACGTGTACAAATGTGCTTTTTCCTAAAAAGCAGAAATCGTGGCTACATGGCACTGGATAAGCAAATAGTTTCCCACCATCTGTTAAACTGTTACGATGTCCTCCCTCCTTTCCTTCCCTGCCTCCATCTGACTCGACTTGACTTGTCCTGGTAACACCTAAACTCGTGAGCTTTCTGAGCCGGCACCGTGCTCGGGACACGGCGCGTACCATGGTGGGGAACCCTGATCCTCGGCTGGCTCTTCCAGGCGGCCAGAGCAGAGGGTAATGGATCAGAAGAGTATGGTCACAGTTGGCTTGTTGACCCCAAACTCATTACCCGTGGCAGATGGTATCTGCTCCTGTCCGGCATAATTCCGGAAATCTATTCTGAACCAAAATCAGCAGCAAAGGAAAAGGTTGATTTACCTTAAGGCATACAAGATAGTGCCATTAGAGAACAATCTTATGAGGCGGTTCCCCACAGTGACGTCGTGCAGGAAGGACCTTTTTGACTCCACAATGTACGTGTCTGGTACCCAGAGCAATTCCACTAGACGAGCGTCTAGCGTGAAGCTCTTGTTGCCGTGAAAGACCAAGCGGGGGTCTGTCCAGCGCTGCCGCAAATATATAGTAGCTGTGTAATCCTGGGAAAGAGAGAAAAGCCTGTGAGGACGCATGTCCAGAACACCTACACAGCATAGCTGTGGGTATGACCACACATTTGTTCAACCTATTGAAGCTCAGCTTCAAATGCATGCAGTAAATCTGACAGATTTTCATCATAGCTTTGTTCACTGTATTACATTTCTCATATATTTATACTCTAAGGTGTAGTGTTTGAGGACTAAAGATTATACTCATAGTATTTTTTTTTAAACAAGCAATTACTGTAATTGATATTTTTGTGTCCATTTTGCAGGTAAGAAAACAGATGGGAAGTGCACACTTGAGGTCACTCAGCAAGTCACTGACATTAAAAATCAATCATTGTCTAGAGTTGGGAAATTACACGCATACTATAAACAAGATCATGAAAGAGACATCGGCACCTTAGAGAAAAAAGGTAAGCAAATCCAACCTGTTATTTCACCAAGGTCTTAAAAAAACCCCAAACTAATGAAAAAACAAAGCTTGTAGCATCTTTTTTAATAGGGGTTTTGAATCGAAGGATACCAGGATTAACTTGAGTTTAGCCTGCCAAAATCTACCTGCAGCGACTGGAGTATTTTCACAGTGCCCCATCATAAAAGAATAAGCAGTACTCAGCTCTGAAGAGAATTCTTTACTGACCCTTCTGGACAGGCACAGGGCACTGCTGTACTGTTTCCCTTCCTTCCTTATAGATGAAGTAAGTGCAACCAGTAATGCTTTTTATTTTCAAAACATCTCTGTCACAGACAGACTGATACTGGTGATTGTGTTAACAGCACGAAGTCACTGTGTTCTACCACAGATAGGCTGCCTGTCTGTGGAGGATGAAGCAGTTTGTTTCATTTGATCTATAATTTGTAAAACACTTTAAGAGAAAAGGTCTAAATAAGCATCAGGTATCAGCGTTAGCTTTTGCAACTTTTAAAATTTTACTCTCGGCCTGCGACAGAGGAAAAAACATCAAATAATGCACTGTTACGGCTTTCAATACAGTGAATTATAATAGTGACAAAAGTGAAGAATCCTAGGTGATTTCCAGGTTTTATCGAGGCACAGAGTAAGCCTCTGTAATGTTTCCCATGTGGTCAGAGCAATTTAGATGGACCCTCAAGAAGGAAAACTCCAGAACAGGAGCTATTTTACAAGGCCCTTTTATTAAGTTAGAGGTATGCGAATAATTGATTTTGTTGGTTCTGCCCCTACCCGAAATGAATAGCTTTATCAAAGTTACAGTATTTTATTTAGTGAACTTGTTTAATTTATTGGGGGGAGAGGAAAAAAAAAAAAAAGTCAGAGGTCATCTTGAAAATGCTGAAATTAAGTGTTGAAATTGTTCCTGACTGAACTTCTGACTGTTTGGACTGAAACTATTTGCTGAATTCACCCAAGTTGCCCATAGTTTTGGTCAACCTGAAACAGGAGTTTTCAGTGATCAGTGTTTGAAATCCAGCTGTTACCAGAAGTGGAGGGAACCAGACTCATCAGTGGTGGGAAGATGTTCTGTGTATATTTGAATATTTTTTTTTTCTTGAGATGACCAGTCCTTTGAGCCTCAGACTGTGTCGCAGCTCAAAACTTCATTTCTCCTCCTAGAGAAGAAACCCTGTCTGTGTCTTCAGTCAGCACCAGCACGTCCAACAGAGGCCACCCCTACCCTACACAGAGGAAAGGTAAGGGAGAGGCAACACCACACAGGACTGATTTTTTCCGTTTCAAAGGGGCCTGATTTCCAGGAGGTGCTGAGTTTTTGACCAGTAGGACCTTTGGAGCCATCCCTGTTTACTTACAAGCCCACATTACTATGGCATCTATGTAGTTTGCAGTCATAAATGGGCCCTGTTCTCATCACACCCCTGAAACTGGTCAGTGGACACAGAAGAACAAAGCAGCCTGAATATGACCATTAGTTTCTGTGCTGAGCACACAGGAACATATGAAGAGTCTCTCAGGCAGATCCTACTCTTATCTCTTATAAAATAATAATTTCTTTCACTCACCATGTCGCTCTCGGATATACTAGAAATGCTTGCAATGTCCAGACTCATTGCAATTTGGACAGGTTCCCCTGTGGAGGGAAAGAAAAGCTTAAGCAGAGAGAAGGTAAGAGCGAAAGGCACAGTAAAGCCGCTCAGGATGCTTTGCAGCGTGGGCTCCGCTCGCAGCGTCCCATGCACACAACGCTGTCTCTAAAACCGCAGAAGCCCAAAGGGTTGGACGTCGTTTCAGAGCATTAGAGTCACAAATGACATCACGATCCAAGATAAACTTTTCACCGTTAGAGAGCTGGAGTTCTGTATTTAGTGACGGTAGCAGAGAGCACATAGTTCGTCAGCACTAGCTATGAAGATCAGCGGTTTAGATACACAGCGTTTCAGTGGCATTTGCTGGCAGGCAGGCAGCCAGGGCCAGTTTATCCCTCGTCACCCAGCCCACAACACCCGCGCAGCAGCAAGAACGGTAATCTTTGTACAAAGTGGTTCTCGCGCGGCTCTCGGAGGCCTCTCCGCAAGCAGGTAGCAATCGGCATCCCTGCTTCTCAAAGAGGGAAAACTAAGAGGCAGAGAAATTCAGTGATTCCTGAGTCCACGCACTGGGTTACAAACCCGAAGTGCAACACCCTTTCCCTCTTTTTATTTATTATATTGCTGTTCGGTTTGCAAGCAAATTTTCAGCATTCAAGTCCCGAGTCTTGGTAGTCCCGCATTTTCTAACTCCCAGACTCCACCACGCGAGGGCAGCTCCTGCCCAGGAAACGTCCCGGCCGCTCCTGCCGCCCGGCCGGGGCTGCACCGGCCGACGGGCGCCAGCCCCCCGCGGGCCGTGCCTGGCTCGGCTGACCCCAGCGTCAGCCTGGGGCGCGGAGCAGGGCTGGGCCCGCTCCCCGACAGCCCTCTCTGCCTAGCTGACAACAGGGCAGCGCCTTTCCGCGTGGGACCTGCTGAACCTTCTTCTCACCATCCAAGTCACGTTTAGGAAAGTCCAAAGGACACAGTTTCTAAATCTCCTTCCAGGTGGTTTTGCTCTTTTTGTTTATTCGTTTTAAACTGTCCCAAAAGATATTTGTAAAAGATGTATATTTTCTAAAGTAGCTGCCATTCACATCCTCCATCTTGTTTTTAGATATTTAGACACTTGAAGCCCACTCAAATTAACTCCCAGAGGGCCGATCTGTGGGAACTCGGGGCCTCTGGAGGAGGTCAAACCAGAGTCCTGACCATTTTTGTGTGACGTTTATGGCTCTGGTAGGCGTAGGCTTGTGTAGATGCAGTTAATCTCCGTTAGGTAATTCAGAAGCATCTGATGTGACAGAATCTAGGGGAGCTTTTTTTATTCCTGCAAGATATCAGGCATTCTAGGCATAACAAGCTGGTAAATTCTGTATTCTCCCAGAAATTTATCACCATGGTCAGAAAAAGGAAGGAGCTCAAAGCTGCCAGTAGCAGAAGGTCGGTCTGCAGGAGCTGCAACGGGAAACATCCGAGTCCTGCTGAAAGCTGATGGGGAATTTTTCTGTTGGGCATAGTTTCATTAATGGGCCCTGGCAGAGAAGCAAAATTGTTAAATTAAAAATTTCCATAGCTGTTTTTTAAACTTTCATCGATATTTTTCAGGTGCTGAATGTCATTCTGAGAAACGCTGTCCTCTGAGTGGGTACAGCACGCACCTGGAAGGTGGGAGACCTCACACCCAAATTGGACTATAGCCTCAGGTAAGTTCCTAAATACCTGGCTGTCCTTCAGGTGCTCCCTACTCCCTAGAGTTTCACGAGGGTTTAAAGCAGGTTTAGTTTGTGTCTCAGTGCAAAGTGAAACCACGTGTCAGAAGTCGGTATTTCTGGCAAGGAGAACGGCTTTATTCCTCTATAGCTGCAATCTACTAAATAGATACACAGGAACAAAAATAAAGCAGAAAATCACAAGGATCAGATTCTAAACAAAAGCATGTACCAATTAGAGCAGAATTTATTATTCCATCAGGTCTTTCACAGAGATATTGGAGTTTATAAATTTCCTATTCTTAACCTGATAGATGGGCATGTTCTCACGCCCCACACGTGCATGCACAATCTACTCAAGACAACAGTGGACGCACAGAAAGGAGGGCAGCCTTGGCTACTAACTAATTTAAAAGGAACACAGCCTTTTAAACTGGGGCATCCCAAACAAAAGCTCAAAGCATGCTCTCTCCTCCCCACAAGCCTTACAAACTCGTCTTCAAACAGTCAAAAATGCATGGAGTCAACATACCACCAAAGTAGGGCCTGAGGTATTTGTTGTATCCCATGGTGAGGTTCTCAAATCCAGGGAGGGATGTTGTGTCGCTGCCGCGCAAGTCGGATATGCGACCCAGGGAGCACCTCCTGGGGACACAAATACGTACTGTTACGTGTGGCCAGGCATGCTGGGCACATCTGGTGTGCAGCTGCAGCCGTGTTTCCAGCTTGTGGTCAAACAAGCAAACAAACTGCATAAAACACGTATTAAAAATAAGCAGATCATTGAAATCATGAGCACTTGCTCACATTGCTTATCTTGGCTGAATAACTGGCACCTCGAAGAGGTGGGAAAACAGCAAATTACCTCAGCTGATAGCTACAGGTTTGCACACATGGTAGCTTAAGGACATTCTTAAAACGTCCCAGACAAATCAAGCAAGGTCTATGTATCGCAAGTCCTAATAATAACCCGCAATCTCCCCCTTCCCATTCCTCCTCATACAGTCTATGTAAGGAACATGTATTTCTTTTTCCTCCTGCTTATGACAGCCTGAGACAAATCTTGCTGACCAACAGCCCCTCCTCCCTAATCACTAGTGCCCTAAAGAAGCTTTCATCCTCATATGTTAGCGTCAGGCAGCATCCCTACAGCGACTGTCAGGAATAAAACCTCTGAGTACCCCAAACGGGAAAGGTAAAGCACTAAGCGCTTCACAGACGCCAACAAAGCCTTGCGGGCTGAAGCACCCCTAGCTGCTGCGCATACAGAGCGTTCAACTCTCATTTACAATGTCAAAATTAATGTTTTGTGGATGGACAGTAAAATTAGTGCCTGACATTAGGAGGCTCACAGACCTGTACCGTCATATAGACAGCTAGAGGGACAGGGGGGTTGGACTGGAAAAGCTAAGTTTTATGGTGCAGTGTCCCTGTGTGGTCATGTACTCACTTGACGAAAATGTAAATGAGTGCCTCGTTAAGAGTTTGTCATTGCTTTGAGAAGGGCTGAAGGAGGTGGAAGGCAGTGCCTCTGCCTCTCCCCAGTCTTAGGACCACTGGTCGGTGCAATAAGGAACGTAGCAATGTAGTTACTCAAAGCTCTGATGAATTTTTTTCTTCTGCTCCCTTTAAAGCTGAGTTAGCAGTCCTTGGAGCTTTGCAGCAGGTGTTAGACCAAAAAGGACCTCACAGCAGAACTGAACCAGTTAGTGCACAACATAAACCATTCAAGAAATTTAGGACTTGTAGTTCCAGGGATGGTAGTAACACAGCTGGGAGTCCTGGGGTGGGGGGGTGGGGGGAGGGGGCGGGGGGGCGGGGGGCATTTCCAGTGAAAACTGCAAACTATTCTGGTCGGGAACAGGAAATAAGGGGTTGCACTCGTAACGTACATACTGTGTTTGGGGACCTACACAGGGTGCTCTCTTCTGTGCCGCATCCCTTACTGCGCCCAGCTTTCTTTGGATGGGCTGGATAATTGGAAGCATAGTTTCCTTTTGACCCACACTATTTATATGAAACATAATTCAGATGTTCCCTGTAAAACAAAACAAACACTCTGCTTACCTTTGGGTTGGAAGGAAAAGACACAAACTGAAGAAGCAAAAATATCTGCAGAACATCTCTGGAGATTATTTCTGTGTTTGCTTTGCTTGTCTGCGAACTAGAGAAGAAAGGCAAAAGTTTTGTGGTTTAAGAAAACTTAAGGGAAGGGGACGGGGAAAAGAAATCCTGCACAGTCAGAACCACGCGCTGTGTGATGTTTAACATTCCCAACACAGAGTGGCTCCTGCCCTTTTTTCTAGCTTGTGTCATTTTTTAGCACCCTGTTATCTTAACACTTTCTACATAAAAGACACCAGTGACAACTCAGGTCCTGAAGTCCTTGACGGGGTCACCAAATTTTAGCTGCCACTTTGTTTGACGTAGGGCTTTTCTTCTTTCAGTAGGGGAAGGGATTGATTAAATAGAAAAATGTTTAGGCAGTTCCCAAAGGCAGTCAGACTCTGAAACCAAGTGAGATCCTGCCCACACGGGACAGTCAGCATCTTTCAGTCCAGGGTTCCACTAATCAGCTACGCAGAAATGCTGTAGCTCTGCGCTCCATTAGCTTGTACCTGGGATAAACCCACGCTATTAATAGTAACGCTGGCAAGTCACTCAGCATGCACTACAGGATCAAATCATTCCACTTTAAATGGGTTTCGTTGACTTTTCTGGGAGTGGAACCAAATCTTGGCCTCTGGCCTGAGACTCCCACAGGCTCGTGATGGCCCTGGAGCCGGAGCCACGATGGGCAACTCTTAACTGTGCGCTGCTCCGCTCTGCACTTTGCTCCCTGCCTGAAACGCTGCATCAGCTGCACGCCTCTCCTTGAGCGTACGGCTGGCGCTCTGCCACACACCTAACGTGTGTTGCCGCAGAGAGCTGCTGCAGGATGGGCTGGGGAGTCCGACTGCCACAGCTGCCGTGGGGGGATCGCTGCTCAGCCACTGTTAGTTTGAGCTGGAAACACAACACTGCTCGACCCGCTCCGCTCCGCTGTTTGAAGTGCACCCTGCGTGTCAGAGTTTTCCTGCAGATACTGGCAGGGCAACGTGATCCTTGGATGGATAAGAGTCTTCCTCTTTATTATACTGTTACAAATTGGGAATGACTACGCCAATCTTTAGCCCCCATCCCCTTGGCACCAGTGAGAGCAAGATCCCAGCCCCAGGTTCGGTGCCCTTCTCATCGTGCGCAGCAGTCAGGGCCTCAGCTTCAAACCTGGCTGTCCCATAGTAACCCAAATATCAGGAATTTTCTGCGTGGGTTAGATTCTTCCTGCAGTAGTTCACCACAGCCCAGAGGAGACTCTGCCGTCTCGGCTAGCTGTACAGCGCTGGTGCTGTGCCATGGGACAGCGGGGTTCCAGGCAAGGAGAGCATCGTGGCCCATACGGAGCCAGTAAAAACACCAGAACATTCAAGCGCTACAAATGCAGGGCATCTCATCGGAGAAAGGATGTTTTCCAAAATAAAACGTGCTCTAATATCTGTCCAAAATCTGAATTCCTAACAAGGCTTTGCACTTCTAGCCCTTTCTCTGAACGTGGTGTTCAGATGTTTCCAGGCATTATCGAGTGCTCCTCGCTATAATATGGTCATGGAGGGCTAGAGAGACAATCATTTACTCACTCACACCAATCTTAGACCACAATTTTGATGGGAAAGAAGAAAGATTAGTCCAGGTAGTTTAAAGAAGAACTACTAGGAGGAAAGGATAATTCTACAAATTAGCATTTAGTTAAAGTATGAAAATTTATGACCTTCAGCTGAGGAACCCCTCATGAGCATCCTTCATGAGCCTCTGTGTCACACAGGGGCTGTGGTTGCTAGCATTTTGGTACATCAGAATAAGTTTCTAAACAGGTTTATTCTATCTGATCCTAGTTACTAAGACCTTATTTTGAAAAAAGCAAGCCAAATTCCATTGAGTTTGATGATGGACTAATGGATGGAGACCTCTTATGTAGTAAAAAGCCTTCCTGGGACCCTGTTGTGTCTTCAGTTAACAGAAGTGAAGTGTGCACTGCAATGCGTGCGTGCTACCACTGTCTAGCGACGACAGCTGAAACAAACCAACTTGGATAAATTTATAGCCGCTGCTGCCACAGACCTGAGAACTACACAGTCTAAATTTCTCCATGACTCTGCTAATTCTTTGCAAAACAAGGAAAATCTTGTTTTCCTCCTTCAGAGGATGGCTGTAAAGATGATAAATACAGCAAAGACTGCGAGGCAGTGAAAGGGGGATCTGTAAGTACCTAACAGAGCTGGAAACGAGGCATACCAAAGTACTCGTGGGCAAGAACAAGGTGACACCAGTGCCCAGAGCTGAATACAGCCAAAGCATTTCTTCACTATTCAGTGTCTCAGTTAATACAATTGCAGTTCTGCTGTTATAGTGCAGGAGCTTTCATCAGAGCTCACCAACCTCATTAGTACAGTATACCGGGAAGAAATTACTCTAAGATTGTGTATTTATGTTTTGCTGCCCGATAAAGGATTTCAGTTTACTCTAATAGAAAAAAAAAACAAACAAAAAACCCCTGAAACAAAACAAACAAACAAAACAACCAGAACAACCTTAAAACCCTGTTTAATCTGGACATTTTTCTATGGTGAAAGCACCGCACAGGCAATACCAGAACAGCAGTTGCCATGAAGGCAGTACTAGTACACCTGGTGGAGAGATTGCTTCCAATGCCAAAGTTATATAAAAATCATTCATTATGTAGACTCAGAGATAATGAAAACCTTGAGAATATAATAGCTCGCTCACTCAGCTCCGTGTTCTCCCTATTGGCCGTGAAAATTATACAAAGATGCAAGTATTACAGTAAAATAGATCCAACTAGAGTCCTCTGTGGAAGCCTGTGTCCGCTTCCAGAAAATTTCCTGAAATAACGCTTCTTTACACCAACGACCAGCAGCAGTATGGCCTCCCCCCTACAGCTCAGGCTATGCTTCCTTAATTCTGCTTTACTCTGCTACCTTTGAAGGGGTGGTAAGCGTGAAAACACAAAAGGAGGAAAAATCACTGGCAGCTTCAGTCATTCTCTGTATAGGGAACGGGGTGTGAGGTAAGAGAGCTGTACGCTGTCACCTGATGAGGCCTGAAACAGTACCCAGGCTCCTTTGCAGCACTGCCAGGGTAACCCATAGCGACCGCCTCCTTCATCGCCAGCCGCGGCGAGCTGCGAGGGACGCCGGCGGGAACCGCTGCAGTCCTGCCTTGCCTCCCCCTTCACCTCTGAAAGCGCCGCCTGCGTCTCGCCGCACAGAGCGGAAGATTAGCGTGTTCTTCCATTTTCTACTGGCTGATGACATCCCAGTGCCAGGCAACAGGAGCGTTTACGAGAATCTAAAAAGCCACGCAGAGGACCAAACCCATATGACCAGTTTACTAAGCTTAAGGTAATAATTCACAGGGTCAGACTTTACTAGAGCCAAATTGCTATGACTGCAGAACACGCCACATGGGCACGCGTGCATCTTGGAATAAAACCTGGCTAGGGAAGAATGAGAAAACAAAATTAAATGCAAAATAAAACCAGATTACATTTAATTCGCCCATTTAGGCGTTGCCTCTAGTACACAAAGTTAAGATGTTCATGACGAGCTCGGGCACAGTTTGTCTCTCTCCCTTGCACTGTAAGCGAAAGCTCTGCAGGAAACACCGCGGGCTGCCTGTGCCGCGGGCAGGGCGGCTCCTGAGCAGCGCCAGGCACACGTGGTCCAAGGGCAGCCCGCGTCCCCCGTGCCAGGCCCTCGCGCAGACCCCGCGGCACCCGGGACACCCTCGCACCTGAAACCGCCGCCTGCCTGAACCGAACACAAGCGAGACCACATCTGAACATTTTAGGCAACCGTTTTCACTGGGGTGTTTCCACAAGTGCTTCGATTCCCAGGACAAGGTTTGATGGACGTCACCTGAAGATGCTTATTTTCGTCTCCGATGTGGAGAGATGTGGATCGTTTGGCTTTGCCGTGGCTCAGCTCTGCTGGAGGAGCGGCACGGCCCTGGCAGCAGTTTCACTGCCTTTCCTCTGCCCAGGCCCAGGCACGTCGCTCATTCACGGTGAACACGACCAGCACACAGGAACGGTGCTCTAGAGGGCGGACGGAGTCAGAGACTCCCCTTTTGCTCCCTGTAGTCACTCCTGAGGAATGACTTTCCAGGAGAAAGCATCACTGCACCGTCACCAGGAGCATCCAGCTTCGTGACTGACTCGTGGCTGCACCATTCTGTGCTGAGCTTCATTTGGCCACTGACATGCACGCAATAGTTGCCAAATACAATTACAAAATCACAAAAGAGGCAAAAAGCATCACACAGCCTGGGACCAGACTTTCCTGGCTTTGCCAAAATGTCACTTCAAGGTCAACATATTTGTTTATCTAGAAGAGGTTTTGAGCGATTTACGACAGATATAATCTGTCTTCCCTTTTTAATGTTTTTTTTCCCCCTGCCCAGCCTCAACTCCGAGCAGTTGTCTGATCTTGAAAGACACCTACTTTGGGGATGTGCACGAGCAGGGGATTTTGTAAGGAAGGGTTCATGGCATGACTACTGCTGTGACAGAGTCGGGTATTCTGATGATTTATTATGACAGCTGTGCAAATTTTAACTTAGTGACGAAACAAATCATTAAGGGCTTTCATTTTCAGTTGATCTAAAATGATTTGCCTCTCACTTTCCTCAACTCGAAACTTACCTTGAAATATTTTCTTTTTTAAAACTGTAAAGCTCGTTCTTCCCAGAAAAAAAAAAATAAAATTAATTGCTATCTTTTTAATTTTTGAATGTTGAAAATCTATTTTGGCAGGCCAGGAGAGAATCTGAAGCAACTGCAAGGAAGAGAATGGAGTTAACAACAGGGAAACATTTTTGTGCAATATGTTTATGCAAGCCACTCTTACTGAAAACCTTGGTTACTTGACACTAAAATCAATTTACGTAGAACGAATGCCATTATTATAGAACTAAAGAGCTAGGGGGATCCTGTCACGTGTCAACAGATACAGGAGCTCGCTCCTCAGCTGGTCCAGACAAAAAGGGACATGAGAGGCTGATAGAGGAAGAGGGGATGGGAGAACCTGGAAGCAGCACCTGGACCAGCGGGCGGGTAATACTGAAATTAATTGTTTCAAAAAATCTCTTTTCTTGGTTATAATATTTTCCGACTAAAACAAGAAATTGAGAAAAGACTTCAAGCGTGTTAAATAAGAGAAGGTAAAACAAAGCACGAAATTTTGGGTTGAAAGGAATGTCTCCTATTGACTAAAGTCTTTCATGGTTTTGTATTCTGTCAAAAGCTCAGAAAGCGTCTGTTTTGGTTGGAACTGAACCTTTTTCTGTCCTGCTGGTTTCCCTGTTCGAGAAAATCTGCATTCAACCAGGTTGTTTAACAACGTGACCAAGTCTAGAAGGTCACTGTTGGCCCGGGTTTTGCCTGGAAGAGCAGGAGGTGCCTGTCCAAGCAGGTGGGAGCGCAGGCCCCAGCAAGGCACATGCTGGCTGTGGAGGGGCGCGACACCAGCGCCGAGGGCTGGCTGCTCGGCGACAGACACCAGCTGCTTTATTCTGCTTTTTGTCTTTTTCAGTTGCCTTGAGTGGTTATCTGGAATCACGGACGGTTGGACAGGTGACTTCACGGTACTTGAATCCTTCAAGAACTTCTGTGAACTTCTGCTCTTGGTAAAAGATAGATTCTTTCCATCCACGTCACTGTCATGACATCACATGAAAAATTACCTCTCAGTTCCAGAAACAGCAGGCACTGCCGAGGCGACTCGCTGAGGCTACAGCACACCCGTACGCGTGCTCGAGGCAACCCGGGTGGTATGTCAGCGCCCGGCCGACCCTCAGCGCTGTGTAGGGGCCGGCCGCCACGTACAGGCTGGTCTCCCACGGTGGGCGACAGGGAGCCGCGCCCGCAGGCCATCAGCAGCCGCCCGGGGGGAGTCCCAGGCTGCGTGGGACAAACCAGCACCGGGTGACTTAAAAATACAGAGCCCGCTCCTCATTTCATGTATGCTGGTACCATGAGTGGCACATGCATTTATATACGTTGACTTTACACATAGCACTACTCTTAGTAGGAGGGAGAGGGGAACCAGGCCTATTATTTATAGGACACCCCATAAAACTGCAGGCCTGATTCCCGTCTTATTTATTCCAATGAAAGTCAGAAGCAACTCCAAGATACAAGGGTTTACATAAAATTAGATTCAGTCCTTATGTAAGAATGTTAAAACCATGCCTGAGTAATGCATTTATGTTTTCAAGATGTAAACTCTCATCCTTCAAGCTACTTGTGGGAAGTGGCAGCTCCTGCTCACATCTGCCCACCCAACACGCCACACCGGTCTGCCTGCACCTTCCAGGACCGAGTTCTTCAAATACATACAGAATGTCTTAAATTATATCAGAATGAAGGTTTCTGGGATTTACTTACATGAAAGAAATTCTTCCTCCAAAATGTCAAGTTTGGCTTCTGTTTGGTCAATTCATTTGCTCTGTTTGAGCAAATACAATGTACATAAAGTTTATAAAGAATTTCAGTTTTATACAGAAATTTGGCATGCTCCAGGCAGCTCTCTTTCTCCTGCACTACATACCTTAACTCTAGCTCTAATCTAAACTTGCCTGCAATTGTGAATCTCCTGTGGCTGCAGATCCGTGAGCTCCCAGCTGGCTGTGCTCAGTCACGTTGGGCAATTATTTCAGGTTTCATTCACTCGGCAAACCTGCCCCTCGCTGCAGGCAGGGATCCAGGGCTGGGTGCAAAAAGTTCACCTTCCCTCCTCTAACAGGCAGACAGCTCACGAGCCCAGCAACGTTGCTTTCTATGATTTTGCTCTCTACTTGCCAACCCTGTAATTGCAGCCTTATATATATGGTCCCTCCCACCTCAGCAGGTCTGCTCCCTGAGTCTCCTCTATTGTGTGTGTGCAGGTATTTTATGCGAGACATAATTATTCTTGTTCCTATCAGCCGAGACAAGCATGCACAAGATTAACTCCGTCGCAGGACACAAAATGGTACCTTGCGAACTGTACATGTAAAGAGGAGGATAATGACTGTGGGTGCTTGTTACATTCACGGTAAATAAAGCAGCGGTGGTTTACTGAGGAGCTTTACTGAGTGCTCTGCTCAGCTCTGGGTGTGCTAGAGGAGGAAATGGGAAATAAAAGGTAATTATTAGGGAAAGATTCTCATGTGAGCACAATGTGGAAAGAATGAGAGTGTGTCATTTGGACAGAAAGGAACTGGAGGGGCACAAAGCTAAAATAAAGGAATACATGGAGAAAATACATCAGACGTTTTGTTTCTGATTGTTCTCACGTTCTATCAGACCAAGGCCACGGTCGATACACCAGAAGGCTACAGCAGACGCACAACCACAACGTCCACGTTGAACACGTGGAAATTTTTCTCCCAAGCTTCCAGGTAACAGGTAAATGTAAAATAAGAAACCCGCAGATGGGCTGGGTAATTCTGGATTGCTTTCCGGTCATCTGTGATGGCCATGGCAAAGGGAAACCGTTTCCCTTGTCGCACTGTGCTGGCTGGTCGCCATCGCGGTTTGTGTACCCCCTCCTGAAGCGCGCGTCGCAGGCAGACCTGCAGGGCTGTTAAGCAATGAACGCGATTCAGTCGAGCACTTGCTACGTGCCCTGGCCCGCCCCTCCAGGAGGGGCTCGCTGACCTCTCGGAGGAGGGAAGGAGCGATGGACAGACTCTTTATTTTGTCTTCATTCTCGCTGAGCACCTGCCTGCTCGGAGCAGCTGGGCGTCGTGGCGTGCCAGCCTCGGCAGCACCTCGCCGAGGGGGGGAAAGGACCCGGCGCGGCCGAAGGGCGGGAGTAAGGATGAATAGAGCTGCCCGTAACTCATTAACTGAAGGCCTGACAGCAAGCTGACAAATGAGCATGTAAGAAAAAAATATCCGATGGGGCCCCCCAAGGAGCACAGCTCAGACGTAATCATTCATCTTACACATATATTAGTCTGAATTTCTGTAGGGCAGTGAAACTCTCCTCACCGCAGTAAGTTTTAGGGGAAAACCAGCCACGTGATGTCTTGAATGCCTCCACAGCCCACTTTTTCCTAACACATTTATTTTGCTCTTGCAGGCAGCGCAGCCAAAGCTGCAGCGCAGCTGCATGTCCTTCCACGCCAACATTCATTTTTCCTCCATAAACACTCAATATCCACAATAAAGCCACGCACACAGAAACACAAAGTGCCAGCATTTGACTCGGAGCAGAATTTAGCTTTTAGTAGATAAATGCTTTTACCTACTGCATTAAGAGGAATAATTTATACGTGAACAAACAAAACCTTAAAGCCAGCGAACACACCCACAACAGGCCGCTGCAGCTTAGCACGAACAGTTCAGCTTTCGTTATAACACTTTTAAAGCTGTGACAACGCTCTGGCACGGCAGGATTACCTGGCTGCCGTGACTGGCAGGCCAGTCGCCGTGTGCCTATCAGCCGTGTGACCTTGCAGCCGCAGAGAGCTTACCACACGGAAAGCGTCACCTCTGGGCGATAACTACAAGCAGACACAGTACTGAAAGTGTGACTGACTTACCCCCAGTAGCTGCCACTAAGAAAACTGGATTCGAAACCAAGTGCCCCACGTGCTGTTTGCCTTCGGCTTGCTCCATGCAGCAAAGGAGACGTGCGCCGGGGTCGCCGGGAGCAGAGCTGTGGCCCAAGGCAGAGCCATGTCCAGGCGCTGCAACTTTTACCCAAGCCCCTGCTGCTTCCCCCCAACCAGGTGCCTCTGTGGGTTATACGAAAACTTAAAAGCCAGGCCACCCAAAACACCAGACAGGAGGTGACAGACTTTGAAGGCCCCTCAGGATCCTTTCAGGTTTGAGGGCTCTTGCCAACAGTTTGGTGGCAGCTTTGCACCACTTGCTGACGTTGTTGCCCTTCCCAGGCCGCCAACCACCGCATCACCATGGTTCGGTACCTCGGCCCGGGCTGGGAGGGCTGGAACGTGCCCCATCAAACTGCCCAGGCCTCAGCGCTCCTGTCACCCCTTCCATAAGACAGGCTTCACCTAAAGGTATTTAATCTGGATTTGTTTTTATGTTACCTTCTTTTTAAAGGCCACTCAGCACCATGTTTTGTAGCACAACATGCCATTTAATACAGCAGTAAAACAAACAGGAATGTTTTTTTATTTGGACTTTTCCTCTTCTTTTTAAATCACCCAAGAAATAGCACAAATGTTCCCAGTTTCTAAGAAGAGAGAAATTAAGGCAGTAAGAAGTCAAGTTATTTGTCTCTTAGCTGTTATCAGTAACGGTCAGACTGTCTGCCGAGATGCGCCAGCCTCCCGCAGAACACGTGCCAACGCCTCCTCGCTCGGGCCAGCACCCAATTTCACACCCCTTTGGGAAACCCTGACTGGCAGCAGACCGCCGTACCCCCAACGGCATCGCGGGCGTTCCCCACGCTGCCCTCCGAGCCCAGGCTGCGGGAGCAGCGGCTGCCCTGCAGATTTGCATGGTGTTATTTTTCCTCCTCGTTTCGTTCCTGCCCCTTCACCCAGGCCCTGACCCCCCTCCCGGCCGGCACAGCGATGCGGCCCTGGGGCAGGCATTGGTCTGAGGAGCAATGGCTTTATTTAAAGATAATCCTTCATATGAGCAATCATTAATAACTGCTAACCTACTCCCTAAAAGACACAGATCAATTGACAGATTATTATAACCCCTTAAAATATTAATGCCCTATCAGGGAGACAATTTCACTGGGCCTAGAGACTCTTCCATTATTAGAAATTATGCCCCAGCCTTAAATAAATTAACTCAATAAATGTCTTACCATGAATACAAATTCCTGCTTAGGGCTTGCAAATAAAATGATTTAGAGCTGTTCTCTGAGGAAAGATGAGGTGTTTAAACTTGCAAAAGAGGAAGGGCTACCATATTCATTAGTCTTTTGTTTTCAATGGACTTCTTTTTTTAAACTGAAGGCATCCCTTTCGGAAGGGAGGGGGAAATCTTTGGAAAATTAAGATGTTACGTTTTCTCACGCTGGGCTGCACGGCTTCAGCTCTGCCAATACACAGACCTCGGCCCAGCTCCAAGGGCGGCGCCGGGGCCAAGACCACCCCAGCCGCGGGCAGGCGCTGCCCAGCGCCACCTCCCTGCGGGGCGCAGGGGGCCCAGCAAAGGGCAGGAGGAGGGGCGGGCTGGTGGCCCCAGCCAGCGGCACTGCACCGCTGCCTGCTTGCATCGGTGCTGGCAGCCTGGAGGCAGCCCACCGGCTCCGAGAAACTTAATCTGGATCACCGAGGCTGGAGGGAACCATTCTGGCATTGCCCTGAGGTTGAATTTTGGCAAAAAGGAGCTCTTTTACTGGCTTCCTGCAGCCGCGACCGTGTCCCGCCGGCACTGGGAGGGCACCCCGACTCCCCAGCAGTGGGAGCTGAGCCGGAGCTGCCCACCAGCAGCGCAGCAGCCGCTCACCTGGGGCGCAAAACCTGCTTTGCAAAGAAATGCAACGCAGCGCTGCCTGCGCCGGGGAGAAGCCGTGAGCTGCTCTCAGGGCACAGAGTGCCGCAGCAGCCTTTCAAACCTGAAAAACTGCTTTTATGCTGTAGCTAGCTCAGTTGGCCATTACTTCTTCAGGGTGAGATAACACGAGCAACATTTAGTGTAACTTTTTTCTGTAACATGCCCTTAATACTGAGAATAGATGCCAGGCTGGACCACTGTGTGTCTGTTTTCTCACCTGGCCTCAGGGCACCGAAGCTTCAGGCAAGACCATACCACACAAAAACCATGAGGCTTGACATGGCACCGGTTCCTTCAGCGGGAGCCATTCAGCCTCCAACCCACCATCTTCTTCTTACACGTGCCCCAAGGACGCCACAGTTCACAGGGTGTCCGTTAATAAAGCTTCAGCCTTAGCAGGTATCTGTAATTTCAACAAAACATAAAGCATGCGCAAGCCCATTAATCATCCCAAGCCTCCTGTCAAAGCACTTGCCCTCTTCCTATCGATTAATCGACTGTAGCAACGTGAAAGCCACACCGTCACATTTAATTAGAGCTGTATTTCACACCAAATGCCCCTGGTGTTCCAAGAAGAGTATTACAGCTCTGCATCCTTTTATGAATCTCTGAGCTGGCAAGACGAATCCAGAGTAATACCTCGGCTGTCCGTTGTGGATACTCCCACCATTTGCATTTTTGGCCACAGTTTTTTGGAGAAGTTACACACATACATACATACATCGCCTTTTCCATCCACTACTGTACTGCTACCAATGCATCACTTGCAAAACTGATTTTCTCAGGTGAGCACAAGCTGTTTCGCTCTATCTGTACCACCCTTAAGGACAGGACAGCCCTGGACGGGTAGTCTGCAACGTCAGGAGCTGTGTAGGTAGCACCCCATGGCTTAGTTATCTGCCTGGTAGCAGGTGCCAGATGTCCCTGCCTGCCCATGGGATGTCCGTACAGCAAAAGAAGGCACACCTAGATTGCGCTGCAGCAAAAGACAAGCACGACAACATTTCCCCAAAGGATATGCCGTAGCTCAAAACACAGTGTAAAGACATACGCACTCCTAAGAGAGTGCAGGTAAACAGATGCCTTCTGCAGGTAATAATCAACAGGAATACCATGGGGAAGATAAAGTCTCTGTCTTTTCTTTGTGCTCAGATATCGATTTGATGAGATTTTGATTTTTGTTAACCAGAGCACTGTTGTTTGCTGGTTAAGAGCTCACATGACTTTCTCGGTCCTGGCTCAAGAAGGTCAGAGCATGCCTCGAAAATGGATGCAGTTTCCAGTTCTTACTTTTCAATTCGTACATACAGGAACAATTCAGTCCCAAACTGCAAGATTCATATGAAAGATACAAGTCAGGATAAAAAAAATAGCCACACTGATTCCACAGGACTGGATCAGAAAGGTTTGTAAAAGAGACCATAGATTCAACTTACTTGTTTTGCCTTAGAGAGAAATTCCATCAAAAGCCACCCACAGAGACACTTACACACAGGGAATTCTACAAGCGGATCAGGGAGATTGCCGTGGCAGCAGCCTTCTCCTCGGCGTCTCCTCTTTGTTGCCTTGACTTTGCACTTGTACCTGTTGCATTCCCAGCTGATGCATCAGTGAGCTGCTGGGCTGGTGACATGAAACGCTCCCCAGCAGGAACGCTTGCTTAGGTGCTGTAGCTTTTAACTACAGCATCTGAACTCGCTTCCTAGCACCCTTGAAGGCTGGGATAAATATAACTGCAGCTTACACAAGCGAGAAATTGAGAGAAAGAGAGCGTGCGGGCAGGGAGAGGGGGTGCAGCCTGCTTGGGGATGTGGGGGGAGAGGCAAGCAGAGGAAAGAGCAGCTCCCCCTCTCCCCTCCTTCCACCCTCACCGAGCCCCTGCATCCCCAGGACTGGGAGCCCACTGCTGTGCCTGTGCTCCCATGGGGCCTCCGGGCGCCCAGCAGCACCTGTGGGCAGCCCTTCCCAACCACTGCTCCCAGGTCAGACACATCCCACCTGTCTCAGTTTCCCCACAGACCTCACGTTTAGCAGCCGTATGCGGTCACCAGCTGCAGCTCCCCCAACACGAGATGCCCCACGTGCTGGCCCCACTGCCCAGCGGCCAGCCCTTGTCCATGGACAACCCCTGCAGACGCCCTCAACAACCAGCACAGGGCTGTATTACATTTAGGGCCAACTTAGCTCTTAAGATAACGGGAAAGCGTATCTGTGTGGTAATAATAAGTTTCAAAGCAATTTGGCAAAAAGTAAGGTTAGAGCAGGGACTTCCAGCTCTGTGCAGCAGGCTGCAGCCTCATGGCTTCTTGGGAGTGTGGCAAGTAGGTGGCCACCCGCTCCGAGCCCCTGCTGCTGCCTCCCTTCCGTCCCTGGCACCTGTGGCTTCCCGCTCTGTCTCCAGCCGCCGGCCGGGCTCTGCTCTGCCGCAGTGCAGCTGGCGACGATCCTCACCGAGGCCGGCTGATGCTTTGGGAGATTATTCCTTAATAGGCTGATTTCTGTGCTAGCAAAGGACCGAGGAAGGGAGGAATACATTATCAGCTCTGATCTGGCATTACAGCGTGCTTCATGCTTTGGTTCTGCCTCCCAAAAGCGGAATTAATTGCTGGGCTAGAAAACGCAGATAAATCAATCAGCTCATACCACATTTATTCTCTGTAGCTATGCACTGGGCTCCTGGCAGCTTAAAACAGCAGCGACACCCACTCTTGCTACAAAGAGGTAAAGGTCGGGCTCTTGCCAAAGACCACCTGCAGAAAGGAGTGGTTGCCCAGTGCGCAGGCAGGGCAAGGCAGTGGCACAGCTACAGCAGCGACCTGGAGCCAGACACCATCACCGCAGCAGTATTTCCACCCCATTCCAGCATTTAAGGTGACCATCAATCCAGACCCATCGTGTAACTTATCTTCCTAGCTTTTCTAAAATAAATGCCTGAAAGACAGGATAGAAAGAGGAGGCAGAAACTGATATTGTGAGAAACAAAATGTCATTTTATACTGTAGACTTATTTACAGCAAACTCTGCGACTTGACGACAGTGTCTACAGCAACAAAGAAAATAAAACACTCAGTCGTTCCCAGTATGCTCTTTTTGGGTGAAATGATGAAGCAAATGCAAACCTCAAACCAGACTCCTCAGCTGCTCAGGAACCACTCTCTGGTCTGTGCTTTCCCAGCCTGGGTTCTGGTCCCTGGCTGTGCTCCCCAGCCCTGGCTGCAACGCAGGTCAGCCACGACCATCGGCTGAGGCCTTTTGCCAGGGAACATGTAAATCTAAGTAATGACCCTTTCTTCCCACTTTCCTTCACTTCGCCCTGTGTCTGATGTGAGCAGAGCAGGACATGCCAACACCCTCAGCGCCCCGCTCCTGTCCCTACATCACCCCTGCTCTGCAGTTTCCTCCTGCACTAAGAAAGGGACTTTAATGTAGAAGGTACCTACCACAGCTCAGAAAACCAAAGGTCTGAGAGATGCAATTAGTGTGGCTATATTTTTTCCTATTAATTACATGGCAGATCCAACACAGCAATTTTTTCTCCCCACCTTTTAATGTGTTCTTAATTGATTAACTGGAAAACAAGCAAGTAACCAGCCCTTTTCTCCCTGTGCCTCAAATGCAGTTCTCATTGTTAATGGGAACGGCAGGAGGAACGGCCAGCCAGGCTGACCTCACACAGCCGGCTGCCCCAGGGTCTGCCCTCCCAGGGCCCCCATTCCCTCCTCCTGCGCCTTGCAGCACCGTGGCCCTGCAGTGCGGTGCCCTCCGCACCTCCCATCCCATCCCATCCCCCTGCCACAAGGTGCGTGCCTGCGCATGCTGCACCCCAACACATCACGGGACAGAGGCATCCTCCAGGAAAAGAATGGGCTAAAAGAGGGACGTGAGCTGCCAAGCAATGTCAGAGGTTAGAGCGAGCCTCTGCGTTACTTTGAAAAATTCCGTCATCGATCCATGCTTTAGCTACCCACGTCAAAAAACGGAGAGAACAGCTGTTCACGCTGTCTGCTAAAGACACCTCTAAAGACAAAGATTCATGGAAACATACTTTTCTGTTGATCTTCTCTTACTTTGACTCTCAATCACCAGGATTTGTTGTTGTTCTCTCTGGGAAGCTGAAGGGTCAGGTAAGCCAGGTGCCCCATCCAGCCTTGGTGTGAGCCCAGGCTGCCCGCAGACACTGCCCCAGCAGTGCGGCATCCTACTCCAAAACAGAATTTACGCATCACAGAAGTAGTAGGTGACATCTTACCTTTTATCCAGTATTTGAAACCCTTGTAATGTGTGAACGCTTTATGAACTGCCAATGAATGGAAACAGAAGGCACAGGGGAACCGGGTTGCGGGAGAGCTGCCCGTCAGTGTGGTTTCCTCAGCCGATGTGTCCGCACGAGCAGCCGAACGCACCTGGGCAGCCCTGAGCCAACCTCACAGCAGCTTGGTGTCCAGCACTCTCCGAAACCTTACCCAGCGCTGGAAATCATTCATGGCTAGGCTGGTATTTGCTGTAAAACACATTTCAGGTTCCAGCTGCTCTTTGACAAACAAGCAACGCTAACAACAAATTCTCTGCCACCAATACTGTCTTGTTCTTAACAGGTCTAAAGTGCCAATACTGCTGATACTTGAAAAAAAAAAAACTTTTCAAGTAGGAACAAGAGTTCTAGACCGGTACCAGGCATGGTTTTTTTCCAATCCGAAAACCGATTTAATTATTTCCATTATGACATTGCCTTTTACAATCCGAAACTGTTATTTTATCTACATGCACATCAGCACCCAATGTTCATGCCTAGATTCCTGTACAGCTTTCTAACTTCGCTTTAAAGAATACACTTTAGAAGTAAAAAAAGGTCGGTGTAACCTCTTGTCAGATACAAGAATGAGTTTGGGAACAGACAATTAATTGGACACTCAGTTTCAGGTGCACAATGTTTTGTTATTATCTCAGATTAATGCACAATTGTGGTTTAGTCTTTGGCCAAAACTCTTACCTGATATGATGTCATGCCTTTCTGCTCCCTAACTTATTAAATGTATATATCACACATATAAGTGACTTCAGCTGTCAAAAGCTGGGCAGATATTTTAACTAGCACTAGATTAGGATCTGTTGGAAAGTATTGCTTATTTTTAGGTTGATAGGATGAAACACACTCTGAGACAAGAGATCAGATCAAGATGTACTTATCAGACAAGCTGTAGTAAGCACTAGTTTCTGGTTTGCATGTTCATGAGAAGGAAAGTTATCTCTATTAGTAGCGCATGTTTTTTTGGAACTGTTCCGAACACCGTAAACATAAAAGAAGCTTAATTAAAAGACTTTTTTTTTTTTTTTTTTAACTGAAGAACTTTCCCCCAAAAGGACCTAGGCCTATATTGTTTTCTTTCAAGGGTGGTGATGGTGGGGGGATATTTTTAAGAAAAAAAAAAAATTAAATGCCAAAATACTTGGATGAACATTTCAAATCACGACATGAATGCTTTATGCTTCTCTCCAAATGAGGTGGCACTTAGCGGTGGGATTCAGCCCCTCTGCGGCACAGCAGCGTCTCCACTGGAGCAGCCGTAACGCCCAGGCGGTGCCGATGCAGCAGACACCCCCCAGCACCTCTACGCCTCTCGTGAAGCACTGCAGCAACGTACCCGATTCAAAAATCACTTGGTTTTTCATTTTGTCCCAAACAGTCACAGAGAGCTGATATGGACACACTCCAGTTTTGCTCCTGAAGTGGCTGGATGTTGCTTATAAGAAGACACTTTATGTTATTATTTTCACTATTCAAGAGTAACAATTCTTGCTTTATGTTATTTTTGAGCTGAGGAGTCTCAAATAGTGGAAGACATTAGATTCACGTTATCCACGTGAAAGTAGCAGTGTGCGCTACCAGCAGATGAGTAAAAGAGAGCAGATGAATGTCTTACCTGAAGCTCTTGCCCTCCGTTACCCACCGAGTCCCGGTCCCACAGCCGCTCACCCGAGAGGAGCTCCAGCGCAGCGGGCACGGGAACTGCTCCTTGGCGAAACGTCATTCCGGCACGCGCCTGTCAGCTGCATCGGGCCCAGGTGTGCGCGTGCTCGCTGTCTCCATGTAATGGACATCTCTGAAAAGCTTGCTCACGGAGCACTTCAGCAACTTCCAAGATTAATTTCCAAGGAACAAGCATTTTCTGCTTTTGGGTGAAACAAAATGAGGTGGAGAAATCACCTTGAGGTTCACATGTGTTTAGCTTTATATTTAGCTTATAAAATAGTAGTGGTAGGTTTGCCACTGGAAAGACAGCTCTCATTACCTAGAATAGGTTGAGGCTTAGCAGTCTTAAAAAATGCCTCAGCAATAGGCAATGCAGTACAGAAACATATTTTGGGTTTAAAAATAGTCTCAACTGTTGTTAGAGGGGATTAAGCAATGTTTTTTTTCTTTATCAGCACAACATAGCAGTGCGGACAAAGAAAAAGGGTAACTGTCATTACTCTGTGAATGAGGAAACACTGTTTTATCTAATTTACTGCAGCCCGAGGTGAAACATTAACTTAACTTTGAATTATGATGGGATGTAAAAGAGCCTGAACAAAAACATTGCTGGGCTTTCTTTTGAGGGCATGAACTTAGAGGTCTTCAAAACCGAGTTTGAACGGTATCACAAAACACACCTTTCATTTTACTGAAGTGTTCACTGAAATGTTTACCTTTGGAGTAGATTATTTTCAGCACTGTGGAAATAAGGTAAAGGAGAGAAATTTTATATGATGGAGGTTTCCCAAAGGGCTATGAAAATATTTTAAAGGGATAAAAAGAAGTAACTGGCAGGCTTACCTTCAGTTTTGCATTTCAAAAGATAAAGAAAAGGTCTTAACAGCATTTACACAGTTCAGTACGTGCTGCCTGCAGAGTTCCCTGCCCCTTCTGTGTGTGACGGAGCTGGCGTCGGCTTCCCGCATGCTCTGGGTCGGAGCCAGATCAATGCTCCTGTGCGCCCGGGATAAAGTAGGTTTCAGGCCACTCCTTCTCAGGGTCAGTCTTGATCTTTAAAATGTGTCAGGAACATATACCTGTCCGCCAGGGAATGCACACAGCAAATCAAAAGGGAAATCGCAAAAAGAAGGAAAAAATCTGACGTTTTCGCTCATATGATTATTTACAGTTCACGTTTGTTACAGTATAAAGTACCTCCAGCCCTGGCACAAATGAAATAAGTTCCCATTACCAAAAATCGTTGAAACACTTGCGAGCTGATGGAGAACACAACCTTTGGCATGACACTGATTACTATCTGACAGAGAGAAAATGTCTGGTGTCCTTAAAGGCCCCATAGCCTATCTACTGCTACATCTACAGTCACGTCAGACCATCACACACCCCTGAAGAAGTTATGTGGCATCTGGAAAAGTACTGACCAGTATGTCCCCACGGGACCGTTGGTACCCAGGTGTCCTGGCAGAGCCCCAGTACAATTATCAGAGGGAATTTGCTGATGTTAGGGCCATATATCTGCCTGCCAGTGAACACATGCACCACACCAAAAGGGAGATCGCTAACAGGAGGAATAAAACTGACATTGTCACTCATGCAATTATTTACAATTTATATCTGTTGCCACATTAAAGCGGTTACCACTCAAATAAAAATGGCTAATGAGAGAAGCTACACCACCCCCCCAAAATACACTGTACAGTTTTTGTTTCAGCCTGGCAACCCTGGTGAATTGTAACCATCGGTCAGAGCTGCTGGATTGCGTTACGTGGTACGAAGGACAGAGCGACAGCAGCGTCCCCAGCCGCTCCCGCCAGCGGCTCAGGTGCCACCCTGGCTCGGGTTAGCTGGCTTTCTGTGAGTCTCGTCTGCTAAAAGCGCTTTGGGGAAATTAATAGCTACTTTGGGAACGCTGCGCACTCTTCCCTGTAATGTCCCACAAAGCACACTCTTGAGACAGAAACCTGATGGCATGTCACATTTGCAAGGGAAAATCTAACTCTAATAAAGATTAATACACGGGGACTCACCACCACATTTTTTCTAATTGCCTTTCATTAACTTTCTCAGCAACCCTGAACAAACAACATGGCCTTTTGTCCTTCTGTTTGCCAGACAGGGACTGTATGAGGCATAGCCAGCTCTCGCTCTACAGGAACAAAGCATTTTCACTATGGACTCTATACTGAGGTATTGCAAGCTCTTTGATCCCCAAATGTCCTGTAACAGCCTCTACCTAGAGGAAAAATCTGCTTTACAAACTTGGAGCAATGCAGTGTGAATTATTTGTGGGTGAAACAAGAAAAATTACTCTTTCTCCTCTGTGAGCACCCTCCTGCAGCGGGGCCGTTCACGCAGCCATCCGGGAGCTGCTGCCTGGGACTCGGCATCGGGGTTGGCCTTGTGCTCCGCAAGCACGGCGTCTTGCCTGGCTCCTCCCCGGCCGACTCAGCTCACCGCTGTTTCACTAAGGCCCCTTGAAGATATTTTTCGGGACGTGGGACTTCCCCAGGGAACACGCAGAGGGCACAGTGCATTTGTGACAAAGAAAATAATAGTACATAGAAAGGAAGGAACTTGTGAAAGACCAGATGGACTTACGGTCCGCTTCTCATGTTGTTAAATGAGTCCCCTACAACTTTCCAGCAAAAGCCTTATCATTTCTTCTTATACTGGTTTGCTTTCGCTCTTCAGATCCTCCCTCATCCATTGCTGTAAAAGCTAAAATACGTTTTCGTAAGTGCCTAAGAGCCCCTATTCGTGGCCAAAGACACCACTGCAGTAGCATGCCTGTTCCTTCACCTGACTATCAAACACCAACAATATCCCGAAATATCCCTGAATGTTGGGCAACTCAGCTGCAGATACCAGATGGCTGTTCCTGTAAACTCAGCATGAACAGTGCAAGTAAAGGAGCCTTTGAAGGCTGTTTTATTTTAACATTTTGGGGTTAAGAAAAAAACGTACTGAGGAATTCAGACTGTACTGACATGTGTGATGATATTTTCTGGCCAACGTTGGTGACTATAAAATCTATTACATCGTCACAATAATGACAATACTGGGTATTTTGCCCAGCTCCAGGCACTCAGAGGTGCCTCCAGCCATGGGATGGGTACAGCCTATTCCCCACGGAGATCTCGGACCATTTGCTTGTTTCTGTGCCAATATCCCAGTATCTGAATGCCAGCTGTACTCTGGGTTGATCCCCGGCTCTGCATGTGCTGTGGGTGGGAGCTGAGGGTTTGGGAGAGCTGCCGTGCTCCCCCTCACTGAACACAAGGAAGAAACCCGCACAGCCAGGGCCCAGGTGCCCATATATCAGTGCACTAAAAATACCTCGAGAGCGAAACCATAGAAGACCAGCCAAACATCTATTTCTGCCCTCTTTGCCAAGTGCGAAAAAAGAGCCAAAGGAGAAAAATCCCAGCACGGGGAACAGGTTTGACCAGCCTTGTCACATTTTTGTGCTCTCTCTGCTCTCTAACACAGACCCAGGCAGGGTTTTGTCTATCCCTTCCAGACTTTGTCAGTACCATCAGTCACCTCTGGCCCCCCTTCCCCAAGGGAGCTCTAGCCCACTGCCATTAACTTTCTCCAAACCCCTACAACAAGGCACCTTCTTACTCCATGGACCTGTCCTTGGAGGGAAGGACTAGCTAATGCCCAAGGACTAATCCAGTACGTGAAAGATTGGCTTAGTTCCCAGCTCTGTCAAAATTACCTCCACAGTCATATGGCTCTTCCCAGCTCCTGCACAAACGCAGGCACCAGGCAGCACCTCCCAGCCTCACTGGGGGCTCTGCAGATACACATAGGCAATGGCAAGGTGTTCAGATACTGTCAACACAGGGGCCATACAAGTAGTATAAATACCATACCAAACCCATAGCAAAGCTACAGGAAAGGAACAGTACGTCTCTCCTTGTCTGTTAAATTTTTGAACATAGCTTTTACTGTATCTAAAATTACCTACAGGTCTCTGCAATGTCACACCGATTCCTGCAGTGATCTTTTTTTGCCCTGCTGGGCAGGGCTGCTCGAGCCCTGGCATATCCTCTTCACGGACTGGAATGAGATTTCTATTCCAAATGGGGATTAAATGTGCTTCAGAAATGTGAATTTTCAAGTTCTGAAATTCTGCTTTTGGACTTTAAAGCTGCCAAAATCCAGACCATATTTTCTGGTTTTGCATTCTTACACATTACTTTATGGCATGCACTAAATAGTCACTGCTACAGTAAGACATAAACTAAAGCTTAAATATTCTGTTAATCTTAATTTATTGCTAAAATCACTGCAAGGCATTCCTCTGATGGAAATCTCTTACCTTCTTTTAATTTCAAAGTGTCTCTTGGTTGCTTGTGTCCAGCTGTTTCATCTGAATATAGGAGGAGACTGAGCTAGAAAACAGTTCAGTAACTTGTTTGTAGCAGAAGTCCTTAAAGATTTTAGAATTACAATATCACAGCTTAGTGCAAATTAAAACAAATATAAGACAAATTAAACTACTATAAGATAAATTTTTAAAAATCTGAAACAAAAATTGAGAACAACTTAGAAGTATTTTTGCAGCTCAGTTTGTCGTAGAAACACATAGGTTTTTCCAAACGCTTTTACTAATTATCAATTACGGCACAGATAGGTCTTCTCTCCCATCAGTGCAATGCTCACCCGCTAAAATTCCTATTATTTTTTTACATACAAGTGGTTGGTAACATACTGGCAAATAGTTTTCCACAACACCTCGTGCCTTGTGAAGGAAACATAAGTCTCTTGTACATCTTCACGTTCCGAGTTCTCTAAAATTTAGCATATGTGTTCAGGCAGAAAACATTGCGTTGACTTCTGTCTCCTTGTATACTTATATATTTTCAATTTATATTGATCTATAAGTAAATCAATAAAGTAATTAGAACAAAAAGGTTGGATAAGTTTCTGTGAAAATGTCAACAAAGTCAATCTAACCCTGGGATTGTAAAATCGATCTTTGATTTTTTTTTTAAATCAACAATTTCCAATAACTTCCTATCCCTCTGGAAAGCTCTGGGTCAGCACTAACTTTTCACAGACATTTTAACAAAACAGTTGATTCTACATTATTAAGAGCGGTCCTTTCACCTCCATCCTTTACATCAGCAGCGTACACGCTCCTTGGCTTTCCCTGCAAATGTAAAGCCTAAATACATGCTCTAAAAAACCAGGAAAGTGGAGACATGGCTTTATCGTTCCTATGCCCCCTTCAGTGGCAGGCAGAGGAACCCAAGACGTGGCTTGGGTTTTGGAGCCAGTGCGGACAGGGTCACAAGAAAGCCTGTGGCGTAGGGAAGGATGGTCACAGGGCTCCATGAGGAGTGTTCAGGCTGACCAGAATGGCCTCATTCTTACAGTTTTTTATCTGGATTCCTGGCCCTGGGTGAGGGCAGTAACCATCCAGGCCGATTTCCTTCTGCAGCTAGACTGCACATCAGAACTGACACCTATGAGCAAAACATTGCTTTGTTGTGCTGCAACCCTGTTCCCGTTCTGCATTTCATGGCAGCTGGCTGTGGTTGCAAATCCCAACAAGAAGTAACTGTAAAAGTGTCCCAGGTTTTTATAGGAAATTCTCCCCTCTCCCCACTACCAGAGGCACCGCCAGCCTCTTGCAGAAGCCCTTGTCCTGAATTAGGAGCGCAGGTTACCCCGGTACCACCTTGGCTCTTCCGCAGGCCTCTGCGTGCAGCATGGGGAGCTGCCTACGCTGGCCAAATGCAACCCAGGGACAGGACAGCAGATGAGTTCCCAGGGGGATTTCACAATCAAATATGGCAACTTATTCTGGGCTGCCAGGAGGCACCTTCCCCCCTTGGGGGTTTCCAGCCAGAGCCCCCCAGTGATTCTGAGTCCCTACAATAACAGATGGAGAAAGGCACACTTTTCTTTTACAGGACAAAAAGGAAAGTTTAAACAAAACAGGCTGGAAATAACCACATCCACTGAGGATCTGGAGATCCTCAGTTCGTTTTCCAGCTCCAGGAGGGTGAGTGGGACAGGTCTCCTGTTTGTGAAGAACCAGCCTCTCCTGGCAAAGCCACAGGGGTCGGTCCCTCGCCAGCTCTCCAGTCAATTAGAACATGCAGGATTTCTGCTTATGCGGCTCCCATGCCTTACCCCATACAGTACACACCTGATGTGATGAAAGGACACAAAATTTTGCTTCAGTTCCTTTTCTGTGAATTAGAAATAATTAATTTCCCCTAGATTCTGTTCTTCAAAGTTCACCTTCCCTACTCTTAGATATCTCTGCATAGACATATCTTTAATGACCACATTTATAAAAAAGTATTACATGGCCCTGTTACCTTAATTAGTTCTCAAAGCCAGCTGGTTGAAGACATTTATGTATGAAAGTGGTTAAGTCTGCACTGTGTGACACCTGACATCTGCCCCTCAGGTAATTAACCACGATCCATGCTGGAATGTGCCGGCTCCTTGGCTGGCCCTGGCTGCACGCCGGGAGGGACCCGGGTGACATCTAGCGTTCCTCGCCACAGCCCGGCAGGCAGCACGCCACTGCGCACGCAGCCTCCTCGCTGCCCAGCCGGACCCTATCTTCTCAAATCCAGACATCTATTTATTTGCTGCATAAAGACAAGTTATTTAAGCAAGACATGTAAATTATAACGAGGGTAATTAATTTTTACAGAAACCAAACTTATTCTCCTAGCTGAAAGACAGGGCATGGGATAAGTGCCACTGACAGGGCACCTAACATGTTAATTCTGAGAAGAGCAAGAATCGTTATTGGGACAGCTCCGGTCAGCTAACCTGACACCAGGGTCTGTGCTTTGATGAGATACGAGCAGTATTAAAAATTATCATGGTAATATTGAAAAAAAAAATGGCAGTGTAATTTAGAGCAAACAAGAGGCTGCTCAGTCCCATTTGATTATTATTCTTTTTTTCCAAATCTAAAATCAGAGTAGTACGCATATATACAGATATGATATACCTGGATTTGTTAAAGGTGAATGCAGGTGAAGGATCTAGACCTCTTATGTACAGACATACTTATCTTAACCTCCCCTTTTTAAAACAATTTAAAAAAAAAATATTTGAGAGCTATTCCACAGCTGGGTTATTTCAGGGGCTGAAAATGTGGCTGACTTCTTAGAGAGCAACTGGTGTATGTGAACAGGAGAGCCCCATGGGGAGGTGGCAGTACCTGACCCTCTCCGTCTAACCCACCCTAACTCCAGCTCCCGACTTGCAAGATGCACACTTTGGGGACAGAATTCAAAGAACGAAGCTGCCACTGGAAACCTGTATGTGCTTACCTGTGCTGTGCAGACTGGGGGGGCCGTCACCTGGATGCATAAGGATGCGCCACCTCAGCTGGCCTCAACGCTGTCAGCTGCAGACGAGCAAATGTCAGGCTTCGGGTGACACCCGATTTCATTGTACTTACTACATGGGTAGTGTATAAAGCGATGTCTATCCTTGACTGGCCTGTTGTGGTTAATAACCTCCCAAGTTAACCTGATGATTTAAATACATTGAGGATTTAATATCACTATTACCAATACCTTGCCAATTTGTTTTAACTGCATTTTCGTTATTCTTTAACCTTTAATTAGTGTCACGCAGACAATTAGCAGCTGTCTCTTCAAATTTGTCTGGTCACTTCTGTTTATTTTTAACAACATTTATTCATAAAGACTTTCTTACATATTCCTTTCATTTGGCCTAAATGACTGAAGATTGTGCTAGATATGAGTCGCCTTGCTCATGTCCTCTGTACTTGTCTGCTGTCACCCTATTGCCTGTCACCAGCTTGAATTTGCCTCACAAGGCAAAGGAGTTTAAATAATCCTGAGCACTGAATTGAAGGGCACGGGCTGTGGTTTCAGACAGACTGCAGCTAAGGAAATAATTCAGGATGGAAGGCAGAAAGTTAACAAGCTGCCCTCTTTCCAGCAGGAGCACTCAGCTCCATTTAGGCTTGGACCTCTCAGAATTGATACCAGATATTTGGTTTTAGAGATAATGATAATCTGAGATTTCTTCCTTTAAAGCAATTTGTTAAATTTAATCTAGGTTGCAGACCAACAGATACCTGTTATCCCACAGCGCTCCCAGTCACATCCCGCTCTAGCAGGATACAAGCCTCACCTTCCCCAGCACGCTGCATGGTTTCTCCACGTTTCTCTGTCTCGGATGCATCTTCTGGCCCCAAATGCAAGAGAAGCGGGTAGCCGATAACTTCTACTTGTGCAGAGAAGTAGATCTTCATGAGCCAACATGTCCAGGTCTTTTCTGTTTCCAGCTTTACTGGACCTGCCATGGATAAGCAAAGATTACGGAATTAATCTCACAGTAAGAAAAAGCTATTATTGCATTCAAAAAGTAACCTTTTTCACATGCTGAGTTGCGGCACATGCCTCAGTTTCACCCTACCGTGCTCTGGAGGACGTTCCCAGAGATGCTGTGGGGACAGCCCTCATTGCCAGTGCATACCTGCCCTCTTCCCCACTGTCCCTTCAAACCATCAGATCCAACGCTCCAGACCAGGTAGGCAGCAGGATGAGATGCTCAGCCTGCAGTGGTGATGGGCTGAGAATAAAATCAGAGGTGTCTAATATCTCACAGCAGTAACTAAGGCTTTGGAATGCCACTCGAGCAAACCTGATGCTGAAAAATGAATAAAAAGCATACGCACGTGCCGGTGAGCCAGAGTCTACTTTGCCTAGCAGTAACTGGGTGCACTTCGGAGCTCGTGACAGGCGCTGAACAGGCAGCTTCAACACCTTCTCCTTGCAGGGACAGCAAGAAGTCAGGTTTGGCATTTTCCCCAGGGAACCGTTGTCTCTCCTGAGCAGGCCGGTGCCTCGGTGGCAGAGGCGGCTGTCCCCAGGCTGCTCGCTGCCTGTCTGCGCAGCCAAGAGCTGGCCAGGGGAGCGGTCAGCTGGGCAACACAACCTGTTCAGGCACTGGAGTGAGACCAATACCACGTTTCACACAGACATCTTTATTTTCACATTTCTGCATGTATGCAAGAGAACATTCTTTTTCCTGGGATGTGCTGGTAGACATATGATACCCTACAGAATGGAGTTTGGCAATTTTTTTTTTATATCTATCTATATGTATATATATGTACCTACATATATATAGTCTCGCAAAATTTCTTCTGCACTTCTCCCTGTGTCAGAATGGATGTTTACAACAAACCAGAGCTAAAGGGACACTGCAAGGTTTTGCTTTATTTTCTCTCTAAAATAAAACAGTGCTTGCATTTTTTCTTCAACTTGCTTGTCTTTTCTCCTGGTTATACTTCAGCAAAAATGCTGAAGGGAAAAGACATACCTATAAGCTTTCAATTTTTACTGCTCTGAGATACTATCAGCGATGCAGGTAGAACATTTTTGAACTCTTATTTACACAAGGGCCAGACTATCAGTGAGGTGCATGTCACTGCACCAAATACAAGAGCACCCCTGAATCAGGGATGCAAATAAATCCTTAGCGTGTGAACGTTACGCTCACAGCACAGTTCAGCACTTTAACAGCCTCTACGCAGATAGATATGTGTTTATAAGAGTCCTGCTTTTAAAAGTTTCCCTGTAAATTCTTAACCTGACAGTGTCCCTTAAGAAAAATGTACATACTGGGCTTAAGAAAGGACACCCTCCTACAGATATTTTCTTTTTATTATTAAAACCATTCAACAAAATTTAATACAAATTACCGTTGGAGAATAGCATTTGTGAAGCTACGCATTGCTGCTCCATTAACATGGCTTTAGTTATCACAATTTATATTATTTGCACATTTCCTTAGGTCTTTCACGGCACTTCCATGAAGAAGAAAAAAAGGTTGTTACACTGCTGCTACCATCTCATCAGAGGTCACACACGGACACAGAGATGTTTGTTCTCACCGTGTGTCACAGTCAGGCAATGCCAAGGTTCTGCCCACAACGCTTGAACCTTAGGATATCCGTACCCTCAGGTTTATAGCTTGACTCGTGATTACTCACAATATTGCAATGCATTCAAAGTAACAGGAAAACAAACATCGACAGTAACAGGCATGTTACTTTTTTTTTTTTTTTTTGCATTATCATTGATCACATTCCTATTTTTCAACAGACTGCTGCCTAAAATGCACGTTAGAAAGGCTTTTTTTAGAAAATGCTGGCATGAAGATGCAGACTAATGTTTCTAATGAAACAGTCAGACTAATGATTCAGACGTTATTTAAACATTCACAATTTTGAGAAAATTTGCACAGCTGATAGCACTGACAGATAATCTAACTCTAACTTAGAAGCCAGCATAGTAACTACCTTCCACATACTGGCAGTAGGATTTATGATGGTATGAGATTAGAATAGCATACTATGTTTTATTTAGAAAGCTGTAGTAGTAAGTACTTGCCATAAATATTGCAAGCCCCCATTGTGAGCGATGGGAGGCTTTGCAAGTTTACAAAGTAACATTCATGGAAAACATAAAAAACAAACCCAAAGACATTTCCATGCAGAGTGCGATTCTCTCACAGTCACTGGATCTCTGTCACCTGTTGGCTGGAGCACACGTGCCACATACACATAGGCTGCTCACGGAAAACCCAGAGGCCTTCTATGCACTGATGCATACCAGCCTCTGGCTGATATCGGTGGGATCAGATAAACGCAGGATAATAACTGGTTTCGCAAAGGCAATGACTCTGCCACAGACAGAATTTACAGTTAGAGCTCCGTGAAAATTGTGTGTCAGTTCAGCAATCCTCCTGTCTCAGCTACAACGGACTTCAAGCGGAGCAGAGAGGTAGCAACCCAGGGCTGAACATCAGGTACGCGCAGGCAGGCTCTGGACTCCCGCGAGACCGAAATCGAAGCTAGCTATGCCTCAAGGGCAGAATCAGGACCAGCGCAGCTTTCAGCATCTCCCCTCTCTGCCTAACGCACCTCCAGCATTACTGGGAGCCGAAAACTGACACTGGAGCAAAAAAGGAGATGCCAAAACTGCAGGGTCACTAACGGTAGCCTGATTTCAGCAACGCGCTTAAGCTCGTGCCGAGAGTAACATCCGAATGTCTGAAGTATGTTGCCAAACCGGGGCCACGCTCAGCAGAAAGCAGTTATAGCCCTGCGACACAGGCATACCCACACCACCCGCACAAGCACTTCTGCTAGTGGAGACACAGAAAACATAGCTGAGGCTGAATTCATCACAGTAACTCCAGAAATTTATTTAGCTTCAGGGACCATGGTATCGTGCAACTAGTAATGTTTTCTTTTGAAAAGGGCACATTCAAATTTTGCTAACTTTTCAGGCTGTATGTGCCATCTCACGAGCACATTTGGAGCAACACTGTTAGAGGAGAAAGGCACTGTGCTTAGCCCAAAGCCAATGCTTGCTTTCCATTTTCTTGACCACTTTTCCCTCAGCTGAAGTTAACTGCTTAGACTGACAACAGACAGATGCTCTTTTGGTGTGGGGAAAAAAGCAGGTTATTCATTATATTAAATTCTGTCATTTGCTAAAGTGATTGCAACAAGAATCAAGAAGGAACAATGTAAACCTTGTGCATGATTTCAGCTACAACTGTTGTCTTTATCAAGTGCCTATTAAACAAAAACTAAGTAGACAATACCGGACAACTGGAGGACAAGGCTACTGTCACAGCATCGCATCACTTCTGCGAATCACAGCACATTACTGGAGTTGCTATGCTCTGTATCATTGCTAGGAAGGAATTAATTAACGGTATTTGTATGAAAGACAATAAACAGGATAGACTAGGGTGTCATTCCTGCGTACGTGTAACTTCCCTCACTTGAACAGCACTTTTGATGACAAGTGGGCAACTTAAAGGAATAAAGTTAAGATTACATCGAATTGTACAGAGGAGCACGGTAAGAGGGGAAAATGTCCCATCTTGGGGAATAAGCATAGCATTACACTAGTACTGATCAGACCTACTTCTATAATCAGGAATACCTCAATAGATTAAATTTTTATAAAATATAGGGCTACAGAAATGAGGCATTCTATATATTTTGTATTATAAAAAGCTTCCACTTACATAATTTTTAAAATATATCTTCACCGCTAACAGTATATTTGTAATATAGTATCTAATATAATAAAAATATATGCTTACTGGATGGGAGCAATGTTGCACTATGTCAGGGACTCTCCTTTCTGCGTGGTTTGAGCAGCTGGAAAAGTTGGCTGTTCCCTCCTTCCCTTGGTTTCTCAGCCATCGGCTGCCTGGAGACTGCAACAGCACTCTGGCGTGTTAACTTTCTTAAAGAGTCCTCTGCAAACCAGGCTCTGACATGTTCCTCAGCTGACAAATAATCTACTGGGCAAAATCCAACCTTGGTGTAAATTCACTACATGATTCTTTCTGTTTTACTAATTAAAAAAAACAAATCCCCAAACCAATGCTCTCTTTATTTGGCATTAGTAAGGAAATGGGACTTGTACAAGTCATGCAACTGCCTTGTAGAAAAAAAGATTTTGCTACAGAAGATGCTAAATTACTCAAAGGGACATACGGGCCTGGCAGCTGAAATTCTAAAGTGGGCAAGATTTTACTGTAACTTCCAATGGAAAAATACAAATGTTCAAATGATGAATCTAGGAAGCGTGTGCCAAACTACACCGAAAGGACCACAGCACAGGACCACAGTGCTGCTGAGATGCACACTGGGGAATCACTTGGTGTCCCACCACGCGCTGGGACTGCAGAAGGTGGCTGGGACCAGAGCACGTATTCATCTTCCTGTACCAGCCTTTATAAACCCACCTGGCCTTGCAAGAACTTACCATCGTTGAACAGGATTTGTTCTGTAGTTTGAAAATTTATATGTGCAACACGTTTTGCTCCTTTCTGGCTCACCCTGGCATGAAGATCCTCTAGTTAATGTGGTAACGAAAAACTCCACCAAACTCAGTGTGGTGGCACCAGTGCATGTGAGAGGCAAAGCGGGATCTCTGCAGAAATGGGGATATTGGCTACACGGGCTGTCTGCTTTATGTCCTAGGTACATTTACTGTTCATTTTTTACAGATCGCCCCGGTAGATTCGACTTTTGTCAAAGCAGATTAACGGCAAGGCATTCATAAAACATTTTGCCGTATGGTAGTACAGACTGAGCTTTTCACTTGCAACAGGTGACTGAGTAAGCTATCGACATGTGCTATCATATGTAATCAAGCTTGCTAGATTAAAAGCAGGACTTGTGCCTAGCAAACAATGCTGTATATTACTCATTGAACTTCGAGCAGCAGTTCTCTCTTGTCAGGGTTTATTAAAATATTCACATGCTTCCAAAACGAAACAAAGGTCCACCGACGTCTCCTGGGGAGAAGAGGTGGGATCAGTTGCATTCAGTTGCCATTTGGTTGGAGATGTCGTACAAAATCCTCACACACTGAACATGGCTGAATTGTAAAAAGCTTTCACCCAGAAAGGAGGTCTTTGTTACACAGAAAGTCTCTGACTCCTCCAGCGCTCGCCAGACACAGTTACATCACGTTCTCAAAGAGCTGTAAGGATCTCATGATGTTGTCGTCCTGAAAGCAATGACAAGACATTTTCATAAAACCAGCACTGACAAGCCTGGCTCATAACTGCGCGGCACAGGAGGGGCTCTGCAGCTGCTACTGCAGGCAACAGCCTTGCTTTCATAATGCTTTTCATCCTCGATGAGCTGGAATTGATGCAGTGATCAGGTCCTGATTCAGCAAAGCAGTTGTCTCTTACTTTGGCACCTTAGTTGCTTTGAGGCATGCAAGCACAGGATCTTCTCATAAGCTTGACATTCAGCGTGGGCTGTGGTTTACTGAAGAAAGCCAGACACCAGCATTGAGCTGGTGACTGCACTGAACCCTCAGACTTCAGTGCCCAACTGCATTTTATTGATCCTGAATATGCAAATATGCACTTAGCTAATATGCTTCAAAAGCCCAAATGAAATTGCAGGTTTTGAACTGATAAGCAAGCTGCTTTCAAGGACCACTTCATCCCTGAAATACAACCAGCTCAAACCCAAAATACATGCAATCTCAGCCTCTTCAAGGTTCCTAGACCCAAATGAGAAAGTTGGAGACACACAAGGGAAAACCCAGATTGTTTCTCATGAAGTCTTGAAATTGTACTTCAAAGTAACAACCAGAGTAATATTCAGAGACATAATGATGATTTCCTCCCCCTCCCCCCCCCGCCCCCGCCCAGGAATTCAGTTATTCCAAAAGTTAGAATAACAGTTTGCCTGTAACATGAAAATAATTTTCCACATTGAGAAACTTAAGAGATCTATTGCATCTCATTCCTCTATTTTATTTTGAGGCTGCATCCATCTATCTCACTTCTAACACAGTTTGGTGGGTACTAGTACAAGGTATCGCCTTACATGGGAAACCAATCATCCTCTCCAAAGCAACGTTACGAGTTCTCTGCCCATGAGCCATATCCTCAGAAATGGCAGAGGTAAGCACTGTAGTGCACTCTGGTTTGTTTTTAATAAAGAAAGAAAAGAAGAAGTTAATGTTGCAGGGCTTGCTCCTATCTGCCAGGACACCACACACGCCAGTGCATCAGACTGCACAGCTCCTAGTGCAAGTATTTCAACAGAAGGAACCAAACCCAAACCAGGGCAGGGCATTAAACAATCTCTAACAGTTAAAAGTAAAGCAAAGCTGCTTCAATACTGAGACCACTAATGATACACATGCATCCAGCCTGAAGGCAAATTATGAACGTGAAGAATAATACACAGCACAAATGATCAAATTAAAGACGAGGCCAAAAATAAGCTAAACAATCAGGAGGGACCAAGAATGAAGTAACTGAAAAAAAATTAGCCTTGTATTATGCATCTGCTAACAAGGATTTTGCGGCCTGTAGTCCCTGACTGAGAAGTAATCTGGATATTGCCTGAGCCAGACTTCACACAGAAACAGCGGGAAGCCAGCCTAGCCCTCCACAGTGAGCGTCTTCCCATTGCTCAGGTACAGGAGAGCTGTCTGACTGCAGAACAAGAAAGATTTTTCCAGGGAAAGTCAAATACACAGGAGAGCTGGTATGCAATTATTTGCACCAATGTAAACTTTCTAAAATGCAGAGGCCATTATTGTACTCATTAAATATTAGAGATATCTCTGAGCAAACATTCACCCAGTTAATTACAGTCTAAGACAACAGATCCTTTGCCAATTTCATGTTAATGCAGATGCTTGTCTTTGTGCCAGTGCTAAAAGTACCAGCAAATATTTATTACAGCCAACCTAGTGTATGGAATTTGCAAGAGGGAGCTTATTTCTAAAACAGGAAAAAAAAAAATCATTGCTATGATGACAGCATTTGCTTTTAATGTCTGACCATGAAAACATCAATGGGTTTTGTAAGTCGGTGCTGTAACTACAAGATTTTGAGAGAACTTCGACTCTGGGCAGTTCCAGCAACGTGGTACCTGCTAATGAGATACAGGGGCACGACACAGAGACAATATCAGCCTCTTAAAAAAAAAAAAAACAAACAAAACACCAAACAAAAAACCCCACACCAAACAAAACCAAAAAACCCCACAAAAAAAAAAAAATATGAGCCTCTTAAAAAAAAAACCAAACAAAACACCAAACAAAAAACCCCACACCAAACAAAACCAAAAAACCCCACAAAAAAAAAACAAACAAAACCAACACTGAGGAAGGTTAAGGGCATTATGAGCTTTCTCTAGAGTTATCTGCTTGTCTACAGAATCAGGTACTGCAGTTCACTCAGGAAAATAAGACCACTGGCCACCAGCACTGGAAATGAAGAGGCCCTCTCCCATGATTCGCCTGACCCTACTCCCCTGTTCAGTCAGACTTCACAGAGCACCACCAGAAACTCCATCTCGAAGCTAGCTTTTTCACAGAGCAAAAGGAAACCTGGGATCCTGAGCAGCAGCATCTTGTTTCAAATGGAGTTTGTCCAAAGGGACAGCAAATGCTGTGGCATGAGCTAGGCCTTTCGTTACAGTTATAATTTTGTCCTTACCTCCTGACACGATTCAATAAACTCATCTAAAGTTACAACACCATCTTTGTTTTTATCCATTTTCTGCAAAATAAAATAAAAAAAAAAAAATGTTGTTTCCATAGGTAACACTGCAGTTATAGTATAATATCTTATTTGATGCAACCTGAATAAACCCAGGGCACTTCACAAACTTAGATTACAGACTCAGTGTCATTGGATAAATTTGCCAACTGCTAAGGACTTGTTTACTCCAGTATTTGGAGCACTTTTGAGGTCATCTCCAACTCTTCCTTCCTTGGCATACACAGCAACCTCTGCCCTTATTACATCGTTTATTCATTCACTGCCTCACCAACCAGCACCCATATTCCTGTCTCTCTTCACGGGTAACTGAAAGAAGCAGCACAGAAGGGCTGCAACACACGCAGAGGCTCCAGACTTGCTGGATGTGGCACATCCCAATGCAAAGGGTCGGGCTAAGAGACAAATGGGATGCCTTGGGGTCAGGAAATCAGCAGACACTGTAGTGTTAGGCTGAATGGCTGCTAGGATTTATTTTGGAATATACAGTGGGACACAGGATTGAACTTGGGGCTAACCTTACAGTAAAGTATATCAGTGCATAGCTCAAGTGTTAAGAAAAACACATCAAAAATCAAGTACCTGGAAGAATACTTCTACATGCTGCCTTGGAGCATCCTCCTTGAGCACTGGATACGTGTACTTTCCCATCATATCATAAATTGCCTTTACAATATCCATCATTTCCTGCAGTAGCAGCATGCCAGCAGAAACACAAAAGGGAAATTAATAGAAATGATAGCACATTTCTTTCTTTTACTACCCTTTTCTTCACCCTCCTTCTCCTATTACAAAACAGCACAGAGAATGCCTATACATGTGCATGAAGACAGAGGTATCATCATATACAAGTTCATCTATAAAAACCAAGGGCTTCTTTCTGACTGCACCACGACTTTGCCACAGCCGTGTTGGAGGTGCCTGCAGTGCTCGCTCCCCTCCTCTGGCCAGGCAGTGTTGCAGGACACGTGCTCTGAGGTGGCAGATGCTGGGGATGGTGTTGGGCTGGAAGTGGCGTGCTCGGTCCTGAGCACCGCAGCACCGACCTTGTCCCAGAGCCTCCTCCAGGGCCAGAGACCCTCACAGCAATCACTGGGAACCCAGCACTTCTCCACACCTTGCACAAACTGCCACGCAACTCCATGACCAGTAGCAGTAACCACAAACCCTCCATGTACGCACAAGAGTTTTGAAACAACAGACCAAGATGTATTTGCAAAATATTCAGGTTACCATGCTCAAAACCAAGGCCTCCCACAAAGGGAACAAGCAATATCAGATAAGAAGATAAAACCAGATGATGATGTGGGATTTGGAAGTGGTGCTGGGGGCTTGTAGTGCTTTGGGTGAGCCCACACCATACCTCCCAGTGCAGCCAGAATCCCCTGCACCTCAGTCACTGAGTAGCTATTGTCACCAGCAACCTCCCCTTTGCAAAGGTTATGTTGCTCATAGCTGTAACTAGGATTTTGCTCCTGGCTAAAGCAATCCATTAAAGGCACTATAATATAGGAAAATATGTCTACAAATGTAACATGTGCACTTTACTTAGACACAGATAAATGCTCAAGTCCAGTCTGATTTGCCTCTAATTAGCTGCATGCAAAATTAATTGTGCTCTGCAACAGAAACCAGTCAGGTCTCTTCAGAAATCAGCCACATTTGTCAGAAAACACCCTTACCTCCTTGTTTATATAGCCATCCTTGTTTATGTCGTACAGATTAAACGTCCATCTTAGCTTTTCATGAACAGTTCCCCGCAAGAGAATAGACAATGCCATCACAAAATCCTGGTTCAAGGCAGAGAGAGAGAGAGAAATGTGAATTTTCATAATATCCTCTTCTAAGTCACCTTCTTTATATAACGCCAGTCAAAAGACATATCTTTTTAGGATAGAGCATATGGTCATCAATCTCTTCTGACTCCTATTTGCAAAAAATGTGCCCTCTCTGACCGAACTCAATGGACATTGCATCCACTAAGATGATCTGAGTACTATCACACTAATAAATGTGTATGAGGTAACCACAAAAGTCAGAAAAGTCCTCAAGTACTCAACTGCAGCCACTGTAAAGGCCAAGCTTATGATATGGGTTAGGCAGCTTAGCAAGGCTGGAAGGGCAGGAAGACCTAATGGGTGCTGCAGCCTTAAACCCTCCCAAGTCCTAGGGTGAGGGGTGTGAAAACGGCATGGCCTTAAGAGCAGATCCAGTCCAAGGCAGGCAGACTTTGATCCTAAAGTCGATAGGAGAGTGGCTGCTCTGGCTCCGCAGACTGTGCCAGGAACAGCACAGTATGCTCAAGACCAGAAGTTGGGACACCTTCCTTGCTCCCCATCCAAATTTATCATGCTCTAAACTCTAAACACTGCATGAATGTAAGCATGGCAAAATATATGTCTGTTTAAGAGCACCATGAGATGCTTCAGTGACAATTTCCCTCCTAGAAATGGTCTGCTGCAAGGAGGAGTCACTCAGACTGCCGCCGCCTGGTTAAACACAGCTGGACTCCAACTGCGGCAGTGGAAGCTGATGCTTTCTTACCCCCAGACCTAGGGCGCTAGCAAAGGAGGAGGAGGAAAATCCAGCATTTTCTGTGTCCACTTTGAGAGAGACAGAAAGATCCCGAACTCCTCCAACACAGGGAGCCTCAGGTTTTGTTCTCTGGCAAAATCTGTCAAGACTTGACCAGATGCTATTCCCACCACTAATTACTGAGTCTGGGACACAGCATTTTAATTATAATTTTTGTTTGCAGTAAAGTTATTGCTTCCAGTAACTTTGATTTACTGTTTATACTGCACAGTGGCTGAGGCATTGTAAGGAGCATCACTACAGGGATTTATTAGTACAGGCAGAGCTTCAAGCTAACAGAGCTATACAGTTCCTGATACCTCACTTAACGTACTTAGTCCTTCCTACGTTATCTCCATTAGCTCTGCATGGGGCAGTGCATCACTTCTTAGAAACCTTTGCTCCTCAGTCCCAAGGCTCAGAGGAATTTGAATTTGCTGAACAATACAAAAAAGGAGACAAAATGCTTATGTTTGACAACCACTAAAGAGACAGGTTTGCCAGGAAGGAAAGCTCAGCACTTTTTTTTTTTTTTAATAAATACTTATCTAAGCATTTTGCTGTGTCTCAGTCTGTTTAGGTTTCTGGAAATCTCTAACTACTGAGGAGCTGCCATATGCAAAACTCCCACTGCAGCCATTGCTACAGACACGCACATGTACATATGGTAACGTTCCCATTTTACATTTAATAAATGAACTAATTTCTCAGTCTTACTTGGAAATTACTGGAGTTCTTAGCCATTTGATGGCAAAGGCAAGACTGCCTATGATTTCTAGTTTTATGATCGCAGTAAACTGTCTTCAAAATTATGAAGTTCATCTTCCACAGGCGTATGACTTAACATATCCCTTTGCTGCGCTCCAACTATGTGTGTGAGATTGAAGGATGGCTATTTGTAGCCACAGCAACAAGCTTTTTAGTTAAAGGGTGGATTTGGTTTCCCTAGGAACGAAGTACCTAAGATGCTTGTTCAATATATCAAATAAGCTAAAAAAAAAAAACAACCAACCAGCAGAAAAACACCCCAGTGTATTCCAGGAACATACAAATGTAACCCTGCAATGCATGATGACCGAAGAAGACACAAGATGTACTGGCTTTTCTTTGACATCCAAATTATCTGTGCGAATCACTGGACGGAACTGTCCTCGACCTCTCCTCTCTGCTAAATAAAGCTCTGCACTTTCTCCCCGTGGTACTGAATAACATGATCTATATGTTTCTTTAGCGAAAGGAAACATGCAATTCCATCTGCATAAATTAAAGTGAACCAGATTTTAAAATATCAACTGATTTTAGACTGAAACCTCTAACCCATAATACAAGTCCTACTAGTTTGCAGTGAAGAACGGATGGAGAAGCTTAAAAACACAAAACTGAGAAAGAGGCATCAAAGGAGGATGCAAAACAATTACCTCAAACTTCACGGAGCCATTTTGTGCAGTGTCAAATGCGTTAAAGAGATAATGTGCATATGTGCTAGCATCTGAAAAACACAAAGGGCACTGATTAGTACAACAGTTCATTATACACTAACAGCTCTAAAGAACATTCATGACCTTACTTTTTTCTTTTGTATAAAAACCAACCTTGTAGCATTGCCAGATATTCTATGAACTAGCGAATGTTAACATGGATTTGCATACTCCCCACACCCTCCCTTAAAACAGCCTGGAAATGTAAATGCTTTTATTACAGTAGAAACAATCTGGATTGTGGGGCTGTACTTGAAAGAATGAGCAAAAAAAAAAAAAACAACCTCCCAAGAGTGTCTCTGGGGCAAATGGAGTATTAGCTCTGGTGGGAAATGCAGCAAAACCACCAAAGAGTGATTGCAGCATGTGTGCTTCCTTCCTCTACCTTTTGCTTTGTGTGAGATACAGCAGAGACCCCCAGGGACTGTGCAACTTCAGAAGGGTCTCGTTCCAGTAACTTCAGTTTGGCCCATGACTGTTAACGAGCAATCTCATCTGAGGCATATTTTCATCCTTTTGAATCTTAAACTACGGGTTTTAGCAAATCTTTTCTATTGAGAACAACACTTTCTATGGCCACGTGAAGGATGGCTGTTAACTGGGAAAAGCAGTAACGGCATGCAGAAAAAAAATCAAGTAGGTGTATGACCTTACGACCTTCACTGGCCCGTTCTCTGCTCTGGAGGCAATTCACGCTGCTCTCTGTGTTACTAGAGCCCACCTTTTCAAGATGGAAGCAACTGCCATTAAATTCCCTTAATTATTTCATTGCTATTCTAGCAGCCACGCACTTTTTTGTCTCTTCTAGTCTTTGCCTCTAGCACACAGTGTTAGTCAAGCCTGAGTCTTCATGCTCAATGAATGGGCGTTCAGGTAAATCCTGGTGCCCTGTGCTATGCAGGCGGTCAGGTGGAATGACCCAGCACCTCTTTACTCTGATCTCTATGAAATGATTAAATATTTTCACATTATTCAAATCCAGGAAAGTGTAACAGTATGCAGAAAAATCAAATATTTAAATTACTGTCATTCATAAGGATAGAATAGACTGGACTGTAGGAAAAAAATAATTGTCTACTACATTTTTAAGAAAAGGATTCTGAAATAAAATAGCTCCAGAAGAAAACCATAGACATACTTATGGAACAGTCCTACTAAAAACTAATTAAACTAAACTAAACAATGAATTAAAAATATTAAACTAGAGGTCTTATTTCCTTAGGGTATGATGTACATAAAAATTACTAGATCACTAGTATTATTTGATGACAGATTAGCAAAAATGAAAACCTGTCAAGGATAGGAGCCCTATGTAACAAAAATATCACAAGCCTGGGATGACACGGCACAAAGTTTTTATAATTCAGAGCTACTTTACTACCTCTGGGATGTACAAGTTTATCTGTACAGAGAGCCATAAAAGTGAAAAAATCTCTGAGGAATCCAAGATTTCACAATTTATGATGCTAAGGTTATACAAACAGCTTGGAAACCAAGTGAAAGAAAACAGTATAAAATACAAAATCACATCTGCTGTTAAACTGATTTATTATTAAGCACGGTTTTACTACCATCATCATTAACCAAGGGAGAATCACATTTTGAGGGAATAGGATACAAAAAAAAAAAAAAAAAAGGCAAGTCTTTGTCAACTGCAGCAGAGGGGAAAAAAAGGGGAAAACTCCATGAAAAGATGAAGTTTCTGTGCCTGATTGTTTTTCACACATGGGAAGGAAGGAGTCACCTGAGGCATGTCACTTAGAGGAGTTAGTGCAGTTACCTGGGGTAACTGGAGTTCCTTGGACTTACCGGAACTTGGGTTGAAAACACAAATCACATCCAGAAATACACTAAGATTATAAGTACTTAAATTTTGCATATTTGTTAAAAAAAAAAAAAAATAGACTGGTTATAACAAAAACAAAAGCAACCACAATAGGAAATCATCAAGTCCATACTGAAATTTAATGTAAACTTTTTATAGGTGTACAGCTTTGAGGTCACCGGCGTTGTAAAACATAAGCATGACGTGTTTTATCTTCACATTTAGTTGAAAAACCACTTGTTAATGACCTTCTTAAAGTAAACGCACATGCACACATACACTGTTGCAAAAACTTCAGTCATCATTCCACGAGTCTGTTCTGCAGCTACTACAGACTGGAATAGATTTGGAAAGCCTCAAACACGGAATCTTTTACTAAAAAGCCGCTTAAACCCATGACTCATTTCTTTCAATTTGAGAACAGTATCCCCACAGAACATACCCAGTTAGAGGAACATAGAGATTCTTGATGTTTTTAAAAGGCAAGAACATACATTATTTGAGAGGTTTAATACAATACTTTAATATTCCAATACGTGACATGACACGATCTTAGTCACACAAACACCAAAAATGACCATTTCATGTAGCTAGGGGTACACACATCAACTAAGAACTGCTTCAAGAATTATAGGGAGGTTTTTATTAATTTGCAGGCCAAAATGAGGTCTGGGACTCTTCTATGCTAGATACTACATGCACAGCAGTCCAACAGCAGGGAAGCAAAGGCACACTGAGGGGAAGTGATTTAGCTTTCTGCCATCCCGAAAGTCAGTACAAAAAAAGGCATCAATCCCCAGTTTCTATTTTGCACTTGGGGAATAAAGAGCTGACAACGAGGGGCAATCATTAATGTGGGTTTGTCTATATTCTTGTGAAATAACTGTTCAAAGGGCCTAACCTAATTTTATCACTTTGATGTTTGTGTTTCTGTTTAAGATCCTGCAAAGCTTAAGCTCAATTCACATTTCTTGCACAGATTATCTGAGGTAGTTTTGCAGCCAGCTGGCAGTAATGAATGTTAGGGCATGCTTCAATAAACCTGACAGACGCAAAGTACTCCGCTTACCTCCATGAGGAAAAAACTGCGCATAGATCTGTTTGAATGTCTCTTCATTAACAACCCCACTAGGACATTCCTGTTGGAAAACCAAAAAAGAAAAAAAAGAGTCAAAAAAAACCCCCCAGCTCTGTAAAGGTTCATTTGCAAAACTCTACAAGCCTGAAGAGAGCAATTAAACAAATCACCTTCCTGTTCTCACAGTGCTCTGGATGCACAGACTGTGCAGCTGAAGAAATTAAAATAATTCAGACTGCAATTTCATCTTAAGCATCTCATAGACATGGTTCACCATTATTAACATTTCTAACAGTGTTTTCAGCAGTGTTTAATCGCTGTTTTATAGGACGACCTAGAAAGGCAGCTCATGCCTTCTGTCATATGAAGCTTTCATCTAATAATTACAAATAATCTCAGTGCCAGCTAACGCTTCCCTGTCTGATGCCTCCACATATATGAATTCATTAATCTTGAGCAGAAGACTGTAGCCAGATACCTGATACCAGCTCCATGGAGGCTAATGGTACATACTATACTCGTAAGTCCTTACAAACAAGCATTAGTATTAGGGCAAAAAAGATTAGATCATTTTTAACCTGTTTATCTACTCAGTCTTCTGTAAACTTCTGAGAAGCCAGACTGTGCCAATGCAAATTTTCTAACATAGCAACCTGTGGGGTTATTGTATTTTTAAGCTTTGGTACTAGAATGTGAGGCATTTCATTTCACTTTTGGCTGCTCAAATAGGGGCAAACACTTAGGAAGAAGGTGGCAGATTTTCTGCCCTGAACTTTCTGATCTACTAACTACAGGGTGCTTTACCCTGTAAGGGATATCTGAACCAAGGTCCTCAGATCTCACCCAGCAAGATGCGGGACCACAGGCAATGGAAGAGATGGGTGAAAAATGGCACAAGAACTGTCTCCGTTTTGTGAATCCTGTTTCCTTACTCTCAAGTCTTTTTTTAAATTACTTGGACAATTCAAGTAAAATTCAGGAGCAAATTTAGCTTAACTATGGTGCTTTACCACCCCCCCAACAGCTCAGTGCTGTTATAGCACACGTTCATGTATCACAGAGAGCCTCAGGCACTGCCATCTGACTACGTGAATTTTGCAATTATAGACAATATTTCCCAGTTGATGACACTCTTCCTCACAGATTTGCCTATCAACCAATTTTGAAAACCAAACCAGAGCAAAACAATAAAATAACCACGGCACTGAGCCTTTTTCACAGAGCACCAAATTATAGATACAGAGGAGTCAGCTTTCTCCCACATTCAGAAGTGCCAACTGGGAGAGACGCCGCAGGTCTGTCCCCTGCTGCAGGCATTTGGCCCCGTTCACAGCAATTTAAATTCCTCAGCCCCAGCTGGCAGTGTGTCACATGGAGGGAAGAGGGAGCAAGAGCACTGCCCCTCCCGGCAGGACATGCTGAAGATGGATTATCTGAGTAGGTTAACTCAGAATCTCTCACAAAACTGGTGCGTGTATCTTGGTTTGATCCTTATGGTTAAGCTGAAGGACAGATTTGGGATCAAGAAAGTTCATCAGTTACTGGCAGTATACTCGCTCCATGCTTTCCTCTTTCTGTGTCACACTATGGTTGCTGCCCCATTTTAATACAGGTCCTTCAGCAAGGAGTTTCACAGATCTATAACCCTTTGCACAAGGAATCACCAGCTTTCCATTTTTGGAACCTGACTCCTACTACCTTGCCTGATAGCTCTGAATTCCTGTATATATAGAGAGAGCAAACAGTTGATCGTGACACTTTTTCTACCTGCCACTTGCGATTTTGTAGATCTTCCCTTTGTTATCTCTTTTCCAGGCTGAAGCACCCCACCCTGAGAAGCGCAGAAGGCACTGAGCATCCTTTGACCATTCCTCCTCTGCATCTTTCCATTTCCACTGTACCTTTTTTGAGACAGCAGCGCAGGACTGCAAGCCATATTCAAGATGCCGGTACACCGTTCATTTGTCCAGCAGCATAATGGTGTTCTCTCCCTGTTTCTCTCTTCTTTTCCTAATAAATCCTAATCGGAATTACTGGAGAAACGCGATGGAAACCGTTTTTCAGATCTTTTCAATAATGCTAAGGCTAATCCAGTCTATTGGCTAACCCTGACTAGTTTTCAGGCAGCATATATTTTCCTCCTGGACTTACCTTCTAAAGTAACAAAAATTCATTTAAGAGTTCATTCTTCCGCACTAACGCATCTAGGAGGGCCAAGCCTCTGCGCGGACTGAGATGTTGTGGTAGCACAAGCAAACTTGGGGATGAACAGAACTGAGTTTGAAAGAGCAGAGCTGCACAGGCTTTACATCCAAACACGCTTCTGCCACGTTACACTACCTGGAACATGCCTGCTACACCACATGATGCCCCCTAATCTCCCTATAATTCTGTGCTTGGCCTGGACTTCATTAAAGAGTAGGCTTGGGAGTGTGTGCCATGGCCCTCGGCGGGTTTGCAAAGCCAGACAGAAGCCAGTACTGCTGGAGTTACTCGCTACTGGCAGCCTGGAGCTGCCATAGATGCATACACTCACTGCGTGTTACACCCCACTCTGCAGATCCAAGCCAGACAAATGCTTATTCTGGTAGCATTATAGGTTGTTGAATTTGAGATGAGTAAACTTAGGAAGTCTAAGAAAATCCCTTTGAATTGGTGACACAAAAAGCTGGAGGAAGATTCAAGTCTATGACTTATTTATTGATGTGTTCTTTAGATACCTTTAAGAACAAAAAGGACTTTGACAAGAAATTCTTCCACCATGAAAAGCCTATAAAGGAAAAAAGGCATTTTTTTCAAGCTTCTGATCTGCCAGCATCACCTGCTGCTGCTGTACATTCACTCACCACGGAAAAGGACAGAACGAACAAGAGAAATCACTTTATCCTGTGCAAGTCACAGAAGGAGAGCAAGGAGGGGTACTTCAGGTGACATCAGAGGCAGCTCCTTAATCACATACCCGTTTGCTATTGAAATTAGGGTGATGAGATCTGAGTTCCTTCTGCTAATGCAGAAGAAATCCTGCTGTCTTCTACCTGCTATTTGGGTAGAAAAACATCAATGATTTGGGATAGATTTGAGCTAAACAAACGATAATTTGTTGCTTCAAAAGCCCTGAAACTATCTTTTACTCTATATCTTCATGTCCTGACAACTGTCCTTCCACTGGTTATGTTTAAGTGTCCCAAATAAAACCCAAACCTGGCACTCTGGTCTTGACCTCGCTGGGGCCACCCCTCCTCTACTGTCAGCGTTCAAGGCTTGTTCCACAGCAAGGGGATGAAAAGACCAACTGGACTATCTAAAGCCAGTGGCTGCAGGACCAGACCTTGGTTTTTCGTTTACAGACAAAACGGACAAAACTTTAATTCTGCGTGGCAAAATTCCTGGTTAGATGAGTATCCTCAAAAAGTTCCAAAGCTCCTAATGAAACAGCCATTGCCTGGTTTCTTTGTCATGAGAAAAGTGGTTACTTTTTCATCTATTTGTGCCACTTCTAATAAGCTAGAAATCATTAAAAGAAGAATAATTAATAGAAGGTAATAACTACCATAAAAGTATTCTTCCAAAGTTCATGTTTCCTAAAGCTTGTTATTTAATGTACGTTAAAGAAATAATCTGATATTTATTTATGGTATCTTTTAATCATAGATCAGACCAAGTACCCTATCAACAGCCATTCTTGGGTAGAAGTTTTCTCCTTGGTGTGCTGCTGCTCCAAGACCCACACTGGGCCTTTGCAGAACTTCAGAGTATTTGACCAAATCGTCATTCTTTTTAAAACCAAGCTTAGCACAACACCTAACCATGCTTTCCAGCATAGCGCTACTGGCCAAACACACTAAGCGAAGATGTATTTCCTTCTCTCATCTTGCAAAATACAACTGTTATCTTCACTAAGAACCATCACTTCACATGCTTAAAGATACTTTGTAAATGTCGGGACTGATCATTATTTTCTCTATACTTTCCACAACGCTCTATTAACAGCCCTCGTTTACTAAGAGCCCCAGCCCACCACTAGCAACCCTGAGAATGAAGTTCAAGCCTGCGAAGGGCAGGCACAGAGGAGAGGCTGCTGCTGCAGGCACTCTCCTCGCAGAGGCAAAGTCTCCTGCAGCAGTTTTGGCCGTTGTACCTGATTAAATTTTCTGAATTTCTGCATGATCCTTATTGCTTCTGATGCTCCATCTGGAAGCCAAATGAAAGTTTGCATCAAACCTCCAGGAGTGCTGGGGAGAGGCAGCGCTGACATTGATCAGCCTGTTTAGCTCTCTGTAACTGGATTGCTTTCAGACACATATGCTAGTACCAATTCATTTGCACTTAATTGATCACAATTTTGTTTTTATAAGAGTCAAATAATGCTCAAGAGGCCTCATTAGTGCTACAGTATGACTTAATACAGCTGACTCGAAAGAAATCTCTCTTGTGAAAAGGAACAGGTAAGCTTAGTGTCAGTTTAAATTCCGCTGAAGACAAAGATTTACTCGTTCAAGAAAAACAAGAACAGTGAACATTTTTTTGTATTGTTGTCAAGCACAGAAACAATCCCTCGTTTTCAAAAAGCTAACTATTGAGCATTGGCATTGACAGCATGAGTCACGTATACAAATCTCTCGCGTATACAACCTTCTCAGACCCCTTTTAAAATACTAAGCCACAAAGGAGCTGAATCCATATAAAAAACCCCACAAAACCAAAAAGAAAATCAAACCAAAGTTGCTCCTGCTGTTCTTTCTTCTGCTGGAATCAGAAATTAGCTTCATTGACTGCTTTCAAAGATGTGCAATGCGGGCAAGCAGGGATCAGCAGCAGAACTGAAGTGGGGCTAAACGTAACCTACCCGTCAGCCTGTTCTCAGCTAACTTGGCCAGAACATGAAAAGGGGTACTCGGGGGGTCACATTTTGCTAAACTAGAGGTATTAAGTTAGCTGAGCACAGACAGACTCTAACGTTTTCTCCTTCAGGATCCACAATCCAGATTTGCATCTCTAAGCATTCACACATCCCACATATTTTGTTGCTCCTACTATGTTCTCCCAGTTCGGAGACAGATATTTTGAGGATTATTCAAGTATCAGAACATTTCTACCTTGCTCATGCTGCTTGCTTTATCCCCAAACACGTGATTTGTTACAGATCATTTCCATCTTATACTACACTCCGTTACAGATTTGCCAAAATATTCACACTAAAGCAAGGTACGAGTGTCTCCAACAGCCCCTCAGTTCTTTGGGTCGTCTGTTTTCTGATTTAGTATTAGAAAATTATCCCTTGCAGCTAACAACCATTTCCCCTAGCAGCACAGAACCCCCTCAAATTGAGCAAAAAATCCCATAAAAATCCCAATCCTTTTAAATCCATGCACTCAATTCCAAAGAACGTAAGTCATTAGAAACATGGTCTAAATGGGAGGTATTGAATTACTGAGCTCCAACTTCTGTCATTGTTGGTCACTTCATTAATCATCAATTTATCAGTCTTAAAAGTAGTTTCTTGTTCTCTTCCCTCCTGTTCCGTAACTGTTCCCTAAACTTTACTCCTCTAGGGAGTGGGAACTTTCTTCTGATTCCAGCCTCTGCCTATTCACGGCCATTTTGTTCCCGTGCCGATACTGCCTTTCATCTCAAATAATTCTCTCTCCCGATGTATTACAGACAGAAAGTATCACATTTTATTTTGTTAAGCTAAACCAAGGCAAGATCCACCAGAGGTTCTGCTGGTTTTTGCTGTGTCTGTTACCTTGCTTTTGCAGAACCACAGCCAAAGCAATCAGGCTAAATGCCTTGCGTTAATCTGGCGCCAGCCTGACAGCAGCTAACTCCAAGGTGTAAACAGACTATTCTGCGTAACGCAGAATGCACCTTAGGGACAGAGATAACTGCCAAGATAAAAGTGAACTTTTGGTCCTGGCACCAAGAGATGCTGGACAACAGCACCCTTCCAACATGAAAAGAAAGCTGAAGGCAAAGAGAGAGGGGATGTTAGGCAGCAAAGACACTGGCCTGGGTAGCGTGCTCTGCTTCTCTGGAGTGGCAAAGGATCTGAATTTGGTGGAAGCCTCCACCAGTCTGGTGCAGAAACACTAGACCTGACCAGTGACACACTGGGAAGAGACTAGGAAGGTTTGGAGGGAGTAGGAAAACAGATTTCAGAGACGAAGAAAGAGCAGAAATTAAAGTACTGAGAATTAGGACCCTGGTCAGCCGGGCACTAGTCTGGAGGCTACCCCAGGCTGCATTGAACTACCTTTGGCCAAACACCATCCATATTCATGAACATCCAACCTTCAGCTCCTGTAAGTGCAGCCAGGCTGAGCTAGGCCTCATTCTCTCCATGTCCATTACAAATGCCTGTAAACAGCCCTGTGATAATCCAGGTGTAGCCTCATGATTAAACAGGACCTGTGCAATCACTGAGAACAAGCTGTAGTACAAGCCAGAGAGAGGAAAATGACTGTATTCCCACAGGGATTTTGAATCTCCAGATGGCACTGTAACATCATCCCAAAAAGCAGACGGTTCGGTACAATAAGCAAATATGGTAACAGCTGAGTCAGTTTGCCTGCTGTGCATAATTACTCATCCCATTGAAACCATGATTTACAGGCTACAAATACTAAAGCTGCCCTTTACTTTCAATTTAAACCTTGGACACTAGAGCTTCATACATATTGTGTGCATAGCAGCTGGAGGAAAACAGACTGCTTTGTCCTAACAACCTGATATAAAGCAAGATCTTGCCAGCACTGCCAATTAATACCAAGACCTTCAGTAAGGTCTGAGCAAAGGGTTTAGGTCACAAGTTAAATGCACTTGTTTATCATTATTCTTGCCCCAGGGAGGTAATGCCTCCATACTGCAAAGTGATGGCAAGATTGGGAGAGGCAAGAGATAAATGTCAGACCTGCTGAGAGCTGCAAGGCTGCCTCTCTATTTTGCATTGTAGCTGCTGGCACAGCCAGCTCCGCCTCTCAGCATGGAGCAGTGCTCTCCCATGCAGGATTCCCACCAAACACAGCGATACAGAAGGCATTTCAGAGATCTTTGCAAAACACAGCAGTTAAGAACTCTCTAAGTTTAGTCTCCCACTGTAGGCAGTCATGTCGTATTATACTGTACGTTAACTTGTCAAGCTCTGTCTCAAAAGCCATAGGATTTCTTGCTGACTACCCAAAGCATGAAGAGGTTTCAGAATATCAGTCTTCAGTGGTTAGAAAACTTCACACGTGAAATGACCTCCTATGTGCAGCAAAGGCTGTACAAATACAACACACGCACCAAACAGAAAAATATAGAAAGGTGAGCTACGCCTTGGCGCGCTTAGGTGAGCAGTGAAACAAAGGATGAAATCACCAGACTTCTTAGAGAAGTCGAGTATATGTCGGAGCTGTGATTAAATCAAATTTCAATAATCTGCCAAAAAGAAGGGCCCTTCTCAATGTCCAGCAGGTTTCCCTCAACACTACCTGTATGTAAGGTAGCTCAGCTTTCTTTTGGCAAGTTTTTACTCAGTAGCTTTGACTTCGGTCTTTCCAAGAAATTTCAGCATTTCACTGTGACAGTAGCTGAAATGCTGGAGCTGTCTTGCATGACAACTTAAAAACCACACTGTGTTTATTGAACTAGCTCAATACTGATCTATTAATCATCATAAAAACATCAGCTGGCACAAACCACCTGGGTGACTAAATCCAGACCCTCAGGCAACCACGTAATGAGTATTCATTCTTCAAGGTCCATAAAACATCTGCTCCATGTAGCCTCAAAATTCCCTATCTGTTTCTATTTATTATGATGAGTCCCCAAGAGGCAGCAGCAGGTGACCCAGAAGCTGAGGCTCACGGAGCCGCAGGCTCCCCGCTACCAGGGAGAGGAGGGCTGGAACGGGGGTTCACCAAGACGAGCACAGTGCTGTTCTGTGCACGCACTCATGCCAACTGGCATGTTTCCTGCTTTCACCTAAACCTGTAGCCCCTCTCGTCTCCTGTCTTGATACCCATTTACATTTGATGTCTTTTTGGCTCCTGCCACTCCAGCCTTATTCCCTACTTACGCAAGACCTTATAGTCCTAATGCGCTCTAATACCATCCTACCACAAGAGCACGATTTCTCCAGCTAGAGAAAGGATAAAAAAACCCCAACATCCTGGGCAGCTAATCACAAACGAACAGTACGCTCATATTTGAACATGAGGAACTGACAGCAAGAATTAAGTAAGTAACCATAAAAACATTTTCAAGTTATCTTGAAATACTGGCACAGTTGAGGAAATTACAGTGTGCTTCCTGACATTTGGGGAACAAATTTAGTGAGAATATTATGTGCTGGATATTCACCCAAACCCAGTTTTAGGCAGATTCCAGTGTCATAAATATTAGATGGCGAGGCAGATTGCGCTCATTTTTGTTGTGGTAGGGGAGATCTAGCACAAAACTCCTAATGTTTAGCAGGGGAATGATACAAAATGCAGCTGAGCAGTTGAGGCTGGTGGGGGCGTACACACTAGACTCGGTATTGTTCTTACGTTTTTAAATCCTCTGTAAAGCACTTGAAGTTCTCTTTTAGTGAAATTGGTTTGTGCTTCAAGCTGTTCCAGTCCTTCGGGTCTATGGCACACCGTAGTCATTTCTAATTCATCTTCAATTTTATCTGAAAGAGAAGACAAGAAAATATTTATTTTGGTTGTTACCTTTGCTCTATTAACATGATGGATAGGACAGACTGGATTTCAAGAGCAATAGAGAAAACAGAAACCATCAGCAGAACTGATCCATATAACTGTTCTCAATGTCTTGAAAGCAAAATAAAAGCCATACGAGTAAAGCAATAGTTCACATTTCTTACTGGGCTGCCAATTAGCTCCCCATTCACAAAGCCGAAACTGGTGGTGAGAACAGAAGGGCAGGCAGCAGATACGTTGCTCCGAAAGGCAACACCAGATATTTCTTATCTAAATATTGAAACAGCATAGAGGAATACGCCTTTCAAAGTACTAGCTTTAAAAAAAGCTGTGCAAATATAAGTGAGAGAACAGGCATGCTTAAGCATATTAGAAAACAATATTATACTGAGGGTAAACAGCGCGGGGAAATTCTTCTGTGTGCTAGCCAAAAAACTTGCTACAGAGACACTACGGGTCACTTAAAGCCTAGGAGAAATTCAAACGATGTCCACAGTTGCTGAATCTATAATGAATCCAGCCTGCATTTGCATGGACTTCTTAGGGAAACAAATAAGCAATGAAAAATACTTATGTGCATTTTATTCAAGAGATCACTCTCCCACAAGGAAGAAAAATATTCGAGACATATCACATCCTGTATTACTGTAATCTCACCTCTTTTTTGATGCATGTTTTTACCTGTCAAGCCCGTTTCCCCAGCAGTACAGGTAATGCCCAAATATGTACAGATGCTTAGTGTACATCAATTTGAGATTCTTGAAACTTCAAGGACCAGATGCAGGTTTCAGCTGACATGAAAATCCCATCTACATCCAAAAGTTGCTTGGCATAAAAGCTAACACTCCCCATATTATCAAAACTGCACACCTCTTGCCCTGTAAAAGTGGTTTAGGTTATTGGGCTCACATATAATATAGTAATTCCTGCTGAAAGACAAGGATTTCACAAGAAATGTGCAAGGAAATGGAGTCACTCTGAATAGAGGAAAGGCATGAATTCAGAGCAAACTGGCTCAGTGAAAGAACAGACCAGAATAAAGCTATCTTTTCATAAGCTAATTAATTCTGCACATATATGTGAAGGTTATTAAAGGAGGACACACACGAGTGAGTGATAATAGTTAAGTAACATTGATTCATCATTTCGGCATTAAGAGATCAGTTTGAAATACTGGTGAATTCGGGATGAGCCATCCTCCTAATCCTCTGTCTGGAGTTTCAGTCAGTATTTGCGGGGCTTGAGCAGTGAAAATACATGCCTAAATACTGTGCTCAAGGTCCCTTGCGCAGCCAGGGAATAAAGGTAAGAGACACTAATAGCATGGAAGAGGAGGAGAGTTTCACAACCATTTATGGTGCAGAAAAAATTACTGAATGCTGGCAAGTAGCCAGAAGAGGCCTGAAGGAGACACCTTCTCCACACAAAGGGAAACAAAGAGTCTAGAAATTATAGCTCCTGTTAGAAGAAAGGAGATGGAAAAGGATGGCTGCTACAGGAAAAAGAACAGATAATGTGAAAGAAGGGGAAAAAGCCATTTTCTTTGAAAGAGAACACGTGCCACTCTAATGAAGGAATGAAGAAGAAACTGTAGAGAGAGAAAAAAGTGGGGAAGAAATTCCTTAAAATGAGGGAAGGGGAACGAGTGGTTGAAAAAAGTAGAGGAAATCCACTTAGAAGGGAGCCAGGTTAGGGAGACTCATCACTAATCCACACATTGTATAGGAAATACCTTTTTGTTTACCTGTGGTTAACCGTAAGTTACCTACAAGCCTTTACGAAATGCACATAACCCCAGACTCCTTCCCCTGCTCCCCCAATGCAATAAGCAGCGTACATGACCTTGACAGTTGTTACATTTTTCCATAGGAAGCCATGCATTTTCTGCTGTGCAGTATATAAGCAAGTTAGGCTCCGAGCCTTTCTCTGCTCTCTAACCAGTTAAACATGCCCAGCTTTCACTGACATTTCCTATTGATTGAGTCACTCAAGTTATTTAGAACTTCAGTCAACGGAAAATATAAGTGTAAAATACTGGCCATCTAGTCTTTATATCCTATAATACAATTCAACAGAGAGAGAAAAAGAAAAAAAATCTATGCAACCTCACGTAAGTGGTGAGGCTAGCGAGGGAAGCCAGACTCTTTAGATTACTCTCATACTTGGTTTTACTTACATTCCTACAATGTGGCTGTTCACATGGTTTCTACAGAGGCAGGAAAGATCCAGCTGAGAAAAGTCATGCTCTTTGCAAAAGCGTTTTGATATGACTAGTTTTTTTGTGGGTATTTTATTTGCCATATACTTCTTAAGCCACCACTTTTCCAAAACACTTCTTGGAATTTGTGTTAGTATTCTAAAAAACAAGTAATTCTAGAAAAAGGTCTCACGCATGGGAAACTTGCTCTATAGCTCCATGATAGCTTTAAACAAAATCTGCTGAATTACAGCTCAAAACTCTTAGTTCTTTGGCTTATCCAGATGTCCTTTATATGAGCAGACACAAAATTAGGGCCTTGGAGTTATTTGTTCAAAATATTCTTCAATAAAATATTACTTGGTGAACATTGTAATTTAATAACGATATATTGTCTTTTGACAATACTAGCCTTGTTCAGTGAATCATTATTTCAAGAGAGTGCAATTCATCTTCTTCAGCTTATCCTGCAAGAACAGGTTTTTCCAACAATCGGTTCATGAGCTCTGGTCCCACAGGGCAGATATTTCTATGTTAAAAATAAGCCAGATTATTGTTGTAGATTTGATTCTATTTCCCCGTGCTGAGAAATGTGGCTCTCTTCTTCATAACAAACCGCAGAAAGGAAATTATGAAAAATTCATCCCTTTCTAAGGGACACTTATTTTTTCCTTCCGTTCTCTATTCCAGAAGCAGCATTAATCTCTGCTTCTGAAGAGGATCTGATGGTTCCCTGTGGCTTAATCCTTTCATCTGCTTCCTCTTCCTTTCCCAAGGGAAATATTTTGAAACTTAGCAAAAAAACTTGTGAAGCTTTAGATCTGGCCAAGGGGGCACTCAAAATGACACCAGACCAACAATTTTCCAGTAAACACACTCTAAAAATGGTAGAAATTGTTCCTTCAGTGGAACATGAGCAGTCCTGGACATTTGTTGGAGCCTCACTGCAGAAAATAAATACAAGAAAGACTTACTGGGTCATTTTTGTCTATCACTTGCCAATGAAGAGCTATTTTCTGTGGTGTTTCACAATAATAGCTGTTTTAAAAGATAAAACTTATTTTAGGAGTAACTACTTCACATTAATAGGCCTCACAGATCAAACATTCCCTCGCTTCTGTTCATCAGATATTTACATTTAAACTTTTCTCTGTTATCCCGTATTCAAAAATTCCCCTTCAGCGGCACCTCTGTTCACCCCTCCTCCCTTCCTGGCGAAAGCCCGCCGTGGGCACAGGACAGACCTCAGAGCAGGGGGGACCTGTACCCCGAGACCTAAGGACATCGTTTCCAACTCAATAGTCCCCACCCCCCACAAAGATTTTTTTTTTGTCATTATTTGTTTCCTTTCAGTGTTTTCTCTTAAGTCAGCTCTTTTAAATCTTTTTCTTCCATTATCTGGCACCCTATAAATTAAGCACAGTAACCTGAGTGGCAAAAAAGGAGATTGTCACTTCCTCATCTGCCCTTGCCTTTTATCATATATATTGCATTTCTTATTATATACATTTTCATTATCACATGGGCTCAGTCCCTCCCAGCTCTTCAGGGATGTCACTGTATGAAATACGAGGCCTTGCATTTACAAACACTGCAATTTGATTAAACTGAAGCTCACTTTATGGTGGTGAGTGCAAGCGAAAGCGTATATACATACACACATGCAAATTTAAAGTTTTATTAGGAAAGCATAATGTTAAGATATTTTATCTAATGTCATGTTCTTCCTCAGTTTTGCCTTGTTTACAGCTTTCTGAACACCCTGAGAGATCGGAGTGTGGGAAACAGGCAAGCCACTGGTTTAAAGTTAATTTTCTTCTCCTTCAATTTGCAAGTGCACGAACAGACCTACGGACTGATTGCAGATGCTGCAAGGGACACGCGTGGTCACCTCCCCAGCTCAGGCGAGACGTGTGACCAGCCGCAGCAGAGGTGAGATACAGCAGTTGCTTAGAGCATCCCTCCTGAGCTGGAACTAAGCCCTGCCCTGCTTGGTGGAGACACCTGCCTCGGGGCTGGGTACCGCACAGCTGATCAGCAAGCACTGCACCTTAGCAAATAGGTCCAAATTTATTATTCTGGACCTCAAAGCACGATTTTTTTCGCTGGGTTATCTGTGCTTACCAATTAGGTGGACTCAGTAACTAAAGCAGATTTCTCCTGCTTGCAGGTACTAATAAACAAGAATTCATCCTTTTTTTTTTTTTTTTTTTTTTGAGCTCCAGCACTTGTTGAAATCATCCCTTCCATGCCAGATGGCTGCAGCGAGCTGTGCCCTAGGCTGAAGATCACAGGCGCTGTTTTGCTGGAGCAGAACATGCTTGTGCATTTGCTTAGTTGTTTTTCTTGCAAAGTGTTTAAAACTGGAGGAATGGGAAGTAGCAATTTCTGATTTAGAGTTTGCCTCTGGCCATATTTTTCTAGCAGCTGTAATAGCAGGGTATGAAGTCTGGGTCTGGTAGAAGCACCTGTGGTAATCTTACTCCAAAAGTAGGTCCAGGTCATAATAATTACTTCATTTTGCATTTTTGTGCAGAACATCATCTCTATTTGCTTAGCCCATAGAATAGGCACACTTTGTGTATCAGACACAATAAATAGGGGCTTCACTTTTCAAGGAAAAATAATCCTGACATACTTGCATGCACGTGCATATTTTATGGATTGTTGCTAATGAAAGATATTGTATTTCATTTCTCTGCTTCTCTGCTACTTGCTGAAGAATAGAGAATGAATTTTCATTAAAGTATATCAATATTTTAACTGAATACACTTTGGAAATTACTTAACGAGGCTTGGTTTATACGTCCTTTCATATTTCTTCTAATTTTACCTTTTGTTATCTTTACAATTGGAAGATTTCCATACTTAGACTGCCTGCAAACGGCCTTGTGTTTCACCGCTGTAAACTTTGCTGAACAGAATTTGCATTTCTCCAAGTGATAAAATGGAGTAATTTAAGCCTATTCATGTAAAAGCCATCTTGTACATCCACACGCCTATGGACAAAATTGCTTCATCATTGAGGAAAACAGACTTTCAACCACAGCTGGGTACTTCTCTCCATCACAGAACCAGGCAGAGTGACTCAATCCTTCCCTTACCCATGGTAAAGACAAGAAATCTATTGATTTTGAAGGAAAACAACCTGCTCCAATATTTCAAATTTTCCAGATCTTTCCGTTCCATTGGACACAAGCACATTTATCTACCACGTTATGGAAAACATGGTTTCATTGTCAATTTATCTTAAAAATACACAGGTAACGTAATGCACATCCAGGACAGCTACGCGACCTAAGGCACTGCCCAAAACCAGTTCCTGAATGTGCAACACCCGTTAGAGACCCAGTCAGTAACTTGCCACCACTAACAGCAGAGGGCAGACGATGTGCCACAGACAGCACAGAAGTCGAGTCCTGAACTCCTCTGTTGACAACACATCTTCTAGTACTCACTTTAGCAACCTATTTCCATACAAAACCACCTAATCAATATTCTTCAGATCCAGCAATCCTTTCCACAGAAGTGAAACAGATTAAGTTGGTCACAGACAATGCCAAAGTTGTATTTGTGTACTATAAAGTAGGAAATTTATTATTGTTATTTACCAGCTGCTTTCTCGGCTCTGGTTTTGAACAGCCATCGGGCCCAAATCTATTAAGCTGCCTGTCCTTCCTCTTGCTGGCAGCTGCCTCTACACAAACAACATCTTGCACAAAAGCACAGGGTTGGTTTCACTGGCCCAAACTCACTTGTGAAACCCAAGAAACATCAAACACCTTTCCCACAGGGGCCACCTAAAATACTGCAGCATTTCCAACCTATATGCCTGGCAAATGAGCTATAGTGATGGCCCATTATATCATTAGGGCTGGCCAAGGACAACCCAAGGCCTAAACCATAGTTTAAAGGGAGGGTGTAAATGATGACTTAATAAAAATGCAAATGACCCTGTCCCCTACTTCCAGAGGCTGCAAGGTGAAACTTCGTAATGCCAGGCTCCGTGGCTAATGGGAGGATTTTGAAAACGTGTTGCTTGTAATAAATTCACTTTTTGTTAAAGAAAAAAAATCAAGATGTGAAATACAGCTAATGTGCCCAGCGTTAATTGTAAAACTGACAAGTATTAGATGAAATGGGTAATTTTACAAATACAGCAGAAGAGGATTAAATTATGTGCAAGAATTATTAGACTGCATCTTGTTTTTATTAAAAAAACATTAGCTATATTTTAGGAGCAAGGACCTGCAGAAAAAATTAACTCTAGTTTATCCATGACATCTTTGAAATTAATCTCCAGACAGAATACTTGCTTGGCCAGATCTCATAGGAAATAGATCCTGCCCGTGGGAAATCAATTGCAAATATTTGAAAATTTCATGCAGAGAAATAACGAAAGGCCTGAGTCCATAAATGCTCATTACAGCAGAAAGTTATGGCAACGGGAGTCAGGCGAGAGCTGTATTACTGCTGCAGACCCTGCACGTTGGCTTCGGCGTTCCCTCCATTGCTGTAAGCGGGAGCTGTCGGAAACGGTGCTTTTGTGAAGTCCTTTGAGGTCTGTGGTTCCAGATCCCTGGGGCAAAGGCAGCTACCAAGTACAGCTCCACTATCTGGAACAGTCAAAATATTTCTGTGCAGTTCCATGTGCTTCCACCAAGACAAAATCTAAGTGTTAGCCTTTAAGCAACCCCATCTGGCAAATACAAATCAACAAGACTAACACAGCAGATAACGAGACTCCTGTGGGCTTGTTCCTGCTGACTTTCCCAGAATGACAGCTCAGATAGAACTTAAAGCCATGTATCTGCACATCTCTAAATCCTAAAAAAGGGTAAACTAAAAATTGGCTTATAGGAAACATCAATAAAAAAACGGCACTAAGATACCTACTGAAGTATCAAATATTAAACACATATAATTGAACTTGAAGAGTCCTTTACTAATAAATCATTATTATTATTAATATAATTGCCTGTCTGGAGAGGTCAATTTTCCAAACCAAAGGGACTCTCCAGCAAATAAAACAAAAAGGAATTGATGTCTCCTTATCCACTCCCTTTCCCCAAAATGATTCTTTGACTCTTTCAGCTCCATTTTCACCACTAAATCTTCAACATAAAATTCATTACACAAACAGTCAAGCTTAACAAGGGTGTTCTGCCTGTGTGAACCTGGAACGCCACCAGTTGCAGAGAAAAGCTACATGAAAACCCAACGCTGAATGAAATTCTGAGATTAAAAAAATATAATAGATTTTTAATATTTCTTGGCTAATCCTTGCAGTGATCTATGCAAAACAGCACATATAAATACTTTCCTCTGCCTCTATATTCCTTTAATTAGTTTCACAGTTGTACACAGGGAAACTAGAACAAGGTTATACTCTGAAAAAGGAACTGCAGGAATAGTCCAAGGCCACGGGTACCTCCAAAATGTCTTTCTGGCACACAACTAACATCAGGTAAAATTATTTGACCATGAACTACACAATGTCAAATTTGACTTCAAATGTTTCTGCAGACACTTATTAACTCTACTCATCATTAGAAACAGCATTGCTTTGGCCATTCCCAGGGTAGCAGACAGCAGGGTGTCCTTCCAGTGCACTGGGCCTTACCTGGGACAGCATTTTCTTTTCTATTTTCCTTGCACATTCCCACCTGTCTGTAGCAACAGTTATAAGGGAAACAACTTGTCAAAATGGGTGGAAATCCACTGAAAGACTGCTGGGTGTTTCTCTGCTTTTCCATGGGGCTGCTGCAGAAAACATGCTTTCCTCCAAGCAGCCGTTCAAAGGTGAATTTGCAAATAACCCTCACTAGAAGAGTTAGAAAATTGCTTCACTGATGATTTTTGGAAAATTCCCACTGATACCATCTAAAAACTTCACACAGAGAGTACCTGAACTGCTAAGTACTTGACTTAGCATGCCATGCGATAGAGCACTGCACAAACAGAAGGACTTGGTGGTTGAATGGAAGCTCAACCTTCATCAGAGGGGACTCGGATGCTCCCTCGGCTGCAGCCTTATCCAGGAACTGGGCAATTTTCAGGTGCCTATAATTTTGTTTGCTACCAGTGTGGAAATAAACTCAGCCAGGGGAACCTATCTCCTGGCTTAAGAAAACTTTTGCTACAAAAATTATATGACCGATAGAGTCAAACTGGTTTAAGTTTTACCTCTCTGATACACGTAAAACCATCGGGCGGGGTCTAGAAAAAAGTAAGAAAAAAATTTAACAAAAAGAAAGTGACAACCATACACAACTTCGTCTTTTGTTAATTTTAAGGTGACACTGGATAGGTTCTGCAAGTGCCGTAGGGTCCCATTTTCCAGTGACTGTAAGATTGTTTCCAGGCATATTTTACATGGGTTTTTTTCTGAGTTGCCTCTTTCCCTCACCCCAAGGGACAGGAAAGGAAGTCAGAGCTTGCTGTCCCCTGCATGACCATGAAACTCGGGGCAGCATGTGAAGGGAAGCGTGCACGCAGTCATGCACCCATGCAAGCATCCATGCACACAGCAAGACAGCAATGCAGCAGTCATCCTAGCAACTCTGATAAGGGATAAGGAAGACGTTGCATGCAAATTTTGAAGTCTGCTGAGGGGCAACAAGAGGGGCCCACAGCCTTCCGCTTCCTCTCCACAGCTTAGCTCTTTGACAGCTGTAGAAATAAAAAAGTGATTAGTAAGGGTGAAGAAGTCTCAGGTGGTCTGGAAGACTCTTTGCAGTCACTTCACTTGCAACATGGTCATTTTGTACTATCCTCACGTCCCCTGGGAGAAAATTTCAGTAGCAAATTAGGCTAAAAGTACAAAAAAAAAGTTATTTTAAAGATATGTATATGGCTTCTCATGGCATCAGTTTCTTTTTACTGGAGAACTGGGTACACAATATGATCTGCAATAACCTGCAAAAGGCACAAGAGTTTTGGTCAGAATATTACTATCTGTGGCTCCCTGGCCCTACCTCCAGCCCAGGCAGCTCCTGCCCTCAGTCTGTCTGGCATCACCCATTGCCTTCATTTCCATGTAGTCTGTGCTTCCAGCTGCCCAGACCTTCCTAAATGCCCTCTCACCACTCTGTTGGCTCCATGGTATCTCACTCTTGCTGCTGCTGCTGCTGCTGCTGCCTGGGAAGCCCGAAGTCTTGAGGCTGAGAAATTCCACCCTGAATTCTTTAAAGCCATTTAAACAAACCTCATGCTCAATCCTTTTCCCTTAAATAGAAAAAACAAGTTCAGAAGTGAACATGCATGCTCCTTCTGGCATGTTAGAGAATGTGACTTACACAGATTGCAACATTAAGCTGTTGGAGGGGTTGAACCTCACTTTGAGCTTTTACTGTTAGAAATTTAGCTTGCTCTTGATGGATCTTTGGGATGGGATGTTAAACTGGTGCTGGAATAGAGAGAATTTACTCTCCATTGGAGAATTTACTAATGTATCTGGCTGCAGACAAAACTGGCAGAAGTAAATATCAGAACATGGCTTCCCAACAGCATCACCTCCATGCTGAGAAAATGCCTGGTCAGATAGTGCTGCTGAGTCCTGGTGCTTGGCCTCACTAACTCTGGCGCAGCTGTTCTCAACCTGAGAAAGGAACATTTGAAGAGAAAACCACAGCAGATGCTCCAAGTTGGCTGCTGCAGTGCAAGGGTGATGGTGATACCAAGGACAGTCACATGAGATGAGTAATAGCAGAATTGAATCCCAAATAACTGACTATTCACACAGGGATGTCATTCATAGATTAGCGACTACAGAAACCTCCACACTTTCCCCTTTTCAACTGAAACTTCACAAATACTTCCAAGAGAAGCTGGTTTCAAGAGCAAAGAGCCGACAACAAGCCATGGACTTAAATTGTATACACAGACCACAACACATACTAGAGACCGAGCAGTACATACTAGGACCTTAACTGAAAGCATATAAAAACAGTTAGTAAAATTTAATAAACTCCACTGTACCACGTGCACTGTAATCACAAGTCTTTTTAACCTTCTTGATCCACCAAGGCAGGTTAGCAATAAACAAACAGAATAAACAGGTTGCTTAAAGAGGCTCTGAATCTCTGCTGAAGCAAAAGGTGTTGAGCCATTAGCCATGAAATCACTCACTGCCAGGCAAATCCCACTTTGCAGGGTATCCTGAGGACAGGAAAGAAAAATCTCCCACTTCAAGTCTAATAAGCATAGTTCTAAATTTTCATGTTAACACTAGCTGCAAACTAATTTCCACTGATGAGAACAAAGTAATGTAAATGCAGTCACTAGAGAAAGCATGATAATAGCGTCCCAATTTAGTAAGGGTGAAATCAATGAGGAAAAAGAGCTAGAGTATATGGAGACATCCCACTACAAATACTGGGCTTAAAAACATGAAGATGCAGAGATGATTAACAGATAACAGGAAGACAATAGATGTGTGTGGTGGGTTGACCCTGGCTGGACGCCAGGTGCCCACCAAGCCGCTCCATCCCTCCCCTCCTCAGCTGGACAGGGGGGAGAAAATATATCAAAAGGCTTGTGAGTGGAGATAAGGACAGGGAGAGATCACTCACCAGTTACCCTCAGGGGCAAAACAGACTCCACTTGGGGAAATCAGTTTAATTGATTACCAATCAAATCAGACTAGGATAATGAGAAATAAAAATCAAATCTTAAAACCCCTTCCCCCCACCCCTCCCTTCTTCCCGGGCTCAACTTCACTCCCGATTTCTCTACCTCCTCCCAACAGCAGCGCAGGGGGACGGGGAATGGGGGTTGGGGTCAGTCATCCCAAGCTGTCTCTGCCGCTCCTTCCTCCCCAGGGGAGGACTCCTCACACTCTGCCCCTGCTCCAGCGTGGGTCCCTCCCACGGCAGACAGTCCTCCACAAACTGCTCCATCGTGGGTCCTTCCCACGGGCTGCAGTTCTTCACGGACTGCTCCAGCGTGGGTCCCTTCCATGGGTGCAGTCCTTCAGGAGCAGACTGCTCCAGCGTGGGTCCCCCAAAGGGTCACAACTCCTGCCAGCAAACCTGCTCCAGCCTGGGCTCCTCTCTCCACCGGGCCACAGGTCCTGCCAGGAGCCTGCTCCAGCACAGGCTTCCCACGGGGTCACGGCCTCCTTTGGGCATCCCCCTGCTCTGGCATGGGGTCCTCCACAGGCTGCAGGTGGATCTCTGCTCCACCGTGGACCTCCATGGGCTGCAGGGGCACAGCCTGCCTCACCATGGGCTTCCCCAGGGGCTGCAGGGGAATCTCTGCTCTGGCACCTGGAGCACCTCCTGCCCTCCTCCTGCACTGCCCTTGGTGTCTGCAGGGCTGCTCCTCTCACATGTTCTCACTCCTCTCCTCTGGCTGCTCTTGCGCAGCAGCTTTTCCCCTTCTTAAATCTATCATCCCAGAGGTGCTACCACCGTCGCTGATGGGCTTGGCCTTGGCCAGCAGCGGGTCCCTCTTGGAGCTGGCTGGCATTGGCTCTGTTGGACATAGGGGAAGCTTCTGGCAGCTTCTCACAGAAGCCACCCCTGTAGCCCCCCTGCTACCAAAACCTTGCCACAAAAACCCAATATAATGTGCTGCAAAAAAAGAGAAAGATGATCTGTTTTTTTCTGTATTGGGTAACCTTGTGGGTCATCAGAATTTTAGACTGTAGGTAATACTTTCTGGATATAAACAATGTTTTCTCTTCCTCTTTACAGAGATCGGAAAAAAGTCCTTTAAAAAGGAGAGACAAAAAAAACTTCTTGTAACAATACATTTTTCTTCATTGTATGAAAAACTTCAGAGAGTCAGCTTTCACTGATTCAATTGAAAATTAATTCCTTTCTAGATTATTAAAATTAGAACAAAGTTTTTGGTTCACAGTCTGTAATTTTTTATTTAACACTGAATTGTTCTTTTTTGAAAAACGGCACATTTCTACAAGCTCAACAGAAAAATTCTTAATCATAATCTCAAATTCATATGGTTATGTCTACTTAGCATAATGAAAACTACAAATAGTAGAAACTATGATGTTGCTACCACCACTTATAAAACCTCTTCCTAAAACATGCAGAAGCAGTTACTGAGGACTTGATTATTTGTCATCTCTTCCAAGAGGAGTCTTATGATTCTCCCCCCCCCCGCCCCCAGCCCTAAACCCCCAGGTTACGGATTATTGTCTGGGCAGCAATATAGAGCAATTCCTGAGCAAATATGGATCAATGAAAAGGAAAAGAAATTGGCTCAGTTCATCACTTCTGAGGATTATTTCTAACATGCTAGTTGTTTGTTTACGAACAGCAGGTAATGCCATAACCAAACCATCAGGGCTGTGCGTGTGGAACGGGGCTGCCCACCTGTATCCGACCAGGGCGAGCTGCAACAGAAGTGTAGTAGGGAATCCAATATAAGACTCTACTTAAACCATATAAATCCAGTTGCATTTTTCAATGTAATTTGACTTAAAATATTTTCTTTCATCTGTAGCCTAAAGAAAGATGAAGGAAAACCAAACACAAACCTTGCAGGTACCAAAAGAGATCCAGGATGTAGATATAGAAAAATGGAGAAAAGAAAGATTGAATGTGCAGCCACATAATCCTATTTCAGCAGTGACACGCTAATAAGGTTGTTACATTTCCCCTGCAACATCTGCATGGCAGCATTTTTTTTATTTGTGCCTATACCCAACCCTCTGAAAGTTCAGAAACTATCTGAACAACAGTGGATTTTATGTTGTTCCAGTTGTGCTGGCCAGGAAGCTATTACGCACCTCAACCTTAGCATTTGACTTCATTCCTATTCTCTGAGGCAACAAACATGGCAGATAGTTTTTATTTCAATGCAAAAACCAATTCTGTTGTAAAGCAGAGTTCTGCTACAAGGTTCCTTTTTGTCTTAGTTTTAAGGAAAGCAGAGTGCTGTAGGGTGTGATGGGACATTGAGCTGGCCAGAGGTACCTCTGCCTAGGTCTCTTGTTTATCAAAAAGGCTTTCAAAATCAGAAGGCAGGTCTTATAGACTCTAATTGTTTGTTTAATAGAATGAATTTAAAGGAACTCAATAGAATAGATCTAAAATGGCTTACGCATAAATCCCTCGCTGCCAAACATACTGAGGGGATGGGTCCTTAGCTCCAGGATTGTTTTCAGCCAGCTCTGTTGTTTTCTCAGTTACAGGAGCCCTAACACAACCTCCCTGCCCTCAGGGAGAAACACATTTGTTTCACAAACATAATAGAGTCGGTGGAAAAACTACTGTCCTGTAGTAGCGTCACATCTGTTATGAAGGAGGCAAGTAAAAGCCTACAACAGGAGCTTCTTTGCCCTTGGCAGGCTCTAGTTAGCTCAGTTGAAAAACTTCCTCAAATTATGTGATCTGCTGCTTCTTTGGGTAGTTGGCAAGGGAGGAAGGGGAGAAAGGAAAAAAGGAGAAAAAAAAAAAAAAGAGAAGAAGATCTCAGTACCTGCCTGGTGGCAGCGGGGGGCAAGCTGCATGCTGGCTGCAGCACTGCAAGCAGTAAAGGCTGCTCTAGCTGCATGCTCCCAGGCAGAGCTGCTTCAGCCCCTGCGCCTGGCAGAGGAGCCTTGTCTCTCCCTACAGACCTGAGCAAGAATCCTTTGCTAGCAAGAATCCTTTGCTGTGCAAACTAGCAGCAGAACTAATGCCAAGTACCATCCTGTCTGCAGATCGAAAAAAAGTCAGTATTCCGAAAAGCTGCAGCTCTTGGCACTTCACAGTCTCTCCCTACAGACCTGAGCAGCACTACCTTCATGTCTGCTGAAGGCACCACTGGCTGGTAGCATCGAGCTGGACACGGTCCCCTGCTTAATCCAGACACCTCTGCCCCACCTCTCCTGACTGTACAAAAAGCCTCTCAGGATGAACTGTCTTTTTTTTTTTGTACACTTCAATCTTACTCACTTTTGAGTGATCTCATGAGTAGCACAGTATGAGCACATTCCATTTCTCAGCATTACTCCTTACTGTTTAAAAAGCCACATTTCCCTACATTGTCATAACACAGCAATTTACACCCCAAATAAAGCTTCATGTTACACTACCCACACTGGAAAGTGAGAAGAGTACTCTTGATTATTTTCGTGCTCTGTAAGAAACATAGCACATCACTTAGCATTGAAACAAGATACTGAAATGCCATTTGGTAACACACTAATTCCCAACTGAAAAGAAATAAAAAATGAAAAATATTTACATACTAACTTTTTATATAGTTGAGTAGTTTCTGTATGGTTTGTTAAACAAATGTATTTCCTGCATACATACATTTTACAGGCCACGGAACCTGGCAGCACTTTCCATTTACTCTGTTAATATGAAATTGTGAATACATTCAGCATCACTTCTTCAATTCAACTTCAAACATCTCTGCACAAAAGACAGCTCAGGCTGACATACAGTCACCTTCCGAAAGTAATTCTACTTTGCTTTGTCGGCATATTCAAGACTGTCTCCCCCAAGTATATACAATTTTAGTTCAGTAGATAAGTATATAGCTTGCAGTCTCTTAGGTTGGTGGCCATCTGGACACAGCTCTAGGCAGCGTCTAATTTGTTAAGAGACGTGCTCGTTCCCACAGTCAAACCCTGGAACATCTCCCTGAATACCTTTTCCGGCGGGTGGCCGGGCTGGGGTGTGCCGAGGGCACAGACACCATATGCAGAGCAGTAAACACACACAGGGCACTTTGGGAAAACGGGTTTTAGTGCTGCAAATCATCTGCGTCATGCTCAACCTCAAGAGCTCAAGTCTGGGCTGGAGTTAGGGCAAAGGCATTGCCTAAAGCTGTGTCCAAACTACCACCAACACTGCTTCTGTGTTTTGCAATGTTTTCCGCAGTTTTCCAGAAATTCTTCAGCCGCCCCAACAGCAATCAAGGCTTCAGGCTGTACAGTTTTTTCCCAACCCTCAGTAATGAACTTCACAGAAAAGATTCTCTACTCTGTCTCAAACACAATTTTATACCCATAGAGGCCCTGAAAATGCCTGTCTGAAGAGTCAATCCAAGGACAAGCTCCCACCATCAATCCCTTTCAACCACTAAGTGGCAATAAGTCATGGCTACAATTAACTGTAGGATTGCAGGGGGACAGATGATGAAGCATTTTCCCCACCCCCCAACCAAATCCGACCCCAAACCCCAACTCTCTGCTCCTTCTCAGATGCTCTGCGGCAGGAACCCTCAAGCCCAGCAAGAAAATCCTCGCAGCACATTAATGGTCTCACAGCAGAATTCACAGTAAGTTATTTCCCTTTAGGGGAATCAAAGAAACAAACATTACAATACATCACTCCCCTGAAAGGGGAGTTTTGCAGAACTTGCAGTATTTTGCTGGAAACACAAAAGAGTTTATGCAAATTAGTTCTTACATCCTCAGCAGGACTTGGACTGCAGAGCCCAGGTATTTGAGGAGACGAATGTCTAACGTGAATTGCAACACAACCTAAAAGCTATCTTGCTTGATAGCACTTCTTTCAACCTCCTAGTCATGACCATCAATAGCATCAGCAGCGTTATTTGCTCATGATAATGCATTACAACCAGGAGTGCCATTTCACAGCATTCAACCGCTTATGAATCTATTTCCAGCCCTGCCATAGAAATGAATTACACCTCAGTAGCTCTCTGGCAGAACAGGAAGGAGCAAAGGCAATTTACTCATCAGTAAAATGGAAATAATAACACTTATACATCCAGGCAAGCTTTCCCAGCGCTCCACACAAGCCCCCTCAACTTCATTAGCACTCACTTAATGCATTTCCCTTGTTACAAATGGGTCTGACTTTGTGCTTTGGTTCTGTGCTGTTGCATACGACAAAGCTCCACTCCAGTTACAGCAAGGACTCTCCCAAGACTTGAATTTTTTCTAGGCTGATATTTAGGCAGTGCTTAAAGTAAAGTATTTGCTTCTAAACCACCCCAAGTACTTCAAAGAGCAATCTAAGGAATGCAGCCAAGAGTAACAGAGTGATGAGGCTGAACGATGACCACCAGGAAGAACTGATGGTGTGCATGCATTTGATCCAATAAACATCAAAACCAGTGACTCATTTGAAGGAGGTGCTCCAGATTCTTTCGCCGTATTCCCAGGGCTACTGGCAGTACATGCTGCCAAGCTTCCTTTGACTCTAGCACTAGTATAACCAATTTGGTTTAATATGGCTGGTGTTGTATGAACATGTCTATACGTCCATTGCCTTATCCAGAGAAGCGGACGTGTGGCTTCCCAAGCAGGGAAGCAGACACCTTTCATGTCCCGCTCCATCACAAGGCTTTATGACAAGAGCCATGAATCAGCCATGTGGAAAAGTATAGTCACAGAAAAGACCTTGACTCAGGGCTGGTACAACATGGAAAAACCCAGCTAGCAGAGAGTAAAAATGATTTAGTCTATCTTACCAGCATTGGCCTGAGAAAAGCACAGTGAACCCCAAGGAACAGCTACGAACCAATACATAATGCGTTCGCTAATCTTCTTTCCAAAGGCAACACCACCAACTTGTCCCGAGTCATCTGTAGTATTTCACAGAGCACGCTGAGCAACCCAGAGTGATTTCCAAGAAGGACATAAGCATTCACGATAGAGGCATGTTAATTCTGTACTAGGCTTGCTCCTTTTCAGGGACTTTCATCTGCTCAGGCTCTGTAAGAGAACTCACATTACAGAGCTGTTTCTGTGCTGCAAAATCAGGCTCTCTCTAGATCCGGGGCAGGTGCTGGACTCCAGCTAGCAAGAATCCTTTGCTGTGCAAACTAGCAGCAGAACTAATGCCAAGTACCATCCTGTCTGCAGATCGAAAAAAAGTCAGTATTCCGAAAAGCTGCAGCTCTTGGCACTTCACAGTCTAGCACAGTGTGCCCTGGGAATAGCCATTCAGCGTTACTCTCACCTAATCAGTGTTCCTCATTTCTATCAATCTATTCACACTTTGTAGGATTTTCTTCTTGGAAAAAGTGACACATAAGAATGGCTGTCTTGGGTCAGACCAAAAAAAATTGTCTAACCCAGGGAAGAGAGAACACAGAGTGATACTCCCGTGAGCCCTGTCCTGGTCTCCAGCAATGTGAGCTCCATTTCTCAAAGAAGAGCTGATGTCTTTGGACTCAAGACATGCACAGCTCTTTAGTCAATTTTGAGCCTATGTGCTTTCTTAATATGCACAGGTATAATATAACAAGCTTACCTGCTGTAATAAAATGTAATCTGGATAGCACTGAGGATCATCACAGAGAACAATGATGTTCATGGCTAAGACCTTTACACCACCCAGCTGGGCTCACAGAAGATAATTCCCCTTCTGGAGCCTGACTTGATCCTGGTCTCTATCAGTTATACCACTGATCCTGAAGTCAGGGTCCCACCATTGCACAAATACATAGTAGGGACAGTTCCTACACCAAAGGTTTGTCATCTCAGCAGGAAAAGCATAAAGAGCATTCTTTCCATTTAGCTGTCAAGAACGAGTGCTCAGAGCAGAACAGAGGAGCTTTTCCTGCGTGCCAAGGCTGTGGCGTACCCGGGCAGCCCTGGCTCACGAGCATCTGGTTTACAGCTGCCCCTCTGTCACGAGATTTGCTCACAGTCACATAGGGAGCCTGGGGCAGAACTGAGGTTACTCTGAGATACCTGCAGTCACATCTGGGTAGAGGAAAAAATCTGCTGTTGAAAGTCATAATTTGTAATTTTTTTTTTTTTATATTGGTCCTGGATAGAGATGAAGAACAGAAAATGCAAAAATGTTCATGCAAATCCTATTTCCTGAAAAATTACTATCTGGCTAACTGCAATGAAATGTCCCTTTCCCCTGACAGTCTGATAGCTGGAGACATGACAGGCAGCAGTGGAGGGGCAGCCCCAGCCTCCAGCGGGGGGCACAGAGCCCCACAACCTGACAAACAGCAGTTTTGCAGAAGACCCATTTCTTATTAATGGGTAACTAGCCTAGTAGAAAACGCCTACCACAGCTACACACAGCATTAATCTACTAGCTTAAACATATTACTATGCTTTTACTAGACTGAAGTTTAGATCAGTAATTACTGCTTGGGGGGGGAAAAAAACCCATGAAGTTGTAGAAGTCTCCCACACATGTTTTGGTAATGTGCAGAGAGGGCAAATAAGGGATATGGAGAGGCAGCAACCTCCTCAAAAAAGCGGAAGCAAGGCACTGGCCTTAAAATGGGTTCCCCTAGCCTAGGAAATGCAGGGTGAGCCAGGACCAAAGCAAGATTGATTCCAAAGCAGCAAGGGAAAAGGAAAACCGTAAGAATATGTCAAGCCATCAAACTGTGATGCTTTTTTCAGAAGAAATATTAGAAACTCCTCAGAGGGCACTTAATAAATGAAATAGTCATAGGAGACTTCCAAATAATAAATGAAGTAACTGAACTTAATTTTTTTTTCTTTTTTGGAATAGGTTATTCATCAAAAAACCTCTGATGAGCCAAGACAATGCATCACAAATGGACTTAGTCTCTCTGAGAAGAATTATTGCTGCAAATGTATTTTTTTCTCATTGAAAAGCAAATCAGACACTGCAAGTCCCTGATTTATTACTGCACAGATTTCCATGAACATTGGTTTGCTCTAGCTTTGAGTTAGAAAAAAGCTTTTGGAAGAACAATAATCAATGAATATATAATGTGGGGGAATCAAGCAATCAGAAATAGTAATTAGTTCAGTGCCTAATTCAAGGACGTGTTATCCTTGGGTTATTATATTGGCGCATTCAGGCAGGTTTTAACTACAGTCTAGAAACTAAGTTGTTTTCCGCCTCAGAGGCACCTTTCTGACCAGGTGGGATTACCGACACTTGGCACTGGCTGCAGAACTGACACAAGAGCTAAGCAGACACGTGGAAGACGAAGGTGAACAGACAACAGTGCGAAGCCAAACACAACTTAAACTACATAAAGTCCTTATAATGGACACTCTTAATCACATACACAGTGTTTGAGGTCATGACTGCAGGGGACTTCAAAGCTGCAGCCTCACCTGAGATTTCTTTATTCCCGACTGGGACTTTTCACCTGGAGAAAGCGCGTGTGTGTAGATGTGTGTGTGCATTACCTTCTCACCGACAGCGTCGCTGTGCCTTCCCAAGGGCATGCCTGTGCTCAGTCGCTGCAGGCTGCTGGTGGGAGTATCGAAACGCAGCCGCAGCTATGAAAGACTGCCGCAGCAGCCTCCAAGTGAGGACAGCCAAAGCATGCCGGGTCCCTCGCCACCCAAGGGCCAGATGCTGCTGCGGGCTGGTGCTTCCCGGTGGGTGCCCCATGGCCACGAGCGTGCCAGGAGGGGCAGAAGGTTCCGGTGTCTGAGCCACCCTTGGGTGCATGGGCAGCGTGGGCTGAGCTCCCAAACAGGGCACTGAAGCTGGCTGGAATTCAGATTGTTTTGTGCGAGATGTCACTCTTCCAAAGGTAACATTCCAGATCGGAAAAATACATACCCCCCCCCCCCCCCTTATTTTCCACAAAATGGAAGTTTTCACTGTGATTTTGGAAACTTCATTTTGGAAAATCTTTCAAATTTCATTTCTCACTAATGTAATACAGGCAGAAGCCATCTCCACCTGCACCACGTTTGTGGTGAGCTTGTCTCAGTCTATTTGCAGCGCAGAGGTTCTTTGCAGCTTTTTCTCTAAGTTACCCAGTTCCATAAATTTTTACTTCATTACTGGGGAACTACACAGTGAACGAGCAGAGCTGTAATATATGTATGCTCATAGCCAGGCACCTACACTGGAATTCTGCAAAACAGAAATTTCATGCTAAAGATTTAAAAAAAAAAAAAAAAGTCATTATTTCTACTTTGGCCTTAAGTTTCAATTTCTTAAAATTAGTTTGTTTTTAAAAATGAAGCTTTGGGTTTTTTGTTTTGTTTTTGTTTGTTTGTTTGTTTTGTTTTTAAAAACATAGAAACAGAAATATTGGTTTTCCCAAGCTGAAAACACATGTGGGTTTGCTCACATTTATTTAAAAACCAAACAAACAAAAACCAAGCAAAAAAAAAAAAAAAAAAAAGCACTTTTGTTTTGTTTAATAACATACACATCATCCTGTTTGGAAACAGCTGTGTGAAAAACAGAATTTGCCATATAACTATAAGGCAATGCTAGCATCCCCTACAGGAATGAATTTGGGAGCAATCTTCCTCCTCAAATGGCAGACAGGACAGGTCACCACCATGTCATGGCAATTCACCTGTGCAAAGACTATAAAAAGTAGAAATTGTTTTGGTCCAGTCAAAATAGAGGAGTGAAACCCCGCTATTAGATAAGCATGCTACAGATCACATCCAAATGAGACAGTATCACCCAAAAAGATTGCTTCTTTCCATTTCACAGAACTGGTGTTAAGTTGAGCAGATTGCTCCAAAATGTGAAGCATACTTAAGCAGAACATAAGTACCAATTAAGCTCTATTTGCACAGAAGAAACTGCTCAAAAAATATTGTTCCAATACACATCCAGATTTTTCAATAGGACATGAGAAACTTTACCGAAATGCATTTGCTCACGTAAGGAGGCTTTCTGCTGAATGGCACAGTACACGACTGTGGGGGAGCTGACAGCATCAAACCTCAGTGACAGCTCTAGAACGGAGAGCTGGCAGCAGGCATGGGTTATATTCCTGTAGGTATGTTGTTAGAGGGCAGCACCTACACCTCAAGCATTTGAGTGGCTCTGATCTCAAGCAATATATGGAAGCAACAAATAGTGCCTGGACTTCCTGTTCATAAAAGACATAAGCATCCTAATTTCTAGTTTGCCAAGAAGCTGAACAAGAAGCAGGTCTTCTAACGTAACTAACGTAAATGGACAGTGCCTAAAACACCCTTCTGCCACTAGTGTCTCTCTAAATACAGCCTACATACTTCTTCCTGACTCAGGAGTACAGCTGCTTTAAGTCCCTATGTATTCATTCAAGTTCTTCAGCCACATCTTTAATTGTTGCACTCAAGCGTTTTGAACTCAGACAGCTACAAATCAGGTATTTGCTTTTATATGTATGCACCACTGCCCAGGACTGAGGGCATTAGCTTGCTGAAACTCTTCATCCAAATAAATGCCAGCTCCCGCTGTTAATTAAAAAGATAAGAAAAGCCCATCCAACACACTAGATTCTTTGGAGTTAGTAAGACTCCAGTGTGAAAGCAATAATTTGTTTCAAGACACCCAACGGAGATTTTATTTCCTTACAAAGAATCCTTTTTCCCTTTTGCCAAGGCTGTACCTGGCCTGCGGTGATGCTCCCAAGAGCGGCTGTTTCAGTCAACTTGCTCGGCCGCTGATCCCTCCCCATTGCCCCCGTTGCCCTTCACCCCTCACCTTCCCCTGTACTCCTACCTCCCAAGAGCGGCATGAGCATCCTCCAGGCTGAGGGCAGGCTGGTTCTTGTTTTCATCGGCTCTGAGCCGCTCTACAGAGAGGAAGCGATCCGGAGCAGCTTCACACACCCACTCCTCCCCAGGATGGCGAGCACCACCAGGCTGCTCTGCAAAGGCTCCTCAATCCACAGCCACAGGTACAGCAGGCAGCTTCAAATTTTATATGGAGGCAGAGCAAATCTCACTGGAGCATTTTGATCCAGTTTTTAAGCATTCAGAGAATTAGAAGACCATTTAAAACATCTCTCCTAGGAACGAGATGGGAATTTTACTAAGAATAACTATAAAGTGATTTCATTTCATTAAGAGGCAACATGGTAGCACTCAGGGAAGCAAATGGCTTCCAGCTAAGCCTTTCCTTTCAGTCAGGAGTTCAGGTCTCCCTCCCATTGCTCAGCAGGCTACAGTGGTCTGGTGAAACCCTACAGGTACCCATCGAGTTATTCAGTGCTGTGAAGAGATCCCTTCTGGAAGTGCCCTTAGCCACTTATAGAATCATAGAATCGTTAAGGTTGGAAAAGACCCTTAAGATCATCGAGTCCAACCGTTAACCTATCACTGCCAAGTCCATCACTATACCATGTCCTCGAGCACCACATCTATCCGTTCTTTAAATACCTCCAAGGATGGAGACTCAACCACTTGACCGCTTGTGCCTTTCTTAGAGCAAGCAAACAGAAATACATGCGCGGTGTGAAGCTGAAAAGATTTTTCGCATGGGTTTCTATTCTTCTCTTCACCGAGAATCATAGAAGTCGGGGAGGGGAGGGGGAAGGACAACAGACCAAACACATTGGTACCAAGCAGCAAGCAACCCCATAAAACAGGAGCTAAAACCCAAGCCTGCCACACATATGGTGACAGACCACTCTGCTATGGTCAATACACCAACTATACCAGCACCATAAACCAAAGCAGGTGCAGAACTGAGCTAGACCTCTCTGAACTCCCACGCAGGAGCCAAAGCACAAGCAGTTACCATCCAGACAGCAAAGCAAACGTGCAGGGAGCTGAAACTCCAGCAGAGAAGATAGGAAAGTTTCAGGTAACAGACAATAGCTTAGTAATTTCCAAAACTTGGCCCAGCTCGTGGTGCCGGCAACCTTAAAACTTTGTTCCTGCAGCAAAAGGTTAATGGGACAAGCGCAAAACTTGCTCCTGTTTTTCTCTGTTTTTATTCTGCTTCTCCTGGAAGGGCAATAGGGACTGCACAAGGCTCAGCACTGTAAGACACACTCTGCCTAGGATGCGGATGCAACCAACTACACGGTTGATGAGTTGTCATGAAGTCAAAATACATAATTATTTAAAACTTTACTGTGCTAAAGTTTTAAGCTTTAAATTCCACTAGTTCTAAGGAGCGTTCTGCTTCTGAAACATACTAATTTTCAGACTGGAAGGGGAAGACCGTGAGGTTTATCGCTTCCCAGGTGGGGGCCTGGCTCTGATTAACCCCCCTGAAAATACTGGCAAATTCAGAGATCTGGTCTGTTTTCAGAGTACCACCAACAGAGAGTAATTTGAGGCTAATAAACACCGGTGCTTGTAAACACAGGAGCTGTTCTGGTTGACAATGTCTGAGGACTTCTGCAGGCAGAAAACATAAACAATTGAGAACGTGACCAATGCCAGAATGCAGCTTATTAAATTTTCATGCTGACACTGATTACTTTCATTTAGCAACACAGATGTGCAACCAGGATGAGGAGATATAGTGCCCAGGAGTACTGGGAAACGGCTGGCAATATGAGCAAGACTTGGAAACCACTCACTCAGAGCAAATGCCGCTCACGTGTGCACTTATCAGCTCTTACCGGTGACTTGATTTTAAAGAAGCCACAAAACCAGTTTAATATATTACGTTTCATAATTCTGAGTCTTCCATTCTGTTTTAAGGAAGTCACATAGTAGTCCATAAATGAGTGAGAAAAAGACAGGAGAGCATTGCAAACAACAGTTTTTAAAAAAAAGTCTAGGATCTACGCAGGGAAGACTAACGTGTCTGTGCAAGTGTTCCCTCTTATTTATTTTAGGGAGAAAGAAACATTTAGCTTGAAATATTTTAACTGAAGGGTGTGAAGAATAAAGAAGGAAAATTTCTCTTTCTGAATGCTTCAGATTTCATCTTGTAATTTCAATTCCCCTTTTAATCATCTACAAGAAATTTAGTAAAGCTTTGGCCTAATCCCAGAATAATAGAAAAATGGAGAGTTAAGAGCTTTGCACATACAAAGCCACATAAAGGGAGCCTCTGCAGCTGGAGCCCACCCTCCTGCCCTGGGGCAGCCATACACAGCACCGCTGCCCCTCCTGCCTTTAGGGACAGGTCTGGCACCTTCACCTTTCTCTTCTACTATTTGTGCCTAAAAAACACCCACCTGCTGTCAGACAAGTACGCAGCCTAGCAGCAGATGCATGTGCATGGCTCTGCAACAGGCCGACGCAGAACCCAGGTGAGCACTGTGGGTACAGCCACAGCCCCTCATCGCCTGTAGGCACCGCGAGCGCCTGCTTCGCTTCCCAGTCCTGCTGCTGGATGGGATCACGGACTATTCCAGCATTGTTGTCAGGAAGGGCAGTGGACATAAAATGGACAAATGAAACATTTTACTCTTTCCACAGTGTGAAATCTCATTTTCAGAGAGAAAGGATTAACTGTTTAAGTAGTTAAATTAATTAGGACTTAATGAAGATACATTTGGACATGCATCCTCAATTCGAGGTTCCCATGTGTAGATTTAAGAACCATGGGAGAGGGATTAAGGTAATGTTAATTATGTTCCATTTATATTGACTATTTAAATAGCTATCCCTTTCCAATTATGAGCCTCTCGATTTCTTCAAGAAAAGCAGCCTTACCCTGAAATTCTCAAGGATGTTCTTCAGCCAAAAGAAATGTCTCCCCCTACAACTGTAAATTTATTGAAGCCAAGTGAAATGATTCCGGATTTCAAAACATGGCATGTTGGAGTAGCTCTCTTGTGGTTCTTACAAGTTTTTGAGAACAAGAAAACAAGGAGGCAAACACAGGCGGGTTAGTATTTAGACAAGTGATGCTTCATGTCAGTGAGAAGTGGTACAGCAACAATGCGAGAAGCTGGACCACAACTCTCATTTTAAGACTTACTAATCACAATGTGCCTGTGATAATTTGGCAAATCAGCGAAAAAGAGGAGCAAATTTTAACATTTCACCAGAGCAAAGCCATCTCTAAGGCTGCCCTGGGGCCAGTGCAGGGATGCACCCTCAAAACCCAGGCAGGCTCTTAGAGAGCTCAAATTATCAGCCTCAGGTCACACTCTTCTTGTTCCTGCCCCCTTAATGTCCCCTCCACTTCCCTCCCTCCTACCGCAGATAAAGGTAAACCTCACATTGCTTCGGGACTGTTCGCCTGCTCTCAGGGGCACTGCGAGGGCTGGTACTGCTCACAGCAGCTCACGTCAGGAACGAGAACAGAAAGCACAGCTGACTGCTCTTTACAGACTGTATTAAAAATTATTTTAAAAATCTGTTTACAAGATTCCAAACACTTTTTGTGTAATGATGATCTAAGTTATCATTAATGGCGTAAGTCAAAGAACTTTAACTCTATTTTTTTAACCTAGCCCTGTCTCTTTAAAATGAATGCTGTTTTCACACTATTTAATTTCTAGAATTTAAAGATGCATGGGGGGGGGAGGGGGGAAAAGAAAAAAGAGACATGTTTTCCTTTCTGCTGCAATGAGAAACCACATTTATTTCATATAAAAAATTACCACCATTATTTATTAGCAGGCAGAAAGCTTCTGGGTAAAATAAAAACTTGGTACATAAAGCTGCAGCTGCCTGAGGAGAGGCGGAATTAACTGTAATGAAACTGGTTTAAAAAGCCTCATAATATCACTTTCAAACTACCAAAAACAAGTGGGTAGAAGCAAGAGGAAAAAAAGAAAGATTTTTTGGTAAATCACAAAATATTATCTGTTCTTTCTGCTAAATTCTCATAGGAAAACAAAATACAAGTTTTCTTCTCATCTTTACATTTAAGATGTATAGCTGGAAGGAGCATTTTCTTCTCCACGTATGCTAATATTGCACCTCTTAACAAGAAGCAATTTCTTCTGATGAGGATTTCTTCCTGAATGGCAGATTTTTTTTATTCCTAGTTTAGAGACTTTTGCTGGTCATCACACAGGTGAGCGGCCAGCTCTTTAAGCACAACTAACCTCCCAGTTACTTGTTTCTTGGAGACAGGAGGAGCCCAGCTCACAAAGCTTCACTCATATGTAATTCCAGTAACATCTAGAAATGGAATCGTTTCCATTTGCAATGCAGTGGCAGGACTGAAGAAACGGCACGCATTGAGAAATTCAGTTATGGGGAGCCTGTACGTTCACTTGTGTACTCAAACCAGCACCACAAAGATAGCCGAGAGCAGGGTCTCTCTCGCCCAGCTGAGTACGGCAGGCAGGGATGCCATTTCACTTACAAGTTCTTACCATGTGCATTTTCTTCTAGATACCAGGCTGTATTTAGATTTGTGGGTGCTTTGGTCATCTGAACTTTAGCATTGGGTAAACAGCTTTGGTGCAAGCAATATATACGTTCTGAAAGTCCTCAGTGCAACAGCTATATAATTATGCAAGATTTTAGACAGATTTACAGCACTCAGCTTCAGTTACATTATAAAGGAAAAACTTTTGCACTTCATTAAGAAAAATTCACACGCTGAATTGATCATGCATGTTAGGTATCTGTAAGCTCAGACCTTTGCCTTGCCTTGGAGACAGGCTCTGCGGGCAGATTTTGCTGTGCAGCCTGTACCGTGGTGTGTCCAGCCTGCTACGTGGCCTCACGGAGCAAGGAAACCCTGGCACAAAGTTATTCATCTTCACCTTTTTCATGTACAAAATTCAGGTCACAGTATATTTATAAAAATACACTATCACTATAGGATGCAACTCAAAGACTCAACGAACAGCTGGTTTCTTTTTTGGCTGCTCAGCAGCTAGCCAGAGCTTTGCATTATTGAACTCGCATATAGGATCACCTTCTAAGACTGAAAGATAAGCTGCCAAACTTCACCCTGAAATAAATCTGCACAGCTGAGTTATTAATTTATAACCAAAATTCCCTAGACAGGATCTCCATGTTTTTATATTTTTGTTCCTGAAGTAATCTTTCTCCTTCACTCTTTCCCTATGGAAAACTGCTCAGGACTACAGCAAATAAATAAAGTATGGGCCCTGTATATGAATTTCAGCAACATCCTAGCTAATAAAGCTGGCAGTACAGTGTTCAAAGTACAGGTTGGCTTGGGGAAAACGAAACAAAACAAAACCCAAAACCAAAAATCACGACATTGTGATGAATCTTTGTGGATGATACTACAGCACAACACAATGATTACGTGGCAAGCAGAACTGTATTTAGATTGTTGTTGCAAATGACATCCATTAATCACCATGACCAGCCTGGATCCTAACATTCTCCAAGATAAGCTGCATTTAATTTCCTAATTCTTTATTATAATTAGATATTTGTATTTAGTCCGCCATGCAGCCCAGATGCGACTACTGACACAGACAGCAATAGCCCAAACCTGTCACATAGTACCAGTATGAATTGTTACACATTTGCCAAAAGCAAGATACTAGATAAGTCTATAGGAAAGGGGCAAACATCGCTGACAGCTGTTTTGGTTAGAATTTTTTTCCCCAGAATCTAAAAGGATGAAACACAAAACATGGACTCTACAGATTTCGTTAGAAGTGCGGAGAACAACCACAAACCATACAGACGGAAATGTCATGAGAGCGCTTTCCTTTTAGCTCCCTCTGTATCCCATGTCCTTGATTGAACTAAGCCAAATCCTTCCTCCAAGATTTCATGTTAAACAAAAAGGTTTCATGCTGAACAACTTCAATTAAACAGCATTCAAAAAGATATATTCATGCCTAAGTCAGCTACTTCTATGTTCTTTCAACTTCTACAGCTCCTAACAAGACAGACGGAACTGGGCTCCACTTAACTTTGTGCTGTGCACTGTGATCTCCACAAAGCTTGAAGCAAAGGCGGCAGAACCTGCACCGCTACCTACATGTTTTATAAGGCTAATTACGTGGCTTTTGTTGCTGCTCTCCTTCAGGAGGCCAAGCCAAGCCGCTCGCTTCTGCTGTGAGGAAAGAATTGTTTTCTCTCACAACAATGAAGGAGAAACCTGTTGAGGATGACTACATAAAGCACATCTTTGACACAGGAAATCCTTAAGATTAAAAGCTTTTGAGGTGGGAGAGAACTTGGAGACAATATTATGTATGTTTGTTCTCCTCCCTTTTACCCACACTCACTTTGGCCAGTGGTGCACAGACAATTTGCCCTTGTGATTATTTTATGAAGCTGATCCTGTTTTTTTCTATCTCAGTAATGAATGAGCAGGTTTATGGTTGAGGAAGCTGTAGAATTTGAGAATAAACTAGCTGGTGAGCTTTGTCCAGACTTTACTACATAGTGTCAGATGCAGCTCGGTTATGACCAGCACTACCCCAGCTGATGCTCTCTGGCACCTCTCGACAGAAAATGAGAATTTATGGGGTACAGAGAGAGCTGAAGGGGACAGGTACTCTCCTCGCTAATGTAAACCAGAAACAAGCAGAAGTCAGAGGACTTCAGCTAGAGCCAGTGAAACGTGAAGCAGGTTTTAAAATAAGACCACCTTGTTTTACACTTATCCAGCAACACTGTGATTCCCACCATCATTGTCTGAAAGGCAGCAAAATGACAAGTTGGTGTTCCAACACAGGAATCCCTTCTTCTCAGGGGTGCAGCATTGTTCACTGCTCTCACCACTTCTGGACCTGAATGGAGACGGCACGTGGAATTCAAGAGGGATGAAGCCTCTGTGCGTGCTCTGCATTTCAAAGCGGTTCTGTAGTCCACAAAGTGTGGAGCGTTGCATACAGAATCCATTTTCTATGCTATTAACTATCTTCGAAAGTTTATAACGGTGTTAATATTGCAGAGCGCTTTGATTTAATTCTGAAGGAGGTACAATTTGAGGGTTGGTGAAATGAATGTCTTTTGGCATCTTCCAGACAGCTAATTGGTATATATAAATTATTTAAATTATTACAATGTTGGGGATATGAACTAAGTTTTCAGCAAAAGCAGATAAAAATGGGGGAGGGGTCTGGAAGAACAGATATACATGCTCGGCCACAAGTACTCTATATTAACATCATCACACCCTGCCAGAGAACGTACTAAGATTTCCAATCATTTATACATTAACCTGCAACCAAACCCTGGCTCCTTTTGTGCTGCATATACCCAGTCTGCATAGCTGCCATGCCTCCCCAAAACTCTATTATGTTTCAATCCCACGAGAAAAGCCTGGATTATCGTCTTGCAGCTCAGCATAACTGTAAAAACATATTTGACACCAACAGAATTTAAGTGCTTCTGTCTGAAAAGTATTATACATTGCAGGCCTTGCACAGATAAGATCCTTTTTATTTTTTACCATTGCTTCTGTAAAACTGTTGATGTAAGGGAAAGAAATAGGCATGAAAATACCGCTCTGAGAAAACTTAACTGGTGACAAATAATCAAACTGATAGTCATTATCAAAGTATTGTACTTCCAGAATAGGATGAGAAGAAAATTAAAGTAAGCTCCATTCTGGCTTCAGACAAATAATTCCCTGAACACTTTTAGCAGGCAAAGAAGTTGCATTAGAAATTTGTCTTTGTTACCCAGACCTTACTGACGGGACTGACTTCACGGGATGTCAGCCAGCAGGACAGAGGCCAGACAAGATTAAAACCCAGATGTTTTCAAGCTAGAGCAGATATATTCTGATAGTTTGTTTGGATTTCTAGATTTGATAAAAACTATTTTAGTATTCCCTCAGTGACAGAGCTCTTGTGCTACTCCAATGCCTGCTGCGCACGGAGGAAGTCACCACATTAGATATATTAAAGCAGACAGAACACAATATTGTACCATCAGTACATGCAGTGAGTTACCTCCAAAACGCACCATAGTAAGATCAGTGTATTGTTACAGGGGCCTCTAAGGTGTACAAGCAATTGCCCAATTGAAAGGAAGAGAAAAATGACATCACCCTGCCAGGGTCTAAGTGTTGCAAAACTTGGAGGCACCTGAAGTAGCTGAGAGAGCTGGAAGGATCAGAGATATCTGCATTCCTTCCAAACAGAACTGGCTGACATTTCCACCCCCCTTCAGAAATATTCTGAAGTCTTCTCCAAAGCCAAATCTGCCCAAAGGAGTTTTGCAAGAGGACATTTAGGGAGATTTAGTGTTACAAGATGGCTTCCTTAGAAAGCTCGCCCTTGGAGCAGTGCTCTCCATCCACACCAGCAACAGCCCAGCACTTCCTCATCATCTTCACCAGTCAAAGGATGGCTGCATTCAGGTGTAGCTCAAAACTCAGATGTCCATTCAAACCCCCTGCAATGTGACAAGCTCTCCCTGCAAGGAAATGAAACCTCTCGGCATCCAGATAGACTTAGCTTTTCATTTAAAACATCTTCAACTTGTGTCTCTAACTTGCAGATACATTTTAATTAAATTTATCAGCAAAAATGTGCTTCACAGGAGATTGTATCTACTAATCCTCAGGGGGATAGATAAGGACAATTAGAGGTTAGACTGGATCCTTCACCTCTGTTGACACTATGCAACTTTGCTGCTGTGATATATTTGAAAGAGAAAGGGGGAAAAAAAAAAAAAAAATCTTCCTGCAAAAATGAAATCCCTCCAGATTACACTTAAAAACTCTGCTTTGACCTTCAGGAGGTTGGGTTTTTTTGATTACATTGCTTTGGAAACACTCTCCCTGCTAAACAAAGTAACCTGCGTGGGACTGATGCACAATCCTGCCTGAATCCCCTATCATCCAACTGCTCTTCCATCACAAAATACATCAGAGAAAGGTCTTGAAGGGGAAGAGACAATAAACACTGAGAGAACAGAAGACCAGGCTCATCAAGTGTACCCAATTTGATCTGTACCGATCAATCACAGACACTATGACATCTGCCAAGCAGCCTGACACCTGGTTCAGTAGCATTGGGGAATCTTTAAGTTCCGTAGCCAGCACTTCCACAGGTTATAAATTAAGAGTAGCTTTGACAGCCTCTCAGAAATAAGCTTGGTACAAGGACAAACTCATCTTCAGTGATGCTGCTATTCAGTTTAGCAAATGCTGTGGATTATTTTTCTTAACCCACACTAGCTTTTCCTTAAAGCAAGCATCTGCTGTGCAGGCACTACACGCACCACCGCCTCCACCCTTCTCCACACTGACTGCATTTACCCCCACTGCAATTCGATACGACGTGGATCCACATGTACAAGTGCATCGCATGGCATCAGGTCTTGCCTTATGCATGCTGTGTTTCCAAAGTGGAGAGGCTACCTGGAACTCACTATTTTGCAAGGTGGATTTGATGCAGGATGTTACAGTCCACAGTTTCTCTTGCCGCTCTAGAAAACAAGTAAAGCATAAGATCCTCCTCTTTACAAACATGCTAGAACAGCTTATCATCTACGCGTTTCATCTTTAAAAAAAAATGAAGCCAAACAAAAATCCTTGCAATGAAACTGAGGATATCCATCAAGTTTTATGTATTTAATTTCTTTTAAAATCGTCTACAGAATATTAACCTCTTACCATCCTTCTACCCAGCAGAAAAGTGATGGATTTAGGGAGGGAGTCTGAAGGGAGAGAGGCAAGATGGAAGCAAAGATACGTGAATAGGTATAAAACTCACATACTATTGCATTTTTATATACATGGAGAATTAACAGAAGCACAGAAATCATGGAATTATGGTGCGTAATATGTTAAAGTCTTGCTGTGCTATATTGGTATATTCTTTTTGCATGCCTACCATGTTTTTTAAAAGAGGCCCAAGTGGTCCCCCCCTTTGAAGTTATGCTTAGTAAAATCACTAATTAAGATACTTATCTAGCTGATTCATCACTATCACAAAGGTCTGTACTTTTCAAACCATTAACAAACTTCTAAGTCAGCTCAAAACCCAAGTTCTTCAAACACTAACGCATAAAGCACAATAAGCACTTCGATTCCACAGAGTAGTTTCATTTTTATCTCCCCCTCCACCACTCTGTCTATCCCGCTGAAAACACTTCCCTTTCTTCTCTCGGCCACCTGCTGCAGAATTGCATGGAGGGCACTTCTATACTTTCAGTCATGCTCACTCCTCCAAAACACGTGCAAGTCTGCTGTGCTCGGGTTTGCTGTTCATGGCACGTATCTTGATTTATTAAAACATATGGTTTGAGCTTTCAAAAGGACATGGTTGTTGCTCTGTTTTTCTACATAGTCTTACTTCATTCCTGTGTCTTTCACTACTACACCCTGATGCACCCTCTTCACATGAATGAAAATTAAAATAACATTTCTTAGCCTCTCTGCTGCCACAGGTAAGTATTATGCAAATCTACTTTTTTTCTGCAATGCTTTCTGTTGAAGAAGGGTCTGGTGATGCTGAGATGCTTTCTGAAGAGGAAGGCTTGCCAGACTGCATGTAGAATGACTATTTTACAGACGGACTAAAAATAAAATCCATACCTATTCAATCAGAACGGTTAAAGCTGAAGGGGAAACACAAACACAGAATACATCCTAAGGGATGACTGATTGAATTACACCCCTGTGATAGTCCCACAAAACGTTACTGATCTCAGACTGAAGGCTTGCAGAGTTGATTACTTAGGCAGAAATTGTAAAACACAGGTAGTATATTTTTATCACATAAAAGAGGAGGAAGGGCGTTTTCCATCTTCTTAGTATTACAGTTGTCCCGAAATTACCTGTTAGTAATTTTGGATGGACAGTGTAGACCCCCAGAGTCCCACATCAGAAATGCATGGACTAGACTTAAGAAGCCATAGAGTGATGCAGTTCTTTAAGATATCTACCAGCAATTAAAGAACATGACTTAGGGCAGGGGGAGCAGTGCTAGCCAAAGAAAACAGAGTGAGCCAGCATCCCCCGCTTTCAAACTTCTTATATTGCGTTACTACCTCACGGTCATCAACACAAACCAGGAGTCTGGACCAGCTGTTCCTGCAGTGCTGGTGGGGAGGCACCACCTCTTTGCACTGCACAGAAAGAGAAGGGGAAGAAGAAAACAGTATCTCAGCCCGAGTCTTCAAAAGACAATCCAAAACACAGGGCTGCGTGAGATGTCTCCCATCATATTCTCATCCTATTTTCCTTCCTAGCTTCCCAGGAAGGCTGATCGCTGTATTTTCACTACCTTCAGGAAACTGGGAGACCAAAGGCAGGACCTTCTATTTTGTCCTGGAAGGGACAAAGAGCTAAAGGAGAGGGAAGGATTACAGGACCACATGATTTTTTTATCTTTCACTTCAGTTCTCAGGAAACACTGGAACAACCAATGATGTATGCTTATAAGCATGGGTCACTGAATTGTCAAAACTGCAATAGAATAAAACTGAACTGATATAGTACATCTTTGTGCAGAGAAAAGAAACAGAGAATACACTACATCTTCATCTGAGTAATACTTTTTGGCCCTGTCTCACATATCATTCTCCTCTGGAGGCTGGGGAAAAGAATGGTCTACAAAACTGCCATGAGGTAGTTGGAAACTGGCTGGATAGCTATTCAGAGGGCAGCTCTCAGTGGTTCAGCATCAAAACAACAGGAGGGATCAAGCAGGACTCCACTGAGGTCTTTCCTGGGTCTAGTCATGGTCAATGTATTTATTACCAGGCTGGATGATCAAACAGAACAGGTATCATCACGTTGGACAGGACTGCAGTAGATCTTCACAAATTTGAGAAAAGGCCTGAAGGTAACTAGATGGAATTCAGTAAAAGCAAATGCAAAGGGCTACAAGTTCAGTAACAGAACAAACCATGCAAATACAGCTGGCCAGGCTGGAGATCTGCGCGTTACTGAGGGTCTGAAGCTGAACGTAAATGACTGGTCTTGTGTTGCTGCAAAGATGACAAGCACTTCACCAGAAGTACAAACAGGAATACACTTTGCCAGCCATGAGAAATAACCCCTTTGCTGTACTCAGTGGCTGTTAGGTCACAGCTTCAAGACAGACATGCATTAACAACAAATACTTCAGGTAAGAGCAATGAAAATGATCGGAGGCTAAATCACCTAACAAACAAAGACAGACCAAAAGAATTAGAGTTATTTAGACTAGCGAGAGGAACCTGAAAGAACGTAACACTCTTTACAAGGCTTGCACAAAGATAAAAGAAATCATCTGTTTTCCGCGTCCATCGGTGGACTGAAGACAAAATAATGCTTGTAATGAGTTTGCCATGCTGATGCAGACAGGTACAACCCTGCTTTGAGACAGAAGGATGGACTAGGAGACCTCTTCACCTTCCACGTCTGCTTTCCTATAATTTTATGAAGCATTTACATACTTTTCCCATAAGAGCTTTTTTCCCCCAAAACAGTTAAGCTACAGCTTTGGCTCTGACCAGGTGAGTATAGTGCCTCAAACAGACTTTCAGTATTGTGCCTCTGCAAGTTATGGGGTGCTTGTGGGATACTTGTACCTACTGATGCTAACCCTGAATTTGGAAAGTAAATGCTTTTAAGTAACTAAATTAATTGTTATATCTCACTCAAGGAATTTGTTAGGTAACAACTACGAAAGTTTCAGTACTGTTGAATATCCCTAAAGAAATATGTAGCAATTCAGTAGAATTGCTGCAAAATGTTAACTGTTTTCTAACCAGTTCTTTGCATAAATTAGTCCAGAAGGAAGAAACTGCTAGTCTCTAATTCAGGATCAGTGCCACAGTTTATTGTTTTGCTCTCCCTTCCCTTTTAGAAAAGATAGAAAGATGCAATACTGTCACTTGGGAATTGGTAAAACATGATTCTGTCTGTAGAAATGTTACAGTTTTTGGCAATAGCTTTAATAATCTTTTTTATAAAGATTAATATCTGTTGATTTGGTTTAGGAGACGTGAAAATCTGCTACTTTCCACTTCTAAGTACTTAACTCTCCCCTCTGGAGCGACAGACAGAAAATGTTAGCATTAGTAGAGCTAGAAAAGGAGTACTGCATTAATTCTACCTCTTAATAATAAATAATCAAATAAAAACAAGCTCCCGATTGCTTAAGCAGGAAGGCACTAACCAAAGTAAGCAAGGAGACACTAAAACACTTGCAGGGAAGTCTCTGGACCAGACTATGTGCTAAAGACGAAGTAAATGTTCAAGAAAGTCTACATGGGAAAGACGACGAGCTAGCAACTTTGACATTACCTTTTTTGTACACATAGTTTGAGTTAATCTTGCTTGAACACAGGAATTCAAGTAAGCAAAAAGAGTAGGTTTTAGTACAAAGCTGGAAGAGTGGGATTGCCCCGTGGCAGAGAGACTAAAAGAGCAGAACTTCAGGTCCGGTCGCAAGTTCTGTAAAGCAGTGACATTTATAACCTTTTGACAAAAAGCAGAAGGACAGTAACATAACAAAGTGCAAAAGACAGGGTAGTATTTCAGATGAACAGAGCCAGTCAACACAGCTTTGCTCCTTGAAGGGCTGTACCCTGCTGTCCTATGGACAACGGGTTTGAGAGCTCCACAACCCTGACCACACTGCAAGGGTGCTGAGGGACAAAACCCTACAAGAGGGCAAAAGGAGGCAAAACAGCAGCTGAGGTAGCAATGGAAACAGTGTCTGTATCTAGATTAAATCTGAAAGCCAGGGAAGAGTGGCATGAAGAGCAGAGGTAATTTGATAAGCCACAAGAAAAATAAAAACTGGTATGCACATGTACAAACACAGGTGGCAGTTTTACAAAGACACAAGAGGACACAGGACAGAGCTGTGAAACATGGGAAGCTTTACTATAACATGAACATAAATGAATAAGAAATTGCTATTTCAAGAGAAAGGCTAGCAGCAGAGCAACTATGATAAACATCAAAGTACAGACAGCAGAGTAGTGCAATATGCTCTGGTAAACACACAGCCATGAGTAATTACAGCTACTAACTGAATCACTTCATAGATCCAGAGGGTTGAGGCAGAATCTCTGCTGCTAAAACAAACCCCTTCTAGTTAAAAGGCTTGAATTGTCTGTCTGAAAGGGTGCCGGACACTAAAAGCTTCAGTGTTAAGACAGCAACGGCATGAACAACTCAAATTAAGTTCCTCAGGGAGTGGAATGACTGCAATTAATCCACAATGTCAAAACCTCTCCCACTCCTTAGCAGAGCTGAAGCTGAGAGAAAAGCCACAGAACATCAGAAGCAGCTGTCAGAAGCTTATCTAGAGAGACTCCTTAAGCACTAGCAAATGCCACCAGGCCTGGGAAATCAGAAAATGGTGTGCAGCAAACAAAATTCACTTCATCCCCAATTGGGAGTCAACAGCTCAGGCTGTATCAAGGCTACCAATCTTCAGGAGCTTCTGCAACAGACTGTATAATGAAGTCTGGGGGCCATCTAATTGCATGAGAGGGGAAACCCTGAAAGCTGAAAGTGCTGCAACGAATTCAGAGATTTCATTACAGGAAACCTGCAACAATTAGTTGGAATAACTTTCAAAAAGCTAAATAGAAATAGATTATAAATGCATATAATGCACTTCCCCAGATTTATGTGGACAAAACCCTATGCAAGGAGAGCACAGACAAGATATCAAAAAATAGGAACCCTCAAATTAATTTTGGCTGCACAACCCTAGTTCTGTCCCCTCATGGGTATAGATTATGCAATTTTGTTTGACCATATGGACATGAATAAAATCCTCATGAAGCAAGACCATGCTCAGAAGTATTAAGACTAAGCAGTAGCAATAGTTCAGGCATTTATCTTCTGACTGCTTCCCTTTGTAATGTGGAACTTTGTCTTGCAAGTTACCAAGGTGTCTAAATGAGCTGAATATTTGAAAGTGTGGTACACCTATGCAAACATGGACATATGCACGCCATGTTACCATGATACATCCCTGGCCAAAAAAAAAAAAAAAAAACCAAGCAAGGTTCTGAAATTGATACTACACCAGAGCTTTGTTGGTTTTTTTGTTTGTTTGTTTGGAAATATATTTTTACTGCCATATCTCACAGCCAGGGTCTCACTGTTTCTAGCTGAACAGTAAATAATTGCATAAACTCACTCAGACCAATATCCCATGAAAAAAACCTGAGATCTAGTGGAGATGCTGGGGTTTAATAGTTGCAGTAAGAACTGTAACCCAAAATGTTGATCTACCAAATTGATTCAGCTCCCTACACTCTCATGAACAGGAACAAAATAATAATTTTGCACAGAGTCATGAAGACATGGGTCTTATTACACACACCACCACAGTTTACACACAGCCTGGGGGCTAAAAGCTTTCAAATTCACACTGCTGCAAGACGTGGAAGTGGATGGGGCTGAGAGGGACGAGGCGGGGGAGGCTACTGCGCCCTCGGTACTCTTCATACAGATGGGTAATGATCCAGGATGGCCTTGTCAAAAAATTCCTCATAGCAAAGCTACTGATACCTGTAACATAACTAGTTACGTGACTTCAGGTATGAGGAAAGAAGTGTACCACTTGTATGCAGATGACCACATATATAAGAGCAAGAGGAAAGTTTATCAAAGAGCAACACCACCAAAATCTCTGTTCCCAGATCAAACTATTCATGTTTTCTATCAGAGTTTGTACTGAGCCACGCACAAAACATCCACCTTTCCTTGCAAAGTGCAGTCCTTAAAATATAGAAATTCAATCATAATGGTAGGGCCAGTACAAGACTTAATTTCACCTGAGGAGGTAAGGGAGTATTCTCACTTCAGTGGCATATTGCAACATATTATGTTGTATTATACAACTAACTGGGGTTTGCAGAAGTGCAATTGAGCAATCCTTAAGGCTAACAATTGTTTTGGAGAGCCTTTACTTTAAAAGTTGTATAGGTCCCTGCCTTTCCTATAAAAAAGTTGTACAGGTCCCTGCTAAGAAGGCAGGTACATGAAATAATGGAAGCCATTTTCAGGAACTTTCACAAACATTTTATTTTTCACTCCCTTGCATTTAAAGGTAAAACTGTTTAATTTGCATTGTACTTCTTAGCTCATCTGAGTGAGCATGACTGAAAGTCAAGGTAGAAAAGTGCCATACTAGAACACAGTGCAGAGAACTTGAGAAACAAAAAAAAATTGCAAGCAGCATGATCCAGCCAGCAACTGTCATCAGGTACACTGTTTATTAAACAAAAAAAATGGCAATTAACATTGATGGAAAAGAACAAAAAGGAGACTGCATCAAGGAAACCAACAGAAACAGGATTCTACTGTGAGAGTAACTGAGGACTGGAGGATGCAGTGCACAGGCTCGGGTGCCTGCTACCCTGTGCTTCAGAGAAGATGTACTATAATTATAGATTGCATTTTTATAACACCTCTCATTTGAGCCCTTTGAAGAGTATGAATAATAGTTGTTCTTATCTTCCCTATGAGGTAAAAATAATTGCATGAATACAACAAAGTGAGGAATTAGCATAGCGGGGAAAGGGACTGGACTCTTGTATTTGTGTACTGCTCCAACCCCTGCCAGCACTGCCACTCCTGAGGCACTTCCGAACCACCTCCCAGCACAGCACCCTACACACAGGCTTCCCATGCTGCTTCACAGGGGCCGGTTACCCCTGGCTGATGGCGGAGGTTCACACCAGCTCTGCCTCTGTCTCTGGACAGGCTGGGGTGGCAGAAAGTGAACACATGGTTTCTGCCTTGGATGGGGAAAAAGAGTCTGTACAAGGGTCAGAGTAATTGGAAAGAAATCACTGGAAAGGATGTGAAGACTTATACTGATTCAGCTATAATACAGCCTCTGCATCATATGGCATTGATGGGCTGCAACCAGCATTTTTGGTCCCTCTTACCTCATAGCTGAGCACCTTCACAGGGGATACCCTGGAGAATAAAGAGATTTCAGTTTCTAGTCTGCTCAAACCTCTCCCTTCTTTCCCTCTCTCTAAAGCGGGTCTGAAGTTCCCATCTGAAGCTAGAGGAAAGAACATGCTCTTCACAAGAGCTTTTATGTAAGAATATCCCTATTCCACATTGGGATTAATCAATACCTTATTAAGTGATGAGAACAGCCCAGAACAGACATCTCACTACAGGTTGGCTAGTATCTGTAGCAGCTAGGCAATAAACAACTTTGTAGAGCTAGGCTCAGAGAGCCAGAGCAGGAACCCTGGTCTGCCCCTTGTGCAGAATGGATCTCCTCTTCAGAGGCTTTAACCTTACTTACTTACAACCATGCAGTCCCTCATGAATCAAATCAATATCAGGTATGATTTCTCTTAGGCTATTCCCATTCCCAGCCCCAGCCATTGCAACAGTACCAGAGGCAATAATAATACAATTTGAGGCGACCAGTTACCAGATTATAAATCTTGCGTCTCTGTGGTTACTTAGGATCTGAACTCGGGCAGAGCTCCTGCTTCAGGATTCAGCTGGTTTTGTTCTGAGCTCAGCTGCTGACAAGTAAAGGCAATATGTGGAACAAGCCTCTAGGTCTGAGGTCTGGATTACATTAAGGGTTACTTGGTACAACAGTAAATGTCCATCTCCTCTCTCCATATAACATCATGTGCTGGACACACCACATGAAAACACCTGCATGGAGAAAGACTAGGAAGCACTTGTTCTAGCGAGGTTACAGGGAACTGGCTTTAAGACCCCAGCTCCATTGGCAATCCCATTAAAACTCTTTCTCTCAGTGGCAACTGAAATCTACCAATTGGCAGTATATTTTTGGCATACTGTTGAACGTGAAATACACATAGAGTAACAACCTCTGAAGCATCTGAGATAGCTGATTTGTAAATTTATTCAATCAAGAAAAATATTTGAGCACCTGCTTCTAATCTTATGTCATAAAATAAATGACTACAACTAAGAAAAGCAGGCTTTCCTGCATTAAAAAGCTAAGTCCCTGACAATATACTTGATGGTATATTTTGCTCTACTTCTTTTCAGGGTTTTGTACCCTGCCATTGGTATTACTGAATCAATACTGAACTAGTCCAAAAGCACAATTCATATTTGCTCTGGATCTCTCTAATTTGAAGAAATATGATTTATGAATGCTTCAGGGGTGTCTAGAGGATGGATGGATGTTCAGCAAAGAAGCTGAGTTAAAGCCCAACTCATGAAACAAACGTACAGCCAGCATTTACTTCCACTTTACAGAGGTTTTTGGTCTCCAACCATAAGTTAGTACAAGGTTTCACCAGATGTTTCCCCAAATGACATGTAATACATAAAATCTGTTTTCTTAAGTGCAACGATGCGTCCACAAACAGATTTTCAACTCTTAGCCCACCCTTTTGGATGTGGTTGTGTGTAGCTCTTAGGAGCTGGGAATTAACCCAACGAGACTGCAGCAGCTCTCCGTCATAGCACAGAATAGCAGCAAGGACACAGCCAACAAACACCAAAGCCCAAAAGACAGAACAGTGAGAGAGAAACATAAAGCAACAAGTCATCAACATTTCTAGATCTATTAGGGTCACAAAAAATTGCCCCATGCTTTGCAGAACTTTTCTCTTTAGTAAAGCAAATTTTGCCTCTTAACTGTATCTAGACACTAACCTCCTCCTCCCCCCGGTTTTAATTAAAGCAAATGGAAACATTTTAATGAAGAATTCAGAAGACACAAACTGCAGCTGGCAAAGGCCTGATCTTACTGGAGCTCTTCTGTTTGGCTGAGTTTTAGGGGATCATTTCCCATAGACTTGCTTCCCCTGCATTTCATAGAATCATAAAGGTTGGAAAAGACCCTTAAGATCGAGTCCAGCCGTTAACCTATCCCTGCCAAGTTCAGCAATAAACCATGTCCTCGAGCACCGTATCTATCCATCTTTTAAATACCTCCAGGGATGGGGACTCAACCACTGCCCTGGGCAGCCTGTGCCAGGGCCTGACAGCCCTTTCAGTGAATACATTTTTCCTAATATCCAACCTAAACTTCCCCTGGCACAGCTTGAGGCCGTTTCCTCTCATCCTATCGCTTGTTACTTGGGAGAAGAGGCCAACCTCCACCTCGCTACAGCCTCCTTTCAGGTAGTTGTAGAGAGCCATAAGGTCTCCCCTCAGCCTCCTCTTCTCCAGACTGAGCACCCTCAGCCGCTCCTCATAAGACTTGTGCTCTAGATCCTTCACCAACTTGGTTGCCCTCCTCTGGCCACACTCCAGCACCTCGATGTCCTTCTTGTGGTGAGGGGCCCAACACTGAACACAGTACTCAAGGTGCGGCCTCACCAGTGCCCAGTACAGGGGCACTATCACCTCCCTGGTCCTGCTGGCCACACTATTCCTGATACAAGCCAGGATGTCATTGGCCCTCTTGGCCACGTGAGCACACTGCTGGCTCATGTTCAGGCGGCTGTCAACCAACACCCTCAGGTCCTTTTCAGCCAGGCAGCTCTCCAGCCACTCCTCCCCCAGCCTGTAGCCTTGCATGGGGTTGTTGTGACCCAAGTGCAGGACTCGGCACTGAGCCTTGTTGAATATTTCAGGTGGAACAAAAGAAATAATACTACTAATAATAATAAGATTCTTTCCTATTGGTTTAATATTTTGTTTAAAAATGCTCAGTTTTAGGTTGTGCTGGGAGATCAAAACTGCCACCAGTCTCTCTGGTTTTAAGTCGTTTCCAGTCAAACACCTGAATGCACTAATAGCAAGAACAGGACATCACCTCTAGAATATAACTAACAGAGAAGGTGGAATTGAGCAAACATGCAGCAAATTCTGAAATTTCACATTTTCCGAATTACTGTCTACACTGTTTCCCTCTCCATAATCATTGCTTCTTGCATTAGACTAATGAAGAATCAGCACTCAGGTTTGGTTTTTTATTTTTTCCTTTTTTTTTTTTTCTCCTTTAAACAGGACAAAGGAACACTTTAAGTAAGCCTGTTCCATCTGCAGGAGACAGAGTAATTCTAGTTCTAAAAAGGAATAATAATATAGCCAATTTAGGTGTCTTATTTTAGTGTTATTACACACAGCCATGAGAAAGCACATGGAATTTCTAGATGTTTATAAATAAAAAGCAGTGATCATTTCTAGTGCATATAAAGATGTTAGAAATATTTATGTTGCAATATAAGCACTCACTGTACCTTTCCCATCGCCACCACCCAGCACACATCAAAGAAAACAGTTTAATGCCACCTTTAAAGATTTCCAAGTGATTGAAATCTGCTCTGCACTACATTAATGACCACCTGCATTGCATTAATATTACTATTTACACATATAAGTAATTCTTAGCACTGGTACAGAGTCAGAAGGGAAAAACACAAGCTCATATAATTTAATGAGTACCAAATAAACATATCTCGGTCTCCAAGTGAACTATTTCGCAGCCAGGAAAAAAGAATTCCAACAAAAATTATCCCAAACTAAAAAGGTTTTAGTATCATGCTCCTGTACACTGTCAGGTAATCCATCAGCAATCAGGAACTATGTGTATCAGTAATTCTGACAGTGTTCCCTTACAAAGGGTTAAAAGAAAGTGCTACACCCTTCTACACTTGTATAGATTGAATGATTATTGACTGATGACTGCAAACAAAACACAGCCAGAGCTGTTCAGTGAATACAAGTTGGGACTATTTACTCACTTTTTCTCATTTCATCTTTGAACAGACAGCTTTCTCACCTGTCACATATTTGACTTTGCTGGGGAAACACTGGGGAGACTTTCCTGGGGAAAGCAATTGCTTTGCAAAGAGCAGACACTGGAATTACAGTAATTAGATCTGGAAAGAAGATATAAAAATGTTCTTGCAGTTAAGCAGGTAGCAATGCAATTGCCTCAGAATTTGACTTGACAGCTTATTTTAAGGTGAGCACTTCTGTTGCCATTATTTGAAATTAGTTGTCATTGTCAGGTATCTTAATTTATTTGTAATTATATAATTGAACTCCTGTGACATCTAGGAGTAAACTAAAAGCTCCCATAACATTAATTTTGTAATAGGGAATATCAACATTCATGTAATGACAAATACATGCCAATTTACATCTTCTCTTAGTTTAAATAAAATAACTCTTATTTAGGCCAGTTTTCATATTTGTTTCTAATCCTGCAGGATGATTTCTAGGATTATGTGACAGCACTGATTTTACAGTTAACAAGGTTAAAATTCCATCTGCTTTTCTCGCTTTTAACATTATCCAGTAGAACATATTTAATATATAATTTTCCTCTACTTTTATTCAATCTTCTGTTTGCCTTAGCTAACCCATATTTTAAAGATAATATCTGAATAAAGTAACGTAGGTGTTTATGCTAATACTTTGTCATTACTATTTCCTTTGCTAGATAAACTTGGCACAGTTAGTGATTGAAGCAAGAATACACTCAGTGACTTGGGGGTCTCTTTGGTTTTTTAAAAAAAATTAAAAAATCTCATTTGCTTCATCAAGAAGTTATTTTCTTTCAAAATTCAGTGATACCTACATCCCTTTATGAATAGATAATATGATCACCAAAGCTCACTTAATTGTTAAAACACATATGTTTTACTCAGCCAGGAAAACCTTTAAGAAAAAAAAAAGGTTCATTACATTGGTAAGATGAAGAGAGACCAAATCTTCGGGTTCAACACATGAAAACAGAAATATTTCTCCCTAGGTTATTTTGCCTCTGGTTACTTTGCTGAAGTGTCTGAAATAGCAAACACGGAGAAGTTTTGTTTTATTCACATTCTTTCTATCATGTCTTTAATCTGCAAATGTCACAACAGAATTCTTTTAGGCAGCCATATGAAATCACGCACCTAATTATCAGCTGTGCTTCTATTATCCCAAGGGAGACTTTCCTTTTTCTAGGTTGGTACTAATTTATTTTCAACAGAGAAAAAGAATTAACAATAAGAAAAATTTATTAAGAAAATTGGATAAAATACTATGCAAGGCAAAAAAAAAAAAAAAAAAAAAATCACAGCTTCAGATTCTCTCCGGCTATGGTAATATACCAAAAGCAAACAAAAGCATAAAGCATAATTCCCTCTTCGCAGCCTGTATGATTTTTAATAAAGACGAAGACAATATTGAGAATCAGCGCACTGACAGACAATGCTTCCCTTCCCACAGCCTATCTGCTACTTACAGTGGCTCTACTGAAACAGATTTCAACAAAAATAAACAGGAGCTGGAAAACTTGGAAGTTCTCTTACCATCTGACAAGTCAATTAGCCCGAGGTAGTGCAAAAGTTTCAGAGAGGAGCACACCACCACCACAATCCCTAAAGTCTGGAGTCCCTCTGACTCGCCTTTAGTCCACATCCTTTAAGGCACCACACAGATACCTACTGGTGTGCCTGCAAACAACTGGCAGACATCTAAAGCTGAGAAATCCTCTGTTTGAAGCTTTTCTTCCTGCTGCTCAGCTAAGCATACAGCACATTTCCCTCTCCCCCCCCTCCCATTCTCACACTCCCTCCGTTTCCCAACCTCTCCCCCTATTTCTAAGCTCTCCTCTTCCCCTCTCTCTCTCTTGATCTTTTTCCCTTTTTTTTTTTCTTTTTTTTTTAAAAAACATGCAAGCAATTCTGCATTTAACAGTAATCTATGGTTTTATTTTCTTTCACTTCAGGGTAATTCTATCAAGAGTTTACTCTGCCCCTGAACAACTTAGCACTGCGCTGCTATCCTCAGCAACATCTCACACAATTTCTTTTTTTTTTTTTTTTTTAAATATCTGTGATACCAGTCAATTTTTGCATTTGGGATTTTCTCAGTAATCCTGCCAGCGCAGATGCTTTTTGTCAATGACTCTTCTGTACTACATAAGAGGATATGGCACATGGTAGGGGAGAAAAGGAAAGGTCTTTCCCTTTCTTAATTCCTCCCCCACCAACATGCTGGGGTATACATAAACGCACGTCCCACAGACTCGTGTATACCCCTGTAGAGCCCAGGACCTACACAGCAATTCTGTTTGTAAGCAACAGCTCCAAACTCTCTTTCTCTGGGTTACCTGCTGGACAGCAAAGAGTGCATTTCGCTGGCATTTAACACATAACCAGACATCAGCGTGGACCAGCGCTGGCCTGGAACATGCATCCTTTGCAGGCAGCTAAGGAAGACAGACAGATGCACTTCACACTTGTTCATCTTTGCGGTTTCACCAGGCTGCTGGCATGGGGTAGCACTGCAGGTTGCTCTCAAGTTAAGTCAATTATGTATTTCTCCATTATCACCACAGATGAGTAAACCCTTGGCAGGTTGAGTGTTTTATCAGGAAGGCAGGTGCAAGATTGCAACACCAGTAAAAGCCGGATTTTTCAAGCATATTATTAGTCAAAGCTACTGGTATGCCCCACGTGGGATGTTCAGGAGAACAGAGATAGCCAATGCCTTTTATTTTATGGGACTCGGAGGCTGTCATTTCCCCCACGCTGTTCCCACACTCCCACCCCGCTCCAGGCGAGCGGTAGCTACCTTTCCCCCCAGGCCCGGATGAGCAGGGCAGGCTGGCTTTCATCCCACCACACTGCTCCCATAACCTCTTCTGATGCTGCCTCTGCCTTAAACTACTGCTGAACAATAACATCAGGTGCAGAACCTCAAAGGGATTTTGTTTATCACATTAACTAATACACTTGAATTGCTTAGAGATGTTCATGTTAAAGCCAGGTTGGAGGTGCAGAGGACTCATCCGTACTTGAGTGATCAAGTCAACAAGTAATGAACGCTTTAATTGAATTTGAGCTTTGTTTTTGTGTGCAGGTGGCCAAGGAAGAGATCACGCTTGCAAATGCGTTATTCACGAGGGTTCTCTGTCATTGGCATCTACCTATCCAGGGCTCAGTGGCGTGATATCAAAGCCGCTTCTATTGATGAATACTTCAGACCAAAGGATGTTTTTTGTACTCTGTAGCATCTGCCACATTAGGTTTTCATTGCCCTAGCTGTATAACTAGCTATGATGCCACATTATGGTTCATATTTCCCAGATTAACATATTCAGCTTTAAAACTATCAAGGAACTGAAATCACTTCACTGTCAAATCTCTCCCAGGCAAGGAGAGGAGAATTTGAAGGAGAAACGTGATAAACAGACCTCGAAACATTTAGATAATTCTTGGTTTACCATGTCCTGTTTCCACTGAGAAACCAAACACTACTACCACAAAAAACAAAACAAAAAAACCCCCACCAAACCAACCCCACCACCACATCAAATTTGGTCAGGCATATTGACTACAAAAATAACCAGGTTCCTTCATGCCTATAGAAGAGATATTTGACAGATTTACTGGCTGCCTGGTAGACTTTGCACTGTGTTCTCTGACCTCCAAGTTAACCCATCTTAAAGAATGCACAGAATGAAAGAGCCCATCTGCCTCACCCACTCATTCCCAGGCACATTATTTACTTGCAGATATATCTAATCACACAGTTTCTTCCCAGCAATTCCCTCCCGAATCTACTAATTACCACAAAAAAAAAAGCAAAACTAAAAAATGATGAGATGATGAGCAATGAAACTCAAAAAGCCTGGCTTCCTACAGGTATGCCTTGCAATTCTACAGTTTTCCCACCATCATGTCCCACCTCTACATATTCAGAAGCCCGGCAGCAGCACCTTAGCAAGAAGCATAGGGAAGGGCATGAAAAACTGGTAGTTCTATTGTTTGTATTACTGCAATTTATGCCAAGTCTAACATTTTTGATTCTTTAGGTGTTCCTGATGTAAGCAACTGCAAAAGAACATTCGGTTTTGGTTCCTAGAGTCCTCATTGCATGAAGACCTCATGCATGCCAGAAGCTCACAATCCATTAGACAGTATATCTCATGCTGTCAAAGCCAAATAATGATTTTTGTGAGGTTGACTCTCTGTTTTTAAACAGGCTTAGAGGCAATGTTGAAGAAGAATTTTTCCATTTAGGACCTTCAGACTGGTTTGGGATCATATTGAAGCCAGCAGTTCTTCCTGGATGCTGTTTCTTCTCCCTCATTTCCCAAGACTTCCCTCCTTCCAGGCATTTAGCTCATTCTTCACCCACTTGTTACTGCCCCGAGAACCAAGATTCCTTATGTTAGGGACGTGTTGGTGTCACATTGTGCTAACCTTTTACGGAAATTGCTACTAGTTGCCTGACAGGCAGAGCACCAGGTCCCTCCGTCCGACCGTCCGTCCGTCCATCTTGGAAGCCACATACTGACCTACCATTATGGCGTACAATTAATTAAAACAAATTGGCTTTCTGCTGCTATTTAAACATTCAAATCATCAGGAGTGACCGACTAGAGAGTTGGCTACAGATGCCTTATGGGAGGCAAATCCTATGGAGCCAAATCCTCATCTGTGTTTTAACCGCTAAAAGAACTACTTATAGATAGTATAGATATAAAAGATAGCATCTTTCCTCAAAAGCTTACCCTCCCAGCTTGGCCCATTAGTTACAGCAACGCTCATTCTTTACTGTAGGATTGAGCTAATGAGAGAAATCGATTCTGTGATTTAAACCAAAGAAAGGCTACTCGGTTTAGTTCTCCAACAGAAGTCTGCACAAAAACGGAGGAGCATCAACTCTTAACAAGAGGCAGAAATATTCATCAAGAGTTTATTAGGTATTTTATTTGACTCGCTCCTGGAGCAATGAGGAGAAACCCAAACCAAACCAATGATCAACAAATAGTGGGATTCAACATTTTTTTTTCTACAGCCTAAAAAACATTCTGCAGATCTGCAGCAGCTTTTGGATCAATGCTTCCCAAACATTTGTAAGTCTGCTGCAAAATACATACTGTTATCCTCAGAGAGAGTGGCACAAGGGACTAAGTGATTTTAATTAGAATCACACATAAAATAAATAGCATAAACTAGAGTGCCTGGTTTTCTACCGTAGCCACTGAACAACAGATTTATATAACAGCAACTGGAAAAACATTTTTATAGTTCTATGTGGACAAGGTTAAGCTCACCAGTGAAGCAGTAAGCTTTATTTTTGACAGATCCTAAAAAAGAGGAAGGTAAACAGCCAAATGTTTAAAATGCCAGATGTCTTGATAATAGAGATACATACTCTTGCTAATGCCTAGTGTACATATATCTCACATGCAGCAAATGGGGTTGAATGCCTCAATTAACTGTGAAAAAGGGTATGCACGATGTGTGCCCTTTGGGAACATAAGTAGGAACTTTATAAAGATCAATCAAAACAGCATGTAATGAAAAGGATTTTGTGTAATAAAAATTGCTATGATGAATCATATAAATGATTTATGTAATCTATAACCAGCTCTTAAAATTGGTTGGGAGAAAAATACATCATGTGAAGGTGAAAAAATTACAGCAAAACAGAGAATAATATTCCCCACAGCAGAAGCTTCTCCTGGTGACCAAGCTATTTGGAACACACTTATCCTTTCAAAGAGGAGAATTTGTGCCCTCGCTTTGTTTTAAAACAAATAGAGCATGACATGTTCTCATTATCCACACCTTTAAGAAAACTCCAGTGGTATTCTATGATTAGCCTGGTATAAAACCCTAAATATTAAATTTGTGTCATTTTGATTGACTATTCCTTTGCTCTTGTGTTATGATAAGGAATAAGCAGGAACATCGGATTGATTCTTCTTGTACAGTTCATTATTGCAAGTATCTCTACACCACCTCTGTTTATGGATTTTCTGATACTTAGCAGTCCTGACCAGTCTTCTCACGTGGCTATTGTCCATAAATCTATTTTCATTGCAGATCTCTGAAGCCCTTCCACTTCTGTCGTATTTTAGCAATGGCATAATGAGATCATTCACAGTATTGCAGGTGGCTACATCATCAGAAGTATGAAGTTACTATTCCATACATATTTATCCAATATGATTTCTTTTGTGCGGGCATAAAGTTAGTGGGTTTTATTGCTGTTTTGATTTTAAGCTAAGCAAACCAAAATGAAAACCAGGCCTTTCTCATGAGTGATTTTAACTTGCCTAGTCTCGAGCAATGATATTAACTGCTTAAATTGCAGCTTTTATCACCTTGCCTTGGTCAACAGTCATTCATCTGCCCTGTTCACCACAGGTGATTAAGCCCCTTCAGTGTTTCTCAGATTTCTCCGAATTTGACTAGCCCTAAGTGATCTGTGCCATCTGCAAATTATGTGGAGAGAAAAGCATTGATTGATAGCTGCTGACTACAATTTCAAAAAAGTTATGCTATGAGTAAGTTAGCAAATCTGATATTTAAGTAATTGACAGTTTAGGGCCCCCATCTAAAGTACGGGCAATCTCCCGTTAAATTGACAGCCATTCGGTGACAATGAGCTCAGGTCCCTTCCTATTTGCACCACTACAATTCCACCCTGACCCCTCTGCCTGCAAATTAATTTGGCTTCATATCAGACTTGTGTTTCCCAGCAGTTATTCACCAGCTAGGAATGTTTTTGGAAGTCCTGGCTAATTACCAGTTATTATTTTTGTCACTAGAGATACATTCTGTATAATGATAGGTGAACCACAAATGTCTCATTAGTTGGTTCGGCTCATACAGAAATCTGGATGCTTTTCTGTTAGTGCTGCACAGGGAGATGGGAATAAGGAGCTCAGTTCCTCAGTCTGCCATTTCCTCGCTGTGTGAGTGCAGGGAAGTAACGGGCAGATGAACCCTTGTCCTGACATAATATAAATTGTTCTGCTATAACAAAACCAGCTATAATTCCATCAGAAATTTCCCCCTTAGTTCAGTTTTTCTGATTCATGTGAAGGAACTACTACCTTTGTTCTGTCAACATCTCCCGGCTTGCTGGCAATGGTATGATGTTGTTGGGTCTAAGGACCCCTGGAAAACTCATGCAAAGAAGCAGGAAAACCCCACACATTTTTCCCCTTAAGAGGAGTGTTTTGAGCTAGTGATTCCCAGCCTTCTGTGAGCGTATTAGCACAACTCACACTGCCAACTTTGAAAAATGCAGGAATATCTTTGAAATATTCCAGAAATCCAATACATCGTTACCGACTTTGTCTAGGCCAGTTGGAAGTACAGACAAGAACATTCTGCCTTGAAGTTACCACAAACTGCTGAATGGAGGACTCTGCCTTACTCTGGACCTCATGATGACAAAAGCTGGTGAGTGTGAATGATGCACACACAGGTCAAAAAGTTAAAGCAAGCCTCTTCTGAAGCTACAAATCATGAGAAGACCAGCAACTAGTGAAGAAACCACGCAACCTTGAAGGACTAACTTGAACCACAGTTCACATGCACAACTGTCTGAAATTGGGTAGCATACAAGCAAGGCAAAATATAATTAATGAAAGGGTAATAAGAACCTGTCCCGACTATTAAATATCATTGACAGGAATTCAAACAGGCTCTATTGCACTTTTTCCCTTCTATTTAATGATTCTCACCTATTTCTCTAGATTTTTATTTGTGAGCCAACAGAGCTGCACGAACCACAGCAGCAAAACCAAAACCAGCAGCCTCCTCTAAGATCACAGATCACTATCAGACTTGCAGAAGCGCAACAGGTGCTCTCAGGACTGACCCAAGGAAGTTCTCCAGCACCAAACTTGCTTTCTTTTCAGTGCTGTTGTTTAGGCTGGATGAACCGCTAGCAACTGCTTAACAACCTCAGCCGCACTAGGAGAGGACATAGGGAAAGGCTGCAGGACTGTTCCCATTGTCCTACTTTTTAAGCAGACAACGCAAGTTGAGGAGGACACATGCTGTGAGGAAAAGAAGAGTAGGGGAGAGGAAGTGAAAATTTAAAAGAAGAATCAGCACAAGAGCATATTTCAAGTCTGAAATAAGGAACACTGAATCAGAAGATAAAATGTGAAGAACAGATCTGGGAGGGACAGGGATGGGGCTATGTGCAACCTGAAACTGTTCATAAAAATATAAAACCTAATGTGTCAATTATACTGGAGGCTCATTCTCCACACAGGGAAAATGGCACTGCAGCAGTCCACGCAGCCAGCCTGTGCTGAGCCCCACATGCAGCAGAGTGTTTCCCCTGGAACCTGTACTCAGAGGTGAGCGCTCTTCTCATCAGCAAATACGCATAACTGATGGCAGTAAAGAGCAGCCAAAAGAAGCTGTTAAAACCCACCATCTCCAGAAGACAGATGTGCTTTGCAGTGGCAGTGTCTTGCTTACTGGATTTCTGCCACAAGCAAGAGGAGATGGGACCCCTCCCTTGTGGCACTGGCGATAACCGTTTCCAGAACCCAAACAGTAAAGAGGCATAAAGCTAAAAGCTGCACTGATTTTCTCATCATAGACGGATTTTCCCCCATATTATATATTTCCCATGGGCATCAGCTTGTCACGGCTTCATTCCCAGTTTTAATAAAAGTGATTATTAACAATACAGAACCTCTACTCTCAGACTTTTTTTCTAATGGGCTTTGTTTTTCCAGATTCATATTTAATTAAGTATATGAGAATGACAATGAACAGGTAGGGTCGTGTGTCCATCCATCCCCCTCCCCCACCAAAAAAAACAACCAACCAACCAACACTTAGATCATAAGTTTACATCACAGAAAACTGATGCAGGATGAATCACAGGTTAAAAATTAAACTTGCTTAACATCAATCACACCCAATTATTTGACATAACTGCATTTATTATTTACAGTTTCTACAATGACAAGTATCATACCTTTCCAATGAATGTCAGCTTGCTGATAACTGCTAAGATGTTCCTTCTGACCAGGTCTTTTGCATATTCCAACCTTATTGGTAAAGGAAAACCCCTGAAGGATAAAACCAGTAAAACCATCCAGCACCACATATGCTTTACTACTCTCACACTCCTCTCCCTGAAGGATCTTCTCTTGACATCAGTCACAGCAAAAGAATAGGGAGCTGGTTATAGGGGTTTTCACTAAAATTATGTGACTCTACTGGTGTCTCCAGGCACTTCGTAATTTTACAGAAATGTTAGTTGGAGGAAATGCCAGATATCATCTACTCCAGTCTGCTGGCCAGAGCAAGAGCTGCCTCACTGCCAGCACAGCACTTGCCAGACTAGCCAAGACAGTAAAGACCTCCAAGGATAGCGAGCCCACCGCCTCCGAGAAAGCTGCTCCCACCAGTGCTGCATCAGTCTCCTAGGGAGGAGGTTTCTCCTCATGTTCAATCTAAATCTCCTACACTGCCACTTGCAGCCACTGCCTCTTCTGTTATAAAAATAAATATCTTTCAACAGTGCACGCATAGGGTCACCTGCAAGCCACAAGCCTTCCTCCAAGCTGTCCAGCTTTTGCCCATGGGAAAAAACATCCAGGCTGCTCTTTGCAAGGCAGCATTTAAAGCCAATGCTTTGAGTGCATTCTTTAGAGAAAGCCCTTGAGCATGGACCAAGTCATTTTGCTGCAGCCTGTTCTGCTCCATTGCTGCCATCCAAAACCTTTTAATTACCCCAAGAAGGTCTGGGCTACAGGCCAACAGTACAGGCTCTTCCCCATCTCATCAAAGCACTTTCAACTAAGATGCAGAGAGTTTAGTTTCCTGTATCAGTGGGCCGGTCATAAAGTTACCTATTATTTCAAACTTCTGACTGTAAAATGCATAGAAGGGAGCATTTTCTGAGAGGTTAACATCAAGACTATCTTCCAATGTGGTCTGATCAGCAAACAAAGAAAGTGCTGGTTTGGATCATAGCTCTAAAGGTTGCATGTCTGACTGCAGAATAGGATTAGAAATATCAGGAGCTGTAAAATACATTTTGGCAATGTTTCGCACATTGCCTGGCTACTCAAGACTTCATAAGTGATTCAGTCTATAAGAACGCACAGAGACAGGAGGGTGGCTTTGCACCTTTAAGAGCAGTGGGACTTCGCACTAGTCTGGAGGGCAACAGAATCCAAGTAATAATGAGAAAGCAGTAAAGAAATTTCACTTTTGGAACTCTGAGAGGTTTCTAGGAACAGTCGCAAATTTGGAGAAGGAGAAGAATGCCAGGAAGCCTGGTCTTCAGAAGCAGTTTGCATCGTTCTCAAAAAGCCATGGAACTACATTGAGTGCCATAGGATACATCTCTGTTGGTGACACCTGTGCCAAGCAGATGATTAGCAGCTCATTTCTTTGTCTCATTAAAGGTCTATGTAGTTACTTAAGCAGTGTACTATGGAATATGATTACATTTCCCATCATTCCACTATGGTAACACATATAATTTAGTCAGCCATACAGTCATCACAGTTCCAGTGGTCTCCAATCAAGGCATTGGCTTCTCCCCCCTTATTTACCCATTTCCCTTTCTTTTCAGGTAGTGAACTGAAGAATCAGTCTGTTCGGTACATTTTCCTCATACTCTTGTGGGTTATTAAAGTATGCTCTTATTTTTGCATGAGAATTATGCAAAATATTGCCCAGTAAAGATAATCTCATACATTTTTCTTAGTTACAACATATGTACTACAGGCTTAGGCACTGAGCAACACTCCCCACTTGAAGAAAGCTGTTCCTTTGCCTGTTACTTAAACCATGTTGTCTCACCACTTTTCATGCTGTTCTGGATTTCTTACTTTTAAGTGTCCTCAAGCAATGAATACATGCACACAGTTTCCTAAATAAGCCTGTATTTCTTTCACTTACTGATCTGTGTATGAGGAAATACCTTTAGTCTCATTGACTCTTTACAGGCATCTCATCCGCATTGTACCATCTATGTATTACTTGCACTTGAGTTTTTATTTTATCATCTGTAATTTGTATTCCTGTTCTCCCCTCAGCTTGAAAGATTTAATTAGTTATTTGCATAATTATTCTGCAAAAGATAGTGCCACAAAAATAAGGTTACAACTAGGAGATCAGAGTAATAAATTCACGGAGGAATTATAAAACTGTACAAAACTAACCGTATTTCAGATACATCACGGTGAATTATGAAATAGTACAAAACTATTTTGGATACATCATAGTCTCAAATCACATCATCCTGAAAACCTTTGGAAACCCGGGCCAAGTAGCAAAACTCTCAGCAATTAATGCTTTGCAATGAAACAGAAACCAAGAACAAAAAGGTCAATTTATAAAGCTAATGTCTGAAGTTAAACTTTCTAAAGAAGTAATATCAAGTCTGTAAAGTATAACATAGACAAACAAAAACTAAAAAAGAAGTTTATGCTGGAGTTCTACATACACAGAAAGCAGGCAGAACTTTCGGAGGGCTCTCTGAAAAGGGGGATGGTTTTGCTTCTGCCAGCACAGCTCCAACTATTAGCTGCATGACAGCAGTTTCACGTAGCTTGCACTCAGTATAGGGGTCAGCTCTCCAGAGTTTACCAGACTGCCTCTGATTCATGAACTATAGTTTAACTGCTCCTCTAGTGGCACCACTATTTAAATTCTGCTTCTGGGCACAGCACAGATAGGCTGACATTCAGGGAAATATGAAAGGTCTCATCAACAAAGCACTTGAAGAGCTGCAATACAGGTGCACACGACAGAAACTATATTTAGGATGTTAAAGCTAAGCAGTAGCCTGAGATAATCAACGTCCTTCAAGCCTCTTCTCTTACGTGTGTCTAAAAATATTCCATTCCCCAGCAAGCTGGACATTGGGGATGGAGCCCGCATCCTACTCACTCCCACATTGCTGCTACCAGTCATACAGCAGAGAAAAACAAAAGGAAAACAATATAGGAACAGCATATATGGTCTGTACAGGGGAACTGCAAGGACAACACGGGAGAAAGTCAACCCCAGAGATAAGCCCTTCAATAGAATCAGGAGATCAGGAAGAAAAGTAAAATGCTGGAAGTACATCAAAAGATATGAGATGCATAGAAAAAGAGCAATCGGGATAACGAAGGTGCCAGGGGTTTTCTGCAAGCAGATTTACATTCAGAATTTAAGCTGAAATTCAAGGGCAAAAGCAAACTGAAGTAGATTTATGGCTATAATGTCACATCTGGGAACGGGCAGCACAGGTGACAGAATTATTTGTACACAGTGCATCCCAGGTCTGTAAATATTCATTTTTGGGGTGCACTATGTGTCATACACACCTCAGCAGTTAGACTACTCCCCCAATAACCCACAATCCTCCTGAATAACTCTATGTATTACAGTTGCGTTTCCATGGTTGAAGATGATATCAGAAGTATAGCTGGGGGGGGAAAAAAGGTGAATTTCTTCAAAGTCCTCAACGTGCACAATTCAAAGCCTAACTTTTTTTCCAAGAAAGTATAAGATAAGCCAGCTCTTGATAAAAGAAACATTCATCTGCATGGAAGTGTTTGTTGGATCTTGTCGCAGAGGCACTTATCTGAAGCAAAAGAGCTGTGCATCTCTTGGGCTAATCCCAGTGTCAAATGGGACGAAACCAGGGTCCAGTAAAGAGGGACAGTGCATTTTAAAAGTGCTGGACCTTGGGGCTGGAGGGTTTCTTCCAATGTCTGCAGAAGAATGGCAATTACGTAGGCTCCTACCAAAGAGGGCTCCAGGGGCAGCTACTATACTGTAGGGCAATACTGACGTTGGTGCCATGAGCCAAACAGTTTACCCTGTGTGTGTCTATACACATATAAAAACCCATCACATGGTCATTTATATATATATATCATTTGTACTATGCCATTTCTTAATAAAAATCAAATACACAGCATGCAAGGTATGAAGATGAAAGGCCAAATCCCATTGTGAGTTGTGCTGGTCCAGTTCCAGTGTCAATCCAAATTTTGGTCAGTTCAAGCACAGGAAGATCATTGCTCTTCAGAACATTATACCTGACTATCCAAAGAGCTTTTTAAGGAAAAGTTGATTAAATAAGTCCGTATCAATTAACTAGATATTTTCATGGTAGTCCGTAGTATTCACTGGAGATTTTAATAGACCTCTGTCTCTACTTAAATATTCCTGTCAATTTGCTGATTGGGACACATTGTAATTAAAGGGAAAGAGTATGATAGAGGACATTACTGTCCCCTCCCTCCTCGCAAGTTAATTAAACTGCAGCTTATTAATTGCAAGGTACATCCTCGTGAAAAAGTGCAATGCTTAATCGCCATTATTAAACTAAGTATCAGTTTGGATACAGCAGTGGATGCTTTGCTGCTGCTCAAACGTATCATAGCTCAGGCCTAGAGGGCAATACATTTAGATGAAATGAAAGGGTATTTCATTTGTCGGTACTTATTCTGTTCAGAGCTCTTTCAAGCAAAGAACAAACCCAAAATCTAGCAATGATGCCAAATTATGTCCGGAGGTATTGGAGATGATAGTTTAGTTAATCTAAAACACAAAACACTCTTCAGTACATTGAAAAATCCTTGGCTGGAGCTTTCTCTATCCTTAAGCATTTTACATTCATAGCAAGTAGCTAATTATGATTAACTCTTTTGTTAATGATCAGGAAACCATGCACTACAATAAACTCGTTTTCCTGTAAGATTTATTCCTCTGGTTACAGCTTAAAAATTTTGAACAAAAGTATTGATATGAATTCTAGAGATCTATCTCTAGATACATCTCTGCCATTTCCAGAGAGAAGAAACAGATGGCACAACATCCAAGCACTTAACTCTTTACTCAATAAGGAAGTACTGAGCAGAATGGCATTTCCAGCTGGCCTTGAAAATTGAAGGATGCTTCTCTGCAGAAAAAGAAAAGCATGCAGGAAAAACATTTGGGAAATGAAGGCAGGGAGGTGGTCTTCCAATTCTGGCAGATCATGAAGTCATTCTGCCAGTTTAGGCTTCTTAGAGAGAACTACAGCACTTTGGTGATGCAAATTTAACCATTTAAGCAACTTCATGAAGGTTTAGTTTGCTTGAGGGAAGCTAGATGCTCTATGCAGAGAAAACACCCTGTTTCCTACCCTCCATTCCCAGCATTTTGTGTAATACATGGTTATCAGAAAGGTAGCCTTTACAGACAGGCCACTGCCTACAGCTGAATCGGAACAGAGGCTCAGCTGGCATGATTAGCATCTTTCTGCATAGTTTCACCATTTCAGCTGTACGGGCTACTTACAAGAAGGATTGTTTTTAGATTAAAACCAAATATGTTCATCTGTATCATAAGGCATCACGGAAAACCCCATACATCACAATTACTTTTTTTGGGGAAAAAAATACATAAATATATTCGTGAATATGTGAAGCTGTGTGAGCCTGAACACTGTTTGCAAGACTCTCAAATCATCCAGTTCCACGAAGTACACTAATCCTGATTCATTTGCTAGCTCCAATATCATCAAACCAGGAAAGTGGAAAACTACTTGATTTCACACCTAAGCACATAGGCAAATTGGCATGGATTCTACTAAATAATTGATCTGAACAGGAAGGAATTTTCTAGTGTCTAGTTTGTTTCCCAGATTGCAAAGCTACAATCTTTTGTGCTAACATGCACAAAAATTCGATTCCTGTGCATTTCTCCTGAATATCAAGTAGGTAGTCTGTAGCTCTCAGAATATAAGCACCAGTAAGCATTAATACTTAGGTTTCTTCAGACCTGGGTATAAACTATTTTCCAGTGGGATATCTCTCTCTCTCTATCTTCCTGAACAACGGAAGAGTGCCTGGAGAGTCAGTTAAGAGCGAAATAGCATCTTCTCAAATAACATGAACTCAAATCTACTAAAAATTTCACTGTTACAACTCTAGAAAGAGAAGGTGAAGTTAGCATATTTATTCAATACATTCAGTTCAGTTTATACAGTAATTGTGCTCAGAGGGGGCATTAGACAGCACATAGACCTGGAAATGCCATACAACAGCCTTAAACTTTAAGTGTCAGCTGAGGATTCTGGTTATCACTTGTGATAACCAGAATGTTAACTGCACAGACACTCAATTGACTTTAATGGCACAATGTCATTTCGAGGTTTGCTTTGGTCTCTGCTACAACTCCGAAACACAGAGACAGGGGAATGAACTGTGCTACAAAAGCTGAACCAACAAATCTTAAACAGGGGCTTTACTTGAAAGGAAAGCTGTGCCATACACAGGTGAAGGAAAGCACCTTGCATCGTGAGGAATTGTCAAAGCTGAGCTTGAGCCTTCCCAGGAGCAATTTCTCTCCCTCAGTGGGCTGAAAGGAAAGAACGGGGACTCCCCCACTCATAGCCAGGCAGCAGCAGAGGAGGATAAACTCTTCATGCTTTGTATCACAGACATACACAAAGGAATCATAAGGGCATCAGAGGCCCCACTGCGACTTGGTGGGGGCTGGCTGCAGATACACCAGAACTGGCAATATGAGCTGAATGGGAGGTACGTGAAGTCTTTTTCTGCATACCCATATTCTGTCTGACTGTCCATAAAACCCCTATACCAATAGTTTGGCTTTGGGGGTGGTGCTCTATTTCTATTCCCTTTATTTTCTCTTGGGCACATCTAAGTCAACACCACTTTGATACTGGAATTGACATTTTCTCTTTGATGTTCAGTCTCGCTTAGCTGAAATGTTGTTCTGTGTCACCGCCATTATGGTACTCCTCAGTTCCTGCTGGGTCATCACTCACATATTGCTTCAACTCATTAAAAGAATTTAACTATTAGGTGGTCAGTGTCAGCCCTGGCTTGCTCCTAACAGGGACTCACAAAGAGAGAGAAAAAGTGGATGTTAGCCTGATACTTCAGAAACCTGGTTGCTCTGCTGGGGAGAAGTTGTGAAGCCATGGCCAAGCCACAGACACCAAGGTGCCCCAGTGTGTTTAGGGGTCCAGAAAGGAGGTGCACATCCACCCTGAGCTCTGCTTCGCTCACCCTTTTGCAAGCGGGCTAATGGCACTGCCTCAGAGGGCTCTTAGGAGAATAAGTGTGCTAAGTGCTGTGAAACACTAGGAAGTTACAGTATGGGGGCATTTAGAGAATCTTGAAGCAGGGGTAATAAGGCGATACATGGGTAGAGAAAAGGTCAGTGTGAAACATACAATACAACAAACTGAAGCCATGAGACATCCATTGGTATCAACGTAGGCCTTAGCCCAAGAAAATAACTATATGTCACAAAATCTTAGTAACCTCTCTATATGAATTTCAGCATCTCAGAGCTTGGCAAATCACTGCCAATTTCCTCATGAGCAGCCAAGGACACTTGTCTTCCAGGAAGTCATTTGGGATAAGAGTAGGTCCCTTCCCCAAGTCTTCTTGGCATAATTTTGAAGAAGGTTTCTTGAAAAATAGTTCCGCTCTGCTCTCCCAGGAGGTAGGAAACAAATATATTTTCAGCTCACTCCATTTCAGAGACTGCCCAAACCGGTGTCCCCTTTAGGTAATGGTGCTCAGTAAGACATCAGCTGCTGGGCATGTTGTGATATGGGTTTGCTGTGACTTTAGGGGAGGCATAGACCAACACTTCCATTTTAATAAAGAAATCGGTTACAAAAGATGCCATCGGGGGAAGGTAGTTCCTGTAACAGGGAATTAACAAGTTCCTGTAATTAGCCAATTAATTATCTTGAATCTAATTCATTAAGAAGTTGCATGTTCTCATTTCATTCATCTCTCCTCCCAGCCTCTGCTTTCCAGCTAATTCTAATTGCAGAAAAAGGTAGGAAAAGTAAGACCCAGCAAGAGACGCCTAGTTCAACTGCTACACAGTCTCCACGAACACTCCGAAGCCAACCCACATTGCACGGTCATCTCCGCTCCAAGGAAAACTCGAGGGACTCAGCAATTGGCAGGTTTGCCCAGGGCCAGCTGCCATTACACAAAATATGGATAATTTTAAGTAGTAGTCTGAACATGATATTGAACTATTGATGAACCGGCCCAGGTTAAGGCAACACCTGGCAGCACAAACCTCTGTGCAAGGTAACCCTTGTATATCAAAACATTCAGGATGCACTACCTGGAGGTGCTTTGAAAAGCTTCTTCAAGACCCTGCTCTGCCAACACAGCACATGCTTAATACTTATAAAAATCAGCAAAGACAAAGAGACAGGTACAAGAAGCCTTAAGTCACACCTTTTTATGTGCCCATCGCTAGATCCAAGCTCAACTATTAAAGCCTGATATTTTCAAAGAGTGTAAGGAGAGCAGCACTTCAGCTCTGCCTGAAAACCCCTGCTGGAGAGAGCGAGTGCCAAATTCCCTTTCGCAGCAAATTTTTTCTAAGTTAGCAGCTCAGCCCTCTGCCTCCTTTCTTTCTTAGCATTAAAGAGAAGGAAAAACACAAAATGGTGGTTTTGCTTTCATTTCTGCTTATAAATCAAGCCACAAAATGTGTCTTAGCCTCTATCCGTTAACTAGGAAAACACACGCTGGCTATATTCTAAACAGGCACTGCAATTCGGTCGTCTTTAGTACAGGATTATTTCTTGAGAAGCAAAGCTGACACAAAGGTCTCCATTTCCCAGCTACAACAAAATGGAAATAAGTCCTGAGAACCTCCCTTTTGTAGTAAGTCTGCAGATATTTTTTCCAATTCTAGAAGATATGGTTTGTAGACAATGTTGCTTAAATGGGCTTTAAATTTATATACTGCATAAAATTTAGCAAATGGCTAAGAAATAGGAGAAAATGTCCACACAAACTATGAAAGAAACAAATAGCTGCAAAAGAAAAAAAAAGTGGGCAAATTCTTTAGGTAGAAATTCATCTTATGTAAATACCAACCAGGAGATAATTACCGCTACCATTATAGAGCTTTCACCTATAGTTTTGGAATATTTTACAAAGAAAACCCTAATAAAGAAATTGAGAGAAAGCAAGGGAACATTTCCCAGAGCCCTGAAGGGAAGCCAGGGCCAGGTTTCCTGAGTTGTGAAGCATCTCAGTTTTGGGACACTGCCTTCTTCCCACTGTCGTACCTGAACCCCTTAATCCAAATTATTCAGGCTCAGGTTTATACACCACTTTGCCTTTATTTTGTTCTCTCAATTTTAATGCTGTTTTCAATGACTTGTTCACTAAAGTCTATTTTTGTTTTGTTCCTAAATCCATTAAAAAATAACTGATTTGAAATCTTTGCTGTTCCTTGGCTTCTCTTGAACAGTCTTATCCTTTAGAAAGCTTCAAAACAGAAGAGATTAAAATACACTGGGAGGGGGCAGGGGGACACGGACGACACAGGAGGAAACAGTAAAAACTGAACGATAAATCAACACTAAAAAGGAAAGAAGAGAAACATCAGATAAGAGCCAGTTTATCCATGCCATATGTGCCAGTCAAACTTAGGTTGATTATTCTTCTAATCCTAAATAGCGATGCCTGCCTTTGTTACAAGGAACGTGTCAATTTACTGAATGAACCTTGAGGAAAATGCATGTCAAAGTCAGAGGAAAAAAAAAGTTAAAAATAAGGAGATAGCCTGCCATTGCCTCAATAAACAGCTCAAATAAACAGGATGGATCTAAAGCATTTATCTACATCCAAATACTTCTGGAGGTAGGAGGACCACAGCCTAATGTGAGGTACTCCTTGTTTAAATCTGCTTTTACCCAACAAGATCAATTCCATTACCCCTCAGATGATACTGGGCATAGACAAAGATGAAGCAAAGGCCAGCAGCAGGTTCTCCCAGTAGGATTTCATTTCAAGGAGTAATTTCATAAATCCATTTGAAATTCTGCCGAACAACGATCGCTCTTGGACTCAAAACTGAGCAAGACACAGGCAGACTGCAGCTCATTAAAACTTGCAGGACAGCTCTTGAGGTCCTTTGCTTTTACTCAAGCAAATACCCACGAAGCCATTCTCACTTTGCAGAGAGAAAAAAACATGACAACCATGGGGAAAACAAAACAAAAAACCCTGCAGAAGCACTAAGGCTATAGACTGTTAGAAGGGAAATAAACACTGAAGGAGAAAGCAGTATTATACTTGTATCTCATGGCTGAGCATTTGTTTGTTGAGCTGATGCAAAACCCACAAATTCTTCTGTGAACAATAAAAGGTTTAACTTCATTGGGAAGCTACTCGTTTGAGTGAATAAAAGTAAATAGAATTTGCAAATTCTATTTTCTCTTCAAAAGACTCTTTTGGAGTGAACTCTGATATAATACAGGAAAAGCACATAAGTGGATTAGCAATAACGATTCCTTTAGCAATAAGGACAAGCAAATACTGCATTCGTGCCGAGAACTGTACCAACACATCACCCAGAGAGCAAGCTCACTTCGTTTCAGAGGAAGACTGAGGCAGCTAACAGGCACATTAGCAGAATAAAGGGATTGTCTTAAAAGACAAACTTTTGTACAAACTACTGGATATTATGTCTCCATTGGTTGCTTTCTTTTCTCCCCTTGGAAGCAGCAGCAAGGGCAGTCAGAGGGTGAAACCAATAGCTGGCAATAACTGCGCAGGGTGGGAAGCATGCCGAGGGGACCCTTGAGACAGCACACGGTGCATGCGTGAGCACAGGCTGAAGGGGATTTTACCTCCCATCTCAAACGTCCCAGTCCAATTTGCTAACCATTAAGGTATTGTTTAGGAGAGCTGTCATGCTTTGTACCAAATGTACCAGACCAGTCATGCCTGTGGGGTTTAAAATAGCAGATTTGAATTGAAGGAAGTTTTGCAAAAAGACTAAATGTACTTTTTAGGCACATCAACAAGGTTTCTGTTGTCTGCTTTTTATTAAATCAGAATATTAGAAAGAGGGAGAGAACACACACATCAGGAGGAATTTAAAGTTACTTATAAAGATAACCCAATTGGGTATTCTCAGCACTGTTACAAAAAAGCCTAAAAACTGGTCACATTGTTGATATGAATTTGGATTTTCCTGTCTCCAAAACTATCTGTACACATTGAGGTGGAATAGTTATTTCTGTTCTGACATTGATTACATCCATTCAATGCAAAAGTTCAACAACACATTCAGAAAAGAGTAAGTCACTTTTGGGACAGAAGAACAGAATTCTCTAGCCTTCATTCCTGAACCTGCATGTATTGTTGGGTACCCCCAATAAAGCAGTAGATTTAAAACAGATTAAGTTACTTCCTTAAAATGAGTCAGATCTACTTTCCCAGACCAGGGCCCCTCCAGAAGTCTGGATTTTAAATTAAATCTATTCCACAGTCCAGTGGTTTTCAGCACTGAAGTTAAACTAGAGCTTCAGAAGCATGCTGTAAAATTATAAACATACCTATACGTTGTTTATTTTAAGCCACACTAAATACTGCTTAAACCATAGGAATTTTAAGCCCACTTTGCATTAAGCTGGACCCTTGTCTAACACCAGCTAATGCACTCTTTGTAGATACACAAATTTTACATCCCTTTCCAATAACATTTTTTGCTGGTAGCATAATAGAGACTTCGAAAAGCCATGCATAAGACACCTGGATGTTATGCCATCAGGATTTACTCAGTAACGCATAAGACAGAAAATTTTTATGCATCTTGGTTCTCAGAATTACACTGGATCACTTTTCTAAGGTCATTTGTAATCACCGTTTGCAATGACAGCAATGCCTGCAGTATTTCTCCTTCCAGGTCTTATCACAAGTCATTCCTCTCATGTGTTCTTACACTATCTTAGAAAAAAAAAAAAATGGGCCTGTTCCAAGACGAGTTTTTCACCAGTACATCCTATGCTAAATTCTCAGGCAATGACATTTTACTTCAGCAGCTTTACACCAACCCATAAACCCAGGAAATTAATTGTGGACTCTGAGTTATACTCAAGAACATAAAAAGGCAGGTTACAAATAGACAAGGGTGCTAATGTTTCTGAAGTGATGAGCTCCGAGGAAGTAATTCGAAACACACAATTTCTCACTGCTCAGGAGAAAGCAACAATTTTAAATTGACACAAAAGTAGGCAATCTGTAACAATAAGGAGGCACTTACATTTGGTGGTCTACCCAGAAAACCATTCAAGGGCAGGCACTTTATAAGAATTTTTCATTAATTATATCCAGCATCAATACAAATGGACAATTAATTAACATGTATTTGGAAAGCAATACTTTTCCTTTTGCACAGAGAATTTTTAAAGTTCTACGTAGAGAGAGAATAAAATAGCTGTAGCTGAAAAGCTCAGTATAGCAGATTTAATAACCTTCACTCAGATACATTATAAAGCTATTAAATGTCTGCCATTCAGGTAATTATTGGAGGTTTGCCATATCTTTTACTGTCTCCAGGCCAAGACGTGAGGAAAAGGAGAGGAAAAAAAAACCAGGAGGGGAAGTTAATGGATCCAGCCAAGGAGCTTTTCTCAGTAATTATGCCTGATTGAAAAATTGTCTGCTTCAAAGAACAGAAACCTGAAGCTTTATTAGTAATGAGAGATCTCAGGTTTCTAATTAACTGAAAACAAAAGTACCACACATTTCACATCGTACGTTCTTGTCACACATAAGCCCCTGTTTTCAAATTACTCTCTGAAGGACTAATTTGCACATGACATGATGGAGAGGGGGATGGGGAATCTTAAAAATAAAATAAAATAAATCCAGTGCTTCAGGAAATACAGTTTGGCTTGTCTAGAAATCAGGCTGTTTAACTGACCAGCTAACTACCCTAAACCTGCCCAAATTCAAGTGCAATGTTTCATGCATACCTTCATGTGAGAGGAAGTAAACCCAGGCTCACTGTGAAGCAAACCAGGAAAACTATTTGAATTATATGTTTTTGTAACGAGTAATAAGATGGAGCTGCACAAAGCTGGAGAAGAAGCCCGCACAGCAGAGGGCTACCCCTGGTGCAGGTTGTTTTCACCTGCACATTAACACCCACTCCCCTCATACCTCTGGATGAGCATAAGCATCACCTTCTTTAAGAAGCAATTCTGTTCTTACAGTTTCCCACTCTGTGCGCTGGGAATAAACATTGGGAATTTCCAGTTGAAGCCAGAAGGCCCACAAGTGAGAGACCTACTGCAAATACCCACCATATAAGAGCCTCTGCCCACAGAAGCCCAATCCAGCACAAAAAATCATGCCTACTCTTGATTTCTGTGCACCAAGAGCTAAGTTTTACTTTCACTCAGGCTGGCAAGGCAGAGCTAAAGGACAGGACCTGGAGGTCTCCACAGAACCAAGGTATGTGGAGGACACTGGAACTCAGGGGAGGCTGGACATTACATGTGCCTCAAACAGACCTATTTCTAAGTACCTGGTTGTGAAATTCTGTACTTGGCAGTCAATTTGCATTTGGCAGCCTTAATATCACCTTTAACTGAAACAACACTTCAGAACAGCAGTAGTCCTTGCACCAATTCACATGATGTTGTCACTTGATCTAGTTCCCAGTTTTTCAATTCCTATCCCATTTTTGCAGGTTATTAGGACACTGTCTGCCAGCATTAGAAATGGCAGAAAAGACATTACTTGCATTTTCCTACTAGATAAGACTTCATGCAGAAAGCAATCCCACCAACAAGGAACTGGGAGGAAATAAGAGGCAAATACTTACTACTGAGCTGGGCTGCTCCCTACGTCCCAAGCAAGGAGTTTAGCCCATCAGCAAGCACAGGAGAAACGTCCCATACTGCTTTCAGTTAGTGACCTATGCTGATGGGCCAGGTACACATTTGAGAGTCAAGAAGTTCGCCCTGTTGCAGGTGAAGACAACACCTTCCCATGGCATCTCCCTGCAGCCTGGCGTTACAGGGCACATGCACTCTCTGCTAGCGACACTGGCACTATTTGCACACCCATATCTAGTTAGCAAAGCTCTGTACAGCACTGGCCACACATGTGCTAGATAGATCCCATGGGGTTTCAAAAAATGCTACACCTACTCGCTGCTGATGCTGACAACAGGAACTGCTTGAAAATGGATGCCAGAGTCACTGCAGACCTGGGAGACAGACAAAATGCAAAGCAAGTGCCCCTTGGACATGGAGCACAGAGCTGACACCACTTCTGAAGCAATACGCTTCTGCGGTACAAAACAATATGACAAAAGTGGTGTGAAAAGAGGTGGCACCAAGGTCATCCAAAGCTGGCACCACAACGGGATATCTATAATGAAGGGATAGAGAATGCTGTTTCAAATCCCAAGAGGGGAGATAAAGGCCTACTCCTACCCCTTTAGAGCAGAGGAAGAAACCAGCAACAAAAATCAGGATGGGAAGACTGAATCCAAGACAGGGCATAAATGAGGGTACATGGACATACCACAGATGAAAACAAGACTGTTCGTTTCTGCAGATCCATGCAAGAGAGCGGGGTATGTCAAGACTAACTGAACATGACTGCATTTAGATTAGTAAACTTAGTATGCATCCGAAATTCTAGATTACATTAACAATTGAAATTGTAATTACAGCGTTGGCTGGGAAAGGAAATCATGAAGAAGAACTGCATTTTCTAGAGCATTTGGAAGTAACTGCTGTGTGCAGAGGCTCCTGTAACATGGCACTGAGAAGGAAACCTCTGCAAGAGTCCAGGGCTCCAAGTGATCACTGAAGGACACAACTCTCCCACTGTCCTAAAAAATCTGACAACTCGCTATTGCAAGGCTAATTGCCTGTCCCTTCAGAGATCGTCATCAACCTGCCACTGGATCACAAACAATTATTTCTTTTTGGAGAGGAGCTGTAACATACAATTTCTTCTTCAAACTAGGCAGTATTGTTATTTGGATACAATATTTCTTCAGATCTCATGCAAGAGCTCTGAGGGGGACCATAAACCACACATACACTTCAGCTTAAGTCTGACTTTACAAGGTTTACAGCACTAAACATAAATCTTCCATGCTGTTGAAGATGGCACTGGTAAGTTTTCAACAAACCTTGCCGAAATACCTAGCAAAGTCTGGGCCAGGGTATTTGCATGCTTGATCTCTTTGCTGGTATTATCAGCAAGAAGACGCATCACATCCAGCGGTGGAAGCAGACAGAGAAGAGCTCCCCCGGCCAGTGACAACTGGAGTAAGACTGCCTTATTTCACAGATGATAAATCCAACAGTTATTATCTGGTAATGACAGAGCCAACATTTAATCTATCACCTACAAGGACAATCAAAACCAGGATGCCTGTCTCTACTACATGCCCAATGAAAACAATAATTACATGCAGGGAGGGCAAATCTCATTCCCCATTATATGCAGCACCAGTATAATAGAGGTTTGTAAACTTTCTTTACCCCCTGTTGGAATGATCTTGAAGTCATCCCTATACTTCTCATTTCATCAGAATAAATCAGGAAAGCTTAATTTATTCAAAGATAAATATAGCATTCACTTTAAGAGACGCAAGTTCTCTTCTCTCCTCTGTTAAATACTTGATTTTGCAATTTCATCTCCTCATTCTTCTAGTGTAAGAATGAGACATTAATTTTTTTTTCTTTTTGCTTACACAGAATCACAGAACGGTTGATGTTAGAAAGGCTGGAAGGCACTGCTCAGAGGAGGGTTAGCTACAGCAGGTTGCTCAGGTTAGTTTACAGTCAGGTTTTGACTGTTTCCAAGGACAGACACTCCACAGCCTCTCAGAGCAACCTGTTCCAGTGTTTGACATAAAACATGCTAGAGTCAACAAGCAACCTTCTACTGACTTCAACATGTAGTGAGTTACCTTGCACAAGCCCACTCATTATTTAGGCTCATAAATACTCTAGAAAGATCTTGGAGGTTTTCTGATATCAAGTGCTTTTGCACTCTACTTCCTAAGACAGTTTGATGCAGTGGTATGGGAACAGTACATATATCATTTAGAACAAGTTGGAGTCAAACAGCTTAATGTCTGTATATTTATCAACTTTCCATGTCTCATTTAAAGACAAAAAACGATGTAAATCTCTCAAATATGCTCTCATAAGTCACAATTTAAAAGCAGAGAACTTGTTTTCCATTTTATACTGAATTTATCTAGATACTTTAGCTTTAAGGACCTGGAAAAATATCCAGTAGAAACACCTTGGCTTAAGACCAAATTAAGTATCATTGTAGTAATTGACTAACTGAATCAAACTTAACAAAAAAAAATAGCAGAAAGGCTACACAGTTTATGTAATCATATCATGAAAATAGCATTTTCAGAAAATTGGAACAGTGCTGTTTCAGCTAACTAAAAAACCCCTCCACCAGCTTTTCATTATCTAGAACCAAAGCCTAGGGAAGTGTTTTGGTGCTCAGAAGGCACTACTTTATTGGAAAGGACAGCAGAAATACAGAGTTAAAGAAAAATCAGTACTGACTAGCAAACAAATTTTGATAGAGCACCAAGATTTTCTCACCTCCCCTCTACATTTAGATACTTAAGTCTATAATAAAGGCAAACACTTAGCTAAAGGCTTTTTTGCTGTCCCCTCCCCTTCCCCCCCCCCCCCCCCCCCAGTCGGTCCTAGCTCACACTGATCAATGCGCCAGAAAAAGCTAAAGCTTTGTGGCTAAATCCAGGCACTTTGGACGGGGAAAGCAAATTATGTAGGGGCAAAAGTGGCTTTGTATCCTTTTGCCTCTGTTGACAGACTCAGGAGACAAGCACGGGCTTGTGTTAGCCCCCGATTCTGGATGATGAGACCATGAATCTAAAGCACACTGTTTCAAGTTTCTGTTGATTCAATATACTTATTCTATTCTCTGCACTTTAAGGAAGGAATAAATTCTACTATCTTTAACAGAAAGGAATTACTGTGGGACAAAAATGTTGCTTAAAGTGTTCAAAACTGAAAAAAATCTCCATCACATTAACTACTGCAACCTAGCTCCTTTCTTGTTAGGCTCGGCAAAGATGGCAGTGTATTAAATCACATACTGCTGCAAATGTAGCATGGAAAGAAATAGCGCACTTCTATTCCTTGGGCTTGCCATATTTTGCAAGGCAATCATGTCCTCACTTGAAGAAAGGAGTTTTCCAGACTTTTTTTTTTCCCCCCTCTCCTCCAAATGCATTATATTCCTCCCGACTCTTTTACAGGGCGATTTTTAGATGAAACTTTTTACTTATCTGTTTTATCACAGCAATGTTAATAGACCTTATAACCCTTAAAACTACAGCATGGATAAAACCTGAGTGTAGGAACAAGATTTGGGGAAGGGGGGTGATGAAGGCATCCCAACAAGACCTGACAGCCTGTTTGTACAGTTCTTTATTATTCACTTGGTATCCCGTAAGTGCTAAGCAAGGCGCAGCATTAGTTCTTTCCCTAATTACAAACCAAATGAAAGTGGTATTTACTAGAGGGATGATGGTTTAATTAAAAAGAAAACATTTAATAACTAAGACACAGCCATGAGAAGCAATTACACAAACCTTCAGAGATTACTGAAAGCTGTGGTCAGCCGTTTTAGCAGAGAGGCTCAATTTCGGAATCCTTCAGCTAATTCTAATAGTCAACATGCACCTTCTTACACAAGGCAAACTGTTTCACTCACAGAGGCCTGCTACAAAGAAGTCAACACTAAGCTCATCTGTTCAGTCTCAAAAGCTAGTTTATCCTTTTTTCTTAACACGTCACATAAGCAGCTAATAAATACACAATATTTTAAAGAGGTTGTTTTAAGAAAAGTGTTCCGCCTCAGCACATTCAAGTTAATTATTCCATAATAGTCAGGGCTCAGAAAACAAACGTACTCACAGTAGCATGATTAAAAGTCAACATGATAATAGTGCCCTGCAAGTTGTAGTGTGTGGTGGGTTGACCCTGGCTGGACGCCAGGTGCCCACCAAGCCGCTCCATCCCTCCCCTCCTCAGCTGGACAGGGCAGGGAGAAAAATATATCAAAAGGCTTGTGAGTGGAGATAAGGACAGGGAGAGATCACTCATCAATTACCCTCAGGGGCAAAACAGACTCCACTTGGGGAGATTAGTTTAACTGATTACCAATCAAATCAGACTAGGATAATGAGAAATAAAACCAAATCTTAAACCCCTTCCCCCCACCCCTCCCTTCCTCCCAGGCTCAACTTCACGCCCAATTTCTCTACCTCCTCCCAACAGCAGCGCAGGGGGACGGGGAATGGGGGTTGGGGTCAGTCCATCCCAAGCTGTCTCTGCCGCTCCTTCCTCCCCAGGGGAGGGCTCCTCACACTCTGCCCCTGCTCCAGCGTGGGTCCCTCCCACGGCAGACAGTCCTCCACAAACTGCTTCATCGTGGGTCCTTCCCACGGGCTGCAGTTCTTCACGAACTGCTCCAGCGTGGGTCCCTTCCATGGGTGCAGTCCTTCAGGAGCAGACTGCTCCAGCGTGGGTCCCCCGCGGGGTCACAAACCTGCTCCAGCCTGGGCTCCTCTCTCCATGGGGCCACAGGTCCTGCCAGGAGCCTGCTCCAGCACAGGCTTCCCACGGGGTCACAGCCTCCTTTGGGCATCCCCCTGCTCTGGCATGGGGTCCTCCACAGGCTGCAGGTGGATCTCTGCTCCACCGTGGACCTCCATGGGCTGCAGGGGCACAGCCTGCCTCACCATGGGCTTCCCCAGGGGCTGCAGGGGAATCTCTGCTCTGGCACCTGGAGCACCTCCTGCCCTCCTCCTGCACTGCTCCTCTCACATGTTCTCACTCCTCTCCTTGCTCTTGTGCAGCAGCTTTTCCCCTTCTTAAATCTGTCATCCCAGAGGCGCTACCACCTGGGAGGTAGCTGATGGGCTCGGCCTTGGCCAGCAGCGGGTTCATCTTGGAGCCGGCTGGCATTGGCTCTGTTGGACATAGGGGAAGCTTCTGGCAGCTTTTCCCAGAAGCCACCCCTGTAGCCCCCTGCTATCAAAACCTTGCCATGGAAACCCAATACATAGTGCTAACTAGATTTCTGGATCGGATTGAAAGGGTTCAGTTCTATTTTTGCTGAGGGAACAAGAAATCAGAGACAAAATGAGAAAAGACAGACCGATCCAAATATCTAGATATTAGATACAGGTTTTACTCCCAGTTTGCCTACTTATCTCACAAGCAACATTCGACATGTCACGTGTGTTCCCAAGCAGCTCAAACAGATTCTGACAACCACTTAACAATGCAAAACATTACTCTTGGACTGATCTTCACACTGTACAGAAATTTTGCTAAAACCTTCACTAAATGAAAATGGACTTCACTTTGCCACAAGAAAGCCACAAAACCCCTAAATGAACCAAGATGCAATAATGCCCAGCAGGTGTGAAAAGAAGAGTATAATAAAAAGTAGAGTACTGCTTTAATATAATAAGTACTAGCTACTATGGTCACAGACACTAGAATGAAACTCTGAAGACACTGTTCAAGTGACATCTCTTTTCTGACCCTTCACATCATAAAGCTGATCTACTCTTGATTTTTTAATGGATAAATATCCATAGCTCCAGCCTCAAGTTGGTGGAACGGGAACTTTCAGTTTCTCTCAGCAGGTCTCGGCTATCAGTTGCAGATCTTGGACCTGCAGACCTGAATTTAGAGCCTCCTTCTGCAGTTCTTTATCATCTACATGATAAAGGAAAAACCTAGCAAGGACATAGCAGGACATCAGTCCCTCTGCGAGGGCACAGGTATTACACCTTTGTCATCAATGCATTGCTGTGACCAACCTCCCTGGGCAATACATTAACCTCACATTGCAAAGGCGAAAGACTGACACTTGGAAGAAGTTTTAAAAGGAACACAAGGTCTCTAATTTATTCCTTAATCTTCAAAAAGACTCTGAAACCCACAGTGAGAGAGGCTCTTAGTTCCAGCTGTTCAAATGCAGGCTACTGTGCACTTCCCTCAAACCCAAAGGAAAGTTGCAGTCATCCCACACCATAGCATCAGGAGTTAGCCTCTACTTCATGTCTTTTTGGAACTAGTATCCAACAACTGTGAGATGAAACAGCCTAAGACATCCTTGAACAAAAGGATTTGGAGACCCAAATCCTGAAAATCCCACACTATGGTATCAGGTTGCTGAGCTATCGCTTCCCACAGAATGAAAACAAATATGCATTATCAAGCAAGCTGATTGCATGTTAATGATTTGCTGAATCAGAACACACTAGAAATGAGTAGGCTCAGTTGAACTGAATCCATGCTTTATTTCATGCAGCATTGTATTATTGATTTTCCTGAGGTCTATGATTAATTTGAATACTGAATTATTTGATGGCACTGAAATGAGACAGTTTAAATTATTAGGTTGTTTGGTACTTCTGGGAACAGCTGAATTGAGATTTCTAAATGTTTCCATCCATTTCTACAAATAGAATAAGCTTTGATTTGCCTTCTGATCAAGTTTGTACAAAACATACATTGAACGAAGGAACTTGCATCTTTTGAGGGAAAAGAGAAGGCATGTGAACTGCTAAGAGAAAACAGAAGTGAAAGCTCTAGAGATTAAAGATCTTTCATTTATCTTCAGCGTAGGCAGAACATCACGTCTGTGCTGTGCCTCCATCCACAGCCGCCACCTGCGCCAGCCCTGCTCTGCAGTGCCCATCACAAGATTTATACATCTGCTGTCTCTGAGCAATCTGTTACATTATATGGGGAAGAGGCTTTGGCTACCTTCATTCAGATGCAGCCCTTTCATAAAAAGATTCCATATTCACTAGATTGGTAAAGCAAGTCTAGGACAGATTTTAAGACAGCCGTCAGGTCACTGAAATCCTGGCTCCCTCCCCTGCTGCACAGAACACACATGGGATTTGGTCACTTTCCTTCCCTTCTTCAGTCACTGAAAACTCAAACTGTGTTTTCCTTCACAGCCTTTCTGATACTCCATGGCTACATCACACAGGTTTTTTCATCAGCTGCTGTACCAACAGGAAAATAGCAATTCACATGGACCACCCAGTGCATGACCATCAACTAATACTTAGCAACTGATGAGCCTGGCTCTGTGCACGCATGTTCATCACAGCCCTTAGAAATGGCATTTGGTAGACAGTGATCAACTAAATTGGTATTCCAGAGCGAAGCCTTTCCACCACCTGAAGACCACAATTAAGATTTGCTACTCTCATCCTGTACGATATGTAACAAGCATTGATGCATGCAGAACGTGTTCTGGTATGGCTTGTGGTTGAGCTAGTAAATAACAGGTGCAGCCTTCCCGGCCTTGCAAATATGCTTCGGGAGGTGCTCCACATTGCAAAAGTAAAAATGTTAAGTTAGGAATCGGTCAAGCTGGCAGTTACCCACGGAGGCAGACAACTGGGGCCTGCTGCCTCCGTCGCCAATGGGACTCAAGGGAGCAGCTGGCAGCAAGGTACCACCACGGTGGGTAAGGACTGACCCTATTTGCACCCCATGGCATCCCTCTGGGTGGGAGCAGCAGCGAGCCTGGCTTCCCAAGCTCCCCCTCCTCCTCTCCTCCCACCTGCCCCTTGTGCCAGGGCTGCAGAAATTAAAAGCAGAGGCTGCTCAGGCAGGCTACCTGTTCCTTCCCAGATAAGAAAAGTAAACCCACATACAAAATACCCAGCTGTTTCCTCTTCTTCCTCACCCCCTCCCAGAAATACATAAATCTCTTTTCAATGACATCTACCTCTTCAGCAGAATGTTGAGAGCAGCTCAACATTTCACTCCCTGACAGACATCCTAATCCCTTCCAACTCTGTCAGCCCTGAGAAATCACCACTCTGAAAACATTTCCTGCGTATCTAACACACAAATCCTTATTTACAGCACAGCACTCCCAGTACCGGTCACTGCTTTGTAGCCTGGACCCACACAGGCTGTGTGCAGCGCTAGCACTGTGATATGGGGGGACGGCATGCTGATGTCTGCAAACCTGGATGCACGGTGAGAGCTGCATGGTTCTGCTGGGCACTTGCTTCAGGTGAGCACGGGTAAGTGTAGGTCAATGCATTGCTCACATCTCCCAGGCACCGTGCACTGGACCTGCAGAAGCTTTAAACAGCGACAGCAGAAGCTGCAAGAGTCAGCAGCTGTAAACCAGCACAGCCATTTCCTAGGCAGAGGGTCCCAGTCCACGGAGCCTGGGAGCAGCCTGCACCCTGCTAGCTGGTACTGGCTGTGCTGTTCCCCCAGGATGAAGTGAGGGACAGAAGTCATTCCAAGTTTAGAAAGTTTATCCCAATTTTTTCCCCACTTATACCAGATCTAATGAAGGTAGTCCTTTCCCTTATGGACTTTGTTCCTCTTTTTAACACCAGTACAGATACAGGCACTATCTTCAGCTGGTTGTCACACGTGTTTTATATCCATTAGAGAATGATAATTTAAAAAAAAATAATGGAAGCAGGCTGAAATGTGGCTTTAAGATGTTCTTCAGAGGTGGAGACAGATGGCGAGTGTTATGAGCACAGTAAGATTTGAGAAATGAGAGCACAGTGATGGACATCATGGGATTAAGCTCTGCAAAAGATTTGTCCTTCCATAGGTTAGGATAGTGCTTCCTCCTAACAGTACCTCCATTCTTCTGGCTATTCTAGAGCTGAAATAAATCTGCAACCTGCTTGATAGATCTTTAGTTCAAGAAGGAATATAGGTCTGCAGTGCAAGGAGGTGTGAGGTGACGCTGGCATCTACCCTTTGAGCACTTGCAAGAATTTAATGAGGAAAGCTCCAGTATGGTTGTTCTTTTGCACACACATAGATAGATGCAAAATGTAATCCACAAAATGGTTATTTTTTCAAGGATTCCTGAAAATGCATGTGGACCACAGTACATTCAGAAGAGCTCTACTGGATGTTCGTGAAAGCGGAATTATTTAATTTTCTATTATAGTTAAATGGCACTAGTGCTTGTGAAAGTTACCAGACCTGACAACTTGCATTTTGTGCTCCTGATGTCAGCTGAACTCAATCAGTCTCTTTAAATACTAAAACTGACATCTAAGAACAGGAAACAAATGCTTCTAGGAAACTCTTCTTGGTTATACTTGCTTATACCATAGCAGAATTTCACTCAATTTCCTGCTATAAGTTATTTTACACACTTACTGGAACAAATACTTTTCAGGAACTCATGCAAACACATACAGGCAGTAGCGAGCCATCTACCTACATTGTTTGTGTTGTATGCATCTTGGCTAGAAAAGTGATTCTACTGTTACACTCATCTCTGGATGTTCAGGAGAATTTATCACACTTTGTGTAACCAAGAAAGAAATTCGCTTGGAGATAACTCTGCTGCAATGTTTGCAATGCCATGTGCAGGAAAGCTTTCCTGATTTTGCTCAGATCAACCATCTAAGAGCCAAAACTTCGTATAAATCTGAGAGGGCATTTGGCCTAAGAATATTCAAGGGGTATTATACCCGCAGCAAGGAAAACCCAAGAATAGCGGATTTTTTTCCCCCCACAGTTGTAGGGGAAGGTTCAAATGTCAACTGCCATTAAAACATCCTTAAAAAACTTCGTTCAGTACAACAGTCTGAAATTCAAAAGATAAGACTTACTTCTCTGCAGGAATAAACTGTGATGTATTTTAAAATGGAAGTTTGGGGGGTTTTTTTGATGTAAATTCTCTTCAAAAGCTTCATTCTCAAATACATTTCACAATTCATTCATGCCGAGAAGCACTTCTTATCTTCTGAACCGCCAGACTGCTGGGCTGAACAAAATGTGTACAATTCACTTTTAACTATTTCAGTGCATTGCACAAGGAGGAAAGCAGAATGCCAGAGGGATCCGAGTAGCAGTCACTGAAGCTGAGAAACCCAGTAAAACTCCAAGTCATTCCATCTTCACTGCTATTTCAATCTAAATTAATCAGCTCAGTTTGGCCATCACTAATTAAGACTCTCTTTTCTTTCTGGAAATGTATCTATCAGCTGTATTGCCATTTCAGCTGCAGTAAAAAAAAAAGTTAAATGACTCACTATAAGGCAGAGATCACAAAGCATATTACAACTCTACCTGTTAGGAAACGTAATAAAGACAAGGCATGGATATTCTAGAGAAGAGGGACAATGAAAGATTTTAAGCAGAGGCAGAAACAGAGCAAGGACTTTCTCTTATTCTACTCAAATTCCTCAGTCTTACATAATACCTAGCTAATTTTACAAAAACAATCGATTCTGGGGGATTAAGAAAATATTTAAGAAAATAAATCTATTTTTACCACACATTTTTTTCTAAACAATATATTGTTTACTTTCACAAGAGATGACCGTCCAACTAAGTTTATAACTCAGTTTATATGCTTTGCTCCCCTGCCTTTATATCCCTGCTATATTCTTTGTGAACAGAATAAACAAACAGACCTTCAGTACTGCTGCTCAGAGTAGCCTGCTGATTTATAGAGCGGCTTTTGCAGCCCTGCTTCCTATCCCTGGTACAACACAGATTTTTGTAAAGATGATGCATTAAGGAGAGTTTTTCCAATCAGCTGTTCTCTGCAACATCTAGATGCTTTGTTTCTATTAAACAGTTAATTAAGAAATCATTAATTTCTTTATGAGTGAAATCATGTAGTTCCTTCCAATTTGCATGATCTTGTAAACATAATTTAATACAGACAACTCAGAGATCCATCTGGATATTCACAGAATAAACCATGAATAATCAGTTAATGATTGTAAAGCACTCTGAAGACAAGAAGTGGCAAATACTCTCACCTGACCACCTAAACCATCTAAAGTTGTTTAAACTTGCCAGGGGCTCTAATAACTGAAGCACCTTGCTGAGTGAATGAAATTGCTAATTTCTCTATTAGAACACGTAAAATGTGACTCTAGAACAAAATCATAATGAACCGAGCAACAAAACCAAAACACATATAAATTTGGGAAAAAAAGGAGTGGGGAGGGGAATAAATCCTGAGCACTTTTGCTGGCAAATGCCATGACGATTAGCCTTTGGATTTTTTTAAAAGTAGCTAGATGCTGCAAGAATCTTAAGTAACAAAAAGGTAAAGAGACATTTTTGTCAAGAATGGCATTTCATCAGGTTCCTGGATAACAATAGACACTCCTAAAATACTGGTTTCTTTACAGTGATTTAAGAGATAACTACAACAAAAGTTAGGCTTGTAAATAAGCACCAAAGAGGAGAAACTGGACGTCTTTCAGATGAGTACTTCCTCCAGAGGCAATGCTCTCCTGGCAGTCCCCAGCTCCTGCCCCATCGGCTGCTGGGCTGGTAACCCTCTAGCCCTGTGCCAGGGTTGGTCCCATCTGAACAGCATTTGGGACACAGGCTGAGCCCAGGCTTGACCTACACCCACCACAGGCCCAAAGACTTGAGCTGGCCCTTGGGCAGCATCAAGGAGGAAAACACGTAGGTCCGTTCTGTCATGCTTCTGGGCAAGAGCTCATGAAACTAATCCAGGACACGTTATTTCTGCAGTGCAAGTTAAAACCCCTCTCAGTTCCAAAAATAACACCACTATTTAAGGCATTAAAGTCCTCTACAAAGGCAAATGAACATTTTATCCCAGGCCCCGAGCCAGCAAAAGTGAACATTCTGTCTACCAGAACCAATGAAATTCAGTGCGTTTGGGGCCAATTCAATGCCTTTGCCCTCAATTTTAAGTGCCCTTATTTAGTTAAGCCTCTCACTTCAAAAAAAAAAAACCAAACCATATATACATCCTCTTTAGCACACCACATAGGCACTAAGATCACACACCTCTTCTGTCTTCCATACAATAATTCTCTACGCTGTATATTCACATACCATTATGCAATGTTTCTGCCAGTTATCTGCATACCACCTGTTTTACACATTCCGAGGCACACATTTGTGTGTGTTTATGAAGTTCCTTTATCTTTAAAGAATATTTTTTCCCCCTTCCCTCCAACAAGACACAAGGAAGTCTTCCTAACCAAGAAAATGTCAATCTTTCAGAAAAAGAAGTTACAAAGAACAAATACAATGCCCATTTGCTGATTTTCAGTCCTCACCTCTCCTCTGTCTCTCCAAAAACTCTACTCCTCTCCTCCCACTTCAGAGAGGAGATTTTAACAGACAACATTTATTCCTGTGGACTGTATTTTATCATGGCAGCCCATGTCCCTTATCACCTTTTACACTTCCCTGCTTTCAGTTTTACAGGCTGAAGCCTCTGTCTGTATGCTAACATTTCCCCAGGAATTCTTCTTTTGATCTGCTGAATGGAGACCTACTTGAAAGCAAATTCAAAACGATGAAACCTTCTTCCATGGTCCCTGTAAGAAGCAACTACAAGAATGCAGATTTAAATGCTTTGAAAGCATGGACTGGATTTGCCCTCCAAGGCACGCTCTGCACTAGGGCTCCGTGCATGGCCCGAGCTAACAGGGGTTGTAACTACCAGCACTGGCTGTACTGCAGCCCAGCATTAACTGTGCTCACTACCATTATAACCAAGTGACGTGGCCCCTATAACCCAAATCCACCAACAGCTCCACCAGGACATGCTCCAAACTCATCACAGCTTTGGCCGAGCCGGGGTCAGTCCCATGCAGCAGCTCCTTTCATAAGGCTTTCTGTAACCATCCGCTCTTTCCAATGAGCCTTTCTCTCCATCAAGGATACCCGTTTTGCTATTCATGGGTGACATGCTAACAGTGGCAGGCAGGGAAAGTGGGGATGGGCCACCTCCAGCTTTCCCAGGGGATTTCTCCAGCTCTGTCCCCAAGGGCAATACCAAGCGCTCCCCTCCAGGTCCCCTCCTGGAACAGAGCTCCTCCACTGCCCCATTGGCTACCGTAAGCACCGTTCATTGTATTTTCAGCAGGAGAAAAACTGCAGTCAAGGTCCATTTCCAGGTTGAAGACGTGATCTCTGTAGCATACAATGCAAGCAATTAGGCAACTTTATATATGACAGATTCACAGGAACTAGCTTATTAACATTTCATTCAGTAGAGGCAAGGTAGCTAAAAATTACTCCAATTAGCAGCTTTCTAGATATCCAGAGTTATCTTTTTTCCTGATAAAAGCCCAAATGCCCAGGAGTTTATAGAATAATTAAGTTTTTAGACCAGATGTAAAATCTCAGAATAAAGTTTCAAACGATGTTCTAAGTCATCCAGTTTATTCAAAACACATCTGTTCTGCAGCATTATGTTACTTCTACTGCAAACACGGCATATTTTAACGTATCTGCAGTCTCACAAAAATTTGTGAATATGCATGTCTGATTTAGTCCTGATTTTTCTAGTGACACAAAGCGATAGTCTCCATTCTCTGACCAGGGCCAAACACTGAAGGAGGGTCTGTTAGCAGTACTGAGGAACCATTCTTGCTCTGAATCCACACAATAAAGTGTCAGGCTTATTTTAGAACAGAGGTTGTACAAACATCATTTAAGAGCTTAGGGTGGAGAGGTCTATCATACCTGAGCACCTCAGAAATTTATCAAAAGCTTTGATTAGATTAGGATATGCAAATCACAGTAAGGTTACCTTTTTCCATTTACAAGCTTGTTTTCCTGTAGCTCATCAGAAAGCCACTAAAATAAATCAAGGTATCCAGGAAATCTAAGATTTATGAGAGTATGAATGGCAATAGCCGGAGCTTGTCTTAGCCAGTAATTCTGATAGATACATACAGTGCAAAGTGTGAAATTTACTCAAACTTTGTCTGGATGCAGATGTTGAGGTTTAATTATTTGAAAACAACAATATTTTAGACAAACTTGAAGCAAGAGAAACAAAGCAGAGGAAGGAAGGATAAACACAGACACACATTTAGACATACACCATTTTAACAGTTGGTGTAAGTGAAATAGAACCAAGTTTCCCATTTTTTTTAAAATTTCAGTAACACTTCAATTATCATGAATCAGCAGTGGTTTAACAAGTGTTAATTTGAGAGTTTACACACACACTTTTTTCTTAAATGATTGCCTTCTCTTTCCAGAGGGCAGAGCCATGGGAGCTGCTGGTGGTGGTACAGAACAACAAACTCTTCCTTCTGTGCTCAAGGGAAGGGGAGAAGACTTATAGCAGCTCCTACAAAATCACTTGATGAAAGTCCTCCTATTCATCCACCTCAGCACCAGCCTCCTGCTCCACGGCATGCTGCATCAGGGCTATTCAAGGATTCACATTCTGGGTGTTTGGAAAGGCTCTCCTGATCCCGCCTATGATTAAAGAAGTCTCTAATAGCTGATCAAGACCACGGGATGTGCATAACCAAGTGGAGCCTGTTGTACATCACGCATGAGTTTTATTATCACTTGTGCCCACGAGCCCCATGCCATCTGGCACAGACACGCCGACACACCTGCCTGCACCCGCAGCGCCCGAGCGCCAGGCTCCCATAGCTCTCCCACCAAGCAGCCCCTGGGCTACGGCAGCCCTGGCCTGCCAAGAGCTACAACAGCAAGGTCCTTCCTCTGTGCTCAGAGGGAGAAAAAGAGCCGGTGCTTGCATAAAAAGCAATTATCACTTAAAAAAACCAACCAAACCCAAACCTCAACTACATTCATCTCAGTGTTTATTGCTAATCATTACTAATTCATTTTGGGTGCACTGCATTATAATAGCAAAGCCATTCAGTATTCATGAGGGCTGGGAACACAGGCTGCGGTCCTCACACGCTGCCTGAAAAGGATGCAAATGTTGTGGCTCCCTTTTTAATGAGGAGGCTGGCTTTGTGCCCCAGAAGCAGAAGAGCAGTATCCCATGCACAGCAACACACTCTCTGCTTGGATGTGCAGCCCCCAGAAAACAGTGCCCTAGGGAACAGGACAAAGCTTGGAAAACCTTGCAGACCTGCACCACTTTTCTCTTTCCTCAGAGGTTATTCGGTTGAGCTTGAACAGGACAAGGTGGCTTCTAACATGACACACGCTGCCCTGTCGGCACCAGACACCTGCTGCCACCTTGTCACTGCATGCCACTACACCAGAGGTCTCCCCTATCTTCCCCCACAAACACTGGAATAGGGAATTACCTCAACTACTGTAATGAAATAGGAACAACTCAACTCTGGTGTCCTCCAACATTGGCAGCAGGGCCTGACAGCCCTTCTCCAGAGAGCAGCTAACTGGCTCCCCCTGCTTGCAAGCTCTTCTCCTGCCTGGAAACCTTTTGCCCTTCAAGCTGAGAATCACAACTTTTGGTTTATTTCCATCGCCCCCATCTTATTTGTTGCAATAAGCACAACCAGGTCCTTGAGCAAGAGATCACCTGCAAGCTACAGCCCTGTGTCCATGCACAGCCTTCTAGCAGTTTTGTCACATCTCTACAAGTGAACTAGACCCTCTATACTAAAAACAAACAAACAACCCCCCCCCCAAATCCCCCAAAACCTCAGGAAAACTGGTGCAAAGGCTCTCTCCCAAAATTTCTTCTGAAGTCACCAAATCTAAGCGTTATATGGCAATGATGTCATCACCCTAAACATGAATTAGCAGGGCTCACATTGAAAATTAGAGGGGAAGGATCCCCTTTCTGCATTCACTCCCAGTAACAAACTTGTGCTTTAGTTTTATATGCCACGATTCTCCAGTGAGATCCAGGGAGGACTAACATATATTTAAGGTCTATAGCTTTCCCAAATTTAAAACAAAATTAAAAGAACTATGTACGCACTACCGTATAATTTCCATGCTCCCTCCCGTCACTTCCACTTTCCTCATTTCATTTACATTAGTGCCAAAGGAAAAAAGCCTCACTTGGTGCGGAAAAGACAATTCCAGAAGAGTTTGTATTCTGCTTCTGCTAAAACTCTACAGCAGTGACCAAGTATTATGCCTTCAGAAGAAAGTGTCACCAAAGCTAACTTCTGTGATCTTCTGACCAAATATTATCTGCTTTCTAAATACTGCATCCCAAGTGACTATATTTTTAATAACACGAGGAATACTCTGTAGCTCTGTTTTTAGAAAGTGGAAGATGGATCTCAGGTCATTTTGATGCAGTCTGCTCTTGGCTATGATACTGCTTCACTGACAGCAATTAACTGAGGTCAGCAATATAATTTACCCCTTTTTAAATTACAGTGTAGAAACACTGCATAGAGGAGCACATAAAGCGCATGAGATTTAGCAGTGACCCGGGAGCTCGATCATTAAGCACACAAGGGGGCATATTCTCTTCACTCTGAGTGCATTTCCCATTAATGCTAATAGCACGTTGAGAAGAAAATATACTCCATAAACTTTCATTACTCACTTTCTCCCTTGCTCTTTGACAAATGAGTTGCTGATGTAGACTCAGAGGTAGGTAATACATCCACTTCTCTCTATGCCAGTGCTATAGAAAACCAGAAAGGCTTTTCCTTGCAAGTTCAGACACTCCCACATCTCACACTGTGGATTTGATTAAATCTGGCTTTTAAGCCATTCAGTTCCAGGCAGTATTTGAGTGGGACTCACAGATACACTAACAAACACTGCCAGGAAGGACAGTCCTCTTCCTTGCCTGCTCACCAGCTGTCCTCACGCTCCTACTCCCTGCGTTGCACCAGCTGTGGTGCTTGTCTGATCCCTTGGACAGTCAATTCACCCCATTAACTGAGCAGAAAAATAAGACTTTCTCTTCTAGCCTAGCAGAAAACTTGGGTATCTCTGAACTTCTTCTCAAGAGGGTAATTTTTTCCACAGTCAGCTGGTATCCTGGTGGCATTCCAAGTGTATCATTACTTTCCGGCCGTTCACATTCCCATAAAAAAGCTGTATCTTACAGAGAAGTGTTATTTCCTAAAATCAACTGTGAAAGTGTCCTAAATCAACTGCAAAAGAGCTGCCACATGTCACTTTACCAGTGGCCAAATGCTGCTGATGAATAAGGTAGCTCTGAACAAGGAAAAATATTGGCTCAAGAGGAGGAAAAATTGCAGGTGTTGAAATGTCTGCTTTGGGTATCATTACACAATTCACACACAAATGGGAGATCTGGTCATTTTTCACAGGTATGAGGGACCCATAATGGTGAAGTCGTGACAACCTCTCAAGGAGGAGCATTCAGAAGTAAAGGCAGTTATGGGATGAGACAGTCACCAGAGCTGTAGACAGAGTAGCAGACTCTGCTAGCAGGGCAAGAAAAGGGAATTTTGGGAGGGCTACCCAGGATGAAAGCATCCTGCAGCTCCCTGCTATGCCAACAGCTGCCATCAGAGCCCGGAGCTGAAGCTGTCATCCTTGCTCTGTCCTTGTGGCCCAGGGCTGGGCAGGACACTCGGTGCTGGCCCAGGAGCCCTGTTTGCCCTGGCTGGACAGCCTATTCCTGCTCCCTGCCCGTCCGTTCTCCGCAGAGGAACGGGAGCTGCTTTGCTCCATGGTGCTTCTGCCAGTTCTGCCCCTCACCTCCCCACGTCTGTTCTTGGCCTCAGCCTCATTTCCTCTTCCCTCCTCAGCTGCTAACAGGATTGCTTTCAGGAAGAGAGAGGTCAAAAGAGCACATCTGGACTAGATGCCCATCAGCATTTACTTTATAGAAGTGTTTGCTTTTGTTAGGGTGCAAATAACACTCTCATTTCTTTGGCTGCTGCATTTCACAGGGGAAGGAGAAGTTTTCTTGGAAAACTTACTGGAAGTAAAAGGCTACATGGACAAATGTGGGTACATGAAGTCACAACAAGTAGAGGGAAAAACAAGCCTGAATGTGCTTTACCAATAGTGCTCCATGCCCCAGCTCTTCCGTCACCATGAACCCACGGAGCTCCTTCTCCAAACTCGCACTGGCCCCACATAATTCAATTGACTAAACACGGTAGTCTCACAATGACAAAATTCAGTTTTATCCACAGTAACGAGAAGCCTTAAACCAGGTCTAACTTCTTGAACCTGATCACCTCTTTCAATCTGCATTTCCATATATTGGGAAAAAAAACTTTATAAGACAGTGAAATAGAGCAGGAAATCCCACCCTCTCCCAATATTTGTTGCTTCCAAAGCCTCTGCCAAGCTCCCTGTGCAGCCATGCCGCACTCTTCTCCCCTGTAAGCTCCCAGGCCTCCAGCTCATAAACTACATCTGAGTCCTAGACACAGCACATCTACCTCCATTAAAACAAAACAATGGAAACATAGATTTCTTATTATCAATATATTTACAAGCTGGTTGTTCAAAACCCTCTTGGCTCCCTCGAGAACTGAGAATAGCTTGAATCAAGAACTCGGTATTTAAAACGTGCAGGTCTAGAATAACTCCACAGCCTTAGACGATCAATCTTTATTCTGAAGCAACGTCCTCAGTCCACCAGGATTCTGTGCCATACTGAGGTCTAGCAGGGAATCAAACCTAAAGCAACACAATTAGTTCAGCTTCAGAGAATTCCTGCTCTCTGCAAGCCTGATTCACCTGTGCAGCTACACAAGCTCCCTGGCACACAACCCAAAATTTTTGCTAGACTAAAACAACTGACAAGTCTATTTACAACTAAATAACCAAGTAAAAAACAACCAATATACAAAAAAGGTTTCAGAAGCACTCAACTTGAAACTCACACATAGAAATCTTTAGCTTGAAGATGTCTAGAGAAATAAATAGACTACTAAATGAACGGTCTTACTTGAGAATAAATAAGACAAACATACCTGAAACAGCTCTACTGCATCTGAGCATTCCTCCGAGCCATTCAAGGGTGCCAGGATGGATAGACATTGCACTTACCCCTTTGAGCCTTTTCTCTTCTTGCCCTGGTATCCAGCCTTCCTTGCACTAGCACTCAGCTCAGGTGCTCACCTAGCAGCAAGAGCCACTCCTAACAAGGGGCCATATTTCACACAAACACATATTTTTTGAGTAGAAATACTACATAACAAATGAATCTCAATACTAAGACTAACATTATATTAGTAAACATAACTCTAACATTTAGGAGAGGAATACATACACCCCCCCCAGAACACACTCACTGCAACACATGCATTTATTAACCTGGAATATATATCACCAGTCTAATGGAAACAGCTGCAAATAAACCATAAACAGGTGGGCTGAGTTATGGGAGGTTTGCTCATTGGCAAACGAGCCTGCACCTCACCAAGGCTCTGCTTGCAGCAGCTGGAGGTGATCAGAGGTGGGGCAGCCTGTGAGCAGGCACTCAGTGTAGGTGGCCCTAATGGCCCACTTGTCATCCAGCTACTGTCCTTGCAAGCAGGTGCTGCCCGTGACTTGGCTTTGCCATCAGGCAGAGCCCCCGTGGCCCTGAGCAGGGGCAGCAGGCAGAGCTGCTCTGCCCTCTCTTCCCGCTCCCTCTCAGCCAGCAGGCAGCAGCCTGCTCGAGCCCAGACTCCTACTAGTGTGCACACGCAACACCTTTTCATTTTAGCAGGGCAAGATAGGTTCTCTTGAATCAAAAGCTTTCAGCAGTGCACGCGTAAGTACAGAAAAGGAAAACTTTATGGAGGTAACAGTTGTTGTCTGTTATCACACAAAGAGATTCCTCTTAAAATTCACCTGCTCTGCATGAGCTGGTAGTGCTGACGCTGACAGGCATGTGAAACCAATGCCTACATGAGCAGTTTTCATATTAAGCAGGGCCTCAGAAACCACCAATAAACTAGAAGGAGCTGGTGATGTCTGGCATTGAAGGTTGGGTGTTTGTTTTGAGGGTATTTTTTTTTCCTAATTGTAGGTCAATTAGTTGTTTTAATGAAATAACTTGACTTTCAGAGGTACTGAAATCCATCAAATCTCTGAAAGGTTCAGGACTTCAGAAAACCAGGTGATTCCTTTTCAGGCCTAGCTATTAACATGGATAATTTTTAAAAATAGTTTTGTTTGAGTTTCTTCAGCAGCTATTTTAGGAGACATTTCATAGTCCTGAGACTTGATCAATTCAAATCAGTGTTAAACCTATCACTTTCACCCACAGTACATTCACTCCAAACTGGAAAGTGAGCATCTTATATGTGTAATCACTGGGTGTAGTTCTTGTAAGGTGATGCTTTGACTTGTGATACAGCACATGTGCTAGAGATTAACTGGAAACTACTTTTAAATATTCAGTATTCTATGTGATAGTATCCATGATCAAAGATGCAGAGAAATTCTACTTATTAATTAATAAACCAGGCTTTAAACCACAGATACGGAACAGCCAGAAATAGGAAGCTGTCATTCATAAAACATAAATCAGCATTTTCCATTTCTTTTCCCACCTAGCTAATCACAAACAGTAATGAACCATGGACAAAAAACTTAATGGCTTCTTGGGGAAAAAATCAATGCCAAATTGGCCTACTTAACCAATTGATAATAATTGCATAAAGAACGTTACCTAAACTTCATTTTTCTGACTAATTACTGTAACAGGGAAGGCATGAAACTAGGAAAGAAAAGAGAAGGGATTCATGATATTTTTTATGGCAAAACCTGCAAGGGAAATTGAAAAGCCTAGTCATACTTATATTGATTTTGATAGTCACAGCAGATTCTCCAAGCTGTATGAATTTTTATCGCAGATCACTCACATACAAATATTTACTTTCTTAATGGACATTTTTCCTTGAACGAATGCTAAAATGTGCACTGAAGCGGAAGGTTATAAGTTAATTGCTATTGTCATTTCTACTCAATTACTGCCTACACTAGAGCTGTCATGCAGTAAAGGCAAGAGAGAGAGAAACACCACCGCTAATGGTGAATTTCCGAGCTTTTATCACTGTGTCAAAACATTATCATTCTGTAATCACAGGCTTTCATGCAAAATAGCTCAAATGGCAGCAAAATCCCGATGCAAAGCATTTTTAAATATCAGCTTAGTGATGGCAAGGAACAGGATTAAGCACTTAAGCGCCGCTTAAGTTTTTAGTAAGCTGGTACTTAAAGGAACTCCCAACCTAAGCGTGGGCCAAGCTTTCCATTGCATGGGGAGACAGGCTCCTCCGAGGGGGGCTACGCTCTGCGTAGGCAGCAGGAGGGTGGTGGGAAAGCAAAGAAGAGGACTGATCCTGTAACACAAGGAATTTGGCACTTCCCTCCGATGGATATTCACTGCTGTGAAGTCTTTCCTGGAATTCGGCTTCAAAGTTTGGGGACCAGGAATCCCGGCGTTCATCAAGAACACACAAAGCCAAGTTTATACTGCTTTCCCGTTCCTCAGGTTTCTAAACCCAAGTTATGCTCAGAGTGCTCTTGCTAACAAGACACCAGGGTTGCTCTCTGGCTTTGTGAATATTAAAGCCACCTGTATTACACGATGAGGCCCAACTAAAGATGCTGGAAGAGATCTGGACCAGAGTACCTCTTGGAGTGAGATACATTCTCCTGGGAAGGAGGAATGCACACTCAAATCTCACTTCATAATGAAGGAATTTCACCCCTAAACCAGACTAGGGACCCAGCCTCTTGGGAGAGGAGTCTCCTCCTCAGGCTCCACAAATCTAGCTTGTGGTTTCCTTAGCACCTGCCTAGACTCAACTCTTGCTATTCCGTCAACTATCTTAACTTCTAAAATAAGCTCAAATTAAATGTGCTGCCTATATGTCACTTCAGTAGTTTATTTTTGGCTAAAACTAGTTATTTAACAGTGTCAAATTTATGAATGAGTTTGACTATTCTGCTGCATAAATATTTCAATAGAAAAAATTTAATGCCAGTTCCACAGCTGAATTCATCAACTCCTTTCAACCTCAGTCCCACGCTTTCCTGTCTATCACAGTTCAGCCCTGAAACAAAGTAATCGGAGACGTACAGAGGGTGCAGGGGAGAAGACATCATAGTGTTAATGGGTCATGACAGCAGATAATGACACATCAGTGTATTATTATTATATTAATAGATCCACAGCTACCCAAAGCTGCAGTCATTAAACAGCAGCTGAATCTACCTATCCAATTGTGCATGGATATGGACATTTTGGATATGGACTTTCAGATATGGACATTTTTGTATGGCATTTGCAAATCCCCAAGATGGAAAGTCAGGTTAGCATTTGTTATTTTCAGTCACGTTCGGCAAGCACACACATTTACCACACCTCTGCTCATGTGTAACCTTCACTCCACACAGGAGGCTCTGCTCCTATCTGCAGGCCTTTGTATGTCACATTTAGATTTGCTTTCTGCAGAAACCAGTAGTGCTCACAGCAAAATTTCACCAAGACACAGGCTCGCTGCTAAGAAGCAGTGTTTATTATAGATGTATTTATATGCTTCAGCAGCTCTTTCCCCTTAAGTCACTCAGACATGATTCTTTCCCTGGAAATGAAGCATGAAAGTGTGGGAAACTATTCACAGCTTGATGACTGCATTTCCTTAGGTCTGCGAGCCAAATTACTAGGAGTGTGTGAATACACAGAAAGCTCATTTACAAATTAGGCTGTTAGAAAACTTGGATCCAAAAAGAGGCATCTGTGTGTTCTCTGTGCTACAAATACTTGTGTTAAGTTGCCTAAAACTGCTTGTTTCTTTGGGTACTGGGTGATAGTAATTTATGAAGGGGTTTTCTTAGATACTTGTATCAAAAAAGCCCCCACAGCCATTTACAAATAATAATTTCTTCTGCTTCTGAAATGTCCAAGGAATATCACTGGGTCAAACCATCAACACGTTACCAGACTCCCTGGGTCTGGAAACCAGAGCAGGAGGGGAGAGAATGCAGTACTGTACACTTCCCAGGTTGGGTGTTGGAGCATGCCTAATATTGACCACTTCTCCTTCAGATTTCGGGATGAGCCTCCCCATCCCCAGCTACAAGGCAATGATAACAGAGGCGTGTAACTGATACGTTCCCCCACTGGTCTTACAAACAGTACTGCAGTTTTCAAAGTACTTGCTGTAGCACCAAAGAAAAACAAACCTCACAAACCTAAAAGAAGAATTCAGCCAAATGGCTGAAGTCTTGCATTAAATCCAGCTAAGGAGCAAACTTCCAACAAGCATTAATTTATGGTGCTTATAGCAGTGACTAAAAAATCCTCTGAGTACTCTACACACAGAGATTAAAGCCTGCCCCGCCAACCTGAGTCAGGGTTTAGTTACCAACTCATTAAAATACATGGAATTGACATGGGTGAATTTTCTTGTCTGCTTTCCAAATCCCAGCTTTTATGTTTGTGCTACACAACTTTTACACGACTCAACAAGCACCCAGGAATCCAGGTTTTTAGACTTTTTTTTCTTCACTTAGGATCAGATTTCATCACCAATACTGCATGTATTACTGATCATGGCAAGATGAATAGCTGGAATCAATTTTAGTATAAGTTTGAATTAATTCTTGGAATAATGAGTAATTTGCTTTACCATTAGAAGGGATGACAGGCACCAGAACTTGTGGCAAATCATCATTAAAAACAACAGATGTTTTATTCACACTATCAAAGAAAATTTAAGCCTAATGTATCTGGGTGAAAGCCAAGCTTTCACTGAGAAAAGAGTAAAATATACCTTTAATTGAGAGGGTCTCTTGTATTTTACAGGTCTATGCTGACAGTATGTGCTTCCCAAAATTAGGAATAACCTTCAGAGACAAAGAACTGAATCAAATTATATTGTCTTACCATATTTAATAGCATGATTTTCTGTTAGTTAATGTTGTTAGAAGAGCAAGTATTTTCATCTAAAACTTGGTAGTGAGAGAAAGCCAGGTAGCTTGTTGTGAAATCCCATCTGACCTCATGTTTATTTGGTTTATAAATTGGTGTTAAGTGTTGCCCCATAAGCTGAATCCCATCACCTGAGCAGCTCTCAACCCTCCCATCCTTTCTCAAGTCAAAAACAGAAACGTGGTTCGGGGATTTTGTTCATGTGGAATCATAGATTGCTCATTTAGAAATTATTACAGTACAACGGATATCCCAGTATACGTTTTTCAAGCAAAACTCCTTTGGTTAAAAACTAAGACATGTTTTGAAAAGTACATTGGTTTTGAGGAAAATGGCAGTGAACTTTTCCATAGGGAATTTTGGGAATTCATTTCAAATAACCAAAACTGAATTTTCTTTCCAGCATTATGAGTTTCACATTATTTTATGTGATGTTTATATATGTAAGTTTCTGATGAGCCCTGACATACAACAGCCTTTATATTATCTTTAAAATAAGGAGAGTCATTGCTATCCAGAAACAACTGAAAACCTCTTCAACTTACCTTCTTCTAGATCAAGGCTTTTCTTCACTGTATTTTACAAGTTTCTTCCAGGGGGGGACACCTTGTTCCCGAGGCCCCCTCCGTCCTGTCTGTCCCCAGGCCGGCCCTGGGCAAGCGTGCTGGCAGCTCCTCCCTCCGCAGGGCGGTTTGATTTCCCTCTTCCACCCTTTCTCATTTCATCCTACCCAGGATTCTGAATTCTACTGAATTCTTCCCAGGACATGAAGCAGAAATCCTTTTTGAACGAAGTAGGACACAAAGAAACCAAAATGTCTGTCAGTGCCTTGGGTGCCCGCGCTGGCAGCGGGGCTGCAGGGGAGGCTCTGTGAGGAGCTGTGAGGAGAGGCTGGCACTGCCCCGTGCCGGTTCCGGCCGGTTCCAGCCGGCTCTGCAGCAGTCCCACCGCCCGGCGCAGCTGAGCCCCTCGGCGACGCTGGCGGCACCTCTGGGAAAGCGGATTTAACAACGGGCAAAAGGCTGCCCGGGAGCGAGGAGTGAGGAAAAAAAATGTGAGAAACAATCCTGTAACAGCAGGAGGGGGAGAGCGGCTGGGTGGGCAGCTGGCCAAGGCCAACCCGCGACAATCGGAGAAATTCAGCCATTTTTGATAGAGTATTGTGTTCCATTTTTCTCCCAGTTGGTGTATTTAAGAACAGCAAAGAGAAGAGGAGGGGCAACAATCTCCTTACATATATGTTCAGAACAACAATTTATTTCCAGTAACAGATAGTGCTTCATACTACTGGCCTGGTTTCACCACGGCAGTGGAAAGGAAACAAATGCTTTCCTGATGTTGCTGACACCCATTTGGATACTGCGGTTAGGCCTTCTCTCCTATCATGGGACTCTCTCTCAAAGAAAAAAAGAAAAATCCCTGTAGACAAGCATTTGCCTTTCCGGTGAGTTCTCCCCTACCAGGAGACATCAGGCATGCCTTCTGGTCTTGTTCAAGTCTTTCTCATGAATCAGCAACTGGAAATGTACCACCTCAGCCCAGACAGGACCTTAACCTTTTAAAAATTCTCTTTTAATTAGCTGGCTCATCTTTCTTACACAAACGTCGCCAGGACTGTGAATTGGGGAGCGCAGGAAACGCTCATCACGCTGCAGAACAGTGGAAAGGTCAGGGCAGTCTCCGCTGCTGCCTTAAATAGGCACTAGAAAAGACATGAAAGGTAGGTGCAATGGCAAAGCCTGCAGCACAGGTGGAGAATGACACTTCAAACTATTTTTTTGACAAGTGGTGTTTCAGTAAACAGAGATGTCCCTGTCTGGAAATATGCCATGTGGTCTTCCAGCATGAGCCCTCTTTGCTCTGCTTGCTCTCACAAGGTGGCAACAGCAAGATGAATGTCTGCATGGTCAGTAGCTGTACGTCTTCGCTCGTGACACCAACGAGTTCACTGTTACATGCCCATTCCTCAATGATTTGATCTTGGCTCACAGGAAAAAAATCCAGTTATGTGTGTGGGAAACCTGAAGTGCTCAGACAGAACACAACACAGTGATAAGCCGTGTCCTCCACCCAGCCTTGTCCCGCCACTTCTGTATGAGGGAATACGGTCCATTTCCACCAAATTTATAGGACCTCGAAAACGCCAGAAGTCCCTTTGCCTCTGAGAGAGCAAAGCTATGAGAGTCGTGGGTAAACTAACCAGGCAGAGACTATCAGGACTAAGCAGGGAACAGGTTTTGCATTTTAACAGCTGAAATGCAAAACTTCCAAGTTCACTAGGGATTAAACTAAAACTTTTGTCTTGAATCAAAAAGAAGTGGTTTTGGGTTTTTTTTTGTTTGCATTTTTTTTGTATTTTTAAAAAAATAGTGCTTTAAGGATTTAAGAGAAACATAATTTCCAAATCGCTCTTTAAAAGTCATCATGAAATGCTTTAAGATTTTCAAAAGCCATCTATTCCATTTTCTAGTCAAAAACTATTTGCCTAGTACTATCTAGATTTGTAAACCTATCGGGACTCTCCAACTAATATTTAGGTCTCACTTCAGGCTTGGGACAGTGCAGGGCAAACCTGGCTCCACTGAAATGGTCAGCGGTCAAGCGAGGACGGGGAGGCACTGAGGTGGGAGCAGCGGGCAGAGCAGCACCGGCAGATGTGCAATAACACCAGATCAGTGAGGTTCATTTATTTTTATTTTCTTCACTGTTCTTTAAGGACTGAGGTACTATGAAGGTCTATAAATTACAGTTTCCTTATTGCAATTTCAGTGTTTTCCTGCCACGCATGCTCAGGAAGGACAGAAACTCCTGAAGCCTATTTCTACAGTCCCTCTGTTTAATGCCACATTAATAAAGGACTGGGTTTAGGCTTTGCTGATATTTTTAAAAACATACATTAACTCTATCAATTACAGGTCACATCTTGTAATATATTTAGAATTGTTTGAGACTATCCTAAGAAACTGAGGCATTTAGTTAGAAAAGTAATTACCTTAGTCTCTTTATGGGCTTCTAAAAAATCTCTTAGAATCTCTCTAACTACGTGTTTAAGTTGTAGGAATATCTTAGGAAAACACGTATCTTTTGATAATGTAGGAACAATTTCTCCAACTTTATATATACATATAGTTATATATATAAAGTTGATTGAGATATAGATATAGATATATCAAAGGCAAGCGGGTTTTTTTGACTGTCAAAGACTCATGTATAATTTTGGGAACCTCAGCTATTCCCTAGTCAATGGCTTCACAGCTCCAAGACAGTTGTGAAAGCTTATTTATGGCAAAGCATCAACATGTTTTCTTTGACTTTGTACAGAGAAGGGTAGGATTGGTCTGGTTATTTTTTTTTTCCCCTAAAGGAGAGTTGAGACCAAGAGAAACATTTGACCAAGACATTTCATAAAAGGTAAAAAAGCTACTGAAAATTATGTTAAGAGTAGTGTCACACAACCAGGCCTCACAACAAACACTGCCTCTGGTACATGACACTCATCTACATTTTTTGTAATATGCACTGGAGAATTTTACGTAGAAAATTTCAAAGGTGACAAACATTTTATTACCCCACAATTAAATTGCAAATTAGTTGGAAAAAGCATTAAATCTAATAGTACTTGTAGGAAGGTCCCCAGAAGGTCTAATCTAGAAGAACTGAAAGCATCAGTGGAAATGGAAGGTTCTTGTCCCAACCTGCATTTGTAACCAAGCCTGATTAAATCACATCAGAAGCGGGGAACTAACTGGAGTGTTGAGTGCCCATTTGATGACATCTTAAGGTCAGTTTAAAACTCAGCTAAAACTTATCTGAATGTCTAAAATGTATATCTATAATACATAAAAGCTGACAAATTACTTCAGCAGTTTCTGCACAGGACCTATACTGGCTTATGTATTATGTCAGTTGAATCATTGCAAATGATATACAAGCACAAAAGGCATGCATGATTTTTGTTAATAATTTGTTCAAAATTATATTTAAAGAAAAAATTCAAGACTTTCATGGGACCAATTAATTATTTTATGCACAACGTCTTCCTAAAGACACAAACAAAATTTATTAATTGATTTTCATGTTTGCATGCAACTGACATTTGAGGGAATATTTTAATTTAATTAAGCTCTTCACCATTGAAAGATGTTAGTGTAATCTTAATGATCTAGCAGTGAAATTGGAAATGAAGTGCAAACTCATTTAGACCGTCAAACACATATTAAATGGAATAATTTGTAATTTCTGTGATTTGAGTTGGATACAAATCAGAGACCTTTAGCTGCAGCATTGTATTTCTTTACCAGTAATTTCTGACAATCAATAGTATCTTAGAAGAAAGCCATATTATATATATGTGCCCTGCATCCTCCAATTCATCTGATGCTCTCCCTTATCAGACTGTGCTTTTAATTGCTCACAGCTGGGATTTTTAAGGATATGTGCCTGCATCAAGATGTCATGAAAAAACAGAAACCGAAAAAAAATCTCAAGACAAAAAAAGCCCGTATGCTTTTGATCATGGACAGGGTTAAGATACATTGTTTTCTCTGTAAAAAGTCCTAGAAAGCTAAGGAGACAACGTCTTGCTGTGCACTAAAAGAAACAGGACTGCATTGGGAAGAAAGGATGGGTTTGCTTATGAAGTATTTGCTCAGAGCACTAAATTAAAGCTCTGCTAGTGAATTTAATTATGATATTTTCTAACTTTCTGAGAGCCTGGTTTTACATTTTATGCAACTTTTGCAGTGTGTCACGCAGCACGTGTTCACACAAATGCTATAGGCTCTCATTAGCAAGGTTCAGAAATCAAACACTCTTCTGAGGGCACCGTAGCCTTCATTCTCCTGTCCCATACCTATGGAGCCGTTCACTGCTGGGTGACACAGGCTTCCCCACGCCCACCCCAGCAGGTCCCCTGCTTTCCCTTCTGTTCCCTCACATGGTGGGGTTCCCCCACGATCTCTGCACAGTGATGCCTTCCAGCTCCCAGACCAAACTCTTCTCTAGCAGGTCTTCCTACAGGAGAGTTCCTTCTTCTAGGTTCTTCTAGATTCTAACTTTGATATTGCCTTCAGTTTAGCCCCTTAATTTAATGGCTGCTGGTTCTTAGCCATTTAAATCCTCGATCTAACTCCTCCACTCCCCCCTGATCCTCACAGCTCTAGAAACACCTAAAGCCAGGAACCCCCTTTTTCTCTTGTGAGTTATGCAGGCTTTCCTTCTCCCCAGTCCCAGCCACGCACCTACACTTTTTCAACTGAAGACAGAAGTTTTGCCCATTGTCCAAACTGGCTGTGATCACGGCAGTACTGAGCAGTGTCTCATGATTCACACTCAGAGCTTTGCTGCCCATACAGCTCCTCCCTGAATTGCAGGAACCAAGCCTCATTGCTAACACAGCCCTTCATTGCAGTGCAGCTTTCACAGCAACAAGCATCTTGGGGTGGGTGCCCTCACTGCCTCTGAAATACAGGTCTGAAGTATCTCAAGTCAGACAGTCCAAAAATAACCCACCTTGAAAGACAGCGCCTTTGTCTGAAAACATAGCTTTTCACTTGTAAAAGGCATAAATGGCATAAGGCTTTTCAAAATGGAGTTGCTACCTAGCTTCATTTCTAATATACTAAGCCTAAGTATATAAATTCTCGGTGAGTGAAATGAGCGACAGGATTTACAAAGAATGTTAGATCTGAAATACTGCGCTGTCTCATCGTTTGAAGAAGCATTGATATAGTTGGGAGAACAAATAATCCCAAAGTGGGAAGCACACTTTCAGTTTTCAATGTAAACAAAAAAAAAAAGCCATAAAAATGATGTCGTAACATACAGATCTAAATCATACATGCTGTTTCTGCTTCTGTATAGTTTTGCTGCATCGCTTAATAGGAAACGTTTAAAGTGAAGAGCTGTCACCCACTGCCATCTCATCCTTTCTCATAAATTAGCAGAACTGTAAAGCTGCAACTATTACAAGCTTTTTAAACACTTCAAATAGGCCACTTATTACTTTCCCCCTTTGGCCAGCAAGTTAGTTCTGCAAGTACTGCAAATTGATTCCAGTAGAGAAGAGAGAGGTTGGTACTTCTTTGGTATGACATTCTCTATTTAGAAGGGTTTTCTTCGCAGCAGAAATTTGTTGTCACAGCACTGATTCCAGCGACTGTGCCAGAATATCCAGTTTCCAGCCAAAACATCACATCTGTACTTTTGAATTAACCTTCTCGGCTTAACTTAAGGTCACTTCATTTTCTCCTTCAGCATCATTTAGCCATTTTCCCTTGCAATCCCCAGAACCTCATGGTACTTCCAGTTCCTGCCGCGTTTCACTTCCCTTCACGCCTCCTCAAATGCCCTTTCAGTCTTTTCACATTTCTACTCAATTCTCTCCTAGCTGATCTTCTCGTTTCCTGGTTCCTGTAGGTCTTGGCTGAGGTTTTCCTTCTGCTTACGCCTTTCATTCTGCAGATGGTCGTGCAAGCTCTTCTCTACGACTGCGGAACTATTCTTGAAACAGGTGCATGCACGAAGACCGCACCTCAGGTCTGCACACAGCCGTCATTGCCTGAGAGTGGAACACCCAACTGTGCCTCGCCTGGCGTGTCCCTTGAGGGCAGGCTCCCACCCCAGCCTCCCCCACGGGCAGAGTGCCCAGCCAGAGCCCTGAGGCTCCTTGTGTGCAAGCCCCGTGGTCCCTTTTCCTTTCTCCTCCTTGACAAATCTCCAGAGTCAATGAGGACACTGCAGACTGAGATCTTACCTGCTCTGCTGCTACAGGCAACCTCTTGGTCCAGAATACAGGAAACAATCCCAGCAAGTGTTTGTTTTTTTAACATTTTCCTATCATGAACAAAATCAGCTGGTGATATATCCTACCCTTTTCAGTTTGGTGTCATCTTCTAGAACAGCAAGTTTTGCCAGTAACTTCTTTTCAGCCAGAAGCACCTATTGACTTCTAACATTTTCTGGTACAGGATGACAGGTCTGATATAAAATTGGAATGGTGGCTAATTGACTATTTCAAAGTAAAGGAAAGATTTGCTAGCTATCCCCAAAGTAATTTTGGATTCATTTATTTTCTTTTATTTCAAATAAAAGCATGCTGTTATAGTAATGTGTCACAGAGTTCACAGTAAATGTCAGCGAATCCTATAATGAAGCCCGCTGTATTTGCATATGCAATTAATACTGCATATGGTAGCATTCGGTTTGTTAGTGATCTCTTTAAACAGTGTTCAGTAATCTGCACTTCAAGAAGTAACACACTGCGCAAAGCTTTTAAAGTGCTTTACAAACGTATTTCATTAATCTTCAGCAACATCTTGAGGTGCACATTATCATCCTTACTCTACCAATGAATAAAACTTTGCACAGAGAATTAATGTACAATTTTTCCAAGGCATTTAGTGCTTAACCCTTAATAAGGCTTAAAAACCTGGTCATTAAGGTCCCAGAAAGAAACCGAAAAGGTCCAAACACTAGCAATTGAAACAACTAAGGCATGGGAATATTTCCACATGAGGAGAGATCAAATAGAGTAGAGCTAGTTAAAAGAGAATGAACATATGGGGAAGGAGGCAGAAGCAATCAGAGCACAACTTGCCAGTGCCTCTTCCCTCTTCATCATGGTTTAACAGGAAGCTGCAAGTGGAGATGCACTGAAATTCAAAGGCAGGTCATTTAAAAAGGAAACAATACTGCGTACAGCTAATGCAAAGCCATGACCATAAGACCTCCGTAGGGCAAGAAAGGGCTGGGGCCTGGGCCAGACCTGGAGACACAGTGCCAGGCGCAGGGGGAGGCAGGAGCCCACATCCCCACAGCTCAGCAGCAGCGTCTCCCCTCCGCGAGGCTGTAGCTCTGGCTCAGCCTCTCCACGGGCTGTGGGAGAAGTCAGCGTGAGCAGCAGCTCTCAGTGAGCTCCCCTTGTCACCCTGATCGTGGCTGTTCCCTTCAAAAACATTTGTGCTCCAAATAAACGCAGCATGCCTTCCTCCTCCATCACCCTGCATAAGGATACAAACAAAGCAAAGATATACCATTATGTTGGCTAAAATACATTGCTGGAATCAAACCTGCTTTAGATCGTTAACAAACAATACACTGTGCAGGGTTTGGAAAGTATCTCCCAAATGAGATATTAATTCACAACTCTCGGGGAGAATTTTATACTTTGCTTTTTAACCCTACCACTTCTCTTCCACTGAGGTTTCCTGCTCCTGCCTCTGCCGCTGTCACTGCAAGAGTCCTTAGGTCACTGAGGAGAAAAGCATGAGGTGACGGACTGCATCTGTGCCTTTCAGAAGAATAGTAGGAACAAAACAGGCTTGCAGCCAGGGCTGAGTGGCCCGCAGTTCGCACACAACTTTTCCAAGTGCTCTGAAGAAGGTAGTCTGGCCTGCTGTCATCAGAGTTGTAAGGAGGGGAATTATTTGATTACTGAAAGTATTTGGTTTCTGAAATCAACAGGAAGAAAACCTCAAAGATGAACGTCTGAAATCCATATTGTAGGAGAAGGTGCTAGCTGGGAAAAAAAGAAACCTTGGTTCCTATCATAGTAGAGAGTTTAATAATCCAGACTGCCAAATCTGGAAGATAAGGGGAATGCAGCTTTTTTGTGTGTGAGCACGTGAAAAAATGACCTTGAGCAACAAAGACAGCAGCCTCTAGGAAGCGGTAATATACAGGCACGCCTGGCAAAAGCATCATATTGCCAACAAGCTTGTCAAATTCAGTAATTTTTTTCACATAGGACATGGAAAAAAACAACTAGAAAAGGGGTCATCCAGACCGGATTCTAACCAAAAGTATGGAAACTGATAAAATCAATGACATGGGACTAGATTTTTTAATAGGGAAGGAAGAGGTTAGAGGATACTTAGATAAGCCAGAGGTTTTGAAATTGGCTGGGCCTGATGTAATTCATCTTCAGCTGATGAAATCTCAGGGCTGTTAGCAGTTATTGGCAACCCAGTGTTGAAGAACAGGGATGAGGTGCAGAAGACTGAAACAAGATAAACACGCTTCCTGTCTTTACAATAGGCAGAGGATGAGGAGATGGGGAATTAGGTATCTATCAGCTTAGCTGCAGTTCCTAGAAACAAATAAAACCAAACAATTGGTAAGCAGAGAGAAAAATCACAAGAAAATGAGTGGCTGCCCAATTGGATCTGTTCAGAGTAATTGGTGTCAAACCAATCTCGTTTTCTTCAATAGTAAGACAATAGATTTTGTGTCACATCTTGATTTCTCTAAAGCTTTTCACAGTATTTCATCTCACTTTCTTGTATATAAGCTAAGAAAACACAGTCTGGATGAAAATACTAGGGGGTGGATGCAGAGCTACTTGAAAAACTACTCAGAGTAGTGTCAAAGGTTCATTCTCAAAACAGAAGATATAAAAAACCTGAGCCTCATGGGGGGCTGTCTTAGTCTGGTCTCAGTCATTATGAATTAGCGTGCTTACTAGATTTGCCAATAACACCAAGCTGGGAAAGGGGGAAAATAGGTTGAAGAGTCTGAAAAAAATCAAAACCAAGTTTCTACTGAATAAGAACAAATGCAGAAATCTACACCTATGCTGGAATGATCATCTGCACAAATGTAGGGCGGGAAAGAGTTTTACTGGTATTATTGCTCCTTAAAAAAATTCAGGAGCTATAAAGGATCAAAACTCACATGTTACAAAAAACAGGCAAACGCTCTTCTGGAAGTACAAGCACAGAGATAACGTGCGAGACAAATGAAATAGCCCTTCTACTCTTCTCCACACTATCAAGGCCTCAGCTGGAGTACAAGATCCAATTTTGGGTCATGCACACTCAGAAAGATATAAGCCAATTAAAGAAAGTCCTGAGCAGTGAGAATGATCAATAGTCTAATAAGACCTAAGCAAACTGAGGTTGCTCAGGAAAGGAGAGACCAAAAAGTGATGATAAGTACACAAAAGACCAGTGCGGAGGAAGAGGTTAATCTATTCCACATGTCCTCGGTGGATGAGAGAAGTAACAAGCTTCAAGTTTAGCAAGGAAGAATCAATTTGGTATGAGGAAAATGCTTTCCACTGGAGAAGGTAACAAAACACTGAAATAAATTGCCGAGAAACTGTGGAGCCTCTGTGTTGGGAGGGTTTTATGAACAAGGCAGAAAACAGCTGCCAGAAGCAGCCTTGGGGCAGACGTATGGATCAAATTGGGTCCACAGGAGTCTATGCTATCGCAATGCCTCTGCTGCCTTATGCCCACGCTGCAGTCTGCCAGCTCACTTTCATACAAACCATGGGAAAATGATCAAAAGCACAGATACTCTGTATTCGGTATGGAAACTACCTAAAAACGGTACCTTCCCCTTTCCCACTGAAGCACTTCCACACCTTAATACCTTGCACGTCTATAAAGCCCTAAGTGCTAAAGCTCTATACATACTTGTAGGTATTAAGGGACATTAGGAGATGCGATAGATAAAATTCCCAGCAAGAACGTGCAAGGTCACACAGAAAGTCAGTGACAGAGCAAATAACGCTGTTTCCTCTGGCTCAGGCACCCTTGCTGTCGCCAGCTGCTCACTCTCCCCTCAACTATTTTAATATGGATGTACAATGTTCATTAACCTTTCTCACCAGACCAGAAAACTAACATCCAACTCCACTTTCCTGAGCTGCTCAGGAAGTTATTGCTATCTTGTTCCCATGCATAAATTTAGAAGCAATTTAATTTTCTGGACAGTAAATTGTTAATTATCAGAGCTCAGGCAATAAAGCTAGATGTTACAGAATTACAAGCTCTGTAACAGCTAGTTGCCTTAGTCTGGGACACGTCCAGCCTGACTACACTCTGCCAGAATTAGCACTCGCTGTACACCACAGGAGATAATAATAAAAGAAGTACCCATTTGCACCTCTCTGGGCCCGGTTCCCCACACAATATCTTAACACAAAACCATGCTCAGCAACGAACTGAATTCTCTCTGTGTTCCTACAGGTGCACCCTGGGACGCACTCCTGGGTCAGGTCTGGAGGTAACTTGCTTCTGCAGCATGGGCTGTGGCCTGAAAGCGTCATTTATGAACAACCACCCTGCTACTGCACAGACCCAGAATTCAATGCAGCTGTAGATTTTTCCTGTTTTCCTGGCTTTTGGTACTTTACTAAGTTTGCTACAGGGAGTCCTGCAAGTATTCTGTGGAGTAAATGCTCTATGGGGTACCTGGTGGCCTGTGACTGGAAAGGGCTGGACTTGACCTCAGCACCGTCCCTTCTCAGGTTCCTTAAGCTGTGCTCCTAGCTAAATCTGGAGTTGGCCAGCAGAGCCCCTGGGTGCCGACTGTGCTCGGCTGTTCCTCCCACCCCCCTTTTCTATTTCCATCGCCTGTGTCCTGGTTTATGGTGCAGGGTGGCTGTCATATTGCTTCACTTTACTGAGAGATTTCTTTATAATTTGCATGCATGTGTATTTGCGTAATGGCATGCTGTGGAGTTCAAAGCTGTTTTCTCACTTTCAAAGTAGTCCTTGCGTGTAAGTTGTCCCAAGTCTGATGTGCACCAGACTTGTATTTTTGTTCTTGATTGAGTACTGCTGCACTATATTCTTTTTAAAACTCTAGCTATTCTGGGAGAGGTGTATAATTTAATATGTTCAATAGATTTCTTGTCAGGCATTCACGTACAACTTCCTTCATCTTGCACTCAGATGTTTGATTTTCCACAGTAATTGGATTTGCCGCATTTGTGTTTACTTTTATGACCTATGGTAAACGCTGCTTTTTTACCGGAGGACTATTAAGGGGTTTGCCGAAGCCTACAGTAACCTACCATGTAGGTTTTCTGAAACTTATAATGTTAGTTTTCAGGCAATTCAGACTCCTTTTTACATAGGGTATTAATGTACAAATTAATATAGCCTGAACACTACATTAAGCAAAAGCTCTTCTGTACAACAGTAGTGTAATATTATTAACCTGCTCTATGGCTAGATGCACGGCAATTCAGCCTATTTGCAGTGGGCCAGCCCCAAGTATCCAAGCAGAGACCAGGAAGAATAACTTTGCTCACAGGAATTGCTCTAAAGCCCATTCACAAGCAGAACTGGCCTCCCCACTGAAAGCAAAATGAGAAATCTGAAGATACAGCACAGAGGAGACCTTCAAAGCTTCTGCAGGGACAGAGCCAATGTCCCAAGGAACTCAGAGCCATGAAGCTGATCCAGGACTGCAGAAAACAAAAGCTGTGAAGATGAGTGCTGTACGACATCTGAAGCCCAGTCACACCAGCTCTGCCTGCAAAACTGAAATCAAAATAAATAATCTCCTCTGCAAGCATTATGAGACCTGCTAAGGACAAGTGGAAGACTGTTACTATTGGGATGGGGGGACTGCCATCCCAGCACTAAGCAAGCAGGCTCTCTGCTTCTGCCAGCTTTATTAGTACATTACTGAGTTCTTTATTTTGGAACCAGTTTCCTTTCCTGTTGAATAGATGTGGGAGAGTCAGAGCTGCAGGGATGAAGGCAGGTAAGGAGAGAGGCCAGGAGTAATGATGGCTTAAAAGCCAGAGCTTTAGCACAGGGCACACTTTTAAATTTGTCTCTGATGCTTGCACTGGTGGTCCTCAAGTTTCTCCTACAAGTCCCATCACATTTGTTTTCTTTCTTCTTCTCAACAATATGTGCGTGTTGTATCTGGGGTTGTCATTTGTGCTCAGTACTCACGGTAGCTGCTTTCAACCTTTTCCTTTTGTATTTAAAAAGCCCAGCTGGGAGTTCTAAGTAGCTGAGCTCAAAAAGATGCTTTTAAAATCAAGAAGCAAAAGTGCAAACAGCTGCAGGGAGCACTACGGAAGCCTTCAAAAGGTGCAGAGGAGCATAAATGCTCCCGTACAGCCTGCTGATTCACTGCTTGTTCGTGCAGGATGCAAACCCGCCAGCAGCGGCTGCACTCTGCATGGCAATCTAGATTGGCTTGTTCTGACCACACGCTTCTCCTGAACACCTTTGCAGGGACAAGCCGGTGGTGGGAACTTGGTCCTTACAGCATTCCTCACTATTCATCAAACTCTCTGGTCTGCAGGGAGTCTAAGCGTAGGATCCTCAAGTTTTATAAACATGAAGAGAAAAATCAAGGAAAGCAAGTGCCCAGCAGTTAAGCTGGACATCGGATGGTGAGCAGATGGCCAGTAACAGCCAATGCTCCTCCTGACAAGGAGAAACAAGCCAGCATGCAATCCTGCTAGGAATTAAACTGAGGTCAACAGGAAGCAAGGGACACGTTCATGTTCTTGGGAAAGAAAAACAGAGAAAGCAATTACTGGAGCTATTCTTACTTACAAAGGGGAAAAAACATCATGGTAAAGGAAGCAGATAAGTGATAATATGGGCAACAGATTCAGGTCTCCCAAGTTCCAGTACTGTGTAATGATTTGTTTTTATCATCCTAGTAAGTTTTCAAGTTATATTAGACTGGTAGAGCAGCTCGCTTGCTGTCCTAGACCTGATGGCCCTTGCGTTGTAATGTATCTCCCCCTGCCAAAAGAAAGCCCCAAGGTGTGTCCGCCAGCTGCTGCTTATGCAGACATCAGCCTGCCTTGTGCATGTGCATCATTCCCACACAAGGAGGCCCTTAAGGACTGGCCATGGACAAAGTGGGAGAGCAGAAGGAGCCCTCTGGTCCATAACTTCTCTTTGGTCCACTGAACTCTGACCTGTCCATCCCCAAGGCTGTATTTAACCTCCCGAGATGCCACAGAAGTTCTTTTTCTTCAGGCTATTTCACTTCTGTAGGCTCTCTTTATCCTTTTTTCCAGCATGGGAAGATACCTCCTGAAGTGGGATCCTTGAGGCCCTCCTCTCGTGTTCATTTCTGGGCTGCCTCTTCACCCTGTGCTTTTTGATTCATACAAGGCAACAATCCTCCACCCTCAAAAGATAACCCCCATTCTCATACAGCGTATAAATGCTGTGGCATCTGATAGAACTACAGTATATCACCGCTGAGGAAGAAGAAAATTATTTACCTACATTTTCCATGAAATACATTAATTCAATATATATTAACCAAGGCACTACAAATTAGCGACTGTATGTGAGACTATGTGAGCTCAAAGCATTGAAAAAGGTGCTATAGAAAGCACAATATTTTGAACTATATGAGAAATGAAAACTAAGATGCATCACAGTTTTATGGAGTACCTCTTTTTTCTTTGCCTCCTAAAATATGCATGTTCTACAGTAAAATTTTCACAAGAATGAACCGGGGGAAAAAAAAAAAAACTTTCTGAAAATGCCAGAATTAGGTCACCTCAACATTATTGGGATGTTTATTGAATTCATATTTTTCCACTTCATCAAATGACACAATAGAAGAAATTCTTTAAGAATAGTGACAATTCAGAGGTCAGGACAAAAGGCAAAAAAAGGGGACAATTTCGACAACTGGTAAAATCCTTTGAATCCAGAACTGAACTATGAAGCAATTTTAAGCACAGAAGCATCCAGTTAGGACAAAAGTGGGTCAGGTGTTTAATGGAAAAGCACAGACTAAAGCAGAAAGTTTTTTTCCACTTCACAGTACAGCAAACTTGGATTAAATAACAAGCCCAAAGCTAGAGGCTTTTGAGATATAAAAATAAAATTGACATTCTGTCAATATGAACTTGGTATTAGTTAGTAAGTAGAATCCTGTGAGTGCCCCAGAGAGATGATGTCCACCACAGTGGACTCTGTGGGAATTGTGGGGCCACAGAAGCTCCCCTAACCTTTCAGAAAGATCTGAGATGGTGAAGCTGTAAATAGAGACAGGCTTTCCTATCAGCTCACCATATCTTGCATCCAGTTTCCACCTGCCTTGTCCTATGGTAGGATTTTTTAGTGATACTTACGTTGCCTTGTGAATGGAGGTACAGTGCTGACATGGAGCCATGCACCATTACGAATGTGTTAACAGCAGCTCCGCCAGCACAACAGCTCGCAGTGACACTCAGAGCTCACCCTTTCTTGTGCTGATACAGTTTCCCCTGGGGACATACATATACTAGCAGCTCCTGCCTGAGAAAAGAAGTCTCATAATTTTTTGGAGACTGATTAGGATGATAAAACCTAAGCTGTTCCAGTTACGAGCTTCTTTAAGTTTTCCCAGCTCCTCTTGAGCTTTAAAATGTTCCTCTAGAGCCTCCCAGGGCACTGTCTCCAAGGATGCCCACTCATGCTCAGTGGCATCATGTATCACCATGTATTTGTAAATACAAATATTTTAATCTAGTTAGGATAAGAGTATGCATCACTAGGGAGCCTCAGGGTCTGCAGCACTGGGCCTGGCGATACTCGCTATACACTAACTGCAGCTCAACTCTTTACCCCCTAGCTCAAGGGCCTGCGTGGGCTCTGGGGCAGAAGTAGCTTATACAACTGGAGCATGAAGTTTTGTGCTATGTGTGAGGCTTTTTTATTATCGCTATTATTTTTAACTCCTTTGTTGGGTGTTTAGGCAAAGAAGCTGCCTGGTATGCACTTGAAGGGACAGAGTACCAATTGCTCATAGTCGTAAGACACTAATGTAGTAGCCAAAGAGGTTGTACGTGCTTCTCCCTTCTCAGACACCATGAAGCAGTGCTTCAGCATGGCTGAGGGAATCTTTTACAGATTTTGTCATGTTGAAACTTATATAAATCTTTTCATAGTCTACAATTTTAGTGAATATAGGAAATAGTGTAATTTTTAATGTGAATGTATCAACACCTCAGAAGTCTTCTCTCGATGAAAACACCAAAGAAAGTAAGTGAAAAACATTCATGAAATACTTCTTTTCAAGAGTTCTATTCCAAATCGTGACACAAGTGAATTTGTGGTTGCACGAGCGTATTTAAAGCCCCATTAAACAGGGCATTTCACTACCTCACAGCAAAACGACTCCTCATCCCCACCTAGTGTCAAAGGCGAAAAAATTGTTCTGCTTTCATTAAAAAACAAACACCGGCTCCAGTGGGCGTCACAGCTATTCACACACAGCGGCCACTGCATCCACCTGCAACTAAACCTACTTCAAGCTAAGCTGAAATAAATTATTCAAACTGTTTCATTATCTTATGAGATAAGAATATAGAGTGGTTTGATCATACCTGTATTAAGCGGGATTTTTAAAGGTTATTGAAACTCTTTAAAATATTATTTTAAGGGCCAATAAGTTAATCTTACATTGCGCCAAAGCTGCCTCTGCCTTTGAGCAAAGAGCTATGCTTATAAAACCCAACTGAACAACTGGACTTCATATACAGCCTCCTTTTATATGTACACAGATCATTTTCCTCACAAAAATGTTGATCAAACAACACTTGAAATGAGGGCAGTGACCCTTAAATCAAAGTGAAGAAAAAGCTGTGTGCACACTGCATCTGGAAGCTGTGCAAAGTTGGTCACAAAAATCAGGGCCATAATACAACGTTTCCTGTTTCAGGAGAAAACCCGCGTGAAGAACAGCGTGAGAATTCTGCAGTATTCTTACAATTTTGGGTATATCTTCATTTCCCTGCTTTTGCACAATATGCTGGATGGGCTAACTTCTGCCCCGACTCCTCTGTCTAAGAGACAAGAGGACACACGGTCACCCAGAGCTCCATGAGCGTACGGGCTGTTCTGTACCTCCTCACTGGACTGAAACCTTCAGCATGGAACAAGGAGGTGTGGAAAATGAAGGAAAGGGCCTTGGAATTCTGTTTAAAAAGGAGCCTGGATGAATGGCACAAAAAGACCCCCATGCCTTCAGGCTCCAGCTCGCAGCCCGATGCTGACAACTGCTTGGCCCAAGGCGGGCAGGCTACCGATCTGTGCAAGGAGAAGCCTGGATGTTTAACGAGAGGCAGTCATACCAGCCCAGCGTGTTCATTAACCTGGGTGTTTAACTGACATGCTCTGCAGGTGGATACTTTATTTCCGAGAGACTCAGCTATTTACAAATTCCCTCAGTGGAGGAGACTCTTGTAAGGAACTAAACAAAACCCTTCCAACTAAACGATCCAAAGGAAGAAATGACAGTGCTGATGCCTGGTGCTCTCGGACCTTCCCCAGAACACCTCAATCCAGCGGCAGCCTGTGCCCGCTGCGGGTCGCAGCCACACACTGCGATTTATCATGGCACATGTAAGGAGCACGATCACAGTACGAGACTCACCGCGCAAACAGATTTCCAAGATAAAGTACGTGTTTTAGCGTTGCCTTTCGGGAGGAAAGGAAAGAATGCTCAGGACTGGTTAAAATGCCTGCTTGCCGTTTGTGCTGCCAAGGTCCATTTGGGTTTGTCTCGTCACCACATTTGGCCCTCAGCTACAACTTACCCTTTGGTCTCCTCTGATACATGAAGCAGGTTAGCCCCGCTTACATCTTTTCTCCCTCCACACTCTGAGCTGCCCGATGAGAAGACGTCAGGCACATCTAGATGATGTGTAAGAAACAGACCTTATCTCTCCCCAAAAGTCAACCCCACTGCTATCAGAATTATCAAATCCTCTCACCCTCCTTGCTGATGTCCTCTGTCTAGGATGTTTGGTAAACTGAAATAGCAGCTGATATAAACACAGGCTGTCTGCCAGAATAAAAATAACCTTTTTGCTTGGTATAGAGGAAGACCAGGAATGACAGCAGTGTGCCAATGAGGGAAATTAATTCCACTCAGCCACTGTGATACAAGACAACACTGAAAAATGCATTTAGAAGGCACAATTTTTGTAATGTTTTCAGAAGTTCTCTTATCTTATGTAGTAGTAGGAGTCAGGGAAAGACTGTCCTTGCCCATCCTGCTCTACCTGCAGCGCACGCTCCTCCCCACCGGAGAGAAGCGGTACATTCTTCTGCTCTAACCTGCTTTGCTGCCTTCATCTTGACAGCTTATTAGGAATTATACACTAAGACAGAATCTTATTTTGTTACTTTCTACATGTGAAGGGAGTGTGTATGGCTGAGGAGTACACTGAATATGAGAAAGGTGCAGCTGTGTATTTACCTGGAAAGCACCAAGCACTTTCAGTGGAAAGATTTTTCTTTCAAAGTGCAGGTGATAAGCAGAGATGTAAAATATCCAGCTGATATTACAAACCAAGAGCAATGTAAGATTAGTGGAAAAAAGTTAGGATCCTGTTTCTGCATTACACCCACCAAGTCTCCCGTGACGATCTCTCACCCAGCTTCTAAGGAGTGAATTAGATGATCACTATGATGAGCCTGTCAGTGGTGGCAGAGCGAAGAGAGAAGTTTATTATGTGCACAGCAGTGCATAATAGCATACACTGTTAGCAGATTCTCAGGGTTTAAAGTCTACTGATTTAGTACCTTTCCATTTAAAAGTTCCAAGTATTTTATGGTCAAGGTTAAGGCTGGGGGAAACTGAATCTGGTCATTACTTTTAACTCCATTTTACATATGACTAAATTGAGTATGGAGAGAAAAAGATAGCCCGTCTGTCTGAACATCCTCTTGGAGAAGTGAGAAGAAAACCTCTGACACACTCCTGTCATGGTTAGGACATAGAAAACCATGGCAGACAGTAGCAAACAAGCTTATTTCTGTCCAGGAGGTCCTTGTGCTTTGGTTATTCTGTGCTCACCAACAGTGGCACAGTCCTGTTAGCTTGCTGAGTGCACAAGCACGCAAGCGATTTGCAGGCCAAAGCTCCTCTGTAGGTATAAATGCTTTCTAAAGATTTCATCAGCCCCTCAGAAAGCCAAGAACGTGCAACAGGTAGAAATCCTAAAGCTGGAACAGAAAACTGAGGACTTGCTACAAACAGCTCATACTGAGTCCACAGCTGAACTGTACACCCCCAAAATGTGTTTGTTAATGACACCAAGTAACACCACTCAAGCAGCCCATTTTTAGATTAATTGCGATGACTTGGTGCAGACCAAAGCAGAGGTGCCAACCAAGAGCTGGAGGCTCTCTCGAAGGCACGTTGTGTGGCATGCTGTGGGCAAAGGAGTCAGTGTGCACCAAGGCCGGACCGCGTACCAACAAGTATGAGAAGAGAAACAGCAAACAAGTGTGTTGTAACTGCTAGGGCAACACAAAGGGAATATTACAGCTCTGATAATGATCTCCTTTCAGGCAGCGAGCGTGTGACAGCTGGCCAGCTCTGTTGCCTTTTGCAAGTACAGTATGTATCTCAGTTCATAAAGGCAAATGCATACAGAGTTGTCTTGTTTGGTATTCTGGAAGACGCTGTTTTGGCTCAGTCTATCCACAGCCAGTCCTGTACACTCAAGGACAGCCCTCTGAGCTCGCTCAGGGGCACTGGCATGATTAACTTTTTTTTAAAGAGGACAAGCAGTCACAGATGGGTCAGAGAGGGGATTAGCAAAGAGAGAAACCTGAGTGTGGGCACCAGAAAACACAAAATCAGGCCTTGCAATCTATTCTGTGACCACATATTTCTAGCAGTGCTCTTGGCTTTTGTTGCGTAGAAGTGCTGGCGGAGTCCGAGATGTCCTCCTCGTGTTCACACGCTCCATCCAGTTAGCCACACACAGAGCCATGCGTACCACAGCAGCAGCATTCGTACCACTGCCTCAAGAGCGCTGCAGCTGGCTTTTATGCAAAACCCCTTGTCCAATACCCAAGAGCTGCCGAACAGCCAGGCTGGAGAAAAGCAATGTATGGGAAGTGAGCCAGGGCCTAGTCATAAAAAAGGCACCTTCTTAAAGAAAATAAAGGAGGAAAATGAAAAGGAGCCAAGAGATTTGAGGAACAGATGGCTAAAAGTTCAGTATTACATGCTATCAGAACTAATATATGGGTGTTCAAACCAAACTAAGACTACAAAGGCCCCATAGAGATTTAAAATTCCATTGTCAAGAGAATAATTTCATCGGTCTGCCTTTCTCTGGAGACCCTTCGCATCCCTTCCCAACACACCGCCGCTGTACACTGTGCATTGCAGACACTGTATAGTCGCTCCCATGCAATGGTCACAAGAATGCTTTTTCCGTAACATCAGTTGTCACTACACGGGAAACACCTAGACACAGTGCCTTTCACAGGGTAACTACGTACACTTTACACAGTATTACACCCTGCAGGGAACAGTTTCCACGCTAATCGGCCCCCAGCGGTGTGAGCCCTCTGCGCTCACGATGCGGGTGCTGCTGACCCGTGGGGTTCTTCCCTGGCTCAGAGGCGGCTGCTGCTGCGCACGACCGCACGGTCGCGAGGCTGAGCATGAGCCTGGCCCCGTCTGAAGCGGTTCCGTGAAATCAGCATGCGGGGGTGGCCGTCAGCAAAGACGACTCCCTGCAAAAGGCTAAGACTTTACGTATCAAATAATGATTACAAATAATTACTGCAGAGTTGGTAGGGAGGGCAGAATATACTAAAAATGCAAGGCACAAGGCAAATTCTGGGAGAATACTGGGTGATATTTTAGACCTGTCAATTCATGCACCCTGCTAATTCTTGGTGCAAATGACTCACATTTAGGCTGGACTGGCCTACAATGAGCTTCTTTTGTCTTTAGCAAAAATGGTTTATGAGCCTGAACATCTGTTCCGTAGCTGAGAGATAATATAAATCAGTCACACCATCAGATCACTGTACTTCCCAGTGGCAGAAGAGATGGGCATTATGCTAAATCAAAAACAAAGTGCAAGTTTGGCTTTTAACAGCCTGGAATGACATTTCAGTTTGATACTCCCTGCTAAGTCGTGGCCAGCACAGGAGTCTTTGAAGGGGAACTGTGGCTCCTCATCACTAAGAGACAGCCAATCTCACATCTCAGGGAAGCTGGAAGCTGCCTCCTGGTCTGTCGGGGGAAAGTTCACTCCTTCCCTTTACCCCATAACAAATTCTGGCACCTTGTAAACCACAGGCTGAAGCTGAAAGACTAATTTTCCCCAGGAACATCTAGTGTTAGGCAGCTGCTACAAAAACTGTTCTCTGCTGTATTTTAATACAAACGGAGCAGATGGGGAATGGCATGGGAGGATTTGGGTTTTTTGTGAACTTTTGTGTATTGTTTCAAACCCAGTTTTGGATACAAACAAAAGCTCAGTTAGGAGAACTCTGAAGTCCTCCCCGTCGCTCAGTTAATGACAGGTGGTTTGAGCTAACACTTTTGCAAAGCAGTTTATAACCTCAAGTGCTCCGCATGATGTTTAGACAAGGGCACTCTCTCACTAGCACAAAGTCTTCTCAGCTGGCTCTCTGGCCCAGGTGCCCACAAACGTTAGAGTAAGAGCGAAAGGCCAGCCAGAGCCGAACTCAAACTCCAAGGTTGGCATCCCCTTTTAGTGACAGTGACCTTCAGAAGAGCATATTCATTGCTGGCTGGAAGGGTGCAGAATTTCAAGAAGTTTAGCCTGTTTCTGCCCATGGTAATTCTGGTCCTCTTCCTCCATTTAAAAATGTATAGATTTTAGATTTCATATTTGTAAAAGTCACTTTGAAAGTCTCTATATAGATAGTACTGATGAGTTTAAATAATAATGACAGTGGTTTCAACACGTAGACAGTGTGTTAGCAGTGTACTTTTGTAAACTGTTCAGTATAAACAAGCTCCACAACTGTTGCAGCTCTGAGTTATCTAGGCCAAAGGCACCTTCCAGCTATTTCAGCTGCTGTTTGCTAGCACTCCATATGCTGCGCTTGAGATTTAGTATGCACCTTTCTACTGCTGTATGTATCTGATACCTGTTTTCTCTTTGCATAATGAAGTCTGGCCACAGAAATTTGTTTTCTTGCTAGGATAACCCACACTTGAGGAAGTTACATAGGAATCTACGCTGCCAGTACAGTGTAGCATCATACTCTGCAAGTCATACAGGGTCAAGCAGGGCTATTAACATTAATAGAAGTTAACAGCAGTTAAAACTTTTTCTCACTAGAACGTTAAGTATAATTTCTTTGTATAACAACCAGCACATGAGCATTAAGAACTAACCTATTGTAACAGAGTCAATAGTCTCTGCTGGAAAATAACGTGTGACGACCTCATTCAAGCCATCTTACCATTAAAACAAAGCAAGCAGCAGATTTCGCAAGGACAAGAGCTTCATTTATGTTTGTGTATGCTGTATGGTCTTACACAAGGGTGGACATTGCAGAAGCAACTGCAATGAAGCCACAGTTGTGTACGTGTTCAAACTACAGAGTCTGAATATGCCAACTTCACCTGAAGTTCTAAAATCTTAATGAAAACTTACTTTATCCCTTTTTCAGTATAATTCACACAGTAATCCCAATCTTCTGCTCAGTATTTCAACTTAAACTTCTTCAGAAAACAGCTAGACATCATTATGATTCACTCTGAATTATTCAAATATCCCAAACTTGCTCTCTCCTTAGGGGTTAATGGTACCAAACGTGCAATTCCCCCCTCATGACACGAGTACAGCTCACAAGTAAGTGAGGAGACTGGGCACCGGGAAGATGCAGCTACCCAGACCCAAGAAGTGCTCTCTCCTAAAGCTTCCTTCTTCAATGCTCTTTTTTTTTCTGTCTTTTTTTTTTTTTTTAAACCAAGTTGCTAAATAGCATCTGCCCTTTAAATGCACTCAGACAGACAACAAAAGGATTCCAAAAAACCAGGTGCTCAGACAGACCAATTCAGAACGGACTTTGCTAGAGCTGGAGACAGGACATTAACTGTACATCGGATACCATATAACACTTTTCTACGATAGGAGCACAGACTTCTGAAGGCTCACAAAAGGCAGAATGAATGCACTTTTCTGTTGGCACTCTGTCTTGCTTGCACAATTTGATCATTTCAATAGATCTTGCAAAGCCAGAGCTGGTACGTAAAACAGTTGCTAAACAATCTGTATTACTGCCCTAGCTTCAAAATGCTGTGCAACAATTATCGCCAGGCACCTCTTAATTAATCCAAATATATAAGGAGTAGGAAAAATACCCAAAGCAGCAGGAAGTAGGAGAAACAGGAACATGCATGAGAACTAAAATAAAGCAAACCACCAATGAATCAAAAGTTTTATAACTTTTTTCCCTCCAGTAAAGTACTTGCTGCTAGTCTCCAAGGTTCTTTGAACCTTGTACTAAATGTTGTCAAGTAATTAATATGAGGCCAGAAACCTCGCCTTTTCCAGGTTGTCATGAGCTCTGAAGCAGAAAGGAATAATTGTTCGGTATCTGTGGGTAGCTGAAGGTTATTTTAATACCTGCGTACTTCTAGCTTACCATGAAAAACGACCCTCAAGTTTCTATAAAAAGCAGCTGTTCAATGTATATCATATTCAGGAACATTTAGGAACACCGTAAATCTACTCTTCCTATTAAACAGTGAGGCTATCTGCACAGACATGTTTTGATATATAGAGCTCACTATCTAAAATTCATCCCTTCTGCCTCTATTTAATATCTCCATGTTTCTACATGAATTATGTTGTTTATAAAAACAGAGGGGTAACAAGAATTAAAGCATCTTTGGCAGTCAGCTCCCTCAAACTATCTTCAACAATGCATATTTACATTTCAATTGATTGTGTTTTCCTAAAGCATACGTGAGACTAGAAAGCAAGATCAGGCAGATTTGTTAAAGGTAAATATTCTGAAAGAGGGCTAAACTGATTACGACAGAAACATTAATCCAAGTAAGCTCAGTAAGGTTTTTGGATTTTCTGTTAATCATAGCCAATAGCTAAAAATAAGCCACGACGTTTCCAGCAATTAGAACAAATTGAGAAGTTACAATGATAAACTTACTAAAATGTAAACCCTTCTTTCATTCAGAGCTTCAGGATGCAAGCTGCCGTTTACTAAAGATTACAAATCTGTATTGAAGTTCTTGAAACAATCTTAAACGTAGACAAAGAATGGTTTAAGATTATGTCACATTTATTTTCAGAGCTGCAATGAGAGCTACAATACTATATTGACAGAGAAAATATGTTTCATTTCTCTAAAGAAAGCATTGAAAGTTATTTCAGCTTCTATTCAGCTCCTCTGATACTCAAACACTGCACATGCACATACAGATTAAAGTATAATGCTCTGCAGCAAATGGCTTTCAGAATAAAACATTTTCTATTTCTTAACATCCTACCTTCATAATTGCCTTCTAGGAGACCCAGATGCTCAAGTGCCTTCACAAATCCAACAATTATCACCAGTACAACAATCATTTCAAGTCCCTCCAAGTTCATCTTGAAAAATTATTCATGTAAAAGCATCTTTTCTTAGGTAGCGTCCTGACTTCAGAGTTAGACTTTAATTAAAAAGCCCTCCTAGTCCAAGACATGCCACACAACCAGATAAATACAATGCTAAAGAAGCCCAGCATATTCCCACCATAAAACATTTCCATTGACTGCAAGATGAACACAGGAATGTAAGGAAGTCAAATCTTACCATGTCTGCATCACTTGCCTGCATGGATACAGATGTTTCAGTCTCTAAGGCAACAGAATATACAGTAACCACTTTGTTTAGCATTTCCTCTCTGTCACAGCCAAAATTCACCAAATCTGCCTGATATCTAGCAAAATCTGATGCTCCTTTTTCACACTGAATTACAGTTTTAGAGCGATCCCATAGTTTAACAACACAGAGGGAAAAGTCCAAACACATTCTTTGCTTGATACTAAAGAAACTTTGCCTGATACTTCAGAAAACTCAAAGCAAAATCATTTAATTTAGAAAATGACCTATTGCTGTTATTTCCCTGTGGAGTGAAATACAGTTACAGAAGGTTAACAACACGTTCAAGTATCTTGTTTTCCCACGCTGCATACACATTTTGCATCAAATAGAGGAATCTAGTAAAATATTAAATATGATAAGAAGAGACTTGTTAGAGGGAAATCAGTTTTAAAGTTTGAGGGATATGTGAGAAGCAAAAGCCTTTCCCTCTGGCTGCACAGCCCTGGGGGCTCCGTGCAGATGGTGGAACGCCTGCCCTTGGCGGAGGTCAGCTGCTCTTCCCGTGGCTGTTTCCAGACGAGGAAAGGCAAGAAGTGGCATCAAGGACACAGTATCCCCATGCCAGAATTGTGTGCAACTTACTGCTCTGCCTCAGGAAGCACTTTTCCAAGCACTCAGAAAAACTGAAATTGTTTCCAAGTACTTGGACCTGACAGTTAGGAACAGATTCTCTGAAGGACCTTATTCTCACCTAAGCACCTTAATAGCAGACATCAGCAAGCCCTTGTCTGTCCTTCGTACTTACCTTCACTCAGCCTCCATATTTGTGTCCAGTTTCAGAAATGCACAGAATTGAAAAAAAAAACAAAAACAAAAACAAACCCAACCAAAACCCTTTTGAAAGTCTGGCTGCTTGTTCTGGTAACTTGTGGTTATTTGGCCTGCAATGGCTGCCACTTCTGTGCACAAGGTCACCTACCACACTCGTTCTTTTAACTCATTTTGGGATAATCTGACTCTGCAAATAAGAGAGAGAGAGACAGACAGATATATAAAAGTCTAAACTTACATTAATACTGTAATTATTGTAATATTACACTAATAATACTCATCTGAAAGACTGAAATCTGACTCATTGTTTTCAGTTATTGTTTTTTAACCATTTGTGTACTTCTATCTTTAACTGATGTTTTATGTTAATGTCTCCCAGGGTATTCTTGTCAAGTTGCATTAAGTACTTAAATGATGTTACGAGGACCTGAATACCAAGGCCTCCTGTGCGCACGACAGCTTACCCTCCTGGAAATACAGAATGGACCCTGTATTGCTGTATATAGCAGAAGCAGTCCCACAGACCCTTTTGAAAGCTGGTAAATGGTTTCCTTATTGATTTCAACAATGCTTTGCTGTGTTGCAGGGTGTTGCTAAAGGTCTGAACAAAGCTGTTTCCCATATGATTATTCCAATGGATTATTTTAGAGGTATTCCTTTATTATCAGCATAATTAACATCATCAGCATCTACAGCTTTTCTCAGGTATCCCCATTCAAAAATAAATCTTATACTTTCCTCTTCACTATCGAACTTCATTTGAGGATCTCACAACTCCTTACCAAATTTCTCACTGAGCCTGAACGCTCCTGAGGGGAGGTTAAGAATTTATTAAGTATCAAATCCAATTACCATGGAAATGAAACCATCTTTGGGACAGTCCAGACATAAGGTATTATAATATACAACAATAAATAATGTTTTAGTACAGAAGGCAAAAGAAAGAAACACTACCTGATGGAAATGGACGGGGATAGAGGGTAAAAAGAAGAAAGTAACTTAAGCTTAATTTTGGTCAAGTTTAAAACTTCTGCTCCTACTAGAAGTGACATGAGCTGGGTGATGCCAATAAGCATTCAAAATTAATTTTATTTCTGTTTGGAAAGAGGATTTCTCACAGTCCAGTGCACTTATACCACTGTTCTGGTTTGCTGCTGCACTCAGCTGAGCCACCAACACAACCAATCAATGAATATATAATTCCTTTTTCCTGTCAAAAAATCCATTTTGTAGAAAATAAAAATGTTCCACAGAAATTAATCTTTTTGATAAAAGCTGCATTTCCAGAGCAGCCCAGCTCCCTGACATGTTGAGGCATCCTCCCTCCCTGCTTGGATTCAAGAGGCAAAGTCCAAGTTCTGCTGTAGCCTGCGCAGAGCAGAGAGCTGCCCGTGCTCGGTGCCAGAGCTCCCACCCCCAAAAAGTGGAGAAGGGACTTCCACAGACCCTACCTTCCTCTTGTGATGCTTTTGTTATTGAATTACTGGTTGCTCTGCACCCTGCTTCATGGAAGCTATTTGAAAGTTTTCCTCTTTTTTCAGACAAAAAAGCCATTTTTAAACCTCAGAGTACTTCCCAGCTGTTTTCTGGCCAGCCCAAGCCACCAGTAACAGTGTCTTTGGGGTGAGAGAAAGAGAGAGAGAGACAGAGAAAAGAAACCCACCCAAATATATTCCAATCAAAACTTATTTAGCTTGGGCGAGCCGACAGAACAAAGCTGCAGGCTGTGCATTTCACACTACTTACTTCCTCATAGCAATATATCATATTTGTAACAAACTCTCAATATAATTTTCAGTTGTTCTTTCTTGAGCCTCAGCAATTCACTGTGAAGGAAAACACTCCTGTCAACTGAGAAACAGAAGAGTGTTCTGGGAGGAAGATACCCAGTTACTGCTGATTGCAGTACCTGATTATCCATTCACCCATCTGCATGCAGTGAACCGGTGGGCATCGCTACCTTAATTCCTCCTCTCTGTCCAAGGAGGAAGGCTGAGTGCCTGGCCAGCAGTGTGCTGCAGTGCCAGGGGGCAAGTTATCCAGCAGACTTCCAGGCCATCACAGCACGCAGGAGGGACACAGAACAACAGGAACTCAAACTCTGTTTATCACTACAATACGCACGCAGAATCCAGCGTTCCTGGGAGTTCATTAGGTATGGACGCTAGCCCTAAGTAACGACTTAATTAGCATCTGCTTTGCAGTTAGTTTTCACAGCATGAGATAAAAATTACGGTGCATGAAGGATAGAACAAAAAGGAGAGAGAAAGAGGAGAAAGATATGGGTAAAAAAAAAAAAACCTACAGACAGCTTTTCTCTAGGCAGACACTCTGGGAGATGCTCACATACAGTGCTCCAGTGTTGGATAAAGTTTGAACTGGTGCAGAAATCGGCATCCAGATGGGTCTGGCAGGTAACGTGTTGGGTGCAAGGCTGGGGACCACAGGGATAAATGGCTCGTGCCAGTGTCCTCACCACACTTGTGAGAAACATCACCCCCTTCCGTTCCTAGCAAACAAGGAGAGATCTCTAAGCTAACTCAGACGTGCATAGAATCACAGAATCGTTTAGGTTGGAAAAGACCTTTGAGATCATCAAGTCCAACCATTAACCCAGCACTGCCAAGCCCACCACTAAACCATGTCCCTAAGCACCACATCTCCCCGTCTTTTAAATACCTCCAGGGATGGGGACTCAACCACTGCCCTGGGCAGCCTGTGCCAATGCTTGACCACCCTTTCGGTAAAAAAATTTTTCCTAATATCCAACCTAAACTTCCCCTGGCGCAGCTTGAGGCCGTTTCCTCTTGTCCTATCGCTTGTTACTTGGGAGAAGAGGCCGACCCCCATCTTGGTACAGCCTCCCCTTTCAGGCAGCTGTACAGAGCGATAAGGGCTCCCCTAAGCCTTCTTTTCTCCAGATTAAATAACCCCAGCTCCCTCAGCCGCTCGTCCCCAGCCTTGTGTTCCAGACCCTGCCCCAGCCTCGCTGCCCTGCTCTGGCCACACTCCAGCACCTCGATGTCCTTCTTGTGGTGAGGGGCCCAACACTGAACACAGTACTCGAGGTGCGGCCTCACCAGTGCCCAGTGCAGGGACCCTATCACCTCCCTGGTCCTGCTGGCCACACTATTGCTGATACGAGCCAGGATGCCATTGGCCCTCTTGGCCACCTGAGCACACTGCTGGCTCATGTTCAGGCGGCTGTCAACCAACACCCCCAGGTCCTTTTCAGCCAGACAGCTCTCCAGCCACTCCTCCCCCAGCCTGTAGCCTTGCACGGGGCTGTTGTGACCCAAGTGCAGGACCCAGCACTGAGCCTTGTTGAGCCTCATACAGTGGCCCGGGCCCATCGATCCAGCCTGGCCAGATCCCTCTGCAGGGCCTTCCTACCCTCCAGCAGATCAATGCTCCTGCCCAACTCGGTGTCATCTGCAGACTGACCGAGGGTGCACTCGATCCCCTCATCCAGATCATTGATAAAGATATGAAACAGAACCGGCCCCAGTACTGAGCCCTGGGGAACACCACTCATGACCAGCTGCATCTGACAGCAGGAATCGGGAAAGCAACCAGGAGAGCACCAAGCCAGGATTATTTGTTAGTTAAATTTTCCTGTACAGTTACCCTTAAGGGCATATCTAAGATTTGACCCCACTGCATTAGTTCACAGTTCAGATACGCTGTTGCTCTCATTGCCACCTGTCGTTCCACCCCTACACAAACATCTTCTTTTCTTATCTTTTTCTTTAAACCTTGGAAACTGGGCCAAGTCCAAAGAGGAGGAGATGACCCGTTCAGCATCACAGCAGCACTCTGATTAGGGTAGCAACCGACAGCAAAACCCCTGAGATTGCTCTGCTCTGATCAAGCCCAACCCTCCTGATGGCCTCAGAATTACATCTACCGACACCTGAGAACAAGGCAGATCACTGCAGAAAGCCCCCGCAGCACTCATGGGGAGCCACGCAGGGATGGCAGATGCACAAGCAGAACTGCAGACCTTCCCTCTGCTCCCCGGCCCTTCACTTCACGCAAGGAATAAAGAAGGGGACAGCACCAGCTGCAACGTGAGACTGGGAAAGTCAGTGTAGTACACGAGTACACAGCTAATTAGGACAGGGATTCCCAAGCTAGTCCATATGCTTCTGCTCCTCAGTTCTCATGTTGCTTCGCTCCTCTAGACAGTAACCAGTCTCTCAGCTGAGTCTGGTTGCAGCAGATGCTGGCTGATCCATCATTTTATTAATAGTATGATTACAGTATAAATATTTCATTCCATGGTGTGTGTAGGAGGCTTCATTGTGCCTCGGTGCGCATCTTTTTTAAATACAGCTCTGTTAAACTTATGGCAAATGTGTCAGTTCCAGCTCTTCCAATATTTCCTTTAATGCTCTCGCTATTTTCTCAAATGCTAATAATATTAAGTTCCAGGCCAATTTATTCAGTGAATAAAATCCACATCCAATAATATGATTTCTTTTATAATACAGTCATACAAAAAGATGCAGTGAGAATTTAATGCAAATGGGAATTAAGTCCTCGAAAAAGAGAGCTGTCATTTTCCTACTTTATGCGCTGTGTAATGAAACAGCACAGTAAGTATTGGTTAGGTGGCCAGGGCAGTATTTTCACATTTCAGTGTTTCACAGATAAACTTTGGCACACTCTTGTTTTTTTTAAAGCATCCTACTCACAGCCTTAATATAGATAGTGTCACATTATTTTTTTCAGAGTACTAACCATGTTCTTAATATAGACACTATTAACAGTGTTCAATGTTTTAATTCAGGAACAAACAGCAGTATGAATGCTGAATTACACTTTCAACACAAGCAACTGCCACATTTCTGCTTGCTACGCCATACTGGAAAAGGCAGGGCAAAACTGTAAGGTGTGCCCCCAGCGTCTGCTAGCAGCTCACACTGTAATTCTTTTACAGTTCTCATTTCAGGAGCAATGTGGGGCTTTCTCAGTTTAAATAAATGATAAAATATTAAATTAAAATATCTCAGGTAGAGATTTAATTTTCAGGAGAATGCTGAGGAGAAAATCCAGCTTGAGTCACTTAAAATATAACACTTTGATTATAGTTCAGTGATACCAGTGATCTCCAAAGTGATTATGAGGCACACATTTAATTCCAAAGTAACAGCTAAGATCTGTACTAAACTTCTAGTTACAGCATGGTCCATTTTTTAAAGAGGCTGTTTAAAGCTGACTTAGAAACAAAAGTCCATGGTTCCATATGCACGCTTGCTAGATGCCTGCACCTGCAGCAAGGGAGTGCAAAATCAACTGAGCAGAACAGCAGCAAACCAGCACCAAGAGCTGCTGTGGAAGAAAGAGCTGAGAGGCAACAGCAGCAACATCGCCTAATGCTCAGCAATGCACTTCATGAACCATTTCCAAGGGTGCGGGTATATCATGGACCCAGGTTACAGGTGGAGAATGGGATGCACGGTGTGATGAAGCGACTCGGCCAAGGTCACTGAGCCTGTCCTGGCAGAGCCAGCGGCAGAAAATGAGGCTCCCAAATCTTTCTTCAGTATCCTCCCAACCATACGAAGCCATTCTGCTCTCATGGATTTAGCAAGGAGGACAGATAACACCAGGCAAGGAAAGCAGCTGAACCTTTCACATTAAAACAAATTAATGTGTAAAGGTGACATGAATGCCTCCTTGTGTAAAAACCTGTCATTTCAGATGAAGCATGAAATTGGGGTTAAACAGACAGCCACCACAGGCTTGCACAGCTGTCAGGGATATGCGCTGTTTGCAAAAGCACTGCTTACGGATTCTCATTTCTTTCCTGAAGCTTTAGTCAAATTGGCTACAACATACTGATAGGGCTTTAGAGAAGTCTCGCCTCCCTCCACTGAACGACAATGGAGAGCGTTCCAGATACCCAACACAGCAAATACCACGGCTGTCTTTTCTCTGCTATGAAAAGGAGATACAGGGTGCTAACGGTATGAGTAAAATACGGTGCATAGCAGAGCAGGGGAAAAATAAAGCAAGTTTTCAGAAGTTTGGTGAAATTTTAGTTTGAAGAATTTTTCCTCTATGCAATCATCACAGCAGAAAACAAGGCTTAATGACAGGATCTGCCAGCAGGAAAAACCTGGAACAGCCAGCATCTGAGCAGGCAGTCACTTGTTTGTGACAAGAAAAACTGCATCGAGTGTTCACTGTACAAAACTCTGTCCCGACCACAGACAAGGCTCAAATGTGTCACTGTTGTCATTACATAAATGCATGCAAAAATCTGTGAGAAGGATCCCCTTCACTGAAAGAACTGGACTAGGAAAACATGCAACTTCTTTGGTTTTCTTGAATACACTATTTTTTTCTGCTTTTTAAAACATCTAAAAGTGGCTATCATCATTATCTTTAGTTTACAACAGGCATTTCCTAGGGAAGAGGGTCACTGACCCAGGAGCCTGCTAAACATGAAGAGGCACCGCTGGATTGAACCAACCCTGCCTCAACAATCAGTGTATGATTCCCAAGAAAGGAAACATTTTGCCTTTTTTAATTTTAGTCCCAATTTATGATTACCATACAAGAAGCCATTTCAACAGGCTTTGTTGAAAAAAAAACCAAAAAAACCCTATCTTAGCACTACATACAGACTTGCCAAAAAAATCAAGATGTATTTTCAATCTTACTTAGTTACACGAAGCTTTTACTGGCCTGGACTTATTTTAGAAAATGAACAGCCCAGCAGTTAAATCCCGTGCTTGGCTTGCAGCTGGACTGTGCCACAGGCTGTGTGGCCACTGAAGCAATACACCTGCTGATAGCTGTGGGGACACTGCCACATTCTCAGCCCAAGTACGACTTATAGCCGGGCCACGATGCCTGACCTGCAGCTCCTGCCATTGATTTCTAAAACTGCATGGTAGCATTAGTAGGCCAGTTGCCTTCACTTTCTGAATTCTAATTATAATGAGGAAAAAAACCCTCCAAACAAAGTCATGTTCAAAACAAAAAAATAAGAACTGTATTTGAAGACAAAGTATCTTGGAAACTCTCCCATCTTAAGTATTAATTTCCAGCAACAAATGTCCTATAATCTAAAGGAGCTGTTATCTATTGCATAAAGAGGCGAGTTCATTCTGGTCACTGGCCATGTCTACCTATTTTTTTCTGCTATGGCTGTAGCACTTGGGATCAGCTCAGCAAAGCTACTCTTCTGCCATGCTCATGTCCGCAGCCATTGGGGAGGCGGCAGCAAACGGCACGCTGCAGGCTCAGGCCACAATACGACAACTTCTCCTGCCTCCCAGCCCTTAAGTGAGAGGTAACTACAGCTTAGCAATGCACTTGGTGGTAGGGTAGGAAGGAGGTCCCTTCCCACCACCACCATCCCTGCGCTGGGCACATCCTGGGGGCACCAGGCAGGACGTTCACCCAGCTCTCCACTTACTTTCCAAGGTGTCCTCCATTCCTGGGAGGGATGTCTACACCAGGTACAGGCTTGTATTCAAACTTACCTCATCCCAAGCGTTGATGAGAATCAAGGTCATGTCTCTGATTTCACCATTAAGAGTAGCAGAAGTAGGGCCTGAGGCAAAGGTTCTGACAGGCTAAAAATTAAGTATAAATGCAATATTGTGGCACAGGCACGCTTTCAAAGACACAGATATCCCAGTGCATTAGTATGGTTTTGCATGGAAGTCTCTGCTTCCTTTAGATTCATATCTAATTCTCTTTACATCATTTAGAAAGCTCTGGCACTTGAGAAACCCATTGAAAAACCTCCTTTACACCGTACATTATTGACTCATTTAGTATCTACAGTTGCTGATGTCAAAAGATGGAATTGAGTTACCCACCAACATTACTAACGAGCTGTGAAAGCACTCTGCTATCACCCAGTCAGCTATTTAACTTAATATTTAAAATACATATTCAAACTGTATATTCAACCCTAGTATTCAATCGACAGCTTGAAAACAGAAATAACTTCTGCATTCTCATTAGAGCAAACACAGCAGGAAACCAGCCCATGAAATAAAGCATTTCACAGCAGTGCATAATGGCATAACACCCCCTTTCTAGTGGATAAAAGTGAACAGGTTTACAGGTGGAAATAGTTCTTTCTTCACTCATGACTGGTAGATATTGCTATTTAAATTGCACAAATTCACACGTCAAACAACTAGAGTGAATCTTAATGCAAAAGAAACAACATAGAAGATTCAAAATTGCCTACAAGTAGATCTAATTGTATGATTCCTCAAAGCTGATAACTTGTTGTTCAAAGCACTCCACATTTGATTAAAGTTTGTCCAGTTTACGGCAGGAGTCCAAAGACTGCTGGAAACTGTGGGATTGTTATCACAGGAGGTCCTGCCCTGGCCCAGGGGATCTGGGAAACCCAGTCTGCCCAGTGAGACTGGTAGTCTGGACATACTGGTGCTGGGGAAAATAATGAGAGGATAAACCGCTGAGCATCTGAGGTTCTCTTGGTTCAGTACGTCTCACAAAATATATTACCTTTGGCATAATTTTTAAACTGGTACCAAAACCAGGATTACAAAAATACCCTGAGAACCACCACCTTTGTTTTGCTTCCAGATCTACTGCAAGTCCCTGGTGATTCAATTTTATCACAGAATCCAAAATACCACTTCCCTTTTGAAGGAACCAAATCGTATACTTAATCACTGCCCTCTAAATAGCAAGTTTAGCCAACACCATGTCAGATGACATATATTAAGAGCTTAGGAAAGGTTATCTATTACACTATATTTGTTTTGAAGCAGCGTTCTGAAAGACATATCTCACGTTTGAAGGCAGCCCGTTACGTTGGCAGATATGTTCCTTTTATCATAGCCCCGAACAGAACATTTACGAAATGAAGACACTACGTGCTGCTTGACAAACAGACTGCGCAGAAAGTCACCTCGCTTGTCTTACGTATGGAAGCACTCATTTCTCCTATAGAATTTTCTATTAAACTTGCTTAGTAAGAAAGCCATTGCAAAGTTACTCAGTGGTGAATTTTGACTTGCTCTCTTTCTCTTTTCAGAAATTAGAGCCGTAAATTGAGCTGTGCGGAAGATATTAAAGTATGCCCTCTGCAGCTTAGCAGGTCGCAGAAATTCACATCTCAGGCTCACACGCCACACAGTAATTGCACCACCATGGCCCTGGGCAGCTTCCAGCTGCTCAAAGCAAGACTGAAGCTGAGCGGCTGATCCTGTACATCAGCAGGAATGACAAGGTTGCATCCGCAAGGCTGCTAGAGATGACTTATAGAGATAGATTAAAAAAATAAATATTTATAACTTCACTCGGGAAAAGGTGTTAACTGTCCATTTATATTTAAAGAGCATAAATATCAAGCAGGGAGCTGTGGAAGTTTATAGAGCATGACTGAAAATAATGGGATGAAGCAGTGCCAAAGGAAAGTGCAGGTCTGACCCTGATTTTCATATACAGGCAAGACTCCCACTTAGACCCACAGAATTTCACTGCTAGAGTACTCTGTATCTGAGTTAATGAAGATTTCCTGAAATATTCACCGAAATCTGCACTCACTGACGAAGGGCATCAACAATGCGTTTCACTGAGATCATTTGCTCTCTGAGAGCATTTTCAAAGGGCTGACTCATCTCTCCTTGTCTTGTCCCAGTCTGTGCCGGGTGTACTTTGAAATATGGAAGTGTGCAATTGAGACGCCCTCTCTCCTGCCGATGCCTGAACAGAAACCCGGGGAAATGAAAGGCCTCGTTCCATGCAATACGTATCAACGCACATCCCTGCAGTGTGGGGGAAATCTGAATGTGTTGTCTGATCTTTTTCAGTACAATTAGTGGATAACATGGGGGCCCAGTAACAGTGATGCCTGCTCTCTATGAACATCAAATAAAAAGTGTGCACACATGGTCAGCGACCATATTTTACACGTATTTTACAGAGGAACTGTAGTTGGGTGGACACCTGGAAGAAGACAGCAGAAAAGCAAAGGGACGTTGACCCCAGGACCACTGAGGTACTCAGTTTTCAGGCTCACTACATCCCACCAGGGGGAACTGTGTAATGTTATCCAATTTCCTAGAATTTGTCCTTAACAAAGTGGTCACTCTAAAAAACACACAGCAGCGTTTATTCGATTCAAAATAGACAACAGGATCAGAAAAGTTTATAAGAACAAAGGTGACGGGAAAGGAAAAAGAACCAAATTTAATTTTCTCATCTCCAAAACCAAATTCAACAGGCTTTAGAGGTCTGGCAAACTTCCAACCGTTGTGTAACCCAACAACAATCAACTCAACACAGGAGAAGGAATCACTGGGATTCTCCAGCTTCACTTTTATGCCACAGTTTTTCTTGGTGATATATTTACCTTCAAACTCCCCCACTCCCTCATGGATTGATTAACTCTTAACTAATTCAAAAGAAAATTCCACTTTCTCTTCCCAAAGCATTGGTTGGCCTCAACTCTTTAGAGGTGCTAATAACTTTCTGGTAGGCCAAATGCCATTCCTTGGTCTTGACTAAGTTATTAATGGGCTGTAAACTCAGAGTGAAAAATGTGCTTTTGAATTTGGTGAGGCAAAGTTTAGTATTTCCGTACACTGTGCTTAAGAGACATATCAACAAATAAACTTTCCTGAAGCATGCATGAGGCTCATTGACACTTCTCAATTCAGACTAAATACAACGAAAACCAATCGCTTTGGGGCAACCATCTCTGAGAGATACAGAGACAGACATCCAGAAGATCTAGAAAAACTGTACAGGGTTAGGAAATCATGTTTTGTCATGGTGGTTGCATCATAGTGGCAATTTATTCACCTGCTAAACTGTTTACAGCTCTAACAAAAAGGAGCAAAGAAATATCACAGACCTATATAGAAAAAAATTATGAAGATCTGCACACTGCAGTAACAGAGGGAGATGGTTACAGCAAGAAACAAGTTACTGATGTGATACTTAAATGCACAAAAGACAATATACTCCGGCCACAGAACGGAACAGATGCATCCTCTCTTAAGGCCCTTCTGCTTAAGAAGAGAAAAAAATTAAATGGATTGAGTTGTGGTGTTAAAGTCAGCTGGGAGCAAGTTGAAAGCAGGAAAAGGAAGCTGATGTTTGACGTGCATGAGTCTCTATCTGGAATTGAAGGATTTACCCGTCATCTGAGACTTCACAGGCAGGCTGCCTTACAGCCACACTTCCCAGCCACAAGACACAACACTCTGCTTGGTGTAGAGTATTTGCCTTTTGACTGTCAAACATTTTCCCAATAGCAAAATATTGCATTTATTGAGAGCAAAGCGTTGGTGATCCAGACACTCATAACAGCTTGAGTGGCATGAATGAATGCCTAGCTATGCTCAGTGTTTTCCATTTTTACAGGAAATAACATTATGACTGAAGTAGAGAGCAGATGGGCAGTAATCTGATAGCTTTCAGGCATCACAGATACATATCTGGTGGTTGTACGGATGTTGCCATTGCTTTGGCATACAGGAGACAGCGGCACAGAAAACATTTATCTTACATGCGCTATTTTCCACCTTTTTTAGTAGTGATAGTTTCAGACAACAAAGATGAAGAGATGCTGAAAGAGATCTGAAATACAGGAACCCACTTGAAGACAAAGCTGAGCTAGCAGGATTAGCGAATCTAACAAAATTAGAGACTCTCTGATTTTGTATTACTGAGGAGAGTTACGTTCTCCATCAGAAAGGAAGGCGCTATCACAAGATGTGTAGCGTTCTTATTATGTTTTAACATCACGAGAGAGGCTTGCACCAGGAACACAAGGTGCCAGTTTCATTCTCCTCAGAGGACTAGATGTGATGCTGTGAACTAAATATGTGCTATCCCAATATAGGAAGCCTTTTTGTCCTCAGAAACTTTGGTGTAAACCTAGTCCTCTCCTGAATATGACTAAAGTTCTGTAAAATCTAAACTATGCTCGAGACGGCCGCAGATATTTGCAATTTTACCTTGCTGCAAACACCAGAAAAAGTGGTTCAGAACAAACCAGATTTGTCTCTGGGTTTGGCAAGAACTGAGCTGTGCCTATGTTCATGATGTGGCACTTAATACACATCTGTGCACTAGTAAGACATTATTTTAAAAGCCTGTGTACTCCTCAATATATAAATGACTAACGAGCATTCAACTTCCACCTCAGGGAAGAAAATGTTTGAACAACGGATGGTGAAATAGGGTTCCAATCTAAAGCTTCAATTTTTGCATAAATTACTTAACAGAAATCTTAAAACATGCTCTGTCTTTCAACACTTCTTATTGCCAGAACCATGTCTTCAAAAATAGGCGGGTTATCCAGACACCCTGCTGATGGACCACTTTCCGCCTCAGAACAAGCATCAGCCATAGAGAAAAACAAGAAACTCGAGAGAATTCTTTCATCAGGTTTTTTTTCTGACACAAGGGAGACCTTACAGGAAAAGGAACACTGAGAAATAATGTAAAACGGTGCAAAACAAAAACAAATTTCCAGAAAACCATGAGAAAAAGCCCTGTTTTTCTCCTCCACGGTCCGTTTCACAACAAATTGAAGCCATTTAACTCCAAAGCACTACACGTCTCTATTTCAGGTGGTAAGTCGTTTGGTTCCAGATAGCAGTTTTGTTTCAGGGGAGATAAGCTTCTTTCTCAGCTACTGAATTGCAGCAGAAAGCCAAGAACAGCCTGAGGTTTCCTTTGGGTTTTTACTAAAGTTGGTTATTTTATATTTCAACTTAAGGTTACAGGCTAAAACATTTCCACTGCTGCATTACGACTCACGCGATGCCCGTGAGAGTGGTATCAGCAGGATTTTTCACCTGGAAAGGCCTCAGGGAGTTGACTGGCATTTCAAGGCCCAGAATGGCTGAGCCTGCTTAGAGGAGATTTAAAGCACTCTGTTCTTCAGCATCTTGCATCGTATTGGTGCTTTCAAGACCATGCCTGCCAAATATATAAATCTACAGTAGGAAAAGCATGAAATTCTGACTCTATGGCTAAAGCCGAGTAAACAGTTCTATCAATTAAACACAGAAGTCGCATTTCATTTCATTCAAAATCAGAGAAGTCTTACACATTAGCATGAGCACAATCCGTTCCCTAGCCCACAGATACTTGGAGAACTATAGCAAAAGAAAAAGTGCAGTAAATGCAACTGCGGTTAAACGACCATTGCTGCTTTATCTGGGCTAGTGAGCACCATTCGGGTTCCAGAACTGCAAGGTTTAAAGAAGAATATGCTTTTAAGCTTACAACCTTTATTTTCTTCCCCTCCCAACCATATGAGAAATTTTTTTTGCAAAAGTGCCTAGCAAGCTCAATTAATCATTAAAACCACCTTTTAGGTCACATCATACTCACTGAAATGTCTTGCATTGTGCTTTGCCTGATCAAGTAGGCAAGACTGAAATGGAAGGTGCCCCCTGCACCCTGCAAGGCTCCTCTACTAACCACAGGACCCCACACAAACACATTTCAGAATATGTTTTAAAATATATTTTTAAACGTGTTACAGCTCTGCACTCCATTCCCCCAAGAACAGCGCAAAGACCCCGAACAAGCGGAATTGTCTTCGTAAATAAACATAGCGCAGCCTTTAGAAATACGGATTCGATATTAAACATAGGAATAAAGTTACTAATTTTTCATACTAAAATTGCAAATATCTCAAAAGAAGTAATCCTCTCTACCCCTTCTCTCTGCTGAATTTCCTCATTGCTTTTCCACTAGTGGCATCCCAATAACCTGCCTGATCAACAGTCTAATCACAAGCCTCTCCTGCCTACATTTATCCAAGAGCAATGGGTTCTGACTTGTTCCCCTTCTCTACTGAAACAATGACAAGGAGGATTTCAACATCAACATAAAGGTATAAATCACAAACTAAAGGCTGTCACAATAGATTTCAGAGTGCAATACCGCAATCAGTCCTCAGAGCACAGCCCACCAGCTGAGCTGCAGTAGATGCTTCCCATAACAATTCTCTTTCCTACGAAGGACTCCCACACATCCATACTTCCCAACGCTCCTTGTTTCACCACACGAATGAGTTGTTACTGAAGATAACTGCCAATCCTAGTCTTCTGGGGTTTAGGATTCGTTTTGTTTTAAGGCAGAATATTTTTCTTTGTGTACTATCATTAGCCTAGAGGGCAACAAAGGAGTACTACTCGTTATGTGAGGCTTACAGAAGAGGTATATTTTCAAAAATGAAATTCTAAAGCCCGATGAAATCTGCCATAGTGCTGAGTTCTGAGATACGCTGGGGTAAACAATGGCTGTATACGGACAGCATTTTCAAAAGCATTCATTTTTTACTTATCGCCTAAAATCCTCAGCATCGTTTCTGTAGCCAATGTAGGGACCGTATGACCTGAATATTAATTTTGACTTCAGTGGATCTGCAGAAGGTTATTTTTTGTATATTTCTTTAAATTGGAGCTTCTTTCCAAAATGCTGCTTAAAACTTAGACTACATCAGATGTTTATTTTTAGGGCTTTATTTTTTATTTGTCAGTATTCATATTCACATCTAATAACTTTTTATCTGCTTACATCTAAAAACCCTTGAAAGAGGCATTTATACATTTCAAACAGAAATGCTGAAATACAAGCCTGCTTTTTATTGCAATGAGACATGACGGACGGTATTTTCACATCCAACCCCTCTTCCATTAATAGTTCCAGAGTTCCTTAAAATAAGAGAAATACTACACAGACTGGTTACACTACAACATATTTATTCCATTGATAATATGCAATGTGTCTGGGTCAAAGTGGTGCTTATTGCTCTCGGAGGCAATGAATAAATTGTTTAAGGAGCGTAGAGACTGCTACTTGTGCAGAACTCCCCCAGCAAAGGTTGATGAGGGCATCTAAGCAATACGGAGGGGGGATACAGCTGGGTACCTAAGGTATGAGTTCAGTACGTCGTGTACGAAAAGGCACAGAAGTATCGCATGTTATGACAGAGTCAATGGTACACAGGTGCATTAGAAGCTGATCAAGTGCTGCAGAGACAAAGAATCTGCTCACCCAGGTTTTGAAAACCAAACTGATTTCCAAAGCCAAAAATGCAAAGTTGGAATCAAAAGGCTTCAAAAGTGCCAGACTTAAAGTGTAACCCTTCTGTGGTGGATTACTTACTCTATACCAAGTGCAGGAGGCCAGCTAAGGTATAAACCTGGTAGCCAGAAGGTGTTCAAAAGTGGATGTGAATGCATATGGAGAATGTTATGTCTAACATGTCCAAAGAGACAGGTGAGCACGACCAAAACCATTGTACCCTTTCAGAAGAAAAAAATACAGCAGCTACTGCAAAACTATAGGTCATTCAGAGACAGAAATGCAGCATATGTGAATCTAGTAACACATTTTGTTACCACCTCAAATCTCAGCTTCACTCCAGAAGTGAGGCTCTGACTAGTATCGGAAAAATACTCCCTTGTTATTTCATCCTCAAAATGGTAGTGGTGATATAGCTGCAAAGAACGCATGGCCCCTTTTCTCAGTTGATAAAAAACATCCTAACATCAGTTAACAGAAGTGGAAAGGAAAGGAAAAAAGCCAAGCATAAGAAGTTTCTTAGCATTCATATAAAATTCTGCTGGCTGATCTGAATAGTAAATGAAACGAGATAACCAAACACATAAAATCTAGAGTGGCGTAGAACTAATCAATGCATTTGAGGACAGTGAGTAGCTTTTACAGTGTCCAGCTGAAATACGAAAAAATCTGTATTTGGAAAGTGAACAATTTTAAGCTTCACAAATGACTGCAAGAGAACGTGCCTTGTGTACCATTTTCTGTATATTGATCATCAATAGCCGTCCTGCAATTAGCATGACAATAGCACTGATCTCAACAGATACCACAACATGGGCGTACAGAAATATTGGAAAAGGGGGTTTGTTACTGGTACTGATACGTGAACAGGAATCAGAGATTAGGACAACAGAATCCTTCATAGTGTGGACTTCTAAAGAAGCCATAGTTGGATTTACACAGACAACACTTCAAAAGAAAGCCAACCCCAGAATTTGACAAGAGTTGAATTTAATTGTTCCTGGAGAAGAAAAGAGAGGAAGAAAAATTCAAAAGGAAATAATTTTCAACTCTGACACAATAAACATGACACCATCTCAATGGAGCCTGCTCATTCCAATGCAAGGAAGCTTGCAAGGTTAGGAGGTTTCTTACTGCTAGCAGGAGTTGTCACAGAGCAAGGGTTAGCTGGGAAGCAAAGCATGCCAGTCCAACAGCAGTATCTTACTGACTTATAGCAAGGTCCTATTGCCAGGTGATTAATAAAAGATAATCAGTTCTGAACGATTCACAAAGTAAGCTTTTCAGTGTGTGACCTGTTAACTTGGCCCTATTCAAAAGAAGGCACTGAAATTTTTATATCTGGGAATCTATCATAACTAGAGAACCCATTTAAATGATCAATGAAAAAATATTATAAAAAGCTGTATTAGCCTTTAGAATATCAGTAACGTGAATATTTCATATTATCTCCACCCAATCTTGGTTTAAGGATGAACCGGAGAAACAGTAGCTTGCATAATAATCCTCAATAACACATATTTGTTCTGTGGCATTCACATCTGACACAAACAGGAAGATCACATTGTGTCTGCATAGCCATATCAATCTGCAGTTATGTTATCCGTTCCATTTTCATTTTAATTTGAAGTATTAGAGCTCAAAAACAAAGACAACACTCTGACCTTGTTAACAGGCTGGGACAGCTTGAAGAAGGCTTACTTTGTTCGCTTACATTCCCAAACTGCACAGTTCAAACAGGCCAATCCAGACTTACCTGCAAGAAAACAGAATACAAATTTTGGGTAACAGCTTCAAACTTAACAAAAGTCTGTCACTGAGAAGTGAAAATAAGTAATGGATCCCTGAAAAATTTCACAGTACTTAGAGTTAAAATAACGTTTTGCAGTACAATGAATTATTTATTTGACTGTACTTTTTTCCTAGCCCTTAAGTAATTAAGATAGCCTCTTTCATCCTGATAATTTAATTACAAAAGGTTGCACTGCTAAAGGGCAAACCATGGTATCTGTTGACTTTCTTCTTATTACAAGGTACTGTTTTGTCTGTTCATATGGTCTTGCCCCTCACCCCCAGCTTTCCCTTCCCCTGCTGCTTCACAACACAACAGAGTATTTCAGCATTGCTTAAAACAACATGACTGAGTGCAAGGATGAGCAGATTAGGAAAAATAGTTTTTGTACACTTTTAATTGAGCTTTTAAATAGAAGAAAGGTAATAAGCCACCAGCCTCATGGTGAACTTCTCTTCCTACAATGGAAGCAAGTGCTTGGACCCCAAACTACTGAGTGGAGTCAGCTGAGCTTTTATAGCGGTGTCCTTACATCAGTCTCCCAGCAGTTTTCTTTACAGAAGGAGATTTGGGTGAAAAATGTTTGAGAAACATTTTTTCCATTTGCCACAGCACAATAAATTCATTAATGGTGGTTTAATAAGCGTCTTGAGGAGGGCCTCTCCCACCATGGGTTGCAGGCTGCCATTTCCAACTCAAGGTGCTCCACGCGGTATGTCCCACATTCATAGATTTCTACCACCACTGGCTGCCCAATGCATCGGTATGACCTAGACACCAAACCACAGTGCGCTCCTTTATAAATCCCAAGGATGACGATAACGCAAACGGCTGTCCCGTGCGCGCGGTCTCCACACCCCTGCACGCCGCAGCCCCAGGCGCTGCGATGACCATTCTCTAGCACAAGCAATGCAGCGGCCGCTGGGCAGCTCCCACCCCGCGGCACTGGGGTTGCACCCACCACTGCACGTCTCTGAAGAGACTGTAGTCTCTGTAGCTTTTCACAGTAAAACCTGATTAAGAGGATGTTTTGCTATCCCCAGTGTCAGTGTATTTTGACAGCTCTGTAGGAAACATCAGCCTATTTTTCAGAGTGGAAGACAGAGATTTTCCTACTATGTTTCTACCAGTACATGGGATCTGACTATCCAGCTGGCCCAGAGTGAGTGTGTTTGTCTCCCCATGACAGATGGGCACGCCTGCTCTCCTTTCTCCTCCTCCTCCTCCTCCCCAGGGAGGCAAGCCCTGCAGGGACGCAAGAGAGAGTCCGCAGTTTTTCAGCTCCAAATCGGTGGGGGAACACAGGTGCCAGATGTGGGGATCTGTCTCAGTGGGGGTAGTGGGATCTGCCAGGAGCCACCACCCAGGGGACAGCAATCCCATCACTGAAATGATGCACAGGTCCAAGAAATGTTCCTCAGCTGAAAACTCAACGTTTACATAAAAAGCTCCTGAAACAAAATTACTTCCAGGCTCAGCACCCGAGATTTTATTACGGCCCCATGCACCTGGTACTTAGTACATCAGCAAGCAACGGTGACGTTGCTTAGCAGGTACGTGTTACACGGTGTACTCCAAGGATGCTTTCACTCCTTGTTCCTCTGCTTTGGCTGATTGTGGAAAATAACTATTGCCATCATCTGCCATAAGGAAGGTGGTAAAAAGGAAGATCTACTTCTGCTATAGCTGCTTCTCTCAGGAATGAAAACATGGCTTTCTGGGAACCCTACTAGCAGGAGTCTGGAAAAGAGGCATGGCAAACCCCAGGGACCTAAAGGGCAGCATCCCCCACTGCACAGGGATATTTGGGACTCCTCCATCACGTAGCTGTATTGCAAATAGCAAACTCCCACCTAGCTGTGAGAGGAGGAGCAAGAAAACCTCAAGGAATCTTAAAGTGGAATTTCTGTGCTGCGCTATAGCTATTAATGCATTTCAGAAGAGTTGGTCTAAAGCTAAGTCAAAAAGTGGGTGACTTAAAGTTAAGGATCTCAGCTACTACTTTTTGGTGCTAGAATAATGCACACCCAAAACATGTGGGCCTCCTCATTTTGCGTATACCTGGGCTGCGGAAATTATTGAGCTAAAACACTCACTTTCTATTTTTACTTTAATAACTTTGCATAGAGAGCCTCCTAACACCATGCCTAGCCAGCTATGGAAAGCCAGGTGTTCAGCTAACATGATATGACAATGAAATAATTCTTTAGAAAAGATTTTAGGACAAAGAATACTGCACTTTGATCTGAGTGTATGGAAAGCAGAGCCAATCAGAGCAATGTTGATATTTGGCTATCCTTCTACTATGAAGACAGCAACCTAATGCAACTGTTTGTGGAAATGTTGGCACAAACTGATAAGCAATTTACTAAGAAAGACAAGTCTGCAGAAGCCCATGATACCTGACGTTACTTTGTCCATTCTCCCTTGAAAATATTGTTTCACGTTATTCTCTTGCGCATTTCCAGGGTATTTTTCCTTCCACTGACGGCATGCCAAGTACATGGACTGGCTGCTGATGCTACATAGGGGACTGTTGTCTGTTGCTGATTTTGCTTATAATATAAAAAAAAAAAAATTATCTGCCATTTTCTGAAAACGAGAACGTAAACATTATAACCTCAAGAAGAATTTAGTAGCCTGATAAGCTTGTTCCCAAGTTCCTGGTGTGTATCTTCTTACCATTGCTTTCATAGCGTGTGTGTGGGGCCATATTCCGGTTGGCGGTTGCTATGCAATTCACACTTCTGTTATATTTCTGTCTCACATGAACACAGAAAGCAACATCTGTGCAGGAATCCACAAAGCAAAGGGTTTCTTGGAAAGTGGGGCAAGAACATAAGCATATGCAAATCACTCCAGCAACGGAGCTCAGAGAGGATGCTGTGGTTGAAAGGGCTCTTTGAGAAACAGGGAGAAGCAAACAGAAAAGGATGGCTTTATACATCTCTGCTAGAGACTCAAGAAATAAAAAAAGTGAAAAAAATAAGATGAAATAATACCAGGCTAAGCCTTCTACCTCCATTTGGTGATAACTCATTGTTTCCCCCATTCTAAGAGCTGTAATCTTTATCTAAACACAGGAGAGATACATATATATATATATATATATACACACACAATAGACTGAAAAATAACTTCATTCACTGCTATACAGAACCTGGTACTAGGGGCCTCTGCCAATGTTGCCTAGACAAATACTGAGTAATAACTATAGCATAGTAGGAGGATAGGAGATGGGATACTTTTTTGACCAGATGGACATTCAGGTCTGAATATTATGGAAAAGGACATCTGCATCAGCTGATATGAAAAATGGAATACATCTAGAAATAATCCAGAAAGCACTAGAAATTATTCCCTAACATGATACAAAACTTTCTTGCTATTTAGGACATGTAGCTTTAGTTAAAGAGATACAGAAGGACTTCAGATTAAAACACATTAATTTCTACATCATCAGCCAATGAAAATATATTTGTACGCTATCAGAAGCATCTGAAATAATCGGTCTCTCAGAAGCTGCCAAATCCACCTTATTCAAATGCAAATGCTACACACTACAATGCAGTAACTCCATGTCCTGGAGGTCTCGGCACCTGCAGTAGCACCATAGCAGCTGGAAGGGAAATTTCTCCTTTAGGAACCCGCAGGGAGCTGCCCCAGGGGTGAGGAAGCACTGCCTGCTGCTGGGGCTAGCAGAGACTTCCCCCATGCTCCTGACGTGACTTTGGGTAAGTCTAACTTGCCAAAGCTACCATCACCTCAGTGCTCCATCCACGGTGAAGACATCGCTGCCCTGTGCCGAGAGGTAGCCTGAGGCAGGCAGCTCAGTGATGAATGAAAGGTAAATGCAAAGAAATTTATCTTATTGTTTTGCCCTCTCCAACCGCCAACTGAGTTTAATTTATCTACTTTAAAATTTTACCACTACACTGCTGAATCAGGCACTACCGTCAAGAGGCTACTGGAAGAGGCCCGCTGGAGCCGCAGGGCCTGACGCGGTCTCTCCGGCAGGTCACCTGCGGGCAGAGCTGTGCCCAGAGACGCGGCAGCACCGCGGGACCGTATCCAAACACGGCTGCAGGACCCCACCCGAATAAGGAACTGGGAAGGCAAATCCAATATAAATCTAAAAAGGATCTTATCCCCACCTGGTGGCATTGATGTATTTGCCAAGAAACAAAAGCAAAGAGCCAGTAGTCAGCCTTAGCTTGGAAATACCATTTTCTGCAAATCGCACTTCAATCCTAATGTAACAGAAATAACGCGATTCGGTGTTTGTCAAACACTGACGATTAATGGCAGATACAGCTAAAACATCCTCAGATTCCTGGCGTCCGGACTTAGTGAAGGACTTTGCAACCCTTCGAACAGAGGAGCGCGGCGCAGCGTTGGCTGCTCCAGCTGCGCGTCCCGGTGCTGCGGCGGCTGGCGGCCGCCGTCCCCGGCCGTGGGCGCTCCCGGTGAAGCCCGGCCAGCGCAGGATGCTGCTGCCCTCTGCTGTCACTGTTCCACAGGACACGAGCAATGAGTATTGCAGGAGGAAACAGAAAAATGACGATAACTATACAAATTGAGGCTTCTCTCTTAGGAATTCTCCTACTTTTCTGGTGAATAAATGACTCCAATGCGTGCTTTACTGCCTTCGCACATTAACACTAACAAAGGGGCTATTTGGGCAATCCTACAATAACCTTGTGCCGCTGTACAAATAAACTTTGGTGTTTGTACGTGCAATCCTTGAAAAACCTTGTCGTCGTTCCTACAGATATTTGCATTTTCCGCCCAATCCTCAATAGACACACAACAGCAAACACGCCTCAGCGGATGATAGCCAAGAGAGAAAAACTTGCAGTAGGTTTTAGCGCATGCGCTGGTCTGCACCTCCTGGAGCAGGAGCAGAGGCAGCCGCTCGCCCGGCCCAGCACAGGGTGACATTGGCTGTCAGCGCCCGCGGGGCCTCGCCAAGAGGGTGCCGTGCCGTGCCGTGCCCCCGCGCCGGGCCAGGCAGCAGCGGGCGCAGCACAGCCAGCAGCCGGTAGCAGCCAGAGAGAGGAATGTGGAAGCCAGAGCCAAGGAAGCAACAGACAGAAGCGGCCAGGGCCTCTCTCTTTTTGTTGCTGTTTTATTTTATTCATTTCCCCAATTCCCAGCCAACGCAGCCCCAGATAATGGCAGGAAACAGCTAAAAGGCAGAGTGTTCAGCCCCAGCACAGCGCTGGGTGTCACCAAGCTGGAGCAGCCAAGACTGGCTGGCCGGTGGCCCAGGGAGATGCCAGCTCCAGCCAAGAGCATCCTTTAAGGCTTATTTCATACCACAACCTTGCCAGGCTCAAAGTCAAAGCATTTAAAACTTTCATTCAAATGAAGTCAATGCATGTTAAAATATGCAAATATAGTTATAAGCGTTCCATCTTATTTGCATTATTGAATTTCTGCCCTTAAAAGTAACTACTGGCAGTGGGGTGCTGAGAGGTGATAAGAGCATCACAGTGCCTGTCCCAGCCACAGGACACCTCCCGGACCGTGCTCGTCCCTGGCAGTAGCAGGATTTAAGTCAGAGCCTCTTCTAGTGAGTAGGGAAGGGTAACGGTCACAGGGAAGAAAGGACCAGGGTAAAAGGTAAGAGGGGTATAATGGAGAGTGCAATGAAATGTAAGAAGCGTTGGTTTGATGTGGGTGTGTACTAGATCAGGTTGCAAGGAGATGAAAGCATAGCTCTTGAAAATGAGGATGTAGGAAGAAGATAAAGATAGGAAGTCCAGACTGAAAAGAGGCAAATATACCAAGGGGCCATTTGTGCCACCAGCTGGCAGCATCCGCAAGGTCCCTTTATGGCTCATGCTCCCTGTCCTCTTTTGTCTGGCACAGCGCTGAAATGACATCCAAGTCAGGACTATTAAAAATACTCATTGGTCCCTTTTAAGGAGTATCCTAAACAGCATTTTTCTCTTCTTCTGGGAGTGCAGAGGGTTATGTGAAGTAAGGACAGGACAAGACAAGGTGCTTAAACAGAGCAGTTACCTGTAGACCAGTCATTGGAGAAGAAACAGACCTTTTAACCTGAAGTCAAAGGATGGTGGTGCATTGCCTTCTGGCTAAACCCAGCTACAGCAGATGTCTTGATCTTACCTTCTTACATAACATAAAGCATATACTTAGAGGCAGTAGGGACTCTCTGATAATTGCCAAAAATTATAGGCCCACCGCTGCTTAACGTTGCCTCTTTGGAAAATCGCACCCATAACACTCAAGCCTTCTTTCTGTTTTTACACCCACTTTAGGAAAGTAACTCAAACCCAAAGCACTTACTCGGATACGGACTTCTGCCCCTGAGCAGCGGAGGCCTGTCATTCAGTGACCAGCGCCCCTGTAATGGGCTCATTCTGACAGCAGCACTCGGATATACGCGCGCTGCACTTCAGTTTTTAGGAGGAAAGCAAGAAAAGCGAAAACTCCTTGTTTTCAAAAAGTCTGCTTTCGAAAGTGCTAAGACATCTTCTTCCAGGTACAAAGAAAGCATTTGGAGAGGGGCTCAGTTTTTTCACAGCATAATCCACTTTGTAGGTGCTTTCTTAACAGCTTCTCTCTATTTATGACTAAATTGACAATCCCATGAAAGAAATCGCACCTCTGAAGCTAAAGCAGCTTTGCATTCTCGGGGTTGTTTTATGAAAAAACTATAGTAATATAGACACCTTTCAGAGGAAATTACCAAACATTTGCCGCTGTCATAGGCAGGCACCGGACCTCCAGACCACAGAAACAATAAATACTTAACCTGCAGCAAACACATTAAATACTCGGCCAGTGGTTTGTATTTCCACTTTCAATTTCTTTGCATTTGGAATTCCTTTGGAATTAACTACTCACAACTTACAGGAAATGAGGGAAATTTTGTCATTTATGTCTGACCTCTAACACAGCCAATGAACTAAACATCTTTAGCTTCGAGGGCACTCTGCGGAGCAGGAATGGAGAAAAAACATCCTGGAGCCCAGGAACTACCCAGTTTAAAGGGCACAGATGGTGTGACGAACACACATTTCATCTGAGCATTACTGATAGCTCACTGCACCAAAGACAAATTGTCATAGTGCAAATACTACAGGATGGGTTATATTCCACATGGTTAACCCCATTTAGAAAAGCATTCAGGCATATGGGTATTCCCATCTCTATTCAGAGCGCTCAAGGATATACTTAGTTTTCTAGCTGATGAGATCTACGCACATGCCTAATTACTGATTTGAAAAAGGTCTGGAGATGCTGCAATGATGGATAACACAGAAAACCCTAAGTGAAAGCAGGATCTTCTGAAAAGTAAGTGGCTAAATTGAATGAGCTACACCCCGTGTAACTGCTAGGTCAGAACATTTTGCAGACTACCCACCCGTAAATTAACGCATTTCAAACAAAGCCATACAGCCCCTACCTTTATGGTAGTAAAGGCTGTCCGTAATATTGCTTTTATTCAACTAACCCAACACACAAACCAAGTCTTTTCACTAGCAGCCAGTAATTTACACCCAGTAGAGACATAAGTGATTGGTGACTGCAGTCCCTGGAAACGTTATCTTTTCACCCTTTCCTTACTCCGGGGAAACTCCTCCTCCTTGGACTGAGCCAGTGGATAGGGGCGAAGGAGGAGGGACTACACCAAAGGAAATTCCCTACAAGACAAGTAAAACCCATATCATTGAGCTGTGCCTGCAACGCCGTTTTTGTATCAACATCAAGCATTACGGTATGAAACACTTCATAAAAGCGCGAAGGTGCATCTGGGGAGCTCTGGAGATGGAGCCCCTCAGGTCTTTGGCTGTACCAAAGAATAGATGGGGCAAGGCCGAGGCTATAACACCAGCTTTTCTTTTACTCTAGTCCTTCTCTCACAATATATATGGCAACAATTGCTTTTACAGAAGACCCAAACAATGTCACTTTCTGTTACAGATGTGAGCAAAAGAGCTGAAGGTACATTTTGTCTAATCATTCTCAGACATTATTTTTACCAATATGCAACTGAGGAGACTCCAGTCACAGAGACAAGAAATAAAAACTAGTTACCTGATGATTCTTATGTTGTTTTTTAAAAAATATTTTTGAAAGGAACAACAACAACAAAAAACCCAACAACAAAATAACCCCCCACAACTTTTTCTCCTACCCAGATACCAAGTGCAGCCCAATCTACAGTGGTGGTTGTGCTTCTGAGAGACTGGGAAATCCTCCTTTGAGTACACTGCTCCCTCGGTTTTGTATGACGGTTTAAAAAGGCTTAATAAGCAGCCTGAGATTTCTTATTGCCATTTTTTCATTTCCTGCGTTATCACAGGCAGTTGGCATAGCAGCTGATAATCTTAACAGACTGAGAGAAACATTTTATAAAAAGACTTACAGGAACTAACCTATCTCCAGTGAATTCATTTCCACTTTGAGTTTTCTACAATCTCAAAGGCCATCCCCATTTCACACTCTGGGGCGGCTCAGATGATGTAAAGTGTTCTGTCATAATAGCATCAAAGTGAGAAAAAGTATTAAATCTCCTCTCGGGTACATCAATGTTTAAAGTTCAGGAGTTTGCAGTAAATGTGAAGTTTCTGGGTTTTTCCTTTCCTTTTTTTTTTTTTTTTTTTTTTTTAAGTTACTGTGCAGTAGCTAAATCATTCCCTGATTTTAAGTGGTTTGTACAGCCTCATTTCAATAAGATTACTTTACAACACACTACAGATACAATTCAAGGGACCAAAGACCAGGGCCATCCCAGTGCTCCTTACTTGCAACCAGTGTCAGGCACCCGGTGTCCCTCTTGCCTGCGATTCCTGCAGTGTCCGCACCCACACGACCGTGCTGATAACACACGGACGCTGCCCAGCAAAATCACTGGTTGCCTCAGGTGGAGTATAATTACGCCAGTGGGTGGAAACTTAGCACAGACTTCTTGACCTAAAAGGCAGCTGCAGTCCTGTGGATGGCTAGGTGCAATTAGTAAAAACAACTGGATGTGAAGAAATGTGGAAGACAACTTTCTGCTTGACAAAATGAAGTAATAGCTCTCAAGGACTAACCCCAGCAATTGCTGCAGGAAGGAAATGGGGAAAAAGCCAGTGCCAGGCAGATACAGACAACGGAGGCAGCTGGCTAACTGAATTAGCAAAACAGCTGGTCCCGAGCACTTTCATTTAAACTTCTGGGTACAGATTAGAAGCCAAAAGATTCTCTTCCTCTCTGCTGTATTGGGAAATACAGCTCACAAGAATGAAGCATGGTTTTCAAAGTGACAAACTGCACGATAAAAGGGGAGTAATTTGGATGTCCTACCAGCACATTACAGCAGTCCACCCACAAAGCTGACTGGAGTGAAAGCACTCGCTATTCCTATTAGCCTGAAAACATGAAATTTCAGCTGTTCTCTGCCCTGCAGGGAGGGGGACCGGCATTCTTTTACATTTTCAAAAAAAAAGAATTAAAATTACCAACACTTCAAAAGTCACAGGGGAAAAAAAAAGACAAATAAAAATACATTTATGTTTACTACGATGGGTCAATCTGACCTGTTTCTGACTGGTACCAAATTCAATAGCTAATTCCAACTTAAAATTAAAACCAATTAAAAACTGTTCTTGTGTTCTGGCTTCCATTTTGAAATGATGTTGTAGGACAAATTTGGCTGCATTTAACTTTTTATTTTAATCGTTTTCCCCAAAGTAGGGATTCCTCTACCCGAGCCTTCAGTGAAACTTTGGCCAAAACAAAATCTTATTTATTGATTGGTTTTCTTTCGCTAGTAGAATTTGAATCTGTCATTAGATATCTCCTGTCATAATAACAGCTCCACAAAGCTGATATTTTAACAGCCATGTACCTCTCAGTATTTGTCCAGCGACCAGCGCGTGCAAGCTGATGGGCCACTGGCAGCATTTGGTTATGCCTTGCCATACTTTGGGGAAAAACCACGCACCAAGTGTTCAGAGATCGAGCTCCAATCTTACATCCTACAGCCCGGATTCTTCTGGCATCTGCACTCTGTAATAGTGGGAGCTTATTCTTCCTAAGGCAGGTATTGCATCTGCTTTTTGGATGGTTTTTTGATCCTCAGTACAGCTCGCTGTATACACAGGTCACAAATTACTCTCATCATGAAAGCCTGCTGATTTCACACGAAGTTGAAAATGATCCATCAAGCCAGAGAATGGATGTTTTCCGTGATGAAACAAAATCTCAATGCAGTAAAACGAGACCCTTTTCACTACTGCCCAACCTTCTAGTGTAAGTCATGTGAACCAGAGCCCACTTTAACGACCTTTTTCTCCTGAGAGCCCCTGGGAACAGTCTAGTGTCTGGAGGAACTGGATGCCCAGCTGCCGCATGACCAAGGAGGGCTGTCCACCCCGTGTGCACAGCCCACTGGCCCTCTCCTTGTCCATCTCTGAAAGACCCTCAATAAAGAGGAAAAACTGGACAAACCTACCACTAGAATAGGTCTTATGGCTCCTAACAGAGCTGATGGAACACTGCCACTCTAGTCCTTGTAGCCCTAAACTCCAACAAAGCTGTCCCTGCAAACTAGGGCAACAGTCCCGTCTTATTCCAGGTGGTGAGAAGAGCAGAGACTGGTCTCCCTCCTTCTCCAGGGCCAGCGTGACAGCTAGCAGTAGATGTCCTGCTTCTCTCATTCCGCGTCCCACAGCATGTCCAGCCATGTCACAAGGCCTTCTTACGGAAACACAGATTCCCAGAGCCTGATAGCTGTTCTTCGGGTGCTGATTTCCATAAGCTATAGCTAGGAAGCGCCTCAGGCTCTCTTTGGATTTTGCCTCCAGGTATATGCATTTTTCTGTCCAGAGAAGGAGGCTATTAGAGCAATCAGTAGCTTTCACAGAGAAGTCCTGTCTTTTGCAGGGGTCTCTGCAGATTCCCTCTATTGTACTGACATTAGGAAGTATCCCAATGAGTCCCTGCTTCCCAGCGATGTTAGAAGTGCTCGTACTCTATCAGAGACAGAAACCAGCCCGTGCTGCAAGAAAGATCACTGCATGTGTTGAAGAAGAATGGATGAGCACTCTTTAGCTAAACTGAGGTCTCTGTGGCTCGTGCAGGAGCAAGAAGTAAAGCTCTCTTTTCTGAGCTACCTTTACCCCCAGGACTGGCTAGGCTATATACAGACACCAGCATTTCATCTCTGCGGAGCTGTTGCCTTTGGAGAAGAGGAGCACCCTTCTCAGATAATTCCTTTCCTTTCAGAGAAAAAAGGTTAGTAGTAGACTAAAAGCATATTTTTCTTTATGTATAGGATGCATTATCTTAGTCTGCTGAACTGAATCATAGGCTGCCAAGTGCTCTTGGCATCCCTATCTGTGGGTATAGCTCCATGCATGAATTAGTGTTTTGTACCGGCCAAGATGGGCGGGGGGACTGGAACGGGGGCATTAGTCACTGTGGAAAAATAGCACTGTGAGACGTGACCATCTCTCACACATTTTGAGGAACATGCATTGAACTACTGGTGGTTACTTTTCTGTGGGAGGTATTTCTACTTTTCTGCCTCCAAAGCAAGCTGTTTTGTGCTATGCAGAGCCTTTTGCATAAGTCCAACCAAATTTTAAATGCAAATACCTGAGATAGGATTTATATAAAACAGAAGCATACGGATTTGCAAGCTGAATACCTCTGAAACAAGAAGAGCTAAATATAGAGATCTGGATACAGCATTTCAACTTAAAATCCTATTTCAGGTGCTAAGCATAGAACGATATCCCTCCATAGGGGTTAGACAGTCTATGCAACACTGGTGATTTCATATCACTCATTGAGGAGAACTGTCACTTCGTATTAAGAATGAGGTAGTCAAAACAACTGTTATTTTAAGTGCAGTCCTTCTAAAGTATTCTGCAAGGTCTGTGGGAGTAGAGCTAGGCCTACACTGATTCCAGAACAATATTTGCATGGCAAGAAAAGAACCTGTGAGAACAGAGGAAAAAAATGAGACAACCCATTTTTGTAGGGTGAGAGATATGCTTGGCTAAAGCAAATTAAGGAGAATCATTCCCAGCGGCAGTCTAAGATGAAGCTAAATGCTGGTGATCCCCGCTTCGGGCAGACTAGTGCACAGAAGCACATGCAGAAATCCTCTCAAATCCAAGTCTGCCAGCCACACATGTCTGCCACAGACCACCCTGACTGCAGAAGCGTCCCCTGACTTTCCAAAGGCCAGGGAGCGTCCCTGCCCCAGCACCAGAAGGTACCTCTTCCTCTCAGGCTCTTCGGAAGCAGTCTCTGCGGTCTAGTGGGCACCTATCCTGCTGCCTTCTGGATGTTTGGAAGCAATGTGCCACTGTCCCGGGCTCTGCATGAGTGGTCAAATGTGTCAGTCGTCAGCATCACTCCAGCCATCGCAACAGAGCTCTCCCGTTACTTCAAAATCACCCTTCTCTCAAGTCAGTTATCTTAAAAATATAAAATATGTATTTAGACCACACATAATAGGCACAGTTAGAAACAAAGTCGCAAAGACACAGGTGCCAAAAAGGAAAGAAAAGTAACACTTGAGCTACTTCACACAGCCTCACACTCGGAAACCTGCCTGCCTTTCTCATTCATCAGCCCCAGGGCTGTAGGCACTTACCTCTCCCCTGGGGTCTGGGCTTGTCCTGGCCAGCAGCCTGCACGCCTTCCCCAGCAGGCGTGTTTCCATACTCCCTGCCTTTTCAGGGTTTGCCTGGGTTGTCACCCAAAGGTCCCAAGGGTTCCTGAGCCTTCAGTACCTCAGGAAGCGGTTCAACACTCCTCCCTCCGCAAGGACTGTCCTCCCTTCTTCAGAAATACGAATATCCCTTTGGCAGCCAGTCATCAAGTGCAGGAGTCCCCACCTCCTAGTACATTTCTACTACATCAAGGGACAGAATTTCTTTCACATTCTGTGAGGCAACGGGTCTCTGCAGAATACCTATTCATACACTGACTTCATACTTTGCATCAACATGTAAATTGAAACCATAGTTGGCATTTAATATATGCAGCTCATCACTAGCTCTTGATTGAGATCAGACAACAGCAATCAACAGCTCTGGGAGGGAATGGATTTGCGATGACCCCCGTCAGGTCCTTCACTACCATTTACATGTGAAGGCAAAACACACAGCCTGATCAGCGAACATTTTCCCAGTTCAAGCTATTCTGATGGTCTGTTCTGTGAAGTATTCTCTGACCTGCTTTAATCAGGCTGAGGTGGTGCTGATTTGTGACGATATTTCAAGCAGAAATTGATCTGCTGGGATGGATAAAACCTTCCTGTTACAGTTGATGCAGAAGGGAAACACTTATCCAGCCACACGGGATGAATTCTACCTGGTGTTTTCCAAAGCCTTCCGTGTAGTTACGGGTGAGTCTGTGATCCCCTTTGTGAGCCGCCTCGTGGAGAGCCGGCCTCAAACGGGAAGTGTTGCCAAATTAATTCTGTAATGCTGTGGATGGTACTACAAGCTACACACATTATTGAGCTAAATTAATTTCTGCTGTACCTGAGCTGCAGCTGAGGAATGCTGCTTACTGGGCTGGGAATAGCTTGTTTGTTGGATCTATAAAATATTGTTACTCAAACAGTCCAGAGAGCTCCTTTGACACAAGTTCTCTTTCCCCTGAAGGGTCTTCTTTCTAACTGGAGTTATTGATCCCTTTGGCTTCAGACAGGAAATAATCACTGCATTAGCAACCACCAAAATGGTCTTCGGTCCCTAGAGTCCGTTCCCTGACATGTCATTGATTTACATTTTTTTTGAGCTGGGAATGTTGTTAAACTCCTTTCTGATAAAAACCACAGTACTGTACAATGTATTTTACACTTGACTTTTTGACCTGAAGTTTCAGAGTGTGTGTGTGTGTATTACTCTTCAAGCACGTCTCAAACAATTGCTGCTTAATTCTGCTACAAAGCAGTGTTACTTTATTTACTATGGAGGAAAACTCTATCAGTGCAAAATAGACATCTCCAGCTCCAACATGCTGGGTTCACTGTCTTAAACCTGCTGCAATAGAGAGATTCATAGCAGTTCACGGGCTGATGTTAGATTCCCATTAGTGTCCGCTCCTTTAAAGAGATGTCTGACTTCAGCAGGCAGCTCTAACAAGAGATCGCATGGTACCTGGTAAAATTTGGAATTTCCCACACACTGCACTGCAACATTAAATTTCTGTATTTGCCATTTAAATACAAAATAATCACTCCTGAAATTGCATCATGGTGCTTCTACATTCACATGTTAATCTAAGCCTGGCTTCACCACCCGGCGATGCAATCGCAACTGCTCTGAAGTGAACACATTGTTTACTCTTTTTCAACCTAGATGTGGAATAGGAGCTACGTTTAACTGGTGACACAAACCAGCACTCCCAAACCTTGCGCTCTGTTTCCAAGCCCTGGAATGCAGTAGTGCCTTCCCAGCATTATCCTCAACACAGTGCCAGAGCCAAGAGAAACATGGATCTGTTTGATAAATGTACCTGTAACTTGCATCTTACCAAATACTGCAATGCCTTATTAGTATAAAGAGTCAAAGCTGTTGGTGTCAGCACAACATAGCAGAGCATCCAAGCGTGTCTATGGATGCCTCAGCATGCCGGCGGGTTGCAGGATGCAGTTGGATGCACTGGGGGGGGTGCAGTGCCTGCATTGCCCATTTAGCAAATCCATCCCGCTTGGATTTGATTCTGATGCTGTTTGCAAAACCAGAACAAAACAAAAGAGTTGTGCCAATCTGCCTGCAGCGTTAAACCAGCTCTTAGGGTTCTCTGATGAGTGTCTCAGGTCTAAACCAAGAAGATATTTAGTGGGTTGATCTCTTTGTAGGAAATAACATTTAAATTTTTTTAACATGTCTTTGCAAAATGGTGATGTTATCTGTCCAAAGTGAATTTAATGGGCAGCTGAGGCGTAAGGGAGAATCAAATTGTCTTTATTACTGGCAACCAAAGCTACATTGAGAACAGATTCCCAGAGAGCTAATCAGGTGAAAGCACGGGTTCCCATGCAAGGGAGATTACCAGGATTGTACCAGGGGTGCAAAAGGTGGCCATGTTCTTGGCTAGGAGGCGATGAATCATAGAATCATAGAATCGTCAAGGTTGGAAAGGACCCTTAAGATCATCGAGTCCAACCGTTAACCTAACACTGCCAAGTCCATCACTATACCATGTCCTCGAGCACCACGTCTATCTGTCCTTTAAATACCTCCAGGGATGGGGACTCAACCACTTCCCTGGGCAGCCTGTGCCAGTGCTTGACCACCCTTTCGGTGAAGAAGTTTTTCCTAATATCTAACCTAAACCTCCCCTGGCGCAGCTTGAGGCCATTTCCTCTCATCCTATCACTTGTTACCAGGGAGAAGAGGCCGACCCCCACCTCGCTCAGCCTCCTTTCAGGTAGTTGTAGAGAGCAATAAGGTCTCCCCTCAGCCTCCTCTTCTCCAGACTGAACAACCCCAGCTCCCTCAGCCGCTCCTCATAATCTCACAAGTGTCTCACAGCTATAAAACTGCGCGCACACACACACACCCCGTTTGGAAAATTATTGTCTTAATGGTGTGACTTGCTAGAATGCATAGCTCTGCAAATGGAAACTGCTGTGCTCACGCACAAGTTCCCTATGGGAGCTACCTGCTGGATTTCAGGCAGTGCCGGGGAACCTGACGCAGTCCCGCCACAGGTTATCAGTATGCCAGGACTGAAAGGGCAAAGGAGGGAAACACTTCTCACATGTGGAAAGCAGTGAGCTTTCCAGCAGAATCCCCTGCCTGTTTTTAAGACTGCATATATTTTCACGAATGTTACTGAAGAGTTTTTCTGTAACTTACCAGTATACAACTCTGAATCCAAAACATTTGCATGGAAAACGTCCCACTTGAAAAATGTGTGATTGGGGCGCTAATGAAGTGCTCTCTTGAGCTGCAACCTCATTTATGGAGAACACGAATCCATTAAAAATGGATTGGCTTTCACAAGAACCTGCATGACCTCCATAGTAATTTCAAATTTATAGAGCAATTTAAGAAAATGTTATTTGCAGAACATGACTGCCTCGGCAAGACACAGCAGCATCAACCTACAGCAAGGGCTCGGAAGGTTTGTAATCAACCCAGGTTCAGCATACCTGGCTGAAGCTATCTCTTCTAGTATTGATGACCAGTATTGGCTGAGTCAGTGTAGTTCAAAGACTAGCAGTAACTACGATTTATAAAGATCTGTCCTAGCAAGGTTATTTACCAATTTACTGACATTCTCAGAATCAGCAAATTGACCGCAATTTTCCAATCTCCATATTGTATGTGGGAAGTAACGTGAACTTTTTGAGTATAGACTGGTCGAACTGAATTCCTGGTGAAAGAGTACTGAGCTGGTTACAGTACAAGCCTCCAGATCTTCAAATGTTGATATGTGAATATTCTTCGTGGTTTATTTTAAAACGTTTCCTATGTGTGGTGCAATGAAACAACTTGAACGTTGCATACAGGTGCCCTGTACGTAAAATACCATCGTGATGCCTCCACTGTCATGCTGAACAGACGTCTTGAAGCAACATAAAACCAAAAGGAAAATACCCATAAAAGCGATTTCACTTTCTTTTACAAAATAGTTTTTACGGGATGTTTTGTAGACAGCAATAATTTCATGCAAAGAAGAAAAATCTTGGTTTAATCTAAATTTCAAAAAAAACTGTTTCCACTAGCCATCTACTTTAACCAAATCTGCTATAGACTTTTTTTTTTATTGCTATCCTCAGTGCATTTTAGCATCTCAGTAAACAAATGTAAATTCAAGTCAGCAATTAAAAAAATGAAGTGTAGTCATAATATGCCACCTCCATTAATAGACAGCGAAGTGCTGTTAAAATCCAGGCTAAACTTTACCTTTCGTCCAAGATCAAAAAACACCCAGTGTAGCTTCAGACATGCTAACACTAGATAGCACTTTTCATACCTATCTTTTTCAATGCATGCATTATTTTAAGTCTACTTATTAGTGAACAGTTCATTTCCATAAATGCTTAATTTATAACCCTCATCAGCAGGCTTAACAAGCCAAAGTCAAGACCCCATTAAAGCCCCATTTCATGTTCCTCAGGTTTACACAGTAAGCCTCAGTAGCCACAATTTATTTTCATCTCTGAATCAGCTGATAAAAATTCAAGAGTAATTTCCACTTGTGCTGCACTATGGAGTTGTAAACATTTATGAAGATGCTAAGAACTGGCCATCAAGAACATTAATGGGCAGATTTTTACCTCTCATGCCACCTCCCCACTGTTGAGGCACCTCTGACACTTCCCCAGCAGAGCACAGGCAGGAGGAGCAGAGACAGTGAACGGTTCATTCGGAGCAGAATGACAAACAAGTTCAAAACCAAAACACGTTTTTGGCAAAGTAGCAAATTTGCTTTCTTTCACTGAAAAGGGCATGAGGCTCCTGGGGAGGGAGGAACATGCTTGTCCCAACCAGAGAAGCCCCTTCCCAGCCATTGCCTCCTGCTGCAGGCAGGGATGGCGGGAAGGAGGGATGGTGGTGGTCGTGCCCCTGGGCCGCCCCCACTGCCCCCATGGCACTGTGGGGCCCCCCGAGTGCCTGTGGTCCCTGTCAGCCCACATTCCCCAGCTGCGCGACCAGAGGGGCTGCAGCTTGGGCAAAAAGCTGTTAAAAGCCATTTTGGAGGGAAATGCTCCGCATTGGCCATGCACGGTTGCATGGGAGAGCAGCAAGGCCTGCATCAATCCAACCCACTGCCTAACCAGTAGAGCCAGTTCCGACAGCAGCCCCCGGGGACGCAATTAACCTCTAAATTCACATATTTAACTTACTGTGTCTGAAGTGTAAATGATGCGCCATGGGGCTGTTGTGCTGCACAGTGATGGCAGGGGAGGGATGTGGGGCCACACCACCAAGGTGGCCATCCCCCACCCCAGGGGCTGCCGGTACCCCCAAGCTCTTGGACACACACAGCCAGAGCAGCCCAGGTTGTGGGAGCCTGGCAGGACCCCACATCACACCACTACCAGCTTCAGCAAGAAGCTTAAAAACTACTTCACCTTCTCATGCAGCAGCCTAGCGTGGGGGTGACGGTGCAGACACTCAGGTCTACCAACACGAAGCCTCGGTGGCCAACTCTGCTGCAGTATTTTTGGGCCTATGAAACAAAATGAGGATTTGCCTGTCCATCCTGCATCATATCACTTGCTACAGCTCGCCACAAGCATCTTGCTTTTCTGCTAACAGGAAGGAGAAACTCTGCCTGAGAGCGTCACGCAACCTGCTTTGGAAGAAGCTGCTTAGAACAGCTACCAGGGATTTTGGGCTACATTTTAGTGGTTTCTCAGATTTCAGTTAGTCTGAGACATTGAGGGTCTCCCCACAAGACACGTGTAAAATTAACCTGCAGCAAACAGGTCCTTCTGCACCGACCAGACATACCTGCATTATACAGCTATGGCTGTGGTATCTGGTAGTCCATTCTCACTAAGACAGCCAGCGTGTTTCTAGGCAAAATGAGCTTCTCCCTCTGTGATGCTTCAGAGCAGAGGAGGGCAGCTGACGGAGGGGTTTCATTTCTGAAGACTTTTTAAACTGCTTGCCTGAGTCCAGTGAGGAAGAGGGAAGGATATTCATTTTCCTTCAGGGCTTTTTTTCTCCCCCAACTCAAAATGATCAAAGATGAAAATCTCTGCATCTAATGAAGGAGGAACAGGGACATTAAGCCAGCTGTCCTACATTAGTGCTGTTGGCCTCAGGTTTCTTGGGCTCAGTCCTCTCTAAAATGAAATAACGTTGTGTTCCTCAGAAAAGTTCCAAATATTCCCTTTTAGCTTTGTGTAGTGTACAAAGCATTGAAACTTTGGTAATCACTATGCAAGAGAGATGGTTTTTGTCTTCACCTAGCTTAATCCTCTCTTATTCAGAGCCCTTATCAGACAGGATATAACATATAAAGGACTTTTAAAGCTTTGGGCAACTCTTCAAAATTACTTCATCAGTTTAACTTCTGGAAAGTCTATCCAATACGTCAGCAGGCACTGGGAGCTGGAAGATATCTGGTGATCCCCACAGATAAAAGTCACCCAGAAGCATAAGAGTTTAAAACTTGTTTTTAAACAAGATTTTTTAAAATCGTGCTACTTGGTTAAGCACTGTACAACTTGCAGCGAGGGCCTTTGTGAAGATTTAGCAGCATATAAATGTTTATTCCGAGCACAGAGGAATGGTCACTATAAAAAATACTGCCTTTATATGCAATTAAATGACCTTTCTGCTCTTGCGGTACCTGACAAACTGCATAGCAACCACAAGGATGACTCATGGTTTATAATATTACATACAACATTCTCTAAATTATTTAAATGTCAAAATGAATCTGCACTGAGTGTTCTTAGCATTACCCTCAGCCAAGCGGTTCTTAGACACAGTAGTTTGATGAGGAGGTCGTACAGCTAGAAAGCAACCCCGTAACCCAACAGATGTGTTCTCAAACTGTGTTTTTAAAAATTAAAGAACCTGACAGTAAGTTGCTTCCTCTCTGTAGGCTCTTTAGACCTTCTTAGACAATTAAACACATAGCTATATCCTCCTATGAAAAAATACAGCTTGATATAAAAAATCCTGGTGAAAGGCTACTGCCCCTGGTTAAACTCTACAGGGCTTTTAAAGGTGAAGACCTAACCTCAGCTCCTCTCAGCTCACCAGCTTCAATGAGAAGTTTGCAGCAACATTAATCAGCATGAAATAATGAGACTGTGAGAGGCAGCGTGTGATTTCTTTATTTCATCTTAATTATAATTTAAAATTTTAATGTCAGGAATTTGACAAGTGTTCGAGCAAGGAGAATTATTGCCTCAACAGCAGTTAAGGTCAGGCAGAGAAATGTGCTCAATTCCAAAGAAAAGCAATGAATTTGTCCTGTAACAGCAATGCAATTCAAATTGTTCTGCCGGCTGCTGTTGACAGCAAATGGGCTTGTTCAGAAGCCCAGCGCTTCTTCCAAAATGAGGAGCCAGAAGTAGACCCTACCACAAAGCCAATTTTAGCAAATGGCAGGCTTTTGGGAAAGGACCATCCAACCCCACTGAAAGGGAATATGCTCCTATAACACTAGCAGATATCATTAGGTTGTGTTGCATGGACATGCTCCTGCAACAGGGCACAGCATTGGTCTTGCTGGTAAGGAAGAGGCAGGCAAGGCGCTCCCAGACCTGGCACTGGGATTTTCCCTCTGGTTCCTGGTCTAGCTCAGCTGGAAAGCGAGGCCAAACAGAGGTCTTATCCCTAAAGCGTGACATGTCTCACCTCCAGTGGGAGGGCATGCCAGCGTGTGGCCCAGCCTGGGCAGTGAGGACAGCACAGGCTCATGGTTCGGGTTATTCCCAGGACTTGGGCTCTCGTCCCTGTGACTGCATGAGACCATCACATGTGTGTGAAGCTATGTTCCCTAAAACATGGGATACTCTGACAGCATGGCCTAAGGCCAGTACAGCTCCTTGGACACTTGGCCAAGTGTCACACCGTCTCCTTTTCTCACTTGCAGCACATCACACTCCCTAAGCAATATATAACGTCTTACAAAACCTCTTATTTTGACCGTAGAGATTCCAAGCCAGACTTACAGCAAGCTCACATCCACTCGCTTGACAGCCTTCACAACAATAAATAAATTCCTAAAATACAGGGGTCAGATTATATAGGACATCTTAGGCTGTTGGGAGGAAGAACCAGGCAGTATTGAGTCAAGAGATTTAAAAGAATTAGTAGAAATTAAAATGAAGACTAGAATGAGTCGCTATCTAGGTAAATGTTTTACTTGAGAAGATCATCACAGCTTTCTAAAGGGGAAATCATGCCTTACAAGTTGACATTATTAGAGACATGACAGAGGCTATCAACAGAGGACAAGCTCCCCCCAAAAAATCTGTAAAGTACTAAAAGAAAGAAAACAGTCATATGATGGCAAGCGGCTCGGCACAGCAGAAGATATTTCAATTCCTTTGGCAGCAGATCTGTTTTCCGTGTAATAGCACCTTTTTGAAATGAATTTTTATAGACAGAGTGATTGATAATATAGGCTGGAGTAGAGCAGCATTATTCCCTGGTAGTGCTAAATGAGCAGCTGCCACAGGAGATAGGCATTACTGTGTGTACATAACCAGGGCTAATAAATGGGATTTTTAAGAACAAACCTTCTCATAGTGAGTTTTTTCAAGAATGAATATGAGCAGGAAAACAGTCTGTTAACTCCATTAGTTGTAACTGTGGATAGAATTGCACTGCATTTACAGCACTAACACAAGAAGAACAGCCATTGCTTTGATGGAAACAGGGTTTATATCACAACAGCTGGTGTGATGCCAGGCAGGGAGAACTAAGGCTAGCGGATGCAGCAGGATACCTGTCTGGCAGAAACTAGGAGCAGAACTTCAGATGGTTTCCGTAAGACCAGCAGAACCACAAACAAACTCATTCTCCATCTCAGCAAGAACCTAAAAGATGTTTTTGGCAGTGCCACCAACATCGCCATGAGGCTGCATTAGTAAGGTTTCAAACCATTTGACATACATCATGTATTTCCTTAATTCTTGCTTGTACTTATGTTAAGGAGCTAATCTATGCAATTTGTATTGAAGTCTATTAAGAAATGGCAGATTCATCATGAAAAAACACTACCTCTCTTTCAAAACTGCCACAACACAGGCTGTCATTTCATAAGGCGAACCGAAGTCCAGGGCTGCAAAGATCTAGCACTCAAGGGAGAGGACAAGCCCGGATTATTCTAACACAGCCAGGTCTCCCCAGGCTGGTGTCAGTTCTGCCTTCAGCATCCCAGCTGATGAGCAACAGTGGGAACGTGGACCTCTCCGTCAGGTTAGACTTTCAGTGCAAGGGATGTGCACCTGCTTCAGGCTGTAAGCGGATATGTGAATTATCGACACGAGGCTGAAGAGACAGAATTAGACTGGAGTGAATGTTATAATGAGTAATTTGAGTGTCTCATTGAATGAACGAATAGTTGAGGTTGGAAGGGACCTCTGAAGACAAAGTACTTAATGGAGGATTAACTGGCATAGGTGTATTTGTTTTCCATGCAGCACAATTCCCCCTAACGGTTTAACTTCAATGTATAGCGAACCGATGGGTTTGTTTTCCAAAGATAAATATTTCTCCTGTGAATTTCGCACTCAAACTCAGAATCGAAACTCAGCCCAGACTACAAAGCCTATGTGCTCACGCTCCGATCCAGCCAGCCCAAATTTGGCTGCAGCCTCCCCGCTGGTGTCTTTAACAGCCTGAAGCCAGCTGGCAGCAAATCCTGAGGACGGGGACTGACGAGAGCCTAATTACACCCCTCGCCCTGCCACGGCTGCCGCAGGGGTCTCGCCCTAATGGCACTGGTTTGCAGGAATGTGCTGCACGCACAGCGCTAGCTCAGGAACAGTCCCAGACCTGCTATGGATAAACTGTCGAGAAACATCTATAAAAAGTTTGTAAAGGAACAGATCACGTCTGTAAATGTAACTGCACAGTTCTGGGCATAGGATGATCTATTTTTAAAGGCTTTTCTCAATACCTTGCTTCTGCAAAACATTATCTTGTGACCACAAAAGATTTTGCCATTCTGACCCTTTGTACTTTAAACAATTACTCTTCCAGGTGAAAGTCTTCCACTACCCCTTAACTGAGACACTTGAAACTTAAATAGCCAGCTTTGCTCAGCTGGATATAGGAAATTTGACTAACAATAAAAACGATGGTGCACAGGGTCTGGTGTTTAAAATGACAGGAGAGAAAATGTTATGCATTGGTGCAACAGCAGGTCCACCACTAGATTAAGGAGCTCAACACGTTATACTGAGCCCTCACCATTTGAGAATGCCTTTTGAAATAGGACAACACAAGGGCATAACCATCTGCTGGTTTGTGCCTTCTTCTCGTTGTTTTATATTCAGTGAATAAGTGCAGCCTCCCACTGCACAACTTGGGGGGAAATTCTAAGCGTTTGGCAAATTGTCCTGCAGATTTCATTGAACTGACAGAGAAAATAGTTCAGATGTTCTGCCGACACCACTGAAAAGCATTTCTTAAGCCTAAAGCCCTTAAGCTGTTCTATTTTCGATGCAATACTGAGTGTGTTCCTGTTTTGCCAGGACCAAACTGGCTTGCTTCTGCCCGCTTCCCCAGGTGAGTGCAAAGGCCCTGCCCACCTGGAAGGGGAGAGCTTGGCCCCAGGCCCGAGCAAGCAGGTACCTGAGGGCACGTGGTGGATCCCACACAGCCAGCACTGCTGGGGCACCCATGCTTTCAGATGCGGAGAGGTTTGGGAAGAGTAGTGAAGGATTACTTCTTACTAACCTAGGATCTAAATCTAGTGTAAAAGAACTGTCATTTTGCAACAGAAGTGGTTTAAATGAACCCTCAGCATTAATTCCAGCAGGCTAAACTCATACACAAACACTCTCACTTCTCAAGGTGTCCACTGAATCTATTAGATACCCCGTTTACTTGCCCTTGGCACTCTGGACTTCAACCTTGCACATCCTGAGTTGTACCAAACACCATTCTAGCTCCATAATAGCTCTATAAACACAAGGCAGCAATAAAAAGAAAATCTCAAATACATAAGACTGATAAAGATGTAGCTGGAAATCTTTCTTGAAATGCCTTCATCAGAAGTGGTTTGTACAAACCTACTGAAATCATATGATGCTTTAATGTATTTTCAAATCATTTCAGTTGAATTTCCATGATATTGATTGCAACAAGCATAGTAAATATCTTAAGGATTTTAATCTTTATTTTCCTAGTTAAGTCCACTCTCTGTGTGCCCAGTAGCATATAATAAGCAGTGCTTTAATGATCTAATCCCTAAAGAGATGTATTTCATCTTTCCTTTTTTTTTTACTAAGGCTGTACTTCAAAGTGAGCCATATTCCCTTGTTACCTAAAAACCTGGCTGTAATTCCTGGGAGCAGGGAGTGATTCATATTTGAAGAGCCCTCTCTCATTTTTTATCTCAGAGCAGCACAGCAGCTCAGCTGCTGGGGCCCAGGATCCATGCCGGGATGTGAGATAGGAGCCTGGAGGCGCCACGGCCACAGTTTGGACACAGGCCACCCCTCAGGTTTGGGAGATGTAAGGTGTGTGGCAGGGAAGGGGGATGGCGCATGTGGCTTGGGGGACCTCTCCATAGGAGGTGTAAAGCAGGTGTCGTTGCAAACAGGGTAGTGCTTGGCATCCCATGAAAAATTGAAAAAGCATCTCCAAAAGCTATGAGGTTTAGCTACTCCCAATGCAGTACAGCCCACGGTATATCAGAGTAGTCCTTGTGTTTTATGCCCTTTGATCCTGTTATGGCTCTCCTGTTATTTTTAAAGTCACAACCCACGAGATAAAAGGTCGTTTGTTTAAATATGAAATTACTAGCTCCCTTATAGCAGAAACTTATGGAAAACGAGGCTTGCAGAGCTGATTGAATTTGAGCTATTAAAACAATTACAGATTTATTGATGATGGACTATAATGTGCTTGCATTAAAGAAACAGAAATTCCAGTGAGACTTACTTGTTACGGACATGAGTTAACGATCTTTGTATTTAATTATATTTTTTTAATAATCTTTGCTTTTTATTTGGCTGTTGGCTTTAGCTCCAGCAGCGAGATGCCTGCAAATGAATGTTTCTATGTGACAAATTACTTACATTGTCTGTATTTTGAGTTTGAGATAGGAGCCTTTAAAACATGCAGGAAATTAATCACTGGACTTCCCTCCCTGTATTCTCTCTAGTGTAACTGTAGTGAAAAATATTCAAGGAAATTACTGACAGGTGGATATCTGCCTTGATGGGAAACTTCTGTGCAGAATCACCTACGGACATCAGTGAGCAAAGAGTGAGAATAAAGCCAAACGGTCTGGCCCCTTCCGCAGGCAGCTGCACGCTGAGACCCCCCACACTCAGAATTGTGGTTTGGCCCCAGTCACCATTATCCTAACATTACAGATGTGCAAAACCTACAGCCAAGGCAAAAGCTTCAGAAAGAGGTACAAGAACATGTTAAACTGGAAACTCTTTGTCTTTCCCTGGGATAGAGAATCTGTGCTGCAGAGACCCTGGGAGCTGTACGGACATGGATTTTAACACAACAGGTAGATGTAAAGTCAACTGAAACTGGGCATGGACTAGAAGGACCACAATTTGCTTATTTTCAAGACTAGAAGTTGAGTTATGGGACAAGGAAGGACTCAGAGTGATGCCTGCCTAAGTGACACATGTCACATGAAAAAAGAGACGCGTGTAATTAGCATGTGTAAATATCTTCTGCACACGGAAGGAAAGGGTAGGAAATAAGAAGGTATAGAAATATTTTGGCACACGTGCTATTTTGTGAAGCTCTTCTGGTAATTTAGCCTTTCACTTTTCTGTACTTCGCATACATGAATGTTATAAACATATATAAAACATAGTTCCTTCCCAGGAAAGGTTAAATAATAGATTTAAATAACTTAAGAAGAAACTAGAAATCCTGTCATTTCACTTGAAATTACATGAAAATTGAGACTGGCCTAATTTATCTGTGGAAAAGCCTTGCCCTTTTTATAAAATTGCCTTGCAGGAGCAGACCGGGCACCTCGCAGCACCGGGAGCTCACATTGCCGACAGCAGCAGGGAAAGCTCAGGGCCTGTGTGTACCCTTATATCCAAACAGTCTCGGCTCTGGGAATCTTCAATGTTAACTCCTGCAGTGAGATAAACCCTGCCCTGGCACTGAAGCCAGTGAGGGCAGCTGCCTTCCCTCGGTGCCTGCCTGCATTTTGCCAGATGAGGTCAGCAGCACCCAGCTACACTGAAGTTTCCAACCAGCATCCATGCGTAGCGGCACAATTACATCTACACAAACGTAAAGCTCCTTTTTGCTCGTTCATCTTATATGTTTTAGACCATCGTTATGTTATCCAGACTTATCAATACCAGGCCTGCAGGAAGCAGAGTTTTTGCAGTCTAGCTTATGGCAGGGACCACAGAGAGGGCAATAATTCTCCTGCACTTAAGCACCCTTAAAAAACACTTAATTTCATTCCGAATCTCATTTTGTGATTTTGACCCTGCTCGAGTGTTGGTTTACTACCCCATACAAGCACGGAGCTGTCGGTAAGAGGAAACGCAGGGGGGTTGGAGAGGCAAAGCAGGTTAGAGCTGCTGTAATTATTTCTGATGTGTGTTTACATTTCAACAGTTGAGTGCATTTAAAGAGCAGTTTGCGTTGGGCCTTACAAATCTGATTATTTTACACCACTAGGCATAGTCTTAAAAGCCTTTCCCATTTACCACCTACTGTTCCTCCTGTTAGCAAATCTTCTCATACTTTTTGTCACTTGACCTGGAATGCACTCACTCAATATGCTTATTTCCACAATTTTAAGACAGCAGTTCTCTTTCAAAAATATTTTCCCTAAAACAAAACCTTTAAGGCCACTGCAATTGAATTTAAGCACCATCGTCGCATCCCTGCACAACACCCCTGGAGAAGCTGGCCTACCTTGACCTGCTGATCTCGTCCCTCCAGAGACTTTCTTCTCTTTTCGTTGCCCTTTGCACCACAAGTGCTGGGTTTTCCCCGGAGCTATGACAGCTCTCTGCAAGGCCACCAGTGACACCGGCAAAATAGTGTGGCACAGCTCCAGGACAGCACTGCCTACTAGATTGTTTAATTCCTTACTCTGTCCCTTTTTGTGCACGCAGGCACACACATACGTACTGTAGAGCATCCTGAAATAGCCACTGAAGTAATCAAAGTGTTTTCCTCTGTGCTGGTGTAATTCTATGGTTTGGCTGTGCAAATAATTCATGTTTGGATTGCTACCAGAGAAGAAAAAAAGCAAAGATTTCTGCTTGATCTCAGCTTTGATAGTGCTAAAATATCTCATTCAGTCTGGAGGGAAAAGTCACTTTCAAGCACTTAAAAGCAGCTGGAAGCGTCACCCAACTGCCGTAAGGGTGGGACAAGCCAAAACCGCTCTTGCAGCCCTGTGGTCAGAGGCAGGGCTGCTCCTCCATCTCTGATGCCCTGAGCCTGTTCCCAGACCAGAGGAGTTTGCAGATTCTCCCCCAGACCAACTATTTCAGTAGCTGGCAGGTACAGCTGAGACACTCACGCTGGTGATTTACATGAAAAAGCATTAATATGGCTTTTAAATGATATAAATTATGCTATAAAATGCAGATTATAGATCCCCATGCTCTTGCTGAAATTAAACGCTGCCTCATCCTAAGGAACAGAATTGTTTCAAGAATTGTCTGTTGAGTCATTTTCAGGTGTCTTCACTGCTCATTACTTTCAGTTACATACATATGTATACAAATATATACATATGTGTACACACAATCATTTCAAACACCCTAAATTACATACAAGAGACAGTAAACGTTTTATTTTTCTGCCTACACAGTCCATGAGAAGTTGATGAAAAGAACAGGGACTGAGAATTATGTGCCACGGAAGAACACATCATCTCAGATTAAGACCGCTCCAACTCAGTCCCGATGTCTGTCTTCTCCAAAGGCAGATTTAATTTCCCACTGGCAAGCCAAAGCCATCCAAACCAAATGTCTATACACGGACTCCTGAGCCCAACGCCAGCTTTCAAAGGACCGGCTGGAGGTCTCGGAGTCCCTGCATGTGCCAGCACAGCCATCACAGGAGCCCTTTGCCGCCCTTGCAGCTCAGATCACTCCTGCACATGCTTAAAGATGCTTTTAGAGGCATCAGCTTTTACATGGGGCTGCACACATGAAAGGCACAGGGGTGACTGGGAAGACTAAGTAACATCTGCCAGGAGAATTTAGGCTCCTAACACCTTTGAATGCTTTTCAAAATATTGACTAAAATCTTGCCTGTAGAGCATCATCTCAGAGCTGAGATTTCCATCTCAGAGAAACTAACCCCTCCCAAGCAACAAACCTTCCCATCCTGCCTGCCGGCCTGGCGTTACCAAATGCAGCCGACTCTGGCGTCACAGAAACCTGAGAGGAGCAAAGTGAATCACTCCACCTCTTCGTACTGTTCAGCACACGGATTTCCAGCCTTCACTGACCCACACATCATGCCCCATGCTGCTGAGCCTTTTATCACACTCCGAAACACAAATTTTTAATAATTAGGCTAAAGCTCCTCACTGCTCCCTGAAGCTGCACTCTTGCTTATGCCCCTGCCAATAATAAAAACTATTTTTGCAGTGCATTTTTTTCCACTGCATGAAGCCATAGGTTTAACCTTGTTAGAAGCAACTAGCTGCTTTTGAAGGATACTGTTTTCCACTGTTCAGACCCAATTACATGGCACATATCAACAATATCATCACTGAGCGCAGGACGCCAAACTGCTGCTTCCACTGGGAGGCACGATCTTGAGAGTTTTCTTTCAAACTATCAGCTGAAGAATTAAGCAGCAAAACGCAGACAGGGCTATTGAAACGTCAGTGGAAAACTAGAATATGTGGTTCTCAGGTTGTGGATTACCACTGGAACCGTAAAATAGGAAAGGGTTTGACAGTTATGATTTGCTCCTTATGTGCTGGCAATGTGGCTGGTGCTGTAAGAGAGAGAGGAGCGATCTCTGCCTCCCCGCATTTACAAAATGGAGTGAAAAAAAATAATAATCAGAGGAGATACCCACACAGTAGGAAATCTCAGAGCTAGATGTAAATCCCTTTCCTTGTAAACCGCAAAGGTAATGACATGATGTATGCAGATTAGTACTTGTGAGCCTCAGAATAAATGGGTTTTCAGAAGGGATTTGACTAATGAGTAAGTGAAACTCTTCTGGCAAAAGGAGTTAATGCCTAAAAAGCAATACCGTAATATTTTTTAAAGCACGGAATTATTTTTATTTATTTCTTTCTAAAGCCTTTGGCATTTTTGGTGTCTGCAGTTAATAGCAAAGGCTGATCCGAACCTGTTCATAGCTGACTGGAAGGTGCAGTGGGCGCCCTCCACGCTGGCTGGACGCAGGCAGATGAAGATGAGGGAGCGCAGCACTGGGTCCGTATGCTGCCAGGGTGCAAACTGGGCAGCAGAAGGAGGATTGAACACTCCGGCAGCCTGTGGGCAGCCACCGGGGCTGCTGTGGCTGCAGGCAGAGCCTGGGCTTATGCCTGCCCTGGGGAGAGGAGGGTCAGAGCTTGCCTTGCGGCTGTGCTGCACAGCATCTTCACAAACAAGAGTTAATAAAGCCACATTTAACTACCTGATTTATGAGAGCGCATCATTTGTACAGCTTAAGGGGGCTGTAAACAAGGATGTGTTTGCACCATATGGCAGGGGAAGCGGTTGTAGTCTTCCCATCCAAACCTGTGGCTGGAGCGTCACGGTCTCATAGTTCAGTTTGGTTCCTTGTGTTTCTCATTTTAAAGTCAGCTTTTCCCCCCCGCCCCCAGTCTTCCCTGCATACAGTGAGGATAATAGCACGAGAATCTTTTCCACTAATCTTTGATCACGATATATAATTATGTTTAGTTGTCTCCTCTTAGAGACAGAACAAGTTCTGCCCATTTACAGGTGGGCCAGATTTTTTTTTGGTTTTGTTAGTCTGCTTTTTTGGAAAGGGCATAGTTGAAGAGGATTTCGAGGCCGGTGGAGTCTGATTCAGTGTAACATAAAGGATGGTGCAGCCCCACACGCAGGCACTTCCCCAGAATGAACAACGGCGCAGATGCTGGCTTGGAGCACTTCCTTCACCTTCACACCACCAGAAATCTACACAGAAACCCCAGTGCTCCCCACTTTGCATTCAGCATGTGTCTAGATACCTAGTGGTTATGTTCCTTGCACCAAAGCAATAGCAAATACTAAATCACAAGAGGTCAGAGGCTGTCGCCAGGGCTGGGGTATCCTGCTGAACTGTTACAAATCCGTGAAGCAGAGTTACCCCGTTACCCCGGTGCCAGGCGTGCCAAGGATGCAAGCAAAGCTGGACTCCCAACTAGCAGGAGTTGGACTAAGTCGCGCCAACAAAACCTTCAGACTCTGCAAGACTTGGGAAAAAGCTGAGCTAAGATCTGCCAGGAAAACGTGGGCAGCTTTCACCTGGGGCAAGGGAGCTTCGCAGCCTGCCCCGACTCAGTAAGTTTTATCAGTGGGGTACACTGGGAGCGCACGAGAGCTGCTCTATCATTTCCCCCGTGACTCACCCGCAGCCCTGCAGCGATCTCTGTTGTGCCCACAGCAGCAGCGGGCAGGTTACTAGGGTTTTATGGGAGCTGCCTTTTCCCATAACTCATAGCTGTTAAAATCTCAGCTTACTGTAAATCCCTGGTCTCACAAAGTTTGGACATGGACTCTACTCTTTCAGGAGCCTGAGGTGGATAACTACTTAGGAAAACAAACTGTGCAGAAAAGAAGGTTTCATCGCATTTTATCCATGTTTCGGGATGGGCAAACCAACCTCTGTAGCATGCATAAACCTCGCATTCAAGCACTAAAACTCAGTGACATTCAACTTCCCTTACTCCTGTTGCATATTGCTTTTCCTCCTCCTACCACGTGGAGATGAAAGAGCAAAGGACGGAGCAGACAGGGCAGGAGCATCAGTTGTTGGGAAGGAACGAGCAGTGGAGCTTAAATGAGCTAAAGGAGGCCGATGGCAATTAGTCAGCAGCACACAGCAGGGCCACAGTGTCTTAACTGCAAACCCCCAGTGCACACAGCTATTTTAGGTAGAAGCTTTTAAAAGCTCATCTGTGAAGTCAACGAACTGTGGTTCGAGATGGCTCCCTCACGAGGCAGCGCCTGGATTCTTCAAACAAAAGATCAGCAGATTTTCTCTTTCACCACATGAAGTTACATCCCCTTCTACATTTAACTCTTGAGTAGATCAATATCTTTTGTAGTCACAGTCACAGCTATGGAAAGAGTCACACCACAACAAGCACAAAAGATCAGGAAGGATCCAAGAGACTCAGGCTCCAAGAGACACGCTTCTCTAAATAAAAATCCTTTGGCAGAAGACTGCTAAGTTCAGAAACTGTCTGAAATGTCAATTTTATATCTTAAACTGTAAGATACATTATATCTTTCTAAAATAAATCAATGTTATGCTACTGAAATCTGGTCAGCTAACTGCCCTGAAAGATGTCTCTCTTGCAGCTGTCCAATACACCAGCCTCCCGCTCTGTCCCCACTGGTGGCTGTGAAGGCCATAACCAGGAGGAGATGAATTCTTCCCCTGCTGTCACTACTGCCTCTGCCAAGAAGGATGCCAAGCATGAGGGGAACATGCATTTTGCAACAGACATTGGATATACACTGCCAACTTATTTTTCATAAATCACTAACAAATGACGAGAGGGAAGGACCTTCCAGCAGCACAGGCAGGGAGTGCATGGTGTCAAACACTCAAGTAGGTGACTGTAGGTACCAATTTTTCTCAAGATAAAGTAAACACTATATGGGACTGTACAAAGAGCATCAGCTGGCAGCTAGAAGTAGGGCCGGTAGGAAATCTTTGGCTGCAATAAATGTCAGTTTATCAAGCCCCAAACCTGCTGCTGCTGAGCAGCCCTGATATCTGGGTCACAGGGAGAGCTCTGCAACTCTCACTGAAACTCGTTCATGCCAAGAGTGCCCAGAGGCTTTCAGGTTTGTGAAAATCTGGGTTTGTCTCAACTAAAATAAATCAACTCCCCCACCGCAAAATTTAAAAGTTTACATCTAGAACTTTTAAACTGGAAATGCCTGCTTATCAATCAATGCTACCTGTAGCTATTAGCAACCAACGTATGATACAACCAATATGAAACCTGCTGTGAAAACGCATGGAAAATACAAAAAAAAAAAAAAAAAAAAAAAGAAAACCTGGGCATCTAAATTATTCACAGAACTGCTTCTGTTTCACGGAGCTGTGACACCCAGAGGAGAGCAGCAGAAAGGACCGCGAGAGCAAGGCTGTTCTGCATCTGCAGCACGTGGACCACACGCTGAAGGATTGCTCCAAATCTGCGTTGAGTGCGCAGTAATTACGGGAAGGCAGCGTGCGCCCACATTAATTGTGGCAGCCAGCCGGGCCAGAGTGATTCACTGCTGTTCACGGAGCCACCGTCGCTGGCAGACCAGGAAAGCCTTGAGCCATACATAAAATGAAGCTCTTGATATAGGTTGCTGCTTTCAAAGACATTTCAAAACAAAGTCCCCATAAGGGTAAATGACATTTATTTCCCCACTGACACAGGAAAACCTTTTTCATTAAGACATGGGTGTTAATGCCATCTTGCAAGCGTGGCTCAGAATCCAAATATGACTCTTGATCGTTTCAGAGAGGGTGGAAGAGACAGAACTATATTAAAAATATTTATTGCCTGTAGTAACACAGAGATCCCCTGCAACCTAGCAGTTGTATGATACATCTTTGGTTGTGTTGTAGAAGGAAAAAAGCAAAGGTGCTTAAAAAAAGGCCTACATTTCTAGGTAAGCAGCTGCAGAATGAAATCAAACTAGGATGGAAAATGGGAAAGAAATAAGACAAGAATCATAATACATCATTCTTGATCTGCAGATTTAAGTTTTAAATTGTCTTTTGATTCATGATTTTATTTCACTTTTTGTGGCTTTTTATCACAACCAAGGGATTAAAAGCCAGAGAGAGAAGTTCTGCAGGGAAATCCTGACGTGATTCACTACTGGAAGCGGCTCGGCTGCAGGCGCGGTGCCCTGGGAGCCCAGCACCCACAGCAGGATGCGTGCGGCTCGGCCCGGCTGCCCCACGCATTGCTCAGCCTCGTCCCTGCTTGGGGCGCATTGCAGGAGGGAGCATTTGGGGTGCAGCACCCCGCTTCCCCTCTCTGGCCGTGCCACAGGTTCAGCTATTTCAGAAGCACAGCTGAACCCCAGTTTTAGGCAGAAGAGTTTATTTCCATGGCTTTCTGCCAGCACAAGCCTCAGCCTGCCATAGAGCTACTTGCAGATCTCCCCAAGGCCTCACCGGTGAATGCATCCGTACTGGCAGTACCTTAAAGAAGACTTATCCTGTGAACCAGTTTCACTTGCAATTAAGATTTGTGCAGAAGGAGTTGAAGCCCTTGTGATTTCTATTCATGGCATGCCTTAGAAGCAGCCAAATTAAAATCCTTATCATTAAGGAGCTGATAGCTCCCATAATCGCAAGCATCATTCTGTATTAGCTGGAGGGAGAAGCATGACTCACTGGCTAACAGAAGTAGATCTGTTCATAAAATAGGAAAACTTCTAACCAAAGAGAATTTCCTGAGCCATGAATGACTTTAGAGAAAGTAGTAATTTCAAACAAATTACTTATATAATTTGTGCTGTCGATACAAAAACTTTCTTCTAAGTTAAGAGTCTTTTTGCCGTGTACTGCTCTGCATTACCTTCCTGCCTGACCTACAGTGCATTAATTCATGATTCAAAAGAACTTTCCCTGAGGAATGAGTCACGGCTCTCTACTGTCCTTCAGGTTAAACAACATTTCCCTTTACTTTCCACAGAGTACATGTTTTAAGAGTTGATGAGTTCAACAATTCATATGTCGATCCATTTGCCGAGAATAATCTTAAATACTAAACTATTCTCATTCAAGGCACCTGTCCCCTATGTGGCTCTGTTTGTCTGTGGCAGAATGATCTGTCATTTGAGGGAGAAAACCCAGGAGGATACAGAGCTAGTGCAGGTTTAAACGGGATTTTTCAGGTCTTTTGTGGCCAGAAAAAGAAAATGGAAAGGTAGAAATAATTGCAGCATGCACTAAGGGGTTGGCTTGTCTCACAGAGTTCATTTCATGAAGACTGCAGTGCTAAAATGGGGTGATTTTGCTCTAGGAAGAGGCTGCAACATGCAGCCAGCCGGGCAACCGATTTAGTGTAAGTGGTGACAGGTCACAACCCCGCAGGAGAGCAGCTAAGCCACTGTCAAGCCTGCTACAGCTTCATAAAGAGCTCAATTTAGTTACAGGCTTGGTCCAATTTGGAGAATTTAGCTCAAGACTAAAATTAATAAGTGGTCTGACTGGACGAGGTGACTCTTCTAACCTCAGGACTGCTTAGACCGAGGTTTAATAACAACCTCAGATCTCTCATTCGAAAGATTTATTCTAACACCAGGGATTTTTAATGTAGCCGCGAGCTGAAACAGCCAGTGTCCGCCACCAGAATTTCAATACCTTCTCTCGCTTCCCATAGGGCTCCATGTTAAAGAAAGTATATTTTTAATGCTCTGGAGTCTTTCTACTTCTTTCTCCTTAGCAGTATGTGAGTGTGCAGCAGTGCATGGGGAGGGATGCAGCCCAAACACGAGCCAGAAGGAGAAATCTCCCAGGTCTGCAATGGGGCAGGAGCGGGACTGGGTCCCGGGTGGAGGGTGGGGAGGGCACCTGGGCGGCCCCGTGGCCCCTCGCCGACCCAGCACCCAATGCTGGAAATCACAGACAAAGGTGAGTGGCTAGAGCAGTTCTGGCAATGGAGTTTGATCTTGGAAAACACCTAAGAAGTGAAAAGAGAAGTGCAAACCCTGCCAACACCGCCAGGAGCACCCTGCGCCCGGGAGCGGCAGCCGACGGTACGTGCAACAAGAAACAGAGCGTGCATCTCTCGTTGCAGCCCTCTTGCAATCAGATATCTATCAGTGCTAGATTAAGTTGTTGAAGTCATTCGAAAGACAGGCACCAGGTTTTTTTGTGATGACGTGTTGCTTTTCCACAGGAATTTAATATGAAATGGAGCAAAGACCCTGTTGGATTGCTGTGGAGCACTGTTTTACTTGAGGAAGGGAAAATTATAAACAGATTAACAAAACTGTTCTTAACAGCGAGATGAATCCTAGATCTGTTACGAATGTGAAGAAGCCGTAAGTAAAAGCAGTCTGCATGAAACATAAACGGGAACACTTGCACACAAAACCTGACAGAGAGAGGGCACAACTTTCTGAACAATTTGCCCCATCAGACTGCTACTAACTGGAGCCATGGGAAAGCCGGGCATTCCAGCTGCGTCCAGCTGCGCATTGCCAGCACTCCGCTCCCTGTGTGTTTATTTCAATTATTATTTTTTCCTTTATCTGAGTTTTTTCACCTTTTCCAGGAGGGACATGAGACGTCCCGCCTGCCGTGGTCCAGAGCAGGAGCAGTAGCTTGGGTCTCTCATCCCTATAGCTGGTGCCATGCTGTCAGCAATGCTGTTTCCTTGAGAAGTTTTCCTTGAAGAAGGAACGCCCTCGTTAAAGACAGTTCTCACGCAGGATTTAAAAGGGGCAGGTGGTTTGTGTGGCTCAGGCTCAGTGAGCCAGATGTTCAACATCAACCCTGAATGTCAGGCTTACCCTAATATAATCAGAATTACTAGAGGACAAATGCCTGGGGAGTTCCTGAAGAACCGTGATTTGTGGAGTGCTTCCATGGAAAACTCTGAGAAATCTGAAGAAACAGAATAACTGAAAGATTTGGTGATAAGGTACGAATTGATGCCCTTAGCTTGGCATCCCTGCTGACAGAGCCTGACTCCAGCAGCTACCACTGCAAATTCCCTCGTGTGACACCTTTATGGAACAGACATGCCCATTAAAAGAGAGTAGAGACTTAGCAAAGAATACCAACATACCAGGAAAAAGCCATAGTTTGATATTTTAGGAATGAAAAAAGAAAAACGTATGCTATTTTACACTGTTATTTGCTCAAGTTCCATAATTTTCATATAATATGCAGTTTACTTGCCACAACTTAAGGAAAATTCATTGATGTGAAATAATCTTAATTAATATTTGCAATAGTAGTAATAAAAGGCATAGGAAGACACTAAAATTAATCTTTTCTAGATTACTTTCCTGCTGTTTTATTGCGGATAGAAGTGTTTGGTTAAGCCTACATTTTAAAAAACAAGAACTGAATGCAACAAACCACCTAGAGCTGTATGGTCTCAGGGATTGCATGTCAAGACTTGTAGCTTTATATTGTATACTCTGCTTCCAAAGGCTGCATCCGAGCTAAAAATTCCCTCCTGGTGTCACTTCATATCAGCTTGCTTTTTAAAAATGTCCCTGCTCAAGGGACGTACTAAAGGTTTGCAAACTCCCCAAAGAGAGGGTGGCCTGAGGAAAGAAGCAGAGAGCTTGTATGAAAACCCAACCTTGCCACAGGAAAGTGGCGGCACAACCGCAAAACCAAGCAGCCACTCTTTGGGAAGTAACATCCAAAACAGAGACAAAACACTTTGGGAAAGCAATGGGAATTGGTTCCCGTTACGGTGCGCTCACTGATTGCAGTTATTAGCGTTACTGCCGGAATGCCAAGCTCTGTGCAGGAGGAGCCAAGTGTAAGGATGGGTATGGATTTTGCATACACACACAATTACAGTTCTCAAAATCAAAAGAGGCATCGCCGCATGGCTCACAGAAAGTCAATGCGCAGCAAAGATTTTCAAAACATAAAACTTGAGTAAGACACGTATTTTGTGCCCATAGATGCACATTAAGGACTAGGTGTCGCTCTAGATCTCCAACTTGTAACGGTGGGTCACCCCGCAGTCACTCAGGGACCACGACAGGCTCAACCCGTTTCCTCTGGCCCCATTCCCTAAGCGGGAGTGGAGGAGAGAGCCCCTGCGGGACGGCCAGGCCCGTGCCCCAGCCCTGAAGCGCAGCAGTCCCTTCTGCATGGGACTGCTTCTGTCCAAAGTCCTTACTTGACACCTCGGGGCTGTTGCCAGCATTTCCCTGGCACTGCTGCTTATTGCACGTTTTCAAAGATTTTCAAGTGCTCTGGATGTGAAGCCGCCTCATAACACCCAAACCAGGACTGGTGACCCCACGGCACCCCGGAGCAGCGGTGCAGGGCTGCAGCACCCCAGAGCCTCTCTGCTGCGTATGGTGTCGGATTAGAGTTCAGCAAGGAGGATTTTCTTGGTTTTCTGTCTTTCTATTTGGGCTTCACAAACTCTGGAGTTTAAATTTAGCCCTCCCCCAGCTTGCAGCAGAGCTGCATGATTTATCGCAATGTGGCGGTCAGGACATTTTTTTCCCATCTGCTTTGGTGGAGATCTCGTTCCCTGCACTGTTAATGTGGAGTGGGGACCAGCTGCCTCTGCTATCACACAGTGCTGGCACTGAAATACTTTGCCAAGTTTTAAAACAGAATTCAAAACAACACACAAGAGCCCTTGGGCTCTCTGTGCTCTCCCCAAAGCCATGACGGCTGTGCCTGCTTTCGGGAGAGACCAGCTGGACCGTGCCAGTGCTGGCCACCTTCTCCAGGCTCACAGGGAGCATGGGGTCTGCAGGCTAAGCTGAGTCTGGCTCTCCAGGACCCTGGAATGAGGGAAATCCCAGGAAACATCAATATCTCTGCAAATTCCAGTGCTAGACACTAGCTCCTTACTCCCGTATCTCCTATTTTATCTGGGCAAGCAATCAGAGCCATGCAGGAGCCGGAGGCTGGCTCAATGCACATTAACAGCTAGCTACAAAAGTACCAGGACTTTTACATATACCCAAAATGATTTATTCCAGTTCTGCTGACTACTGTACAACCAAACATCAATTCTGAATTTGCTGTACTGTTAATGAATGACCAAATACAGCAGTATTTAATCTCAGAACCAAAAATACATGGCTTTGTAAAATTATTTATGCTTCAAATTATCTCAAGTGTATAGAGAGACCATCAGAAAGCAGCAGCGGTGATACTCTTGTCCAGCTTTGCAAACATCACAGTTATGGCCTAATTTTAAGATTCTTCCATACTGCGTATTCGATGTCCCACCTTATTACCTCACTGAAAACGCAGTGGTCCAGGTCTTGCAGCAGAGCCCTTAGTGGCACTCTACTGCCCCAAAAGAAGGGGGTAAATCTGAAATAAATAATTGAAGCAGCTGCCTTTCACCACAACCATTTGGCATGTCATAGCACTCTGTATCATCGCAAGTACTTGTTTAATTCACATCCAGATCTGGCAGTTGTGCACACCAGGAAAGAAGCTTTGGTTCCCTCCCCGCCCCCAATTTTTTTTAGGGAAACAGAGACTATAATGAAAAATATTCAAAGAAGCACAAAGGAAACAATAACAAAAAAAAGTGTCATGAGACATTCTACCTTTTGAATGCATTTTTTGTTTCCATAACATGAAAATTCTGTTTATTCACTGGGGGAAAAAAAAAAAAAAAAGAGAGAGATGTTTGTGTATCCAAACAAATGGTGAGAAGTTCCCCGGAAAACACAGCCTGCAGTGACTAAATGGGACGAGACCAGGAGCGGAGCACACGTGCTGTAGCCTGCAGCTGCTGCCAGGACGCCTGGTGTCGCCCGGGAAAAGGAACAGCAGAGGTTTTGCAAGAGTATGCAGAGAGGGGAGGGATTATTTTCACAGAGGACACCGTAACTGCATTCACTCTGAATTCCCAGATAATGTAGGTCAGGGTGGAAGGGGATTACAGTTGAAAGCATTTCTTTTTCCATTTTAAATCAACTATTATAAAACCTGTGCTTTCCACACGTTTCAGCTGGGTATTCCTGATAGTTTGGCTTACCTTTATATCAAAAGTCAGCATGACACCGTGAGAAGGTGTAATCCTGGATGCAGAGGAGTCAGTCACCCTGACATTCACGTTCTCCAGCAAGCCTTACATACTACACCACCTCCATAAGCCACACCACAGTGGGCAGTAGCCCAGGCTGGGCAGTGATGGGAGCCAGGACTTGCCCTGGCTGTGCAGCCCCAGCCCTGGAAGGACCAGCATCACTGCCTGCAGACATGTACAGCCCCTCTGCAGCCTTTAAACCAGACAGATGGGACAGATCAGACACACACCATACAATATACATCAGGAATTACAGGCATGTTCTCTAAATACTGACTTTAAAACCCTTCCTCTGAGTATAGTCCAATGAGCAGCAGTACAAATTGAGGTGTATCAGGGTTAACTGAAGATTAAAGGCACCAAAGCAGCACCTATATGGAACATTAAAATTAAACTTCTCTATTACTAGATCATTACAGAAGAGGCTTTCCCTGCAGAAAAGGGAGAAGCAGCCCGACCGGCAGCACTGGATCAGGTGCAGTGGTCAGTCAGGGACAATCATGCAGGTGAACACGTTACAAAAAATTCTTCAATAAACTGAACAATAGTTTTACTGAAAAAAGTTCTGCTTTAGGTGGCTTTTCTTGAAGGTGAAAAATAATAAGTTGTTAGCAGAAGTAAAGGCGACAAGATTTGTAGCAGAAGGTAATACCTTTTGGTAGACTAAATGAAATAATCAGTCTAAAACAGACAAGCGATTTGAAGTGGTCGAGCCTCCAGGTTTTGCCTTCTTTGCTGGTTACATTGGTTGGTCTGATAAAACACGAGACTCCTCTTTTCAAACCTTGCCACCTTGGATCATCTTAGGTAATGGCAGTAGAAGCTGCCACTTTTACTGTTTGGTGTTATGATGACGTTAAATTCTGTTCTCCTCTTATTTTAAAGGGAGTAATAACCACGGCTTATTTAGTCTATAGATTTTTGTCCAGAACAAAAGCCTGATTTTTTTATTAGATTTCAGTTGCCACGGTGTATATACAGCAAAAGGTGTTTTACTGCCTGCACTCACTTTCCCTCCCCTTCCACACGTACCAGCTCGACAACGGAGGTGGGCAACTCTAACCAGAAAGAAGGGCAGCGATTCGGGTTCACTCAGAGCAGAAAGAAAAAAGGCTTTTACTTAAGCCACAGGAAAATGGCTTAAGTCATGAAAAAGTTTGCATACCTCAGACGACGTACTGATACGTTAATAAAGTTCAGCACAGGCACGTCTGGCAGTGCCGAGCTCGGCAGTGCGCTCCTCGCAGAGCAGAGAAAAAGGATGGATCCTTCTGGATTATCAGGTTAAGCATCACCTGGAGAAAACAGGCTCCTGTCACAGCCTTTAATAATGATCCTTTTGAGCCACCATCAATCTTTACTGCTCGTTAATTGAATTTGCTGTTTAGCTGATGGTGCACGGGGTGAGCCTGTGGGCAACACAATCCTTTTTCATATATTCTTTAAAGACATAGAAACTTGCCTGTAAAAACACGGCATTACAGTGGGCGGGCAGGTAACCCCTGTGACTGCGCTCGTCGTGTGACTGATGTTAGGAGACTGAATGGGAGATGAAGGAAGGGAGCAAAGGAATGGATGAAAGCAAAGAAGGGTGATTCTGCCTGCAAACTGGCACCAAAAGAGTATTTGATCCTGTCTGTTCGCTGTGGTGGCATTCCCCCTAGTGACAAAAGAACCACACGCCCTCACCCCGAACCTTTCATTAAACCTCAAAAAGCAAAGGAAGCCTCTGCTCTAATGCAGACATTACAAAGGGTAAAATTTAATGGCCCTTGGCAGAAATGGGAAGTTTCAGGCAGATTGGCTGGTACGCAGCCTTTCAGCCTTTCCCCGGAGAGTGGCTCCTCCCAACAGGCAGACGTCAACGGGAAGTGGCTGGAAGACCTGATTCCAGGATTTGGGGGGCCACACACTACCAAGTATGTGATACTGTATGTCCCAACAGTTACCCGGCAAAGGCTCCGTGATGCTGACAGCATCGTTAAGGTAGTGAAGGAGGACCAAGCTCTGTGGATGCTGCTAAGAAATATTTACATTTGAAGCCTCTTCTCCAAGAGATAAGCACAGAGATACTTGGGAGCTGCACCACCTACGTGCATAACACAAGTGTAGGTGGTGAAACTGTGTTTTAACTCATCAGGAAAAAATGCTTTTGTGAATGAAATAGGAACTTCCATGGAATGGCTCCATCTTCTCTAACTCCTCATAACTACAAGCAAAACACAAGACCACAGGTTTTCAGATCAGCAGATGGGCATTCCTCTTTGCTTTGCTTTCTATACCAGGCAGAGATTTTCTAGAAGGAAAAAAATATTCAGACACATTTCGCAACTATTTATTGTTTTAACCTTGTGCTAGGAAAAGAGTCAGCTATTTCCAAACCTCTATAGCAGAACATAAGAGGTAAAACCTCCTAAAACAACACTACAGACCATCAAAAGCACATGGGGCTCTCAATTTACAGGCATTTCACAAAAGAGCGAAAGAAGAGAGAACGTGGCCGGTGGTACACCTCCGTAAGCCACCCGGGCTCTCTGGCAGATGCAATTCCCAAACCTTTGCATTCGCTGCCCCTTGCTGCTGCTGCCTCCCTCCCCAGCTCCCGCAGTCCCCTCCTATCCGAAGCAGCAGCCTCTCGGGGAGGCATCGTCTGCAACCTTGTATTCTGCCTGGCTTTCAGACTAATCAAACTTCCCACGCCAACTGCAGCTGCAGAATACAAACACGACGCCCAGCAACTGCTCTTCTATAACCAACGCCATACAGAGGGAATTAGGGAACAAATCCCATTGCACTTAGCCCTGTAGTTTGCTCAACACTATGTACTGTAGCTCAAGGCCAATATCTTCAATAAAAAAAAAAAAAGAAAATACCCTACAAGAATAAAATGTAAGGGAAAACCCTATAAATAGCCTCCTAGAGTAACTCGCATTTGCACAAGTCATCAAAGGGCAACACGACACCCTCCTGTTTGAGCAGGTATGATGCTCAAATCTTTGCACAACAGCAGAGTTCTCCTCTGTTTTGTAATCGAAGGGAAATCTTTTTTTTATGGTGCGACAGCAGGAATAGCAAAGATTAATCCTGACTTCGTGCAGCTGAATATGAACAATCCTAACACCTCCCATCCTTCCTACACGTGATCAATATTGCTGCAGTTATCTGTCCTTCCCTAGCCTGCGATTTCATTAAGTATGTTTCTATTTAAGCAGTCTTTTTTTTTGTTAATGAACATGGTGTGCTGAAATAAACTTATTGCTGCATAAAGATGATGTAGCTCAAAGTGAAATTAGAAAAGTGTCCTAAAGGACGTGTTCAAGGCCTATAAATGCTAATACTGTGTTTTCCATAGAACTCTGTTTGATAAACTTCTCTATGAATATTCCAGGCATGATCTCTATTACAGCCACATTTCCCCACTCAATCGCTGGATTTCATTTCACTATGAATAAGTAACTATCCAGGGATTTTTGGCAGCTTAGTGTTGTTCTAACCCGTTGGTCTTGTAATTAGCTCCAAATGTTGTTTTCATGAAGCTGTATTCTTCTTGATGTATCCTAAAGTCCCCAGCTATCTTCTATACTTGGCCTATTATATTAATGCTAGGGAACATGAATATGTAAATAGCATTAAAATTGCAAAAAGCTGCTGCCGCGATGTTTTCCAGGTACATCTTTGAAAAGGGAAGGTTTTGTAAATGTTCTACACCTGAGGACGCACCAAATCTCTATCTGCTGGAAAGTATTTGCAGCGTGGTATTAAAAAAAGCTGCGGTTTGCTCCACAAGGCTTTCAGGCAGGGTGGCTCGAGATAGTGGAGCTCAATGGCATAAACAATGATGAAATATTGCACAAATGGGCTCTTCCTGAGAGACTGTTGGTGGACATAGCATTACACTTGTAGCTTCGCCCTTTTTAGCTCACATCCTATTTTATCGCCCAAATATCCTGCTGATGTAAGGATACCAGCAGAAAACAGAAAACACCTTTTAAGACTGATGTTGGGACTGAAATATCTGAGGGTACGATTTCATCCTCGGTATGGAAACAAAAGCCCCACACATGCTGAGCCAGATACCGGGGGAAGCTATTCGCAGGGCAAGACTTGTCTGCCATCCACGTTCATCAAGGGGTTCCTCAGTCTAGTGATCCAGACTGAACATTTATGTGTTCTTTTTATACATTTATATATTCATGTATGTGTACATACTTATACATATGCATAAGACCACATCAGCCCAAAAAACTGTTTTGCCCAGAAGGGAGAGCTAATGATTAATGAGTTCTTACTTTGGCTTTTGTCTTTCTTGCCACCTTATTAGGTGACACCAGGCAAGTATTGCGCTTGCTGGCTGTGTGTTCAGACGGGAAGAACGACACAGACAGCAATTACGCTGTGGGGTGGAGAGGCAGGCGGGGAAGGATCTCTCCATCACTCACAAGGAGGGCGAGAGAGAGGTCGCTATGGGCAAAGCACCTTAATCCAGTCCTGACTATGACCTCCCTCTGTGAAATCATATAAAATGGTTATTTAAGGACTAATTAAGTTTCATGAGTGCAGCCCTGAACTTTCCTACTACCCAACACTGGAAAGGCCCTACAGCCCAGGAGAGATGCGAAAACAGCATCCTCCTAGATTCTGGCAGCAGGTGACCAGCAGCAACAACACAGCCTCCGAAGAGCTTGCTTCGTGATTTAGTCTTTTGTGGCAGGAATGAGGAAAAGCGTTGTATCAGTTAAATACTGGTTTACAGCTTCATTTGGGTTTTCCTTTCAAAAAGGCCAGTGATAAACCTGCGTGAATGGATTCATTTTATAGCAAGAACAACTCCAGCATCCCTCGGGGTGATTGCTGGACAAGTGCACTGAGTCAGCAAAAAGCCTGGTGCAGTCCCTGCCGCTGTAACGCGCAACGTGCTGAGGCTCCATAGAGGTTGGTTGAGTGCTCTCCTTGCCATTTGGCAGTTGCCTGAAGTCACTGGAAAGTTGTTAGACCACTTTAATTTGTAAACCTGTTGATGAGCATTTAATGTTAATGAAATGTTACTGCTGAGTAATTCTGGTAGATGAAACTCAGTTAGTTCACTGTGCATCTAATTTATTTAGTGCTAAATGTTTGCCCTTATTTTCTTTACATGCTGAAAAGTCAGATTTGGATAAAAACTTTGCATCTCAAATAAGACAATTCTTTAGAAAGTCAGGCAAATTTCTATGTAAATGCTTGTCTTTGTCTTTCACATAAAACCGCTCGGGGGCATATATCCTGCCAAGATGGAAATGGAAGGTGTAGGCTGCTCCCAGTGCCTACATACTCATAAAACCCACGATGAAGGAGAGAATTCTCATCTCTACCAAACCATTTTAGTAAATGCAACGGCAGTGAACAACTGAAAGAGATCTTGCACAACCCCACGGGTAGGGGAAGGTTCTGGTTGCGCTGATGGATCAGGAGGAGCCCAATTCTGTCATCTCCAGGTACCGAATTCAGAGCATCTGTGGTATCCTGCACCGCGACCGCCACAACATCCTAACTGGCCATCAATTTATTGTATTACACACAACATATTAATTGTGGTAGCCATCAGAAAGAACAGACAACCTCAGTGTCAGTAGGAAGGGATATAACGTCCCGTGCACCAGTCCTGGTGTGCAGCCCAGGGCACGCATGCCCGTGCACGGGCAGGAGCTGCAGGAGCTGCCCCGCTCACATGCGCCGCTCCTGTGCGCACTCCGCTGCGGTGGGTGGCCTTCCACACGCAACACGATAGGAGAAGACAATCCGATATAACATCTTGCAGCTGCCTTTCTCAAAGAAATATGATTGAAATCAGACAACGTGAATATTTCTCCCCGCCCAAGAAAAACAAATCAATTTTTGCTAGCACACTGTACCATAATCCTGTGTTTACCAATACTTTCTCTATCCCCTACCAGCAAATGTAATCCTGAGCTAAAGAGATTTTTCAATTATATTCATTTCTAAATGACTGACTAAATCGGGCAAAATAGATGGGGAAAAACCTGCCCTATCGTAGATCGCTGCACAACTGCATGAGAAATGTTTTCTGATTTGTCGTGTCTCTACCTGAGCACGCTGACCCTCGTTAGGAGGCCGGCAGCGAGGAGGCAGCGTGCTGCAGCCTGCGGCTTAGCTCCTCCGGTCCCTCATTGCTGTTCATCGGCTTTTATAATGCTATTACGGCACGGCTCCGTGGTGAGGTTTGGGCACGCTTTCCTTACAAACTTCACCTGGTTTAAGCAGAAAGCTGTACTCAGGGGAGAAGGGAGGCAACCCAAGGGAGGTATAGCTGTAATTTAATTGTTGGATGTTTATTTGCCAGCAAATCCCTAAACGATGATATATTATTACACAACGTGCCAGCCATTAGCTCAACTCATCCGTCTGTTTTACAGGGCGAGATAAAGCACGGAGACTTCCATCAGAGGGAAAGCTGGTTCAGAGGGGTCAGCACCTCTAACCGTGAAGCTCGGTACAGAACAAGCCAGCGAGCCCAACTCCTACCCGCCGGCGCCGCGGAGCTCCTGCCAACCCGCCAGCCCCACCTGGCAAACGGCTCGGTACACAAAACACCGGAGCTGGCATCGGTATTACAGCTTGTCAGAAGATACATCGTGGAAAAGCTGATGTTGAGGATTTTTTAGTGCTATGGGGATGGGATTTTGCTACAGGGCCCCCCCCCCCCCCCCGCCCCCAACAAGCTGTGTGCTTTTTTTTTTCCTTTACTTTCTCTTTTTTAATAAAGGAAACGTTTCGTATAATCAGAATAGCTGGAAGACTTAAAAGGAGAGATGGACATTGAGGCAGAACAACACTTCACCACAAAGGGTGAGAAACAGAAATAACACATAGTAAAGCGGTCTGTTTCTTTTTTCTCACGTTGGCCACGGTCGTGCCTCGGAGAGCCCAGACACCTTGCGGCAGGCAAACGCTGCGGGGACATGCGCTCCCCCAACCACTGCTAGGACGGAGCAACCCCTCAAGCATGTGGCTGGTTTCCAGAGGCGTCCTCTGCAATGTTAGTGAAACTTTAAGCTCAAGCAGAAGCTAAAATGACATCAAGAAAATAAACAATCACTTTGCAAAAAGAGATACCAGTGCTGGGCGGGAGTGAGCAGAAAGGAGCGGGGCGGTGGGACGCAGAGCGCCTGTGCCGGGAGTGCGTGCAGCTCTACAGGCTGGAGGGGAATCTTTCACTTTTTTACTCTTTCTCACATTGAACAGATGTGCACAACTGAGACAACAGACAAAAATCAGATTTGTTCCTCTCTGAGATTCCTTTCATATTCTTCTAAATGCAAATGCCTGAGTTACCACCTTTTCTATTTGGCGTGTCTGTGAAATGAAAACACGGCTTTCTACAGGTTTTCACTGTCATTCTTTTTTGCTTCTCCCTTTGTTGCGAATGTTTCTGAATGGAAGGTGACAAGTTACAGTGCTGCAGGGAAAGCGGTTAACAGCCATTCATTCTGCACGGGCAAATAAACAGAGAGCTTTAACATAACGAATTAAAGAAAACAAGGAGAGGGGAGGCACTGCACTTGCATTCCTCTCACGTTTAATCCCCCAGTGAACTTCAGCCAACATTTGGTACCAATTTGCCAATACTTTGCTTTTATGGCTGACTGATAAATTATTAGATTTATCTGATGCCTAGCAACTATCAATTAACACTTTGAGACTAGATTAATAGATATGCCTTAATTTCTCTGTTGTTTTCTTCTAGACAACACACCTCCAGAGAGCTGAAGCCCCTCCCGCTTAGAACGAATAATATTCTTCGTCGCTGCTCTTGCGACGCCACGTACAGGGATGGAGGTTTTGGCAACACATTTGTATTCATTCAGATTGTCACAGCTGCATTCTGCATCTGAGACAGCCGAGGTACATGATTGACGGTCCCATCCTTTAAAACATGATCAACTTTGTGAAAGCAATCAATGGAAGCTGCTATGGCAGAGAAAACAAGGGAATCTTTTCTCAAAACAGGTTGTGTACTGTCATTTTATTATTTAATGTTTTGCTACCGGTAAAGCAATTCTGAAAACTCTCTATGATGAGCGCTCCCTGGCAATAACTCATCTATTTGCCAACCTAACTTCAAAGTAATGTCCATGGGATTAACCATGACTCAGTAAGTATAAAAACAGTAGACATGAGAAGACGTATGTCATGCAAATATAAATTACACAGACACTCCACTACATCATGGATTAAATCTTTGTAATAAACTTGCTTATGAAGCATGTGTGGGACTGGGAGCTGCCTGTTAGCGCTGCTGCCTGACATTGCTCACTACAACGTCCTCTGCTCACTGTTTTAAGTTAAAACTTTATAGAGTTTGAAAAATATGCCAGCCTAATTTTTTTTTTTTTTTAATTTATTTTGGAAATTTGGCCATAGCAACTCAGCTAGTTTTGTAGGTGAAGCTACAAAAAATCACCTGCTTTGTCTTTTATTAAAATAATTGGACAATCTCTCTGCTCAGCCTGAGCTTTTCCTTGCCCTTGGCGCCTGATGTGTTTCTCCCCACTAGACCTGCATTTCCAGGATTTACGGCCAGGGCTGCAGGTCAGTTTTGTACAGAAAACTGTCATTCTGGCATCACTGTGTTTGAGTGCTTAACTTGGCAACATTCGTGTTCTGCTGATGCGAAGTACCTGTCTACATACGATGGAAGCTTAAGATGAAGCCAGCGTCCCTGCTAGAAGAACTGTCACGTAAGAGGGAACATAAATCACACTTTTTATTTAGCTATTACAGCTAAAGCGCAGCTCACAATAATAAAGGAAGAGCCCTTTCCCAATAAAACCGAGGATAAGCAAGGGCTGAAAGGTTGCTGAGTCAGCTCTTTGGAGCGCAAACACAGACTGCCCCTTACTTCAGATAACTGCATCCAGTCCGTCAAGACTGAGCATTACCTGCTGCAGACCAACTCAGTGGAAATGCCACAGGAATCTCTTTATAGATATTGTTGGCCTCAAAAAGGACTGTTTGGGAAAACCAGTGTGAATGCTTACCTTCAGTATTCACGTTTTCTACATTTGCAAACCCACCCGCTGTGCTCCCTGTTACGCACGCTGTGCGCCCTTTTGTTGACAGAAGGAATGTTCATAGCAAGGAGAATATATAAATACGCATCACTTCATCCCTACCAAGATAAACAAACAGCTATATGGTGCCAGGGAAAAGGTTGAAATTTCATCTCCCTTATTCCTTTTGCATTTTCATGACAGATGCCGCTGGATTTCCTCAGAGGAGTTCCCGTGAGCTCAAGCACGAGGAACAACCCACGAGACGCAGCGTGAGGACAGACCCTTCTGCTGAGCGCCCGGAGCGTGCAGCCTGCCCCGCCTGCACCCACGGCTGAACAAGCCTGACTTCAGGCTCTCAAAGCGGTCTCAAGTGAGGTACTGGAGTCAAAATCCACCTCTGCAAAGGTACCTCTGAAAAAAGGCACCTCGCTTTCAGACACTCCAGCTGGGAAATGCTTTTCTGAACCTCTGCGCCTACAGCTGTGGGACAGACACGTGCCCCGCTGCCCAGGGCGAGGAGGAGGCACTGGTGGAACACGCTAAACATCGCGCTAGGAACCATGATAAAGCAAAATGTACATGAACAAAACAACTAGGTAAGCTACATAAATAATAATTTTAAAGGTCTATGTTTACTAACAGTCACAGCCTAGTTACTCCTTGTATTTGGCATAACAAACCACACTAAACTTTCAAAATATTGTTCTTTTCCACAGCACCGCCCAAACGTGATCCATCTGGCAGCACTCAAGTGCCTGGCAAGCAGGGATCATATCTGAGGGAGAAAGCGGGTTGCTGGGGGGGGTGTGTGTGTGTGAATATCTCCTTCCCCTCCAGGACAGATGTGGTGGGGCTGCCCTTCATGCCCAGGAGTCAGAGTTTGCCCCGTGGCCCTGCTATGGCCAGCGACAGCCCAGCCCCGGTCAGGGGCTGCACCAGAGCCCTCCCGCCGTCCCGGCCCAGAGAAATTATTCTGCGCTTCTCCAATGGTGTCGAAACAAGAGAAATTATTCTGTGCTTCTGCAATGTTGTCAAAACAGTTAGCAAGTAAACAACTAATACGAAGGAGTGGAAGAAGCATTGCTGAACAGCAGATTGCAGAACTGTGAATGAGATTCACGGCTGTGTTACTCACAGTCGTCTTACTCTGTCTTCAATATTTTAATTCAATAGCATAAACATGATTTTATTCATTGCAAAAAGCCATTTGTGGGGCTGCTAAATGATTTATTGTTTGAAGTGGCCAAACAAACTGCTTGTCAAAACAGATTTTAAATCTTAAGTAATGAAGTGGAGTTTAAAAGGCGCAGCATGTACCCTCCACATTTTGAACTCCTCTCTGAAAAACGGGGCAAAGGAGTTGCCTTTCAATGTTTCACTCCCAGGTGCTGGTTTTTCTCAGAGCAGGGGGGTGGCTGCACACTCTGCAGTGCTCCCAGCTTCTCCCATCCCATCCCGTCCCATCCCATCCTGAGCAACAAGGGCTCTCCAGCATCCCCAACACCCTCCTGCAAGGCAAACCTGAAGCCTGTGCTGAAACCAGGGGCAAGTTCTTCTGCTTGACCCACCCACAGTCCCTGACTTTGCAGAAGCAATGAGGTATCTTAAACACTGATTGACTGGATCTGGGGGATCTGGCTTTGCAGAGGAGCTGCCTGAGTCTTTTTTAGTGTGTTAGATTCAAACACCAATTTGCTGGGCTTGGAACCCCAGCACCCAAGTAATAAGATTTAAAAATAACCAACCAACCAAACAAAAAACCTTTCAATGTTTGTTTCCCTCCAGGACTGAATTTCCCATCTAAATGTGGGTGAAGAACACTCCGGTCAGCATTCCCAGCGGAGGCTTCACACGCACTCAGGGGAGCTGCTGCCCTTCCCCAGGCTGCTCACAGGGCACAGCCAGCCGAGGCCGATGTGCCAGATACCGCTGTTCCTCAACAGAGGAGCGGGACACCAGGCTGTGGTCGGAGATGAGGCAGAGATGGACAGCGTGGCTTGGCCAGAGCACAGCCTCATCAGGACACGGTGCCGCTGGTGCGCAGCGTCTGCCCCCAGCCCTTGTGCGGCCCCAGCTGAGCCCTCACTCACATGTACCGCACCACGGGTATGCAAGTGACTCACTGAAAATTGCTTTAGTTGTCTCAAATCTTGTTACAGAGACTAACATAAACCACATTTAATTCCTATTGCTCGCTGTGGCCTTGAACCAAATGACTGTAACAGAGACTAATGTAAAATGAAAGCAAAAAAGAGGAAAACTGTCAAGGAATTGTGCATAAACTGTGCCAGAACATACTGCCCAACTTCTTAATTTCACCAAATTCTATTAACACGCTATTGCTTACAATAGACATTAGAGATAGCCCTCAAAGGACCAACAAGTTAATGCAGGTGGTAGGTGGTTATTTGGTTCCTACACTGAGAAAATGCCAGAGCAGAAACATTAGCCGCACATAGTGCTTTAGACAATTTCTGAGTGTCCTAAGGCATGCTGCACGCAATGTCGTTAACCTGAACAACAGCCCCAGCCGCATCGCACCGAGATGAGACACAGAGCGACTGGATGGGGGAATACTTGACAGCAACCTGGATCGGCAGTGGGCCCTATCTTTTTTTTTTATTTGAGACTGTCCAGAATCTGTATATGATTTTGTAGTACCATCCTGTTTAATGCTCATATCTGTACTATTTGTGGTTTATTATTCTTACGCTTTATGCCTCTAGATGCTGAGCTTTAGGGTTTTAAAGATTTGAGAGAATGGCCAACACCCACTGGCAGAGCATCTGCCCAGGGAGCGGGACGGACGGCGGGAGCCCTTCCCACAGGACTCACGCTGGGAGGAAGGATGGAAATCTGCCCCTGGAGCACAACACCGACAAAAGCCCACCAGCAACTGCACTGAGGATGTCTGACAGAAAAGCTGAAGATCAGGCAGTCTGAAGCTCTGCCACATCTACTCCTCATGGCTTCTGGCACTCCCGTGAGTCTGCCACAGCCCCACCGCGAGGGACCGTTTCTTGCATCCACTGCTGCGCATCAGCACTGTACGGGAGGCCCAAGATGCTCGTTGAGCAGCACTTAAATTCTACATCCTTGTTTAAACGTCCATGGGATACTATTCTTTTTAAAGCACATTTCAGGCCAATGTCTATGAGTCCCTCCAAAATAGCAGAAAACCTGGATATAAGATATCAGTCAGGCTCGCGAAACTGTCCCCAGAAAAATCCTGGGATCAGCACCAAATCCGTTACCAGGTGTTCACCCTGAGAGCAATTATTCTGCAAGCTTTTGCATCTGTCATTTTAAATTTTATTTACAGTTAAGATTGCCAGAGACATAAAAGAAACAGGAAGGCTTTAGCATGAAACTGATTCCTGCTGGTTTGAAGACTGGTCAGGTAGTAGAGACTTGATTAAATAACAGCTCTTATGTATTTTCCCATTTCCCTCTTGTTACCTAGCTAATGTTTAAACATTGTCAGTAAAAAAAAAGGAAAGAAAAAGAAAAAGGGATTTCCCTGAATTTCATTATCAAATAATTTACTTTTCTGCTATGAAATGATCATGTTGACTTTTCCTTTGTACCACAAGAGAATAAGGATAGGGGAAAAAAGACTTTCAAAGCTTTTTTAAGAACATAAAATATTATATCAAAACTGTGCATGGAGACACAAGATTACAAAGCTCCCCATCAAGAGGTTTTCACACCTAAGAAAACATTAAGCAAGAGGTAAAAGATCTGTAGGTATATTAAGAGATACGTAAAATTGAAAATAAATTAGTGAAAACTATTTTCCTTCACCTCCTGCACGCAGAAAGGAGTCATGATCTTGCAGAATCTGTATTTAGCTGGATGTAATGTTTCCTGTCTCTGAAGATACAGCTTTCGCACTAGGGGCTTTTTGGACCAACAGGCATGAAAATAACAGCTGTGATTTAGCATCGCTTTTTGACATGAAGGAAACCGTTTACCAGGGTGGTCTCAACATCTCAGCTGTGGGTCTGTATCACCATTCATCATGAAGTATGGCGGAAAGAGCATGGCCTATGCCTTGGGGTCATTTTGATTACAAATACATTCTCTTCCAATTTGTTTCAGACTATTTTCTATTATACGCCAAGTCTTGGAATACCATTGGGTTCAATTATTGTCCAAAAAAGAACTGGAGCTGGAGGTGGCAAGAGTGCTTATCGGGGACTGTGTAATAATGTGGAAAACGTTTGGTTTGAACTCTCTAGACCAAAGGGCATTTTTTTCTAAGTATGAATATCAGAAATCATGAGCTCTTCAGCAATGGTGGGGAATGGTGAAACGAAGAGCAGCCTCAGGTTGTGGGACGTGTTCTAGGAACATTTTAGAAACTTTGAGAGGAAAAATAAGTACATCCTGCACCTGGATGAAAAATTGTTCCTTGCCAGCCCGATTTGGAGCGAGGAGCTGGAGGAAGCTCTCCCGCAATCCCCCCGAGGAGGCTGGGCCAGCTGGGCTGCCTGGTCATGCAAGCTCTTCGTGCAGGCTGGACATGCCAAGAGGAGGAAATAAAATGCAGAGAGCCAGAACGGAGGGCATGCTCCTGGAGAAGGGTGTTACAGAGAGGAGGTCTGAATCAGGCTCTCCCACGCCCTGCCAAGTGCTCTAATTGCTTGGCTAATGGGCTTTGGCGGGGGAGAGGTTACTGCCACCACATGCTAACAAAACACCTGCCTCTCTGCTACACCGAATTTATTATAAGGGCTTGAAAATTAAACATTGTTTACAGGACAAATGAGCAATTCCAGCATTTTCAGTAAACTAATTGACAAAAACCATTCCCCCACTCTGCCCGTCCTCTGCCTCCCCTACTTTCAAGCACTTGTCCTGCTTGTTCTCTGCACACATTGCCCTTGCTGCATCTAGAGCTCCTGCGAAGTGCAATTCCTTAAATTCACTGTAGTTAACACACCTGGCACCAACCAAGAATTTAGCCTCAAGACTATGATTTTGCCCTGTACCACACAGAGTTAGTAAAAACTTCAGTCCCTGGGAGGTACCATAATCCCCCCCAAAATATTTCCTGATCTTGGTTGCTCGTTACTCACTCATCTCACTGCCTGCACAGCGGATGAATTTCAAAGCAAAACCCAGCCCATTTTGCATGGAGAGAGGGTACTGGAATACCGTCTCACAATGACACCGGACAAAAAAAAGCCATTAGCATTAAATTATCTGCTCCCAGATAATTTCTCAGATGAATCACCATAAAAGGCTCTGAAATGGTCTCTTGCTCTTTTTCTTTGCATAACATTTCATTGTACTCAAGACTTGAGGAGCTGTAATTCATCAGGCTTTTATCTGCATCAAGGCATTGTTTTCGGCAGAGTCCCTGATTATGGGAGAAGTGGCAAGGCCAAGTTTGCCAGGCTGGAGGATTAACCTGTAAGTGGCAGAGCACAGCTCATGCGAGAGGCGGGGGCTCTAACAGACAGTAGAGCATAGCTGGGTGCTAGTGATACCCCCATCATCTCATCTGGGCAGCACTCAAGGCTTTTTCCTTTGTGGATGATTATTCATCAGGAAAGGGCATGGCACAGCACAGAATGGCATGACCAGTCCCAGGTGCTGGGCAATTGCGTAGCTGTTTGCAAAGCCCAGAGAGGCCACCTCTGCCCCTCTATTGAATGAAACCTAAGCCATCACGGTAACTGCAGTGGTTGGTATCATGGGATTTTGTCTGAGTCAGACTTCTGCCCGCTGTGCTCTTCTCCTCCGGCTCCGAAGCCTGTGCCAGCCCCCTCCCCACGCTGCTCCCGCACTGACCCCCCGCACAGTCCCAGGCACCCTCCCAGCCCTCCCCACGCAGCTCCCACTGGCTGCTCGGTGACTGCCGGGGAGAACGCTGTCAACTGGGCTGATCTGCCAGCCAGGCTGAACCCAGGCCATGCCCTCCTGCACAGCAACGTCCAAGACACCAAAGGAAGCCAGCCCCGAGCCGGTGCTCCCTGTAGCATGTCTGGGGTGAGGTTTATTGCACTAACAACCTCTGGGTGCTGCCCGTCAGCACACGGCCCGCGGTGGCAGCAGCCTGGGAGAAAAGGGACAGTACCCACGTGTTGTTTTGCAAGCAGCAGCAGCAGGCTTACAGGTACTGGAGTCCAAGTCAATCTCCTTTACACCTTGCAGTGCTTCCTCCCCATGTCCCCAAGGCCACACTGAGTTGCCACTGCCTATGGAGACGGCTGTCCCCTCCCAGCCCACCCACCGCTCTCGGGGACACCTCCCAAAACCACAAGCCTGTGCCAAAACAGCCCTACATCCTTTTGTGACTGGCAGAAAGGAATTAAGAAAACAAATTCTTACCATCCACAGACAGGCGTGAAAATAATTAAAGAGAATAACTGCCATGACAGCGGGCGCCGCATCACGCAAGAGGAACGGGCCTAATTATAATCTCCAAGGCGATGCTGAGCACTGCTTGCTAAACACACCGTGTGAAATTCCAGCTGCCTCCTCAACAAACAGAGAGAAACGCACAAAATCATTTGCTCCAGGTGCATGTGTGTGGTTGTTTTCTTATTCAGGATAACAAGCTTGCTACCAAGTTTACATTTTTCTGTTTACTGAAAAATTTGACCAAATCAATAGTTTGTGGCCAAAGAAAGAAACAAAGCCTGTAATAAAACCAAGTGATAAATAGATATTTATTAAAGAAAAAAAGATTTGTGCGATTCATTACCTCTAATGTTGTCACATCTCATATGATTTTGGGTGGGGAGAAGTGACACAGTGACAACTATTAAGAGGGCTTAGCAGATATTTTTTTCAGTGTCCAGACCGTGCTGTTTGGCTCCCATGCAGACGTGACAGCCAGCCAGACCCACGGAGCCAGGGTGGCCCAGCCTCAGCCTCAGTCAGCACAACCCCAGGAACCCGGCAGCAGGAATTCAGGTTTCTGATGATGGCTCACAGCCCCTGCTCCTGCCAGCCACCGAACACGGGGTGGTTTGCTGCACGGTGCTGAGTTTTGCCACCTTATCCCCATGTATTGCCAGTGCCATCTGGCAGCAGCTCCTGCACTCCAGTTTCTGTGCAGTTATAAATGGATCAGAGACCTGTCAGGCTGCCAAGTGAACCGTCATTATCATTCAAGATATCATTTAGCACATACTCCACACGGCAGTCAATAGCTTGCGTTATAATCACCTCGTAAAACTGTGACTCCATAGATATAATATCCCTGTGAGACAGTCTTTACCTGTTATGTTAAACTTACAGATATTTAAAATGTCAGATAATCTTTCATCTGAATTGCACTGCTGTCTAATACAGTCAATCAGCCAGCTCTGGCAAGCAGGTTTTGGTTCTCAGGAAAGAGGCAGGAGGAAGCAGCTTTTCTGTATTTGCTCACAAATGTCCCATTTGTCTTTGGATGCGAGAAACTAATTTCGTTGTGTGCAACCCCGAGTCCTTTGGATATTACACCGCTAAATTTGAAAGATCATCTTTTGAAGACAAGGCAGCTTGTCATGGTGCCAAGTCTTCTCTTTTATGTTACCTTCACTTTTAGTATGTGTGATAACCTTAATTTTAAAGTATAATTATGCTAAAAAGATACAATAATTGTACCTTTTTATTAAAAAGTGTTTTTCACTGTTAGTATTTAGACTATCAGAACTAGTGTGGTTAGTAAGCTGAGGAGCCTGGTTTATTATCTACACCAGCTTCCAGAGAGGACAAAGCAGCTCCTGTTTCCCTTTTCTCAAAGGCAAGACGACAGAGTATTCCAGGAGAGGAGAACCGTGGCTCATCCCTCATACCAGCATTCACAGAAACACTCCTACTGTCCTTTGGGACACTGTGGCCCCAGTAAGGTCACCCCATGCCCATGCAACGGCTGTGCCCCAGCCTCCCTCTGCTTACTGGGCAGGGTCACTCTCTTCAGCTCAGCTGCTCTTGCCAAGCCTACACAGAAGCTGCAAACCTTCCCTCCCCTGCTTTCAGGGCTTTTACCCAAGTCCACTCATTCCCCAGGTTAGTAGCCAGGACTAAACTAACAGCCCTAAATCTAAGCCTGGTGAAAGTCAGTGCTACGATGCAGAAGTAGCCCTGGGCACTCGCTGTCACAAGAGGCCAGCGCTGCTTCCTTTGCTGTGTCCACGTACAGGAGATACTCAAGCAGCAAGATAAACAGGCTCAAAGCCATATTGATAAGAGTTCAACTCTAATCCTTGAATGCATGCCTTTGATAGCCAGGTCGCGTGCAGCATATTGCAAACCCTGACACTGTGCTCCAAAAGCGGCAGCACCGTCCCCTGCCACAGCCAAGGCCACCTATTCCCCGGACACTGTTAGGAGACAGCAACTGAGACAGGCATACAACTGACGAGACCAGGAGGAGCTGGAAGTTGGGTGCTCAGAGCGCAACAAGGTGCCGAGTGTGCCCACAGCATGCCCAGGGCCTCTCCGGGGGCCGGGGCAGGCTCCCGGGCGCAGCAGCGCTTCTGCTGTCGCGCCCTGCTCCCCCGAGGCTCGGCAGGCATTGCATTTGTATTCCCCAGAAATGACAGCAGGACTCATCTCCGCCTCTTCTGTGTAACTCAGTTTACTGATAATTGCGTTTATCGCTACCATGCTGTTGTTTGCATGTCTCTGTTATTAGATTGCTTTGTGGGGAGCTGGTTTGGTACAACATTCGACACCTGGGTTTGTATTACTCTGCGTCAGCATCAAAAGGCCAACCCAAGAGACACATTGTACGCTCTTGTCCAGCTTCTTTTTCCAATTCCCAGAAATGCTTAATCGAGTTAGCGGCTCACTGAGGCATCTCCAGATCAGTTCGTAGGGATTTCTGTGTTTATTTTATCATGCAGAACATTTCACGTTGGCCGCAATGTTGTTATGGCAATACAGCGTCGTCGATTTGGACAAGAAAAAGAATTCACATGGCGAGCCTCAGTTTGAGACATACAGGATGCGGTTTCAGAGGACTTTGGGAAATCGTATGCAATTGCACACTAAAGCAGAAACTGTGCTTATAATGAGTACTGGAGTCGGGCAGGGTGATCTTCTCCCACTAAAATTCACCAAAAGCTAACGAAATCCAGGGGCGTTTAAAGAACTACATCAATTACTGTGTGCACATTCAGGACGAGGGCTATGAATGAAGCTGCTCTTTGCAGGAGCAATGGCAATTTACAAAGAAGCCTGTTGTTATAATGTCTCCAGCTCATTTTGCAGGTGGCAGAGGCTCAGCGAAGCCCAGCCTGAGCATCTGCCCAACGTCAGGCCGTGCCCGAGGTCCCACCACGCAGCTCTCGGGCTGAATGAGGCATTATTTCCCATGGAAATAATGTGCAGTCTGTTGCCCTTAAAAAAATCAGAATTAAGAATTTGACATGCTATGGTTACAGCAGACCAGCGTAAGAGAATATCATTTCCATTCTGGAGGACAACTGCTACGTACCTGCAGCAGGGCCAGAGTAACCTGACTGCAGCCTGGGGGCACCAATCTCAAGCAATGCATTTCTAGCTCCCTCTCTCTCTACCTCTCCACACACACCTTTCAACCAGCAAGATGATGAATAACATAAACATTCACACACTGTACCAGAGTATCATCACCTATTGGTTATGAGAAATAACAATTTTTCTATATGCCAAAACAAAAAAAACGCAGCGGAGTGACAGTTCTCCTCCTTCTCTTTCTTCCCAGCGTGAGCCAAGCACTATTAAAGACCTGCACACTTCAATTACTAAATTTGACTTTATATTTCCCATTGGCAAGGTACCTGGGAAGCTCCAAAGCCAGTCGAGACAAGTCACCAGATGCAAAGATCTTGTCCCGAATATTTTTAAGCGCTTTCAAAATGAGCTGGTGTACAAGCGTGACCCAGCCTTTACAGCCTTTCTGCTCTCGGATGCAAATTAGCACTTCTGAGCTCAACACCCACTTCCTACAGGCAATGCTGGCCCCCATCTCCCAGCCATCCCCATTTGCTGCACGGTGGTCTTGGCCAGACGCAGCCCAGCAACACAGCAATGAAACCAGCCACCAAACCTCTTAGCTATTTGTTTGCATCTTTTTAGCTCAGATCTGTTCTGCTTTGCGCACAGGTCTACATAAAGCTTACTGCTCCATCCCTCCCTCTGTTTTGAGCAGACGGCTCCTGTGAAGCGCAGCAGGGCCAACTACAAAAATCATCATTACAAGAGTTGTGGGATAAACACAGCAATCTCACACCTGGAGTCTGAGCACGTCCTCATTTGCACTGCAGCGATGTGCTGCAGCGCTTCACCTTCCCAAGCCCTACCGAGGCAACGCATGCCCAAGCCGCCGACTAACCTTTAGCTTCTTAGAAAGGGGTCCAGCCTCTGAACACGCTACTTAAAGCTGCACCATTACAAAAAGGACGTGATATACCTCGTTATACTCTCTTCTTATATAAATCCTCCATTAACATGAGGGGAGACCAACAGAAGGAAGCAACTCCATTGTGGCTGGAGGACGGCTCCTACGCCACGCTCACCCCGCGGATCTTGGAGAGCTGATTGCACAGAGCGACAACAGCCCTTCCACCGCAGCATGAGACAGAGGTGCTGCGGCTCTGAACATGGGAAAGCACACTGCCAAAATGAATGCTCGGAATTGTAAGTTTTTCAAGCAAAATAAAGAGAACCAAACCCTGACAGCTGGATCTTTAAAGACAGATTTCTCTTCTGGTGTTTTCTCTTCCTCAGAATATTCTGGCACAGCTGCAGAATACTTTTAACTTTGGTTACACATTTGCTTTAAATTAATACTGATCTGTTAACAGTGATACTGTTGCTTTAGTTATGGTGTTCTCAATCAGTAAAATACCTCTTATGGCTGTATCTCAACAGACAGGCCGTGAACACTGTACACAATCAAAGAATTAAATTGCACAGGAGATTTCCAAAGACTTCTCTAAGTAGTCTGGGAATGCTGAGTTTTCAGCGCCACAAAAATTTCTCTTAAGTTATGGAGACATTTCCCAAGACGATTTTAGTCATGAGAATGGAGCTGTATTGCTTAGTAAGTTCATTTCAAAGCAGGTAAATTCTCCAAATGCAGAAATACTACAGGTGACTGCTTCTAATGCCAACAAAACCAGGGCCTAAGGAAAAAGAAAAAATACTGTTATCCAAAGAGGAAGTATATTTAAAAATGATCAGCTCAGTGCTCAAATCTCCACCGTAAGAGAGACGTTTCAATCACAGAAAGGCAACAGGTGAGGATCTGGGCTTATTCCTGGGACTACAGCAGTACTGGCACCCACATATTAACTCCAAATGCAGACTCAGTGCTCAGCAGTGGAAAAAAAGTGACGCTTGGTCATTTGGACCCTGTAGGGAGGCATTAATGTTAGCTATGACCAGCCTTACAGCCACCACTACTAGGTACCTGAGTAGATGCTCTATAATAGACTTCATTCGTCTTGAGGCTTAGTTCACACTTTGTCTTGCATGTATTAATAGAAGAAAAAAAAGTTATTCTTTATCTTTCTTTCCTGAGAGGTACGTGAAAGTAGAATCAACACAACATAATAGCAGGACTTCTGGAAAGAGTTAGAATTAAATAGATTTTGCACAATGTCAATAGGAAATTCCAGGCATGGACCATCCAAGCTCAGCTATGGGAGCACCAACTTCAGTGTCTCCACTGAGCCCGCCACCTCAGCAAAACAGAAGCTAACAGATATATTCCTGCTTATCCAAATATTTAAGCATTGACACTATTAAAGTCCCTGGTAGAGTCTTCATTTAATTGGTAATGCTTTTCCCAAGGGACACACGGACTGGAGCCATCTATCCAGTCCCTCTCTGGTAGCAGCATTTTCGTTGTTCCCCTACATCATTAAGCAAGAGAGGACAGCAGTGATTAACTGCTTTTAATACTTGTCTATATTGGCTACAGAGACATCATTGTCAGCTAAAATAACTGGCAACTGCCACTATTCTTGCTGGTGAGCTCTTTCTCCAGAACATTTTAATCTTACTCTGGTCCTTGGCACACGCTGCAGACCTCTTGTCCTGGCTTTTCACTTGGGATATTTCTAATTATTGTTATGCTTATTTATGGTGTCCCCGAAGGAAGACATGTACAGACTTTAATAGCAACGTACTAAGAAAGTTATTGTAAAGCTCTGTAAAGAAGATTGGATCTTTGTGATAACTCTGATTTTTGGCACAGAGTGAACATAACATTAACTTCACTGGATTTCACTGCCAGAGTCGCCAGCGTGCAGAGCTGAGGCAGCAACCTGGGGCCACCTGCGCCCCAGCTGTGAGGGCAGCCCGAAGCCTCGCACAGGGGACAACCCGGCCCCACCACTGCTGGGAAGATCTGGATGCAAAAATGTCTCATCTCCCCAGCAACAGCTCAGCCAGAGAGACAAAACTCCTCAGGTCTCTGAATCACCCTTTAGGCTTTGTGCTAAAGAGGAGCCTGTTGAAGCCTCCCCAAGAAGTGATTTATGCCTTTTGTGCTCTCTCTCATCCTTGACAGGGAGCTCAGTTTTACACAGTGCCAGACTGCTACCTTAGACCAGCAAAATATTAAGCACAAAGGTAGAGCAAGTCCCTAAGCCGTTTCCAAACACTATGAATGGGAAACGCATCCATAAATACCTGAGTTTATCCAGGAACATATGTAAAGAGGGGAGAGTCTGACCCTGCCAGATTATTTCTTGCAGATGGTTCCACCAAGCCTAAAACACTTGTGACTTGCCCTTGGTTTGTAATTAAACAGTAAAACATTAAAATTCACTTTAGGTCTTCAACGTTCGGGGTAAACCTCCGAACGTAAGAGAGAGGATATGATCCCCAATTGCTTTGTAGATGAAGCAGAGGGTGCCATGTCCAAAGCTTCATCTGTTTGATGGAGCTTTGAGGCCATCCTCGATCCAAGGGACCCCAGCATGAGCCTGTCTCACCACCTAACTGCCGTTCCCTTCACCAAGGGACCCCAGCATGAGCCTGTCTCACCACCTAACTGCCGTTCCCTTCACCAGTGATGTTTAGATCCTTAAATTCAGGTGCTGGAGCCCAGTGGTGGCCCCAGCTAATGGGCTTGTCTTGGCAGAGGCAGGAGCGGGCAGGAGCCCGTGCTCTGGTGGGCACGACGTGTGGCTTACAAAAGTCCCCCCGAGGGCTCTCAGGCCCCATACCCCGCGCTGCCTGCACCGCTTCGGAGATCACAAAAGCAAGTCAAGATGCTCCTTCCTTAAAATGAAATTTGACATAAATAGCTATCTGGGTCTTTGTCAGCAGCTCCTCGCTTCCTCCTGCCCAGGGGCAAAGCCATAAATAAGTTTCTTGCTCTCAGGAAATGTGACAGTTATTATTCAATAACTGAATTATAGGCTCATTCTTGGAAAGGAATAACGGCAGGGAAGGGATGGTAAAGTTTTACTTCACAGGAACTGAAATACCTCAAAGAAGTATTAAACCCATGATAGGAAACACTGGTAAGCGCTTTGTACTTTGGCAACTTTCTCTCATTTTGGTATTACTGCTTTCAGTTTTTAAAGGTGTTTGTGATGTACAGAATACAGAATAGCAAACGCATTAAAAATGCATTTCCCTGTCACATCGTATCTTTATAATGTGCTAGGAGTTATGGAAGTCGGGAAGGCTGGGATCCGGTGGGAGGGTAGGGAAGGCAGATGCCTACCAGGCTGTGTCCCGTGCCGCCTGCCCTCTCCCCGGTGGCCGCCAGACTCCAAATCAAAAACTTCACTTCAAATACAAAAATTCAAGGTGGCGAGCAGGGAGCTTGCCCCTTTTTTTCTTGTAAAGGAAAGGATGTGTGAGCGGAGAGCCCTGCGCGGGAGAGCCCTGCGCTCGCCATGGGACGAGGTGTCCAGAAACATCTGTCGGCTGGAGGGACGGTGCTAAAAGTTGAGGCTTTGTCCTTAAAAGACAAACCTGGAAGGGAGACACACATGGGAGAGGAGCTGTGACTGCCATCGTGGCACACGAACACACAGGTTTCTCTTGTTGGATCCAACTTTTGCCTGCATGTATCCAGGCAACAGGAGTCCTGGATTCAGTAAGAGCTGGTCGGCCCAGGGCACAGCAATGTACGTAGGAGCGGGGAGAGACGGACCCCTACACCGACGCCCACCGTGTCTGCCCCATGTCACGCCTTTGGCTCATGAGTACACTCACCAAACAACACACTGATTCACTTGGCATCTGCAGGGTTTGGTATGTTTAGGTTCATTTATCATGAAAAATCTGTCTGTGTTTACATCTCCCTTGAAGGAACACCATCTTACACCACAGTAATCGCCTGCCTGAGCCTGCCAGCATCAGCCTCCTGGTGGGCTCGGCAAAGCCTCAGCGTCTCCAGGTACCTGAACCAGGTTTCCTGATCCCGCCAACATCTCCTGGACAATCAAAGCCCATCTGCGGTGTGGGGGGCAGGGGAGCATAGACACCTGCACCCCACCTCCCACCAGCCCCCAGCCATGCGGGGATCTGCATTAGGAGTTAACGATTCAATGACAGGAGCTAAAAGCACACAATATTGGAAATATTCCTTTTGAAGAAAGAACAAGTAGCGTGTTGTTGATCCCTCCAAACCAAGGGCTTGTCCTGGGAGCCCTTTACTGAAGGCACTTCCACCCGGACGCACAGCCAGCACTCCCAGCTGCAGGTAGAAACGCCGGGCAGGCAGCGTGCACCCGCGGAGGGAAACAACGCGGCGTTTGAACTGCTGAGGAAGATGTTATCCCATGTGCTCCCATTTCACTTCCAATTAACAATAGAGTCCATGACTTCTACAGCATCTTTGTAATAAGTCAAGCTGTTTAGAAAGAAATGGGCCATGCTAAAGCTCTTATTACCCATAGAAAGAAATGATCCAGCATCAATAAAATGGATAGCAAATTTCCTTATGCACAGAAAATGATCATTGCTTTGGATCAGGAAATAGCAACAGGTCTAAAGCTACACGATATTATTAGTTGTGAAGTGATCATTATGGGGAGAAGGTCTAATAAGGCACTGCAGACAGTAATGAGGAGGTACACAGCTCTTGAGCTAAACAGACTCATTTAGACAAAACAGCCTGTCAGAGAAAGTAGGGAATGAAAGGTGCAGGTAAGTTATGAGGAGCACTGCCCTGCTACTGCGTGCTAATTAGCAATTTGGAAGGGAATCAAACGATATCAAACAACGCTCTTTTCTTCCATCAAAGACTGTCCTTTTTCAAAATCAGAGGCTTTCCAATAATTAGTTAGTACATGTTTCTCTTTTTATCCAGTTTTCTCCCTCCCCATTCATTTTGTGGTTTCCATTTAGGTCTTCCCATTTTTGGACTTTTTTTTATCCTTTGTAATTGCTTTCGGAAACAGCGGAGCCTAAGGCATGATTTGCAGCTCTCTCCATTTAAGCACATAGACTCACATAGGAATGTGTACTGACACATAAAATAAAACTTAAAAAAAAAAATAAGAAAAGAAGAAAAAAAGGGAGGAAAAAATCAGAACAATAACTTTCCCAAAGGAAGGCAGGAAAAAAAGCATCATGCTTTACCTCCTGTTCTGTCAGAGGTTTTAGCCCAGTCTATTCGGATGTAGCACCCAGAAGGAGAGGGGACCTGTGCCCTGAGCAAGCCAGATGAATATTGCATTCAGTCACCACTCACGATCTATATCATGACGTATCCAACGCACACACTTGCACAAGGGACCACCGCAAGTGTGCGGGCTGCATCATTGCCCCAGCCCTGGTGATGTTCTGAGCTTTCTCGTTTGTTCTCCTTAACCTTTTTTTAAATTTCTCTTTTAAAATATGATAATAATAACTTCTGCAGAGCTAGGCACACCAATTTTATGGCAATATGTAAATGAAAGTCTGCCTCCCACTGCTGCCCCTTACCCTGCAGCGCCCGGCAGCACAGGGAGCCTGCCCGGGGCGGCGGAGGAGCCCTGGAGCCCTTGCTGCTCTGGGGATGGTGGCACCTGCACCGCCGCTGAACCTCCCGGGGTAAAAAGTCCCTTCAGAGCCCCCCCCAGCCTTGCACTGGCTGCTCTCCTAATGACAGAGATGCCAAAGCAAAGACAGGGTGTTTTCCAGGTCCTTACATCTCATTTTCTAAAGGCGTAAGGCATACAGGAACTAAGTCCCAAAGTTTGTCAGGGAGACTCAAGCTCCTAAATCCTTACAGCCCTTCTAAGAAGAGATTCGATTGCAGGTTTGTGAAGGGATTTAACTACCTAAAGCCACAGCCGGGTAACTCCATACCCCTTGCCCCTGCCTAGGCCTGGGGGCAGGACTTTCTCCTTCCCTTCCAGGTATATTGTTCTATGATTTTGTCGATTGCATTTTCAGACTTGACTAAATCACCCCATTTTCATAGTGAAATGCAAGAAGCAGGATCCTTTCAAGTTAGAAACCTCACTAATTGTTCTGTGCTTTTCAGATGGGAAAGTAACTAAAAAAAACCAGTAGCGCCTGAATCACATGGAAGCATTTTGAAGTGTCAGGAGCCTTTTTGAGCATTAGCGGGTGCATTTTGCCTGAGCTGCGCCTTCTCCATCTCTGCTGCCAGCTCAGCTGACGCCGCAAAAAACTGACTTGTGTAGAGCTGGGAGTGGTAGAGGATAAGCCCTGCTTCAGCACTGCCTACCCCCCTGGGCGTGGGACCCAGCTCCTCTAGGCAGCATCCCTCGAGAGCGGCTCTCGCTCCCCTGGGACGCCGAAAGCCGTCCCCACGGAGCCGGAGCTCGGCTCCCACATGCCACATCAGCTCGCGTTCATAGCAACTTCTGCTGCGTCTGGGTCTGTATTTCTATTCCTGTGAATAATGCTGAAGGGCTTTTAGTGGAAACAGAGAGAATTACTGATGGTAACAGTAAAATTATTTTATCTACACAAGCTAGAGACAGCATATATCAGGTGCATTTAGCCTGCCACAGAGATTAAAATATTTTCATTAGAAATAGCATCTAGAGCATTATGAAGTTGGAAACAACGTCTTGAATTGATCTGCTACAACAAGAACGCTTTCTTCTTCATGTTTTGCCTTCTTAAACTCTACTAATTTAGTGGAGACAGAGTTTCACAGGCAGTCATGAAGTCGCTAATTGTAGCTCTGCATGCTACCTGGGTTCCCAGGGCGGGGAGAGGAAAGTGCTGCTCCTCCCAGAGCAGCGTGTAGCTGCAGACCGACCATGCTTTTCCTTCGGAGAGGCGGCGAGCACGCTCTGTACCACAGTCACAGTTCCAAGATAAATTCCAATAATAAAAAAGTCACAACATCAGAAGAGAACTGCTTCCTCGGTCGCAAGGGAGATAAACTGGACGGAAGCAGCAGAGGTGTAAATCAATGCGATCGGTTTGACAGAGAGATTACAGACAGCGCATCCTGAGTTGCAGCACAGAAGCAAACGGAGTACAGTGGCCAGGATAACATAAGCAAAACATCTTGGGAATTGAAATTCAATATTTTTTTTTTTACAAGCTGAAATGAATTAACTTCATTTTCCTGAGGGACTGCAGATTGCTTTTGTGCAGCTTTTGCCCCACGCCCGGAAAAGACATCACTTCTCAAGCCTGCTTTCTCTTGAAATGATGCTGCTAATCCAGTGCAACAGATTTTGTACTGTAGTGAGTACATCCTCCAAAGGTATTGCTTTGAGCAAAAGAAAATGTTAGTAACCTGACTCATTGGAAAAGCATAGTGATTAGTCTAGCTTTGAGCCCAATCCTGCTGATTTTCCACCTGCCTGAGAGTGCGGCCTCCCGGCCATGCTTGCTCAGCACACAGGAGTGCTGGTGGAGACAGCGGCAAAACCTCCAGGGTCCGACTGCTCCTGCCGTCCCAGGGGTCCCAGCCCTGCCATGGGCCCTTCTCTACAACAAATGACGGACGCTGGCCAGAAAGCAACCTATGGCTGAGGGATATATCAGCCTCCAAGCAGCTGAACATGGGGAGTCCTGAGCTATGGCTCGGTGGGCTGATGCACAGCAATAAGGGAGTTCCAGCTAATACCAACACAATATTAAATGCCTCAGGCCACTTTGGCAAAAGCATTAATACGTAGATCAAAATGACTGTAGAATATGTCATTTTTATTTTTTATAATAAAAATGGACTTCTGGGAAATTATTTTATTTCTGGGAACTGCACCTTCTCTTAAGAAAATTGCTTGCAGAGGAAATTCTCAGCCAGCTCTCCCAAAGTGCTGTTATTCAATAACACCTTGGTGAGCCTCTTTCAACAGCTGCAAGGGCACCATCTTTACAATGAAATGTAAATCATGCCTTCCACTTCCTAAATTCATTTGTTATATTTTAAATTCACTTCCAACAACCCCCTTCCAGACACAGACCGCTGTGTTTCTATTACAAGCAGTTTGCTGCCTTTTCCATCAGCTGGGAGCTAATCAAGCAGAACGATGACTATTCCAAAGCCAAATGGAGGAAAAGTAACGACGAGCATGAAGTAGACAAGTACAGAGCACATAACCTTCCATGGCAAATATCAATTTACTTATCAAGCTGCACAGCTGTTTGGAAATACACTAGTTCATCTGTGATGAAGTTTTATTTCAGTCCTGGGAAGAAGCTGAGGATCTTGGCCCGCCGTCCTTCTCAGCAAGCTGAGGAGCCTGCAACAGGTCCAGGAGGGTTCAGACATCTCTCAGCAGCAGCACTGTTGAATACTCCTATTGCTTTGGATGTTGAAATGCTTCTTCAGAGCTCTTAACTAAAATCTTTAAGGTAAGTGTGGGCTGTAAAAGGAGCAATTATCTTAACTATATTTGTAAGAGAAAGGAACTTATTGTAATGAGAAGCACTGGAGTAGAAATCATACAAAGAGCAGGCAGTTGTAGCAGAATATACCTACACCTAAAGGGACATGAGCAATAAGAACAGATATATCTGGGAGATTTTGGGGGTTTCAGCAAGTTTAAGACATCCAGGACAAATGCCATGATGAAAACACAACCTGGGACTGGAGACACCCTTTCACAGCTAGCTAATTCCGCAATGGCAGCAAGGCACCCAAGGGAGCCAATACAGCCTGCCCCATGCCACGCTGTGCCGCCGTCTCCCTCTGCCCCTGCTCAGCAATGCACTGAGACACGTTTTGGACCTGCAACATCAGCAAGATTGAAATGTGTTTAAAAGCATTGCTGAAATGGGGCTTCATAGTACCTATGTGGCAACTTCAGCCTCAAATTTCCTTTATTAATAAATTTAGTAGGCAATAAATGAAACAAAACGGTTTCTGCTCCCTCCTGAAGAAGACTTTACAAGATGGGGGCGAAGAGAAAAAAAACGATAATCGCATGCTGCAGCAACACACAAATCTTTCTACCCACCCCATGCAATCCAGAAGGCACTTAGGATTAGAAAGGGAGTTTAATGTTTCAGCCGCTGGGGTTGTGCTTAACTGGATCAGTACCAGATTCAGGCATGAGGCTGTTGTAACCCAGGGCTGACAGCTTATGCTGTGGTGCACAACCACCGCCTCGTGCTACACACGGCTGAGGGCCAGGCCTGGTGGGGACAGCCCAGCGATGCTCTAACACAGACGCCTGCAGCGAGCAATGCTCCCCTTGGTTCTCCTCCTAAATAAGCCAATTGAGTTGGTCTCTGAAAATACCTGTTTCTGAAGGAGCTTTCAGGGATGAGCTTAACCAGGGAATCTAATATTTAAGCACTTTGCTAGTGTCTGTGAGTCATCCAGGCTCTTTCTACTCAAAGGAGAGGAAAAGCAAGTGATTCACCTCCTACCAAAATAGGTGCCCAAGGGAGGTGGGATGGAGACTTGCGTGGAGCTGCCTCTCTTCCAGGGAGCACCGAGAGCGCCTGCCTCACCAGCCCCGTCACAGCTCAGAACATCTATGTTGCTAATTTATGCAAGATTAATTATGCAGAATGAATAAACACAGCTAAACCCTAGCCTTTGCAAATTATTATTGAACAGCATGGGGAACCAGGAATAAAACGAACTAACAAAGAACAAGGCAATTAAAAATCCGCCTATGTTTTAGAGGGGGAACTGGAAAAAGTTTATCACAGACCTCCCTCTGCACCTGCAAGTGATGGGTAGAGCCAGAAGGCAGAGAGTCAAAAGTCTTGTTTTTGACAGCATCTACCTTTGAAGCACCTGGTATTTTGACTGCTTTTGAGCTAAATTTGGTGGAAGAGATCAAACCTCAAGCTTCAGTAGAGAATTACAAAAAAGAAGCTATTTGATGAGGAGGGACAGGCTCACAACCAAGGTTAATTTAGTTGTGGCCCAGAGGTGCACATTCTGTGCATATCGCTGAACTCCAGTAATACTGCAAACTGCTTTCTTGCTCCTTGTTTTAGTCCCCTGAACTGGAATGCAGCTGGATTAACTGCTGGATTGACGTTACTAGGTCTGCTCCTGAATTACACCTTTAAGGTACTGCTCACCGGCTTGAAGGCTGACCGGGGCCTTTAGCCAGGATCTAGGCGACAACGGGGCAAATCCTGGGGCAAATCAAGCAGAACCAGATTCATACCCATCTTCCACGGTACAGCCACTTGCTCTGCCCACAGGCCTGCTCTGCCTTTTATAAATCTAACCGTCTTACAGAATTTCTCAATTTCATCCCAACACAAAATCAATTTGAATGCCAAAACCTCATTGCTCTCTTTTCATACAGTCATTCCTGTATTTCTAAGTATTGCACCCTGACCCTTTCCCTCACAGCAGTAGATATTGCCAAATTAAAACCACACACAGTTGTTGCTAATGGTACTAATTATTGTTGCTAATGGTAAAAGTAACAAAAGAAGATGATTAAAAAGTATACAGTACTCAGTGTTACTTTGAATTGCCTTTAGGATAGTGATTTGCATTTCTGTTTAGCATAGATGGCACCAGAGTGAACAGTTATATTTTAACAGTGCTTATGGAAAATATAATATGGGAAAAGAAAGGTGCGCAAGACTCACTTGCACTGTCACTGACAACGGGGTGAATATTGACCACATTGAACAACAATTGTGGCAGTGTTAAAAATGACTGCACAGGTGGAATAAACAATAAATAAACATAAAGAGAAATTCAAGCTCTCACTTTCCCGACTCGAGCTCAAACATCCAGATCGCTCCTTGCCTTCCTTTCCTCCCCCCTTGCCCCCATGCTATCAGCTTACATCTTAGGGCAATTTTGTTCACTAGATCTTGGTATAATATTGAGTTAATACTGTCCTATACAAGGAAAGATTTGCAAATGAAAGGAGAGATCCCCTTCATCTTCTGCAATCATTCTTAGGATCCAACCATGACTTAGGATCCAATATAAAGCAGCAAGTTCTAGTTGGACGTGACACTGAAAAAGCTTAATGGAATGAAAAACAACAGCCCCCCAAAAAACCCAAACTAATAAACCAGAGGATTTATTTCCTTGGTAAACAGAGGAAAGTTAATAATTGGCATATCTTGAAAAGAGCCCAACTGTTTCATACTTTGCTATCGCATCCTTGCCATGTAGGAGGTAATAAAAAAGGCAGAATAACAGTATGAATAAGGCAAGGTATGTATTTTGAAATCTCAAATGGTCCCAAATAGATCATTCTTATTTCCTAATTACCTTGATTTGTTTGGAATTTATCTGCAAGACTACATAAGCAGGGAGCACAGTGCAGCGTGCCCATGCTCTAAAAATGAATGAGGCATCTCCTCGGTCCCTGGAGCACCAACACCTCTAACTTGCCAGCGTGTGCCAATGACTTGGTGCAGATTTCCTTACAGAAACGTGTTTAAACAAGAACAGATGATATTTGCCCCTGGAAGACACAAATAAATTGGGGCTTTTTTAGAGGTATTTTTGAATCAGAGCGAGGAGCATTCTTTGTCACGTGCTAGTGGGCATTTATGGACAGACAGACTGAAACTCTAAGGAACCGACCATTCTATTTTTTGAGGATCCCTTTGAGCAAGCAGAAAGAAACAACCTTTAGAAACGTACTTTTAACATGAATTGATTCACAGTGAACTTAGCTTAGCGTGGTGCTCCAGTAAGAAGTGATCCCTGATCAACTGACTGGAACCCTCAACGTACAACACAAATGGCCCAGCAGCACCGTTACTCCAGCACAGGAACGGAGGTGCAGTCTCCCCGTAAGTGGTCAACTGGACAAGCTGATACCATCAAAACAGTTCATTCAAAGTGAACTTCAATCAAATAGTTTTTGGGAGGTTCTGGGTTAATTTGCTTGCTTTGTCTGCTTTAGCTCGCATTTTATATCAGGCTGCTTCTCAGTGCGACCCAGCTGCTCTCCTACGGAAAGGGAACCCAAGATCCTCCTGAGATAAAACAACTGTTAGAAACAGGAGTTCGCACCTATGTTCAATTTTTTCTTTCTAAATTTGATTCCAGACCTCAAACAAGGAAATTAACAATCGTATTATTACTTTATTTATTACCTCAGAAAGGAACGGTTTTGATCAAGTACAGCCTATTCTTTTTAAAGTTACAAAGCAATTTAATTCATTTATAAAGGATTTCAAACTGTCAGTACCAGATCTAACATTATAATCTCAGATTTGAAAAAGACAGATGACATCACTTGTCCCCCACCAAATGTGCATACATTATTGATTATTCCAAAGCCTCATGAATAGGGTAATTTATAATCATTAAAAATTAAAGAGAATGCTGCTGAATGGAAAGCAAGAAGGGCAAATTTTGCTCTTGGCTCTATTGCTATTCCCCTGCAGTGGAGCTGGAACCGTTTTATTGCATAATAAGAGAAAGAGAAATAAGGAACGTTGCCTCTCTGCATGGCAGACACCTGCTCAGAGCCGCTCAGGTGGTGCTGCCCAAAGGGAAACCACAGGGGCAAAGGATGTGTCAAGCCCTGCTGGAAGGCCCATTGCAACGCAGCCTCCTGTGCTCAAGCCCAAAGACTCAGAGCAGCTCTGCAAGCCGGTCTGTGTTGGTTGGTGGCCTGCAGAGACGCCCCTCCTTTACTCTTGCCCTTTTGCCCTGCATTTGCCTCAGGAACAACCTTCAAAAGATAAAACAGAGCTACCCATGTACAGGACATGTATGGACTGTGGTCACTAAGGACGTTTATCCTGTGGTCCCAGGATAAATTGCTGTGGTCCTTTATTATTTCCAAGCAGATTTTTGCTCAATAGCAATTTAAGCGCTTGGAAAATAAATACCATTTTCAGAAGTATTCCTGGCAATATTTCATAAGAGCGTCATGGTTCTCCAACGCAGTCGGTCAAGCCTTCCCGGTGCCTGTCCCCAGCTGCCTGTGCAGCGCCTGCTGTACCAGTCATTACCAACTCCATAAGTTATGTAGGTCCTGGGAATAATTAATTTTAAATTCTCTCTTTGCAGAACAAAACTGTGGCAAGGACCTGAAATCACAGTCACATTGTCTAGCTATTTGTGAGGCCGTCCCAATAATGAAACACGCGTCCCTCTGGAAATGGTACCAGCTCAAGAAAAGGCTTGTAACTGACATTTAAATGTCAAGCTACTATGTTAAACGTTATGGGCTTTTCATTGCTCAGCCCAGGAGAAGCATGAACACATCAAAAGCTCCTTAATAATCAACCACATTAAAAGTTGATGGGCTTTGGCACCTGGAAAGACAACTACAGGTGATGTGTTTAACTGGGGCTGATGGATATCTACCTGATTCAGCTGCATGAATGCCAGCCCAAACACATCTTCAGTAGGCCACAGGGAGCCTATCAAAATAATTATTTCAAGGATAATAAATTCGTTCTTTCTGAAAAAGTCCTATTCCCAGAGTTACATTGATTCATTTTGCTTTACTTACTTTGAGCCTGCCCTTATCCTACTGGTATCCTACTGGAGCCTTAAGGGCTAAAGCCAAGTGAAAACTTGCTCAGTTCATCTTAAGAGAGAGTAGTAACTCATTGTCCACAGCCATGTGTTTGCCGAGAAGACCGCCAGCAGTGCTACTCCATTTACAATCTACATTTATCTGAAATGATCCATTAGCCTTGTACATGCAATTCAAAAAGGATACTAGCGATAATCTCTCTGAAATGAAGTAATACACTGCAGTCCAATAAATTCTTTAAAAGGTAGGAGCGGAATCGGTCATGCTTGGCAAATCCAACAACATGTTTTTCAAAGCTGCAAAAATAGTCTAAATAAAGTTGAGAGGAGATAACAGACATAAAGTGCCAAAGCCCCAAGGGAGCAATGGAAGATTCAGATCAATATTTGAAATTCTCAAGCCCATCCCCAGAGAGCCTGCCATGGCTGTTAGAGAGTGGATCACAAGAACAGTCATCCACACGTTTGTTAGCATTTGTTAATACTGCACAGTCATTTCTGGGAGCGTATGTAGTGTGTCAAATTGCTAATTTTAATTTTCATTAGTCAGAGTTGTGTTACCGGAACTGCTGGCCAAAAATACAAATTTCTTGAGCTCACTGGGAACTCAAGCTCTCTCCCCTGGCTACAGCAGGCTTTCAAAACACAGCCACTGGTGTGGGAGATGGGGAATCAGCTCTGGAAAGGGTGGGCGGTGCGGCATTGATCTCTGCAGTGTCCCTCCTTGGAGTGAGGCTACCAGTATCAAGGGAAATCATAGAGGGACAACCATCAGCAAATTCGCACTCCTCTAATTACCCTCTGCTACTTTCTGCTGAGGTGGTTAGCACCTAAGAAGTAATCCTGATTCTTCGCTCATGCCTCTTTGACTTGACAGCTGAAGTGATGGAGGATGCGAAAACGTGCCAAGGTCCGCAGCCAGCCCAGACACCCGTTTCTGTAGGGCAGTGGCTGTGACACCAAACGCCTTTCCTTCTTTCCTCTCATTCTGACACTTGCAGTCTCAACCAGGTCTACAGTCTTTCATTAAAAATGTATTAACAAATACCAAAGATTGGGATGTCATCTGAGAAAGCAAGCTGGGTTTTTCCTGCCCATCCCTAAGAGTGCAAAAAATAATGAAAATACAGAATATAATTAAGACATCTAATCTTCCTAATCTTCACTGCTATGCAAATGTAATTCCTTTCAAATTAACAAGAGCCATATATGCATGTATTATTGGGTGAGGGCCCATGTGAAGATTACACAGTGATTAAAGATGTAAGGTAGACTTGTTTGAAAAAGGGCTGAAGTGATATTAAGAATTATAAAAAGATGTAACAAATGACTCGGTACCCAGCAGCTGACAGTTCTCCCAGCAACATGTGATGCTCATCTCAGAAATGGCAGAGGTGCTGAATTTAAAAACTGCCTCCAGTATTGTCACTGATAAATGATCGTATCATGATGAGCACTGAACCATGCATCACTGGGGATGTGAACTCAATGCATTTTCTGCTCCTTTCAAGAACCGAATGACTAATTTCTATATATTGTATAGGATTGAAAAGTTATGGAATAGTCTTTATAGTCGAGATCATTTAGCTCCTGGGATTCATTAAAATATCCTTGCATTATAACATAGCTGAATAGCAGCACAAGCCAAAAAATTTAGCAAATTTACCATGGAGTTTCTGTCAATAGCAGGACTTGGCAGTTGTCACACTGACAGAGTTAATGAAATTCATGGCTGGGGCAGAGAGAATCACATGGCTGCCATCAGCCATCATCTCAGTTTTGACAAGTGAGGCAGGATTATTATTTTGTACCTGTGCCCAAGTGAATAATTAAGCTGTAATTTTAATGATTACAGCTGATATTATTGGGCAGAAATGCCCAGAAGATTTATGCAATCCATGCATACACATCACTAGTTTTCTATATCCTGGCTTTCTTATGAAAATATCCTATATGGAAAGCTATATGTGGTCATTTAGGTCTCTGTTATGAACTCACCTACAAAGTCCCTGCAGTAACACTTGTAGCACTCTCACAGACTTGCCTTAAGGCCTAGCTTGTGCCCTGGCTTTTTTTAACCTGAGCAGCGGAAGAAATCAGTCCTGCCTCCTTCCACCGCTGGTTGTCGGGCCCAAGGATGCTAATGGGATGCTTCAAACCCTTTGCCGGCTTTGGACCAGGGCCGCTCCTGTGAGGAGCTGGCAGGGGACACGCATCCACGCCGTGCAGAAATAGGAAGGAAGAGAGGAGCAAATACAGGCGTCTGCCAGGGGTGCTTTTGCTGCTTTGTGCATTAAAGGTTTAGAGGGAAAATGGGCTCTGCAGAACAATATTGCACTCAGCCCTAATAGGTACAGCAGTTGGAGTAAGAGGAGCAGGACCTTTGTGTCAACCAGGCTGTTGGGGATTCATTTTTGTATGGATTAGGGCCAACGTGGCATGTAAGCCCTTGATAGTGTGGCTGCTACCTCCTTGCTCTTAGCTGGCTTTCTATTAAAATTACCACATTACATTTCAAATCTGTGCTCAGTGTAGCACAGAAATAGCTAACATGGTGGGAGCTAAAGATTTCCTTGCCTGCAGGATGCCTTTCTGTGTTTTGTGCAATAATTCATGCTCCTCTCTCTAAAATCTCAGTGGAGAAAATTATTTAAAAGGAGACAACACAGACCCCGTCTCGCTGATGCTGCCTGGAAGACCCATGATCTGTGCATGGCCCCTCTGAGCCGAGTGCGGAGCTGTTTGGGGCGGGAGCGTACAGCATCCCTCCTCTGACCACCTTCCAGACCAACTAATCCAGGTAGCAAGTGGGTATTTGCCAGACCTGAGAAATAAATTCAGTAAAGCTCAGAGATGCTCCTGTTAATAAAAGTTTCTTTCTCCCTTGGTCAGCCTAATTTTCATCACACTAATTTTCTTAATGCTTATTAGCACTCTTATTTCTTTTAACAGGAAGAGGTTTGCTCTTAAATGGCAGTTTGAGACTCTGATTTTCCCAAATTCCCTTCTAGCATAGCTATGTTGATGCCTTACGTATAGACCACCTTTCTCTATATTCTATTCCACAGCAATAAAATGACACTACAGAGATGCTTTATTGTTGGCTACTCTATTTATGACGATTCTCTTGTTATAGACAGCTCTGGCACTGAATTACCACTGGCTATTGGAAATTTCTTGTCTTTTAGAATGAATGCCTTTGAATGGCATTGGAAAGTCCTGTTCAAAACACAAAAGAAAAGCCTGGCCCTTTTAAGAAAGGACAACCTACATTTTTCCTTTGTTTGTTTATTCAGGATTACTTCAGGACTAATTAATTCAGGACTAACATAGCTTGATAAAGTAAACAGGATCTAAGAAATTACAAAATGAAAAGAAACATAGCTTGCTTAATATTAGTGTATGTATTTGAAAAAAATAAAGCTACAAACCAGTCCCAGTATTGACTACATACATCTTTCTTAGTTTCTAAAAATATATATCTTTGATTATAGAAATGCAGTGGCAAGCACTAATATTTCAGGCATGTAACGAGCTTACATATCACTGGATTTGATAATAACCTTCTGTATCCCGGCAATGAGGCTGTGATGTAGAGGCATAACATCAAGCTGGTAATAAAACTTTTTTACTCTCATGAAGCCACAATTTCAGTTAGATAAATGTGATAATTACTTATACCAACTGCAGAATATCTATTACGATTTTAGTATTTTAACAGAACATTTTAATTAATGGTTAAAAAGCAACTCTAGCACTACCGGCACTCAAGCTTCAGATGCAGGGAGCACTTAGTTTCTGCTGAAGCCAACAATGCCCGAGTCCTGTCGGCAGCATTTAGAGCTATTAAAAATTTGACCCTAAGTATCTTAACCTTTATATTCTCCTCGAATATCACTTGAATGAATTTTTTCCTCCTAATTTTACAAAATATGGTGATTGAAACAAGTTGTAAATATCTTGTCCAATGCATACAGTAAAGCTACCTGATGCAAGCACTGAGAAGTAATCGTGTTATACTTGTAATCAGAGCAGAAACATTTAAGGTATCTTGGTAAGTCCTGCACCAGTTCGTAGCTACAGTATCTTGTCCCTGGTTGAATTTTGCTTATTTCTGTCTCCAGGAATAGGAAGAAAAAATATTGATTGCACAATGTGCTGTCTCTGTTAATCCAGTTATGCATCCGTTGTTCCAGATTCTGCACAATCAGTAATCTTCTAGTAACAGGAGACCGGAGCACAGTATGCAGATGGGAACAGAAAAGCTCCTCACTGTGCGGGCACCGGGGCACTGGCTGAGACGTCTTTAAATGCACTGGGAAAGATCAGGCTGCCAACAGTGGACATGACTGCACTCTACCTAAGCTCCACTAGATGTACGGATGATATTATTGAAAAAAAGAATTTATTTTTACACTATTTTCGTGTTCGGACAGTGTAGGCTTCATCCATCACGAGTCCGACCAGCTCCCAGGTAGTGCTGTTCAGCTGCAGTGTTTCCCTACAGCATGACAGGTGGGATGAGGAAAATTGGGTCTGTCCAGGCTCAGCCCCTGTTCTTTGGCTGCGTGCTCCCACCTTGGAAATATCCACCTTTTCAGTCTTTAGACACTGCAAATGACCAGAAAGAAAAAGGAAAATGGGCCTGATTTCCTCTAGAAATGAGCCTTCCAGGAGATACCCCTCTCTGCATGCCTCCCTGTCACCCCTCCATAACTTCTTCACGTTCCAGCTCAGTCCAACCAACCTGATCTGCTGGTGGGGAAAACAGGAGAAGAGCCTCAAGGACAGTTAAACTCCTACAGGTGCCACAAAAGCAGGTAATATATGAGCAGTAGCCGTAGGAGGAACTTCCTACAAGTACCTCAATGGAAAGAAGAGCTCCAGCATTAGAAACCATTAGAGACTTCGTGTGAGAAACATGGGCTACAAACGTTGTGGCCAAAAGCAAAGCTCTGTTCGTATGAGCCCCTGCAGCACACAGCCCGAACAGCTTTTTAACCTGTCGCGGGCTGGCGTGGCCGTCAGACAAACAGCAATCTCGCCTCTCCTGAGTGCCTGTTCCTGCCTTGCCCCAGCTCCTCCTCCGCACTGGCCCTAGCCCTTGTGCAGGTGGATCCTGCCTTTCTTCAGGGACATGCACACACGCAATCGAGCTAAGTTTTAACGTAGAAAACCGTTATCCAGAGGAGGCAGGAAAAATCAGTGCTGCTGTGTTAGCTCCAGACTGAGAATTATAGGAAGTACTGGAGGTAAATAACACTCATCTGTACTTAGGTTTTGGTTTTCAGTCAATCCCATTAAAATTTTTAAAGCACCCTCAGCTGCACTGCAGAGTTAATGAATTCGGCAAATAACAATACCGGCATGAAAAGCTAAACTCAAAGCACACATCTCCGTTTCAGCCTGATCGATGGTGATTGCGTTCCTCAGGAGCCAGAGCCTCACGCGCAAACCTCCCACTGCTCTTAGTGCAGAAATGCTGCCTGCGACGAGGCTGCAGGTCCCGGCTTCCAGCTCAGGAGAGTAAGGCACAATGAGACAGTGAAACTGTGTGGGCCGCTAGCACTGACAGAGGAGCTGAAACGATGTATGTTTGGGGAGCGAAGACAACCCAAGTGGTAAAAGCCACTCTCCTGTGTTGTTCACTGGAGAGAAGAGCTTTCTCATGAGCTGGAGGCATCCTCGCTTCGCTGGGTGCAACACAAACATGGGACTTGACTGCCACAAGAGGTTACTGCATCCTCAGATTGTCTCAGACTCCGTAATGATCTCTAAAAACTAATAAGGTTAATGACCAAGACTAATAAGAAGCTAATGATTAATCTGAGTCATGAACAAGGCAAGTCAGGAGCTTGGCATTAGAAGATGAAGCAGCCTGTCTGGTGAGTGAGATGGACACTGATGAACTGACTTTCGGCACTCCCCTGCACTACCACGTCTGCACATAACCCCATCTGAAGCTCACAAGAATGTTACTATTTTCTGACATTAATATCTTTAAAGCTTTCAGAAATAATTGAAATCAATCTCTGGAGTTCACTGTGCTAGAAGGTTAAGGAGATCCTCAATGTAAAGGAGATCCTCAATGTACTGCTTAATTGGTAGAAGTTGTCATAGCTCCATGGGGCTGTACTCATCTTAACGAAGCTTTGATAGTTGCCAGCAGCTGACTATTTTTCCCTTTGATTCCAAAATCAAAAACCAGAGAAGGAATGAAACACTCTGGAAATTCTGCTGGAAGAGAAAGTGGGTACAGGTTACAAAAACTCAAGTTTTCCTTTCCAGTCGATCTCAGGGTATCTGAAAAGCCCAGTGCCTGCCGGGTCTCTGCATCAGGCGGCACCTACTCTGCATGTAAAGATTCGGTTTTCTTTTCACCTCAATTTAAAAACCATGTGAGCTTCCAGCAGGTAACCGAGGCCTTAATTCACACCATGGAAGCTTCAAACATTAAGAGAGGTTTGCTTACATTACTGCCTATTGAAAGATGGTGTATTACGTCTTGTCATACAAAAGCCCTTTCTGCCTGGAATCCACTATAATTTCTTGCCCATTGAACAGTGTACGCAAAGCACCTCTTCCCATTCAGCACCCGATCTCTCTGTACGCACAGTCACTAAGGGAACTGCTTATATTACGTTTCGGTGAGGAACCTGAGGTGGGCAGGCAACAGGGAAAGTTTGAGTCATTAACATAATATCATTAACATAACATCATTAACAAACTGTGCAACAAAATCAGGAAAACAAGTGTTACCATTTTGAGCTCTTACAAAAATTCAGTCCTATATTTTTAACTGCAGGCGCAAGGGGTCTCAGATTGGTGCAAAGAAGACGTGACCATACCTGGCTGTTATCAGAATGAAAGCTCAAATTCTCTCCCATAATAGAGATCACGGACAAGCAAGTTTTGTTCTACACATTGATAAATCCTGGGTTACCACACTGAGCTGCCACCAATGGGTCTGAGACCTGGAACCAGACCCTCCATAGGGAGTTCTCAGATTTAAACAACACTCACTGCAAATCATCAGTTCATCTCATTAGCCTGGTAATTGTTGAAAAGAATTCAGAAAGAAGGGTGTAGAAGAAGGGCGCTGTATTGAGCTGTTGTACTCCAAAGCACAAAGAGAGGCAACTATTCCTGACACTGTGCATGTCTCTGCTCTTTCAGCATTTGTGTAATTATAGCCGAGCCTTTTGAACATTCAATGCATCTCACAGAAAATGAGACATCCACATATTGTGGCTTAATGAAAAGAACTGAAGGAAATGTACCAAATTATTGGTTAACAGGCAGCTGCTTCATAAATGCTTTCTCCCATCTGTTTTCTCCTCCTTATATCAGCTCATTCAGCCTAATGCCTACAAAATGCTGAGCCCAATGTTTCAGGGCTTCTCTAAACTCTCCTGTCAGTGCTTACGGTGGCTTCAGCAACCGTGTCCTGGATTTGGCAGCTCCTACTGGTGCACAGGCACCAGGCACGGACGGGAAACACGTGCTCTCGTGCAAACACACCCCATCGTGCAGGGACGTGCTGAGAGCAGGGACAGCTAACGCTGCAGTCAATACCAAATAATAACAATTTTTTTTAAAGTTGGTTTTTTAGTTAATTCAGACCCTAATGCTAACAAACCTGTCAGTACAGGGTTGAGTTCTCCCACCTTTCTATTAAGCTCCCTCATTTCCATGGAGTCACCGAGTGATTAGGGTTGCGTTAAGTAAATGCCGCATTCATGAATGCCTCATACAAGTCTGCTCCTGGGAGAGTCATTAGACTAAATACTTTGTTTTGCGGAGCGATAACATACAGAAGATTCCCAGCAGCGCAGCCGGAGCATGTCCTTCTGCTCTCCTGCGAGACCTCAGGCATCAGCCCCCAGCAGAGGATTGCTGCTGGATTTAAAGGATTAATGATCTGATCCAATAAGACCTATTCATTTGCAGCTTTTTCAGCAACATGACCAGCAGCAAATGGATGCAGCATGTGCCATGTCCCCACCCGTCCGAAAGATCTGCCACGGAAGCCCTCGTGCAGGAGCAGCTTGGTGGTGAGGGGTCTGGGCTGAGGCTGTCTTGGAAATGAGCCCGCTCCATGCCTGCACCGCTCTCCAAATTGTGGCTTGTCACCTCTCACACCATCTACCTGGTACACGTGGTACTAAGATCAACAAATATTGATAAGGGCCAAGTTTGCTCAGCCACAGGGATGGCGAAGGGATCAGTGGATGGCGGCTACTTTGGGTAAAACCTCTTCTGATCTCAAGAAGATTCTTGAAAATCATGCCCAAACAAGCAGCACGTTGCCTAAGGAGGGGAAGACGCTTTTCGTTTCCAGCCATGCTCTACCTCTCACACGCAGGGCTACATCCCGTCCCGCTGATCCAGCTTAATCTAACATAAGAGCGGACAACGGAAATCAAATCCCCCCGGCTCCCCGCGGAGCACGCGAGAGCAGGTGTGTGCAGAAGTGCGAGCAGTGAGAGCCATCAGCCAACTCCCGCGCTCCCCGCTGTGGAGCTCAGCCCAGTAATCTGGATAACATCGACACTAATTCCTGCCTAATTTACCAAGCTAGCAAACCTGCAGAAGGAAACAGGTGTGTGTACTTGTTTGATTCCGCCCCCCCCCAGCAAAAAGAGTGATTATATTTCTCTTCATTCCAACCAGACCTGCTATCATAAAATATTCAGCTCAAGCCATCCAGTTCCACATTGTAATTACCCTCCAAAAATTGCTAACAGATCTGCTTCTGCCATCAACATGAAGCTGGCTAATCCTCTGGGAGCCTCTTTTTAATTAAACACCTAATACAGTATGATAAACATTGAAAATATGCACTGTTCCTCTATTAAGAATGTAGCTTGATTTCTGAAGTGCACCTAATCAATTCAAGTGCAATATTTACCGTGGCAGCAAATCTTTAGGGCTTAATATTTCAGGTAAAGGTTGTTTTAGCGATTCTATTAAGAGAAGGAATGAGAGAGCGCAAATAAAACACAAAATCCCAATTCAGCTTGATTTTTTACTCCAACCTTGGGTTTTCCTTCTCAGCTGCTTGCAGTGACCAAGCACACGAGTTCGGTGTGCTCAGCTCCGGGCCTTTCCTTTCCCCTCCTGGTCTGGATTAGTAGTTTTAAGCGGTAACATTCACCTATATTATCGACGCATCTTCCACCCCTCGCACAACACGGCAGGGGCTATGAATATCTCACGTAAAGCAAATTAACATTCGTTAAGCTCTGGCTCTGTAGCATCCCCATCTCTCCTTTTCTTTGGTCCATCTCTCACCTCCATCTCGGTCTCACAAAGAGCCAATCCGATTACCACAACCTCAATGTCACCAAAACGTCCTTGTGGACCCTCTGTCACGATCAAAGTGTTAGTATCCATTTACCTGATAGGCTTGGAGTGCATCTCTCTACCTGGTACATCAGAAGAGCTTCATAAATATTTTGACTGCAGGGATTTTCCTAACAAAGTTGCTGCAAACTTTTGTTCACAATACGTAAGGGTGCACACAGGTTCAAGGGCACAGCGTCGAGAGCGTCACCTTCGGTGTCTGGCTGAGCAGGGATGTAAGGACCAGACCCGCTTAACCTCCCAAAGCAAGATGGGAGAACAGTCCTAGGGATCTCCTCTCCACAGGAGCTCCTGGCAATGTTATTGAATCTAAAAGTCCCGGAAAGAAACCAGAGGTAAAGGATTTTAAGGATCAAACAACACAACCACTGATGACAAGGGATAGCTACCACAATTAAGACAGATCATCTATAAGAATTATTACATGAAAATCTTGTTTTCTGGTGAACAACACAGCCCAGTGCAAAGTCATGAATTATTTAAAAGCCATGCAAGCCGATCTGGTTATTACTACAGTAAGGATTTGAACAAATAGCAATGTTATAGAAACTCCCTGTCCTTTGAAGGCAATTCACCCAGTGTAATAAAACCTACTTGTGCACAAAGAGGACATACGGCCTAGGCATACTGATCTGTGCTCCTGGAGAGGAGGCACATTCATGGCTGTGAACACGTTACTGTTAGTCTTAAGGCTCTGAGATAGCTGGAGTGAGATTAACACTTGTCCTCTGATTGGGAAACCCAGCTCCCAGCCCGGAGACGGAATTTTCCACGTGCAAGCTGATTTCACAAACCATACTTTCCCGAGGTTTCGTAATCAAGCTTCTCATGCACCTGGAGACAGGGAAGCAAATGAGGCTGAGAAATCCCTTTACTCTCAGCTACTCCAGAGCAACCTCCACAGAGAGCGCTTTATGAAGTGCGGCAAAGGCAGGTGCTCCATTTGCCAGAATAGCAAATTGCCAGGGCTTAAGCCATAGCTGCGATGTCCTATCTGGAATAGGATGTTTAGTTATAATGTTGCATACACTCATGTAATAAGCAGGATCTTTTTTCGCTCATTTGGAAGAATGAGTTGCAGAAACAAATCAAGCTGTCAGGGAAATGAGGACGTCTCCCCTCTGCTGATAGCTAAAGCCCCTTATTTCTGATTCAGTTCACAGGTGCACTCATGCATCTGTCACTGAAATCAATAAGACTTGAACTTTTAGATCCCAGTGTAAATTTATGGATTGAAATGATTCTGAAAAAGCATTAAAATACCATGAGGCCAAAGGCTGTCTGAAATCACATTCACATGTTTTTTCTGTAACCACATCAAGTAGCAAATATAGCCAGTGGCCCTAAGCCAGGACAAAAAAAAAAGTACTCAATAAAAAATAAAAGAAAACGTCAAGGGAAAATATATTATAGTGGCATTTACATGCATTTCTTCTACTCCAGATTTCACCTTTTGCACAAGTTCTCCTAAGTGAGACCAAGACAAGCTGGCTTGCAACCAAACAGGCGCTATTGAATACACTCCATAAAGACCATCTCAGCTCCTCAGATACAGCCCGTTCACAGATGCTAGAAGCTAAACACCAGAAAGCTTTGCAGAGGGGATCGTGCTCATAAATAATACATGACTTAAATTCATACCCTGCTTAACAATACTCAAGCAAAAACCAATTGAGAGTCTCTCTGGACTGCCACCCCCACAGGCTCGGCAGTGCAAGAGTTCGAGGCAGGTTTGCAGAAGCCACAGCTACTGACTTTATTGAATCCCAGCTCCTGGGCGTTGTTATTTGGAGGACAGAGACTCTGTGAGACATCCTCTGACTGCCATCCCAGCCCTTGCATCACCACAGGGACTGCTGTGACTGTCACCTTGGTGCTGGAGAGGGCCAGCGGCGTGAGCAGCAGCGATCTCGGCAGTCTGCAGCTTTTCTGAACATGCAAACACCTGGTACAGGGAGCAAGGCAGGCACACTAGACCACCTCATTCCTCCCATGGTGCAAGGAGGTGGCACTATCACTCTGCCTAAAAACAGTGTAAAGAAGGAATTAGCTGCTGTTTCTTGCTCCTTAGTTATATACCTTTAAGAAATACCATAAATGTCAAGCTCTCTTTTCCTGATGGGGTTTTCGAAGGGCTTAGTACAGTGTCAGATCTGTCTTGGCCTCTCCAAGGAGGTGAACCTGCAAGACAGCAGCTTGCTTTCCACCTGCTTATTCCACAAGACATTTTTTCACACGTGGCTGACCCAAACCTCGCAGTCATATATGAGCGATCGTAACAGCGGGCTGCCTATGGGGTTACACTCAGTGCTGCATCCCGCTGTGCACTCCTCTCTCCTCTCAGTGCACGTACCTGGCTCAGGCCCTTCAACAAGCAGCTCTCATTCCCAAGTCTTCACTACTGGTTACAGGTTTCTCTGGTTCATCTATTTACACGGGGACTCTCATGTCTGCAGGACTTAGGAGCTACTTCCCACCTTTGTCCAATCCTCAGTGTCACCATCTCAAAATGGAAAAGGAAGAAGAGTTGTAATCTTTCCCCTTGGTATTTGTTTCTAGGAAGAAATAAATTTTTTGGTCCTTTTTCCACAGCGCCTTCATCCTCAATGGCAGCACCAGAGCTGAACTGGTCCCAGGGCATTGCACTGCTGTTCTGGGGGACGGCCAAAGAGTGCGTAAGGCAGAGAAAGGCGCAAGGCAAGTAGTCAAACGTACCCACCAGCCACCGAATTGCAATGATCTGCAGTGAGGATCAAACAGGCCCAAAGGCCCCAAAGCATTTGTTAGAAACCTTTAGTTTCTAGTCTGATTTTCTTTTTTTGGGGGAAAAAAAACCAAAACAAAACCAAACACACACAACAAAACCAACAAAAAACCCTGATATTTCAGGCAGGCAGAAAAAAGTACTTTTAGGCCTTTTATATACATTTTGGTTGTAGTTAAATAAAACTGATGAGTAAACGGATCTGCTTAAGTCAATATGGGACCAACCTATGGACTATGTAAGGGACAATCATATTTATACTGGTGTTATCTTATTGATGGCATTAAACTAAGACTGTGTATCCTACCATTCTGCTTTAACTGCTGTACAAAGAACCACGCTGTCTGCAGCTGATGCCAGCCAGGGCTTCAGAGAGAAGCAAAACACCCGTTCAGCTAAGAGAGTCATGCTAGCTCTCTAAAAACATGTAGTATTTAGTAACAGAGAGAGATGTCTACCAGTCCTCTACAAATCCAGAAAAGCCTTTGTAATTCTTTTTATATTTATGGAAATGAGCACACAGGGGAAATGTACGTGCAAATAAATCATTCATCAATTAACAAAAAAAACCAGAAGAATTTAGGTCACGAATATAAACTTCCCTGCTCTGAACACACTGAAATCTCTATTAGGTTCCTTTTAAGTTTCAGCAAAACAAAGGGGTTGATATCTGTTTTCCAGACCCTATGAGTTTCACTAAGTTATCAGTCTAATACGAACGATTTAAAACTTGCAGAAATCATCCTGTTTCTGCGTTTGCCATGAGAGACAGCCGCTGTTCCGCGTGCCACGGCGATCCCCAGGCACCAGAGTGACTCCTGATGATTGCTTCTCTGACACTGCGGGAGCTCACGCTGAACCACAGCACTTTGTAACAACCAGGTATTGACTGAGGGCAATGATCAAATCCCTCCAAAACCCACTAATAATTCAAAGGAGGGTTTCTTACTAATATCTATACTTTTGTTGTTTTTTCAAGCTTTAATGGGAGCAGATTCGCTACAGGAAAACACAAGGAAGGCCAATATATGGTTTTACCTGAGCCCTTCTCTGCAATTTGTGTGCATCAAATAAGGAGAATGGCAAGTGCCTGCATGGGTGTCAGGCCGCAGAAAAAATGTGTAAGTTATATACAAACTGATGCTCTTGGTTTTGGTGCAGGATTGTATGCTGCCTTTTCCTGGGAAAATAATGCTGACGTTTCAACATTTGAACAATTATCAATTATTTAAATACTTTGTCTAAAGCCAAACATCAGGAAAAAGGGGGGGGGGGGGGGGGGAGGTGTTAACTTCACCATAAACTTTTCCCTTCAGTCTCTGTCTCTACAAAAACCTGAGCAGCCCTGAAGGACTCTGTGCCACCACGCTCACCTCTTCTTGCTGCCAGGACTCACTATCTTCAAATAAGCTGTGTGCTATAGAGCTATGCTGTTGTCAATTAATTATCCCAGGTCATGTTATAAGATCAAGTTTTAAAATGAAATTTTCATCAAATTAATGGGTATTCTACAGCTGGGATGAGGGGATACACCGGCCTGTGTCTGATCAACGGCAGTCAAAAAAATCAGCTGAGATTTTCTAGCAAAGCAGCGCTAATGTCACCCTTGGGTCCTATAAATGATGACCTAGTTCAGCCTACCCTTCCACCTGGAGATCAGGGGTATACCCACAGCATGGCACAACATGCAGACCGTCGGACAAATGCAAACGTGACAAAATGAGCTCCAGATCCCAAAGCCGAACAGTCACACAAGCATGGAAACAGCGGCCATGGCTGTTAACTACGTAGAAAATTAATGCTGCTTTGCTCAGGAACAGTGCCCTGCTAACCCCTGCCTTCCCCGTCTACTTAAAACCACTTTGGATACCTTTGCACTGGCTCCACGAAGCACTCTAGTTTACTACAGTTTTAGGAGAGTTGGTTTAACTAGAGACAGCGGCTGTGAGCGGGTGTCCTCCCACCCGTACAGACCAGTCTTCCCAGACACCGAGGCCCAAGGGATCGTGGCCAGCCCACTCCCGGCATTCCAGTGCAGCATGGCACAAACGTCACCCGACAGCTGACCCACTGCAAAAGACAATTCCTTAAGTTTCCTATTTGGATGTGCCTTCTCATTAAGCTAAGTTGTCTTTCACCAACTTAGCTTTTGAGGCTGAAACTCCCTTGCTACTCTGGCTTCTGTATCACCAAAAATTTGCATGGAATCAACTTCAGAAAACAAAAAGCTGTCCCTCGCTTCTCCCTGCTAAACCAAGCAAGGAAAAACAAACTTAAAAACCTCAAAGCCCTACCACCAACAACGTAAAGTCGCATATCTGAAATTTTATGGAAAGCCCTTCTGGCTGGCCTCCCTTAGCTGAACACTATTGGGATGCATGTTTACAAACCAGGCTTTGGTCTCTAAACCCGAAGAAGGCTTGTGACCTCTCCCTGCCTCTGAGCTCCGCACGATTTGCTAGGGTGGTAGCACCTAACCAGTGCAACTCCATCAGTTCTGCCCCAGGCAATCGTCGCACAGACGTGAATGTCAGTGTCCTGTTTGCAATCCAAGCCTAGTTTTCCTGTTTCTTGAAGAAAGTTAAATATATGGGGCACTGGACAGATTTTAAGCACCACTCTTCAATCAAGTGAAATATTAAAGCCCAAACTAACTCAGTGGCAGGCAGTAAGCACTGGGGGACCCTGTCTTATCTAATTTGCTGTCATCTGCAGTAATCTCCACTATTAATATTACCGTGAAGAACATGTCAAAAGCTTAAATTCATCACTTCAGCATGGTCATTCAGGGAACGTGTGTCAGCAGGAGTGATTACTCCTCGTGCCTCCTCAGCCTCCGGTCTGAATATTGAAACCCCAACTGCAGTGCAGCCATCAACATACAAATAACCACCCAAACGGCTCTGCTAGGTGTACTGCCATCAGAGATTGGTGATAAATATTCAGCAGAGCTCAAGGAATACATGGGGGTCTAAGTCCTTCCAGGAACAGCTACCCATCATCAAATTTGGGCTACGGAGCTTCTGTGGTTCCTGGTCACAGTATGGACCCGGAGGACAGAGACAGACCAACCATCGCTCCTCATCTGATGTATAATTTCCCTTTTTGGTTTGTATTGACAACAACAGTGAGAAGATGAATGGACCAAGGGGTTGTTAAACTCACACAACGCAATGAATTGCTGCTTCCCTGGGGACGTGTTCTCCACTAGAGTCACTTGGTGCCACAAAGGTCACACAACTGGGGAAGAACAAGGAACAGAGAAGGCCCAGGTCAGAGACAACACGGTGGCACAGAAACAGCTAGTTTAGAGGAGGTCTCACTGGCTACAGCCTCACGAGACCAAATCCAGGTCTCACGCCAGCTTGGCTGACGTGCAGTAAAACTGGTTTGCTGGTTCAGGAGGAGAAAACTGGGAGGTGGATGGAGGGCATCGCAGGTACGGCTGCGCTGCAACAAAGGTGTACGTGGTGTCAGGGGAGCCATCCCTGCCCTGGCTTCAGTCTGGCAGCACCGATGAGGGTAACAGTAATGGTGAGGACCCAGGTGCCACTGAGTGCTGCAAGAATCTTCCAGGGGCTCCCCCTGGGCCCCCCCGTTTCTTGGCTATTGCTGGCGTCACGCTAAGGAGGCTGTGCCTGCACACACCACCACAATAACCTCTATTTGCTCTGCAGACATACTGACAGTGTTTCAAATCAGACGCTTATTCCTTACCCCACACCTTTCTAAGTATTAAACTGTTCTGTATGTTCTGACATCTCCTCCCAGTTAGACCTTCCTTCCTACAAAGTATACTTTTCATTTGATCTAATTTGATCTTTCTATTCCTTATTGAATTTCCCTGACCTGATAAGATAACAGTACCTTATAAAGCAGAGAACAGCAAATGGCAGATAAATAATGTTGCTATTATATCAGGGCAAACTAAAACATGGAGAAAATACTTAAAGATGACGAGAGGAATACGTCTAAAGCGATCTCTACTGCAGAGTGGCTTATTGTACGTCAAAAATCTTGGACAGCATGCCCCGTGCTGGAGAGGCAGAGGGAGGACGTTTTCCTGGATGACTTGTAATCAGAAGCATCCCCTGCCAACTTGGGCACTAGTGCGGACAGATGGTACGTGATGCTCTTCAGTACTAACATAGCTGCGGAGGGCTGGAACGAGGGATAGGAAATCCAGTTCAGCATTATTCAGCTGCTTTTGGAGATAATCCAAGAGAAATAACCCATTGCTTATCTTATGGAGAAACCACACCACTGTGCACCAACCCTGTCTTTATCACAGTGATTACACGAGGCAAAAAAAACCCCAGCAGAATCCTGGCTACAGTTAATTGACATCTAAAGGCCCTTGCAAATTGTACTTGATGCTGACTGTCCTCTTAATACCTTTTGCTGTTATTAGCTATGGTCACTGATTTGTTGCTGTTACTTAGTCTAATAAATAGTACAAAGTATTTCATCCCTTCAACCAGAGCTGGAAACCACTCAAATGTAGTTTTAAGAGATCAGAGTTATGTTGCAGAGTGGCAAAACACCGCCTTGCAGAAAGAAGAGTTGTTGGGAGGGAGGGAGAGCCCCAGCAGTGCCCAGGCAGCCGTTAACCCTGCCAATGCCCACAACACAGCTCAGCTTCCACCACCAACCCCAAACCTCGTGTTTTATTGGCAGGCTTGGGCCCTGCTTGAACAAATACGGAGCCTAATCACTAGTCCAGGAAGATCTTAAACTTTTACGCAAAGCAAATGCTGAACTCTCTTACGGGGCAAACAACAAGGCAACCACTGAACTCTCAAACCTGGCTGGACATCACTGCCTACATGTCACAAAGCACACCACCATCGGAGGTTAAGAGAAATTAAAAAAAGATGTTTAACAACTATCTGCTGTGCTTCAACACATTTTTGTATTCAAAATACAACCTTTTTGAATTTAAAAAAAAATAAAATCTTTCTTTACCAATTTGGATTAATGACAGATATTAAAATACAGAGAAATTTTCTGCAGAAATGTCAGTACTGAAGCTCATGCAACTCCTGGCATTGGAGCTGACTATGGGCAACAGTGTAAAAAGTTACAGGACAGGCCATTAAGACTTAAAAGTCAACATAATTATTTATGACTAAAACTGCCATCTTAAGCCTCAGGAAGTCCTTTGTTACTGCAGGCATGCCCAGTCATCCTTCCATCGTTCTTCAGATCCCTGGACCCTGTGCAGCCGCCTCTCGCACCAGACCGGCTGACCGCGGCGCCCTGTGCCCGCCGGCTGCAGCACAGGGAGATGCGCTCACCACCGCCTACGGGCACAGCGGGACAGGCAAGGTTTGACTCTCACCTACTCCCACCCCACACCTTGCAGCAGGACCCAGTTATCGGACGTGCTGCCTCTTCGCTCACGTGTCCTAGGCCAGCTCTAAAAGCGAAGCCACTGAAATACCAGAATTACAGGTGGGTGCCTGACCAGCCGGCGTGGGCCTACAGCCACTCTCAGCCCTCACGTGGCAACGCTGGCATTCCCGAGCTGACGCACAGAAGCCTCACCCTGCCCTTTTTGGAAACAGGACCCTGAGGAGAGGAAGCCTGAACTGCACCATCTCCCCATGGGGATCCCACCACGCTTAACAACAACAAAGTAGAAAAAGTTAAAGCAAGCCAGAACCTGACCATGTGGTCTGCAGACCATGAGAGAGAGCCTGGTTTGTGCAAAACGCTTCAAAGTTCTGCACTATTTTTTCATGTTTTGATATCTGGTTAGGGTTTTTTTTAGCATTCGGGCTTCAAGCAAATCAGTCAATAATGAGAAGTCAGCACAGAAGACACTCAGCTCTTTGCTGATGGAGTCTAATGCTGTCTGATTCATGCATTTATTATGCACATTAAATAATTTAAAATTTTTTCACTCACTTTTTCATTGTCTGGCTTTTTAGTCTAATGAATGTATTAATCTGTTTACCACTGGCAGCAAATAAGACTTTGTGGGATGATTTTTTTTTTTTCTTATTGCTCCATTCCCCTACCCCACACTGCAAAACTTTAACCACATCTCTGCCTGACATTGATTAGGTTCTGAAGTGTTTTAATCAATAAGCATTATAAGTCTGAATGTGTCCAGAGGGATGAGATGGTGAAAGCGGATTAGTATGGCTAACGTGTTACATTCCCCTGAAGAAAAAGAATCCAAAGAATAATAAAACCACAAGGTAGGTTGAACCTTCATACAAGGTGCCCAGTTTTGCACATTTTTCACATCAACCATGAAAGCTATTTTTGTGGGTTTGGGGTATTTTGTTGGTTGGCTTTTTTTCTTTTTTAACTTGATGGCATTCAGTAGTATATAGAGCTTAGACGGCTCTTAAGAAAAATGTTTTCTCAAATCCTCCCATAGATATTTTCTCCAGCAGACTTTCAAGGACTTTCCTGTCTTTATAAGGAAAAAAATACTATGAAGGTGAGGCTGATTAAGATACTTTGTAGTGTAACGGTAGACTCAGAAAATAATCCAGAAATTTTCTGGTTTGGGTTTTTTGCTGGACTACGGAGTTCAGAAAGAAGGCACCCAAAAAAGACAATCATAACACCCACAGGATGAGTTTCCAGAATAAGAGACCTTTCACCAATTAACTAACTGGAGATCTTTTTGCTGTTTGCTTGCTGTTGGGACAGTGTGGACCAAAGTACATACTTTTCCAGGGTTTCTGAAAAAGGATATACTGGTTCTGAGGAGGGAAGAGAGGAAGAAAATGTCTCCTTAAAGTTATTCACACCTGAGAAAGGAATGCCACATACTCACTGATGGCAGACCAGCTGAGATGAAGGAGTGAGACGATGGATCGGGTGCCTGTCAAGCTCCCTTCTCCCAGACAGGCTGGGCCAGAGAGGCTCCCGCCAGCTGCCCACGAGGGCTGCTCGCCTCTCCCTGTGAACAGAGCGCCGGTGCTGCAGAGGGGAGACCGGCATGGAAGAAACAATCTGGGAAAAGGTAACTGAGATTGACTGAGATCTGTATTCAGAAGAATCTGAGAGACTGTAACACTGCACAGCAAGTGGTTTCTGTGCATCCTAGTAGGCATCCCCCAGTACAGTCCTTTCTAAATAATTGCCATATATTTTGATTTTTTTGTTTTATTCAATCCTTTCTGTGACATGCAATGCACTTATCATGCTGTTGGTACTAGTGGCTCAGGGCTGCCATTCTGTATTGCATTCTGTAGGGCTCTCATCGATACGGGATTTAGGTACACAGCGAGATGCTGGCAGGTAGTCTGCGGACTTGAGCAAGCTGGTTATGTGCCTAGCGAACGGCAGCATTTGACCCTCTCATTATTGTTTCATATTCTCTTCTGCAGAAAATATCAAACAGCAATTCACTGGAGGAAGGACAATCATTTTTCAGATACCGCATGAAAGAAATACCAGTCTGGTCTGCACTAGATTATGTGGGACAATATGTAATACATTCCTAGCAAGTTATGACATTGATTCATTCTTTGTATTGAATTTGTTCACAGTAATGAATGTATTACTTGTTCCCCAAAAGCACCAGTCTTTTCTCTCACGTTTATTGATCAATGGTTTATAACTTTGAAATTATTTGCAAAAAGTGATTAATGTAACTTACTTTCTAGTCTCAAAAACAGCATAAGCAATTACGGTTCATACAGCAAGCCCCTGCCTAGCCAGGAGTAAAACTGCTGGTATCAGGTAGCATTATCTGATAGTTTAGCCTATATTTCAGCACAGAAAACAGTAAAAGGTTGCATCAACCCTCAGTTGAAGCACATTCATCTCTCCAAAATCACTCTGTAAACTATGGAGGATGGGCTAAGAAGAATTAATGGCTACTGCAAAATCTCTTTATAATCTTTAGAAGAACTGCATGGAAATAGCTGGGAAAGTGTGATTCTTAATCAAAAGCAATGCCATAATTCTTGGCTTCTGCAAGACAACCAAAGAATTAATAAAAGCTTGCAGTTGTTGGGGTGGGAGGACAAAGGAAGGTGAGCTGAACAAGACTTTAGGAGAGATGCACCATGGAGCTGCAAAGGTAAAGATGAGACTGAAGGATGCACCTTGAAGTAGATGAATACCGCTCTTGAACCTTTCACTAATTTCTTAAAACAAAGTGGTTAGCTGAGTTGCAGTCAGTAGTAGAGATCTATATAACCCATTCCTTCACCTAAAGTCTATGCCATAAACGGCAACAAATGCTCCAACCGACTCATACAGGTAGCTGCTTGGCAAAGCTGGCAGCTCCTGGAAGACCCTGAATGAAGGCAGAGGGGAGGTGGGCAGACGAACGCCTGACCTGAGCCAAACGTGGCCATGCCTGGAGCTCCTTAAACAGCCTGCAAGTGGAAAAGAAGTTGCATTACATCATGCTAAAATCGTTCTCTGTAAAGCTGCTTCATTTGCTCTCATTTGCAGAAGGGCCACAATCTACGGACATTTAATTTGCACAGGAAGCAGGCCCAGTGACATTGCCATAAACTCTCCTGTAGGTTAGGAAATAACAGCTTGCATCTAGGTAACATTTTCAAATGTGATCAACTTCACGCACTATATGCTGCAACTGAAGAGTGATAATTTTTTATGCAGTCCCAAACAGGGATGTTTTTTCATTTTTAAAAATTGAAAAGCTAGAAAAATTTATTTTGCTGCGCAGGATTCCAAAATGAATTTAGAAAAATGCAATATATTTGTAGAGCAAAAGCCATTAGCTGGACAGTCATTTCTACTCCTAATTACAGATAATCAGGAGGAAAGTGGTCTCTGAACAACAGCGTTCACAATTGTAAGGGGGAGGAGTGAGAGTAGCGCAATGAAAGCTGTGCAACGGAGGGCGTGAAGGTGCAGCAGAGCACACTACCTTGTTTTAGGAAGTTTTTGTCTAATCTGGGTCCTAACCCCAATGTCAACTTTCAAACTCCATGTCACCCCACCTGAAGAGATCATAGAAAGCATTCGATATAGATGTCAAACATTAAAATTGCCCCAAAGCAAGGGTCCAGACTGGATGGTCTTGGTTCCTCCAGGGGACCCATAGTCCAGGGTGCCCAGCGACCTGAATCTGGTCTGGATTCAGGTGGACTTTTGCCAAGGCTTCAGGCACGGGATGTTCCTCTCAGTTTTGTAGATGCTTTTTAATGCAAATGCCTTCTAATAGTATTGCGGTCTTTTAGGGGCCAATTGCCAAAGTTCGCACTGTGTGCAGGGAGCAGATATCAAGTTGGTGGCCTGAAAGCCCTGAACCTGCGCTGCGTGGAGCTTGTAATGCTACCGAGATAATCCCCAGAGCAAAAAGCAGCAGGCTAGATAAAGTTATCCAGAAAACCCTGGGGAAGTTTGGGAAGCCCAGCAGTACACTGTGAATGTTTTGAAGCTTTTTGACATCTTATCTCCCCCTCTCCGAACTCACCACGCTGTCCAAGCAAGGCTGCAGTGCTGCATGCTTTCAGACAGCAAGCACAGAAAATTAAGGTTTTAAGTGGGGAGGAGAAACAGAAAAGATGTTCTCTTTGTGGACAATACTTAATCAGAAAAAGGCATGTTTTGGTAGAGGTTGCAGTTACACTGGAACTGCTTCACCTAGACTCTGCTCTCAAGGAAATCTGTTGATTGAACAGAAGACAAGCAGCAGCGCGCTGCCCAACACAGGGAGCACCCCTGCAGCACAGAGCTTGCCTCTCGTTCTCACTGACGACAGCAAATGATGTTGTGTAATTAGAAGTTCTTCTATAAGTGCAATTTGACGCTGTGTCCCACTGCCCTGGGGGCTGCACTCCCCCAGGTCTCCCCTGGGCTCTCAGCTATGGGGACACGAGGTGGTCCCAGAGCAGTAGAAGGGGACAAGCTGTCTTGATAAGAGGCAACCAGGCACCCTGGGAGCCCTCATGGGCTTCCTCCTGTGTACCCAGTTGGGCCAGCAAGAAGTACCGCTATCCTATGGACCTCCTGGAGAAGGTAACCCAGCTACTGCTGTTGCATGCCAGAAGCACAAGAACTGGGATGGGGCTTTGCCCAACCAAAGCCTTCAAGACACTTGGGACGGGGCGAGCAGCCACCTCATAATGTGCTCCCGCTGGTACCAGGACCTCTTTGCCCTTTTCTTCTCCCAGGTGAGACAGTGCTCAGATCATCTCAGTGCTGCTTCTTCACCTCTGAAAATACGAACCTACGGGAACACTATTCTTGCATTTTTTCTTCATCACACTTACGAATTATCACTCAGTGAATAAAAACACTCACATCTCCCAAGCTCTGTATGCGCCATGAGGAGATCTGTTGCCCTAAGGCTTCTCCTCTGATAAACCTACATTATGATATAGTTTAAAAACAATAACAATAAAAAAAAATCAATCCAGTGCCTGTAGGAAAAAATGTTGTGGCCTACTTTCACAGATAGTATGAAAGCATAACATAACCATCATTGATCTGGAAGAGTACAATGCAAGGCACTGCTCAAAAGAGCAAGACTTTTGTTGATTTTTTTCAATGAAAGTAAGTGCAAGCATACAATATAGCAAATCATCTCTCTGCAACAGTCTTCTTTTTCTTGTGCTGTATATATACCAGAAAAAAAAATCTAATTCTAAATATATTTCCTTTACAGATATGTCTAAATCCCCGTAAAGAAAATTTTTAGTCATTAGCATAATTCACTTTATGTCACCAGAATTACACCAACATGAATAAACACCACTCTCTCTCTCTTTAGCAAAATGAAATAATTGGAGGAAAATCCTCATCCAAATAGAAACATTTCGCATTCAGTAAAAAGACTGGCTACCTGAAATTTCACTTCATGCACTGGTATGCAGGTCTTACTGTAATATCTGCTGTTTTCAACAAATCTAAGATTATTTACCAAAAATGAGTTGTAAGGTTAGAAAAATGTCTTCTAAAACAGCAGTTTCCTGAGGTCCAGAGCTTTGTCCCTAGCAGGCTGTAACCACATCCATTTTGCTAGTTTATGAGCTACTAAATTACTAGGAAAAGTGATGAACCTGAACCCGAGAGAAGCACCAGCATCATCCTCCGCATGCAGAAACCCTACAAACTGACATTTGGAGTCCAGAAAAGAAGTGACTGCAGTCAAGGCAGCAGATAAAGGTGGCTGGAGCGCACTTTACAGCGGAGGTGAAGATGATAATCACTAGATAATAAGGTTACAGACACTGAAGACAAATGGGAAAGCTGAGTTGAAAGCAAAGGTGGGGAGCAGGAGGACATGCTGGAGACTTACTGCTTGTGCACAGGAGCACTTCTTTCTTTGTCTGGTGTTGCATGGCCTACGAAGCCAGCTCGGAGCACAGGTATGTGGCGTGACTATTTTCTAAGAGCACCATTGTGCAAGTTGCAACACAAGTCAACAGGAGTGATTTATCATAGCGTGTGCAGCGGAAGTCGAGGCAACTCATTGAAAAAAAAAAAAATCAGTTTAATACTAAGTTAGAAACGGGATCTGAAAATTGCCTTTACTTACACACACCTATGCATATAAGGGCCCCCTTCTCACAGTGCATGCAATGGTTTTTAACATATGCAAGGATCAGGGGACAGCCAACTGCAGTAATAAATGGGATTATTTTGGTCATCATTTTTAAAGACATTTAACACTACAGTTTGTTCAGGCGACCACAGTACTCATTGCTAGGGTATATGGGTCATGGGACTTTCATGGGATTTTCTTGCCGCGTACTCGCAGGGATGCACTAATCACAATGGTAAAACAGACTTCTCCTAGGCAAAGACCCTAAATCAGGAGTTGCAGGGTCTTTGGGATAACTGTATCCTTTTGACAAAAACCGGATGCTTCTTAAAATTCAGACCAAAGAAAACATGCCTTTTTTCATGTTTTGAGAACCGAGATCAGTTTGAGTATTTACCCAGAAACTGCAAGAAAAATCCATTCTCTGAGCCTAACCTTTCACATACACAAAGTGTTTCTGGTTAGAAACGTGTGCCTGTGATGCACCTTCATGTTCCGTGTCTAACTGTGAAATCACTTCCCACTGTGGTAAAGCAGCTGCTAAGTAAGGAATCACATGCAAGAGAACCAATGCTCTAAACAGCTGCAGAATGACATAGGACTGAGTAATAAGCATAGTACTGAGCAGAAACTACGTCAAACCATTAGTAAAGTGGTCAATACAAATGAAAAAAACCCCTATATTTTACCAAAATTGCACGCTTAACTGAGCTTTTTTTTTAATTACTAAAGATACCCAGGTCAAGTTGTGCTGAGTTTTTCCCAAAGCCTCTCAAAGCTTACACACCTTCATATTGGTTTGCAGCCCATTTTGCTTTGAAAACAAAGTCTGCGACCTGAGGTACAACCTGAACACCCAACCCAGTTGAATGATTTTTGAATGAGTCAGCAAGCAATCACCAATTGAACAAATAATTGAGACTCATTTGCCTCCAAAAAGAGCTAAATTTCCTACACACACGTAAGAGAGCTGCCTGCCACTCCGGCACATGGCCCTGGAGTTCCATTAGTAGCTGGCCCAGTTACTAAACGAGGTCCTAAGCAAGGCGTCCTACCTCACTTTTCTAATGACAAAGAGAAATGGTTTCGATTTGAATTACTAGTTCCTCAGGAGCTCTAAAATAGATTACTTCTGTACTGGCCACAAAAGAAGGATTCTGAAGCCTAATGTTAGACACTGCTTTAAAAGAGGGAAGTAGAAGTAACGGTCATATTTAGTGACAAGTAGAGCAGCTTAGGGACAGGGAGATGCATTTCCATATTTACTAACCACTGGTAGCACAGAGTGGGGTCACAAACATCCTCTATCACATCAACTTTTTGTTTGGGATTCATTTTTCCTGTTTCGTCCATCAAAAATTTAGGCATCAAGTCTAAAGAACAGTCAGTGAAGAGCAATAAGAAATTTATCCCATTTTCTCTTTGACGGACAGATTGTCCTTTGGAGAGGTGGATCACTCCCCATCGACTGTAACTGGGCCCCAGAGTAAAAGCTGATCTAAACATCTACCTTTCAGCCAGCTGGAGGTAGGGGAAATGAATCATACTGTAGGTACTCATACACATACTACAGGGATAAAAAAAAGAAAAAAACCCAAATGGCTGCCACTTAGAGGTAATAATCATTTGGGGGCCGCTGCAGCTGCATGCTTTATGTTCAAGTGATAGACACTTGTCTGAAATGAGTACCTAACATTCAAATACAAGACTGAATGGATAATACCTCCCAGATGCTACAGGCAGTATGAGTTTGGACTAGAAGAGCAATTCTTATCTAAAGCCATGACCAATAGGGTCAGGAGATCAAAAAGCCCTAAGGTCTATGTTTAAAGGACACTTACTATAAAAGACAGGAACGGGATGGGCGCAGTCAACTGCCACAGCACTTTGTATTTTGCATTTTCTAAGGGAGATCGATTCCCAGGTTTGCTGGCTTGTCAGTGACAAAACGGGCAGCCTTGGGAAGTGCACTGGGGGGCAAGCCCTGCACTGGGGGGAGCGGGGCCGGGCAGAGCACCCCGACTCCCACCCGCTGCGCGGATGGTAACTGGGATATAAGGGGGCGCCTGGAAAGGGTCATCTATGCACATTTCACCATTCTGATACGTCACAACGGGTTGATAAAATGAGGTATGAAAAGGATGTAAACAAAATTACTACAAACAAAAGAAACTAAAAACTACGGTAACACAGAATCAAATTGACCACTACTTGGGTAGTGGAAATTAGGCCCCATTAGCATTCAAAATAATGACAAAAGATCTGTTTTATCCATTGGGATAAAATGGCCAATAACTCCTGCTTTACCACACAGGTTCTGTTCCTCTTTGCCAAGTTCCCCAGTTTTGGCCACTGAAGCATGACCAAAAGCAGAGGGTATCTTTCCCTTCTCTCTCCTCCAGTCTCCTTCTCCTGTACGAGCTCCATCTCGTGGGCTTTTCATGCTTAGGATGGCTGATAAGAAATGGAGACTTTTTTTTTTTCCCCACCAGGGAACAAACCACAGTGCAGAACACGGGCTGTTGCCGCTGACCTAGTCCACAGTCTTTACTTGCTACTGATGGTCCTTCACCATGGGAACTTTGAGAGAAACTGTATAGTCTCCAGTTTATCTCCTCTCCTGCGGCTCTTCCAAATCGCCAAAAGCAGAAGGATAAGCACTGTTCTTGGTCATCCAAAAAGTCAGCTATGGAGCCAAACTTTTCTTCATAATGAGAATGGCAGCTGAGCCAGACAGACAGGAGGCAGCTGATGATGGGTCAAGCACAGAAGAAAAGCTGTCATGGCTGTTAGTCTCTGTAGCACTGATGATCTATTATTTAGTGGTTCAAACAGCATCTAAGTACCAAGTAATTCAGCAAGAAAGGCTTCCTGGCCCCCAAATCATTTGACTTTAAAGAAATGCAGATGCAAAGCACATCTAAATGAGGGGAAATCTTGATTTTAGATTTAAATTTCTTTCTGATAAGTATTTTCAACTCATTATCTGGATTGTGATGTGGCTTTTGAGTTCTGCACTGATATGAGTAGTAACTAAGGCATAGGAGGAATAACTAAAGAATTCACAGCAAGTCAACTCTGCAGACCGTAGCTTGTTTAGCAATTACACAACATATGAAACTACAGGAGTCTAAAAGCAGCAGCATCTCTTGGAGTCCTATGCAACAGCTCACCCCCAAACCCAAGTCATTAAAATGACAAGTCAAATAGGATTAAACAAGATTCACATGTCTGTTCTGCACTGATTACAAGCTCACTCCATCACTCCCAGGGCATTTTATTGATCGATAGCATACAAAATAAGGGATATTCAGGACGGACCCAATTCTCCTTGTTGACATACCTGTTACGACATTGCTTCATTACCACACGACCTTTTTTTCCCCACTTGGACCCAGTAATGACAGAAAGATGCATTTCAGAAAAGAGAGATTTAATTTAAGAAGCAAAGTATGGCAGGGTTTCGCCTGTAGCTCAATTCCAAAACATAACCCCTCATTATTTATAGGAAACAACTTTGCAAGCCAAGGCCAGATTATGACACCTTTACCAGCAACGACAAAGACGCGCCGGAGCAGACACATGACACATCTGAACACGGAGAAGGCAAGCGGGCTGCGTAACTCTATGCCCAAGCCCTGGCAGTCACAAATTGAACCAAGGATGAGAAGCAGCTAATCCCACTGGTTTATAGCTTTCCCACATGAAAACTCCACACCAGCTACTGCTAATAGGGTGAGTTATGGCATTCCAGGCAACTGTCTGTAACATTTATTAAACAGTCTGGAACAGGGTAAGTATCTGCAAACTCTTTGGTGTTGGATTTTTGTTCAGAACCTCTCCATGAACTGAACACATTCTTTTTTAAATTGCCATTGACCTTTGGATACATTAGTAGGTACCACAAAAATTTTAAATTCTTTTGATTAGCAGCATAGGATGCCTGAAATGTTTCTTTCTCTGTTCAGTTTTGTAGCCAGTGGTTTTTATGGATTAAAAATGTGCTTCTTGAAAATACCTGAAAATATTTCCTTAAGCGTTCTTCAAGCTACTGGGAGCATCACTTACAGGGTCACATTCAACCACAATTTACCTGAAGTCCTTATCTGCTTGTGTTTCTCCATTTGTACGATAAAAAAAATATTCTGCTGTCTCCTGGTGCAGGCTGGCCCTCTGAGCTCTGCCCCACACAGGGACATGAACACTGAGGCACCCAGTGCGGCTTCTCACTCGTGACCACTTGCCCTAAACGCAGAAGTGTAACTTTTGCACACTGACTTTACTCCTGATGCAAAGGCTTTGATTTAGTTTTTCTAAGTGTCCCTGAGCATAAGGCTGTCCCTCACCTTGTGCTAAGGCACATCCACACAGCCATATAAAGCTTAGTCTGCTCTCCAGTTGAGATTTTTCAAAGCTTCAGCCCGTAGGTGGAATGATGTGTCATCTACCAGGCTTGTGAGTCGTCTGTTTACGTGGGACGGTGTTTGAACGTGAACACTTCTGAACTTCATCTCACAGGGCATAGGTGACGTGGGGACAAGATGTAACGAGCAGGGTCAGCGGCCTGCCATAGCCGTGCTTCTTCCCTGTGCACCCGGTGATACCAGGATGCTTGAACAGCCCTGCAGGAACATATTAGATAGAAGAAGCAAAAAAGATGGGGTCTATTTAAAAAAAAAAAATACTGCACAAGCACAAAAGTGTTACCCTGTATAGGGTGGCAAAAGACTTCTTGATAACACTGTAGGCTCTGAAATGAAATACCGTTACTAAGAAAGCGTCTGGAGATCTGTGAACGGAAGGGCTATCTTTCTGTAGATAAAGAAATTTGGAAGGTTCTATAAACATACCCTCAAGCTACAGAGTGCATAGCTTTTTATCATCATTTCAAACTTAACCCAAAGAGACCATAAAATCCTGCAGCTTTATGTTAACATACAACGTACAAACATCAAAGTCATAAATGATCCTACTTAACAGTTTTTCGTTTTTTTTTTTTTTTTTTTTAAAGTGAAGTCTTTGGAAATGGTTTTCTGGTGTCAACAGCCTTATTTATAGTTACAAGCGCAAAAAAGCATATGCTGACTTTTCATGGATGCATTCTGAAAAGACGAAGCCACAGGGAGGCACAAGGGTAACACAGCCGCAGGGAAAGAGCTGGTTTGCTGTTTTTATTAGGCACCGGGTCTAGAGAATGAGAGGGTTTGAGAGCATTGTGGCTTTTGGCCACCAGAATTTGAAAAATTCCATTAAAGCCCTCCATTTTCAGCAGGGCAAAAGTGGCAGGAAAGATGTTCAACAGGGAGGCTGGTGACTAGTTTGCATTAGTGCTCCTTTCTGGGCAGAAACTCGGCTGTCTTGAGGAGGTGAAGAGTGAAGGAGTGTCTGAATAGCTTCAGGGAACTATTGGGAGGTATTTTTCCAAATATTAAGCTTTGATGCCACCATAGGAGTGATACCGGAGCTGAGATTGTACCCGTCTCTAGGATTTTATTCTGAGCATGCCTGTGGACTGACTTCTTTCCTAAGCCCACAGGTCAGTCGTCATCTTTGTGCTGCCACTGAACTGACCTGGTATAAAGGTACCCTTCAGCATCAGCTATTTTTTCCTAACCAGGAGTCACAGCATATGTCAGTAATGGAGTTGCAGGCAATAGAAAGATGCCTGTAGTAGTCACTGCTAAACACCTTATTTGGGTAAAAGACTTCACAGCAATTTCATGTACACCATCCTTTTTTATTCCTAAATAGTCCTCATACCTCTCCTCACTGTTAGGAATTAACCTTATCCTTTCTGAACCTTCCTACTTTATTTTACAGAGAAGAAAACAAACAGAGCATACTATGAGTCAATTTTTTGAATGTATTTAGGTACCTGAAAAGGCAGATAGGCACCTGCTTGGATTTTAAGATGTGCCAGAGCTGATTAGGTGTTCAAATGAGATAAAAGGCAACTGAAACAGCTCAAATACTTTTTTTTTTTTTTTTTGGGGGGGGGGGGGGAACCCCAAACCTCCTGTCCAGTGCCTGACTATCTATATAAAGACGTTTTGTATCGAAATCCCTTTGATCACGCAGACCTCAAAGGACTTGTCCGTGTTGCCAGGGGGGGTCTGTAGCTCCCTGGGGATCAAAGTCCCCACCCCGAGCTGTCCGAGCCCACCCATTCCCAGCTGGGGGCTCGCACTTCACAGCCGTAGCCCCACGGCTCTGCTGCGGCACGTCAGCCCGAGCCAAGTGGGTCTGCCTGAAATCGGGGTGATGCATCAGGGAGCAGAGGTAGCTGGGGATAGACAAAAGGACGTTTTCCTCAGGAGACCTTTAAACTAAGATCAGAGTTTCCACAGGCAGCACATCTGCTCTGAAGTATGTCTCAGCTTTTATTTTTCTTAAGAAAAATAGGAGCAGGAGAAAGGCAGCCAGCCGGAGTAGCCTGCTATCATTGCCATGGCAACGACTGTACACAGCAGGACTTGGGGGATAACGCCAGAGGGAATCCCTGCACAGAAAGATTAATTAGGCAGCTCCGACATGGGATGTTACCTGCCTCTCTCAAACCCCAGCCCCAAAGACAAACAGGGGCTGTCGCTGGAGACCCCTGACAAAGTTGCTGTCTCACAACATTCAGCTGCACTGGGCTGGAGCTGCCATCAGTCACAGCTGTCATAGAATAATTTGCTATAAATCAAGCAACTGACCACAGACCAACTGCCGTATTTTATTTTTTTTTAATACACCATATTTGGGAGCACCTCTTTTTCTGAAGATGAAGTTTTGCCAAAGTATCCAAAATAAGTTAATGAGTTTCTGCTAGTGAAAGCTTTGATTTGCAGCCCAGCTCTTCTCCGTGAAGGGCTGAGGCAAGCTGGGAAGTTGGGAGAGAGATAATAATTCACCATGGGGGATTGGGAACTTTGGTGCAGACGATATTTTCTAAAAGCAGCGGCTGTGAGCTGCCAAGCTTCCCACAGACAAGGTGCCACCCATATCCCCCCTTGCTGCTGATGGGGAGGCAGGCACGGGCTGAGCACCGCACTGGGAGCGCACACCCATCCTCTGCTGTGCTGGGAACCCGAGTGCGTCCTTCTCAATGGACCGAGATAGCTTTTCCCCTTCATTAGCGCACACAGCAAGAAAAGAAGTCAGCCTGTCCTGTATCCAGAGGCGGGGAAGAAAACTCCAGACTGAATCTCAAATCCTAATGCAAAACGATCAGACTCTTGGGAGTTAATTATCTCCTAAGAGAAAGCATTGGAAGAGAACTCTGCAATAGTGCTCCTGTATTTTTCATCCAACCATGAGCCAAACAGTCCCTTTATTTCAGCAGGTGAGAAATCCTACAGTGAAACAAGCTCGAAGCACGGAGCGTTTTTCCACTTTAATTCACAACATGTGTCCACTACAGCTGTGCCCTTCCTCCTCCTCCTCCTCCTCCTCCTCCTCCTCCTCCCGGGGCCGCTCGGCTGGTGTGCTGGGGGACGACCCAGCATCGCCACAGCAAATGCAGCTGCTTGCAAACAACCAGGGCAAACTCCTCCCTGAAACCTGTGCTCCCTTTAGCGCCCTAAACCATATCTATTGAGGCAAAATGCTCTGATTAACAAAAACAAAAGTTAAGGTGAAAATCATATTGAAGACCAAGAAGGTGAATCAGACTGAATGAAAAGAACTGAGGCTGTCAGCATCAAGGTGCTGCAGGGAATTACTCGAGCACTGCAACATTGAGGTGGCCTAACAAGGTACACAAGCGGTTGACTGGTAGGTGAAACAAGTTGGGCAGGGAATAACTGAGTGTGAGAGCAGAGAAACATGAATAAAGAGCCATACAACCTCCAATAAAGACATACTCAGTGCTGACTGCTCATGATAGTCACATTGCAATAATCTGCACAATTAATTGACTTAAGTCTCTTTTGATCTCTCATTAGTTTTTAGCAAGCTTTTCTGAAATATTTCCCCTTGACTAATTCCATTTTTATCACAAATACCTATAGAATAGAAATACATAGAATTGAAATTTCGTATCAGTTCATATCATCACGAGATCCAAACTTTCATTCTTGTTTGGCCCCAAGCCCCAAATTCACAACTAAGCCTGAAAATCAATCCAGACTAACTGGGCTACCTTCTGTCCACGTCTCGTTGCAGGTTACAGCCCTGACTCCGCTCTCACTTCAAGAATCCTTCAACCACAGCTAATAGAGTAAACCCCAGGGGAAAAAAGGTTCCGTGTAGTTTTCTTCACTGTTTAAATGTTTCAGTTGTCTATAGACAATTTTAAAATAAAGGGAAAGAGTTAAAAGGCAGCCATTCCTGTGACTCTAGAAATAGGTACTCATCATTTGAGTATCTAATCCTCTAACAGGGGGACTGAGCACACATGCTGCCTCATACATCATGCGGGAAATCCCTTACAGCCTTCTGACGAACGTGTTACGCATACAAGACAAAGTGATGTTTTAGTTGATCAAAACTCAACCTCAGCCTAGGAGGACTCCCAGACAGCCTCAGAGTTAGCTAAGATGGAGAATTCCACGTGCTTTCCTTCACTGATGCTACAATCAGCAAGCATCTCCAAACACACTATTTTAGCATGCGGCAGCAAGCAAGCTGGGTATTTTGCCTGTGACAGAGTGAGTTTCTGAGACAGTCACTCTTTGGCTTCAGTTACGTTTTTCCTCATAAAGTGTCTCCCTGTAGTGCTGGCAAAGAAAACTTACAGTTAATTAGCAGCTCCACAAGCCATCAGGCTTATGAAAAATTGCCAATATACTATTATTATTATACTGCCTTTTCCCAAAAACGCTAATTATGTTAGATTTTTAATTCTAAGCATTCTTGTTGGCACGTGCAAGAAGCTATTTTTAAATAGCATTCAAGTACTTCTGCCTGCAGGTCCATAACACCCTGGGAAAGGGGGGGAAGCACTACACAGGCAACGGCGACAACGCAGGCACTAAACACTCAGAGCATCGTTCCCAGGGGAGGTCATTCAGAAATACATTAGGTCTCCTCTCTAAACATTTTCTGGATAGACGACTGAGTAAGAAGAAGGGAATAGAGTGAAAGTATTTTTCTGGTTTGACTAATACTGATGAGAGTAATGTTTCTCCCTTTTAAGACAAAGTATAAACTTACCTTGCCAAAGGTGATATTTGTAAACTTGAAAATTTGATGGAAAACAGGCAATACATAATCATGGCATAAGGATTTCATATATATTATATGCCTGGTTCTCTGAATTCAAAGGGAATAATCTCAGGGCAACGTGGAGTTTGGAGGCCAAAGGTGTCCGTCAGGTTGAGGCCAGTCCCACCTGCCTGGGCTGTGGAGAAATGGGGAGCACGGCAGCAGGAACGAGCAGAGGATGACAAGAACTGAGGTTTGGGAGACGAGAGAAAAAGGACTCAAAACTTTGCCTGTCTGTATCTTTCTTCCTGGCAGAATACTTTTTTCCCTGCTGTCTTAGACATGATGCATCCATGCAACCTTGAACAGTTGGTAGCAAAACACAGTTGTCCTTAACAGAGACATCGCCAGCCCCAGCCGAACCGCAAGGGAGCTCAGCGCTGCGAGGATGTGGGTCCCCCCCTGCATCCCCTGCCTCCGAATGCACCACGTACCCTGTGCTTTGTACTGGAGAATATCGAAAGAAACATATAATGCATATATGTACCCAAAAGTTGAAGCAACGCAACAGGCTACAGATAATCTACTGGCTTATACTATGCATGTTAGCAAGGTGTACGTATCTCAGTTTAAGGATGGCAGATGACAACATGACAGATGTACATCCCCAGAGCGTGCAGCCACCAACTATTTAAAACAGTCAGCTACAGCCATTGCTAAAATCAGGCAGCCGCCAAGGGCAACGCCGCCCTTTTCTCCCAGTGCCGCTGGCAGGCCGACCCCTGCCCACGCTGTCGCACCCCGGCTCCCACGCCGCTCCTCACCCTTGCCGTGCTCTCCTCAGCTCGCTTCCCGTGCACTTCTGTGTCCATCAGGAAACAGGACAGGGTCTAACCAATTTAATGCATTAAAGACCGCTATTGTTTCTGGCTACATCATTATTCTTAACTGCAATCTTTTCTAGATATAAATCACTCTCTTCTCCTAGGCTTGCAAGCTCAGTCAATGTTAAAGATCAAATATCTGCCTGGCACATGTTAGAGCTCTGACAGGTCTATTTATAACATCATGAACAAACCATCAACTACGAGCGGTCTTTGCCGATGCTAATCGAGCTATTTGTTAGCCTTGGGTATTTAAATATAATTAGGATTCTTCCTAAAGCTGCAGCTAGTGGGAACCTCGTTGTATCATCTCTATGTGGAAGGTAATATTATTTGAGATGAAGCATGAGAAATATTGACTACAGTAAAAAAAGAAAAAAGGGAAAAGCAGATTGAAAGTCTCCCAAGTCAAGATATTATTTTTATGCCAGTTCTTTGAACGATTCTGTGATTTGGCATTAGTTTTAAACTGCAATTCTGGATTCCACACGTTGCTATAACATTACATAGAAAAAGAGGTCGGAGAGGTAGAAAGGACTCGCATTCACTTTACAACTGAGTAAACTGAAACATGACTGGAAAGATTTCCTCGAGATAGCAGCAAGTCGGGACAGAGATGGAAGCTGCAACAGAGCCCCTCCTGCACCAGCTGCAAGCACCCTGCAGCCGGGCCCTGCTGGGACCGGCTGAGCTGGGGCTCTCGCCACTGTGGTTCGGGCAGGCTCCTGCTGCCCCGGCTCCTGTGGGGGCTGCCCTGGGGCACCAGTGAGATGCCACCGTGTCCCCAGGGCCTGCTGGGTCTCCCCTGCATGCCAGTGTGCTTGCAGGTGGCTGCGGCGGACAATGCACGTCTGTGTAACAGTACCTGCAAGGGTATCCTGCCCAGTGTCACTGTCACCTTCCCACTGCCAGCAGAATGAAAAATCCCAGGAATTTCCCTTGCCTTTCATCCAGAATTTAAGATGGAAACGCATAGCAAAGTGTGATAAGTTGGTTCAGGTCTCTGCTGGGTTTCTGCAAACTTTTGGAGTTTTAACAGTTCCGACCAAAATTCAACTTCAACTCTGTACGCTTTTGGTGGAGATAAACTTGGGATGTGGGATGCAAGTGAAGGCATTTAAAGACACGCTCCCGAGCACGCTCTCAACCTCAGACAGAAAAACACAAATCAAGTAAAAGAAGAGAGAAAAGCAAGATGTGAGGTGTGTAAGGCGGTACATCTCAAAAACTGCTGTTATTTCCCAAGATACCATAGAAACTCAGCTCTAACCAGTAGTGCAACAAGACAGATGTTCACAGAAACGTAGCGCATTCATAGCCCCGCACAGCTGCCGAGCAGTATGGCACTTGGAGGAACACTGCGGAGGACAACGTCTGGTTTTGACCCATTGCAGCCTCTAAAGCATTCCAGCAAGTGAGACACATGAGTCTAGCATTAGAAACAGCCCTAAAAATGTTTGGGTTGTTTTGTTTTTTTCCTTTTTAAATAATAAATGTAAATTCTTTCAAAATTCTGTTTAAGGACTCTGGTACTGTCTTGAAAAGCTTGCTAGCTTAGCAGGGTGGGGAAGGTGCAATCCATATAAGCTGACAGAAAGAATCCCTTTGGCTGCAGTGGGTTGGATCCAGTCCCTTATATAAATATGCAGTAACACCAGTTAATAACGATGGAATCAAAAAACAACACACAGGAGTGGGGAACAGACTGCCTGGAATATAACTAAAATAAATTTGATTCAGCAAACAAAGCAACCAGATGACTTTTTATAGAATAGCAAGGGACTGAGTGCCTATTTTTTGGTGCGAGGATTACTTTGCTCATTTGTTTGTTTTGTGTAACAGTTGACTTTCCATTAGCAGCTGCCTTCTATTTAATTGCAAAAGGTTTCTACAGTCTAATCAGTCTGTAAAATATTCCCCAGCCCAGGACAGAGGTGCGATTACAACCACTGTATTGTTCTGAATTACATCTTTATGACCTTGGCAAGTCAAACTGTGGTTCACAGAGCAAAGAAAATTCAAAAATGTTTCAATTTGTTCTTTGCTTGTAGAAACTTCAGAGGAATCTGAATTACTGCACCAGATATGAATGTTAATAGACCAGTCGTGAACTGTTGTAGGCTGCTGGTGACAGACTGCACCGTGGCAAACCCTGCTACCTTTGAGCATCATCGAGAAAGATAAACTTGAAGCTACAGAAAAGTCTGTCTCTACTTTTATTTGTGGCTTAACTAGCAAAGTACCTGAAAGTGGGGCTGTCTTGGAGGGGGAGGCTGACTGGTGCTGCAGCCCTTCCCGTGCACCTCCTGGGGTTCATGGCTCTCATCCTGGGTCAGCCTCCTAGGATGTTCAAATAAGACTAAGGGTCGTGGCCCCAATCTATCGCACATGACAGATGTGCCCTTCGGGTCTCCAGGAAAGCCTCCGAGACAGAGACCTGCTCCTCTGCAGGACAGCTCGGCCAGGGTGCTGGCATGGGCACCGGCTGCTGCTCCCACACCCTGAGCAGAAGCAGCTCTGCACTTTGCACTCACACCCTGAGCATCCAGATGTGGAGCCATGCAGCTAACGGCCAGCTGGGAGATGTGGCATAAGTTATCTAAGAGCCATCACAGCATGAATCCAAAGCAAAGATTGAGGCAGACCCCATTTTCCAACGCAGATGTTATTTACCTTAGCAGGAAGAAACTCCTTTCTCTTTGCTCAAAACCTATCTCATTCACCCCTCGCCACCTACCTCGTACAGGAGGTAGAAGGCATCCTGGCCCACCAGCCCTGGTCCGTCCCACAGAGCATGCTTCCCACACATGGAAGAAAGTAAATGTGAACCTGTCACTTATGCCAACAAGGACTTTTAACCTGGCTAGACAATGACTGCCATACAGCTTCCAGATCTATGCTATTAATTAAAGGTTCTTCTAATGCACCCAAAGTTTCTTTATATCCCTGAAAGGGAAGTGATGCCTATTCCATTACAGGCGTCCTAGACATTACTGTAATTCTTAAAGTTGTTGTTAAAAGGCTGCCTGATGACAGCAGCGCCGTAATTTATCGCTCGGTGGTGCACGAGGCTCCCTCCTCCTCTTGTAGCACCGAGCAGCAACGCTGCAAAGCAGCTCCAAGATGTCCCATTAAAAGGAGCTCGGAAAGGGCAGGATGAACTATCTGCACTCTGCAGCTTCCTACATGCCGGGGGAAATTCTGCTTTTAACCTAACAAGAGCACCAACTTAAAACTACAGGAACATACTGGATTAGCCTGGATTCAGATGCACACAAGAGAACCCAAAATAATTGGTTAGCGGAGCTGGTTAGCAGAGCTAACCAGTGCAATGCAATTTTCTCAATCCTCAGTAACGTTAATCACCCATAAAAAAAGGGAGCAGGGCAGAAGTGAGGCAGAGAAAGCACATTTGAGGGCAAGGCACATTATGTTGGGAGATTCTTCTTACCTGGCTTTCTAGTCATGATTTGGGAAGATCAAGATTTCCACAACAGATCCCGCCACGTGGTACGGTATAGCTGTATCAAAGCCCTATAAACCGACGACTTCACCACTGCCAGACAGCTTCAATGTGCTCAGCCTGACTTAGGAGACCAACACTTCTACAACTGAACGCACTCTGCAAAGCTGTGACCTGGAAAGGGTTAATGGTTTCCAAGCGCTCTGTTTTAATATAAAGGTAGGTACATACCTCTGGAGTTCATAAAGCCTTCACCACACGTCCACACCCCTGCAGGCAGCACCTGCAAGGTACGCTTTGACAGAAGGGTAAGCTTTACTCTTTCTAGCAGTTACCCTGTTTGCTCGCTTCGCAGAAGCCACGGTTGCGATTTTAAATGCATGTTGATGCTCCATCATATGAAAGACAATGTACTGCCAGATAACAGACTTTGTCCTTTCTGCTTGGTTTTTGACTGTTTAGGATAACTTAGACAAAAAAGCATGATAAGAAAATAATTACTACATGGTTATTTCATCAGAAGTTCAAAAAGGGACAGAAGAAAGGTGTCTGTGCAATACTATTTGGAATCTGCATATCCTCATGGAGTAAAAAGATACTATTCTTAAGTAGGACCCTGGTTTTACCCCTTCAGAGGGAATGGAAAAGCTTTGGGAATAACCCCCTGGGCTGTAACCAGTGAGGTTACCGTCTGCGGGAACGTTGGGTTCCCTCCCCGTTCACGAGTGAAAGGTGGAGAGGGAGGGAGGGAACCGCAGGAGGACGAATGGATGGTCTCAAAATTGGGTAACATTATTCTCCTGGAGAACGGGCTACACCTCTGCTACAGAGTCCTTGATAAATCACTAATTGCAGAAATAGTCACTAATTGCACGTTCATCATTCTGTGCTCAGCATGAGAGGCTGGGACTTGATTTGTAAAATGTTGAGTACTCAACAGCTTCAGCTGAAGTCAACGTGAGCTGTGCTTTGATCCTCTAAAGCACTACAAAACAGGGAATAACTTGAGCAGTGGGGCCATGGGTGTTCCCCCTGCACAGCCGAGCCCGGCATGCCGATGGCCCGTGTGATCACAGCCTCATCGCGCCGGAGTGCTGTCAGGATAAACACATTTGGGTTTATAAAGCACGGAGTGCTACAGTGATGGACAGCTTGCGAAAGTGAATGTATAAATTACCTAGTTACATGTTTGGAAAACATTTGTCTGTGGCATTTGTGAGACTTCAGACTGACCATCCACATTGGAGGCTGTGCTACAGATGCCCTGAGCTATAGATAGACACATTAAACATACCAAAGATTTTTATCTCAAATAATATACCTCCAAGAACAGCCCAGCGTCCTGTGAAGGTAACAAACCTTCTGCTCTACAGAAATCAGCATTAGTCTCTGTCTGGAACAGGTTAACCCTTGGCTGGCAGCTCCTGCAGGTGGGAAGAAACAGCATTCGCAAACACTTTCTTCTCGGCAGCATGCTGATTTCTCACAAGCCATTAGAACAAAACTCTCAGAATAATGCTCCAACCTTGTCTTAACCACGATGGTGGTACAGCCTTGAACCAACCGCGAGAATGTGGGCACTGAAGACAGAGCGATAAACTGGGAGAGAGAGTCTGTCACCTCTTTTACCAACATACAGAATGTTTAATGCATTCCCAGACTACAGATGGCATTCCTCTCCGCCTCCCCCTTCCCTTATGCAGGGCACGCAGGCAGGCGTTCTACCTTCACCAGCTAAAAACTGAAGCACGAGAAAGCACCTTTTCAAATGAAGAGAGCTGTCACTTGTTACACTTTGTACCCCAAGTTGAGTATGTGCTCGCTGCAGTAAAGGTGGTCAGAATCCTTGCCTGGGAACATAGCTGGGATATGTTTCTAAAGGATTCGGAAGAAATTATGCCACAGAGGAACCAAAGAGGGTTGCCCATATTTTTAACACATACTAAGCTTTTATACTATAGCTTTAGTTGAATAATAGATAAAATCTGCCTCAGCACAGGCCGTTCCCAAACTAGGGCAGTCTGGTGAGGTTTAGGGACAGGAGGAAGGTGCTGGGTGTCCGTGCAGCCGCTCACCCCCACCACGTACCCTGGGAAGGGACCCTGCAGGCCCCGGCAGAAGGGACTGTAGAGTGAAGCTGCAAAGCACAAGACAGAGGAAGAAGGTGGGAACGTTTCCCCTGTTCCCTTGAAGTGTGTCACAAAGCATTTCACCATCATTTTTACTAGATTTTGCAGAATACTGGTGTTCTTTTCACCCACTACTAACATATCTATTTTTGTTTCCATACAGATGAATCTGAGGATTTTTTGAATATGCTTCTGTCCTTCAGGCATGTTTTTCAGACAGGAACAGTAAACAGAGCACTTTCCAACCTCAGCCAGCAGAAACGTTCTTCCCAGTCTCCAAAAATACCCACCACATTTTTCCAGTTCTTTGCTTTGTTCCTTTATTTAAAATATAGCCACAATAAGTATAATACATTTATTAAAGTCATGGTGAGCACCTGACAGAGCCCTGCTGTCACGGCACCTCCCAGGACTTGCCATGGTAAGGGCAGAGGCGCTTCTGCTGGGCAAAGCAACGACTGTTCAGGGAACTCGTGATCAACAGATCAACATGCCTTAAAGCATCTCTGTCCCACCGTGCAAGACGTTTTTTAACTAAAAGCTGGGTTTGTATAACATGGATGTTACGTACAGGAGTAATCCCTACATGTTTGCAGCACAAGCCACCCAGTGACGCAGTGCTCCTAGCAGAGCTTTGCATTTGGAAGCGCAGGCAGTACGTCTTTTTAGAGCTGGTTGAAATTTGTTTTTAGTAAGAGAGTTGTTTACCAATTTTATTTTTAAGTCAATCTCCAAAACTTCTAGGTTGAGTTTTTTTGTGGGTTTTTTGGGGTTTTTTTTTGTGTGTTTTTTTTTTTTGTGTGTGTTTTTTTATTTGTGTGTGTGTGTGGTGGTTTTTGTTGTTTGTGGGGGTTTTTTGTTGTTGTTTTTTTTTTTTTTTAAGAAAAAGGTTTCTACATTCAGGTGCAAAACAATTTCAGGCTAAAACATACTAGAGGGAGCCTAGCATTTTCTGCAGAGAAGCCAATAGCTGGACGCTGAAATTGTCACCTGGACAAGAGAAGATGCAGGTACAGGTCCCATCCTGCCTGCTTCAAACTGAGGTCTCAGCCCAGACACTGCCAGGCCGTTGCTCTGGTTGCCTCCCACCCTCATCTTTCTCCTTCATGAAAACCTGGTTTGCCTCAGTTTCACCCTTATGTGGAACAAAAGAAAATGCTGCAATATTCTCAAATCCCGCTCTAAGGCTGAACAAGTTTCCCACCAATCTTCTCTGGTTTACAGGTCTTCTGAGATGTGATGGTTTGTATGTGGAGATTTACAGGACCCAAGGAAGCCAGGGAAAAGTGACACAGTGCCAAGCGGAGTCTTAGGAAGAGCCTACCAGACAGGGCGTAGCTGTGCCCACCAGCCTCTGCCACGAGCTCAACCAAAGAAAGAGCGACTCATCATCTCCTGCATCCTCTGCCTCTTCCCCCAAAGATGAGCAACTCCTGCCCAGAGCACACAACAGAAAGCCAGACTCTCTCAAGCTGTGGGACTAAAACCTGCTACAGAAGAGGAAAAGAGCAGTTCACTTACTATGTTTGAAAAAATTGATTTCACACTTTCCCAGCAACAAGGTAAGAAACACGCATCAATAAGGCAAAAAAATTGTTTTGACATATCCTGCTCCTCTCTACCAGAGTTGGAGTAAGAGGCAGCCCAGCAGGCTCACCGGCCTAAGCCTGTCGTCTGCCCAGTGGGCTGGCACCAGTAGCTCAGTTTCAGGACTATCTGGGAGTGCAAAACTACTGGTAAAAATACAGGAGGCCTAAAGCAGCAAGTTGCTTCTTAGACACAGTGTGGGTTACAGGAGTTGAGCTCCAGCAGCTCCACAGGCAGCGACACAACAGACATTTCCCTGGGTTCTCCTGACACGAGCAACCTTTGATTCTCATACACACATGTACAATTACACTTACTTTATGAAAAAATTTTTGAAATATATTATTAGAGGCAGAAAGAGATACTACTGTCACTATGCAACACAAATTACATAGAAAGAAAAAAGAAAAAGAAATAAAAGACCTTTATTACACATCTCCGAAGCTTTGAGTAATTGCAAAGAGCATCCGCTGGTACTACTGGTGGCAAATTTGTCAGCACCGAAGTCTCTGAAGGACTTCAGTTCTTGGCAGAACTCAAAAGCATTGCAGTGCTCTTCTCACACTCACCTACTTTTCTGTTTCAGGCTTAAGTTTTTCCCTGATATAGGCCCCAGGATCGCAAATGCAGAAGGCTTGTGCACTTCCAGCCCATCTAACAGCACCACAAACCTGCTTCGAAGGCTGCAGCTTCCAGATGACTGAACACTGTTATGTGCCTAGACGTTTCCCAGCTGCACTCACAAGCTTTAGCCAACAAAATCCACGTCTGCTACATATTCTACTATTATTTACAGAGCAAGTTCTGAGCTCGGAAGTACGTGTGTGTTACCCAAACTGCCCCTGACACCAGCTGAACTTTTTGCTCCCTGACATTTGCAGTATGCCAAAATACTTGCACTGCTTTTGGAGGAAACACTGAAATCCAGTTTAAAAGAAGAAAAATTACATAGGAACATATGTACTAGACCAGACAACAATGAGGATAGGAAATGCTTTGGGAAGAGTCTAGAACGAGGGAAATATACAGATATGCCTTCCCAGGCTCCAGCTATTTGTGGCTCAGGGAATTCTTGACCTAGAAGTCACCGTCTTTGTATTTAAGAAAGCCTATTCAAACACATGGTGTACTTGGAGTTCCATTCTACCGTGGAAAACCTTCACCTAAAGAAGCAGCCGATGTTTGATGTGGAGAGCAGGAAGACGTGCAGTGTCACGCAGTGTCCTTGAAGCTCTCATTTGCTGTCACTTGGTGTCCCAATGTTACATGAACTGGACACAAGCAGCACTGAACAATTCTCAGACTAAACGCCATCTCTGAACATCACAAGTCAATTTGGTAAGACAAGTCAAAAGGAAAAGTCTCTCTCACGTTCAGAATGCTATATTAGGCGTGTAAGAAACTGTAAAATCAAGGAATTAATCATAAGTATGGGAAATGTCAATGCCAGGAGTGATTATTTTTTAATTATGGAAAATTAATTTGTCCAATCCTGTACAAAGCAGGAACACCAAGCTCATCCAGTAAGGTTTTAGACCAAGTCAGAAAGGTATGTTTAGAAACTGCTCACTAGGGATAAAAATCTAGCCCCAAAAAGCCAGAGCACAAAGCTTTATACAAAACACAAACCACATAAACCCTTAGTGAGGTTCAAGTGATCCAAAGGCTTTTGCACTGGCACCCAGCTGACTCCCTCCTGGATTGCCCAGTGCTTAAAACTCAAGCAGTGCAGAAAATGCTTTTCAACAGGTTATCACAGAACAGGGTTTGCAGGAGGAATTAGTCTCAAGTTCATTACTGGTTTTGTTAGATACTTAAAATCCCATTCATAAAACAGAGTTCCTGCAGTGAGGAAGAAGCCACATCTGCATAAAGGTGAAGCTAGAAGCCATCTGAACATTGCACAAAGGGAGGGTGTGGAAGGAAGGAAGGACAAAAACAGAAGCAAGGAGGAGAAACTTGGCACGGAAGGGAAGCGCAGTAGTTACTGCAGACATTTGTAAAGTGGTTGACAGGTTTACAGTCCTCGGAACCCACAAGCCACTCAGTACGGGCCCACGGAGGGAACCGCAAGGGCAACCAGTGTCAGAAAGACTTTGCAACATTTCTGATGATTGCTGTGCTTTGAGGAAAACAGAAATACCAAAGCCAGGAGGGCAAGGGTAGCTGAGGAGTGGGATCCCGGGGCTCGCTCTTTCTCACGTGTAATGCACCCCCTTTCCTCCAAACCACCCACCTCTGAAAGAAATCCCTGCTCTCCTGAGGAGCTGCACAGCGCCAGAGTGATGGGAAGGAGTCACAAGTTGCCTCCCACAGCAGGAACAAAGAGGTGGAAAGAGGTAAAAAGGAGACAGCAAAACATCCAGAGGAAGAAGAGAGGATCAGGAATACAAAAGGGAAGAAAGGAAGAAGAATCACATGGCAGTAAAAAAAGTAGAAATTTAAAAAGCAAGGTTTAGAAAAGAGCAGGATGTTGAAATCAAGAAGCAATTAAAATAATCAGTACCAAAATGCCTGGAGACCAGCCCAGAGCTTTGGCAGCAGGACAACACACTGGCAGAATCTGCATCAGGAATAACTTCTTCACCAGGGCCCTTTTATTATTCAAAATACAATAGTTTTGAAGCTGGAAAAGGAAGACTAGAAAGTATTTAAGTGCTTTGTTAAAGGCCTCCAGAGGTGCCTCATGCCGATACAAGCTCACTAATACTATAGAAAAACTGCAAAGCCCCACCTGAAGGGTGACACTGAGCATTTGCCACAGCAAGGGAAGCATCCCACCACCCAAAACGCTGTTTTACCAGCCCATGACCCATTCCCTGTGTCTACGTGGACAGTGGCATACCACAGTCATCCTCCACAACAGCTAGAGAGAAGTTTCTTTTGGTTATTTTTAGCTTTGCGAGAAAAACTGTGAGCTTTGATGACTGAAATATTTGTCTCGCTTTGAGCTGCCAAGGAGATCCTCCAGTTCCCTGGATTTTGCTGCTTCTCCGGTTGGGTGAGGGACAGCGAGGGGAGGGAAACGGTGCTGCACACACTGTGCATCCAGCTAAGCAGGTCACAATTTTTAGGTACGCATCTCAAACTTCACTGTTTAAGATGAGTGTGCTGCATCCTGAGCGTGGTGCAGAGGGAGGGAATACACCGGCAGCAGAGGAGGGCAGGGAGCGCTGCACTGCTACCCCAGCAAGTCCTCACTGACTCATTTCACCGGAGACTTTGCACGAGAAGAAACCGAGATGAAAAGAGGTGTATCTGAAGGACACACAGAGGTGGTTGAGTTGAGGAGGAATGTTAACTTTCATACTTCTGTGTTGCCAGTAAGGCAGCATCTAAGCTCCTGTTATCCTGCATATGCTTACACATGGATGAGACAAGAAACATCACTTTAAAGTTCGCCACCTAACCCATTCCAACCTGGCTACGCAGTGGAAACCCTGATGCCTTGCTGCTTTTTGAGCTATTTCAGCCAGCCTGCACAAAGCCTTCAGTAACACCCCAAGCACAGAGCCCATCCCATGGACAGCTTTTTATCCTGTTCCTGCTTTCAGAGACCATCTCCTCACTTCCTCAGGTGCTAATTATAGCAATAGATATAACTCAGCAGCTTCTTGATGCAATTGAACTGCTGAAAATAAGAGAGAGGAGCCATGCTCCACAGCCTAACAGTGATCCAAAGCTGAGGGATGTGGATTACAGGGAATCATTTTTTTGCACTAGCCTAAGAATGGGCTGTATAACATGAGTTAATTGTTCCCTATATATTACAGCCATACTTAATCATCAAGCCATGGAAAACAGATTAGCATCCAGCAGGTCGTTCCTGTGCCCAGGCAGCTGCTGACACCGCAGAGCTCCTGCTCCCATCAGTCACTGTCCCCACCTGTCCCATCTCACGTGGCTCGTGACAATAATAGACCTCAAGGTTTCTGAGACCCAAACTGTCTCTTTATACAGGGGTAATACAATAGCCCAGGCTCCATCGGTCACTGCCTTTCCAGAGAGTCCTCACTTCTGGTGCATGAGACAAAGCGCCAAGAATAACACCGCGTGAATAGTAAGAATAAGCAAAATACCTAGTAGAGGGGTCACTTCTTCTCCATAGAATCATAGAATGCTTTAGGATGGAGGGACCTTTGAAGGTCATCTGGTCCAACCCCCCTGCCATGGGCAGGGACATCTACAACCAGATCAGGTTGCTCAGAGGCCCATCCAGCCTGGCCTTGAATGTTTCCAAGGAGGGGGCATCTACCACCTCCCTCTGGGCAACCCGTTCCAGTGTTTCACCACCCTCATCATGAAAAATTTTTTCCTTATATCTAGTCTAAATCTACCCTCCTTTAGTTTAAAACCATTACCCCTTGTCCTGCCACAGCAGGCCTTGCTGAAAAGACTATCCCCATCTTTCTTGTAGGCCCCCTTTAAGTATTGAAAGGCCGCAATAAGGTCTCCCCGCAGCCTTCTCTTCTCCAGGCTGAACAACCCCAGCTCTTTCAGCCTTTCCTCATAGGAAAGCTCCAGCTGAAATCAAGATCTCAGGGCAGCTCTACAGCACATGGTTTATACAAAAGCTCTCACTGACTGCTCTGGGATGTATCCTACCTGCCTGCATGCTTTTACAGCCTTGCTCAACAGAAGCAAATTGTTTCCCTGCCTTTTCTTGGCTGAGCTAGAGAGACCTTCAGATTCCCTTTGCCATCTTAATAACATTATCTGCTTTCCTCTCCTCCTTTTTCTTTCAGCATTTTCCTTTTACAAATTGATTCAACATAACTCTTCCCTTGACTAAGACTGGGGAAAATACAGAAATAATGTTAATAATAGAAAGTCATACCATTCTGTTAGTATGAAAAAAGGTCTTGCATCTTCCTTGGAGCAATTTTGCATGTATTCATACAGAAGTATTAAGCTGGCTTTATATAATACTTGTTTGTTAGACTGTATTTAAACTTACAAACATGTATAAACCCCGGTGAGGCAATCCTGACTGTCCTAGCAACAGACTGATGTTGTACCTAAAAAAACAAACATGGGGGACTCCTGACATTAGCTTGTACACTCATGTTCACAGAGATGCAGTTCCTTCTCAATGAATTTTCATGACCCCTTCTTCATTCTGGTCCTAACTTCTTACCATGCTCCTTAAGGCAATGCCAATCTACCCCAAGGATACACAGGGCTGGAACTCAGGGTGGAACTTTTTCACCTTCTTCTCAGTCATTTCAGTCCTGGCTCCCAACAGTGGCTTCCCGAGGCAGGTTAGCTCCGAGCATGGCAGGGAGGGAGTGAAAAAATGCATTCTGCCAAGGGCAAAAACCCTCATTCCCTTATATTCTTTTCTTAGCTTGTCCCTGAAGCTCAGGAAGTAGTGAAACAGTGAGGACAGCTCATCATACAAAGTAAGAGTTGGGGCTAGACCTCGGACTTCTTTTTAAGAGTTTAATAAAGTGAACCTTCATCTTTCGAAGGCTTAATGGCTTGAGTTCAGGCAAAATCTAATCAGCTTATTTGAAAGGATGAAAAGAGGAAGTGGAATACTCAGAGATAGGACGTGTACTTCTGAGGCTGGGTAGCTGCAAATTTTTCTCAATATCAATCACTCCTCTTCCTGCCATGCTTGATTAAAATAAAAAAAAGCTACAAACTAGGACAAAGATTCAAAACATTTGTCACCATAAAGGCTATATTACAGACAGACAAGATCTTTGGATGAAGGCAATCGGGTTTTTTTAGACAAACAAAACCTCCCCTGCTTTTGACTTTATAAATTTATGACCTTAATTGAATAATCTTTCTCCGTACAAAATGGTGCGGTTTCTAAGCAGCACATAAACGGCTTTCTGAGCTGTATACACAATGCTCTTGCCACCCTCGCAGTGGTACCGGGGAGCTCACCTCATGCCAGTATCCTAAGGCCGTTAAGAGAGGGATGGTATTTACAGCCTCAGGTAATGCTGTTGCTTTGCTTAAGATGAAACTACAGATGCATCACAGTTTGGCAAGCAACAGGGGAAAACGTGTGCCCATACATCCTATAATTCGGGAGGCTTTCTCTATAGCATGCTGATCACAGAGCTGCGAGGTACTTATATTTAGGAGTACTGAGTTATAATCTGTTTAGGGAGGCAGTCTACAATTTATACCAAAATTATTTATTAAGCATAGGCGATGATTGCATTTGGCACAAACTGTACATGAAAACAACAAAACGGCTGTAAGGTGCGATATCCCGGCACGTGCCTAAAAGTCAGTGGGGAAAGCCAATAGCTTTCAGCGTGTTTACCTACATAGCAAACTGCAGCCCAGTTTTGCCAAGGCCTGTGACAACAGGATGGAAGAGCACAACCAGTAATGAAGTGGCCCAGATCCTGTGGAGGGTTGGGAGCTGTGAGAAGAGATGCTGGTGTGTACAAGTGTCCTCTTGCAGAAGATGGTTAGATACCGGACAAGTTCAAAACAGACTTTGTTTAGCTGTTTAATGGCTTTTTTCTTTAGTGCAATTTGCCCCGGCAATGGCTAAACCTCTACAGGCTAATGCAGGAAATCAACTGAAAAACCTGCCCTCTAGAAACACTTGCCAGATGCTTTGGAAAAGAAGCAGCAGCACCAAACCCCTCCGGTTTCCAGGGGTCTTGGTGAATCTGCGAGGTCCAGTTCGAAGCTTTCTCAGAGGAACACTGATCTGGGTTTCATGCATGCAGCACAGCTGCCTTCACCAGCTAGAGACTCACTGCTGAACTTGACTCTGAATATCTACTGCTACTGGATTTAATGACTCCAATCCAACACTTGGCTTTTAATGCTATACTATTTGCTTGTCACTTGCCAAAACAGTGTCTCCCTCCCACCTTCCTACAATAAAACAATCCAAACTGTTGCTGCTGACAATAGAGCTAATATTTACAATTAATTACCGAAAATATTTTAAGTTTTGTGGATCCTTCAGTGAAAGCTGACAATTACAGAGAAATTTACAGTATAAGGCCTGAGTCACGATAGACAAAATTCCTTGGAAAGCTGGTATCTACAGATATTTAAATCATTCTGTAAATCATATAGACATTGTACATGGAGAAGCTCTTTTAAAATAGCTGATATGATGATTTCTTCCCCGTGCAGGAGAAAATGGATACATGAGAGCGAAGCTGTATTCCTCTTCAACCCTGCACAGGCACCAAGGCTGATGTTGGGTGATTTATCATCCCACACACTTGCTAAAACTCCTTGAGAAGACAGTAGCAGTGTGTGCTCAGTTAGGCTGGCCAGACTTTCTTTTTTCTTTGGGCTTTAGAAATAAAAAATGTCTTTTTTGAACAGTACCTTTCAGGGGAAAAAAAGACATCTAGGGTTCAAGAGGTTTTAATCGAGAATGAATTTCGATTCTCCTTTTCGCCCTCTTTTCCACCAGGGAAGGAAGATATCAAAACACACTTTGTGTTTTACACCAAATACAATATTAACTGTAATAAAAAATAAATGATCTCCATAGTTTCATCGTATTTTTAAAAGTTTCCTTATCTTTTGGTACAATTTTGTGATCTGTATTAATAGTTCAAAAGGACAAAACCCTGTCCTACTTCTGCCTGCCACCCTTGCACAGAAGGAGATGTCCTATTTAGCTTTAAAGGAACTTGTGGAGGCTGCTGGAGGGGAAGCTCTCAAACAGAATACATTTCTACCCAGCGAGTTGCTTCCCCTCCTTTAAAGTAGGTTATTGCCACCAAGGGGAGCACAAGCCTGTAAATTAACCTGTGTACTCATCCTCCCTCTGCCCACCTGCAATACCAAAGCGTGCAACTCCAGAGCAAACGGGAAGGGACTCACTGAAGAGAGCTGCATCTGAGGCAGAGCCAGCCCCAGAATTTCTAGGCTGAATCAAGCTCCACAAGACTTGATGAGTTCTTGGGCAATTAGTTCATGCCTTCAAACTTTTCTCCTAGACTCAGAGGATGCTGTAAAAGGCAGGCTAACATTTTTCCTATACTCGCTGAAGTTTAGAAGCTGAGGCTCGGGGAAAACAAGACACGTGCCAGCTCGAGATGTTCAAATTGAGAATCCTGCATATGCTCCAGCTGGGAAGCAAGGAGATTTTGGGGGCTGGATTTTACAAATCCAGATTTCTATTTTATGGAGGTGTTAAGGGTGACTAATTAGAGTGCTGCAAAAATAAAGCTATCCAACTCACTTACAGTGTTCCCCTGCACTGCCATGTGTCAGCAGGTTTACCACCCAAAAGTGTTCGCCGATAAATCCCTTCTGTGATGGGGTGTCAGCAGCAAACTGCATTACAGTGAACATCAACAGAAAACAGTAACAGAAGTGATTTTCTTCACATTTGTGAGCAGTTTCATTCTGTAAATATCTCCTTTCCTATTGCAGTCCAATAAAGAGCTCTAAGATGGAAGCAGAAGGCAGGTGAAAACTCATCTCTGGTTTTGAGACTGAACTTATTTACAGGAATTTAAAATCTCTACTGTCGTTCCACTAAATTCTCTTTAATTCTGCAAATACCTTACTTATGCTTTAGGTTCTCTGCTTCAAAGCTACACAAGCCTGCCAAGACTCCAGGCACGTGCACTCGGCTGCATGCTCCAGGAGTGCATGTCCCAGAAATACATATTCATGAAACAAAGAACCAAACAGCAGGGAAAAACGTTTTGCTCCATTTTCTGGAATGCCTACAATGAAAACAGAAGAGGGAAAGAGCCAATTTTGGCAGTGTATCCACATTTATGCGGACCATGAAATGCAAATAAATTTGAGGCTCTCTGACTAGTACAAGAAATATTTGGTTAACAAATGCGTTGTTCTCTGGGAACCAGACCTAGAAACCACCTTAATATTAACTTTGTTAGAATTTATTTCAGTCATACTCTGCTGTCTTCTCCAGCACAGACACTAACGCCTCCATCTCTGTCTAAGCTGCTCTCTCCCCGCTGCAGGTTCCTTCACACCACCTTTCACAGCAGCAAACAGGTTAAAATCCAAAACGCTGTTTACTGAAAGATCAGACTCAGAAAATCAGGGAAACAGGAGGGAAATAGAAAATGTACATTAGTTCATCCTGTCACTTAGCTTGAGGTAACTTCCACTTGACTAAGGGTACATTGCCCTGAATCAGATTAAGGAGACATTTCACAAATGCACAGAGAATTTAAAACATAAGGATTCGAGCAGTTGCTGCTGTGTTCTGTTCAGTCTGAACAATTTTTTATGGTAAATGACACAGAGAGATCTCAGGAAGGCGGTGCTGATTTCCATGCACACATGGCCCAGCCTACCTCTGCAGGTTCCCAGTTTCTCTGTCCATTCCCACACCAGGACACACTCAAATATTCCCATTTCTTAGTGGCCACAAACGTTCTCGTTGGTGCCCTACATCCGCTGTCCACACCTATTCCTGGTCTCAAAACATCACTGCAGGAAATCCCTTCCCCTGTGCGCGAGGCACCTCCTCCAGCTATTCAGCACGCTGGGAGCACCTCCTACCCACCCCCAGGACATCTCGCTTGTCCCTCCAGCCCTGGTACAGAACAGCGCGGGCCCTTACCGCACCTGACAGGCAGCGATGGGAGACGGCCAAGCTGTTCCACTGCAATGTTGCTTAATCTGGCAGTATTACAAGAACCGCCACACTGTCCTGAGTTCCTTCAACTATAGAGGATGAAACTGGTTCATTCTCTTCTGTCCATGTATCCAGTAAAAGAGTTCCTAAACTCTTTTTTTAGAAAGAGTGTGGAGGAACTGAACTCTCCTGAACTGTTGGAAAGGATCACAACTCCCGTGACAGGATGGGGGACAACCACTTCCCTGCCCACTTTGGGAAGAAACCTATGCCTGTAGCTCTCTCAGCATCATGTAGCCTGTCCACAGCACTGTCAGCCTCTTGAAGCGCAGCCCCAAAACTACCAGCGACATCAAATCTACTAGTTGCTGGCAGAAAGCAAAGCAGGTGGTGACACTACAGAAGACAATAGCAACATCTCTGGGACATGCTTTTCAAAAGCGGCCTTTCTTATTCCAGCCATCCTATTGCTGTCACGTAACGTCAGTGACTACCAGCTGACTAAGACCGGGAGCATTGCTCCACAGAGAAAAGCTTCTGCAGGTGAATGCTGCATCAGACTAGCTGCTTAATGTCATCCTTGCACTTCGCCACTGGCAACAGCCGCAGCGAGCTCCTGAGCCAAATGCCCCGTCCACAGCAAATCCACGCGCACAACGTCCACCTCGCGCGGTACTCGGCAGGGCGGTCTCTGTGCTGTCTGACACTGGAAACGGCACTCACAACATGAATAACGATGCCTTAGCTTTGACCTCCGACTCTCCTAAATCTCACATGCTTGGTAGCTCTCTCATAACGCTTAACGAAACACAATAAAACTAAATCACAGCAAGCAGGCAATTGACAAGCAATTAACTTCGGCAAAACTCTACAGCTCTAAGAGTTGTCCACAAAAAAGGACAGCAAGCCGCGGAGGGTGACCAGGGGCGCCGAACCTCACACCAGCAAAGGCAGAGCAGCGGGTGCTGAGAGACACGGACCCAGCGCCAGGTCACAGGGAAAGCACAGACGGAATCAGATGTCCTGCAGCATCATCCCCACCTCATCCTGCCTCAGAAGTTTCATTTATAGGGTAGTGAAGCTCTTTAAACAAATTGCTTTATGTTCATGCCTAACAGGACAGAAACGCACCCATTAAGCAAATGAGTACAATTTGTGCAGGCTTCTGCAGAGAAGCACCTCTTCACAGAAACCCAGGGAGGTGATTCAAAGGCTCACTCCTTGCTGCTCGTTCTTGCAGGAATTCAGTAGAGTTTGAAACATTCTTGCAGGTGAAAAATATTACCGGATATGCAAATGCCTCTCGTATTTGCTTAGAGTTGTTTAGCGATTTTTACACATCTAATTCAGGCATATTAACTGAAAACACAGGGCCTGACTATAAACCACGCAGAGCATTTTAAGGCACCGGTGTCCAAGCAGGAGCACGGCCCTCAGAAATGCCAGATGCAATGCTAAAGCAGAGAAGCAAAGCTGCACCTGCGCTTCGCAGCTCTGCCAGGGCCATTAGCTTGGCCTCGGCTCCCGCACTGCTGGAGCTCGAGCAGAAAGCGAGGCGAAAGCAGCAGCGCAGCGGGGTGAAGGGGAAGCGGCCGAGGCAGGAGGGGGAGGCTTTGTGTTTTCTGAGTGATCAGAGCCTGAGATGTCAGAGGCAGCATGGGGATCACGGGGCTGAGTTGCTAACTTCACACCCCAGCAGCTTCTAACAACTGCCTGTCCCATTTTGATCCTGATGGAGGTTAAGAATAACATTTACCAGCTAATTCCCCACTATCAATAATTTCCAGGCAGCAACTCTAAAGGGACACAGTTTTGCTGAAAACAAACAATGCAAAGAGACGAGACAAAATTCATTCCAAGTCAGAGCATTTCCAGTTTCCAAAACATCTCACAAACTCCGTGGGGTAAAGGAAAGTTTCAGGTTTGGACGAAATTTTTAGTCTAACAGCTAATTTCCTTTGTAGGTTTTACAAACCCATAGTATGCAGAATACGAGAGTACATTTGCTCCAACAGATACAGCACCACATTTTAACTTACACACCGTTCACCTATGTATGAGTTGGGCTGCGGATGACATTCAGAACGGCACATTGCTGTGTTCTCTCTTGTGCATTGCTGAACAGCAGCAACAGCCAGCAACCGAGGAAAGCACGCAGCGCTCTGATTTCCTGCAGCGCATGAACTTTTGAACTGCAAGTACTTTACCTCCATCAATAGTCAGGACAGAGGGAAGAGAAAAGGCAGTATCAGCTAAAAAAAATGCAAATGTAGCCCTGTAAAGTGCTCTAGCTGATGGCAATGCCCAGAAAATGCCTGATCAGAGAATTCCCTTTGTTTGACAGCGTACTTTCCTGGGAAGGCTGCAGTGAGCCACGTGCAGCCCAGTGCTCCATCGCAGAGATGATTAGAAATGATAGGGCAGTAGCTCGGCTGCGATGTCCTCACTCCTGTCAAGTAGATGATGCCAAATTGCTATTGGAAATAGCCCCTTTTGATGCCTTAAAGCCCTGAAAATGAAAGGCACTTTCCTGAAAGATCAGTCTCTGGTTGGCTTTCTGTCCCAGCACCAAACCTGCTCTGCATGCAGGTCCGGTTGCTGCCTACACAAACAGGAGTGGACCTTGTGGGACCAGATTCCCTTTGCAGAACTGCACACGCTTGCCTTTGCCCATCCTTTGGCACATACAAATGTCCACTCAGGCAGGATTTTCCTCATGCCCTAATGCAGCTCTTTGTGTAGTTGCTTGCAGCCTGGCTAATTCTGTATGCACAGGACTGCAAAGTGAAACCTTCTGTCAGCTCACGTGTTAAAATTTTAGATAAAAACAAACACCATGTTACAGGCATTCAGATCCAGACAAGGACATGCTTTCAGTTCTTGGGGTGCTGGTATCACAGTTTGGGGTCACGTCTGACCCTCCCAGCAAAGCGTGTAAAGTAGTGTGCCAATTCTATTATGCTGGCTTATTAAGCTCAGCAAACAACAATCCTCTCTGCACTGACACAAAAGTTTCCTGCTTCCCATTTTTTTCAAGTGCTGCTCCCAGTTCAGATGGCAATGCGCAAGTCCCTTGAACTGTGAGGATTAAGAGTGCAAAGAGGTGCTGATGCTCCCCGCTTCATTACGGGGTTCACCTGCACAGGACGCAACAGTTTCCGTAAGGGAAATTGCCCTTCCCCACAGATGCTGTGCTGGCACCCCACATTTTGCAGTCAGGGAGCTAACAGCGTACCCTAGAGAGCAAGCCTCAGCTCATGCAGTTTGATTTGCTAGATCAGGGGCCTTGCCTGAGGTTTCAGCTGATAATCAGAAAAACTTATGGGGCTGATGTGTAGCACTGCTCACTAGAAGAAAGCAACAGCAGGCTGGCAAAACGTACCTGGGATCTCAGCCCCAAGCTGCAGGCAGGCAAAGTTAGAATTGTTACCCAAACACTCGAGCTTCGCTTCTGAAACCGTACTCTAACTGGCTTAATCTTGTGCACATGACTTGTTTCATCCATATTTTCCTGCATATAAATTTGACAGGCAGAAACATTTATTTTGTCAGAGCACTGAAAGCCCCTGACGTTCAGTACTGATCTCTGACACGCCATAATTCGGCTCCCCCCTTTCAAGGTGACACTCTCCCTGTCTGCTAAGGACCCTTCAGCAGAAGGATGCAGGCATCTCTCGGGTTTCCTAGAAACCTGCCTCCAGCAGCACAACACGTATCCTCGCAATCACGTTCTCCATTAGCTGTTCTCAGCCTCAATATAAAATGTCCTGCTGGCTTTGAGAGACCGTAGCTGCGGCCATCAATGGAAATTGTGGGCACTTCCCAACTAGCCACCCACAGAATGAGCTTGGAGGGAGTAGGGTTTTCCTGGAGCAAGAGAAAAGCAAACACTGGTGTGTGTGAAGAGCTACAGTTGTTGAATATGTCAAGAAAGTAATGTTTGGATTGAGGAAAGCCAAACAGATGTAGCAGAGCTCTGCCAGGAAAGGACGGCTCTGTTATCCAGTTCATGTCTTCCTTAAAACTTGCCCGCACCACAGGCGGGTTGGGGCAGCTCCCCTCCGGCCTGGGCTGCCTCCCTCAGCCCGCCCCGCGGGTACAAGCGCAGCCTCCGGGGCAGCTCCTGCTGCCAGCCGCTGTCCGCTGGCACACCGTCCTTCCCTGCCCCTCCGCCAGCCACGCTGGCTCCCTGTGAACTTCGCCTCATTTCTGCTGTGGTTGGTTTCAACTCTTCAGGCTAGCCCCACCATACCCTCCCTATGCCGGCAGCGCCGGCACGAGTTACATCCCCATTTTTATGAAATGCAGTTAGAAATTAACTGACCACTATCCGTACTGTTTTCAGTCCGGACCAAAGACATCACCCCACAGTGACAGCCACACAGACTGAAGATATCTGGGCATGGTTTCCTTCATTTATGACTCGTCTATTTTGAAAACGCGGATACAGTTTACACTTTTCATAATTTTTGATTTGGCAAGTATAACCCATCTTACAATAACAGTTATTCCCCTTCCCTGGGGCATCACAAAATGAATAAAAGGGGAAAAATTAAATACCTTGCTTAGAACCTGGAATATATTTTGGTCAGAAATGCTGCTGTGGTGCCACAGAGCTCTAACCTGCATTTCCCAGCTGGATAAGACCCCTGCCATGCATTTTGGTACCTTCCTGCAGGGAAGGATATGGGGTGCCTAGAGCACCCTGCGCCCGCTGGGAAACACTCGCAGAGAGAAACACAGAGGTTTCTTACCTTGCAAATAGCCACAGTGTGAGCAGCAACATAACTCAGAGACCCTGAGCGGGTACCTGAACTTTCTGCGTCACTGTGCCATTACGTTCTCTGGGTAATGATTTTGAATAAGAAACGTGGCACTTGACATAAGTACCCAGGTCTGTCCCCTACCGCAATGGAGGGAGTACTTTAGCAGTTACACTTCTCTATTCGCATCTAAAACTACAATAAAATTACAAGCCAATAAGGTGCTCTGAAAGTGTTGGTGAATAACCACAATTAATGTAAATTTTGATTAATAAGATATTTCAGCTCAAAAAAATACATCATATTTTTTGAAAAATTTGTAAATCTTCAGGGTTTTTAATAAAGCTTAAATAAATATTAAAATAAGCGAATGTAGAAGAATGTTAGGTTTATAAGTGGAGAAATAAAACATCTTTATTTTTCCCCTCGCATTTGACCAAAATCGGCATGAGTTTATAACTTCCTTTGGTTGATCTTGGTCTGCTTTTTTATAGATAAGTTTTTCCTCAAAAAATGTGTACAACCCTAACTGACTCCTGTTTACGTATTTGGTGACATTAACCACTGTAAAGCTGGGAATAGGCCAAATCTCTGCTAAGTATTCCAAGCTTTTCACTTCTATAGCGTTAAATATTTACAGTTGCAAAAATCCAAGTGCTTCCTAGTGCCCATTCCAAACATCAAATATCGAGTAATTCACACTGGAAGAGCTGATGATGATAAAGGTTGGGAGATTACCAAGGCTGGAAGTTAAAAGTTGGAAAATATTTTCTGTTTTACCCTTTTGGATTATTGTGGAACAAAAAGAAACTTCAAAGCACTGCAGCCTACTGGCATACGAAGCTGAAGTCTCCAATAACCCCTTTTGTGGTGGGATTTCATGGCTCTGCGTGGATGTGCTGCTCTTTGAGCGGCACATAGTACCTGTACCCAAGGGCAGCAAATAAGCACAGACGTATGCTAATACAACATAACATATAACATGCTATGTAATGTACTTTCCTCCATCCATTTTTGTTTATTCCAAAGCTCCAAGCTGCGTCTGACTACAGCACTTCAGGCAGGTGCTGCGTGCCTGTGGGAAGCAATCAGGGACACACATAACTTATTTTAATTTAATCAGTGCTATCCATTCTTAAGACCAGCTATTTGAGATCCCTCTGCCTCGCTGCCAGGATGTATTCAACGGGGAAGCCAGCAGGAAACAAAGCGAGAGGCAAGGGAAGAAATTTAGAGCTAGTAACTGCACAGGAGCTAAAGAAATTTTGGCTGAAAGATGGGGGAGTGGGGAAAGGAAGCAGTCACAAGTCCATAAGCCCTACCCACCTCTGTGCAAACCCCACTCCCACGCCAACACAGGGCTGCTGAGGACACGGGAAAGCAGGGTGCAAACAGCTCCCGCACCTCTGTGCCAGCCACCGCAGGCGCATCCCAGCCGCGTGGCTGGGATGCTTGGCTACTGCGACGCCGAGCAGCCTCCCATGCACCTTGGCACTTCGGAGAAACGGAAGCGTTTCACGCAAAGAGACACATTCTGACGAACACTTATTGGTCATCACATTTTTTTCCAAATTGCTCTGATTGAGTGCTTACATCAAACAGTTTTGTTGCTGAGGGCTGTTCCGTATACCCGTTACAAAGACAATTCCCTAGAAAGAGCTGCCTGTCAAACCCTCAGTTTTCAGTGCAGGCAGCCGACCACGTACCTGACCTGCCAGACTCTATCAGATGACAATGAGAAAAGACTAGCGAGAGAAAATGAGATGTCAGTGCCATGTACTGGCTCTTGGGCACAGCCATGAGAAACCAATTCAGCCATTTCGTCCATCCACTCACACACCTGCAGGCTCAGGTCTCTGACCAGGGGGAAGGATGCTCTCCTTGCTCTAGAAGGAAAACGTGCAGGGAACCGAGATCTTCTCTTTATTGACAAAATAGCCAGGACACGAGGCTGTATGGTCAGAGTCTTCAGGACACACACATTCGTTCACAACAGTGGCAGGCTGTCAAGTTTGTTTGAGGAGCAGAAGCAAGAAAAGGGCAACTTTCAAAGCTTTTCTTTCTGCCAAACCTGAACAGATTTTTGAGGGATAAAGGCAAGTCTGTCGCTCCTCCCAGATGAATCTCAAAGGCCTATTGAGAATAAAGCTGCCCTGAACAGCTTACAAAAAGTTATGTTATAACGGTACGCACTGGGCAAAGTAAATACCAGGGCAGCTTCCCTGCCCAAATCTATCATCCATTCTGCAGCTGTAGGTCTAGGGCTGAACAGGACCAATTCCTTGAAACACCACTGAACCGCTTTTTCTCCTTTTGAGCAGGGAACAGACAGCGCACAGCCATGACTGGCAATCTTGGGAGCTCAGGTCAGTCAGATATTCTTATGAAGACTGACGAGTCAAGCAATGTTGAGTGGTTTCCTGGTAAGTAAAACACTTGAAAACACAACTGGTCAGACACAAAATCTGATGCTTTTGGACAATAAGCCATTTTAAAGCAAACTTTTCTTCTAAACGAAGTCTAGGAATTGGTCACTATAAAAATGTTCACAACTGACATTTTAAGCAAAGTGAATTCCCCCTGTTAGCTCTTGCAAAATTAAAACAAGTGTGCCAGACTCCTCTTGATAGTTTAGGTTTGGGTGGTCTTGGATCAAAATACTCACAATTCAACAGACTCAGATTCCCAGCTGAAAGCGGTGCTGCTTTCTGCTGGCGCAGTCAGGGCAGGAGCTGGGCATGTAGCTCTAAGGCCAACAAGATTCAGGTATTGGGAAATATTTGAGCCATATTTCACTTTCACTGAGGGGAGGGTGTAGAGAAAAGAAAGTGCAAACATAGCTAATACCTTATTCCTTGATTTTCCTTTTCTACTCTGATTGAATTTGCCCACAAATGGCAGTGTAACCATCCCCACGGCACGCTACCGTGGAGCTATGGAAAGCAGTCAAAACAAGAAATTCCCCCCTGCTTTAGCAATCTGCTAATCTGAACGTTTCCATGACGAATGTGGAAATGGCTGATTCTAGCCACAAATTTGGTCATGATTGGCTGCAGACTGTAAAAACACATGAAAAATCTCTATTTCTGCAGCTAGTAGAAACCAGAGATGCACTTATGTGTACATTATTTGCTGTGCTGGCCCTCTGCCTTTTAGTGTTGTGGGTTTGTTTTGTTGTTTGTTTTTTTTTTTTCCCCCTGACTCATTTATCATTTTATTGCTTATGCTTGCTGGAGGATATACAAGTAACTTGAAATTCTCAAGTCCATCTTCATCTTGTATCTAAGCGCTAACTGCTAACCTACTAAGAGAGGACCAGGCACTCTTCTCAGCTTCGTTAGTGTTTGCTTCGTACTGAGCTCTTCATATTTCTTCCTGTTCCCAGTACCCCCAAGCCCGTACACCTTTAGGGTTTTTAAAGTCACAGTAATCCCTGAGCCAGGGGGTGGATGAGGTTGGAAGGGACCTCAGAAGACTATCTTGGCCAATCCCCTCCTCAAGGCAGGGTTAACTACAGCAGGTTGCTCAGGACTGTGTCCAGCTGGGTTTTGAGTATCTCCAAGGATGGAGACTCCACAGCCTGTTCCAGTCACCCTAACAGTACATTTTTTTTCTTAAGTTTAAGTGGAATTTCTTGTGTTTCAATTTGTGCCCATTGCCCCTTGTCCTGTCACTGGCCACCACTGAGAAGAGCCTGGCTCCATCACCACTACTCCCCTCCATCAGGTATTTATACACTCTGGTAAGATCTCCCTGAGCCTTCTCTGCTGCAGGCTGGACAGCCCCAGCTCTCTCAGCCTCTCCCCGTATGTCAGATGCTCCGATCACTTAATATTCCTTGTGGCCTCTCAGTGGACTCAGTCCAGTAAGACCTCATCTCTCCTGTACTGGGGAGCCCAGCACCAGACATGGCATTGTGGATGTCTCACCAGTGCCAGGCAGAGGAGAAGCATCACCTCCCTTGACCTGCTGGAGATGCTCTGCCTAACGCAGCCCAGGAGGCTGCTGGCCGCCTTTGCTGCAGAGACACATCGCTGGCTCGTGGTCAGCTTGTCCCTCAGGACCTCAGCCAGGCTCCACCAGCACCCCAGGAATGCTGCGCAGCTTTGCTTGTCTGAGATACAAGTGAAGCAAACGTGGTAGAAAGAGGTGTTATCTTTTACTAGGCCAACTCAGAATGCTGGAAAAGGCAGACAAGAAGAATCCCTGCAGTGAATGAAGTTAAAACGCCATCAACTGAGGAGATCAGAAGAAATAATTTCTAATGAAATGTACAAATAATCTGTGGAACTGCCCCAAACCACTACCGAAGCAAAGGGCACAAATCCAATAGATTACCCAGGGACACTCCAGCAAACAGGGAAAGCTTCTGCAGCTTTACTGATAGGTTTGCAAGTCTAAGAAATAGAAATCTGTATCCCGCAGGACAGGGTGCGTGGCTCATAACCTGCCTAGACAAAATGCCCAATTATATCGGATTAAGTTTTCACATTCAAGCCAAACGAATTACGTCCTCCTCTACAAACCCACAACACTGTCAGCTCCCAGAGAAAAAGTCTTGCACTTGATGGACCGCTGCTCTCAACTTTAAGGCAATTTCAGTGCTACTCCGGCCTTTATTGATTCAGGCTCCCCATTTTCATTAAAACAAGGAATTAAATCTTGTACTCTTGAACAGTGCTGCAACATATCCTCGCAGCTGGAATAACTGAACCAGCCACCAGCGGCCCTGCCAGCGCCCCGGACCCAGCCACGAGCAGGGTGCGAGGGGGAGCAGCGCAAGCGGAGCTGTCCCCTGCACCGAAGCTGGAAGGGTTCAGCACGGGCCACTTGAGCCCACTCTGCCAGGAGCCACCACGTGCTTACTGATATTAACCCGTCTCTGGAAACTCCTCACTTTAGACATGACCTGTTTATTTTACCTATTCTTAAAGCAATGCACATGCATAGTTTTTGCTTTTAGTTTATTACACCGAAGATACGTAGCTTCAGGTAGATGTGTGAGCTGCTTAGCTAGAAAAGGCTATACAAATTGTCTTCAAACTACTTGGAAGAGCACATATTTACCAAGATGACAGTGTATTTGCAGGGGTGTGGATCTAGCCCTGTTATAACTATTTCTTCAAGCCCTTGCTTCAGCAGCAGTATTTAACTCCTACATAAATCCTGAAATATTCAAATAAACACACAGATAAATATAACAAATAATAAATAAGATAATAGTAGATGATAATCTAATAATAAACCAGATAATAAACACTTTACTCAATAAAAGATAGACACAGCAATACCAAATGGAGCAGTTACACCTAGGCATCGTTAGCAAGGTGCCCTCTGGCAGAGAAGGCAACCCCCGCAGCGGGCTGCATCAACAACCGTGCAGCCAGCACTCGGACGAGCGATCCTTCCCCTCTGCTCGGCGCTTGCGTGAGCACATCCAGAGTGCCGTGGCCAGTTTTGGGCTCCCCAGCACAAGACAGACATGGATACACCAGAGCATGGTCCAGCGGAGGCCACCGGGATGGTCGGGGGCTGAAGGAGGTGCTGAGGGAACAGGTGGGCAACACTAAGGAATCCATCATGTAGTGGTGATTGACTTCTACTAACTATTTAGCTCACAGACAAAGAACAATTTCAGCTTGTATTCAAGCCCAGCACATACTAGTGTTTCATTGCTGACAAGGTGAAGTGGTTGCAGTCACTGTAAAACACACCAAGCAGCCCACAGGCACGTGCGGCAAACGTGCCTCCACTGCTCCTGTTTGGAGATTCGGGGGATCCTCTGGGCATCCGTCTAGAAGGAGCATCTGCAACTGGCTCAAGTCAGCTGAAACCAGCAGTGTTGTTCTGTAATGCTCTTTCCTGCTAGGTAAATAGTGACTAAAAGGTGTGAAATTCTGTACTAGCTTTGAAAATGGCCAAGAAAATCAAAGGAATTTCTTCCAACTTGCTCTCTCCAACTGGGTGTCCTACTAACCAGCAACACCACGCGGATAACGCATCAGAGCCAAGAGGAGATAACTCTGGGAACACAAGTTTTGATAAATATAGGTGAACAACCACTGCCAGCAGGCATCAGCAAGATTGAATCCCACTGTAAATGTTCAAATGTGTGACCAGATGCTGGATTTTTACTGCTCGTGAACTCCAACAAAAAGCAATTTCTTCCATCCACTAGAGAGTGGAGCCAATCACAAGACAACAAAGTAGTAGAGAACAAATACGTTCAGCCAAAAATTACCTACGTTTAGTGGAAATCAGATCCAGCTCCCAGGTTTCTGGCAGGTAGATAAGACACCCCTTGGGGTCACAGCAACCACCATGCCCAGCGCATCGTGTTCAGCTCTCGTGTACTTCACAGCGCCTAAACACGACTCTCACAGCTTCAAGTGTGACTCAATGCTTAGACAGTATACAGTTACGCTTGCTTTTTAAAGAATATCATACACATCCCAGACAATTGTACAATTATGGCTGCATTATAATAACACATAAAGATGAACTGTAAACCACGTACACACACCCTAATGTAAAATTTTACCCTACCCTACCTGTCTTTTACAAGGAACACAGAATTTTACACTTGGTCACAAACTTGTCACAATCAAATCCCCTGCACAGCCCTTCCCCGTTTCTCTTTAGAGCGATTGCTTGATGCTTGATATTTCCTAAGACAATTTTTTATTTAAATTGCTAGAAAATCCATACCAACTTGCAATTCAAAAGTATATATATGAACTGAGAAAGAGATCCAGTGGAAATAGAGACCTACCCTAGAAATACTGAAAGACTGTCAAATGCAGAGGTTCTGGCAGGGAATATTTCCAAACAGCAGGAAGACTTACCCAAGTTAGAGTCTTTCTTCTTGTTTTCTAAATAATCCTCATTCTGTATGGTATGGACGTGCCCCTGACAGTGCTTTCAACTTTCTGCTCGGCAGCACCCTGGAATTTTTGAATTAACCCTAAAGGAAACTGAGCAAAGCTCAAGCAAACACTACACAAACCAGACCTCCTGAAAAATCAGCATTTCACAGCCAATATTTATGGATTTAAGGATTAAAATCCCTGGGATTACTGCTGGCTTTCTCATTTTTCATGAGCTTCTCCTCCTCCCCTTCTTTATGAAAACATCCTAATTTTTTTCCCCTCTTGATAATCTTTATAAAACACACATCATTAGTACTGCACACTTGGTGTTGGATTACTGAATATGCAACAATGCCCTAACAATACTTTCTGAGAAAGAAACCACAAGGTATTGGGAAGAATTTGCTGTGTATCTACATTTTATTCCCTCCTCAAAGGCTTTACAAAGCATGGGATTTGGGAATAAACAGGTCTCTTCTGCAAGTGCTCTGCCTATGGAGCCACGGAGTTTCTCCCCGTCATACATGCCTGTATGAAGGATTACAATATTTCAGATGCTTTTCACCCCCCAAGCCCCTCCACAGCAATTTCCTCATGCCCACACGTTTCCTCCACCACCTCGCATCCCACTCTCCTCTGCAAATTACACCTCACATAAACAGTGCTGGGTTACTTGCAAGTGGCACATGTTCATTTTCTTCTCCCTTCCTAATATAAATTTCTCTCCTAGCAAATATACAGAAGGGACAGGAAAAGCAAAACAGGAGGTCTTACCTTTTGATGGTCTTCTTTGTTTCGTTTGTAGAGAAGAGAACGTACCCATTACAGCACCCATTGCAAAAGCTACTTGTGAGTTTTTGGGGAGGATTTATTTTGGCTAGGGTTTTTTTTTTGATTCTTCTCACCCCACGCCCCCACCGCCAGTGAACAAAATCTATGTGAAATGCCCCCAAGAACAAAACAAAACAGAGGAAGTCAAGAGAAGAAAGGAAAGAAGAAAGGAGGAGGGAAAAAGCAAAGCACTGCAGCTCAGCGTTCAGCAAGCGTTAAGCTTTGAGGGTTTTTTTTTTTTTTTAAGTCAACACACATGCACTGACTCACAGCCGGCTGCACTGTTATTATTCAAAACAGCTCCCCATCAAAATTTAAATGCTAGGTAGATTCCCTCAGACCAGAGCTGGCAGCAGATGCATCAAAATATTTACTGGAGCACAGCCACATAAACACACAGGCTAATTCTTCCTCCCGTTCCCTTATGGCTCCAACCAGCAGCCTGTAGGTCTAGCGAGGGAGCATCAGTGCATCTCTTCCAGTAAATACTAAACTGAAGTCCTGTAGCCATGCTGAGGGTCTCGGGGGGAGGCCAGGGCTTTGGGCTGGGTACCAATTTGGAATGAATGGAAATCTTCTGAGTGGGAAACGATAGTGAGCGAGGCATCAAAGCCCCAGCTGCGCGGAGTGCGTGCTCCTGCTAATTAAGAGTCTGACAGAAAGGTAGGAAGCAGCAATCTCTAACAGTCTTCTCAAGCAGAAAAGTCAGGGGAAAATAAGTAAGTGCAATGGGGGAAAACAGAAAATTTCACCACAATCCTTTTCCTGCGCATCCTTTCTCACGCACCAGAAGCACGAGCAAGGCAGCTGTTAATAACTTATTTTTCTGCAAAGTACATATGTGTGCATCCTTTTTAAGGACATTAAAACAACAAATTGTTGAAACAAAATTCTGCAAATGTCAAGTGGCTTGAAGGAGGTAGACAATTCCCAGCATTTTGTTCAGTTCTTTCATATTTCAAATAATCAGCCACGCATCTTGTTATGTTTTCTCAGAAGGTGGGACAGCAAGCGCTCAGGTACAGAAAGAGTTAAATATACCGAGGCAGCCATCAGAACCAGAATTAATTCGCTATTTGCACACGGAGACTGAGATTAAGGCAGCATCTGTGCAAATACTGTATTTGTCTGAAGAAATTCTTTCCTACACCAGGGACCAAAGCACCTTGTCTCAACAGGTTTCCCCAGCTTTCCTCTAACTTTGGAGTAAAGATTTCATCAACCACAGATCCCAGAGCCCTCAGGATCAGCAGCTGCACAGCATCGGTGTCCCTGGAGGTAAAGCCCCCTGTTACCTTCTGCTCACACGCTGCCAGCAATGCTGTCTTTGCATGCACAGGTGCATTTCTATCCCTTGTGTACACCAGCAAAGAGCTTTCAATTAGTTGCTAGTCACAAAAGGCGTTACACAAAATGCTTTTTCGTTTTCTTATTTTTTTTTCTTGTTTTACAACTCAAAATACAGCAATTAAACTTTTTCTGAGCAACGTCTGAGGTAAGGCCCTGTTTAGATGCCAAAATCCTGAACTGAAATGTATCATTTTGCAGGCAGGTGCAAAGTGCCCGGGACTTGGGGCACACAGCGCTGCCGTTGTCATCGTCGGGGAGCCTGTCCTGCCTTGTGCAACACCTCTGCCCCCCCCAAATTCCTCCCCGAGGCTGGCCCACAGCTGTGGTCCTGCAGCCCATGGGCTAACAGGCTTCTCCAGCCACCTGCATCCAGGTGGGGGTTCCTCAGTCTAAGGTGATCTCCACAAGCCACTGAAAAGCTGTAGGATATTCTTAAGCTCTTATTTAAATATTTATATTTATTTTATGAATATTTTATTTGTGTTTACATATTAAAATATTAGATAGGCTACAGCGCGCATGTGGAAAACCACAGCTCTTGGTATTTGTGCACACAACAACGGCTGGAGGGTGACCAGAGGCCACAGCAGATGTGCCCTCACGTAACAGCGGCTCCTTCATGCCACAGTTGCCGAGATGAGAAACCAGCAGCTGAGGATGTGCCTAGATACGTCATTTCTCATGCAAACAGGGAGCAAGGAGAGATGGTGGGGCTCCTGTTTGGCAGGCTGGGTTTGCAGCCCCTTTGCCACCTCAGTGATACATCACTGCCCTTACTGGACACGGGTGCCAGGACAGAGCCTCCATGGGTCCTGGGGCAGGAGCTGTGCTCCTGCAACTGAGTGGTCACCCCTGGATCAGGCCTTCACCAGTGGGCGAGGGCTGTGGTGGTCCTGCCTCCCCGCGGCAGGAGGTCTCAATGCCCTCTCTGGACTCCTCCATTGGCATAAAGACAGCTAAAAGCATCCTATCACCAAAAGCAACAGCTGTCACCAGGATGCTGTGCTCCCCTGTCCTCTGCTCCCGCGCATGATGTCTCCAAGATGTCAAAAATGGAAACCTCGTCAATCTAGGCAAAGTTGTCACTAGAAGAAGTAGTCCATGAACCGCAACTCCTGTCACTCTGCTCGCAAAACCACGTCAGTTGACTCACGCACTGGGAATAAGTGTTATACCCCTAAGAGCTCCAAAGTAAATGCTTGCAAAGAACTACACAGATTACCATAGAATCATTTAGGTTGGAAAAGACCTTTGAGATCATCAAGTCCAAATGTAAACCTAACACTGCCAAGTCCACCACTAAACCATGTCCCCAGGCACCACATCTACCTGGCTTTTAAATACCTCCAGGGACAGCGACTCAACCACTTCCCCGGGCAGTCCGTTCCAGTGCCTGACAACCCTTTTGGTAAGAAATTTTTCCTAATATCCAGTCTAAACCTGCCCTGGTGCAACTTGAGGCTGTTTCCTCTTTTCCTATCACTTGTTACTTGGCAGAAGAGACCAACACCCACCTCGCTACAACCTCCTTTCAGCAAAAAACGCCTAGAAAGTAGCTGGCTTCAGGATTCCTCCTGACATCAGCTGGATCCCAGCCATGCAGAAAGAGCTCGGCCTAGCAGCGACAGATTAGGCTACCCATATGGTAAGATACCCCAGAAAAAAGTAATTTAGGAAGATAAAATTGCACCCCTGATGCTGCACTGTTGTTTACTTGAAACAGCATGGCATATGAAGGCGGAGGGCAAATGTGAATGTTTGGTTTTCTTTGAAACTTGAAAGGAAAAAAAAGATTTGTCTTGGCTGGAAATCAGTATTGACAGATCCCTATGAAATCATGGGGACAAACCGTTACATGCATTTTTGTTTATATGACTCAAATATACAAGAACAGGGATAAGAGGAGGGACCACGTCTGTGGCTGGGCAGACGAGCACGGAATCCCAGATCGGCAGTTCAAAAGAAGCAGCTTTCTCTCACAGCCAAAAATCAAGACCTCAGAGGAACAGAATCATAAACCCTAATGAACTAGGGTATTTGCCACAGCAGGCAGGAATTCTCTTCCCTTAAACATGACCATCCAAATTTATCAAGCTAAGAGATAATGAGACTTAGGGGAGCCCTTATTGCTCTCTACAACTACCTGAAAGGAGGCTGTAGCGAGGTGGGGGTCGGCCTCTTCTCCCAAGTGACAAGCGATAGGACGAGAGGGACCAGCCTCAAGCTGCACCAGGGAAGGTTTAGGTTGGATATTAGGAAAAATTTCGTCACTGAAAGGGTAGTCAGGCCCTGGCACAGGCTGCCCAGGGCAGTGGTTGAGTCCCCATTCCTGGAGGTATTTAAAAGAAGGGTAGACGTGGTGCTTAGGGACAGGATTTAGTGGTGGACTTGGCAGTGCTGGGTTAATGGTTGGACTTGATGATCTCAAAGGTCTTTTCCAACCTTAATGATTCTATGATTCTAAGTGCTGATGGTCCCCCTCTATCCAAGGAGCTGAATATTCTTTAGAGTATTTCCTTTAGAGGTAAGATGAAGACTGAGCTCTGACTGAGATGGTGAAATGCACAGTTCTAGCTGCCTGGGTAACTAAGCCAGCATCCTGGGTAAGAGGTGCTATCAGAGGATCAGAAGTACCTTGGGGAAAGGAGATACTGTAATGTGCTGAACCTGACTGCAGCCCCCAGTACCGATTTGCAGTGCTCCAGAGCCCGGGCACTCCTCACTTCCCAGTGCAGTGAGATACCCCAGCTGCACATTGTGGGCACAATTTACACCCAGTTCTCAAGCCTTTGCTTGCACAGCTGAAGGTGTGTACTGCTTCGTGATGCCTCTGGCATGCCTAAACCCACCCCTTTCTCACAAAAAGTTCACCCAACGGGTGACTTGCGTGACTGTCCCCGCAGCCACTGCTAAGGAGGGGAGAGCCTCCGCGGGAAAGGGCCACGAGTGCTTCACACAGGCGATGGGCAGACACACGCTAGGTGTGCACGGATACAGCAACACCCGGAAAGTGTTCATCAGGGTATGCCACTGCCCCAGCAGAAGCCTGGCCACATACACAGCCAAGCACTCGATGCTGGGTGCTGATCTCCCGAGCTAGATCGGCAGGGCAGATGCGTCCCCATGGGTCACCTCTAATCCATCATTGTTGTCTGCCAGCAATTAAACCCCACTCCATCCTTTTACCACTACCATATACTGTATCGTAATAAGTTCTGTCTACTGACTAACAAATTCATGACTTAATACTATTCACTGACCCTCTTCCCAATTTCTTTATGCCTCCTAACTCTATACCACTGTGTTTAATAAGCATCCGTAAGACTCTGAAGCATCAGAGCAAAGTAGACAGACGCTGGCAGTGATGTAAATGCTTATTTGTTGGATGTAGCCAGAAGGTTTGGCCAGAATAAGTAGTTCATTATTTTTAATACATGCAAATATAGCATCTTCAATTAGGGAGTCATATCACCACCGAACTGATATTGATACAGGATGGAAATCTCCTGGGAGCAAGGTCACAGGAATTGGTACAGCTCTGCTCCCTGATGCAGGATCAGGTCCTCTTCCCACTAAAGACAACTGGTGCAAAATGGAGCCGGACCACACTTGCATTAAATCTATCCTGAACCACGCATTTCTGGTATTTTCGTGGATATATACAGGAAAGTAGAGGGGGAGGGTGGTTTTCTCATCGTGCAGAAACATGGACCGTTGCCAGGAGAAAATACCCTCCTTAAGCACAGTATCTAGGGACGCAATCTCTGATTTATCAGCCATCCTCTCCTACAAGGCAAAGCTGGCAACGTCGATCTGTAGAACTGGCAAGGGAATGCCTCAGACATACCCGGATATTAAAACTTAGGGCATTTGTGAAATTCATTCAGTTGTGGTTTGTTTTTTGGTTTTGGGTTTTTTGGGGTTTTTTTGTCTCCTGAAGTACAGCAATGAGCATTTGCATAATAGGAACACAAATAAAACCCGAAAACTGCCTGTTTATAGCAAGCCCTTGTCATTCACTCTATATCTATCAGCTTTGAGTGGTTCCAGGTAGGTTCTGCTTTAAGAAGCCTAAATAAAGCTGGAAGTGACTGATTCCTTTTCCCTTCTGGGTATGTTAGGAATGAGACCTAGGCAGCGTTAACCAGAGTTTCTTTCTATGTGCTTAAGACTAAAGGAATTTCGTCTTTCATATTCCAGTAACTAACACTTGTTTCAGGGAAGCATTTTACATTTACCCAACAAGGGGTGCTCCACTTTAAGGCAGAGGTGACTTTCTGTTCACCTGAGCAGCTACTGTGTTTCTTGAGGCCGATATGTAAACAGAGTCCTTCCCACAAGCAACTGAGAGCACACAAGTAGCAGACTGGGAGCTGGGACGATGCCACATGAGCACGGGCACAGAAATGCCTGCAGCTGTGTCCGCTCAACTGTAACCTGGTCAGATGTTTGCAATCGGGACCCACTGACACCAGCCCAATTACCACTCACAGTGCTCTGGCACAAAACCACTTCCAGCCATGGCCGCAAGCTGGGTCCCCCCAGCAGCGCACGGTTGCTCCTGCAATGTTCTGGGCATAGATTCCTCCATGAGGGATGGCAGCTGGCGGGGGGGGAGCGGAAGACATGAATTTTGCATCGACTGCACAGGCACTGATATGGCAGCCCCCTTGCAGAAGCTGCTCGTGCACCATGAGAGCTGCCCACAGGCTCTTGCCCTCTCTTCCAGCTCTCTCTGATTTTTAAAGCAGTTCATGAGACACAGACTTGGCTACCCGGGGGAAAAAAAAAAATAAAAATCAAAAGCAAGAAGGAAAATGTTCCTTTTCTAAGAGAATGAAATGAGAGTTTCTGTTGCTTAGCAAATTTTTAACCAGTTGCTGTCCTCAGCTGTCTGTACCAGAACATCCTCTGCCAAGCCCCTTACCTGACCCTAAGTCCAAGGCTCCGCAGGAGACCTGGCAGGAGCCTTTCAGAGCCACAACCTGCCCGACTGCCAGTCACTGCTCGCTTCGGGGTGAGGAGTCACAAAGAGCACACCTACCCCACCATGCTGGAGCACTCCAGACCTTCCCCCAGCACCACTGAAGGACTCATCCTTCAGGTCATCTTGGTGCTGAGGCTTCAGGCAGCAGCACTCCACACAGTCACAGACCAACTAAGGAAGACCAAGGTGCAAAAGCATGGTAGGAAATGAAAAAAAAATAGCTCCAGCTGGACCCTGAAGAGAAGAGGAAGAAATCATCACCATCCTGACCACATGCTTAGAGCTTGGAATATTGACAAGCCTCCATAGTGCAACCCCCCCCCCCCGCCCCGAACCCACAGGACTCTGAGGAGCAGGAGAAAGGCGAGTGCATCGTTTATCTTGCAGTAGTAGTCATCGTTTTCCTTTTCTTTATTTCTCTATTATTAAAAATAAAAATAATTCTTTAATTAGACTGCTAAGGTTTCAGTTACACTAACCAATACATTTAAGGTATGTTTCTTTACTACAAATATATATTAACTTGAAAACTGTGAATTGACGATGAAATTGTCCCAGTTCAAAGCAGGAAGGCAGCCAGCTAAGAAAAGACCACCCACCGAAAAACACACACAGCCACTGCAAAGACCTACAGAGATGAAGTGAAGCAGCATGGGACAATCTGCTCTGCCCCTGGAAACCAGCTTGATCACCGAAAGACCAAGATGAGGCAGTTTTTTTGCTAGTCTATACCTGTAAAAAGTATTTGGGGATCTTTGTGGGCCATCATTTGCCTTTTTATCAATATAAGGACATATCAGGTCTTCCCACTCTAGATTTTCACGAAGTCAGAATTGACCACGTATGCATTTTTATTCCCAGCACCTGCTTTTGGGAATGTTTCTTCCAAAAAAGCAACAACACACAAGAGCCTAATTTCATCCTCTTTTTCTTCACTCACGAGCCATTATTATAAACGGAGATGTTTTCAAAGAAATCTTTTTGCTCTTGGTAAGGACAAGGTGGCAGAACAGGAGCTATTAAAAGATTCATTACTGCACCTCTACAGGCCCAAAGCAAATTCTTATGCTAGCTAAGCTTTGCCCGATCGCGAAAGCTAGAGGTCCTCCCTTCCATTTTGATGGAAATAGATTATTCACTGGCTTTCATATCACAAAAAATAATGCTGAGAAATCAGATGGAACAGAGGCGGCTCAAAGCTTTGGGATCATCTAGATTTTCATGTAAATAAGGCACTGACAACATTAAAGTGTTGGAAAGCCACTTGCTTTCCAGTCTATAGCAAACACAGCTATGCAAAACCAAACAAAATAAATGCGATGGTCACTTAATGCCACCAGACAGGGAACAAAAAGCCAGGTGTCGAGGTCTGAGCAATAACGGGTGCTCCTCCTCTTTAACATCCCAAGAAGGAGAGTGGAGAACAGAGCTGGCATTTTGCATCCTATAGTTCAGAGTAAGCAGTCAAGCACCGGTCTCCTGAAATCAAGACCAGATGTCCCTGCTCTGGCCTTTCTTCTTGCAAATACCAAAACAGATCACCACTGCAGCTGCACATTGGCATGCATGGACATACACGTTTGTGTACTTATGAGGAAATAAAAAGAAAAAAGGCTGACGTATTGTTCTGCCTATATGAGGCAGCATAGTGAGAGCTGGAAATAAAGCTACATTATTGTCTGCTGGTTCTTCTTTGCTATAGTAATAAAACTGGGCACAACTCCACAGAGCAGACCTAATGTTTGCCCTAAGGATGTCACACTTGAAAATAGATAGCAGAGAACTCAGGAAGGGGATACTTCACATTTCTAGTGACAACTTTGACAAAATATGCGGTAGATGTTGACTTATATCTTTGGTTGGAGAATTTCTTCTGTAAACAGGGGGAGACTGTTTCCAGATTAAACAGATGAAAGAATAAGAGAGACATGAAACCTGAGCAAAGCACTTGCCCGAAGGGCGGCGTGGAGAAAGGACGGACAGCAGGAGAGGAGGGATGCTGTGGGAGCACGGAGCGGGGCCGTCCTGGCACACCGCTGCCAGCGGGAGGGAGCAAATGCAGACAGACAAGCAGCAGGACACTGTGCTGAACCCTGTAAAGGTGACGACAAGAAACTTCAGCTAGGCAGAAGGCGAGAGAGGCAGGAGATGATCAGAAAAGACTGACGGCATTGGTGTGCTAAACTAAAAAGGAAGGTGGCGAACAACAGTGATGTGAACCCATCTGGTGAAGGGACGGAGCTGAGCAGAGGCCAGGAAGAGGAATAGGAAACGGCTGTTCTGCTTCCCAAAACATGAGGCTTCGGCAAGGAAACTATCAGTAAAAGGTGGGGTTTAGTTATAAGGAAACAGAAAAACTGGCAGAATTTCATAACAGCATCCGTCTGGGAGGGGAAGAAGGATGGGGGCCGGTCCCGAAACCATGCTGCAGAGCCAGAGTGCCCAGAGGAAGAGGATCAGACACAGCCAAGGAAGCCCGGGAGGAGGCTGCACGCGGAAGAATCAAGAACTGCAACCTTTTGTTCTCAGGATGTCATTACAGTAATGCCCGAGGATGGAAAAGCTCACATTTCAGTAATGAAAACCATCTATTACCCCATGAAATCTGTTTGAACACTATGCCAAGTGAAGTCTTGCCTTTCAAATTTATAAAATCCATACATGAGAAACTTCAAGATAGTTTGAAGCAGGAAACCTTGAGGAATATTAGCCAGAACCATCAGGCCACAAAGCAGGCCGAGAAGCAGGACACCACTGCTGCACTGCGGCAACTGCACCAAAAGAGTTAATGTCATTTGAAAAGTAGCATACGGATGTGAATGTAATGCGTTAAGGCATCTTGCGCATACAGAACGAGGCTTTTAAAGGGAACTTTGGCAGCCAGTGGTAATGGAAGATTCCAAAAGTCTTTTCCCTTTGCAGTTAGAGAGACCAGGGCAGAAATGCTGGAGCTGCCTCGCACCATGTTCCACAAAGACCGATCGTGACCGGCCTGTGTAAGGGGAATACAATAACCTGGCTGTCGGTGGGCCTTTAGTCCCGCTCCCTGTGATGGCACGGGCAGTGGCAATGGCAATATTCACAAACGAGGCACTTGGCTGCTAAAAACACCGCAGGGAACATCAAGCAACCAACACCAAGTACCAGGTACACACACAAACGCAAAGCTCAGTAAACAACCTTTTTATCTTAAGCCATAAGCATTTCTATCCCATCCACAGCCTCTATGAACGTTACAGAGAAAGGGTACAGCTAAATTAACAGGCTCAGCGTGATATACATTGTGACCAAACTCGGCAAATGACCCCGGGGAAGCGTGTCCTGGTTGTGCGCGTGATGACAAGGACATCTCTCCCAACAGCTGGGACAGGCCGTGCCAGAGCGTGGCACGTACGTGCTCCCTTGCTCACACACCCAGCGCCAGCTTGACACTGTTTGAACTTAGAAAGTAAGCAAGCGGAGCGACAGACAGAAATTCAGTGGTGTTTTGTTCCTAGAAGCATTAAAGAGAATATGTCAAAACTATATAAAAAATGTGAACAATAAATGTCAATCTGGGTTAACAGCCAGTTTCATTTCTGTCTTGTGATAATGGTCAAAGAAGCCTTACTGAGAAAGAAAAAGCAATTTTTAATTATTTGGTATTTCCATGGATGACTGATAAATTGACTCCAAACAATTCAGCAGTCAGTGGGTTTGCTTAGGGAAGAGAAGAGGGTGGAGAACACATTCAGATGATCTTGGATCTCTCTTTTCCTTTTGCTTTAGTGTACTTCAAAGAAATATGTCAAACTAACCACGTATAATTCAGGTCATTGAACAGATGCACATACCGCTGGGTAACTAACATGGGTAGTTAAGCAGCTATTTTTGTTTCACATTTCACTTCTCACCATAGGGTCTTGTAAAAAAGAACAAGAGCAGCCATTAGACACCCCTAGGTAAGTTCAGCTCGTGTCAAGTGAAATCACATCAGGCAAAAAATACGCTAAATAAAATTATATTCAGTTTGTACATTTGTGCTGTTTCATTCTGAACGTGCTAGGAATGCATGACAGACATGGACGTTTGCCTGGCCAGGTCCTGCTAGAAGATGCTCTAAAAAAGTCAGAATTTTTAGTTTTCTCCTTATCAATGGCATCATATTTTCACCGAGACGACATACAACGTTCATTGCATCATTTCATAACACTCAAAATAAGCACGACTTTCTTAATGAAGATTCATAATTTTATGTTTATGTTCTATGCTGTAATCTTTCCTACTGGAAAAAACCTGATAGGATTATTCTACTAAAATGCTTGCTGTTGGAAGCTGGATAAAACAACGCATTAAAATGGAGGTTAGTTTGGCAAGTGTCATTAAGATAAGGTGAGCATCAACACCTCCCAAACTCATAATATCCTGCACACCAAATAGTCAGGTTTATGTGTCTCTGAATTCTCCATCCTGCAAATGCTCATCTTCTGATGCTCCGCCTGTACAACCTGCTTGCAGTAAATTAAGAGTTTGGTTTTGATACAAAGGTGCCCCTCAGTACATTAGCACCAGCCTAGCATATTGCCTGGGAATATCTTGATTCGTTGTTAATGTGTACTGAACTACACTATTGTTGTGCAAGATGAAGCAGACTCTTTGCTGCGGGCTGGACATAAACAGGCTTTGAAGTTAAGAAGTGGCACCTGCCCTGAATACCCAACTAAAGCCAGATTATATCAATGCAAGCAATCATGGGGAATCACACCGTCCCTATGGAAACCTCAAGGTCTGTGGCATATGCAATGATTACTGCCAGCAGTTAATACCCTGAAGTCATTCACCAAATTAAAACAAAGATTAAATTGCACCAGAAAGATCTTACTCCAGTTTACATATACAAGTAAATGGAAAATTTACAAGTAAAGGTAAATTAAGTGGGATTAGGGGTGAATGAGAAAGTAGCGTAATAGTGGGATCATCAAATTGAAACCTCCTTACCACAGGACCTACAGGACAAAATAGGGTTTGTTCGATGGGGGTGGTCACAGGGGAAAACAAAACAAAAAACAAACAAACAAACAAAACCAAACAAACAAAAAAAAAAGAGACTACTTCAGGTAGCTCCCAAGTAGTAAAAATCACTGACATTGTACACTTTGACTAAACATTTTCAGGATTGATCAAATCCTGAAATCACAATGGGACCCAGAGCCTTCCTACCTTTGACCAAAGGAAAACAGCAGCCTTTGGGGAAAAAAGGGTTTGGAAAATCTGTTCTTAAGCAGCTAGTTTTTACCTAGATTCAGTTGCATTATAACATGGCAGAAGTACATAGAACTATGAAGTTAAGATGTGAAAAATACAACCTTAAGACACTAAAAAACCTCAACAAGTTTAGAGATGTCTGCATTTTGCAGAGAATTACCTGTTTTGAGGAATAACTGCAGTGTCCCTGTAACATGTTTCTCCCGGCAGTACCAGTGAGTATTTCCATCTATAACTCCGTCTTAACTTCATTTATGTGAGAGGATTCACATTAAGGTCGCAGCAGATGAAGAATGCTTCCAATAAAAGGGATATATGCCATTCCTATAGTGCTAGCTGGTGGACTGAATTATTATTATTACAATTATATAACAACTTTCATCTTGATGCTGAAGTGCTCCCCAAATCACATCATCGGTGATCGTTATTTTCAAATTCTGTCCAATACACCAATCCAGACAACTCTCTGGAGTTATAAACTAATTAAAAATATTCCATTTCAAGATGTACCAATGGTAGGATGGAGACAGCTCTGACACAAACTGCGGCACCACTTCCATTGCCGGCAGCACACTGGTGTGTGCAACAACCCCAACTAAAGCAAATGGACCCAAACCTCAAATACAGATATTCAGGTCAGAATATCTATGTTATTTTTAATTAACTCAAGTCAAGAGAAGTAAGATTTCTCTTCACCACAGAAGGGCTGACAGGGAAGCAGTGTCCCTGCTGTGCTACCAGGGCCAAACCCTCAGCTGGAGAAAAGGACGGGTGCCCCGTGCCAGGTCAGGAAGCTGTGCTGATTTCACACGTACAAAGCAGTCAGTCCTGTGTTTCCACATCTCATGCATAGCCACACAACAGATATATATAGACAAAGGAAGAAATTTCTGTTTGCGGAATAAAATTTCCAAAGCAAACGGAATTACTGTCTTGGCCATCAGGTGCTTTTCACACATGCTGAAGATTGCACTGTTATTTTTGCCTTTTCTCCTCCCTCTATCAGCGTCCAGAGCATACCTTCCAGTAGCCTAAGAAGTTGCCCCATACTAGATTAGTGTAAGTAGTATATAAAACTCTTATTTGTTATGGGAGACTCATTTCAACACACAAACACGGACTGCACGTACACCAAGACTGGGCACTAATCTTCTTTGGGCAAAGCAAGCATCTACCGCAGCAAATACGCTATTAGCCAGTTGTTGTCTGCCCTGTTTGGTGTTCTCGCAAGCGAGCCAGTGTTTTATTCCTATGCTGGACAACGGGCGGGCAATTAACGTTCCCATAGATCCCCCCTCAGTAAAACCCTGCTGCTAATCCATACGAGGTGGGAATTTTGCATCTCTGCAGAGTAGCAGGGTGTAACTGGGAATGCCTCTCAGTGGCAGAAAAGCTACACAAACCTTTGCCATAACACGGAGGGTACGTTAAATAGCTAGGCGACTACGGCATTGACAATTTTCTCATGAAGCTGATGAATAACTTCTCATCAGGCACAGATCAGTAAATTCCAGTCAGCCCTTTGTTTTCTTTCCAGGTCCCCTCCATTTGGCTTCCGCAGAAGACTTATTCCTTGGTTTAGATTTAATTCTTGCCAAAGGAATGACAGCAAAAAAATTAATAGCAAACTTACAGGAAACAAATCTTCAGCAATCCTCTTTTGTGAGCTATGAAGATTGTCATCAAGATTTCATTAATCCGGTGGAAAAAGCCCTGGCATAAACCAGCCATCAGGAGTCTAAAAGATGCGGGTTGGCTCACAGCTGTGGCTGCTGCGTGCCGGCCCGGGGAGCGGGCTCTGCCGGGCCCCCAGCCCAGAGGAGACCCCGGCTGTGGCTTCTCTGTCTGCGCCTTTACCCTCCCAGTTCACAGAAGCCCCTGGAGTGAACTGCCCCCCCAGCACAGCCAGTTAACACAAATTGCAAGTAAGTTTGCCTATGAACGGAGGCAGAGGGAGACAGGCAGACATCAGCTTTAAATTAAATATGCCAACACTAACTGGACAAACACAGAAAAGTATTCTGCATGAGGTTATCATTTTCCCAATGACATTCAGACGACAGTACCATTTTAAAAACTGAAATACATATTATCTTCTCCCCTTTAGGCATCTAGATGAGCAAGTCTAATATTTTCCTGCCCTTACACATGGAAAGATAAGAAAAATTCCAAATTCAGCACCAGAAATAAATGGGAATAAAGGTCCACTGCTTCTGATCTCAGTGGAGTCACCAGCTTCGTTGCTGTAAGATACAACAGTAAAAAATACTCAAAGTCATTCTTTGTTCCTACTGTGAATATCAGAGCACTCCAGGAACATAAATCCAAAACTCACCTAACCACTTACAATAAAACACCTACCGGGATGCACTGACCTGTCCTAGCTGTCTAATATGGGGCTGGCAATCTAAACAAAGCAGTGTCATGTAATAACTAGGAATTATTTCCAATGACGTGGGAAGGGAAGGGGAAAAAAAGAAAAGGGGGGGGGGGGGGGGGGGAGAGAAAAAAAAGAGAGAGATCCCTGCCACACCGGAATTGGCCCAGTTCTACCAGAATCAATTTTGGGGAAATTCACAATGACAATTTCATAAACTGCCAAAATTTGAGCAAGTGTTACACAGAAGTTGAACGTACTCTATATTTTTTTTGGCGTGAATCTTCAATCTTCACTCTAAATATACATTTGTGGGTTACAAAATGTTCTAAGTCTCCTAGTTATTTTTCTCCTTGCTGTCATTTACATGAAGACAAAGACTCAGATCCCAAATTGAAATTCAGATTATACTTTGTGAAATACTTAAGATATACCTAAACACACATATAGCCATTGTTCTAGAAACTGGACATAGAAAAATAGATGTATGCACACAGCTGCAGGCTTACCCTAGTAAACAGAGCTCTTGCACAGATGTTCATAGGACCAGGCAGTGAACATACAGGTCTGCTTACACGTTTACATATCCACAGTGCTGCATAACATATATACGTGGAGTTAGTTCCTAGTTCAAAACGCCTGAAGGAGCTGTCTGCCACTTTAAGTTGAATTAAAAGCTTAGCCTAACTAGCCCGGGATCTGAATGATGTATAGATCCCAAGAACCATGCTTCCAGCACTGAGCTGCTATAGAAGAAGTGCTTGTGTCAGTGCTAAGCCTGACCTATTGCTGAAGTTCTCCATTTGAAATGGGAGCCAAGTCCAAAGGGGCTTTTCCACTCATCTCTACTTTGCATTTCAGCTCAATGGGATAGAGGTTATAAAGCTACAACATGATACATTTTGTGGCAGTAGGGAAAAAAAAAAGAAGAAAAAAAAAAGAGTAATGAAAAGCCTTCCTCATAATTTCACTTCTTTTCATGTTGGCAAATAAGCAAACCTTCCTGGCTGCAAATCCATGCTGGTTAGAGAACTGATGCACCATAAATCTAAAATGTTGGGACTTGTGTTCTGGTTGTTATATAGCCATTGAAAAGCAATTTCTCCATTGTTTCTTGATTACAAATATTTGTTAAAATTATTTTTCGTACCTTCCTGTCACAGGCAAAATAGCTGTGCCTAGCATTTAAATTATGGCATTCAACAACCTTGCTTATGCTAATTGATACTAAATATATTAAGAAGGCATAGATTAGCATAACATAAAGTATTCACACATGGAAATGACTGGTCCAGACAGAAGCAAGAGATCAGCAGCAGCACATGCATTTGAAATTGTTCCATCAGTACACCCAATCCAACATTAATAACATTTTAAAAGGGATGTCATATATTAAATGTGCTGTGCCATGTCATAGATAAACCTGAAAAAGAGCTCACTGCTTTGGTGATGAGCAGAAAATCTCTGTTGGATGAAGTTACAGAAATTCATGGGCGGTGAGGGTAGAGACTAACTATTGCTGAGAAAAGCTGTTTTCCACAAAGAGCTTACATGCCCTGTCCCTGCAAGATGCTGAGCACAGCACAGAAGCTGGGAAAGGAGGGGGTCCATAAGCAAACAAACCATTACAAGCAGCAAACTTGAAACAATTTTAGATAAATTCTACTCGTGAATCAATGCCTCCATATTTCACATGCACCAATACCAAATCTTTCCTCCTTTACGAATCAGCATCCGAATATCTGACACTCACTCTTTATCTTGTGCTCAATATAGAGGACCAGTCTAACGCTACCTCAGGTCCTTATGCCTCAGTTGCACCCTGTCTCCAAGGTCAGACAGCAATAAAATTGGAATTTGACGTGTACCAAAGGCAGCTGAAAGAAACAGCACGGGGCTGAGCTGTAGGACATCGTGGGGGGGGACGAGCTAGGTAAACAAAATACCCAACAGGCTTGTTAAAGCCAGGCTTTGCCTTTAGTCTCTCACAATCAGATGTGCCCACAAATGGTAACTTTAAATACTGAATTGGGGCGGGGAGAACAAGTGCACACAGAGAGTGAAAGAAAAAACAGGAGAGGAGGATTAAAAAAAAAAAAAATCTTTCTTTTTTGAAATTATTTGATCCTTGGCCCACTTGAAGTTCATTAAGCATCACTTCACAAAGGTTGTCTTCCTGAAGCACTGGGCAGCATCACAGGCTCCTGACATTTTGGCTGATCCTGGGCGAGTGTGATTTCCTCCAGCATTTCCCCTGTTCCTCGTGGCAGGTTTCAGTGTTTCTGGTGGCTGACCTCCACCTCGCCAGGTGAGCACTGAGGTTGAGAATTCATCAAATCCCTCTGCGAAGCATCTGCTTCTTTTGTCAATAAATTGCTTCTTGAAGCCCTACTGAATTTTTCAGTGGCTTCTTGCTCCTTTTGTGCCTGAAAATTTCAAGTTCTTTAACTTTTTCTGCTATCTTTTCTCCCTTCAGCTTTGCTTTGCAGCCTTCTCCTGCACTGTGCTCAGTGTTCTTCTTTGATCTTCTGATCCTTCTTTTGTAATTATATCCGATGCCTCCACTCACCCAAACCTTTCTGAAACTGTTTTGGGAGGCTGCATTTTCTTGATGGTTAAAGAAATAATAGAGACATCAGCGAGCAATTCTTTTAAATGTGTGGTTACCTAACTCAAAGGTACAGTGCAATTTTGGGGCAGAAACCTGGATATGTTCTGTATTGAATGACACGATGCTTTTCATGTTTATTGCAATTCCATGCATCTAGTACTTTCACAAAAGCTCTTGGCTGGTGCTTCTGAAGCCAAGAGAATAAGGATTTACTGACAAGTACCTCTTGAAAATAGACAAACTACAAAACTAATGGGATAAAAATAAATAAATCTGTTTTTCAAGTATCAATAAAGACACAAAAGGTATGGTAACTTAATTTTAGGCCTATGTGTTAAGAAAATGCCACATAACTAATTCTGTTCTTTTTGAACCAGTGTCTTTATTAAAGAAGCGAGATGTGGGGATCTGGAGCAAACTGATTTGACAAAGTCACTGTTTGAAGCATGTGTTGGAGACTGTCATGATGCAATAACTTAAACAGCACTAAGTAACGGGAGTAGAAACTTCATCTTAGCCATAAAGGGCTGAAAGGATTTAAGACTTTTTCCAAATCCCAAACCAGGCTTTTTTTTTTTCTTTTTAAACATTGACTTAGTAAAACAGGGAATTGTTTTTCCAATACAACTGATTCCGCCCTGCCCTGACTGCAGTCACCCCTCCAGCACCGCTATGAGAGCCCCTTCTGCTGGGCACACCCTTGGGCACCCAGCCTGCTGCACGCCTCACCTTGAGATTGCTCTTGAGGACCAAGTTGTATGAAACACTGTTACCACTCCTTCAAATTCAATTCAAAGGATGCCTAAACCTCCCCTTAATTTCCATGTGGTGTTGCTTTACACCGATTTTTATTAGCCTGCCAGGGATTACAAACTGGAGTTTAAGTTAACACAACTCGCCAGCTGCTAATATATTTACACTGCATGATTCAAACATTAGTTGGTGGTGTAGCAGCTCTCGCACAAGCTAAATTAATTCTGTAGTAATTAATACAAGCAGGGATGGCTCAGGTTAACTCAGCAACCAAAACAGAGCCCGCAGGACAATTTACATGAACATGCTTCAGGCAAGCAAAGGAGTAAACCTCTTCCTTGTGGGTAGATGAGTGGGGCTTCTTTTCCCAGGGAGATGATGTTCTGGCCTTGAAAATACCACGGAGAGGGTTAGGGGACAGGTTAAGGGGATATGTCTGCTTTTCTCTTCAGAGGAGGTGGAAAGGCTGGCTTGCGGCCAGAGCGGAGGGAGCTCCTGTTCAGACCGAGCCTGACCCATGGCGCGCTGCCTGCCTGGCGAGCCCGCACACGGGCAGCCAGAAAAGCTGGGTTAGGACAAACAGCCCCAACATGATCGTGTAGGAAATCACGTGAAAAGAGGATAAATGCAAACCGCTGTCGTTTTCAACACGTAAATAAGGGTCTTCAAAGCGCCCTGTTTCACCCCCCTCAGTGTACATAGGCTGTTTGTACGGTAAATGCTGTTTTTCTTGGCTGCCAGAGAAAAGACTGAAGTCTTGAGAACTGCCTCCTCCAGGCATGCCAGACCCTTAAGCGAGGATTGCCAGGCAGAGGCATTTCAGTTTCCAATGAACACAGTCTTGACCAGCAGTAATACTGTAACAAGCCACATTTTCCCTCCTGATTGCATACGTAATCAAATATTCACTCTCACTTTCTGTTTAACGATGGTGACTCCAAAGAATTCAAAGAGCTATTTTGGTTGTAATATTTTCTAATTGTTTCCCTTGGGAGGTGGAAAGACTTTAACTGGATGTTGTATCATGGCTTCATCACTACTTTGAGGTAGATAATATGCAACTTCAGATGTACCACAATTAGCCCCTGCAATTAATACTTCCCTTTCATTTTTTGCCATTCATCTCATTTTCCTACAGCCTAGTTAAGTGCTGTAGCCTGCATTTATGCCATCACTGGTGAGCTATTGAACAAGCCAGTACAACAGACCAACATAACTTGTCTTTTTTAGAGCATTACAGCTTATTGCTGATTTAATTGCAAAATACCTGGACTCATTGATGATGAGCTAAAGACAATTCCAGGTCCGGGAATGATGGGATCAACGCATCCAGTAGGGCAAGATTGCTGCTGCACAAGGGCTGTTAACTTTGCTCATGTTTTTAAAGTTGCCACTTACTTTTTCTCCAACTTGACTTTCAATATAGTAGACCTATGTTGGGTTACTACTCATATCACTTATCCAAACAAAGCTAAAAGCATGAGCAAGGAAATAACAGACATTACCTTGGTTTCTTCACTGCACAAATGACAACAGCAAAGCCTGGCACGTTTACAGAAACCAAAATGTCATTTATCTCTGTGATAATTTGTCACAAAGTAAAAAACACTTTATCTTACCCCCCCCCCCCCCCCCAAGCCCCAGGTAATTACTTCGCTAGCTTAGGCAGGTTGTCTCTTCTATCCTTTTGTCTTTATGGCATCAGCTTTTAGCCAGGTAACAACCTTTTTAGCTTATTAAGCAGTAATGGATGTAGAAAAGCTCGATAGTTCAGGACAGCTTCTTGGGGAACCGCCTGTATCAGAAGGGCAGGTGAGGGAATGAAGCAGCCTTGATCGATTCAATGAAGGTGCCCATCGAAAGCACCCAGCCTGTAGGCCCTTAGCTTTCTGTGACCCGTGGATCATGCTCTACTTTAGGTTCAGTCCTGTGGGAGTATTTATAAAAACTCCTATTAAGGTGGGATACTTAGGACTTTGGACATCAGTTTACTTTCTAATCTGTGTTCTGCATCTTCAGAGGGTAACAGGATAAAGACAGTCCCGAGATCTGTCTCTTGAGGGCCTTTTATGCATAGTAAATGCACTGCATGACTGAAGAGACATGCAAGGAAGACAGGAGGCAGCCACTGCATGTGGCGAATGCCGAGAGAAACCCTTGTCCTGCTGGCATAAGGATGCAACGCAAACGTGCACACTAACACTGCACCAGCCAACCGCCCCGGGCTTGTTGGATCCCACTGACATCTTCTCAGGTGTGATCAGGCAGCAACCTAGACCTGCGTTTTCAACTGACATATCATGAAACTAACATTCACCAAGAGGCTTAGTTCTAAAACCCAGCTGAAAACTCCTTAAAAGCAAATTTGAAGACCTTCACTCATATAAAACAATAACAAATATTTCAGACTTGCAGAAGCTGAGGATTAACTAAGCCTAACACCGGTGCACTGCATATCCATCTGCCCAACACTGAATTATCCCTTAAATAAACAATCAGACCTACAGCAAATTTATTCTCCCTGAATAACTGCATTGCTAACAAACGGTCTTCAGGGCTTGCAAAACAAGATAGAAGCAAACTGCAAAGCCAACAAGGTAGGACTAACACCCTCCTACAACTAGTCACATCTCAGAGCAAAGGGTAGCGAGTGTTTTCCCTAAGCAAAGAAACCTGGAAATTCATCAATTCTGACAATTCTGGTAGCCAAAGGCAGGCAGTCCAGATCTTATAATGTATTTACATTAGAGGCTTTGGACAGTATAACTGGCTTGAGCGTAGGACATACTTTTGTGGGTGACATTAAAAGAAACCAAACCACCTCTTGGTCTTAGACAAGGACTCTTAGAAATGTGCTGTGTTTTTCTTCACTGACATTGCCACATCTCAGTCTTCTCCAAACAGCAGTATTCTTCAGTAAAAGATACCAGTAATACATAGCTAACGCTAGAACATTTTTCAAAGTTAGTCATATTTTCAAAGAAACGCAATTTGTGAATTTAGCTAGCATTAAGAAATATTTCACCCAAGTTACTTCAATAAGCCACTACTAACATCCTATTAATAAATACCCTGGCATGGTTACTTTTATTTCTAAACTTTAGTTCATGCTGGTACAAGGTGCAGAAGTGCTGTGCCTATACAATTTGTACTTTTCTCCAGAAGCAGTGGCACGGGATAGGATATTACAGAGTCAGGAATATTTATCTCAAAATATCTTTCAATAGAAATCAAAGCATACAAAAACCAGAATCACAATGCCATCAGCTCCAGCATCTGCATCTGATACGATAAGTCAGTGTGAAAACTCCACAGGAAAACTCGCGCTCTATTCACCCCATTTATTGCGCATGCAGATTCTCTGCTGAAGTTTCCCCGTCCTTATGACAGTTATTTTTATACGAGTTGACCAGCACTTGTTACCGTGCTTCAGAAACACGGCAGTAGCAGAGGCAGCAGCAGCCATGGCATGCCCACAGCAGAGCTGCAAACGGCGACCACAGCTCTGCTAAAGACATTTCTGTCCTTCATCCCTTCTCCCCCGAGTCCACCCCTCCTTTCTGGCCACAGGTATTTCTGCAGCAAGGCTCTGCAGAGCACTGCCCAGCTCCAGAGGTCTAACACAAGGGCACTGTATGGGGACAGCCTTGGGCTCTGGCGCTCAGCAGGAACATTATTTTTGTGTAGCTTCTTCTCTGTAATTATAAAAATGTCAGCTCAAAATTGCATGGCAGAATTTCAATTCGCTTTTAGTTCTGTGGAAGATGATGGTGGCTTTTTAAAAGTTCACTTGATATCAAAACAGCCTAGAAAAAGCAAATGCAATTAAAATCTTCCAGGAACATTGTGGTTGATTGGAAGTTTAATCACCAGCAGCCAGCGAAGGAAACCGCAAATACCACCTCCACTGCCATCAGAAAAACAACTCAGCTGCTCCCAGCACATATAGCCAGCTCCTAATTTGATCATGTTTGTATTTTTACAAGTTACTTATTATTGCTATGAGCGTATGGAGGTTTCGCCGTCTGCCCGTAAGTACCCCATAGAGCACAAGAAATGGGATATGCCTAACTTCAAACATGTATTTATGTATTTCCACAGAATTCCTCATCAGGTGTTTGTGCTGAAAATGTTTTCAACTCATACAGAAGCTTCACGCCATAGTTGATGCTGCCCAAGATACGAGTTTGCAGCCAGTCAGCAAGAGACTTATGTATTACATAGGCATCACGTACATCTCTAGCTCCTTTTTCATAAGGTGACTGCATGGGCCTCAGGATCACTATTGTTTTCAAGTTATGTAGGAACTTTCCTAGTAAAGAAGTAGCTCAAAGAAGCCAGAAGTAAAACGTTTGTTATGCTTTTTCCATTCTTAGAAAGGAAAGGAAAACACAACTAGTCAACGCACCACTCAAGCGTCAGTAAACAAACAACAAGCTCCATGTGTAGTACATGAAGGAAGCAGAGGAAGATCAAGGTCATGTCAGATATTATCATCCAACTGTTATAAAAATATAGGTTTCATTATTTTTTTGCTGATTTTTATGTGAGCTTGGAGAGCATGAGCACTGCCTTGCAATGTCTGAAAGTCACCAAGGATAAAACAAGTTCTCAGTTGACCTTATGTTGTGAATGACTAAGGGAGACTGAATGACAAAACCAAAAGAATAATTTTTAAGCAGAGGTACATCTGTGTTTGCACATAGAAAGTTTCACAATTGGTAATTTCACTACTAGCATGTTCTTTTTTAAAAAAAATATTTTCTTTTAACTTGCTACTTACACACATTTAAAAAAATCCAGATTAATTCCCCTCTCCCCCCCCCTTTTTTTTTAAATCAGAAGCCCCTATTTTCAAAGTGGCATATTTAAAGTATTTCATCACAGCATGATCATAGTCCCACGTTAGCAGTAAACTTTATCAGCTGTTTGCCACTTATGCTTCTATATATCAGATCAGAGTAGATTTGGGGGTATTTCAGTGAACACAACCTATAAACCAATGGGAATGCTGTTGGTCTTCACATTAATAAAATCAATCAATGTTTTAATAAGCATAGTTATCATTCACTGATTACTGATAGCAAGCAATAACACTTGCTCTGACATTGACTCCAGCTCAATCAGAAGCAAGTTTATTATCTTGAGGATGAGGGGGAGGAAGGATTGGAAACAAGAAAAATACACTTTATAGTTTTCAGGAAAAAAAAAAAAACAGGGCCATTGCGTGCAACACTTATTACTTATGGGTAACAGGAGACATTGCTTATGGTAGAGTATCTACTGCAATTCTGCAGCCTTAGCTCCATGTTACAAAGATCCTACAGCCACACAGAGAACTTAACGGTAATTAAATCTGAATTTGCCCTTTAGCTGTGGAGGTGAGGGATGATCTTTTCTGTAGAGCTGCAGGAAAGAGAAGCATTTATTCAAAAATAATTTCCTAATGAAGGAAACATCAATAACTGATAGTACTCTGCAATAAACTATTCAACCAGTGTTGCTTTTTGACAGACTAGGAATCACAAACTCTGCATGCAGCCTTGCCTTAAACATCAAAGCCAAAAGCTCACAATTTGCAACCAAGTTGGGTGTCATCACGCTTTAACAGGTGCGAAACTTGACAAAGATGCCAAATAGAGGGGAAGAAAACAAGCGCCTGCCCTTGGTGTGCTCCTTGCACTGGGACAGGCTAAGCCACTGTTTAAAAGGTATTAATGCTCAGAAAAGGGCGTTTTCAGACACAGCTCCTGGAATTAGTGGCCTTTTTAATGGCCAAAACACACAGAAATAGCATATTTGATCTACAGAGAGACATCCAGTGACAGTATTTCTACCTCCAAGCTTTCTCCACCCTCTTCAGTATTATATGTGATAGCATTTCTAAAGCAAGGTTTTCTCTTTCTTTTCCTAAAATGAATCAGTTCTTAGCAGATATTCCACTCATTTTTCTAATGGTCATTGATGCCTTCTAAATTTCTCTCTTCATTGGTGTTCCAATGTCTTCCAATTTAGTATCATCTGCAAATTTCATTAACGTCCTGTTTAACACATCTTCCCAATCAGCAATGGACTTGAATCAAGTCCTGCAATTGATTCTGGCAGCTCTCCACCAGCAGCCTTCCCCACGTCAATGCACTGCCTTTGTGTAAAGTCTTTCAGCCAGCTGTCAGTCCACGTGGCCGCAGTCCTATTCAAACCGACTGGGACTTTTCTTTTGTTATAAAATGGAAATCTGAATGAGGAAATATCAGCCGAGTTATTAAAATTCAAATGCAACACATTAGGTGCGTTCTCTTAATCCACTGAAGCAGTTACAGCAATAATTAAGTGGAGGTAAACTGGTCAAGACCATTTCTAGATAAAACCTCAAAAAAGAGCACTGGGGAGCCATTAAAGCAGGTCTCTAAAGAGAGGAAATATTTAAAGTTGCAGTGCAATCCAACGAAACTACTTCAATAACAATCACATAATCGGCCGTGCTAGACTAATTATCATTCAAAATAAAGAAATAAGAGGGAGAAAAATATTATTAGTTAGACCACTATGGAAAGACCCAAGGTGCATCTGGGGGAGCTGTTTCTCCTGTCCAAGCAGTGGGCATGGCAGCCTGAGTAGACAGCTACTGGACAGGCTTTAGTGGTGGAAAGCCCAGATTAAGAGACCTCCTGACTCATTACTTGTACATAAACCCAAGATTTAGAGCCATTTGTCATTGTCTAGAAAAACACGGTTTGACCCTGAACACCTCATTTAATTTCTTCAGGGCTCGTTTGCATCCCAGCTGCTTAATATGTTCCAGGTTGTGATGCTTAGTGATGGAGCTCACCCCCTGTATTTGCGTGGGATGCTCAGGGTGCGGGTTCACCAGGAAGGGATACGAGCAGGCAGCAAAACCAACTTAGGCACGGCCCAGCGCAAATGCACCAAACTGAGCTCTGAAAATTTAGCATCGTCCACACAACACGCACAAAAGCATAATTTCTGCTAGAAATACGTAGACACAGTTCTGTTACCTGAGCGGCACTGCTGGGAACAGCACAGCACAGAGGTGACAGCCAGAGGGAGCGTGGCTCTGGGGAGCCAGTTCGCTCCAAAGCTCTTCCTTACGGCTTGCTTTACCTATCCTCATGATGCTGCAATTGATTTCTGAGAAGTGAAATACGACCACAAGTCTTAAGGGACATACAGTGGCTCCTTACAACTGGGTATCCATGTTTCATAAACACCCTAAAATATTCAACAGAAATTTTCCAAAACATGGGAATTCCCAGAACATGAAGTCAAGACACCAAAGCAGCAGTTTCGTGAGGCTCACAGCCAAAACACTGCAAAGGGAAACCTACTTCTGCCACATGCACAGTCCCCTACTTGGGGCACTAACTCCCTCAAGTTCTGCATTGCCCCGTCATGCAACTAGCACCTAATAAATGTTCTTTCATAACTCCCTGCTTATTTTCAGCACTTAAAAAAACACATCTTGCTCTAATGTGGTCTGCTTTCGCTCAGGGCTAGCACTTCGGGAAAACACTAGAAGCACTGAATGTTAATCATCAGAAAATATCTAAAGCCAAGTACTATCCTGGCTGTCAAGATATGCTAACAAGTGCTGATTTTGCATCAGCTTCCTCAGAAGTTGGACTTAGGTTTTGAAATACATCACTAGGCATCCTACACTGGTATTAGCAGGGTCTTAAAACCATCAGACTTCAGGGAAGACGTACAGCCAGGTGCTTGTATTAATCAGTTTAGGACCTGACTTGGGTGCAATCCAGGCTTCTATTATTTACTACTGACATATGCTGAGTTGAATTTTTTCTAACATTTCTGCCTGATTCACAAGGACTCTAACAAGAATATTAAATACGAGCCATTAAATTTATTTTGACTTGGCTAGGTTGTCTTAATTATTAAGAATTCTGTTTAGATTAATACAAGGAAATCTCTTGACATATATTGCCTTGCAGCACTGAAAAGATTATGGGAAATGACTGTGTGTAAGAAAGCTTCTCTTTGAAGTACAGTATTTGGGTAGAGACAGCTTGAGCAATGCCTGTTAGGCAAGCTTCACGTTCCACTGCTCAGGCGTGTGTTAAAACCACAAGGCTCAAGTACCTAACGTGCTGCGAGCTCAACCACCCGCAAAATAACAGCATTGCCATCGTGCTGCCAGTCTAGCGGTGCCTTTTCGTCTCGCATACACACTGCGCAACGTTGTCCAGGTGAGGAAGATGAGTGGTTTCCCTTCAAACGACAGTTCTAACGCTGCTCCCTGGGGTCCCTTCTGGGAAGCATTACCGCGGTCCTTGCTGTGGACGCCCTTTGTCTTCCCTCTCATTGCTCCCACACACGTTTTCAGCAGACAGCTGCTCAAAGGAACCACTCTCCTCTTAACGCAGTAGCTACGAATGGGCTGCAGTCCCCTACACCTCACCTTGCCTCACGGGCCTTGTGTCGGAAGAACAAATGGGTTTTCATGGCTGCTCTGAAAATAAGTAAGCCAAGATGCTTTCACAGATGGAAGGAAGCAAATTTCAGATAGGAAGTCTCTCAACAAGAAGCAATCCATCTTTGACGACTAGCTCAGATACTGGCAATAGACTCATAACTGTCCATGAAGAAGCTCAGAGACTATTTGCGTCTATACAAATGCAAACGTAGAGATAATTTATTTCCCAACAGAATAATTTCAAAATCCTGTTGAAAATCTTATGATATATTAAAATCAAGAACAAAAAATGGGCCAGCTGGCGTTTTTATCTGAAAGCAGCTTCAACAAAGAAGCTCCACTAAGGTTCTTCATGATGTTTAAACTGGATGCAGAATACAAATGGTTCGTGGGTCTTTTTCTAAACCCACTTAATGTTACAAATTTTGCCCAATAACATATATTAAAGATCTCTTACTGTACTGTGAACATTAACCCCTGTTGCTAGGCTCTAAGCATCTCATGTCTATTCTCCTCCCATGTCATGTAGGATCCTTTAGCCAAAGTTACAGGAGATGTGTTACTTTCCTACACAGCAGCCCTCGCTAGAAGTGACATGGTACCACTCTGTTTGGCTTTGACTATGCAGCCTCGAACATCAGGAGCACAAAGAACCAATGTGGTACCTCTTTCTCTGTCTCATTTACAATGCCTTTCTCTCCATCCCAAGACAGACTCCCAAACTCACACCACTCAGAAGAATTGCCTACCTTAGATTACAAAATAAAACAAAAAAACCCAGCAAACATGGTCCTCTTACACACACACACTGACCATTTGTCACCCACCTCCATGCAATATGACTTGCAGGATCTCATGGAAGCAGCTTTTCTGTTTTCAAAGTTTTTTCCACTTGTTTTTCCTGGTTTTTTTAAATTTCTGTTTCACTTTCAATTAACCTACTTTCTAGTTTCCCCCATCTAAACCTCTCCCCCAGACCTCACCTGCTGTGTTCTTCCTCTCTTTCCATTCCCCTCACTTCTCCTGCTGACATCTCAGTATGGACCTCTCTCCCTATGTAGGTTTTCATCTCATTTTTATTTCTTCACACAGAAAGCTTTCTGTCCCCCAAAAGTCATTCTTTCTAGGGCAAGAGAGCATTTCTTACCTTGATATATTCTCTTTGTCACTTTGATCAGTAGCTGCTACTTTATTTGCATCTGTGCATCTCACCTGCAAGCTCTGACTCTCTTCTTTGCTTTGAATCCTGCCAGCAGGGATGGGCTGGTGGGTGAGCCAAGGGCGTTTGAAAGGCCTGCAGGAGCTCAGCAGGAGTCTCTACACCACAGAGGACCACAGCGGGGTCCCTCCTCCCAGCGAGGAGGTAGTGGCTGCCAGCTGCCTCTTACTGGGTCCTTCTGCTGCCAGAGCCACGGCTGGTGAGCTGCTGGCTTTAGACTCAGTGCTTCACCTGGAGGTAATTTAATCCAAAGACTCCCACAGGTCTCTGAATTGAGGATCTCCTTGGTTCTCTCTCTTCCCTTTCTGAGTACTGGGATCACAGTCAGCTGTGAGTTAAACACTCAATTAACCTTGCAGGAATCTCTTGCTAGACTAAATCAGGTAACCAAAGCCAGTAATAAAATTATCCTTTCCAATACTCATTAAATTTTATAGATAAAATTAATCATCAAATCAAAGACGTCAATTACAGATTTTAAGAAAGTATCAAAATAACTCAGATATTACATTAGCTTAAAAAGGGCCCAGCAGTAATAACTGACCTGACAGGAATATAAATGTTGGCATTGGTGGAGGTAGTAAACTAACAGAGTCTGGGTGTTCACTCCTTACCCACAGAGCTGGTCCTTTCTTCATAGCAAGTTATGTGCCACACTCAATCTGTGCTACTGTTCCTGACTGCCTCCTTGTCCTCCCAGGTTTGGGAATGGTCTGCAAGAGGACATGCTCTCTGCAGGGACCAAGGCAAGGCTGGTTGGTCTCCCATACCCCTGGTCCTCCTCCTTGCCTTTCTTAAACATGAGTGCAATAATAACAGCCTTTCCCCAGCCATCCACAACCTTCCCTCGTTGCCGCGTTTCTTCATAGATGATAGACAACTGCCTCAGTCGCTTTGACTAACATTTTCTGCATCCTCCAGCAAACCCCATTGGGTCAAATACATTCATCTTTGTCACCTAGTCCCCAGCCTGTGCTTCCGTGGCTGCCTCTCTCCCTCCCACCTCAGTGGTACACAGGCAAAACAGGCATTGGGAACTACGATCTTTCCGGTATCATCTGCTGCTGGGTGTCTCCGCCAGCCATCAGCACACACAGATTTCTGAACACGGTTTGCACAAAGCGTCACCTGGTTGGTGGGGTGGCCTGCACAGACCCCACCACAGCAGCCCTCCACAAGGCACACTCCCTCCTCTGACCGGTACCAGGGACTGCCATGGGCTCATCACTGGCTTCCTACTGGAACTCTGTGCAGTGCAGGAGATGCACTTTCTTCTTCCTCATTATAACATGTTTCTTTCTGCAGTACAACTATTATAGGCCCTTAATGGAACTAATCAGTATTAAACCCAATTAACTTCTTCAACAATTCAGCCTGTTGCCATTTATTAACCTAACAGTGGATTGTATATATTAATAATATTAAAGGTTACTTGGTGTAAAACCTATTCATATTGTTAAGTGTGCCCACAGCTAGGGCATCATGTATGCTCCCTGAGCACGTCAGGTGAGCTGAACTCTCCCTTGCAGTTGTTACGGCCCCAGCACGGCCCAAACACCGGGAACACAATTCCCTCAAAGTATCATGACGTGTATCGGGTACTGGAGATCAACTTCTAAAACCATTCAACACACCTTTCCCGTTCCTTCCCTGCTCTCTACCCCAGTCCAGGGTTTCTTAAATGTTAATTAGGATGCTGATCTTCAGTTGTACAGGTGGAACATCTTCTCTGCCTGTGTGTTTTAACAGTTTTTCATCTACAGCAGAAAGAGGCTGGCACTCTGAAGTTGTTTACAAGACATCACAGTTTTTACACTGCTCCAGGGATAAAAGCATTGAACCCAAAGCACCAAAATCCAACAATCATTGACAAAGTACACCACAAAAGCTTCAGAAAGTATCGAGAAGTTGTAGTATGCAGCAAAGATGCTTTTCAAAAGCACACACCTCACTGCTGAAATCATGCGTATGAGGCAGAGGCTTGGAAAATTATCAATATTTCTTTCCAAAAGCTGTTACATAGTTGAAAATCAAAATATTAACATGGGAAAATTCTTTTCCCTAAGCCAAGCTCAAGGCACGTGAATCAACTACAAAGAGCTGTTTCGTGTTTCAGGCAGGCGGTGGAGGGGTAGCTGAACACGTTCTCTTCTCTCTGGTTTTACTTTTCTCTAATTAAACACTTCAGATGTGCACAGAGATGTCACTTGGCTCCCACGCCAAAGCAGGCTCTGTGTGGCTCTGGGGTATTTATATTATTATTCCAAGGCAGCACTCTCAAATCATAGTTTTTGGATGACTTTTTCCATTTCTTACAAAGACTTTCAGTCTCCCCAGAAATAAAAAATTTCCATGGAAACACACACCCATGAGATACATGTGACAGCATCTGAGCTGGTATATAAGGCACTTGGCTGCTGTAGCCCTTCTCTGCAGAATGGAATCGCTCGTTCAGTCATTACTGGTTCTTTTCTCCTTCCTATCATTTATGCTTCTAATGAATTTGGACTAATTACACAGTTGGGTCAGCTTCTATTCCAGCCTTCCATAGACATTGTACTTAATAGCTACTACAAAAAAAGCTAAGACTTATTTCTTATAAACATTTTCTCTAGGTTTGGGGGTTTTTGTTTGTTTGGGTTTTTTGTTTGGGTGGTTGGTTTTTTTTTTTCTTTTAAGATCTGTAGTTGTGATTTTACTATGTTTGCTTCACAGAGTAGATTTGTTCCTTTCATTTTGCTTTAAAGCTGTGAGATGACAGGATGTGTGGTTTGACGATGCAAATCCCCCTCTGCCTGCATTTTGCTCTGACTGGCTGCAGGCTGTTACAGGCTGGAGAAGCGCGCGCAGCCCCCGTGCAACCTTCCTCCTCGCTGCTGCTGTTCAGATCCAGCAGGTCTTGAAGAGGGCAAGTGAGAGAAGAGACAGGAATCGAAAGGAAAAGGTGAGAAGAGAGAAACAGAAGAGCTTCAACCCAGCAGACCCTGCTTCTGCAAAAACATGCAACTGCTCTCCCAGGCCTGACCTCACCCCCCCCTTTTTGAGCAAAAGCCCAGTCAACAGGGCAGACTCAAACTTGTTGCAGCTAAACCATTTCTTTCTCCGCATTTTCAGGTTTTGTTTCTAAAATGAACACATTTAATTAGGAAGGAAAAAACAGCCCAAAGACCTTCCACCATCTTCCTCCTACAGCAGGTATCCCGACAGCGCGCCCCCAGCGCCGCAGCAGCCTGGCGCGGAGGCCAGGCAGCCCTCCCTCTCCGCAGGCTCCCCAGGGCACCTCCCCGCAAACTCTCCCATTGCGTTTTCTGAACCTGCGATGTGCTCCCAACCTGAGGGGCTTTCAGAAGAAATGCAATCGTATCCCCCCCCAAAGGGATCTCCAAACCACAAACAGAAGCTCTGAAAAATACTTAGCCACTTCTGAGTCTAAAAAACAGTAGCTCAGTGCAGCAAAAGTAAAACATGACAGGCGTCACCCTCAGAAGTCATACTTAGATTTTTCCAACTATATCAGAAGAATGGGATTTTTTTTTTAAATTAATAAATTTTGTAGGGCAATAAAAAAGAAAAAGCACCACCAGGCAAAGAAGTAGTTCCTAATTCAGACTAACGTCATGTCGCACGTGCGTTAAGTATCCTGACATGTAAGTAAAAGCTGTACTAGAGTGAGCGTTTGAGGGGCAGGACACAGGAGCCCCATTCTGCCTTTTTCTTTATAACAATCTCAACATGAAATACTTTTTCTGTTTTCTCTGGGCCTGGAAACGCTTTTCTTCTGGAGGCAGAATAAACCTTTTATTAAATCTATATAATCTGACTGTATAAGATTATATTACAAGTAACATTTTTTGTAAAGGTTACACATGAAAGTGGGTTTTTTGATTAACTGTGTTATAGGGTTCAGATGACCCTAAATTGCTACTGTTGCATTTAAAGAGGACACTTGATATCTAAAGAAAAAACCTCTTTTGTTTTACTGATGAGTAACAATATTTTCTCCTCTGTCAAAAAATTGTGAAAGATTATGTTAATTTTTCATTGGGTGGAGCAATGCGAGCTCACAGCCTTCATTCATTTTAAGGAAGAAAACCCAAACTGATTTAAATTTTTCTTTTTTTCATAAGTGAAATTCACATAGTTCAGTGAAATGTTTAATAAAAAAAGCCTAAATACACCAACATAGGTACTCTGAAAAAAGCAGCAATTGTTTTCAACCAGTTAGTTGTTACTATACAGAGAAATAAGGCATTTAACTCAAGTTTCTGATGTGAAAACGTTTCTGGAACTTTTATGTATCGCATTTGAGAACTGAAAACAGATTCTATGAGAAAAAAAATTTAATAACATATTTTTTAAAAAGGCATAGACGCATCTTTAATAGTCTCTGTGGTTACTGAATACAAGTCTCGCCAAGGAAATTCCTCCCTGAAGCAGCAGAGGCTCGGGCTGGGCCGCAGGGGGGGACTCACCTGCCGTCATTTCAGGACCCTTTTTAAGGTTTTCTTCCCTCTGCCCTCCAGCCTCCCCCAGGCACAGCCAGGCAGCTCTGCCAGCCTCTGCAGGGGCGAGCTGAGCCAAGCTTTGCACGCTCCTTCCACAGGTCCTGCCAAGGGCAGCATTTTTTCTGCTTTATATGCCACGGCTTGAGTGTGCACCGTGCTGGCAGGAGATGGTGCTATTCCCAGGTTCCCGGCCTGAGGCTACGGCACAGTCTCTACGGAGGCGCTCACTTGTGGCCTCTCCTTCACCACTGCCAGTCTCAAACCCATCAGCCAAGCTGCCACTCAAAGCCAGCAGGCCTCAAAAGTCACCACGAGTCCATGCACACAAAGCCACCTGGACCCAGTTAGCACATCACGTTGCCGTCTCACAACATTTGAAATCCTGGAAAAGGTAAGGGCTGGGAGACACCATCCTCAGCTTGCAAAAAACGTAGTTCCCTCCACTCCTCCCAGCACTGTGCAGTTATGCAGAAGCATGCAGAGCATGCTCCAGATGTGCTTTGCACAGATGCAACGTCTGCAGCAGTTGAGTTAGCTGCAAGTATGTATCCCGCAATCTAGGACATCCACAGAGAGCAAGAGACGCTTGAGTCCCTGTGAAGCCCAGATACACTATGATTCATTGCAGGCAGACCCCACGCCATGCACCATTATGTTCTAAACTACATTTCTTTCTGTCTCATGGGATGGGGAATCCAGCTGATTTGGGGCCCTCCTCCAAGAAAGCAATTCTCTGCTGTGCCCTCTGAAGTTGGATACCTCCTCTCCATTTCTTTTCTCTGTGTTTCATTCCCAGCTTGTGTAAGCAATTCCCGCAGAAGGAGTTTCTGAAGGCTTTACCTTCTGCCCCTCTCGGCGTACCATGAGGGAAGGCTGCCAGTCCCCCTGCGTGCTGAGGCTCCCGCTTAGTGCCAGCAAATACAAGAGATTAATGTCTGCATTCCTATGGGGTATTGCAGACAGCGAGTGCTGAGGCTGCTCTACCTTCACTACCCTAGAAATATCCCCCAGGGCAGAGACTATGGAGGTACAACTTTCAATTCCACAAATCACCATGAAGTTGCCCATTTATTTTTATTCTTGGGATTAGAGCTGGAAAACAATTGTGAGAGAAAAATTGCAGGTGTCAAAATTCTTCCTGCCTGCTCTATTCTTCGTTATTGTTGCAGGAGATGCCTTGTTGAAATTATCCTGATATCGCTATGAAGGCAGAGCTGGAAAGCAGAGCACTCTGTGCCAAAAGCCACTGAGTTATGCAGGGGCACATCCTCAGGGAACGACGTGCAGGACACCTCTCCCTGCCATCAGCCTGCCTAAAACAGGCTGTGCAAACAAGGTTAACCGCCCTCCCTCTCCCTCTGCAAGAAGACTTGCCAATATAATCAATTAACCCTTTTGTAAAAGTAAAGAAACAACCCCTGCTTTACTGAGAAGTCAAATGTGGCGGTGCAGGTTTGTTAGCATTTAGAAGCAAACAGGGGCAATCAAAGCAATCGGGGTTAGGGATGGGGCTGACACCAAGAGCAGGGGCTGTGACAAGGCAAGTGGGCAACTTTCCTGCCAAGGGTCCAGCCAGGCTCTTCAAGGGGACACACACAAACACATACAGTAACTGCAAAGAGTGCACGTTCTCCATGCAGCATGTATTCACATCATAATGGAGTTTGCAAAATTCTTCCCTATTTTGAGGATTTTTAAGAAAGAAGCAGAGCTGGTACGACATACATGGAAGCGCAGAGGTATGCATCTTTGTTAACACCTCCAGGGGAGAGAGGAGAAACTTGAATTCAGAGCAGCAGTTTGGATAGTTAGGAGCAAAAGGCATCATATATGGGGGTTGCAAGTGATGGGACTGTTACTTCAACTTTCCTCTTTTTTGGCGCTTGAATTTGGTGAAGGGAGAAGAAGGTAAATAAATAAACCCACATCAACAACAACGAAGAACCAACCCACAAACATTCACTTTGGTATACAAAAAAGGTCATACTTTCATGCTGTCAAATCCCTTCAGGCTTCTAATCCTGCCATTGACGTTAGAATCTGAAACAGTGGAGCTGGATTCTTGGATGGACTTTGGGAATCAAAACAGCTCTAGGAATTTACTGACATTACAGCCAGTGGGGTAAGCTAGCAGAGAGCGACGGCTGATGGCTGTCTGCGCCTCCTCTTCATTAGCAGCCACAGAAAGGGGTTTGCCCTGAGCAAAGGCGAGTGGCAGAGTCAAGCATTGACTTTGCATAGGACAAGCAGACTTTGTATTTCCCATGGGTGAGCAATAAAAGGCCAGAGAGGTAGCTGTCTGAGTTAATCATGTCTGCAATTCAAATGACATACTTAATACTAGACTTTAAATAACATTTTCAATTAATGTCTAAATATACAGTGGATTTTACAATGAAATTAAGTTACTGCAAAAACATATGTTACTGTCAGCTGAACTCTTTTGCTGCTCACAAATATATATGCCGTGTTATTGATGATATAGCACACTCACAGATTTATGACATCATCTACTATTTTTCTGACCGCTGAACACCTCGCACGCAGCTCCCGAGCGTGTGCTGTACACGGCGAGAGCACCTCGCGCGCAGACGCAGGGAGGCCTCCGAGGAGGCTACCACGGCACGCAGCCGCATGCAGAGGCTGTGCAGAAACCGGCTTGGGGGGCGCACGCATCAGAGATGAGCACAAAGAGAAATATTGAACGAGCTCAAGCTGCCATTCACTGAACGGCACCCTGTGGAAAAAATACTGTGTAATCATGTAACTGAAGGCTGTGTCATAATGCAGGCTCACAAGGGAGGGAAATAGCATTGCACAAACAATATTAATTCTGTCCTTCTACTTCAGAGCGCTTGACATAGTTAAAAAAAAAAAAGTGACTGATCACAATGGATTACATAAAATTTCCTCTTTTCCTAAAAGAGGAAAAAATCCCATTCCGTGTGACCCGAGGAGGATCTCCACACCACAGCACACATCTCTATCACTTGGGCTGAAGGTCAGACTACAGAAGCAGACATGAGAGGCAGGTAGTTATCCCTCTGTGGACTGGCTGCTCTGAAGATAATATAACAGCAGGTTAAATGTGTTTGAAGAGCTCCATTTTACATATGGAACAGATACGGATCCAGGCACGGTGGGTTTTTTCTAAGAGACAGAAGGGTATTCACACGGGTTATCTTTAGCCTAACAGGGAGGCTCTCTCCAGACTTGTCTCCGCAGCCCATGGTCAGAGCCTGGCTCTGGAGGGCGATTCACACCAGCTAAATGGGGCTCCTGCTCTCAGTCCTTCTCCGGAGGGGCTGCTCATCCTCTGCTCTCTTTACAGAAGCCCCTGGAGAAATGAACCTCACCAGGCTGAAATTAGCCTTTGCGAATACCTTCCTGTATCTAAGCAGCACAGAGTCATACTGATCTCCGAATTTGCTGCCAGCAGGGATTATTTCCATTGTATCACGTTGGCAGGGAGCATGGTGTTATTGCTTTCCTCACCAGTGGAAACACTCAGTCATATCTCATCTCATCGGCTCTTTGCTATGGCAGGACCCCCAGACACAGGCAGCTCCTGGTCTTATCTGGTTGCAGTCTGTGGCACATAGGTAGACTATTCTCTTGTTGACCAAAATACTTCTGGTCTTCACTACCCATTTTCGACAATGAAAATTGTCTTCCTAGACATGGCGATGTTCACATAAGCCTCCAGTTTTGAGCTTGCCTGCTTTTAAGTTGCACGAAAAGGTGAGAGAGTTGCGTTCTTAGCTTGAAGGTCTCCAGAGAAGAGAAACAAAGGTTTTAGTTATTTCTGCCTCAAAGGACATCCAAGGGATAGAAACCGCCCTCTTGTCCAGCGCCCTACAGTGACTAATGAAAAGAAAAAGTAACACAAGCAGATGTGTGCAGAGACTGTTTGCACGAGGTTGGGTCTGTTCGGTGAATTAAGGCAAACAGCCTCATGTGTCATTCATTTCATACACTTTGCATTCACCTGTTCGTTACAGTCTTCACTTCCATTTGACCAGCAGGCTGATTTCTTTTCCCTCTTTGAGGGCCTGCTCCCCCCACTCCTCCAGCTTAGCCAGGCAGTACTGGAAATCAATAGTTACATCAGTTTTAAACCTGGGTTAATAGGAGGACAACAGAAACTGCAGAGTCTTACTGTAAGTATTTGATACTCTCACGTCAGCAAGACTGAGCTGGTTTCCAAAAGAGACTCGGCTGGTTTAAGCTGCTCCTTTAAGGAGAGACAGAGAATTTAATTTGGCAGTGAAAGGTATAAAATGCAATTCTGTTAGGGAAGTTAATGAGAGTTTACAGGCAATAACTCACTGGTATGGCCCCAAACAAGTCACAGAGATCAGAATATCTTTCTGTACACAGTGAAACCATTAAAAATCCTATAGCCTTCCCGCATTGACAGCTTCTAAAAATTCAAAGAGGTACCACACCACAGGCAGCAGAATCCATATTTCAAACACACATATTCTAGTCCTGTATTGCTCGTAGGAAAGGCAGTATGGTTTATTATGCAAGAGACCCAACATGCAACGGAGTTTCAAAGAAGAAAAAGTAGCAGTCCCTTCCTCCTGGCTCAGCAGCCATAGCAAAGAAAAAATATCTCACCCTGTGAGAGGCTCCAAGGACTGTCTTTTAAAGGGCAGCACTGGGCATAGCTGCCTGGGGTTTGGGGCTTCAAGAGTTTAAGATGATCCTCTGCCCTCACAGATGCCACAGGGAACAGCGTCGCTGCTGTCACCAGATGACTGGCTAGTGGTGCTTGTACAGGGAACTGACAGGAGAATTTCTGGTGGGCGATGCCTTATCACTCATCTGAGGTTTCCCCATACAGAGAAATATGTTAACTACCTAAGAGGACACGGATAGAACAATCCAAATATACCCTCCATTTTTAATAAAAGAGAAAACATTCCTTGAATCAAAAAAATTAAATTACTCTGAAGCAGTGCCATGCCTGCGTAGATGAAGTGAATCATTAATATTGAACAAACAGCTGGAAGGCTGTTAACTTAGCTGTGCTATGAAATAATCAAATACATAACCTTTACCCAATTGCTTTCTGCAGGTTCCAGCTTCTAGCAATTTTTGACAAGTGAAGCTGACAGGGAGCCTTACACCAGGCTCTGGATCTGCAGCTCCGCAAAGTACCTTCCCCATCGCCTTGCTGAAGAAGATCCTGGTGCGTCTGCAGTGAACGGCCCCCCCGACAGGCACGGCTGTAGAGTTTTCCTGTTACTCTGTGCCTCAGCCACAACTATCAACACAAATTATGACAGCATTAATCTTCCTCTCTTGCTTAAAGTATGATTTGTCTCACAAATGAAAGGGCAAAGATGACACGTCCAGATACCAGAGCTGATTATTCATAGCCCCTCACAGACCCTCAGTTACTAGAACTGCATGAACAAGCATAAGGAAAGGTAGGTTGGATTGGAAAAGCAGGCAGGCATTTGCTTTTGCTGTTTTAAATTCACCTGTCATCGTTACTACATGAATGAATAAACAGACGTAAAAATTACCTTTTGGGATTTTCTAGCATAATTTAATCTGTCACTCTAAGAAAGTGCACAGATCTCTCCTGAAGTGCACTTTATTTACTCATATTCTGTGACTGTTAGAAAGAGGGACTGTTCAGTGGCATGTCATCTTGTGGCATAACTTACCTCAATTATTACTGCATACACTTAACTGGCTTGTTTCTTTCCTTAATTTCACATTAACAGTTGCCCAGATCTTTCATTCAGAAGGGAATTTTTAAGATCAGAATTTTCTGAGATCAAGACTTCCTTACAGGTAAAACTGTCACATTGCCTGTTTACCAAGTAAAAAAACCTCAGCAAAAATTAATGTTGAAACATGTTAAAATTAATGCTGAAACATTACATAACCTGAAACATTAGCATCCTATTACTGAGAAAATCTAAGAAAATCTAGAAACAAGGCTGAGAAAAAAAACAGGCAGCGAACACCAATCTAACAGGATACAAAGCATGCTCGTACACAAAACCGTACGACATACAACTATACTTGTTTTATCACACTGGTTAAATAACCCCACATTACTGGCAAATGAAAGATTTCTAGCATTGCAGTCTGCTGCAGTACAACATATTTTCTCTCCTTTCTCCCCTTGCAATTCCCACAGCAACAATGAAGCAGCAAAACCTTATAAATTTTGTCTGACTTTGCATGCATGCACACATCCCCATATCCCCACCATAGCCAGCATTTCCAAAAGGGAACGAGCAATGGATTTTGTTTGAGAGACCAAGTCACATTACATAAAGAATGGTAAGACAGATAAATCTAAAAGTCTCGTGTTCGACATGTGAGAAAGACAAGCTAAAAGGAAAAAAATAAGCTTTAGTTGGACGAAGGCTTCCGACGGGCTGCGTTCAGGAGCACACGTACAGGTAACCCAACGACACGGGCAGGCGTCTGTCTCCTCGTGTCCCCAGAGCGGCCTGCCTGCATACAAAGGAATGAATGAATCTTGCCTTACCTACAAACCATCAACCTGTTTCCCTTATAGAAGAACAAGATGATGATGAAAAATCAGGTAGTTTATCCTCTGTCAGCTGCACCAATTGGTTCCTTAGCGGCACTGGCTCCCGGGAAGCCAGAACCCCTTCTGCAACGTGCATTCACAGAGTTTTTAATCAAAACTTATCCCTCCCCCCAAGCTAGCTAGCTGCCAAACAATGGGGAAAAAAAAGTCCTCATGAAACATAAAAGCAGCTCATCAGAACCTTTCTTTTAGAAGGAAAAACTGCTGAAGTCCATTCAGAAGACAGGAGCCACTTCTCCAAAAGAGTGACCATCAGAGGCAAGCGCACAGTTAATTATTCAGCAACAAAGGCTCACGATACAGCCTCATCTCCAGATGGATGCTGACCACTTAACGCAGCTCCTACCATGCTGTTCGTCAAACGCACGGCTCATCTGACCTCAATTACTATGGCTCTCTTACAAGTTACTTCTGAGAAACTATTCCAAAGTTTTGATGGAGCTGTGAACAAAGGGTTGTAATAATAAAAGTGCAGATTTATATAATCCTCTGCACAGCCAAAGTGACCTTACAAAGCCAGGAAAACCACTTCAGAACATACCCAAATGTTCGTGCAAAGGTTCGAGCATCTCTGCAACTCTTGCATCAACACAAACAGTTCTGCTATTTGTGGCAATTACACGTGCAAATAATTAGGAAAAAAAATACTTGATACGACTTGTGATGCAAGTGAACACATTAACTTTTTTCTTTGGAAAAATCTGATCCACTCTGGCCATATCTTTTACCTTAAGTACGAGCTTTTTAGTAAATGAAGGCTAAAATACATAAACAGATAAACTGTTGCTGAAAGGCAACCACCTCTTAGAAGAACTTTTTTTTCTTGACTTTATTTACAAAATAAAAAGAGAACTCTGTAAATATTTATAAGAGAGTGCCCATACGAAGTTACAGATTTTACTAAACTTTACATAACTCGCACAAAGAGACTGAAAAACAGTTTGGCCACCTGACACACCACCTGTAACACTACCATACCAGCAATTCAATATCATTTTCCCACCTACCAACTTGCCTCATCTATTTGCACCATCCTGAGCATCCAAAACCCAGTCTAACAGGCAAAATGCAACATTGGCAGGTTTGATTCTGATACAGGAATAAGAACCCCACTTTACTGCCTCTAAGCAGCAGTGAAACTGGTAATCTCACAATGCGTATTTAAATTTTCCCCCATAATAAGCAGCAAAGTGGTGTTCTCACCATCCCAGACCCAGGTACAAAGCAAAGGAAAAGCATTAAATTCATTCCCAGCCTATCCATTAACATTCCTCCTTGCCAGGCTGCAAGAGCCCTGCAGAAAGGACCATCCGCAGGAGGTGACGTTAGTCCAAGAGTTTGAGAAGTTCCTCGCTGGAGCAGAAAACCAGCATGCTCCTCCTTCCTCCGCTCTGGCGGGATTTCCAGCTCCAGCTCAGAGCACCTCTGACCCTGCAGGGTAAGGCCAGCAGGCACCGCTGCCACGGAGGCGACAGCACAGCAGCCATGCAGACAAGTACTGGCTCTGCACAAAACTTCAGCTATCGTTTATTTTTATAAGTCAATGAAAAAGAGTACGATACCATTACTGCAAGAGACGTGAGTGACGTGAGGCTGTATTTATTGGGCTAAGACATCTTTTCTAGTGCTAAAATATAATAGATTTTTGTGTGTTACTACTCAGAAAGAGATGCGATAAGGGTGATGCTGCTCTGTCCACTGAGCTTTCAAAAAAAAAAAAAAAAGTGGAAAAAAATTAGCCAAAAGCCCATCTTCAAGAGGTTTGGAGCAGAAATGCTGAAGTACTGCTGGAAAGGCACGGCGCAGCCAGGATAAAATTGATACCCACCAGAACATGGTATGTGACGGGCTGCCCGGAGGCTAACTCGCTGGCCAGAGGCTCGCGAACACAGCCCCTGCTCGTGCCTTCTCTCTGCGAGCTCAGCTGGCTTCTGCGCTCCCGCCGAGCCCGTTGGAGGAAGCCTGTTTCGCAACGTGCTGGGGAAGGGCAGATTTCTGTTATTTATCCGACGTGCGGCATACTTGGTCATTTGACACAGATAGCATCCTGATGCTGCTTCTGCCCCATCAGAAAACAAGTTATTAGTGTATTTTCTGAAATCTGCCTTCAGTTGTAATGGTGAAAAGAAAGAACCATTAACTTCTATAGCAGAAACGTGCATTTACCTGCTTATTCAGCCAACCTTTGGAGAAGATTCCCTAAGTATATGAACTCTCAAGTTTCAACAGATCCCAAGAGACCAGCATATTTTTTAATCTAAACCGCATGCAATTTGCAATTTAAACTAAATTCTGCAGTTTCAGCTAAGCTCTGTTTTGAAGTTTAGATGAAATCTCAAACCAACACTTAGTGGCTTAAGCCACAGAAAGAAAAATGAGTATTTTGGGGGCAGTTCCCGCTGTCACCAAGAATTACTGGTTTGGCACAGAATCCCAGGTCTCACTGTACTTGCTAAAGGAAACTTGTATTACTTTCTAGCTTTTGGATATATTTTGATACGCATCACTTCTGACACCTATTATCCTCCTCCTCATCACATCACTGAGATGGTGAGCATGAGCTGCTTCACGTGGTACACCATAGCTGGGACTCACTGATAGGGATAGGGACCACACAGGGACAAGAAAATTGTTTTTCTTCTCAGGTGTGTCCCTGATATGTACACCCCGGTGGACTGGAAATTGCTGCAGTGTCCAGGTGTGAAACGAAGACAGGGAAAGACAGATGAGGATATCATAGAGATTAAAAAGCAGAAGAGGAAGCAAGAAGCAACAATCCAAGATGTGCTACGCCAATCTGAAAAGTACATTGGAGAAAGTGTACCTCGCTTTTCATATCAGTGTTGAAACAAGCTGGATTCACTCTCTAAAAACTGCTTGTCATTACACTGATGCTATTTTCCATCCCAAAAGACAAATTATTCAAGGCCTGGTCTATGTCAAAAAGCATGATTACACAAGGAACGTAACCTTTCTTTTTTAAGGCTAGCATAGTTAAATCAGCAGCGAGTACAGCTGCCCTAGTGTAAGTGTGACTTAGAGCAGCTGAGCTCAATAGTCGCTTGCATGAGAGCAGATATACTTCCAGAAACGTGGCTACACTGATATAATTGTATCCACCATGGAGGTATTTTACTGGCTTACACTGGAAGAGAGCTAAAGCAGCACAGTCCTGATGCCTCCAGGTCAGGTTGTGCAGGCAAGGGAGAAGCAGGAGAAACTGAGCTTTGGGAAGGAATACATTAATACTGTAAAGCTTAACTGATATCTTCGGTAGTATCAGCAGCCCTTTAAACACCCACAGAAAAAGCTGGTCAAAAAGTTAGTCGTCTTCAAAATGTGTCTGGTGGCGTGACCTCATCCAGCTGCCTCCAACCGCTTCTGAACAGAAGACTTCTTACCACCAAGCAGGTTTTCATTTCCAATTATAAACTGAAGGAGAAGCAACCAAAGATTTATGGAAACAAATTTAATTGTCTAGGCCAAGCTATCATACATCTTTACAGAGCAGACATGGCACCTGAAATGTGGCATTTCCAGCACCACAGAGTAGAACCGGGCACAGCAGTAATTACAAAACAAACTGCAATTTCTACCGATAAACCAGGGCTTTGGGTTTTCCCAGATCTCCTCTCTGCACTTACTGACCACAGCAGATACTCTGACAAGTCCCTGGCACACTGCGGCAAGACAGGCAGGATCCAACACCTTTAAGGCAAACTGGAAAATATATCTTTTATTATTATTACATACTCTGTAGATCTCTGTCGTATGAAAAGCGACTCAGCTGCCACCCACTACAGCCATGGTCCCAGCCCCTTTTGCTGCTGTTGATTGCGCCCCAGCAGGTATGCTCATTCAACAGTCTTTCTGCGGCTTCTTTTGCGTTTTTTCAACGCAGAGTGGTTCAGACTTTTTGGCAGCAGCCATAGACAGAACCTGCATTTCATTGCCTACACCTTGCCCTCAGGCTTCATATTCTCCCCATTTCCTTGCAACAAGTTAATATCACCGCCTTTCTCACACCGACCATCGCAAACTCCGCCTCCACTTGCTGGTGCGAGGAGCAATGAAGGAACATTTGGCTATTACAGCCTTTTATTAATGCCATACTCAGCAAAACCGCAGGGATATTGCCGACAGCTTTCACCCGTCAGCGCAGGTACGTTGGGCAGCCACGCCAGCCCCGTGCAGTCCAATAGTCCCATCTGTCCCCGCTGCGGGGCTGCCTCGCAGCACGCCAGCCAGGTGCCAGTTTTCACTGTTCATCCAGCTGTAACCAGGCTAGGCTATTTGCTATTCCTCTCTGCTATTTGCACATCTCCCTTTTATTTATTTTTTTTTTTTTTTTTAGGAACACACAGTGGGGTAAAGCCTCTCTGAGATGAGTCAGAAACAGAAAAACTTACAAGACAACACACAAGATTCCCCCTGTGATTCTACTGATGTGAAATGGTGCAACTTTCCGCTGTGAGATCTAACCGCGTATTCGAATTGAAGCTCAGAAAATAACACATCACAGCTGCACAAGAAAACAGCACACAACCCATTAATACCTGCCTCAACAAGAAGAGAGATGAGAGAACATTACTGCTTACATATCCACAATGAGAGATCGGTCCTCCCGGTCTGAAGGAGCTGTGACACAAAACACAACCAAAAAGCGCATTTGGGGAGAAAGATGAAAATGCAGAAAAATGAAGACATTTTATGAATTCCTCTTAGGCTGCTGGGATATTCTGAATGAAAAATCATTCTAAGATGTAAAGATTGCTTCTGCATATTCTAGTGAAATATCCACACTTTTCTCCCTGCAGCTACTGTTTCCACATTTCCTTGTATTTTAATCACGGCATAGGAAAAAAAGATTTAGAACACCAGAACTCCAAAGAAAGCAGCACAAACCCAGGACAGCATCAGAAGCGCCACTTCATCAGAAAATCAGTTATTCCCCGGCCCTGACCCTTTGGGTGAGGCACCCAGTGCATTCCCTGCTTTCAGTTGTCACAGGAGCCCTTGGAGAATCAAAGGCTGTGCGTTACAGAGCGGGGCTTCTAGGAACACATCACCACACTTGGCTTCACTGAAAAAGGTAAGCTGCCTACAAGTGACTGCCTCAATGTTTTCTGTTTTAGCTATCATTCATACCATATACAGCAAGCGGGCAAGCTGCATTAGGTTATAGATTTAACCTTAGGGAGAGAAAAAACCACCCAAACCCAAAACTGTTTCCAGCCTGTGACTTCTGATTAGTCAGTTCTCTTGGCTGTTGTACGTTGATGTAACACCATTGGTTTCAAAGCCAATCTCTTCCAGATAAGAATATGACCATATGATCTGAGAATGATGACCTCCCCCCATCTGCTAAATTTCTGTATTTCTACCTATAAATATACTGAAAATAGCGGTATTTTCCAGTTGGTAGGGTACTGAGAATGGACTGGTATTTGCCAGCATGCCATGACAGGAGCTCAGAAACAAATATCTCCACTTTCGTTTCCCACCGCCAGACTAACAGGTACTGGCCACATCGGGTTTCCTCCCTGCCTCACCTGCTGACCTGTGCTGAACCGCCACTACTGCTCAGCACCACTTCATCCCCCATTTCTCGATACATTCACCGCTGTGCACTGTCCCAAAGAGCCTGAGAATCTATTTCTCACCCTGATGAGGGAGCACAGCTTATGCTGCTTCCTTGAACGTACTCCGACCCTAACCCAGGGGGCTTACCTGTGCACAGGGCTTCAGGGACCGCTCACCCTGTGATTTCCAGACCAAGCCAGATGACATAAGGAGGGTGGCAGCTTCAAGGATGAGAACATCCATCCCCGCAGCTCATGTATTGATCACTGTCAACAATACTTTCCCCCTTACCCTGAGCTGGTAATAAATTTTTATTTAAGACTGCGACATCTTACACCGCGAACTCGTTCTTTCATGTACCCATCACATTTTATTTCGTAACAAGGTACTGATTTTCATGGCCTCTTTGTCAAAGTCTTCCCTATGTGCTACCTGAGCCGTACGGTGGGCACGCTGCAGGGGGGACACTTCGCCTCTTGGAGGGTGCTGCATTTCACATCTCAGCCACAGCAACAGCTCTATATAAACATCAGGTCCTTTATTTTAGGCGATTTAGAAGCAATTTACATCATAATCTTATTGCTGCAGGAAGGTTATAGAGTAGGAAGGACAGGACTGAACCAGAGCTCAAGAAATAAGCAACATTTAAAAAAAAAAATTAAGACAGTTTTATTTCTGTTCTATGTCCTTGTCGAGATAATTTACTGAGTTATTTAAAATAGTTCACCATCAAATTCTGCATTAATCTCCTAACCTTGCTGTTCCCCAAAGGATTATAAAATTCATTATTATGGCTATTGAAACCAATCCTGTAGATGCAGAATTTCAAAAGGCCTGGAAAATTGTATAACTGTGAGCATAACTAGTTATGCAAGATGAAGTAATGAGGTCAACAAAGTAACGTGCTTCAAGGCATACGTTAGAGGGGTCAGGAAGGAATTACACTCTGTGTACAGCTTTGCAAACCTGGCTACACTTTTTTCCTCCGAGACAGAAGAGGCTGTCTTCTGTAGGAGAAAAGATGCGAGTTTGCTGCTCCTACACATTATTCTTCTGAGCCAACTAACCACTAAATCCCATTGGGTTTAGAAGGCAACACACAGGAAGGACAAGAGATCCCCAGCTGGTGAGCTCCTTCGTTAAGGAAGAGCTGAATTACAGAAATATATTTAACATTATTTTTTTTTTCAGCCAGCTGCTGTAAGTCATCCCATTAATGATCACTAGATATCATCTAAGGTTTTCTTTAAACTTTCTTAAAGTACATCCCATGGAGCTTTCCTGCTCCCTGCAATGTTGTGCTGGTGGCTGTGCTCACTCTGACACGTTTCGGCTCTGTGCTTGGGAATGGTAAAGTGACGAGTACAAACGAAGTGCCTTGGCCACGCCGAGCTGCCACAGGGCAGGGGCTCAGCGCTGGGGAAGTGTCCTGCTGGCCTGCTCCCCAGTTGCACATGGGGGACTACAGCGGTGTCCAGGGGCAGCATACTTATTTTTAGATATACTTTTATATAAATATATATACGTATAACACACACGCTTCCATGTAATTTGCCTTTTTTTGTCCCTAACTGTAACTATAACCTTATACGATCCTTGGCTGAGAATGCTTTGGTCAGGACATGCTATTTTTGTGCATACTTTTAAGGCTTCAAACAGACCTGATACTTTATCAAAGATCTCTTTCTTGGAGCAAACACCGACGTAAGAAATTATTTTAACACAGGTAACGAATGCCAGAGATGACAGCAAACTAAACCATGTATTTATCTGCAGACTCACTAGCCCAGCCAGTCTACCTGGCACGGGGAGTATAAGTCAGCTCTGGTTCTTGCAAGTGCTACCTAAACTTGAAGGATTTGTGGAATAATCACAACAGCCATGTAGTAGCCCTATCCCGCCGTGTGAGAACAGATTTAAAAACGATAAAGGCTTTCTGTGAAAGACCATTAAAACAGCCTTTGTTATAAAAGCAAAATCACCTAACAACTGGGCATCTTTTGTAGAACAAAATTGTCTCTTTCTTCCACTGAGGAAAAAGCAAGCACGCAAACAAGGGAAAAACAGGTAGGAAAGAGGAAAAAACACACAAAAAACGGTCAAAACTCAGATCCTTAAGTTTGGTCAGACATGGACCTTCTTTGTGAAAGATTCTCCTAGCTTTGAAAAATGCATTTGCGGGGAGAGAGGAAGGAGAGAGAAGCAGCACCATTTTCTGACCTGCTCTGTAAAAAAGAAACTATTCCACATACAGAAAAGCCCCTCCAGCTTGCAGGGCTGCTGCTCCCCTGGGACAAGACCCTTCATGTCAAAATTTGCTAGAGTCGAGTCCTTCCTCAGTACAAATTCATGCAAATGTGCAAAACCCTTTGTACAGCTACAGAGCGCAAGTATGAGGCTTAACCCTAGTCTTGAACGCAAACCTGCATCCTCCCTCCCCTGCTTCCCCGTGACAGGCAGCAGAAGGAGCCAGCACAGCACACCGGCCAAAATCAAACTCGGGTTTCGTGTCACTCAGGTGTGTGAGAGATTAACCTCATCCCAACTGGTATCATTTACATTCTGCCAGCAAGAACTCAGACCTGCCATTACAAAGTTGTCATTTCTAGTTTGGTTGTTTTCTTCCCCTCTCCCCCATCCCCAAGTCAGTGTTTTCTCCTTTTCAAGCGTTTCCTCCGGTAGCAGTGAGAGGAGGAGGTGGCACTTGGTGCGGAGCAGCAGCCAGCTCTGCCCCGCTGCTCCCAACAGCGGCTCTCCGCTGTGCCACATCAAATTAGGAGAAGACTGTTAGCAGCGCTGAGTGCCGGGGGCTCAGAAACGCCCCTCACCACTGCTGCCCACAGAGCTCGCAAGAACCGGAGCTCGAAGGCAGGTGATGCACATCACAAAACACACATCTGCGAACTTCAGTGCTTCAGCAATACGCTGGCAAAAGCCTCTCCTTTTCCAGTCCAGTTAGGGGGTATAACACTAATGTCCAACCAACTGCTCCTTATTTGCCTTGCCTCCTAGGAAAGCAGCGGTTCTCCCAGGGTGGCTGGGGCGTCGCACACTGCCGCAGCGGGCTCCAAGCGATGGCGGGTTGCCAGGGAACCCCGCTACCATGGTGCTCATACCCCACCAGCACGTACCCCTTTTCTCTGCCTTTATGAACCTGCTCAAAGGAAACAGAAGGGCCTCAAAGACGGTTTCCAGCCTTGCCATCAGAAAAGGCAACCTCACCTTCAAGTCTTTTACAGGGGAATGAAATGAGGCCATCCCAGCACATGCATATACCAATGCTCTTCGATAAGACGCATGCAGAATAAAGATATATAGATATATTAAACCAAGCAGAAAACACCATAAAAAGTGGTTTCCCTATCTATCTATATAATGTTATGTAGATAGATTAATGGTTGTACAATATTATATAGACAGATAAAAGTATTACGATCTAACTTCTCCAAGGTCAGCCCTCGTGGGCACCTACAGGCGCTTTTATTCCAGCCTGCGCCAGCTTTGCTTGGTGTACGTGGCAGCAGCACTCGCTGCTTTGTTTCAGAGAACGTGGGCTGGGTGTTCACATGTGGATTGTGGGCTGTCCATAAACTCATCTCAAGCAAGGCAAGCGCTTAACATCACTATGGCAGCAAGTAATATTTTATGGTAATATGTTTTAGTAACAGAAACATGAGTTTTTAAACACACACTGGGCAGAAGGAAAAAGAACACATGGTTCCAGCCCTGACAAAAGGGTCAGTCGTGCTAGACATCAGGCAGCTTCACAGCCAGATCCCAGTTACTGCAGATTAAATGCCTCCAGATACTGTCGCTGCGGGAGGATCCCTCGCGCTTGCTGGCTGGCTCACCGTTTATAGCCCCAGTGCCGCCTCTCACCTGCGGTGCCTTCGCTTACCCACACAGAAAATGTTGATTAGGGAGGTCTTTCCCTAAGTGTTGCTTGTCAGGCGACCTGTGCTATTTAATCTAATTATCCATTCTGCTTCAAATCTGAGTACAAAATACAAGGCACTATCACGATGGGCCTAGAGTATGAGTGTATCAGTCATTGTATTAAATAACAGTAATGTTAAGGTAAAGCAAAAGTTTTAAATGCCCAGATATCTTTTTTTTTTTTTTAAAGAGATGATATTTCAACAGTTTTATACTATCTTTTAGAAACATCATAAAAAGACAATTTCACTTTTTTCTTGCCAATTTGGAACTTCAAAGAGAATATAACAGCAGCAGTGAAATAAAGATTTTGATACCAGTAAGAGTTTTGCCTTCATGGATGCATAATTTAAACTGCCAGACTTTTGGAACATTTATGATACAAAACATAGTCAGTCAGTAATAATCGTGTCCCTCAAGACATCTACTAATTTGTTTTATTGCCTTTTTATTTTTGTCCCCTTTCATTTTCTGAAATATAATCATAGTTCAGTGACTTCGTTTGCAAGGAATCCAGCAACAAAGCTTTTGCTGTAATGATGTACAACAAATGAATCACAATTCCTTAATCACCCTGTTCCCTTTATTGTTGCCTCATTTGAATTCATGGGTTCCCAAAAAAATTCAATTATATTTGCAATTTCTTTACAAAAATTACACAGATAAAGAACTGAAAGCATAATGGTCCCCACACTTTCTGAAAAATAAAGTAAAAATAAGAAATAATCATAAGTTAAGTGCAAAAATACAGAGTACGTTTTCAGACATCAAAACTTTCTGCATCCTCAGAGGAAGAAGAAATGGCACTGAAGAACTACGTTTTCTTCTGCCATGTGACGTTACACGGGGCACAAAAGCAACCTTCCCCACTGGAATAAGACCAAAGGTGCCATTACAAAAGAATCATGAGATGAGATTGGAATTACAGTAGGTTTTTTTAATTCCTATTTTAGACTTGATAATGGCTAACAATAGACTCCATAGCGAGAGGAATCAACACCCTGGGCGTAGAGCTGCCACACGAACAGCCAGAGACGCGTGGCTGCAGGGCCTCATTGCTGCCTGAAGAATCATCTTGAAAGTAATTTCTGAGTATTTGCATGGAAGGAAACACTTGTACAGGCATTTTTATTTTTTTGCTTATTGTCTCTTGCTCTCACGATGATGAGAACAGTAATGAAATTCCCCTGTGCTGTACCTCAGAAACTGCCTTTTCTGTTGAAGGACGTGCTTCTGCCTGATAACTTTGATCTTGCTTGCGAATCTTTTTGGTTCAGATCATGTCCCATGTCTCGTTTACTTCGGTATGCTCATGAGATCCCAAGATAAAAGGCCAGCTTCTGTCATACCTTCCAAAAGACTTTCTGCAAGCCTCAAGAGACAGTTTTTAAGCATTTCTAATGGATCTAGTATCCCAGGGCTTTTTAGGGGTGAGCAGAGATCCAGCCTCCTGCCCCATCCCAAAGCAAGTCACTCAAAAGAGGGGGTGAACAGGCTCGGCACAACCCGCGAAGCCTGTCAAAGGTTTGAGGAGTGAGAGCCTGGTTCTAGAGCACAAGCAAATGTCACATAGCAAACTCCCTCAATCTGCTCAAAAGATAAAATGAGACACACTGGTAGGTACCTGTTCTTCCTTTGAGATAATCATCTTCAATTTCAACCAGTCCATTTTCATATTTCGGGTTTCCAGTCCACAGCCCCAAAAGTAATTTGCACATAAAAACTGGGCAAATAGATGTTGCTCCATGTGATCAGAGCACACAAATGCTGTTTGTGCATATAAATTACATTTTCCTATCCCCAGAAAATTGACATGCTAAAGGGAAAATGATTTATCTCTAGGCAAGTCAAGAGACATCAAGAATAAATATTTAATCATGCAACTAACTTTAAAAAGAAAGGGATCTTACAAAGTTTATCACATTAAAAAGAATCTTTACCTGAATTAGGACCACTGTATGTAAATTGGATGCTAATATTTAATTCCTACATTGAGACCACTTGAAAATTTGGCTAAGGAGCTAAGGCCATATCCTGATCTTACTGATGCTCCTGTAAATCTACCAACACCAAAGGAGGCAGTCCAGATTTTCACCTAAGGAATGGTAATTTTGACCCATACTTGTATCAGTTTTGTTGGAAGATATGCCTTAGAAAGGTCATCTCTCTCTTTCATTTAATTATCTATTTCTTTTCCAGGGGAAGAGTGTAAAATCCCACCAGTCCAAATTTCAGGGTATTTTCTTCCTGTCCGGAGAGGAAAAGACTTTACATACATTGATATAATTATTTCCCATAAGCTCTATGGATATCTGAAGCTTTCATTTGTGGAAGGTGAGGAAATGTTGTGCTTCCAAAGCAACCACCTCAGATTTAATTTTGCAAAAGCAATTAAACTCGAGAACAAGAGAATTTAATTCTTCTCCTAAGACACAGTAATGCTCTTTTAAATATATGCACAGGCATTTAGATATTATATGTGGACTAGAATAACAGTAACTAATGAATAATAGTTTGCAGTTTGCTTTCATTTTTCCTGTGGCCTTGGCTTTCAGCCCCGTGGGGTCAGACTGCACTCCCAAGGCCAGAGGGAAAGTAGCAGAAACTGGGCTGTGCTGAAACTACAAATGTCACCAGTTTCTCATTCTACAAGCCCATCAATATGCTCAGCTCCTGCAGCTTCACACAGAACCAAAATTGAAAGCTAGAAACCAAATCTTGGGAGACTTTTGCACAAAATTCCCAGATTTATAACTAAGCCTTTTTAACGTTCAAGTTCCTGGTAAGAAAAGGTATGATGATACACAAACTTCCAAGCAAATGTCAAGTTGGCAGAATTTAAAGAGGAACAGGAAGGATCTGGGAGAGCCAGACCTGGTGGCCAAGAAGCTTTAAACTGATGGCGACAGTAGCTTGAAACTTACTGGAGAAGTGCAGTAGGAGCCGGTCCCAGGCCTACACAGCAGCAGTGACTTCGGGTTCACCCCCCTTCAAAAACTGTACGTGGACTGCCAGCCCAGTAGGCTAACACCTTCTTGAATGAGAATTATTTAACCCATTCTGGGCAAAATGAAATGATTTGCCATTGCATCTTTGAGAAAATATCAGTGTCCCATACAAATACATCTCAGTAACTTTGGTCTTATAGTCCAGCTTTCTAAAAATGTAGCTATTTCTCAAAGGCTAGATCCCCATGGTCCTTAATCTCAATGGCAGCCGCTGAAGCCCCTGACTACCCCTGTGTTTCCAGTCACTGCTGAGGACCACCAGCTCCCACTGTGAGCAAGTGCATAGGGAAGGACAAGAAATAAGGAACCCCGACTCCATTCCCACAATTTACTACCATGATAACTGGTTGGAGATGGGGAGGGCACACCAAAACCAGAAGGGAATGGATGTGCATGAGTCAGAGAGAAACACCCTGATGTCTGCTTATGCATCTGGGGGTTCCAAATGGTGTTTTGCCCAAGATTAACTTGCATGATTAAAACCAAATCTCTCATCAACCCCTTCTCATTCCTCTCCCCTGTGGTGATGCTGTCCCGGATCCTGACTCTGTGTTGGTGCTCAGACCAACTTGATTGGAAGAAAAACGTTCTGCCAAAAAGTAAAAAAACCACCCTGGTACTGATGGAACCAGATGGTAACTGCCTGTCTTTTTTTTATTTCTCAGGGAACTTTTTCCTTCTACCTTTTTGTCATCTATTGCGGAATCAACTAAGCACCTTCATCATCAGATTGCATTCAACTCCCAGAAGGTGGATAAGCACTCAGAATAGCTCAGATGTCAGCAACAATTTAAATAACCTGCTCACTTAGATGACCAGCAGACTTCCAGATATATAAGAATCCATTTTGAGAGCCTAATAATATAAAATTAGTTTCAAATGCCATACCAAGTCTGATATTAAGGTACTAAAATGAGTATTCAAACACAAAAGTAGCTCTTTTTACATGCATGGGTATCCAGTCAGGCAGACAGGCTTATCCTAAAGTGTGCTTATATTAAAGAAGTTAGGTCTTCTATATCGGGTAACAAGATAAAAGTATAAAAATATAACAACTCACCAGTTTCTTGGTCTGAAACTTCAGTGAAAATATTTGGTACGCAGGGTAATTTTCAAAATTGAATGACTATAAAAGGACCTGCAAAAAGAGGAGCTGTCCTCTTATGTGTAGGATTACTTCTGTAAGAACATGGCTATTTTTGCCCAGTTGTGTAAATTAAAGGTGTTTCACTGGAAGACTACACATTCACTGTAACAATCTGAGTTAGTGTGAAATTGTGCAGCAGCAACTTCTCACATGCAAGATTTTGTGCTTTGTTGTACACAAAAAGTGTGCGTACAGACGTGCAGAAAGCCTGTAAACCGCTGAATAGGTTTAAAACCCCCTTGAACTCCCAGTCCAGCACATCTGCTTTAAGGACCTGAATACAAATATAACAGCAGAGCCAAGCCATTTCACTGTGATTTCCGTAATTCCACCTAGATTTCAGAGAGTTATTATTTAAAATTACCCATTTGTCATTTAAGCCCCAAATACTGCTAATAGAGCAATTTTAAGTATAATCTGCTAACAGGTCTAACTCCCACACAATGAACATTGCAACACAGAATGGGAACCCTGGGGGAATTTGTTTCTCAGGTAGAAAAGTTTAGACAATGAAGCTGCACAAAGAAAGAGAAAAACCAAACATTTGTACATGGGATAACATTTTCTCCCAATAGAAGTCTACTTAGGAAGCAGCTGGCTGGAATGAGGTAGGGGATTAATCTATATCCCTTCAATTTCTACTTTGGCATGGCTTGCTTTCTTTCTTAGCTGACTATTTACTGGCAGTATGGCAATTCAGGGCATAAGCAGCCCCCCCAAAAAAGCAGCACCAAATTGTCCTGGGACTTTGCTACCATGCTGCTTCTGGACCATTCCTGAAGGCTTTGATCTTCAACCTTGCTTTTACATCATGAAGTTAGAGCATTGAAACTATTTACCTCCCCTTTTTTGCTACCATGCCTTGCACATTTCCAAATAAGCACATACCTTCGTATCTCCCAGTAGCCTCTGTCCCTTACTGCCTTCTGTTTAAATTCCCTGTCCTCTACCACTTCTGTGACACTACACGCTTTTTTTTAGCGATGAGAATTATACTTTTGCATGATGTTTCATAAAATCTTAGCATAGAAATTTGGTTGTAGAAAAGTGACCGTGGACAAGCCTACTTAAATTATTCTCCTGTACGTGAAGCCTCCCCCTTAAGAATTATTTCTATCAATCTTGTCTATCACCCCAGAAAAATGCCATTTCTAAAAATGCTATGAAGATAACGGCAAACCTGTTCATAATTATTATATGCTATACGATATGGAAAAAGGAATACATGCACTTGAAACCTACAATTATCTATGCCAGCACCTGAGCTGCTACATCCCTTCCCTCCTTGCACAACAATTGCCATAGCTTAAGGTTATACGGAATATTAATAAGGCAAGAGAAAAAGTGAAAGGAGACATTTTGGCATATCCACTTTCCCCATGTGTAAGAGAGGAACAGAAACTGTTTGCTAAAAACATTTGCAAAAGTGTAAGTAGCCTGCATTACTGTGCCTCCCCAGCATCTTCACTGGGCTGTTCCCATTTATTTCATACTGGCAATTCTCAATAATATATTATTTGATTTAGTTCAAAGCCTCTGAGAAAGCTTATCCCCCAGGTTTGCATAAGCTGCTTCCCTTAACAACATACTCTATTCTTTGAAAATCCCAGTGTGTCTCCAGGTTTGCCATGTTTCACTCATGAGGCTAAAATAAATTATTGCAGAGTAAATAGTGCTGCTAGTGAACCTACACTCACTCTGTGGGCACATGCTTTATATTGTGCTCATACTAATGCATACTGCAAACTGCTGCTAGAAAATTCTCAGCCCCCATCCTTACTTGCTGCGTGCAGAGCCCTCGGCAATAAAAATGACCCTTTGATGCTCTTCCTTTCCTGCTTGTCCAGGGGACATTTTTTTCCTCACTCATGGGATCCTTGCCATCTTTGCCTCCACCATTCTGCTTATCCCTCTATCCCTGCCGACCTGTCCGTTCATTTTCCAACCTCCAGTGGCGCAGGCATCGTCACTCAGGGCGGCTCTGACAGCCTCTGCTGATGGGTAAGGCTTAAACCCTTCTCCAGGAGCCCTACTTGACACATTAGGTGGCAACTCCCAGGCAGCCTGTACTCTGACGGCTCAATACATGTAATTCTTGAATGACCAAGCTGCTGTTAAGTGCATGATGCAGAGCGTTTCCTATGAGGGAATTCCAGGGGCACCCGCTGAGCTGTGTTGATAACATAACGTGTCCAAGCTCAAGCAAAGACCGTTCAGGTTAAACCAGATTCAAGACCGAGTAAAGAGAATATAAACAAAGCTAAAGAAATCTGTCTGACTCTGCCTTGAACACACAGACGTGGCACCTATTCGTGATCCCACCTGTATAAATATTTAATCCACTGCAGGGTTTTGCAGAAGTTGGGCTCAACATTTTAAAGCTATTCTGTTTCCTAGAGCCGTTCAATAGCTCATAGGAAGGGGCACAGGGTAGAGTTCAGAGATACTGCTGTGAACCCAGGGTCTCACTTTCATGCATTATAGCAGAAATACGTTCATTTTCAATATTTCTTTTTTTTTTCCTTGAAAGAAAGATAAGGGTAGCTACTTGAATACTAGATTTTCCATTATTTCCTAAAAGATACTTCAACAAATAAAGCCACCTCCAGACTTTGCCCCAAGCTAAAACAAACTATTTAGTTTCTCTTCAATTGATGAATAAAGTTCACCATCTCCTTTTGCAGATTTTACAAGGTAAAACATCAAAGAACAATGTTCCTCCTTTTCTGTGTGTGAAAACATTAGTTTTCCTCACATTTTTACCAGGCACAAAAATAATTTAAAGCATACGTTGGTACAGCACTTTAGCCAGGACCGGTACAGATGCAGTGAAACATTTCAATATAATTTACAACAACTATTCAGAAGGATTACCTGTCATTCAAGACATGAACATTATAACAGTCAAAATCACACAGTTATAAGAAAGTATTCTTGAGCCATAAAAAATAGATTTCAAGTTTTACTTACTTAAATATGCATTCACATTTTAATGTGAAGTTTTGGATAGGCTGTTTTAAAAGATGCATGTAATAAAAACTGAAGGCAGAAATGGTTCAGAACTGATCTCAAGCTGAATTCTGGAAGCTTTTGGATTTGAGTTTGCTAATATGCCCAGTATTAGGAATACTTTCGCATATGAATAGCATCATGGGCTATCAGTAGCCCATCCCAGGCTACAAAAGGAGAAAAGAGATGACCTAGAAGCATCTCCAGAATTGTCTTCACTGTTGACTAGAGCCTTTTCTCTTGCTATCTCTCTCCTTTGCAATGAGTAGGTCTGTGTTAGTAAGAGGAAACTTAAGAGTTTTGAGAATAATTATCTGAATACAAGAAGAGGTGTCATGACCTCAAGCAGGATAAAAGCTGCAGAGACTGCCCAGTAAAGCTAAATATGCACCACAACACAGACAAAAAGCCCATTCTCAGGTTCCTCTCAGTATTTACCACATGCCAAGAATGGTTTGCACTATGTTGTCTCAAACATAGACATCTCTCTTGCCACGATGAAAGCTTACACTGCATTTCATGCAAGACAGAACACTGCAAACGACAGAAATACCCCAGTGACTGATCTTTCCAACCAGAGATTGTCCCAGAGAGAAAGATATCACATTTCTGTCAAGAGGACAAAATACAAGCATAGATCTACCATTAGTCACCAACGGACCTTTTCAACACAATAAAAATCTACCACTAATAGTCTAGTCACTGAAAAATAATCTGGCTTATCGCTGCTTTCATTTTGGATGAGTAAAGCTGTAACAAGGCGCACATTCAAGCAGGCTGGACTGTCATGTATCTATATGCTCTCTCTAAATATAAGTCCCTTAAGGTCTCCTAGTTTGGAGTGAAACCACTGAAAAGAACCCGGCAGGATATTGCCTTTCTCATCTGGCCCACTCAAGTTCAAATAAATCAGTCTATTACCTTCTAGAAAAGGTGAAGCAAATAGACTAGTAGACATGAACTGATCAATAACTGAAGTCAGGACCCGATGTTCTGGAGGGAAGAAGTCTGCTCCAACCTGTTCATGGTTGAGCTTGTCAACTTGTTCCACTTCCCCAATGGATGATTAAATCCACTGCAGGTCCAAAGAGAGCCCAGCACATAAGAGCAGGTAGCAGCAGTAGGTCTGTTGCATTCGGAACACCACAGCCCCGAGGTGAAGAGCCATCCGATAGCTACATGGCTACGAACGCAAACCCTAGCACAACTTTAGGCATGAAAGAGAGCAAATTTAAGAAATTTCATTAGAAACAATCTTCTTGAAAACCCAATATATTTTCTTGATGACAGCTTTGTGTAAATTGCAATAAGAGAGCATCTTCAGCAAATATTTTCCTGTCAGCGTTCAAGGCCAAAGTTTACAACACCACGTTTGTTCTCTAATCAAAGCTGATAGATTATTTCCAATGTCAAAGCTGAAAGAAAAGCAAGGCTAAGTGAGCAATTTAGAAAAGAAAGAAAGAAGATTGGTAAAGTCCTTTTGCTCTTAATTACTGAAGATTTCAAAGCCAAAGGCAATTTTGCCTTCACATTTTGCCCAGAACTTTGCTGAGATTTACAATATCTAGTCTCCTTTCTGGCACACATCTAAAAGCAAAGAGGGAGTTTACAAGGAGACAACAATTTACAATATTTGTATTTTAGCGCTGTCATGCCCTACTCTTCTGAGGACGTCTTTCCTGGCTTTACCACAGAATAGTTGACTACACCGAGGCATCACGTCATATGCTGTAATATTTCTGTAGATAGCTGCTGTGCTATTGAACTCGTGTAAGATGTAAATGAAAAGCTAAAATTTTGGAAGGAGAGATGCAAACATTGCTACGCCTTGAAACATTTACTTATTTTTAAGTCAGCCAGTGTCTCTGTATCAAATATAATCAGACGACGTTATGCATATGGTGGATATCAATGAACAATGCTTTACTCCTTCCTGCATTACTAATATGCAATAACAGGCAGGCAAAGAAGGATTCTCAATACTGCCTTTAAAAATTCAAAAAATTATGAAATTTAAGGTGTAAATGACCAGGCTGAGAGGCACCTGTCCTCATGCAGAATACTTTCTTGACAACCACTAAGAAAAACCATTCAGGCAGCACTGCGGTACAGGGCCGGGAAGACTGCATCACCAACAACATTAAGCAATTCTTTACATCTGCTCAGCTGAGGTGTCCTTGCAGCTCTGCGCTTTGTTAAAGGGAATTACAAATTTGCAACCAGGTAGTTTTCATCCAAGTTATAAACGTTTGGAAAAAATCTCATCTTCTACATGCCCAGTAAAGACTAGTTACAGTTAATTAATTCCTGTGTTTATGTGTTCTTCCACACCAGATGGCTTGGTGAGCTATTCAAGCACTCCCAAACAGGACATTTTTTGGCAAGTTCCTTACGGAGACTGGACACCACTGGCAGTTTGGCAGCGGCTTTGTACCGCTATGAACAATGAATAAATAACGCTGACAGGCTCAGCTGTTCCTCTGGTCCAGGAAACGTGCTTCCGTCTTGATAAACCAGCTTAGTGAGCATAATAAAAAGGCCGATCGAAACGGGCTTGGACTGGATGTTTATCTGTAACCTCAGAATATGCAGCCTTTCTCCAGTAGAAGCCATTTCCATGGAAATTCCAGCAGATGCCATTACAAATGAATACTCTGCTTTTAGATATAACTACAGCTGACAGTGAGAAATCACTTTGGGGTGTGTGTGTCTTCGGTACATTCCGCAGGAAAATGAGACATCCATTTCACAGATGAAGCGGCACATAGCAAGATTTATATGAAGCTTTTAAAACGCTCTTGGTAAAGGTGACTACAGATAAACTTGGAGAGCGCATAAAGGTAAAATAGGGCAGAAGATTGAACTGTCAAAAAGTCAGTGTACTATAATTTTTCGGCAGAAAAGTCAAGTCTATGTCAGGGAAAAAAAGGACCATTTATGCAAATAGCTGTTGAAAATAGTCAGGAATTATGAAAGAGAGTGGGATTTGGTTCAAAGCAGCCCTCCATTTTGCAGGTTTCTTTTGTGCCTCTACTCGCAGTCTCTTCTCAGATGTTTTTCTTTTCATCTTTAAACTGAGAACATCTACTTATTTCCAGTCCTCTGGCACACAGTTATATACACTGCTTTGCATTCAGCAGAGGCCACAGGGGAGCTGGTAAATGATCTTCCTGGATTTTTTTTGCATATCAGGAGTAGGAAGAGGAGTACTCGCAAAAAAAAAAAAAAAAAAAAAAATTAATATTCAGGCTGTAGAGCTTTATGGAACTTCCCGTGAAGTTAGAGTGACCTTCTCTGTTAAATTTAACTGAAGTTAGATCTAGCCTTCACTGAACAGGAGCAAAAGTCTGCCCCAGCTGGTTTCCAAACACCTGTGAAAGGGGCTTCCGTGCTGAAAGCTGTACCTTCAAATAAGAGTGTCTCGAACAACAGCCCCCTGCAGCAAACTGAACAGGCTGAACTCGTTAGGAACAGCTTCTGACTCGCGCAGCAGTAAAAACTCAGCAACATTACACCCAGAGTTGGTTAAATATTTATGGCCTGGCAATTTTAGCTCTTGCTTACATGTTATCCACTAAGAGATTGTAACTATAACAAATATGTTTATAGCTTATTGTTTTCACATATGCATGTGGGTTCTCAACAAGCTGAGAAATGTCATATCCATCCAGACTTACTATTCATATTTAGACTAGTTTTATACAGGTTAATTGTAGTGACTCCCAAGAGTTACCTCTGATTTCATCACTGACTACGAGGTGGACTCAGCGTAGTTCCCAAACCGTCCATATGGAGAATGCATGGCTGCAACTGCAGGGTCAGCCTCGATCACAGCCCTACTGCCTGTGGCCATAACCTCATCTCTTAATGCTTAAGAAATTGCCTTTTCATAACTCAATTTTTGGGATATCGTACAACATATTCAAGAAGCAGCAGAAGATAAAGCAGGAACAACAAATGACGGAATATTTTAAGCTTTACTATTGCCAGTATTTCACATTAACTCTTTTCAGGATATGGCTATAATCTCCAAATCAAAAAGACATCAGTCATAACCACGTTGTGCTCCCAGCTAGCCATCCACTAGGAAGAAGAATGACGCCTTAGTTCTTGCATGTCGCTGCAGTATTCAGACTCGAGAAGACAGCTCCTGCCGTGCTGCTGAAACCCTACTGGTTTAAGAACGCGGTTACTCCACGAGGATCATCAGGACTCTGTTCCTCCTGGTGGGAAAGTTGGAGGCTCAAACTTTCTTTAGGCTGTGCAGTTGGCAGCGAGCCCCACCAGAGCTACCTGGGGTGCGACAAGGACGTCCCACACCAGCAGTGCTAATGAAGGACAGACATCCAACAGAGTACCAGCATTGGAGGAGCAGAACAGAAATAACTGGTTCTCTAGGACAGAGAAAGGCAGGTTTGCACTACCAGAAAGCAGTTTCCCTAATGCATGCATACTTACATACAGAGCGGGAAAAGCATTTCACCTTTGCAGAAAACAGAAACACGATTTTCTTTTCTAAGCTGAATTCTGAAGCGAATAATGTTTCCCTGGCGGACAGCAAGTGTCAGTCAGGATTTCCAGCCTCAAGGAACTATCACCTGACTAAATTTGGGAAGACTATAGTCCTTCATTACAGTTTTTATTCTCCAGCCTTCCAGCTTCACCTCAAAAATAATTTATGAGTTTTGTGGCAGATAAAAACTCCCTTCTTTTAAAAGGAGTTACACCCTTCTGCTAAAAAAGCAGCACTGAAATGGGTCCTTTGGTTCATTTCTTTTTGTAACATTCACCTCATACACATCTCTCTTGACATATAAATAACTAAATTATGCATGACTGAGATGCTTACGATTACTGGATCTAGTTAAAAGAATATGAGACCCCAGCAGCACAAAAATCTCCATGCACTGAGGCGTCACCTCCATCCTCTGCTACTATCTGAAACTGGAACAGACTCTGATTACATTAAGAGAAGATGAGACCTCCAAGCAAAACTTCGAAAAGTGAGAACCAGAGGGAGGAAAAAAACCTGAACAGTTGAGCCTGAAAGAAAAGAAACAAGAAGTGGAACAATTAAAGCTCCTAAATAGGTAACAATCACTGGTGAAATTTCAAAATCCTATAACATTTAAATAGAGCCCTGGTATCCACAAGGAAAGAGCACAACGGAGACACATAGAAAACAGTCTGATTTTTCTTAAATGTTGCCCTGAAGCCCTGAAGATATTGATCTTCTAAATATCATTCAAGCAAACCAGGATGAGAGGGCAAGCTATTAACCTCAAGTTTGCAAGTCTGAAGAATATCGGAATCCAAAATACACCTGTTAGGAGACAGGAATATTAAAGACGCCTGCAGAAGGAAGGAGAGCCCGCTGAGGCATTTTTGACTGCTCTTAAATTAATGAGCCAAAACAGAACTGTGATACTTTGGCAGCTTTTCTTATAAGACAGTGACTGTGCTCAAAGAAGAGACTGCTGACAAATGCAAATCTATAGGCAAGGCCGTTTCTGCCTTCAGAAAAATCATATTGTGTTGAATGAAAATATTATAGTGAAAGCAAGGTAAAACTAGACTAGACACTCATCATTTAGAGAGGAAACTGAAAACCAGAAGGTCATAAGAACAAGAATTCAGAAGAGATTTCGCAGGTCAAAAGGCAAGAGAAATGCAAAAGAAAACATTGCAAAAGATATAGCAAAGGTACGGCCCCAAATAATCTCCAGTATTTCAAAAAAACACTGTACCAAAGCTACAGAAATAACCGCTAAGAAAAATGGAGCCCAGTGGTAGCAGATGCGAAGGAGCCCACCACACAGGTGCACTGCTAGTGCTGGAGGGGCGGCACAGGGGCAGCCGGGGGACTGCCGTCGACAGCCTGTGCAAACAAGAGCTCAGATGATGCCGCAGTACTCTCAGCAGATGATGATACAACATTATTTGGTATAACTCTTTGAATTACGTATCAGCACTTGTGGTTCAACTTGAAAATGTTCTGGAAATCTGAATGAAAAACCTTATAAACTGGTGAAACTGAAATTTTAATGTAGGGACAGTTCCTACGGAAAGACTGAATCAAATATAAACTACAGCGGAAAGTTAAAGATATGCAAAACTAGGTTTGTTATAATTACTGAGAATATTACAATTAAAAGCATGTGTAGCTTTGGGCTTGGTTCAGTGAACAGGCACTATGAGACAGAAAACAATTACTCAGTCCTCAAAACAATGTGGAATACATTTACAAAGTCACAGGAAAACATAAAGCCCCACAGCAAGCCATGACGGCTGGCAGGACTGCAAAAGCGGGACAAAGCCAGCCCACACCAACCAAACTGGAGCAATACACACAATCGCAGGGCAGTGCTAACGGTGTAATTACTGCCTATATGCCACCGAGTTTCTTAAAGGTAAGAGAGTCGACGTGATTTATTTAAAAAGGAACAGGGTCTCAAAACCCTTCAAGCGGTTCTGAACATCCCAGGTCATGATTTCCTCAGCCTAAACATGCATGTTTCAAATTTACCAGACACAGCAGCTCATGCTCTGTACACCTCTCCTAGGCTTGTGGGAGCAGTACGTCAGTTCACTGTCTTGTTTGCCATTTGAAGATTACGCTTATACACGAGTTTTCAAAATCTCAGGCTGGATCCTTAGGTTCAAATGAATATAAACCAGAGTCTTGGGTATGAATAATCAAATTTACTCAAAACAGGACATCTGATGTAACCCTTTCAAACACGGTTGTGTTACTACAGCAAGAAATGACGTTTCTCACTGTTGCAAGAACACAGCCTGTAAAAGGATGTCACCATGCACAGTTATGCAAAAAGAAGCTTTTAGTGGTTTTAATTGGTGTTGGCTTTGTACTTTCTCTTTTCTATCACGGGTGTGAATGAACCCAAAACTTCAAAACAAAATTCCACTGAAATTAATGAGTTCTGCATGACAAAAAGAGACTTGCTGAGCTGATATAAAAGTCAGCAAAAATTGTTGGAAATTACTTTGAGGTTCAGTTGAAAAGTTAATGAATTTCAACAAATCTAACTATTAATACAGGTTCTGAGTTTCATCAGTATCATGGCCAAACAGAACCACAAGCAGAACCTTGTACAAAGAAAGAGGTATCCTGAATTTCAAGGAATGCAAGGCTGGAGGAGGCTGTGGAAATGATGCGTAGATGATGGCATGACTGTGCCTTCTCACTGTGTGAAGCAGGGCTCTGACTTACCATCCTTGATTTCATCTGTTTATACCTTCATAATGAAAAGAGCACAAGGGAAGTATAGTACTTGACATCCCTCTTCATCATAGCAGAACTGCAGAGGATAAATGCTGGAGCCAAACGGAAGAAATTATATATTTATGAAGTGTGAAGTGACAAATGAATTAGAAAAAATGCCCTGCTTGGCAGCTAAGTGCCAGACCACAGACAGGTGCAATTAGAGGTGGATGAAAGTCATCCAGAGCAGCAGGCAGTGACACCTCTGGGGATGGTTTGCAGAAGCATGTTTTTCTAGGACCTCCTCTGGGCAGCTGGGTTGTTTAGCTTCTCACGTGAGCTTTCTAATCTCTCCTGGCAATAATTAGCAACTTGGCTCAAAACTTTGCAGATGAGAAGTCTGCTTTCTGACTTTTCAGTGGAGAAATTCTTCCTTTGCACCATGCCCAAACTGTGCAGAAGTGAGTGAAAAATAAAACAAATGCAGAAAGTCATGAGCAAATCATCCAAGGAGCAAAGCACGGGCACAAATCAACAGAAATCTGAATCCAGATAGGCACATTGCTGCTTTCTTGCACAAGTAGGACAATCTTCTCCCTGCTGTTCTGACAGAAGGGAACCATGAAGATTTCCCATCAGCAATTTTCCACAGAACTTGTCATTCAGACAATTTTTTACACTCTAGAAACACAAGGAGAAATTGTGGTTGCAACACTGCACTGGCCGCCTACGTTTGGCTGCAGGGCACAGGCGCTGGCGCTGTCTCCAGCTGTAATGCAGGAGCCCATTACCTGGGGAGTCGGGGTTTATGCAGAGTAGGCTCAGCTCTCCCCCAAGGACAACTTCAAAACGGCAGCACTCTCTGTAGTATTTGCTTTAGGTAAACAAACATATACCTATTAATGATTATACGATAGGTACAGACAGTTGCTATTTGCACGGTCAGGAATATCTCCGACTTCTAAATACTCTTCAGAAAACAAAAAAGAAATCCCAGCAAACCGGGCCATATATTGCTGCGTCACCTACATTTGTGGTCATTAGTCATCTCATTTCTAGCACCTAAGACCTCCTGTACCGTCAGCATGGTTCTGTTGCTGCAGCAGTGAAAAAAATGTCATTCATTAAACAAAGAACTTATACTGAGAGCTGTAACATACATTGGGGCTTCATGTTAAAGTACTAGATGAATTTGATTAAGTATAATTTTCTATGGCACATGTCAATGGAACAGATAAACAAACAAACATTGAAATTAAAAAAACCTGCAGAAACAGCTCCCACCTAAGGGCTCGATGCAAGAGCATTTACAGCTAACAGGCCCCAAGTCACAACATCAGACCGAAACATCTCCCTGGTCTGGCAGAGGCAGAGAAATGCAGGTGTGCACACGTGCCCATGTTTATGGAGGGCGGGAGAAAAAGTATACCCAAAGTCAGCCTCCCTTTGGACGCAACAACTGAAACGTGCTTCTCAGATTTAGTCTGGGACCAAATCAGAGCCCCAGATCCAATGCCTCCGGACTCCCAGAGCATCTAAAACCAAATTGGAAGGTTTAATTTTAGCAACTTTACATAAAGAAGTCTTGATCCTGGCATTTGAGAGTTCTGCAGATCCTCAAAAGTCTGGTTAAGGATGACGCTTGATGCTGCAAAATTCAATAAAGTAAATCTCCCGCTATCACAAACTGAAGCTTGATTAAGGGCAACAGGAGCAGGCTTGAACTGCCAGGTCAAAGCAGCACTGCAGACATCACCCCCGCACGCTGCACTGTCCTTCCCAGAGCTGCAACTGGCCCCCGACGAGCAGCTTTCCTCCAGCTGCAGACAAAACCAATTCACATCTCTCTAGGAACAAGCTGCTACTGCAAACAAACCATGCTGTATAAAAAGGTCTTGCTATTTTTTGCAACTCATTTTAATAACTATTACACTGTAGCTATGCTTGTCTGTATCCGTATGCATAATAAAAGGGGGTGTACATCTGCTGATGGGGACAATGTAAGGCTATATTTGATAATTTGTGCATTCACTTAACTTCAGTGTTCCCAGTTACCAGTGTGCTGTTTTATGTGAGAATATACCGTATCTTTATTTTTGCCAACGCAGAAAGCGATAGCGTATTTACACCTCTGTCTATCCTGAAGCTGGATGCTCCTTCACTACTTAATGAAGCCGTATACTTGAGAAAATACCTCATATAAAGTGGTCTTGAATATTAACGCCAAACTCTGCAAGCAGGCCTCAAAGAAACCAGCACTTGAAGGAAAGAGAGTGAAAACAAACCAAAACAAAAAGCAACACTTCCACAAACACAGCTCCACAACTGACAAATACTTCGGACCAAGATAACATCTGAACTGAAGAATTTTGCTTCTCTATTCAGCTGAGTCAAAATGGTTTGTTTCGGGAAGGACAGGTTACTTGGCTCTGACTCACTGCCACTCATCTTTTGCCAAAAGAAGTGGCTGTTTGCAGGGGGTGATGGTGTCCCAAAGGAAAAGGCACATTTTATCCTCTAAGAAGTTGCCACAGAGCAGACTGTCAAGTGCTCCACACGTACCCTATGTGGAAAAGGCCCAGGAAGATCAGCCTCCTACATCTACAAGTACAGGCAGCATATCAGCTGAATTCTCAGCAAGGCCACAGAAGTGTCGTTTCCTCCCTCACCTGCAAACTGTCAGACAGGCCCTTTGGCAAACTCCGCTCAGCGGCCTGAGAAGGCAATCTCTTGCTTGGCTCATTCACTGGCCCAACAATGGATTTGATGGCCCTGTGGCACGCATCTTCCTTCCCCTCCAGACAGACCTGTTAGCACCCCCAGAAAAGCAGCTGGCATGCTGTTTTTCTGCAGAAAAACTTAAATTGTGTATTCTTTGGGAAAACAACTCTAAGGCATAAATTAACACAGTAAGATACATTTCTTGCTAAGAATGGTAATTTTGATTTTTTTTTTCTGAATACAGTCCCACTGATCATATATTTTTTTTATATAGAAAATAAGTAACATTTGTTTTCACTACACATGTGAATACAGGAATAAGTACACACATGCTTGTTTTTAACCTGGTCAGGCTATTACATGCTAATTGACTGCGGTAAATTCAATAATTGACATATCGTCTTAACCTGCTTAAAAGGACATAGATATCTCATATTTGCTGTAGTTTAAATAGACACAGAAACGTGGAAACACAAGAGTAAAAGAATTTACAAACTGTAATAAGTCTCAGGTAGGTAAACTAAATTAGACTAAAAGGAATCAGAATACGAAGGAGCCACCAGAGGTGCTCCTGAGAAGTGAGAAACCAGCCAGGCCTTTATATTGTTATCAAGCCTAAGAAAAATTGTGACCTCAAAGAGAGAAATATGTACATCCGCTTGTATGATATTTATGAACACTTATTATATACTTAGAATAAAGAAGTCTGAGCTGTGACTTATTCCTTCTACTCTGATCTCACGTCGATGCAGATGCACTCCCCAAAGCCCCGTTTACAGGTCCAAGTCCATCAGTGATCTCGAGGCCACATTTAGAGCTCCGAGTGTCAAGACATTGGGTTTATCTCCCCCATTGTTATCAATCATTGTATTTCAGTCCTACATGAATTCTTCATGAAATACCTACAATTACTACAATAATTACTATTAGATATATACACAGATATACATATATCTACACATATAAAAGAATTACTATTTTTATATATACATATATATGTGTATATATTACATATACAATAATTACTATTATATTTATTACTGCATGTCAAAAACATGTAAACAGTTTTCTTACAATCTAGTCAGACTGTTATTTGTGTAGACCAGATTCTTGAACTCTCTGTTCCCAGCTCATGCTCAGAGAGTCAACAAAATTCACTGTACTTTCCAGAGCTATGAAGTATTAGAAGCTTCCCACAATCACTCTGCTACAATATCAAACAAATCAACGGCACCTCAGATGTCTTAAACACCAGCAAGTGCAATGCTACAGTTTACAAAAAGTTTTTAAGAGATATTGCGTCCTGAGGTTGATGGATCACAATGCTTGCCATATAATATTTAAGAACAGGTTAAAAAAACCGAATCTCTTAATATCTTAGGCTCTGCAGCTACATCATATTAAGCACTACAAAAATTTACGTTCTGTCAGACTGGCTGAATGTAGCAACATTTAAATGAAGAGCGCTCTCTTTTTAACAGAAGCTTTACTTTTTCACATTTTTTTTTCTTAATTCAGGTTAACCCAAACACTCCAAATTCTTTCTACTTAAAAAGGTCGCCTTGATTTGAACAGTAGCAAATTCACCATACCTTTGATTTAAAAACCATCTCCAGATATCTTTAAAACAACATTTTTCAGATTCTAAAAGGCATAACAATAATAATGAGATGCCCTGTCTGAAGAAATGAGAATATTTGCTGTTTGATTTAAATAATTATATAAATTATTACAGTAATATCACAAACATTCCTGTGAGCAAGCGTATTTTGCCAGCCCTTACTCACACTGGTATTTGTTACAGTTCAGTGCAACACATGATCCGCTTTCGGTACCATAATTCATTTGTCACATTGAATCCCTTAATTTTAATCTTCTGTGGCAAATACTGTTAAATACATGCTCTTGCTTACACATGGTAATTTATTTGGAACTTTATTATCTGCTGATGATTTCGAACTAGAGTATTTTTAGAAAAGATGTTTTTCTTCTCAAGTAGAAGATCAGCTCTTTCTTAATAAGAGATGGTTTGACTTCCAGGCCCACATGCACAAGTTACAGCCCTGATTTTAAAATTCATAGTGCCTTCCTATTTTTAAGTATAGAGGTATATACACAGAAGCTCAGCAAAAGTTAAGCGGGTAGCACATACCAACAGCACTGTGAAGCTAAATTAATAAATGCATAGTCTTGAAGTTTTCTCACAAGAATTAAAAAAATCCAAAGCAACAAACATGTTGTATTAAGCAAAAAGAGATCGCGATGTCTGTGCAGAGAGCAATGTGCATTCCGGGTACTCCAGCTCAGGGCATCAAAGTCTTTTTGGGAAGGAAAACAATCCGGCCTTAAATCCCTTCTCTGTTCAGGACTAAATGTTCCCTCTCCCAGGATTCAAGACCAGGCTGTTTCGGCGTGGAAATCTCAACTTACAGGAAGCGACAGAATCAATTTTCTGGTAAGTAGGCTTTTCCAGGTTTTGTTTTGTTGTTTGGTGGGGTTTTTCTCCCTTGTCCCCTAAATGAGCAGCTGTTGGAAGTTGCTTGAAGGTTTAGACTGGCTGGTACTAGTCCGTGTAGGAACGTATGAGGGAGCAAAGAGTGGAGATGAAAGTCAACGGTGCATGAAATATGCAATTTATGACAATGCTGAACAACACATTTCTCCAGCCTACTCAGGGGAGCAGCAGTTTACCCGTGAGGGGTCAGAATACTCATCTGCAGCTCGCCAGAGAGATGCACCCGCGCCAGCAGCACCAGTTTACTGAACAAAACTGTAACAGTGACTCCTTGTCCTACCGAAGGAACAGATGATGTGCAGCCTCCGAGGTGGGGAAGAGGGTAGAGGCAAACAGCGGGGGGAGAAAGATACAGGGGAGCAAAGCAGCGGTGGAAGGACAGAGAAGACAGGGCAGATGAGGAGCCCAACAGGAGCAAGTGGGAGCTGAAAAATAAAGCAGGGAAGAAGGAACACTGGATTTTAGGGCCAGGAGCAGAAAAGAACTGGCACCAGAACCAGCAACTGTATTTTAGCATGAAGGCATCATTAGGGTGATGTGGAAACGGGATCACACAGTGGGGCAGAGATGTACGCCAGCTCACGAGGAACCCCCCACTTCAGGCATCGGGAGCTGTATAACCACACGAGAACGTATCATACAAACCCAATCGGCATCTTAACTCGATGTTGTAGGCTGACCTGACACCATGCATGTATAGCCCAAGCATCTCTTCAGCAAAGTAGAAATGTTTTAAACAAGGTTTACAAGTTCATCTGCATTGGTGTTTTGGGTTTTTTTTAAACTCATTTTAATTTATCTTCCTCTTTAAGCAGCACAGTGTTTAAAATTCAGCTTTTATATGTGAAATAACTAATTATATCATCAAAGAGAGAAATACTCAATTGTATAATTACAGTTGATAGACAATATTTAAAGAAAATGCTCAGAACATGATGCCAACTTCGGTGAGAATCAAGTTAGTTTCAGGAAGTACCAATTTTTTAAATAAAAAACCACAATGAAGAAAAAGAAGGGGAAAGGGGCAAAAGGGGGGAAGCAAGATAAGAATATATGAAGAAAATATGCAAGACTGCATAAGAAAAATTTGTTAAAAAAAGTGATGTTACAATTGTAAAACAGAATACCAGGAGGAAAGGAAGAGAGAGTCAAAATACCTTTGAAATCTTAAAAGCTAACTTACGATGCAAACAAATGAAACCATGTATCAGCATTTCCTCAGTCCTGCTCTTTGACATAAAATTTAAAGATCTCACTCTTGCAGACTTGGATGAAGAAGAAAACCCCAAACATCTATAGGATCTTCAGCACTACAAGTGTTTTCTGCGTGTAACCTTGGTAAAGCACTGTGAAGTTGCCCACAGAGCTCTTTTTTTTTTTTTTACCTGAAAGACAAGTCCTAAAACCTCTTATTAAATTAGATACTTGGCTTCTGAATACAGAAGTCAGTGCCATCTCTGAACTGGGCAACGTATGCATGTACGAAGAGGTGCTCACACAACTTTGAAGCAATCTATACGTGAAAGGAATCTATCGGGGACACTCTCTGCTCAGATTATCTTCCACCATTTCCTATCCGATGCCGACTTGTGGCATTAAAACATTCCATGGAAATCATTAGCTGGTTTGTACAAACTTCTCTTCCCTCAACCCTCAGACAATATTGCTTCCAAGCAAACTATCAGGTACAGAGAAATCACATCTAGGGATGACTTAGGGAGTTCAAAATAAAATACAAATCAAGCCAAATAATTGCCAAACAATGGTTTGCCACACTTGATGAGATCAAGAGCTCATAGAGTCTGTCGTCTTTCCTGAGGTACTGCCCACTCTCGGATATTCAGAGGCAAGGGGTGGTGGGGAAAGGTCTGGGTATTCCCCAGTACAGCATACCCCACATCTGCGTGTCCAGCAGCATGGGCCACGTCACAGCATCTGCTCAAAATCAGAGGAGAGAGACGGGACACAGAACAGATCCAGCTTTCAAATATAAGTGAGACCCTTACAAATCCGGGGAATTTCAATATGCAGAACTACATATCTCATCTCTAAGCTACCTGTTAAGGTGGTTTGACTTTCCTTATACTACTTTTTAAAAGTTGGCATTCAGTTTTACTCTTTCTTCCTGCCTTGGCAATACCACGTTCTTCTGTTAGCCCACTGAGGACACGGCTGGTGTTGAAGGCACACAGGAGGCCCAAGGGATGCGGCACACACCTCGGCTCAAGGATTTCAGCCTTCAGCTGGCTGGGAGCCATCGTTGCCTCTCCAAAGACCACCTACCAACATGGGCTCCTCTGCCAGGTCCAATAACGCTTCCACCTATGGCACCATGGCATCAGCCGGCCTTGGTGGAGGCGGCACTGCCCAGGCCCTACAGGACGGGGGGACATGCGGGATAGGGGGCTCCTGTCCACGGCTCCATGCCAGCATGGAGATCCTAGAATCACCCACCAGTGGTGCCAAGCGACTGGGAACAGTATTTACATGGTTGTCCTTAATTAGGTTTTGCTGCATATCTGACCTCATGCACCTGCAAGGCAGTGTCATCAGAGGAAATGCATTTCTGTAAAAGGTGTGACATTAAAAAAAAAAAATTTTTTACCAAGAATAAAGCAGTAAGACAAAATGCTAGCAGAGGAAGATATTACAGGGGATACAGGAATGCTCTCGGGAAGTCAGCAGCCTGGTAAGCTTTGCAAGCTAAATATCAGCACTGTGGTACAGAGTTAGAGAGCTAATGGGTTGTGTATTTGCTTCACAGAAAAAATATTTTCAGTAAAGCAGCAAAGATACATATGTACGGCTGCTATAAATATTTAACAACTCCACATCAGCTTGAAACAAGTAGACTAAATATACCCATCATTTTGAACCAATCTCTGTTTCCAGTGGTGCAAACACAGGTAACACTACCCTCTGCTGCAGGAAAGCATGAAGTGCCTGCCCAGGCCGCGCTGCCAGCACAGCCACCAGCCCCGGGAAGCCTCTGGACACCGCCTCCTCCTCCCCCACGGCGAGCACAGCGCTGCTTTCCCCCGCGTGTCCCCAGCCCATCCCGGTCGGTGCCCTGAAGCCGCTGTGCGGGGTGCGACGGCAGCGGGGAGCGGCGGGGTCCCCGGCCCTGGCACACGCCGTGCCCCAGCCGGCCTCGCAGCCGCCCCGCTGCCTCTGGCTCTGACAGCGGGGGAGCGCTCCTTGCTTTTGGCAGGGAGCATCAGCGGGTTTTTAAAAATAAGTGTGTTGAATTACATAGTTTAAAGTGTGTCTATACTGAAATATGCTTGCTTCAGCCTTTGTTCTTCTTTATATTAATTTATAATTTGTATTACATAGAAACGATTTCTATGTTCAGTCTTTTATTACCCTTTCCCCATGCCGCATTCTGCTCCCTGCTCAAATCACAAAGTGATCTGACCCAAATATTTACTTCCTAGAAGGCTGAAAAAGAAATATAGTTGCTTTTTTGCAGTCAATAGCCTAAAATCAGAGCCTACCACTTGGCCTTTGCCCTGAAGGGCACAGGCCAGGGCTGCTGAAGCATCTCCTCTTCCAGGGCACCTCAGCTTGTGCGGAAGGGTCTCCCCTAACCCCTCAGGCACCCTCTTCTTTCCATCAGGACGGCATACAGCATGCAGACAGCAGAGAGCACTGTCATCTGCCTTATAAACCTGAGTCTGCAAAATTCCTAACTCCCAGGCTGCATACTGAGGACAGGCAAGAGGGATTAGCCGAGAGCCGGATCCTACACTGCCCCTGGCAGCAGCGTATGTGTGTGCTCACGGGGTAAGTGAGGAGAAACCCAACTGAAAAGGGCAGCGGTAGTCCCAGTCCCCAGGGCTCCTCTGCCAGAAGTTGAGGTTATACTCGCAGGCCTGGGAATGTGGGAGATGGGGAGGATCATCCCACAAGGCACGGATGGAGAGGCAGGCCCCAGAGCGGGCTCCCCACAGGCAGTCACACCTCCCCGGCACACGGCGAAGATGCAGCCCAGCTCCCTTCCCTCCGCAGGGGAAGCGCAACTCAATCCTATGAAAGATTTGCTCAAAAAGAGAAGAAATGGAAAAGGTTTGGACCTGGCTTTCAGCCCACTAACACTCTGAAAATTCAGCTACTGTGCCCCTAGTACCACTGCTGCCAATTTAGCAAAAAAGAACCAGAAGTGCCAAGGACAACTTTATGGGAGGAGTGTGATCCTCTAAGGTTTAGACATTTCAGAAAATATTACAAAGACAGATGGCACAGGTGAATTTGCAGCATCCCTAACTGCACTTCTCACAAGAGAAGAAGGCAGCTTCACTGCAGAAAAAAGTTCAAGCCTGAGGTTCTTTAGTCAGAAGATGAATTTATACACGTTTCAAATTGCATCAATACATCTTCAGCTTCTGTTTTGCAAAGACCAATTAGAAAGAGCAGTAACAACTCAATCCATTCAACAAACAGGATGGTAGATACGGAGCATTCCTGTGGCACATTAACACCTTCAACCAAGGGCAAAAACACTTCTGAGCTGAGACTGCTGGGGGTGCTGGAAGGACATGTGTAGGGAGGACCTGCAATGGTAGCTGGTATGCACCAGTGTCAAATGAAAATGTGGGATAAATGAGAGCTCTTGCTTGCACTGACTTATGCCTAAGCTCCAGAGCAGGAGCCGAGACCTTTGAGGTAGCTAAATAGTACCTGAAGTTGCATGAAAGATAAAAAGTCATGTTATCTAATAGCCTGTTTCTCTAGCAGCTCCTGCACTGAAGGCATTTGAAATCCCACACCTTTACATAGATCAGAGCAAAATGAGACAGCATCAAATCTTTCTGAGTGTGAGGGAGGTGGAGGAGACGCATTCAGCCTAGAAATCCTTTCACAAAATCACACTTGCACATCTATTGATCTTGGTTACCCTAATCCCTCTCCACACAGAAGTTTCCATCACTGCCCTGCTTTCAAACTACTGCAAAAGTCTGCAATGGCTCTTAGTTTATATACAGCTCTGTCCAACTGCCCTCAAACAGCAGCGTGTCCCTTTCTGCATGTCCCTTGCCATCACAACCCCAGACCGCAGTTCTGGGTCTCTCTTGCTCAATGAAGACAAGAAAACCTCAGACTACAGAAGTTACCCTAAGAAATGTTTGGATCTAGAATAAGGCATCAAATGAACCTATTGAGACTGGAGACTGAGCACAGGGAAGGTATTTCACTGGGTAATAAATAATTAAGCTGGAGAAATCCTTCCCACAGCTGTTGCACATTGTAAATTCATATTGTTTCAAAAAGTGACTGGGAAAAACCTCATGGACAAAAAAAAAATAATCCATTACATATTATGAAATTCAAAGGTCTTATTTCTAGAGTTCAATAAGTTTCTAGATTACTGATATCTAGAGGTTAGGAGTTTATTTAGGGAAGTACCTCCATATGCTTGCCATGGCTCGCCGAGGGCTCTAACAGCCTTTTCTTGGCACCCAATACCTGGGCCACCTAAGCCAGGCTACCGAGCCTAATGGGCTTTTGGGCTAACCCAGTACAGCAGCACTTGTGGCGAGGAAAAAACATTTTAGGGATTGCACAGTTAAAAGGAAATGAAGAAAATTATGCAGCTGCAAGGTTTCTGTGAAGGCAGGCAAGAGTTTTTGTCTGGAAAACAGCTGCTTCAGAGCCCAAAGTAACAGAAGAATTACAGCCACGGGAATGAAGAATTTCCCAGGGGACAGGACAAAGGCTGGACAAACTGGGGGGATCAAGCTGCCCTCCTCAGGAACACAATTCCTGCGTCACGATTTTAATTTTCCATCTGTAATGCAGAAATTACAGCATTTCCTTTTGTCACAACACTTAGGCAGAGATGCGCAGAGACTGCGAGAGGCTCAAAAGCTACGGCTGCAAAGATCACAAACAGCTGAGGTGGATCTACTGAACTTTAACAGGGATTTTTGGAACTTTTTTGCAGCTATCAAGTGAATAATAGTTTATCTGAAAGACTCAGAAGAACATCATTCAGGCTCAAGCAAGAGGTCTTCAGATAGGCAGTTCTAGCACCAGGAAGGAAAGAGTAATTATGTGTAGATATCTGTGATACCAGAGCATGCCCCTTACAGCAACTGCTACATACTAGGCTGCTGTAGCCTTTTAGCAAGAAACTAAGCTCCCAAAGCTAACAGGCCAGACTGTACACGGCTCAATTGTTTTTTAAACATCCTTAAAACAGCACTGCAGAGTAAATTATAAACTTAAATATCCAGAATTTCATTCATTGCCTGTAAAAACAACCCAAGTCCAGAAGATTGGTGGAATGATGTTTCCCCAGCTCTGCTCCAAGAGAGCAAATCTGAGCTCCGTGCTGCAGAGCCTGAAAATGAATTCAAAGATGTGGCACACCACAGGCATTGCTACAGCTCTTTTGTGTACGAGTAAGGCATAAACTAATAACACCCTTAAATGATTGCTGTATCTGACTATGGGAGTGCTTTTTAATTCTGTTATTTTTCATTCAAGTTTCATTATTGAAGAAAGAGGAGGAAGAAAAGCAATTAATGGGAAAAGATAATAAACATAACCCATGTAGATGAAGAATCACCCGTGCTCACTTGATCCATTGCTGCAGGCAAATTAGATAAGAGGAGAGGCAGGCAGAGTTTTCTGAGCAATATGTTCTATTGCAAGCTCAAAATCTTAAAAATCAGACCTTGAATGTATTGAAACAATTACTATAATAAATAATATTCATTATAAGAAATACACCACTGCAGTATGCTGTTCTCTTGCCCACCCATCCCCAGCAAAGGGTATTAAATACTCTTAAACCTGGCTGCAAGGTTTGGGTCTTTTCATCAGAAACTCACACACAGCTTTGCTAAAGATACACTTTCTGGCCAGGGGCTCATTTCCTTTGCTCTGTCTCTCAGCTTCTACATCTATGAAATAAGAGTGACGGCCCAGAGGCCACCTTTAGAAACGAGTCCTGTACTACTAGCTAAATGGTATCGAGCTGAGGATGGGCTTTTCCAAAGCAACACCCCAAGAGAGAGTGGAGAGCTGAGATGCGAGACCATTAACTATTCCAGCTGTGCCGTGGCTATACTGCTGCCATGCTGTCGCCTCACCTAGTCTTAATGCATGCAGACCCCCCTTGTCTCCCCTCTAAAACACGCATGCTTAGAGCATGCATGCTTTTGCAAAGCTCTTTTTGGCTGAGAAAGCTTGGTATTACTTTGTGATTTACTGACTAGGAAATTCTGTAAATCATAGATTCATGGAATACTTCGGGTTGGAAGGGACCTTTAAAGGCCATCTGGTCCATCCCCCCTGCAATGAGCAGGGACAGCTGCAACCAGATCAGGTTGCTCAGAGCCCCCTCCAACCTGACCTTGAATGTTTCCAGGGATGGGGCCTCTACCACCTCTCTTTGGGCAACCTATTCCAACGTCTCACCATCCTCACAGTAAAAGACATTCTTCCTAATATCCAATCTAAAATCCACCCTCTTTCAGTTTAAAACCATTACCCCTTGTCCTACCACTATGCTCCCCGATAAAGAGTCGCTCCCCACCTTTCCTGTAGATCCCCTTTAAGTACTGGAAGACTGCTATAAGGTCTCCCCAGAGCCTTCTCTTCTCTAGGCTAAACAACCCCAAATGCTGCCAGAGCAAAAAAGTACAGTTAACCTATTTATCTAGGGCAGAGTATAAGGAGGGTTGAAATCCTGCTTAATGACTGAATTTGACATTGCAGAAAAGATATGCCTGCAAATTCACAAGCAATTACTTCTCCCCCACCTCACCCCGTTATCTCGTACCAGCAGCTTTACATAAATACTTGCAAAAGTGTACAGAGGGCTGCTGATTATTTGAACTGGTGGGTGAAAGCAGACCGCTATTAGGACAGCCTGGTATGGGTCAGGACTTTGGCAGACTATGCATCAAATGGTTTTCACAGCGTTTGTCAACAACCTCTACATGCACGGCATTGCAACAAGGGAGGTGGGTCCTGCGACAGACAGATCCTGCCTGCTTGCACAGCTTTAAACCTTCTTTCTCAATTCAGTCCGCAATATTTGTGTTGCTCAGGTGATGCCAGCACTGTGCATACTTGAAAGTGCAACATCCAAATAGCTAGGGAATCAGGACTGTGGCTGAACCCACCTGCAGTTTTAGGATGAGCGGAGCGATATGAAACGCCCTTGATAATACTGCTGAAGTTGAATAAAAGCAACGGGAGATGTGCATAAATAGGGTTTTTGGAAATGTCTCCCCCCCCGCCCCGATGTGAAGTGGAAAAGCAGGTACTGGGGGATTACAGTTCCAATTCCAAAAGCTGCAGATAAACACATTTCCCCCCAAAGTCCCCAAGAGCTTTGTAGTTTGAATCTACTTTTGCTGGAGCTGTAGCTGTTAACTCTCGGCTGTTTCATTACAGAAAGAGGCTGGGTGCGACACCTCTCCCTTGCATACAGCTCAGGGCTCATGGCGTGAGGGCAATGGGAAGAGAGAAGCTGTTTCTTGTGTAAGCCACACCAGGCACTGTCCCCTGTATGAGGTTTCCCTGTCACCACACAGCCTCTCCTTTCCCTCCTTTCCTTGGTACCTTCTCATTTTAAGGCACAGAATTGCTTACCTACTAGAGACAAGGTGGAGTCTAAATGCTAAACTGCCCCTCTCCTTAGGCTGTGCAGGAGCGGTGAGCTTGATACTGAGATTCCTGCGAAGAAGAATGTCAAAAGTCAATATGCAAGAAATCCTTTTGGATTTTGTCCTGGAGTCATTCATACAGCTTCACAGTCCTGTGTAGTCCATTGATCAGCCTGTGTGTAAAGAGTGAAGGACTGCAAGCTTCAGAGCAAGGCTCTCCAAACAAAAAAAAACCAAAAAACAAACAAACAAACAAACAAGATGTTGTGCATATTTTGAGACTGTGGATTTCTCTTCAGATGAAGAAGGAATGATTTTAATAGTTTTATCAAGAATCAATAAAGCATTCGCTGTAAGACTTTTTTTAAAGGAAATTAGAGCAAGAACACAGTAGTACATAGGAAAACCCACTAAATCTATATACTACTTTGTGTTCATACATTTCAAAGCACCCCTCCAAAGAAAGCAAGCACCACGGTCCATTTACAGACTGAGAGCCAAAATACACAAGGAACCAAAAAGCTCTCGGGGTCAGCAGCATGCCTGCAGCAGCAAGGAGACATCTCCAGAGACAAACTCTGCTGGGCTGTACCACCACCGTGTGGCACGAGTGTGACGGCATCCGTAGTTACTGATGATACAACCCAGCCAGCCTGGTACAGTTATGAGGCTGTTTCCTGGCCAAATTAAATTTCGATCACATACAAGTAGCACGTATGCAGCATCCAAACCCATATCATCAGTTATTATGAAATGTATTTTTATTCATGTCCGATCATTCCTTTGCTTAAGGTTATCAGGGTAGATTGTTAGTTCACTAAGGTAACACTAATGCAGACGCTGCAACATGGCCAAATGGTCTAAATAAAAAAAAAAAATAAAAAAAAAAATTAAAACCCTTGTTTACTATTAGTTAATTTGCTTCATTGAAGTAAACTACTACCAAGCAGCAAATAGAGAATAGAAGCAAAAAGAGTCCCCAAACAAATACTCAACATTCACATGCAGCATCCATAATAATTCACAGTTATTCATTAAGTATTCACAAGCATCCTGACCGTTTCCAGGAATGAACTTGGCACAAAAAAATTCTTAACAGTGTAGAATTTCTCACCCACAGTGGCCCAGAGCTCTTTTTTGAGCACAAATTTGGGAAATAAATTATTTTTATGAAATGCTCCATCATGAAAACGGAAGCAGAAATTACACTTTGACTGCCATAAATGCCATCAATTATTTATTTCCTGTGCAATGGTTACAGAGGCAACTGCTATATTTTAAAAGCATCATGCAGACAACATGAAACATTTATTTAAGTGGCTGCACACTGCAGAGAGCTTGATTTAACCAGACTTCTCACTGGAATGAAGACTGGCAGTTTGGTAGTCAGCACTTTTCATGGAAGCTTAAGCTCTTTCAGAGCCACTGAACGCAAAATTTTTACCCTGGCAATTAAACACATATGCAGCTTTGTGCAGCACGACACAGCCAACTGTATGCAAATCTGAGAAAAAGAACATTTGTGAATAAGAACCATGACTGTGCCCAGAAGTAACACAAAACTTCCAAAAACCAAACGACAGATAAAGAGAGAAGGCACCCAAGTTCTTAGCACATCCAGATTCCACCTCAACGAGAAAAGTCTCTTTTTTGCTCTTTTCTAGTCACATCTTATTATTCTGTGTATTCTGTTTACAACCCTTGTTGTAATTTTGCAGATTACTTGGGACAAAATTAACTGGACTAGACTCCATTATTTTCAATGCTGCAAATGTGGATTTCCTGCTGATTTTCCTGCATCATTGGTGCAAATCAAAATGAAAACACACTCTGCAGGTGACGCATGCTCAGCACTTGGAAGAATTTGCACCCCTGGCAGCAAGGAGAACTTTCTGTCCCCGGGAGACTCCACGCCAGACAACCTGCCATGGTGCCACCTGGCGCCGCTCCGTTATGTTACACAGCCACCTTTTCAGAGCACAGAAAAAATACACTTTTGCCATGATTTTCAAACATGTTTGCAACTAAATTGCTGTTTAAGATTAAGAGGCCCCAAGTCACCCGTTAGGTTGAGGATGGGCACAGCATAGCACTTTCATGCCTATTATATTATCAATATACAAGAGGAAAATATAAAAACTACACGCGCAAGACAGATCGCAAATACGGAAGCTCAGATTGTGCTCAACAGCTAAACATAAAAGGGCAAGAAGCCCCCTTTGGATGAGATATCCTGTCTCCTGGCCCAGTCTCTTCCTCTCTGCGTTTACACAACAGACAACGCAAAAAGAACAGGAATATCTGCAACCCCACCAGTTTCGACAGAAATTAAAACAAGTGGTAATGAAGAGAAAACACTAAATTTATTTTGGAGAGTTAAGTACTTCGAAAGAGACACAGTGATTGCCTGAGGCAGGCGAATGATAAAAGTTTTAAAAAAAAAAACCCAACAGCAAAACCCGTCCGCTCCTGCGCAGCCGGCGCAGTACCGCCTCTCTCCGCCGGAGGGCGCTGCCTGCTCGCAATCGCACTACCAGCCCCCGCTCCCCGGGGCCGCGCGCTCCCTGCCCGCGTGCCCCGCCCGCCGCTGCGGCGCCCCCGCTGGAAGGCGGCTCTCCGCGCCCAGGCGGCGGCAGGAGCCCCGAGCAGCAGCAGCGCGGCAGCTGCTCCAGCAGGGCTGCTCGTCTCACAGCAACCTTCACCTGGGACTCAGCCCCGGCAGCCCCCCTTGCTGTGAACTCGGTCAGCCTTGAGGCTAACAGAGCCGGTGGGTGCTGTGACACCGCCGCAGAAACAGACCTTTCCTTTTGCTTGCTTATTCAATAGTTCCACTCATTAACCATCGTGCAGGTTAATTAAAATAGAAAGCAAAGATGGCAACGGCAGTCTATGCTTTGATTGAGGACTGTAAAAGGTCTCAAGTTTGCTTCCTTTCAGAGAGGAAAAAAAAAAAAAAAAAGGAAGAAAGATCAATGCTGTTGCAAACATTCAGTGCTTGAATAACTTTGCCTTCCACAGCAAATATCGAGAGCCAAACCCCCGACAGGGTAAGCTGGCCTTGGTTCAATGAAGCCAGCGCAGGTCTATACCACTACAGGCTTTGACCCTCAGGACCCAATTTATAGTGGCTGCTCATGCAGAACACAATCAATCAGGGGGAAATCAGTGGAAAGGACTAAGCTCTAAAACTGGATACCTGAACCTTTTATTCTCTCTTCATAGTATACATTAACAGGAACGGCTCTGTAGAGCAGCAGTGAACTTAAGGAAGCACTTACATCTAAACTAAGAAGAAATCCCATCACCAACCCTCCTCGTTCTTTCACCTGTTACTGGTATAAAATCGTCACACTCCTGGCAGGCATCAGAAAGAAAAGGGACGATGGTGATTAACTTGCAAAGTTTTGCTCCTATGACTTGAGAGCATCCTCTTAACAGACTTTCAAATAAAAAGACACTTGGGTTCGAGCTTCAACAGCTGCTGCAGGAGTCAGGATGCTAAAGTAAAAGCCAGGACAGCAGCAGTGAAGTCTCTGAAGATTTTCACTTGCAAATTACTACATGACAAGAGAGAACCAAAAGATCTTTCACAGGAGGGTAGAAAAATCATTTGCTAGCTCTCCTCTTCACTTATTTCAAATGAGAAATGGGAAAAGTAGTCAAGGAAGCCCAAGGCTTTCAGCAAAACACTTGATGCATTTTTGAAAGAGAAATTACACAGTGGAGCAGGAAGGCAACGAAGATGGAGATATGACTTTACCCAAACTCTGCAGTAAGATTCTGTATCTACTCGTTACCTTCTTTTACCTATTCCATCCTCACTTTTCAAATCCCTCATAACTCAGCCTCACCCTGGAGAATAAGAAGGGCTCCTACAGCCATGCCATCACATCTGAGAACCCCCACCTTCACTCTGAAACAGCAGCACCTTTGCTGATCCTCAGCTACGAGGACAGGCACTGTGTGCAATGTAACGCCCAGGTCTGCAGAAATGCAGACAAATGCCTGCCATGCCTGAGTGCGCCTCGCAGGGCCAGTGCTCCCCCTGGGACCCCAAGGCTGTCGGTGGGGAAGATGCTGAAAAGCCGCTTAACTCACTTGCCTGGGGCGCTGCGTGTGCCCAGAGCTCCCTCCCTGCCACCACCACTGCCGGGCAAGCAGGGAGCCTGGCCGCCGCCTCGTTGGCCTGGCTGGGTCTGGGGCATTTCTTCATCACAGGAGGCTGGGAGCTCCAGTCCTTTCAGGAAGGGACAACCACATCCCCTCTCCCCAGCAGGCAGCGATAGGGGTCACAGCCTACGTGTAAGGGAAAACACATTCAGTCTTACTTGAACAAGTTCAAATAAAGATGACAAGACTTCAGCTTCTTCCTTAAAATTACCCAGAGTAACATGCCACGTGGCTATAAAACAAACTGACTACCGTTGGTTTTTACTACATCATATATAGTGCATACATAATGAAAACACAATCTACTGCCCTAGCCTACAGGAGGGGACAATTTGTTTCTGAGATGAAGTTCGCTCGCTAATAATGGCTGGCAGCAACTGCTGCTGCTGTCATAATGATAGCGCTTCCTTATTTTTATGTCTCTATTCCCTGCAACAATCTAGGTGCCTCACCATGAACTAATGCTGCCATCCAATAAAACATTAAAAAAGGCATTAAGTACAGCACCGTGCCAAAAGCTACTGCAACTACAAACAGAAGTGTCTAAATGACCCTGTTTAAGAGTCTAAAGCATACTCAGGAAAAGGTTTTTCTTGCTTGCATCACGATGTCCACCGTACATTCCTCACTGAAAGCCGAGGCTGATGAGGTCAGGAGCAGGTCCCCAACATGTAGGGCCAAAGACAACATTTTAATCTTCATACCAGCATAAATGGCTAGGGGCTGCTCTAGTCCCAGGCGCTGCTATGGATCATGCGTACCTCCCCATGGTCCCTATATGCAGCAGAAAGGCTTGTACCTTTCTACTGCTGTGCTGTACTCCCAGAGCAGATGAAGTAGCCGCTCTTTAAAACTGCTGCTGCAAACTCTCATTTGGATCTATGCACTCTTAAAATGTACAACTAAAAGAACATAGATATGGGGGTTACTTAATTTTTCCCCTGTAATCCTCTGGGACATAAGAGCAGCCCCTATGCTGAGAACATTGATGAAGGACAGAGATGTTACTTTAAAAAAAGAGCAGATGCATCGGTGAAGCAGAGCGCAGAGCTGACTTTGCACTGCCCATCCTCTGAGCGGGGGTACTCCTGGTCTGGGCACTGTGTAGCCAGATCTGAGCACAACTGAGCCCACCATTACATGGTGCATTGCTAGGCCACCGCACACGGGCATTCCTACTGATCAGCATCCTTTGCACACTGTCCCGTATCTATTATTCGGCATTACAGAACGAGCTTTTGCATCCCACAGGATGTTAAAGCTTTTGAGGAGAGTTATTAGCCCACGTACCCCAAGAGACAGCCGTTGCGAGTGCAGAATGAAAAGACAGCACAAGTCAATCTGCCCCCAACGCCCCTGCAGCAGCCCCCCGCGAGGAGCCAGGCTCACCCTGCACAGGGGGCTGCCCAGCGTTCCAGGTGATTTACTCATCCTCAGGGTGAACCTCCACGACTCGGCCAGGCCAGCCTAAGAGTCAGGAATGGCTCACCTGTGATTCTCAAGTCACACACAGCTCTGAAACTTGAAAGGCAAGGCCTGTGCCATAGCTGCTTCACACAATTAATGGCATGGCTGTGCTGGATAATCCCTGCTGCTGTCTGTCAAATGCCTGAGGCCAGCAAAGCCAGCTTGGTCTTAAGCTGACAGTCTAGCATCATCCTAAAACAGAGCAGTGGGTCTATTGCAATTATCTGCCACGGCCTTCCTGTGGTACGTGAAAATAGAGTTGTACTGTTCACCACACAAAGAGGTTGTGGTGTGCTGATCATAACCTAGCGTGTACTGACCAGGAACTTCACTGACTGACTGAGCACGAAGCAGTGAACTCTTTCAGCCTCTGAAAATGATGTTGTTCCGCTATCCAGTCTTAGCCCAAGCAGAAAGTGCAGCTTCTTGTTAAGTCAGCTGCTGATAAAGCAACTTTTTGAAGAGCTGTTTTGGCTGAGTGCAGGAGATCAAACAGTGAGAAGCTGGGGTATGGGAAGTGCCTTCTCAATCACAGTCTCGACTCACTGCAGTTCTGATTCTCTCCAAGCCCAGGGCAGAGATACGGACATCGAATGCAAGTAACAGCACAGACAAGCCAGACAGAAAGTAGAAAGGGTGATTTGTTTTGTTTTGTTTTCTTTACTAGTTCTAGTCCTCTCTGTAGATTCACCACCATGCAGGTTAGTTAAAATAAGTAAATAAAAAGAATGGCAGCTGACAAAATACAGCCACTGTCAAGTCTGACCACACAGCCAGAGCCTCAGCTACTTCCCTCAGCTGGGGGCAGAGTATTCAGCCAGAACCAAATGCTGCAACCTCAGCACTTTTCCTGTTTTTCCCCAAACAAATATTGAAATTGAATATTCAGACTCCCTAGTGTGGCTGAAGGGATACATTATTTTAGCAGATTAAAAATTACCATTTTCTTTCTGCACTGATACATTATTATAAGATTTAGAAATACACAAAAGGGGGAGAATTTTCCCAAGGCTGCATTAAATATAAAATCCATTCATTATAACAGAACACCCTTTTTATTACAGACTGCACTTGGCAACAGCTTGCAGTTGTGTTCGTGTTAAGATATCATCTCTTCAGAAGTACAGTGAGTTTCTTTAGAGGACGTGTTAAAAGACACCACTCCAAAGCTAGCAATTTGCAAGAGGAAAAAACAACCCAAAACCAAAATACAAAAAACATTGCCACCTACTTAGAAACATCTATAAAAGTCCGGAGGTGTAGTTATTTTAAGAACATGAAAATTATTTCCAGACTATTGCTAATAATGCTCCGACACTTTGATATGTCCCTGTCTCCAGAGAGCTCCTACGCTCTCTGGAGGGGCTGTCAGAAAAACTACTTCAGCCCTGAAAGCTCCTGTGTTGCACGCGCATTGGGAGAACAGCAGCCACAGAGTACTGGGCAAATATATTCCATAAGAAACAGCGTGGATACTTTGGATTAGCTCAAAACACATTTGTCTCAAATTCCTGAAAATGACACTACATATACTGGCATTCTTAAAGAAAGATATGCAACTCAGCTGCTTACATTTCTATTATTATTATTATTTATAATTAGAGTATAAATGTTTGACAAACTATTTCTTTGCTTGACTATGGAGACAATTTGTTGATTTAAATGGTTAGGCTGCTTTTTTAGGAACTGGATTTATCACAAGCAAAGGGAGGGAAATTCTCAGGTACCTTTGTTCCTTAGGAATTGCACCCTGTTCTAGCAGTGTCAATAAACTTAAAAAAATAAATCCCTATGGTTTAGATCCCCTGGTCTAATTTCTATTAGAACCTATAGATAGCTCTTGCTATTAAAGAATATTCCTCTCAAGAGGGTGAGATGAGCTGGCCAAGAAAGCAGATCATTACAAGAAATCAAGGCAGGAGCTCAGGATGAACTGAGAGAATTCCCATAGCCAAACTGATAGGAAAAGTGGCTACTGCCAACTTCCAAAGCAGACTCCGTATTCGAAAGCTCAGACAACACTGCTTCAGGAGACATATGGCCTTCTTTAAGGTCTGCTGGGACCTTCAACCTTTTGGCACTTGTTCACTAAACTACTTCAGCAAAGAGTGTTACAGCAAGGCTAAGCAGGACGACTGAGCTCCTGCTGCGGTGGCTCCAGCTCCCAAGGGCTTCGCCCCAAGCGGTGGGGGCTCAGGGAGCCGAGCACGTAGCCGCAGTTCCTGCACAGCCGTCCTGCTTGGCTTGCTATGCTTCAGTTTTCCCTGTGCAAATACGAGGGAAAGCCAGCACTACGTAATGCCTGAGAGAGATAACCTCTCTTAAGCCTGTAGTAAACAATACTTAGAGTTGCTTGGAAAGAAAAGCAAACCTTTAGCATGTTTTGGCCCAACTTCTTAAGGAAATAAGCTTTATACAACTGCAGTAGCTCATCCCAGATCTCTTGCCCCACCTTGCCAGTTTCAACTAAATTTGATAGAGGAAAAATGATCCCCAAAACAATAATCACCTTCCAAAATCAAGAAAACGGAAAAGTAGGTAGAGGCGAGGTGCTGCATTAATGCCCCCACATAGGGCAAGGTTTGGTCACTGTCATGAATCAGAACTTGCCTGGTTTCAGACTGCGATAGGGTCTGTGGGGGAATCAAACTGCACCAAGCTCAGCAGGCTTAAACTCCAGCTGTACAGAGTCACCAGAAGTAAATGTAATGCTTTAAAATTATTTCAGCTCCTGCTCAGAGGGTCTCTGCTTTCCATAAATATGGTGATGTTGTAAAGCATAAGATGAATGAATACATAATGAAACTGATTAAATCAGTGGTTAAAAGTGTTAAAGCATCGGGCTTCACAACAGAAGACCTAAGTCTATTGGCTTAATATTGGCATTTCAGCAGCAGCACAGTCGTGCTTGCAGAATTCAGCTGTGGGAAGGAGGCCAAATACCCCGAGCTGGCACTGGGGTCCCAGCTGCAGACATCCAGGACAGAGGCTGGAGAGAGGCAATGGTCGCCCAAGACCCTAAGGTGCAGCAGGGCTGAAACTCTCCTTGGTGAAAACTGTAGATGGCACCCAAAAGCTATGCACTGTACTACAGCCAAGCGAAACCTCTCCGCAGCCTTATTCCGCAGGCTGTGCACCATTGCGTGGTCACTTCTGCCAGCCCTATGTTGCTTCTCGAACAGTTTGCTTTTCTACCCAAGTCTGGCAGCATTTAAATACCACACTAGAAAAAGTGCCACAATCCAGACACCAGCTGTTACATGGTTTTTCTGTTTACAACACTGTTATTCATGTTTTGCTGACAGGGTATTTAAAACGGGGGGGGGAAGTCCGAATTGAAGCAAACTTCTACACAGAGTGTGAAGAAACCACACAGCCGAGTGGATAATTGCTCTGCACAGCTTCTGCCTGCTGGGGGAAATAGTCTTCAAATATTTACCAGAGAGAATATGCTAACAGGGAGCTGTCTAGTAATTTTGCTCACCATATCCTGAACATAGATGTCACTTATTTCTTCATATTATAAAAGGGGTAATATATTTACTTTCGGATCGTACAGATTCCAGATTTGCTGGTTCACAGACTCCTGCATTCATCACAGTTGCAGACGACAGGAAACTTGTTTCCCAAAGATGCTACAGTTGAAGTGACGCTTCTTGTCTCATTTTGTGTAATTACAGCAGTAATAAATTGGTCAGCTAGGTCACACCCAAGAAAACTTTTTCCTGTAAGTATTAGCTTCACCACCGAAATATAACTTCAGTTTTCCAAAACCACTCAAGTTTAAGTCAAATTCAATACAAAGTTCCAGCTGAAACAGCCCCACTGACCCTTAGGAACAACCTGGAGAGACAGGTCAAGCAGCCGGTGGTGCCTTGCCCTGCACTCAGCTCTATTTTGCACAAATATCTGCATTCACGGCACCAACCTGGGAAAAGGGATTCCTGGGTCCCAGTCCCTGCTCTGACAAAGACTTTACTTCATAAAAAAGCACGTTTAATAACTAAGGACATACAGAGAACATGGCCTCCCACCTCCTTGTATAACAAACTTTGGCTCTCGGGTGTTCTAAAAAGTAAGAGAGGAAGGTTCAGGCACTCAGAAATATATCTCATTGCACTTGGATCTCTCCACCCTAGATGTATTCTGTCAAACCCCTGCAATATTGGGTAACCTCCCTTTCCAAATGTTTCGCTTTATTTCTGTCATTTATTCTATACATGTCCACAGTAAAACTCTTTATTCTGAAACAAAAGATTTCCTTTTAAAAGCAGAAAATTTTTCCAGCATTACATTTGGCAAGTAAAATACAAAAATTGCATGTCTATTCCAGTCTAAAATGATTTGTCATTTGCCAGCCCTGGGTACAGCTGTGAAACTGAAAAGCCCTTCCACAGCCCTAATCATGGCATCTCCAAAATCATGGTGGAGTTGGGACCAAAACCAGAAGCACATCCCAGAATTAACACAGTGAGGAACAATCACAGGAATTATTTTGTTTGCTTAAGCCATATTTCTCCATAAGAGCTCAGTAATTGTGGTAATCCACAAGTTCTGATGCAATATCCTTTTCTCTCAATCAGGGTCATTCATTTGCTTGTTAGAAACAGTTAATAAGACACAAGGAGGTTGGAAATTTGGCCTAAGCACCCTTCAGCAATGCTCGGGATATACACTTCAGTTAGAAAAGATACCAGATTAAAAAGAAAAAGCTTGACTTGGCCTTTTTTTTTTTCTTCCTTAAACTGCCATTTCCCTTGCACTTTTTCCTTGAGAGCCATTAATCTTACAAACCATGCTTTCTCTTGAGGTGGAAACTATGAACTTCAAAGTCAAGTACCCACTTGTTTTGGGAATTAAAAGGCAATAGAAGCCACAAGACGACCATCTGTTCCTATTTTGCTCTCAGTAAAGGTGCAGCAGGTAACTTGGAAGCGCGTTCTGAGCGATGACGGCCTGGCTGCCCGCGTGGACAAAGCCACAGGGCGTCATGCCCGACCACAGCAGGTAGCAGGGAATCCCATGCAGAAGCGTCCTGAGGTTATCCCCTCTTCCCAAGGGCTCACAAAATTTTTAAGCCATGGATAATATCCTTGAGTGACCCACATACCGATTATATCAGCACAGCAAGTAAACCATGCCTGACTTATTTAACTTTTCCTTAGCGATGCAAAACCACAGGCAGTCCTTGCTGGATGCAGATGGCACACGAACTCCTTGTGCCAGACAGCACTCCGAAATCCACACTTAATCCCAGTTCCTGCAGTCCCTTGGAAACACTAAGAGAAAACGGAACACAGCAACTTTCCAGCGTTTAAAGAGCAGGACTGCTCACCTGGCATTCCTTCTGCCCACATTGCCGCGTTGTGGGGGCCTTTTACACCAACCAGTGCAAGAAACGACAGGAAGAGCAAAGCAGCGAGCGATACCTTGCTCCTGCAATCCTAAGGCTTTCCAAGGACCTGTGTGCAGATGAAGGTGTTACTTGGTGACAGGCAAAAGGACACAGCAAACAAAACTTCTCATCACTATTTCTCTTTTATTCACACATATTACTTAATTCTGAAGCTCAGATCACATCAAAAACAACCACCAGGACAAATTCAAACTCCCCTGGAAGTAGTACTACACCCTGCCCCGTGACTTTCACAATGCTGGGTTCATAGCTGATGCTTAACAAGAACAGATAAACAAATACATTAGTGTAAACACAAACAAAAAAAGACCTCTCAGTCCTATGCAATGAATATGCTTTCTGATGGATGTGGGTAGGCCTAATTTGATCTGAAATCAGATAAAACTTTGGATCAAGAAAAAAAAAATCTAAATGAAGACAAACAAGTATTTCATTTTACAAACAGGAGAGAACAATTTCGTGCACAGCATAGTATCTCCCACTGCTCTCAGAGTGACAGTCAATAGAAATGGCTGAGGGACCCGCATCCTTGGTGATGGCCCAAGGAATGATGAGGGGATTAGACAAGGCTCTACGAAGGACCCGGGGTAGGGGGGGCTGTGGCAACCACAAAGCCTCCTGCAGGGAGACTTGTTGCTGCAGAACTGCCTGAACAGCAAACATGCGGCATCGCTGGATGGCTTTGTCCCTACCAGTCTCACTCGCACGGGCCTCCTCCAGCTACTCTGCCTTGTCTGTTAGAAGATGGGAGCTGCCAGTATCACATTTGGGTTGCAACTTATTTTTGTCTTGTGGGCATTAACTAAACTTTAAGGAAAGTAATAGTGATGAAAAGGCATAAAGTTTTGTGTGACCTGAAAGAACAGAGCAAAGCTAATTGATCCCTCGCTCTCTCTGTTCTCAGTACCTAGAAGTTATTTTAAGGGCTTTCCACAAGATGGTATTTCAGCAAGATGTACAGATAGATACATGTTATCATAAGTCTTATCACCAAAGGCCAAAGCAACCCTGGAACAGAATTTCCGCAGGAAACAGGTTATGAGAATCAGTTTTAAGCAGTGTGACTGTTTTCAGCTCCTACTTCCCCCGATTTCCAGGGCAGTAGGATCCAACCCGCCAGACTTTACAAGTTTTGCTAGTCTGAAAAAAGAAGGAAAGTAACAACCACCATTTGGAAGAGCATAAAACGCAAAGAAAGTGCTAGGGTCTGCAGAACTATTTCTATATAGCATCTGGCTCCCTTTGCAAAGTTTGACATTAAGTCTGCAGCTGGACAATATTTCAGTTTATTGCTCTGTGCAAAGCCTCACATGAAGCTCTTTGGAAAAGGCAACTATTAATTAGTCCTAATGAGGATACAATTTGCTTTCAGCAGGCTTACTTTATTGAAAACAGCGGAAACAATTGAGCTGAACAACAAAACAAGCTGCAATTAGAAGCTGAATGTCCACTGGCCCTAGAGCAACATACACAGCTGACAGCTAATGACAAATTAATCTACATCTCCCTTACTAAATTTTGACTATAATGTAGAGCATGGAAGAGCCATGGTATGTATCCTATCAGGCTTGAACTTCTCAACTGAAAGTTGATAGGGGGAAAAAAAAAACCCTCAGAGCTATTTTTCTTCCTTGACAACTCTTTATTAGGAGCCAAAACACATCTGGAAACTGCAGCGGCAGATCTGGGAGGGAATCAGGAGACTGTTACCTCTTTGACATCCTCCGACATTCTGTAAAGTCAAAAGTATTTCTAAATGCTGAACTCAGTGCTGTGTGTGGAAGGGTATTGGATTAGATAGACCACAGTTATACACACAAATGCGAATTCCTGAACTGTTGAAGACTACCATATCAGAAAGAAGTAGGGAAGTGGCAGAGGGGAATGCTTTAGATTGCTGGTGAGGATTAGTAAACCAAAAAGGTCCCACAGAATATTAGATCTTTGCAACAACAACAAACTGGCATTAATTTTTCCAGATGTCTGGTGTCCAGGCCTATTTTCAGGTACTGTTCTCCTTTCCTTGCCACCACAGAAAGTGGCATCAAACTAGAACAGCCTGTGGGGAGCGGTGATTTAGGTGATCCCCAGCAGTGTGTGGGCAACTTTACACTCCATTTTCCTGGGACTCAAACCCAGGAAAGTGAAAGGACATCTATTCCTTCTCCCCTCAGCACATCAAACACATGTTCCTCTGAGCTCAGATTTAAATCCTATTAATAGTTTGCTGTTCCCCTTTCCTCCTCCATCTCTTCAGTCTTTCACTCCCTGCACTTGTTTCTCAAACACGTGCCCGTCTGCAATCATTCCACGCATTTGGATGTGTGTGGGAGCATGCACACGTTTGTGTGCAAAATCCAAGAGTGCAGATCAAAAGCTGAAAATATGCCTAGAAGCAAGACCCTCTCCAACAGCCTTAGAAGGTTAATGATGGAAGAAGAGAGACACTAACCTGAGGAGGGAGAAGAACGAGGACAGAGAAAGGGCTCCCGAGGACTCCAGAGGAAGGAAGATGAGAGATGCAAGAGCTGTATGAGGTGGGGGGAATGGGATGGGACATAGTTGCTGGACCGAGACTCTTACTTACCCCTCTTCCTGTTCAACAGCCTGTGCCGTTTCGGCAATAGTTCTAGGATCTGTTTTACTTCCAAGGAATCAGCCAGTTAGTACTTCACATATATACTATTATTTGTCACCCTCACTAATCTCCTCTAAACTATTCCTGTTTAAAGTTATCCAATACAATTTTAGAAGAATATTTAAGTCGTTAGAGATGGCTTTAAAATTTCATTCTACCTTTCCTAGCCTTCTAGTCATTTCCCTTTCCTCCCCTTCAGTAGCTCAAAACACAGAAGCAGAAGATCATTTGTTCAAACCACTATTTCATCCTAGGATGCCTTTAACTGTGATTGAGTTTTGAAAAAACTTTCGAAAGACACAGTTATCTCAGAATTCTTACCCCCTGGAATATCTCAGAAACATGCCTATATACTGATCCGGCATAATTTCTTTGGCCTCTGTACCTCCTTTGTACCCACAGCTGATCCTGTTTGCATGTGGAAAGGCAGCAGAAGAGACACCAACAGAAGAAAGATTGACAGGTGTCATCAAGGCTATAATCTGATGCAATGGAGTTGTACAGGAAACCATAAAAAAAAAAAAAAAAAAAAAAAGAAGAAGAAATCTGATTCCAGCCATTTCCACACGTGCTTTTTGTCCATAACATTCATTTTGCTCCACAGAATGTTATTACCTGTATTTCCAGTAGAAGTTAATCCATCAAACTAATACTAAAAAAGGCTTTTTCAGTATCTCTTGACCTTAGATCATGACTACACTGAGCTGAACACAACAGCAATATATATTCTTTTCCAAATGCTTTAATGCAGCAAGAACTATTCTAATGTTCATTTGCTGAACCTTGGTTATTTGTGGTATTCTGTGTGCTTGGGGAATACTTTAAGAAGTATAGTCAATTTACCTTCTACATGCAATCAATATTAAGATTTTAAATAGCTCTTACTGTACCAAAGTGACCTTATGCAATCCAAAAATGGAACCAAAATGGAAAAAAAAAATCAGGATTTAACAAAGATAAAAAGCTATATAAATAGCTGTCCATGCCCACTTCAATGAATAAATGTTAGACATCAGAAAACAAGCAATACTGAAGAATATTAAAGTGTAAATTTCTTTAGTACCAATGAACCAATCTTTTCCTGTACTCTTTTTTTTTATTCAGAAATATATGAAGCGTGTAGTTATCAGAAGCCAAAAGAACCGAGGCTTGACCAGTCTCTCAAAGTTTGGTTACAAGGATACCCTCGAGCCAGTCCAGCCCACTGAAACCCAGTCTCCCCTCCGTATCATTACCTACCTACTTGCTTTCTCTTAATCTAGAGATCACAGAAGCCAGGCAATGAATCCTGTAGCTTACTGATTTCACTGAAAATTAACCCTGCAATAAAACAAGTAACTGGAAAGATCCCTGACTTGCAGTGTGCTCATGGGATTTTTGAATCCAACACAACAGAATGACAGGAAAACACTATATCCCTGTTAATTCAACAAAGGGGAATCTTGTCCGTTGTGCCTGGCTGCTTGTATAGTTTGTATCAACTTGCAGGACTGGGTGAACAATCAACTTTGAAGGAGATCAGGTACAGAGGGTACAAAGATGGGTTTGGACGCAGAGCTCCCAAATGACAAAGGGCCATTGAGTCCTTCCAAGATCCCTTGCTTTTTGTTGTTTGAATTCTCCAAGCTTCGGCCTAATCTAAATCCATAAAGTCCAGTTTGTCCACATTTAATGCCTTCCATTCTTGTAAGGTGTTTGGCATTGAGAAATAGATTTGTTAAAAAAAAAAAAAAATCCATCAAGAAACCGCAAAAAACAACCCTGGGGAGACTAAACACCCAATACTGCTTTTCACTTAAATGGTTCAGTTAAGGAAATAACTAATTAAAAAAAAAAATACTAAGAAGGCAGGAGATGAGTCCCAGTTTTCACCACAAAACATGAGTGTTGGAAGGGCAGATCTTGTACTCATCCTAAATTATTAATGAAAATTCTTTCCAGTTTTCTGCAATACATACATATATGAAAATTTAAATAAGGATTGTCTGCATTGTTTTCTACTTATTTGTTCTACAAAAGCTTTTTGACTTACAATAGGTGCAGAAAGAAAAACTAATTAGTATATTTAATCTGTGAACCCTACTTTCAGAATGGCTTTGCTGCTGTTTTTATACATCCTTTATGGTATAACATCAGTGAAATGAAAAGTCCCACCAGTTTACAAGTTTCAAAAACTCAAGACAGTCTCTAAGGAAAAGTATTAGTGCATGAAATTAAACTACATATAGAATTGTTCCACTTGAAATATTTGAGCATGACTTATTTTATTTGTGATAATGCAGTTTCTTCACATTTGCAGTAAAATAAATACTGGCCAAAGAACAAAAGGCATGAAAACTGATTGACTAAGATTACTGACATTTCCCATACACCCAAATGGAAATCCTGCTTTCAAATACTTTCCAAAATCATTTGTTCACAGTGTAGCTATTTCTTCAACAGCCAGTCTCCAATTGAACTGAATATTAACAACTTAGAAATTTTGGACCCAATATTCAACTGACATCAATTGAAGTGTGTTCCAGTGAGTTTACTGCATCTGTTTACAGCCCAGTCCCTCTTTCTGAGCCTTAAGTGCAGTGACATTTCAAATTCAACTTTTTAATAAGCAACACAGTCTACGCTGATGTGAATCTAGGATTCATCTATATTGTAAAGTTACTCTCTAATACACTTCTGCCTTAACCTGTTGAGTGAAAGATTAGCTGATATAATTTAAAAGGGAAAGAAAAAAAAAAAAAAAGAAAAAAGATAAATACATCTTCTAAATAGAAAACAGGTAATACGAGTTTATAGTGGTCAAGACAGATAGGGGACTGGAGTCAAATAGCTTGGTACCTAGTCCCAAACAGACCAACACAATATTTGAGCATTATGCTCCTCCCTTCCACCCCATATACCATTTTATTGCAATTTATATCATCAATACATATTTTTCTCTCTCTCTCTTCCTCTCCTCGGAAAGCTGCCTTCTGATAATGGATATGCTATATATTCGTATTCTCTTGTAGCAGCTTCTAGCTGACAAGAACCATGAAAGGCGTTTGGTTACAATACTTACAAGGTCAAAAACCTCAACACAGGACTAAACTCCTCCTCCCTCATCATGTTTAGACTAAGCTGCTTCTGTCTGTGAAAACCAGAGCTTTTGGCAGACAGCAGAAATGCAGTGCCAGATGCTCCAGGGAACTCAGAAACCCAACAGTACCCAGCCCTGGAGTTTATACATCTCCGAGCTGAGCAGGAGACAAGGAGTTGTTTTATTGTTGCAAATGAGTACACTACTTTTAGCATATTATAATCCTTCCTTGGATCCGGGACTAAGTAAGACCTTACTGGGGGATAATCAGCTTCACTGGGTGTTTCCAGGCCAGGTACTGAAGGCAATTACCACAGCTGCTATCATTATTAACCAAGTATCACTGGCAGCTGATACTACACACAGCTAGCCATCTCTGTTTAGTGAGCCCGAGCCTACTGCTCTCATTTGGCATCAAACAGATCTGTTCTTTTACTAACTTAAACCTAAACATTGCTTGTGGCTTCACGTGCTCATTTCATCTGGAATTGCACCGAAGGACCACCAGAATGTTTTTCTTACTACTCCAGCCACATCGGCATACCACCTCTCCCCTCTGCCATCTTTTGAACTTGGAGAACAACTACTGTCTTGAACTTTCAAACCAAAAAGTTCCTTAGAAACCTCCAGCATCTCCATCTGCAACAACTGAAGATTTACCAAGGTCAAGCACAGAATAGCTTTTCTGCCTACAAGTAGCAGACTCTCCAGGAGGCTTATCCTCTACAATAGCCTCTCTCACTTAAAGCATAGATTTGGCAACATTTAAGTATTTAATCACGTGCTGATTCCACAGATTTTCTGACCACCCGCATGTAAGCAGTTTTTGAAAGATAGAAAATTTTGTAATTTTGAAAACGCAGTATTTGATTTCTCTTTTTGAAATAACTTTCTCTTACATAAGAATAGAAAGTTTTAATTCTTGTTTCAAATAAATTATTCAACTTATCTTTGTTTTGCAACATGTCTTAAACTGATGGATATCGAAAAGCATGTAATATCTTTTCATAAGCTTATAGTATATCTCCTGTTTTTTTCAACCAGGAAAGTAATGGTTTCCCTACGTGGCTTGCCTGTGCAACAGTACGAACTGTTAGAAGTGATGCTCTGAAGCAAAAGAAGTCAGACATGAGGTCCGAGCTGAATATGCAGACCTGTTGTTGGGAAGTCAGAATAGAATAGAGTAGTCATTTATTCTCTCTGCATTTCAGCTCCTCTAGCAAATCTAATAATACTTTCACTCTCCCATCTCGTCTTTTGAGATTTATTTTCTGAAAAATGCACAACATCCAATATGTCATGGTCTGTCACTGTGAGGCTACAATAGAAGCACAAATGAGTGGTGTATATATAGCACATTTGCTGTATGCAGTAGCTGAGAAGCAGGTTAATTACCTAATGCAAAATGTAAGGCTCCTGTACAGTTTCAGGGACAAGAAAAGATCCAGTGCGTTCACAAGTAGCCTGAGTAAGTCAACAGCACGATGCAGTGCTCCCTTGCCCTACGGAGTTATAACGTCACATTAGGAGCTTTAATAAATGGTTCTGTGGCTAATCCAGCTGAACACTTGCCTGAAAGCAGCTTCTTATTCACTGCCCTGATTTACACACAACTGCTGTAGTTGCCTACGCTGCCAGGTACATGTTTACATGAATGTTTCATGCAGTGGCCACAAACTTGTACTTCAAAGCTACAGTATTTTTACAGCAGTATGTCAAATGCATAGGCTCACCGCATTCGTTTTGCGAGTTTATCCACATTAGCTTAACTCTGAAAATATTGAAGACAAGTTTTACTATTGAAGACAGTGTTTCCATAAGGACATGCTTTAAAGCTATGGTAATATAGATGTACGGAACACACTGAACAATTTTTCTCTAACAGTTAAATGATATTGAATCACATTGTAGCTGAACATTCAGGAAAGAAAATGCTTGAATAAAACACATGTGATATCTCACTCTGGAGTGGTACCATCAACATAAGAGATCATCTATGGTTATCAATATTAATGAAAATTAGGAATGATTAGTCAAGGACATCCATTCAAAGGTTAAAATTGGTTTTGCATGAATACATTACGGCCCAAACTATTTCTCCGGGGAAAAAAATGGGAACTTATGATTAAAGTAGTTATTTCACATACTAAGGTCAATATAACCCAGGAGAAAAAAAAAAAAAAAAAACAACAAACAAACAAACCAACCAAAAAAACCACACAAAAAACAAACCAACCAAAAATTATGTCAATTGAATGTACATTTGGCAAGTTCCGCAGCCTTCAACAACAAGTTCTTTACAAAACTCTGTATCTAACCCAGGGTAAAACATAAATCTTCATTTGAAAGAAAGAAACTGCTGCTGACAGCACAGGACAATGCTTAGTAAGTTCAAGCTCTGCCTCTTGTATTGAGGCATGGTGCGGACCTGGACAAGGTAGCTAACACCCTGGTGGAATTCATCCTTTCTACCCCGCCTCAGCCAAAATGTATCCTCCGTAACCAAAGGATATACCGAAGCAACATACTAGTTCAGAGAAGCTGCTACCCCATTTCTGCAGGTGATGAAGCAACCTACATCTAACCTATATTACAGTACCAGGGAGCAACCTGACTGTAACCCCTCACTGCTGTCACAGACTTCTGGCTTTATATCTACAAGCCTCTCACTATTGCAGAGCATATGCTACCAAATGCCTTGGAAAGAGGAGGGATTTTTACCTAGCAGCTGTCCCAGCTCCCAAAGTGTATAGATCTTCCAGGCACCAGAACAGAGCAAAGCATACCTAACCAAATGTTTCCTAACAGACTTTTCATACAAGCAGAATTCATTGAAGTCGGGGGGGGGGGGGGGGGGGGGGGAAGAAAAATCAAAGTCTCACAAGCTTGCCACAACTGAATTTGCTTGCTGATGTTCAAATAAAATACATATGTGCATTGATGCAATGGAGCCCTCACAGCAGATCAGGCTCTTGACAAGGGTTCTGAGAAACAAGTGCACAGGGAACACTCTGTACACCTTGGAAGTTCCTGAACACGATTCAACAGCCACCATCCAGCTGAGCTCTCAAACAAAATTGCTCCAGTCAGGAAATGTTTCCTTGTAGCAAACAGCTTGGCAAATTCAACATGTTCATCCCTGGCGGAACAGCCTGTTAGAGCGGCACCTCATTGCTTTTGGCCCTTCCTTTCCAGAGCAACATCAGGCTGGGTTTGGAGATGCGGTGTACTCCAATTGCCTGTTCACCACTCTTACATGGGGATTGGGGTGGGCGAGGAAAATGAAGGAAAAAGGCTCTGCTTTCCTCAGCATAAGTTGCACAAAACAACTGTCAAAGGAATCACTCCAGGGTAAGTTTTGATTTCTAAGAGAAGTCCGCTTTGAAGGCTAAGTCCTGGTTTGCTTGTTTAAGCCCCAGGCCCAGGAACAGGGGACTGGTTCTACCAGACTGACCCGGTTGTGTCTGTGCATAGACGGCAGTACCACGAGCATGCCGCTGGGCTGTGAATCCCTCCCCAAGTGGAGTCGCCTTGTACCCAGGTGACATCAGCTATAACAGTGCATGCTGCTTTTGTTGTAGCCTTTCAAGGGTAATAGAAAAGAGCATGAATTTGGATGAGCAGCATCTAAATTACAATCTGAACAGGCCTGCTGGCATGTTGCAACCAGGTGTTTTATAGCTGCTTGTTTCCTCACTCATAATTGCTATTCAGACAGAAAAAAATTACTCATTTTTTAATTAAAAGATTCCTATTACTGCTTCCCCATGAATAGGTTCTCTCAGGTACCTACAGAGACCTTGAATAAATAAGCTTTGCCCAAGTACCTGAAAGAGGAAAAAGAAAATTTGTATTTCCCAGCTTGACGCACAAGGCACCAGGAAGATTCACTGACCTCACATGGCACATTGCCTTTGGGGGGTGGGGTGGGGGGTGGGAATCAAGGCGGCAGAAGGACCTAGGGCACAAAGTCCCTGAATTAGGAGGACTGGAATTCAGCTCCTCCCCAACCCTTCCTGGGGTCCTTGTGTCCTCAGTCACCCATCGGTAGAACCGGGCTTGCCACAGTTACCTTCTTGGTAAAGCACTCGGAAATAACCAGCCTGATGAGACTCATTATTGCAAATCATTTTCCACTACTCTAAGCTAAAAAGGTATTAAAGACAGACCACCACAACTGAAGTTAATGGAGCTTTTTACACATTTTTTTTTCTCTGCACCCTCCCTTCTTCTAAAAGACTCAAGTTTAAAGATCCCTGCATTAGCCAAGCAAAGCCAGAGAGTTGCAGAAGAGGTGCCTGTCAGCAGGCTGCAGACAACAGGGACTGTGCTGCAGCGGTGCTGCGCAGGAGGGTGTTTCCCCCTGTGCCCCTCTCCTGCACCGGCCGTAGCAGGTATGGACAGCACAGACACCCGTGTCGCCTTCCAGGAACGCAGGGAGAGCTCAGGGCCGCGCGGTTCCTCTTCCCTCTCACGCAATCCACCCACAGGATGACCTGTAACTGCCACCTCTTCCATTTATAGCTTTTGTTAAAAAACAAAACCAAACCCCAAACACCAAAGCAACCCCCTGCTAAAAAAAAAAAAAAAAAAAAGTTACATCAAGCATTTTGACTGATGACTTTTTTAACCAAAGAGTGGCAAGATTTCCATAGAAGCTTTTGAGTCCAGGCAATGTACTCTCAGGATGGGAATATATGACAGAATTCGACACTGAGACAAAAAAATGCTTCTATTTTAAGAGTTGTTTTATGGTTATTTGCCCTTTCTTGCATCCAAGCAGCAACACTTACTCGTTTCTTAAAATTTCCTTTCTGTTCACACTTAGCTTTACTTTAGTTGCCATGTGCAGTACAATACCATCATATCAAGATTTCATCTGAAGTGCTTGAAATGAGTGATTTAGCTCAATGCTGTACAAACATTAAGTCAGTCACAACTATGCTCCCATTCACCCCTCCCATTTTTATTCAAAGTATCTTTTTATTCATTCATCCATCAATTATTCAGTGAATATTTAAGCAGAGACAAAGTGTTTATAAGTATCTGAACACAAAGAGATTTAAACTAATTTAGCCTATACTATACTACCATACTGATGTAATATTAAAACTTAAATGCTTAGTTTTCAGAGGACGGAGATACTGCTTTAAAAGAATACAGATAAGGGTACACATTAATAAGATTAAAATTAAGTTATAATTGAGTAAATATTTATGAGACTTGCTGCTCATCAGTTACGTCCACCAGAGCTTCAGAGCAACACGGCTTAATGGAGGTTTGTTCTTGCAAACTGACAACAGGCCTTCAGTTGAGGAACGAGCACGTTCTCAAAAAAAAAAAAAAATCACATGCTGCTGATTTTTTTTTTCCTCAGTGTGAGGCTGATCAGCAAAATACAAGCTCAATGCTTGAATAAATTTTTACCTTCAGCAGATGGTTTTAGAAGCAGAGTTAATCTATTTATTTTACATTTGGCTTCCTATTTCCTTGCACCAATATAAAATGCAATTTGTAAATATTAAAAATTCATACAGAAAAAGTGATCGCTATAAAAATTGTATTAAGCATGAAAGCATTAATTCAAGACGTTAGTCACTCAGCAAGAGAACAATAGATGGTATATCTTTTTCTCCTTTTCAATTCTTTTAAATAGGCAAAGAACCCAAAGCACAAGAGCGAAAGCCAGACAATTTGTTGAAATTAAGTACGTTGAGAAAAATTCCTTGCTTCTGAAGCCCTGTCCATTTTACGCCAATCCCACACCAGGGGCAAATACCCTCATCTACTCTGCATAGCCACGCATTCACCCTTCCTGCTGTGCCTTACATCAGGCTCCCCAAACCCCAGGGCAGTCCCGGGCAGTGGAGCTGGGCGTCGCTCCCGATGGCAAGGCAATGGCAGCCTCTGCTGCAGAGTCCCCTGGGTACAAACAGGCTCCAATCAGACATTCTTTGCATTTGGTTTTCTACTGAGTAGATGGCTATTTTTTTTCTCCTTTATAACCAGTGCTTTATTAATTCATTTTATGTGGGTTTGCATCAGCCTACATCTGTGAGTTTCTCATTAAGTAAGGCAGAGCAGCTGCAACAGGTGCAGGATGGTGAGCTGGTTTGCTGTTCAAACTTGTCCCCAGCTCTTCGTCGAATGGCAAGCATTCATACCAACCTGTAATAAAGCTTCTGGCCTGCAGAGGAAGACCTATAACTTCAGTCCGTACACTCCTAGTGCCTGTACCTTCATGGTGGAATTTCAAGATATTTCACCAATAGGAATTTCCTAAAGCAGTAGCGGTAGGGTTGTTTGCTAGACAAGCTAAGGAGAACTGATACAAGATAGACACTGGAGTTAGTTTGTCCTTCATCTCCTAAAAAATAAACACATACGTGACTTTCGCTCCCAGGGCAATACTGTGTGCTGAAGAGTCTCTTCAATCCAAGCACATAAAGCTAGGTGGAAGCTGGGATAATTTGCCTTTTCCTTTCTATGGAGATGAACCCTGCTACCAGAAAGCCTGGGTTTGGAAGTATACAAGAAGTATGTTTTTGTTAAACTTTTAGATTATATATACTGAACATATTCTGCAATTTTAAAAAAAAAAAAAAAAAAAAAAGGAGTGTGCTTTTCACATCTACCTGGAACAGTCGCACAACAGAGGGTAAGCTTACCTGGATAATTTTGACAGATTAATGCCATGTCTCCTCAATGTAGAAACAGAAAGGACAATGTAAATGTATTGGACTATCTGAGACATCGATACAGTGCTGGAGACAATTTATTCTTCCAGCTCTGTGTTAGGCTTTCAGTACCTAAGCAGGGGAACTACTTGCACCTTACCACCTAATGATTTCTTTCATTTCCAGAAAACTGAGAAGAAAGAAAAAGAAAACAAAACCAAACCCAAACACATTCATGACTTGCCTCTTCCAAACCATGGATGGAGAAGGAATTCTGGCTTTATCACCTGCCAGGATACTCCCAGCTGAAAAACACTATTTGTGGTTTATACACTTGGCTGGTGCTGTTGGACTGTTGACTACATTGTCAAGGCTGTCATGACAGATACCTACATTCCTATTAACAAGTGTACAACAATCCTGGGCCTCACCTGATGGAAGAATAGAGATCCCAGCTGGGGGTACTCGCTGTTACATGCTATGCTGTGCTTTTAATCCTCAATAGCACTACAATATCGAAACTGCACAGAAATTCCACTAAAGACAAGAAGTTTTAGCTAAAGAGCATATATAAGCTGTATCAAGAATTTTCTTCTCTAGTTGTTTTTACAGAAGAGGTCTAATATTCAGATTTCCTTCTTGTACAATGGAGAAAGGCATGCCTAAAAACTAAAACCAGATTATAAAAAAGGAAAAGTTTTCCGTAAATATACAGCAAGTTATAGCATCTTCAGCAAAAAATGGTATGAAAACAGTCAGAGACAATAGCAGGGTTGTTCTTTCATTCTTTTATGACTTTTGAAGGTAGATGTATACTAAATTTATGTTTTCATTATTTCCTAAGTTTAGTTTCTAATAACAGCACATACTTTACTGTTACTTAAGATGGTAAGTTTTGCAACATATACAGAATTTGAAATTGATCCTGCTAGAAGTACTTGAATAAGAAAATAAATCTACAAACAAACAAACATACTTGGATGTTCGTGTTCATACTAGAATACTAATATTGAAAAAAGTGATAAATAAAACTTTTTTTTTATTATCTTTGTGAAGGACTGTCCTTACTTGAAGGATTCTTGGGAAACTCTCAAGCAAGCTTGTAATCCTCTCAATATTAGCTGTTCTGAGTGCATGTGCCAAAGAGACACTCATCCTTCACCAATTCTACTCACTGAGACACTAAAAAACCAGCATTACCATGCTAGACATGATTTTATTTCCTGACTAAAAAGCCCTGCAACACCACAGAGCTAAACCACTTGGGCCCGGTGCCTCACTGATGCAGCTGCACTGTTTTGGTTGCAAAGCAAAGCAAGCTCTGGCTAGGACAGATTTTTTTCTTACAGCTGCTCTGCTACACAGCATATCGCATCTCGAGCCGGTAGCAACACCTCCTAGCTTGTGTGCAGTACGTTGCCGTTTTGTATTCTCCAAAAATTTTAACGGCCAAGCAAGTTTAAAAAAATGGACAGGTTAAATGAAATCTAATGCTGCTCACAGCACACTGCTTGTTGTATAAAGTGAGAGACTGTAGATCACGTTACAATCATTCAGTACTACTGGTTCCTAAAAAAGAAAGAACCATATCCTCGCACAGTATAGGAATGGCATTGCCTATATGAAATAAGATCAGTTACGTTCAACTCCGAAACAAAAAGGGAAGTGATGGAGCCTACACCATGCGGCAAAACTCGGTTCTGCAAGAGCGTGCGTCACCGCACGCACGAACCCACTGATCGCCCTCTCCTCCCCCGTGCAACTGGACTCCTTCCTTTCCTGCTTGAACTCTCTTATCCCTACTGCTATTTTTTAATTATGCTTGCTTTCTAACAACTCACTCGCTGACTTTTCTTTCCATTTGCTTTAAAATAACAGCAGAAGAAAACTAGGCATGTTTTCACAGACATACTTAGAGATACTGACATACACTTCACTGCAAAAAGATCTATTTTTGCTTCTTTTGATCCTCAATAGATAAACTATTCTTAGAAATAAGTGCCAATGTAATTAGATAGGCTAATTTTAGAAATGCTGGCTACCTGGCTATTTTCTTGAGAAATCTTTCTGAAGTAACACAGATAGTTAAACTAACAGCAATTAAGAATGTGTGAACCAAATCATACAGAATTCAACCTTTAAAAACAAGCCAACCCAAAAATATTACTTTAAACAATTCAGTTATACAAGAAAGCATTATCTGCACAATTCAGAGGCTAACCCAGTTTCAAATTTCGAAAGCTGTAAATTTTGCAAGTTCAGGAGAGCAGTGAGCCATGTTTTACCTGCAAGAAACTGCACAGGTTTCTCCTCTTCATGATGAGGCTGGTTTGAAATACTTGCCTTGTCAGAGAGTCTGTACAAAGATCCCCAAGGTTTGAGAAGGCAACAGTTTCTGCATCTCATTTGTCCTGAAATGACCTGGTGTTTTCACAGTATAATTTGTTTGTTAGTTATACCTATGCTGAATGAAAATCATCACATAGAAGTCTAGATTGTGGGGATTAAAGAAATAACAGCTTCACATAAGTGTTACATAGAGCAGCCTGCTTAGGGAGGCTCAGTCTCAAAATAACGTGACAGAACATCATCATCTCCCGGGGGAAACATGAGTAGTGTAAAATGGAAAACAAGGACAAAACAGAATAAACTAATGTGAGATCTACTGAGTGCGGCAGATGTTTACACGTCTAAGACTGATTTTATGTCACTGGTATCCATTAGCACTGTGCTCTTTGAGAAGGATATATTATAGGAAAACACAATCACCACTACAGCGAAGCAATATTTGCTGGTTTAAGAAGAGGAAGAAAAAAAGAGTCATGAGGTACGGCAAAAAAAATGAAAAGAAAACAATGTAAACAAAAATGATGCCAAGACATCTTTCAACATCTACCTGACAGAAGACATAGCTGCAATAACAGAAAAAAGTTCTGATTAATATTAATCAGGCACCTTTCATGAGCAAGCTTTTTGACCTTAACTGACAGGAAAATCCATCTTCTTAAAATAATAATAAAAAGGTATACACATAATTTCTTTAAAACTGCTGAATTTAATTAATACAAATTAATGGCCATTAAAAATATAACTAAGTTATAATACAGATTAGGGGCCAAATCTCTGCAGACTCCATTTTGCACCTGATGATTGAAAATCTTTAAAAATAGGTTAAATTAACTTTCAGAATCTCTCTTTTCCTTAATGTCTGAAGTGTGCAATAGCAGAGAGAGTACAAAAAATTGTATAGATACTTCTTTACTACATTTCAGCAAAAAAGGAGTTTTAGAAGTATGACTGCTTTGCACTGAGGCTAATAATTTGTGCACACTAAATGGGTTAAAGACACGATCGTGAAAAAACTCTCCCAGTTCTGTGGAGCTGTTTCACAGAGCCTGCTCCACCCGCATGGTTCTTAACAGCTACCATTCCTGCCTTCCAGACCAAAAGAGCAACTTGCACTCATCTGGGCTGCGCGGGCAACCCTTTCTGTACTGGTGCTCGTGGTCAGTAAGGCAGGAAGAATACTTCCTTGAGAACTAACGTCCCCACTTTCGGAATTGGGCAGTGGCCATCAAGGCAGGTGATGAATTTTAGCAGACTGCAGCTGCAAAGGCACACAGGACTCCACAACTGCCTGACAAGCTCAAGGCTGCTTCAGCATCTTCCCCTTTCTCGCCCCAGGTACCACTCTGTGCCTGTACAGACTTGCATGTAGTGTACTGCGGCCTGGGAGGGGAGCACTGCAGAAGCGCCTTCCTCGACCCCATACTGTCTGAGACTCGAAGAGGCTACAGACCAGCTTTCTGCCTTGCCAGGATCTCATGCAGTCCAACTCATTAGACGTTCTTCAAGCATCCTGAGAGCCTCAGAGGAATCTAATATTGGTTTATAAATGTTTTTGGGGAACTATCCCTGCTAGCACAACCTTATAGCTTAAAATCCTCAGCACAAAAAGTAACAGCCACTGACTGTTCAGTGTAGATCATACTCCTACAACAATGACACCATCTCTCCTTTCTCCCAATCAATGAATTTACAAAAGGAAAGCAAGGAGATGTTCGGAACACTATATCTTGTATAGCTACAGCCAAGCCAATCCATCTTCTTGTATGCTCTTTTCTGTTATTTTTACGTAATAAATTTTCAAAGACTAAAAAATTATTTAAAAAAAAGAATGAAAACACTGTGGCCTCTCTGATCTTCTCTACTGCTAGCTGTCTCAGCAAGTCCCTAGAATCCTTTACCTCTGGTAAATTCACTCTTTCATCAAAAGACCAGCACTGCTAATCCCAGCCATCAAGGCAATCATTGTCATATCAGTTATACGAGCCAACCAGATTTAAGATCCCATAACTAAGTCAAGTGACCATGACAGTAATTTATAACCCTTGTGGCATTTAGCAGCTCATCACTGGTCCAGGTGATAATGGGGAAGGAATATTTCTGGTTGTTCTTTTCAATAGTTGAATCCATTCTTGAGGCACAGAACATGTCTGTGTCAGGTGCCTATGCTCGTCTGAAGTAATAATAAAAAAAAAAAACCCACACTTCAGAGTACTCCCAAAATTCAGTGATCTGTCCTAAATAGGTTTTGGAAGTGTTTTCCCCCATATGCAGCTTTACTATTTTCTCAAAAAGAAAACAGATCTTTAGAGCAAACAGTGTAAATCTAAACATTAGTTAGGATTCGCTATTAGCGGCCATCTGTACAACAGACCAGTTCCACTTACTGTGGGCAAAGATGTGACCTCCAGTTTACCCACAAGTAATCCTCAGAATTGGGTTCCCTTTTTCAGCTGATGGTACCTGTCCATAGCTATGCATATCCTGCCGTTACACAAACTATATTTGTAACAGAAAGACTTTCCACCAAGGTACATAGCAGGCAGCTTGCCTTGCCATTGAAATGGTTAAAGAGAAAAGCAAAATTTAAAAGGTTACACATATCAAGACAACTCCTGAATTGTTGCCTGTGTTCTTCACTCTAAAGAAATATGAGAGACCAAGCATGTCCCATAAAGTTTAGCTCTACAGCACAGCAGAGAAGGGTCAAGGATGTGTGCTAAGCCCTGAAGTAGACAGAGTGATGGATGACAAAGAAGTTTTAAAGTATTTCAGCTTCTTATCTAGCTCTTTGCAGTATACTGGCTAATAACAATCAAAAAAGCATCCATTTCCAAAAGCTGTTCACTGACTCAGAGATAAGCAAAGCTCAGTGCGGGGTGTGATCTGAACATATACTTATGGAAACATCAGCTTTCAACAGTGTCTTATGACAGATTTTGGTTCCTGTTACTAATCTTCCTAGCCGGATATCATCCCCACGGAGTCATGATTACTGAGCTCCACAACTGTCACAGGCATGAAAAAGAAAGCTGAAAGGAGCTGAATTACTCCTCATTTCTTCTGATCTTTCTTATCATCCTCTATTTCCTTCTTCAAGTAAACTCTTCTCATAATTTCTCTTCTTTCCCTTTTTTTTTTTTCTTTTCCTTTGGTCTTCTTTCTGTTTCTCAGCAGAACAGGTAGTGGCCTTAACGACATACCAGAAAAACAGTTGCATCTCTGCCATTCTGGTTCCCATATACCTACAAGTCATAGCAGTTAGGTTCAGCATGGCATGTATTCAAGCATAAAAAAAGGCCAAAAATCAACTGTCGGTAGACGAAAGTAAGAAACCGCTTTCCCCAGTTTGAAGTCTGTTGTCATCTGAGAGAAGGTGTGGATGTAACAGTACCAACACATGCTTTATTTCATTGCGGAAATGACCCTTCAGCACTCACGCTAGCAGGCTGCAGACTAACTCTTCAGGTTTAAGTACATTTGCTATAAAAGAAAGGTGTCATAGCACATTTACTTGCAAACCTTTACTGAAGACCGTTGGCAGGCTCAGCAGGCATAACGCATACCAACACCCTATCTCAGTCCTGCTTTGGAACCATCACCTCTTCTAGAACTTGACCACATGCATTATTTTGTTGAACTACTATGTTAAATATAAGAGTGCCTTCCCCATGCTGGTAACTTTTGTCTGTAAAAGACAAGGGATCCAGGAAGTTACTTGCAAAAATTTGCTAAACCATAGGCGTCCATACCAAACCCAAAAATTCATGCTTTCTCTTACAAGCCTGTTTTTGGTGTTTTCAGCCTCCCACTAGGATGCCATTTAAAAGAGAAGATGCAAAAGAACTCAAAGCATATTGCCTGTTTTGCCCAACAAAATGCCTGGCATAGACCTTTTTTTTGCACACATAAGCCTAATATCGTTGAACTCAAAGCTAAAGTAGTTAACTACACGAAGCCTGCTTGCCAACGCTTTGAAAAAGTCTTCCTTCCTATGTGCAAAAAGGAAAATAGTAGGAATTAGAAAACACTCCTTTTTCAGAGCACCTGCTGAGGGTACGCAATATTGTCTCAGCACCCCTGCTATAAGTAGAACATGAGGAAACGGCAAGGGGCTAGGATACATCTTGTGGTAACATAATGCAGGCAAATGAGGCAATATGTTAGAGCAGCTGGATATTGTGTCATCATAAATTCTTGGCATGCACACGGTTCCAGTCCCTGTGCTATCTCGGCTCTCTAGCACCGATCCAATGAGCACAGCCAGAGTTTAGATTTGTAAAAGTTTGGATGCATTTGCTTTTTGGCCTGTGAAAGAAATCGGCAGGGCATCATATGAGAAATTCATGCCATTTTATTATCTGGGCATCACAGAGGTCTTATCAGGTGAATGACAGGCAGACACGGGCTGCAAGTTCTGGATGATGAGCACACAAAGTGCACCCTGAATACAAATTGTAACTGTCCCTTTATCTTTGTTTCCATTATAATCATTTTATAGATAATTTTGATGTCTTGAACTTGGCTCTAAAAGCCTACAAGAATTTTGCAGACCCTGCAAAAAGTCCTGAACAATTCTCTTGCCTGTTCCCACGGATAGACATCTGCCAATTTCTCCAGATTTTGAAGTGGTTTTGGCTAGCATGTCCTTAGTTATTTCCAAAATATTTTAGTGAAGAAACTATGGAGATGTTCCCGTTCCAGCTATTATCCTGGCATAATTACCTTTGTAGGAATCTGATCTTGTTAATTTAAATGCAAGACATAAAACACTTTCTATAAAGGGCACCTTATACACACAGCTGTTTAGTACATGTCAAAAAACCCCGAATCACATACAGGAAGCTTATCACACTTCCTGCACCTACCACGTCCGCGCCAGCAACCTGTAAGCTTTTTGGAGAGCACCTGCATCAAAAGCAGGGTGGCATAGGGGAGAGGGGAGAAATATATATGCATTATTGGCTCTCCTTCTCATAAGGAGTCTGATTAGCCTCAAACAGTTTACACAGTAATACTTGATGACTATTTTCAGTTTGAGAACTTTGTTATCACCCACAAAAACCAGACAGCAGGCTTCATTCATTTTGTCAAGATGGAACTGTGAAGTCATGGTTCTCCGTACCAGGATTATTTATCAGGAATGCCCAGGATCAGTACCTGGGCACTGTGGGCCAAATTCTGGTCACATATACAAGAAATTGCACCTGGTATACCACAGACACTTAGTCTATCCTCTCCTATGTCACCATTCACTATTCCTGTTGCTTCTCCGCCAGACAAAAAGATGCCCATACCCATACAGAGTTGGAGAAAAGACACTACAGACATCGATCCACTGGAGTACTGGCTTGTGGCTTTGTTCCCTACATTTTTCTTCTTTTCAGCAAACCTGCAGGAAACACTACAGTAACAAATTCTTCTATTTGTCAAGAATTTGCTTCAGTTGCTTACACCGAGTTTTAAATAACACCACTTAAGGTCTGCACAGGCTGTCAGCATACATCCTCTTGCCATTGAAGTCAAGTTGTGAAAAATCCCATCTTGTAATGTCAAGAAGGAACAACATTTTGCTTTTTATCTAATATTCTTTACCCACCCTTATATATTAACATTTTTAAAAAATCCAACTATTGTTAGAGACGCCACTATCCACTCCCCTCTCCCCTGAAAAAACAAACAAACAAACAAACCCCCCCTCCCCCAAAACCCCAAAAAACTAAAAGCCAAGACCATTGACTTGAGGCCCAATTCAAAGCCTGCTGCTGCAGAGTACCCATATTTCACACATCCTCCCCATGAACACTGCAGTTTTTCATAACTGATCACACATATTCAAAAGTTCAGGAAGCAGTTTGCACTTATTCTTTCCTTTAGCCTGGAAAAAAGCTTATTCACCTAGAAACTGAATGAGAAAAGCAACAGACTGGAAGAACGTGAGGGGGATAAAATAATTTTGCCAAGAACAAAGAAATCCAGGGGGAGTGCAAAACTGCTGAGCAAGTACAAAGAGAGATAACAAAGATTAAACATCACTACTGTTTATGCCCTAAAGTAGTGAGCCATAGCATTTCATCAAGAGGTTTCCAAATCCTGTAAAATGTCTCAGAAGCTCCTATTAAAGTGCATAGCACCGTTAACGAAGCTCACTAATGAAGGGCTGGAGTTTATAAGTTTGTTTTGGATGAAAACTGTGTGGCAAGACCAGTAAAAATTTAACATAAAACATTTGTACTTTCATAAGTCTTCTTAAAACAAACTCTATTGAGAGCAGTCATGTACAAACAGTTGATATTTCAGTTTGGAGGCTGAACTAATATGTTTGATTTGGATTTATTTCCCAAGGCCGAGTAGAAAATCTTTCTTTCTTAATTCAAAGCAAAGTTTTGGACAGGGGTCTTGCAGTTTTGCAAGTCCACACACATCCTCCTATTCTCTTCAATTTTACAGTGTGACAGATGAGCATCTCTCAATTTCTCATTCATGTTGGAGCTTTTCTACTTCACACACAAATAAATCCATAGGGGCAGATGTCTCTGGAAAGAGGATATATATTTCCAATAAAATATATGTCCTAGTGACCCAAATAATTTCTTTTGCCCAGCTTTCATTCCCCTTTTCTCTTTGGGAAACTTAAATTTGCACACAGAACGACTTTTTGCTCTCTGTGGTAGAGTACATGGGTATTGGGTATTTCCATCAGCTCTCTTCTCCCTTTCTCTGAGATGCAAACACATCCATGTGGCACAAGAACTATTTGCTTCACCAGAGGTTCTGGCAAACAGGACCTCGCAGTGCCAGGTGCTGCACCAAGAGAAGACAGCCCTGCAGTAAAACTGGGGGCAGAAGTGGCACTGAAATGACCAAGCATCACATAACCTTTCATCTTTGCCTGCCCTGAAGAATTGCTCCTCCTGCCCAGTATCTGTGCCTCGTCTTGATATTTCAATCTTCAGTTATCAATAAAGCAAGCGAAAAATTGTACTAGAACCACAACGACCAAGATTACAGAATAAAAATGCTGCCAACATGACCAGCAGGAAAAGGTGGAGAAGTCTGAAAATTACCTCTATTTCTGTCTCTATTCTGTCAAAGAAAGTTATGGCTCCTGATGTGTGAAAAAGACCGTTTCCCAGCAATTCTCTCCACCAAATTCCTGCCACACATCTCCCTCCAGCACTCCCCTCCCATGCTCCACACACAGAGCAGCTGAGGCTTTTCTTTCTCTACATCAGCACAGAGTAAATGTACTTCAGCCAGGGAATCTGCAAAAATACAAATCCCAAACCGCGTTCCCCTGATCTGCCATATACCTCAGGCCCTCTTCAGCTGAGACCCACCACAAGTCATGGGCAAGTCCAGCACCAGGTTGCTGTAGTAGTAGCCTGCATGACCTTCTCTCTTACACAGGCAAAATTAAGGATCTCTGCTACCAATGGCTCATTTGAGTTTTTAATCACAGTGGAAAGTGCTCCATAAGCTAACAACTTATCTGCTGTTAACTTCTTAGGGCAATGTTACTTTGAAATGGATTAAAACTCCCCAGGTAAAGGAAGAGCTCAAAGTAATTATGTTACTTTCATGAAAAGTGTATAGTAAAGCACATAAAATGTCTAGATATGGGGACTGCACTCCAAAAGGAAATTTAACTGCTTCAGGGAACACAAGATCAATGCTATTATTTATAGATGACAGTCTCACTTACAGTAACTTTCTGCAACAAAAGAATAGTGTTAAGGAAAAGAAGATATACTTTAATTCCTTATATCAGTCTGACTTTGGGCAAAAGAAAGAAAAAACAAATTGTGAACTTTTCTATATAGAACAGGTGTGAAACAGAAACAAAGGGCATTTCATAATATATTTCCATTTGATTTTTTTTTTTTTTTTAATGCTGCCTTTAAGCAATTTAATTCCAGAAAAAGAAGGAACATCGCCCTTTCCACCACTATGTTTTGCATCTCTTTTCTGGAGACTTCATAAGTCACTGCAGCAAGGCTGATACGCTTACAGCATCATGTATTTTGGGAGTATAGGAAGCTGAGGGTTAGCACGTCCCCTCTCAATCCCCCTTTCCCAATACAGGAGAGCAGTAAAGGTGTGACAGCAAGGAAGGGTGTCCATGCACGGGCATGGACAAAGAGGTAGGAAGCACCTCGCACCACCCAGCAGCAGCACGTCAGGGAGCAGAGCTCCCAGCAAAGGGAGCAATGGCATCAGGGATCACAGCAGGCAGCAACAGGCTCCTCCAACTGTGGGATTTCAACAGGCAGTTCACATGAACCATACCAACTGCCCTGATTTCAGAGTATTATTTCATAAGCAACAACAAAATAATACCTATGGTATATACCTCGTGCTCAAGTTACCAATATCCAGGCTCCCCAAAACACGGAGGTTCTCCCTCAAGCCAGAAAATAAAAAAGTTTTTGTCATTTCCATATGACTCGCTATAACCGGACTGTCTGATGTCCAGAACTCAGGCAGTAAATTAAATCATGCACAACATGCTGGATTTGCTTAACTTAAGGCGCTCATCTGCAAATTGCATATGCAGTAGGTCTGACGTATCCAGAACCTGTTAGACTGCACGTAGCCATATTGCTACCTGGGGTTTGTAAGACAGAAATACAGGAGCTCTATTTAGTTTCAAGAAGTAAAAAGAAAGAAGTCACAACAACTCTCTGATCTCTTCTGCTATACAGTACTATGCAATTCTACTCGTCTGCTCAGAAATAACATTCCCATAGGCTTACTTAACATCACATACTGACGTGTCTAAATATCTTATTTTGTGAAAGCTTCTTTACATTTCTCCTCTTTTCTGCCTGCATTTTGCTAGTTTGGCAAACTATACAATACAGAGAAAAAAAAAAAACAAAACAATTTTCATTTCATTGGCCAGACTACATACTGAGTTATACTTAGCTAATATGCTGAGTACCTTCCATTACAAAATTACATTTCATTAATGTATTCGGCCTTAGGATAGTAAGAAAGGAAATATTGTTCCTGTTCTGTAGATGAGGAGTTGAAAGCCCTTCTTTCAGATACAGTACAAACTGAACAGACAATGTTCAGAAACAGAAATTTACCCATTTCACTGCAGAAACCAACTTCACAGATGACAGCAGAGACCATTAGCAGCAACACTACCAGAGTCAGCCTTCCATGCTAAATTGGATAAGCATCTGTCCTGATTATTTGGCAATGCTTACGTCTCCCAGCATGAGCACATGGTACTTGTATACTATATTTCATACTTTAGTGTATCAGAGAGTTGCTGTACTAAGTTCACAAGTTCAGGAAAGGCCTTGTATTTGCTCCATGTTGTAGTTAACCTGAACACGAGAAGCTGAACATGAATCTATGCTCCTAGCAGCTTCTGCTTACTACTCAGACACTACTCATGTCTTTGTGCAAAGGTCCCATCAGCATCACACGTGATGTGATACTCATTACATGCCTGAGACACTCTTTCAGACAAAAGAAGACACCACCAGTTCCTGACTATGCTGAAAATCTATTACTCAGGTTTGCTTGCTACTGTCAATACAGCTAAGCATATAACTGTGCAGAAACTCAGCAAACCCAGTCATCTGATCGCCTCTCACTTGCCAGGCAAAGGCAGTTATCTCCTTGTGCCCATCAAACAAGTCAAGGATAAACAATAATGACCTGCCTTTGTAAACTACTTTTAAATTTACAATTGAAAGTTCTATACAACCGTACTGTTTGTTTGTTTTGGTTGGGGTTTTTTTGTGTGGTTTTTTGTTTTGTTTTGTGTTGTTGCTTGGTTTTTGGTTTTGTTTTTGTGGGTTTTTTTTGTGGTTTTTTTGTTTTGTTTTGTGTTGTTGTTTGGTTTTTGGTTTTGTTTTTGTGGGGTTTTTCTGTGGTTTGTTTTGTTTTGTGTTGTTTGGTTTTTGGTTTTGGTTTTGTGGGGTTTTTTTGTGTTTTTTTTTTGTTTTGGTTGTTTTGGGGTTTTTTTGTGGTGGTGGTTGGTTTTTTTTTTTAAATATTTAAGGCTCCTCTATCTGGAATAACATTATTAAGAACTGATTACGCATACAAGGTCCAAACTGAGAAAAGAGTGTATGCACTTACTCTCTTATTGAAAATCATGCCCTTATTCTCTGAAATCAGTTAGTATGTATCCACAGAGGGCTGGATGCAGCAGACAGTTAAGCATCCTCTCTAACTTCAGTTTCAAGACAGAGTAGTAAGAGAGTTCTCAGTAACTTCAGAGAGAAATGAAGTCCTACCACAGTGTTATGCTTTACTACAGGTACAACACATCGCAGGGAGGCCCGTCATGGCACAGCTATCATCTTTCACTCAGGGAATCATCACAACTGCACCGCCACCATGCTGTGAAGTTGGAGACCAAACAAATAATTCAAAATCCCCGCTTAGGTATCTATATGACAAGTTCTGAGGACTCCCTCAGCCCCCATGAAACTCGTGACTTGTCAGCAAGTCCAGTAGTTTGTTAATTTAGTTACTTAAAAGGAAGCAGCTGAGTCCTAAAGTTTGCCTGTGCCTGATTTAGACATGCCAACACTTAGGACATCCTGCTTCTTCTAACTCACATCATTTTTAATACGTGACTGTTCCTTGTTCAAGAGCCACAGCTTCTCTTTATGATGCCCATTAAAAATGACAATGTACTACACTATGAATATGTTTCAATTAGGAAGGGGGGAGCTAATAACTTTGCCAAGCTCTCTGAAGATCCAAACAACTGTTCTCATTTCACAGCTCACTGATTCTTTAGAAGCAGCGGAAAGTCCTGGAAATAAAAAGGCAATACTTATTAACCTGGCTCTGTCTCACAACAATTAAGTTTTTCTTATGCACTAACATGAAAACAACCCTTACAGATGATCAGCTTAGAAGAATGGAATAAGCAGTTTGCACCAACTAAGACACTGCTTTTTTTTTTTCGTTCCCCTTTTTAACTCCTGAACTGCTCTTTACATTAGAGCCAAAAGGGAGTTTCCAGTTTGCAATTCACATCGCTATTTATATAATCTGACTAGGACTTCCAGCAAGATCCACCTGTTACATAGGACAGCCTAATGCGTAACAGGTCACCTGCAAGCACAAAATAAGTTTAATTCACGTGATGTCACAGCAACAAACTGTTCAGTAGCACGTGGGGTCAAACCAGACTCTCCTGAACTTCCTCGAAGCTTCAGAACCACAGCAAAGTCAGTCCAATTCCTTGGGAGGGTTAAGAGTTCTCTGGACTAACACACACCTGCAATGACTGGGCCCTATCAGGAACAAAAGGGAGCTGGAACAAAGCATTCTCCAATACAGGTGGTGCACAAAGGACAACAGTTTGAGTCCTCACTACAGAGCAGTACAGTAAATAAACACCCAGAACCTTTTTCCCCTACCACTGCTTTAATGTTTACAGTCCCTTCATGTTTTTATTTACGATACAGAGCTACAAACCTTGTATGCTAATGTTTACACAATTTCTCCTTCAGAGCCACATGCCTTCTCTCCTATGTTTTTTCTTCCACTAGCACTTACAGAGAAAATAACTCCTCAGAAATATTTATCTTAATTCTCTTTAATTTGTCTGATAGCTTCTTGCAGTTTTGGAGACTGACAATTGTAAGCATAGATACTTCACTAATTTAGTCATGGCAGGTTTTTTTCAAGTTGAAGCATTGCTCATTTTTCAAAGAATCATGGGAAATTATCGCTCAAGTTTAAATTTATTCTGGCCTTAGCAAAAGGGTTTAATACATTGGAAAAAAATAAGTGGGAAGCAAGACATTGAAAAGAAACTTGTTCAGATTCAAAAGAGAGTATTTGAAGTTCAGAAAAGCCTATCTGACGTTGTTTGTCTTCCCTTTTTCATCCCTCATTTATAGTCAGGATTCAAACATTAAGACAGCACCTCAAGCAAGGCTTAGGAAGGCCCCTGCAATATTTTTTATCTTGACTAGAAACTAGTATTTGCAAAAGGATCTTAGACCAACAGGGCTACTGCCTTTAGCTCCAGCTGACCCTAACTGGCCTCAATTTGTTCCGCCACCCATACTCAAAGAGCACTCTCGGGAACTCAGCCTTTCCAGCAGCGACCCCACACCCCCTCTCTGGGTCAGTGTAAAGCCAGGAGAAACCGGGCATCACCAGTTACGTAGCTTACAAATAAGCAGTGAATTAGTATCCCAGCAGCAGATCCTCATGCAGAGGCTACAGGTGGTCCGGTGGTCCCATGCTCCTCTGAGGCCAGGGAAATCCTGCCTTGAACAAGCAGAGGAGTGGGTTCATGGTGTCCCACCATGACAGCCAGGAGCAAGGCTAGAGGCGGAGCGAGCGCTGCAGCTCCTGCAAGGAAAAGGAGCACCAGGGTAAAGCACATGGTGATTTCAATCACCAGATTGTTCCTTTTTCCTCCCTCCCCTCAAGTTGCAAAAAAATAAAACATTCTATGTGATTTTAATAAGGCACGGGCTATTTTAGACTGTAATACAGAATTACAGTTATAATATAACAAGCATTTGGTTTGCCATTGATACAGCCCTCATGCATACACATCACTGGGTAGAGATCAGTGACACATCAAAATATCCCAAGGTTTGAAGTGGATATCAGCGCAGCACCTCCCTTTAGCACACCCACGTTATTTTATTGGGTTAGTTCTCCGAGAGCCAGTGGCCACCTGGACTTGCACGTCTGCAGCGTACATGAGAGGAAAAGAAACAAGCAAAAGGCAACGTGTGGCACCAGACATGGAGCATAGCTTCTGTCTATTCAAATAAATCACCAGGGCACCTCAAACTGAGCCAAAGCACTGTACCACCACCTCCTTCAGTACCCTGAGGAGCTTTAAAAATGTAATCTCTGTTTTGCCTGTGGAACCCACAAATTTTGTGGTAATTTTGCAGTAGAACTCCTTAGTGCAGCGGTTAGAAATTGATCCATGGGTATTAGCCATTGGAGTTAAGGAGAGGAGGCAGAAGAGGTAGCCAGAGCTAGAGATTCATGAATTTCTGTCAGCGGGGGTTATCTTGTTTTCTACCTTGACTGCTGAATCACACAGCCCAACAACCACTTTTAATAAATTCCTCATTTAAAGCATGGCTTCTGCTTGAGCCAGAGCCCACATCTTTGAAATATCCAGTCTTTTTTCCTAAGTATCAAAAAATGATAGAAAACTCCACCCAACCAGATCACGTTTTATCTGGGAATAAGTTTTGTTCATAAGGCTCTTTTTCCAACCTTCAGATGTCATTCTTTAAATTTAGCTACATCACTTCTCAAATATTAAAAAAAGACTACAGTCATAAATCTTTCCAATCTAGATGATAGTAGCAGGCTTCATCTCACTTAGCTTTAAGTGTCGAACAGTTATCTAAATCCAAGTTAGCTTTGTGTGCTCTCTTCTGCATCAATAATAATAGAAAAAGGTCCTTTTGGGGGAGATTCATCTGTTATCTTCAGACAGCATGAGCTGTCTGAACATGCTAACTTCAAAAACTTTTACCAAAAGCAAGCCCAGAAGACCAGCTTAAGTTGAAACAGCTAATTATTAGATACCTAAAGCAGGGTGGAGTGGGTCCTACCCTTGTTTACAATGCTCAGAATACTCTTAATGCTTTTACTGGATTAACTGATTTCAGTTCCTTTAGTCTCCCAATAAAAGTTTCCCTCTCTCCCAAAAAAAAAAAAAAATAACTCTTTTCTGAAGCTCTGTGCTAGGAGTCATCTGTTTATATGTCCCAGAAGCAGGCTTGGCTTTTTGGCTAGAGGAACATGCTGGACACTCGTATATCTATGGCATGATGGATGCTTTGTTCTTGTCTATAGGGCTTTGATGGACAGTCAAAATTTTAGCATCTGTTGCATCCAAACTGTGGCAACAAAGCGTTAACACACAGCTGTTAATAGCTTAGGTATTAAGAATTAAGAATCAATACCACTGGTCATTGATACAGTCAATTCCTTAAATCTTACTCAGAAGACCTATCAGATTTCTAAGCTAAAAAGCTGTACAAAAGGAGTAGGACCACAGCTTAAAAGAAAGTCACTGGGATATGTGGTAAAGGGGCCCTAGGGTATGAGAAAACTCGGTCTCTTCAGCTGTAGTTGGCCTTAGTATTGTGGCTTCCTGGTTTTCAGCAATTAATCTCAAAAAGGACAGTGCTCTTTCATACCTTACCATTTATGGTTACAGAAAGCTTCGTAATAGGGGAACTAAGCTAAGAGTTCAGCCACAGCAAAGCAAACTCGGAGAAGTACAGGAAAGGAAAAAAAAAAAAAATCCCTTTCAGCTCTAAGTTCCACTACTATCCCAAGTCTGTCACGTAACAGAAGTTTATTTTCATCAGAGAAAGAAGCATTTCATCAAAAACAGTAAGTATATTTCTAAGCAACCATTTTTCCTTGGGAGCATGCAATAGCTTTGGGTTTTGAAAAGTACAGTGCTTTTGGAAGCAACGATCTTTCTAAATCTGTAGGACTATGGAGGACAGCCCAGGTAGCCCACATGCTACAGAAAAGTTAAGTTGTTCTCTCTTTTGTAACTGGAATCAATCTGATTATTCTCTATAATTATTAGCAAAGGTAACGGCAATATTTCCACAAACAACAGAATCTTAGGAGTCTGCAGCCCATATAAGAACATAAATTTTACTCCTTTTAATGGTAAATACACCTTTACTCTTAGGAGGTTCATGGCTTTGGGTGTTCAACATTCCTTTAGGGGCTATGCTTGTGTACCTCTAGTTAAGCTAGAGGAACCTGGCACTTGAACTCTTTCAGCCTTCCTGGAAATCTACTCCTAAATTGACTCATTCCGTGCAGCCCTGTACTGCACAGAATCCAAAAGAAACACTCTAGAAAAACTCGAGAACTGCTGAAACTGAGCAAGTAACTTTGTTCTTTTTTTTCTTTTCTTTTTTTCTTTTTTTTTTTTTTTTTAAGAACCACCAGATTTAAAAGCTAACAGAATTACTCTTAAACAATTGCATAAGTCTTTAAACAAAAAAGCTACCTTCTTTAATTCACCCTAGTGTCACATCAGGTAATCAGTTCATTAATAAAGCAAAATGATACAGCATATTTCATAAAATAAATGTAGTTGTAGTTACACAGTCAAAATATTGCTGCCTCATGTTTCCAAGACAGCTGCATGAGTACACAGCAGAATCTTCTTTTCTGTGCACGTTCCCAATGAGGTTCAGCATCACCTTATTCTGTATACACACAGTATTTTTGGTCCCAGATGCACAGAATGATTTTAAAGTAATAGGTTCCTACCAATTTGCAATGAAAAACACTGGTGTTCCTTGGCCCCAGCACCCCTGGCAAAGGCAGACCTGTTACCAGCAAGAAATGTATATAAATGCTAGAGTAGGAAATGGCAGGCAGAAGGGAAGCAAATGCCAACACAAATGTTGTTTTGACTTGTAGTTTGGCTTCGGGCCTGTTGTCTGGGGTGTAAGCAGTGGGGCAGTAGATGAGAAAAGGACGAGCGCAGGACTGAAACAGGTAGGAAGAAGAATCTAACCAGTGTTAAAATACTCATGGAAACAGGTAGGCAAGTGTGAGTGACCTAACCAATTCTACTAAGAGACAGTGGTAAAGGTGTAAGCTGTGCAGCTCTGCCACAGTAGCATAATCAGTACAGAGCTCATATTTGTAGACCTAAAACTTACAATTGCCTTCTGGTTCCCACACAAAGTACTTGGCCAATAAACTGGCAATGAATATTACACTCCTCTCACACACCCAGCAAAGCCAGCAACTCTTATGTTGTCCACACAAGGTGTTTTGAGTATAAAACAAGGCAACTGTTAAGTTTGCATTTGATAGGAGAAACCAAGTGGCTATTTTGTAGGCAGAGGCAGTAGAGATCAAAGGGTCCAGGCTTGTTTAAAAACTCCTCATCACTTTAGAGATGCGGATGACTTGCATCACTCTTCTTGGCGTGATGTGGTATTAGCACTTGATGCTCATATGAAAGCAATACATAAATGCTCACTGAAAATTTACCGTATGGTGTAGGATAAACCAGCTCAAAAAAAATTACTAGCTCACTGGTAATATTTATTCCCAACCTAAATTTGAGAGAAGGGTTTAGCACCCTTTCTTCGGCAACTGAGCAAGGCGAATTCGTCCGTGCTATCGGTACTGCCATACAGAAGTTAAGAGCAGCGTGGAATAGAAAGAGGTCCCATCCGAACTCACAGAGGTCACGGCACTGGAAACTTCTCGAGAGATGGGGGAGGAGGAGGCAGAGGCTTCCCACCCAGTATCAAACACGTCTACTAATCAAAACAGGGGACTCCATTCCAAACCTGAGCAGATGGCATCCCTAGGATTATCACCCGCAGCTGTCAATGCAGTGATTATACATTGAAATTGCACAGCTAATGTACTGTATAATTTAACTAGACTGAAGAAGAAGATTAGGGATAGGGAACATTATGAAAAGATTTGAAGCTTATATTTTCCTAATAATTATGGAGGCACCCCACAATCTACAGTGCAAAAGAGAGATTTGGATTTGCTCTTGAAGGCCGGACTAAAACGCACATTATACACTTCAACATCTTCCAATTCAAATACACTCAGAGACTTCCGGGGCCAATCAAGTCTTCTGCAGTGCTTCCTTTTTCAAAGATTTAACGATTTTGTCAGAAGAAACACTTAATTAGCTCCTTCAACATTCATCTTAATATATATTGACAGAGCTAGGAGACAGAAGAGAAGGATTTTTAATCTGAAAAAAAAAAAATTAACCTTTTAAACAATGGGGAAATTCCAGATAAATATGTTTCTGCATGCATGCAGCATTCCTTTGTCTTGAGAGCCAGAAAATGCAGGATTTTCAGCTCAAGAACATGAGGATATAGATATATGAAAAGAAAAAAAAAAAAACACACATGGGTTTTCCTTCACTGACTTGGGTTTCCTCTTAACTATTCTGCACATGGATGAAATAGTGTTACAGATTTTTCTGGTCTTCTAAATTTTAAGGCATAAAAAAATACAGCAGGAAGTATGTATTTCAGTTTTAGGGACCACATTTACAGCTAATCTGGTGCAGCAACACACAGTGACGTGAGCACCTCTGATTTACACTGCCTGAAGACCTAGACGCTTATTTTTTATGTTTATAGAAGCACTCAGTGAGATATTTTTAGAATGTTAACTTTCTTGTTAACATTCTCTGCATAATTCATATGTCCTTATTCTCTTTGGGGCAGAGCAGACAACTAGGGGAGCAGAGGCAAACAGGGTCACCCAGCTGCCCACGCAGAGAGCCAGGGTCAGGCAGCCTGGCTGGTGTCAGGATGGGGAACAACACCGCTCATAATGCTGGGAAAACCTCTTGGCCATTTGTGAAATTTTCCAAGTTACACAAACGAATTCCTTATGTGTCTTAAAGAGGTAGTCTGGCATACGTGTCTGACATTCAAGCAGACTGAAGGGGCAATTAAATTTCTTATTAATTCTTTGGTTAATAGTCCCACAGTTCTTGTTTTCCATGTAACAAGGGGTCTGATTATCCCACAATTTTTCAGTGTAATGGGACAGCTATGTAAACATTATGGCTCATCTAAAACTCAGGAGACGAACAGCACCAGGCCACTAGAAGTTTTCCACAAGTCATGGTGGCAGTACCAATCTTTCACTTTTTCATTTTCCCACAGAACTAATTAAGGTTTAATCACTGTTACTGTACGTAAGAATTTCTTGCTAACAACGCAGGTTTTCACTTGTTTATCATTAGCTTCCCACTGTGTTGTAAGGAAATGCCACTCAGGTACCATACGGTCTCAGGGCTTGTGCTCCAGGACCGATGATGTTCCTTTATTCCATTTTCCCCTCTCACCAAGCTACACAATAGGTAAAGGAGAGTCAGTTCAATATCAATTGATCTTAAGGTGCTGTACTGTACAGTGTTCTGATATTTTAAATATTTTGGAATTCTTTGGGTTTTGAAAGTGCTATTTCCACTTTTCCCCTACAGAACTAAAAGAAACAACAGAAGTTTCCAAGGAACAGTCACTACCGACATTTACCCAAGTTTCTTTGTGAGGTGCAAGTGCCTCTGGGCATGGTTATACACCAGCATGCAGGGACGGTGCAAGCACACTGACAGTGCTTGATCCCAGATGTTCTATTTATAGCCCCCTAGACCAATAAAAACACAATACAGCCTTGTTTAAGGGCATTAGCTCACATTCTGTATTAAACTCAAATGCCAGTAAGCAGGTAAGGTTCATCTTATGGCAGTTTCCAACTTAAGATGCTTCTTACAATGCCAGCAAATTATACATGATCATCAGAAAAACAACTCCCCTCAAAATGCTGTATGCAAAAATCCACAGTGGACATTGATATTTTATTTAAAGTGGAATTAAATATGGAACTGGACAAAATTCAGTATTCCAACAACAACAAGTCCTTTTGTTCCTAGGGACACCTCAGAACAGCTTTCATTTTGATATCACGTACTAGCAACTTCAAAATACATGCTTAAAAAATTCTGTCACTAGCCCTGAGTTATGCTAAACCACCAAATCTGTTTTACTGTCCATAGACTTCTATATTTTTATTGTTAATAACACTAACATTCAGGCATTATAGTAGTCTAAAACCAGTAGCATTTCAATGTTCAAATACTTTTTTCCTTTGATAATTAAACAGTCAAAGTAAGGCACCTTTACCAGTGAAAAACTGAACTGATAGGAAAGAAAGCAACATTCAGATTGTATTCACAATCTTTCTTTCGAGAGCTGATGGTGTCTTTATCTCATCTTTCACTAAACTCAGTGTTGTCCCCCACCCCCAGTAACACCACAGCTCTGCCAGCCTGGGGCAGCTGGAGGCCATCTACTCATGGTTAACCTGCAGAGCCTTTTGACTAACGTTGGCTGGTGCTTGTCTTATACTGTATCTAAACTTAAGTCTTGGTATTTGCTCTGTTGCTTAGCTGAACACAGGTGGATTTAGGCAGGGACCACACCGTCCTGAAGGCCAGCCGGCAAGGATACACACTAAATAGTTGCACACACCTGAAGCTGAAATCCTGAAAATGCACCAGCTACTGCATGAAGCTGTGCGCTGTTGTCTTGCACATGAGAACAGGACTGAAACCTGTTTCGGCATGTACGTAACATGTTTTTCTTCTCTCCTTCTCCTCTGCTTTCCTCCCTTCTCCCCAAAAAATCCACACAAATCTTGCCACCTTGTCATTTGCCATAACTACGGCTTGCACCGTGTTTTCATGAAAAACAAAACCCCACAAACCTTGAGTTACAGCTGTCAGTGCAACAGATACTGGTGATGGGCTGAAATCCCAGTGACTGTTATGGCTCTTTTATATATTAATCCTATATATCAGTCATACTGATTGAATGGCATACGGATTCACAGCAATTATTTTCAGACTCTCTTTATCAAAGCATTAGCAAGATAATTTAAAATGTTATTTGGCAAGGGAGTGGGGGGAAAACGCCAGTCACTCCCGAGCTCAGGTTCAAACAGCTCCACCTAAGAGTTCCCCCGGTGTTACAGCAACACCACCACTTCCCAGTTTACGCTCCCCTGCTAATGCCAGCAGCAGTCCTGACCCAGTGCTTGTGATGAAACGATAGCAGTTTTAACTACTGTGTTTTCTAATCCTGTTCAATTGTGTTTGGTGGCATCATACTACTACCGTCTAGAAAACGCAGCTTTTCTCTGCTGTCTGGTCAGACATCAAGTTTTGAGCATCCCTGAATGAGCAAGGCCAAACAACAAACATGCAGAAGTCGGAACCAGGCATCTCAAATGTTAAATTTTAACTTATTTCAGCTCTTTTGAAATAAGACAACCACATTTCAGACTAATCTAGGCGAAAAGGTATAATGTAAAATGGACTCTACTGCGGGAGGATTCTCCCTTCATGCAGACTTTACTAACACATAACGCAATTTCTCTTACTTCAGAGCAGAAGCAGCATAAAACAGACTGAATTAAGGCTGAGGACAATTGGGCTGTTAACAGAACTCTCCCAAAAAGTAATCAGGTTTTCCTACCCCATCTCTTAGCCTCCCCACACAGACACTTTTTAAAGTACTATATGGTAAATATCAGAAAGTGAAAAAGGAGTCTACTGAAAACAAAAAACACAGTAACTTTTTTTTTTAACTTCTAGTTTTTCAAAAATGGAACTCCTCCTCCATGGGATACATTGTATTTCAGAAACCTGTTACACAACTGTGATACCTGTAGCCAATCCTAGTCATGTTTTCCCTCTCCTTTCTGTATTTTATTCTATACTAGAAAGAGATTGTTCAGATTTCACAACTCTTAAATCATGTTGGGAAAAAAGTTGGTGACTGCACAGAAGCGAGGGGAGACAAGAGCCCTGTGCCTGGGACTGGGAATGGTCACGTGCTCCATGATGATGTACTTTTTTATTGGGATCACCATTGTGCCATTCTACACTAAAAGGTAATAACAGTCACTTGTTTAGGAATACAAAGCTATTTCTTTTTCCTGTCAGTAAATACAATTATTAAAACAGTGCCAAAATATATGTTAGTACCTTGTACAATAAACAATACGTACTTGAAGAGCTCATAAGAATTTAAGACAGAAGAACAGAGAAAGAAAAAAGCAAGCCAAGAAGTCATCAGACCTTTACAGGTAAGCACAAGAAAGAAGGAATGATCATCTTCAGGGCTAGGATGACAACAGTCTAAAACAAAACATTTACTATGAAAACATGTAAAATAAAAACCAACCATGCTTATCAAAGCTAGATAATGGAAAGCTAAGTCTTGCATAAATAAAAAATATTTTAAAAAAAAAGCGCTTTTCCATGTGCAGGAGGGTGCATTGTTTTTAATAAAACTATAAACACTTGAGCAATAGAAGTCATGGTAAAATTGTTCAGTTGAGAATCTGTATCTTACCTCCAAATCAACCATCATGAGAAATTAGCACCTTCAACGGCCCAGTCTACAACAGCACACGTTGCAGAATACAATGAATGCTGAAGAAATTACTATTACCCACAGTTTTATTTCATTTTGCAAGTTCTGCCTGCACACACAAAACCAGTCTGCAAAAACCCCAAGTAACAAGATGAAGAATGCAGCTCAGTTTTTCATGCTTGAAGATTTTGATAAAGCAAGTACATCCACCTAATTCTTCTTGCTAAGAGAACCTTTAAGCTCAAAAATGTTTGAAAAACTTGATCTTTAAAACAGAGTAATTCACATGTATTTTATGTATTTTCCAGCCTCCTGATTACATTACAAAATATGCTTGCGTGTAAAAAGATTAGTTTCTTAAGAACTGGAGTGAAACTATTTCTTTACTTTTTTAGTCACCAAAGCATACTGCTGTAAGCAAAGGCTTACTGTGGTAATGGTTAATAAAAGAGTAACCTTTTCTCAAAAGGGATAAGCAACAGCAAAAAATGAACTTTTGCCAGACAAAATCCTGCTACTTATTCACGCAAAAGGTCCACGAAATAAAGAAAAGGAGATGGGGGGAAAAACACGGGAACTGGTCCTAGTTCTGAGAATTATTGAATGAAATTAGTCAAAATATTTCTGAAAGATCAAAAGCTCCACTACATTCAGCCAGATTTCAAATAACAAGGTCAAGCTTTACGAGCATACTACACTACTAAATATTTACTACTAAACATTAAAATCCATACCAGTTCTTCTTTCTTGAAGAACACTTGAAGCTGATTACAGATGGGGTTAGAATCTAACTTCAAACCACAGAACGTGTAACAAACAACAGCAAAAACATGTTTTCCTGCACTGCTTTCCTATGGCAGCCCTTCACCAGGAGCAGCCATCGATTTGGGGTGGGCAAAGTGGACCGCACCAGGACTGAGCAAGCCATGAACTCTACCTGTGCCACCACTCACAGCTGGCACACACTGATGCACCTCCAGCATGCGACTCATAACAGATGCTGCTAATGCACTTAAAAGCAATACCTTTTGTTTTGTTTTGTAGTGTTTGGACAACAGAAACTGTGTGCAAGGTACTCAAAGCCAACATCAAGGACAAAGTTCTCTGCCCAAACAACGAAGGCTCAGAGGATGAGGATCTCTCTCCCTATCCCTGTCTACAGGTGTGGGTTAATCTGACAGCCTCAGGACAAGAGGTTATGCTGTATCAGACTGAAGATACACTGGAAAGAAATCCTCAGGTACTTGCAACACAGATTAAATAATCACTCTCTGCTGCTATCTAACACCTTTGAGGAGAAGGGGTGATTGTTTTTAAGCCAAGCAGCAAGAGTAAGAGTAGCTGTTGTTCATCTTTTACATGCTAATGTCTGTGTTCAGACCAAGGCATTTTTAAAATATTCCAGAAATTACATAGTTTTGGCTTCTGTTTTAAACATGACATCAAACATTAAGTTAATACTTGTTAAGCAATTACACCAACTAAACATGAATGTTTAACCTTTATGAACATTTAAAAATACGTACGTTTCCCAGTTGAAGACCAATAGTAAGAAAAAGTTTATAAGCTGTGGCTTGCTCAGTTGCTTGTTGAATTTCCACAGGAGAGACCTGAAGTTGAAAACTGTCCTAAGTAAGAGCACAAATCCAAATTTTACTTCCATTTTAGGTGTGTGATATGAAGCAGGGAATAAAGAAAGCAGCGAAAGGGGAAATGAGGGTACTGTTGGGAACGTGATACACATTTTAGACAGGAAGGAGAAAGAAATCAGTAATTTTGGAAGATAATCACCCAGAAAACTCATTTGTCTGGTTTGGTCTGCAAGTGTTTCTGGCCAGCATGGCAGCAAAAACCTGAACCCATGGAGAAGGCAGTGGTGCTGTAGGAAGCATGTGCGTAATGCAGAGATGCTGGGTATTGCAGTAGGGGTCCCTTGGTCAGTTGTTTTAGGGATCTCTTCCCCAGAGGATGAGTGCAGACCATGGGTGGGACAGAAACACGGGTACACAGTATTCATATGGCTTTAGAGGCGTGGGAAAGACTGGGGAAGGGGAAAAAGTAGGGTGTTATCCCCTTTGTTTCTGCCAGTGTTTCTGCTTGAGAATCAGCAGAGAGCACAACGTTTTTAGGCTTACTCCCTCACAACCAGAAGTGCTCCTACAGGTACACTGTCCTAAGGAAGGTCAGGTTCAGTCCAGTTCCAAAACCACAAGTATTTCAGAGGCCTTATTCCAGCTCAGCACTCTCTAAGGGGAGATAAAGTGAAATTCAGATCTTGGATGCCCAAGACTGAAGTACTTTCAGAATCCAAAACGAACATGCTCAGACTACGAGTGCTCATCTTCTTAAAGAAATTATATAGATTAAACATAGCACAAACCTGATAGCATAAAATACTTATGAGTGTTATGAGAAGATAATTTTGCTAGCTAATGCCTATCTTCATAGTGACTGTCTCGGGGAAAGCTACATAGAATGAAGTGGCAAAGCAGAAATTATCCACTGTAGATTGAAACAAGAGTCTTGTTCACTGCAAGAGGAGGTGATTTGCTGATTTCCTACCATTTGCATTACTGCAAGCACAAGCCTTCAGGTCAGGAACAATCCCCTTTCTGCCTTGGCCGTTTTCCAGCTTAAGACACCTAAGCATTATTATGCATGCAAAATAATATTACAGAAAATAAACTGTTATGAGCAACAACAAAAACTGAGTGCTTCAAAGTCTGATAGTATTTCCACTGAAGACTAAATAACTTTGTGTTATTACTACAGGTCAAAATAGTTCTGTGTTATGAGTACAAGTAGGAAGCTTCCAACAGCCATGCTTTCCTCTTATTTGTCTACAAGTTACAACCAAAGGTGCACAGTGAAGCAACTTCATTTTCCTGCACACTGACAAGCCAGTTGTGAATTTCTGCACAACTAACATGTTTCTGCTGTGATGGTGCCCAGAAGCTCCGTTAGGAAACGGAGTTTGGCACTGTAATAATAAAGTGACAGTCCCAAAGACTGCAGTTTTATTTCAAGCACATATGTATTATTGGTTTCCAACAACATTACTCAAACCTGTAAATCTGCAAACTGGGGTCACAGGCACGCTGACAGAAACAGGGAAGCATGGCAAAAGGGTTATGGACATAGGGAAACGAAGACAATCTCCAGGAATGCTAGCCAAACCACAGAAGATTTTGTCAGTACTAGCATGTTTGTTTTACTCAATCTGACTTAACTACAAACCCTGCGTTAGAGTATCCGTTATAATGAATCACTTTGATTTCTTATTCCAGTGCTCATATGTCCCAGGCAAGTCGGAGAACTCTGAAGAAGTCAAAGCACAGATAGAAACAATTGCAAGCAATTTCAAGAAATACCAGACTTTCCCATGCTACTATGACCCAGGAGGAACGCAGACCAGTGTCATTTTAAGCAGACTTTATCCCCCGAAAGGCCTCCTCTTTGCTTTCCTTTGGCCTACGCTCATGTTTACTGGTGGATGTCTGATTATTGTTCTCGTAAAAATTAGCCAGTATGTTTCTGTTCTTTCTGCTTGGCAGTAGAAAATAAATATCTAGCAGACATTGTTGCAAGATTTTAAAGAGCCTTTGTTCTGCCTGTCTTTAGCTGCATTTTGTGACTTTTAATATACCAGGTGTCAATCCAAGGGCAGGCATTCCAGAAAACTGAGTGGCACCCACTATGGATGGCAATCCATTACACGAGGACAAAACATAAAATTGATTCCCAGGAATGCCTGCAAATACCTCATCAGAGCACAGAGTGAGTTACTATCTATTGTTTCCTCGGGTTTTCCAAGGTACAGTTGATTTACAGAGCTACCATTCAAGTTTACTACTAAACTCTTGTTCCACAGTTTAGACAGGGTCCTAATTTTCTGTCTGGTTAAGACCAGTTGGTGCCAGATCCATATACATCATTACTGGCAGACACACCCTTTATATACTTCATGACTGATACCGTATGTATTCATGGCCTACTCGTCTGCTGAGAAAAGAAGTTTTGTTATGGTCCAAAGACATATTTGTTATCATGGATCTCTCTGCTTTTGGGAAAGGGGAGGGGGAAAACCTCCCGAAAACAAAATATACACACAGACACATTACAAGGTTTGCACTCTAAACATCTAACACCAATTGTATATAATAAAATATATGCATAAAGTGTAGGGTACAGTAAAGAAGCTTATAAGTTTTTGTATTCAACTCAAATCTTAGCTTTGCTTTACTTTGAAACAAGCGTACAACTCAAGAAAGGCCACCTGCCTGTCATTTGCATGTATTACAAAACTGTTAAAGAAAGGAAGTCATGATGTAAAGGATATGATTATATAGTAGTAAACATCCATGATGTCTTACTAAATACAGTAAGCTAACATAGCCGCAGAAGTTTGCAGGCCTAGCACAAAGGTATTTCACAATAGAGACATGTTTGTTTGTAGCACCACGACTCTTAGGAACGCTCCGATTTACATATACACATATTTTCTGTTCTCTGAACTCTGTTTCTCTCAGCCATTTTTCAAATTGCTACTGGGCACAGGAGGAACATAAAATACTTCCTGCGTGCTGTATTTGACTGGCACTTAGGACACAACTAGTACTAGCTTTTTCATCACACAGCTGATGAATCATGTAGTAGCTATCATTCACAGGAAAATTTCAGGGCTTAGACACAAATTTAAATTCACTAAATTGTAGTGGAAAAAAGTTATTCTCATTAATGTGGTATAATTATCTATTGTTTATTGCAAAAGAGAAGGCGGCTGAAATATTAACCCATTATGTGAATTTTCCCACATTACTAATGAAACAGTGTCAGAATTTGCTTTTCATCGTGATCAGCAAATTAAAATTAGACCAGGATAGCACAAAATAGCAGTTATTAACATCAGCAACACTTGTTCGACATGCAACCTGATACCTGTTGAAGCTAATGCACTGTACTGGTACCAAAGGAGGTGAACAAGCTAGCTATAAATAGACAGAGAGGTTTATTTAATAGGCTCTTTCAAAGCTTTACTCCAAATTTTGCTTTTTAGCAGTTTAAAACACATCTCTAGTTTGCAAACTAGAACTTGCTTATGACTACTCTACACTCGGTCCAGCAAATCAGTAGCCCTCGCCACCTTGCTCCCCTCTCAGTTCAGCAGAGGTGAATGAAGGGTGGATGTTGCTGTTCGTGCTAGTGGTGGTCCCCGTTGCCCCACTCACTCATGAGTCAGTAACTTGGCTCTGAAGCGCAGAAGCTCTTGATCTTGCTGAGCTCAGAACTCGGTATGAAGCATGAGGACCGGGAGTTCCTGCTTCCAACTCCCACCTTGGCTCCCAAGACCACCCCCTAAACCCGCATCCTCCTCACCTCCCTGTTCATAGTTATGCCTGATAGCAGTAGACGAAAATTTATTCAAAGTGCAAGCTGTGTTTCCAGATCTACCTCTACCAAAACCAGAGAGAGTCAATTATTACATGAAAACAGTTATTTCCCTCCAACATGTACACATTGCAAGTACATGAAGAGAAACCTTACACAAATTTTGTTCTCTAATAAGGTAGCATTTCTCATTTGGGCAGGAGATATTCCAAGTGAAAACAGACAGTGCAGGGGAAAAACCACACACAAATTAGGAAACTCTATTGTTTTGGACTCTCGCCAAACCCAGCTTCCTCTTTTGCCCAAATGAAGCAGGGGATTTAAATGCAAAAAGCCAACTATTCTAATGTAGAAAACAAACACACGAAATGTATAGGCACCACAGAAGTCTGTTCTTGTTTTTAAAGAATGCTTTGCCCATGTATACAGTGCCGGTCATTTTCTACAGTTCTGAGAAAGCTGAATGTTAGAGACACAGATATTCTTTCCCCCTTCACACTTTCACTTTCTCTTAAAGTTGATACTAAGTGTTTCAACAGTGTGCCAGGTTGCTGAATTACTCTTGAGCTTTTGTAAACATTTTTCTATTCTTTTTCCATGTGCAAAAGTTGTAATTCACCAGACAGTGAAGTTTTAATAACACTCTCTATGCTTCTTACAGCAGCACACGAGGAAGCTACATAGCCTTTAGGGGCTTTTGTTTGGTTGCTTTTGTTTTGGTTTTTTTAATATTATTGGATTATACCGTCAAGTCTACAATAAATCTGATAAATAAAATGCCATTTTTCTGAGACCCAGTAAAACATTTCTTAAAGGAAGTGCTTCAATACAAGCAGTGACCATTGCAGTGACAAATGTACACAACTCACTTTCTCAAGGCAGAGTATATGATCAAGGTAGATATTACAACATTAAAACTCCTGCCAGGGGAAGAGAAGTGACAGTACAAGCAGCTGGAGATGAAACTCATACTTGAAGTCTGTTTGACTACACGTAGCTTTTGCCAGCACTGATGCTTAGACCACAGTAATAGTGCTTGAGTTGGTGGGAACATGCAAGGAACACGGGGAAAAATGGGGATGGATTTTAGACCCTGATGAATACTTTAGTTGTGCAGGTCCTTTATATGTCTGTATGAATAATATTGTTTGCTGAAACTATTAAAAGTCTTATTTTTCAAGTGCTGGGCACAGACTCTCAAGAGCAGTTTTTCTTCTTGATGCCAAATAAGGTTTGGACATCGTGATTCTACTGTTGGAAGACGGAAAAGAACAAAAGCAGCAGCACTATCCTTGAGGGAACTAGCATTTCTCCCAGGCAAAAAAAAAGAAACCAAAAACAAACAAAAAAAATTGCAAAAGGTTGTAAAATGAAGCTTATCCTATAACTGGGAAGCTGTTTTTCTGGATGAGGTAGATTCGGCTTTCATTAGCTTTTAATAAGGTCACCTTTCTCCAGCTTTGATGAGGCAGCAACAATGGCAGCTTAAGAGGAGCCTACAGGGCACTGATTCTCCATGAAGCCATCTGTGAGTCACCAGCGTGTTCTCATTGTACATAAACAATAGCAGGTACCTTCTGGCTACCTCTGACAATTTTGATTTAAGTATCGTGCTAACTGGTGCTTTATTACCTGATCCTCAAAGCAGCAACTGGGCAGTTAACATAGAGAAGACTCTGGTCCCCAAAGATTCCTCACTCATTGCATAAACCCACAGCACTTGACAAGGAAATACCTTCCAACCAACTGGTACTTTGTTCTTACTTTTTGGTTTGTTTGTTGTTTGGTGGGGTTTTTTGTTTCTTTGTTTGTTTTTAAATAAGGAAATGACAAAAAACTTAACAAAACCTATTTGAGGTCTCTAGACTATTTACTATTCAGAAGCCATACAACACAATTCAGATGTTTTACTTTGGCAATTTCCATAACAGAAAAAATAGCATTTAGGGTTAACTGAATGACTCCAAATTTACAAGCTGGCTTGAAGTTAGAAAAGATTTTCATACAGGAAAAATAATTATAGGTATTGGAGGCAGTTATCCTTTGTTCACAATAAAAAGGGCCGGTGGCTGGCACAAAGGGTGTAGGCCAGCCATACAAACCCCACGCAGGAAACAAGTCTGGTGTACAGGCACACAGCGGTTCTCCGTCAGAAGGCAAAATTGGGAATCATCTCAGAAGTTCCTCAGAAGCTCGAGGGCACAGGGGAACAGAGGATCTGCAGAGCAAACTGCTCTTTTTGCCTCCTAAAGTATTTGTAAAGAGTGAAAATGCCAAGAATGTGTGTAGAGGGTTTTTTGTAGTTGTTGTTTAGCTCTCCTGGAATAAGGTTTCTTTTACTGGGCTGCTGTAAGACTTAAGTGTTAGCTTTGATCAACAGAAGTTATACTGGGGAGTTGCAATATTGGATGTTTTTCTCCTTGTTGACCCCAAATCTCCACACTCTCAAGAGCATTAACAGAAAGGAAAAAGATAGCAAATATCAGATAGAGGTGGCTATACTCAAGTTCCACATAAAATAGTCAGTGAAACACAGATTAAAGAAAGTGTCTATTAATTATTATGCTCCACTAGAAGAAATAGCAATGAAAATAAGAATCTTGTCAGAGTTGAAGGACTGACAAGCTGTTCTTTCGAAGCTTCCTAAAAATACCTATACATCTCAAATAAATACAAGTAGACTCATTACACCCTGCACTTCTTTCCTAAGAAGTGTCATATGACGTTTGCACTGAAATTAAGCCGTCATATGTGTAAAAACATTCACACACTGCCATACCCAAACCAGCACAGGTATGTTCCCTTTTCTCTTTGATCACCTATCTCTATCTGTAATAAATAAAAAAATCTGATGTTATCTTTGTGTCCTTCCTGGTTTCAGCTGGGATAGAGTTAATTTTCGTCTTGGTAGCCGGTATGGGGCTGTGTTTTGGGTTTAGGATGAGAACAATGTCGATGATACACTGATGCTTTGGTTCTTGCGAAGTAGTGCTAAGCTGTTGCTAAATAGGTGCCGAGTGGCGCTCACACTGGTCAAGGACTTTTCAGCTTCCCAAGCTCTGCTGGGTGCACAAGAAGCTGGGAGGGGGCACAGCCGGGGGGGTGCTGACCCAGACTGGCCCAAGGGCTATTCCATACCATGTGACGTCATGCTCAGTATATAAGCTGGGGGAGGAAGAAGAAAGGGGGGGACATTGGGTGTGATGGCGTTTGTTTGAGCCCTGCTTTCCTGGAGATGGCTGAACCCCTGCCTGCCTATGGGAAGTGGTGAATGAATTCCTTGTTTTGCTTTGTTTGCGTGCACGGTTTTTGCTTTGCTTTGCTTATTTAACTGTTCTAATTTATTTTCCTTCAATTAATAAACTGTTCTTATCTCAACCCACGAGTTTTCTCCCTTTTACCCTTCTGATTCTCTCCCCCATCCCACTGGTGGGGAGTGAGCGAGCGGCTGCGTGGTGCTTAGTTGCTGGCTGGGGTTAAACCACGACACTAATACGTGTTACTGTAATTGCCTTATCTAGGAAAACCATCTTTTTAAAGATGTACTGTCTACTTCTTACCTCTTATAATTCCAGGCAGATTTTCAGAAAGTCTCAGCATGCTGAAAAGTTATTCTGCATTCAGCACCAAGAGCAAGTAAGGAGAGCACCTGAAAATACTTCAACTTTAGCAAAACGATAACACAAGATTAATATTATAGATGGGGGCAGGGGACCGAGTTGTTTGTAAGGCTCCATCTCTTCAGTAAAGTATTTGTACCACACTTGGAACAAGATGACCTGAATAAAGTAACTATAGGCTGTTTAGTCCAATCAAACTCAAGGCCATTCTTATATAAACTCTTTGAAAAGTCTTTAAATAATTTCATACATATGCTTTAAAGTCTAATGAGCCAATAAAATGTATTAGAGAGGTGTCTCCAAAAAAAGCTCAAAGATAGAGGTTGAGCAAAAGAATCATGTTTGATGCATCTATTGGTTTATTTCTAAAGCACCGCATAATTTTCCCTCTGCTGGAACATTTCAAAACATTAGACATGCTTATTTGTAAAGTAAATAAAGAAAACAAATCTTGACTTCTTTTTGGACACTATTGATAAACACGTGACCCCTAAGTCAACAGGGCTGTCAGCCTCAGCAGCCTGAAACCACAGGACCAGACTTTAAGCCTAGCCTACAGAAAAGAATTACCACCTCTTGGTTCATGAAATAGTTGCAATGAACAAATGCCTCCAATTAATTTTTCTTATGCTATATACATTGACAGAAAGATGATGATTGGAGAGGCCTCGAAATTGAATTGCCCTCTGATTTGTGGGAAGGAAATCCCCACAGCCATGGCTGAATCTTGTATACCCAGAATAACATTAAGACTGTCCCTGCTGCAGCCTATAAAATACACATCTAGGATGAAACAGATAAACAAGGTGAGTAAATAAGCTATCTGGCCTGTCTAGAGCTTTGGCACCACAGATTTTGCCCTTACTGCAATTTTTTTTTTTAAAAAAGAATATATTAAACCTGTTACTTAGAGTGTTTTGTGAGTAAATGCTTGCTGTTTTTACTTAAACATACTACTGTTTTTTTCTATGATCCTGAAGGCAATAACAGGAGTAGGGGAACCAACATCCTTTTATCCCTATCTGTCAATGGCTGGAAAATTAAGGAGTTACAACTGCAAAACCTAGATGATGTCTGGCTAACCAAGGGAGACTTGAACTCCTAAAGGTAGAGGGAATTGAGGTGATTCACTGCTGACACAGAGATCACAGCAACAGCCGATCAAGATTCCTCTTTCTCCAGCTCTGACGTCACTGCATCAAACTTTTTCCCTTGGACTTGAGCTGAAAGAATAGCTAGCCCTTCGAAGGAATACTTGCATGGTTGTTGTGGGGTGGGGGGATGGTTTTGTTTTTTTAAGCCTTCCACAAATGCACGTTTATCAGACAGACTGTGACAACAGAAATTAAACCTGTATGAGAAATTCTGTATCAAGCAATTAATTCAGAATACAGCACTGGGGCAGCTGCAGCTTATATATAAAGATATATATTAATAGAAGCTCTAAAAGGGCTCTAAAAGGGCTTATAAAAGTTTTAGTCTACCTTTCAAAAGATAAAAATTTGAAAAGTCTCCATTATTCCTTTTATAGCTACTGATGTTCCCCTCTACAGACACTGAAATGGTTCTTCATGCCTCACTAGTGGTTCTTCATGCCTCACTAGTGGACGGGAAATAATTCATTGCCTTCTCAGCTGCTTTCAGTAGAGCCATGAAATAGCACCAATGAAAAGAAATTTAAAGGTGTTAAAATACAGTACAATCAATCAAATTACCTGAGCTTGAATAATGTTATCATTTACTCTTCAGAAGTAGCATGTTAATGTGGAGACTAAACACACTATAAGCAAATTCAAGTACACCCTCACACCTCAAGAGAAGAATTTGGTGTTCTTTACGGTCAGGTAAAAGCATTATCTATTGCCTGACTCTTTCCCAAAGAACTCCATACAAGCAAGTAATTCAGACTGGAAGAATCAAGTTGTCCTGGCATGACTGAGGTTATGGACCTACGCTGTTGTGCCCTGCCTGCATCCATATAGCATTCTCAACTTCCCAATATTCTTGCAGTGCGCTTTGGGACAGATTACCTGGCCTGAGAACAAGACAAAATTGCCCAACTAGCTGTAATGGTTCCTGGCAGCTTCTATTCTGTAAAGTTGTAACAGTCCTGCACTCCAGAGTCTTTTCCAGAGCAGCAGAATATGCTGCCAGCATCCCTCAAGTAAACACTCAGTGCAAGCTTAGGAAATGATTTATACAAGGTGGCTTTATTCCCCCCCAAAATTGCCACCCTAGGGGGTACTTGTGCATTTTCTGAATGAATGCAGTTCTTTAAGTGTGTCCTACTGTCTGTGCTTTAAGCACAGGACCTCTTGGCTCTGGTCTTGGTGCAGCAATGTGTAATAGAAGACTGAGTCTGCCACTGGAGATGAGGAAAGCAAAGTGAATTTTTGGCTCAGATGTGAGCCACAGATGTAAGCTGCTCAATGCTGTGGCTCAGCCTGCAGCGTTCTGAGGCACTAACTTGGGAAAAGCCATCCCTTTTACAACACAGTGATGAGAAATAACAGTGTCAACTGTGCTCTTACTGCTGATTTCAGCAGAAGCATCACGTATTTAATTGACTCATAGCTGACTCATTGACTCAGTGGCAGCTTCAGGCCAGGGCTGCTGAGTGACACCTCATTTTTACCATAGGTCAAGGAGGCATTGAATGCAGATGATCAAATTCCAGTCTTTGTCACATCTACCTCCCAGAAGTCACATACTAAATTGGGTTCAGAAAACCACAAAACTGTTTTGTCTTTTTAATAGCTAAAACATCAGTTGCTTTTCCAGGGCATTTAAATACACAGTATATCACTAGCAACAGAGAAACCAGCAAATAGGAGGGGGGTTACAGAGAGAGATACAGATTACACTGAACTGGTGAGGCAGACCAAAGCTGAGAACAGGGTTTAAGGCAATGGAGTCAAGAAACTGTTGGGATAATATCACACTATTAGTCTCATAAATGAGGCTTAGCGTAAGAGGATAAAAACCCAGATGCTTCACCAGTAGATACTACTACAGCGTAAACGAATTAATGTAGAGTTAGCAAAGCTTGAGTTATGGGCTGTGTTGAAATGCCAAAAAACATTAAGAATTTGTTTCAGAATGACAGTTATCAAATTTGCTTAAAGCTATTAAGAAAATCCTAAATATTTCAGCTAGTACTGAAGAATAGCTAAAATACATTTAATGTCAGCAACCATACAACATCTGCATGACAAAACTGTTTTGTTGGTTTTTTTTTCCCCCCCAAACCTTCACTATACAGCACTGTGTCTAAAAGCCAGCTGCTTTCAAAATCATCAAAATATTTTGCCGGGACTAAAGAACACATGAGCACTGTGGCGGTTCTGGAAATCTTCGAGAGAAATACAAGAACCATAGTCCTGACCGTAAAGGTCAGGTAACACCTTCAACAGTACACTCCAGTCTCAGAAACGTGTTCTCTCATGGATGAAAAAAAGTGCTGCACAAATCTGTCAAAATGAAGGAGCCCAAAATGCAAATAAGAGATAGAAGAGCCTTTAAAAGAGACAAAGAACCTCAACTGGCCAAAAAAAGCCCCCTACTATAGGTATTTGTAGGTGAGTGTTTTGGGAATGGACGATTTAGGAGAGTTTAAAGCAAGTTGGGTTTTTGTGGTGGTTTTGTTTTTAAAGGAAAAAAACAAACAAACCTTTCGGGCAAGGTGAGTCATAAAAATATGTATCTCTTGTCATATAATAGACATTTCCAGTCACATGAGGTGAAAGAAATCAGCAGGCCATCAGGACAACTGACGCAGCCACAGCCTGCTCCATGAGTGAGCCACAGCTGACAGTGGGCTGTAGGCTGGGTACCCTACACACAAGAGGATCCAAATTCCAGGCTGCAATGTGTAAACATGTGGTTGTCAGCATGGGACACTTAATCACCGAAGCTCTCACAGTCCCCAGCCACTTTACAAAATTCCTAATAAATGAGGAGCTCCTGTAGTCTGCAACATCTTTAAAAGTTCAATGAATGGATCAATACAGGAAGTCTGATGCCCAGCTGGTTCTTCACTGGAAAGCAGGGGTGTTTTTTAAAGTTATGAATAAAAACCTGCAGTAGCTCTTTTGGAACAAGATTAACAGAATGCTTGGTCCATTATTTTATGTTCTGAAAATCAGCACTGTTTAGGTTCATGTTTGCACAGAATTTATCTACATGGAAATGCAGCAAATCACCCATTCAGCTGACATTTAAAGTCTCTCAGATGGTGTTGAGAGCAAGTATTTGATACAGCTTTAAAATATCAAGACTTTACAGGAAGGTAGTATAAAAAAAGAATGAAATTTAAAGACTCGAACTGATGACACTTCATGACCGCAAATTATAGCGGTGTACAGGAATGTGTTTATGCCTATTAAGATTAGAAAAATCATTTCTCAGAGGATAAAAATGAATTCAAAACAAGAAGAATCAACAGATAAAGTGTAATTCTGTTGCCCTCATCTTTTCAACTCAACCTAATTCCATGTCAAAAGCAGACACTGGCACCTGATTGCAGTAGTCAGAAATATGAATTCAGAAATTAAGAATTTATCCAACTACCAAAAATGAAGGTATAAATCCCAGCTGTAAGAATTAATATATGCTTTTTGCAGCATTCAAGAGCTAAGTGACTAAAAGACACACAATTAATTCCATGAGACCATTCCTGTGTGTCTCACTGTGGTTGAAAGAAACAATTCCATACAGGAGACCAGTAGCATTTAGCAGTCTACATCTGCCTTATATTTCCTAGTAGCTGGAGATACAAGCAAAACCGGTGCCCATCTAAGCTGCTGCTGCAAAGCAGTTGTGCTTTCTCCCAAGTCCTACCCATGAGGGACTGTATTGTAACATTATCTACAAGCAAGTCTGCAACAGAATGAGAATAGCTCAAAACCAGAACAAGATATTTACTCTGCTGGAAGTGGCACAGTTTAGGGGGAAAAACAACAAAACAAACACCAAACCAAACAATGATGGGAGGGGAAAAAAACCAACAAAACAAAACACTCCCCCAAACAAACACAAAAACCCTCAACAGAACCAAAACCTCTCAAAAACATATACCCACCACACACCTCACCAGATGCTCCACATAATCACTGACAAGCTGGGGACAAGGAAAGGTTAGGAAAAGGACAAAAAATAGGAGTAAAATTATCACTAGTAAGCTAATCAGATAAAAACACTTTGGAAAGCTAGTTGTAAGAGCTCAGACATCACCAACAGAAGGAAAAACAATCTCTAACCTCCCTCCTGGAATACTACTAACTTTTGTATGATACTGAATATTAACACATATTCTGTGAAGTTGTACAGAGCTGTCATGCTCCTAATCCCAATTTCTGTCAAGTTACCTCACCAACTGTAAAAACCATGGAGTCCCCAGCTGCATACACATAACCAGAGCAATATATCAACAGATTCAGCTGATAGTGGAGTGTATTTAAATGGATTTTTGTAAATGGACTTTTAACAGCAATTTCAACTGTATGATATCTCCTTCCTTTGGTTATAAAATGTCAGGTACAGCAGTTTCAAAACAAAACCTAATAAAACAGCACTGCATCTACTGTTTCCAACATTTCCACTAGGAAAGTTTTGCTAACGAAAGCACAAGTGGGGTTTTTATGTTTGTTTTGTTGTGGGTTTTTGCATGTTTGATTTTTGAAAAAACAAAGTTGACGAGCTGCTGGTGGGGGGGGGCATATTGGTTTTTTGGGTGAGCAGAGAATAGTGAAGAGGAAATAATTTCAGTAGTGGGTCATCTCTCAAAAACTGCCTCATATCTCAAACAGTTGAGCTTTTTTCCCGTAATGTATTCTATTATCTTCCTGTTCAAGAAAGATAGGCTGGTTAGCCTATACATTCTCTTTTCCCCACACCATGATACGGATACAGTAATCGCTCTTCCCAAGTTTCCCCTGTTCTCAGAAATAAATTCTAACAGCTAAAAGATTGCAGATTTAGCCCTCAATAGTGATTTTTATCAGGCACTATGAATTCAATCATGTCTGACTTATCTAAGTAGTTTTTAGCCATTGTTCCCATCTGTGCTTCGCTTTCCTTGTGGCAATTAATTGCGTGAAGCAACAAGTCACATAAACTGTTTTTTGAAGGCTAAAGGAAGAATCAACCATTACGTCAGCCCTGAGCCACTCAGCACTCATGATCCTTGTCTGCTGTCTTTCTCATTTCCAGCGTATTTTTAGAATCTTTTATTGCCATCTTTTAAGTCCCTTGTCAGTTGCAATAACTCATTTTACACCTCGGCCTTTCTGATCTTATCCCAACATGCTTCTACTTTTTCATCTCTTACAGCGCTTATCTTCCAATGCAATCAGGATCATTGCCTGCCCTTTCCAGCAATGACCAGCTTTCTTAATATTAACCTCCCAGAATAATACGTATCAGCTTCCCAAGCCTGCTGAAACCTCTTTTTTTGAAGCCTGTTATTCTCATACTGCTGCTGCTCTCCTTTCTTCATGTAGGACTGTGAACCCTGTCGTTTAACAAATACCTTCACCTAACACTGCCACCCTCCTTCAGTCCATACTAAAATTATGCAGTTCTGACCAAAGAAAAGTGGTAAAACTTGATTTATTAGTAAATTCTTTAAGTTTACCTGCAGCTACTATTATCTATTGTACCATAACATTAAATCCACTGCCTGACTGACAAAAATATAAAGAACTATTTATTACCCTTAATATGTTTATGACCACTAAAACTATTGACATTTGATGAAGACAAAACAGACATATCAAAATGAAGTACATATTTCAAGGAGATCAAAGAGATCTACAGATTCTGCAGTCCGGCAAAATAAAATTTAAGGGCTAAACAACACAAACCGATGTTTAGCAATCTTTTTTATTTCATAATGAGAAAAAAATTAATAAGTGTGTTCAGCTGATGACACAAGACTACTCTCCTGACTGATCCAAGAGCCTCAAGATCCAGCTAGTGTGCAACAAAGACTGAAACACTTGACTCCCTTACCTGTATCTGTAGTGCTAAATGTAATATTTAGTGTTTGAATATGGTAGAATGGTGTTTTAATATTGCCAGTAGCAATCCTTCAATGTAACAACATATTTACACAGATTACAGTCCACACACACCCACCTCCCCAGCCCCTCTGCACCTCTCATCATGCAACTGCAAACAGTAAGGAAAAAGAACAACATTTTTGTCAGAAGTTACAAGTGGGCTCTAAGACACATTTAGTTTAAGTAATATTAATTTGCTCTCCAGTTCCATTAAAACTATGAACACGGTTGAAGAGATAAGCAGAACTAATGCTGCGTTTTCATCAGGAATTGGAGACCATAGCCTGTATTTCAATACTTCTTTTTAATTATGAAAATAGTGGGATTTTTCTTTTCTGTCTAGATGCAGCTTTGGCAGAAAAAAATGGGACTCTCACCTTCCCTAGGCAGGCAGAACTGGAGCTATATATTTTTTGCACTTATTTTCTTCTTTCTCTTCCAATTTATCTTTCTCTTTTGTGGGGTTCACTTTTGCACTGATTTCTTGTTCTGTTCTCCACATTTTCTCACTTCAATGACTTCCTTCCTGCACAATTCATTTCATAAGGAAATTCAGGCTATAAATTCCAAAGGAAGATCTGTACAATGCCATTCAACTGTATGCAAAGAAAATAGCTGAATAAAGGGTGTACGCAAAAGAAAAACTGCAGTGAGAGAAGTTCATATTTCACATGACCATTCTTTGGGGAACATGGTAGAAATTTACCATTTAACACTTAAAATTATACCACATCGACTCCAGTTTTGCCTCTCTGATCTTTTATTCTTCATTTAAAAAGGACTTTAAGAGCTAACAGTCAACTAGTCTGACCTGAAAAAAGTTAGCCAGATCAAATTAAAGTTAGAAAAAATCCTATTGCTTTGAATTCAGAGAATAAGAAACAATAGTTTACATTTTTATAGCTTTTAATCACTTATTACCATTTCAAGAAGAAAAGACCCACCTCACTTCAATTCACTTGAATATAGCACTACTGAATCCCAGTGAAACACTCCTTACTGCCTTTCTCAATAGGAAGAGGAGTCAACCGTGTGCATCAGACACAAGCAACGCAGCATCCTGCCATATGATTCGGATTATTTTTCTTTTGTAACTCGAGTCATTTCCCTTGCTCTCTTTCCCCCAAAAGAGAAAACCAACAACTACTGTACCTGCTTCATGTATAACGAGACTAATCAACCCAACCAATTAAAATGCACTTTTCACTGAAGCAAACCTTGATGCCTGTCATTAATCATAACTATTTCCACATTAAATCTCAACTTCCATTTCTAATCTTTTCTGCATTACTGCTGCAGTGTCATTTCAAACACGATATTGCTGCACGGGTTTAAATTTTTAGTGTAATACATCTTCTGACAGGCATTTATAAGAAAAAGATCACTGAAACAAAGAAAATCATATGCCATACCATTTAGGGCAAAGAGTCAATATGCAACATACAAATAACACCCCAAATTTTGCTTTTCTAAGCAAATAGTTGATATACTTTATGACTAGGAAGAAAAGTTACGATCAACATCTTCCTCCATAATACAGGCCATAACATTTCTATTTTTACATCCCATAAAGCTCTCAGATATACTACATCCTACAGGTCCTCTGCTCAAGAAATCAAAGCTACTCTGAGAACAATCTACTGCTTTAACATTCAGTAACCTGTATTTTTTAAACACTGCCAGACAGCTATCGCTTGATAATACGGTGCTCTTGAGAATCAAGAGATCTTGGCCTCAAAGTCAATTCCTATCTGATCCTGAGAAAGGAGTCAATGAGGGCACTAACTCTTGGTCAGGCTGCTGAGTCACCCCTAGTTCGAAACAGTCCTTAAAATGCTTGAGTGTGTCAACAGGTTGAAAGTTAGCTGTCCCAAATTACCTAAAAGCCTGATCACTGGAGTACTCTGATGGCTGAGTCAGTGTTACAGCTAATTTGATCTAACAACTTTTCCTGAGGGGACAGACACATCTCTCCCCTCTTCCTACGTGCACAACATTTTCCTTATGAGGTTGGTTTTAGGTCAGTCTAGCTCTTAATTTAATAGAAGGGTGTCTTGGCATTCAAGAGACTTAACACAAGTGAAAGGATAGTTTTCAGTATGAACTTTAAACATGTACTGCCACTAAAAACCAAGTTAATATTTTCCACAGAAGTCTGGGGATTTCTGCATTCACACAGAACTTCCCCTCTCACCCTAAGGTAGGTTAATGAGGGAAGTAAGCACCTGCTGATCTCTCCTTCCCAATATCCACATATTGCCAAAAATTCAATTAGTTTAAATTAGCAGAGGACATTATTTATTATTATTCAAATAGATGACTAGGAAGAGGCAATCAATCAAGTCCTGTGCAAGACTAGAGCAAAGATTTCATTCAAACATTAGTCAGCTCCCTTCACCAAAGGCTGCACCCAAGCAGAACGTTATCTGTTAGATAAACACACTATGCTTTACAAAGCCCAGTAATAAAAAGGCAGCCATTTGCCTTCGTTTTTCAAATCAGGTCTCCCTGGCTGGTATCTTGCACAATTTATTTCTTAATTCATTCTGAAAAGCAGCATGTAATAAGCCATTCTGACGTGTATTTATTGGGTGCTCTTCACAGCACAAGTGCTGTTAAATTTCTTCCTATGCACCAAACTTTTCACCGTCAATATTTTCAAACTGCAGACTTGAAGGTCCTTCAGCTCGAAAAACTCCAAGTCTGTACAATGTGTATTAAATGTACATTGCAATACAGTCTTATTGTGATATAAGGTAAACTTTGGTAGAAAGAGAATTGCTGCAAGCTAGAGTATCAGACATGTATTCTCACAGTATTTTAAGCTTTTTTTAAAACAGAACCATTTGGAAATAGGGCTTTTAAAATTATTATGAATATAAATAATTGCATTAGCACCAAATAAAGAACAATGTGTTAAGAGGTGGATTGGAATAAGTTCTTTGGCCAGTATAACTTGCAGTGTTTGCTATTTGTATAATAGGAAAACAACAGCATTTTTATATAGAGCACTGCATCCTCCTTTTTGCACTTGCTGGATAGTGCAGGAATAGCAACGAGCATCCATCAAGAAGCACAGCTCCATCCTGCCCAAAAGTCAGGTCTGGAACAAGAGTTCTTTCCCCTTGATCACTCAGGGATTCAGGCAGAGATGCATTAAGTACTAGCTACTGGTAAAACAAAACAAAGTTAAAAAAATTGTTTCCTGTGAAAAGGCAGATCCTCAATACCTTAAGCTGCAGCAAAGAGTTCTGGTCCGTGGTTGTGATATTGAGAAAGAAAATATACTTCTCCTGTCTTCCATCTCCTGTTAGCACATTACAGTAAAGCCAGACAACAAGCACACTCATACCTCCCAAGCACTGCAGCTGCCAGGCCGTGAGAAAAGCAGGGCCTTTTCACAACATGCAGTGCCGAGAGTAACTTAGCCAGTAATGCTGTCTTCCCAATACCTCCCAGCAGGCATGACTATGTAAGAAGCAGATAGGTTTTTATTAAAATCACTGAGGATACTAGGGTGTTTACAAGAGATTTGCATTTACGACATTTCATTATGGATGAGCGAGGACAGTACACTCTAAAAGTTTATTTCCAAGTTTAATGAATTCGATAGAGTGTCATTAACTTTTTGTTCCTTGATTTCATTAGCTGTTCAAATCTTCCTGTTGCAACAGAGCCTAAGAACCCCATGCAGAGACCAAGAGGTCCCCCATTGGAAAGATTAGCATAACAGGTTTCTTTTTTTTTATTACTACACCGAGCAAGTGATTTTTCATACATAGCTTGAATGTTGAAAGTTCTTGTATTGCTTGAACCCTCAATCTGTTCAGAATTACGCCTCTATTCAAGGATGTGACCAACAGGATGCCAGAGGTCTTGAAGACCGGCGCACTACTCTTCCACAGCCTCTGTAGAAGTGTGCAGTGCTTCAGGCGTGAACCTCCAGTGCAGCAGTTTGAAACGGCATTATTACCTGCTCAAACCGATCCAAATGTTACTTTGATCTGAAAATGGAGTAGTGCTGCAGCTCATACCTATGTACATGCAATGACGGATCTCAGGGGAGGATCACAGCTGCACCACAGTCAGCAGATTTTAGCCCAACATACCTGTATACCACTATGTGAATCCACTAAGTCTGCTACAAATTTTTTCATGTGTAATTCATTCTGCACCTGTAATGGAATTACTTCAACAGTTACGCTGCTTCAGATGTGCAGCCGATACTAAATAGCCTGGTGGTTTGAAGTCTTTTTATTTTTCTTATTTTTTAAATACATTTTTGAGCCCACTCAAGTCCAAATGCAAAGTCTTGCATGAAGCTTATCAGCAGTATTTGTGACACTCTCAAAAACTTTCAATCCATAAACAAATTTCTGAATTATAGAGGAAACAAACGTAGCATCATCATCTGTGATGAATAAAGTCATTGCAATATTTCACACATTTAAAGGAAGGAGGAAAAAAGAGAGCCTTCTTTTACTTCTTAACCTGACTAAATTATGACAGATATTAAAAAAAAAAAATATATATATATCCTTATTTCTATTACTGTCATTATGAAATTTTGTCTTCAAATACATTTAATGCTCAAGTCAAACAAGAAGAAACACTTCCTTGGAAGAAGCCATCAGGGAAATTGATTGAAGTTTTAACTCATTCAAAATCTGGTAGGTGACAGAACAGCACTGAGGCAGGAATTTCCATGCAAACCACTTGTCGTCATGAGTAAAAGTAAAGAAGCAAAACAAAATAAAGCCAAAAAACAGGGAGTTGATAATATGTAAACATGGTGCTTGTTCATGGACTAATGGAAGACACATTAAAGGATAAAACAAAACTGTAAAGTAGTTAACTACGAAATCAGAGCTCTAGAAGAACTGTGACTCTGGAATCAGGTGAGGGACAGCACTAAGCTCTCCTTCAATGCCAAACCAACTTCTCCCTCTCAAACTATAGCTGTAGGGAGAAGATTCCCATTAAGTGAATCGAATAAGTTTGCTGCAATTTGATAGCCTAAGCTGATACATCTCTTAGCTGTCCACCCAAGAGCCATGCTGTCCTCTTGTACCCTGCATGGCTCCAATGAGAGCAGTCTAGGGTAGGTGGGAAATGGGAGTCGCTCAACTTGCACTTCTCTTCCTTAACTGATGTAAGAAAAAGTTGGTTCTTAATGTACAGCAAACAAATTAAAACCAATCAATACTCATTACAATTAAGCGTTGTATCTTCCCTGCCAAACGGCATGAGATAGGTTTTCCTATAAAGCCTTCTTACCAAATGAATTCTATGCCAGGGCACGGTAGCACTAATACAAAATCATTAAAAGAAATGTCTCCAGCAGACAGTTTTCTTGGCTTTCTCACATTATATTACTGGAAATTCAACAAGAAGCAAGGGCAAAAATTAATGAACTAATGAATTTAGAGGGGAAAGACACACATAGGTTGATATGAAGTTACAGGTAAGAGATGAGGCTTTGCCATTTCAAACTCAAGGATAGACAATAAGGAGGAAGTTAAATTATTGTGCATTCTTTACCTAGAAGATAGCAACCAAGACAATTTTGTACACAGAGGACTTGAAACTGAGCATAAATTTAAGCCATCCTTTAGTTACGACAGGGTCTTCTCCATTAAAATGTAGACACTGGCACCTAAATGATTTCATTTCCCTAGCCTCCTCCTTCAACATCTTGAAACTGAAATATCCATTTTATAATCTAACAGCATGAACATCTCATGCAATTGTAACATTGATATTGAAAATGAGAAACTTTAATATTGTGCAAGCTGAAAAACTCTGAGGATATGATGCAGTATTTTCAGTGTGATATAACACTGCAGCAAACAAGGTAGAAAAAAGCATAGCCACTTGTGATGATTCTCCTGAAACCAGGACCAAAAAAGAAAAAAGCTCCTTTTTGAGATTCTATCCCATGCTGTTGCTGCTCTCATCAGAAAAAAATGCCAACTTTGATTCTTACACAGAAAACAGAACGGAGAAGTCTGCATTACTGTGCTTCCATGCAGAAAAGCCAGCTGATTTAAGCTGAAAAAAACCATTTTTACACAAAGAACTTCAGAAGGGAGAGTAAAGGAGCTTACCTTGATTGTTTTACAGTTCTTTAGGGCTCCTGCATCGCCTGGAAACAACTCTGATTGTTGGCCTATAGAAACCACATTCCCCTCCTGAACATGAAGCAACGAGCCTGCTTCCAGAGAATAAAAATCCTACCTAAAAGCTGCTTCACAGAATTTTATTTGGCATGGGCAGGATTGGGGTTTTTGTGTTGATTTTGTTGTTGTTTAAGAAACACATAGGGCAGCCCTTTGATCTCTGTAATGCATTGTTTAATATTAGTGTAACACCGGAGCAGGGAAAAGATACATTTTGGTAAAGTTGCACCATGACAACTGCTTACATAGACTATTTCTTTGCCTGGCTCCTCTGTGCCTTTTCAAGCTTACAGTCCTTCCTCCTCCTTGGTTCCTTATACAACTTCATTCTTTACTTTCTGATACTGCAATGTCGTTATAGCGTGCTCTATCATTTAGAGCCCACATGACTACCACTTTGGTTGATTGGTATACCTATACCAGTTTTCATACAGTTCCACTAGAAAGAGGAGTGAAAACCAGAAAGATTGCCAGCAAGTGCATTGCTAGCCCTGGGTAACCTACATCCTAGTAAGCATTATTATGAAATGGAAGAAGCAATTCAGGTATTTGTGATACAAGATGGTCAAATCAAGAAGTTTATCAGTAGCCCGTTGATAGCTTTATTTATCAGTATTAGAAACAAAAAGCAGCAAGAATGCCAAAAGACATTGCTGTGGATAAGCAGACAATAAGAGTCCCTTGCAGTGCAGGCCTGACAGAAAGAAAGGCTTAGCAAATGCCAACTGCAAGATTTCCAGTCTTTATTTTCCTGATAAATAAAAAAAAAGAAAAAAAAAGAAAAAGAAAAAAGGGACCTCTACATAATCTTGTTTTAAAAGAAAGTTTTGCATGAAAGACATAGGCTTCTTGTGCCATTATCTCTCTTTCCCAATAAGTCCTAAACTAAGGGCAACATCCCTTGTCATGAGAGGCAGTCAGAGCTTCTTGTGTCTCAGTTCTCTTCTGTCGTGTCGGCAGCCCACTTTGCTGCTCCATCCCTGCTTCGAGACATCAGTTTTTTCAGGCTCTCCTTAGGCTGGAGAATGTTCCTGGCAGCTGCATAGCATTTATGTCCTCTTCTCCAGCAGTCTGAAGCCAGAAGGTATGTCCTTTGTGCAACCTTGTACAGCTTAGGGACAGCAGGACAGAGAGAGCTGGGTACACAGCACATTCATCTTTTAAAACAAACTCTTACCAGCTCTTATCAAATCAGCATTTATTTAATTATAGTTCCCCCCCGAACACCTCAAGACAGTAGCTTCTAATGCTGCTTTGTGAAGTCCTTGTAAACACATCAGTATTCTTGGCTCCCAGTCCCAGAGCAGCTTCAGCCCGAGCAGCTCAGATTACGTAGACAAGGCTACATTTTGGTATCTGTTTTGTTGAAGCTACAGTTTTAAAACCACCTTGTTTTTCCAAACTTGTTTAGCTACTTGGGTGAGTCAATAGGAATTGTCCTAAGAGGTTTAAGGCTGCCAACAAAAACCAGTATTTGCAGAGGAAGAAGCATTTTTTACTGGACTCAATTATATTATTGCAGTAGTGGAATTCAATTTAGCTTAATTCTCTGCATTTACAGCTCTGTATTAATGCCAAACACTATGAAGTAAAAGGGTTTTTAATGTAAGCTGGCTTATGAGAAGATGTTTGAGAGCCACATACAATTTTCCAGTTTCTGAGCCACAAGTTCATCTACCTTTTTTTAGTTCTTTATACTTACGGTATCGAGTTCAGAATTCAGGGCCCAGGATCTGAGGTCTTGGACAGTTGCTTCTCTTTGTCCTCTTACACAGGACTATTGCAAGTAAACTCAGATTTTGCTTCTTGGTTTGCACAACACAAGGCATTCCTATAGCAACATTAGCAAGTTCAATTCATAGAGAGGAATGTATCAGCTCGCAAGTGCTATTTGTGCATACAGTACTAGTAGTTTAGTTTGCTTTGAATTTATCTGACTGCCAACTACTCAGTGCTTTATATGCACTAATACTATATACAGGTATTTGTTGCCAAGAGGTTACTACCAACATTTGTCATATAGGGCGTGCTAATGTAATACATATTCAACTTGCTTAGAAATATATTTTTATGAAGTAGGATGGGGTATGAAAATGTGGACTATGTTACAGCACTACTGCAGCCTTACAAAGAGGTACCAATGGGAATAGACGAGATACTGACTGCAGAAGTATATAAAGATAAAAAAGAAAACCCATGGAGAACTTGATTTACACAGCATAAATAAAAGTATCTCAAAGTTCCAGATATTAAAGTTCTAGTCCAATTTGGTAAAGAAAAGTTTAAGAATTAAGCTAAAAATACAACTACTTACAGAAATATAATCATTAATAGGAAGACTTAACCAGAACAGTGTCACACAACCACCTTCAGAAATTCACTTTCTACTGATTTTCTGCCTCCCAAGTGACTTCCAGGTCAGACTCTAAGGAGTAAACAGTTGGTTTGATGCGAGAAGATAACTGGACCACTCCAGCAGTTCAGTACACAGACATGGTGCTTATTTATTCAAGTTGTACATAGCAAAAGCCTTCTTGTGGAGCAGTTACAAAGTGTGATAAATGCATAACGAACTAGACTGCCTAAAAACAAGGGATGTCCTACCTTAAAGAGGGTGTCAGAAGTGGGCCTTTGGAAAGTAGTTGTTTTTAGATGGGATACAACATTTTGAAAACAGATGTTACAGTGTTTTTTCCATACTCTTGATCTGAAGTGTACATTGGGAAGCTCCAGGATGAAAAGGGTATTTAAACTGAAAGAACAGCCAGAGTTTAGTTATGTATAGCTTAGTTTATTCCATTCGCTTTCGGAACCAAGATGTTTCATCTTAGTTTTAGCCCAGAGAGGGGCATTTGACACAAACAAGTTGAGGAGGTTGCCATTTTTGTATTATGCAAGGAGGGAAAAGAATGGCTTTTTTTTTTCGTGGTCCATTCCTCAGGTTTTAGTTTTACTCTCATTTTGTCAGTTAACTGCTAAAGAGGAGAATGGGGCTAAATCATAGCTGAACAACTGGAGGAGAAAGAGGTGGAAAAGGAGGAGTAATAGATGGAAAAGGTATAGTTAAGTACTTCAGCACACTGGAAGGAAACATTTCAGTTTACAGCAAAACAGGATTTACTACATACATCAGAAAGTGGCGGTAAGTGGCAGGCAAAGAGACTTCTGGCCAGTTCACCACTTCATACAACTTGAAGTATCCTGGCTAGAAGGCAAAGAATAGGGATTTGACTAAACCCTTCATCTCTGCCAGATGGCCCTTGAAAGCAGCATTAGTCAGAGTTCATGAGCAAGGACAAAGGCATCCAATACTTAAGCATGTTTTGCTCAACAGGAACATCGTGTGCAGACTCCCCCCATGTCCGTGAGCTACTACCTCCTGCTTTAATCTAGCAAGCAACAATAAGGGCTGCAAATCTAAAGCTCATTTTATACTACTGCTAGGAGAACCACTTGCCAAACTCTATTCCACACTCATTTCTTAAAAGGTAAAGGGTGTTTTGGTAGTTTGTTCTTCAATAAAGTAAGCACTTATAAGTCTTGTAGCCACACTATAATATTTACAGTGTTCCTTGAACTGTACCAGAATTTTTTTTCCTTTCAAATTAGAGAACAAAGGCTTTATTAAAAATAAGAAAAAAACCCCAAACCCCCTACATATAAATTAAAGAATGTCTTGCCCAGCATGAACACTGCTTACTGCATCATCTTCTGCAGCTCCTCACTGGGCTTCTGGAACTATTTTCAGCTAATTTGGAACATTTAAACCAATCCAAATGGTCATGAATTTACCACAAGAAATTCACTTGAGTTTTATCATTTTAAAGTGCAGTTCACCAGTTTATTTCATCTTAGGAAACACTGTACATCAGACAGCAGCATGGAACAACTCTAGAGAATGTATTATGTTTTTGAAACACAGTGCTAAGTTTTATTTTCTTCAGTGATAGCATTCACCAGATTCTTCATGTGGCATTAAGCGCACAATTTATTTTCACATTACCATGAAAACACGTGTGTGTTTTTTAAGATCTACTTTATATATCTCAATATGGACAGGGTCAGAAATTTCAGTCAAACAGAAGCTTGAAAGAACTAGAATCATATTCACAATAATCTAGAAACTCCTCTGTAATATCTTATTCTTTCTTTTCCTAAGATAAGATATTTAAGAAACACGCTGCAGTTTAGACATATGAAATTATTTACCTAAAGGGAGATCAGTTTTTCAAACATTTCCTGACATCTAGCCCTTAGGATCTATAGCAGTGGACAAAGGATATACTTACAAGGGATGAAGACTTAAAGAAATTACACTGTCCTTTTTAAACGTAAACCCAAGATTCTTGTACTTGGGAAATATATATACTTACCAAGCATATTATGCTTTTCCTGGGATAGCATTTACAAAACCTCACCACTCAGAAATGGTAAGTCAATTTTGTCAAGGTTTGCACTTCTTTTCTAGCAGGACATCAAGTACCAAAATAATAAGGCTAGATCTTGAAATGCTGCACAGAGCTGCACCACTTCATGTGTGCTGGATATTGGACCAGATTTTTTTAATTTAGAGCCCCTCACCTGACAGATCAATGCTCCAATATTCACGTTGCTCCCAAACAGAAGAAAAATGCTCCTCCTATACGCATCTACATGTCTATAGATCCATAATATCAAGCATTTATTGCTGGAACAGACTTTATAACGCAATATCATCCAGCTTTAAGTACAGCTGTCATGAAGGACAACAAGAAAACACATGGCCCAAGAATAAGTTCATAATTACCAACAAACCACCACTTACTGTAGCTCTCAAATAAGTTTTAAAGACCAGTCTGTATTCAGGTTATTCTCCTTAGCACAGGAAAATATTAACTATTAGGTCATTCTCAGATAAATTATTTTTATAAGAACATCGATAGTATTCAACTAGGTAAAGGCTGATTTTAGCTGGGCTGAAGGAGATACTGTGAGCACACTGGAGATGCCAGGCTTTGCCACTAGGCCTGTTTGTTGCTACAGCTATTGACCAGTCATTTTACAAAATAATAAATAGCTGTAAGAAATTTATGTAGAACACTGCAAGCACACAGAGCATTTTTCTTGGAAAGCTGATCAAAAACACAGGAAAGACACACTGCATGTCAAATTCACTGTTGGCTCCTCTGAAGACAACAAGCTCACTTACAGGATGAGCTGTTTGCTAAGTCTCAGTCATCGGGGTGGGGGGGGGGCCGGGGGATGTAAAACTCTCACATAGAGGTCCTGAGCAGTAAAGCTCACTATAGATTCTAAGACAACTTGGTCAAAAAACTTATCCTGAAAATTGGTTATCATTTGAGTAGTATGGGTGTTGTGGCTTACCATAGATCATAGAATCACCTGGTATTGAGTCATTAAGTGCAAAGCAAGTATTTCTGCATAACAGAAAAAGATGGCCTTTCATAAAATTATCTTTCTTCTGTTTCTTATTCTGGGATTTACCCTCCAACTTGTAAAATTCAACAGGATTTAGAAAGCCAGTGTCAAAATAAACAAATCCCAAAATGAATGTTCTCAAATAATCTTTACAGTTTTATGCATGACAAGGCACTGTTGGTATATCAACTATAAACAAACAAATAGAAACCACAAGAAGAAATTTTGCTTAAGATTTTGTTCTATAGAAGCTGTTCCAAAGCCTCATCCTTGCAAGTGAAGATTATTACAAAATAACAGGTTGTTTCTTCCGTGACCTGAGGTTATCCAACCTGCAGATGATGTGCTGTGGAAAAATCCAAACCAAACCATAACAGAAGACATCAAGTTCATTCTGCCTCCCACCCCCACCTTGCATATATTGCATCTCAGTTTTTATGCCTACAATATAGACATCTACTTTTGTTGCAAAGCCAGGTAAGTCTGAAGATGGACTAAAATAATTAAGCTCCTACAAAAGCTTTAAAAAAACCCACTAAATTAGGCTCTGTAAGACTGGCAGCACACTGAGTGTCTCTGAAAAAAAGAGAGATGGAGAGAAGCTTTGAGCACGCTCCAGCTCTCCATACCCCATCCTTGCTATGCAGAATTACTTCCTACAGATCTACGTTATCACATCCACGTCAGCCCTCGTGGTCTGATTTACTGTCCTCCATCTGAAGCAATTCTTGGTTTAAATAACATTTCCTTGCTTGTGCTATTAGCTGCATGACAGTTAGACACAATAATATTTAATAAGCATTTAAGGCTTAATTCCCCTCTCCCCCAACTTCCTAAAAAAACCCCCAGAGATTGTTAAAAGTAATCTTAGCTATGTGCTTTCTTTTTCTTGCTTTTATAAAGTTTATTTGCATACTATGGATAGTCAAATAAGTTTGTCTAATATTGTCATTTCTTCCTCTTATAAAGACAAATTTATCACAGCTGCCTTCACAAGACAGTCTGTGGTTTTACCTCTGATGACAGTCTGATGTTTTACCTCTCCATGAAATACTGCAAATATGTTCAGCTTGTAATGGTGATTTTGCAGAAGTAATGTTCATAATGCAAATGTTTCTCCTGTTTTCCTGTACTTATGAGAAAACAGAAAACTCACAACGAGTGGAATTATTTCTAAGATGAACACAGGGCACAGCACAAGGTATTAACCCATAAATTAAAATGCCAGCCCTTGATGCAAACAGCACTTCTTTCGGTTTCTGAGGGAGTGATTAGCATCACTACAATTGCATGAGTGAGACCTTTTGAAAACTGAAAGGACCCTAGTTATCACCGCTCACCATGCTGCCAGTAACAATCACCGCAGCACCCTGAGTTACCCCATCTGCAGCATGGATTACATTTATACAATGCTTTTATTCATTGAATCTCAAATTGCTTCTCATGAAACAAGTGATAAAATTCCTTTCAGGGCATCAACATAAACACACAATTCAACAACTGGGGAGCTTGCAAACATTTTCAGAGCCAAGTCAAGAAGTCCCTGACATTTATGAGTTTCCCTAAAACACATAACCTAAAGAACTGCTACTCCTCATATGCATAGGATGTGACAGGTATGGGATTACAAAAAAAAGTTTTTAAAAAAAAAAAAAAATCAACACATCACAGTAAACAGACTTCAAGTAGAAAAATCAAGAAGGCTATTTCACTTTTTATGCTTTTGTCAGCTTCAAGTTTACTTAGCTCCCCCTGGTTTTATGTTTGGAAGCGTGTTTTTCCATCTTTGCTGGCCTCCTCTTAGACTGAATCCAGATCGTTCTAACTCAATTTTTATCAAGTCAGCTGCAGTTTTACTACTTTAAGGTGGTGTGACAAGAACTATATTTTATAGTATTAGGCTAAGCATTTTGATGTAGAACATCTCATGCTTATTCCTCTAAAGTTATGTGTTTACCTTTACCAACACGTAAATGATAAAAGTCTCCCACACTTTTTATTCCGAGTTTATTCCAAGAACTCCATGCAGCTGTTGGAATGTTGATGGGCTGTCAGAGGCTGCTGCTGCTGGAAGTCACCACTAGCTTTACTGTGCAGTAGTAATAATGCTTTTTCATGGGTAACCATGAGGAGTTGTGAATGTAAAAGGCAAAAAACAGACCGTACCTCTCTAAGCATTGCTATGTATGATTTCATTATTCTTTGAGAGACAGATAATCTATTATGTTTATCTTTTACTCTGTTTATTATCTCTAAAGCAGAGACTTGACCTAACAGCAACTCACATTTGTGAACAGTTCTGTTAAAGTGTGTGTATTTCAACAGATAACCTATTCAGATCTCAAGATTTTAATCTATTCATTTTCTCCACCAGTTCCCCACATCACATGGTAACACTGGGAATTAAGAGAGTGGGAATTTGTTGTGTAGCTAAACACAAAGCTTGCAAGGTTCCCCTGCACTTTCCTAGGGAACACCTGATTAATACCAGAAGCAAAATCACAGGGCCCTTACAGTCCTCCTTTATGAGCCCCACTGGCACTGCATACAAATCATGAAAGCTGCTATTTGTGAAGTAGTGGGACCAGGGAAAAACACACATTAGGAGCACTTATTTAACTGGAATACCTCCCCTGCCCCCAGCATCATCCTCCATTATTATGTTTCCAACTGAACATATAAAAACACTTAAAAGAGAATGTTATTCCCAGTAGTGTGGTTTTCCCAGGTGCCTGTTATTAATTTCATTTGTAGCCAACACACATTTCTAATTTAGGCTGGATAATGTACGTGTTACTGCTGTGAATTGCTGCCTTAGTCACAAAGCATTATGCAACACTTTCACCTGAGGCATACAACACTTTGGTAATAAAATCCACTGGTAAGACAATATATACAAAATAAATGGCATTTATACCAAAACTATGAGGGTATAGACCAAAAAAATCCAGAACATGTCAGCCTCAATAGCAGATCATACAGAAATACAACCAATTCAAGGATATTTTTAAAACCGTATTTATTTGATGAAGACCAACACGTTTATTGCAAGGCCTGATAACAGCGCAGAACAATTTCAGGCAGAGTACTGCATTACTTACGTTACATTCAGGTGAGTTTCTATGCAAGTAAAGCTGGATCCACAGAGACAAATAAGTAATGCACTTCTCTGGATCCTCAACTTGAAGTCCACTCCTGCTAGTCACTCTGTGCCCGGTCACCCAGGGGATATTTTAAAAGTGTGATAGGCAGAAGCCCGTAAAGAAGAGGCAAACAGCCCAGCCTTATGAGCATGAAAGCTGTGAGAAGGGTAGAGAAAGGCAGAGCAGTCCCACACAGTCAGTGCATCACACACGTGTTCCAGATCTGCACCACTGCGATATAATCATCTCTATAAAGTGGAGCAACTTCAGCAGAACAGCTCCACCCTAACCTCTGAAACATGGTCACCCCTACCCAGCCTAATTCCATAGATTACTTTGGCTGTTGAGGTGGGTAAAACTTTCCAGGCTTTGGATTTGAACTAGGGCATCAAGAATCTTTATTTGGAGTTCACATGATTTTCCTGACACTTACCAGCAACTTTGGCACATCTATTCATAGACAGAAGATGAAGGAAGCAGACAAGTTAGGAGTTTGAGATCCTCCACATCATCTACTTTTCTATGTAGATTTAGCCTTCTACATGCTTCATATCCCGAGTTAGGAAAGAAGTTTCAGTATAAGATGATTGCTGTTCCACTGCATCAAACACACTGTACTCCCTTCACAATAGGTGTGTTTGTTCATTACGTCTTCCATTACTCAGTTTAAACATGAATCTTGCTGAAATAATACAGAAACAAACATCTGATCTTCATGCTACAAGGATTTACAAATGGCAAAAGAAAACACCCTCATATCATAGAACATAAAGAAAGCATTAGAAAAATATCATGCCATTATTGCACATCTGAAAGATAAATTTACCTAAAAGTTGAAGGTGCCACTCAAAAATTTCAAAGGCAGGCAAGTTAAACACTTGCTCTTTACTAGATTTTTAAATGCTAGGGACAATTTTCAGATTGCAATAGGTTAAAACGGCATTAACTTTTGCTAGATGTAATTATGTAAATTATATAACAAGGTTTTATTTTTACACTCTCAAAACTCTGTTTTGGCTTTACAAGATGAGCACCTCATCAAGCCTGTGGCAGCAATTTCTTTCTCACTCTGTAATGTCAGGCTACTGCACCAGGTCTCCCATTTATAAAAGAAAGCATTAATCACTCTTATTTTAAACCTCAGACTGCTTTACTTCTAGTTATCAGCATTAAATGTACTCCACCCACGTGCCCTGCAAGCCAAATGTTGTGCAACAGTCATTACAAAGAATGAAATTAGAAGTTAAAGCCAGCTGAGAAGTGAAAGTCAAATTATATATGCATGTTACTGATTTTTAGTAAAGCTGTGCAAATGTGGAAGAAGTCGGCCATGAATATTCATTCCAATTACATCACGAGCTTAAATGCTGCCATAGTTAAAACCTTCCCATGCCTGCTTTCCATTACATTACCATTTACAAGCTTTACTAATCATATTAAAACAACAAAAACAAAGGTCCAAGAACAGGAATCCCACAAATACCATCATAAAGAAAAGTCAGGGCAGAATTTCATTTGCATCCCTAACAATGGGATTCCTACTCAGGAAACCAGTTAGCTTTACCAGGCGCACAGCATGGAGCAGAAACACCACCACATGTTTGGTTGCTAGCACCGAGATGATCAACATTTGAAAACACTCTACAGACCAAGAATAATTCAGAATGTATCCCCAAACAAACAGTTGACTTGCAGCTCAAGACCAGTTTCTGGGCACAGAAGAGACAGACAAGCATTACCTTGTTGTCACCCTTTAGCATTGCGCTGTTGAATGTAACTTACTAGAGATAAAACTACATCTTCAAATTACACTTCATGTGATAATTTAAGCTAATGTTAGGATGATTTAATACATGCTACTATCCATTTATGGTGAGCCATCTTCAAAAGTTATCCATTTACACTTAAATCCATTCATTAAGTGGATAGTAATAGGGTCCATTAGGTCAAAATATACTGTGCACGTTCATTTTGCACCATTTTAAATGACAATACCTATGTGGCAAATTAGCATATCAATATAGTGACAGCATGGGTATAAATGCCTTAGCCCATTTGCCAGCAGCATACTTCCTGTCTAGCCCAGTGGTTATGAAAAAGAAAAAAATAAAAAAAAGAAAAAACCACCCAAACCAACCAAAAAACCCACACGCACAAAAGGATACCAAAATTTCATAAGTTGTTCCAATGCTATAGAATCTAACATGATTTATTGCTTTTTTTAAATTGTTTTTTATTAGAGAATCTGCAGATTAATCCATCCGTTATGCAAAAAAAGCCCCATTCTATAAACATTTTCTCTAGAGAAACTATCTATTACTATAGTCCTGAATACAGACCTGGACAGTTAAACTGATATGCCTTGTATTTTTCAAACATATTCAGAATAGAAATACCACAGTTGTTATACCTAATACGATTAGCTTAGATGCCAGAAGAAAACCTCGTTTGCCCACGGATATCTAACTACACCCAAGATTCCGCGGTATTCCTGGCGACCAGACATAACATACACACATGCTTATTGCAAAACATCATTAAAAACAAACACACACACACTTCCTGAATAGTTTCCCAGAGGACAAGAAAATATTTTCTTGTTTTCTGAATAAGTGACATTACATACTTACCTTTTGGGGCTACGCCATTGCAAACAATTAAGTTCTTAGTAAATTTCTAGCACACACCTAGCCATATGTTTGCAGAGGTACTAGTTTCTAGAAGCAGAGGTTTATAAAGAGTTCTAAAAGGAAGACTAGAGCATTACCACTCCCTCTCCCTACCTATATGTATATATGTACCCACCTTCAGACTGCTCGAGGGGTACAGCCTTTGTGGAAAAGATAGATTTATTTGCAGTCCATTTTTCATAGACATACAAACATGTCTAACTTGCCAAACAGAGGTGTATTTTGCTTAGTGGCTCCAAGGTTCATCACTATAGAAAAAGATATTAACTAAATATGCTGGGTTTTTAAAAAGCAAAACAAAAACCACAGGCACACCGTGAGAGAGTTCCTGCCAGCCATGCAATGAAGTTGGAGAGCTTCACTGAGTAGAGTTAGGATCAGGTACTGACCTCTGAAACTTCAGTAGTTGTGGACTCTTCCGTAAGACGCACAGCGAAGACAGCTATTCTGCCCCTCGTAGTGGCATCCCCTCTCTAACGGGGGCTTTACACCATGATTTCAAGTACAGAAACTCCCACTTACTTTTCAGGACCATTTGGAAAACACAGACAAGCTCTAACCCCACTCTGTAAAAGCATGTTAATCACCTGGCTTCTGTAACCACTTTCCTTATTAAAGAACATTTAAAACACTCAGAAAAGTTTTATAAGGAGAGAACTGACACATAAGGGCTGTTACAGGAGCCCTCTGAATCAGAGCTTTTCTAAATTTGAAGGCAGCAGCGAGAATTCAAGGGGTGAGGGTGGGCTACACAGCAGCAGGAGAATAAAAACATCTCTTTATATGTCCCCCTGGCATCGCTTAAACAACTGCAACGAACCTTCCTGCATCTTTAGGGCATTTAGGAACATCTACCCTACCCTTGCATTTTCAGAAGCTGGAGTCATGAAGACAAACCTAATGCAGTGCCAGTGTGCTCCAAAGGAACAAGATTAACTTCTGCTGAGAGGAGACAGAGCCTGTGTATGACCAAAAGGGACCATGCACTTTCCTTACCATCTCACATAACATCTCGGAAGACTAGCTGTAATTTGGATTCACAAAGCAGCAGCAAACCAGACCACATTGCTGTAAAACATTCAGAATACTTTTCTTTCATGCTGGGGCAGGCTGTGGGGAGAGCAAGATGTTTGAAGACTTTATCACTGCAGTGGAACAGATAATTAGGCAATTAAAACTATGAAAAGTGGACAAATTACCAGTTCCAGATGAATTGCATTGCAGAACAGAGATGGGAGAAGCAAGAAAACAGAAATGAGAGCCTTTGGCAAGCATTTTAATAGCACAACTAAAAGAGGGGCAGCTTGGGAACAAAGGTGAAAGGGTAGTTAATTTGCAGAAGCTTATCAGCTTTTACAAAGGAACATTTTGAAGGAGTTGGTCCCTAAAATAATCTTGCGTTGATAATTAGAACACATTACTAGAAATCCAAAAAGTGCCATTCCAGCTTCATTTTTGGTCACTCAGCAAGGTCCTCCTGTACTAGGTTTTTAATGACATTAGCAATATCTTCTCTCTCACACAGAGGCTTGCTGTTTAATCATTCTGCTCAATAGGAAACCCTCAACAAACTCATTCTTACAATTCCTACTTGTGCCCAGGGCATGGAGAATGAATCACCATTTCACATACCACAGTAGAGGTAATGTGAAAGAACACCCAAACCCCACTCAAAACCTTCCTCATCCCCCCCCCCCCCCCCCCATTTGAGGCAGCTTTGGTGAAGGTGCTGCTGCTCACGTGCTGTCCATCACTGCAGTAACTTACTTCCAGAAGCCTTTTCTGGACTCTTCCCTGCAGGTGCTGGACACCCATCCAAGCCAAGGAGAATAAGGGAGTTATTCTGGTCTCACCAGCTGTAAAGGAGCATGCTTCTCCAGGCATGTTTTCTTTAATGCATACATCTCACTACACAAAGCTCTTGGTGGAAGAGGCCTTCTTTCGCACAGCAGCAGAGACCTCTGCTCTGTTACTAAGGTTTTCCAAATAAGAACGCACTAAGAGAGAAGCTGGCAAAATTTGCTAGCCCAGCTCTGCAGGGGTACCAGCTATGAACTTCTTGGCTTACAACCTGGTAGATTTGCTGCAGCTGCAGATTTAAATCAGGACATACCAAACAGGTGGGTGACCACACAGTGGTATCAGGTGTGCCTATTCCCTTACTGCTGACTGCAGGGAGAGGCTGCTGTCTCATCACACCCTGTTGCAAAAGGAAGGACCTGATATCTGCAGCTCAGACAGTCTTGTTTTATTGTAAATAATCAAGGGGAAAGAAAAATGCTATTATTAAGACAAGCAGAAGCCATAGAGCGCAGATAAGGATTACATCTCATTGAACTGTGGAATATCTCCCACCTCAGTAACCCTCAAAAAGATGGAAGCATAAGAAGAGGGACATGAATCTTGTGCCTCACAAAAGATTTTCCTTGTAAAAAGTGTTTAAAGTAAAAATAAATAAAACATTAAACAGTATGAAGGAAATGAGGAAGGAGTGCGATGAAGAACATGGGATATGTTCTGAATATTCATATGAACATATGAATATTCAAAAGCATGTATATGGTGTAAGTTAAAAAACCGTAATAATAGCGATATACAACAGTTTCTATCTTGGCTTTCCATGCAGAAGTTTTAGTAAAAGAAATACTAAACAATAAGGTCTGGGATAAATGTACAAACAAACTTCAACACTTTTTTTTTTTTTTAATTCAACACTCCTGAGCAAGATTTCTAATCATTTTCTTTCTAGTTGTGAGTTTCATAGGTAATGATATGGAAACAGTTATTTTAATTATAGCAGGTCTTTGATATCGATGCAACAAACTCATTCACATGGTTTATTGCTTCCTGAATCTGGTTCTTCCAGTTCAAAGCACAAGCAGCTGAGTACGAAAAAAAAGTTTATTAGAGTTTTAAATTCTTTGAATCCTAGGAAGAGGCTCTTATCTAATCCCAGCAGCTTGAAATGAGACAGTGCCATAGGAAAGATGTGGGTAAAACTGTATGATACCATTGCATGGGCTGCAAAGACAATGATAGTGCAACGCTGGCATCTTTCAGAAAAAAAGGGGGCAGGGGGGAAAGCAAGCCTTGGACATTTTATACTCTCATTTCTAGCTCTCTGTATAGTGCTATTCTACTGTCAGACTCAAATGTTGATGTATCCCTTTGCCAAAGCAAGGCAAGGAGTAGAGGCACAAGGTCTGCTTGAAAACTCCCCAGTAGACGACCTGCTCTAGATCAGCACATGGGGAAACACTACCAGAACACAGGTTTCCCCTTGTCTTAAGGGGAGCTCAAGCAAATAACACAAAGTTTATTGTCAATCACTTGTAAATGTAGCAGTATAGACCCTATGTTCCATTATCTCCTGAAAAAAGCACAAATAAAGTAGACCAAATACACCATACTGACATGCTGTAGAGGACGAGGTCTTGCAGGCAGCATCCTACCACTACTTTCTCTTCCCTATCATGAGAATAAGTAATTTCTTTCACTCTATTTTCTTCTGTGAATTTCTCTTTTGTTTTTAATATTAAAGAGACATCTTGGCATTAATCATGGATTATAACCAACATCTGAGCTCTTTTCTATGACAGACTTTTACAAGTTTTTAATCTTTGCTGGTGTTTGACAGCCTACGGGGGGAGGGGGAGGAATGGAAGAAGAAAAATTAAATACAAGAAGATGCCATTTTAAACCAATCTTGATTTTAAAAGCAGCCAACCTGTCCAGTATTCTTAATGTGAAACAGTCATTTTCTCATACAGATTTCTTTTGAAAGCCAGTAAGGTTAATACAAGAAAGCTGTCTTAGAACTATATTTCTTTTCTAGAGAGACATTGAATAAGTTTCCCCAGTTTCTATAAAAGGAAGCTGCACTTAACAGTTCTTGGCACTTTCACATTTGCTATTTTAAAAGTCACCTCAGCCTGCTTTAGTTTATCCTAAGAAAAAACTTAAACATCAAAATTCATGCAGGAGCACATGTGCTCCAGACAGCCAACACAGGCACACACCCCTGAGGATTCTAAACTTATCTGAAAAATAAATGCTTCTTTTTTGCTCCTTGACTATGAGCACATTAAAAAAAAAACTTCAGACTTCGTATTTAAAAAAAACCAAAAACCAACGCATCATAACAGAAACTCTTCAGCACTATACAAATCTCTCTGCTAATAATTTAATCTCACCTGTATTATCAATTCCAAAAATCACAACCCCTCCAACCAAACACACATACACACAAAACCTGGAGAAGTCTGACCCTCACCTAAACGTTGTCCACATTTCAACAGGCAAAGAGAAATCAAGTATAACATTGTTTACTGTTGTCAGGAGTTCCTAAAGAGATCACCAATACTCATTTTAATCAGCTGCCATAGGTGGTGCTAAGAAGTATCATTATAAAAGGAATAACCAACAAAAATAATGTAGCAACCTACCTCAGTGCACCATCACAGGAACTACTAGATTCACAAAGAAGAACAGAGGATTTATTTTGTTTATTGTTTGGTTTTAGCGAAGAGGACAGCATAAACAAGTTCGGTACTGTTCCACCTGCACGCGGTAAGGCACACAGGGTGCAGGTGACAAGCAAAACTTAGATAAACAAAAGGTACTGAAATGCATGCAATAAGCACTGACCTAGATTTCGAACCAAGGTACACACATGCTTCAAACAAGCAGAAACACTAAAGCAGAAAATGATGCAGAGAAGAAGTACCGATTACTGACAGTTATGAAGTCTTTAAATTTTTGAAGCTGCACATCAGCGGCTTTCAGAAACACATCTCCGAACACACTGAAATAGCCCGCTACAGTTGCGAGCTATGGCAGATTGACAAATACAGGTTACAAACTACACAAGTTAGAAACAATTACATAAGGCTTTACAGCATAGCTCCAGTCTTCACTGCACGCAGCAACTTCTTTCAGAGCAGCCAATTCCAGGAATTAAACCAGAACACCTCTGAAAACACAATAATAAACTCTATCACAAGCCTCCCTCAAGGCCGCACAACTCCCCTCACAAAGCTAACAGCACGGAAGAAAAGTATGAACTGAAAGGTTTTCTCTTACCTTTGCTGAGAGTGCCTGTGATGAGCTTAAAAATAGTCTGGGCAAATTTGACGATCCCACGCTTGCATCTCTTTGAACAGCCGCTCATGGTTCAAATGGGTAGAAAGGCTCTTCTCTCTTACAGGAATAACAAAAAAATAAAAACTGCAAGTCCTTTACAAAGTTGAGATGACAGTTTGTTCAACGCACAAAACTCTGCTCTCGTACACTGAGCCCCAGCCTCTGCACTGAGGTTTGCCTCTCCGAAGCTACTAGGAAAGATTGCAGAGGAGAAATTTGCATCCCCTTGTTGTTAAAGGTATAGCTCTCCCCTTCAGCCTCTCGGCTGTGATTGCACACACATGCCGCGATGCCCTGATGGAAGTTGCTAAGCACAGGCAACACCTCAGCCAGGCAGGGAAGGAGGAGGGGTTTGCTCCACCAGGCTTCGCAGGCTGCCGCGCCGGGCACTGGGAATGCAGCAATTAATGCTGGAGTCACAGGGCGGTGATTGCTGCAAGCAAAAGCAGCTGCCGTTTGAAGACCGTTTTCTTGGCGCTCCTTTCCAGCTGATTTCAATTAAGTTGTCAATTTTACTCTCATCAGGCCTAAGGGAACCAGAAAATAACACTTTTTTTATTCTACCAACACTGTACTCGCACTTTGCATGTAGAAAGCTGCAGAGTATTCCTTCGCAAAACCTGTGAGAAGTAGGAAAGCAAAGCTGCGCCCAGAAAAAGTCTCTTTTCTTTTAATTTTACCAGCTTAGATGCTGCTCAGCTGGTTATTTGCTCAACGCTCAGGGATGTGCCCGTCGGCCTCCAGGAGCCTGCAGGGCCCAGGCTCACGCCTCCGTGCAGCACAGCGCTGTTTCAGGCCTTTACTTTTTGCACGCTCCCTCACCTTGCGCTCGCCCGATGCTCACAAGGCTCCCTCTGACTGTACTGTGAGTTTATCCCCTAGCAACAGCCACAGCTCTGGCTTCTCCAGTTCAGTCAATTATTTCTGCGTGCCTGGAATACTTCGAATAAAGCAGCAAAGTGGAGGTGCCTCAGAGCTTCTGACCCCACCTGAGCGCTGGGTAGAGTCAGGCGTCTTCAGGATTTAATTCATGCTGAAGTCCTCTCAGATGTTTTTAAACCACCCCCAAAATACAGTATTTGCTCATCCCGGGGCGGGTTACAAAGCAGATTAGCTCGGGTTTCTGCTGCCACTCGTTAGATGACTTGATCAGCCCGGTCTGTAACACAGCCACCTGGAGCCAGCTGCCACCTCCGAGCAGCCACAACCGAGTCCTCTGCCTTTACCGAGAAACAAGCGCAACAAACAGCTTTTCACTTCAGGGAACAGCGATAATCCCTTTCGCTCAGGGGGCACTAAACTGCTTTACAGTATAACTTACATCCCTCTCAGGCAAAATTCAGGGCTTTGCCAAATGGTTCACCTCGCTGTGAGGCCGGCGACTGCCGGTCCTTCCCGGCTGGCAGCGCCTGCTCCTCCTCCCCTCACAGAGGCAGCCGCGCGCCGCGCCCTCCTCCCGCCGCTCGCCTCCTCCTCAGGCAGGGAGCCGCGGAGCGCCGCTCAGAGAGGCTTCGCACCGCCTCGTTTTACCTCAGAAAAAGGTACTTTGGCACGTAAAAAAAAACATACGGACAAAATGACTTCAGTAATAGCCGCCACCAAGCTCGTGCCTGGGCTGTCACCCCCGAGCTGAGCTGTCAGGCACCAGACATTTTGCTGCCTGCTGACTTCCACCAAGTTGCCTCCAGCCTTAAACACCTAACCCTCAATTTCTTTTTTTTTTTTCCTTTCTTTTCCAGATATAATCATCCCCAGCTGAAAACTTCTGAAAAGCATCGAAGGAAACGTTCTGTAGAAAGCAGGAACAAGCTCACGAAGAGGGATGACCCTGGCTGGCAGAGGTGGCGGGAGGCCTCCAGGGCTGCCGCCAGCCCCACACAGACTTCCCCTACAGCTGCAGCCTCCGTCTTGGGGTTGTGCTCCCACACAACCTTTCAGGTCAATTTTTCTGTAAGTTTCTCCTAAGTCTTTGCTCTTTCCTTTGTTATGCTCCACAGGGCCAAAGTCAGCCAGCTGAGCACTCAGACACTGCTCTTTGAGACACGGGGTGGTGAGCACTGAGGCCACCCGTCCTCAGGGCACTGCAGGCAGAGGAGAGGAGCAGGGTCCCTGCTGCTTCCAAATCCTCCCTACATGGATTTCAGCAAATACCCAAACATCCTGTGGTTCCTGCCACCATTACCTCCACGCAGCCCAGAGCCTTTATTATATACATATATATATACTTCCCCATTTCACAGATTATTATATTTATGGGGATCCTCAGCCCAAGGTAATGAATGGGAAACTGAGGCAGAGATTAAATATGTTTCTAACAGTGTTCAGGGATGTACGACTAAATAGAGAGTGGTCCATGAGTTTCAGGCATAAAATAGTATTTCTGCCCCTTACACCACAGGTTTCCAACCACAAAGGTAAACAGTACAGAGTGGTGTGAGGATGGAGGGCAGGAAAGGAGTAGGGGTGTTGAAAAAGCCAAGAGCCACTTTTCGCTGGGCCATTCTTGGCTTTATAAACTTGGCTGACTGCACAAAATGAACGGTAGATTTGTAGAAAACACAGTGCTAAGTAACTCCTACATGAAGCCATTTCCAAGGCTGTCCTTTATTCCCAGAGATCCAATTCAAAGTTGGAAATGTGATTCTTCAAAAGAAAAAATAAGTTGTAACAAGGCAGTAAAATGTCAACAGGGAAATCAAGGAGTCAGCAGGTTGTTAATTAGTATTTCTCTGTATCAAAGTTTTGCAGCATGTTTAATGGCATTTATATATATACATCATGATATAATTTGGGAGGAGGAAATATAGGACAATGGACATAACGAGTGCTAGGAGCTATATTAAAGGAAGTTACAGGAATTGAGAGGTCTGACATAGTGGGAGACAGAAACTGTGTCATATCCCAGACAGCACTTTAAGCCTCCCTGGCACGCCAGCGTCACACAGAGAATGATATTTCTTCTCAGACATCTATTTGCCTCTTTTGGCCCATACCACACAGGGAAAAATGGGTCAAAAGGAACACAAAATACACATTAATAGGAGTGGATCATCTTAACCACAGGTTTGCATAAAAGCTGCAGCAGATTCAGTCTAATGGTGGAGATTTGCAGCCCTGTAGCTCAGGGAAAGCTGGTGTTAACCAGGCTTCCAGTAGAAGTTTCAGCAGCCAAAAGGCCCTCTAAATGGCCCCCAACACTGACAACCCTAAAAAAATACTTGGGCATAAAGATATTGACCATGAAGGGCCTCAAATTAGTCACTGCTGTTATCTGTGGGAAAGTACAAAGGCAGCTTATTCTGGTTGCAGGCAAACGTGGACAGCCTTCAGCAAATGACTGAGAACATCTCTGAGAAACAAAGGTGTTATGTCCCTGTTAGAGCTTTTTCATAATGGCCATTTCAGACAAGAAGATGAATATAGACAGATAGTATTTCTATATATTACGGTATATAAAATTTCTCTATATTACTAGAAGTCTAAGGAAGTCAGTCAAAGGTAGGAAGGCATGCAAAAGTAAGGTTATTCAAAGGGAAGGTTGTGATGTAGGGGGAAGTATTTCTCTCTGAAGGCTTTGATATAATAAACTCCAAAATAATACACAATATGCCCTCTAATTTATTTTACATGGATTTTTAGCATGCTTAATAAGGGACTACAGTAGTTACACAGCATTCAGAAATGTAACCAGTTCACTCGCACCCATGCTTAGTTTAATTTTCTGCATGTGAGATCCGAGAACACTATGTAACAAGTTAATTGTCATCCCAAAGAGTTATAAAAGTGCATTGTAGGAAATTGTCCTTTCCTAATTTGCCATTCAGGATCACAGTGTGGGTGGGTGAGAGGTGAAAATATTCTCTGAGTATATAAGACTCATATGAGCTAAGTTCAACCAGGGGGTCAGCCAGTACAGTTTCCACTGACATCAAAGACAGCTAAACCTACTTGCATGAGGAGAAAGTTTAATCCCTTAACTTGAAACCACACAGCAAATGCTCAAGAATAACCTCTGGAATAGGTATGAACAAACAGACTGTGAACTTGGATGCCTTGCTTTCTCACAGCCCTCTCCAGCATAAAGGGAATACCCCTGTTTTTTGTGGGTACATTAGGTTTGTAAAGAGCAATTCCAGAGCTAACTGCTGCCAAGGGTGTCAGGGTAGAGCATTCATGTCACCCAGTTCATCCCACAGATATTGTCATCATGCTGTGGAGGCCAAAAAGGCAAAGGGGATGATATCTGGGATCCATCATAGATCCTGAGTACTGTCAGAGAATACACTCTAGTATTTGTATTTTTTTTTTATATTCTTTTCCTAAGTTTCTGCTACTTGGCATCGTGGGAGACAGTTGTCAAGTAGTTGGGTATTTTGTCTGGCCCATTCTTATCTCTGGCTGCAGAAAGACTTTTACACAGAAGCCAGAAAGTTCTCACCCTAAGAAGGATAATCCAAGTCACTCCTTTTCCCTGTGGTTTGGGAAAGTGTGTCATTACAGAAACTACCTCCTCTCAAACTTCTTCCCATATTTTTTTCCTTAAGAAGTTTTTCCATGTTGGTATGATGCAGTGTTACATTAATCCAGTAACAAAGAGTAGGATCTTCCTCCTGCACTGGAAATTGTTTTCAATCTCTGCATATTAATCTTGAACCACATGGTCCCCTATGGTCCTGATTGTCAACACTGGAGACTTGGCTGGAGCATGCCACAGATTCCTGCCCAGCTTGTGTACCCACCTCTCCTTCCCAGAGAAGAGAGGTATGGGAACAGATGATATGCACTGAGTCTCACCCAGACGTGGAAGCAGAGAGGAGCCAGATGTTCTCTTAGGTCCAGAAGTGTTGTCACAGACATACTGTATCATCTTCATTGCACTCCCAAAGGCACAGCTGTCTCAAGATAGATCATAAATGAAATTTTGATGATCTGTTTGGAAGCAAATCTGGCAAGTACAGGAAATTGTTCCTACTAGCTGTGTCCTAATTACCTCTAGATTTGAGGAGGTAACCTAACACATCAAGAATCATAGTTCTATGGGCCCCTAAGGAAAATATAACTTCAAGGAATAGCTTTGAAAATTCATCTACTTAAAATGAAGAATTGACACCTTACTTGGATACATGTAGCCTGTGTGGGTAGAGCTCTCAGCTTGCCATATCTCATGCCATTATTATTTGCAATAATACCACCATTAATATTGAGCATTTTCCATGTATAGAAATCCAACTACAATGGACTCGCAAGGAAGTTTGTACTAATATCTGTTTTTTGAATTTGGTAAACTGACATACAACCAGATGGACTCACTTGCCTATGATTACCAAGAACAAAGCAGCAGCAAGTTTAGAATCAACAGCTCTTTTGTACCAGCCTAGCACTTCAGCAGCAGCATCCCAGCCCCAATATTATCTTCTCCACTGGTTTCTGGCAATGCTGCCAGGCAGATAATGGCCATACTACATTTTCATTCACTCTGTAATTCCAGTTAGTATTATCAATCAGAGCCTCAGGATCATCGCGTGAAGATTTCCTCATCATTATAGAACTTGTTTTTTTTTATAGCACAGTAGTTATCTCTAGACTCAGGCAATATTCCTCATTGGAGAGGAATGTATATAGATAGTGACACATCAGTATTTTGCACAAACTGTCCACTCAAATTGGATCATCTGTTTATTTAATATCCCATCTGTCAAGCATGACTAATTGTTTATTTATACAGAAATACAGGGGAAGAAACAGTGCTTATGAAAAAGCATACACACTAAAAGGGGCTTTTTAAAGTGCAGTGAGAAACTAAGAGAATCAAGGTTTGGGTCCAAAACCTTTTGCCTGAAGTACAGGCATACATATGCAGAGTGCACATACATTGAAGTTACAATTCTGACTTTTTTCCCAGGAACAGCTTGACACCTTGGACTTGGAAGTCACTCGAAGCAGATGGTTCACCTCTGCCTGTGGAAAACCACATTGACTTCCCTGGAGCTTTGCGCAGGCAGAGCTTTTCCCTACAGAGGAGGCTGAGGCCAGTGCCTAGATCCTTCTTTCCAAGTCAAGCACAGTACTTGCCATGCAAGCTTCCTGCAGAGAAATTGTCTGGAGTTCCAGCACTGGTGATATTCCAGCCCTGGACTTCTCTTGAGGTAGTTTGTCACTCTTGCTAAAATATACTGGTAACATCATAATTCAGACTGGGATGAAACTGACTCCTGAATAGATTTGAATACATGCAAGGTCTAAAGCGAAAGGGTGCTACGCCACCTCCCTGAACATTACACAGAGCTTCTGTCAAAAAAAAACCCCAAGTCTAGCCAAACGCTGTTCACAGTTTCACAGCTCTTAGCTATGAGAGTCCAGGAAACACTCTAGCGACATGTCTTAGCTTTCATTATGTCTGCCCTTATAACGTGTGTCAGTAGGAGATTAAAAGCAGCAGGAGAAGCAGAGCTACACATAGACTCCAAAGAAATATTCCACAGGGAAATGAATTCTGCTTAGCAGGTAGAAACTTGATGGTTTAACATATGAGATGCACACTTGCTGCCATGCTTCCAGCAGTGAGGTGATGTCAATATTTTAATGAGGTCCTGCTTAACTTCCACCTTAGCCCTGTATTCACAGGACAGTTGTGCTATGGAGAGGCATTAGATACACTCTTCCTTTGTTTTGTCATTCAAACTCAATCAGTTTGCTTAACCATAACTAAGGACAGAGGTGCTACTTGGCAAATACAAAGCTTCTCAGAGAGCAAACAGCATATACTGAACATAGTGACTGTGACTGGAAAGCTGGAAATGGGGAAAGGGTAGTGATGATCCTGCACGTAGGTTAGTGGGAAGTGAAAACAGCTTCCCCAAAAAGACATCCGCCATATAAAAATATTGGTCTAGTCCAAAGGCAAGAGATTTACTTCTCCTAAGTGTGTCAGCTCCATGGATAAGTCAGCCTTGGCAGAGGTGATTACAGAGGACCAAAATAGGAAGAAAAAAAAAATTAAACTATGCTTCCCTTCACTTTGGTGGCAATAATTTGTCAAAGGGGTCTCCAGACTTGTAGGCTACGAGTGTTTATGTTGAATCAATGGCTGCTCTTATGCCCCACAGGTCCAATGACATGGAAGCACGCACACATTCATTTTTAATTTATAATAGTATCAGAGCATGCATGAGCTTGAGCTGTCCCTGTGTGAAGAAGGAGGAAGACAATGGTTAATAGCTTAGCTGTGCTTCAGTGGCTTGGTAGGACAGGTCAGGGGAGAGAAAAAAAAAAAAATGAACACTGATGAGAACACCAATTGGAAGAACTACAGCATTGAGGAGAGCATAGCTCCTTCCAGAGGCACTATGTCATGGAGTTTCCAAAATGAAATTTCCTCAGCATTTCAATTTCAGGGAAAATTAGAAATATATTTCCTTCACCCCCCATTCCTCATATACTAGGTTTTCACTCAACTTGGAATTAGTTCACTGATGCATTCATTGGTCTGGACCTGGTATACACCTTGACTAGACAAAGGTTTTTTTTTTGCATTGCAGTAATTATCTCAGACAGAATTGATTGAAAAATATTCTTTCCATTTCTTTTATCTTGTTATGAAATAGATCCAATAACACGTACCTACCTCATACTTATTTTTGGCATCCCAAGAATCTATTTGCCTCAATAAAATAAGGTTTAATGACTTGGCACCTGACAGTTTTAAGACAAACTGTCTTTAGTGCAGGCATTATGAAGCAAAGCGCCTCCAGACAGTCTTCTTTCTAAAGTCAGTAATCTTGTACTACTTCTTGCATCCTGTCTGTTCTTGAGGTGTAGGTGCGTTAATTTATACAGCAGACACTGAACTTCTCAGAAAGCAGCAAGAGACATTATATACTTATACATTTTAATGAGCTATAACAACTTGTTCTAGTTCAGAAAAATAAATTCTGGTAAAAGCAAGAAGACTTACATAAATGAAGTCAAGCAGGATAGGGAAGCACAGGTCATACTTACTGACTGATCTCCTTTTACCTTCACCTTTTTTTTTTCTTTAGGCACAGAATAGGTGCTGAAGCTTTTGAGCAAACAGTTATGCCGTTTACCAGTTAAATCACAATTAAAGTGAATGAAACTCACCTACAGTTTTGAAGCTATCATTCTCCAGTTAAATGCAGGGAATAGCTACATAAAATTAATGTTTCAGCTGACAAAAAAAAAAGAGAAGCAAGAAAGACTGTTTACAACAACCCAAAACAATTAATCCAAACATAGCTTTCACAACTGTTAAGCTTTCTTTATTTTCCTCTTAAGAGAACATGCCTAGCCTATTTTGGCAATCTTATAAAATAATAGATTCAAAGTAAAAAACAGAAAAGTTTTTTTTTTGAGGTTAAAGTTATTTGAACTCTTATGGAAATATTTTCTTGATTTGAAAACTGCAATGTGTATCAGTATCTGTCTGATTTTCTGAACAGGTTTATACAATTACATTTTTAGCAGATGCAAGTTTATGCACACACCCAAACATGGCTGCTAAGAGCCAGAATCAGGCTGTCAATCAGATAATGACTAAATGGTAAATCTCTAATAGATGGAAAGCTACAAATGGCTTTTGGACACAACTATCATTTGAAGATGTGTGTCACAGTTGCCCTGTGAAGAGCAGCCCTGAGACCGTTATGATACGGAGCAATAAAATTCAATAGAGGCTACAATAATTTGATTGCATCATTTGTGAATTTGTAGACACCTGTGAGAATTTTTTTTTAAGTTTCCATGACTCTTGAAAGTTCCACTAATAAAAATATAAATGGTAGAACTATTATCTTGTTTAAAATTCATCAGTCAGCAAAACACAGAGTAGACATAATATCCTGGAATCAGCAGACTAACCATATGTGTATGACTACAGTATAATCAAAACAAAGAGTCTAAGTTACCCTGAGGTGAAATCTGTTCATTTGGGCAAATCCACAAATGGTTATAAATACTCAGCATCTGGAAGTCCAGATTCATTAAAAAAAAGTCAATCATTAGTTAAAAGGGTCAATTCATAATAAATATTATTCAAATTGCCTTTACCTGTGATGCTTTTGAAGTACATGTTCTTCTCAACTACAGTGCTTTAGGAAAATACATCAAGGGAAGAAGTCCTGGCTCAGCTAACAATGACATCTGTCTGTTGTCTTGAATGAATGTAGAGTTTCATTCCTGAGACTTAAACAGTAAGATAGGGAGTCTGCTGTTTTCTACTTATTGCAACTCATTTTTCTGCACACATGGTACAAAAGGCAGTGCTTTAACCATCAATAGCCTTTGTTCATAAACCCCACATAACAGGTGCCCTTTGCTGCTCTGATTCCAATGCATGGCAAAACCTTGCCACTCTAGTTTTTAATTGGTTTTTATTTACTCTGCTTTTTAAAATTTTAATTTATTTTTTAATCCAATGAACTCTGATCACTAAATCTCAGAATACTTTTGAAACAATAAGAAGTGCCAAAAAAGATGGTATTTTCCTAGGTCCCAGATGAAGAGCTTTGGTGCCAAAAGGCTGACATACTCAGTTTCTTGCAGCAGCAAGTGAGAGAACCTATATCCCAGTCCACTACTCTATCCACTAGATCTAGATAGACTTTAAAGAAACAAACTAGTCAATCACTAGATATAGGTGATTGAGAACCAGCATCCTATTCCAAACAGCCCAGCAGTGCAGTATGTCAGCTGGATCATGGACTGAGGATAGGTTTTTCCCCATTTCTCTTTTGTACTACTTTATTTTACATGTGCGCTTTCAGGCACTCTAGCACACACAGGCGCCTGGTGAGATTTTGAAAGTTTTGAAAGTAGACCATAACTGCTTACTTCCATGAGTTCCTCCATGATCTGCCAAATAGTTCTCTAGCTATTGCAGCTAAAACACTCAGAGGAGGGAGTGGGATGCTTACCTAGCTTTCTCTGAGGATGCTCAGGAACAGCATTCTGAGTATTCTGAGAACCATGCTCCTTATCAGTACCACAAATATCATTACTTCTGTATAAAAGCAGCCAGCTCCCCAACTACCCTTCACACACTGGACTTTTGCAAGGCCCTAACATGGTCTTTAAAGGAATGTTCCTTTGTACATCAGCCCATGCTCATCACCTGAACGATTTTAGCATAATGTGAACTTTGCACACTTGTCCAAAGACAACTACGTTGATTACTGTGGGTCAGGAATCAGAACAAGACAGGTTTTCGGCTTAAGGACCTTGTGAATCAAAGCAGCGTGCTGCGGAAAAGCTGTCAGAGTTCTGAACATTGCTGTTCATTGTGTGGAATTTTTGTTGCTGTTTTGTTCTGTCTCAAAGCTAATCAAATGAAATCCATCTGAAATGAAGTATAAACTCTGCATTGCCCAAGCTTGTCAACACTTCCTGAATTATACCAGCCAGAGAGAATTTAGCCAGACTAGCTGGGGTCCAAAAATATGTGCATCTCATTGCATCTGAGATTTCTTCATGATTTTATTTAAACTCTACATTAGCTTATGAGAATTTGGAGAAACAGGGAGAACTTCCTGTACAGTTTCACATTTCCAAGCCTTTACCAGACTGCAGAAGTATACATGGGAAGCAAGCAAAACTTCCCTGAAGTTTACTTACATCTACTAGCTTATGGTAGGTACACTCTGTTCTTCACAGACCATGACAGCCCAAACAGGACTGTATCAGATTAGTTTTGCTATGGGGCCAGACCAAGGTATAAATAGGTAAAATAAACATAGGATTGGAAGGAAAGAGGGCAACTAAACTCAAAGTGGCATACCCAGCAAGAACAGAAATTTGTACCTGGGGCTGCTACAGCAGTCAGGTCTCTTAGCTCCCAGTCCAATAACTTCTGCAGAAAGCCACCTCATCTCATGAGCAATAATGTCTTCTCCAACCCCACATTTATCTTATTTGCAAGGCTTTCTGAGGCTGGTAAATTTAATCTAAGCTGTAATGATCCTCCTAGTTAATTATCAGCTAAGAGGAAGTGATGGTCCAAGATTACTTCTCAACACACCCAAAGCAACTATTACTGGAGCAATAAAACACATCCTCTTGTGCCTTAGTATTTTATTAATAAGCACTGCAACTTACCTATACAATTAAAAGGGAAACAATGTTTTCTTCTGCATTATTGTCCCATTTAGACAAGCTCAGTCTTTCAGAATGTGTTTATTTGTATTATATGCTGTTCCCACTCCGTGTTACGCTATCAGTTCCAGTGTCTTACAGTACCACTTCTCACCATACATGTACCATCCAGGTTGCCCATGCTAGAACAAGGGCAGCCATTTATCAGGCAACTCAAGTTCTGAAAGATCAGAAATACTTCCAATTCAAGAGGTAACTTCTAGTCAAATTTCAATTTACCACATTACTGTTCTCCAAAACAAAAGCAGAGACTACTACATCTTGCTAATTTTAGACACTTACACTTTAAAACATCTTCCTCTCCTCTTTCATTCACTACAGACTTTTCCTCATTATAAACCTTCCCATCTTGCCACTGTGTAATGGGAATTATGGTGGATCTACGAGACAAAGATCAAGACAAACAACAAGAAGCCTGCTAATAGGAAAAGGCTGGCCAATTTCAGCCATCATTCTCCATCACTTCCAACTATGGAACCCAGGAATTTAAAAGCTTCCCCCATCCCCCTCAGTGAAGCATGTAAGACTTGTAAGAACCATAGCAGTTTCAGCAGTTAAAAGGAGATGAAATGATAACTGATCTTCCAGACTTGACTGTTTGTACATGCTTAGGTGAGAGTCACATTCAGCAACAATGAAAAGGCCCTCCTGACTTTCTGCATAACACAGGCTATGGAACTTTGTTCCCTCACTGAGTCAGGCTCTTTGTGGTTGAGTAACAGAAAATTCACCTTACCTCTTGGTAAACCGTTCATGTTGCAGAACTGGGCTCCGACTCAGACTGCTGGATGAGCTCCTATGAGCATTGCTGTTGGCTGCTCTGAAAGTCAATTATAATGTGCTATACAGGAAAATCAATGAGTGATATGTTTTTGGTTTTATCCTGTTTTTGTCACTTCTATTTTTAAAATCAATTAAAGCTGTTGAGATTCATCAAAGAGGCAATAAAATGACAGACTGTGTAACAGCAGGAGAAGCCTGATAGAATACCTACCTCTCCTGCAGCTGTGCAATCAACTTGAAGATGGACTAAAAGAACAGCCACAGGAGCTAGGGAGAACTTTACTGATGTAAAGTGAAGAGAGGTCAGGAAGTTTTAGATACTATAAAAAGGACAGCTTGAAGAGAAGAAGGATAATTTTCTTTATTTTTCTGAAAGTGAGTGGGCAAGCCTCAGTAGGCCCAGTTCTTTTACTATCCTCAGACATCTGTACTACTATCATACTATTTTTACAGATTATTTAAAAAATTGTTCTCCCATGATTATCCTTTACAAATCCCCTTTTGTGCCTTTCCATGCTTTACGAGTCTACTTTGAAGTTGGTCAGACAGCTACTTAAAATAATCTGTTTTCCCAGTTTGGCATTCTAGTGTCGATGAAGAGCATTTAAGTGTATTTTCTCTTTCAGCTTCTTACGTCTTCTAAAATTGTGTACACAGCTAGCCCTGAGGCCACTATTTCAGTATTGTCGCTACTACAGAATAGCACAGATGCATTCCCAGACAACCAGAGAGATAGAAATAACTGCAATATGGTTTTGATTACCCCTTGCTCTTACACCTAACCGGATTAAAGAAAGGTTGACGGTTTATGGAGCCATCAGATGCATCAAAGAAAAAGCAATAGTGTTTTTCAAAATTCAGCACCAATGGGCAAAGCTTGCGAATCGACGAGTTTCAAAATTCAAAGCCAAATGAAAAATACAAAAAAAATCCCACCACTCAAAAGATTTGCCTTGTTCTTTCTTACTAGCAAAAATCCCCATCATATTATTTTTATGAGTGACTATACAATGATAGATCAAAGGATTTGCCTTGGTCTTAATGACTCCTAGTATCTATACTGAGCCTGAGGCATCGTACTGTCAGGAATGTAGCTGAACAATGCATGGGTTTACTATAAATTATATAGCAACTTTACTCTGATCTGTGTCAAGCCAGCCAGACATCAGCTATCTCTTTGTTAAAAGATGTAGGAAATACATTAAAATATCAATATTTCAACCATGAAGCCAAATCAGCTTGGATCTATAGGAATTTGTGGTCATGGTCTTTCTAATTCAATAATCAATCTTTCAGGTCAGTTGAACTAGGCAGCAGGGTTGAAATCTGAAAGTTGCTACCAAGCGTGAAAATATTCAGGAGGCAGGAACTTCTGGAGTAAACACCAAACATACTTAACTCTCAATGACAAAGCAATTAGAATAAAAACAATTGCTGGAAGACTTCCAATTGCAAGAAGTCTAAGCTTCACTGACTAAGATTGGCCCTACATCTGCTTCTCTAACAGCACTTTTCCTTTAGATAGAGAGTTGTTTTTTTTTCCCCAATGCAGAATTAGTTTTTAAATAGTTTTCGTTAACTGTACTTAATTTTGATGTTAAATATGCCTTTAAAACAGAGAAGTTATTTTCAGTATAAACTACCTGAATAAGACATTTAAACACTAACTTTTAAGTCAGAAATGCTTTCTGAACTGGAATTAATGGCTTTTAAGTTGCCCCTACAATATACTCTCTTCTAGCAAATAAATGGGTCACTTAAAGTCTAGCTCCTGGTTAATTTTTATGGAAGAAAACTGACAGTGAGATTAACACAAGGTTCGACTAATGTACGTCAAACATGAGTTCTTGCCCAGTACTGTTTGACTATCCCCAAACATTATAAAGTACTGTTAGATCAGGGTAGTCACGAAGTCACACTTGTGGTAGCTTAAACAGTGTAATATCAATAACAGTAGAGAACTAAGTTTCCTCCATGAGCTGGGGACAGAGGACAAGGAAAACTGTCACTGTTTTGAGAAACTTGCTATCAAGTTTCTCAAAGAAGGGAAGGTAGGACTGACTAATCCATCCCTAAAACATGGGCCCGTGGCATCTCTGGATCTCTGTCCCTCTCTGCAAAGGCCTGGCAGAAGTTTTGCCAGATCTGGCAGTAAATTAAAAGTTCACACTCACACCCCTACTATTATTTCAGTCAGCTTCATTCACGCAGCTAACTAGAGACTCACCAGGATTTTAATTTTCACATTAAAAGCACACACGTCCAGTTGTATTAAGAGATGCTGAGGTGAATATCGATTTTTAATCAAAACTTGTAGACTTTTGTAGGACCTTAAGACCTATGACATATATCCCCTTTCACCATACAGGATTCGAAGCACACGATCACTCATGTCTGCTAGTTATGGTCTTTACAAGACAATTCATAATCATGCCGCTACTGAAGTGCAATGCAGTATTTGGTGCTTGATGCTTAGTCTGCTGCAGTACATCAAGGCACACAGGAGTAGGTGTAGTCCCAAGATGCACATCTGAACTCTGAAATCTTTGAAGGTTTAATAACTGAATACACAAAACATCAGATCTGTGGAGCAAAAAAGTCTTTTTTTATATTGTCCAACTTTATCAGATTTGAGGGGGTAGAATCCAGATTCTGGCACTCTCCCTGTGGGTCACCCCATAGCAATAGCCATTGGGTGATCAGCACTGTGGCACATAGGCAGGTGGCAGCAGCCCTTCAGTGTCACCTTTTCCTCCCTTGCAGATGTGGTAGCTGGCTGCAGCAGGGTTCAGCTGCCAGGACGTCATACAAGAGCACGTGTTGTCCAAGGCACAGAAGGCGAGACTGCTGCGGGGAATCACTGTGTTAGTTAGATCTAGCAAACTAATTGCCTGTTGAGCATAAAAGCTCATGTTCAAAGAGCACTTTCAGTGGAAATCAAGCTATAAAAATATCATCCTGCAAGGATGAGAGAAAAGTACAAAAGCAGAGGAACTCATGCTTTTTCATGATCCTGACATATTTTCGAGTAATGGAGCTAGTCACAATATGCTGTTTTAATCTGGCACGATATGAAAGATTTCTCTCCCAGAAAGGAAGCTTGATACAAGATGCGGTACAAATACTTGTAAGAAAGGATTATAAGTCTGTTCTGTGCTCTTGAAAAACTCTTGAGGTTTTTACCTGCTCAGTGTTCCCCCTGCTGTAAATTCATGAAGTAAGAGATACTCAGATATACTTCTTGAGTTTGTGTGTGTGTGTCTGTGCCTAATTAACCCTGTGTGTTTAGCCACTAAGTGCTTCATTTACTCTGTCCTTTATGGGTCTCTCTTGAGAGCAGTTTAAACCCAGACTGTTGTTTTTAATTTACTTACATACATGTTTGTGCAGGGTAAAGCATACTGACCTCAAGCTGTTTTGGTTTGCCAATGGTGTTTGTTGTCTTTAAGCCAACCATGTTCACCAAACAGAACCTGCCTCTGGCAAATTGCTCCCAAACATTTTCTTTTATTTCAATAATAAATATACTTTTTGCCCCAAACCTGATTTTAAGTACTCTAAAAGTCAGAATGCATTTTTAATTCAAAATCGAATATTAACTTTACATCAATAGCACCACCCACTTTTTTGTACAAGTACAAAGAAAAGCGTGGCAATTCTTACTGCTGGAGTTTCTCAGTCTGTCTCTACAGCCTGAATCCTGTGGGAACCCCCTCATATGTACCAGCCCAAGGGCTGAGATTGACTGCAGCTGCCCTGACTTGCAATTGGAAAACTTGCAAAGTGAGAAAAAGTAAAATTGTTTCCAATGGAATCAAAAGCATATTTCCAATTTGCTTTAAGCGCTTAAGTACTTAACTGCAGTTTTGCTACTTCAGTTATTACAGTACAATTACAGTGGCCTAGTCTGCCTAAGGTAAAACATTGTATCCCAGGATAACTGTCCCAGTATGGGAAAAGAAGTATGTCTACCAATATAAGTCCAAGATGATTTCCACTGTCACCGTTTCTGTTAAGTACAAAAGTGATGCTACAAAGTAAACAGGCTGTATTAGTGAAGTTTCTAGGTGTTTTGTAACATGTCTCAGATCTCTTCAGAAGGGAAGATATCTTTATCCAGGTCCTAACCACATAGGACCTTTTCCTTTCTACTTAGAAAGTTACAATTTTGACATGTTCTCTTCTGTGTAGCAGGTACATTGGTTTGTAAAGCCCTTTACAGCCTACCTGGATGAAGCTCACATACCTCCCCGTGCTTTCTTATGGTGATGAAGGGCTGCCCAAGGGGTTCCAGTGCCTCTGTCCTCCACATGGCCTAATCAATGTCAAATACTTGCATCAATTCAAAAGGCCAGAGAAAAGAAAAATCAGATAAATTGCCAGACCAAGCTGCTATGGTTAACTACATTTTGGTCACTATTCCAGATCTTGAGCCCTTTAACATGTGTTAAAACACTCAAATAGGCTGGTCTGATTCATATGTTCATCTGTAGAACATATGTCCATAACATATGCTCCTCAGAGTCTACCGCATCATTCTTTTGAAAAAGACCATTGGAAAGTAGTGTTTGTAAAGACATCCCTAAGCAGTACTGTGCAAGACTTAGTTGCTGTTTTGACTAAGTCACTACAGTAGTATTTGATAAATCTGTGTTTCTAAAGCTCTGCTACTGTCTTTCAGTACAGCACTCAACTCTGCATGAGGTTGTGTAGAGGAAATAAAACAGTCGCTGCTACAAGGAGCCAGCCAGTCTAAACAGACAAGGCTGCAAAAAGATAGGGGAGAACTGTAGAAAAGTAACCTCAATTTCCTGCCTTAAACACCCCCCCCCCCTTCATTTCTTCATTTATCTCTCCTGTTAATGCAAATTGGAAGCTCTAAATCCAGGACTAACTTATTTATACTAGCACTAAGACAATGTGGTCTCAATTTCAGAGGAAACTAAATACTGCTTTGCTACAGAATCTGAAAAAGTGTTAAGGAACAAATAAATGGTAAACCATGATATTACTTATATATTAATTATATGTTTCCAAAACCTCAGAAATAAATGGATGTTAGGACTTTTATTCACATCAAGTTTCAGATAAGGCCTCTGTTGTATCTACATTAAGCTTATCGCTTCACCCATTGAACCAGATTATTTGTCACTCATGGCATTAAGATTTAGCTCCAGTTAGCAAACTACCTTTAGATCAGGTTCTCTAAACATTGTTTTAATTTTGAAACCCAGCAATAACACAGCTTTCAAAAAGCTTATGACCCGAATTGGGAGTTCTTGGCACCTACTCTAGATGGTAGATTTTAGAAAGAATTTAGAAATGATACATTAAGCGTCACCACCAATTAAAGGCCCATCAATAGACCAGAGATACATAAAGTACTCAAATCCTACATGTTTAAGTCAACAGCATTTGTTCCATTTGTGCATATCACTCTGGCTAATACTGAATGTTCTAAATATTGATTTTTGAGGGAGGAAAAAAACAGGTTATGTTGTATTAATACATTTAGTTGTATAAAAGTGGTTAGTTATTCTACTACAAATTGAAGCCTTTCATTAAAATGGGTCAAATCTTCCGTGGTGATACTTCAACTGGTTTGTAAGAGCTGTGCCCATCACATGTTGCAGTTTCTGGATTTGATTTTCATTCCAAGCACTTTAAAGAACGGAAAGATTCAGATCTAAACACATTTTAGGCTGAAGTAGGCAGAGAAGTCACATCTGTCAATTAATTCAGTGTTTCACCCCAAATTAATATACTGTTTCCTTCTGAGTTGTGGTTTAGAGTATTCTGTGCTTACACGCATCTTAATTTGATTGGCACTTGCAGATTATCCTCTCACCCTCCTGTAAGAATCTAGAGCAGAACTCCAATTCTGACATCCTTAGGTAGGTGTCCTGTGTAGGCAATCCGCTCACCTGTGAATGATCCTTCCTGCTTACTGCCCTGAATTTAAATACAGTAAACATCTGACCTTCTCTGGGGTGTTATAAACATGTTCTCTCATACATAAAGGGACCAGATTGCAGAAATAGAGAGGAGTGGGTAAACTTTGCATTTATAATATAGCCAGGTGATTTCCTTTAAAATGAGCTCTTGTGCATCAGGCCAGGGTTTCAACATTTTGTATAGTAATTCAAGTAGATAAGGCTCTGATTCTTTCTGTTCCTTGCTTACTTCCAATGCATGACTATTTTCTGAAGAAGCCTGTTAAGTGAGTTCAACCAGCACACTGAAGATATTAGTTGTTTTCAGATGATGCAGCAGCAAAGATAACTACTGCCTTCTCTTGAACTCAGTGGCAGTCTAATATTTTAGATAAAGAACTTTCTGCCCTTTCAGGAGCAGAGCTAAGTTGCACCTTGCTTTGACACTAGACCACAGTCAACTTTTAAACAACTCACAGCACATGGAGTGATATTCTATATCAAAATATAACTATCCCTATTGAGTGTTGTAAGCTTCAGACTGTCATTCACTTTATCAGCTATATGTGCTTATGCAGGAGAAGGGATTTGTCAAGCCTGTCCAAACTCTTGACGCTTTTGTTTAACCTATGTATGAATTTATAATCTACCATTGTTTTCAAAGTGTCATGCATAAGAGATCATCACAAAAGAGTGAGAAAAACTACAAAAGCTTTTAGTAGTTCTCTGAAGAGTTATAAAATGACAATTATATCCTTTGTTCCATCTCCCACTTGTCTCAGACAGAGGCTCAATCATATGACAGATCTGAGGGGGAAGATGTTTCAGGATGCAAACTACACTTATTTTCAAGAATCCACTGCACATTCTGGGAGTACCATGATACTGTAATCAAAAGCTTTCATGCACCACTAAAGAAGTAGTATGATAAATCCCAGGGGGGTTGTCTAGAAGGACTTGATCTGCAGACAAAGAAACAGTTTTGGAATGCTATGTCATTTCATTATAAGTGTCTCACCTTGATCTGTATTGTCACCAAAAAAAGGTAAAGTTAAATCTAGCAGTTGTAATAACAGCTGGTCTTTGCATACTCTGCTGCACACTGCCAAATCACACTAATGATAACAGGTACTGAGGAATTCCGACATTTAGCTGCTATTATCCAATTTTCTAATATTTATTCAGTTGGGAAGGCATTATTATAGTAAAGAAAAATTTCCTAGAACTGAGTCCAATAGCAAAGAAATCAAAAGTGGGATTGTTAGAATAACAGATATTAAAAATTGTAGTTACTAGAAAAGGGAAAAACCTAAGACCCTCTGAATGTTTCAGAAGCATGTACAAAGGCTATAGGACTAGATACGGCCAGAACCACTGAGCCTGAGCCATTTTACATGAGGAACATGGTAGTCCTATAAGTAGGTTCTCCTGACAATTTTTTGAAAGCTGTATTAATTCCATCAATATCTAGCCTAGATAGACAAGCACGAAAGGCAAAATTTGTTTTGCTTTTTTTCCAGAATTTAACATTGAGTTTTCAAAAAGGAACATCAGATTTTGTAACCTAAAAACAAATGCACTGTAGCAAGATGTTAATATTTATGTTCTTTATGCAATTCCATTTGCAGCTACTAGTGGCGTGATTAAAAGCAAGGAAGGTGCTTGAAAGTAGGGATGTAACTGCAGTCTTGTATTTTGGCAGAGTTATCTGTGGGAAGGAATTCTGCATCTTCACATAACGATGTAGCAGAAACAGCAGGAAGAAGCTTAAATGTGGGAAAACACACCTACCTTAGGCAAAGGGACACAAGGTGCCTGATATATTTGGAAGTTTGTGTGCAACTTCTGAGAAGTTGTATGAGACCCTCAAGAAGATAACATTGCACATAGTGTCACTCACCCTTAGGGGTTAAAGGGGGACATCTCAAAGCAAAGTGCCAGCTGCAGAGTGTGGGAACAAGCACAGGGACATTACCTGCTGCTGTTCAAGACCTGCAGTGCACAGGGAATTAAATGTCCCATAAAAATAAACAAAACTGCATCAGGAAACTGGCTCTGCAGCCAACACCTCTTCCTAACTAGGGGAATGTTTTTTGCCAATGGCTTGGATCAGCATTGTAATTGGGAGCTGCAGGGAAGCTCACTCCCTAACTTTGTAGGCATGCAAGACTAACAATAGTCTTCCTGGGTACTTATTAGATAATTTGTGCCATAAATAGAACAGGGTGCAGGGACTGACCGCACAGATCAAACAAAACACTCAGTTTTATCTGATTTATCTGCTCTAGAATTATCTATTAGTCAGAAATACACAGCTACTAAAGAACCTATTACCCACAAGCACCCCTGAGAAAACACAAATTCACATGTATTACTGTAAGAGACATCACTGCAGAGGAAGCTGTTTATTAGATCATAGGATTGTTAATACATCTTTAAGCACAGAGCAAATTTACAAGTGAAAGAAATGTACTTTGAGCCCATCTAGCACAGTAATATACATTCACGCTGTTGGTCTTTTTTCAAGAAGTTAAGCAGAATTAAGTATAGACCTTATGGATTTCAAAGAAAATTTCCACCTCATTCTGGACTGATCAATACATTCACTCTTTTCTGGACTACTTACATTAGTATGACTGTCCCCAAGCTTGTACAGGAAAACCAAACAACTCAATAACAAACAAGTTGACTGAATTTAAATAAGTTCAAACTAATGCTTTAAACACTGCCAACAAAAAAGCCATACCACCACATCTCTCACAAGAGAGTTTTGAAGCAGAAATCAGTGAAACTGCAACAAAAAAATTAAAAATACTAAAGCTGCTTCTTTGTAAGATGAGCAATAAGATCTCTTAGTGCCTATTTGCATCATTTAACCTTATTCTTCCAGGCTAAGCTGGTCACCTCAACCCCCTTGAAAGGCCATGAAGAGAATGAACCCAGCTATCTTCAGATGATTGCATTTTAGACAAGGACTATTGAGTAAAGAAAGAAACAAATATGAGATGCCTCTCTCTCTCTCTCTCCATTTGCTAGACGCCACCTTGAAGATTAGGTAAGACAGATGACTAAAGAGAGGTGAGCTAAAGCCAGTCCATCTTGATTTGTTATTTAATATGATTATTCCAACCTTAATTCACCCAGTGGAATCCTTACAGTTTATTCTGATGTACATACCCCAGGCCAGTACAGGTAGAGCATATTAATGCAAAGATTCATTGATGTGTTCCTCTTTAAAATTAGTTTTAAGCATATGCTTAGTCCCTGTTTGCAGATCTCTCAGTGACTAGGGAAACAAGTACAGATTTCAATTGCTTTTTGCCTGTTTCTTTCCTGAAGAAAGGGTGGGTATCCATCGATTACTACTGTCCCTGGACTCTTAACCCACAGGCTCCCTTCTGAACTCTGTATCTACTTCAAAAGATTTATTCTGAAGATCTCATCACCTTTTTATCCATTTTTGCCTCAGCAAGTAATTCCCTTGGCTTTCCCTCTTCCTTCATAAATTTTATCCCTTGCTCTTTGAAATATTGCCTTCCTTACTTGAGTACAACACTATTTCTCTCTGCTCCTTTCAGCTGTCCCTCCATGTTAGGATTCTTTCTTAATCACAACAATAGGAACTGTTTAACAAACAAATGGCTTTTGCACCGTGATCTGAAATGTTCATTTGCCTACTCTCTCTTCTGTTCCCTTCTTTACTCAGCAGTCCTGAAGCTGAGAACATTTTACCTGTGCCTCAGATAAGAAGAAATCATATACTGCTGTAGAAAGCAGAACGCAGGCGAACATTACCACTACACCCCACAAAGTGTTGTGGGTCTGCATTCATAATGTCAAGGGAAAGGGAACTTTATGTACCACTCACTGATAAAAATGGTACATAACAGTCTTCGTTACCATGGTATTACAGACCAGAAACAGCCATAAATCAGCCAGATAGGCTGACTTAAATGTATTTGTTTCAGAAACCCTTTGAAACTAATTAGAGTTCTATAGTTGACTTCAAAACTGGATCATCCCTCTAATTAGAAGCAATTAAAATATTCACCTGTGATAGCAGGGATTTCATGAAAAGTAAAAGGCATGTTTTACTAGATAGCATATGTTTAGATAATGTTAGGTAATTCCTAGAAAAAGAACTATGTTACATTTGATCTATACTATTATTAAATAAAAATAACGGCTCATTTTCTTTACCTTTCCCTGTTCCAATAAAAGCATAGTATGAACAAACTTCCCCACCATTTCCAAGTGCCAAAATGTACTAAATTTTGTTAGTAGTACTTGAATGAGTAAAAGGATTATATAATTTTGCCTTGTTCTAAATAGAAAGATTTCAGCGTATTAAAGGACAAATGTGTACAGGCTCAGTCCAATTCTCAATTAAGTGTTCTCAGGCCTTTCTATTGATTTTTGAAAGGACCAGGACAAAAGTAGCATTCTTCACTATCCAAAGTCATACGCTGACAGAGATTGATTTTGTAATCAGCATTTTCAGTTTCAAAATAGCTGAAACTAAATTGAACATATGGTGATAAGAACTGCTTGGAACAAATAATTTAGAAGGGTCACTAATAGTACTCATGATACACTGAATATCTAACTAGTGCAAGACACTGATGGTAAGGAAATAAAAGAATGAACATCATATGATTACTTTAATTTCCATTCAGAATACTGGCAGACTTTTTACTGGATTCAGTACAGGATAAATCCTCCATTTATAGCTTCCAGAACCTGCTAATAACAAGGTGTGTGCCAAAGTTGTTTGGCAGAAAGACAGAAGGGCCAAGTAAGATTCCCAATACCATGGTGGTGATATGCAGCTTATTTGCATCCTCTTAAGAGAATTCAGTATTCTAATCCAGGAAAACTCATTTAAACTTGTTACAACTTGTTATAATGTAGAGCCTTAAGTCTGGGATAGATGCAAAAGACAGTCACAACATGAGGAAAAAAAACAGTCTATACTAAGTGACTTTGGTCCATGACACTGCCAAGCAACTCTGAAGTATTACTAGCTTTATATTCTTCTACTTCCATTAAAGAATCCAAAGTAAATTCTTCCCTCTCCTTTCCTGGAAGTGTAGGCTAGTAATTTCCATTAGCTAAAACATACCTGCTGAGTCTAGCCTGTTACTGTCCTGCTGGGATTATAATTAGGAGTGAGTGAATTTGACAAGGAAAGGATCATTACTTCTCACACAAATTCATTTGATTTCAGTATTTCACTTGCAAATTTCCAGTGCGTTATTTTGTCTTAGTGACAACAGGCTGTTATAACAGACACAGTATCTTACCCCTCTGTAATATGTTAAGATCACTGTGTGCTCACTCCAATATCAATCACTGAAAACTAGATACAGAAGTCTCAAGTCTTCTGAAAACCTCTGGCTTTTAAAAGCAGAAAAATGAGAAGTCCCTCTTCCTGCTATTAGTAGAACAGCATATTCGTTTCATTGTAGTCCTCTTTAGAGGATCCCTACTGCAGGTCTGCTTCCAGTCTAGTATCATTATAAATAACCCTTGCTGATGAGACTTTTGCTAGCTATGGTTTTTCTGAAAAAATGTTACAGTGATTACAAAATATGATTGTGCCCAAGTATACATGTACTAATGTGCAAAGCCTCCATGGAAGGCTAATTCTTTTACATCTGGCATCTTGAACCATGAACATAATTTCAAACACCTTCTCCTTCACAGATGCATTTTTACGTATTTACAGAGAGATAACTGCAGTAATCAAACAGGTACCTAAGTAGCAACCTTTAAGATTTCTTTGAGCTGATCTATTAGTACAATGCACAGTACAACCCTACAGATGTTATTTCCTTTGCTGCAAGAAGGTCAACATTTATATAAAATGAAAACAAACTGTGAGCCACTCAATATGCTTCCCACAGGCTACACAGGTAACAGACATCGTAGTTACTTCTACTGTCATAAGACAAATTAGTGATCTGGAGGACCAGCATATAAGCCAAAAACTAGAAAAAAAGCCCTATAAAACCATGCAGTCCCTCTCAGTCTCAGAACACAATAAACAGGACGGGATTGCATAAGTGCCTTGCCCATCTTAATTTGGAAAGACAAACCGCAAAGCTTCAACTGTTTCCATCAGGTAAATATTGCAGCCATTTAAAAACTGGCAGAAAAACATAGACCTTAAAAGTCAAGACTAGCTGACATGCTCACTTTCTTTGACTACAAACTTGATAGATTAGGCAATTTTTCATGACGTCCTTACTGCTGGTAAATGTTTTAAATTCTTCTTTTATGCTGGCTGCTGTTTGTAACAAAGTAGGGACTTTGCTTGAGAGTTCAAGTGGAGCTTGGCATTGTCTCCAGTTGTAAATCAAAACCCTAAGCATTGTTAGTCATCTCTCCTATAGTCTTCAGGGATTTTTTTTTTTCTTTTTTTTTTAAACTCACTTTAAATTGTGCCTCCTGTCATCATCCAGTTGAGTTTTGAATGACAGGATAAACAATATTCCAAGTCCTCAAGCGGAATAACAGAGCATAAGTAAACTGAGCAAGGGACCAAGGCCTAGTAATCATCTCTGGTTTTAGAACCAGTTTAAGTGTTAGCAGTATATAGTGTCTAATATTTACTGTTAGGGACACCTGATTTTAACCTAGAAAGAGATTTGGCTCATCACACTAGATTTATGAGTAACTAAAGATGGGGTGAGTACAAAATTGTATAACTTCTGAGTGACAAACTACAGGGCTCACATTTCAGAAATATTTAGCAACTGTTCATAATTTGCTTCTACTGTTCTGAATGTCTTCATTAAAATGATTATGTTATAAAACGTTCCATAGCTTTTAATGGCTTCAGTTAATACCTACCAACAAGAGAGAGACCATAATAACTGATCAAAATACTTAATAGTGACATTACTTAGCATTTTCAGTGTTTAAAGCCTGAGGCGGGTTTTTTGTTTGGTTGATTTTTTGTGGGGTTTTTGTTTGTTTGTTTAAGCACAGAATAAGCACTTTCCTGTTCCAGACACTAAGCACTCTGTACTTGCATGCTTAACATGGATCATACATAGCAAGACAGATTTCCAGTCTGAAGTCCACAATACAATGACTCAGTGTTACTCGTAAGACTTTAGTCCAGCAAACAGCAAGTACATAAAGTATGCATTCAGGTTCTGTTATTTGAGACCTTTGGATTCTCATCTCTACTGCAAAGGTCAGAAATTATTTTTTATAAAAATCTAAACACTCTAAACACTAGAGCTTTAAAGGAGAAAAATTAGTACTGTAAGATTCATAACAAAATAGAAAAAACCTGATCATACTGTTTTCACCACTTCAGGATACACACCTGTACACTGGAAAAGTTTAACCACGATTTACAGTATCAAGAGGGGAGAATGGGAAATAGACTTCCTGCATAGGATTTATGAAAGCTTCCAAGCCAGGAGCACAAATCCTGCTGATTTACATTTGAAATCACAGTGGGTTGTTTTCTACATGCAAAAATTGAACTCCTGATACAACATGACCAGTCATAATTCAGGGAATTCAGAAATGAATTAGTCACAGCCTACGTTTGCAACAAATACATATTTATACGTTAGTGTTCCCAAAATAATGGGTAGTAATGGAGTGTTCCGTACATGTCCTTTCTGCTGATTATCAACCAGACCCACCAAGGTCCTAGGCATCTCCGTGAGTGACTCGGTGTTTCAGTGAGGAGACTCAGCAGGAGCTGAAGAACTCAAGACCTAGCAGGAACAGTCCTGGATATTCAGTCCTCCCGTGATGAGGACATTGGTAGAACCATTTCACAGCTGACTGATCAAAGGCTCAAGACATTTCATCCACGTTTAGTCTCCTGCTCTTATCTCTAGATTACCCAGCTCCCATGCAGTTTGTGTTTATGCTGTGTATAAATGCATCTTTGTAGAACTGGGTTTAGTTTTAGTAGCAATAAAAAATAGCAGTGACTAGTGCAGGAGGGAGTAAGGAAAGAGTAGAGCTAGGCAGAAGTTCTGTATGAAAAAGGCAGTGTGTTACTCGTAACAGCAAGTGTGAGAATAGATAAAAAGCAAACGGTGGACCAAGTACAAAGCATGGACTGCAACAACTTATTGCCTTTAGCTATTATATGAAATGCTTAAAAAAATCCTGAAGGTAATAGACTTGGATCATAGAGTGGGCAAAGAATATTCTTGGAACAAACTTCACTGCAACAAATATTTAACTTTCAGAGGGTGATTTCATCTGGGGCCCAGACACTAGCTAGCATGTACCTTGAGTCATTTTCAGCCTCCAGTAATTATAGCTTCAGTGCTCGCTGATCCCTTACTGAACTTTCTACTTAACAATAGTATTTTAATTCCGTGGTTGAGACCATCCATACAGCAGACCATAGTAAGCCTGTAAAGCCATTCTGCTTCTTTCTCACAAATGAAGAAGGCAGCACAGCTGAAAGAGCACAGAAAGGGAAAAGGCTCCCAAAGGTTACCATCCTTCTGAACTAATGGGAGAACCAAGCAATGACCAACTCCCAACAATCTGACTCCCAGTGCAATCCATGGTCTATTAGCAGAGCTATGTACCTCAATGTTACTACTGAAGTTATAACCAACCAGCCCTGTCCAACCTCAGCAATCACTGGGGCTCAAAAATATTCAAAATAGAGCCTCAACTTCTAGGCATCTTTAATAAGCCAGTGCCTGCCACCACTGATCTCTTCAGAACATAAGAATTTCTTGTTAAGAAATCAGGTGCCTCACTTCATGTACCCAGCTTTGAAATTTTGGAACTAAAATCACTCTCCATGCTTTCCGTGCAGAGTAAGAATCCCATTTATCTCACAAGGGACAGATTAAGATGAGTACATACAGATATTTCATAAGAAAGTCTGGTCTCCAAAGGTGGCTAATGCAAAGCATGAGCACTACCCTTCCTTTCAAATATTCAAAAAAAAAATGCAGAGTTTCCACTGGCATTGAAGTAGTGCCTAGAACTCAAATATGTCCTCATCACAGGGAGAACTGCATTCCAAAGCAGAGAGTAAACTAGTCTATTTGACTATACTTCCAAGGAGATTTAACCTTTACACAGAACAAGTGGGTGATGAACAACATTATTATGCTTGTTGCAAAAGTGACCATGTGTTATGCTAATAAGAAAAATGTTCAGCTGCATGAAAACAACCTTCCCCCTGAGACTATTCCATTAAATTTTAATGTTTGCTCTATACTTTCTTTTGAATACAGATAATTTGTTCGCAACACCGCAGTCCCATAGAATCATCTGTTTTTTCCCTTTAATGTCAAGGCCTCACTAATACCGCACTCCATCCTCATTATCAGGCTTACTGCATTAAGCTGCTGTTCATAAGCTTTCAACAGTGGGAAACCTAATTCAATTTCTCACCATATTTTCCATCTCGGAATTGTTCTTTTGTGAAGGGTGAAGTTAGATTTAGATGAATTGTGTGTCACTTGCAACTCCTCTTAAACACAGCTGATGAGAAGCTACCTATACACAGGTTCAAAATACTTCTGAAGTGGGCCTGTCTTACTGCATTCAGCCTAGCAAAGGCTGTTGGTTCCAGGTCACCTGACTTGACATCAAATTCATGTCCACTCAAAGCAAACTCTCATTCACAGATTGTAACAGAGGGTAAAAACAGAAGAACAGGACTTGAATGGGGGAAGGGAATGGTTCTCCCTCAAGCCAATGACAACCATGGCTGTACAAAGCTGGCTCTAAGTCATCTTTACACTCTCCCTCTCTACTAGTTGCTCTGGGCATACCAGTATCTTCACACAAATAAAAACAGCCACACCATTACCTGTGCTCTCATAAGTCTATTGCCAGGCACTGTAGTGGTAAATGGATGCACAGCAACACCTCACCTGCACGAGAGATCCTTTCTTACTAAGGATAAGTAATGGCAAAATGGCTTCCTGACTAAGTATGCATTGAAGGCCACCACAGTGCAGGAAATACCTGGTTTAATAACTAACACCTTTGTACTGCAAAATTGTTCAGATTTATGCCAAGTGATGACTAATTCTGGAAGACAGTTAATGCGCTGGACTGGAACTCAGACTACATGGATTAAAGCTGCTGCTCTGCTATATGCTGTGTGACCTTGGTGATATTCTATGCTATACAGGTTCTTATGCCATGCTCATTCCTCTGACACCCAAGCACCTTCCAGCTCATCCACACCTGCACATTTGCATTAGCAAAAGGGAAAGGTTAAAGGAACAGATCTTGCACCCACACAGGAAGATGTTGTCTATGATGACAGTCAGCCATTCCTAAAAACTGAAATTGTTCTGGAAAAGTTTTCAATCCCTCATTTATAAAGTGTAAATTAGCCTCCTTTCTCTTCTCAACTTAGCTAGTCTGTATTACAAGGTCTATAAAAGGATACAGCATTGTGTGCTTAGTCTTGCAACACTTTGCACTAGGCAGCTGGGAGGAATGCAAATATTGTTTATCATATCCTTTAAAACCAGCACAAGAACAGCAGTGCTTCATATACGTGCAAGGTACTTCAGTAGAAGTGTAACATGTCTAAGCAGGCTGAAATACCTAAATATTAGGTAGTGGGCTTTGTGGATCTTGGGATCCCAAGAAGTTTCTATAACTCCTGAAGGATCTTCCCATAAGTTATCTGGGGCAAGAACTGTGCCTTTAGGAAGTAGCAGCTACAATAAGGCCCATATCTCCATTGCAGCAAAGCAGTACTGTAAGAGAAAGCTGCAAAGGAGATACTTGTGGTCCAGGTGGAAATAGACACTATGTTCTTCCCTGCTACACTTTAGATGTGTGTCCTCTTTACATGCAGAGCTTGCAGGGGAAAATAAGCGTAGTGAAAAACATCAGTTATGCAGACACTTATGTTCCTCATCACCTGATCTCTGACCAGTAGCTTATTCAGCAAATTAGCTTTCTCTGTTACAAGACTCAGAGAATATGACTTACTGCTTTTTAGAAAAAACATCTTTAGAAATAAGTAAATTACTAAATGTTATACTATACATACCTTACTCCCAACAGTTTGCTTTGGAAAATGGTGATATGCCTGGCTGGGAGAGGAAAGCCAGAATCTTTCTGTCAAACATCAGTGTTCAGACCTAATTTAAATTCATGAATAATTCTGGTATAATAAACACTGGGAAATGGAAATACTGTGGCTCAAGACTTGAACATAACTAACTCTGCCTCAGAAACACTGTGCTTAAAACATGATTTGAATTCTTTCCCAGCCCTACCCACAGTTTTAGCTTGCTTACTACTTTTGTATAAATAAAAATATTTACCTTAAAACACAGTGTAGCCATGGTAAAACTGCTCCCATAGGTTACATTATAGAATTAACAGCTGCCTATTGGGCTTCCTCTGCAGAAAAACAGCAAGTATCATCTCATTGTAAGCAATGCAGTTACCCAAAGCCTGTGCCCATTTAAAAATACAACAAAATTAGTTTATACCTCTTCCAGCAACTGCTGCAGTAAAATTTATACCTATAATTCTATAATCAACTTTTTTCCCCTTCCCACCCAGCCTTCTCTTTATATATTCCCCACCTGGGACTGATTCTTACCATTTGAGAAGTCTCAGGTGATTTTTCTTCCTTTCACCAACTCTTTCAAACTATAAATACCCAAAGCCACACATGAAGTGGATCATGCTCAGCCTCAACCTCAGTGCTTTTTCTACCCTGCTCCTCCCAACAATTTCTTACTACAATCCTTTACCCTATGAATTTGGCAGAAGGAGTTCAGGATGTAATATTAACTGCTGGAACCAAAGTATTTTTGAAGTCTACACAGTACCTTTATTAACAGTAAAGCAAGTATACTCTAGCTCTAGCCAAAGTGCATAGCAAGCCCCAGCCTGCCTCCTTCCATGCCATCCACCTGGCTTTGGATCAGGCCCTCTGTCACTGACCCATAAGCAAAAGACTCAGACCAACATGTAGCACTTAAAGCAAAGATGAACTGTTTCAATAGAACTGATAAAGATCGTGTCCAGCTGAAGATTTGAACTGATTTGAAACCTCAATGACTGCAGTTAATGCTCTTGTCTTTCCTACCACTCGTGATTCTGCAAACATTTGCCTCAGAAGTGCTCTATTTTCCTGTCCCTGTAACCAGTGACTCTGTTCAATAATTTTATATTACCCCCAAGAAGATGACATATAAAGTTTCTCATGTTTTCTGAAGAAAGTATTTCTTATGTCATTAAGGCACATTTCCAACAAATTGCATTTTTCTGAATGTCACACAGCTTTCTGCTTTGCACATGGCTTCAGGCTGGAACATCCCCCTCACTACAAGAAGGACATCGAGGTGCTGGAGCATGGCCAAAGAAAGGCAACGAAGTTGGTGAAGGCTCTAGAGAACAAGTCTTACGAGGAGCAGCTGAGGGAGCCGGGGTTGTTTCACCTGGAGAAGAGGAGGCTGAGGGGAGACCTTATTGCTCTCTACAACTGCCTGAAAGGAGGCTGTAGCGAGGTGGAGGTTGGCCTCTTCTCCCAAGTAACAAGTGATAGGATGAGAGGAAACGGCCTCAAGCTGTGCCAGGGGAAGTTTAGGTTGGATATTAGGAAAAATGTCTTCACCAAAAGGGCAGTCAGGCACTGGCACAGGCTGCCCAGGGCAGTGGTTGAGTCCCCATCCCTGGAGGTATTTAAAAGCCGGGGAGATGTGGTGCTTGAGGACATGGTTTAGTGGTGGGCTTGGCAGTGCTAGGTTAACAGTTGGACTCGATGATCTTAAGGGTCTTTTCCAACCTTAACGATTCTATGACTCTATGGTCTCATCCCAGAGCAGAGCCTATAGGGAGACAAGATGAGCCTGTCATGTCCTGTTTCTGCATCAGTCAGGGGCTGGGGTTTGTACCTCTTCTCATAGGAGAATCACTGACTGTCTTCAAAACCACAGCATATCAGCAGATCACTGGCTATATACCTCCATAACAGATCTGGCCCTGAGCTTACCACCTCCAGTTCCAGCCCTCACGATCCAGTTTCACTCCCTTGTGTGAGAACTGCTCCTGGGGACTTCTTCCTCAGTAACCCTACAAACACTGAGCAAGCAGACAGGGTGTCCTCGTGGCCCTCATCACCTCAAGACCTATCCTCAGCACATACCTGTTTTCCCCACCAACACTTCCATGTGTGGCTTCTGCCACACACACACACACCAGCTCCTCCTCCATATAGACTTTAATGACATTAACCTGAGCTCTGACAACCAGCTCAGGGTAATAGAGCTTGGTTTGGTTCACAGCCACAAAAGCACACTATTGCTTTTATGTATTTAAAATAAACTTCTGCACTTACCAAAACTTGTCTCAATAAATGTTGAGATTTAAGAAACTGGAGCCTGAAGCTAAGAATATCTAGAGAGAACTGATTTTTATTAATACATAATTAATACATGCTCTCCTGCAAAGTAAATGTGATTATATGTGCAGTTGCTGTGAGATGGATGTTGTATTAACGTAGCTCTGGCTAGTGTTGAGCACAAATGGGAACCTGAGCTGCTTTTTGTGCAAATAGTTTCTCTTGTTCACCTGTCCACCCACTAACACAGGCAGCCAAAGCATGTTCTGGAACTACAATGTCCATTAGATTCTCAACTTTATCCAAAAGCAGTCTGCAACTGCAAGCTGCTTATTTGACTGAGCAGCACAAGCACTTAGCTTAGCAAGTTGTTTACATGGGATATGTGCCATGGAAGATATCCCCTCTTTGCTCCTATTTATAGATATTTATGTCCACATAAATAGTAACAATTTTACTTTAGGAATGGTATCTGAGGAAAGGCCGAGTAAATTCAAGATTTGTGTATAGATCCATTTCCAGGAGCCTTAACACAATATTAATCTCTTTACAGAACTTCATGCTGATGAATAATGATTCTGTCTTGGTTGGATTAAGACAAAAAAAAACCCCATCAATTCACCCGATAACCTCTGGAGGGCTGCATCCATACCACAGAACACATTAAAGCACTAAGGTAAGTCTGTTGCTGCAGAAGTACACAAAGATTAAAAGAGATAATTTCTGTATATTGCCTAGGTAGAGAGGAAAAAATGGCCCCAAATCTGCTCCAAATTGTACCTACAGGGCATTTGCTTTGGGGCAGAGGAATAAAGGAGGTGTCTCACCCTGTACCTAAGAAGTTCTATTCACAAGTTCTAGGAAGGGTTTTAAATTTACTCTTTTCACTAGAGATATCAGTGTCTCATTTTGCAAGAATCATTTAACTTGCTTCTGATCTATAAATACTCAAACTAATAAGCAGGAACAAGCCTGCCTAGGTAAATGAATACCTGGTTCTACCAGGTCATAGTAGGTATCTTGACCACATCCAGTCTCACTTGGACTGGTCTTAAGAACAGCAGCAACAGCAGCAGCATGAAAAATTCAAAGTTCCTTATGAATGTCACCTGTTAATTAAGGGACTGCAAAAAACTTTCCAGAGCTGATGTACATATATACAAACTTACATAGCCAACCTTTAACAGGACTTTTCACAAACATTCAAGCAGCCTGGATTAATCAGACTGCACAATACATAAGAAATTCAGTAAGACTGGTCTTGCAGGTGTAACAGTAAGCATATCTACAGCCTACAGAGGGGAAGAAGTACAGCCCTTCTTCTCATGGCCACACTAGAAAACTACGATCAGAAAGCAGTTATAGCTGCACAGTTGGGACACGGCAGGTATGGAGTCCCACTCCCTATCAGCAATTAATAGCCTATCCTTGTCTGCCAGCTAAAATAGCTATAGAGCTTCTCAACTGGCATCACACCACAAGCATGCAGCTTGTGTGCACCCAGCTGCGCAGGATCTCTGTCATCTCGCTCCTGTATGCTGTTTATACATCTTACACAGCAAGGAACCAGGTTCATACAACTCCTTACTTACATTCCCTCTTATCTACAGGAGAACTAGTTCAGCCCCCCCAACAGCATTAAATCAGGCGAAATGCTGGGCAAGAGAGAAAGCATCCAACAGTCCCCGTGTCCCGTCCCGCCCCCCCTCCCCCCACTTCTTAACAGCATCAGGGAACTTATCCTCAAGTTCACCCTCCAGAAACTACCAACATTAGGAAGTCACTCATTTTCAAGACCATCCTAAAGTAACATGGCAACCTAAACGAGAGCACTGAGCAGCCCACGTCTTTACATGACTACAATCAGAGCAATCCAGACTTTCATCATCCCCACTTATGTACATCAAACCTCTGACTGATGCAATGAAGAACGGAAAGCAGAAACTTTTGCTTGAAAACAAAAGTTTTACTGAAAAAGCAGATATTACCTTATCTGAGGAGACCTCTCTCTGCCCATTGAAATTTTCAGTGACAAATGTCTTTGCAAAGTCCTGAGCTGAGCTTAAATACAGCCCCAGATGATGGGCAGGGTGTGGGTGGAGGCTCCAGGTGAAGCTGTCAGGGCCATTAGGGCCTATTAGTGCCCTCAGGACCCAGACAGACAGGAACACAGGATATGGGCAAATACTCACGAGTGATCCAAGGACAGAATTTCTCTAAGTGAGAACTGGGTGAAAAGTAGAGCTAAGTCTTTCATATTGATATACAAGAGAGACTTCTGCCGGCAGAACAGGTGTTTGCAGTCTCCTGGTGTACACTCATTACTTCTGCATCCAGACATGCTATATCCTGAGTAAGATTAATCTGTGAGTGACATAATGGCTTGGAAAATCTATTAGCTTACAAACACTGTTTGAGATCAGCAGCTCCCTGTATGGAAGACTGCAAGCATGTTTTCATATATGGGGCTTGCTTGCCTTCTCTTTAACTTCTGTGCTAGGCAGACAGTCCAAATGCAGTGGCATGGGGTGACAGTAGAAGACAGCCAAATCTATATGATATAACCAGAGAGAAGATCCTTGGATGAAGAGCTGATACCATTGAAGGCAAACCAGCTTCTCATGTCTGAACTCCTGCAAGCCAAAGCACTTATGCCAGAAATCACATCTGAATGGGAGACTTGTGTAATCACCAGAACTTCCTCACAATCCAGTGTGGTGAGCAGAAGTGACCAGTAGGATAGTATATGGACACTAAGAAAGAAAAGCTGTTCACAGAATCTAAGATCAGTGACAAACTGTGCCTTTCTATAGCAAAACAAAACAAAACAAAAAACCAAAACAAACCCCCAAAAAACCAAAACAAACCCCCAAAAAACCAACAAACACGTAAAAGACAAATAAGTGTAATAAAGAGCACTTCTATTTCTTCACAGACTTGGTATCGTATATCCAATTCACATAAACATCCAGGAGCTTAATGCAGAATCTTCTTTACTGAACCTGAATAACTTAAGGGTAAAAGTGATATGGGATGAGAAACAAGTGGGAGTTTTGCAGAGTAGTTAAAAATAGACAGTAGTAGGAAACTTTCAACACTTACTGTGCTAAGTAGCAGACAGTTCAGACACTTCAGTGTCTGCCTTCAGCTTGCTTTCAGCGTCACAGCTTGTTATTTATAAGTCCCTTATAATAAAACTACCTGAAACCAATGTCTAAATTCTGCAACATGATAAACTATACAGAGGCTAACAGTCAAAAAGTTAGAAGCACGTAAAAGAATGCTCAACTTTCTTTGGGAAATAGGATTTTAATTCTGTAAGTTTAAATCCTAAACAAGAAGTAGTGCATGCCCCGTCAGCCAGAACAAGATGATGAAATGAGATTAACTACACAGTAAAAATGAAAAGGGTTCCCATTTTTTTCTGGATGATCCATTTTGCCTGTGTTATAAGTTAATGTACAGTCTGAACTGGCATTGCTGCCAAAAGAAAGAGCCCAGACTTCCCCGCAGACCCAGTGCCAAAAATTTTTCTTGCTATGCTACACCACCTACTCTGTGCAGGCATAACAGTCATACAGCAAAGCCATACCAGGGAAGAGCTACTGTCTGAAACCAACCATTTCGTCATTATTTTTTGTTAGATGAGCTAACACAGCCAAATCCTGATCCTGTTTCCTCATGTGGTCATGACACTGCTTATACTAGCACAGGCAGGAGCAGCACAAATACAGAACCTAGAGGCTAGCAAAGGACCATGTCCTGCAGTTGCAGCACCAGCTAGTGCTGTCTTTAAGTGTGTGTGAAAGCTCAGCAGTCACAGGTCTTCCTTCCGAGGTTTTGAGCTTTTACACCACTGTAGCCGATGAAGGAAGCCAAATCACTGCCCTACACGGCTCTGGTCAATGGCCACTCCTGTCCCTAGTGACAGAATGTGTTGTATCACTTATCAACAAGCAGCAAGGTGAGATCCTGTCCTGACACTGCTGTTGCTTTAATCTACATCTTGGATGAGACCTAACTGATTAGGACTGCCCCCAATGGATAATTATTTTTGTTCTGTGCTGACCCTCCTTCATAATGAGCCAGACAATTAAAAAGAATGGTTTCTAAGTCCACTCATAGTACTATACACCTATACAGATTAAAATATATGCAAAATGCTTGCTTATGAGAAAAAAAAACCTCTTGTCATGAATGTACTTTATTTTGAACGTAAGGTGACACTGACAATTTGAAAAGCATGGGGTGTTTGAGAATTCAGCTCCTTGGAAATTCTGAGCCAGTCATAGAGAGGAATATAAATATTGAAAACAAAACTAACACTAAAAACGAAAGTATAGTGGAGACTATGTTGGGTAGCAGCAGCTCTTTTTTTCTCCAACAGCTATGCCTCCAGACCATGCTGGTTTAGACGCATCTAAACTACTGGTTCAGAAGCTCTCAGGAAATCTGTAGAGGAGGAAATGTTCTGGCATTCACAGGATGTGTCTTCTCTGCCCACAAGAAAAAATGTGTGCTGCAAAGATGAGAAGGCTGAGCATTTCTTCTGAGGCCCAACTTCTTGCTCTGTCTGCTAGGAACACTGCAGGAATAAAGGAAAGTGCCGATAGCACCACTGGCTTGAAAGTGCAACTAAAAGCTGAAATATCACTATTTTCATCAAAACGGTCTCACAAGTGACATATTTTCTGATCTGGCATGAAATTCACTCTCAAAAACTTTCAGGATTGACAAAAACATTTCCCATGAAGATCTGAAATGAACACATACCAGCGTATAAGCTGTTGAAGCTTTTTTCTTTTTCTCAGCGTTGCAAAATCACTAGTGGTTTTCTTATTGTTTAGTAAGCTGTTTAAATATTTAGAGAATTTGAAATATACTAGGATCGGAATCCAATTCTGAGTTTGTGTATGGCCAGGATGCTCTGCAATTGCAACATTCACTCCAGATTTTGACTTTGAATATAACAGCATTGTTTTCTTCTTTATCGAGTTGTCAAGCCTTCCTTCTGATGGGTACAATGACAAAATCTGATGTTGTTAACCGGTACAGATCTGAGCTGAAAGCAGTGATTCTGCTTTCAGAAGAAAAGAAATTGGATAACTCCGCAATTTCTATAAAGTTCGCTTTGTTTAGGTTAACAAAAAACCTGCTTGTCTAAATAAAAAGAGGTCATTTACAATCTGAATGTCAGAGCCAATAAGCTGTTTGGTGTCAATAATTCATTTGATAAAAATAACAAAATGGGCTGAGTTAAAATAATCATTATATATTTAGCTGCAGAATAGTTGGATAAAATTGAAATGCTGCTGTTCAAAAAACTGATGATATAAAAATCTTTTTTTTTGGTTACTGTTCAGTCGTCGTTGCCAAAAGAGAACAGTTATATATATTTTTTTTTTTTAAGAAACAGGTACCAAAAAAAAAAAAGACAAAGCAAACTGAAAGTGCACTACAGAAGGACCAAATGGGAATACCTCGGGCTTCGGCGCCATCTAGGGCTGACAGCTCCTGCGGAGGCTGATGTCCAGCACCAAGGGTGAGCACGGCAGACCAACCCTTGTCATCGTTTGCAAAAATGTCTTCGCTTGCATTTGCACTCCTGGAAGCTCCTTGCAAAGCCAAACTCAAACAAAAAAACAAACAGAAAAATCAAAAGCAGCTATGTCTTACAACTGCAGTGAAACCTTCTCCTCCTTGCAGCTTAAGATCGCTTTTAACTTCAAAAACACTATTTGTGATATTGAGAGTACTGAAGCGGGTTCCTAGGCCCGCATGGCAGTCCTGAGGTTGCACCTCCCCACAGCCTGAGAGGGTTCAGCCTGAATGGAGGCCACTGCTCAGTCAGCATCCAGTTAACAAACAAGCTGTATGCAATGTCGCATACGCTGCGTAATTACAGAGCCGTATATAACCATTACCATGTGCTGTTTCATAGTAAAGAAATTAAATGATGTTAAATACTCCCCAGCAGCTACCTTCAGCACTGTGCAAGAGGCAGTATTACCCCACTCACAAACACTGACTCAAAAGGGTTTAAAACACCAGATTTCTGTCAGGGACAGGAGAAACCACACCAAAAAAATGCAATCTGAGAAGTTCAATAGTAGGCATACTAGACACTGTACTAAAATGGAATATCATATCCAAAACAGAACATCCTTTCCAGTTGTCCTTTTGGCCCACCTAGTTTCCTTCTGAGTCACAGCACAGCTGGCACTGTTTGGCAGTTTTTGACCTGAGCTGTTGAATTGCACTGAACAGGCCAAATTCCGGGCAGGAGAGTTCTTCAATCTGCCGTACCTACTTTTCAAGCTTGCAGCTGCTTTTCTTGTTAGCAGAGCCTTTCACAGGTCACGAGAAGGACTGATCGCTATCACCCAGAGTCACTAAGTTTGTCTCCTTTTTTCCTTCCCTCGTCTCCGACTTCCCTTTCCCAGACTAACCAAAACTTTTTTTTCAATCTTTCCTCAGTAGACATCCTTTCTAAGGTCTGCTAGGTGTTCTCCTCTGCATTTATTTGCAGCATCTCTAGACAAACTAAACATGTTATGCCACTTACGGCCCTAACAGAATGGAATAAAATATGTACTGAAAAAACAGTGCTCGCTAGAATATCTGTTACTACTTGCCTTTTTTTTACAGCACCTTAATAGGCATTTGATTCTCTCTCTGTTTTCTGAATAGAGTTCAGCTGCACTCTAGTGGCTGTATTCTAGGATTTCAGGCATTTTGGAATGGCCGAAACTCCATATTTCCATCTACTCAAAGTAACACAATTCACTAACAATGGAAAACATGCTTCTTCAAGTATGCACATTTTCTTTCCGTCCAGGAAAATCAGTGCTGAGGGTTGAGTTCAGAAAGTACGCAGAAATGTTTTTTTTTGGTGAAATTGGAGTTGAAGCCAGTATCTCAGACACGGTTTTATTCAAACCATATATTTCAGATGCAGGTAGGTTGGTTAGCATCTACCTCGACTGCTAGTCCCATTGAAGTGCCATATATATAACCCCAGTATCAAACTGGTAGAGTGTCAGCAATTCAGTGTCCATCCCTGCTCCTGACACCAGCAGCAGTTGGTGTTGGGGTCGGGCTGTGACTCGGCCGCTAGGTGGTGAGGGAGACCCGTAGTTCCAGCCCTGCGAACGAGCTGCTTCAAGTTGGCAAAGACTCAGTTTTGGATCTTGTATTAATGCACAGACATTGCAAAGTCAAGGCTAACACTTGACCACAAGAACTAAGGAAATAATGGATAAGGACGTCTGAGGAGTAGAAAGCGGCTCAGTGGTTACTGAAGACAGCAAGGAATATATAACAATACCCTGGTGATTTTTAAAGGGTATAAAAATGAAAGCATTTTTTTCCATGTGATAGCTATAGAGCTTGGGAATAAGGCATGCAATGTTAAAAGAGCAAATATAGGCTGGCAATGGTAAATATTCCCAGGATAAAAGGAAGAAAGTACCCAAGTCTTTTAAAAACAAAATTGGGCAGGGCAAAAGAAAAATATGTCATAAAGATCCACTTTGCTTTGGGACTGAGATGAACATGAAGACTAAATTCTTATGAAGTTTGAACTTTTTTTGCTTCACTCTAGGAAAACTGACATGTACACGGAGTTATTCTAGAAAAATAAGCCATTCTGAAAGCTGTTCAAAGTAAGCCACTCCGCTTAAAACAGGGTGCTGTGGGACAGAACACCACCAGAAAGAGGTGAGAGAAAACGGAAAATATTGAGGCTTTTTGAAGGCAGCAGAATGTGGGCAGTGTGAATTTCCCTCCTGCGGTGCCTGAAATGGTTAGGCTCTCACATTTTCAAAGATCAGTCACCAGACCACCGCTCAAAGAACTGTACCATTGGCAGCTGCTATTTGAAAAGACACATTTTTTTATGTGAAGGTTGTATCACTGCAGGCATCAGCTATAACAGATCTAATTCTTTAAAAAGAGGGAAAAAAAGGTCACAACGGAAAAGGTATGCACGTGACAATAGTTGTAATGTCAATGTTCCTCAGCGTTTGAAAACCTAAGAGCTTAAAATCCATTTCATGGCAGATTGCCAACTGAAGTATATAACAAATTACGTTATGGAACAGATGTATCTTCTGCTGCCTACTTATTGTGTCTTCATTTCTTGCAATATAAGACTGAACTGCTAAGATACAAAGCATGGGATCATTCCCAGCAGACAGTTAGGATTGTCGCCTCTGAAATGTATTTAGTTATCAACCAAATTTCTGCATGTAGCCTGTCAAATTTGACATTCTAGCCCAGGCACTTTCTGTGGCCCTGTCTGTTGGCTGCGGTTCATTTAACTACCCTAATGTTATCCCTGCAGTCATTCTGTCTTCCTCCATAAAAAGCCGATGTGGTTGCTTCCCAGCCATCCTCCCTTATACTCCTACTCAAATCTGACCAGGGATTCTGGCATGTGGGCTTGCACAAGTGTGGACATTCAACTTTTTCACTCTCAATTTCCTTTCTTGGTGACCATCAGTGTTGAAATTGCCTCTCTGAGCAGAGGACACTGGAGGCAACAGGAGCACCTGGGAGAAAGTGTTAGTTCTTGGGGTAACAACAGTGACTCTGAAGGGAGAAAGAGAAATCATAAACAAGTGGGAAAATATGGGAAGAGTTAACAGAAGAACAATTAAGAGAGTGAGGAAATAATGTGGGGTCTTTTTTGCACAGTCAAGATTTTCCTTTTGTGGAATATTGCCACATTGCATTTCTGGGCCACAAAGACAGCAGTTAAAAGCATCTTTCAAAACAACTCTCTGCAGTCTGGTTGGGATTGGGGGCCATGACTCATGCGTGGTTATTTGCGAGTTGAACACCACTTTCCATTGATATGTTCAAATACATACCTAGGTTGGAAATGCAATTTAAAATTGTTACACTAATCTAGCAGTACATCTGAAAATTCAGATGCAGAAAATACAAAGTGATCTTTCCTCAGCAAGCCTCACGTGGCCACCACATCCTATGTGTTTATCACATTGTAAAAGGAGTTCTAGAGAAAGACAAAGCTCAAGTACGTGTGCAGCTGGGTTTTACAAAATGCGTGAAATATGCACGTAGCTATAATGTACTCACAGTGACATAGACAGGATCCAAGCAAATACAAATGACTAGATAAATGTGTTAGAATTTCTGTGTCAGTTGCTCTCTAGACTAGGAGATTGACTTTAAAGGTGACTGCTTTTCTCCTATCTCAGCATCAGAATAAATGATGGTATGATTCTTCTCTATCATCAGAATAAATTTTGACTAGACTAATTAGTTTTATATTAGCACAAATAAGGAATAACACAATTGAAATTAGAGCTGCTATGCTGGATTTGGGATAGAAATTCGATTAGAAGGTAATGAAATACTGTAATAGAACGAACAATTAGAAATTATAGCACAGGCTTCTTCCTGTCTCTGTACTGTAAGAAACTTGTTTCTCTGTTGAAAGGCGTGGCGTGTGATTGGGTGTCTGAGATGTATGCTGTGTAATCTCCCCTTTACCACTGCTGATAATGCACCATCAAAACAACTTCTCCTTTGGGGATTCTTTGTCACAAGTTAATTTAGTCCTGTTTTGTCCCCAGATCTAAATTAACAATGAAGGAGAGGAGATATTTCTGTGCTACTGTCAGTACATGCCTCAGATGATTCATACAGGTCATTTCAAACAGGAACCCATAAAACACAGCTATCTCGTGTGTTTGATAAATGCTGCACTGTTTAGAACAGCTGTTACAGCAGTTTAGTTTTAGAGTTTTAAATACCACACTGCCATCGTTTACCAAAATTTCTCCAGAAAAAGTAAGCTACTTTAAATCAGGCTGTGAATTTCAAAAGAAAAACTCATATACAATACTATAGAGACTTGCAGATATGATCTCAAATACATCCACTCATATGCAACGCACTTGCAAATTACAGACCCAAGGTAGAAGGTCTCCAATGACTAGAAATAGTGAGTGATGCATTTCATTAGAAAGAAGAGAAACTTTCCTCTCCAGTGCTTCAGAACTATGCATCTATTCTTACTGATAAAGGGAGCTCACAAAATACCACCTCTTGCGCAGTCTGCTGGAGCAGATAGGAACCGTGAGCCCAAGCATTCATACCGGAACAACTGTGAGAGGAAGCTCCACATCAAGAAAAGGGAGACTGGACATGCTGGCTATTTTTAAAAAACAGGCACATTTGGAATTAGTAAATGCAGTCTCACCAAAGGGACCTACTGATAGGATGGTGCCTGAGTTGGCTATACATGACAGATGCAGTCTATCATGTCCCTGTGGTAATATTACGGTTCTGTGGATTCTTTTTCAGATACAAAAATCCTCATTACAGGTAGCTGAAAAATGACAATGTAATAATTTTTCTTCTAAGCTTGTCCATTTTTTAGTTTCACAGAGAGATTCCTTAGTTGAAGGAATGCTGACTATAATTCCATCCCTAATTCATGCATACCTCCTTAGGTACAACTCCAGCAATAACCTTTTATTGTTGTACAAGTCAAAGAAAGACGATGTGACACTTCAGGTAGTGAGATAAGTTGAAGAAGTTTCTCTTAAGTGAACGTTTTCTTCTTTAGAGGGGGGCTTGCCTGGGCTAGACTTGCACCGAAGCAGTAAGCAGTGTCTATGCAGATAATATGCCAATATTTTTATACTGTATGGAGTGTGTAAATACGTAAATATTTATGTATGCAATTACAAGCAAATAGGGCCCATAGGGGCTTACTTACATGTAGCAGGCAGAACATTTTCAACACTTTTTGCTGTGCTTCCTTGTTTACTTATTTATATTCAGACAAAGGAAGTGGTAAGGCTGACTAGCTGACTTTTCTGAGAAGAGACCATTTTGTATTAGAGGAAGCAGTATCTCTCCTGGATGTCCTAACAACGTCGGTCTAAACTGAAAAAAACCCAGGACTTAAACAGAAGCAGCTGGGCATTAGGCAAGGAATTACTGGGCACGCTGGAGGTGGTCGCATACAGGGAATACATGGCCGTTTCATCGATAGTACTGCTATGAACGTTCTCTAACTGCCTAGAGAAGAAAGCTTACAATGGATTTGCGAAACATTCCCTACCGTTCAGATGTGGTTGCGTGGAACCCAGATGACTTAGCAGAATATTTTAGGATGGTAAGTTTAATTGGGTTTTATCTTTGTACGATGAAGGAGCAAACTACTGTGACATTGTTTGTGCTAAATTTACGTATTTTTATCATGGGGAAAGCTTGCTGCAAAACTAAAAGCAAAACCACTGACAATTAAGAAGCTGAGCTAAACTGGCCAGTGAAATCTATAAATTAATCTGGAAAGTGTGTTTTAAATTGGGTATAAGAGAAACTCATGGCTTTTCAGAGAAAATATACGCTTTACTACAGAACTGTCAATATAACGTATATTAACAGCTGTAGAAGGCATTAATGTGTGAAGATTGCAAGCTTTCTAGGTCTCCTCCAATGATTTTCAGAAGAGAGATTTTATTTCAAATTGCTCAGTGTTCACAAACGAGCCTCTGAATGTCTTTGCTAGTCACATCTATGACAACCCAGCCGGGAACTTAACAGTTGTGGATACACGGACTCCTAATTTTTTTAGGCACAGTTGGAAAAACCTTTCGCCTTTTGGTTTGACTTCCCTGTTCTAAAACTTCTTGGGCAAAACTCATGGCTCAAGATTACGAGCTACCCCTCCTTTCCTGTCACGGTTACTTTTCCTGATGCTACCTTGTGTGACTAGCTAGGATTTTCTGTTTCTTTTGACATCTTTTTCACTTGTAACAATCTATAAATTTCATTTTACAATGCAGAGGAGTTTCCACACTGAAGAAATACTTTGAAAGGCGATACAGGAATTGCCTGTGTGCCAATAGGTATCATCCTCTGCACAGCAATGCTGACACCTCCATAATTGCCCAAGAATGTGTAACTGAGCCAATTTTACTGAAATTTCATTTCTGTGTGTTCTCTGTAAATTGCTAATTTTTCAATTCACATCAGATAGTGCCTGCTCCATCTCCCTTGCAACTGAATACATTCCTCCCAAAGTCCAAAACTGTCAGCCTGGAATTTACATTCAGATCAATCAGAAGATTTGGGAAGATTTTCAAGTAATGCTGGCATAGCTGGTTAATCTTCAAGTGAGCTGTCAGACTAGACTTGTAAAACCTGGAACAGTTTGGGCTTCATTTTGAAATCATGTGAAAAATATTGCTTCAACAGCTCCTATAGCTCTATAAAAGTTTGCTTTGGGGAGTTGAGGCAAATTTGATACTAGAATGCAAAACTGGCTAATAAAGATAAGCAAATCAAGCACAAAGTCTATGTCTACCAAATCTCCGAAGAAGTGAAACTGCCAGCTACTTGCAAACCTCTAATTTTAGGGTGTAGGGGTTAGTGGCACAGGAAAGCGAAACGAAGAATTGGAGATGGAACAGATGAGATCATTATCAACAGGCAACTTCAGACAAACACAAAAAACATTACAACACTGGTGCATGGTGGTTTGGATCACCATTTCCAAGAGACTTAGAAAGGAAATGGCTTCCTGAAAGAGTTGATATTCTTAGCAGTGATAAAAGGATTAACTGTAAGTTTTACCATAACTGAATGGGCCCGGTTACATTAATTTCTGAGTATGTCCCCTCTACTGATCCAGAGACCCCCCCAGAACAGAGATAATCTTGGCAGGCCACTCTTGGGGAGGTGAATCAGGGCAAAAGCTGCTTAAAGTCATCTAAGAAATCTGTGTAAGACAATAATGTCAGCCTAAGTCAGCCGGGTCTGGGCAACTGCCGTAAGTGACCAGATCTCCCCAGGTAAAGTCATACAATTTCCCTCACATGTACAATTAAAGGGTCGAATGCTATATCTTAGGACTGCTTTATTTGCATCTGACGAATATATTTTGCCTGCAGCCATATGTTCAAAGTCCAGGATTCAGTTCCTACTAAACTGAGATAATTGTGGGATGATTTTCAAAGGACAATCACATTCAAATCTTCTCTCACCTGAAGTGATTGGTCATGATACAGGGCAGTGGTAACATTTTTGTCAACTCATTGTTAGCTTACACCTCCATATTAGCAAAATTCAGCCAGCGTATACATCAGTAGTTTATGTAACAATATTACGATGTATTACTGGCATGAATAAAGTCCTCAGTTTCTGTCAAATAAGAATTCTTCATACTTAACAGTAATAACGTCTAATTTATGATTCTAGGTGTGCTAACATAAAGCCTATGTTAATTTAAACCATGCATTCAAAATAAGGAGGGACCAATAAAGAACCAAATCTTCAAATAATTTCTAAAGACTAAATTTTTTTTAGAAAAAGCAAAGATGTTTGTATTTGTAATATCCTGAGGGTTATTTTTAATAGCTAAACAGTATTTTTCATCAATTACATTCAGAATGAGATTAGGTCTCAGTCACACTGATGTGTTCTACCAAGTATAGCAGTTGCTCACTGCTGCATACGGGCTTGCGCTGGTAATGTCATGATAGCACTCACTATACGAAAGAGATATTATTTACAGGTTTAAGTCCCCAGTCTGCACAAGTCTTAATCTGTATCCTAAAATATTTAGCAGAGTTAGGTCTGTTTCTGCATATGAGTAACTGAAGGTGGCTCCTACAAATGTTCTCTCAGCTGTTCAGATGTTTTCAAGACCTGTTCTCACATAACACCAAGTTACAAGATTACTCCTTAAAATGAATAAACAGGATAGAACTAAGAAAGGACATAATGCTCCCTACAAGATGTTCTCTGCTTTAGGGGAATTATCCCAGCAGCACAGGATCATCTGTCTGCATAACTTTCGCTAATTAAAGTTTCTGGCTTGAAGGCTCCAAAAGTCACTTTGTCTGCCCGCTCTTTGGGTTCCTTCTGGTATGGACTGGATCAACTTGAAACAGGAAAAATGCATTCTAGCCAGATCAAAAATATAAGCTGTGTTCTCACATTATGCTATTACTGTTCAAACAAACAAAAAAAAACCTTAAGACATCCACTGGAAATGTTTGAGAGTCATGTCTTGCTAAATGTAGCTAGTTTTTTGGCTTGATTTTTTTGTTTTGTTTTTCTTTTTTTTTAAGTCCCCCAAATTACTGTTAAATTTTTGCCTGGTAGGATCCGGAGCTTTCTTTTCTTATGTACATGATCAGCTTCTAAAATGCATACCCTTGTCCTAGATGCTACTGTAAAACATAATATTGTGGAAAAGCTTTCCACATATTATAGATAATTTCCAGGATTAACAAGTAACATTTCCATCCAGAAGAGGAAGCTTTTCCATCACAACAATGAATTCAGCGACTGGGATCAGGGCTTCAGTAGTCCCAGACACTGAGGTGTTTGCCATACTTCCAGTTTTCTGCAACTGTTCATCCCAGTCAGTACCACAACTATCCATTTTCCAAATATTTCCTTGGGCCAGGCAACTGTGAGGTGGTTTTTAAATGTGAGGAATTACACACATCCATTCCTAAAGGGATGAAAATCCTCATGTTCCCTGAAGCATCTTTGTCTTGAAAATCCATCTTTACAGAACCAAATGAGCCATTCAGGCAGGCTCTCACATACAAAAGGGTAACTTGAAGCATCTCCTCAAAGCTAGCTGTATGTCAAAGTGTCTTAATCCATTCTTACAATTAAGGGTGCAATAATCATCTTCTTTCATTGACAGTTAAAGTATAAGGACTGTGAGAAAGTCGTGAGAAAGCACAGCATAAATGGACAAAGGTTTTTGGTAAGTAGAGTTGTAAAATTCCTTCCTATAAAATTCCAATCTAGTGATTGTTTCGACTCCTCCTCACTTTCCATCTTTCCTCACTTTTGCAAAATACTTAGCTCGCAGATGGTTACTGAGGTGTAAATGTGAGAAGCAAACGCCTTTGCTGAAATCAGCCAGACATCTTGCTTTACATATGGAATGCTGGGAATCCAAGCATGTTGTTTAATATGCATATATTTTAGCATTTTTTAAACTGATAGAGAAGTTATAAAACCACAATCTTGTCTTGAATTCATTTCATCCTTTATAGGAAGTGCTTGTTTTCAAATACTAATTACAGAAAAGTCACATTTATTAATTGTCCTCTTCTACTAAAGAAGACACAGACCTGGTCAGAACGACTGGCCTTCTATTGCAATCGCTGTTTCATGCTTCTATAGTTAAAATTAGATTACTTCTGCAGCAATACACAAATCAATGAACTTTAAGAGCACCAAAACTAGTAAGCGAAGTCCCAGTGGGTTTAAATCAACATTGCTCCAGGCTTTACCAACAACTTGGCTTAACTTTAGAAAAGCCGACAACTTCCACTGATATAGCTGCTGTTTTCAGGTCTTAAATACACATTCATGAAGATGTGTAAGGGCTTTTAGTATTCCTTCATTTTACTTCTATTTTATTTTATTTCCAAATATTAACTCTTCTGTTTTCCCCAAAAGTAGTCATTTTGATCATCTGTATAATTAGTCATAGTGGGGAAATCTACGCATACCTCTTCTAAAGCCTTCTTATTTTTTATTTACTTGTCCTAATGTATCAAGCTTTTTGTCATTGCATTGAAATGCAACATAAAAATTTTCGAACACCTTTTGTAGGAACAGGATATTACACCTCCCTCCTACTGGGTGGAGTCAGACTTATTCAGAAGTGTGTCATCGCATTTATCCTACCCACCCCTAAAAGATTCTCCTTAGCTCAGGCACTAAGGATCTGCGGCTGGAGTGGGAGTTCTGGCTCTGGATGCATTATGAAATTCTGGAATTTTGTGAGGCACAAATAACAAGAGCAATAACTGTGTGATGTCAAAGTGATTTTTGTAATTTTTTATTATTTCCAGAGTGTTTCTGTAAATACATAGCTCGGAGTGCGGTATTTCTTCAGAAGCATCCTAGTAGAGTCAAAGGATGCTTTTCTATTAAGTAAGCAAGAAACTGCTCATGTCTGCTGAGAGTTTTTTCCTTAAGCTTTTGACCTAATTATCAATTGTATGATGCAGAAAAGGTTCACCTGTTAAACAGAACAACAAAGGGAGACTTTAAGTGGAATATTCTAGAGTACAATGCAATCTTGAAAAAAAATTGCTTCTCTGTACAAATGTTTTTCCTAAGGAATATCTTTTTACATTTTGTAAGTTACTGGAAATTGCCAAATTACATTTGCACAGAAGAAACTGTTAAGACTGAGTGTTTGCAGGTTTTGTATCTATTGTAGGATCTATATGGTAACCCTGACTGTAAAAATATTGCTGCCTTACTCATCAGAATAACATCCTAGCTTCAAAGTCACATTTCTGTATCTACTGGCAACCACAAGGAAAGTCCAGGTGAGATGTAGTAGGAATAAAACCAGAGGGATTCCATGTAACTTATTCTAATAAAATTCTCTAATATTTAAAATGGCAACATGGCCCTTTTATGAGACCCATAATATTTGTCAGGTTTATCACCAGAATAGAATTCCAGAGAGGAGCTTAAAAAGTCTTTAGACAAAAATTACGATCCTTCAGTACATCCTGCAGGACATTTCCATAACAGGAGGACATTTTCCTCGGTTTTACTCCTGTGAGTACTCCCAGAGGCAAAATAGTGCTGGAAAACACAGAGAGGATTTGTTCTATTCTGAAAAGCATTGATAGCATTGTGAACCAATGTGTAATTAGAAACTTCTTACTGTTGGCAGTAAGAAAGACGGAAAGAAGCAGACTATCATCTGTGTTCCAAAGAGGGTTTGCAAAGCTTGTGATTAACTAAACAAAACACTTTCTCGAAAGTTTTCAGAATGCACTGATCTGTCCTAAACTTGAAGTTTAGGACTCTCTTCACCTGCTTTAGCTTAAGTATCTCTGACAAACTCTAGGGAGGGAGCTGTTGCAGAAGAGGGTTTTATTTCCGGTTCTTTTGAGAAGCAGAGCAGGGATGGATTTTAACCTTGCCTGTAAGTCAATGTGACAATGTAACACCAATAAAGAACTGGATTAGAACCCAAATCAGAAAAGCAAATGACTTCAACTTTGCACAGAGTCCCATTAATTTGATATTAATCCTGGAAGGATGGCTCATCTGCTGGTAAACAAACAAATTTAAGCAACTCTTATCTGGTAAGGGCTAGTTAAAGGTTTTACTTCTCCTTACAGATCGTTTTAACAAGCTATCATTACAACATTCTAGCTACAGAAATACTTCTGTTAGATGAAGGTAGATGTGATTATTTTGTTGAAGTCCTTTGTGTGTAAACAAACACACATGATGTTTACTAACCTCCTAGCTAGTTTAATACAACTGGCAGCAACGTAAAGTAAAATCCAACATCTAGCGAAACAAAAAAAAATATAGAGAGGATTTTTTACTAAAATTGGTTTACTTCCCTTATGAGCCGTGGGACGGGCAGGCTGTTACCTTGCATTGCTTTTCTATCCACTTTATGTTCCTATCAGTTGAAACTTCATGCCACATTTTTGAATATGCAAACTTCTGTAAGTTGCAGGGTGTTCCCTGTACAATTTTGTGATATATACCCTGTGTTTCCTTTTCAGAACATGTCTGAAAATGATATTCAGAAATTTCCCAAACTCAGAGTGCCGTAAGTAAAGCCAAACCATTTTAACATTAAAAATAATCTTAGCTGGTCTGCAGTGGAAATTCATAGGAAATATCGGGCAAATGATTTGCAAGTGACTAGTCAGAGACCTGTTTATTGCACTGTACCGAGAGAAAAAGAAGAATGTTCCAAGGAGTGTTGTCATGACTGCTCAAGCATAATGATGCAATACAAAATATTGCCTGGGGCACGTTCAAAAGAACTCGTCCATAAATTCTTTGACTTACAGCAGCTACACAAAGGTTAAACTTTTGTGCGAGTATTACCTTTGAAGTATGATTTAACTGTTCACTGCTTAACTGTTGACTTTAACTCAAAGGAAAAAAAATGACAGGTATGTACACAACAGTGGAGGAGTTCAAGCGATTTTCATCATGTGCTTTTCCTTTAGGTAGGCCTTAAAGATAAATCAGTCTGGAACATTTGATTCAGTGTTGAATATGTAGCCTTAGCTCCTGTGGATTAGGCCTTGAAAAAGTTTTGCATTTATCTGAATAGCTTTCATAATTTCATAGAAGTTACTAAATGAAGAACAATATTCCCATTAAATCAATACTGAGTAACAGAGAAATTAACAACTTCTAATATTTTGTGGTGAAAAACGAAGGATTTTATTTTGCTACGAGTTGTCTGGTACATATTTAAGCTGGAAGTTAGAAGGTTCCTAACCATGAGACACATGGAGCTCTTCATGGTCTTCTAAAGAAAGTAAGGAGAAAAAAAAAGGAACTCAAGTTGTTCCAACATGGCTGTTTCTTTGTTGCTCATTTCCCAGTTCCAGACTCACTCCCTCTATGCATACCTTGATTTTGCTTCAGGAGATAGCAGAAGAGTCTGCTTCGCCTTTTCTGATGCATCAGAGCTTGTGTAAGATGTTTTGGTGAAGCTAAGAATACTGAAAAATTTTGAAATACGTGTGTGGTCTGTCGCATTCATGCGCTCATGTATAAGCTGGTGGCTAGACCTGTGGGCAGGAGGATACCTCTGGATCAGATATGGAAGGACTTGAACTTGAAAGCCTTGGACATGACATGTTTCTTAAGATCATATCTATATTTTCACACAATACATTTCCCGATAATATGGATTGGCAGTGTATATGTGCTAGTAAGGGGGCCCAGATGCTACAAAAAAAGATGCCCAGGTGTCTCAGCATTTTTTAAGTTAATGGCAATTAAAAGCAACATTTAACTATGGTTACTGAGACTGAGGGCCCAGAGTTACACCAGATTGTCTGTGAAAAACTCATCTTACCAAACTGTAAAACACATTGCTTGTAATTCTCTGACAATTTGTCCCTCCTTAACAGTCCTTTGGCAAAATTGCCTTGTGTTCTCCTTGTTTGAACTTCTAATTTTGAGAACGTTTGGTTATTTCCTTTCAAATCCGTGAGTCAAAATTGGTCAGTGGAAGGTCTAATAAACACACACACATGAGATATTAATGTCAATAAGATATAAATTATATATTATATAAATTATATATGAATAGTTAAAATGAAATCTAACAATGTGGAGTTGCTCCTATCTCGTCTAATCTATTGATATCTTAAAAATGTTTTGAAAATTCAATTTTCACAGTCCACTTACCTTGTAACACTCTAGAAGAAAGTGAACAGCCTTTTCTAATCAGATCTTTTGGGTTCCTCAACAAGAAGAGAACTTGAAATCAAGCACTTTAAAAGGAGAGTGAAGCTTGGCGCACAACTTGAAGAACTGAATAAATAAGTGAATTAATAAATCTGAATGAAAGCTCTGGAACTAATGCCCTTGTTCTCAGCTTTCTCCACACTTACAAACAGGGAAACAATTCACTAGAATATTGTGAATATACATGGAAAAAGGTTGGTGTGATGTGGGGTCCTCCATGTAAGGCCACTGTTCAAAACAAGAATTGAGAGCTTTAATAGGGAAGAGAACTGGTTGCCATTTAAAACCAACCAACCAAACAACAGAATAAAATTCATGGGTAGAAGAACCTGCCATTCTTTTTAACATTAATTTCATTACTCAGAATTTCATTATTCAGAACCTCCATGCTCTCACCGAAATGGAAAGTGCTTGCTGTTGACTTCTACTAGAACACATTCATTCTTTACTTTTATATCATAATGCAAACCTCACCTAGTAAGAAGAGTTTTTCTAGAAGCTGAAATACACATCAGCATATTGTAGTTATAGCACCTGATACGCAACAGTGCTAAAATCTGAGCATATTCTATAAAAATGTTTAACATAAATAGCAAGTGTCACACCTAGAGCACTGACCAGTGAAATGAATAAAAAGTACCTGTACAAGAGAAATTGTTCTCCAGTAACTTCAGCAGGGTTATGCTGACCTAGATGTGCTGAGAACAGAACCCAGCACTTGCAACTATACCACATTTGCAAACCACAGCCTCCATCCATACAGACCTCCTGAGCTGAGTATGTGGTTTTACTAAATATATACATTTGATCAAATCTACTGATCAAGTTTTGAATATAACTGTGTCATTAGCTGGGGATGATTCTGTGACTTTTACAAGAATCTTTAAATGTCTAAGTACGTAACAGTTGTCATTACAGAGTATGAGAGGCCATTTCCTGAAACTATTAAAAAACCCCCACAATCTGCTGTTATTATTAACACAATTATTATTTGGAAAGTTAATCTCCACCTGCCATGTTACAGGTGCACATCTTAATGAATCTTCTTTTGGCTTATTTTTAAATACCAAAAGAAGATTTAAACACTATTCAGAAAACCAAAATACTTCAATAAAATCCTTAAAACTCTCCATTAAAAGGGCTGAACTCTTTGTTGAAAACTTTGCTAAAAATTTACATATATATAAGTGCACCGTATAAAAGTGGCTGACGCATCCAGACAGACCTGCAAGTTTTATTCTGGCTACTGTTTTGCAGGCCAAAGGGTTAATGGACAATAAGTCTGCGCCGGATTCACTGCACTTGCATATGGCTAGGCCACACACAGATTTCTGAGGGATCATAACAAACTCCGCAGTCCATCTGCCTCGGCATGGATTCCCATTCTTGTCCACGGTCACCACCTAACTTACTTTCTTCTTTCAGCCAGAGGTACTGAGGTCTTGTACACGTGGTGATCTTTACTGGCATGGTTAAGGAAATCTATCCCGCATGTCTGTTGGGGCATGGTATCTTGTGGAGGATGGAAAATGAAGACTGAATGAAGATCGACTTTGTCACAGAGTATTTGAGAGGGTCAAAACCAAACGTTGTCCTCATCTTTGAGTTATGCATAAAGCTGTGCCAAACAGGGCATTAGATGACTGGAAACCCACATGCCCTCCTTTCCTTGCAACATCTAGGCCTTTAAATAAACCTGCAAATTTGAAACTATTCTTCCATTTGGGGCCTCTCTGATAAATATAAGTAAGTTTTTACTGTCATTCAGAATACTTACATTGATAATGCTGTCACTCTTTGGAACACAGACCTCTTGCACTTACATTGCTATTAAAGCAATCTTAGGGAGAAGTTTGGAAAATTAACTTTGCTTAATGCTATATTTTGATTTAACATGGAAAGCAGCCTTTCTTTCATTCCCACTTATGTGCACCGTAGAATCAAAGGTCTAGCCCGGGCACAAGGTCCCAAAGCAAAAGGCATTGTACAGCTCCGCTCACCGCTTCACTTTCACCCTTTCCTTTAGACAAGAGGGAGGTGGAAAAAGCCACTCGGTCTTTGCCAGTTCTGTGCTGTAGCTGAACTGCTGTGGGTGGACATAGGGAAGAGGGAGTGGAGAGAGATTCTTGGACTGGTTTGAGGCTCCAGTTCAAAAGGCAGTACTTGGACACATGCTGAGCCTCAGGCACTTCTTCAAGCTAAACAGAAAATGCCACCATGTAGTTTTTCTGCCTGAATAAATACATTTCTATTTGAAGATACAGAGTATCAGCTTTAAATCACTTGGTAAAAATTTACTTTTAAGAATATTAACCATATCTTAAGAATTTAAGCATAGTTGCTATTCTATGAAAAGATATATGCCTATCTGTTCCAGCGGCCTACATAGATCTGCTATGGCACGGATGAACGATCTTTGAAGACCTGATACTGCATGATTACATGTGGTGGAACCCAGTCTCCAGGTTCCAGATCACAAAGGGTTTTTCCTACTTCACTTGTTCACAGATTTTGTGGAACTCTATGGCCCAGGAGACATTTAGCCGTTATCCCAAAGTTATCACATCGCCACAGATCTTTAAGGAGCAGCAACATTTGGGCCAAGTAATCTATTGGTAGGAACACCTAACACATACATTTTGTCCCTTTTCCTACTGAGAAATTAAAATAAATAATTGTGGCATGACCACCAGCTTTAGAGATTGGGTTATCACAAATGTAGCTGCCATCCTAAGTAAGAGAGAGCATCATGGCTGACCTAACAATTTGTTCAGTTATTAACAGTTTAGCTCAGTTGCAACCTGTTTTCTTTAAGCATACACTACGCTTAACACTTGGCATTTATGTAACAATATGAAAAGCTGTTAAAATACACAGCGTTATGGTTTTTGTTGAGCTCATTCATATTATTGTACTTGCTATATCTTAAGAAAGAAACATTTAAGTTAATATTAATATCACTAGGCTAACATACATACACACCTGAAGCTTCACAAGCAACGCACTGCATCCTGCAAGAGTAAGTGGTACATTGGTGGAACAGGGAAGGGATATGGTATCTTTTACACAGAGCAGACATCGAATATCTGTCTTAAGTGCTAAATGAAACTCAGACCTAATCATGAGGGTGCAATTAACATTTTGATAATAAATCTAAGGAAACAAAAGCCCAATATACAGCTAAGGACAGATGGAGTTTTCTTATTGCTCATTATCACTATTGGCAGTCACAGAAGGTCATAAAGGGTTATACTTGTGGATAACAAATGTGAGCCTTCCAAAATATTTTAAAGTGCATTTAACAGAATGTGCCTTACTTACTGTGGTCAGAATCAATAAACAAGAAAAAGCAAAGATCTCATTCAAAATAACGTTGGTGGTTGGTCGATACCTGAACCATGATCTAAACACTGAAGTTAGTCTTTGCCACTCTTACTGTTTACTATCTTGAGAGAAAACATTTCCAAGTTTTCAGTAAGTCAAGGTACTAATACAGGCTCTTGGAGGCAGCTTGCAGGCAAACCTGAGATTCGAAATTTTCAACCTTGGTCAGAAAGCTTATGGCACATACCACAGCACTTGCGAAAATTTCCAGTAATAAAAAGTGGATCATTGCACTGAAGTACGTAATCACATCTGCTAGCTCAAACGTGGTACGTGTGCTGAGTTCTGGATGGGACACATTCAGAGCCTACAAATATGGCACAGTCCGAAAGTCGTTCTGCTTTCAGGACAGTCGAAGTGCAAACCTAAAAATTAAGAAATCTGGTGCCCTTCTCTTTTAAAAAGGTATGCCTTGGGCAGAGGTGAATGTGTGCACACATGCTCTTTCAGATGAGACGCTAAAGGTTGTTGAAAGGTTTAAAACATAACTGATATTCAGTCAGCTTTGAAGCCAACGCAATAGTATTGCATCTGCCCAACAGACTTTTCTCAAAGGCGAAAACAAAGACTTAATCACAAACTATGCTGTCGACAGCGTTCAATACGCAACTATGTAACTTCCTGGTCCTCGAGGACCTTTGCCTCCATCTTTCCCACCCATCTGAAATCCTGGATCCCAATGCAGGTAGAATGGATTCTACTCACAACAACAGTATCTGCAGTTAAGCGAACAAAAGCCAGTTTTGGGAGTACTGCTTTGGGGGTTGGTTGTGTGGTGGTGGTTTTTTTTATTTTCGACTTCCTGCCAGTTTTAAGCTAAGCGTCTGGTGGAGGAGGTAGAAAGAGAAAGAGAAGTCTGAGTAACATTTTCTGCAAGTGCTGTTGCCTTATCCTCTCCTATCATCCACTCCCACAACTCAGAAAGCAGTGTGGTTTTGGTACTTCCTTCCTCGCATGGCTACAGACTCAGCTGCTCGGTGCACCGATCCTCTGAAATAATGTTGCTTGTAAAGTGTTAACATTCTAAACTTCACTTTCTTCTAATGACCTCTCTGAGCCATTGGTTTGAAGTATTTAAAATAAACTTGAAGTAAAGATTAGACACTCTATTTTAAGCAGCAAATGATCAGTTTTGTGGCAGCAAGATAAGATGAGCAACTTTTTCCTTTCAGTTTTTCCTCAAAAACCAGGTGGTGTAAATCCTCATAGCAGCCAGCCCAGGTTTAGCCCAGAAAGCTTCCAAACACTCAGGTCTCATTCATACCCGTGGAAGTCTGAAGTAAAAGAAGTATTAGCTCTAAAACCAGTGATCTTCATTTACTTCTTCAGCTGAAAATAAACACATTATGAAAGATCCTTCCTCTGCCTCCGCTAGAACACAGACTAAGCCCCACGCAAGTTCCGTAATCCACTTCTCAGCCAAAGCGCTGGTGTACGCCGCGCGCTGTTCACGCTGGAACATTTCCTGACGTTTCACACGGCATTTGTTATTCACACAGCGACTTCCTTATCACCTGCAGCAGGAGGAAATTTCTTGTGCAGAGAAGTGTTGATTGCATGGCAAAGAAGAAGAGCAAGCGGCGTCTTATGTCTATAACTTGGCATTTTTCTTGCTTTATACAATTTGCTTGGGTAACGCAGATTCAGACAGCTGTAATCCTTAAATTATCAACTTTTGTGCATGTGCTTATTTCAAAAGGGGCAAGTATGCCAATATTTGCTTCAAATCAGAAAATTGCTAAGTACTGCCTTAAAAAAGAAAAACAAGAAAAAAATTCTTCCTCTGCCTTTCTATTTTCATACTTGGATCCTTAAGTACATATCCTTACCTTCAAATTACCCATCTCCATCCTCTTCAGACAGCACAATACTGATCAGAAATTGCTTGTTCTCTGATACTTGCTGGCAGCCCGATCTGCCCCCACAGCACTTTCCATATTCAAACAGAGCAACCCTACGTCTTGAATTTATCTTTTAATCTGAATTACAGTAAGGTAAGTATTAGGAAAGTAGCAAGGGCAAGAGAAGGGATACTCAAAATAAGAGAAAGTTTTTTTGGCATGGTTCAGGATAAAAAAAATAGTATGTTTATGTTAGCTTTTTTTTAATATTAGATTGCTTGAAAACTTGTCTTCCTCAAGTCCCAGGCCAGGAAAACAGTTAGACATGAACGAGATGCACAAATGAGGTCATTTGGAAAAAACTAGGGGATTATAATTGCTGAGTAGCAGAAAAAGACATGAAAGAAGAAGAAAAACAAAATAGAGTGGTAATTGCCTGGCCATAAAAAAAGATTTTACAATACTGATACAAAGTTTGATTGACCAGATCTAAGATGTATGGAAAAGAATTCTGCACTAACAAACAACAAAGAGAAGATTTTACAGAATTTAGAATCTGAAACAGACATGTTGAGTTCCTGATTCTTTTTCATACTTTTATTTCCACAATTACTGTCTCTGATAGACCTAAGCAATATAAGATAGAAGTAAAATGGGCTATTTTTAACCAGATGTATGTAACCAATTTGCTTTGGTTGTCGCAGGACTTTCTTGATGGGACTTTCCTTAAAAAGAAATATTGAGAATTAAGAACCAGACCGTGACTCATCATAAGCTTTCTTTGAAACAAAAACTTGATTTGAAACAAAATAATCATAGAGGCAAACTTCATTACTGGCAGAGCAGAATTCTGTTGCTCTCAGTGGACTTAATTCTGTTAATCTTGGTAATGGCTGTCCTGTCACCTCCACGCTGTTCTCAGGGGTCAGGCAATACAAAAACTCTCAGTCCCAGATGCCTGTTCTGGCTATGGATGCCAGCAATATTAGCAGCATAAATGCATCCTCCTGACCGAAATTTTACTCAAGATTGCATTTCCTTGGTTGTTATTCACCCTACTGCTGTACACAAACTATGCATGAGCGATGACAAACATCCACTTGGAAAAATCTCTCTAGACATAAAGCTATAGTCTTCATATGTTCCATGAATATTTCTGCCCTGCCAATCTGTTATAACATGGAAGTAAATCAATCTTTTCACCTTCTTTACTGGCGGGATTCTGGATTAGGTATATCTTGGTTGCAGAGGGAGGGAGACAAAAAGAATAGAGAGTAGACACGGGGGACATTTAATCCCTGCTTTTGCAACCATAAGCTTGGTAGAAGTTGTTTCCTGAAGCATTATCTGCTTTTTCCATGCAAAATAATACAAACGCAATTGCCGTTATTTAAAGCAGTGTTCTAACGCGTGATGTCTACCACGCCCAGAGTTGTTAAGGCTTGCTGGGTTTAACGTTTATTTTTAAAGTTGATTCAACAATATGGGGTTTTGTCTATGTAAAAAAAGTCTAGTTTTCAATTGGACATGCTATAGTGCAACTTTGCATTAAGATGATAAATTCAATATTCTTAGCACATAGTAAATAATAATTCTGAATTACCAGATTTAATTTAGTAAATATTGAGGGAAAGCACCTAAGAAAATGACTGAGAAGTTTCAAGGAGCTTTTTTAAACTATTTTTGTGTTTCTTTTAAATAGAATCGTAAGTAAATTAAGTCAAGAAATAAACAGAAATGAAGGGAGGCTATCTTTCTTTCCAAAATGGTAAGTAAAACAATTCCGCTTTCTTTTTCAAAGCTTTCAGATGTATCTTTTCTGGACTGTTTTCCATTTGATCAATAATACCTGGTTCAGAGGGACAGCCTGGAAATTATATAAAATAAAACCCTAGTTTGTTAATGTCATCTGTTAAGAATAGCAAAGCCTGAGCCCATGAACACCCTAGATACTTCTGCCATGTCCGGAACCAAGGAACATATACATTTCATACCATTTTCCACCTGAGTAAACTAATCTTTAAGAATGCTATAAAGCCTAGGCACATATTACTGCATTAATAAATCATTATTACTGTAATTCACAGACCTATACATCGGTACACTTTTTAATACTTTACGACTTACCATTGAATATAATATTCTTGCAACAGAAAAAGAGCAAAAATTGGAAGAACATCGCATGAGAAAAGAACCATTTATATTCATATACAACGAAAATCTAAGTCTAGTCTACGTAACATGGGTTTACATCATCTAATAACATGATTTTACACCTTTGCATTAACTAGAGCTCAAAACTAGAATTGAAAACCACAAAAATATTTATCAACCCTACAAATGTTTATGAACTTGACTTTCGGCAGCTTGAATGGAATGAGTAAAGAAAGTTTCTATTTTCAGGACTGGGGCCCATGGTGAATTTATTTACTGAGTTCCCTTGTTTCTAAACACTCGACCTGAGTGACTTGAATTTTTTTCAAGACAGTTTAGCTTACATTAGGATCCTGTATGTGAAATATGAAGTAGTGTGTTTTTGGCATTTGGGGTAGAGTTAAACTCATCTACATAAACTTCATTCTACTGTTAAAGCTAACTATTACCTTTATTCGCAATAGATTTTAGTATGCTTCAAACATTTAAGAATTGCAAATGGAAGGAATTTATTTTTTTGTATCTATCTTTATTGTAGGGCCCAAACACAAAAAAGTCCTGAAAATCCAGGTAAGCGTGTACTGGCAGATAGTCTCTAACAACAGGAAGGGTTTAAAAATATTAAAATACTAAGTTAATCCTTGCTGGGCAGAGTAAATGGGGGGGGGGGGCGGGGGGCAGAACCCAAAACAACAGACAGACACTTCTGCAAGTTACCATGTTCCCCCGGTCCTACTGAAATTAAAAAACCTTTTGATATGAAAGATAAAATAGTATTAAACAAAGAGATAAGAAGTCTGTGCTCACTCTGGAAGCATTCTACTTCAAATTTTATTTAAAACTGGAAGTGTAGGACAAACTTGAAGTGACAGCACATATCTCATATGAGGATAGCTATACTCTTAGTTTTGAATCACAATGTTATTTGTAGTACCTTTCATGCCTGCCTGCCTGCCTTTGAAAGACCTACTTTGTTCCTGTGACATAGTGTTGTGGTTCAGAACCGATCTGGGATTTGTTGTGTCCTTTTGGTCAAATTACATCTTGATAGTTTAAAGCTGTACGTGCTAAGAAGCCTGTGGTTATAGAATCATAGAATCGTTTGTCATGCTTCTTTGTGCAGGATATGGTCAAGAAGACGGTGGCTGGTCTTCATTTGTGAGTATCATCAGGATTAACAAAACCTACTGATTGAATGGATTACCTCTTCTGTAAGGTCTATCATTTCTTGCATTATCTACTTTGGGCAGCACGGATGGAGTGAGCAACGGCGGGGGTGTTAGGATGAGGAGAAAGAGAAGCAGGAGCATGAATGATTGGAGTAGCTGCATACAAACTTCCTCACTGACAAAAGGGTCTCCCCCAGTAATGCAAGGCAGAGCTTCAGAATGGCAGTCCTGTACCACTGGCTCAGGTAGAAGCTCACAGCCTACGACCAGGTCTCCACGGAAGCTTAGCTGAATTTTATATACCGATCTCAAGCTCTTAAAAGAAGTGGCTAGTGAAGGGAAGGTTGCTATGTTATTCAATGGCAAATTCTTGCCATTTTATTCTCTAGAGTTGATTTGTTGAAGAATCTAACTTTTTGAAGCCAACTAGACTGCAAAAGTTCTTTTCACCTTTCGGCATAGAAAATGCATTGGTAAATGCCGTTAGATGAAGCACACACAGCTCAGCTAGCTAAATGCATAAGCTGACGGATGCACAGTCCGGGTTTACGTACATCGCTTACATTGACCAGTGCCAATGTTTTTTTGCAAAAAACGGAGAGGGATTTTTAAAAACCACTTGCTACTAAGTTTACAGGATATTTGCTGCGATTTTAGGAGCACAAAAGGTAAAAGTAACCACCTATAGAGCACCTGGGCTCTATGTCAGTACAGAGCTAGTCTGGAAATTTCAGCCACGATATCAATGGCAAATTGAGTATTCTGTTTCTTGTAAGCCCTGGCAGATTGCACAGAAGATGTATGCAATGACCACCACCATGTTTTCACCATGATCTTACTAGGTCCTGCACGTTGTATGAAGCTGTTTTGGTTCTGGTCAGTGGAGGGCACCAAGACCCATATCAAAGACCTCATTTTTTCTGAAGCATTTTTAAAATGTTGAACTGTCGGCTGTAGAGTACACGCTATTAAGAATGAATATCAACAGGCATCAACTGCTGCTCCAGTGTGTTTCTAGAAAGCACTGAATTGTTTGCTGGTGCCTTGTCTGTTACCTAAAACAAAGGCACTGTGCATTTCAATAAGCCATCACCTTATCATGACCTTCCACTGCAGTTAGTTATAAAATGATACTCGTTTCCTTTCTTAAGCTGTTGAGTGCTGTATACATTAATAGAATGCTGCCTCCATTCCCCATTTTATTTCAACAGATAATTTTTTTCACTCAAATTGCTTGTAAAAACTTGATAGCCTCCAGAGTGAAAAACACCGGATTGAAAGGCCACAAGGAAATTGCTCTGCAGTGTTTAGTATCCTGTAACAGCATCCGTCTTTTTTGTACGTTTGCCAGGATGAAGATGATGACTATGAAAGCCCTGATGATGACCAGGAAAAGGAAGATGAGGCTGACTATGAATCACCAACAGAAGAACCTGAGGAAGCAGAACATGATAGCGACGGCTATGAACCACCTCCATCCAATAATGATGAAGCACACCACAATGTCATATTTCCTGCCAAGTCACTTGCAAACAACACAGATTATATAGGTAATTACTAAAAATTAAGTGTTATTAATAATTTGTAAATGATATTTTCACATATTATCAGCCACATTTTAGGCGGCTGGTAATGGAATACAGAAGGTTTTTCCTTGAAGTTAATAGTGTAGTTTATGAACAAGATTTAGTGACACAGACTCACTGCATGTAAGTGGCTTTGTGACTTTCAAAGCTAGACAAGCTCTGTTGGATTAAAGATTAGTTTCATGTGGTGTGTGCATTATTTGACCTTTGGTTTGAACCTGCATGAAATTAAACATATGTGCACGCTGTATTAGCTTTAGTAGTGCAATCCTGAGCAGAGCAAGTTGTCACAACAGTGGCAAAAAACTCTAGTGAAATCTGGGAAAAGAAAGAGATCAGCTATCTCTGCTTGTCATTTTTTTATGTCTGATTCTTCAGCAGCCTGCAGCTGTGGGGTCAAATACAGGAGTACAAACCCGCCATTTAGGCTGGCTGGTGTTTCACACAGTCACTGTACTGCAGTGAAAGAAAACAAATAGCGTGGGCCCACGGACTAGCAGATGGAGTCACCTCACCACTAAAGAGACAGACGAGCCTGTAACTCCCAAAACAACATTGATCATACAGCAACTGTCCATTATACACTAAAACAATGTCTTTATGATGTATTAACTTAAGTATGCAGGTTATTGCAAGGCTCTTTTTCATAAACATCTAATGAGAATAAAATAACCAAACTGTTTGTGTAGTTGTTTAGTTTTGGTTTTTTATTTTCTTTAGACAGACCGCCAACAAGTCGATCATCACATCAGCCTCCAGTACCACCCCAGCGCCCTGGCCCATCCCCAGTACCAGCCTCATTTGGGGGAAGAGGTGCTTCTGTATGTTTCTTTCTTAATATTTCACCTATTTCCTTTGCTAGTACCTTCTCAGAAGTCCAAGTATAATGCCATTTTTATTCAGATAGTGTACGTAGAGGAAGAATTTTGGCCATCAAAATAGATCTGAGCTCTGTTACATGGTGGTCATTTTTCATGGAACAATTAAATTTCATGGGACAAATATATTAAATTATTTCACATTACTTGGCTGTTTCTTACACTGGTAATTTGTACCCACCTGTGAATGCCTCTCCTACACAAATTACAGATTTGTAATAGATCCCTCTTTGTTTCTTTAGTGATATTTGTAAAAAGAAAAAAAGGCTAGGTCTTTCCAAGCTATACTGCTAGTAAATGTGCAATTGAATTAAGACCACATAAAAGTATAAGATGCTGTATAATAAGAACCCTGATGACCCAGATTTTTTTTCCTTTTTCTTGTCCTGTGAATACTTGAAAACTGAAAGCTATTGTGCTGTTTACAGCTGGCACTACAGGTTCACTATATGCCAGAACAGATGTACATTAGACCTACTCATGTACACAAATAAAGGTAATTTTAGGATGTGATAGAAGGACTTTTGGTCTGACCCAGTGTCATAGTTCATCTATATAAACCACACAGGACTCTTAGGTGTCATGAGTTCTCAAGACTGCTGTCCTAAAGTGCTGCTCTTTTTTTTGTTTTGAATAAGAACGAACACTGGAAGGCATTTGTCTGGAGAAATCTAGGTTTAGATGCAAACGCCTTTTGCAGCTGCTGACAACACAACGCTGTGTGACCCCAGCTCTCCCAGTAACAAAGAACAGTCCTCTCTCCCCCTGCCTCAGTCAGCAAAGTCAGTAACACAGACTTAATACATATTTCTCAACTTCAAATGTACATCCACTAATTTCAATACCAGTTTTCAAAACTAACACCCGCTGCACTGAAGGGGCCAAGATACAACAGCATTGTTGAAGCTCCTGTTTCTTTCCTTTGACAATATTCATGCCCTCCCCAAAGGTAACATCCACTCGAGTATTCCTTGTGAGATGAAACAGATGGAGGCAATCCTGCATCTAACAAAACCCCATGTATGTAAAAGTCATTCTTCAGCAGTGTTAATGGCTCCTATCCTTCCTGCGTTGGGCAGAGACCCACTTCTTGTGCTGTACCAGAGACAAAGATTGGCTGATGTGGTGGGGTGGGGTTAATACACTAAAATGAAACCAGAAAGGTACAGACACACTTTAACCACGTGTAAAATATTTGTTTTAGCTGCCCGCTTCTTTTCCTCCTCCACCAAGCAACAATGACTTGAGTAGAGACAGAAATATCAAGCCTTTGAAACGTAAGTACAGCTGGTTTTCTCTTTGTAAAGTTTCTCCCATGGGCTATAGAGCACTTCACTTTTGCCTACGTCTCCTCAGTTCCACTCTCTTCTACTATTTATACAGAAGCCTCACTTGTCATTCTAAGAAGTAACACTAGTTCATGGCTATGCAAAATAAAGATATATTGACCTATACTAGCAAGTTATCTTACACAGCTTTTGTGTTTAGCCCCAGCTCCTTCTATAGACAGAAGCACAAAACCCCCACTGGATCGCCTTGCTCCACCATTTGAAAGAGAAAGCCTAGTATCAGGTCAGTATTTGCTTATGTTAATATCAATGAGGTTTCTTTAATTATTCAAAATTATCAGTTTGAATATCATTCATGCAAAAGAACAAGGCTCAGCCAAACATACTGTAATCCAATCACATACAAGGTGATCTGTTTATGAATAAATAATGTGAGCAGTACTTAAAAAGTGAAAGGAATTGTGTCTAGAAAGTAGCAACCCTAGCTCAGGACTAGTTGAACAGAAAGACACTATGAGATCCCTGTGCAGTAAAGGTATGATGTAATACTGAAGTGAATGAACAAGGAAATATTTAGTGGGTTAAAAGAGGAAATAACTTTTCCATATGAAGCTAATGGAACTCTGCATACACTACGATACGTAATTTGGCACCCAGACTTAAAAGAATGCTGAGAACTGAAAAAAATATGAAAAAATATAGCATTTGTTTCAGACCTGAAAACTGTATCTGACAAAGAATCTAAAGAGACTACTCTCTGATTTTTACTTATTATCTAAACACTTTCATCTGTTATACAATGGCATAAAAGTATCCAGTAATCTGAAGTGGAACCACAGAAAATATGATTGCAAAACATGCCACTCTGAAAAATTTAGAATTTTCCTTTAATAAGAGATATTGCAATTTTGCCATCTCTTGCAAAGCCAAACTATTTTTTCTGGCTTACATCTCAGGAGGCTGAGTGCCTCAATCTGCAAAATTTACTTTCAATGATATGCATAACTTGTTTGTTTCATAGAAAGTGTAACGAATTACCGTAACTTTCATTTTTTCTAAATGTAAGCTTTTACTATTTTCAGGGAGGAAGCCAGGCTTTCCTGAAAAGGTAAGGTCCTTTTTGTTTGGTGCTTATTGATGTTTTTCACTTACTTTGATACACTTACGCATTCTCTTCCTTGTTGTTTTACAGCCTCTGACTTCACAACTAAGGTAAGAGTTTTGCCTCTGGAAATGAGACTCTCGATGCCAGTATTACCCAGTTATTTCTTAGTAAACAGCTTTTTGCCTTTATTTCATCATCTTGCTCCTGCTTTAGATCTCTGGGGGAACAGCTAGCAATGATGCCAAAACCTCCTGTCCCACCAAGTGACAGATACGAAAGAGGCAATCCATCCCCTCTAAGGAAGCCAACCCCTGTAAAGTAAGTGTTCATGTAATTGAAATTTAACAAAGGATAAAGTAAATTTAACAAAAACACAGATAAGCAACACCGGATAGTATAATTTACTGCTACTGCATGACAGCAGTGTCTGCGGATATCAAAGTTTTGCTTTATCAATATGCATGGATGTGCTGTAAGCTACAGAAAAGTGTGAATGCAGAAAAAACCCCTCTCTCCAGTTGTGTCTGAAACAGCCATTACATAGGGCACGACTCACTTCCAAGTTGCACAAAGAAATATATGATCTGTGTTTTTTCCACCAGAGCAAGTTCTTGCTCTAGGGAACATTCTCTCATGAGTTCTGTTGCGATTTTTTTTAGGATGTTAGAAAACAAAAGCTTTCCTTTCCTACCATTGATCTTGCTAGCCTGCAAAGCTCCTTCTTAATAGCAAACAGCATTCTCCAGCAGAACTAGATCACTCTCTAGCATTTTCTAGATAACTTGTGCGCTGAAGGCTGTGGCTGATCTTAAAACAAAATAAGAAAGTAATTGAGATCTGCTAATCGGCCAGGATAATTCATCAGAGAAACAAAGACTGTAAGGCTTCTCACGTGCTCCAGCAATGTTGTTAAGTACTATAAATGAGTTCAAGACTTTAAGTCTAATGTTTCATCATTGTAAAAACTTGTTTTAAGCTCTAATCTTATAATCAATTCATCAGACATTTTCCTTGTTGATAGAATCACGATGGGCTAAGGACTAGCATAACATCTTAGATTATGGATGAAAATTAGAATCTTAGATATTTTTATGAGGAAAAAAAATGTTTCTGCATTCATAGAGTCTGTAAAACTTACTATAAGTTCATGTCTTAGTTGAAAATATGGCCTAATGCACACAAACTGAATGAGTCATGATCCATGTTTTGTTTTCTCTGTTTCACTTCAGGCAGGGTTGGCAACCACAGAAAAAAAATGAAGTAAGTATAGTCTCAAAGCAAATATTTAAAGGTATAGGGACTACAATAAATTCTGGAAAAGGTAAACTTGTTTCTTTTATCAGTTATAACAAATACTCATGGATCTTTCATAGCACATGGTTTCTTTTTAAACAGTTCTTCTATGTCGAGCTCGGTTTATTCCCTGAGTATTTTATCTCAGATAACAGGAAGAATAAGGTCAGAATTTTTTTATGACATGGGAGATGTGATTCTGCTTACACTAGGTTTTGGGGGTTTTTTTCAGCTTAAGCTGACTTAAGGATTTCACTTTCAGATAAGTCTGAGAGCCTCCACTTACTGAAGGAATGAGGAAAGTTTACATCTGCTGAGACTTTCTGACTACTTTGGGTCAAGATCCATTATGGGACATCTACCTAACAGCTTGTTTGTAAATAATAACTGCACCTTAACGCAAGAACTTTAAAAATTATTTGGTGCTGCACGAAGATAGAAACCCCAGCATTTTAGATGAAAGTGACAGTATAGATATTAGAGTCCTCATATACTCAAAATTCACCAACTTCCAGATTTTTGTTTTGTAAAATATTCCTAAGAACTGTGCTATAATATGGTGCTAATGTTTATTTTCTTTTCGCTCCCCAGGAAGAAGACGACTGTAAGTATTTTTACAGTGATTTTTAAAACTTAAAGTCTTTCTTTGTCTTAGCCCTAAAAAAAATGATCGCAGAGTTGTTTCTTTAGAGCCATTTCAAAAAGTCAGGTGGTCTCTTGGCAGGCTGTAGAATGCTTATAAAAAGTACCTCCTGCAGATTTATATATCACAGTCGCAAAACACAGGAAATCAATAGCTAATAGCTTCCTTCAGTCAGCCAGTTCCAAGACAGCAGGATTTCTTATTTTGAAACACGTTGCATTTTAGAGATTTGTGATCTGCACGCAGCATCAAGCAGCTAGGCATGTAAACCTGATATCCTCCCAGTTTTCCACAAAACGTTCAGTCAAACCCTGCTGGTGCTAGCCTTCTGTGTAATGTTATTTACTCTAACGAAGAGAAGCAGAACTTGTTTCGTGCAATAATAGTATTTATAAATTACTTCAGAATCCTGGTTCCTAAAATTAAGTTGGTAAAATGATGCCATAACAGAAGCAGAACATTTGGCCAAGTCTCTACAAATTATCACTGCCTCTAAGGCTCCATAAAGAATAGGGCTATTTCAGCAGTGCAGAGCACAGTTCATCTGTTCCCCTCTTACCAATAGCTGAGGTCTGAGGACACCACAGAAAGAAAATGTTTTATTTTATGCTGTTGTTTATGATGATATGGGAGAAATCTCACAAAGGAATGAAATGCAAAAAGGTAACTTCAAATCCACTGTTTAGAAGCAACGTAACAGAGAGCACACGGTTACGTACCAGCTTCAGCTCTACTGCAGTTAAGGTATCTGTCTGAATTGCGGCTTATCCAAAATAGAAGTTAGAATATGTTGCTCAAGCCTGTTGCAGTTTATTTTTAATTTTAATAATACTGAATTTTCAGTTCTCAGTTGGCCATATGAGTTTACAATCTGTAACTAGCATATCAAGGACTTTCTATAGAACAGTTTACTCCATCATGTCTATCTAAGTAAACAGCAGTAATGTGACAGCATTTCTTCATTCTACCTCATTTAAGAATGTCTCACATAAGTTTTAAGTTTCCTTCTCTTCCTCTCCACAGCTGCACCCCAAAGACCAGTGCCGCAGTTATCTTTGCCCCCTTACAACTCCAATACATTCCCATCCAAATCTGTCAAGCCTCCACCTAAGCCAGGATCCAACAGTATGCCTGCTGCAGAAAGGTTTGTTTCACCCATTAGCGCATCATTCTTTTTGAATCTCAGACTCTTTGCAATTTAGCAAATAATAATAAGTACGTGGCTACAGGGTTCTCAGGTGAACACAAGGTAACTACTTGAAGTAGTCCGTTATTTTTCAGGCTATGCCCTTGCCTCCACTAATTTGTTAATTTGTGTTGCTCCTACTGTCAAGGAGAATCCTTCATATAATTGAAGCTCTATATTCAGTGAAGCAGACAGTGTACATCAGGCAACCAAGAAAAAAATGCAAACCTCTCAGTTTTATGTCAAAGAAGTATTTTCGAGCCTACATGGTACAATGTTTCCATTCCTGAGATATCTCTTCCATTGCCTGCAGAATCCATAAGAATGACGAGCCCTTTTGGGAAGGGATCATCTTCTCCTACAAAACCGTGCAGGATGTAGGTCAAAGAGGTCCTTCTTTAAAAGGATTGTGCACACTCTAGGATCCTAAGCGCTAGAGCTGCAACTATTAATTGGTTCAAAACTAAAAAACCCCACAACCTTAGTCGTCTACAGCTGCATCTGAAAGAATTTCACCACCCTTTTACTAAATTTTACTCTAATGGTTAATAATTCCTATTCGAAATTGTGAACCTTGCTTCAACTATGATTTTTCCTAGATTCAACTTCCAAATATTAGATTGTTATGTCTTCATTTGCTAGATGGAAGAGCCCTTAATTAAATTTTGATTTCTGATGTAGTGTGCAACAGACTTAGCCTTTGATGAGTTGGAGCGGGCTCCTTGAGTCTAAGTCTGAAGTACATTTTCTCATCTCTGTATTTTTTTAATGGCTCTTTGATGAATTCCTCCCATTTACCGTCATCCTCTGGAACTGCTGACAGCCCAGTAGAACAAATATTGCAGTAGCAATAGCAAGGTCATATGCAAATATGAGCTATTTCTATGATGAACACTTCTGCTTATATTCAAACGGCATTGCCAAATTTTGCTTTAGCAGAGGCCCCCATTTGGCTGATTCTCTCCCATGAATCACAAGTCATGATAGGGTGTTTTTGTTCTGCAAACATAATTAACATATCAATCCCAGAGATTTTTGTATAGTTCATTTAAGCAGAAGAGAAATATGAACTGTAAAGGAAAAGCATGCGGGCAGTTTGTTCCCAATTAGGCGAAGAAATTAAAAAAAAAAATTAAGATTGGGACTCTCTATTTTGAGAAGTTCTGGATTAGGTTCTGGGATTAGGTCGTAAAAGGGAATTGTAGATTTTCTAACAAAAAGCATAAAAATGAACACAGGAGGGAAAGCATAGGCACATGGAACTGTGATGGTGCTGTGGGTATGAGCTCTGTGCCACTGTCGGCTCATAGCTCACAGAATCACAGAATGGTTGAGGTTGGCAGGGCCCTCTGGACATCCTCTGGTCTAGCCCCCCTGCTCAAGCAGGGTCACCTAGAGCAGGCTGCCCAGCACCATGTCCAGACGGCTTTTGAATATCTCCAAGAACAGAGACTCCACAACACTTCTCGGCAACCTGCTCCAGTGCTCAGTTTCCCTCACAGTAAAAAAGTGTTTCCTGATGTTCAGAGGGAACCTCCTGTGTTTCAGTTTGTGCCCACTGCCTCTGGTCCTGTCACTGGGCACCACTGAAAACAGCCAGGCTCTCCCTTCAGGTATTTATTCATAAGATCCTTCCTGAGCCTTCTCTTTCCCAGGCTAAACAGTCCCAGCTCCCTCAGCCTTTCCTCATACGTGAGATGCTCCAGGCCCTTACCGTGTTAGTGGCCCTTCACTGGACTCTTTCCAGTAGCTCCACATCCATAGTTCCAACATTAGTGATGAGAAACTGCATTTTCATCAACAATGTTATAGAAGCCACAAGAAAAATGGCTCTATAAGCGGAACCCCACAGAAAGAAACATCTGACAAGCTGTTGCCTGTGCTTCCTGCTTCAGGGGAATAAAGCAGTCATTCCCTGTGACCACTCAACAAGCTGAAGCAGTTTTCTGCATTGGTCCTGATACTGAAGTCTTGGTGGCCCATTACTGATTCCCTCTACCTTATTCCCAGATGCTGAGCTTCAAGTAAACTTAATGGTGGATTTACTTACATAAAAAAAAGGAAAGAGAAACAAAAAGAAGAAAGAGAAACAAAAAGAAGAAAGAGAAGGCTATCCTCACCCTGCACAGCTCTCAAGGAGATCTCACGTTCTGTAAAACAGGCACAAAGTTCAGATCAGTTCATCAGAGCACAGAAACGTTGTATAGCAATGTTGTATTTATACCGACTACTTTTTTTTTCTTTTTTAAACAGTGCTAGAAACCTGTCTTCAAGTGGCTCACTACCACCACGCTTACATCTAGGTTTGTATCCTGCATTCCTACATCTTTTGTACAAAAAAATGACTGAAGGTTGAAAGGTGGTTTCAGTGCAGTTAATGCAAGCTTTTTTTTTCTATGGATGTTTCTGGTTGGACTGTGAACAGAAAACTATCAAGTTCCTGAAAAGCATCTTGTGTAACTTAGTCTGAATCTAAGATGTTTTTTTCCCGTGAAACTTGGGCTTACTGCCTAGTTAAACCATTGTGAAAACTTGATATAAACACCTTTTTCGATATAGCTAACACTACTGAGAGCTGAGCAACACTACCTGCAAGTCATTGTGGTATACTAATACTCTCAAAAAAGGGAGAAAACACTTTCCATGTGAAATATGCTGCATATTTATCTTGTAATAACAAGTAAAAAATAAAGGAAGCTTAGAAATCAATTGCTTTGCAAATAATTTTTCACATATGGTAACAGCTGCCAATGATGTCTTACAGTGACAGTTTTTAGTTTCCGCATGCTAAGAAAGCAAGGAATGCAAAGAGACAACGTTACTTCTAACGGTCTCTAAAGAAACTGGAGATGCTCTCAACTGAGTAATCGTGGTACAGAAGCTAAAAAGGTGTAGCCTCTATTTCAAGTTCATCTGATTTTAAGGAAACCTGAACTGCAAGAGTTCAGTTCAAGCCCCTGTGCACCGAGGATGAATTTATGTAAAGAACCTGGTTCTCATACAGCAGCCTAAACCTGATTTCAAATCAATTCAAAATGTCTCAGTATCAAAGTGCTATAAATTCTTCACATCTCATTAAATCAAGATTGTACACCCTGTATGCACTCCACAGATGAAATTATTTTTCTGGGTTTAACATTTTTTCTGCTTTTATACCTTTGAAGGCAACAACAGCAGGTCTCCTTCAAGAGGCATAGCTGACATAAGGCCTCCATTGCCAGTTCCTAGCAGACAGACTGTTCACCAAACAAACGTGGAAGAAGATGAGGTACAAAACATTACAACTATTAACCATAACTGCTAAACACAGCAAATTTTCTGATTTTGAGAGAGAATGTTTTTCAGCGTTGTTTTTCGAGTTAGTAGTCCCTGTCAGGATGTTAGTATCTGCTTTCAGTTTCCTTTTCTGTGTCAAGCTTTAGTGCCTTATTTTGTCTTTACCAAGAAAAACAATAGCAAAAATCCAGTAGAACAAAATAAGAAAAACACTTGTTTGCTGGACTACTTGTTTTGCACAATTGCCTTCAACTGGCATTACATATTCAGTTCTCCTTCCACAAAACCTTGGTGAGTAAAGAATTCATACCCTTTAAGTGCATTTTTGTTTCACATTTCTTTAAGTATGACAAGTTCAGAGCAAACCACCCCTGGTGATAACGCTGCTGGACAACCACACATGGTATGCTCACAGGAAGTCTGCATTATTGTCTCAGATGATAGTTAAAAAAGAAAAAGTAAAATAAAATTATTTTTAAAAAACCCAGAGAAACTAAGGCAAAGGATGCTAGTGTCCCAGGCAGACAAGAGAAAATGTCACTGAAAATTTATCTTTTACTGAAAATATTTGGAAATACCTGTTTTCTTAGCTTACTTGCAGGCATATCATAGCTAGGTCTGTAATATTTTCACATTTATTGAAGTGAGCAAATAATTTTAAAATCATTTAGTGCCACTTACCGTACAGTCATATACACTAGCATGATCCCTGCGGCTCATACCTTCAGAGATTCTGCACATAAACCCAAATATCCTTCACATTCAAATTTCTCTCTCCTTATTTGTATGTTGTTAACATCACAAGCTAATTCATTGACAGCCGACTTTCTCCTTTATCCTCTCTCACAAAAAACACAGGACTCACTAAATGATGAATGGTACGTTGCTTATGTTAGCCGGCCAGAAGCAGAAGCAGCTCTTCGAAAAATAAACAAGGTACTCTTTAAATCGTTGGTGATTCTCACCATCTCCTAGCTAGATGTCCCTGCAGTCATACGGGAAGAGTGAAGGTAAATAACGCGGTAAGGTTACAGCCCCAACATAGATACATAGAGTGAGGGATTCACCTTGAATGTCTTTACCCACATAAAAGTTACACATCTGGCCTAAACCAGCCGTGAAGGCTGCTGTTTTCCATAGTCCAAGAGAACAAATTATGTGTCTCCAGCAAGCAGTTTCACCTCGCCTCTCTTAAGAGGAGTAACGTGTTCTCTGGAAATAGTTCTCTGTCACCAGCGAGGAATTTGTTGCAAATTCCAAGTTTTAGATAGCTTGAATTAGATGAGATGAATCCCACCCTTTTCTAGGCCGTATTTACCAGCAAAACGAAGTACAGATTCAAACAGATGAAACCCAGGCTTAGCTGTGCATGTGGAGATGAACCAAATTGTATCCCATCACTGCGGGAAATCTGTTTGCTCTATGATTCTTCACAGCAGATGCAATGAGCTGAAGATGACGTGTACAGTGTTTCAATGGCTTGTACTAAGGTCCAGCTTATGAGATCACATTCAATGCCTTTAAGAACGGGCGTTTCAATGGAAGACTTGGTAAAACAGATCAGAAATGAAGAAAAGCACAGAGAGCGAGATAGTATCACTGCCTTTACCAAAATTACACAGACACTATCATTATTTTAGGCTGTCTGTAAAGAGATCACATAGGAACCGTGATTGGCGCTTACCAGAAATGAACCTGCCTTCTGGTTAAAGTGATGTGAGGTTTGGTCTTTGATATTTTACTTCCTCCTTTAATGAAGTCTCTTCCTCATAGAACACCATTCTTCTCTTCCCTAAAAACCTGCATTTGTATCAGACAGGAAAGTTTTAAGTAGCAAATTGAAAGGGAAAACATTTGAGAAATGACCTAAACTCTTTAATAGCGCAGTTTCTGTTACCAGGAGGAAAGAGGTGTCAGAAAGAAGAAACACTTAAAAGCATGAGTGCTCTAGTTAAGGTTGTTATGCTGATCAAAGCCAGAAGTGATATTTATTTGTCATCTTTCACTTTTTCATCTTCCAGGATGGAACATTCTTGGTAAGAGACAGCTCAAGAAAAACTGTTACTCATCCATATGTACTGATGGTGTTGTACAGAGATAAAGTATACAACATCCAGATTCGTTACCAGGAGCAAAATCACATGTATTTGTTAGGAACTGGCTTAAAAGGAAAAGAGGTACTATGTGTTTTTCACAATACTTCCCTTCATCTTAAGGTATCTCCTGTCTCATTCCTAAGTGCCAGGCTACTGAACCTGGCAGCTGTTTTACTCTAGTGGAATTCCGCTTACTGTCTTAGAGTTATTCCTGATAGAATATGTTACTGCTGGAAGTAAAATCAGATTCTCCTGTTTGCACTCAGGGAATGAAGGGATAGCCTTAGAACACAACTATTAGAAATCCATATACCTGCTTAGGGAATGTTTGTTTACCGCTAAGATACCAGATAAGGGAAATGCACAGTTGAGAGCAAATCCATATCTGCCACCTTTACTGCTTTCCTCCCAGTCTGTTGGTTTCCTTACATCCAGCAGTACCGCGTTGGATTTACCGGCACCAGACCGACCCGTCAGCACGGGTACTGCAGTTCTGATCGAGTCAGAGCGCTCTGAATTTATCAGCCAACTTTTTGAACTTTCAGCTGCAATCATCATGTCAAGCAGAATGACAACATCATATATTAAACAGGCCAAGACTGCGTAAATTAATTACACAGCACTGCAGTAGGTCGTATGCACATTACATTATCAGTTATTGAGCTACAGGTCATGGCAGGAATGAAAACAGCTGATCTGATAGTATTTACTGGACCTTATAAGACTGCTAAACATTTAGAGTTAAAAAAAAACTTTGGGTTTTACTAATTACTAATAATTCTGACAATTTTTTTATAGCTTTCTCATTTTTTCCATCCCACAGGATTTTTCTTCCGTAGCAGATATCATTGATTACTTCCAAAGAACGCCTCTTCTTCTGATTGATGGAAAAGACAGAGGTTCAAGAAACCAGTGCATGTTAAAATATGCTGCAGGACGTATTTAAATGAGACCTTAACGAAGATCACATATAGCATTGAAGCCTGTTGAAGATTGTAAACTTCAGGATATTTCCTTTTTCAGCAAACTAAAATCATGAAGTCATTAAAAATCCTTTCAATTTTAAGGAAAAAGGACAATGTAATTTTTCAATTGTGCCTTAAATGCAGTACTCTATAAATCTGATTTTCCTACAATGTGTTTATTACTGTCCACTAATCATACAGTACATGAGAATTTTTTTTCTTCCAACAAATGTGTGCCTTCTTGACATGATTTCCACGCCAAATTAGAGGACCCATGAAATAAATACCAGCACAGGTCTCTGCTTTCATAGGAGAGAAAAACAAACAAACAAACAAACAACAAACCAAACTAAGCTATTTTTCAGATCAGAACTGCAGCAGCAATTATGTGATTTAAAGCAATACGGAGTAGATCCAAACCTTGTCAAAGTTGAGAGGTAGACAAAAGACAATAAAAGCCCAATTTTTTCCCACAATACACTTCCCAATAAATCTAGCTGTGGCCACTTCAATGAAAAGACCGGGACTCTGACGTGCATCCTAAAGACACCTAGGTTTCAGCGACCCCAAAAGAACTCCCAACCCTGGATATGCAGCAATGTCAAGATCCGTGTCTGTGTTATTCAGCTGTGAAACTGTCTTTGTTCACAGTTTTCTAGAAAAATAAAACACCTACAGGTATCGTGTTCTCTCTGCCATACCACTGATGATTCACTGATGGCATGTCTTAGCCCACAAATCGGAATTATGTATCATCTCCTAGGATCCTCTAACCTCACTCAGAAACAAGCTTTGCTCCCTTAACACAGACCTCTCTTTAGCTGCGTCTTTCTGACTCTAAATTAAGCAACTGCTTTTTCATAGCAGACCTATCAAGAAGATCATCATCATGTGATTCTTAATTGACAGAACACACCGAAATCTCTTAGAAAGCAGACCGACACAATCGGGCTAAACTTAGTTCCTCTTATACAACCGCTTTCTGTTTTTACTCTATTTTTTCAAGAAAACCAGTAACATTCTTGTTTCTAAAATATAAGTTGCATCTGAGGACCACTGAACCATACTATAGCAAGAGCTTTTCCCTCTCCTTTGTTAAGTGGGATTCATCCAACTCTTTGCCTTGGTTTTCTGGTAATGTTTGTTTTCTGACAAGACCTTGGTTTGATAATTATGTTAGACTTTGGCATATTTTTTCTCCTTTAAAAACATTTGTGTCTCTGTCACTTGAAACATTTGAACCAAAATTCAAGGCAGAAAAATATCTTCCATGTAATTTGTATAGCTTCTGAGATAAGATAATCAGGTTTCATAAACAGTTTTACTTTAAATATCTATGTTTTGTAAATGTTATCTTCCTTTCGAATATATTTAGCTGGGAGCTGGAATTCAAAGTTAGCAAATTTCATTTCCATGCAACTATGAGTCAAAAAAAAGGATTAAAAATAAAAATTTAAAAATTCTTCAGCTGACAAAACCTGTTTCTAGCCCAATAGTTTTTGAAAGCTCACTACTAATCTTGTGAAAGAAAAGTCAGTTATAAGGTACGTTTTTCAAAAAATGTTAACATTAAGAACAACATCCGTCATATTACCACTGATTATGGGAGCTGGAGGTTGTAATTCTATCCCATTGCACTGCCTTGAAAAGTCTGACAACCCAGAAATACCTCCTATGGAACTGTGTTTTATTTGTTTTAAATCACCTCACTAGCGAAAGAGAAATAAAATGGAAACCAGCATAACAAATTATAACACTGCATATTTTTTTCAGCAGAGTAAATCTCGATTTGATTACTCAGAGAAATACATTTTGTATATCAATAAAAACACACCTCAACATTCAGACATGTCCACAAGTAAAGTACGATTGAATATTAATTGTAATGAACTACAGGAAAATACTGGCTACTCAAATTTTGGGCCAAGGAGATTTCAGTATAGAGTCTTTAGAGCACTAACTCTTCCTTTCTTTTGTAGCTAGGTGCATTAGAAAGGCACTACGGAAACTAGAATAAAAGTACTTTCGGTGTTCCAGAAGTAATCTGCTCTTTGGCCCACTTTCTCAGCAAAATTTTTAGAATGAGGAAGGCAGATCAAATGACAAGTTGCAGTTCCTCCTTTACTACTGTTTCTTATCCCATTTTCCAGAGCACAACTGAGATAAGAGAGCAATCACTTGACTTGAAGTAATTTAAAGTCTTTTGTTACTGTTCCAATGTGTCTTTGTTTAAAGGGAGACAACCACAGGGGAAAAACTTCATGCCCAGTTTCCTGACCTTTCTAGTTAATGATACCGGTCTTTCCGGCCCTAGTGGGCTTACTCTGGGTTAAAAAAAGCCTCTCAAAATCAATAACCTACTTATAGCATTTTTCCACTCCACCTTTTCAGTTTAAAATAAAAACAGCCTAACTGCAGGAAATCGTACTATCATTTTACAGTTCAAACTGAAGCAGTATTAGTAGAAGATGATGCATGAAAATGGATGTTATTACTTAATCTGTCAAACTCCAACTCTTTTCTTCAGCTTCCCTTAAATCTTTGGCCTTCATAGGATGGTTGAAATTCAAAATAAGGTCACAAAGCAGTAGCTGGCTTTCCACTGAAAGACAAAGGGCAATGTATCATCATGGTATTTATTGAATGGTAGATGCTAAGTGAACGGCAATTTATATACAGCACTTTTTGAAGTGTTCATCTGTCAACTAGTTCAAAAATTTGAAGGGTTGCCTTGTTTTCTTTACTTCAAGACAGCTACATAAAGTTTGGTATTAGCACACTGGTGATATTTCTATTAGGAGACCATTCCTGTCCCTGCAAAGGAATAATTTTGACTACCTCACAGATTTTTTTCCATGGTCAGCTAACGATTCCATTTCTACGTAACTACCATCTCGTTAATTTTTCAAAACAAAAGAGCAACTGGATTGTTTCATTAGATTGAAAAACTGTTGTAGGACATGGAACACACGAGCCATTCACAACTGCACGCTTTTTAAAACAACGCCTTCAACAGCTTCTCGTTTAGCTGGATGCTGAACTCAGAATTACCATTGAGTTTCTTCAGCTCATTGGACATTTTGTCAATGTTTTTAATTGCAGCTTCAAGGTTAAACTGCTGATCAGCAGCAGCATTTTTGAACGCCTGCATGAAATAGAAACAAAACATAACTGGCAGTGCACATATGATTCATAAACTCAGTAATACAGCTAATCATAACCTTCATGAATTTTTTCCTTTGATTTTCTAAAATAATATTTTAACTAAAACGTCCCCCCTTTTATAATTGTCCAGTTAGACACGGCAAATTGCAACTACGGAAGACAACTACTAAACACTCAGGCTTTATTTTTTGTTTTCTGTTGCCTTTTTTTTTTTTTTTTTTTACAAACAGCTGCAAAGAAATTAATAATATCGAAAATTCCCTCTCCTCACCAGCACTTTTTCATTTTTGTTATCCTATAGAAGCTAAAGGAAAATTAGTCTTCAAGCAGTATTTAGTCAACCACGAGATGGAGCTATTGTGACGTTAACATGCGTAAAAGAAATGAATGTCACTATTAGCATGGAATGTTAATGAACCTGCTAATACCTGCCCGGGAACACTTGTGTCTGTATGGGTAATTATTTTATAATCAACATCGTTTTGCTTATTTTGGAGATCATATCCCCTCCCTTTAACATTTAATTTAAAAAAACAATCAAAATCTGGAGACAATTAAGACTAGAAACCATTTGAAATTAAGTATAATTTGAATTTTTAAATTTATACTACACTCTTTTTTAGAATTTTTTTTTTTAGGAGCAATATTAAAGAAAATTGCATATATCACATTTTCTGGCCTAGTTATCAGCTCTCTATCATTCAGAAATTATAAAAATGAAATCTAGGAAAACTCTGGGTGATTCATAAATAATGCTCACTGTGTACAACGCCTCAACACATTGAGAAGTATGACAAAAACATTAGACATACGTTTAACACAGATTCTTTGTCCAAGTCTCTCTTCCCTTCAGACAGTGGCTTTGCACTCAGGTCATCAGCCAGGGCCAAAGATTCTAAAAGGACAAATCCCAAATTATTATGGAGTAGTATATTAATTTTATATACATGTACATATCTTATATCAAGTATACAATAACATTTGATAAATATTAGACCTTGTTTTCATTAGTGTTATTTGAAAGTAGAGGGTTGGATAATTTTATTTCTTCTTGAGGAAATAATCTTTCTTGTTTAAATCTTGATTCCATTTATTTTACTTTCTTTTAGAGACAGTGTTTCAGAATTTTTTTAGGAATTAAACATGGAACTGCTAATAGTGAATACACACATTTATAATAGCGGTGAAGAATTCCAAACAAAATTCTATATTTTTTTCTAATTGAAAACTTTCTAAAAGATCTAAAAAGGCATTGCAATCGGGTTCTATCATCAGTTTATGGGAGGAGAATCTAAAGCACACACACAAAACAAGTCAAGTGTTGAATGTCTGCCGGTCAGCAGCAGAGCTGAGATTAAATACCAGATCCCTGGGCTCTTTCGTCCCCCATCTCTCTGCTCTTCTCTCCTTACACGTTAGGACACCTCAGGCGAGTTTAAGCGTACGACGCCACTGGAAAGCTGGTTCAACACTGAAAAGAGAAAAACAAAAAAAGAGTTTATTTCACCCAGATACTGTGTGTGTTCAGACAGGGCGTAATGAAATGACAAAGACCTCGCTCTTAGCTAAAAGGGCAGACAAGAGAGCACGCCCCTCTTTTACTCCCCCCCCAAAAGGGCCTGCAGCCAGAGCAAAGCCCTCTGTGGGGCTGGCAGGGGGGACCAGAGCACAGGAGGCGCCAGCGCCGATGTCCACGTGGGCCGCCGTGAAGCCTGCGACGAGGGAGCCCCACAAGGCTTGAGGATTTCCCTGCTAGCAGAGGCTGTCCTGAAGAAGCAGCAGTGCAGAAGGGGTGCCTCACAGGAAGGCCCAAGGGCTGACATACAGCCATCGGTCAGGACACGGTGACAGCACTCCCCTGTTCTTGGGGGTGCTTCGTGGGCAGCTACGCTTGCTGAGAGGCAGAACCATCGGCACCAACCCCACCGTGGCATGCAGGTGTATAAAGCCTCACGTCTCCCAGGGCGCTGGCGCCCGAGGCCCTGCTGCCAGGCGTAGCCTGCAAGGATGGTCCACCTGCTGTGGAAGGCTGGGGTGGCAGCAGAGCCAGGCTTCCCGGTTGCCCCCATTCCCCAGCACGCGCAGCGGGTGCTAGCAGCAAAACTCGCAGAACCTCAGATCCTCCCCTGCTGCCATGAAGGCGAGCAGGGCTGGCCCTGAGGAAACTGCACCTCACAGGTGCTGGTGGGGTCTGCAGGCAGGCAGCAACACAGCCCTTTCCACCAGAGGCGAGGAGCCTGCCGTTACCACAGCGTGGCTGCGCCATGGCTTCCTCCCAGCAGGCAGCAGGACGAGCTGGTCGCCCCAGTTCGGCCCCAGGAGGCACCAATCCCCGGGGTGCTGCCAAGGGCTCCCCTGGCCTGGGGCAGGCAGGAGGAGGTGCGTGCCTCCGCGCACGGGCAGCCCTTGTGCTCCGCTGCCTTCTGCTTTGCTCAGCAAGGAAAGCTCCATGATGTGTCCCTCTCCCAGAACATGAAATGTCGGTAGGTTGCAAGAGCCCTGTAGGAGTTGTGATTTTAGGAGTGGGAAGTAAAAAGTAACCACAAATGTTGCGAGAGCTGAGGAAGAAATGGAGAAGAAAGGACTGAGGTGTCAACGGGGGAGCGGTGAGGGGTGATCTCCTCTCCTGCCTTGAGGCCCTGCCCGTGAAGCGCTTATTGCATGTTGGAGCAACTGATGTATAAGCAGTCAGTTCCTTTTTCTCATTGATTTAAATTCACATGGCGTAAGAGTAATTTATGATAGTAAAGATGAAATAATGAACCTAAATTCAAGGAAGACGAGAACGGCAATTTGCTATACTGATTTATCAGTTTAGACTCAACAATGATCGCTGCCCTTGGAAGCACATATCTGCCTTGAGCTGAAAGCAACAAAAACTGCTAAATAATGACCTGGCGCTGGGAACCGTTCCTTTCTTCCCCACTGTGTGCCCTGTAGTAGGTAAAGCCAGGGACACCAAGCAAGGGAATGGCTGTCAGCACTTTTATTTAATTTACTGCAATCACTTTTCCTGCTGCTCGGCGTTCATCTGTATTTTGAACCTGCTGTTTGGCACCAGTGGAGGAGGGTTACCAGTACCTCAGAGGAGAGCGGAATTACTTGGATGTGCAGCAGAGGACAGACGGACAGAGAAGTCGGCTGCCTGCCAGCTACTTACTCTTCCATTCTCTGTCTTTTTCAGGAGCGTGCTTTCACAAAACTTCTTCTTTAAAATAAAGCGTTCTAAATGTATCGTTTTGTGACTGCGGGTGAAGCTAAATTGCAACTCAGAACAGCATTTTCTGTTAAGGCACAATTAAACTGTGATTCAAAGAGAAAACTTGATACGCTGCTTAGATTGTGGGGCTTTCTGAATGCGAGAAATGCAGAGCAGGAAACGCTTTACATGTGCACTAATTCCTGTACTATAGTCCCTCATCTTGTAAGGTCTTGCAAGGTCTTGCCAGGACCCCAGTGCAAACGAGTTAGCTGTGCCCTTCCTGTACACCTCTAAGGAAAAAGTCCTCCGTGGTTTGCAGAAGCTGGTGATTTAGCTGGCAGAATACCAGAGTGTAGACATGTACAAAGAAAATATACAACAAGGTGTTTTTATATATCTCCTATACGTAAAAGTGTATATAAAACATATAGGTACAAAAAAGTAAAACAGTAGCCTAGCAAGTTCCTGAAAACATTTGTGTTAGTATAAGCAGAAGTTATTTTCTTCAGTAACCTGTAAAGGAGAATGCTTACAAACGGCTGCCAGGAATGGGGTTAGCAGAGGAAGCTGTAATGAAGATAAACAAGCACCTGCGTTACTGTAGAGACTGCAAGGAAAAACTGGTGTGGTGTCCGAGTACGGTAGTAGGGAAAGGGACAGGTATAGCCGACCTCAAGAGAAGTGACTTATTGAGTAATGGGGAGTTTTTCGAGACATGGGAGGCAGTTCCACATTGACCTCTGTTCAATTATTTTATCTACTGTCTACATTTGTGGGGTTTTTTTCCACATCCTATAAATAATCTCTTACATTGTACTTAAATTCTTCTGTGAACTAACTGCAGAAGTAAAAGTAGAATATTGTAACCACCAGAAAAATTCAAAATATGTACAATAAACTGAGTTGCCAGAACTAATGGGATGAACCAAGTAGAGTGGTTCTTAAAGGCAAGGCCTTTCTCAAAATAATCTTCAATAACTTGAGACATTAATAAGCAAGATGATCAACAGCGTAGGAGGTTGATTGTACAAGGCATTTTCTTTTAAGAGGAAAAAAGAGTAAGAGATGTTTAATTTCTACAATCAAATTCACTTGGAATTGGAGTACTTTCTTTATACGGTAATATTTCAAACTGAAAAATTGAAATTAATAATTTAAATTATTCAGTTACACCTCTGTGTGAGGAGTGTTCTCATAGGTGTTGCTAACAATTTCGTACCAGCATGTCCATTTGTGAGCTGCAGGTTCAGCTTTGCCTGAAATAAACCTGCAGGTGTATGTGCAAAGATACATGCAGCTGAAGTGGATTGTAACTCTCTTTAATCCTGGGCTGATCTGGCCGCGTATGCTACTTTAACACATGAAAACAGCTGTCTCCCCAGGCTCTTTCTGAGAACACATTCTGTTATGGAAGGTGAAGCCGTTCAGCCACCTTTATGAATCTCAGATAAAGACAGAATTACTACCAAACCAGTTCTCCAAGGACGAAAAAAGATCAGGAAGACTAGAAATATATTTCAGGTCATGAATTTAGGATTATGATGTGAATCAGCAAGTACTGCAGGCAACTGAAACAGTGCAGACCACTTTACAGAACTGCCGTCCTCACCTCTGCAGTAAAATTACTTTGAATATAATTTCAGGCAAAAATAAAACAATTAAGTACCCAACCACTGAACAGGAGAATTTCAGTTTTACTGAAAATATAACCGTTTGTTGTTACTTTGAAAGCTTTAGTTTTCATAAAAATTTCCTAGTGGGCCTCGTAGGAGAGTTTGAAATTTCAATGCATGCTATTAAACTTTCACAGGAAAAGCTCTAACAAAAGAGGAACTGCTTTTTTACCATTGCCTGAGTATAAAAAATGTTAATCGAGATTGCAAGGAAAGTCAAATAGAAACCAAAGCAACACACAGAGAAAATCATGCAACCGCAACGTACGACAGTTATTTCTGATGAAATAATGTATTTCATAAGCTTTAGAGCACATGTTGGATTGTCACCAGTGAAAACTGGTAAATGCTGGAGGCCAAAAAAAGCCTGACCAGATCATGGAATAAAACGGTAAAGCAAAAGCCAGGCTTTGTCTTGAAAAGTTTACAATCCAATTAGTTGAGACAAAGAGTGACAGGTAGAAAAGACTGCTCAATGAACTGACTCACCTTAACATGCGTTCATGAACCAGGAGGAGTAAACCCCAAGTTAAAATACATCTTCGTGAAATAGCATATTGGGCTGTAAAACTCCTTTGCTTGAGGAGTTTTCAGCCAGAAAACTTCAAGAAATTATAGAACACCTAATACACTTTTCTGAGAATGTTTTAATAACACTGGATTAAGAAAACATTAAAACCAGTGATGTTCCACCTACAGAATGAAAACCATTACAGCATTTCACAGCAGCAATGTAATTAAGTCTGTGTTGCTCTAAGAAACTGATTATGTGAAATGCATACATTTAAAACCACCAAACTGTTCAGAGCATGTAAAATCCTGCACTTCATTTAGTAAGTGCTTGTCTGCATAGTTAAGTTTGCTGATTGCTGTATGCATACCATTATCAGACTTAGAGGCACGTATCATTGCCTTCCATTTTAGATATTAATTTTCATTTCAGGAGACCCTGAACAGCAACAGATTATAGAAGACAATACATGAGGGTGCCTATCTAAGCATCTACTGTAATACCTTCCCTACAGCGGGCAAAGAACTAAGAAAATAGACGGTGGCATCTGAGCGGAAGATGGACATCACTATATAGAGCCCTGTTTCCTTCTGTTGCCTGACCAGTAAACATTTTTCTGGTCAGTGCTATGTTTTTCAAGCTCACAGCACATCAGGTTTTAACATGTCAGATGTTCTTGTCCTGTTTGTTTGCATGGACAGTTTAAATTTTAACACTAAACCTGCAGGGTGCTTCCTGCTGCTCTGAAATATTTTTCTGAAAAATATTTTAAACAATAAACAGCATAAGCTTATGCTTTGTAGATACTCTGGAAGGTCTCCACTTGGTGTTCTGGAAAGTTCTTTTATGTGGTAACAGGTTTTAAACTATAGCTTTTAAGTAGTTCTTAAATGGAGCATTTAAGATAATTATATGGGAGGTTAAATACGTGAATAACCAATGACTGAAGACAAGTGCATGTATAACGCTAATACAGACAGAATCACCTGTTGAAACTGCTTAGTTGGTATGAATAACTTTTATGGAAGAATAAAGGCATATTTCCTGCAGCTCTTTCATATAACATTTGCGCTGTTCAGTTTTTCAGTAAAGTCAGGTGATGAGGTGGTGAATTTTTGAAGAGATAAACAGTAAATATCAGTTAGGGTCTGGTGGGATAGTTTGGCAATTAACCATAAATGTTATGCTTGATGGAACTTTGGGAGATTCATGAACATTTTTGCTTTCTTCATGGTCTATATATCACGGAAAGGGAGAACTGCTCATGAAAGCGGAAGTCCTGCTTGGCGTGCGAAGTCTGAGCCAATGGACTTTGGAAGCACAACTAGTCTTGCAGGGCTTTTTAAAGTGAAATTCAGATGCATCGGGGAGTTGGGTGGAAGATTTTCAAGAAGCATTCAGGAATTCCTCATGCTTTTTGGATTTCACAATAAAAATGATTTCTGATGTTATCATATGTTTTTCCCATTCATCATAAAACCATTGAAATGACACAGGACTTCAGAGCAACCGTGAACCTTTACTCATCAGCATGCAGCTATCCAGAGCTATAGAACTATATCTGCTTCTAGTTCTTATATACACTCACATATACTTCTCTACGTCCTTTCACATACCAAATGCCGTTCAGTAAGATTTTTCTCATCTGCACGGGGAAAGTAAGTTTATAAAGCAAGGAATTGTGAAATTGCCTCCAGATCCTAAGAAACCCGTGATTCCAGGTCGCCTTTTGGAAAATGCTGAGCCCTTTTGATTGAGATGGCATTGCTTAACAGCTCAGCTTTTACAGATATCTTACCATACTGCTGTTTTATCTTCCTAGATTTTCGTAGCAATAACAGCAGGCTGCCTGAAATACTGCAGAGAGAAATAAGGGAGTATGCTAAAAAGTCAGGTTTATCATTTGCTACACTGCAAATTATCCCTTCTTCACTTAAATTCATTTAATACTATAAACTGTAATGGTTAGAGACACGATGTAGATATTACAGCTTCTATTAGCTGTTTCTATCGTAATTATCTACATTATTTTTCATTTGCCAACTTGCATACATTACTGCATGAAATACCCTACCAGCATTAGAGGTATATAAATGAGAATTAAAAAGAACAAAAGAATAACAATCTGCTCAGGGAAATTCTATTATTATTTTGAAATTACAGGCTTTACTTTTGTCGCTTTATTAGAAGACTTCTTTTTTCCTAACTCATGAAATGGCCAGTAGGAGGCACAACAAAAGATCCTGAAACAATTCCTGTCTCAGCTGTTCGACTGGGGCATTTCCCTTTACCCAAGGCTTTTCACAACTTGGCTGTCTGGAATAAGAAAACACAAAAGACTTGATTTTCGCAATAATGTTCGTGCTGTATAAGTACAACTGTGTCACACATTCCACATGATGCACTCTCGGTAAGTATTACAACCTCTGAAAATTGGACTGGTAGAACTACAGAGCAACAACAGAGAAGCCACGAGAGGCCCTCCTTCCCACAACTGAAACGCGTTAGGCACAAGAGAATTGAAAGCAGCAATATGCTTGGCTTGAACAGGCTGGTGATTTAGTCCAAATGTGAAGATGACAAGTATGTAATAGATGTCAGATAATTAATGCCACTGTCTTAATAGCACATTGTATTATTAGCTTCCCACTCAGTGATATTGTAATCCGAGGGAGCAGGGATGCAGCAAGGGGAAGGAAGACACTCACAAAGCTACTCACACTAGGCTCTTTCTTGAACTCAGGAAATAATAGCATCAAGTTTAGAGGACTGCTGACTCTAACAAACTGTAAGTTGCTAGTCTTTGACCCTGGCTTTTGCCTTTATCTTGTGGAAAATCTCACATTTACACATCCTGGCTGTGTCTGTGTCTACACAAAAATCATCATGTGTCTGCCTGGATGAGCTGCCATATTGTACATGCAGACAGGGACAAAGTTGCATTACCTTCTGAAACAAATAAGTAAACTGAAGTACTAGCATTTTGTTCAGCTGCTTTTATCAGAAGAGAGAATGTGTGAAAACAATTATTTCAACTGGAGTTTAAGAGTCTTTCAAATACGAACAAGACTGCTCCGAAATACCTATGTCATAAGTTAACAAGTTATTAGCTGTGATCATTTTGTGGCAACTATTTAGCACCACAGACTGAGACCTCATCTCCCCACAGCTGCATGTCCTGGCTCGTATTTTGCACAGTATGACAATGGCCACATTGTGTTAAATGAGTTAGGACAGGTATGGATGCAAATGTTAGTTTGAAAACAAATATGCAAAACAGAGCATAAAAATAGAACTTATTAACAGAAATAAAAGTCAATATTTATGTTAAAAATACTTTCAGTGAGAGAGAGGAACTGGACACGTGAGAAGTGGAGAAGGAAATGTAACATAGCCGTACAAATGCAGCAGATACAACCCTCAGCATTTTTCTGACCCAGTATCTGAAGCTGTGGAAGGTGACTCACATGCTAGGGGGGTTGTACCTGCACGTACATCACCTAGCAGAGGAGGGGGTGTGGAAAAGCAATGACAACAATGGCCTCTGTCTCTCTCTTGCATTTGGCACCTGGGATCATTGAGCAAGAGAGAGACTGTGCTGCCGCAGGTGACTGAGCTGCAGGTGCCAACTGAATGAACTTCACCCGTAACGTACCAGGCCTGGCGGGTCTAGGTGGGAGCGACGATGAAAAACTTAAGTTTTGTCTGCTGGATGTATCATGAGCAATGAAGTATGCCGTATTATTGTTTAGTTTTACAAGGATGTCAACACAAAAAACAGTCGAAATAAGACACAAACCAGATCTTTAACAGTCTAATCAAGCTTCAACTCCCTGCAAAGGATAAATGGACTCATTAACATCTCAGAAGTCTGTCTGGCTCACAGGCCAATTAAGTTATGATAATATCATCCGCCCAGCACTTCAGACTCCACTGATGTGCATTAATAGGCAGACAGTGTTTAACAAATGCTTCTACATGTCAAAGGTAAGGTTTCTCTTGAGGTTCCTACTCAAACTAAAATGTAAAGTGAACAATTATGTATCCCTTTGTCATATTACTGATCATGCTTCCAAAAATAGGAAAGGATGTCCTTCTCCCCGTTGCTTCACCGCACTTGCTTTATAGCTAAGAAATTCAATAAAAATTAATGCTAAAATTATGTTTCTTTTCAGGGTCTGTCCTCTTCAGATTAATGTTACATAAATACCATTGCTTTCATTTTTTCCTCTAATAAAAATAATTTAAAATGTACCATCAAACTGTGTAAGGAAAAGAAAAAACACCAAACCTCTCAAAAAGACAAAAATGAGAATTGGAAGGGTGTTCCAGGAACCAGTCTGAGAGTTGATAATTTCTCCTGTAAACTCTAAATGGGTGAAATCTCTTATGACATTACTAGATTTCTTTGGAACCACAGAGAAATTATTTTATGACAAATCAGGCACATTTAAATGCAGCAAAATGTCTATAGTTATACATAATAGCCATTTCTGTGCGTTCTGATATATTAGCACTGACATTTAACCACAGAAATGTTTCACAATCCTTTTTTATTATGCTCATTTCTCAAGAAGTTTGGAAGCTAGATAAATCATAAAAAGGACCCATGTAATTTGGTTACCAGATTGATGCAGGCTACAGACACACACTCGAATAGCATCACAGCACAAAGAAATGGTAGGTGCTTCCAGTTCCCACAAATAATGCAGGAGCTGGCTTTAGCTGTAAATAAAGGCAGTCAGTCCTAACGTTTGCAAATTCTATGAACAAGAAATAACACCATATATAAATTTAACAAAGTGGAATGTGGACTAAGGCTGTCAAGAGTTACTAACAGCTGACAATCTACTTGCCCTGTGAATCCAGGCATCCGTTCAGAGCCCTCACCTCTTTCTTTCCCTGCACATGATGGACCTGTGTATCGTTCCAGGAGGGTAAGAAACAGATTCCAGTCATCATCGGGTACAAGTTATGGCATGTTAGCCATACCAACTGCCGCTTTGCTTTCTGTAACTATGTCAGCTCTGTGGCGACTCCAGCAAACCCACAAAAAATATTTTCTGCTGGAGTCTACCGGACTCACCACACAGCGACATCAATAAAAGGATCAATAAAAGCTTTTTCTTGGGTTTCAACCAATCCAGAACTAATTAATACCTACAAACTGTACCTTCTAGCCTCATCACAGATACCCTGAAATCTAGAATGTCCAGACCCCCTGCAGAATTGCGTATTATCTGAATGCTTGCAATCAAAATATCCCATTCCAGAGCAGGCGGATGCTTCCATTATCCCTCAGCGGGAGACAAGTCCATTTCCTGAACCTTCATAAAGTTACATTGTGAGGCTTTCTCCCTTGACAGCACACGTATACTTTCTGGAAGCGTGATATAATATTTAAATAAAAGGGTGTTCTGTTTGCTATATATATATTACATCCAGACAAGACTTGCTTCCCGAAATTAGCTTACTCAGTTACAATCATCAACGGTAGCAGCAATGTCTCCCAACTACGTGCTTGGATAGGGTTAGTCGTTCAGCCTTGCAGAGAGCATATCACAAAATAGCGGGTGTGCCACTAGAGTTACATGCCGCCAAACATTTGCAGATCCATGCACTCGGATATGGCTGCAAAGACTGAAATCACATGTCCAAAGCTACCCCCTTGTCTGCTTGAAGATGCAGAAAGATCCCTGCAGCAAAGAATTGTGGGTTCAGCCAGAAACAACATGTTTACAAAGCACTGGATTAGGCTCTGTATGCACGAAGAAAATAAAAATGGCCAACTGAAAGTGCATCTTTACAAGCCAATTTGACAGTAGGTTATTTTTGTTCCTTTCTTCCTCAAGCACTTGAGGAAGTTAATATAAAATAAGTTAGTTTAACTTTTGAGAGTTCATTGACATTCACATATAACATTACTTGACAGGTATTACACCAATTTCCTAATCCATTCACATCATTCCTCTGCAGTCTGCAGAAGGAATGAAAATAAAGCAGGATTATTTCTTTATGCCTAATATTGCTTAATATCTCTTTTGACACCTCTGGGACATGAAAGTCACTATTAATTTCCTTCTAAAGTTAAATGAGATCTACTGAAATTAAGTAAAACAGAAAGGGAAAGAATATTCTGAGATTAATTGCCAATTTATGCACAATATTGCAGGTTTTTTTGTTGCTGACAATTATAACAGCTAACTCTAAATAAATAACCGACGAAATTGAAAACTTCTTCGCCTGTGTAAATATTTGCTTTTCCTGAGCAAACTTATCTCAATATTTTATTCACATAATCCCTCCTGTAATTTTCATTTGAGTTAGTATCACACAAAGGTATTTTCTTGTGAATTTACACTCTTGCAATGGAGATTATAAAAAAAAAAAGAGCAGCTACAAAATAAACTGTTCACTGCTGGTCAGGCTCCTTGTTTGTGGTTGTAATGAATCTGCAGGTTTTTGCTACAGAACTGCGGAAGTTACTGTGCCTCAGAATCGATTTCTAGCTCCCTGACAGTGCCGTCATGCTTTTTCATGCATCCTACCAGTTTTGTGTGTAGTCTCATTTTAGGTTTCCCACGCAATCCTTTCACGAGTGTATTCTCCACTGTACTCCGTTCTGCATGCTCCACACCCTGCACCTGCAAAGCTTTCCTGAAATACATTTCTGAGGAACTCCATGCTACCTTTCCCCACAACGAGTTACCGGTAGGCAGGCTATGTATGATGGGACATATATTTAGTAGTACATAAAACAAAAGCACGTTCAGTGATAGCAGATTTGTTTTTAAAACATCATAGTAGATTGAAAATAATTATAGCAAGTTACAAAAGCTGTAAAAGAATCGGCCACCTCTTTTTGCAGGTAATCAGGACAGCTGATCGAGAATTTTTTAATAGAATTTCCTCCTACTTATTCTGTTAAAAAGCGCAGACTCAAATATAAACGGTTCATAAGATCGACACCTGTGAGTCTGAATTTCAAAAGCCAGGCTCAGTTCGTCATCTTTAAAGTATCACAAGTAAATGTTTTTATTATTCTGACATAAACATTTTTTCACTTTTTTTTTTGATTGTGATTTGTCAAGTCATTATTTTTTTGATTGAGGTTTTGAATTTTCTCCCAATTAGACCATATTTTTTTTCCACGAACTTGAGAAATCAAGATTGCGACATTAATGTCCTTCATGTGTGGTGACAGTCCTTCACTGTGACATTCATTTCCTGCCCAGCAACTCTCCTCTCTTTGGAAGGCAAGACTACAGATCCCAGGGTGTCTGTTTGTATTTTTATTTTCTAAATGGAATTACATAAAGAGTACAGAGAGTGACTGAATATGACTTAACAGAGATCTTGCTCTGCTAACTTTTGTCCATTTCTGTGTCCCAGGGAGAAGACAGAGAGCAGAGAGCAGATTCACACAACCACCCATTTCACCAGAAGCAGCCAAGCAAACACCACACAGGGGTGAGGTAATTAATATCATCTTTTGCCACAAGATAACTAATGCTTTTAAGAATGACCCAAACCCAGCCGTACTTTTAACAAACCTGGTTTGTTCTTGCACAGGTGAGAGAGAGGCCAAAAAAGCTGGTGGTTGAATTAGGAAATGGTCCGAGAAGCCACAAAATCTCGTGACTTGAAAAGCTATGGAAACTCGTTGCTATCTCAAGGTGGAGGCCTGGACCCAGCACAGGAACCAGACTCGAGCCTGGGCTTTGCCAACAAAGGGAGAGACCTAGAGGGACCCTAAGGAGCTGTCTCAGAATCCAGGCTCTGCTAAAGAGTGGAAGAACTGGAACTAAATCTGTGAGAGCACAAAAATGGTATTCAAACAGAAGTACAAGATTTTTCTTTTTAGCTTTGTGTTAGTGAAGATTTGAATACAAAAAAGAAGTTTGGCCTTTAAGGGCTAAAGTACTGTGTCATTTCAGCAACTGAACAGTTAAAATCTGTGTGTGTCTCAAATCAAAAAAGAAAGTAGGAAGAATAAGTATCATGGCGTAAAAGGACTCTGCTTAGACAGCTATATTAGTCTGGTACATATCCCTCAGTAACTTACATAGTAGTTTTTATGCCTTATCACATGATTGTAAGTTGTGGTCTTAGCTACCTTAGCATGGCTGATACCAACAACTGATCACTAAACTTTAGGATCATCTCAGTGGCACTGCTCTGGGCTCATCACTTTTCTATCTCCTTTCACCGGCCACATGCTCTCCTGGCTCCATCTTGTTACTTAAGGGAAGCAATAGACCTCCACTGAAAGACATGAGACCATTTATTTTCTGGAGAAAAATGATGACATTTTACCGCCCACGCTTTTTATGAAGCCTAGATTATATTCCTTTAGTGGCTGCTTTTTATAGCTTTTTCCTTTAACAAGAACTTTCAATGTAAATGTTTTAGAAAAGTATATAAAAACAATAAAGAGAAGAATTTAGAAGTGTAAAATCCCTGACTTACTTCAATCGTCATATTGCATCAGAGCAATGTGCATTAGCCCTTCTTGCAAATCAACCTTTGGTGAAGCAAAAAACCATCAGTTCTCTGACAGTCAATGTTTTGTTATTTACTTGTTGGTTTTACTCTCAAGGAGTCTGGCTCCTAACTGTTATACATTTGTTTTTGATAACTGTACCGGTGGGAAAAAAAGACTAAAAGTGCCATAAAAACATTCACAAATACAAGTACATGGTCATTCCAAAATAGGGAGGTCAATTTACTTCACCAAGATGATTCATGTAAGGTTGTTTTACTGCTTCCTTCTCAAAGTTTCTCTGACACCGAGGTCTATCAGCAGGTGAACGTTACTGCATAAGTAGCATGGTAGCATGGCCCTGGCCACTTCTTGAAAAAGCTGCAAGAAGCAGCTTTCATGCCATTGTTCATTAACACTTTGATCGCATTAGCAAGGATTTGTTGGCAACTGCTGATGCAATAAAATATATGTCTGTTAGGTCTTTTAAATACTTTGGATGTAGAGTCTACTGTGCCTAACCAGGCTGGCACTGCCCACTGTTGGAAAGTGTTGCGTGATTTATCACATTGCCCAGGCACTCTCGTCTGATTAAGTCCCTCTTTCCTTGCTGCTGGGAAACAGAATTGGCAGCAATGAAGCATCTTTAACATTCTGTGTAGTGCAGCTCTAGAGCTCTTGGAATACGTAAGTTCAGATCTTGGTTTAAAAAGCTCCCTAAATGTGATTTTACTTGGCTGCAAATAGGCAACCTGAAAATGAGCAAATAAAATATTACAGCTGATGCAGAAGAAATTTAAACTTCCACCTACCAACGTACTTCAGTCTAAGGTGAAGCTCGATTGTGAGTAAGAGCATGAGTCACTGATGCATTCACACCTCACACTCTCTGCAGCACTTGCAAGCCCAGCAAGTCTGCCACTAGTAACATAGCGAGTGACTACAGGGCACAGTAGCTGGACAAGTGACATACAGCCACTTTAAATAAAGCTCTGTACACCTGTCAGATGGCTAAAAATTTTGGACAGTGCCAACAGCTCGTGATGTGAACGGTAACCTGGCTAATATGCCTAGTAACATCCCATTGAATTGGTTTCAGAAGGAACCAAGCTGAATAATTGCAGTAGTAGCAGTAACCTGCTAGTAAAATGTGACTCTGTATTTGAGGTCAAAGAAAGGCTGAGCTATAGTAGAAATAACCAAATAATAAAATGTCTTTGAGAAAAAAAATCCGTATTTATGTATGATACGGATATAATATGGACAGCAGAACAACTGAGTCTTAAAAGTCGTATTTCAAATGATCTTGCTGGGTTTGAAAAATGCAGAGTTTTCATTGTGTACGTGGGCGTCCATAAAATATGACGCACATTACTCAGGAATACATGTGCCAGGACATATGATGTATTAACAATTAGCAATTCTATTGTTCCTGTTCATTTGTCCAAGTCCCTAACGGTGTGACCAGTAAATGGAAGCACTTTGGACTGAACTGTATAGATGTTAATTTGACTGCATCTGAAACTATTCACTCTAATACTACGATGTGGATAGCTATGCAAGCAGTGAGATTTTGGGCCAGAAACAGTAAGTATGGCAGTCTGGCTCACTGTGACTCTCACACGGGAAAGAAAAGGCATTGATTTGATTCATGGATTTAAACTTTTTCAGGGGTTTCAGGGAAAAATTTATAATTTTTCAGGGATTATGTTCCTATGTAAGAAAGGCCATCCATTTATTCCAGCATTCTGCATTTTTCAAAGCATGCTCACAATAGTGATTATTCCCTCTATGTCCTCAATAAAGAAACTAAGAAAAAACAAGAAATAGGTATTGTCTTTTGTGGCAGCAGCAGAAGTTAATTAATTATACTTTTTAAACCTCTTTACATCCATGCATCCAAGCTACCTAAGACAAAATGAAACCTCCTTTAAAGAAAGGCTACCATCTGAAATGAACTATATAAGGAGCATACTTCCTCACCCAACAAATTGCTCCTTACTTAAATTTAGAATCATGTCAGCTCTTTGTTCATTAACACAGATTTTTCCTATTTTTTGTTCCCTGCAAAACCAACATGTAAACTGGATTCTGTGCCAGCTTGTGCATCACCGATAGGATTACCTATTTCAATAAAACATTTGTGCTGTAGTGTCTTTATCGTTCATGATTCGCAAGCTGAGAAGAGCTCACTGTAGCTCTTCAATCGCAAGTTGGCAGGCATAAAATGGTCTTGTTTGGGAGCTGGTGAGACAAGCAGTCTGGATTCCTGTGGGACAGTCAGGGCAGGAGCCCACACTGCCATTTGAGAGTCAGTTTTGCAGATGTACACTCTGACAGATCTAACACGTATGCTTGTGAAGGGGGGATATCAAAATGTCATGGAAAACATTATTTCCTCTCATTCCCAACCTTATCCACCTCTTTCTATAATTTCTAATATAATTCAGTGACATAAGCAAGGCGGTGCTTATTGTTAGCAGTAATGTGTTTAATATTCCCTCCAGGAATGAACTTATTAAAACAAGAAACGGATCTCTACATGAGCTTTCAAAACCAATATAATCAGGAACAATAACACGAAACTCCCAGCAAGGGGCACTGTTTCGCTAAGCGTCCCACACCACCTATTTTACGCTAAAAAAAAGGTTATTGTACAACTCATCCATTTCACATGAAATGTAGAACAACATACACCTCACAAAACTGTGGAACCTTTTGTCACTTTTAGATGAAGGTAATCACTTTCATTAAAGCATTTCTGCTTATTTTATTCCTCAGTCAACATCTTGTCAGGTATAGGACTTGCAGTTTGGCTAAATTAAGATACACTTCTGAAAAATGAGATGGAATTTACCTATTCACAAATGCTTGGACACTTCAGAGAGAAACAGAGAGATATATATAAAGGATGAACTGTCAAGAAATTTGTGGGGGACATTGGAAGGTGTTTGGAGACAGGATTCAATTTAAAGTGTAAGTGTGATATGCAAGGAAGTAACAAATCCTTTGTATGTTAAACGAAAACAAAATTAGGAGATATTCAGCAGATCCTGCTTTGGGGAGTCTAAAAACAAGCACAAACCTGAACCAGTGTGCTATCATGAAAAGAATTCCTTTGGAGATTTTGGTCTTTTCCAAGACTAAGAGGGGAAAAAGAAAAACTTCAGTCATTAAAACAACAGATTTTCCAAGAAGGCAGTTATAAAAATAAAAAGCAAGGCATGTTTCGTAACAATCCATTCGCAAGCAAAGTATCAGTACTAGATTTGGTATGTTTTGTCTCAAAAATATGTGACCACTGAAACCTTGCCAATGCGTGGACATTCTTTTGCAAATTAGAGTACACGCTGCAAGGAGGGCAACACAATCGAACTCAACAAACTTCTAGGTAGAACAATGCTGTTAGCAGGAGCATACCATTAAAACGCTGTTGAGGAGGTGAAGTCTTATCTCATATTTTTCTCTACCTTAGATTACCAGGATTGTGGCTAATACAGTCAGATCTAGCCTACTCTCTTTTACGGCAATATTTTTTTTCCAGATAAACATCCTCCCGAGAACTTCAGAAGTTTCTGAAAAACATTGTTATCTTATTTTTATGCTACAATTTCTTCCTTTCCTTATGATGTTTTCTGGCTGTTTTTCATATACTTTTTGTAAAGATATTTGTAAGAAAGCATTGGATAAGGACTTGCTTCTCTATGTGTCTTATTTAACGAATTTGAGAATTTGGGGTTTACTCTGAAGAATAAATGAGCACGTTAAACTAATCAGAGTGCTCCTCCAGTAGTTAAACGCAGCAGACTTCAGAGGTACTTGCCCAGATATCAGCTGGGAAATGAACCATGACCTTACTTCTTCATGCGTTTAAAATATTTTAATCTAAGTGTTTTGCTTTTGAAACAAGGAAGATGCAATAAGGAAAACAACTGTCCTCTTACCTCTGTTAGTCTAAGCAGCCAGCCAGTGCCCTGCAGATTGTTTAGTTCTGGACAACAAGGGAACGATGCAGTCGTGTAATCCTTTGCAAAGACAGAATGCAGAAACAATGTTAGACAGTTTCTTTGCCACCACTTCTAACCTACCTCGTACTTGGCTGTAGAGCACTCCCTTCCCTACTCTGCTTTTGCTGTGAGGTAGAGCTATACTACCAGTAGTTATCCAGCTGCCTGTAAGACTTTGCTGCCTTCTCTGAGAGTTTTTTTCACCCACTTTGACAAGTCAGGCTAGGAAAGAAGGCCAGGTCTTGGAGGGATATAATTCTTCTTCAAAGAGGCATTATGGTTCATTTCCTTCTGTCTGTAATACCGTGCTGCGGTCACAGGTGAAGCGACAGCTAGGCAGTCTGCAGGGGCTACAGGAGGAAGTGCCTTTTAAAGCTTTCTAAATGGTCAGAATTTGGTCAGGTCTGGGCCTGAAGGACAGATTGGGTGAAGAAGCAGAAGACTGTGGCTGCTTTAAAACTACATTTTTATGAGGTCTTCTCTTTCTTTCTCTCCTCTCCATTTTTAGCATTACGGGAAGCTTAGTCTGGATTTCTGACATCCTCACAATTTATGATGTTCAGTTAAGGAGTTTCTTTTCATTCTAACAAGAAGCTTCCACACTAGATGCAGTCGGGAAGTACTTTCATGGTTTCACGGTTATAGCAACCCTTGCAGACCTATTTCTGAGGTGTGTTCTGATTTAGGGTATGTTGCAGAAGTACTGTCACAAACCAATGGAAGGGCATGCTGTTCATGTGATTAAGGCACAGTAAGTGGGTGGCTGTTACACTGATTTTTCTTCAGCTGTTTCTACTTAAAGGAACACATGAAAGAGAATGTTAAATTTTTTTGTTTACTTTTATAACTCTCTTTACTACATAAACTCAAAGGAATGAAAATGTGCTATATACTTTTCTCCTGCTCAGCTCTGTCCAAATCCCAGATGATGTTTAAAAGAAGACTTCAAAAATTGCAGGAGGGAGTCTGTTGTTTCTCAACTATTTCCTCATCTAATATGCTCAGAGACATAACATGATGTGAATTTGTGACCCACTTTCACTCAGCAACTGTTCCTCATCAGGATTTATCATTGTACCTCAGTTTCTGCACGCACGCCTGTACCTCTGCAGGAAGACTATAATTTCTTTTTCACTGCAAATGGATTGCTTGGGATAAATACATGACTCTTATTTTGTAGGCAGAGAAGGTCAATAACAGCTTCTATGGAATCTCTCCATAAAATGTGACAATAAATAACAGTTTAACCTCTAATCTATATTAACAGACTACCTTTATTGTTTGACTTGTGTAAAGACAAAGACAGGTAATCCAAAAGGAACAGTCACAATAGAGGCTAATGACCTTCTTTTACAAGAATGTAGATACCAGTGGGCAAAAAACATTTCAGCTTCAGCATCATGCAAAGGGCTATTTAGCAAAGAAACACTGTGTGTTAGTTGTTGAAACTTTTTTGTGCATTCCCCGAAACAAATTACACTATTCTGAATATTTTCTTTTCTGTGCAGTAAATAAAGTCTTTCATGTTGACAATGCTAATATTATATTTTAAAATATATTTGCATTTGTGTTTTTTGTCATTTTTTATTGCATTGTATAAATCCCAGAGCAGAGATCCACTAAGCTCACTTTGAGAAAGCCCTGTTTCTTGGGATAGCATCATGCAGTGACACAGGTGATCATATAGCATTTCAATATGGTTTACTGGCTGAATCTATGGAAAAGTTATTTCAACAAGAATTGTGGATATGAGTTTGGAGTACAAGTCAGGAAGGTTATTTTTAAGTGGTTTTTTGGTTGAATTATTTCATATGAATAATTTTCAAGGGTGACTATTCCTAATGCAAAGTAATCTTAAGATATTTTAGTCTCATTAGTGCTTTAAATCTACTAGATAATCATGGGAAGGATGGGAAGGGGGAGCAAGAAAACAATTTTATTACGACTTGTAACTCTGGGATTTAGCAAAGCCACTGTGGCATTGGGGGGACAGAATAAGAAATGACTAGTTAACATTTATTTTGAAGGAAGAGTTATGCACATTTTGTGCTCTAGGTAATAAATGTTTTCTAATGCATGAAGATATCTGTGTAATTAAGCTGTTTTTACTTACTTTTACATTTTAATGATGCATAAGACAGGTAGCTGGAAATTCTCTTCAATTTTAACCCATGTACCTAGAAATAAGAAGTTAATTTTTATTTACAGAAATACTGACACACACCTGCTGGTTATTTAATTTGTTCTTAAAAATACATCCTCTTGTTTAAGAATATCTTAAAAGCTCATTCGTTTCATTTTTAGTCTCATTTTTCACTAAATGAAAGAATCAATTTCTAGATAATTTTTAAAGATTTTTTTCTTCCTCTTCCTACTTTATGAAGCCTATTTTTAATGCCAAATGGTAAAAATCTCTCATACATGTTAGCAACTGAGAAGGCAGTCTCATAAGGTGTATTAGAGTTGTATTAATGTGAGAGGTGTTTCCTGAAGGTACTGAACATAAGTTCTAGGATAGTTTGTCTTATCTTAGTGTAAGAAATATGAAAAGAAACCCACACTTCTGAGAAGGGGAGATTTTAATTTTCTTTTCAATTACTCAAGGAGTTTGACACCAGTTCTGTAAATGTACAGAGTGTGTTTTTCAGACTTAGTCTGATTAGTAAGAAATTATGACAGATCTTCTCAGCACTGTGGGAAACTTCAGTGACGCTTTTTGAAAATGAGGCCTTGCAAACACATTGGCCTTCCAAAACGGAATCACCCAAAATTGCTAGTCTTTTTTAACTCCACTGTTGGCTTTGTGATTTAGCTTTCCGTTTCTCACATTTTCATTATGTGCAGTATTGCGTATATCCATCCTAATAAATTCTATTACTTGGAACAATGGGGTTAAGCATAATTCAAATCCTGAATTAAATGCAAATCTAGCACCAGAAAAATGGATTAAGTAGTATGATAGGATTTGAAATGTAAATACTGTGTCTTTTCTGAACATAAAGTTTAACTAAATAAAGGAAATGGATATTTGCAAGGACTAATAAATTCAGGCTAGTATTTGTATCTGTAAGTAAGAGACTAATAAAATGTGTGCACCATGAGAACATGGAGATTGAACACTGGTGGCTTTGGAAGTAACATACAACTGCCTCTGTAAACATTTTTACTCATTTTTGGACAAATGGTCAACTGGAGGAACCTTAGGAGAAGAAGAATGTCCTTTTTGCAGGGTCAGCAAGGCTTTTTTTTTAATATGACAACGCACAAGTATTTAATTTGTTTGTGACTGAAAGAGTGAAGCCTTCCTACCCAGTGGATTTACTGCAAGAGTATTGCATTATTTCTTTGAATTCTGAAATGGAAGAAGAAAAGGTTTCAAATCATACCAGCAGCCAGATAAGTGAGACCTTAATTGTCATATATATGTGATATCAATACGGAACAACTTTAAAGATTTATGGCTGTGTAGTCCTTTGTGCTAACATGTGGCTCAGAGTAATACGCAAAGGAGTTTGGCTGTAAACCCAGGACAATATGCCTAGATTTCGGCTCAGTAATTATTCTTGGTTGCAGGGAAAAAAATGAGGGTGCTATTTTCCTATTCTTTTAACAGGGAAAGAGCTCTTTCAGGGAAAATACTACTTTGTACATAGACAAGGGAATTCAAATAATTATTTGATGTTTAGAAACATGGAAGACCATTGTGGCGTTTTTTCATTGCAAGTACATAAATCCCATAAATATGGAAAATGTACCCCTGAGGAAAAAAAGCGTCCTATTTGAATTATGCCAAACAACTTTCTTGACAACTTGACACGTTTTGCCAAACAAGACTTTGGCAACATAATGCTGCAGATAATCATTATAAGGCCACACCGTTCAAGCTCGTTACTTTTCTTAAATGAACCATTTCTAGCAACTAGGAAGTAAGACAACACGAGGCAAAATGTTTCTTCTGTATTAATCCATTTGTTTCATTGAAGGTGAAAAGAAGCAACTGCAGGCAAAATTTAGTTGGCTGTGATTGCATACATGCAGCACATACTTCCATTTGCCATAGTCTCATGACAATTGGAGACAAAAACATAATTGCTCAACATACTCAGAATACATAACAACAGGTCATGACTAAATTCTGCTCTCCTCCAATTTAAAGTCAGAGAACCGCATATTTGGATTTAAGTGCAAATGCAACCCTCTGAATTTAGCCCATGTTCCTTCTAAGTGCTTTTGGCAAATGTAGTTTCTTTCATGATTCTTCACAAGCAGAAATAGATATAGAAATCAAAACTGACTCATGAAGTCCTAGGGAAGGCAAGATTTTGCTTACAACACTTTAAAGTTCATTTGAAAATTCCCTGATTATCACTAACGTTTCCAAAAGTACTCAGGAGTTCTGCTCTGTGATATAAAAATAGTTATCTTGTTTTTAACTCAACTCTCTTTCAAAGATATTTATCTGAAATTTTGGTTAAATTTGCAGCCCTTAAGACAAACAAATAAAATACTGGTAAGTAGCAAAGATTAGTTAACAGAAAATTGGACATAATCTTAATTTTCTTTCAAGGTCATTAGAATTTTTATGTTGCAGATAAATAATATAACCCATTTCTTTATTTGAAATTAATTAAAATATTTAAATATTCAGCATATGCTACTAGAAAAGGTCATCTGCTCTCTGGGTAGATGGGGTTCTCTTGTAACATAAGGAATGTTAATAGTGCTGATCCTAAAAGCAAATGGTTTCAAAAATGTCCCCATCGAAATTTGAAAATAAATATGACTATGTGTTCAGGTTTCCACTTACATACTACAACATTGCCTAGTCACATAACAGAATAGCTTCTGCCCACAACAAGCCATCAACTATTTTGACCTGAGCCTTCACGCAAAGTATTAATTCGCTTTGCTGCATAACACAACCAGTTCTGCTATCACCACAGACAGCTGCTGTGCATTGCATTAGAAAGAGATACGACATAAATGTCAGCAGAAACAGTGCTAAATTCAACGTCTAGCTTGTAATTTTGTTCAGCAGCACCTTTGTACATCTGAAATATGTGAAATATGTTTTTGGCTTGTTAGACAACAAATGACACTTTGGTTTGCTAAGAAAGCTTCCAAGTTATGAAACAAAACCAAGGGAAAGGCGCATTGGAAGCGTCACTTGTGCTAAGGTAGTTGTGCCTGGGGTAGTGGATAGAATTTAGCCACAGAGCACAGCGAACAAAGCTAGTTTTATCTTGCTTCTCGGCAAAGTAAATTAGTCTTTACTTCTGCAGTAGGTTTTCAGTGGCAGATAAGTTGATGCAAAGATGGCTCAGAATCCCAACAGTATGCAGCATACAGTATAAATAAAAATTTGAAAGATCTGTTCAATTTGACTTGCATTAGTTGGCCTCTAATAATTATCCACAAGCTGGTGCTGTTTTCCTGTGAGTTTTTCTCCGCTAGCAGAGCCATTGCCAAACCAGGGCTCTGCGGCAGTACAGCACGTCACCCGGCAGCCTCTCCGGGAATCTATGCCTGAAGAGCTCAGTTGCTCTAGTGTAGAAGGCTGCCATGCAAATCTGCTAAAACCAAGATAAAGCAAACAAGAGCGTTTAAACTGTGTGCTACTATCCCTGTCAAAAGCAAGGAACAGGGACACTTCATACAACACACTCATCCTTTTCTGTTCAGCAACTGGAAAAACTTTTGCAACACTATTGCTGTTTTATTTGGCAAGTTATGCTAGTTCCCACGGACTCATCATTGGTCCATACAGGGTCATAACAGTACAATCTGGCTTTACAGTCCTCTGAAAATTAGCCTGAATATCTAGAGAATATTTTTAATACTTACAAATTTTTACAAAAATACCATTAACCAATTCAAGTTACTTCCTTCTGGAAATGCAGGCATGTGCTCTGACCTAGTTTTATGCATTTATTTCTCCACTTTTTTTTTTTTCCTGCCCCCCTAATTAAGTGGACTCTGCACCGTTCTCCCTAGCTTTTGGAAACTTCCAAAACATGACGCGATCTCTGAGAAGACAATGAACAGCACACAGAAAAACCTGAACAAATTTCTATCCTACTTCACGGACTACCAAGTCTAGTGCGTTTTGAACTTCCAAAATTTAAGATACATCCTGTAGAAAGATAAGAGAACCTATTTAAATAGCAAAGGCCAATTTTGCCAAATTCAAAATAGAAACATTATATTGTTCGAAAAGACTGAAAGGTATAAATTTTGCACTTACCAATGTAATAATAAGATTTCCTTAAAAATAGATTAACTTCAAAAGTCTTTACCATTAGCATACTGGTATTTTCCATTATTTGCATCTGCTAGCAACCTTTTTGTCCTTCCAGGAGAGAATGGTTGTGCTTATTTACACAAAATAAAGATAGCTTCACTTCGTAAGTTCAATATTTTGGGCAAGCAATAATATACCAGTCTGCTGGCCAGTCTTAGCAGGAAATAGTCCTAGTGCTGATCACAACGAGATGATTTGTGGTATCGGCTCATTTTGAGAAGTTTAGCAAACACGTTATCTCTAGCAACAGGTCTGATGAAATGTTTATAAGTTCAGTCTGTCCTGTTCTGCCATTGTTGGTGGTACGCTTGTTACCAAAACAACCTAAAAGTCTTTTTTCTTCATCATGGCCTTCGGAAGGTCACATATAGATGATGTTTCATCATGATCTAATATTTGAAACACGTTTAAAGATAAATTCCTCATGCTGTCAAAACATTTTCCTGAATTTAAAACTTTAAATCTTACTTATAATGAAGCTTGAACAACTTTATACTGCAGAAAGCTTTTAACTGATAATCTGATCTTAATGTAAATAGGTTCCGTTTTGTCCAAATAACGAATATGCCAAGTTGTACAGTGGATTATCTATGTGACTTCAAAAGCTTACTTAAAACTATGGTGAGGTGGCCATCTATATTTGTTTAGTTAAGGACCGCTACATGTCCTCCAGGACGCTTGAGCCAAGGCTGACTCATAATGAGAGAGGGAAAATTGTATGGAGAGTCAATCAGAAGGAAAGAGAAAAAAATACGCAGTCTGTATAATGTATTTCTTCAAGATTCTGAAAAGGCATCAGGTTTGTTAGGACTCTTTTTAGATTCAACACATTTTCTGTTTCAAACAGTGTCTTTAAAGTGCTTAAATTGTTACTACGATCATGTCACACACACATTTTTCCCTTTAATTTCCAGTCTTGTGGACTGTCAGTTCAAATGAGTTCTTTCTAATCCTGACACTACCAACATTAGGAGAGATTTGCAGGCTGCGGTGATTCCATCACCTCTGTGCTGACGAGAGGGTCTCTGCTTACGTGTCACCGTCTAGAACCTCATAAGAAAAGCTGCTGATGCAATGGAAAAAGAAGCCAGCTCCCTACTTCTTAGCTGAGTTGGGCCAGTGGGATTATTGTTTGAAGCAATGTTTCTTTAATCCTTTTTCTTCATCTAAAGTAAGAAGTTATAACTGAATACGCACATCATGAAGATCTGATTGATAAGGAAGTACATTTAGTCATCTTCAGAGTAAAGCAACACTTCAAATTTCTCAGTATTATATATGCACGGAATATTTATTATATGGAAATTCAGAACTACTCCTCCCATGCCTCAGTGTGGCAGGAATGACTAAGAAGCAACAGAGCAAGTTCTCTATTCAAGATCTTCTCAGCAGCTTCTCTAATTACCTCCACAGACAGAAACTTCTTTCCAAGACAGACTTTTTTGGATTGTGCAAATGTCTTTTGGTTCTTCCTACCTTTTGCTTGTGGCTAAGGGCCTCAGGAACTTCCTTCGTTACTTCACTAGAAAGATGCCCATGACAGCGTAAGGGAAAACGTACAATACTTTCTATTTGCTATGTACGTCATCTCTTATCATTTTTGTTTCAGCTGTCTGAAAAGTAGGGGTTCCAGGTCTACATATAAAACAACTCTGTTTCTGGATATCTGAAAGGGTTAGAGTTGTGCCACTTCAGGAGCAATGAGCATATAGTAGCAGAAGGAAATCAAGTAAAACAAAATGCTCCATTGCCAAGAAACAGAATCCGAGATGACAAATTGTATAACTTACTATTATTAATTACACTTATCTATGGACTACTATAGCAGTGTGAAATATCTTAAGCAAAGCCATAAAAACAGTTTCATACAAAATTCTAGTAATGTAATACTGGCTGCTTGCAAGCCTACAATGCCTACAGACACTTCTTCTATCAGTAAGACCTCCAAAACATGCGACAATCCCAGATAATCTGCTGAAGTCACATTACATTTTCTTTTCAGCTGCATACATTTTGCAGACATGTGCTTTTACAGGAACTTGTGCTGAAAATTAGAATTTTGCTCTCATAGGATCTCTATATAAGATTTCACCAAAAAATGTATTTGGGTCTGTCAAGATCAAATTTCTTTTTGTTTATACTCCTTAAATCCTGAGACAGAAACAACTTGTTGCTAGTTAATAATACAATAATACTTTACATATAATTTGTTTCATATTCTGATATATTTCTCCAGTTTGGACATAAACACGCAAGGATAGAAAGAGAGATCTTATTTATCATTTAGAACAAGAGTGAATATGTAAGTTTTTGATGAAATTGTACTTTGGCCAGCATTTCTAATAACACCACTTTGCCTCCCACCTTGCCTCCTGAGTACCAACTCAGGAAAAAGCGTGTCCTTACTGAATGATCGTATGTCCTCTCTGAACCAGCAGTAAGCGCTCTTACCGAAGGTCATTTCCTGCTTCTTCACAGTTTGGTACCGATCCAGACCAACCTTGTTTAGCCTGAAACCAGACAGTGTCAGAGTTTGGGTCATACGGCTTCAGGCAAAATGAACTGGGCCTAGTCGTTAAGCCAAATGTTATGTATAATTTCAGTTTAAAAAGAAGAGTAATATATAAAACAGCACAGTTTATACATGCTGAGTTCACAGCTGCTGCTTTTGTTTACCGATGCGTATTTCTACTGCATACACAAGCTTGAGCTTTCCTGTGTTAAGGCTGTAATACACTGGTTCAGGGAAATAAGACACAGATGGAGGTTAGCAGAGTAAAATAGACGCAATGTAGCACACAAATATACAGATACTTTACAGCTCCTACTAAGTGTGCACTTAGGTTTCATGTCAGACGTGTTTCACCAGGATAACAGCAGATACTAAAACTAAGCATGCACAGGCAATGTCCCTATTTAATGTTAATTTGACAACAATGACAGGAAAATTAGAAACTTTACAACAGGACTTTCCATGAACTTCTGCAAACAAATAAAGCAACTACAAAAGTGCATGAATCTCAACAGCTCTACAACAGCTTTTGCATGTGAGATGTCTAAGCACGTTTTCACTTGGAGTATCTCAGGGTCCACAGAAAATCTGAAAAGCACTGCTCTAGAGGTTATAGGCAAAACGTCATCAAGAGTACGCTTGGCTTACAAAGTTACACATTGATCTGTCTGCATATACATCATCTCGAAGAACTTTCTGAAGAACTGAGCTGCCGTTGAGACATAAAATATAGGATAGGTATTTTTAAAAATGGCTATTTGTTACCAGTTCTCATCATGTCCCTAGTTGTGTTTCTGAGAGTTCTTCCAGAAATTTTGCTTATAAAGAAGCTCTGCATTCTGTGAATGTTTGCAACAGTGTTCTTAAAACCTATCCCAGAACTGTGGATGTGTCACAATTTATTGTTCTGAAAATAACTTTCATATCTGTACTACAAAGAGCAGAATATTGTATCTGGCAATACCGACTGTATCTGCTCCCTACCCCAGATGTTAGGTATGCTTATGCAGTCTGGGTTGCCATGGCTTTATTCTTGTAGATACCATGTTTGCACAGAAGGAGTTGTGCTGCTCGCTCTGGAGATGTTCTGGGCATGGCTGAGTCCTGAACGGGCAGAACAAGTCCACCGAAGATCTACACTGCTTTCCAGCAGCCTGGAGCTGCCCTTTTTTGTCAGAATTGGCAGGTTTTAGAGCAATTGTTTCAGATGATAAGTATTATTATATTAAAAGTTCAAGATTCTGTTTTGACAATTCAGCAGCACTAAAGGTCACTGTGTTTGGATAAACTGTGGTGGTACATTGTTCCTTTTGAGCTTTTTCTCATCTGACAAACATGAAAAAATCTCTCAGTGTGTCACAGAATCTAATTTGCGTGACGTTATATAACACTTACCAATTTTGGTTTCATGAAATAGGAAACGACATAGCTGTGGATGGTTCCAGGTATCCATGGTCACAGTGGGGACAATGAACAGAGAAGGACCACTAGGGAAAACTGCCTGATGAGCTGAAAGATCCTTCCTTGTTTAACCTAGCAAGCAAAGGTTGAAAGGAACAGAAGCACATCTATGGATAACAGCAGGCAGGAAGAAAAGACACGTATGCCCAAGGAGAACACGGGCTTAAAAATGATGAGGCAAATAAGGCTGGAAATGAGAAGAAAGTATGTGAAATTCAAATAAGGAGCTGAACACTCTAGAAGACATAGCAGGGGTGAAAAACCTTGCTAGCTTTAAGATGGAGCTGGAGCACAACATGGCTGGCTGCAGCAGAGTGGGACTAGACAGGGTTTATTGCAGCAACCTGTCCCTACTGCAATCTTAGAGGTACACAAGCTGTACACCTGGAACTTCAAGACTACAAAGTGGCATTTTAGTGCCTGGGACACCTCCTCTGCACCCATTTAACACTCTGGGACTTCTTTCAGACTGAAGCCCCTCTTTGTCAAAGTCAAATCCTGCCCTAAAAATTCTGTGGTCTACAATGGTGAAGATGTAGCCCAGATGTAATTGAGAAAGGTAGACAGTCCTGTTAGAACTTACGCAATAGGAGTGGGACTAACAACAGGTCCAGAGTGCCTTTTTATGCCCACTATGTGTTACATCTTCTCCTCTATCACAGTGATGTCAGTGGTATCAAGAACAAGGGACTAACGGCTCTAATGCCCCCTTAACTTCCTTTCCTCTTACATCAGAAATAGCATGGCCAGCAGGACCAGGGCAGGGATCGTCCCCCTGTACTCAGCACTGGTGAGGCCGCACCTCAAATCCTGTGTTCAGTTTTGGGCGCCTCACTACAAGAAGGACATGGAGGTGCTGGAGTGTGTTCAGAGAAGGGCAACAAAGCTGGTGAAGGGTCTGGAGGACAAGTCTTATGAGGAGCGGCTGAGGGAGCTGGGGTTGTTTAGCCTGGAGAAGAGGAGGCCGAGGGGAGACCTTATCTCTCTTTACAACTACCTGAAAGGAGGCTGTAGCAAGGTGGGGGTCAGTCTCTTCTCCCAAGTAACAAGCAATAGGATGAGAGGAAACGGCCTCAAGTTGCACCAGGGGAGGTTTAGGTTGGATATTAGGAAAAACTTCTTCACTAAAAGGGCAGTCAGGCGCTGGAACAGGCTGCCGAGGGAAGTGGCTCCCTGGAGGTATTTAAAAGCCAGGTAGATGTGGTGCTTGAGGACGTGGTTTAGTAGTGGACTTGGCAGTGCTAGGTTAACAGTTGGACTCGATGGTCTCAAAGGTCTTTTCCAACCTAAATGATTCTATGATTCTATGATTCTTTTTATCTATTACTCCCCTCTCCAGTAAACAGACCTCTAAAAAGGGGACATACGAGAGCAACATCACAAGAGAGATGGGAGGCAGCTGAACCTAAGTCTTTATTCAGTAGTTATTTTGCTATAATTATGCATCAATATCCTAGGGCATGAGGACGTATGTCAGTATTTTCCGTTTGCATGTCTCTAAGAAGTTATGAACAACACAAGTGAAATGATATGCCATACCAGGCAGCAAAGCTGCTGAAGGATCACATTGCCTTGAGGAACAAGGCATGCCTATTCTGCATTAGGGAAAGGAAAGAGATTGTACTCAGTTAAGCTCTCTCCACATAAAAAAAGTTTTGTTTGTGAAAAATAACAGTGTCAGTAAATAGGATTAATTTTCAAGAAGAAAGGTATGTTTTTTGTGTCAGCAGTCCTGCTTTTCAAATTGTTTCTAAATACATTATTCCATATTTGAAATAAAACTGTCAAGCTCTTGGGGTCTTTTGGGTTTGCTTGTTTTGTTGGGTTTTTTTTGCATCGTTTCTGGCCTTATCAGGTATAGCCTGATCTGGAAATAAGCATTTGATCATTTAAAAGTGAATGTAAATATTTGGCTCTCAAATAGGCAAGCTGTGAAAAAGGAAGTTCTTTTTCATACTCAGCTATAAACACTTCTAGTCCATTTTTTACTTGGCTTTTTTCTTATTCGTGGTGGTGTTTACTCATTATATGTGCCAATCATTACAGAGAGAATACAAGAATACTGGAAAATATATATAAGGAAGTACAGTACTGGGGGCCTGGAAATTTTGCATACAAAAGGACTGGCTAAGGAGCATTTATATCTACTCTTGAAAAAATAGATACATGGACCATTGCCTATTTTTCAGGAATTTTAGAAGATACCAGAAAAGGGCATTGGCTTTCCTTTTATGTGATATTAAGAATACATACTTCTCCTACAGTTAGTAACACTAATCCCTGCAATGGGGATGGTTTTGAGGTTCATTGGCATTAGTCATTCAATGGATATTTGCTCAATAAACTACAATTACTAGTTTCTAGTCAAGGCAGGCAGACTGGAGATGCACTACAAGGACCCATGATTCCTGTTTGAGCAGCTGGAATGGAAATTTGTAGTGCAAAGGCTAGCATTCGTTTTGGCATTGCTATTACAACTGTCAGTCATTCCCACCCTCATTGCCAACAAAGTGTTGTCTGCCGAGCATGGCAGCCAGTCTGAAAGAAGCTTCACCAAACACTGCACTGGCTCTGAGTCCCATTCATGTTAACACAGCTGAGGCTTGAAAGGAACCCTTAGGGACAGGCAGCAAATATTCTAAAACTAGATGGACAAATGGAAACCTTTGCCTCTAGTCAAGGAAGTAGAAGCTCTGCTTCTAGCTGGTATCATTCATCTTCTCTAGGAACCCCTTGGAATGGCACAGGCACTGTGTAGCAGAAGGGGAGAAGACAGATGGCTAAAAGGTCTTCTCACGTCCTGTCAAATCCAAGCCTTACCATGGCACAGAAACACAGGGGACCTAACCAGATCCTTCCTCTTTTGTTCCAGTCTGTTTGTCTCTGATGAACACGCTGTACCATAAATTGATTCCCAGAGCAATGAATAAAAAATGACGAATTAGGCAACCTGCTTCACCTAACCATATTCCCACCATTGTCCATCTGGTCTCGTGTTAAAACAATTAAGTTAAGAGAGGCTATTACACAGAGTCATACCAGTAACTTTCCTTTTTTAATGTTTAAAAAAAAAAAAAAAACAACTAGCAGAGGCAATTTCTGTCACACTGTCTTCCTCCTTTCTGCTTATACTTTGCGTGTGCTTTACAGCACTTGTTCTAAACTCTTCCATTCCTCATTTTGCCAATATAGACACATTTAGTTCTCTTAAGCAATCATTTCAAATGAGACACCGCAGCTGGAAGAAACTATCAGGCAGCCAGAGCTTTGCAGCAGAGGATGTATCAGTCACTGTATGCCTTACCACTGTTGACAGGAGCAGGACCAAACTCATGCAAGACTGTTGGCCAACACCAGAGTACTAGAAACGTGATTCTTCCCATTGCTGCAAATTATTTCTGTGTTCAAATCTAAATAGAACAATGTTTGTAACCAAGCAACTCTATTTCTACTCCCAGCCATTGGCACTTCTGCACATGATCCTCTAGATCTTTTGAGGAGTTAAGGTGGAGAAATTAAAACAAAGACATTTACAAGGACTTGCATGCCCAGTTTCTTTTGGAACATCCAAAACATGGAGATGGCTTCGAAATGCTCATGCCTTACCTTCTTATTTCCATAAGAAACAAATTTTCATTAAAATGTCTTTTTCTTTCCAGTAACTGGCTAAAAAAACCCCAAACCATATATTACGCAACCTCAAGAGGGCAGCATGGTATTTCAAGAATCACCTTACAAAAAAGGTAATAATGCCTTAGCATAACAGCAGGCTCTAATGACAGCATAGAATTAAGGTTGTTGTAAACATTAATTGCCAAAAAAAAAAAAAGGCAAAAAATAAGGTAGTCCATGGCAGTATCATTAGTTCACCTGTTTTGCTGCTGTCCATGTAGCGCCACATGACTCACAGTAGCAGATGATGCAGGATTGCGGTTTCCAGATACCTGTCCCGCATGCTGTAGCAGCTACATCAGCATAGCCCTCTGTGCCAGTTCCTTCTTAACCAATACCTACTATGAGCAATCTGTTCAAAATTGTGATAGCACTGTGTCTAGGGCAAGGAACAGCCTAGTTCTGTGATAATGAATTCCTTGCCTGCGAGTGTTATATAATTCTCTTCATGCCTTCAAATGGTATGTAGAAGTTTAGGATTATAGGAACGCTGACTGCAAGGTGATCTCATGAGCAACTGAGTACAGTTGCCTTTTATGGCACTGCATCATTTCGTCCTTTCATAAAAGTATTATGTTCCATCTTAAAATTAGATTATTTTTCCCTCTCACTTCTTCTCTTGGAAGACTATTTTGGAATTTCATTGCTCTAACTGATCTTATATAAAAAATCCACTCCAGATTTATTCTTAGCCAACTTATATCTTTTGGTTCTTGTGTCAACATTGTATGTTAGCCCCTACACTGCCTCTGCTTTGTTTAATTAAACATGTTTCTATCTTTTATGCTATGATGAAACCCTCCAATTCCTTGATCATTTTAGTAACAATTCTCTCTGCCTGTTCCCATTTTCATCTCCTTCCCTGAGCACAGATGACAGATAATAACTATATTCCAGATGAATAATCCCCAAATCACTGGCCTTAATACTTCTTCAAGTCTATTGGAAATTCATCATGTCACCACATGTGCCTTTTATAGCACTGATGAGTTAGGGATGGCAATGTTAGCATGTATTCTGAACACCTGGAGGAGGAATAAACTTGAGAGTTAGCTGCAGGTACAACCTCCAATTCTGCCATCACTGTGCAGCCGTTCAAGACAAACAAGACTGCATCTCAGGCACCTCATTTTAGAATGGTGATAACATCCACCCATGCTACTAACTGGTACCACAACTTCAAAATTATATAGAAATCTAATACATACCACATGTCTTAATAGCATACTTTTCAGCTCACTAAAGTAGTATATCTGCTGTAATTCTCGCAGTGATCTGTCCAAGGTCAGCTAAGAGCTTTGATGCTGGTATATCACTGCATAACTCATAGTAGTTCAGATATTATGACAATTTCTTTTTTCAGTTGAATTTCTTAAAATAAAACTTCTCTCATTCCAGGAGAATGCCTTCTGGAATTATTCTTGAAATTGGTGTGATTAGTTTCATCATAAATCCTGTGTACTAAGGAGAAAATTTCTAACAGCACTTTTATGACCACTTCTTCTCAACACCTTTCGCTCTCCCAGTTGTAGTACATTGCAAAATAAAAACTAATTTCTTCCTGATTTCTTTGCAGGTTATATTTTTTTGTTAGCGTTGGGTTTGTTTCTGAGAAAGCATTTGACCTGAAACACAAAGGATTTCTCCTGACATCAGAAAAGCGTCCAGTCATTGCACAACAGAATAATCAGAAACATTTCTCATATAATCAGGATCTCATACCTGATATCCATCCCAAATGTATCAATTCTTCCAAAATTATTTGTGCTTAGCACTGTGTCTTTTGATCCTGCAGCAAATTATCTATGGCTGGGCTAAGCCAGTCCTAATGGAGGACATTTGGATAGCATCAAAACACTGCAGTACTTGTGTTGGCAGGACTTGGGTGCATGCTAAACCCCTCCTAGAGGCCAGTGCGCTGGTGACATGTGCATCTCTGGGTGAGATGTATTTAGTGCCCTATCAGTCAGAACCTTATTAAAGACAACTTTGTGTTTGTGACTTGGGTGGAGATAAGCAGTGCTACAGGGGAAGAAGAGCTACCATACTCATTGGCCTTATGCTCACATCTAGCAATCAATTTTCCCTCTGCCTGTGAACATGAAATAACACAGTGTGAAAACAACACAATATCCAGTGTATCTGGCATTGCACAGCATCCTAAACAGAGTAAGTTTCATTCAGTCCTTGACCTAGGAGCTCAGTGAAGCTAGATACCAATTCCAGCCACACTGAAACACAGTGACTCACAAACCACAGAATTCGAAAAAGGGTTCAAGGAATTGGTGGCAGATATTTTCTCTCCTGCATGCTATGTAGTTCAGCAGCTAGCCACCGTTAACAAAAAGAAAGTGGAATAGCAAGGTACTCTTCTGACGTTCTTTGTTCATCAGACGGTTTGCAAGCTCATTTTGTCTATCAGAACCTAACACTGCCTCTTCTCTTTCTAAGTAGGAATTTGTCCTGCTCTCCTGAAGTTTATTGGGTGAATATGCTCTAAGACTTCTGCATTTAAAATAACAACCCAAGTAGATGCTCCTGTTTATACAAAGTTCCTACACATTTAATACGTGATTTGACATGCCATAAAGCAAACACAAAAAAAAAAAGCTTCTAGACTGAATCACCTTACAGCTGAAAAGATAAAACATACCAATGACTAAAAAAAGGAGCTATATTTTCATGACTGACCTATACTGCTCTCTAATCCAAGTGGGCTCTGCAATTACATAATTCCTAGGAGTTTAAAAGTAGCACTTCTGCTTGCCTGGAACACTGATTCATTCTGGTACTGTTTAATGCTATTGCTTCTTGTAACGTATGGTCTGTACAGACTCAACCTACAGCCTTGCTGACATTTAGCTGAATTCTCTCAGAATTCTGATTCAGAGAGCAGTTTTCTTGCAGAGAAGGATGAGTACACTCACATCTACGGATCAGTCCTGGCAGCTTTTTTCTAGTTGAGAAAGGAAAGGAGAAAAAATAACAGGCTGTGACTCTTCAGAATAAATCACTAGCTCACACCTGCGATGCTAGAAGAGCTATCCTGATACGGCTCCATGAAGCTGGCGAAACTTCAGCTGTAAAAGTTTCTGGTATCTTTTTTGCTAGCTGATCTCTATATTTCATTGTCCCAGGTACCTAGCAATATTCAATTACACAAAGAGAGGAGACACATATGATGCCACCTGCACACATGAAATTGCATTATGGCAGTGAAAAAACACGGAGGTGGGATTACCCAGTACTGGATATTATCATCATTTATCCTGTTGAGAAGCCTGCATACCATGAGCTTAGTCTTGCACTTCTTTCACTCCCCAAACTCCTCCTGAGTCAGATCCAGCATGTAACCATTTTCTGTTGGACAAAGGCAGGGATAGCGAGGCTGTCAAGAGGCAAGCTATGGCTCCCTGAATTTCTTCCCCAAGACCCAAACCTGGAGAAGGTTAAAGGAGATGGAAATCTGCTCTGACACTTGCCAGACGGCAGAGCTTAAAACTGTATCCTCTGAAAAGAAATAACAGAAAGACATGTCTCTGGTCACGTTTTCCTGCATCCCCAACACACATGCTGTACCAAGATTAGCATTTCCTGGGGACTGGATACACATTCAGCTTTCCCAGCTGGAGTATCCCAAGAACCTTCTGGTCAGTATGTACTGATTCAGACCTGTATTGCAAGTAGAGCAAAGCCAAATCGGCCCCTTGTATTCATGCTTCATTGCAAGTCCCTGGACTGTACATTCATCGGTGCCTCCCCACCCCCAACCCCAAGCTTTCCATAACTGGAGTGGTCGCTTTGTTAGCGGTTAGCAGGTTTTGCACTGCATTATTTAGTACCTTGAGAAAAATCAAAGGACCATCACTGGGTCTGAAATTCACTGAAAAAACATTCAGTAAGTAAGTGAGCCAACAAAAAAAATGCTTTCCACACTTAAGGCATATATTCAGTGACTTCCTTAATATATGTAAGTATGTTTGGATCTGAGAGCTCAGCTAAGTCATTTAGTGGTGTCTACTGTCTTCCGTTAAAGTCTATGTGGTATTATTGGATAAAATTAATTCATAAACTTATATGATGAAGGCTTACACATGATGAACAAGATCTTTGGCTGGAGGGTGAAAGAGAGACTAAACAGCTTTTGCACCCTGTCCTCCAAAGACTGGAAGCAATATATTAGCCCAAAACACTCCAATTGTGAGAGCACATTGGAAAAGGAGATGGAGAAAGGTAGGCTCCGAAATAAAGATCATAGGGCAAAATAATACAGATTAACAAAAATTATGTAGGAGTCCTGTTTCTTAACATGTGTTAAGATTTCTATCATTGTTGATGTTAATAATTGACATGAAGTACAGTGAGAGTTAGATAACAGCAGGAACGTTCAGGCCAGGAACTCATTTCATTTTCCAGTGGTGTGAGGCACTGGGTTATGGGGAAATGCATAACCTCATTTCAGAGATGATCTTGCTTCACTGCGTTACATCTCGAGGAATTTTATACTGTCTAGAAAGAGATTTCTGCTTGTGGCATGCAATAGGAGGTGTTCTTCCGAGAGTGGAAAAAGAACAGGATGTGAATTTTGTGTTCATGAAAGTGAGGAATTAATAGCAAAGCCTTGAGTCAGATATAAGCTGCGTGGGTATTGTGCAAGCCCATCACACAGCACTGCCATCTCACCCCAATTTATGACCTGGAACACAGTAACTTTTACAGCTTTTAGCTGGAACTGCAAGTTGTACCAAAGCGTACAATGATTTTATAAATACAAGGGGAAGAGGTAAAAGCTCCAAATTTCTTTTGCTCTTTAGCCTAGCTCAAGTATAAGCTGGACAAAAGCTGATGACAAACCGCACCTCCTGAGCCTGCAGATCACATTGCCGGCATTTGAGTTCAGAGTTTAAATACAGAGACTCTGTATTCCCTGAACTCAGAATGCACTTGCAAGCCAAGATTTGTTCTCTAGCACAAGCAAGTACAAGTAAATGAGTAGGCTCAACTTGAGCATGGCTTTGATCTGCACGTTCATGTGGACAGGCCATATTTTAATTTTCACCATCCTATCTGATAGGGGTAACATTTTTAATGGCCTCACTGAGCGCCAGAAAACCTCAGCCCACGCAGACTGCTGAGATCAGTGTCCTCTGTGTACAGCTTGCCAGCCCCCAGAATTCACCAGAGAGGGAATTCAGCCTTTCACTTCTCTTTCCACTGCCACAGTCCCTGCTTTCTGGTTCATACCACCAAAAGCCAGCTTAAACCAGAGGTGAATCTACTACATGATATAACAAACGGCTATTGCTGTTATTTGTCCTGTATGTTCTTATCTTACAGTTTGCAATTAATCACCACCCTGGAAATCAAACACTAAGGTATTTGTACATTCTCTTTGAAAATACATTTCAATTTCCTTTTACTTGAACTGCCCTGTCCTTTGCCACACCTGCTCGATGCATCATTCTGCGTAGCACACACTATACATACCTGAAGAGTCTGATGAGTCATGCTAGACAGGGAACATAATCACCATAGAAAGAATATAAGATTGAAAAGTGTGATGCAATTAAATATAGAGGGATGTCTGTTCATTAGCAAATAATCACATTTGCATGGTGATGATAGCTACAGTACGTCATGACTGAGGACTGGGTTCTGTTCTCAGTAACAGAAAATTCTCTTCAGTGTGTGACTGTACAAGCTACATGAACATCAAGTTTGTACTAAGCACCAAAGTCACGTACAGGAAAACTGTAAATCAGTCCCACCTATTTGGTATGTACACACTTTTTGATGCATGTTACTCAGCCTTTGTGATTGTTGAATTCTAGCTTATTCTCTTCTATCTGGAGATGTTTTGCTGTTTGCAGAGAAGATAACTGGGAGAGGCTGATTTTATGGGAACAGCAGTGCAGATGAATTGGTCTCCTATCTAACATTTATAGGGAAGGTTTCCTTGGTTTCAGCATAGCTCACAGGTACAGTTGAAGGTACAGCTAGTTTCTGTGTACTGCCATTAAGTTTAGAGTACTCATCGGGTTTTAGAACAAATACCTTAGATTCCCAAAGCTGGCCTTGTCCCTCATCATATAACCTGCAGGGATTGCTCCATTACCTCCCTCAGGTTTGTATCTTCTGTTTTTAGTACTGAAATGTTTTTGCCATTCTGATGTATTTCCACTATGAATTAATAAGTTATTTTGCAAATATGCAAACAGATGGCTCTGGAGATTGCTAGGCTTCCATGTGTCTGAAGGACAGCCACATTATTGCTGGAAATAGTCTCTGGTTATTTGTTTAAAAGAACTTAATTTCTATACAAAAAAGCCTGAGACAATTGGAAATGCTGAAAGCAATACTCCAATCGTTACACATCCTGAGACTGATTCAGTGAAGTTCTTGTCACAAATGCAAAGTCATATCCAGTCTGAGATCTCCTTGGGTGATCGCTCTCAAACTTCCATGAAGGAATGCAGTTTTAGCAGTACCATAGCTGAGAAAGATCGGCTGCTTACAACTTCAAGGACTCACTTCAGTCAACAATTGTTGATCTATACTTCCATGAGGATGGCATACTCACAATGGTTCTCTGCTGTGTGGATTCTGTGACGTCTGTAAGTAGGCACTGTGACCTTCCCCTATGCTGAGACACTGTTGGATGTAAACCCTCCTTTCCTTTCTCTCCTTGTCAAAGAGGGTGGAACTGGCCAATAAGGTTCAGAAGTTGTAAGGACTAAAGGTGGAAGAGAAAGACATCATGATCAAATAAACCCTGTTTCCACAGAAAATAAGGCTAAAAATAAAGTTATTTATTGTATTTCAGAGAGTCGTCTTTGTTGCGATGAAGCTAAAAAAGCACACATTTACAGCCTGACATTTACGCATTACTTGTATTAATGTGGTGTGAAATACCACATCTCCTGAACCAATACAAGGACTGAGCTCTGAGTCTGCTGAGCTTGTATTATGAAGGAAGGAAAATTAACTAACTAATACTTTATTCAAAATTTTAGTGGCAGCTTGTCTGTTCTGATGATTTAACTGTTATTTACACTGAAACCAACATGCAAGAATATTGTAGCCTATGACTCCCAAGGGAGCAACTACGGAATTTTTGCATTCTGCAGAATGTTATGGGTTGGCAACCGCTCCTGTGTGCTACACAGATCACTTCAATCCCGTGTGTTTATCCTATAAACAAGAAAGTACTCCACACTGTTGTGCTAAAGAAAATAGCTGAAATCTAAAGCAGCTCAGTCCTGTTTAAGCTGTCCCCAGACACACTGCCTACCACGCGGGTTTGTTTTTCATTTATTTGTTAATGAAAGCTGGCAGCAGATGCTACGCTTTTATTGAGCACATTAATCATTGAAAGAAAACAATATTTCTGCTGCTCTGGCAGCTCTTGTACTACACATAAATAAGGCCTGCTGCTTTCCTGTTAACCCTGTACATAATGTAGATTCCCCTAAAGCACTGACTTTCTTTGCAATAGTATATTTCTGCTGTAAGACTGGATGCCTAGTGTGGATTCAAGTAAGATCTGAAACCATTCATCTGGCTTTTGATTCCAAATTCAACTTGTGGCAATAAGTACAAACAACGTGTGACAGGGGCTTGGATGCTTTTTGAGAAATAAGAATGCAATCTTGATCCAGTTGCAAGTTTTCACAGAATAGTAGTAAGAACAACAATAGCTTAACACTACTGATTCCTGTCATTCATAGCTATATTATAGCACTCACAACAGCATGTGCTGAATGCCTGTAAGGCATTAGGGAATTCCTTGTGCATGTGCCATGTATACCCTTCATAAATGTACAGCCACTAGCACATTCACTTGCTCATCTTGTTACAGGGTAACATGAGGGGTGTGTAAGCACACAACCTACCAGCGATCTGATTCAGGCAGGCCTTTTCTTCTCCCCACTCCTAGTTTAGGGGTTATGATATTAATGGCTCTCTTGGGACAACCTTCTCTCTTGAGAGCAAGCTACCCTGCACACACCGTTCTGACAAAAACTGCTTACAGCTCAGTACTGTACCTAAGAGCTCCAAACATTTAGATTCATTGCACTTCTGCTAATTTGTGCCATGCAGCAGAATTACAGCACACTACCTGTGGGGACCCCTCCAGAAGGTAGGATGGCACTGTTTAGGTGGGGTAACTTAAACTAGTGTTAACAAATACGACCTACTCTCTTCAGCAAAGCTGCACTACGGTAGATGATAACCATAACCTTTATATTCTCATATCCCCACATTTAAATCTTCGACCATATTTTTGAGGAAGAAGAGTAAATCAGAGAAATGCAGTTCATGCAGCTGTGGAGGTACCAATCCAAGACCAAAGGAGCCATCAAGTACAGGCTACTTTAAAAACATTGTACTGATCAAATAACCTGTTATTCATATATAGTTTCTTTTTCTCCTGCAATGGAAAAAATCCCTGAGGTCGATCTATTAAACTCAGTGGAGATACCAGGTTACACAGAAGGATGTACCTGCCTGATGACCAAATCGTTTGTGCTGCAGAATTATGGAAGATTATTCTAAGAGTTGAGTTGAGTATTACAAAGGAGACGACAAGCAGTCCTTGTTGGAGGTCTGCACATACTAGTCTACAAAGAACAAATTACCACAGAAATCTCTGTAATACGGAATACTTTACTGTACAGAATTAGGCATTACTTTTTCTTTCCCCCTCTAAGCCTAGCTTCCAAATTGCTTTCTTAAATCAGCCCTAGGAGAAATCATTTGAATGCACATCTTCATTAGTCTCTCTAATGAATTCAGTGCAAATTATAAATATACCAGGTAAATTAGTTTTACTCTGGTTTACTTCGGAGCAAATCTCTTAGCTATATCCAGTTTTATTCACACTTCTTCCCTTTTCGCCCACATGAGTACAGTAGCAGAGAATAGCCTGGGCTGAAAAAACAGCGGTGGGATGTCACAGAAACAGAACAGGTACCTTTAGTTCTCATGGCACTTACAGTAAGCACAAATCTCAGTTTCTCATTTTAGACACCTTGGCAATAGATTTTCTGGTAGATGGAAAATGTAAGACTTGTTAATTGTACCTGCTTGGTAGTTAAGTTCATCTCTCTCCAGTAGATACTGCATTCTCCAGCATGAAACAGGTGTTTTCTAGTAAGAACTAGACTAGTCCAGTTTGGTGTTTACATGAGTTTGTGTGCAATTTCTAAGTTCCTTATTCTTCAAGTTATCTTTTAGTTTTCCTCTGTCCTGCAGGTTTACCTTAAAGGTGTAAGTTTATTGTGAACAGCGTTTATTAACTGAAACATAGTGACAGCTGCAGCTCCTAGAATAATAATATTTGATTTTGTTATTTCTTTCTACATGAATGTTTTAAGATCTGCAAACAAAACATCCCAGATGAATACAAATGTTAGAATATCAATTCTCTTTCTTTTTAGTTCCTATGATCTCTAGCACAGGTAAATAGTTAGGAGTGATTAGAAAGCAATTCCTTAATTTTTAAACTAATTTTCATATCAGATCACAAAAATTCTGTTATTATTTGCCTGAATGATTACCTAAAAAGCTTAGATACACTTGTGGAAAAGGGTCAATGAATTAGATTTTAGACTAACAAAAATATTTCAAAGACCTAAGGCAATTATGTCACTATGCCTGCTGTAGCTTCTGCTTGTCTAGGGCAAGTAAATCTATTGTTGCTGATACCAGCTAATACTAGTGTACTTCAAGTAGCAAAACTTAAAAAATTGCTTAAAGAGTTTGGATGCACAATTTAACATGTCTTATGACAGTCTGATCACTGGAAAAATCAATCACCATCTAAGTGTCTTAAGCAAGGAATTTTTCAATATTCAAAGTCCTGGCTTCAGGATTTTGCTGATCCTCACAATGTTAGCTTTACTACCGCTACAGCTTCTTGGGAGATTTGAGTTTTAAATTTTTATTTCTGTCTTCCAGGTATCTGCAAAGATTATGAAATTCAGACTGGAGCTGAAAACTATGTGATGAAGAGGTAAACACTAAGTCTGGCTCACCTCCACACACTGTTCCTTTGAATAACATTTTTTGAAGTAATAACTTCTTTTTCTCACCTAAATAGATACAAACTGTTGACAGAGAAGAAATAGAAGTATCAAATAAGGAGGTACTGCTTTTTACAGCCACTTTTTCTAGTGAAACCTATGCATTAACTTCTGGGTTTCCATCCACATTTTCTGGATACATCTCTAACTGGAGAAACACATAGTCATGCACCCGTGACTATAGAAGGTGACATGAGGCTCTTCAGAAACTTTCCAGTCTATCATAAAAGAAAAATACTTTTTAGGCAAAGAGGATGTCATTACTTCATAACACATAGCACTTTAACACAGTGGCTTACATTTCCGATTCTACTGGTCTATTATCAATCACATTTAATATTAATATTAATTGCTATCTGTTTATATGGGAGCAATAGTGTGGCATTACTTTGCAGTGTAAATGTTTCAATCCTGATGACTGTGCAAGACATTAAACAAATGGTATAGCAAGAAATGACAGCAAACTACAAGGAAAGAAGATGGAAAGGAAAAGGAAAATAAGATGATCTGTGATATATTTTATGACCTACCATGATACATGTTCATGAGCCTGTGAACACAGAGGATACATTTTACATACAGGGCACATTTAAGTCCCTTCTAGCCAACAGAGTTTATCCTTAGTATAAACCACTGTATGTTTGGGCTAAAACAACTGGGCTATTAATTTCTGTTCGTGTTAGACTATAATTGGGAGATAATTTAAGCTTGGTTTCTCCAGCAAACCCCATGTAACTATACTTATTTTTTTATAAAATATACTGATAACAAAATTACAAAGCAAAAAGTAAGTCTGTTATTTTACAGTAGACTGTTTGGAGTCCTTGGAAATAACTTAAGTCCTCTAACATGTTTGGAAAAGGGTAAGAAAGAAGAGAGGTCAGGGAAGAGAAAGAGTGAAAGTAGGATATTCATAGGTCTGCCAAAGCAGCTTAGAATATTAGCTTTCTCTTCCAGGAAATAAACCAGAGCTAATTGTTTTTAAGCCCTTCTGTATTGTATCTTTAAGCACTGTGTCTTTAATTATTGCAATGTGCACTTAAATATTACTTCCTAACTGAATTGTCTGATCTTTTTATGGTAGATCTGTTGGTTGTTTTTTTTTTTTTTTCCTTTCTTTTTTAGCTTTTGCTTCGATGCAGATAGATACAGCTGGAAAACTCCATCCTTGGTTGAATTCATTTGTAGTCAAAATACAGGGTAGCTGGATCAGTAAACACATGAAGAATGTGACTATATGCCTTATGAGTTGCAACTGCAGAACTGCTAGGTTATCATGGTCTCTAACTACTGATGACTTTTGCAAGTAAGATGATCTAGCAGACTTGTACGTGTCAAAACAGCAAATCACCAAATAGAAGTCAGCAACAAAACAACAAATAAGAATAAAGGAATGGCCAGGACAAAAGTTACTTAGCTAACCATCACATGCATTTGCTTTTGCTGCAGACCTCATCCACAAAAGCTGTCGGGGAACACACTGTTCTGCAGCATTTCAGAATGTATGGTTGAATCAAAAAAGCACAAGCACATAGCAGGCTGACAGTCCAGAGGAAGGCATCTTTACTTTTGTAATGCCATGCTTTGACGTTGCTTCAGCAGTAATACCCAACTTCTGAATGACATTTAAAACCAATAGTGCCTTGAACCTTTTATACCATAACCCCAAGACAATACATTGCACCACCAGTCAATTTGTAATTAGAACACCTATCACAAAAATTTGTTACGCATAGCACGACACAAAGGCCTGAATTTGCTGCCATTTACACTCCCAGAAACATACAGTCTCATTCCTTCTGAACCTTTCCCTAAATATGGATGCTGGCATGCACATCAGAGGCTGTCTGTGTGCAGATGGATTAAGAGCAATGAGTCAAACTCTCTGCTTTAATAAAAAAAAGAAAGAAACTTGTAAAAATGTTCAAGTGATTTTTAGTAAATCAGACAAGGTAATACAAATAAAACACAATAGCCGTGTGATTTCACTGAAGGCAATTACATCTAAATAACCACAATACAGAGGTGTGAACTGTTCTTTGCCAGTTACTCATTAACCAATCTTCATTAATCATAAAAAATGTTTTTACATGGTTCTTGATTCTATAACTGCAATCTCCCAATCAGTGTTTTGCTCAGGTGGCCTTGGTGCGGTTACTATCCCTTCTTTCCTTGCTGAGATATTTTGCAATAGCAGCTGATGAGTGGGAATTACAGAAAGAGGTTCTAGGCTTACTCTACAGATGAAATCTCTTCCAGATTAATCTTGATGTTTCACGGTTTTTTTTAATCTTAATTTTTATAATTAGAGATGAGAAAAGTTTTCACTTACCAACAAAGAAATCAAAAGATATTTTATATATTTTTCATCAGAACGTTTACAGCAGTTCATTACCTGTGGGAATGTATTTTATAATACTTCCCAGCGCACGTACAAAATGAAAACAAACGGAAAAGCAATTAAATATATTTCATTTGTTGCAAGGACTGGCAAACAAAACTGAGCAAAAGCAAAAATCAAACTCTACATGAAGCTTTTCCCCCCACTTTTCAGATCTAATTCAAAGTCCTGTACATCATACCCCAGAATAAATGGAAAAAATATTAATATCAAAAATGCTGGAATCAAAACTCAGTTATTCCTGTGACTGCAGTACCATTGTATCTGTAGCAGCTAGCATTCCAACTCTGTGCTAGGTTTTACTCCTTTCAGTCACATGATACTATTCAAACCTCTTTATATACAGTGGAGTCAATACTTCTAAGAGAGACACAAAAAAACGGGAGGGAATGTATGCTAATTAAAGTAATTTAAAACAAAACCAGGAGTAAAATCTGCACATAAAAACAGTCTGCATGCAAATAACAAATGTGTTCAGTGCTCATGCTCCGGATGCTGTTTCCACCTTTGTCTACATCCTGTTCATTGCAATACCTTTGCAGTTGTATCTGTCTATGAAAATAATGGTTAATAATTACAGAAGACATAACTGGTAATTTCAGGTGACATAACTGGTAATTTCTTAGGTTTCAGGATGAAAAAATGTTAATTTAGCCATAAAAATGTGTGTGTGTGTTATTTATTATTCATTTTAGACATAAATACATTAAATTGAGGCAGGTACAATGAGATAATCAGGCCAGGTTATAATTTCTTTGCAGAAACATCTAAAAGGAAAAATCAAATGGAAAGAATAATTCTAGAAGTAAGTCAGATCTTCTTTCCGTGGCCTCATGCTCCCTGACAGACAAAAGAAGGGGCTTCAGCCCCAGGAAAGCCTAGATCTCAAGACAGCTGCTGAAGACAATCAGCATCAGAAACTTGACACATCTGAATTACTTCCTTGCAGCCTCTTGGAAAAGTCTTTCAAGTCACTAACACCCATGACAGCTGGAGAAACATCCTCTCCCAAAGGGCGAGACGGTTTACACATTACAGAGGGTAAAATTCTCCAACTCCGACATCCATGATGGAAGCAGGTTGGTATGACATGATCAGGCAGACTTGGAGTTCTCCATGCTAATGAACTGCATGGAGAACACCATAAAGTCAGGCTGGTCAGTGATCCGCTGCCAGCAGTTATACTCATATAAACAAGTATTACCCCACTTGCACTTCCACTCATTTTTGCTTGTCCATGGAGTTATACTGTGCAGTTGAGTACAGAATCTGGTCCAGGAAAACCAGACTTTTATTCCATGAAGAAGAAACCTGCCTTCTTGCTTAGAAAAGCTGTAGATAAAAATTAAGACTCAAGGCCTAATGAGAAACATTCTGACTGACAGCGGAAATAGCCCTATAATGCTAATATTAATATTGTGTTAAACTGATAAGTGTTTATGTCAGTGACTTGTCTATATACGGAGCTTAACAATCATTTCTGTAACAACTAGAGAAAAGATCATGTAGTCAAAACCTTGTCCTGTTACATAAGCGAAAGACCAGACTATGTCCATGACAGATAATTAATTTATTAAGATTTTTACCTGTGTGGTTCAGAGTAGAACCTGACTCATCAACATAATCGACTTGTATCCATTGCTAATCACCTTGCATTAACACTTTTAATGAAGTTACATTCAAGATATTTCAAGTGGTGATTTAAGCAATACTGCAAGGCACAGCTTTCCTTAGAGCTCTTACGGCAACTATAACAGGCAGCTGAAATGTATTCCTCAAATCCAACACCTGAAGTCTAAAAAACTTAAAGGTGATCTTTTCCCCCAGACAGACACATTCTTCATTGTCAAAAGCAGGAATACCAGCAGCTCAGCCTTAAAGGTTGCTTAAACTATCTTGCCCTTTTCTTCTGTGACCACAGCTTGCTGCTCTTAACCTTGCAGATAGGCACGGATAACATGATGCTTATCTTATAGGCAGGAGGTTTGGCAAGCTGCTTGTGAGAGTCCAAACCAAACAGTCCTCTGTGGATTGGTCAGCGGGACACTGTGGAGTATAAAGCTAGTTTGGCCCCTACCTGCATCCCAGTATATCAAGGTTTACGGTTCATTGACTCCAGTATAGCGACCTTAATCAAGATTTTTCATGCCTCAGAGAACAGTACAGCTGCTAAACTTTCTTTAATAAGTGTTTTATAGCTGGGGAAGCTGAACAGGAAGTAGCTGAAAAGAGATGACTTACTTCTGGCCTTATTAAGCAGCAATTTATTATAAATCGAGCTGTAACATTGTTTTGCTCTAACATGAAAGAGGAATGTTGGTTTAAATGGTTTAGCTAAGTCATTGATTCTGTTCCAGTCATTCCCTGCATTTTCTTTTGCAGTATGGGTTTGCTTCAAATTCAGGATGACAAATGCACTGTGATAAGTCTCAGAAGTCCTCCATTTCTAAGTTCCCATCAAGGAAAGCAGATGCAGTCATCTTCCCAGAACTTACTGGCAAGACGGTCTTTATAAAGCTCACCTTGAGATCTCATAGCTTTTTTATTTTAAATGAAATTAATTTCCTGTTACCTTATTGAGCCCATGTTGGCAATGTTAACAGAATATTCTGTTAAAGACGACACAGGTGTAAGGCAGGTGGCCGCACTCTGGAATTTCAGTGAAGCAGCACTGAAGATTCTTCAGCGGAATGTATTTTGCCTTTGCAGACCAGTTTTATTGTAGTAGATTATTAAAAATTCTCTTATTTAAGGTCAAATACTTTTTTTTCTTAAGGGGCATGTGACTGGTCTTAATACAAAATTCTTAAAGGAATAGGCATATAGTCAGCATGACTCAGCATTTAGGTAACACTATGCACACGCTGTGCAACGTGTTGGCTGGCCAATTACCCTGTCTTGCCACATCCATTTCCATAGCATTACACAATTACTGTTTTTCAGAAAGTGCTAGTTTTTTATTCTAGCTAAAGCTTTCAGACTCAGCAATGAACCATTGTCATGGGATGGCTCCATGGGCACTCTGCTCCTGAAAACACTCTTATTATTACTGTTGTTGTTAATAATATAAATTCCTATGGTATAGAATCTGAGAGTAACACTCATGCAACAGGATGCTACTATACTAGATGCTGCAGAAAGACAAGTTTCAGACTGAAACACCTTGAATGAAAGTAAATATTTAATCCTAAACACCTATAAAATATGATGGAAGGTTTGGGGTTTTTTGATAGAGCTGAGCACCACCAACCGTTTTAATTACTTTCTGCCTCCTTATCTCACCCCCACTTAATACAGAAAAAAACCTGATCTTTTTTTTGGTGGGGAAAAGCTTTGTGGGGAGATTCTTATTGTAAAAGGAGCCCCTTCTTGATAAGAGATGGTATATAATAAATAATCACAGACTTGTTAAAGGTTATGAAGAAACAGAACGATGACAACCAAAACAGACATAAAAATAATCTTCAGTTTGAAGCTACAGCAAATTCTCATGAACCTGAAGGACAGATATTCATCTAAGGATATCCAAGGAATATTTCACTCCCTGACCACAACAGTAAGACACAAGAACTAATAAAAATTTATAACTTCATCCTTTCTGATTACCAATTCTTAGCTAGAGTTTTGGAGGACTAAGAAGCCTTACAGCTTCTTAGATACAGTACCATGTCTTTGAGTGATTCGAAGCACTACTGCTTCAAATTGGAAGCTGTCCAGTGCTGTGTCAGCCCTTGAAGAATCTAATGGGATCCCAGCTCCCGTCCTACCTGGCTCTGCAGATGTTGCATAGCATTCCTCTTACAATAGTTCAAGCAAATCATCTCTGCTATTCCTCCCACTAGCCTGGACAATGAGTAGCCCTTGTTGAGGTAGAACAGAAAAAGTAATTCTTTTCCAGAATGGGACATTTCCACTCAGGTAAGGACGGGCCATGTGATAAGGCTATGCAGAGGAGGCATACCCATGTGTTAAATCTTGAGACAGCTATATACAAACATCTGACTCCTGACGGAGGATGACTGCCAAGCATTCTCATTAGCTTAAAATTACTTGATGTTCTCAGCTTTTGTCCTTTGAGATTAGGACCCTGTAGGAGGTGCACTCCACAACAGCAGCAGTGCATTACCTCCTCTTTACCTTTCCCTTCCTCCTTTTCCTAAGGAAAGACAGATCAGGGATCAAGCTAAACAGATTATTTCCAGCTGGCACCCAGAGCAAGGTAAAAATATCAAACCATTGTACAGCAAACATATACTTTGCAGACTCAGTAGTCTGGAACTATGCAACTACGAAGAGGAGTTAGAATGCATTGAATATATATGATCAGCTGCATTTACATCTACCTTCTGTCTCAACTCTGAAAGGCTGTTGCTCAGATCATCTCTGCTGATCTTACAGGAGAAGAAGGGATCTCTTGAAATGCATGCAAGTGCAGGATGACATGCCATTCAGAAGAAACTCAACACTGAGACCTGGAAGCTAATCATATCTCCATTTCTCTAAGGTGTTATATCTCCTCATGGACCATCATCAGTCTTACTATTTTCTTAGTAACTGGCTCAAAGCTTCCATTCAGGCCACAAAGTTAAAAATCTTAAAAAATCTGCCTATAATGAAAAAATATAAACCTTTCTCTTGCAAACTGCTCATTAAGACAATTCCCACTGTTAGCAGGATCTACTGTTGGTGAACACTGGGTCAAAAAGCTAATTCCCTTACAGTCCTCTTACTGTACTTAATGATTACTGAGAGTTTGGAAGTGAGAGGAAAAATACGTTATTCTTTATTCAACATGAAATCACCTTGACTTATATTCCTGGAAAATTAATAAAATGCCTCTGAGACAGACTACCCCTGCTGCCAGGCTTCCATAATGTATCTATCATCTGCTTTATCTGCTGACCTGTGCAGAAATCTATTAGAGAATAGTACTTCTGCTTTCAGTGCTGCGTTTACTGTAAATTTGCATTCTTCCAGGAAAATTCTGACAGACATATTTAGCATCTCAGATCTGACTTCAATGGGGGAGCACTTAGCTATTATTGGGTCCACTAAATCTTTTCTGAAAGAAGATCTAGCAATTGAATTTGATGCTAGGGCTGAAGACGCAGACGGGACCTATGCAAGATGCTGGAAAAGCAGGGAAAAGATTTCCTTCCCTTAAGCTGCAAATCTTTGTAAGCCATCCCTGCTTCTGAGCTCACAACAGAGGCAGCGCCCAAGATGCTCCTTCCACACCAGGGTTCCTCTTTCCATAAATTACAGTGACATCACATGCAGGCAACAGCACTTACTCTCCTGTACAAAGCTTAATTGGGTGTTACCAGATTTACCCAATTCCGCCCAACAAACAGCATCCCAATTATCCTGTATTTTATTACACGCCACAAATATTTAATTAAAACTAGCCCAAATCCTTGGTTATTCTTGGTGATGATGACACAGGCTTCACTGCCAGTCACAGACTAAATGGCATAGTTGATAGGACCCTTCACAAGGGTGCCAAGGAGGGAAAAAGTAGAATATGCTATTTTCAGACTTCATAACTTTAGGTAGATTTTCTTAGCAAACCATTCATTTATTACTCTGCTTTATTTTGTTTCCTTATGATCCTACTTCTCTCTCCTGCGAAAGTCTATTCTGTCCTACCAAAGAGGAAGTATTGTCAGGAACATCTACATCCATGCAGTTTAGGAAGCAGATTTACATCCAAGGTACTGTTAACACAAAAGTGAAAAGTTACCATGTTTCTAAGAGGGCAGAATGGCTGGTGACTTAAAAACGTTAAGGAGAATTACGTGTGAGCTCTGGGAGACTGGAGCTACTGTTTGCATAAAGAAAGCATCTCGCTTCACCATCCTATCCACTCCTATGTTACTGATAATTGTTTTTAGATTCAGAGAAAATCTTGTTTGCTGACTTTCAAATAATCACTGAATAAGTTAATCAGTAGTCAGTAACAACACATGGATTCTAGAATAAGGCACTGACAGTGGAAAAGGAAGTACAGCACAATTGCTGTACCATCTTTTGTACCCTTACCTTTATAAGTCTTAGCCCTTTAAGCTGGAAATGTTAGTTATTTACTACTCTGTCATGTAACGGCTGTATTGGTGAGTCAGAAACATTTTTGCTAATATCTCATTCATTTTCATGCACTGAAAGTGCTAAACAGAGTCAAAATAAAAGAACAATTGGAAAACAGTTAATGAGCAATAAACTTCTCTACTACAAAATTCTTGAAAAGTTGTCCTTCCACTTGCTCACATCTAGATGAATACACAATGACACACACAAGTTCAGTCTGTGTTTGCATGTTTGCAGATCGGTTCAATACTACATGATCTTTATCAGTGATATTATGAAATGTCTGTGCAGACTTGTCTGTGACACACTTCAGAAGCTGCTGAAATAGGTTTCTTGTTGCCAACAGGCTTATCTTTTATCTTTTACCTCTGCATAACAGAGCAGAGGGTCTATTACCAGCATTTTTCACAGTCGGCTATTTTAAGCACCATTTTGGACAGCAAAGATACAAAGCAAATTCTTCTGTCTTTTTCATTCTGTCTTTTTCGTTCCTCTAAACTAACTGCACTCCCTCCTTGGAGCTTATCGGAAAGCTTGAAATTGAAATAATGCATATCTCAGGAGAAAACAGAAACTGTACAATAAAATGCATATACAAAAGGATCTGAGCATCCTCATTCTAACGCACCATTCAAAGAAACAGAAATGAAAAATCTTTTAACTCTTCCTCACCTACATGCACTAATAAATGCTCCACAAGCATCAATATCAGCATATCATGCAACTTTGCTTCAGGTGTACCATCAGATGAATAAATGTTTCTCTTCCTAAGTGAAGAACTGATTTCAGAGAAGAAAAGAAATCTAGCTCTTGCCCCTTGTAAGCTAGGGGAAGTTGTTACTAAGTGGAGGGGGGCACAGAAGCAGGGCCTAACAGGATTCCACGCAGGCACAGAGCACGGCGGGGCCTGACGACCCCAGGTGCCCAGCTCCACGCGTGGCTTGCTATTGCACCTTTGCCAGGTCCGCACCGAGCCAGCAGCCAGCCGTGTGTGTGTGTGTGTGAGCACCACCTCAGCTGAATTTACAGTGTTCCACACACCTGAGCGTGTCAGAAAAGTTTCAGAACATGCAGTGATCTCTCATGAGCAAACACTGACAAAATATTTAACGTTTCCAATGCCTCATAAAACTTCAAACCATTTCACAAATTGCTTTCAATTTCTGTCAGCATTTTGCTGTATTTTCATCATCGTACAGCAATGGCAAATCTTATGATTCATGCTCCATTTGAATGAGAAACAGTGAGTGTTAAGCGGAGGATAACCTCCTTTCCTGGGAAGGTAGCTGTGATTTCATTTTGAACAAAGAGTCCTCTAACGATTAAATAAACTTCTGAAAAGAGCACAGTAAGTCCATACCTACCCCTGAATTCGAATTCAAGAGAAAGCCAAACCACAAAATGGCTTTTTTCATATTTCAGAAATACTAAATTGGATATAAACAATATAATTTTTAATGTATATGTTTTCACTTCCAAGACTTCCACAGATATTATGGGCAAATGTTCAACTTTGCCAAATCAAAATACCAAATACTTGACCACTTAATCAGTTAATTGATTTTCAGAGGTGTGGGGCACTTTGTAGCTTGCTTTGCCTGATGGTAACTTTCTTCTGTCTAAAGTAAGATGCAGTTCTGACTCTATAGGTTCATTATACTGTAAACCAGACAAAGAAGAAATAGAAGAGACTAGCAGGAGAAGCAAACATTATCAAGGCTGACAGAAATATTAAATGAGTTTTCTCCCAACATCCTGTTGAAGATCCAATCACTTTAGTAATAGGAGTGAAATAAATTCTAGATATTTTGTTCTTTAAGTGAAATGTTACCATTTCATTTTTCTAAAGATGTTTCAAACCGAAAGGAAAGAATAGTTGCCAAAAGTTCTTAATTCTGAAAGACCCCCTAGGGAGGATAGAAAAACTACACATCCAAGCTCTTGGCATTTATTATCATAACTCCTGTCATGAAAGGAACAAACTGTTCAGCTACATTGCATAAGTTTCCAATAAAGAATGCATAAAAATTAATTCATGGAATAAACCTCTTGGCAACTGCTTTCTAGTTAAGTACAACTAGTTTATTTCCGGATTGGTGATCTTGTTTTGCAGGTAATTACATTTTAATTTTTTTTTTTCTCAATATTGCTTCTAGATGTCTCCTTTTTAATAGATCAGTACATAAAACCAGGCTTCTTAGTTCTTCTGATATAAATTTTGATCACTATTTAATTATTTTAGTTACTCTCCACTAAAAGTGCCCATATTGTGGAGTTTCATACCAGCTTTCATTGTGGCTGTCATTCCGATTCCTCTAAGCCTTTTGTGAACATCTACAGCAAATCAAAACAGATTATCAGATTTTTCCTTTGGTCATGCAGAAGGGCAGTGGGTTTTCTTTTCCTTGTTGCCAGAGACATGTCTAAAAGCTGTGATACCCCCTAACTGGGGCAATTTAGAGCTGAAACCCAGACAAGACATCAGTCTGTATTCACACTGCAGCCTAAGAAACACAACACGGAGGAATAAAGTTGTGACAGGTCACAGCTGAACACATTTTAAGGTTTTTTTTGGAACAAGTATTCTTCCTTGTGCCAAAATGCTGACAAGAAAAAAAAAATGCTAAGCAGAGAATATGTTGTCTCTACATTTGTTACCAGAAACACTGGACAGAAAATACAAACACAAATATCCTGCTAGTGCCCAAGGATATTAAAACACCAGACACCAGACAGGTCTGTACAGCAAAAGAGCCTTGGCACTCACATGGGACTACGGAGTGGCTCCCAGCCGTTCTGGCTGACTGACACCTCTTGTGGCTCTTCATCTCCATTGGAGATCACCGCTCCTAACCTCTATGTCAAACATTTAAAGAAACAAAGAACGAGTTTGTGGACTTTAAAGTTGTGTTGATTACTGAATAAATACATAACTAGAGAGAATAGAGGTGTATTTGTCTTATTTGACCAAAAATTCAAACAGCTATCATGATCTCTACTCCTGAGTGGAGATAACTGAAAGTTCTGGACACACAGGAAAACATGTAGGATACAAGACATGACTTGAAATCTTATTGTGCTTCCATTGATATGCAGGGATGCCCACTGGCATCAAGAGCAGGGTAGGCTCCTAGAAGTCTCTCTTTTAAAACACGAATGCTCACCCTACGTTTCACAGGATGAATATAGCCCCATTACAATACTGTTTCAACAGCCTGTGGAACTTTAGTGAACAACACCAGGCAAGAAAGGGAGCTGCTATCAAGAAAATAATCATGCAACTCACTTCCTTTCTACTCCCTTTAAGTCCCAGGTAGAAACAAAAGTGACTACGTACAGTCAGCGTGACATATGCTGATGATGGGTGCCATCTGGGACATGTCAGACCAGTTGATGGTCTGATAATGCAGTAAGGAAAAGACAAAGAATGTAGCTCTTCTCACCCCTAAAATAAGACAGGTCACCTGTCAAGACGCATAGGAATGGGTAGTTTAGTTCAGAACAAACTGCAAAGAAATCTAGAAATATTTTATACAAGCAAAGTCCCTAATTATCATGCCACGATCCCAGTCGTCAGAAAATAGGGACAAAAGTGCTGCTGAAGGCAGCACCAGATGGTTTCTGCTTCCCAAAACTTAGTGCATCCCTACAGAAATAGGAGTGTAACTACAGAATATATGGGTCTTAGCCATAATTAACATACAGCAGCAAATACACGGAAGTTACCATTTCAAATGTGCTTTTTCATTAAAGATTTGAACATTTCCCAGTATTAAGCACTACAGCAAGATCCAGTTTCTTCTTTTCAGCTCTCCAGTGCCATGTGCGAGTAAGATCAACCTCGTAATTACCCCTTATTATTTGGTTTTGATCCTTTTCATTATCTCTTCTCTGCTTTTTTAGAAATTTCATTTTTAAATTACTGATCTCACTGAAGGCCTTGATCTTGCACAATGTTCTCCTATCCCAAATCTTCCCTTTAGTGCACCAGTTTTCTCTCTAATGAAGATTTCAATCATGTTACTGTTTGCTTTACTGTCAACCACTTTGACTAGCTGTAAGCATAATGAACTCTCTGAACCTCAGAGGAAGCAACAGCAAACCTGTCAGCGTTAATGGTCTTACGGGCTGGTGATTTCACTCCACGCTCCCTCAAAGGCAGCAGAGGAGTCCTGCAGCCTGACCTCCACAGCCATACTGCCTGCCAGGGAGTGGGAGGGAAGGAGGAGGTACGGCTAAGGGAGCCAGGCACGCTCCTCTGTTTTCAGTAAACACTGCCTGGAAAATGGGCCTGCTTTATAGCACAGATTAGAGTCTAAGATAGATAGCAGCTGGCTGTGATGGAGAAGCCCTCTGAGGGGAACTGCAGGGTTTGCTTGGGGAGGAATGTGCCGAGGAATCAGGCAGCAATTGGTGCAGAGAGATGTAAAGTAACATTGGTCTTGGTGTGGTAGCTGAAGGTTGCAGTATGGGTAGAGAATTAAATTAATGACATCTGCTACCATCACAGCTGTGCAGCTCCTCAGTCACTGCACAAAACTTCCTTACTGCTTTCCTGCACAGCTGATCATGCATCTGAGCCTCATTTGTTGTAGTTTCTGCTCCCTCCCTCCCTAAAAATTATTTGTGAGGGCATACATGCTATAGTAACTGCAGCTCACCTAGGTGAGTCCAAATTAACACAGGCATTATTAGTGGTGTGTTTGAAAGCAGTCCCCAGCTGTTTGGTATTCCATGGTGCTGTGGCTACATTGCTGAGTTCTAGCCAGTTCAAGGATAGCTGGAAAAGTCTGCACAAATATCAGCACATAATACCTCCTGTCTCCGCTATGAAACCAGCCTGACCTAAACCCTTTTGTCTGCAAAGAAGAGCAATATGAAATACATGTTCAGGCAAGACACTGGAAAGGCAGTGCAGGTCTCAAGCTGCCTTTCTGCTGAAGAGGTGACCCAGCCCAATTGGAAGCGTGGGTGCCAATGGCACTGCAAGTACAGGACATGTCCTGCATGGCCTGTCCTCCTGGTGGAGCACAATCTCAGAGTACCTGATCAATTGCTGGCTTAAACTTAGATTTATTTTGTGACTTTGGTCATTTAAGTCACATGCTTTCTTAGTTCATAATTTGCAAAATTAGATTGTATTGCATAGGAATGTTGAGAAGACAAAATCAATTAATGATTCTGAGATACTCAACTAAAGTGGTAGCGCAGTGGGCCATCTAGTTAGACAGCGGTTAAAAGACGTACGAATCAGGGTCTTTTCCAGAAATTTCCAATTCATGCTTTTTACTTTACTTAATTACTTTAAACCTTATAAAAGTTACAGTCTCTCAAACCTGAAAGTAACAAATGCTGTGATTCACACATTTCCTCTTTTCTTTCCTTACCTGATGTTTCCGGCTAACGTACCACCAAATATCAAGATATCTAGAATGAAGTACCTGCTTAATTCAGCCACAGATTCAGTGTTCTCATTGTCCTTCTCAAGACAGTTACTGAAAGCATTTCAGAGAATACTGGCACACAGTTTTCCCACCTTTTTTCCTTTCTTTTTTTTTCTTTCTTTCTTTTTTTCTTTTTTTTTTTTCTTTCTTTCTTTTTTTTTTTCTTTCTTTTTTTTTTTAACTTCTGGACCATTATTGTTAAAATAGCCCAGCATTCACATTTTCCCTGCATTTTAAAAATTCTGAGTGAATTGCCTGGTGCCTCTGGCAAGGCTGGAAAAGCAAACTGGTTTAAACTTATTTTCTTTTTATTTCATATTGCACTGCAGACATAATGTACTCTTTTCTCTAGGGTCAGTACATATCACACCCTCACTTACACTTGCTACCTCCAGGAATAATGTTTTTGAAAGCAGTAGAATCAGTCCGAGTTTAAATTCCTGTACAGCATGAACCCCCAACATGGTCTGGCTCTTAGTGTAGGAGTAACAAAGGTGATTCAACTTTCTTTTGTTTATTTTTGGCATTCCCATAACAAGAAACTCATTTCATATGCAGGGTCAGATGCAACATACTGGTCAGTCGAGGCATCCAAAAATGAAACTTAGGTCAGGAATCTCTCAGCTGGGACACTGGTAAGTGGATTTCACCTTCAACAGCCGCACCATTGTTTATGGCCCCTGACTTCCGTACTCCTAGGAGCTGAGGCACTACTTATCTACTGTGATTTTGAGCAATAATATACTAACAATTACCATCTTTTAACATCATATGCAGAAAGTATCTTATATACCGTTGTGCTTAGAAGACAGTTGTTTGTCCAGCTAAAAAAGGAAGTAAGCTTTAAAAAAAACCAAACAAAACCCCACACACAAAACCAACAAACCTTAAAAAAGCACTTATGAGTAATGAATGATGTTTTCAGTGAGTAGCAGAAATGCAATCATAGTGTAGTTTTCACTCTATGGAACTATCCATTGCATACACAGATAAATGCTTTTGTTTTTCAGGGCTTATGGCCACACTTCTCTAGGGCATTATTACCTGTCGCAGAATCATTTAGATTGGAAACGACCCTTAAGATCGTTGAGTCCAACTGTTAACCTAACACTACAAAGTCCACCACTAAACCATGTCCTTAAGCACCACGTCTACACATCTTTTAAGTCTATTTTATAACTACAGAATAACGCTGTTTTCACTGCAGAAATAAAGATTTCTGGATGGAATCTGCTCTGTTTAATCAGCCAGGTATCCAATGAGTTTATACATTACAGTTGTTAAACATTCATTATGTTCTGTGCAGGAAATAAACATGAACGTGAAGATTCTTTTGCTTGGTTTGAGAACGAAGTTTTGGAAAGCATGAAAAACTAGGTGAGCAAATATAATCACTGTCTATGGAGCAGAAAAAAACGATAATTTCCAGGATACTTAGGCACATCTGGGTATACAGAGTCGCACAGGATTATGACTTTCTTCTTTCTGAATTCATAAAGACTTGACATTTCAGTGCAAAGAAAGGTCTGCTCATAGATCGACTTTAAAGGAAATAGCCTTGAGGTTGCCCTAATCCTGCCAGGGAGATTCAGTACAGTAAGTCTCAGATTCACACCACTTGATAGGATAGCAGCTAAGACAACTGGTTCAGAAGGTGGAATCAGTGGAAGTTACAGTCTCCAGTGGACTTATGGGTCAGGTCCTCAGCTACTCTAAATAGATGGGCTTCAGTGCTTTACCTGCAAATATGATCCTTCTTCCCCTAGTTAAGGCACTCCATGCTTGTGAGAGAGGTAGATTTAAGAGACCATTTCCCACAACGTTTCATTTCTTCATACTGCTGTTTTCCCCAGAAAGCTTTTTATCATTTCTTATATGAAATGCTGGATTGAATCTGTATCTCTGAGATGTCTCATTTTCCTTAATGCCCATAGTTAACTGAAATATTAAATATATAAAGTGCAAGTCTCCTATTATTTAAAGCCTAAATTAACATAATTACCATAATTAAGACAACTGCTTTTTTCAGTCTGTTACATCTCAGCTGTTCCTGAAGGCAGGTTCATTATCTGCAGGCCAGCTTTTATCTATCAGTGAAAGAATTATTGAAGTTGCTACCATTAAAGTTCATCAAGACAAGCACATCACCACTTGCTTGACTATTACTGATTTCTCCACTGATTGTCTAGGTGACCAGTTGTGTGGCTCATTAGAAAGAATAAGTGTTAATTAAAACCATTTATCTTAAATACAGTCATTAAAAAAAAAAGGTGAAATAGAAAAGGTTGTACTGGCAACATTAAAAGAAAATTACAGAAATCTTTAACACATTGAAAATGCCAATGGTCAAAGCCATGAAGTCAAAGATCAAATCTCGCTATGCTTCCAATCTGGAATTTACTTATACCACAAAAAAGAGGAACAAAAGAGCACATATAGACATGTTTAAGCTATCCAAGTGGGATACCATTAAGAGATCTGCAGCACAAGCTTCCTCACTGGCTGTATTCAAGCCCACCTTGACATCCACCATGGCCTTGCCTTCATGGCAATAGGCACGGGGATACCTTGACTATGTCTCTTTCTACGTTTCTGAGATAAACACAATTAATTCAAAACATGAAGATATGACGGTTTGCTCTCCAAAGCAGAATAACTATGAAGACACATTGCTTATCACTAGTGGAGCTGCAGCACAATGCCTCTACACACACAGCCACTGCTTCATCTTACTCTTGAGTAATCAGCTACCTGGAATATCCTTGCAGCTATCAGTACACAGACAGCTTTTATCCTTCAGAAGAGATAAAATCCAGTTAAACTCTTCTTTTTGGTTGATAACTCATATCACAGTGTGCACTCATAAAAGCAGTGCTATTTTATTTAAATATCATGTCTCAGTTATGGTAGCAGCAATATAAACTTTACTGGATGTTTATTGTTACGTAGCATTCTTTGCAATAAAGGCATCTCAGTCACTCTTTACTCTCCTGGAAAGGACTGCTTTCTTGTAAGATCAGGCTGGCAATAAGCATACCTCAGTATGCCATTTTCCTTAATATAAGAAAGTCTTTTTATGTTCCACTATGTGTTTTCTTCTTTATAAAAAGTCTGAGGAAATGCTCAGAGACAATGCAATACATTGTAGTGCAAAAAAGGGGGTGGGGGGGGGGGTGGAAACAAAGGGGAAAAAAGTTTAAAAAGTGTTTCATTGCAGATGGTACATTCTTTTATCATCCTAAGAAGTACAGCATAAACACTAGCAGCTCCCTATCGTCACACCTCAGCTCTCCCTACCATGAAGCCCATAAGAAAGCAACTAATTTCCTAAGGCTCTTCTACACTTGCCTTTCCCGGTGAGAACAGCAATACAAAGGAACATAGTAAAGGGACGAGGATGGGTTCACTGCATTACCACTGTCCCTACGCACCTCCAAGACTTACTGCTTTGCTGACCACAAGTGTACACTTCTTGCAAATAACTCACCGTGCTTGCCACCTCTACAACCTTTTGAGTCTTCTCAGGCAAACCTGAAGCCTGGCAATCAGATACTCAGAGAGGATCAACTCAGGCACCAAAATCAGCAGTCAGACTTTCAAAAAATTTCATCACCGTGCTAAAATTCAGGGCCTTTATTTGGTGCATTTTGCTGCAAGCTGAAAACCCAGACTCCACTATCACCGGCTGCCCCCCGCCACAGTGGCTGCCCACCGTCAAATCTGTCCTTACAAATTAGTTCTTATCAGAAGTCAGGCCACAAGCAGAAAGTTCAAGTGGGGTCTTTGGGATCTGGGTATCTGGTTTCCATTTTTAGGAGTATAAACCACTAAAATATCCTACCCTTATTTTCTTTTCCTGTTTGGTGAGTTTGCGGTATGCCAGGAATGCTAGCTGTTCATTTAATACCATTCATTACTGTATATAGACTATATTTCTTTCCCCTACCATATTACTACTAAAACTCATTGGCAAGCTAATATTAGTGCAGAGCAGAACCTTTCCATGGCAAATGGTGCTATCTACAGAAGTGTTGTTTTTCTGCTACAAATGATCAATCTTAGTGACAGTCACTTTGTTGGTCTGCCTAGAATTATGGTTCAGAGACTGTTCATTTCTGGAACTGAAAGGATTTCGTTAAGTAATATAAAGTTCAGCAACTGTCCTGACTGTTCTCCAAGGCAATTTTCCTATACTCACTATACATGCAAAGCTGGATTTGACAGACTTTATGACAAATTACATTAACTCTCTATTACATTCATATAGACTCCTTTACCCGAGCAGAAAATTATTTGATTGATCCTTTTCCACTGTAAACAACCAAAACACCAGCTCTCATGATTTCACCACTTATATCAACAGGGTCTACTCAGCAGCAGCTGTTCAAACATTTGTTAAATCAATTCACAGCAAATAACAACATGGCGCAGCATGCCTGTTCCTCATTTCAGCTTAACCATAGCAATATTTAACATGTACTAAAAAACATATGCTTCACACACAAGTATTCACAAAAAAATATTTCATCTTAACCAACAACATCCTCCAAGTCTCAGAAGTACTGGAAAATTCCATAGGTAAGTAGCGTCTAAAAGGCTGTGAGAGATGAATAGACTCATTCATCCTGAAACCTAATTCCTGCACACCGGAGTCCAAACGATCTGACTTTACACTTTGGTGCCCAAAGGCTGGGCCTGATTCTGCCTTTATTAATTTATTTTGTATATATTGTAGCAGAACCCACTATCCATCAAAAATACCACGATCCTGTTGTGATAAGAACAGTGAAGAGAATGCCCAGCTCTAACAATTTAATGTGAGAAACCAGAGACATGAAGTGACTTGCTGAAAGAAAATCATCTATGAAGTCAGGGAGCAAAAGTCAAACTTTCTGACTTTTCTGTTAATGCCCACACACCTGGACCCTTCTGGCTTCCCAAATGTGTCCCAGTCGCCTAGAATTTCTTAGTACTGCACCCCTGAAGTTTGGACAAGCAAATTTGAAAATTTTGTCTTTACTGAGCTCTGAGTAAGGAAATCTCTCTTTTCCTGCATCTCTCCCTTTCCTACAGGAAGATTAGCAAGAACTTTATTAATTAAACAAGAAACGAGATCATCATCTTAACTTGCTGATGCCTATTTCTGTGCTCCTGCTCCAGGACTCCAGAGCCATACTATACCTCCTGGAAGTTGCTAAGAGTCAGCAGCCAACCCTACTCAAAGCTGAGACTGCAAACGCACATTGTTCCTTCTAGACACAGTTTTCGATGGGCTGCTGCTTGGCGAAATGTCAGGAACCACGTTACAATTTTCCACGCAGGTGAAAGCTGAAGAATCCACACAGCCTGTTTTCTTGCAACGCTGTGTTCAGTTTCATTGATAAAGACCTAATGCAACCTGTTACCAATATAAGGAAAAAGTATAGATGCCTTCACCCAGTAGCACGAGACTACAGCTCCTCTCTCAGGCCTGCTTTGGCTGCCCACGTGGTGTCTTTGGAGAGTCCATCCCTACTTGTTTCCCCCTTTGGAGAACTCCGTCTTCTTATACCCTTACTATCAAATGACAGCAATTTCCAAATCTTTCCACCTTTCTGTTTTCCTCTCTGAGAAAAGCACAATGCACTGTATAATAAATTTTAACACTGCAATAAATACCCTAATACAAGGCTGTATTTACTACTTACATCAAATGTATTTGTTTTCATCAGTGGCTCTCTTTCAGCTACTATGGCTTACAACCATCAAACAGCACTGTCACTTAGGCAGTAATAAAATAATAAGAACCACCTCTAAAACAAGAAACCAAATTCCCATAATTCACCTAAGCCCCCTCCTCTCAAAAAGTCTTTAACTGGCATGCAATCAGCAGCCAGTTGTTTTATTTTAGTGTGATGCATAGTGACATAAAACCCGTCATGTCAGTATTGGTGCAGACACGATAATGTGTGCCTTGTGTTCTACGCGTTCTCATATGACAAGATATAGAAACCAAAAGTATTAATAAAATATAAGCATTGTTAATATTTTCTTTTTTATAAAGCATTTGCAAAAAAGCGTACATCTTGCAAGACAATTTAGTGTTCCGAATCATAGGACCTGTCTTACTTTTTTTTGGACATCCCACTGAACACAGGGAGATCCCTCTTTTAAGTGAGATTGCTCCATAGAGCAAGGGCTGGAGGAACAAGCCCCTTGAGGTATCATAAAAATGTATGAAAATTAATATATAACAATTTAAAAAAGCAATACCCTTAAGTGTTTTAAACAGTGACTTGGACAATACAAATATCACATATTTATTAATAAAGTTGCTCTTATACAAGATCAGACCATAATAAAGGAGATTTTCTACAGCTTGTCCTCCTTCAAAAAAAACCACACAGAACACACAGCTGGAAAACCAGGCCTCACTGGGCTGTAAGATTACCCAGGAATTGGTTGCAAAAATACAGAGCGCGCTAACTTTAGTTTGAAAGGCTGAAGCCCCACTCCAAGCAGTTTGAACGAATAGCTTCTTTATAAAGTTCTAGGTCTTATGCCACTGAGGCACCAGGCAAGCCCTGTAAAGTGATTGGAGGAATATTCCCTTTGGTCAGAATGAAGACTTAGGATTAAGTTTTGACCTCTGCTGCTAAATCTCAGGGAAATGTTAAATGATGTACAATAACCAGTCCTGCAACTAGAGAGGCCCTATGAAAAATTTTACTGATTCTAGTGGGTTTAGGGTGCAATCATCAAGCTCTCTGTTTCAATGCTAAAATGAGATATTAACAGTCTAGGCGGAAAAAAAAAAATTAAGATCTTCAAGTAACAGATTGTGTTGAATCCTAACGCACGATTAATGCACCAGTCCAAAAGGAAAAATTACATGCGAGAGGAGAGTTTTCAGCAGCTTAATCATGATTTTGAATCCCAGTGAAGGAAAAAACAGTTTAAGTGCTACTGCACAAATGGATGATAGAAAACCATATTCGTACGTAAGTTACCTTCTCAACATCTAATAGCTCTTTAATCTTGCTGATTGGTAGGTAACTCCTGCTCTCAGAATCTACAAGAAAAGTAGATGACAAGAAAAGCCAAGCATCCAGAGCAGACTTAGAGAAGACAAGGAAGCCCAGGAAGCCCAGGAACCCAGCCTAGTTGTTATGTAAACTTGGGTTCAATTTGGCTTCCGCAGCTTTAAATAGAATCTATAAACTAACAAAACCCCTAAAATCAAAAGGAGCTCAAGCCCATGTGTTTATATCAGGGTTTACTCATTGTATGCTTTCTCTCTGGCTGCTTCACCACACCCATCTTGATTGTCCAAGTGCTGATGTCATGGAACCTTGGAGGTTTTTTTCAGCCTTTCTCATAAAAAGATGACTTCTGTAAAATCTCTGAGGTTAAATCATGTTCAAAGATAAACGGCAAAAGTATAAAGGAAAGCATCAACCCCACTAAGCCAAGCATCATTCTCACAGGTATCTGTGCTGTGTTCACAGACATGATATTGGAAAGTTCTTAGCAAAGCTTGCTGGCACTTTCAGGAGAAAAGCAGTTGTACCTGTTCTGCATGCTACAACCATATTTAGTGAGCCAAATGCCACAGGAGTTCCTTTCCTTTTTTTTTCCTAGTCTAATTAGATATACCTGTGCTGGCTTTTCCTGTCATAACGTTCTATCCTTGAGCTGAAGAATTCAGCGCATTGTTCAGCACTCCCTGGATAGTATCATTACTGTCTCAACTTGTGCAAAAACTTACGGCTTTTGCAGAAGTTTCCTGATGAAAGCACAGTATTCCTAAAGCATAGGCTTCTGAAAACAGATAGCACAGCTATTGTATATGCAAGCAGAAATCATATATAAGACAATGCAAACAGGGGGTTAACAGCCTTTGAAACGCACTCATTCCCTGAGAGATGGACATGACAAGGAAGTAGAATTACTGGGTTAATTAGAGGCTTTCAGGAAGTAGATCTCCTAAACCAGGAGCTCTGTCCAAAACAAAACAATACAAAAACCCTCAGAGAAATAGAGGTGGCGAAGAGGTTAGTGAAAAGTCTGTGTGTCAGCAAAGGGAAGCTTTCCCAAGCAGGCTTGTGGGAATAACTCGCTGAAAGTCTGAATGTGTTGGGTTTGTTTTGTGCTCTAAACCAGGAGATATTAATGTAATAGTAAGAGAGTATTTTATACTGTGTTGAAAGAGGGCTATGCCAATCAAATAATTGCTCTTTGTTTTGCTGAGCTAATGCTCTACAAACAGTCACTCTCCAACACTTGTAGTTGTAGTTCTAGTCTAACAGTTATTGAGAATAAAAGGAGAGAGCACTTTGATTTTTTTGTTGGTGTGTTTTTTGGTTTTTTTTGTTTTGTTTTGGTTTTTTAATATGTAGTGGTTCTACCAAGGAGTGGTAAGAGTCCCTTCTCTTGAGGAGCACTCTGAGAATATCTGCTAATGAGAATGGAGGCTGGTATCAAAGAAAAGACTAATCTTTTAACTGGCATGTTTTTTAACCAGCAGTGAATGTATGAATTATTCTGTTCAGAACTCCGAGTGTCTTTAATCTAAAAGCATGTTTCAAATATTGTCCACAAAAATTTAGACTATTTCAATAAGGTTATGTACTGGTTTATTTTTCCGTTGAAGACCAAGAATCAGATTTTAATGGTATTCTGTTTTTACCAATTGCTATGGGTTTTAAATGCTTAATGTATCTAAAAATCCCAGTTTGGCAAATCAGTTACAGCCTTAGTTCAGAAAATGAAGAATGCAGCCATAGCACAGGGACTAGCTTGATTTAGGCATACAAAAGGGCAGGATTTATTTGGCTATAAGGTTAAAAGAATAGTCTATCTATTAAAATAATTGGGTTTGTACCTGTAGTTAATGTTCCTATACAGATGCTAATTAACACATTGTTGAGTTTTAATAATTTTGTAATTTCAGTGCTTTTGTAACCACAAATATTTAAGGAAATAGGGGAGATGAGGTTGGCAGTAGGAGGGCAGATTGCTTATTAGATTTAAATGTGTAGGTGGGGAGACATAAATAAGCCAAACAAGGCTTTAGACACATAGGTTCAACTTGTTGCTGTATTTTCCCTCCTTTAATTTTCTGTTTATGCTACTTTTCCTAATAGAAAGTCACAGCATTTTTCAAGTATCAAATTTAATTTTAGAAGTCTGTTTCTAGGACTGGATTTCAACATGAACACATTACAGAGACTTCCAGCACAATTGTTACAAATGGCACTGGAGGGAAAAAATTTAACCGTGTGGAATGGGTATTTTTAAGCATTTAGGCTGTTATCTCTCACTGGAATTCACTGTGACTAAATTCTTTTGAACCGTCTTGAAATTATAAACCGTAGACTATAGTATTTATCTATTAAAATAAAAAAGTGTAGACATGGCCCCTTTTAAGACCACAGTGCCATCTGTGACCACTTACAGTTTGTTATAGAGCTATTTCTTCAGTTTACAGTGTGTATTTTTAGTGTATACATAACATAAGAGCTAGATCTTATGACTGATACAAGTTTGTTTCTGAGGACTAAGGGAATGTAATACTGGAAGTTCTCTATGAACTGTCTGAAAAGGTTTTCTTAAGGGATTACAAAAGCTTGGGGGGGGGGAAGCTAAACAGAGACATGTGTAAATGCAATTTGGATGTCAGCAAAGACCAAGTCTATATCACCTTTTATATTTCAAGATCTCTATCTATTTAGAAACTTCATTTCTCAACCTCTAGTTTGCATGTCTTTGACAACCTTCATTCAAATCTTATGCAAATACTAAATGTGTTACTGTTAGGGGTAACATGAGATAATTTCTTATTCATTTGATCAGATTAATCTGTTAATTCCAGAAGACTGTAGTTTTGAATTATATCAATATTTGCATTACCAGGAAATGGGAGTCAGCTAAGCATGTGGTTCGTTCAGCTTTATTATTAAAACCCCTATTAGAGGGGTTTGAGTATTTTGCATATTGAACGTAGACTCCTTTAGGATCTCTAAGGAGACTTCTGACTTTCTACTCTTTCCTCGACCGCTTATGGCCACTGTTAAATGCAGGATACTGAGCTAGATGGACCACCAGTCTGAGTCAGTGTAACTTATTATACATGTATTTCATGGATAAAGACCATATAAAGTATTTACACTCTGTAGTAACAGGTCTCTGCTTCACACTGAATATCCTCCATTCACAAAAAGAAGACTGGAGTCGTACAAGTATCGTTAAGTAGCTAAGTTAGTTGAAAATATGAGGTGAATCACTGTTGCTTCTCCAAGCACAGCACTTTTATGCTGGCTTAGAAGTATCTTTTACTTCTTTGTTTGATAAACTCACAAAAGCATGAAGTAGTTCTAGCCAAGATAATCCCATAAAAAGTACTCTCGGATCAGGTGGAGAGTGTGTACAAGGAGCTGCACAGCTGTAACAAAGCTTAGAGTAATGCTGGTTGCAGCATATTCATAACCTGAGAAGATGGGCTACACCCCTGAATGCGCCACTGCGTTTCCATAACCATTCATTGTGTTCTTTCAATTAACAATGTATTTTAAAGTTGAAAACCATGAACATGTATGCTTGGAACATTCAATTTGGGAAATTGGGAAAGTGTGTTCATCTCCCGTGGCTCCTTTTTCTCTATGTTCTTCCTTATTAAGGCCTCAGCGTTTCGCAGCCACTGAAGAATTCAAAGAATGCCATTAACCAAGATACCACCCTGCTAATTAAAACTAAATACTTGTTCTGAAAGAATTCCACAGCAAATCTCAAGTCTTACACACAGAAACTCCTTTTAAAGCCATAATATTAAAGTTTTCTGTTTTCCAGGTGATGTCTTGGCCTTTCTTTTGCCTTTGCATTCTTTGTCCAATAATTACTCCACCACAATCATGAGAGTACAGTCTCCTGTCTTATTATTCTTTCATAACTTATAAACCCCACTTTTCAAGTTTTGGTCTCAAGAGTTTGTTCTCTGCTTGCTTTTAGAGCGTGGCTATACCTGTCTTTATCACAGGGGAGAGAAAAGGAGAAGGGAAGAAAGGATTAAAGGGCACGGGTGATGAAATAAATTGCTGGAACTTACATTCACTTGGGGCAAGGAAAGATACGTTAATGGCTGAAAAAGAGGAAAAACCATCAAGGGTAGCCCCCCAAATGCTTCACCTTCTTGAAATTTACATATTTTCTATCATTTTCTATTTTTCTGGATAGACAGATGAAAACTGCAGCTCAGATTTGTTTTCTGTGAGTTGTCATACATAAAGACTCTGAACTGGAAGTCTGCTTAGAGCCCCAGTACTGGCAGCAAATCTAAAGTCTTTTGGCTACCAGCAGTGAAAATGCTGCTGCATTTGCCCTGAGAAACAAATGTGGGCACAACATCTGCATGCAAATATTCCAGGAACCCTGTCTCCTCACTTCAAAAACTTAAGCCATGCCTTATTGTTAACTTTAGGAGGAAAAACTTACTATACATATCATAAAACCCCATTTCCCTGAATACAGGAGAACCAAAGAACTCAGAAGTTGAGCACGAGCTGCTCAGCAGCAGTTGCTTTTCTCACAGTCTACTGTTTCTTTCATCACAGACAGATGTAGCTATAAGCAGTAAAATTCAAGGCAACCCCTCGAGATCAAGCAAATTTCTTGCAGAGTTTTGCCATGCACCTCTGTGCTTTTGGACAGCAGTGTCTCATTATCTCCATAACACTTCTTCAAAATATTATTTAATGACTCTTGCTTTTACACCTAAAGGAAAGGAGCTCATCACCCCTGAGCAGCTGTAACTTGGTTCGTAACTGAAAAAGCCTACTTCACAGCAGCTGTGAACACGCATAGCCTGCTCTGCCTGTATTCAGCATTACAGCAGCTACGTTACATGCCCGGTCTCTGAACGCAAGGAGGTTGGCAGAAGACGTAGGTATGACTTGACATACATAAAACATTTTCATGTCACTTCCAATACACACGCACATTCCACTTTCCCTCATCTCCCCACCCAAATGAGATTAAATCACTATTACAGTGGTTGATCTCTATTTACATGAAATAAATGTATCCTATGGTATTGTTTGATACATATATCACTGCTTTTTGGCACAATACATAAATTTTATGCCCATCTGAATATAACGGGTGACTGTAGAGAAAAATAAATGATAAATACAGCCATATTTGAATTCTTCAGTTCTGTGGATTGCCACAGAAGTTCCAGTTCTCAAGGCTTCTCCAAGCTTGTTTAGCTTTAAGACTTTAGAGAAGGAAAAGAGTCTGTGAAATAACTAAGCCTGAAGCTCAGAAACTACCCCTCATTTCAAAAATGTTTGAAATGTTCTCATTTAGCAGTTTCTGAAATGAAATATAGCAGACTTCCAGGTCTGCAACATCTTGTCCTAATTTGCAATGCAAAGTTTTACCAAAGCTTAATGGAATTTAAAGGCTTTTTTTTTTTTTTTTTTTTTTTTTTAAATCCAGAGAATCATCCTTTCAGAGTCTCAGAGACTGGCCCCAGCAACAAATAAGGAGGCTGAAGTACTTCATTCATGTTAGATACCGTATCTCGGGGCAGTTTAAGACACAGAGGAACACACTGATACTTGCTGCTTATTGTCACAGTAGAAAATGGTTTGCAGCACTGCCCTTATACAGACACTGACATGATCCTTCATATATAACAAATCGTTCTACATTGCGGTAACATGGCATTTCAAAATATGTCAGTTTGGTTTCTTGAATCAAAATGAGAAATGTCTAGTGTACCGTACTAAACTTTATGCCTTTCTAGTAGGTATATTAAGATCTAATCACATAGCTGAGATAATGACTCTTATTTGCATGCTAGCAATTAACGTTGAAATAGGCAAACTATATATAAGAGGGAAATATGGCTTAACATTCTTTTTTCCATATTATGAAATACAGAACGAACTCTTCCAATCTTACCCTTACCACAGTGCTGTAGGTGACATTGCTGTAAAATATGAGGAATTTGGGGGGGGGGGGTGGTGTTTGGGGTTTTTTTGTTCTGTTTTGTTTTTTTTCCAGGGCAGCAAACATTCCTTACTAATATCTACAGTGTTTCAAAGTCCTTAGGTGCAGTCAGATGACCAACACCAAGTTTTCAAAATGGCTGGCTTGTGCAAACTGAGAGCCCTGAGATTCCTATATAACAAGGGTTCAATTATTTCTGGCTTCTCAGCTTTGACAGCTGTCTCTGCAGCCTATGAAGCTGATTGATACCGTCACAAGATTTTCAATCTAAATTCAAACCAGGAGCTCTAAAAAGCAGAGATATACAGTCGCTGCACTTTTGTTTAAAAAGAATTTAACAGCAGTAACTGCACTTGAAAAGCACTACTCAACTCCACTTAAACCCTACTAGAGTAAAGCCCAGGTTTTGCTCACGTTTGCTCTATGAAAGTGCGCAGTGAATAATCCAAATATTTCATTAATTTTGTAGGAACAGCATAATGTTAAAACGGTGCAAGTCTATAGCCCAGAGCCCGCGACGCAGGCGCAGCACTGAGGGCTTGCCCGAGGCTGAAATTGGCCTCTTGGGAGCAGGGGAGCTTTGAGGTCCCAGCGGAGGGGTCTGTGACAGGAGGGGGGGCAGCGCCTGGGGGAAGCTTCCCCCACCTGTAAGGAAACAACTGCAGCGTGGCGCAGCTTAGGGATATTCAGAACAATCTGCCCAGTGTTGTGCCACTCATCACCCAGTCAGCGGCACCAATTTCTTCTTTTCCCCTCTAGCTAGGAACTGCCACATTAAATAACCACGCTATTGTCTGAGACATTCTACGCAAAAGGTGTGTTTTTAGAGGTGGAGGTTTCAGGGGCATTACAAGGCTCCCCCGGTGAAAGGCAGGGCTGGCTCTGTACCTCAGTACGCGCAGGTGGGCTCGGAGAAGTAGAGCCGGTTCCCTTCTGCTGCAAAACCGGGGCCGGGGGGCGCTGGGGGCCGGGGGGCGGTGGGGGCGCCGCGGCAGCTGCCTGCCTTGCTGACAGGAACCGCCGCAGGCCGGCAGCGGGGGCGCGGGGACGCCGGGAGGGGGCGCGCGGCGGCCTTTGGCGGGAAGGCAGGGTGCGGGCGGCAGGCGGCCCAGGCTGAGCGGAGCGGAGCGCCGAGGCCGATGGCGGCTGTGGTGAGGGCCCGGCCAGGCGCACGGCTGGCACCCCTGTGCCGCGGGGCATTAGCAATCGCCCGTTCGTTTTCCTCGGAAGCCTCCCGTGGCTGCGGGGGCCGCGACCCGAGACCCCCCTCGGGGGCACCGGTAAACCTCCACAGCTCAGGGCGGGACTGACAGTGCCCGTGTCCCTGCTAACAGCTCTGGGTCTAATTTTCTTTGAAACTACAGTGACAGAGATATTTTGAGTGTTCAGCATCTCTTAACTGCTCTCTGCAGAATAATGCCTAAATATTGACACTGTTTCAGGTGAGATCTTACCTCTCTTCCCTCATTTCCATCTAGCCAAGTTTGAAGTCCATCTCCCACAGGACTTGTAGTCCCCAAGCCTTGCTGCAGTCCAGTTATGGGACAGTTACTGCTGTTTCTGTTACGATGGTAATGGTGCCCTGTCAAAAAGAAGGCAGTTAGACTGGTTTGGCATGACTTTTTTTCCTGACAATTCAGGTTAGCTGCTACTTGTGCTTTAAAGTTTGTTGGCGTTTGAAAGATATGTATTTGCTACCATGGTCAAAGGATTTTTCTTGGAATTCAGTTTAGCTGGCTGACTTATGAAAAATTTCTCCTTTCCCTCTCTCTTAAAAAAAAGGAAAAAAGTGTGTACTTTCCAGCCTTTGCAATGCTTCAGCCGTTTTCTGTCATAACCTAGAATGAATTGTGTCAGGCTTTATTAATTTAATAATCCGTCTTAGTACAACCCAAGTTGCTCTTTCTTCAGTTTAGCCAGAGTTTTTCATATTTGATCTTCATATTTTCTACTGAGAAAAAATTGCTAAGCTTTTGATAACAAAACATAAGATAAGCAAAGGCCAGATTGGAAGGCTTTGAAGAAGAGAACCTCTTCCAAGGTGATAATTTTTTCTGTGTGAGGAAGAGTTTCTCACAGCTGCAATCTGTGGTAAACCATAGCAACTCCCATAACGTTCAAGTCTTAGTCTTACACTGCCATTGTCATGCCATCCATTTCATAAATAAATGCCCACCAATTTTGTCATCTCAGTGTTGTTTACCACAACCTCAGCATTTTGGCTTCATGCAAACAAAAGTAACTAACTCAGCAGCTGTAATCCAGCTTGCTGGAAGAGGGCTGTAGTCAAAATACTGACTGGAGAACCAACTGGTTAAAAATGAATCAGGGATCCTAATGGAAAAGTGAGGTTTGCAAGGGAGGATACTGTGAAGGACATAAACTGTGATCTAGGCTAGAAGGGAGGGACTGGACTTTCTTCATCACATAATGTCAGATGCAGAAAAATACTTTATAAGCAGACTCAAAATGTAAAATGATGTGAACTGTTGCAGTATTGAAATGAAGGAAATCTGAGTTGCTGGAAAAAATGGTGTTCTGGAGACTCTGAAAGTGGAGGCTGGGTAGGCTGAATCAATTCCTAGACCAGAGCTGTTTGGAAACAGGGGAAAAGTTGAGATTTTACTTTTATACGCATATAGTGATTATATGCAAAAACATGATTTGTGAGAATGCTTCAGTATTTACTGCCTATCTCCAACTGAGCTTTACAGATCCTGTTGAGAGTATCATAATATGTAACATTTTGCTCGTGTACAATAAACACTAAGTAGGAAGCAATTTTAATTTAAAGCCAGCTACAGTCTTGCTGGTTAAAATAGTTAACAGACAATGACTGAGTATACAGTATCTGTGAATGAGAAATTAAAAATAATAATAATGAAGCATTAATAAAAAGATTGCTTTTCATTGCATCACACACTCAGCGTGAATGAACACATCCTTAAATAGGTTTTACTGTTTTAACTACGTATTTCAGTTCCTAAGCGAGCACTTAGCACTTGAAGTGACATATAAAAATATAAGAAATAAGGTTTGTGTGTTTTTAAAAGCAAGTCAGCTTAGATCTTCCACAAATTTGCACATCTTTTGATTTTGAAGTGATGTCAATGCATAGGAGACTAGCAGGACTGATGAAAATAGTTATAACTATCTGCACAAGAAATACAGATTACATCTAGAAAAAACATTTGCACTCTTGGAATTCCAGTGTCTATGCATATACAAACCAGTTAGGATTGACTGGAATTTTCAGGATCTGATTTTCCTCAAAAATAACAAGCGTTTCATTTCCCGGCTATATCAGTAACAGAATTTATGATCTTCTTATAAGATCACTCCCTTACTTACGTGCATATGCTTGATGTGGGCCCCCTTCTGCCCTGTGTTGTTGATTACAAGGTCTCTCCTGTCCACATCACCCTGCATCCTTTGCTTGCCACCCCAGTCCACCACCTCATCACTTGATTTTTGGTCATTATCTTGCTCCCCTGTCATGCCGAGCTTATTTAATTTTATGTTTTTTTTTTTTTTTAAACTATGGAGCATAACATATCTATTCTCTACTGAAGACTTCATGACAATGTATTGCAAGCTTAAAGGTGTCTTGAATAAGAACCTATTGTTGAAATATTACTGGTTCTAATACTGTATTGTCCTTACTCCACTGCTCTCTGTAAATGATCCAAACTCATTACTGAGGCAAAGTCAGTTTTTTGAGGTCTCATGAGTTGTTCCTGTGCATAGCAGAAAGAAGAAAAGCTTATTTTGTAGTAATCTGGCTAAAAGAAGATTAAAGGTGGCATCTCTCTGTAATAACTCCCTGGATATGTTTCCCTCAAAGTCATATGTAGAAAAGACAGAAAGGAGAGACTGTGTTGGGTTGGTTCTAGCTTACGGTTCCAGATTTGTGATGCAGATTTGTCTTCCGAGTATGTGGTTTCCCTCAACGTGGAAGTGTAGCAATCTACTTTCAAATCTTCAGAATGGGAAGTGGGGAATCTCCTTTGTTCAGGAGACAACTGTATTTTTTTTATGGACTGATAATATCAGTAGTAGAATTATAAACACGGAATATAACCTATTTTTGAAGGCTGGAGAATTGGGAGAAATGAGAGTTAAAATAAAAATAGCAAGACACTTGGGTTTAAAGCGTAACAGTGCAAAGGGTCAGGAGGAAGTCACCAACTAGTAATTTTTCTTCTTATGCCTGATCTGCAGCAGTCTCACCATCTGTTGTTTAGGTCTAAACAGTTCAAAGTCAGACTGCACTTTTCCTGAAATACCGATTTATTTATCTTTTAAATGAATGTCTTCCTTCAGGATTTCCACATAGAACTCAAACATTTGCAGAGAGACAAACCTGTTTCTGCCCTACCTAAGTTGAATAATGTATTAGAAAAAAACAACTACTTTCAGTTTAGCAGTTGCCGACATGTATGTCATTTCTATGGTGCAGTAAAATTTGTATTGACTTTAGCTTTAGGTTTGTCCCTCTGTGCCTTGCTGTAACTGGTGGTGGAGGAAAGGGAGTTCTAAAGACTGGCTGGGCTAAAACAAATTGGAGGGGAGTCATCAATACTTTGGAAACTTGGACTTATATTGGGCCAGTTTTGATTTGCCTTGAAGAAGTCAGCACTACAGCCACACAGTAAATCAACTACAAAACTATGCGTGCTGAACAAGAGCAGAAAAATCAATCCTACAAACAAAATCCCAATAAAAAAAAGCACTTGTCTTTTCACTTAAGACTTAATTTTATGGTATGGAACTGACATCATGACCTCATTTTAAGTAAAGCCACTGCCTTAGACAATGAGCCTCCCAAACTTGTTTGTAAATACAATTCATGACCCGTTTCTCCACTTTAGTCCTGGTTTTGAGTAAAGGTTCCTTCTGGTACTATTGGGAAAAAAGCTTTCAGAGCTAAAGATGGTGTGTCCTTTATGTTGCTACATCTAGGATGTCAGCCATACCAGGTAAAAAAAAAAACAAATCAACCAACAACAACAACAAAACCACCAAAAAAATCCCACCCCAAACCCAACCAAAAAAACCTTGAAGTTTTACCACAGAATAAAATTGTCTCTTGCTTTATAGCAAATGAATGTACCTTGTTGTATGGGCACCATGTATCTTAGATACATAATGACTCAAGTAACTCCTTTTTTATAGCAGTGAAGACAGGCTTGCGGTGCCTCATGCAACAAATTACTATTTTGGTTAAGGCCTAGATTACCTTGGCCTGTCGGATAACTTCTACCAAAGGGCTAATTTTCACAATAAATATGGGCTTTTAATCAGAAGTTTTCTACAGCCCCTACAAAAACTTCTCATATAAGCTTGATGAGGCTCACCAGCTACCTCCTCCTGTGTGCAGGGTAAGGCCGTAAGCCACTTTGATCGGCACAGGAAGGAAGTCCACTCTGCAGAAAGGATGCAACTTCATAGTTCTCTGTTGTCCTCCTGTCCCCTAGTGACAGTTTGTCATTTCCTTACAGCTTGCTGTGTAGCAAAATTGACACCTGACCAAAACCAATCTCAAAATTCATAGCAGAAAGACAGCCTTCTCTCTAGTAAAGACAAACTCAGACTGCTGAGAGCCTGCCAAGCTTTCACAAACTGGCTTTCAAGGAATTAACATTCATTTGACTCAGTTTCCTCTGGACCAGATGAGCCATATCAAGAAAAACTTCCTGACTGCCAGTAAATCTTTAATTTAAATTTCATTATCAAACTCACTAGCTGTGACTGGAAGAGGTAACTGGAAACATTATCTATTACATTTAAAAATGCACTTTGAGGATGCTATGTGTAGTATAAATTATGTTCCACATTTACTGAATGACCTGAAACAACTTTTCAGAAAAGTATGAGAAGCACAGAACCTTCTACAACCTTCATCTCTTTATATCACTTGGGAGATCCCAGAGAGAGTATCTGCTAGATTAGAGTAGCACACCTGAAGAGGCTTACCCTCTCCACACGGCTGGAAAGTGGCACAAAGAAGTCACCGATGGTAGTGAGACCCTGGGGGAAGGCAGATGGGGCAAATGTTGTTCTGCATTGACACGGTGGCAGCAGGCTGTGCCAGCGTCATGCAGCTCTCCTGAATAGGAGTTCCCGTGCAGATGATTTGGGCAAGCTCAGATTTCTGCTTTACTTGTTCACTTGGCTTTGATCTACACCTAGTCAACAGTCTGTTTATATATGTGAACTTTAGCTTTGACTGGAACTTCACCTTGCATTGCCTCTAGGTAGTTTAGACAAATTAACTTTCTCCTGCGCCGGCTGGTTTCTCTAAAACCAATGCTATCTCACTAGAGCTCTGTGTGCTGTAACATTACAATGCCCTAAGGCAGGATTAGGCCATTTGTTTACATATAAACATGTGGCACACTCCACCTGTACAAGTGTTTGTTTTTGCATACCTAGCAGATAACAGGGCTGTAAATTTTATTGCTGAATATTATAAACATAGATCTATGATTTTTTTCACCCAAGAATTGTGGTTTGGGCCTGATTCTGATCTCACTTTTACCAATTTGAGGTGGATATAGCAGGAACCCGTGACTTACACGTGCATGAAGTTAGGGTAAAACTCTGTCTTGCTTTTCAATAGCACCGATACTACTTGTGGGGGTTGTTTTTCATATAATATAAACAATTTAAAAAAAAAATTATTAGGTCATTTTTCAGCAAGATGCAAATGTAAACAATTAACATTTTTCTGACAGTGTTACAAGAATGACTATTTCTGTTTTTCTCTATTCTGTACATTACTGGGTTGTGTCTTTCTCCTGAAAACGTCTCTCTCTGAATGGCTATTAACACAGATATTTTTCCTCATTGTATTTACTTCTACAGGTTCAGAATTCGTCACCGCAGAGAGCTGCTATTGCTGCATGGGTCCTTCTCCACATTGTCTCAAACTGCCCAGGATTTTACAAGGTAATTTCAGTACTGTCACTTCACACTTGAAACAGAATATCTAAAATATGTGATTGTGTTTTCTTATTCATAGCATTAACATTTTGTACTATTTACATAATTTCCTAGGTTCCTGTCAAATTAAATAAATCATAGACTAGCAGCTCTTTTTTTGCAAGGATACTCAAAAGTCTTGGGGGAAAAATCTGAACTACTTATTCCTAGAAAACACACATCTATTTTAAAATAACATTTGTTGATTTAGTTGCTCCAAAAATACCAGTGAAAACTTCAATTTGAATGTCTCTGTGGGCTTCCTACAGGGAAAAAAGCATATGCAGACAAATGAGAAAGGCAAGATTATGAGACATATTTGCATTTGATTTCAACCTTAAATTGCACAAGAATCAGAATCATTACTGCACTGTTGAGTTTCCTCTCCGTCCTGAGTGGCTTTCGAATTTTGTTTCCAGTTTAGCTGCAAAAGCTAACAGCAATATTGCAGTTGCAGTGGTGTGCAAGGGTTTGTTCTTCTGTTTGTATCTCTGGTCACTACGTAACCCCTTTTCATACATGTTTCCTTTTCATTAACAGTACACAGGGGGATGGGTTATCATGTGCTTCTTTGCATACTATTATAAGTAGAAGGTCAAAGGCTTTAAGACCTACAATAATTTCAATTCATACATGTCTTCTGAAGAACCCATTTCAAGAAAGGAAACAAAAAGTAAAACTGAATGCAACAAATATTAACTTCATAATGGTTTTAGGTTGTTCAGTCAATATTAAACTGATAAAAACAATCTAAACAGAAGTAAATTACTTCAGAACACAACTTTACAGATTTATAAAGAGATTTTCATGATGAAAATAATGCATAACTAAAGTAGTGTTTATTTTTGCATGCTTCACTGTAATTCTCTACATTCTAAGATGATTAATATGCATGATCATATCTTTTTGTGCTTGGCTTCTTAGGTTTCATGTGCTGTTTATGTTTGTAGTGGTGTAGAAGGTTATTTTATTTGAATGTACAGTGTCTTCACTTGTTATTACTTAAGTGATCTTCTACTACAGAAGTGCTGCAAATCGCATGGTAACAGAATTAATGCAGTCACAAACTATATGCCATAGACACTGGGAAATTGCAAATGCAGTTATGTTTGTATCGTCAACTCAGCCAGTGGAAAGCCTCTTTATAAATGTGCCTCATCAACATGTGAGGAATGTCCTCAGAGGGTTCAGCAATTCTATAGCCCTTCTGCTTTTATCTTACAACTATTATGTGAAACATGTTGCATTAAGGACTATGTGTCTTGCGAAGTGCACCTGTTATACCATGGTAGGTGCAGGGTGCACCTGTTTACCAGCACAAATCAGAAGTAACTGCAGTATGATCAGTGCTATTTAAATTCTGGTCCATTATAAGACTGCTTTCTAACTAAATAATGACAGATGCCAAAGGTTGTAAAGAAGATGGCTCCTGCTGAATCTAAAAATCTGTATAATGAGGTTAATATATATATATATATAGTAATTAAAAGTCTGATGATGTAATTCTTTAAAGAGCCATTACAATTCAGTTTAAGTAGGTCTGTTCACTGGAAATGCATGTTAACTACTTTCTGCAGAAAAGGTAAGGAGGGGATTATTGTTTCTTTAGGGAGCTGCACCAAGGATATAATGAGATGCTGAAAGATATCACACAGATACAATAAGGAATCTAGGGCCAAGCGGGATGATGATGTTCCTACTAGTACCTTTGATTGCAGTATAGGGAACTGCATTGTGTTACAATTTTTAACCAAGCACATAATAACCCAGGTATGCTATGTCCTTCTTGTCCTCTCTGTTACTGTCAGCTGTCATGGTAACAACATTGCTGTACAGACTAAAAAGGAAGGGGTTTTAAAGACTCCTGAATGGGAGAAATAAACGGGCAAGCCTTGGGGGATATGTTTTGGGATAATGGGGCCCCACAATCCGAAGTGGGCATGGCAATTTTGAAATTTCTTCAAGATTTCTAGCACAGCCTTGATAATTGGAAAAGTCATTGAGAATTGTTCTTACTTTTAGATTGTTGGTCTGCAAAGCATTTAGATACTGGGTTCATAATAAAGTTAAAAGGCTTAAATGAATTAATGAATTTTGAATTTTTCAGAAGAATGGTATTGTATAAGTGAACATGTACCCACTCTTAAGCAGAACCCATAGCATTAGTGAATGGATTTTTTGTGATATCTTTTGAAATTGAGATAATCCTTCAGAGGAGTGTTAGTCAAATCATAAAGTCTTTGCCTTTCCCAGAAGGAACACTTGCTGTTCAGAATGACTGCTAGCATTACATGTCAAATTTAGAGATCTCAGCTGTAAATTTCTTTCAGTCTCATTTGAAGAGCTGTACTCTGTGAAGTAGCCACAGTACTTTAATATTAGCAGATCATTCTCTTGCAATCCTGCTACTCCCAGTGATGCCGTATAAACCCTGATGTACCAAACTTATGGACCACACTGTTATGTCCTGCTAATAGAAAGCTAATCTGACCCAGAACTATTCTGTTTAATTCTGAGAAATTCAGAACACAATCTTGCTCTTCTAAGTTTTTTATTATATCTAGTTGAACACTACTGTGAAGTGCAATGGTTCCTACAACTCAGGCTGATGGCTGGGAAACCTTAGTCTTCTGCTGTTGATGACCCTGAATCCTTCTAGACAGTAAGCAGCAGAAAATTGATGGATTTCCCTGTACTTTCCCAAGCTGCTCTACTGAACAGGCAAGAGAAGCCCAATCTGGGCCTTTAAAAAGACACCCTGTTAAATCTCACATTAAATGTCAAACTTCATTCATGCAGGCTGTGCCAACCTACTGCTTCACCTCAGATAAGTCCATTCATGCTAACCTCAGTTTTCAAATCAACAAAATGCAAATAAATGCATAATTTGCAGGAAACTGATATTTTACAGGGAAGCCTAATGAAGACAATTTTATAAAGCATTTTCCTTTCCTTGGAAGCAAAATATACACTGGACACAAAAGAAAATATTAGACTGCATTTAATACAGACAAAATTATTCTCTGTCACATATTAGCAGTGTTCAAACGTAGGTATAAAACAGACAAAGCACCAAGTTTGTAAAGCCAATCCACGTAATTATGTAATTGTTGTGAGAGATTAATTGTTCTCACTGCAGTTTACCGGGCAAATGGACTTTACCTTAACTGAGCTGTGCTGCCAAGTTCAGGCCATCTCTTGCTTCAGTCCCCTTCAACAGAAGCCAGGCAGGTTCCTCTAAAGAAAGAAATACAAATAATTTTGTAAGATATTCGTGAAAAGCTTGTGTATCTGGGTAAAAGACTGGACTGTTGGGCTTTATTAAAAGGACTTTTTTTTTTCACAGTATGGGGAACACTGATTCAGTCTTCCCCTCAGTTACTGGCGTTTGTTTACTCATTGGTTCAAATTGATTCCATAAGCTTTTAAACTTGGGCAAGACAGGTAGGATGCATAAAGCGTCTCTCTTCTGTTGTGGTCGGGATGGCCAAGTTGGTGTTTTCAATTTCTAATGAAAGATTTCATAGGAATAGTTGTACTGCCTAGCAACTAGCTGCCTGCATGAACCAGGAAAGCTCACTGAACTATCACCATAGAGTTCTGTTTGGGCATTGTGTGAGCATGGTGAATGGTTGTAATGGTTTCATGATACCTCCTGCCTACTCTCTTCTAACAAAAAAGTACAGACTGACAATAGATTTCAGAGGTGAATAGTGGCTTTTTTAGTGATTCAAAATGAAATAGACTCTAAAACCTGGAACTTCTGGCAGATTTTTGAGTAGGTCACTCTCTACAGTATCAGACAAATTACTCCTATGAGTCTAAGTGTGGACAAATTTGGGAAAAGTAGTCCAAAAACTCTGCGGGCAAAACCTGTTTGGTTTACAGGTGCATTTTCTTTTAGGGAGTAATTTAAAGGAGGATTTCTTTTTTCTTTTCAACTGTGGAAGTAAATGAACCATGTTATTGACTGAAGAGGGTGACTTCAATTAGGTGCTGTAGTTACTACAAGGAATCTCCATCTGGAGACACATCTGAGTGCCGTTTGAACTGGAATCCATAGTATTATTGCAGCAGGAGCAGACCCAGTCCACCTAGATTTAGTCTACAACAAATATCAATTAGTGAAATACTGCAGGTTCCCAGGCTCTAGAACTCTGCAGAAGCTCTAGGCAACAGAAGCGGATGTCAGTGTACTTCACTGTGTGGAGTACAAGCAGATACACTCACTTTAGTTCATGAGTCTCCCTTAAATTTGTAATTCAGCTTCAGCTACACTGAGAGATAATAACCAGCAATTGGCAAAAGCCTGCTTCCAGGAGTAACTTCTGACCCTTTTCACCAACTCTGATGCAGTTTTATAAGCAAGCTTTAAAACTGGGCCGTTCCATTATTTGTATTTAATTACGCATGTATTTAATTTTCATTTTTAATTTGTACATGGTTCATTTTCTCTATTCTATCAATGTAATTATCCCATTCTCTTAAAAACAACTGCCAGGTCCAAACTGCAAGACCAAACTGCCAGCAACTCCTTTTCAACCCAGGTGTGCATCTACATTACATGGTTAAAGCTTGCAAAAGACCCAGAGGACAGAGTGAATCTAGAGTACAAGCTGTTCTGATATCACGTATGAATCCTGATTCAGTGTAAATCGTAATCCTTTGTTCGTCAGCTTTGGGAAAAAGTAGTGAGCAAGGTAGACCATGTTGAAAGTTATATAATGCAGCCCTTCTCCCTCGCCCCAAAACACATCTATTTTTAAAACATTTGAGAATTTGAAACAGCTTAAAATTTTCATATATTCTTTCTTAGAATATATGATGAAAATGTACCATAGAGCAGTTTAGCTAAATACAGAATTTGCCTGGAATTATGCGAGACCGTGGATGAAACTTTGTGACTTGGTGGCAATGTTAGTTTAAGGAGTTCCTGAGTTATTTCGCAGCCCCTGCCTATTCAGTCTCACCCTTGCTCCACAAAGCACTGCTCCTGCCGTTAAATCCTCCAGCTTATTATAGGAATGTGCAAAGCGGTGAATGGAGACAGGGTAAAATACATACCACTCTTGTTTTTTGTTTTGGGTTGGTTTTTTTTCCTTACCAGGAAAACACTGAGTTCAACAAGCACAACTTGGAGACAGTATACTGGGGCTTAAACTTAATTTTCATAGAACTTCAAGAGTACTTAAAGCTTAGCACTTGCTTAATTGCTTTACTTGATATGATTCAAATCCAGCCTGCACATATTTGCACAATTCTTTGCACACAGTACACAGACCTGTGTGTTTTGTACATATAACTGTCCACTGAAATCTAATATCAAACCTTTTCATAAATTTTAGGTTAAAAATGTCCTTTCCAAATATAATCTGCAAACCCAAACTAGTTAGCAGATGAATAATCTCAATAAATATATCATAAAAATGTAGTAATACAGTGGCCAACTTTACTGTTGGATCACACAGATAAGAATAACGACACCCCAGCCACCCAAGGAACTCTAAAAGTCATGCAGAAACCACTGTAACATTCATGTTCACAAATTACAGGAGGTAGTTGTATACTTCTGCTGTCACTCATGTCTAAAACAAAAACTCGGGAAATTCTCAAGTTACAGACTTTTTGTTTGGTCACTGGTACTCTAAATTCACACTCCAGGGTTTAGGTTAGCCCTTTCTATGTCATGTTTGTTGATGTTATTCCCTCTCTAAGCGGTTATTTGGGATAACAGGCCATTCCAGCCATCACCTGTCCCACGTGGCAACAAGGAAATAACAGCAGTATTAAAGGATTAACATGACCACAACCGATGGCTTCTGTTTCACTCATGTTCCAGAATTTTCATGTTTCTATCGCTGCATTTCTAACTTCACTTTTGTTTAAGTAGACCTGGCCTATGCTATCCACAGCCTGCTTGACTGCTTCATTTTCATATTATTAGTTATCAGCAACAGGTTTTTCCACAGCTATGAACTTATTTTTCCCCTTCTGTGCAGAGTTAGGAATGTTAAATACACTTCAATGGAGGAATAAAAAAAAGTCCCAATTGACAGTAGTCTGAGGGCTTTCAACATTTAAGGGCTACCTGACTAACTTGCCAGGGGATAAAAGGTCATGCCTCTTTGCATGCTTATTTGCATAAATACTAACATCCAAAATTGCATAAAATCACAATATTTGCTTTAAATAAAATTCTATACGGAGACAAGAAATAACATATTGCAAGCAAACCTGCAGGTGACTTACATTGTCCTGTCCTTGCTTGTGGGGAGAAGATTACAGGTTGTCATGTTCTTTGGCTGCATCCATTTTATACCAAAGTGGTTTAAAAATACTGAAGGATACACACAGTATACCAGGAAAACAATGACTGCTCTGCATGCTTGCTTATCACATATCTTCTTAAGGTGCATGGAGACAGGATTAGATAAATCCAGATTTGAAGAGTATCTTGCTCCATAACTAGCCAGAGTTAGCTCCTACTTGCCACCTCCAAGCAGAACAGGAGATGATTTTGTGGTCCTGGAAAAACGTTCAGGTTTTGTAAGCTTTGCATTTTTCCTTAGAGCAAACCTGGAATCAATAAAACTTAATGTTTAGACCAAATAAATGAACGTCACCTCTTTACTAATGAGGGTGTATGTGTGATGACATATAAGTGAAAATAGTCTCAGTATGTAACATCTTTTAGAGCTGTAACTCTGTACGCTGGCTACCAGGGTACTATGAATGGAGATGGCTTTCAGTGCAAAGTGAGACACCTTTTCAGAGAAACAATTAAATAGGCATGCTAGTCTTATCAAAGAACCTGGGATTTTGGAACACACAAGACTAATCCTGTGGCAACCCAGTAAGTTTTCTATAGGTGACAAGAAAAGTATATCAGACCAATTTTGCTCTGAAGTTTTCCTGTTATAAAGAGGCAGAGAGATTAAATATTTGATGGAAAATAGTAAGGATCATGTAGCATCCCAGGAACTGGTAGTTTTCAATATTTGCATTTGCATGGAGGATGCATGTTTGTTCACCATCTTTTTTAAGTGTGATTCAGTCCACATAGAGAGACACATTTCTCATTTAGCATGCATGTTTGTATTGTCAACCTGATAGAATTGCATAGGAATTAACCCAATAAAGTTAAATGAAAAATAATGCTCATTTTCTTGCTCATTAAAGTAGGTCTACCCAATTTAACTCAAAGTAAGATCTGTGATAAGGCCAGCGTAGTAGTATTAATTTTAACTCATCCTGTAGCATTTTGTAGTTATATGATTGTCTATTAAATTATGTAATATAATCTAAACAAAAAAAAGACCCTAAAAACCTTGCGTTTGTGGAAATGTTACCTATTTCACTACATGAGGGAAATCATCATGCAAGTTCAAGGGTCATTCGAAAGACGTCGCCAGTCTGGCCAAGGAACACTTGGTTCCAGTGCCAAAATTAAAGAGCAGGTCCAGGGAATTCCTCAGACCTGGGCTAAACAGGTCTGCTCACAGTTGTGGCAGGCCTAGGGTAGGGAAGGATCTCAGAATACTCTCATTTGCTGCTGAAGCCATACTGTCCCCTACAGAAGCCTGCAAAGCAACAGACAGGGAGACTGAGTAAATATCAGACCCCACATCCTTTCTCCTTCCATGCAAGAATTGTGCTAAACTTTTTTTTTTTTTTAATATAAGAGTAAGATCTGTAATTAGAGATCTGCCCACCTGTGATACAGTGAAATGCAGGTATGTCTTATGGGTGTGATGGTTTAAGTCGAGTTAGATGATGGCATTATCAGCGTTAAATAACCAGGTTCCCAGCTGACAAGGAAAAAAAAGATACCGCTCCACCTTCTTTGAACTTCTTGCATTCTTAGCATTCTTTCCATAAATCATTTAATAGCGTCCCTATTCATAGGAAAATGTTTTGCTGAAGCTAAAAGGTGTTTGTTTTTTTCCCTCCGCTCTCATTGGAGGGAAACATAATAAATTAAGCCTGATTTGCATGCAAGTTTGCATACACAAAACTTGTCATGAACTAGCAAACGATAGGCTGCTCATGTCAGAAGACATTGTTCGAACAACAGCATGAAAAATAGCTACTGAGCTGTAAGGCACATCAATATTACCTTACTGATCTCTATTACTGATATTTTGCCACAACATATCTACACCTCTACAAAGGCAACAAAAAGAAATCAACTTGGCAGCTTTGTCTCTCTCATTGTGCTGCAGTCTAAATAACCACCATTGCTTTGTGGGACATCCTGACAAGCGGGAAATTTTGAGTCCTAGATGAACCTGTATGCAGAATGTATAGAAAGCTTTCCCTGATGACACGAATGTTATCCCTCTCTTTCAGTGTGCTGCCTAGAAGCATGCATCAGTTCATTTATTGGGCAATGTATAATTAGCTACTATCGGTGTAGTGTTGCCACGAAACTCTTGGCATTGCATTGTTGAGCAGATTGCTTCTGCAACTGGTGGCATTGCAGGAGTAAAAGCATGTTACTAGTCCAGCTGGACATGCTGATATCAGAGGTCACCTACACAATTTCAAACATGGGGAAAAACTTTCCTGACATGGTATGTAGTTACATCAGAGCTTCTGACAGCTCTTCATGGAAAGTATCGGCATGCCAAGTATCGGTCTGTTTACCCCTTGGAACTACACATACAGAGTTTGATGCTAACTCCCACTTAGTGCCTGCTTACCTTACTTATCTTCTGGAATCTGTCAGAAGAACAGAGGCAAGGGGAAGCTATTACTGTAACTCATTACTAGTAACTAGGAGGCAGCAGGGGAGATTTTTGGCTGGAGAGGATTGAACGAGAGCAGTAGTAACAGTTCACGGCAGTTACCTAACCAAAGCATGCCTAATATTTGAAGAATATTGCTGGTAGTCTTTGCCACATAGTAAAAGAATAGTTAAAAAAAATAAAAAGACATTAAGTGCAGAAAGCTTCTGTCCTCGTAGGGTTAGGGTGCTCCCTTTAGATTGGCTCTGAAATGTTTAGCAGAAATGAAGGACCACTTCCAACATTAAGAAACTGTGCAGCAGACAGACTTCACTATTTGTTTTGGCAACCATTTCCATTTAAAATGCACTCAGCTTACACTGCATAACCTGTTTATTTTCCTATGAGCAAAATGCACGCATACAGAATTTCCTAGCCTCCTGGTTCTATGACTGTATGAACTGAGGTAGCAGATTTTGCACTGCCTCCTGTACTTTCCCTTGTGGCTTTTGACTCTGGCTGTTGTGCGAATGTGCTGCCCTATGAACTACAGGTCTGATCTGTTTCAGTCTACTATGACAATCCTACATGCCCACTACAATATTTAAATCATTCACATTCCCCACTTCATCTGCCACTGAACTACGGTTGCAGCTGGTATGAAATGGACGTTTAATAGGTGAAAGCAATGCCATGTTACATTTTAAGGACATGATGTTAATAGGCACAGCTCCTAAACTTAAATCTGGAAACCCATCCAGGGAGCTACAACACTGTTAGGTAAGTTATGGCAAGGACAGTATAGGCAATTCAATTATATGGATCACAAACTTTTAACTGGGACCAAAATGATTAGGAGCTGAGTTACATGGTATTCTATTAGTTTTGGATTGCATCACTACCTGTTCACATCATTGATGTTTTTGACTCAGAGAAGAATATATACCTATAATACCTCCTTTTCCATGGTTGTCAGAGATGTGATTCCATGGGATTACAAGTAACATGGGTACATCTGTTCACTGCAAAAAGGTTATAGTTGTGCAGCATAGAAAGCACTCATTTCCTAAGCACCACCTAAGAGCCTATGTACTAGCAACTGCTTTGCTGCTTTGAGTTAAGAGGAGCAGGTTAGCAACTGTCATCCATCCTATGCTAAACCTGAGACTAAAAATCAACAGTAAGAGAATGAGAACAGTTAGAGGGACAGATGGGAGGCAGATACAAATAACTTCAGAAAAATGTAAGGATCGTGGCATGAACCAAAAAGATTCTGGTGTAATTTACCATGTCCTCAACAATTCTTTTTTTTCTTGGCGTGTTTATGTTTACTCATATGCTAATCTTAAAAATTGACTCAGGCTTATGCTATTCAGCTGTTCTGTTGATTGTTCCAGTGATGATAATAGGTTAAAAAAAATGGGGTTTATTAAGTTAAAAAAGGGATAAAAGATCAGATCAACTCTGGCTTGTTTTTTGTGCTACTAATTTAAATCAAAGCAGTCAGATGGCCTGCTTGATTCGTGGGCATGCTAAGAATATCAGATGCCTAACATCAACTGGAGACAAAATTGTAAATTAAAAAGCTGGTGGCTGTAAAATTGCTGGAACAAGAATAGAAAAAGGAAGAGCAAAAGAAGTTGAAAATAAGATCTTATTAATGTAAAACAGGATTATGAATATGCTCTGCTACACACACCCACACCCTACAAGTGCTTTAGAGACCTGTAAAGATTCTTCAGCTCTCCATTCATTTAGTTTCTGCTACTGCAAATAGAAGATTAAGTATCTGATTTCCATGTACCATTTCCAACACGAGATTTTGGTAAGGACTTAGCAGGCAACAGGTCCAATTTTTTCTCATCTGATGGTCATTTCTGACAAAAGACAGCATTTATCTCTCCGAACAGAGAAAAAATTCAGTGAGTGGGGAAGCATTTTAGAGTCGTATATACAAATACCCTTGTAAAAGAAAAATCAGGAAAAACAATCCATCAGTTAATCACTGCCTCAGGCCCCAATCCAGCAAACTACTGTGTACTTGCAGAGGCCTTCTGAGGCCGAAGAGTGTTAAGAGGGGTTCTGATGCCCACATGTTGGTGGTGTACTTTGCAGGGTGAGATGCATCAGTCAGTCAGTGTTGGCTTAACCAGGCAAGGAGCTGAGCTTTCCAGTTTCAGTTTAAATAGAGAGGAGTTGGGGTTCTTGGTGCTTTGCAAGACTACACTATGAGAGAAGATTTTATCAGGAATCTTTGTCAAAGGAACAATTAATAGTTTTTTACTAATTAAATTAAATAGCAAATGAGTAGCATGCAGGTTAGAAATTAGGATTAGCTACTTCTAAAGTTGGCTGGACTTGCCGCCTTGCTTCTTAAAGGGCAATGGATATCATATGCCGCACAAGACTAAAACCATAGTTTGCTGCAGAGGGATTTGGAGAGGGATGCTTTTAAGGTTTAAAAAGAATCAAAACCAAGCTAAGGTAAGGCATAATTTGTATTGCAATTTATCCAACACAAGACACACAAAAAGTAGTTTGAGAGAGGTGTTCTGCAAATCAGTTTGCACAGGATATCAGGAGGCAGTATATTGTGCCAAGTCCACTCAGGAAGGGTTGTTTGGGTAGATGAAAGTCCTCACCACCTTACAACTAGATCTGCAACATAAATAAGAAAAGCTTAAGTGTCTTTCTGTCCAGGTACCGACAGCCCTGCAGGTTTCTAGCAATGGCAGGTACCAACTAAAATGTACTTAACAGCAATACCTCCAGGACACCAATACTGATTCTTGCAGCTGTCAGCACTTAAAGCAGAGAAAGCTAGAGGTTACAAGAAGTGTACAGCAGGCTCTTGGTTCATACTTTACAGATCTTGAAGTGTGGGTACTTAGGCAAAAAAAAAAAAAAAAAATCACATCGGTCTGGGTCAGCTGTTTCCAAGATCCATTGTAAGGATTGCTGTTATGTGCCATAAATTGGCAATTATGAATTGGCAAACCTACTGGGAAGAAGTTCATTATTTTCTTCACCTGGGAATGTTTTCACATGAAGCAACAAAGAAACTATTGACACTACTAAACAGTGAAGAATTTCATAATGCATCCCATCCTGAGAGAAAGGTTAGTGCATTGTAATTCAGAATGTATCTGGCAAAGTCCCCGTTGCTATTTGCTGGAGAAGTAAATACTGGCAGGACTGGAATGTGATTTTCCTTTACAGATACCTGCACCACACCTCTTGGTGTCATCTTTGAACAAGGAGTACATTTAAGCTCTCATCAGTTTATCATCTGGAAGGTCAGGCATTCCAGAATCTTACAGTTAAATTCAAATCTTTAAGCCTTGTGGTCTAGCTTTACTCTTCTTCCACTTTGTAAGAATATTGCAGTCTTAGAGGTTTGCTTTATAAAGCAGGTATGAATGAAACCTAAGGCAGTTGCAGACTCTTTTTACGATATTTTGCACAGTGTCCTGCAGTTTCTTTTTCTGATATTTTTTCATACATGATCGAAGAACTAAGAAGGTCATGCTACATTTGGAAAACCAGGTAAACAATAACCAGACGTTTATATCGCTAATTGTTCACTGAGCATTGAAAGAGTATTCATGACTGCATCAAGAGGCAACAGCATTTTAGATTTTTTTGGTGTGTGATTTAGAAGTCTCCCATTGTTTACAGAAAGCAACCATGGTTCGCAGTAGCCACACCAAATTTTTCCTGTCTCTTACAAAATGGTTTCACAGGGCAGTGTGTACCAGCTGTCACTTGCCACTGATGAAATGGGGAAGGTTCTGTCCCCAGCCCTGCAGTCTGTCACAAAGTATGATGCATCTGCACACTGAAGTCTCTCATCATAATCACCCTCACCCCAAAACTGATTCAGCACGAACTATTTAGGTTAATGCTAGCAAGTCTTAGTATCATTTTTCTTGAATCTCATTCACTCTGACTGAATCAAAGTAAGAAATGGTTACTTAAGTGTTTGTGCAGGTAGAGTTATCAGGATGCGAAAGGCACTTACCAGCTACAGGAGGGGATGATGAGTGGCAGAAAGTTCACATGCAGCCAGAACAGTCAAGCAGCAGCTTCAAAGTGAATATTAAACCCTACGTTCATAATCTATGCAAACCATTACCATTAATAAAGTAAATACCAACACAGAATGATCTTTGACTACTTTGCCTAATCCAGTAAAAAGCTCCGCAACAAGCTTGGCCCTTAAAATCAATACGAAGCACAGAGTAAATTGCCATGCAGATTAATTACATTTCCCGCATATTGACTGTAACAAGAGATTTAGCAGATCTTACGGCTAATAGCTCTCCATTGTATCCTCATCATCAGTGCAAACTTTGTATCTAATGATACAACTCCTCTGTACTCTTCTCCTAAGCTGCCTGCAATTATCTGGTCAACGAAGTGGTTTGCATTTGGCGGATGAGTGAGTCTCACAGTTCTGTTCCCTTGTTGTGGCTTCATTTTGCTTAAATCTAGTGGATTTTTGTGGCTGGTTGGTTTTTCTTGTAAATAAAGATTGTTGATTACAAAACATTTTGTTCACAGCGTAACAGCTTTAGCAAAATTTCTTGAGTTGTAGGTGGGGCTCTACCTGGACTGCTGGGGCACAAAGGACCCTGAAAGCTCCATGTTCTCAGCTAAAGCAGCACCTTGTATTGCAGGATGCCAGGGCTTGCAACTGATCCCAAGACTAACTAGGTGGAACAACCCTGAGGCTGTAGAACAAGGGATCCCTGGCTGCCCAGATCTCTGCTGTGAACCCCCAAATTGCTAACATGGTTTGGGTTTCAACACCCTCCCTGATACTAGAGCCAGGGCTGAAGAATCACAGACTCCACGGCTGCAGACCCAGGACACAGACCCAGGAAACTGTGCAATAAGAACGCAGGGAAGGTGTTTCTAACGAGGTCCATGACAGTGAAGCTGCTCCAGTGATTCAGCAGCAGTATACCTCAGAAATATGTAGGAACTTATTTATCATTTATCATTAGTCAAGACACACTGCCTGCCAGTGAAGGCTTCTAATATTTGCAGTTTTACTATGGCAGAAGGAAAGCAAGTAGTAACCTATTCTGACCACTTCAGGGCTGGATGTGTTTCTGGTAAGATGGGAGCAGCCTTTAAGAGTTAACTCGACATTTAAACCAGGAACAAATAATTGCAGAGTCATGGAACACAGTGTCCACAGCGGTATGTGAAGATAGCTGCATCTCAACAAAAAACACACTCTAAGAAAGAAATAATCAATCAAGAATCTTTACAGACAAAACTACTCAGAGTTCTTGTAGCCCAAATTCTCTTTTCAAGCAGTATCAATCAGTAAATATGTTTGGAACTCAGAGTATAGGTCAGAAAAGATCAGCAGCGTTTTAAATATATTTTAGTTACAGGTCCTAGTTTAATGGCTTCTTTAATAGCATACTTTAAAACAACAACAAAAGCCAAAAAAACACCCGTAAAAACCAGATGCTTTTCCCTCCAAAAGCCATCTGTTTACTATATTGGTAAAATACACGAACAGGAGCATTACCTTCGACAGAGCAGTGCTGCTGCTCATATAAGAACAGTAGTTAAGTTTCCCTGCAGGTGCTGGACTGATGTGCAGTAGCTCCAGGAACGTATCAATATGGCTGGTTATTAAAGCCAATTCTCTCTGAAAAACACAAAAATACAGATGAAGAAGAGGTTTTTTTTTTTTGTTACAAAGTGGTTCTAGTTTGAGGAGAAATAGGATTACGTCCCATGCAAACATCTTTCCACTCCTCCTTGAACAGCAGCTTCAACTAAGCTGATGTGTCAAGCCAGCTGAATGGTCGCAGGGCAGCTAATTAATCTCTGTGGTCAGGGGACCCACTGCAAAACATACCTTTGACTGGGAAGAACTGGCGAGTCGGCAGCACTTCCTCATCCCACATAAGCCAAAAGTGGTATTTGGTTGACAGCATCTGGGAAGCAATGAGGCACAAACTCTTGTCCTTTTGCATACCTATATGGATTTCCTTTTATTATTTGGGACTGGGAACTAGGAGAGTCAAACAAAATGCTGAGTGACAAAGGAGTTGCTTTTTGCTGTCTGCTGTTGTTTAGCAACATCATTCTTCTTAGGATAATTTGCACCTTATTTTTCCCCACCCTTTTGCTCTGTAAGTCCATAAAGGAACATTTTCCATTTCAGCACTAAAGAAATCAGTTTCCTCTCAGTTTTGTGCACTATATACTCCACAAGAACTATATTTCTGAGCAATTTGTCATAAGTCTGCTGACTCCAAGACATAACAGGACTGACTGTATGCATTTCTCGGTTGTCACATTAGCAAGTCTCCCTATAACAAATGCTGCCAGCTGCTGAGTTGCAGGGCATGCTGTGGCCCACCTCCTGGGCTGAGATTCTTGGAAGGGCTGTAAAATTCTGAGGGCGGGAGTTACAGCTCAGGCCTCAGCCCACGCCTGACTTGAGAGAAGCTGATAGCCATGGCAGAAGGACACCACCAGAAGGGCAGTTTATTTTTTTCTGAAGCAACAATGTTAGCAGTGTAGGTAAGTTTCAACTTCCAAGTGAGAACTTACCATAGTGGGTACAAAACTATGAATAGTCAGGGCAGCCTTGATAGTGAAAAAATAAAATAATAAATAAGAATGCAGAAAAGATTGCAGTCACATTGGCCAATTAGCGTGTGACAATATAGTCTGGTTTCTGAAATTTTAAATGATTGGCACCACTTAGCTCCAGCAGGGAAACTCGAAGGATAATTTTTATTTAGTGATAGTATTTTGCATAATAGCAGCCAATTATATTCCTCAGGCATGCAAATTTTGATTGCCTAGACATACGCATTCTCAGTCTCTTACCCTCTGTGACTATTATACTGCTCTTTCCTCAGGCAAATTACTCAAGTCAAACTATTAAGGAGACTTTTAAAGACATAAGTAGTATAGTACACACACACACAGGTACACACTCTTCTATACAAATGCTTTATTAAAAATGCTTCTGGGGTGACCCATAACAAAACTATATCCATGTAGAGTTAAAAAAAAAATCTGGACAAAATGGTATATCTATTACAATGCATTAATATGTTTTCTATCATTCCAAAAGTCTGGTCAGTGCCTAGATGTGAACAGTTAAACTTGCTGTCTATGTATGCTGCAGGCTATCCCGTCTGAGATATTACTCTACATAAACGTGGAACTTGAATCAAGTCTTGTTTTGAAAAAACTTCATATATATTTTGAAATTTTGTTTGTAGCTACAGTAGACTGTAGGAAAAATAAGCATTATTTCTAACATTTACACAAGGACAAACGGCATGGACTTTTACAAAATGAAAAAAAAAATACAGTACAGGGACTTTTTACAATATCTGCAATTGATGCTTTGAAAGATCCAGCCTTTGGAATTGAAACTCAGAGACAGTTAAACTTTCTACCTCTCCGTTCTTCCCCTCCCACGCTCCTCAGTACTCAAATTCTTCAACTCAGTAGAAATGATTCATGTAGGATGTTAAAGATAGAAAAAGTGTATTTGCTTCTTAGAAAACAGATGTATTAAATATATATATATTCAGGACAGATCCTGTTTTCCTTATGTGAATAGATTTGCATGTGTAAGGCAAAAAAAAAAAATTACCTTTGAATTATAATTGAAAACATTAAGATCTAACTGCACCATCAGAAGGCAATTCCATTATATTTTCTTTTGCTTCCCTGCAGTTTCAAAATGACTGTTGTGTCCGTGATGATGCCAGCTTGCTTCACAGCCGTATTTCCCTTGGGGTTGAAAGGGGATCAAATTTAGACAATGCATGCACTAGTATTAGAGAAAACCAAAGACAGCACTCACCATTCAAATGTTGGTTGTTACTCACTATACAGTAGTTTTTATTATAGATCCTTCAATGTCTCAGAATAGCTTTGGCCAAAAAAGAGCTTGCTAAGCATGTCTAGTACAGGCAGCCTGTATCAGCAAGAGAGGGTATTTAGAGATAGAACCACATTTCTATTAGCACTTTATAAGCATAGCAACGTTAATACCATGCCAGAAAAAGCTTCATGCCTAAGGCAAACAGTAACTTCTCAAGGATGTCTGTAGAGAACCGTGGTTGGCAGCAATACAAGCACAGTGTCTCAGGAGAACTCCACTACTCTTGCTGGTACGATTCCTGATTTTTTACGTGGAGCTGCCGAATGTGGAGTGTTTGTGATTTGAATAAGTATAATGGGTAACAAGTTTGCGGCTGTCAGAAGGTAGGATGCACTGTGGGTCCCAGAGACAACAGGCTAACGCTAATCATCTGCCCACAGATCCTTTCCTCTCATAAACAGCTACACTTTGGTGTCTTAGAATCCTTCATTTAAACCTCCGTTCCTTCCCTGGAATATGGAGTGTTATTTGTGCTGATACTGCTGTAAAAATGGGTGTTAAACTGGTTGAGCACAGAGTTGCTGTAGCCAAGGTGGCTAGAAGGCATAGAATTAGACCACTCTCCCGCACCATGACTGGGGATATTAGAGAGTGGAGAGTAGGAATTAAAGCCTACCATATTCTGTCCCATTTTGTCAATGGGTTCAGAATTGAGTCCCAAAGGCACTGAGCGGCTCACTGAGTTGGAGCCGTTAACATATGCAGTCATACTGGAGAGGAAATTACTGAGGCAAGGGCTACTGGAAGATGGAGGTGGAGAACCTTTCTCAGGTGAGTTGTCAGTCCCAGGTGATGAGCTTTCCAAGATATCCTGATGCTCTGCAGCTTTGGGGCTGCCAGTCAGGGCACTGTCCTCTGATTTCTCAGAGGCGAGAGTGGCAGCACTGGCCCCCATGTCAGACTTCCTTTTCCTCTTCCTGCGAAAGTTTCCATTGTCAAACATCTTTTCACAGTTCGGGTCCAGAGTCCAGTAATTCCCTTTTCCTGTCAAAGGGGACAAAAGCACATTTTTAGTTTAAAAACATGCACGCAGACAGCAAAGAGCAGTCTTCTAGGGCTTCACAATGTTTCTCTCATTTCACAGAAACAGAACAATTGCATGAGCAAAAACCATATGTATTTTTTAATCACACAAAAGTAGAAGTCGTTCGAATTCAGAAAAAAGTGTAGAGTTTTGAGCTGTATCCTTTAGCCCTGACTCTTCACACAGGTAACACTACAAGTAGAGCCACTGGGTGAGCTTTTTGGTTTTTGTTTTGTTTTCTTGGTGAAGGAAGGAGGTTTTCAGTATATAGCCGGTCCTCCAAATTTACAGCAGAGAGGAATCAAATCCCATACTGGGCTGCTCCCGCAGATTCAGTGGGGTAGGATACGTTTCTAACAAGACAGAACCAGATTTTTGGCCCTCTGTGGCAGCATAATTGAATGGCTTTTAAATGTTCCCAATGGTTCTCAACAGCTATTGATAGAAAACAATAAATACAGGAACAATCTGACAACGTATCAGCCAGGAGGTTGGAAACAGCAGAGGTGTGATTCCGAGCAAAACGCTATTTGAAACAAACAAAATAAAAGCAGCCTGCTCTCCTCTGGAGAACTACTGTTGACTCCCTAAAGCTACTGGATTTCTTTGACAAATCTGAGTTTGCCTTATCCCCTTTCCATTAATTCCCAGTTAAGTTTGACATAAATCATATGCATTACACCAAATGGGTTTTGAATGCTACTTGCTCTGCTAGACTGCTCCTGTGCTCACTGAGCCTCATGCTCAGCACATTGATCAGTTCTCAGGACGACCTAGAGCAGTCAAGAATCCCCTTCCCTGCAGAGATTTAATAGCAACACTGATTCAGACCTCAACTATGCATAGTTGCCTTCTAGCTCAGACCTAGGAAAACAGAAGAGCTACTATGTGTATGTCCTGTATCTAGGCTATCATGTCTCTTTACAATGTATTAGGCATTTTTAAATTAATCAAGTTTAATTGGGGGGGGGGGGGGGAAGAGGGGGAGAGCGCTATACCTGGATCATCTTCGTCTCGGGGCACCTTCTTGAAGCAGTCGTTGAGAGACAAGTTGTGCCGGATGGAGTTCTGCCAGCCAGCTTTGCTTTTGTTATAAAATGGGAAGTTGTCAGCCACATACTGGTAGATCTGACTGAGAGTCAGCCTCTTTTCGGGCGCTCCATGGATAGCCATGGCAATAAGTGCAGAGTAGGAGTAAGGCGGTCTAACCAACTTCATAAGCTCTTCTTGGGACGGCAGAGGAAGCCAGCCAAGGTCAGTTCCTCCCAAGCCGTGCATGTTAGGCAAGAGCTGCCTTTGCATCCCGTAAGACTGAGGAATGAAGGGACTGGCATTGGATCCTGGGAGATACGGTGGTGGGGTAATGGAAGGTCCATTGAGCCAGAGGTAAGGATTGGGAGTGGCGTTGTAATCCGTCGTCTCAAAGGTGCTTGGTCGCTGTGGACTAGGGATGTTCTGTGGATGGAAAAAGTTCTCATAGTAGATACTCATCTCTGGAGGTTCTTGACCAATATTTGGAAATTGTGGGCTGCAGCGTGGTGGAGAGTGCGTTTGTGGGTCAAAGGAGCTCATGCTCTAACGCAGGCAGCTGATAAGTTGTGACACACCTGTGCTAGTGCTCCTTTCCCGAGACAGGTGCATCACCTGTGCCCTTCCCTACCTACTTATGCACCTGTAAGTGTTTCAGCTTGTGCTGCAGGCTCCACCCCACAGCCCTGAGTGGCTGCAGATGAGGACGATATCCTTTTCGGAATGCTGGCAGTCCCAGCCAATCACTGATGTCACATCAACCAAACCTGAAAGTTACAACTGTTTATCTTCTTAAATGAATGAAGGAATTTTCCACTAATGTGATGCACATAAAGAAAGCCTAAGGTGCCTTGAAGTTAAAAGCCCTCATCAGAGATCCTCCTCTGTCCACTTTTCATAATGAAACTTTAGCATTTAGTATTTCTTTCTAAGGAAAAGCCATTTTGTGCTGCCACTAGTAACACCTCAGCATGCAAAAGCCGTTGTCGCTCATCAGTGAAAAAGTAGGTGCATATATATATACTTAAATAAAAAAAAAAAAAGAAAAAAAGAAAAGGTCAGACCTCCTTTTCTTTCTGTAATTTTAATTGCGGAGTTGCTTGTACTTCCCCCTAGGCAATCACAGTACTACAGGCAAATTCTGTAGCTGGTTACTCACGTGAGTAATCTTACTGATATAAATGGAATTACTCCCTAAAGTAAGGATTAATCTTGTGAGAAAAAAATTTCAAGCTTAATCATCAAACCTCTCTTTAGAGCTCAAATTGGTGAACTGAGATGGGAAATCATTATTTGCTGCTTCCTCTTTCTGCAGGATTCGTGCAGAGAGCTCATAAAGCTCCTTAGCAGAATTTCCAAACAGGAAAGAGGCAGTGTTCAGCACAGCTCTTTTCAGCTAAGTTCCAATAACTTCATTTGTATATACACAGACAAAAGTTGATTCCTTAAAATTAAGTAACAAGAAAAAACCTCTAGCTCTTTTATGACTTGGAAAGACACTGCCTTGCATGGCACCCTGCACTTTTGAAGGAGGAAAAAGCAGAGCTGCAATCTCACCAACACCTGTCTCAGAATGAGGACAGCTCTTACAACCGTGTCACTGCATAAAAGACTGCACTGCAGTTAAAAGCAGAGTTGCAGTTCCCTTCAGAAGTGATATTTGCATTTTTTTTATGTTTAAGGCACATACGTACACTTGGAACTTGACTAAGCCTTAATAACCCATGCAATTAAAGAAAGTCCTGGTATGACAAGGCCTTTAAGATGGCTCTAGTCCTATAATTTCTGCAGAAACCCAAGTTTTGGCCTGTAGATTTGAATTCCTGGCTGTACCAAAGACTTTTTTGCTTTGTCACACATTCATCAATTCACTTAATCTTTTGTGCAGTAGCACCACCAAGATTTGTCCCCCTGCTACGCATTGGTGATTCACCAATGTGATGTTCAGATTGTTGTTGCTTTGAAAGGTACGAAAAAAATTTCACTGGAAATACAGCTGAAATATTGAGTACAGCGTGACAAAGCTAGCCAATTTGCCAGCTCAGAAATGAGTCTCTACAGCTGTTACTTAAAAAAATATATGCTTTCACTGCACATAAAATCATTTGTACTGCAACTATGGACAAACAAGCTGCTATTTTAATTTGAATGAGTGAGAGTTCAGAGTTTGTAAATGCTAACCAGCCTATGCAGAGATACACATTAAACAGACAAAAGTTAAGTGGAACAGAGTGGGGCTGGCTTATTTTCTAAGTGACAACTGCTGTGCAAAAGGTGACCTGGACAAAAAAAAACAAATGGTGATCCATTTTTCAGGAAATAATAATGCAAGTACTTCCCTCCTCAAGATAGCTATCTGAAATAATTCTTTTCTCCATAAGAATCTGGGTTACAAACATGCAAAAAGCTGTTTGAGCAACATTGCCTACACCTTCCTAATTAACTTACTAGCATGTAGATATATTTTTAAATTATATCTGTAGTCCTGCAAATATTAATGTTACAAATATTGCTAATAAAACCCCCCATTATTTACAGAAAAGTCAATGGAACAAAATGCTTAAGAGATGCTGAAATGAGTAAAAACAGTTTTACAATGAACTAAGACCCAGAATATAGGGTGAAAAGTAAACATAATAAATTTTTGATCCTCCCGCCAAATGACATTTTTGCCAAAAAGCACCCCTTGAAAACAAGAAAAACTTGCAAATTCATTACTGCTCAGGGATCGTTTATTCCAAGAAGTAAAAATTCACCTAAGTGCATCAGGGACTTTCACGAGTGGCATCTAAATACTTATTCCCTGAGGTGCTCTGCATGCATAATTACAGTTAAAATACACTGAAGTGGGTGCTGAGTGAATACATGCTTTGAAAATATGCCAGGCTTTACAGAGGAAAAAAAAAAAAAAACTACTTCTGCAACCAGAGACTGATGAAGGTTGTAAAACTTCCTCCACAAATTAATCTTTATGAAGTTTTGGTGCAGTGCATTTTAGCAAGGTCAGCCCCTAGCTGTGCTCTGCAGCTGCCTGGGAATGCGTGTTACTACCAGACCTACCTTGGCGTGACATCCGAGCAAAGTATCACACAGAACTAAGTAAAGCAAGGACTGAGGTGAAGAACGGCAAGTACTGCTTTTAGGGCAATGAAGTACAAAGACAACTGTAACCTTCTGCCTATGGAGCTCTGAAAGAGTGCAAAGGTCGGATCCCTCCCTGGCACGTGTGTGCTGGCACAGCTTCTAGCATAGACATGATCCGATCAGCAACATTTTTCTTCCAACTGACTGTGCCTGATTTACTCAGATCGGAGTATAAACAATGCCAGTAAAAACGGTACTTCGTCAGTACTCTGGGCACACCTTACTGCTCCAGAATCACTGCAATACATGTTCCTGTAGAGCACTTCAGGTGCAGATGCTCACATGCAGACAAAAGGCAGCAAGGAAAGAATAAACTTTGCTCAAGCTGTGATAGCTGAGCAGGGCTGGTCAGGACTGGAGTTAATTGAGTCTAGCCAGGAATAGTGTCCTGGAGTCCTCACCACTGGGACTCCTGTTCTTGGCAGGAGTGGAAGGAGAAGGTGGCAATCCCAGAAGTGGAGAAAGGAGAAGAAAAAATGGTGAGGCTTCCATATGAAGAGGCTGGGAAAAGGTGATATGCTGACCAAGCTATGCTAACAGATCATGGTTAGGGCTGAAAAACTCTAGAAATAAAACGGAGGCTGATGCTGGAGTCATAGTTTAGTGATCATTACTTCCAAGTGCATTGGGTTTGGTGAGGTCTTTGTAGGCAGGATGCATCATGTTTTTAATATTTCTTTTTACTCCAGCACTGTACAGCCCTGAGTGCCCATCTCTACCAGCTGGAAGCCTAATCAACCACAGATTGTTATCAAAGATTGTTGTCAACTCTCACGTTATGTGAAGGTTTGCTCCCCTCGATTTCCTAAGCGAAGCTCCAAAATCTGCAAGGTTGAAGCTGAGCCCCTGCAGAACTGTCGTTCTCCATAGGTTCTTCAGGTCGGCTCCTACGTACCCCTCTACTCCTGCCAACGCCAATATTTCTTCACACTGATTGCCCTTTTACAAGGGAAACCATAATTGTCTGAAATCTTGGGTTATGAAAAGTTCAAACTAATTTCATTAAAACAGGGATTCCTTAGCGTTTTCACTTATCCTCCAGAGTAACCTATACATTCAGTGTTGTTGAAGCGCAGTGACTTGGGAGAAGTGCGTACACACCAGCACGCAGTAAGAAGCAAAAGCACAGGGGTCGAAAGGTAGAGAATAATATGGGGAACTCTTTGTGCACTTTTGTAATGTTTTGGCTGAGGTATTTCTAGTTATCTTCTTAACTGGATCTTTTGAAACAATAAAGCAAAATGAAGCATCATACCTGCTAGTCTCACAAGTACCTTTAGGTCATCGTGCTGTTTCACAGTGTGACAGTTTTAGAGAACTGTGATCAAAAGCACCATGCCTGCATGAGGCAAAATACAACGTAGTGGAAACCCACTCTAACCACTCAGGTTCAAAATTTTGTAGTAGTAACTTCATCCTGGCAAACCTTATAACATACTGCGTATCATTTGTCCCTCATATAGCCAACGTAAAGCACTCTGCGTCATGTATTTTAGCTAATTAGGCAGAAATCGAATTGATTGTTTACACTTGATCCAGATCATGATACATATTGCCAGATAATCCCATGGTGCAGAGATCTATTTTTAAGGAACACACAGCTTCAGGCTGTACTGTTAACACTGTGTATAACCCCAAACCTGGTATATTAGCACAATTTAATACCTTGCTGAAGAAAAGTTCATACAAGCTATTCATGTGGTCACAAAGAAGAGGGAAAAATTGTTTTTAAAAGGAAAGAGTTCATCTACAATTCAGTATACCAAGCAACCCACCTTGTTTCAAACAATTCACACACTGAATTCAGAAACAATTCAGTATCCATCGATAAGACATTTTCACATCATGACAAATTATCTGTGTTCTCGGTTGTCTATAGATTGTAACTGTACAATTCTAATTGCAGAAGTCTTCAAGTCTTGCTCTAGTAATCATCTGCCCAGTGTATGCACAAAATAAACCACACCGTCGGAAGAAACAAGGTGTAGCAGGCAAAACAAGGTCATCTCAAGGTCATTACAAAAGCATAGGAAATGTAAAATACAGTATTGCAAAACAAGGGAACTGAGCTTTATTTCTAGAAATGCAGGTTGAACATTAAATTAATGGAAAAGGCAATATCATTTGGATCTGTGCCATAAATGCTGCAACGCTACAATGCCCTTAGACTTTTTAAAGCTTTCAGAACAAAACCACTGTGGATTTTTAAAGCAACTTTATAACTGGGGTTTTAGAAGACTGTAAAACCTTATAAGGGCTAGTAGCTGCTTTCTGACCATCAGAACTATGATAATAAAAGTAGTCACAACTCCTGCTTCAACAAAGGCCTTCCACCATCTTGCCAACATATAATATGGTAGAGGGGATTAGGTGTCCCCCAACTCCTGTAGTCGTCATGACAGGCCGTAGGCAGGCAAGAAGTCTATAGCTTCCATGTGGCTGCCTATGGCTCCCGTGGGACCTGCGGCATTTAGATACACAGACATGCTCAGCCCTGCAACGGAGGGATACCTCAAGTCTAAACCAGACATGGAAAGATTCTGCAACAAATTCCTCTCATGTTAGAATCTGAGGAATCTCTGAATTATGGGAAATTATTACAAATATAGATACTTCAATCAATCATACTTTGACAACCTCACTGCTGCTGCCAGCTTCTGAACAGCTGAAATACTTGCCTCTTTCAGATTATCTGCTTATTCTTATATGCCTGCCACTAAATGTGTGTTTATACTAGAAATAAACGGTGCTAAAATCAAATGAGGTGTTGTATGAACATACATGAACATACCCGGAAATTAATCTATACACCTCTTCAAAACCCTTCAGAGTTTAAATTCTTGTGCATTTCAATGAGAAGCACAACAGGATTTATACAAAGAAATAACAGTAACATGCTGGTAGTTCTATTTCAGTCAGATTTCAGCATCAAGGTATTTGCTTCTATGGATAAATCAGCTCCTCCCACTCCACAATTTAAATGGAAATCTTATTGAAAAGGCTTTTTAGAACCAAGGGTTTTTCAGAAAAGATAACTTCTTTTTTTTTCTTTCCTTTTTTTTTTTTATGTGTTGTTTACAGTGTTCTACACCCTTTGGTACTTGCACAAGACAAACACTTGGGGAAAATTAATTAGCAACTAAAACTGATAAGTGAATCGGTACAATTGTAAGTGCAGTGAACTACTCTATGGACACACCCAGGCACAGATAAACTTAAGGTTGTTTTAATGTAACCAGGGTTTAACTGCAGTAAACTAAGATCATCCAACTTGTGAGTACGATGATTTACAGTGTTAATAATCCTTGCACTTCCAGTTGCTCCACTTTGATTTTCCCGGTATCTGGGTAGACAGATCAGTAGTTTGAGTTCTATTACATGGTCAAAGTATTGCAACTACTTATCTCCCCCTGGTGACAATTTTTGAAAATGTATCGAATTAGTAGGGATCCGCCCTAGAGAGAACTTAGCAACAACGTTTTTGTACTGGCGTGATCGCTGTCCCCTTAGCAATATTATATACATCTGGATTGGTAATTCGGGGATCTCTAAAAATAACCAATGGTATATGCAAACATTTTTATTTTTTTCATAATAGAATCCTTTGTTTGCCTTGAAATTCTGTGCAGAAATTCTGGTAAGTTTAGAGACTTAAGTCTTTCTTTTAGGTTTGTTTCTTTTTCTCCTTTCTTTTCCAGTACTGAGCTCCAATAGTACTGCTTTTCTGTCTTGTGAAAGAAGTCTAAATGCAGTTGTTAAAAAAGATTCTACAAATTCAGGCATTGTGCATTAGTACTATCGAGTGTGTCAAAGCATTACTGAAGCATTGCTGAGTGCATCAAAGCAACTGAAGTCATGTGGTAAAGACTTCACGTTGCTCAGTATTTGTAGAATCCAGGTATCCAACCATAACATGCTTTTTGTATGATAAAATACAATATTCCTGGCTAAAAGAGCTGCATCTAAAGCAATCCAGGGCTGTTTTCTTGTGTATAAAAATGTATGAGCAAACATTCAGGGGAAAATCTTCCCTCAAAATATTAGTCAAACGTGGAATTTTTTTGTACTTTGTCTAGTTACAACAACAGTGCAAGATTCCTGCTACTTCACCTAGATAAGTCTTTTTTTTTGCTGCTGGCCTGCCAACTCAGGGCACAGGTACCTTAAACGACTGTTTTCTGCTCCTTATCACCTTTCCTCTGCCTTTTGAATCAATCACCACTTAAACCCATTGTAACACCATCAACAGCCACCCACCACCAGGTGAACTAATTCAAGTTAATGGGAAGGCCTATGAAGTGTTAACTGTGAATGAGAGATCGTTCATGCTCTCACATTAACCTGTTAGTAAACGCAGGCTGAATGCCCACATGCATAATGGGGCAGATGGAGCTGCAGCACACGCTAATACTCATGAAAAAATCGTTAACACAGCAACTATATTTGTTAAAGCACAGACACAGTGGCTGTCTAATTCTAGGGTCAGCCATATGAAAGATCACTTATGGCACAGTGGAGTTTTCTGCTATCCTGGAAGACAAAAAACTCCATTGAAAAGGGATAATTCTGTCCAAAACCCAATCAGATCAAAGTGTCCTTACTCTAAAACCATGATTAAATTTATCTAACATTTTGAAGTTTATGAAATCCATGGCCTACCTGAGGTTTGTTTGCAGAGCAATTATTCGTTTACAGTGTTAATCTTTAGCACACACTGCATCATGATAGCAAATCAGAATAGAAAATTACAGACTGAGTCAATAGAGAGCAACTACTCTCCTCACCCCATAGCAGTAAATATTGCCAATGCTGAAGTCCTTACAGCTGAGGGCAGCCCCTGGAATGTTGCTCAATGTTCCCTCTCAAAAGGACCTTGAATGCCAAACAGCAAGTAGGGACTCAGTTCTGGGAGGGAAATACAAGTAAATACTATAATGCTAGTGACTACTCCAAGGCATCCAGGATAGGAGATGGCTGCAAGCTTTTTCTATGGAGGCTTCCATATTCCTCGGAAAAAAAAGATTTATGTAACAAGATGGACATATCCGCCTCCAAAAATTAATGAGGGAAAGGATCCTTAAATTGTTTATTTTCCCTCCCTCCTCAGAAATGGTTTTAAAAAAAAAGAGATGATGCAAAAGACAATTTGGCTTTAAACTGGCCGAATTCTCTTGATTTCTACATGAGAAGGATCCTGTGTTTGGCTAAGTTATTCCTTTTATTTTCCTAAACTCCAGAGAATTGACCTGTGCTATTGTTTTAAACAGAATGCCCTAGGTCTAGATGATTCCCATTGAGGTCTGCATATACAGAACCAGGTTCTGGGATAAATGTTTCACCTGTTAAATAGTGTTGCACTGAAGCTGGAACAAAAAGGGGTCTTTTGGTCTCCATGACAGTTAAGCTAAAATCCTTTAAAATGGAAAAGCAAGTTAGCATAGAGAATTATGCGATTAGATGGCTTTAAACACAGCTCCCGGACCTCAGCTGACTTAAACAGAAACCAGATTTAGTAACAAACAAAACCACCTTCTTCTGTCCTAAGTTGCTATTTTAAAAACACGTTTAACAGCTTTTCTTGTTTAAAAGTGCCCTCATCCCATGATCAGGGTGGAACGGACCTACTTGGGAGCTTGACTAGCTTTTAGTGATTTAAGTTATATCATTATTTCAAAGATGCTTCCATTGCTCTTACTTGGGTTGAAATAAAAATCCCTTGATAACCAGCCAGACATGATACAGCTGCTGCAATATTATGACATTAGTCAGCAGCTTTGATTCAGAATCTGTATAGTTGTAAGCACAATAAAATACCTATGCATTTATCCTAGTCGAAAGCAGAAATCTATGCTCATTAGTGCAATCAATGTAAAATCTCATTATGACTCTGGGTATAGATTTTACTGTGTGATTTACCAGGCATCAGTTGTTGAATTACTAAGAGAATTCATATTCAAACTGATCAAGTCAGATCATTTAAGTCCACTTCACTTCCTCAGCAGTTTCCCATCATCATTCCAATTTTTTTTTCTTGCAGGATTCCTTGCACATACCCTCAACTCATTTTGAATGAAAGAGTCTTCTCCGTTGTTGCCACTAGCACTGAAGCAAGCAGCAGAACAGCCAAACAACAAAAGCTGTGAATATCAAATGGGTTAGAGGGAGCAACTTAACCTCTGAATCCATTTTGTCATTGACATTTCAGCACCTTTAGTCACACGACACAAAAGCATTAACCTGTCTGCCCATTCCCTGCTCTTCTAAGAACTGGGAACAAGTGCTTGGCACAGGGTTATGGCTTTTTGCCAGTTGGGGTTAGGAACTGCTCTTCAGCCAGTTTTTGCAGTAAAAGAGGTGCTGCCTGAAAACACTGAGTAGAATGTAGTAGCTGGTGCTAAGAACTCCTCATCACCACTCTGGCTACTTGATGTCCTCCAAACTGAGTAAAATTTTCCATTGTTATTCCATTACAGCTTCCTTGTATCAGTAATTGTGGGAGCAAACTGCCTCTGCATCTCAGATCTCATCTGGAAAGCAGATTAGTCCACCATGTGGATTATAGGCATTCTTTTCTTCACAGACCAGGGTGGCACAAGGTTCCTTCAATTTAAACACGATGAAACTGGACACATTCCAGACTCTCAGAATCTTTTACACCACTCAGGCTATCGTTCATGTGATGCACTAGTAACACATCCAGGAAAATCTACTTACACAGTGTTGTACCGCCTTTACTTTAACATATTGGTCTGAGTTAATTTAACTTGTTTGTTGTGAGCTTCCATTAACTACGAACAGGCTAGAAAAGGAGAAAATTGTTAAGTTAAAATTCTGCACGTTTGAAATTATGAGGAAATCCGATCCTCTTTCTCTCCCGTACAAGACTAAGGTGTCCCAAGACAGAGATTGAGAATCCTGCCTTAATAAGCCTTTAAAGAAAGGTCAGAGACCTGATGAAGCAAATTTGAGAACTAGAGAACGTCAAAAGCCAGACCAAACAATATCAACACGGAAAATGAAAGCAGAGATCCAGTGATCATAGAATCATAGAATCGTTAAGGTTGGAAAGGACCTCTGAGATCATCAAGCCCAACCTATTAACCTAACTGCCCGGTCCAGCTCTAAGCCCTGTCCCTAAGCACCACATCCACGCATTTTTTGAACACTTCCAGGGTCTGTGATTGTACCACTTCCCTGGGCAGGCTGTTCCAATGCCTAACCACTCTCTCTGTGAAGAAATTTTTCCTAATATCTGGTCTAAATCTCCCCTGGCACAACTTGAGGCCATTATGATGCCTAGGGTGTCTGTGGCCTGCATACAGAATAACCAGTGTGGCACCCATTACCCCCATTGGGGGCTGGAACTAGATGATCTTTAAGGTCTCTTCCAACCCAAACCATTCTATGATTCTACTCACCCAAAATTTCCTTTGTCTAATAAAAAAAGATTACAGACTGCATGTGATACAGATAAAAAGTTCAATGTCAAGCAGTACCTGCAACAAATACACAAGTATATCACCCAGTAATTCTCAGTTCAAGAACACAATGCGTTCCTAAGGTCTGTAAAATGTTTAATAAAACTCTTCTTCCTGCTCAGAAACTTGATCCTTATTGACTTATACTCTGAACACCTTCCTATAGCTCACCCCAACTAATTTTTATTGACATTTTAAGAGTATTAAATTCCTCCCCCCCAAATGAATAATTAAGCCGTAATTTCATAATGCGGACTTGATAGCACAAACAAGGGCAGGCTGGGTACCCAAGTTAGTTAAAGAATACTTGAGAATAACTTGATGTAACAGAATGCTAACATTTGCTGTCTGCGATCAGACCTTACGCTGCACGGATGCAGCAGCTCTTCTAGAGCTAGACCATTACTACTAATATAGCATTGCACTCCATGAGAGATAAAGCCCAGGTGCCTGTGTCTAAAATTCAGACACCTAGCTAACTGAACATACGCGGCATGCAGCTTAAATGCATCTTACATTGTTGCAGTGTAACAGCTTTCTACAGGTCAGCACATAAAATCTTAGCAGCACAAGCAGCCTTTCCTACCCCACGCTAGAGATCATTTATTACAGACTCACACTACCCAATCATTATCTTAGTGCCACGCAATCCAGAAAGCCAGACTGTTACTGTCCAGACTACCTGAAATGTCCCAGAGAAGTGAAATAAACTCTGATAACAGAAAGCACGTGAAAACACTGTTGTGTCCAGAAATGCTTTTCTGACCTTGCATGGTGAGAAGTGGTAGGGCTATACAGATTACAACTGAAGCTACCCCTGCTTCGTTAATTCCCTGGGACAGCAGCCAAAGCCTCACCTTATCCTGGAGTAAATTTCTGCCGCCCTCTGTGCTTCACCTCAACGAATGTCAAATATGTAGGCTCTGTGCTGCCTGAGTAGATCTTCCTCCACATACGTGAACTAAAGGCCTATTGAGCTTGTGACAGAAATGACAATAATCACTGCTGATTTACATTCTTAAACAGATGTTGCCAGATTGCCATACTTGCACTTTATTTTCCCAGGGCATCACTTGTTGTTCATGCTCTGCCATTTATTTGGACTAAATGTTAGTGTCCACAGTTTCTGGAAACCTGTGAATGGCTGGAGCTTGTTGCCCAAACATCCTTAAAATTCCAGTTCCATGTATGCCCTGTTCTTGGCAGTTATTTTTTCTTAGCTAATTGTGCTTTTCTGCTCAGAGTTGATTTACATGATTTCAGGCTTGAAACAGATCCAAAACTGGGCTGGCAAGAAGAAGAAAATCTGTGATGTGGGACAACTAATACAATTTTTGCTGATACTTGGTTAATGAAGTGTGAATCTAAACTCTTCATCAAAAATTATACTAAAACCTGAGAAAAACATAAGCATGAATCTTGAACCACTAGCTAAACACTCAACACCAAACTTCCTTTCGACATTGTGCTCCTGCCTTCCTAGTATTGGTTTCTGGGCTCTTCCTTCCCTTCTATTCTTTGTACTTTTTTTATTTTGAATCACAGTACTTACTTAAATTATAATTTATAACAACAGCTTGAGCTAAAACTCTTTTACTCCACTCTCATATGAAAACATAACTGCAAGATACAATAAGCAAAAGATAACCTTTAACAGATATCTTTACAATGATTAAACAGTTGATAAATCATCCTTTTCTTACTCGTTCCCAGTAGAACCAAGCCTTTTCTTTTAACACACTTTTTATTTTGTGATACCAATGTTTCTTCAATGTATCTGCAAATAATATTGAAGGACAACCTGGGTACCCTCCCTCTTCTCCCCCCAGGTTAGCAAGATGTAAAACATGCACCCCTCAACCTTTCACTTTCTCCCACTCACAGATATCCTACTCCATTAAACTGAGGGTATTTTTCTAGAAAAGCCTTGTTCTTCCTCTGTGCTTCCTCCGAAGGAGTATCATTTGCAGTGGAAAGCACATGAAACAAAAAGTCTATCAGTATCCATACCAACAAACACTGTAGTTAGTGTTAAAACTGGACCCATTTTGTTTTGCTGCCTATGGTTATTCTACTGAAAAGTATTTCTTGGCGCAGGATTAGTTCCAATGGTAAATATTTGAAACTTCTCACAGAAAACAATCGCTAATTATTTCTGTAGAAAACGGCTTCACACTGACAACTTGCAAAGAGAGTCTACATTCATTAAATAAACTATTCATGCTGAACATAAAAGTGCCTACAGAAATAGTTAGGCTTCGAACAAACTGAAGGTGTCTTTCCATTGATTCAGCCACTCAGCAAGGAATAATTTTAACCTCTGTCTTTGTCATATCCATATAAACGGCAACAAGGCCAGTCTCTCCCATCCACAACACTATACACGGTTGTATTTTATTTAATGAATATAAACCTATCTAGGTGTCTGAAACATAAAGGGATGAGTGAAGGAAATCAATTATTCACCTTTTAGAAACCTTTATATTTGGATAACATACTTGCCTTTGGAAAGAACTGACAGGTTATAAACCGCCCCCCACCCCGATGCTGACCTGCAGTGCTGTCCAGCTTCATGCCAATAAGGCATTATCTTCCAACTCAGACACAGAAAATCGATTTGGAAAGCAGAAGACTTGGACTTGTAGAATTCCATTTGCCATCAGTAAGAAACTATTACCTTATATACAATGATACCTAGAGATTTCAGAGAAAAAGGTTCAAGGCAAATAAAATAAATTTTTAACATTTATTGATGAACAACAAAAAATTCAACTTTTGTTTATCATATTGTGGGATGTAATATCAATTTGTACATGTGTAAATAAACTTTTGCACACGTTTTCAACGTAACAGCCGCTGTTCTGAGAATGACTGAGGCATATGGTGTCACAGTCATGGACATCACCCTGAGAAAGATTGAGGACACAGAGCACTGAGGTGGGAGCAGCCGAGGGATCCGAGGACTGTAAATCCAGCTACAGCCACAGAGTAAATGGTCAGTGGCTATTTTGTGCTGAGCCATCTGTTGCCTTGACTACACTGCCAGCAATAGTTTAAAGATAGCTGGTGTGCATCTATACAAGCTACACAAAATGATAACTTCTGTGGTCTTTGAAAAGGACAGAACTCGACTTACATTATATAGTAAGCATTGCAGATGGCCTTTTAATACATCTTTCTTCCCAGGAACAAGTTTTGTCACCAGGGAACACACAATGCCACCTGTATAACCAGAGGCTCAATAAACTTCTCTTCCGTATCCTGGCGGGCATATCCTGCAGTATTTTCTTCAAATGGTATTCCTATGTCTGTACTGCAGGTAACTTATCAGAGCACATGAATATTGTTCACGTTCTCTATTAGCCATCTATGTTATCAGAGACTTTCTTTAGAGTAGATGGTGCTCGAAAACAGGATATATATGTATATATAATTATTTTCGGTTGAGAGGTGGTCTTCTAACGGAATGAATTACAAATCTGTTGATGAAGATTTGAAATGGTGCTCCACAGACTGCTTTCCATCTTCTAGAACTTTGGAAATGCGCTGCAAAAAAAGAGGAACAGAGCGCCATATGTTAAAGTGACTACTGCATTGGATTCAGTAATATGTATATTCATTACTAGCTTGTGGCCTTAAGCTGTGGCTAGAGAAAAAAGACGTTGACCAAATCCTGGATATTTTTAATTAATTTATCTGTCCTGCAAAACCACAAACCGGCATTTAAACCTGTCCACATGATTCCAGTCATGCTGTGAAGCACTATACAAGTGGATTTTTAGCTTTATTCAGTCCTTTTTCAGACTTGTAAAAAGCAACATTTTGTCCTCTTTATTTTATATGCTATTTATGTTTAAATGCGGGTGGATGAGATCATGCTGAAAAGCTGTTACTCCTGGGTCTGAAAAGAACAAGTATGTGATAAACTGAATATAAGTGAAATCCTACAGATTCCAAATTAATAGGTTGTTATTGTTCCTACCAGAAAAATATGATTATGAACACATCCGATTTTCCAAAATGTTGCTCTCTGGTCCCTGAAGGCACTATCTATATTTTTTTTAAAAGACTGCAGAAACTAATGGATGAAAATGAAACCTATTCGCCAGAAAAAAATATATATATTTTTTTAAAAAATCAACCTTTGTTTTGAAAGATCAGCAAAGAGTTGACATCTAAAATATCACATGTGTCACAGAATGTTTATGCAGTATGCATAAGTAGCTACCGGCATCTGCATTAAATGTCACCCTCCCACTACCTGGAAAAAGAGGAAAACTTTAAAACTTTTGAATCTTAATATCTGCACTGAATATACATTTTTTTCTTTCAAACACTACATTAAATTCATCAGTTTTAATTTTGTGAAGTTTCCACAGAAATCAGTGAAAGGTTTCCCAATTTAAAGGAAGGCAACCTGTTTTAAGCAACATTAATGGCTCCAGTGGAAGCCAATTTCTACTTTCAAATAAGCATCTTTGACATCAGAAACTGACTCACACGGTGAGTTTTGCCCTATATGCTATGCTTACCTTACTCTGATGCTAGTGCTAACTGCCCCACGTAACTGTAATCGAACACGAAAGAATCGCTTTCCTCTTTTGCTAATGTTACATAAAGCCAGAGAAAATCAGTGGGTCAAATGAGACCTCTTGTGGCACGGGTGCAGAACTGCACAGCTGAGCCTGCCTTTTAAACACACCCAAAGATGTACATCATCCTCCAGAAAGCGCAGCCGGAGGCAAATTTTTGCTTCCCCATAGATCTTCCACTCCTCTCTCTGACGAGAGAAGTAAATAAAAGAAAAAAAAAAAAAAGAAGTAAGAGTTTGACTTATGATCTTATGGTATTTTAAAATTACTTAATTTTCAGAGCATAGTGTTTTTGAAGAGGTAACGTTTTCTTTTTTCCCCATAAACACGCAGAACTTACCATTGTTTTAAACAACTGGTTCACTTTCTTTTTCTTGAAGGTTTTCTTGTCACCATCAGAGGTGGAAGGAAACACTGGCTGACTCAGCCTATGTGATGCAATGGTTTCATCAGGTGCCACAGGGCTGACGGACAGCGTTAATCCTTAGAAGAGAAACATATTGGTTGCACAAAACAAAACCAAAAAAGGAGAGTCAGAGTGTAAGATAAAGCAGAATTCAAAATATTGAACTACTGCAATTACTAGAAAGAAATGAGACATTTTTTAATCTAACTATATCCTTAGAATACAAAAATAAGTAACGGGGAAGCACTAAACTTCATTACATTGGAACTGTATAGTGAAAAAAATGAACCAATCTGGTCCAAGAAGAAAAAAAAATAGATAAATACATGAAAAAAGCGGCCCATGACGGTCTGTTTTGTTGTGCTAAACACAACTGTTACAAGCATCTGGAAAGGCAGGGACAATGAGAGGGACAGATGAAGTGCAGGCTAAGAAATGGGATGTGCTGTGGAAGAAGCAGGGGGTAAAGGATATTGAAATAGGGCACATTTTCTCTGTACACCCTGGCCTAGAAATTAGTTCCACCTTCACAGTTACACTTTCCCCTTCTCTATCGTGCACCGGTCAGTCTTTCTAGTAGGCAGTTATGTTATCTTGTTTCCCCTTCCTCTTGCTGTGAGGGAGGCTTATGAGATTCCTCTCTAACGTCAAAAGCAGAAGTTGAAACCCTGCTATGGGGCAACCTTTGGGGATATTCATCTGCCAAAGCAGATCTTCCTCTTTCTGATGCTGCCCTCAGCTGTGAGGGCAGACTGCAGAAGCCCTTGCTTCTGCAAGTGAGACCCTACAAAGCAAGGAAGATGAATAAATCTTGCTTCTTTCAAGGCAGGGGGAATGCCCACACCATACAAGGAAGCAAAATTCGGAGCTCCAGAAGCAACACTTTTAGAATGTGTGTGTTAGTACTAGGCAGCACAGTGTTACCAAGCAGTAGTAGCAGTCCAGCCTCACAAGCACAATACACACTTAAAATGTAATCTTTGTCTCAGAGACCTAGAGAGAGCTACCTGCTCTGCTTGGAGCAAACCCTTTATTGTCATGCTTTCTTAACATAGCAATAAAGAAGTGCAGAACTCTCATCTTACTGTAAGCAGCTTACCAGGGATGGTTGGCATAGAACGACTGACAGAACTCATCTGCTTGAGGACAGATGTTTTCTGAGGTGCCACTACATGTTCTGAGAGGTTGGTGTCACTCATGAACTCGTATTTCCTTGACAGCTGTTTAATTAAAAAAAAAAAAGCCATTAATGATGAACTGAGATATGAGCAAGAAAGATCTAAGCAAAATAGTATTTTGTGAAAAGCATAAAAGAAAATAATTAGTAAACAAACTATCATGCCTAACCCAAGTTCTTTATGGGATTGTTTGCTGAGTAAACAATAAAAGTAGCTAGAAACAGTAGAATTGGGTCCACATATAATATTATACACTAGCTAAAAACATGTAACATTTTGCAGATGATTTATAGTTAGATAAATACTTCTCATTCCACATAGAAAAAACATTACACCAAAAAAGCTAGCTAGAAGCGATTCTGCAATCTGGAACTGTAGGATGGTATTCCTACCATATCTTTGGAATAATACCACCAGCCAGCTCTGACTGTGAGCTGCAAAGTAAAATGAAGTTTTGAAAACATTTTTTCCGATTGCATTAACATAGCCAGCGAGGCTTGTCACTGTTTTATGAAGCAAAAGAAAATCACGTAACTCAATACGTAGTGGGATTCCCACAGTTAGGTGTATGTGTTATCTAGTTTAATCAAAAGACAAAACTGTTGCTTTTTTTTGTATATTAATGCTTCTCAAAACATGACTGTGCTTTATATCTCTCTTTTGTATGAGGACATGTAGTGTAAGACAATGATAATCCTTCATAAGTTTCTCGTTTCCCAAAAGAATCTTAGCTTTCTACTGAATTCACTTTGCTTTGATGATTCCTCCAAAAATTTTTGATCAAATGACTTATGCTCTCTCCATGTAATTCAGCAATCCGTTCATGTGTATCAAGAGGACATCTTTCAAATTTTTTTTAAAAAATATTTCTTTTTATACTAAAAGAAGAAAAGTCTTCTGAGAATTAAACTGCCAAAAAAAAAAAAAAGGCACAATGTAAGTTATAGAAGTCCTTCTAATGATCTAGCAGTGCAATAAAAGCACTCAGATGATCTATGGAGTGAGAGAAGCCAGTGCTTCCAAACTTCAGTCTGGCACCATTTAAGGAACACTGTTTGCAATCTTGCAATTTCCTACCAGCTGCATGCTCCATAACAAGGTACAAAACCTACAGGGCTCATCACTTTTGAAATAGCCCTGACTGCAAGAAGCTGCCACAAAATGTCAGCACAGCCAATTGCCTCTCCACAGGAAAGCTAGCTTAACCCTCCCAATATAGTACTCCATTTTAAGCTAACCAAGCTTCAGAATTTGCAGCTTCAGGGCTATATTATCTGTCATCATAAGCAAGCAGAGATGGTCTGATTTTTCCACTGATTTGTTTCCTCCTCAGCATCTTACAGGTTTCATTCATGGCAGGGCAGATCATCTCTGCATCCTGCATATTTCCCTTTGGGACAGCTAGAGTTGTGTGTGATGTATTTTTCTTTTCCTAAGCAAAGGAGTAATGTCCTCTTTTTTTATGGATTATAAAATACTACTCTAAATCAGTAACGTACACATTTCGTGTCAGACATAGAAATATCAGGTGCTGTCTTCTCATCAGCAAACACCACACTGCTTCTTTTTGTTCTTTTTTTGGACCTTCTCATCTTTACTTCAGGGTGAGGATTAATTTGCAGAGCAGTCTCCTCTGATTCTGCTTTTACTTGCTTTGGTAGCACTACTTCCAGATCAAAGCTGCAGGAGCAAAAGAAAAAAAGTACAAGTTGCTGAATGATATTTTAAAAGCCACTGGTATTCTGATGTCATTTCCCCATGAAATATAAATGCAGGTCATCCTTTCCTTTGGCTTTCTAAGCAGCCTTGCAAACTGTTAGCAAAAAGTAAATCATGTGCTTCAGCTGGCAGCTGTAGATACAAACAAGATGCCTTCAGGAGGTATGATGTCATCTTAAAATGTTGCAAAGAATGTAAAACATTAACATGAGTGCAAATCCCTTTCTAAAGATTTGTGCATTAGCTTAACATCTCCTAAACTAAACACAGTTAGAGCTCATATGGCAAGCTTATGCACGGTGATGATGGTGCTGAAAGCAAGACATGCTGTTTTGGTTGTTGAAAACAGTGGAACAGAGTATTACTATTTATTGTCATGTTTTAAATGCATCCTCCTATTTATTTTACCATATTGGACAACAACGCACATACCCAGTGATAAAAAAAAAAAAAAAAAATCTCCCTCCTCTCTTCCTCTAATTTTTATAGTTTAAAAATCAGGCTATTCTTCATCTAAAAAAATGCAAACATGAAATTGGTGCTGGCTTTACTCCCTTCTCTGCTGATGTAATTTGCCTATTGAACATAGGGCTGAACTTATTTTACAACATAAAAATTGATAAATCAAGTAGTATGGTGAATTTGTTGACCCATGCTTCCTAGAAACAAATTAGCAGCATAAGAATTAAAAATAGGTGCATGATTCAGCTGCTTAAGTGTAGTTGTCTGGTTCCACAGGTGTCCTGCTTTATTAGAGACATGGGACTGGCAGATATGACACAAATCATGTTTGTGCGCTCCATCCGTCTTGAGTGGGAGCTGAAGGGCAGGAAAAGCAGCCTGGGGCATCTCATAACGTATGATACGACACACCTTTGTTAGACAACTCAAAAAATTTAAGTAAGTAGTGTTTGACAATGAACCGGCAGTCAAACATGCAAGAATAGAGGCGTATCTTAAGAAGAAACACTTCCAAGTTAGGGTCATACACCTTTTTACTTTTTAAAAGTAAACTACTCACAAAGGGAGATCAGCTGTTTAAAAAAAAATCACAATCAAACACTGCTCAGCAAGATCAATTGTATATGTACTTTGTTTGGGAAGAAGTTCTATGTGCCCAAAGGATAATTTATAAAGCGATCAAAACAATTTGTGGGCAAAAAACTAATCAATACATCAATAACGCTTCTGTCAAACTTAAAAGTCTTTATGTTTCCCAGTGCTTCAGTTAAGAAAGCATATTACTTTTTACTAAAATGCTCCGCCTCCTTACTTGTAAGTTTGTAAAGGTTGTCCTCTTCCTTTTTACAAGCAAAAAGATGCTAATTAAATTAACAACTGTATGAAGAGAAACTTGCAAAAACCCCAGATTTTTGTATTTTTTTGAAATGTCATTTAAATTTTAAAATACTTGTTTCCTGAAAATGAAATGCCACTTTTCTCAATAAAAGTTGAGTATACTTTGTCTATTAAGGTTGAAATGCTGTAGCTTTAAGCCTGGAGGAAGTGACAGCAACAGTTAAAAATAATTTTAGCATAGTCTGAAGAGACTGCTAGTGGTCTTTATTGTTGAATGCCTTTTTTTAAAATCTTCTAGTTTCATCCCATAAAACTAATTAAAAAACAGGACTGAAAGAAAAATTGTGTTGTATTGATAACCAACCTTTCTGAAGCAATTTTGTTTGGAGTACTGCAGTCTGAATTCATGGAACTCAGTGAAATAACTGATAACTGACGATAGGATCTCAGCATTGATCTTGGCCGTCCTACTCTCTTGTCATCAAAATCTGGCTACAGGATGGAAAAGAGAAACATTTGTTATCAAGCAAGTTTGTGTGAACCTCATTTCATCCCTTTTCACTAGGTCTTGAAGATAGCACAGGTGTTTTAACATTTGGCATGAAAGAAGTTATTTGCTACCATCAGTTACTGTGATTGTTTCTTCTGTCTGGATGCGCTCTAAGACCTCTCAAACTCAATGACACAGTGAATAGCTAAAGAAACTACAACTGACATAATGAACTGTATGTTTGAAAAAGAAATTAAGAGAAACAGTGTCTGCTGATCTTATTTTGAACAGACCTGGGGTACACCATCGAAGTACTTGCTTGGGCAAATAGATTTAGTTAGTCCTTGCTCCAAGACACTAATCATGCTCCATTTTCAATACAACAGGTTCTGCCATCTCTATATGTTAATATGGCCTTTTTTAAGCATATGTTTGCAAATGTTGGACAAAATTAATATTTCCCTAATAGCCAGACAGGAAGAACTGGAGGATTCTCCAGGTCATCATATATCCATATTGCAAAAAGCCATATATGCTGCACCATCTCTCTCTGCAAAGCTTGAAGTTGGTATGTTCTGCAGTGGAAGGAGAAAAAGGAGACATCACTCCAAATCTTCTTGAAGAAGATTTAGCTCTCATATTGGAAATATTCAGCTTAATGCTGATGGTTGTTTAGGCTTTGCAGCCTGGTACAAAGTTAACTGAAACAATCTGACTTATTTCTAAATGCTTTCCTGTTACTCTTGTTAAGAAGGTAGGGACAAGGATCACATTTCTTGGCTAATTCTAGAACTGTTTTCTTTCTTCAGGGGTGACTTCTGGGATCTAAAATTGTGGAGTGCACTCAGCTCTTCTCTCTTTTTCTGTTGAAGTTATTTCCTGGGAAGAGCACGCCTTCCCCTAGTGAGCTCTCACAGTGTCACGAGATGAGGCAGGTTTTTGAGGATTTCCCAGTGCGTGCATACCATAAACTACTTCAATTTCTATCCTATAAACAGGATATGAACAACTTTTAAAAAATCATTTCATATTAAAGCACAGGGTTTTGTTGTGATTTTCCAGAAAATATTAAAATGTTAAAAATTTATGCATAATTTCCTATGCCAAATTCCCAAATACTTTGCTTCTGATGTCATTTCTCATTTCTGATGTCTAGCAGAAGACTTGGAAACATTTGTACGTTGCAGAACTATTTTCAAGTGTTTTGCAGAGTTTACATGCTGCTCGTCCTTTGAATGGCCAGAATCTTGTGATAAAGACACAACAGCTGCACAACTTTTTTCGTTTCTTTTAATAAAAAAGCTCAGGCCAGCCACCAGAGAGAGTCAGACATGGTAAATTGGCAGTAGTGCCATTCACAAAGTACATTCTCTGCTCTTGCAAAATTTTAAATAGGTTGCTTTTTTTAAGTGCTGATCTGTAAGAGTGCTGAGGGGTTCAAGCATTAGGCAAGATTGCTAAATGTGGATTACAGCCTCTTTATTATTGCAAGGATGGTGGCATGGGACTGAAAATAAGAAAAAGATACTGAGATAAATATATAGAATTTTCATCATATAGGTGTGTAACACAGCACACTATCCAAAATTTAGGTTTGAAACTTGCTACTTTTTCCCCTATAACAGAAGAAATAAAACCTTTTATATAAAGGCTGAAAGCATCAACATAAAATAATTTCCAAAGCAACTGGTGTTTAATCAGAAAAACTAGCCAACATCATTCTTGCTAGCCTGCACAAGCTCAGATAGACTCTTGTATTCAAGAATTGTCTGGAGAGTTTGTGTTTAGAAGTTATCCTTCAATTCCCATATATTTCAGTTTGGTCTCAACTAATATTTATAGTATTATACACATGATAGGTTTTACTTCACCACACAGCTGGAAGTGGCTAGCACAGAGAGACATCAATTGCAGATCAAAGCCCTAAACCACTACGAAAAATTACAAAGTGGAGAAACATGAGAATTTGCTTTTACTTCCTTAATGAGGCAGAAAAGAATTGCAATTTCAATAGTCATAATAAAATACTCCAAATCTTCCAGAATGAGGGATATTTGACATGTCAGAAAATTGAATCAACTCTTTGACTATAAAACTCAGATCCTACTACCTTTAGATCACAAGAAAACCCACAAGCCACAATAGTATGCGTTTTTGTTTGGAAGAACAAGATGTGTATTAAGTAAAGAGAAATTGCAGGAGAGGTTAAAAGGAGAGCAATACCAATTCTCTGGCTCCATATTGTTTTTCCACTTTAACTTTTAAATGCTTGAAACATTCCTCCATACGGTCATGGAAAGGACGAAGATTATCAGAAACTCTTCTTTCATGAATTTTAATTCCAGCCCCAAGGAAAGGTATCTGGAAGAGGGGAAAAAAAAGAAGAAAAAAGGTGAGAATATTAAACGGGGTCTGACAACCCCTCTAGCTCCATTTAAAGTGTCTGCCAAGTCAACTGCAAAACTCTTACTGTGACTGGCAGATAGATTTGTCAGTTGATCTCAGCTTTTAGCAGCAACTACAGGATGAAAAGGGCTCTTGAAAACCGGGCTTGCTCAGTACATTTTTGAAGAATGTTGGCTGCCTCATAGTGACTATTTTCTCTCTTCTATGTATTTTAATGTTAATCCCTTATGAGATTAAACACACCATGCTAGAGTTTAAAAAAAATCCTGAGACTGCTAGCCCACCTGCTTAGGAAGGTGCCTGCCATAGTTTACAAGAAAGAAGGTAGGGATGAAAAAATATCCAAGTGGATTCCAGGCAGGTGGTTTCAAACTCTTCTCTTTCAAACGGAGGATTAAGTGACTGGGAAAAGTTTAATCAATCTACTGGGGGCTTAATCATGTGATTACTTTGACAATTGCTGCAGCAATTCGATATGTTAATGCCTGGTTACTGAAGGTGACCTCTTCCTTTCTCCTTGATTTTACTCTGCAGACTTCCTCTGTACTCCCCACATCTCAAGAAAAATTCAGTAAGATAATGCTTCAATACAAAAATGAACAACTCAGGCCATGAACAGAGGCAGCTTGCACTAAGCAGGCTGACTTTGCTCAATTTTACCCCTGTGCTTTTCTTTTTTGCTGCTCATCTTTTAGGCTGAGGACAGTGACAAGTAAACAAAAGGGTTAAAATCTCTGATTCTTCCTGCTAGATTTGAAAGAAGGTACATAACACTAGCTTTTAAAAACTGGGGGGGGAAGTACAGATACCTACTCCCTTAAAGTAGAACACCTGATAAAAAGGTTAGGAAAAGATCTATCCATTCATTAAATACCCCCCTCCACTTGCATTTCTTAAAAAATCCTTCTCCTTTGTCAGAAGGAATGGCTAGCTTACCAAAAAAAAAAAAATCTTATAATGAAGCAAATATGATAGTAATACTACCTTTCTAACCCCTCTTCCCTACAATGCCTTTGCTATTATATTGCTACTATCATCTTTGCTGTTGTAGTAGTGTAATAATATCCAGTTAAAAGCGAACAAAACAAATCTTATCTTCAAGGATAATGGACAGCACACTTTGACATGCTGTTTAATTAATAATAAATGTATTCACAAGGAGAAACTTTGTAGTGCTTTTCTTTAAAATATAAAGACATTTCATTACTCTTCAGTCTTTGAAGATGGCGATTTATGAGATTTGTGCAACATACTTTTAGCTACCCTTCAGCCAGTAGCCTTTTCTAACTGCCTTACCATTGACTTTTAGCTATTTTGCATTAATGTTTGGGGCTTTTTTGTAAAATCCACTTAGATTCCACGCTTCCTTTTTGTGTTCTGACCCTATAAATAATATTAATATTGTATACATCGGTCCACCCATTGGCTTGATCATATTTTATGGACGTTCAATTTCAATATAACTTTTAAAAACATGGTACCAAAGCCCATCTATTACAGACAGATCTGTTTGTCTTCTTTAGAGGGATTTACAGGGATAGATATAAATTACGACTTTATTTCCTAATGCCAGATGGTATTATGGTCAATTTATACCACTATATCCACCGAGTACTTCTGATGGTCAGAAAGCAACCATATACAGAGTCTGTGGTGGGCAACAATACAGGAGAAAGCTGTAAAGGTTGGTGACTCAAACTAATAACCACACTGAGATGAATCATAACGAAACGGGAAGAAACTTAAAAAGCATTAAGAAAATAGTACCAAAAAATCCATTAAAACTATTTGGAAGATTCACTTCAAGGCTGAGAGCGGAATAAATGGTTAATTCTTGCTGTTTCTCATCTACAAAACAGAGAAAGGATCATAGAATCATCAAACAGTTTGGGTTGGAAGGGACCTTTAAAGGTCATCTGGTCCAACCTCGCCCTGCAATGGGCAGGGACATCTTCAACCAGATCGGGTTGCTCAGAGCCCTGACCTTGAATGTTTCCAGGGATGGGGCATCTACCACCTCTCTGGGCAACCTGTGCCAGTGCTTCACCACCCTCATCATAAAAAATTTCTTCCTTATATCTAGTCTAAATCTACCCTCTTTTAGTTTAAAACCACTACCCCTTGTCCTATCGCAACAGGCCATGCTAAGAAGTCCGTCCCCATCTTTCTTATAAGCCCTCTTTAAGTACTGAAAGGCCGCAATAAGATCTCCCCGGAGCCTTCTCTTCTCCAGGCTGAACAACCCCAGCTCTCTCAGCCTTTCCTTACAGAAGAGATCTTCCATCCCTCTGATCATTTTTGTGGCCTCCTCTGGACCCGCTCCAACAGGTCCATGTCTGTCCTGTGCTGAGGGCTCCAGAGCTGGAGGCAGGGCTCCAGGGCGGTCTCCCCAGAGCAGAGCAGAGGGGCAGAATCGCCTCCCTCAACCTGCTGGCCACGCTGCTTTTGATGCAGCCCAGAATACCCTAGCCCTCGCACAAGGATGGCGTAAGATTAAATCAATGAGGAAGAATTTTTTAATGAGTTAGTACAAAGAGTGAGACATGGAACATGATGAGAAATTATCTTGAGCCAGTCACTTCTGATAGTAAAATTCCAGATTAACTCACACTATTTCATGCCATCCCTCTTGAAAGGGGGATCGCTAGGATGCCTTGATACAGCAATTACTATGCCCATTCCTTTACACAGCAAACAGTTCTTTCTCACTTAAATCATCTACATTTCGGAGGACTTAGCAGTTAGTGGTTTCTCAACAAACTGCCTACGTGCAAAAACGTAAGTCTCTTCTCTCATAGTCATTCATTTTGCCATATACTGATGGCAATAATTTCTATTTGGACTAGATAATGCAAACAGAACTGATAATTTCTGAGGTCATGTTTTTCTTCCCTCCATTACCATAACAAATGCTTAGGTTAATGAAAAGAGCCATCTTCCCTTGAATTTCAGCAAAAATAGAGTTTTTTCTGCTACCACCTCCCATAGGTGCTTTTTCCTCTTTGAGGACAAAAGGGTTCTGCACATTGGTTGGCTTATCATATGTACACTATATATAAAACAATAATAAATAAAACCCCAGATAACCTCAGTGCTGCTAGTAGAGGCAGAATATTCGGTTTTCCTCTGGAGATATAGCTTAAAAATATTTACTAACTGTCTTCCATGCTATTTGTCACACAAAAGACACGTAGCAGCAATCTTGAAGGGTCATTGACGTGAAAATAACTCCTGCGAGTAACTAGCATGCCATTAAGGTTTCTAATGCAAAAAACCTCCCCATAAACGAACAGCAACAAGGAACACCCACCTCTAGGAAAGAGTTATTTCCCAAGAGAATCTGACATTTGCAAATGCTTGTTTTCCCAGCAATTTGTGAAGTCCTTATGACTTTTGTCATGCCCTCAGTTTTATCTCCAGGAATATAACCCGAGTTTGAAATCCTGGCCCTTTTTAACCATACATGGAGCCCATCACATGTGGCTTTTGAATAAACCATTCCAAATGATGTGTTCTACAAAGTACTTTTATGGCCTACTGCTTTCCCTAGGACATCAGGATATATATGGGTAATTCCCCTGATTCTGGTAGCATTTCATCTAACTCTTAATGGATACTATAATGATGATACTCCTCCGGAAATATGATGTAGTTTTTGTAATTAAGGCATTTCTCCAGTTTAGGCACAGATTTTAAAAAACCTGAAGGACAGGATTGCTTAGATCCCCAAGAACGTTCTATCAATCGCTTGCCACATCAGATGGCAAGGAATTATTGCTATGCTGTTTCGTCAGTGATCTTAGTGGGTTAGTAATGAATACATCCTTCCTGTTAGGCATATTAAAATTTTAAAATTGAAGGAGTTGAAGTCCTCTTTCCTACTTAAGGGAAACTATTAATATCTAAATAGGATAATAAATAGATAGTCCTTTTACAGCTATGCATACTCTGAAACAGAAGGTTTAGTCTAAGAGAGAATATTTTACTATGAGTCCCTTTTCAAAAAAATACTATGAATTCATCACAGAACTACGCAGGACGTTTGTAACAAGAATCTTCTCATTCTTCTACCACTCCCTGCTTTGGGGAAACAGTAAAAAAACAACAAAAACAAAAACAAAACAAAACAAAAACAAACACAAACTGGTAAAAATGACACAATCATCTAAATGCTATGTTCTCCTGCTAGGAAGGAACAGAAAAAAGAAATAGCTGATGAAGCCTCAGATGACTACTGTCAATAAGAAGTTACCTGCCAAGCAATTAGATCTTTGAGTCTATTCAGCTTTTCTTGATCCTCTGGATGGTCTCTGATATATTCTTCTGTAAAGAAAGCCTGAAACAAAAAAAATACTTCAGTCCATCATTTCCACAGGTAAAGAAATCAGTGATTACTCCATTGACTCCAGCTGGTGACCATAATATTGGTCATCAAATACACGTGCTCCTTAACCAATGCTGCTAGTGATAATTCCTCATTGTATCAGTTGAGAACTGAGGTGCTCTTTTTTTTTTTTTAAATGTATTCAGTCTTTATCCAACACTTCTGAGGTTGAGACCCCTACTATGAAACCCAATTATTGTTTGTTTTATTAAGCTTGGACTGAAACTAAAAGGCACAAATTTGGAGTATCATGATTTACATTGATAAATGATCGTTTTATTCAAGTACCCTACTTACTGGCATTAGCCAGTGTTATACAGTAAAGAAATTGAACTCTTTCATAGATAAGCAGAGCCAGATACTGCACACACACTGCCTTTTGCTGCCCAAAGGTTTTATCCCCCAGGTACACAAGAAGATTGTAGCTATTTATCCATGACTGCCAAGTATCTAAACAAATTATACATTAGGCCTAACGTAGCATAAGTCATACTCCACCAGAATATGTCACGCTTACCGCATACAGCTTATGTCTGTACATATAGCCATATATGGCATCTCTTCAGCACTATCCGAGTCTATCCGACATGCTGAGCCTACTGAGCATGGCGCATGCTTTTCATCAGGAAATGGCAGGCACAAATAATAGAACTCTACGGATGTGGGGTAACCCCACGTTCATTTTCATCCAAAACTTTAATAATTAATAATTTAGAATTTAAATTTATATGAGTTTTTAACATTCCTGCTTTCTCTCCTGCCCCGCCTTCACAAGGTGGCCTTAGGGACAAGTTTTCTACAGTTCAGTTCCTCAAGACATTCCATTTTCCATGCATTGCCAGAACAGCTTTTATTTGTATTCCCGTTTTTTAACAACAAAACCTCCTATGCAGAATGGCTGCAGTTACTGAGAAAACCTGATGACAGTTTAATTGATAACCCACATCTAAATACTCCAGACCTACTGTAGGATAAACTTGATTCATTTACTCCAGACCCAGTCTTTTGATGCATGACAGCCTATTTCATTCCAAAAGGGGTACCTTGTCTCACATGTATATGAAAACCCTCGCAACTGCAATTAATATTGAGCTTCAGTTACTCTAGTTTCCTAGTTTCTGCTTTCAAATACAGATGCGATCAGGATACGAGGATCTCTTAATCAGTGGAGTTAGGGCTTTCCTATTCCCAGCCCACATTCCACTGCCACTTTGACCAAAGGATGTAGGAGGATTATGAAATAATATATCCGAATATGTTCTTTGCATGGACTTAAAAGCTCTTACCTTCTCATATTTAGCAAAGCCACCCATAACAGCTGGATCAACAATTCCATTCAGGAGCATAGAAAGTGGGTTAATGGGAAGGTTCTCATCACTCTGGTATTGGTTAATCATCATCAGAATTTTTTCGTTTGTCGTGGACATAGTCTCAATAGCATTCTCTAAAGGACTAATTGTAGTCTATAAAGAAACAAAAGACTTCTAAGGTTTATAAAGCAATAAAAAGGTCTTTTTGGTTTTATAAAACATCACGTATATGAACAACATTGTTACTATTCGGCATACCAACACAGATCTGTTCAATTCTCTCAGGACTTGGTCCTGAAACTATAAATCGGATGCAAGATATATTGATCCCAGCAGTAGAAGGGTAAAACATAGGTAATAACAGTTTTGTGTGTATAAAAATAAGTAAATAACAACAGCCTTCTGTGATAAATTCGCAAACTATTTCGTACATGAGGATTCACATAGATACGTGTTTTATGGGTTCTTAGCATGTTAATACACACCTGTGACATGGAGACAACCTCAAACCATCGTAAAATTCCAGGCAGTTTGTATGCTGTAACAAATGATGTTCTCTCAATCCACATAGACTATAAGAAAAACATAGCAGGGAGAAAATGATACTTCAGGATTTAAACTTTAATCTTTTCTGCCTTCTGAAATGTCAGAGTGAAAAGACTTTAGATGGAAAACATATGCACATTTTTGCATAAAAGGACACTGCAAAATGAACCTAGCACAGCAATTTGCACAGATCATTTTTCCGATTTCAGATTAGGTCATCTTCAGGCACTAAGCCTGCACAAAGCAGAGGAAAAAGAAAATTACCCTTGAATCTTTTAGTATCTATTCCCATTTTTGCCATTACCGATCGAATGACTGTGACTAAATGACCTGCTCTCACCGCTACCCAGATTATACCTCCTCCCTCCACTTTCAAAATGTATTTCTGCAATTAAAAGCAGTAATAGCCCTATAACAGCTTGCCAGCATTCTTACCTTTTTTTTTGCCTTTCATTTTTCCCTCTTCTGAACAAGACTAGCTGTTGATATTTTAAAATGCCACTAATTCATTTACCCTGCTGCTCCTTATTTTACCAATATCAGCTTATCTAAACTGCCAGTACTGAGAAACATAATAACGAATGCAACGAAGACATACTCCAACTATCCCAGTTTTCACTTATCTGAAGTTCTCGTATTATCTATTGTCAAACATTAATGATTTCATTTTTGTAAAACCATTTCAAGGTATACTCATAAATGCTTTCACAACTCTCTAGTTTGCAAAGGAAGCCAACGTGCATCAGGAGTCTCGATGATACAGTGCAAAGCTGGGGTGTCAAGGGAGAGTTTGCATCTGAAGCATTTAATTTAAAAGCAGGTAAGACGCTGCTTACAAGAAACTGATGGCAGTACTAATCAGCACGCACATAACTGAAATTGTACATTTTTGAAATAAATGGCTTTTCCCATCAGTATCCCAAGAGCAGAGCTTTAGCCATAAATATTAGATGGTATGGTTTTCACGGCAAACTATAAAACATCAGATATCTGTAAAATTAAAATATAGAAACTTAACAAATTTTTATGCATGACACTGAAAAATAATTTATGGTGTTGCAGATCTCCTAGAATATTTGAACAACGAAGCCTATTTCTTAGCATTGCTCCATTATGTATGGGAATAAAAATGACATAGGTAGTACTCCAGTCTGTCAAGATTTCACAGGGCTGATGAAAGCAGACAACACACCTCTCACTGCCCAGCTGGCACCTGACAAAAGTGTTGTAAACTACAAGAGGCAAACCGTTTGATATTTACATGGCATCTTGTTTCATAACGCAAATCTATACCAGAAAATGTTACGGCTTAACACAAATGTGTTGAACATACTTAACGACAGGTTTACCTGCAGCTGAAACAGTGATGTATCATTAAGTACATAGGAGTAGTGCTGAAATCGAGAAATCTTGCGTTTATTTTTTTGAAGCAGATCCTAAAGTTAGGGTGTCTGTAACGAGTAATCTGAGACTAAGAAAGGATCTAGAGCAAAAGTCAGTCACAGCTAGCAGAACTGCATCCATCACCCTGTCGTTCATTTACTTACAGCAAATTCATTTTCAGGGTCAACAGATCCTTTTCTGACTGGTCTTGAATAGTGGAAGCGGTGCACGTTGTTGGACTTATAGAAACTGAAAGATTTAAAATAGACTATTGTAAAATACAGAATTCAGAAACTTATAGATCTTGCAGTCACAGTGAAATATTTCATTTTGAGTCAGTGGAGTTTTTAATTACAAGCAAATTTACTGCTCAGAAAAAAAGCACTTTACTGAAAACTCAGGAGACAACTACTTTATCTATAAATCAGGGTCAACACACAATGTTTTACAAGCAGTAAGCTTCAGCTTGTGACTGGGTGTAATTTCCAGGTATAAAAATTCCAGAACTTCCGGATTAATGTTAAAACCTACAGAAGAAGGTCTAGAAAAGATTTTCACTTTCCTGTGTTCTTGCTGTGGCACGCACACTGCTTGCCTGCTTTATAATGGCATACAAAAGGAGTATATTTTGTTAAAAATAACTGACTGAACAGAGCAGATATATTCACCTGGACTGAAATACACGTGTTTTTTCATCCACAGCACATGCCGAATCAGTTTAATCACGTCTAAGAATTCTGCTCACAATGCAGAACAATAGTTATTCAATAAACCAAACATTTGAAGCCATTAATAGCAATTTCTTTTGACAGATAAGAAAATGTATATACATATTTGTAGAAGGGTACATCAGTGTAAAGAATCTATTGCAAATTCATGTTATGGTCTATTCTATTGAGCTAATGAGTTGTTCTCAATCACTCTAAGCACATATTTCCACCAAACTCGTAACCACACGGCTTTTAGCATTGGCTAATTTGAAAGAACAGAGATTGCACAGTTCTGGCAAAATATTTTGCTGTCGACAGAAAAATATCTCCTTTTGGTTTGTAGTTTTTGTTTTAATGATTAATTACATTTAAAGCCACGTTAAGTAAAAGCTAATTTTGCGGAGAGAAAAAAAAAAAAATCTCAGAAATCTCTTACAGTAAAACCAAGCCATGTTTTGGAAGCCTAGAGAAACAAATAAATCGACAGACCCCAACCAGTTGAGCTAAGCAAACTTCTGGTATGTTAGTTCATAGGAACATATGACTTCTGATCCAAACTACTATGATTATCTTCATCAATAAAGAAAAGAAAGTGCAAAATACTGCCATACCGAGTCAGATCACTTTATACCATTCCATCTGAAAGGACAGATATTTTGAAGCTCTTTAATAGAATAAATGCATTGCCATCAACTAACATAACTAACAAGTTAATGCCCAATTAAGTACGCTCATAAAAATAAATCTCTAAGGCCAGATGAAATTAGCAGTTTGGTTGAATTCTGCAACTGAGACAAACAATTACAAAATCTCCCATATGACAAGAAATTGTACTTTATGTGGAGCACTTCGCTAAATAAAACTGTTACAAGTTCAAAACGTGGCTGGCACTACACTGAAATCTAGTCAAACAGGACCAGATTTATAAGCTGTCTTTAGTTACTGATTTTAAAATGTATTCAAATTGAAATTGGGACCACGGTTAATTTTTTTTTTTTTTTTTTAATCTTGTAATACAAGACCTGTGCTTGTATCTGCTTTACGTATTTTGGTGTATGTGGGGAGGTGATTCTTATTTTTTCGACTCTGAATCAATTGCAATTTCAGTAAAGATTCTATAGAGAAGGCTGCAGACGAAGGTGACATCTGGTTTGAATCCAGCTGCGGAACAGTTAGAAATTAACTCAGCTGATAAAACGAAGCCTTCTACCTTCAGTCTCTTTTTGCGAAGTCATAATACAAGTGGTATTAAAGGGTTTAGTTTGAGGGCTTTGTTTGTTTAAGTGTGGAGGCATTGCAAAGCCTTTCTTGCATTAAAAATGCAGGTGCCTCAGTTTACCTGGAGAAATTCTAGCTTAAGATGCCTGTTTTAACCAGTTTCAATTAGGCAGATACAGTCATACCTTGTGCTTTCACAAGCCATTGATAAGAATAGGGAGAAACTATGGCCTGCCTTAACTGACGGTGCTTGTACTTTTTGCTGTCCTTCAGTTACAAGCTAACAAATACTATCTTGAAATTTTTCATTCAGGTGTTAGTGATAAGCAACAGCTTTTATTGAGCATGTTTGCAACCATATAAATCATAGAACGGTTTCAGCTGGAAGGGACCTTAAAGATCATCCGGTTCCAACCCCGCTGCCGTGGGCAGAGACTCCTTCCAGTAGACCAGGTTGCTCAAAGCCCCAGCCAACCTGGCCTTGAACACTTCCAGGGATGGGGCATCCACAGCTTCTCTGGGCAACCTGCCCCAGTGCCTCACCACTCTCAGAGTGAAGAACTTCTTCCATTATATCCAACCTAAATCTACCCTCTTTCAGTTTAAAACCATTGCCCCCCATCCTGTCACTACAGGCCTTGGTAAAAAGTCTCTCTCCATCTTTCTTATAATCCCCCCTTATATATTGATGGATTTGGAGCCAAAAATCTCACAAGCCTGAAGTCAGCCAATATTCCAGTAAGTGTTGTATGCAATTTTGGTATCAGCTGTTAGAATGAACCGTCGCTTTTCACACAGGTAGTCAGAACACTTAATTAGGAGCATGTAATAAGTTCAACCTGTTCTACACTGGGTTAAGAGTTTGGAAACGTTAGCCAGTCTGTTCTCAAAATACTTTGGACAATTCATTTCCTCTATTCCTTTACAAAATCTTGACCATAGTACCAGTGGAAACCATTTTGCCACCATGTCTTTTGCACTTGGCAAGATAAGTCATAACAAGATTCTGTTGTACAAGAGCCTTCAACTCAACCATTCTCATACTGCCAGTCACCTCTAAGATCCCTCTCTCCATCACTTGTCTAAGAAGCTGTGTTGAAAACTCAATAACTTGGACCCGAAGCATGGATTCCACCTCCCCACCCTGTAACCATATGCTATTCCTTAAGCGGTAGATGGGTAGACGTTCTTCCGTGAAGTTCTCAGGGAATACATAAGTCAGTAAACTAAAATAATAAAAGCTCTACGATTCTTTGGCAAATGACTGAGTTCACAAAATAATGGCTGTCAGTTTGGGAATACGGACTGACTTTCATTATATTACCTATTACAGAAATTCACTTACTTTATAATTTGATCAGGTACTGCCTTATTTTTGAATCTAGGTTGTTCCTCCAGGACTGGTTGCACTGTAAAACACTGGATGTCTGAAATCGTGAAAGTTAAGGGCATGGCATTAACTATCAGTATGAAATACTGTAGGCTGTGGGGGAAATAAAAAGAATGATAATAATAAAAAAGACATTTTCCAATGAAAAATCTGCAGGGTTCAGGCTTTCATTTGTGGAGCTTTCTTGGCCAAAAAAGGAAATATCTGCCAGTAGCAGCCAGTGAATATATATTAATATTAATTTTGAACTGCATATTTTTATTATTTACTGAGCTTGAATATCTGTAGCTGAATTTATCACACTGAATCATTCATTAAATTTTAAAGCCCAGCCAACTTACAAAAATAACATCAACAGCACCTGATGTTAACAGTTTCACTATTTAGCTTTAGGTATGCATAAATGTCATGATGTTTAGCATTTCACCTGTGAAATCTGTAACTGAGCAGCCCTTTTACTTGAGATTTCCTTTTTTCCATGGAAGTGTTATTTTTTAATCTGTATATGGTATTTGTAGGTAAATATATAATATTCTTACATATTTCAGTATATTTGAAACTCACACCCTCTGGTTAGATTCCATAGCTTTTTCTTGAGTGTGTAAGTAGTGCGTAGCTCCTGTTAGTTGCAAATAGACTTGAGCAAATTCTACTTTAAGAAGGGACTGAAGCATATGATCTCAAAAAAAAAAAAAATTAGTTAAGACACAAGACAGACTGAGGAGAGCTTGGCTCTCAAGCTTAATGTACTATTTTAGACAAGCCTGTAATACTCTCTGCTTCAGTCCCAACAGTGTGAAAAGAAAGCAGTATTCCTTTTCTCCTCCAGCAGGTTCCATCAGAATAGACTCAAGAGAGCATGTGAAGGGTTACAACGTTACTTTGAAAATTAATAAAGGATAATCAACACGTTAAAAAAAAATGTCTGATACGATGAGGTGACCTCATATCTGCTCAGCCAGTAATGATTTAAATCAGAACATGAAGAAAAAGATAATGTGTGCAAGCAACTGTTAGAGTACTTCTAAACAAGAATGATTTAGGGTATTCTAAAAGGTGGTAAATGATGTTTATGAGTTAATTTTCCTAGGAAAATTTCTGAGAGTGACATAAGGTGTATTTGTGTTGCCAAGAAATACAGGTGATACCCAAGTGCAGTGCCAGTCAGAACAATGTTCAAGGAAGACACGAATTTAATATTAAGACACAACAGCTAGGAATGTGAGGTAGTAGACAATTTGCTGCTTTAAACTTGGCCAATTCAAGTGTTTATCACTGTTTCTGCCATCTGAAGAAAATAAAGGTAAATCATGTATGAACTTGAATGAATTTTCTTCACTGAAATGGTGATCCAGCACGGGACCAGGCTGCCCAGGGAAGTGGCCAAGTCCCCATCCCTGGAGGTATTTAAAAGACATGCAGACGTGGCGCTTAGGAACGTGGTTTAGGGGTGGACTAGGTTTATGGTTGGACTCAATCTTAAGGGTCTTTCCCAACCTAAGTGATTCTATGGTTCTGTGATGACTGAAAGGCACTCCTTAGAATTGTGAGAAAAACAGGAGCAAACACCTTAGGAACAAACTGTAAAAGACATGCAGGGCATATAAGTAAAACTGCAAACTGAGATGCCACATTAATAAACTTTCGAAATGATTGTTCCACACAGATAAAATCTTGCTAAAAACAAGGTTTCCCCAACCCGCCTTCGTTCCGTAATCTCCCATGTGTTCAAGGATACATTGACCAGGGGAGTTTTTCACATCCTCTCCAGGTGCTGAGGTGGTGTTCATCTTCTCTGCGTTGGGAAACTGGCTCATCAGCTGTGCCTGGAAATCCTCCCTCCTCTCATATTCCTTCCCACGATAGATGAATACTTTGTTCTGCAAGGAATAAATAGCTGATTTCTTGGTCTATATGATGCCGAGGCAGAAGTTATAGATGCATGTTTATCAGCAAAAAGGCACAATAGCATCTCCAAATTTTGGAATAAATGTTACTGTTTTCTGAATATTAATTAACTATAAAACAAGACACCATTTTGACCAGGTGCTGGAGTGCAGCACTGACTCTCCAGAAGCTCGACGCCGTGCTGTTAGACAGAATGAAGATAAACTGGCATCACTGAGGATGCTCCTTTAGAGCCGAATAAAATCAGAATAGGAGGTGAGAAAAGTACTGAAATTCCTTTTCTTCTTGTCTGTCAAGTAGAAGGATTTGCTTTCAAATACATTCTGGCTCCAGGTTTCACAGCTTTCTGAGACCAATAGATAGGTTTCCTCTGCCTGCTCCTTCTTCCTTGGTATTACGAACTGTCCTCATTTACAATACACTCTAACCCCAAATGTGCTTGTTTGTGGTTCAGTTTGCTTCATTTAACAGGATACTTCGAGAATACCAGAAACAAAAGGTGCAGGCTTCCTTTGGTGTAATCTTAGCATATCATTTCACTATTTTTCCAATGTTTTCATGGCACCTTTGGCTTTAAAGCTAGGAAAAAGAGGTCTTTCATTGCTTTTCAAGAGTGAGGAAAGCTACCGCGTTCACTGTAGTATGTAAGAAAAGACTTTTTTTTTCTACAAGAAAACATCAATATTCAGGTTAGTTTTATGCTCTGAAGACATGCACTACTGTGGTTAGAAGAAAGCAATGATCTTTTAAAAAACGAAAGGAAAAGCCAGTTGTGCATGACTTCCTGTGTTTGGCAGGCTTCTTGAAAAAACAGACCCTTTGGATTCTTGATTTCTCACATGGTAGTCAAAAATGGAGAAAAGTAAGGAAAACAGAGAGCAGATTCAGTGTATCGAGGTCTGTTTAATAAAAACAGTTCAAGCTTACCATAATTGTCCTAAGATATCACCTAGCTGTTACCATTCAGGAAAAAACTTAAGATTAATACAAGCCAGTTGCTATGAACATGTTGGCTCAATGCATATTAGAGATCAAAAAAGCAACCTGAACTTCAGTCATTACAAGAAAAACAGAAGAAGAAACGTCAGTATCACACTGAACAAATTCACAGTGTATCCACATTTCAAATACTATGTACACTTCTTGTCCTACCATCTCACGAACTAGAAAATGGACAGCAAGGGAAGCAGGATCTTAAAACATATGGAATGACTGCTGTGGAAGCAATGTTTAAATAAACCAAGACTATAAGGAACAACATGTCATGAACGGCATGAGGAAGGTGATTAAAGAACAGCCGCTCAGTCTCTCTGTAAGAACTAGTGTAGAGAAATCATCTGATGACAACAAAAAGGCAACAGGAAATCTCCGACACGCACAGTTGTGTGCTGCGAGGCCACAGCATGTTCTGGAAGGCATCAGTTCAGAAAGCAACTGGGCAAATTCACCACATAACAATCCATGAAGGGCTAGAAAACAAAACTGTCACCTCCAACCCAGGAGGCTGTTCATCAGGTAAGTAGGGAATACACACCAGGTCAATATCACTACGCACCTGCTCTATATTACACTCTTCCCTACCCTACTTATCTACCACTTCCCACTGTTAAAGACACAATATTTGGCTATAGAGTGCACTGGTCTGAAAAATATGCTGTTTCTACATTCGTCATGTATTTCCAGTGTAGCTGAGAGGCAATATAAATCTGAAACGCTTGTCAGTTCATTATAAGGTCCACTAAAAACCAACCTCATGCGGAACAGAATTTTGGATTTAATTTGAACACAAGTTAGTTAATGACATTCTGCTAGTTATCAATAACCTGTGTGGGGACTCGTCTGAGAAATATGTACCATAAGAGCTGCCCACACCGAATTACATCAGATTGCTGCATTTGGCTCTCATGTACCACCTTCACTACCTGATCTATCTTCTAGTTCCTACAATCAAAGAGAAAGAACCAACTTAAACACACCTGAAAACATTTCATGCATATTCTTACAAGTAACAATGCAGATTTTGACTACAGACCTGCATCCAAGCAAAACTAAATCCATGGCAAATATCCCCAGAGACTCTCTTGCATTAGTAGAGTACACTCGTGTTTTTAGAAGCATATGAAAATAGATGAAAAAAGTAAGAATTTAAACAGGTTTACCCTTAGAAATGTGGGGAATCCTTGGCCATAATACCCAACAGCAAAATAGTCTGGTTTAGGTCTCAGAATTTTCATGATGTTTTCATAGAACTTCGCTTGTTGAATCTGAAAGCAAAACCAACCACAATTACTTCTGTTTGCTTTTTTTTTCCATTTATTTTTTAACGTCTACAGTAGTACTACAGCTATCGGTGGATATGCAAGAGCTGTCAGTTATCAGTTGGTAAGCTGTAGCAATAATCAGCATGCAGATGCACATGATGCTGCTGTGGTACATTAAATATTGTTTACATTTATATGCAAATATAATACATAGCTAAATGTGTATGGCTTCACCTTTAATTATTTGACCTCAGAATCAGGCTTACCCTTCATTTACCAGCATGAAAAGAAAAAAGCAAACACCGAAGTCATACTTGGCACTTCACGCTTTAAACACTGAACTGATAACATTACTGACATAATCCATTTGGACAAACTCGCTGCCTCCAATGTTTTCTGAGGTATGGATCAACTCAAACTTTTGCCCTAGCACCATGCTAAGGACACACACGCATAAAGGGCTTAGAACCACGTCTTCCATAAAACACTAGGTGTCACTTGGATTTACTATTTTTATTTCCTGTGTTGTATCTATGAGCCATGCAACGCTGCAACTTCAATGGAATTGGAAAAAAATACTGTCTTTGTCTTTTAGTTTATGATAAAAGCAGAATTGATTGGGAGGAAAAGACGCTTTCTTTATACACAAGGCTGTTCAAGAACATCAGGTTTTGATTCCCATGGTTTCTTTGTGGGAGATCCAGGGATATCTATTGAATGAGCCCTAACCATTTGTTAAAGTCCATGCAAGTGTGGAATCTTGGGGGTGGAAAAAAAGAAGGTATGTGGAGTAGGGGATTCTTTTTAGATTAATTCAATTCTAATGAAAACAAATAACTGAACATTTTATCTTCCTTTAAAATCTTCCGTCTAGCCTTTGTACCTAGTTCTAATTCCTTGTGATGTATTAGTCCCCAGTCCCTGATTAGGACAGAATTCTTTAGGCTTGTCAAGATTCGACTTCCTAAAATTTAAAGCAAAACTTCATGGAAAAAATGCATCCAGCTGCCGCTTCTACCCTAAAGCGGTACAAAGGCCTCAAAACCCTGTTGTATTTCTTTTATACATGGCCTTTAAATCGTGCTCAGTGAGAACACATTTATTTCATCTACAGAAGTTTCAAAATACCTCAACAAGCAGATGTCCATGCAACTTTAATTTAATAAACATTTCTTTATGAATCTCTACTTTACCACTGGATTGCTACAATAAAACATAGCGACTCTTTGACAAATGAATTAAAAATCAGTTGTAGACAACAAGCTCATAAGCAGCTCTATCATTTGATAGCTCAAAAGTACTAATTTCTGTGACTGAAATAATTTGAAGACCTGCATATAATCTTACCAGGTTTTGACTTAGAAGTTCATAGTCAAAAACTTCCTTTTCATATTGCTCTGCAAGTTCTTTGCATAAAGATATGGCTTCTTCCCACATCTGCAACGCAACCACATAGTCGAAAAGTAAATCCAGTATCAACAAACAAGTTTTTAATGCATCACTGTTTAACTACCGTTTTATTGATTATGCTGTCTTTAAATTGCAGTCATTTATGAACTGCACATTTAGAATGGAAGACTCAAGGCAACCAAACTTTAGGAAAGCAGATTAATGTAAGAAATAAAAGTGGTTTATAGTTCCTTAAAGGAAGGAATAAGTAAACCTACTTTATTCTTACAATAAGATAATAAAAAAAATCATCTAACCTCTCAGATACATTAAAAAAAAAAGATGAGTAAATCACTAAGGTGCATAACATCCAGAATCCAGGCCAAGCATAGGAGCAGTGTACGAGGGGACTGACACCTGCCTCTTCTTAAAGCAAACACACGTATTTCACAAGAAATTCTGAAGCATCCGTAATCATAGGTAGCCTTGCACATTGCTAAAAAATTACAAGACTTCAATTGCCCCTTGCCTGGAGTAGCAGCTTGTTTCTTTGCACACAACTTAATAGCTACCTCTGAAAATGACTGTGAGGAATTACAGAGCTGCACTGGAAAGACTGGGACAGTTTTTCTCATCTGCTATAGGCGCTTAACATACACAGCACAGAAGTGGTCTTAAAGCAGACAGAAACTCCCTCCCCCTCTGGAGGATATTTCTCAAATTCTGTCAGTCTTCTCATCTATTCAGAATAAAGGAGACAAAAGGGCTTTTCTGAGCATAATTCTCTGCTGATGTAAGGACACTGGCGGCCACAGGCATTGTGACCATTTTTACACGGTGCCCCGTGCTCCTAGGCTAGGTGGCTCCGAACCCGACAGCTGCATTCGGCTGCCTGCAAACCTCCTTCGGTGTATCGAGGAGAACCTGAATGCCAGGGAGGTCAGAACTCGTGAGGATTTCATTATTCTGATACAGTGGGAGGGGACTGCTACACCGGAGTTATTTCAGATGCCAGCAAAAACCCAGAGAAGTTATAAATAGCACTGCATTTTCCTGCACAGTGCTGCAGCACCAAGAACTTTCTACCTTCTGAATTACAGGAGGGAGTTTCCTGGGGGAGTTATGCCTTTATTTTGCAAGAAGCAGAAATGAAATGCCTTCCCCCTTCCTACCTTTGGCTACAGCTGAACAAGACGTAATGACTTAAAGGCCTTATTGGGTCATAAGATTCATTAGCCGGCACTGCAACATTTTCCCCTGCTTTCAAGTCCTTTGCTTTATTTCCAAAAATCTCCGCTCTACTGTCATTGTATTGACAATTTTATTAACAAATTTTTTTTTTTTTTTTAAAAGCTGAACTCAACCCAGGTACTGAACATCAAACTACTACATTTTAAGTCTAGGATACAATTCTCAGACTTTTCTGAAACAAATATGTCCATTTTGAACTGTCTGGTTTTTTGGGAGATAATGACCGAATGGTTTAGAAATGCAATCTGTGTAGTCCGCATTCTTTTCCTAGCAAAGGAAAGTACATTCAACATTTTTTATTATTTTATTACTGCCTGACAGAGATGCTTGTGGCCAGTATAAACATTAGCCCGCTTTCTTTGTGAATGTGGTTATTGAAAGAATATGTTCACATAGAGCAGGTATACTCTGCGAATAAGCCTTCAGGACACATTTTTCACTTGACCCACGTTTCAGAGAGGATTTCCTACACAAACACTTTATACAGAGCGTATTCATTAAATACTACTATACAACGGAACACAGTAAAGAGAGATGCGGCAGGGGGAAGAACTCTACGGACCTACCTTTCCTTTGTCAAAGTATTCTATGATCTTCTCATACAGATTCTCTTTCAAGTGTCGATAGGTCTGTGAACACTGGAACTCTGTTGACATGACTTGGGGTGCACACTGTTCATCTGACCACTGAGAATAACACCACATTAAAAAAACCACATGATTTTAGAGCTCAATATTTCACACATACGTCTGTCCGTCCGTCCCTCCCCCGGTCTCGTCCTTTGGCTCTTCTACGTGGATTTTTCCCAGTCTTTTTTTACCCTTTCACAAAGAAACCGGGAAAGGCACTGGGAATGTTTTCATTACCTCTTCAAACAAGTGCTGGATTTTCTGTGATAACCAGGACCAGACACAACATTTTAAAAACCTGTGTTCCCTCCTGCCCCCCACCCAAAAAATTAGGATAAAAATCTATGTGAGAAAATGAGTTCATTTTATTTCAGTGGTGCCATCTTGACTGATTTGGTTTTGATTTTTTTGGATTAAAATATTTGCATATAATATTATCTTTGTCTATTCCGATACATACAATATACCTCATATTTTTGTATGATCAGGAAAGTCAAAATGAAGTTTAAGCAAAATAGCATTGTGAAAAGCCAGATTTATATGGTTCCACACTAAAATAAATTCCATAAGAAATCTCAAATTTTTGCTGAAGAACATTTAAATTTTGACTTTTTCCTTGAAACGGAAATGCATCTTACTGACCATTTCTGTTGATAACATCAGTTACAATGAGAATAAACATTAGTTGTAGCGAAAAATAATTACCAGCTACAAAAGAAAGCAAACATAATTTGGCAGAGTGATCTATATTATTTAAAATGAAAAGTCAGATGTCCCCTGTGATAGCTGGAAAAAATTGCATTTAATTGTCATCATCGTTATGTTTGGGATAGTAAGAAATTAGCAAAACGAAACCACATGGGAGTTAAATGGCTTCAGAATTTGCACACAATGTTCTCACTATAAAATAAAACTATTTTTGCTACAATATTTAGTTTTACCAATATGTGGCTTTTAATCCCCTATTGAAAATAAAATTTCAGCAATTAATGTTAATTTTGTATGACCTACTGCAGTATTTTTAAGTAGAAACTTGAATACCCCTACGGAAAATAACTAATACGCAGTAAATCCGAGATTAAGAGAATCGCTTTTTAATTTATAAATTTGGAAATTGCAAAAGCTTATTTATATATTGAGTTTAGAAAATCTAACCTTCAAGAGCCACGTATGGAGTAGAAGGGTATATGCTGCTTCCGTGTAATTCTCGCAATCTAAATGAAGGTCTCGCAATTTATACAAATATCTGTTAGAGGAGAGAACAAGAATTAGGCCAGATATTGACGTGACTGGAGTACAAAGTGTCAAACAAGTTCTAGATAAACTCTGTGATGGAAACTTCATAGATGCCTCTCAGTCACTACCCAAAGAGTCTTTAAGAACTCTCTGAGAAGGGTTAAAGCTCTGTGCATTTGTTCAGACGTTTCTGTGCTCTCTTTGTACGCTGAAACATTGTGCACAAAAGGAGGAGAGCGCCAACCTCCTCCTGTGAGCTGCGGTCAGCTCCACCTCTAAGAGGAAGAGGAAGAACGACGAGACTCAAGGTCTAAGTCAGGCCTCCGAGTCCTTTATTTCTGAACTGTTACTAAGGACAGCTGCCTTTCTCTGTAGCACTTTGCAATTGCACGTAAACATTTTCCATGCAAATAGATGCAAGCACAACAGATAACACAAGGGAAAGGAGAAAACAGAAAACACCATCCCAGAAAGACAAAGCAGGTCCCTGTACAACTTGGAAGGTGGCAGGGGCAGAAGAGGTGTTCTGTGTTGCCAGTGTTCTCCTTGATCCCCAGGGCAGCACTGCTGCTACCAGTACAACCGTTGCCCATCGTGTGACTTAAGCCACATCTTTTCCAGCAGCCAAAAAGACAAAGCGCATCCCATCTTCTTACACACAACAGGAGTTTTGACACAGGAACTCTGACTCCTTGCTGGAGCAGTTCAAGGCATTTCAGCAGGGCCAGCAGCGATAAGACAAGGGGGAATGGTTTTAAACTAAAGGAGGGGAGATTCAGACTGGATATAAGGAAGAAATTTTTTACAGCAAGGGTAGTGAAACACTGGCACAGGTTGCCCAGAGAGGTGGCAGATGCCTCATCCTTGGAAACATTCAAGGCCAGGCTGGACGGGGCTCTGAGCAACCTGATCTGGTTGTAGGTGTCCCTGCCCATTGCAGGGGGGTTGGACTCGATGGCCTTTAAAGGTCCCTTTCATCCCAAAGCATTCCATGATTCTATGATTACCATTCCCAGTTGTCAACCCAACTGAAAACGTGTCCCCCTCAGCAATGCCCACAGAGGGAGCCTTGTTCTCCCTGGCCACTCCAGCTCATAGCTCCAGGTTTCGCTCTGAATCACCTTCAGCGCTCATTTCAGCTGAGATTCTGGGCTTTGTACTGCCGTGGCTGAGGCACAGGTTGTTCTGCAGATTTTGCAGAATGAGAGGAGAGGCAGGAATTAGTGATCTTTTCAACAGCAAGATTTGCTGCAGCTCATATGCAAAACTGGTGGACACGGTAAGAGGCCATGTCACATCTGGAAGAATTTGCCAGTACAGCTATAGCTCTTACAGAAAAATGCTGTACTGGTAATTCTGCACTGCACGTAGTGTTGCATATTTAAAGAGACTTGGCAGACTGCACAATTCTACAAAAGCTGAATGTTTCTTCTGCCGTTCTAAATGTATGGCACACCCTCCATCAAACCTCAAATCTAGCTGCATTTTCTTTATTTAAAACAATAGACAACGAATGTTGAGTGATTTGATCAACTAAAAGTTGATTCTTTGGGAAAAAAATGCTGCTGATGTATACGTATGATGGATTCCAAATTGCCGAAAGCTAAGCAAACAATGGAGTAAGGATATAAAGGAGGCCAGGGTTACAACAGAGTCATTCTGGATGATAAACTAACATTAAGTAACAGAAATTCAACTACAATGATAAAAACAGAATTCGTAAGAGAACATTGTTGCCCCTCCAAAACAGATCCAACAGAACAACTGCCATACCTGATGTACATCTCTTCACGGTTAATGTCCTTGTAGAAATTCTAGGGACACAAACATTTAAAAGTTATCTCCTAATGTCTTTTATTAAAACACAAGATAAAAATATATACGCTGAAGTTTTGGTTTTCTGGCTAGTTGCACAGCACAAGACATACATTATTTACAGACTATCTTAAGTTTAAACCTGGCACTACTGCTTCAATTAATATTTTAATTAGTTATTAGTATGTGTTATTATTATACATACATGTGTATACTTCTCCTAGTTCACTAATAAAATCATTAGTGAAAGTTTTTCTTTTGGAGAAGAGGAAAATAGGGTTATCCAAACGCATTAACATAGTAAACTACATGCTCTGGCTACACTTGATGGCCAGAGAAGCTGGTATTTATTGAAGTTGAGATGTAACGCTGTGGATATGCAACACTGCTGTGCGATACCTCTAAAGGGGCTAATCCCAGGACTAAAGCCCATTTTTGTCACCCTAACATTTTTGCAGATATATGAGTTGCTAAGGCTGTGCAAAATGTATGACAAGAATTGCCTCCTGAGGAGCTGCAGAAATTGCACATTGCGCAGTGATTACGGAGAGTGTGAGTGCAACACATATTAACCGTGTTCTCTTTCCAGCCTTCAAAGTTGATGAAGGTTTCTCTTCAGCTTAGAGGCACGTCCTGGTGGAGCAATCTCTATATGCGATATCCTCATTACACAATAGGAATAGCAAAAAAGACGGGGTGGCCTAGAACCAGATCAGACACTCAAACCTTCTCGGCACCCTACTGCAAGCGTATCTTGCAGCTTTCTTCCCCAGATTTAAAAACGATAGTTGTTGAGTTGCTAAAGCAGCAAGTGGGTTAGTTCCTCATGCAAAACTCGACTGGCAAAAGCCCACCGTTACATTAAGCCTATCAAAAGGTCAAGGTATCTGAAGAGTAGACTTCCTTATTTACCCACAGAGTTGAAGTGGATAAAACATACAAGCGAAACTAAAGAACGGAGTGGATGTTGCTTTCAGGTTTGCGCGTACATCCACGCAAATAGCTATAAAAAATCTTTTGATTCAGATTTTAAATCACTACTGAGCATTGTCAACCACTCCTATCCCCAGGAAGCTTTACCTTCATGTTAAGTAAATGGATTCTAAAGCTCTTCCCCATTCTCACGCAAGAATTACAGGAGAGAACATACCAGCAAGTTCACAGTGCAGCTCATGCGATTGTCCTTGCTTTCATCGTTCATCACAGTTCGGTAATCCAGCAGTTTCTCCAAGAGGCCTTTAACTAGGCTGACAAAACTTTCAACCATGTTAAAAATGCCGGGATACTGACACGCACACTCTGTAAGACTGCAAACACACAAAAAAACCCCCGTTTTTACAATTCTGTGAAAATTAGTGGCCCATCAGCTGAAAACCTGTTTGGACCTGAAGGCAAATACTGAACTAGGGCAAAAGCAACTGCAGAATGCACTGGAAGTTCCCTTTGTGGGTTGGTAACTTAGATTTCTAGAAGACAGATGGGATATAAATCAAAAGAAAAAAAATGAAACGTTTTACTTTTCCTGTCTGAAAATGACTTCAAATTCAAGGGTATACCCACAATTTCAGCACAGAGCAACCTGCATCTGCGGTATAACAAACTCGAGTCTCTGGAACGCCACACTATTGCAATAGACATTAGACCTTCCTTTCCTCTGTTGTCGTGCAACATAAAACACAACAATTACTTTCTTCTCTTTGTACAGTTACGCGTGAGTAGAAACTGCAAACTAACACAAATTACAATTTTAAGTCAAAAACGACATTCACTAACAAGACCTCACCAGAGGAATTTCCCCTTGAGAAATAAGCAAAACCAAACAATAAACTTTCTGCAGATTAAAAAAAAGCAATTAGCTCTCTTTTGATAAAAATATAGGAAAGTGAGTTTTATACATCATCATCAGATTCCAATTTACATTAACAAAATATTAGCATATGCTCTTTCTATAAAGTGCTGAAGTGACTTAGGAGTAGATATTTCACATTACTATCATAGCTTTGTTTTCAAAGCTTAACTGTTTGAACATTACGAAATGATTACCAGCACGTCAGCAAAGATTTTTTTTTTTCTTTCATTGCTTGTTTCCTGCACTTTTAAATATATATATATATATAAAAATATATATAAATATATGTATTTATATATGCATGCATTGGGTCTGGCTGAGATGGAGTTAACTTTCCCCAAACTAGCAATTGCAAAATTATCCCTGAAACTACGCTGGGTGCTTAAGCTGAGCAGTTTCAATGACATTTTATTATTGATTTCTGACCTCTTAGTGTTTCATTAACAGCGCTCAATTTATAGGCAAACACATTTAATAATTTATTATTAATCTTTAAGGACACTATTATTTTTTAAACTTTCATGATAAAGCATTACCTTTTAATTAATTGCGGAAATAATTTTTTACTCCTCAGAATTATTAAAACTTCCTTCAGAAAATACCTATTCATATTAACTTCAACTGCAAAGAAATCCTCGGAGCTTTGGCCTAGAATGGCACCTCAGCAAAGTACCCAGTCACAAAGCTGAAACTCAAGCAAAGCAAACCCAGCACCTAATGTTTATTCCTTGGATTGTACAGCTCCAACAGAGTCATTTTGCCGAGCCAGAGGGAGCCTGTACACGCACGTCTGAAAGAACGGCTGTATTGTACGAGATGTGACAGACAGAGGCTAATAGGTAAAACCAGAATACTTTAAATGCTCTTGTCTGACTCGTCTGAAACAGTAACTGAAATATTTAAATAAATTATTGAAACATAGCTTATGACATTAAAGATATTGCAAATGGAATGTTAAATACTAAAGGGTCTGAAGAGTTGACAACCGACAGAATAGGCTGAAGCACGTTAGGTGGTATTTGTGGAAAAGAAAGTAAGAAAGCCTCAGGATCATACAGGAGACTGGAATACTACACAGGAAAAATGGGGTTATTTTACATATGCAAGTATCAGAAACAGGATAGGATGCTAACAAAGGAAAGTACAGTCACCATTTAAGTGACTACTGTGAATTTTTGCCATACGTTCACTTGGAGCGACAGCAAACAAGGCAGACCCAGGAACGTTACTTGACTCTGAAACTAACATGAGTCACCAAGGCATCACATTTCTTTCCAACACAAGGAGAAAAACATTGACATAAAACACAAGCTATTGCTAGATCTCACCCAGGATATAGTACCTAACTCCAGTCGCTACAGAAAGATGAACGGGAGTACACATAGAGGAGAACTACAAAGGGAACAGAAGAGAGGAATACCTGTCTCATGAGGGAAGATTTAAAAAGCCATCTTGCTCAGCTTTATAAAATAACCCCAATAAAAAGGACCCATACAATTTTAGAAGATTTTTTCTCCCCAGGAGGGAGCAAGAAGCCTTTCAATTTTTAAACAGAGCTTGAAAAAAATAGAAGTTTTAAAATAAAAAATATTTTCAATAAAGCTCGAGAAAACAACCGCATAACACGGGCCACTACAATGATGGGGAACTGGAAAGCTTCCAAATGCTCTTTTCTGTTGAGCCTGTATTAGTAACTAAAACATGCCAGAATACATTTTCTGAGCCTGAGGAAAAGTGGCATAGCACAACTTGTATTCATATAGCTAGATTCAACTCCGTTTCCCAAAACACGGTAGCCTTGTCTATTCCGCCTGTTGAGAACAGCCTCCCATCTACTCCGTGTTATCCCAGCGCTTCCTTGGCGCTGGCTGGGACAGCGCTCATTAGCACAGGTCATAACCCCACCACGGCGCATGCTAACATTTAGGGCTATGGACAACTGCAAGGCAGTGATTAAACTTCTGCGGATCCTGTTTGGGTACTGGGCACGGGGAAGATCCCAGCAACCAACCAGTGTGGGTAAGTGTCGGTTACAGAGGCGAGCATCAACACACAGAAGAGTCATTGCCTACTGCTAAATATCTGCATTCAGGTGGCAACTGCAACTGTGCAGGGATGCAGACAGTTACAGTAAATTAGTGGATAGAAATATGACCAAATGAATAAATCTGGAGCCCACTTTAACTAGGTCTCTATCCAGCTGGAACAGGGAGCTATGGATAGAGGCTTGAAATCCCTGCTTTGAAAGGTGTGAAGGTAGGAAGACTTAAAACAAACCAAACAAATAAAAACAGCAGAGAGAAGAGAACAGGGTCCTACCACAGACAAGTCACCAGCCTCTGCTTCAACTGTCCTCTACAGGCATCATTAAACAACTTCAAGGATGGAACAGAAAACGTTATCTGGAGGCAATATGAAGTGACATCTTTAGAAATATGGAAACCTTGAACTTGAAGTCTTGTAGAACACAGGGGAGTATCAAGGGGAAAAAAACAGATACATCAAAGAAAGAAGGGCACCTTGGAAAGGCAGGAAGATCAAATGCTATGTAGTATGTTTGATAAGCCTACTTAACTGCACTACTGAAAGATGGGATTTAGCTGGGTAGGTACTCGTTCCCTAGAAAAGTATTTGAATGTAAGAGTAAACTTTAAACAAGACAAGCAAACAATGTTACACAGATCAGAAAAAGTAAACCTCGAAGAGTCTCATACACAAGATCTGAAGGAAGGTGAAGGAATGCCCAGAAAACAATGCATATCATCAACTGAAATATTGGGGTTGTTTACCCTAAAGGGAAGACCAAAGGAAACTTGACAGCAACTTTCAAATTTGTTTAAAGCTGCTGCAAAGAGAAACAGAATAAATGATTCTTTATGTCCCCTGGGGGTAAAACAAGAAATAAGTGGCTTAAACTGAGGCAAGGAAGATTTAGTATGGATATTTGGAAAAAAACTTACTAGGAGCAAGGAAAGTTTAGCACTGCAATAAAAGTCCACTGTCTCAGCTGAATCCCCAGTACTGGAGATGATGAACTGTAGCGACAGTGCAGGCAGGCATCGCGGCCCAGGCTTTGCAGCAGGGTGATTAAGAAAACTGTGTACTTGCAGGCCTGGTTTCGGTCACAGCAAGAGCTAGTCTGAACGGCTCTGCATCACCTCTTAGCTATCCTAAGCTTGAAGTCAAACAGTAAACATTCAAAATTGAAAAATTACTTTATTGCGCTCAGTCTACACAGACATTGCATGTTAGGAAGCGACAGAGACTTTATTAAGACTTCATCTGTCCTTGGCAGTGTATCAGTTTCAAAGAATAGCTTTATGTTGCTTAAAAAGTGTCATGAACTTACTTGAACTTACTTCGTTCAAGTCTGCCTCTATATTTTATCTGCCTCCTCACAGGACAGAAATTAAACTAACATCGCAAACATTTAAATTAGGTTTGATTTAAATGATGTTTCTTTTAAATTGTACTATTTAATTAGAATAGAAGCACATATTGTTTACATAAGATAACATTTACGTATTACTATTTAATTGTATAATTCAGTATTTTTTACAAAATTATGTTTTCACTGAAAGTAGACTTTTTTTCCATTGCAGTATACACAAAGATTTCATGCTTCATCTGGAGTGCGTCTTTGCAAAGATTGCTACTCCCTACACAAAAATACAATATATACCAGGTCCCAGGCTTTGACAAAGTGAAAACACACACTCAAAGTCACAACACGTATATTAATTTTGTCACGTAGCCAAAATGCTACAGCATTTTTCTGCTTCATAACTACGAGGGTATCAATGCTTGAGAAAGCGTATGATGAGCGATGTACTTTCTCCCCGTTACAGTCTAAGGCACAAAGCTAGGAACAAATTCTCAGAGGTAGGCGCGGGGATTCCACCGCTGCCCAATGCATCACACGCGCAACCTGCCACAAGTGAAGACACAGCGATTAAAGCGCTGAGAATAAAGCTGAATGTGGGCAGCCATGAAGAGAAGGAGATGCTATATCAGGCTTTGGGATTTTTAGAAACATAGAAATAGAAATATTTTTATTAAGCTGTAGGACTTCGCAATATTCTCATTCCAGGATAGTCACTTTATGTAAATTCAGAGAATAATCTCTTGGAGTCCAATCTAGACACTGAGAAAAGCAAGTAAGACATTTTAAAATAACTCCTTCTTATTAGTGTGAAATAAAAACAAGGAAGGTTATAAGGAAAAATGGGGAAAGACTAAAGAGTGGGGTGAATATTTGATTATCTTGGCTTGGAAGTTGGATAGAGGGTTAGGTGTCATTTCCTCAGGTTAAGTATAATTTCTTCTTAATTTAGCTGGAGCACAGAATACTGAGAAGCAACCAGGAAAACAGTTTCAATGAGCAAAACTGCAATTCAAACCAGGTTTACTGAAACAGTTTGCTATTTCCAGTCCCGTCATAAAAAAAGCTGCTAAGATTCCATTTTAGTTTTAAGTGAGGTTACCAACTTGAGAAGTGGGAACAATAAGATAAAAACACGTCCTGAAGGCATTTATTCTCATACACCACTTACATGGACTCAAACAACTGCATGTAGTGTTCATCCCCACGTCCTCCTTCCACTTCATGGTCCAACTTCAAAATGATTTCATTTTCAAACTAATAAAGAAAGAAAAATCAAAACACTGAGCAGATATCCAGAGGTCAAACACATTTCAATATGGCATTAAAAAAAAAAAAAATCTTTGTATAGTTATATCACATATTCCCTAGGGTTAAGTGCTTGAATATATTCCAGTTGAATAACGCACATCTGCCAATCTCCAGATACCTGTTTCTTAGTACAAACTGATAAAATAACCTGAGGAGCCAGGCTTACAGTGTCTGTGTTACGAGTTTTCATAGAACATCTCTGATTTGAAATGCAAGATTTCACAGTAAGTAAAATCACTTCCACCCAGATAAAATATGAACAATCCTACAGCATGCAACACCTTATTCAATTGCCATTTGTTAAGTCTAGACCCTAATTAGGAAACAGCGACATACAGAGACAGCAAACAAGCCATTTTTGTAGTTAAACACAATTATTTCCCCTCTACTGCATCATTTTTTCAATTTTACTTTACAGTTATGACACCGCTTCATTTGGAGCCATCAGCAGCCTTCTTTCTCTACTTGTAAGGTCAAAAAGTACCTTTGTCCCCTCTCTGAACTGAAAAAGCAGCTATGCAGCCTGTGTGCATACACAGAGAGAAAACCTGTTAATATTTCTCCACGGGTCACACCTTCTTAGCTATTGCTCGTCAGCCAACTCTTAAAACTCCAAGGCTTCTAGAAGCAGCCTTTTATCCCAAATTCAGCTTACAGAGAAGCACTACATCCCAGTCTGTACAGTCGCCCTTGAAACTTCAACCTAACTACTGGGCTCAGCCATTCCTATAATAAATTTCTTGATGCTGGGTACCTGAATATGTTATCTATATTACTCACTTGCCGTTCCTGTTACACCCTCTAACAATCTCTTATATACTCTTCAGGTAGTTTTACATAATTAAGCAAGGGAACAATATCTCACAATATTCAGAAAAAGATAAAACCTATTTTCAAAGTTTGTTGCACAGGTAAAGAAAAAGTTACCTGGGAAACTAATGCTAACCCACGAAACTGTTGTTACAAATATGCGTGCAAATTGCCAACGACGACAGCTTGACATCTCTAACGTGGAAGAAAGTCTGGCAACATCTCTGGAGAATTTCTAGGTAACATACCATAGTAATATAGCATTGCTTTTAAAGAAATGGAAGTATATGTTGGATTATATTTTAACCCAGCACTTTGCAGGATCATACCTTAATTATATAAAGCCTCTTTAAAATGTTATTGTGTTATTGCAATATAAATAGACAATTGTAATTTGTTGTTTCAAAGTCTTTGCAATCTGACATGTTTAGATCGGAATTTGTAATTAGTTTGCAATGCCTTTACCATATATCATGCAAACTGCATTCAGGTCTGGGAAATTAAAACCGTGGAAACTACAATACATGCATACGGTTTGGTTGGGGGTCCCCCCCCTTTCCGAGCACCTTAAAGGATTAAGATTTGCATGTTCAAAAAATATCCTCAAGTAGTTAATATTTATGTATCATACTCATAACAGTAACACTAACAAAAGATGAGGGGTTTTCTTTGTGGGTTTTTTGGTCAATAAAAAAAAAAAAAGAAAAATAGCAGTGGAAAATCAAAAAAAAAAAAAGTAACTTAAGTCAGTTGGAAATTTACTGGGAGAAGGTTCCACGGAAAATATACCCCCATTAATACTGTCCAGTGTAGACCCAGGCATTTTGAACCAAATTACTGGGTGTACTAGCCTATTGCTGTCCCTCAGACATGATCTGAGGCAATTAAAAAAAAAAAAAAGTGTTCAAAAAATACAGTGGTTTAAAATAACCTAACTGATATATCAACCTTGGAAAACAGAAAACTAATTAAAATTAATGTAATATAAAAATACTGCATGGCAGAAAAAAATTTAACTCAATAAGCTTAGCAGAAATAAATATTAAAATGCTGCAGGTTTTAAGATGTTAAAAAAAAAAAACCCAAAAATCACTAAAAGGCAGCCAGTCCATTAGCATAATTTTCCCCAAGCTTCTCATATTATGCTGTGAAGAAGCAGGTATCTTTTTGCGCCTGCAGGTTGGAAAGTCGGCACAAATGGAAGTCCACCACCAATGGAAATCCCCTCCACGGCAGAGTCATTCTTTGGTGAACCGGCCTCTCGCTCCGACTGCAGTGGGAATACTTTTTATGCTCTCTGGTTACCTACGTCAGTTTGACCCCTCTCTGTGCTTAGCCTTTCCTCAATACCTTCATTGCTTCTAAGCCTCTTGCCTGATAATTTTCTTTGATTCTTCATTCTTTGACATCTCTTTTTGGCTTGTTATACGAAACCCCTAGAATTTATAAAAGCATTCCAAGAGTCATCAGCTTGATTCACAGCCTGGGCTTTTAGCACTGCTGAAAGCCTGGACACCCACGTTCACTAAGCTTCCATTTCATTTGGGTATGCCCTCTGAAAGGACGTGCGAGGCATGAATCTCAACGTCTTAATGCAGCTAGAGTCATCCTTTGTTCTAACAATTGTATCATCTTCAGATATCATCATATGAGAAAACAACTTGATATAGCTTTGTAAAGAATCTGCACAGTTAGAGAATTACAAGTTTTTAATGCCGACACTTTTTTAAACTTTTCTAATGTGGCTGTCAATGTTCTCTTTATGCAGTCACAACACGTCTCAATCCTCTCCCCCCAAGACTTCCACTAAAATCTTTGAGTATCATATGAATAAATTACCCAGGTGTGGCAAAATTTGTATTCAGGTTTTGTTTCTAATGTTTCATTTAAGTACCGAATGTTTCACATTGTTCCGTACAGCGTGGCGAGGCAGCAGAAAGGAAAGACTGCTTCTTTGTCTTTGTTGCCCTACGAGTCAACTTGAGACACACTACCAATGGTAGGTTGCTCGTGCTCTGAGAGCAAGCACACACCTAGTGAGAGAAGCATGCAGAAGAGTGCGGATAAGAAGGCATTTGATGAGAAGAGCAGGAAGCAAGTCTAGAAAGGTCTTTTCCAGGTAGTAAAGAAAAATGTGTGTCCTAGTAAGATCTAGCTTCAGACAGAAGAAACCTTTGGCATGGTAATTTCAAGAGGTGGGAAAGATCTGCCACAAGGTTCTAGACAAGCCATTAATCTGTCAAGAGGCACACAGAAAGCATTAGAAAACTAGGAGATCTACACTGAAATAAAGATCTATTACATCGATATAATAAAGCTTTACATAGATATAATTATTAAAAGCACCATAAAAGTGTCAGAGAATTCACCACTGTACTAACACAAAATTTTCATGTTTTTCTTTCACACAACTTTCAGTATATGAATAATTCTGGTTTCTCCCTGGAGTGTTTCCGTGCAATTGAGAGCTTTGGCAGACTGGGATCCAGATCATCCCCTCGGAGAACTGGAAGCCTCTCATGGCAGAAGGAATTACTATAGTATTTTACATGCGGTACTATCAGATAACTGCAATGCAAGATAGTTTTCCTTACTTAAAATATATCCTCGTCAAAAAGTTCAGTCCTGAGCTGAAGAAGCCAAGCCCAAGGCTACGTATAACAAAAGAGTTCTTCCCCTTCGGAACACCAGGCAGGTCATGCATAGCTTCAGACTTAGGTTTGGGAAGGGACAACTCCTTCGGTTACAGAGAACATGACATTCCAACTGAAAACACGTTACTACCTGTACTTCCTTCAAGCAGCTCATGATTAAAACTCTCCACCCAGAAAAATTACTCAGTGTTTTTTAAGATCAAAGGCCAAGCATTTCCTATTTTTCTCCAGAATATTTGATATCCTTCATTTTTGTCCTGAGATTCAGCGAAACAGGACCAGCAAATCTCAAAGATCCAAGTTATTCCAGAATATAAGCCAATCAAATGATTTTGCCCCTAAAATCAAGAAGTGCAATTATGTTAAAACAGCTTCTTGAAGAAACAGATTTATAAGTTACATAACACATAAAAATCTCTATTTAAACATCCTTAGATCTATCCCAGAGAGCAACCTAAAAAAAAAAAAAAAAATCCACATTCTATTCAAATTTAGAGTATGAAGATAACTGACAGATGTTACATGCTCGCTACCCATTCGCTGTAGAATTTCTCAGGTTTCACCTTCTCACAGCAACGAGCCCAATGCCATACGGAGACAGAAGAACTAGCAGGGCATCGTGGTTTCACCCCAGCCAGCAACTCAGCCCCCCCCAGCCGCTCGCTCACTCCCCCCCCACCGGTGGGATGGGGGAGAGAATCGGAAGGGTAAAAGGGAGAAAACTCGTGGGTTGAGATAAAGGCAGTTTAATAATTGAAGTAAAATAAAATAGAATAGTAGTGATAGTAGTAGTAATAATTACTCAACCAGTATTCAGCAAAGACAGCAGGACGCCATGCATCCAACCCCAGGTCTACTGGGTCATCCCGATGCTGCAAACTGCTCTTCAGACAGAAGACTGAAGTGGGCTGTTGCTTCTTTCAAGAAGCTTTGAAACACAACTTCTACACTCATCACACAAAAAGCAAAAAACTAGGTGCAAAAACTTAGGCAATACAGAGACCCCACTTTTCTCCAGAAGGGGCAGGGAGGAAGGAGCAATTTCAAACACTTCATGGTTCTCAGACCAAGTCAAAACAACAAAACCACAGCTGTAAATGTGAGAAACCAAAATTGTTCATATGATTATAATGCAGCACCAGACAGATGTGCTTCAAACAGAAATATTTAAACACTTCACAGGGGGTTGATGTGATACACAAGAACTTGGATGCGAGTTGTGTACACACTATACAACGGCATAGACAGGCGGATTCTTCAGCTCAGCACCAGGTGTATTTTAAGATGACTGAGTAGGAAAGTCATCCTCATGAAAACAAGAATAGCAGTGTTTATAATGGACATAGAACGGTTAAAATATTCTGCTGTCTGGAGAAAGGGGAAAATTGAGAAAGTACGTTGCTATTTATTATCAGTGAGATGCCTGCATATGAAAGGCCACTGCGGAATGTGAATTTGCAAACCTGTACAGTGTCTGTATGAGAAACGTGACCAGCAGTATGGGACTAACTCCAGCAGAACTGAGCAGCGCGTCGTCATCCAGCATTTCAACAGAAGCCGGCAGTAAATGTTTCGCCTCTGGCCGTACTGAATAGGCTCTACACTGCTCCTCAAAATACTGAATGACTTCAGATCTCAGTCTTCATTTGAGACACTTCCCATAACGTTCTCAGAGAAAACTGTGAATTGTTCAGTAGAAACAGCAATCCCATCTTCTGAGTTGAGTAGAAGGAAAGGACTACTACATTAGTACTATTTCTTAATTATTTTTAAATAGGTGTGTCAAATAAGAGGGAACCTTATTTTTTGTTAGAGGCCACAAAGAATTTTGGTTTGTTAGGCGTACCGATACTCTGTGATCCAGAACAATTCTTTGTCCTGTTACTTGCAGGTATTGCTGCTCTCATATTAGCTCTTTCTCTGTAATTAGAATACAAATTGAAGATTGCTAGTGGAACAGTACATACTGTACCAATACTAGAGAATAAAGAGCTATCATTGAAATACAGAGAAACAGGAAAAAAAAATTCTCTGGCTGGTCCAGGCTGAAAAAGAAGTTTAAGGCTCAGAATTAATTTCTATCTGTAAGTAGTATGTCTATTAGTGTATATATGTGTATTAGTAACATGGGTAACGTAGGTCCAGGGCAGTTTCAGGACAGGGCAGACTTACAGGACCGCAGTAAGACAGAAATCTGTGAATACAGTGCAAGCCAAGCACCAGTTCAAAATCATCCACCTCTTAAATCCTTCCTAGCACTTATTCAGCAGGTAGAGAATTGATTACTTCTCTAAGAGGCAATAATTTCACAGATGCTGGATCTGAACAAAAAACCTCTTCCTAAGCATCTTTCCTGCAGTTTCTCAGTGCGCTGAAAAAAAAAAAAAAAAAGCCAGTTCCTTGAACGAAAATAAATAAGAAAGCTGGCAGAAATATAGAAAAAAGTTTTAATGTGTCTGTGCCAAAATTAAGGCCTGGACAGGGTATTTCTCCTCTAACTTAAACAGAGTGTGCCTAATTGTCATTGGCACCAATTTGGCCTTAAAACCACCTGCTTATCTATCTAATAGATCCAAGAAATCTCCACATCTCTGAACACACTTCAATACCAAACCACAAAGCATCTCCATTTTTTATACATGCATCTATCTGAAGCACCAAGCCATACAAACCTGGTTTCTTCTAATGGGATGATCTTGTATCCTTCTGAAATCCTTACGCATAATAACATTTCAAGAACTGAGAGTAAGAAATACGGGTATTTACAGCAATTATAAATCACACGCGCCAGAGGAGCTTGCTGAGAGCACCTATATTCACTCGTTTAGTAACCTTTTACAGCTGTGAGCTCAGAAAGATATGAGACTCCGATAGGTTTACTAAGAATAAACATCTATGCTCTATCAATAACTATGTAAGCCCAAGAACATACCAGAAATGTAGAAAACATTTTAGGAATGTCAGTTCTTCACAGTGGTTATTTTTCTCACAATAAATATTTAGAAAAGTTAGAGTTTCCTGAGAAATCTCATAATATATAATTAACGATTCACTGCTACTTCTGTCAGATATGCTGCATTAAAAACCGGCAGTTTTGGCTTGTCACTATCTGTGTCACAGGGAAGGGGTATAATGAAAACTTTAGATTGGAAAGGACCCCAAGAGGTCATTTAATTCTACCTCCCACTTAACTGAGGGCTGACTTCAATGTCATGTCTTGTTGCTCAGAACCTTTTTCAGTAAAATTTTGAAAATTTTGCTAAAGATCCTGCAACCTCTCTGGGCCCCTATTCCAGCACTGTACCGCTGTCACTGTGACAAAAGTTTTACTTAAGTCCAACTAAATCACTCTGGAGAGCCTGTACTCGCTCGCACAGGAGCTATTCCTTTTGTTCTTAATATTTTGGATATTACTTTCTGTAAGTAGAAAAGCCCACACAACACGCATTTAACCAGAAACAAACTGACCACATTACATTTTAATGAATTTTCACACAGACTATTTTTAATTACCTTTTTGAATTCTCCTGTCCTTTGATATTCACACAGCATCATGTCAAAGAAAATTGGGATCGTGGCTTTTCGTAGTTCAACTTCTGGAATAAGGGTCATTTCCAAGATGGGTCCAACCATCCCCGGAATAAAGCAAATTTTATTCTGGCCTGAAACAGAAGCACAAATTGGGTATTTCAGAGGAGTGGAAAAAAAATTTCTTTTTAAGGAAAACATTTAGGACATGCAATCATTTAAAGCCGTGTTTTAAACTGTCTATGTTGGTGAAGTCTTACAACTTGGTCACTCATCTCTGTTCCTTCTCAAAAGCTGAAAGCATGTTGATGGATATAGTCTTATTCTAAGACGCCAGAATTCCATGCCAGAAATAGGCATGTATGCCAGCTGAGTTGACATTTTCAGTGAACATTTCAGTTTTTCAGCTTTCGATATCTCCTTTTAAATACTCAGAGTAGAAAGGAATAAAACCCCCTAAGAATCCCCCAAATTCTATCAGTAGGAAGGTGCCACATGATACTGCCACATGGTGTAACCTTTCTAGCTTACGAAAGAGCAAAACATGACTTGCTTTCATTTCTGAATAACATCAAACATTGCAACCCATAAATCAAACCAACTAATGTATCAAACATTGCAAGCAATAATAGAAACACTGTCTACCCAACTCAACTCCTAAACCCCCAAAAAATCGATACTACTGGAAAAAAAAAGCTCTTTAATTGCAGGTACTGAGAAGATTCCACACCATTCTTAAAATACAAACTTCCGATACACCGAGATTACACAAGTGTTCCTGCAGAAATGACTGCGTTTTAGCTGAGCCAGAACAACGAGGACCTCAGGAAAAAGGGAAAAATGCTACGAGCTTATGCTCAGCACTCCGCTGAAGTGGCACATAGGAACAAAAGACCAGAACTGGCTTGTGGCCGAGAGATCTCAGACAGACAGAATGGTCGTAAAGCCTTTTCCTCTGTCTTCTCTCTGTTAATAAACCGATGAAATTTAGTCTTTTTATGATTAGCTGCCTGAAATTTGACATTCAGCTAGCATTTCAAAGTATAATCATAGGTATCATCATAATTGTCATCATTGTATGTTTCAAAAAACCTCTATAATACACTTTCATAGAACAATACATTGTTGTTCCCTTTATTATGAACTCTCAAAGGAGCAGTAACAGAACATGGCTGTGCAACAAATGTAAAAACATTTTGGAATTTTAATCCAAACAAATTCCACATCTGAGCCTACTAATTTCTGGAACTGTAGATTCAGACTGAGGAGTAACCTTCTCAGGGAAAATTTATCTGGTTCTCAAGTTCAGCAAACTAAGGTTTCTGAAATCTTCTGATTTCAGCCATCTTTCAAATCTGAGAGAAGGTTGAGAGTTCTTTTAGGAATAAAAAAATAGGCAGTAGTCAAACAGTATCTCACGTCAGTTCCAAGCTCAATCACAGGATTGAAAACATATTTTAAGTTCAAATAGCAGAAATATTTAGAAAAGCACTTCAGGTCAGACATTTTTCAGTGAAACAAGCAATATGCTATGGATTTAGTTGCAATTAAGTTCATTTGCCTACTCACCAAGTTTGTACCACATGTCACGGATAGCAAAGCCAATTAAACGTCTCATATCTCCATATCTAGGAAAAAAAAGAAATATGAAAGGTATTTTTGTCATTATCGTAATTTTACTACAAAATTAAAGACATAAGCTAAAGTATACATTTTTGCTTACTTGTTCTGGACTTTGTTGTATTTCGCATGGGAAAAGTTTTCTAGCTGTAGTGAATCTTGGGTAATAAAAGCCACAGCCAAATGAAAATAGTTGTTCCACAGCTGTAAATTGAATATAAGGAAATTGTAATAGTTTTGACAAAAGCAGGAATAACATTAAACTATGCATAATGCTGAATAATTTATGAAACCAAATGATGCAAGCAATATGAGATTTTCATATTACACAAAGATGTACATCATTAGTATTATGCAATTAGCAGAAAAGCAAGAAAGATTAATTTTAACAACCACTACTACACATTGGCTCTTAATAACACAGTAGCTGAATAAATACTGCTAAAAAAAGATTCATGTGAGACTCATTAGCTAACAACATTAAACCAGGAACCATCGCAGGACCAGTGAAATACATCACATGCCAGTGAATCTTAACAACTCGGAGCTAAAGGCATCCAGCGTAATTACACTGTATTCGAGAACTACTTCAAAAGGCATCTACTGTCTTCTCTTTGGATTCTAATTCAACAATGATCCGTGTGAAATTCCAATATATTTTGTTAAGAGCTCTCTACACGCAACAAGGACAAAATACATCCCCAAGTAACTACTAACAGTACTGAGTCGTGCACTTGAACTAGAAGAAAACCCCTTATATTTCCAGTGTACAACCCTTCGTTTCCGAAAGCAAATTACTCCTTCTCCAGACAATCAAAATGAAGTACCTCTCTCACGTGCTATAGGTGGAAAGGGAAAAAAGAAACTTCACCAGGAAACACAAATTCAAGGAGGTAAATACTATTTTCAGAAGCTTCTAAGCAGTCAGCAATGGCTTTAGACACTTCTTTTAAGAACACGGCTGCATCTAAAAACATACGTGGTAGGTATCAGTGAGGCACTACGGCAGGCACTGGTAAGCGTATTTAGTGGTGATTTAAAGGATGGAAACAAAACATATCACATTATTACAGAGCTCTTAATTTTGTATGGTGAAATACAACCCTAGCTTGGGAACCCACACTAAATAGCCCAGAAATATCGTGTTTCATCAAAAACTTAAGTGACTTCTGTCCTTTATGACCTGGAAAACTCTCTTGTGCACAAATAACCAGGAAAAATAGATACCAACACACAAAAACACACAGAAAAATGCAGACATTTCCTACAATAAATAAAATTCTCAAACGTCCTCTATAATGTGAAAAAGATCCTGCATTTAATTTATTCCTCCCTTCGAGGCCCAACTAAGGCTCTCCTTAGCAGCCTTGTTTATTTAAAAGCCCTTAGGAAGGCTGCTTCTGTCTTTAAGTATTTACGGCCCAGAGAGCATCCTTATCCCTGGTGCAGATACACAGACTCGAGCAGCGTTTCGCTGCAGACAGTTACTGATCTATTACACGTGGCACCATTCAAAGATGCTCTGAATTCACCCAAACCAATCACAGCCTTATTAAAAAAAAACAAAAAAACCCCCTACATTTGAATACGAGCACTAGTAAGGCAGCAGCTTTTTCTCCCCTTAATACAAATATTTGAATTATGTTCATATCTAATTTTTCACAGTATACTAACAGTACATACTAATCCAGAGCCTTTTTCCCCAGGATGAAAGTTATTTGTGCCCCGAAAGGCCTGTTTTCTCCCCTTATCAAAGATTTTAAAAGATTAATTTGACCAATGTAGAGTTTTCAGTCCCTTGAGAAGCTGTATTTATTGATGTGTAGGGAATACACTTTGCATATGTCAATTACACCAGTAAAATGGAAAATTTCTCAAAGCCTTCTAGATTATGGGGAGAAAAATGAAGCCTTATTACTACAGTTAATGGTCTATTTATTCACTTAATAGCTCCAAGTTCAATGCCACCTTTGTCAGAGAGACACTCTAAAGACTCACTATCCTTATTGATAAAATACATTACCTTTCGTCCTCAGAGTACCCTATGATGGCTGAAAAAATATGATCCTTTGCATGTCAGTAGCATATTCAAGTTAGGGACTTGCAAGCTTTTAAGTACCAAAACTAACTTTAAAACCCTGTGAGTCAAAGTAGTCTCTCAAAAGTAAAAAATGGCAAAAGCCAATAGAAACAGATTTTAAAAGCACAAAAAAAATATGCTTATGAGACCTGTTTTGTTTTCTCTTAAGCCCACAATAGCATTCCAAGATGTTTTGCTTCTGAACACTCAGTTATCTAGCATGTGGTGGGGCTGAAGGGAACCTCACGGCGACAGGAGAGGACCAGAGCTCTCGTGCTCCGCTTTGTGCGATACTCACACTTTGCTGCTTGTTGACGTGAAATCCAGTCCCGAGTTGTCAGCTCGGGAGTACTGGGGGACAAAGCTAGAGCTGAGAAGTGACCCTTCTCTGTAATCCGTTCTCAGTTCTTCATTGCAAACTCCTACTGAGACGCAGCGGCTGACAGCGACAGCCCGGGCTGGCTTAGCGCGTCATAACGCTTCAAAACGCGGCGACTGCATTGGCTGAGCACGGTGTTACCCACGCATGCCGAGAGGGCTTCAGATTGGTCTCTATACAAGGGCTACAGGAACTTAAGAGTTCATCATCTCTCATTCCACTGGTTTTTTTTCCAGAAAACACAAGGTGCCTTTCCTCTAGAAAACCTGACAGCTGCCATATTGGAAAATGTGGAAGTAATTCAGTAAGAAATTTCCAGCCATCTCACAAAGAAGAGGAGATCTGAATGTTTTTTCAGGATAAACACTGCTGCGTCCTCCTTCATACACACCTGTGAACCCAAGGCCTCTTTTGCATTAACGCCGAGCTTTTAGCCATTCATTTCTCTACAGACATCTTTGCTCAATTCTTTTTGATAATGTAGGAGAAACCTATAGTCTTTGGAAGACTTTTGAATTTCTGACAAATTATTGCAGACACTAACTGTGTTCTAGCATTTCATAAAACAGACAAGATGACAGTTTTGTTTATTTTTTTTTCTTGAAATATTATGGTGAAAGTAAGCTCAGCCCTTTGAGACCAGCAGACATAATGCCCCTCAGATAGATACTGGGTTCATTACTTTGATTTTGTAGAAAAATGGCACTTATAAACCTTTGGCATGTATGCATAATTGCAAACTACAGGTAGTTACCAGAGCTATTGAGCTAGGTTAGCTAGAAATAACCTTTCTGAACCTCTGAATAACATTTATAAGAAATGATCCATTGATTTCCAGGATATATGACATTCGCAATATGCGATGATTTTACCTCAGTAATGTTTTCTTTCACATACTAGAATACATTTCTTCGTCACTTAAAACTAAATAATTTGAAAGAAACATCTATTTTTTACTATTTTTGTGAGCCTTTTGAGTATAAACAATTTTAAACAAATGAATAGCAACTTCTGTTTTAAATAAATTGCTTAATTGGATCAACCACAGATACTGAAATTCAGTCACAAAGCACACACGGCTGCATCGTGCAATCTTAAAATTTGAACCAACATTCATGAAAATTATTCTGCGTTGCCTTTCAGCATATCACACCAGACAAATACAAATGGCTAAACAGAGGCATAAGCGGAATGTGAAGGCTAAAATTCAGAAGAACTCACCAATGGATAAGCACTAAAAATTAACTAAAGTAAACATTGCATTCTGTGGAGTCTTAACAAATATAATTTTCAGAGTTACGACTCATTCATAAATTCTGGAAGTTACAAGCACAATATTTAGGGCTTATTCCTATGGTACACAAGCTGGTTCATGACAGGTGTAGTGTCTTCTTTGAGGTGGAAGAGAGAGAATTCAGAATCTCAAAGTAAAGAATTATGAAAATCCTTCGGGACCTCTGCCAAAATTCCTTTGCATTGGTTATGTACTTCAAAAGGACAGAACAAAGGTAGAAATTTTCAGGTTAATGAAAATAAGTTTACAGAAGCTTTGAAGAAACACAGCACATCTTATAAATCAACTAAAGTTTGTTTTATTCATTTTTAGCCTTTAAAGATTTTCATGTCATAATCCCATTCTCTCCTTGTTTTTGTCGTATGCTTCTTGCTTAATGATGCAACTTAAGAAAAATAGTTTCTACTCCAGACACCTACCAGGTTGGAAAACATCCCAAACCTCTGAAATAAGGCACTCCCAAATCCAGTAAAAATTAGTTTCATGTACGCAAAATTTTCCAGAATTTCCATCCTGTGTATTTCTTTCCATTCTGAGCAATGAGTCCAAAGTCCAAAGAAATTGGCAGATGAAAATCAAAAAATCAGTTACCATAGCTCACTCTAGGAAGACCCAGCTATATGTTGGTAGAAGGATCAACGATGAACTTCAAAGTTTAAAGTTTGATAATTTTCAAATGCACAATATGATATATAATATATAAAAACATAACATTTCAAATATTGCTAGCATAGATAATACAGCTAGCTAAATTTTCTAAGGGTTGCATTATCTATTAACTTCTGCATCAGCCATCTCCTAGGTTTTTCTACAGTGTCTCTCACTATCATACATATATTTTTGCACAATACAGTGTGTATTTTTCCCTCTATATTTGTAATGCAGCGAAGCTTTTGATTTGGGGGTTTCTAACTGAAGATTTAAAAATAAAAAATAAGTTGCACAACTGTGTTTGTGATGCTAAAATAAATTTCACTACTGCTGAGTTATTAATGGTGCCTAGTGCATGCAGGATAGGAAAAACATGAAAAATAAGCATTTTCTTTTAAATCAGACTGATGCTATAATGGAATGTGGACTATGCCTTTTATAACAAAATTCTGTGGCAAGAATATAGATGATTAATATGAAATTATATTGCTATAACAGTACAGATGTAAAAATATAATCCTTTCTAATGCCCCGTAAAAATACTGCTAACAAAGGGGAAGGGTAGGAAGGAACAGGCATCAATAGCACTGTATTTTCCAAAATAGAAACTCTATGCCTGACCACAAAAAAATGGTTTCTATTTGTTCACTCTTCCCTGTCCCTAATATGTCAGAAGCTGCCATCTCCAATCAGAAACATTATAAAAGGAATGTTGCACAAAAAAAGTCATTGCAGTGAATGAAGTGGCATTAAGGGTGGCAGTGGATGCCGACCGCATTACAGTGCTGACGTGTTCAGTCGCTGAATGGAAACACTGCGCAGAGCAAGACTTCTAAAACCCAAGCTGATGGAGCCATGAGTGAAAACACTCTGTTCTCCTAGGCAAAGGTAACACCTAGCTAATGACATCAGCTCCTAACAGAAACAAAAAAAAAAAAGTCATACGAGGTCTAAATAGGTTCTATAAAGGTAAATGTGCACATTGGAAAATTTAACTGAGATTTTGAAGTGAACCATTAAACATTGTCATCTTCATTTTTGTGTTGATGGAAGACTGGTTTATGTTTAATTCAAACTAAATAAAATTAAGAGAAAAAACCCATGACTTGCAAGCTGACACACACAGAAAAAAAGAAATAAAACCTTCTTTTCTAGTTCTACATTCATAAAAATAAGGAAACTGCTGACGGTTAAGACATCTGGAAAATAGAAAAGGTCATTTAATTATTGCATTTCTGTGTAACAACAAAGAAAATGTTCATTCACATTTGAACTTATTTTTTTATTTCATACATGACTCGATGATCTTGAAGGCCTTTTCCAACCTAGGCGATTCTATGATTCTATATCCATACGGACGGGTAATTTCGGCTTCAAAATTGAACTACTCTCAAATATTTCCTTCCTTAAGAATCATTGTGAATCAAATAAATGGCAAATCAACTAGCTGGATGTTCTTCAGTATAAAATAGAAACAGGTGTACAAAGACACTTTTTCGTTGAGGTAAAGGTATTTAGACGGTTTAAGGAAAGCCACATCATCCCCTGATTATTCACCCTTATTTAACACCCTGAGGGCTACCTTTGAGATGTACATACAGTATTTTGTCTTGAAACACAGAAGTTTTCAGTCAAACAAAATCAGCATTTTTGGATTGAATAAGATGGTATAATTACTACAAACGGTAAAAGAGAAGCGTACTGAAAAGTCCCAGAATTGTTCTGTTTACCACAAATGAAATATACTTCTCAGACATTTATTGAGGATACCATGAATGTATATATTGCGTAAGTACAGACCACACAAAGTTTTTGTTATAATTAAACCCAAGAGACCAGGGTGACTTTCAGGGAACATTTTTTCCAAGACATATTCTAAAATTTGCAATATTTGTATAGGTTGGTTAAATCTCTTCTGAAGAACTCATCTCAACTCACACATCCTAAAATTTACACATGATTATGGTGCGTCTGTTCTGCTATCCTGCAAAAGCCCAGCTGCAAAGCAGTGATCTGGACAGGCTGGCTGATCTCCGCATTTGAAATTGGCAAATCCTTAAAAAATTGTTACTTGATACAAAACAGCAAAAATGTCAACATTGCAATCTCCTTTAAAATTGTATGTTGAAGACATCTGAAATCACCTGCAATGGGTGCATTTCCAAAGCAAAATTGTCTTTACTAGTGGAAGCTGGTAATGAAAAAGAGCCAGCCCTACCCTATGCCACCCCACCGCCTGCAAAAAAAAACCCCAACAAACTCCAAAGCCAACCCACAACCAGAGACACAACTTCTCTTACAACTACATAACGTGATCCTGACTAGTGAGCACCAATATGTGGCAAGTAGTGTGGCTACGGGCTGGCTGATGAGACCGTTCTGCAACCAATTAAGAGAATCCTTAGGAATATTATTAAAAATAAGTATAATATTGAGAGCAAAGACAAAAAAATAAGAGGGAAAAGAGGAAATATAAGCAATTTACAATCACACAGATAAGACTTTTTATTGACACACAATGCAACGAGTCAAATAAAAAACAAAACACCATGAAGACATATATCATCACGGTCTTCAGAAAAAAGTCTAACCTCAGACCTGCTTTCCTAACTTATTTTTTGTATTTTTCATATTTTTCTTATATACCATCAATATATCTCCTTACATTATCTTACTATGCTCATTCTGAATAAAGATTCTTCAACTGTTACACTTTCCATAGTTGCAAACCTTCAATGACATGATTTACACTTCAGTGAACTTTTTCCAGTTGGAACCATAGAACATATATCTGGAAGGACACCGGAGAGGTCAGCTAATCCAGCTGCATATCCCAAAGCAAGATCTGCTAAACTGCTTCAGACAGATGTCTGTTGAATCCAGTCTTTAGAATCTTTAAGTGAGAAATATTTCCTAGCCTTTCCAGATAATCTGTTTCAATACACAACTGTGTTTCTGTCTAACATAAATGCAAGTCAATAACCTATTTCAAATATGGAGACAGGAACAGACTATAAACTGCTAAATATTGGAAGTTTTTTTACCTATTCCAATAATTCCTACTGAAACTCCAGATTTTAAGTCTTCACGTTCCAGTTTAATTTCAGTATCGAAGAACACACATTAATGTATTATGCAAGATTCTCTCCCTGTTGGTCCTGTATCCATTCACAAGCTTAAGGTACCATGAATATTGTGAGCCCTCGTTCGTTCTTGCTTCATGGTTTACTTTCAGTCAGTCACGTAATGAAAACTCACTCTCCTCTCTAATTTTGTCTTATCAGCACAATAGTAAATATTCCGTAACAAATGCCTTTCACCTAGTCCTTTTTTTATTGTTCTAGGCTTTGCTTTATTATGACAGCGGAGAACACCTGCTGTACGCAATCTCTAATTGTGGTTTGTGATCTGAGAGTGACTGACGTACACCTGAATACATGCGGCACGTAAACTCTGCACGCAAACCTCAAAAAAACCCCAAAGAAACACACCCTCTCACCCAGCAGGCATATAATCTCAAACATCAGATGACTATTTAATTGCCTCTAAGAATAACGATTGCCAGCCCAAACAGCAGCTCTGGCACTCCCTGCCTGCCCACTGCAATGACAATCTCAGTGTCAAAGCACTGGCATTTAAAAAAGGGCTCTGCATAAATGGACTCAGTGAACCGAACTTAGCACACACTAAATGTAACAACACATCACTGCTGTGGTGAGCATAGTTTTGGTATTTGTCTCTGAGGTATAGAACAGCTTCGTCATTGAACCTATGGCTTTAAGTTTATGCATAGTTTTAAACGTAAAGATTATAACCACTGTTCATGAGATATACGATATCCTTTCGCAGGTCCTAAATGATACCACTTCTTTCCTTTCTGCCTGAATCACATAATGAGTAAAAAAAGCCATTTTGCTTTGGAAACAAGAAAAAGGCCAGGAAACTTTTTTCCTCCATTTAACAAGCTTCAACAGAGCAGCAAAAATTTCTTCATTGCTTTTGTCTAGATTTAAAACACCCTTTTGTAGTTGCTCAATTGCTTCACAGTCTACTTGGTTTGTTTGGTTAAGTTGTCTGCTATATATTGTCATGTAATCACTCAGCCAAGTGAAAAACCCTCAGATCTACTTCACTGTGCTTTAAATTGCTTTTTTAAATTTATTTTTTCAATTAAGAGTTTTCTTCAACAATTTGCTAATAATCAGATTTGGAACCACCATCCTACAAACGTACTGGTTTTCACTGGGATGGAGTTCATTTTCTTCATAGCAGCCAGTGTGGGGCTGTGTTCTGGATTTGTGCTGGAAGCAGCGTTGCTCACCCAGGGAGGGTTTGGTTCCCGCTGAGCAGCGCTCCCCCAGAGGCGAGGCCTTTTCTGCTCCTCACCCCACCCCAGCAGCCAGCAGGCTGGGGGCACAAGGAGCTGGGAGGGGGCACGGCCGGGACGGCTGCCCCCCGCTGCCCCAAGGGACATCCCACACCACGGGGCGCCACGCTCGGCAGAGAGAGCTGGGGAGGAGGAGGAAGGGGGGACGTTGGGAGCGATGGCGTTGGTCTGGCCCAGCGACCGTTACGCGTGCTGGAGCCCTGCTTTCCTGGGGATGGCCGAGCGCCTGCCTGCCCGCGGGAAGGAGGGAATGGATTCCTTGCTTGGCTTTGCTTGCGTGCGCGCCTTCTGCTTTGCCTATGAAACTGTCTTTATCTCAGCCCACGAGTTTTCTCCCTTTTACCCTGCCGATTCCCTCCCCCATCCCACCGGGGGGGGAGTGAGCGAGTGGCTACGTGGGGCTTAGTTGTTGACTAGGGTTAAACCATGACAAAACAGTATAAATCATTCACTCGTTTACAAAGAACTTAGAGAGGTAACTATTTTTTTTTTTAAATCTTCACCAATATGCCTCTCTATTTTCTCCATCCCAATGTATTCTACATCTATAGTTTAAATTACCCTTAATCAGGAATATTAAAATAGTTGCCTCTGTTTTACCTTCCAGATTCTTGAGATGTTGTTCTTGCTGCATGTGTTCCGTGATCATCTGAACTTTACTCATCCCTTTTTCTTTCAAACCAGAAAATCAACAGTACACGTACCCGTAACAGGACACTAGACTGCCTGAAGGCTGCTGCATACTAAACAACTGACCCTTGAATATACAGTTCTTGTTTTGGACTTTTTTTTTTAATGAAAATCCTTTTGTTTCACAGAAACTCTATATGCAATAATTTACCTAAGTTTTTATATCTGTAGCGGTCACTTATGTAACACAGGCATACAGCATCTTTCAAAAGTTAGATTAAATTTAGATGCACAACTCCTATTCATAGCAAGTGAAACAGCTGGACATTATTTGTAAAACAGAACAAACGAGCTCACTAAAATCTCTGTCAATAGCAGAAGCACATTTCAAGGTCACATTTTTTTCTGGAATTTGAAAAAAGAGCCCAAAGTAAAGAGTTGAGGTCAAGTTCCACTCCATGGTATGTGATTGCCTCAGTTCTGGTTTTAGGAAGCATATCCTAGATTTACTGCAATCAATATCTGGGCCATTGTTTATAGCCACGCGGGACCCACTGGGCCGTGGCTCTTTTTCCTGCGTGCTCAGCTCCTCCTGTGGCAGACTCGGGGACCTGACCACAGAGCACCTGAGGTCAGGACTGCGTGGTGGGCTGCCAGGCTCCATGGGGCTGACCAGGGAAACGAACAGGCCATGTGGTTATCAGGCTGTCGCTCTTAACAAAACTGAAAGTTATGCTACTTCCAAATTTTCTCCCAGATCAAAATAACAAAAGCAAGGCTTTTTGTCCCAATTAATAATTTTTCCGTATGCATACAAATAAAAATAGAAATACAGCTACACAGAGAGATCCCAAACTGGTTAGAAGTTTTGAACGCATCTCAATGACGTTGAGCATCCATCAATTGCCAGTTTTCCCCCACTGATACTTTTGTTGTACTGTAACATTTATTATCAAATAGTCTGAAGTGAATACTAAAGAAATAACATACCAGCATTTTTTTCCATCTGCAGACTTATTGTATCGTTTTGGGCAATGACTACATTCCCTGTGGAACATGAATGTATTGCTTATTTTCATTAAAGCAAATGTTTCTCTAAAACTAAAAAAATTCTTTTAAATACAAACACCTCAAAGAAATCCCAAAGATTTGCTCGCCTTTGAAGGAAACTGCATCTCAAAGTTTTGCTTCAGTTTCTCATCACTATTCTGTATGCAAAAAGCCTAACAATGAAGCAATGGATAAATCATAGTGGAAGTAAGCTTGATTCAGATTTTTCTTTTGCAAAGCAGCTGCTACAACAAAAGCTACTTTATGAGATTAGCCTGCTGGTACCTTAATTGCTACAATAAAAACATAAAAGCACTGCAACAGCTATGCAAAGAAGGATTGCTTGCTTGTTTATTAACTAAAAATACTCCAAAACAACTGAGGAAAACCAAATATTAAATAAAAAAGAACAAGAGTCTCAGAGGCAGAAACTGTAAAGTGAACTATTTTATAAAGTATAGAAGTTTCTCATTTACTTTGAGTTAACCACTGCTCATGTTTGCTTACAGCCAAGATATATTGATCTAAAAATAAATAAATAAATATATATATATACACATATATAAATATATATATATATATATAGTTTCTCTCCTTTTTGTCATTTGCTCACTTTCTAGTGATGCAGAAAAATTTTCATAGACTATAGCAAATGACTTTGGCATCCATGCTATTGGAGAACAACTCAGGTAAGTGCAATCCACGTGAAAAATTACACCTCCAAGACCAAACTTTCCACAGCCAGAAAGGACAGGACAGAGAGACGTGGATTTATACTGCAGAGTAGGAAGATTTAAGCTATGACTTCAAAAGACAAAGTTTTTATTAGAAAAATTAGTTGAAGTTATTCCTCCTTCCACCCCTTACTATTTGTTCCTGCCCATTATGCCTCAGTGCTTTAGAGAAAATTTTGTAACTTTAAGGATAATACAGTACGTTTAAGAAAGACATAGGCTACTCTCTTACCATAAAAGGCTCTAGAATAGTTAGGCAAAGTTCTTGTTCGAAATTATTTGGATAAAGTTGATCCTCAGAAAACGAAGAATCATAGAATGGTTTGGGTTGGAAGGGACCGTAAAGATCACCTAGTGGCAACCCCGCTGCCATGGGCAGGAACACCTTCCACCAGACCAGGTTGCTCCAAGCCCCAGCCAGCATAGCTAGTTTAACAAAAATTAGGTAGCAGCATGTAAGTCTACCTGCACCTGGTAACATACATTGGCCAACCGAGAAGGTCCACTAAAGGACCTCTCCAGTTTCTCATTTCAGTTAATAACATTTTTAGTTTTAAGTGCTTCTCTATATTCAAGTTTTCACAGTCTGAATAGTTGCAAGACACTGATTAATAGATTATTTTTTTCTAAATGTAAATATGAACAACAGTAAAAGAACCTTTAAAACATTAAAATCTTCAGCTATCAATTATCTGAATATGTATAGATAATAGTGGGAAATCAAATTTTAATTTTCAATTTAGAAAATTAGACAGTATGCTTTGCATTATTCAGACCTCCTTTAGTCCAGCACCAGCTTTTGAAATGGGTATATTTAGGGTACTGTTAGAAGGTTTTCAGCGCTTTTATTCATGGAAGAAAAGTCCCTGACCTGTACTTTTAAGTCTGCTGCGAAAACTATAAGGGTACTACAATTCTTTAGATGGAACTACTTATTTGCTATAACATTGTTTAGCTTACTCAAAGCCTCCAGATACTTGACAAGTCATGAATAAAAGAGCAAGCATTAATACATTCCCTTGAACAACACGGTTCAGTGTTGAACTACAACGTCCCTGGTTGTTTGATAACACTCTGGAATGCACCGAATTGCCCCAGGAAACTTCTCTGAAATGCAAGTGCCAGGTTTAGACCGCTGCTTTAACATTTGAAAGAGGCAGTGAACACCTTAATAAAATTTTGACAGATACACAGTCTTTGTAGCAGTCTGCGTGTTTTTGGTAGCCCACACGTACTGGTGTCCACCAGACCTATTTTATTTGCATTTAAAAATTACTGACACATTGTGCAGTAAAAATGATCAAGCGTTATAGAAATGATAGGTTACGAATTGGTTGTTAATAAATTGAAATAGCCTAAGAGACATTATATAATAAGTATATTAAGGATTTCAGAGTTTCCAGCAGGGATATTTACTAAAAAGAAATTTTGTCACGAGAAACATCTTTCCCTATGATTCAAAAATCTTAATTAACGTTACACATATATAAATCACACCTTTTGAAGGTGCAAAATTTTTAATGAGATAAATGAGGAAAAAGCTCTACATTTCATACTTCAGGACCACTGTAACCGAGTATGAACCGAATGTTTTACCTTTCTTTTTACTGTTGTCTTTTGAACTCTTACTGTGTAACCACTTAAATAACAGCTCTCTAGCTATTTGTGACTGAGGTATTTTATGTTAAGGACCGAGACACCAATACCCAAACAGTTTTTCGCGTAGTAAGCCTAAATATTCACATGCAGTAGAGAAGAATCACTTAAACCAGATTGCAAGTTGCAAGATTAACCATAAACCATAAAACCCAAGAAATCAAGAAGGCAGAGCCCTGAACTTTCTCTGAACTTCACCATTAGGATCAATAAGTTATTATCCACTGAACAGATTCGATTTTTGTAATCAGGAAGCGCTTCTGAACTTAAAACATTTAACTACAGTTAATATAAAGAGTGAAATGGAATAATTTTTCATACTATACTTTGTTAGTGTGTTTTGTATCTATAGCACATACCATAATCAGGCAGCATTTAGTGACAAATCCTGATTCTAAAACTGTGTTTACATTTTAATAACAGTTTAATGAACGTGAAAACTACGGACATTTTCATCTGAAGCAAGCCAAACATAGTAAAACGCATGACCAGTCAGTTAAGTTATAAAGAATGATATTGAGCAAACTAAAAAATAAACCCTGATTTTAAATTATTTCAGAAAGAACTACTAAAAAATAAAGGAAAATAAATAAAGAAATAAAGATGGACTTATCAGGGAAGACTGCCAGTTAAAAATAAATTCTAAGTGCTAAATACTCTAGGAATCAAACAAAGTTAAGCTCCTTCTGCCCTACATACATAGGAGTGACATTGTAAAGGCTACGTGCATTACATCAACGATTGTCTTTCTGAATACACTTGGCTGGCTAAGAAAAAAAAATCAGTTTTCTGCTTGCCAGTTCTGAGAGAGTCACAGTACAAAATACTCTGTTTGCGTGCCTTATCATAAATAATCAAAGTACAATTTTCATGTCATATCAAAGACAGCCTAATCCTGCCAAACCCAAATCAACAGCCGTTTTGATACTGATATAAAGAACCAGAAGGGGCTCTGACAGACCAGAACGATCGTACCTGCACATACTACCTTGACTCGGCTAAAAAGCCTAAACACTTACTTGGACTTCAAAATTCATATTCTCCAGAAATTTCTGGTTCATTGTCTCTGCAAATTTGTTGATGGCTCTCAAGAACACCCTAAAAAAGAAAAGCAATGATACAGATAAATGAATGTAATCTCTGGGAATCTATTCCAACCATGTGTGATACTGATGGAAACACATTTAAAGATTGAGCACGCTAGAAGAAGCAAAGTTCACACACACATGAACACAGCAGATGACATTCTGCGCAACGGTATGTTATTTATAGTCTGTTGTACATAAAAAAAATTAAGCACATGATTGTCAAAAAGTTTCTTGATCTCCATTGAAAAATTCGGACAACAGAATTTCTTTGCCTCCGCTGCACACTGCATTGCATTTTTGAGAAAACAGAGAGAGCAATTCTTTCAAACACAATTTTACCTTCCATGTGACAAAACCGCATCATTTACAAGAGTGTTATTGCCTCCTCCTCATGGGTTTGACAGCTAAAAGCGTTCCTTGTACTTATATTATTAGTTAGGAGCTGCCACTGCATTTTCCCAATTAAAAGATATTAAGCGCAGCTTTTCGGTTTTCTCACAGGTGGTGAGGGGAGGATGACACCTCCGCCCATCTTCTTCTTCAGGTTGATTATAAAAACACATTCAAACCTGAGTCAACATACAGTTATTTCTTTCAAGAGTGTGAACATTATCCCTCTAGCTTGAAAAGCAGCACCTGTTTATGCTTGTTATTAACGCAGCAAGATTAAGTCACATTTGTAAAGCTAATTTCTTTGTCTAACTTTCCAGCACAGCACGTTTGTAAACAAGAATCAATTGTATCTCTAAATATTTATAAAGTTAATTTAAATAATTCAGTTTCATTCAATCTACAGTTGTTAAAACAAGCGATCCATTTTCCTGTGCTTCCTAGGGAAAATTTTAAAAAGTGTTAAGTTGAAATATTTCTATGGGAATATATCTATTTGAAAACATATTTCTGTGGGAAACACATACTGCAACCTGAAAGAGGGGAACACAAGATAAAAACAATCCTAACTGTTCAAATACAATGACTGACTGTCAACTAGCTATTACCGATCAGGAAGAAGATCTAATAGTTACAACAGACAAGTCCACAACCCCCCGCCATCTTAGTGTTTAGTAGCAGCAGAAAAAGCCATAACTCAATAATTAGAATTATTAGCAAAAGATTAAGAGACCACAGGATATCCATATGTTACTGTCAAAGGAATGTTGGATTCTGAGTGGTGTTCTGGTCTCCCATCTCAAAAAGATAAACAAACACAAAAAGTAAAAAAGAGAAAAGAAAACAAGCAAATAAATGTGACAAAGAAATGATCAAACACATTTAATGGGTTGTGCCCGAGACCTGGAGTCCTTAATCAGGGGATACTACGCGACTGAGGAGGGATATGGTAGAATCTATAAAATCAAAAGCACCGTGGAGATGAGAGACTTATGTTCACTGTTAATCACATAAGCATTGGAGAGCACTGAAAAAAATCAGAATGTGCATTCACAATAAGCAAAAAGAGGGAGGTTTTAGGCTGGTCTTGCTTAGCTACGCAACTCATTTCTACAGGATGCTGTGAATGCCTGAATTTTATACTGGCTCAAAAGCGAGGAGACACATCAAAGACAAAAATGAAAAATGAAGGGAGTACGAAACGTCACTGGCGGCTACGAGAACACAGCAAACAGCGTTACTTCGCAGCCCTGTTCCCTAGGCAGCTCTTTATGAGCCACTACCAGAAACAGAATAGTCAGTGACACGAATATTAGTCTCGCCACCAAAAAAAAAAAAAAAAAAATTGGCAAGGGCTAAATTCAGTTTCTTAGTGAGGGAGGTAAAGCAAAAGTTCAGTTTTTGCCAGGCTTATGACAGGGAATCCTACTCAACCACTACGCAATAGTCCAAAGCAGCACACTGCTCCATTAGGGCACCAACCTGACTGGCTAGACTGAAACCCTTTGTTATGATTATGGTTTTCCATGAGGAAAAAATTCTTTGTGAAAACCTAAAGAATATTTTCTTTCCATCCACATAACATTCCTCTGTAATGTTGATGTGATCAAAGAAATAAAGTCATTTACACATGGTATTACATCTTGCCAAGTCCTTTTTTTCAATGTTATCAGAGGGATACTACAGTTGTAATTACTACGGTAACTGTGGCATTGGAAGGTTATGGACTTCTAAGGGTGCTGTGTTGCTCTGCTGCATCATCCCACACATTCAGATGAGCTTCAGTCTAGGGCACAGTCTGATCTAATCTTCTAACGCTAGCTCAGCTAATCTTGCCAGCTGAATTAAGGGCCTGATCTGTGAAATGCTGAGTGTCATCGAATCATCTCAAGTTCAAGAAACCTGATTTTGCTCAATACTGCTCTTGCAGGCTATCACCACTCTCCTAAACAACCTCTGTGTCATCACAGAATCGCCCTGTGTATCCACTGCAATTTTAGCCTAAGTAGGTCTGAACAGGCTATTGTACTTTCTTTTCAGCCTTTTATGTGATCAACTCTTATTCTGGAAAATGCAATTTCCTCTGCAAGCTGCCCCACGCTACCCAGAAGAAAATAAACACATTCTTCCCTAACGCTTCACTCACATGGGTACATTTATCTCTACAAAACTGCCTGATGCTTGACACAAGCAGTTTACTATTTGGAAAAAAAAGGGGATTCTAAAAGGAATGGTCTACTTTAGACAGCACAAAAAAAAATACACAGCTAGGCAGAATCATGGACACCCACGTGTTGTTCTGTCTGTCAGCATCCCCATTACTCTTCCGAGTAGGAGTTTTGGGTCAAGGCCTTTTTAGCATCATGTCTTTTCTGTAGAACTATATTGCTCTAGATTCTCCTTTGATTTACAAAGTATATTTCTTGCCAACTCATGTAATCAAGTTCTTCAGCTCCAGCTGCTCAGAGAGCAGCATTTCCCTTCCCTCAGAAAGTCTTTTGTTGGGGTAGGAGGGGGTGTCCTCCGTTTTTGAGACTTCTGTTTCCCAACTTCTGCGTATTTCCACACTACTCCAGCACCTATGGTGAAACATGCCAGCTAAATATCCTGTTCGGGCAGAATCTGGTATGGTGCTGATAATTCGTCTTACGTTAAAAAACTCCCACGCTTTCAGGTACTTTGTCCTTTAGCACAGAAACATGCAAGATACAGTAGAAATAACTATAACTTAAACACACGTGAAATTTATTAGTGCAAATCTATTTCATAATGTGGACACATTTCCTGTGTGTCATATTTTAATTTTTTTGTGAAAAGCTTGTGGTTTAATGTTAGCCATACATAAAAAGTCCCAAGGACACCTGAGAAATACTGAGGTAATGTCCAGTAAAAATTACTGATACTATTAAAAATATTTACAGGATTCTATATAATATAATGATATGTAAGCTATCTTCTGTGAATATCCCTTTCATTCTCACAGATATTTTTATCTGACATACTGAAATGACACATTTGCAGGAAGCACACAATACTCGCAGGCTGTCAAGTTCCAAATATTTTCATGCGTTTCTATTTTGCCTAAAGGGTGTATCTATTTCTGTCATTGGAAGCCACTTAGGCAGTAGGTTTGAATTCTATTCCTGGCTCCTGCCAATGCCATACTGTCCTACCTCAATGATTGCATTTCTATATGCCTCAGTCTCCCCTTTCACCAAAAAGGGGTATTAATTAACTAGCCACATGTATAAAGCTAAACGGGTATTTATAAAACACTTTGACATTTTGATGAAAACAAGAGGAAAATATAATTTTAACTATTACTGAGAGCATATTCCTGTTTAAAGAACTAAACATGTCTCCAAGAGGAGTTAAAGTCATTTGACTGGAGAAGTCGTCATTCCTTACATGATTATTCGTAACATCAGTCATCAATTATAAGTTACCTAATGGAAAAGATACAGCTAGAAAAGAGATGGTAGCAAGCGTGCCCCAGCACAGCTCAGAAAACCCCAGTATGTACTGGCTGACTTCAGAAGACATTATCGAGAAAAATTACTGAAAGGTATTATCATGTCACAGTGTAATGCAACTTAATTTCCCTTGTTTCTATAACAGATCATTGGAGCTTACCTTTTCTCTGAACCTGGGGAGTGCTGCTCAGTTTTGCTTTGCAAGTTTAGACTGATCTAGGCTGGCCAAAGGGCAGGATCCCGAGTTCTCATACAGATAATACCATTAGGTGTTTTTTCTGTTTAATCTTATCCTCTTGTCATATCTTCCTTTAATTTTAATCAGCACACAGGGCTACAAATAAGTTCTTTCAGGTGTTTAATTATGGTAACTTTTCTACAGTTACTTAACATGGAATTAGTTTCTCATCAGTTTAAATAATTATATTCCAAAATAGCTGAAATTCCTTTACCCACAATAATTTCTGTTATATTTCCCGAGTTTATGGGGATTGATGCTTCTGATTTGCAGTTCATACCAATATCTTGGGCCTGAAGATTTATGAATGATCTTCAAAGGCCAAAGTCTCTGGGCTTAATCTGGGTATAAAAAGGCAAGGGTTTGGCTTAGGACAGCAACAGAATCACCATGGTTCAACCGCTGCTCTCTCTTTTACCTTTCTAAACTTCCTGCTGCTTCTGCTTTGCTTTATTGTATTGTCCGAGAAATTTCTTTCAAATTTTCGCTTGAAAGAAAGCCCAGTGAATAGAAGCCTATGCACCTGTACTTAGTTTCAAATACTTCGAAGTATGTTCTAAATAGGGATAGAACAGTACTGTAAGTAACATATGTAAGTAATTTAAGAGAGACAAAGCTGAAAATTTATAAATCATCCTAAGATAAAAATTTTATTTCAAACTGATTCTCCCTCAAACAAAATACAATAGAGGGGCTAAGATGGAGCAAAGAGACAACTTTGTATTCATAAACAACATGTTGTTAATCAAAGTAGGATTTCAAGGCTATTCCTTAGAAGTCAATGACTCTCTATTAAACAGTAAAATAGGTCTGCACGTTGTCCTTGCTTTTGAAGTGCAAATAGGTGATAAACCTAAAATATAGATCTGGAACTCTAAGTTATTTTTAGCAAATAAGTTAGAATTAGTGCATCAGCTCCTTGCAGCATAAAACAAAGAGATGATTACAGGGAAAAAACCAAACCAAAACAACAACAAAATACCAAACAAGAAACTTAAATTGACATTGCCTGTTCTTAGGTGGCTTTGCAAAAGCTGGCTTTTTTCTGCACCTAGTTTCAGACATAGAACACTTCTGGGTCCACAAAATTACGTTGGGAAAGTTGCCTAAGTCAGGTACAGAATTATAAATCTTCCCAAAATCACGAACTGACCTTTCCTCACTTTTACACATGAATTCTTTTAAAGCAGTGGTCCAACAGCAGTGAGATGCTCTTCGATGTCTTTTCCAGTTCACAAGACTCTAAAATTTGGGAGTTCACTGCTTCAATTTTGAGATGAGTAATCCAGATACTGAGTAGTCCAGATACTGAGGTGAAGGCTGAATTAGTTCTCTTAGGTATTTATGAGCATCAACTCAAACTCACGTTTGCTATGTCTTCTAAAGCTATGATTACATTGATGTAATGTCAGGTGGAAAAAAATAATCAAATACAAACTTCTAGTGGATAATCAGACACAGAAAAATAGAGATAAGCTTTAAAAGAACATTATTTCCTGCGGCGTTGTGAAAGCTCTTACTGAAAGGAAACCATTAAAATGCTGGAATATACTTTTTTTTTAAAATCATGTCTGAAAACCAATGAAGACATGGAGACTTTTTAAAACTCAGAACTTCTTCCCACAAACCCTAAGTGCTTTTCCTTCAGAGAATTCGGTCCACAAATTAAAGTCAGGAGGAGTTACACTAACTTCAGTTTGGCAGGTGTTTTTTTTTGTAGTCCCCGAAGGCTGATCAATCAGCACTTTCACCACTGAATCCTCTACTTGAGCAGATGAGGAGTATGAGGGGAGCTCTTTCAAAGCCTAGGAGATGCACTGACTATTGTTTTGGAGATCTTTTCTGAGTTCTGATAGACATGGTCTTGCCAGTATGCCAATTATATGAAATGTGGAGTAGGGAATAGCAGAGCTGAAATAATACTCCCACATAATTTATATTGCCTTGATAGTAGCATAATTTATATTGCCTTGATAGTAGCATCTGCATAAAATGCTTTGCGGAAGACATCTGATAGGTATTTTAACATGAAATAAGCACAAAGGAAAAGCAGCTGAAGTCAACTGATTCTCTTGTAGGCTTCTGTCATCTTTCCTCTTCCTTCTTGTGTGCAAAGCTAGAAGAAGGCACATTAAATAAAGAGGAGACTAGTGAAGTGGGTCAGACCCAATCCCAAATGCTGATCTTTGTCAATGACTGAAACAGCGATCAGCAATTATAAACTAAACCTGGAAGATATAAAATACACAGAAGAGAGATCAGACAAGCAATCAGTGCGACTGGCGAGATTAAAAATACACATTTACTATTTCAGTGACCAAAACAGAACAGCAGGAGAAAGCCTGAGAAAACAGGTGAAAAGTTAATGACAAAAATCTTTACAAGGCAACAGCAGAAATTGTCTCCTAATAACGAGGCAAGCTATCATTGATTTAGAAATGAAGGGCAATGCAAGATGGAAACACTATTTAAAAACCTTGTAGCTATGTGAAACCTAGTTATTAAGAGCACAATAATGGCAACACTTAGGAAGCAATCCACTTCCATGGTAACTGGAAAAATATGGCCAGTGGTGCAAAGAAAGTAGTATAATTTAATCATATTTCTCCCCTGTGTCAATTCAGTATCACTACAGACTGAAGAATCATTTTTTTTGTACTATTGATATCGAATTCTAATGATAAAGCAATTGTCATTTTCCTGAATTCTTTTTCAATGTACAGCCAGAGAGTCTATCCAAATAGCATGGTCAGAAAATAACTGCTTAAAAGTAACTGCTATCCAGCTTCTCTTGTCTCAATTATCAATTGTTTGTTATGTACAATTCATTTTCTTTATTAGTATTATTTGAAAACTTACCTTGAATATCTACGCCAAGCATACAAAAATAATACATGCTATAATGTACCAGAGTTAATCTGGCAGCAGTACAAAAGCAACACCTAGAGAAAGACAAGAATGAGCAATTGCTTTGATGCTACACAACCGAGGTTTCCATCTGAGATCTCTGGACTTTGCCAAGTCTCTTTGTATGTAGCTTTTCCTTCAGCATCTACCTAAAGCATGTTTTCAAGACTGCTTATCTCCCCATTAGGAACCGAAATACATTTTCAAAACTGCATATTAGGTACACATTTATGCCAACCTGTTTTGAAAATGGGATGTTTAGCATGCTTTAAGAAACGCTGAAAACTAAGCGTACAAAAAGCTGTCATACGGGACTCTAAGTAACTTAGTTTGAAAGGTATCTTCAGTAATTTTCCTTATATTGTGAGTATCTCCTCACTTTAGCCTACTCTCCTTTTTTGTACGTTCCAGCTAATTGTTTGCGGAGCAGAAATATTCTGAATTAAAAAAAAAAAATAATCACATGGTGTCTTTGGTGCTAGATCAAGTCTGGGCATAAGGTACAAAGCTGAAACCCAGTTAGTATACACGAATGTAATGACTTACCACAGTTATATCAGGATGTCACGCGTTAATAAAAGCTCTCATGGCCTTCACTTCTGAAGTGAAGTGAAATTGTGAAATTTCTTCTCCATTCTTCCACTGATTTTTGTTTTCACCTGTTGACGCTAATTTACCTGTACTGTAATATTTGTACATATCATTTAGTCTTCATTTCTATATATGTAAGAATGGTGCAAAGGTGATACTTTGGTAAACATATTTTCACGGATGTTTCTAGGGCCTATTTCCAGAAATACTTTTATTATTTCACACCTCAAAGGATTAAAATTGGAAAATTATATGAAACTAATGGATGACACTGCGGATAATGCTATCTCTGGGGTTTTGGGGTTTTGTTTTGTTTTGTTCTTTATAAAGTAGCTCTGTATTTTATTCCTAATCTCACCATAAAACTTTAAAGATAAAATGTAGGATTTGAGCTTTGTTTTTTCTTTCCCGTTACATAAGCTTTCTGTATTTGAAATCCCTTCTCTATACATGCATTATATTCTAACATAGTCCATGTACTTTTGATTTTTCAGCTATTCTTGTTGAAAATATTTATCAAGTGAATACCTTTTATCTAGAATACGTAATTTCTTTACTTTTAGGGAAGCCTAGCTTTTTCTGAAGCTAAAAATATGATCTGTAATTACAGGTACTATGCATCTGCCTCTTGTCTACTTGCTGCTCACTTGAGCTTACTACTTTACAGCCAAAACTGTATCAATACAGAAGAAGTTGCATTGAATCAGCAGATTATGACTTTTTAAAAAGATCATTATGCAGCAAATGCATAATACACCAGCAGGGCTATTTTGTGATGTTGCTGTTTAAAAATATGAAAATTACTATTCAAAATAATGTTAAATATGAGAAAATTGTATATATTTAATTTCCTGAAAATCTCTTAAGATATGAAGTGCTGGCCAAAGTTACTCATCAGAAAGGGTAACACAGAAAGATTGCTCAATAGCATTTACAACACCTGATGCAAATTATGAACATTGAATTTGTATTTTCAGTCTTTTCTGTAGTGACATATTTAGAACAGTTTATGTGGATAATCTCTTCATTATTTTTTTTACTCATTTGCACATATGTTCTACAGAGTGGAAAATACTACTCATTGTCTTAATCCCCAAATGTTTTACTAAAATTAAAATACCTGAAAACATACAAAAAATATTTTATAATAGACCACACAGCAAAGAACCTTAGAGATTTCTTTATGCAAGTCCAAGATGTATCTGGAAAAATAAGTTTATCTTGCTGACTTTCTGAAAACACCAAACTAACAAGTTGTTTTTCCGTGTTGAGTTGTTCTTTCTACTGAAGACTTTGGTTTTAGTTCAGGAGACCTCATACTCTAGAAGCAGGAGCATCCTCGCAGTCAATACCAAGAAAGATGAGATACTGTGCAGTGGGAGTGGGAAAGGGATATCTCACAGCATGTTTTCTCTCTGCATTTTAGATAAAGGACTAAAAGACTGCAGTCAAAAAGTAATAGGCATCCATTGTGTACCACGACTGCGATATGCAATAGCCTATCTCGCTGAGCGGATGATCTGCTGCAGTCACCACATAATTAAGTGTTTAGATTCTTGGTAAGCAGGTAATTCCACAACACGGGTACCAACAAGCAACATGCAGAGTCAGTGCAGAACAAGCATCGTGTAGTATTTGGTGCTAGAAAGATGCAAGTGATTGAAAAGCAGGGTTACATCAAGCACCCGACTCAAACACCTACAGATGGAAGAGATGTTCTCTGCTAGGCTTTTAACCGACATCACACACTAAATGACTCAGCCAGCCAGACCACCCACAGCTGGAAGCGTAACTCTCCGTGGAAGTAAATTTACAACCCACAGTGAAACAACTGCCTCTTCTCTTTATCTATCTGCCTTATTCCATTTTCCCAGGACTAACCTTATGCCATTTGCCCTATTACGCTGACTTTTGTAGGGACTGAGAAAGACAACTAGGAAACGAGTTACCTAGCTTTAACAGAAAGGAGGCAGAAATCTGAGAACACCGAGACACGGCGTACCAAATACCCCAGCAAGACAAACAATAAATAAATAAGATGTCCTTTGCCTCTGAAAGGGACTTTATATTAACAGGGAAATTGCATTTCAGCAAGGACATTTTTTAGTCTCATAGCAAAAACAAACTGTCCAAGGACACATCTTATTACTACACATGATTAAAGCAATGACTGAACAGTACAAACTGTTTGAACTTGTTGTAATACTTCATTTACCCTTTTGTGCACATGTGCATAAAAGAATATTCTCATTAGACATTTATACTTGTTGCTTAAAACACTTTTTCATATATTGAAATTAAAATTCTGCAATATGCTATAAGCCTATGCGTAAATGCATTCTGACCCCCTGAAAATTCAAGCCCTTAAGAAAAAGAACTGCATTTCTGTCAAGTATGCCTAGGCCAGTCAAAGGTCGCCAGAGGAAAATGAGATCAAAGGAAGGAGTTACTGGGATACGACAGATCAGCCTTCTAAATTCTGCCTTATTTGTGCAAAATAAACTGCAACACTGTCATCCAACCTTAGCTACATAAATGAATCTTAACTCCCAATACATCTTTGAAAAACAAGAGTTAAAGTTACCTGAACTACTTGTAATTTTTTTCCTCTTAGGAATAAATAAATAAATAAATAAATGCCCCTTTTTATTCTCTGCAAGACAAATAATGAGCCAGGCAATGTTTTAAGCAAACTGTTAAAGCATAGCTTAATAGAATAAATCTGAGTTTTCTTCTGCATTTCTTACGAGAGCAGAACGACTTCATATTAATAATCAAAGTTGAGGAGGATTTTTTTTTCCTATTTGCGTAATTAAAATAGTATTCCTGATTTTAAAATCTCATCACAGTTGTTATAAATTGAACGCAACATTACAGCACCAGCTGGAGTAAAGGATAACATGTACTCTTATCAACTGAATTTGTGTACCTTGTCTATAGTCAGATCCATTAGTGTCTGTGAATAGTCACAACACCCACTAACACGAATACATATATCACAGCATCAAATATTTCCAGAACATGAAAATATGACAAGCTTTCACTTCCACCAACAGAGAGATGGAAAACGGAGAAGCAGTTCTAATATTTGAATTAATTCGGGGGTTTTCTCCCTTCCAACTTGAGATATTCTATGATTCTATGAAATCTAGTGAGCTGGTAGTAGCAATACAGTTTGTAGCATCTCTCCCATAAATACTTAAGCTTCTTGCTTGAAAAAGGCATGTTTCCCTACTTCCTGCCAACTGTTCGGTTTGCCTTCTCTCCCAAACTATTATAGATACCGTTCTTGAATAATACACTTAAATTGTGACTACCAGCTGTTCAGGTTTTCTCTTCAGAAAATTTAAAAGAAAAAGCAGTCCAACAGCCACTGAATTTGTTAGGTGTGCTTGTTACTTAAAGACTGAGACTGCAACTTGAAAAATTCCGTCTCCTCATAATGCACAAAGCAACATTTTGTCGAGTTTCACAGCACAATAGTATAAGCAGCTACTTCTTCTGAAAAGACTTTTTCCATTCAAAGGTAGAGTTGTTCAGAAACATGCAGATGTATTGTGTGGAAAACATGTTTTTCAGAAGTCATGTTTAACAGAGCCATTCACAGATGATCTATGAAAAAAACCCAGGTCTGGAATCCCTACTGTCCCTTTCTTAAAAAGAAATCCCTACAGTCCCTTGCTAGGTGACAAGTAGGAACCCATTCTGCCTCATTCGGCTGGTTGGCCAGGACCTAATGGTACCAGCAGAACGCACAGTTCCTGGTAGTCTGAGAAATGGTGAGGTACCCGGGGATGCAGGTGGCACCGATCTGAAGCCATAATGAGATTTTGCCAAATTAATAACGCTGCTCCAACATGTGAGCTACATGAGAACCAGGTCTTGAGGGTGTTACAAAGCAGTTCATCAGCAAATAAGCAGCTATTTTTAGTATGTATAATGAAAGAAAATTGGCAACATTTCCAGCTGTTTTGCCAAATACCTGCAGCGCTAAACCTTTCAAGTTAGACTTAAAAGGGGCTGGGGAACACTTGACTCCGACAGATGTCTGAAAACACTCAGATATACAGGTAATGAAAACATATTTTAGAAAAAGCCTAACCACTGGTGTTAGAAAACACCCTACCGTGTTATCTCACATGAGTTTTTCAGCAAATAGGATCTGACCTTGAAATGTACTACTGAAAAACTGTTTCCTTTTATTTTTCATATCTAAATATAATGTCAACAAGGTTCAAAAAACAACTCAAATGGACACACAAACAATGAAAGTGCTTACTAAGCCACTTTAGACTGGACACCAACTAAAACTGATTCCAGGTACTAATTATGATATCAAGTGCTTTCAAACTCTATCTGGGCAGTTACCATTTCAAAGCCCAGAGGAACGGAAGGAAGGGATGTGAATACTTCCCTTCAGTTGCTAACCCCCCTAACCATTTCTTTTATTCAGTGAATCTGACTCCCTATGCACTTCACGTTGACAATAAGGTACGGGAATTTCCTGGGAGGAATTACGTGCCTCTAAATTGAAATTATAAACAGCTGAGAGAGAAGCAGACTACATGGTATTACCTAAACCAGCAAAGCATTTCCACACAAATGCCATGTACCCAGGAATTACTGCTTTTAATAAACTAATAGCCAACAGTCTAAGCACCATAAGTGGAATAAAGTGCACATACAAGCAGTAGCAACCAGTAAGAAGCGTGCAGTAAGCAACATTCATTAGAACAAAAGTTAATTAACTCTACCTGGAGGATCACAAAAATAACTCAGATATTATATCCTCGTGACCTCAATGAGGATTTTACTATTTCCCCAAGTGTTCTGCCCCATCTAGCATGCCACAAAAGTGTTCCTTCCATCTTGCTGTTAATGGAACAAGGGAAAAAAACAGGAGGAAAAAAAAAAAAAAAAAGTAGTTCATTCCACTTTTTGATTCTCAGTTGCTAATAGAATACTCCCAGTCCAGTGAGACTAGTACACACAGCCTCTGCCTCCTTCACATGGGCTTTGGGAATCAGAACGTGCTTTGGGAGCAAACAGCACATTGCTTATAATAGTCATTTAAAGTAATTTGAGTTAAATCATTCCATCTTGATACAGACAAAGCTTGACTAAGTAAGTTCAGTCAATTAAGCTTCTACTCTCATTCTTTCAACTCTCCTGCCACAGTTTCTCCTGGACATCAATGTGTCCATTCTCCCTTCCTTTGGACAGATGTCTCCCCCTTCCCAGATGGTCTGCACACTCTCTCTCTAATTTAAAAAAAAAAAAAAAAAAATTCCCCAGGACCTTATAAGAAGTCATTTTCTCATTCTTTTCCCCTTATCGATGCCAGACATCTAACATTTAGTAGAAATACCCCTGATATCATGTACGCACTGTATGTTTTTATTTATGTATAAGAGCAATTAGTGTTCTGCTCATTAGGAACACCTTTTACCCACAAACAGGACCAAACTTGCAGTTCTAGTTAAGCTCCTCCCTTTCCTCTGCCTCTAAGTAAATGTACTCTGATTTTACGTTTCTGTACTGCAGTATATCCTACAGCAAAATTCCTCCAGTGCCCACTTTCCCTGTGTCCTGGTTTCGGCTGGGACAGAATTAATTTTCTTCCTAGTAGCTCGTATAGTGCTGTGTTTTGGATTTAGGATGAGAATAATGTTGATAACACAGATGTTTTAGTTGGTGCTAAGTAGTGCTTACACTAAGTCAAGGACTTCTCAGCTTCTCATACTGCCCTGCCAGCGAGGAGGCTGGAGGTGCACAAGAAGCTGGGAGGGGACACAGCCAGGACAGCTGACCCAACCCGGCAAAGGGATATTCCATACCATACGACGTCATGCTGAACAAAAACTGGGAGGGCTGGCCTCGCTGGGTATCAGTCAGTGGGTGGTGAGCAATTGCATTGCGCATCCAAAACAGAGCATTATACCAGCTACTAGGAAGAAAATTAACTGTATCCCAGCTGAAACCAGGACACCCTGCAAGCTACAAATACAAGAGATCATCTGGGGGAGACTGCCAGGCTTTGCTGAATGCCCGTGGGGAAGAAGTGCCAACTACATTCTGCCATTGGCTAGGTTACACAATAGACATGCCTTACAGCCTGTATTTAATATTTTTGCAAGTTCAGAAAGGAGAGACTCTTAAGGTAAAATACATCCTTCAGGGCATAAAAAGGTCTGCATGCAGCCTCCTACTCAGAACAGGTGAATTAAGAATGCAAAATCTTAGCTGTGCTAACACTTTTTGTGGTTTGTGGGGTTTTTTTATTTTCTTCTCTCATTGTTATTATAAGAGACACCAGCCTGACCTCTTGTGACTTTTTCTCTGCTGCTTCTCTGGTTTGGAGTAAAGCATGTTAATATGACAAATCTAGAAATCTAACTTATTCTTCAATTTATTTCTTGGAACACCCACCCCCTCAAAAAAAATCCAAACAAAAAAAGCCAAACCAAATTTCTATAAAGACTGACAACAAAAATCACCCCTCCTAGTTGTTGATGTAACATAGAATTAAGAGATGAAAGTGAGACCAGCAACTCATTTCTTTACGTAATCTTGGGAACAGCAACACAATCAAAGAGTATAAACAGTGCCAAATCAATTTAGGTAAGCAATGTGTTTACAGAAGCACTGTTAAATAGCTTCTAAACATTTTTTTTTTTTAATGCTGACTTTCTTTCTTTAAATATTTTCATTTGACTTGTCCAATGCAGGATAAGGCTGCCTGGGCCAAATTGTCCCCCAAAGTTCAGAGTCATTAGGAGGCATTATCAACAAATGTACAGTACCACAAATGAATTTCCATTGTCAGGAACTGAGGCAATATAGATACCACCAGGTGAACCCCCAAGCCCCAAAGGCGTTTTCTTTCAACAAGGACTGACGCTTCCTCACTCCCACAGAATAAAAAAAAAAATCCTATACTTGTGAATAATGCAGATGTTAACAGCATTTTCTAGATAAGAGAAACAGTTTTATCTATGAAAGGTTTGATACGTTTACATACAAGAGAAGACTGTTAGGTTACTTTAGTACTGAGCTGATACTTTTTAAGAGTAATCCTTGCTACATTAAAAATAACTGCAAATTACAGCAGCAGCAACATAAGAATGTGCACTGAATCAGATTTTACCTTTCTAGGCCAAAGACTTGCTCAGACAGAGAAATAAGTGGGATGAAACTACTATCATTTACAAAATCTCACCTGGAATGAACACATCCAGCAGCATATACGTATCTGCCCACCTCAGAAGAGGGGTTAGCGATCTCTCTGCATGAACGTTAGTGTACATGAGTGACAGAAAGTGAGGCTTAGGCACTTGAGCCCTCACTGCCATCGCCACTACCCACTAGAACCATAATCCTCTCTTTGAATCATGGAACAGGTGAAAGAAAAACTTCTCATTTAACATCATTCCATTTAAATCATAGATGAAAGTGTATCCAATATCAAAATCTGATATCACAATGTTGTAAATGTTCTTAGAAAATGTTTTCCTCAAGACCAAACACTCCCAGGCGATTATCAACTTTATTAAGTATCCTCTGTTCTCTCCTTTTCAATATTATAAAACTGGAAGAGTAAAATCACATAACTGTGACATTTCAAATAAACAGCATCTGTGGACTTTAATTGGAACCTATGCATCATTGAGACCTAATTCTTAGACTAATCTCTCTGTGACTTCCAGAAAACTCAGTGTAATTGCCATTTCTACAAAACCAGAATAATGATAGTACAGGTGATCAAAATCCACCTCACCAACAGAAATCTTGCTCAAAAAAAAGAAAGCATATTCACTTCACAATCCAGCATATAAACTCAAAGTGTTTCTTTGAGAACAAGAAGCAAGAAGTTCAGCCCTGAAGGTAACACCCAAATAAATAAAAAAAATGTAAATCAAGTGAGGTTTTTTCCCCAAATCCAGATCCCTTTCAGGAAGATTTTTAGCCATGATTTCCACTAAGTCTGAACAGGAGGAAATCCAGCAAATAAAAAAAATCCACAAGGTAAGGTGGTCACATGCTCACAGCTACATTTTTGTTTGATTTCTTCTACACATGCAGATACCTGTAAAACCTCTATGTGTTCAAATTTTGAGGAAACGCTTCATCACCTGCAAGTTCCACAAATAAACAAATTGAACCAACTAATTTTGTTTAAAGCAGCCATGTGTTTTACTCTGCATTCTCAGTCCAACTCTCCCTTGCTTTCCTCTGTTACAGACTAGAGACACAAAAAGAAAAAAGTCAGTACCTCAGAATGGCTAGGAACAATTATTAGGAAATAAACCCTCACATAGCCCATCCTGTATACCCTATATACTGGCCTTTCCTTGTTGCCAAAAACATTCATTTCTAACTGATGCCCATAATAAACAACAAAACTCACAACTCAAGGGAAGAGCATTTCCTTCCTCTTCAAACAAGCAATATTTCAAAGATACTTTGAAGGAATCCATCTGTGATATGCTGGCCCAAGCCAGCTGTCTAAACCCATTACCAGTGGTGAAGATGCAGAAAGATCACTTCTCTTTCCTTTCCAATTCAGTATCACATGATACGGAAGTGACAAATTGAAAAGAGCTCATGGGGCAGCAAAATCTGCACGACGTGAAATTTCACTTACGCTACTTGCAATCCTAACACCAAGACAACAGTGGTCCTGTGGCTTAACAGAGATCAAGCAATAGTTTGCTTATCCCACCACCATTTCTGGTGACACCAAAACAGACAGATTATAGCTGTGGGTAAAGGTGTACAATCTGCACAGTTTATGTCCACAAGATATTTCCTTCAGTCAATTTTGTAATATAAGAGTACTCAAAGGTCTCTTATTAATAGCAAGCTCTCATAGAGCAAACAATAGGGAGCATGATAAATTTGATTATACAAACTTTTGCTTAGATGCCACCTTGGATCTACAGAGGCAATATACCTGAGTTTGAAGTAACCAATCATGACGAAACCCCAAATGATCTACAGTATAGCAACACATTTCCTCAATGATATGAGCTACAGTAAGCACTGTGGATCCAACCTCCTCCTACAAATAGCGTGTTGCGCTCAAAGATTTAGTCTTTATCATCAGACCTTTTAGCAATCCGAGCAACCATATAGTTTCAGAAAGAAAATTGTGTTTGGTAACTTGCATCACAATGAACTTGCTGATGTATTAGTGAGGACATTCTAACCCTGTGCAGAAATTGTACATTTAAGATTCAACTGGCCTTTTACAGTTTGGCTTCTATGGACTGTCAACGTGGAGACCAACTATGTACTTCCACTTTGCTGCTAAATAAATTTTTTTCCCCCTTTTCATTGTAAGCAGACTGAAAGCACAGGCAGCTAGCTATTTAATGTATTGTCAGTAAACTATTTCAGATTATGACCTTCTAGGCATTCACCAAACTGGAATGATATAATCATCTTAGACTGCACAGCAAAACTTTTTGTAAGATACGAAACAAGTTCACTTTTCACAAGCACATGGAATGTGAGCACTGATCCTCCAGCCCCATTTTACCTGTTCTGCACCATGCTCATGGCCATCCAGTCTGAAGGGTAAACATTCTTCCCAATGAGATCTTTGAACATTATGAACGTTTCCATCAAGAAGTCCTAGAACAAAATACAGTAAGGCTGTGACTCTGTAACACAGTTTAAGTGTTCCTGCTGTGATTAAAGAACAGAGATGGAGGGCTCCACTTTGCTCCCAGTGAAGTCAATGGAAAAATTCCTGGTGGTATCAGTAAGTCCAAGATTGGAACTGAAGTCCTGTAAAACAGCAGTCTCTGATTCCAAATGAAAGCTAAAAGTCATTACGTTGAGCTCTTAAGAAAAGATAAGCCATAAATGAATGGAAAGAAAAAGCTATAGTACTTTGGTGGAAAGCTGTTGAATTTTTTATTAATTAGCAAAACAGTCTCCTTATGCATAAAGAATTAATAGATTTGAAAAAAATAATATTTTTTATTTAGTCCAAATTTAGTATTCTAAATTAAAAATTGAAGGCACTCAGAGAAAGTTTTCAAACAAAGCAAACACTATTTCTTTTCCTGGAAGTATTTAGAGATCACTGTATAATGAACTTAAATTAAACAAACATAATCATTTCAGGTCTATTTCATGTATAGCATGTATATGCAGTTTTACCCTTGAACTTCTAAGCAAGTCACCTAGAAGTCTGCGTGACCAGCCAGCTGAAATGTCATCATCTATTACCAAAACCTCACAAGCTACTCTCTGCGAAGTTTGTACTCTTTCTTGTCATATTACTTACAGAGAACCAAGTGAACAATAGCCCTCAACAGCATTATTTGAAAACAAATCTTTGTCCTCTTCACTGACATGTAGTTATGGTATGGAAAAAAAAATGAGAAGACAACAAACCAAAGCCTTTACAAACAGCAAAACCCATTGAATATATTGATGTCTTGCCTTTTTAATTTTTTTTTCCTCTGCAGAACTGTTGAAGTAATTTAAGGATTACTGAAACTTCTAGGACCAAGTATCCAACCTGCTTGGAGCTGAAATTATGTTAAAATACTGTTACGTTTTCAAGTAAACTAAAGCACATGAAGAATTGCAAAAGCTACTCAAGATTTAATCTGTTAGGATTTCAGTTATGGCACCACTCTGACTTTAAGAAAGAAAGAAAAATGGACAAATATTACCAGCTGAAAATATTACCTCCATAGACAAACTGTATATGGTGTAATCAAAACCTTTGCCAATACCCAGACTTATTTCAGAGTTGTCAGGAGTATAAAAGGAGAGACATAGGACTACTGAAACCTTCTAGAACACAGCGACCACTGGTACAAACTAGAATATACCCCAAGTATCATTAAATTATGCCAGAAACGACTGGCATAAATCAATGTGTCGCAATAATAAGGTATTTACTGCATTTAGCATACAACATTACCTGGACCAGGAGTAGAGTCAATAGCGAAAATGAAAAGTGGAAATGGATCACGTTGTGCAAAGTGGGGAGGGAGGGTTCAGTTGGTGGAGGGTTTGTTTTATTGTTGTTTTGTTGTGGTTTTTTTGTCTCATCAGAACAGTATAACACAAAGATCCCATTACTTATTCTTGATTATTATATTACCACCTCGGTGCTAGGGTCAACAGTAGTGATATTTATATCTTTCCAAATTTCTGATCACAGTATTGTCTAAGGTCACCATTTGAGGAGGGAGGCAACACAATGACATAGAGGCAGAAAACATACAGAAACAGACTTCATTCTAGGAAGAATCAGACAAGACACTCCAAAACAATACTACTGACTTTTCACAGGAAATAAAATACTTAGCATTCTTTATCACCTCCACGATTATTTTGTACTCACCACTAGTTCTGAACTTGTCTGAAAAGTTTCAATGTAAACTGAATAATGCTGGTTGTTCATCTGGTTTAAGATCGCCGTCATGCATGCCACAAAATGACTCTGAAAGAAAACCAGACAGAAATCAACATATGCAGATTACTTAAGATATTGGATTGTATTCTTTCTAGAGTTGGACTACTCTAAATGCCTAATAAATCCTTTTATGTACATAAAAATAAAATAGTATTCAAGCTTTGGCAAGACCAGAGGAAAGAAACAAACTAAGAACTCGAAAAGGATAATTCAAAAGCTACCCTGACACAGGGCACGCTCTGGTGAGAGAGCTGCATCATTTATGAAATGCTGCATGGAAACACACATTGTGACATGAGAAGTTTTATATATAAAGTACAACTCAATGTTACCTTACGACTCCTAAAAGGCATATGATGTTGCCCAGGTTTCTTTCATTAGGAATTCGTAGGAAGAAAATCTATTAGCATCAATATTTTCTAATAATTCCAGAAACATAGTTTATTCACAGGAAGAAATATTGCAAGAAAGGCTATTTTTTACATTCTGCAGGCATTTAAGTAGCTATTACAGAACTCCGTAAAACTTCTAGAGAATACTATTACTTTAATCTCTCAAAACTTTTCAAACTTCCTCAACAGGAAATATTTTCTTTTTCTCAATTCCTAAAGCAGAAATGCTGAAAGATATAAAATTATTTATAATCCTAGGTTTTCACTGTAATTTACCGAAAGTCCCAAAGACATTTATCTCTCAAGCACTAATAGTGAGCTTAATGATTTGCAGTTTTCCTTTAAGACAGTGAAGAATCCTCCTTATTGATGCCTTACAATTTGCTGAAGCTTTAATTATTGTTTTAAAAGGGAACCTGCTTTAAATGCTTTGATTTTATTCAAATAAGAGCCTATGAAGTAGATGAGCATGCAAAATCTTTTTCTCGGTTTACTCGGATCTTTTAATCATACTGGTTTAGAATTGCGAAGAGGGACTCCCCAGCCCCTCTGACCAGAATTTAATTTCCACCTGGTACTGCTCAGATTCTCTGTTGAACTCTGATTCACTTTATACTTCTCTTACATCAGCAAGGCAACAAAGGCACACATCACCAAAGTATCAGCTGCAGTTTGTCGTACCCAACCATTTTGTCTTCCACAAAGGGAAGCCTTCTTTAACTTCAGGTTATGGCCACTAGAGGTCTTTCACTTTCGTATGTTAGCTGCTGTTCAGTTTGTACTGCCTTTTTTTTTATTTATTTATTCCTACGCGAGCAGACCCAGCACACTTCTTGCGTATAAACAGTGAAAATTACAATATAAAGGACCTATTATACCTTCTTTTGGAGTAACATTAGTGCTAGTGAGAAGCTTGCCTACTTTTTAAGACTAAGAAGACACATTTTCTGCAGGTAAACCAAAAGCTTTCAGGTAAGGAATTGTGTGTTCTCGGGTACTGATGCTCTTCTAAAAAGAAATGCTGGTTTTCCTGCTGTAGTAGTTCACTTTTACAGTTATGGATCAGATAAATCTTTTCTGTGATGTTAAATGTACAGCTGAAAGTAATAACGAATTGCAAATGATTCGGTAATGAAATTGCGTGGGGTTTTTCTTCTGATGTCTTGATTTGGGAAAAAAAAAAATTACTGACAGAAGTTAGAGAATTGTACCTGAAAAACAGCTTGTATTTTTAGTAGTTAAACATTTGCCACAGAATGCCTTTCTGTACTCGTGTTAAATAATCACTTCTTGAAATAAGCAGCATTTCTTCACAAGCCTTGAATAGATGCATTCTGTTGCTTAAAGGCATAAAGACCTTAAGAAGGTTATTTCTTTTGTTGAAACCAACTTCTAAGATGTGTCTAGCTATACCTGTGATTATGGTACAGCATGAATGCTTATTCTTAATAACTGTGTAAGGTGATTTTAAAATTAACAGATGATATGCCTTGATTGCTGAAAAGAGCCGTATGCAAAGATCACATATTGCTGGCCAGTACCTCGCACCAAACCTGTCAAATTCACACCAGGGGGACTGAATGATACGTAACAAAGAAGGTGACAGTAAAGCTGGTTTGTTACAAAAACTTCCTCCATCATCTCCATGTAACTGTAAGGCAGGAAAATACACAGTTTGATCTTTAATAATTTTCTTGCTGGCGATCTCAACTATTAGAAATTAGCTGCTAGCTTCTTTATAGGTTAAAAGCTTGCCCCTCCCTCCTAGTCCCCAAATGCCAGCAATAAAGATTCACTTCTCAGATGCAGCCTCGGATCTTTGAAGTACTCATGTGCTCTCAGCATCGCCATTCTCACTGGTAGAACTTCAGTGTCATACAGGACTATAAAGAGCTGTGATCAAATCTGCAAATATCTCTATGTATTCACTTAAATTCTCCTGTGCTGTTTCAGTACCTCTTACTAGAACCTGCAAACAGCATGCACTGCTTGAAAAGACAGTAACTTCTGCACAAGAATGATCTATTGCCCTTTGAATGCAGACTGCATGCTCACTAGATGGACAGAAGAAATTCAGAATCAAGCACTGCCTACAAACACAATAGTCTAGTACTTAGAATTCAAAAATTTATTTCATTCAGTCAAGCACTGTACGTAGGGATTGAATAGTATAAATAAAGGTTGTGCCAGAGAAGGTGAAGTTCTTCGGACAGAATCCTAACAAGTCATTTCAGCTGTGCTTGGGCTTGTTAGGATTTATCCTGTGAATTGCAGCAGCAAAGGTTGATTAGAACTAGGTCAAATATATAAAAAATAAATGTATCAAAGTAAACATTTGACCGATGAGAGAATACTAACAGAAAAATTAACAGAAATAACTCTGAATACACTGTATTATGATGAGATCTAATAAAATATGTTTTCCAAGTTAAAAAGATTACTTTCCATTTAAATGCAAAAGAACCCAGAACAGAAACAGCACTGAATTCTAATTTTTTATTAACCAATTGGCTGACAGCCTTTCAAAAAATGGCTAAAGAAATAAGGAAATTGATAGTATGAACATTGCACTTCTATCGGGAGCAGGAACAAGAGTAAACAGGCAGTCAACAGAGAATGAGACAGAGGAGAAAACGGCTCAGGAAACATTCAAACTCCCTGCCCACTTAAAAAAAAGCATAACTAATATCAAATTTAAATGAACTATAATGCTGGCTGGCTTTAGTACAAACACTGCAAAATAGTGGCTAAGGTAAACGAAATGCTGTTTTGGTTGAGTATATACAAAGTACACCAAAAGGGATCATGGATGCATTCTGTAAAACAAATAGGGCTTTCTGAGGTCAAGGGGAAAGAAGGCGGAATCTTTTCCACTGTTGTCAAAGCACGGCTCAGCTGTGGATGCAACATGTACAGGAAAAGAAACAGCTGAAAAACATGCGGGTCATATGAGTAAGATGACAAACTTCAACACCTAGCAACTAAATCCCAGCATACTTTATCATAGCAGATGGTGACAGGTTGCCGTAGTAACTTCAAATAACACTAGCACCACAAGAATAAATAAAGCAAAGGCACTGGAAAAAACAAACAGCAACAGAAAAAACATAGAATGAAGCTACACTTTGATTCTAATCTAGTAGAAGTATTACAGCGGCTGTAGGGTGGGTAACCTTCCTGCAGGTGTACTGGAAGGACTAAGGAGCATGTATTATTATTTCATGTAGGCACTTCAGTAACATTTATCCTCATTAATAGAGCACTTGACCGACACAGAGCCCGAGTGTAAACATATAACCGCATGTACATCATTAAAAAGCAGACAAAACAGAAACATGAATAATTCCTAATAATTCGAAGACTTCTGAAGGCCAAAACCGATGTAATTACTTTTATATCGCCTTTTTTTGCATAACGCGGGATGTTTTAAATGCTCACTTTACTTACGCTCGCAATTAACGTAAGGTAAGAGATACCTTTACGTATCGCCATCCTCACAATCTGTAACCCTAAATTCACTAATGATGGTTTACATTTGATGAACGCACAGTTTTCTGTATTGGGCAATCAATCTTATCCAGAAGATCCAACAATTTTGTGGTGTATGAAGCTGCCGTACTCCATAGATTAGATTTAATTCTGAACTCCCTTTCAGGTTAAGCCAGAAGTTTCAAAACTCATCATACGTTAGTGGCAGTAATTGTAAAAAAGGTGCACATAAAAAGGGTGACCAAGACTTTCTACAGGCCATACAGTTCTCTCTTTTTTTTTTTCCTTCAGAATAAAGTGCAAAAATCTTTCTGGAGGAAAAGTCATAAATATGTTATCTTTAATGTCATTAAAGAAAAACTAACCAATCACTGTTTCAATCTAATGTTTAAAATCATCAGTATTTATGTTGTAGCACAAGCACGTAATTGAGCAGGCCTCCCAATACACTGTGCTCACAGAATTATTGAGTCATCAGACCCGTTTAGTGTCATGAGCTAAGGAGCAACGTAATTACCAGAAAAGTATGGGAGATGCTCAGTGATGCCATGAAGAACCACAGTGATTTGAAGTCGCAGTTCCTCAGAAACCCACACTACACCTTGAGAACTGTGGCATATGTAGAGGGTAGCACAAACATCTTTTCCGTATTATGCAAATACTAAACATTAACACTCTGAAACGAAAAAATAAGCAGAATTTGAAGTGACCTGCTAATGTGGTTTCTTCTCCAGAAACAGATGTGACTGCCAATGCATGCGCTGCCCTAAACTGTACTGTTTCTAGCTGTAAAAGCGCAAAAATGTAAACATTGGAATAGGCTGCTATGCAACAACCTAAAGCATTCATCAGATGCGTACAGTACATCTGAAATGGGAAACAGCTCCTAATCCACACAGACTTCTTGTAGCTTGCCAATGAGTGCGTCTCACTAATAATTAATTTACAATAACAGATTCATCTACTCTTAGTAGGTCTGAGTTTTTAATTTGCCATTTATGCATTCATATAGTTCATTGGTTCTGTCGTCTTGTCTTTTATAGCTGACTGAACAGAAGCTTAGGCATCCTGGTTCTGCACCTTACTGACAGCTTTTGATTTCTGACTGCAAACATGCCGGGCTGTTTTAGCTTGTGCTACTCTTTTCTTTACATTCATATGATTTAGCCAAAAGGATCTACAACTACAAAACCAGCAGACTACCAGATGGAAAAATATAGGACAATTTTATAACACAATGAAATAGTAATAGCAGCTGCTCTGTAAGATTTAAAGATATGTTACAAGTTAGGCAATCGAGGAAATTTCAAAATTATTTCATTTAAGACTTTTTCAGACGTAAAGGCAGTAAAGACAACGGTTTATGGTATGACAAGAGTAGAATGATTTTTTTAGACTATATCCTTTGCCATCTATTTTTATTTATTTATTTTTAACTTTGTGTTGATTTCCCAGCAATATTCCAAAAAGAAGATTTTTCATTCTTTGCAATGTTTTTGCTGCTGCTGGGTTTTGTCGTTGGATTGCTTTTGTGCCATAAATTCACTCCAGAGCTTCTCCTACAGTCTCTGGCTAGGATGAACACTGTACTGTAATTGATTTAACTTGTGCTTAAGTCTGTGCTCACACACAGTCGTGTAATTTACTACTTTTCCCAGAAGATTAACATTGTGTTCATCTTCAAGGTGTATGTACAAATAAATTATGGATAACATTATCTAGTATGAAGTGAGAAGGCAATAATTTGGAACGAGCAATCATTGTCTGAAAACTGAACTAGCTTGTCCAGAGCACAGTTACCAAAAAAATCATCTGTTTCACCTCCTCACATAACCACTGCTGTCCACACTCCCAGTCTCAGCTCTGCTGTGTCAGATGAAATCTTCCATCCTTGCCTTCAGGGATCTACGCACCTTCATGCTGCATCTCTTTCCTCCTCCTCTGCAATCCACTAATTGCTTCACCACAATTACTTTAGCCAGTTTCCAGCCTGGTCTCCCAGGCCAGATGAAACTTCCTGCCCTGGTATGTAAGATCTCCACTGAGAATCCCAATATCCCAGCGCTGTCAGGCTGCTTATTTCACTAATTCCTTATTCAAAGTGCTAGTCCGTTTCCCTGTTGCCATTGAACCAGATGGTCAGCCAAGTTGGCAAAGCGTGGCTTGTCCTGCCAAGTGTCCCAGTGCACTCATTCCCATGTTGAAGATGATGCAGTCAGTATTCCATAGAAACAACAACAGCACACACAAAATACAAGCAAAGAATAAGATTAAAGATATTTTCCCTGGTTCATTTACTTTAGTAAAGCTTGGCCAGCCTCTTGCATTTATAAAAGGACTGGAAACCAAACTGGGAACTTGAAGGAAGTGATACAATGGCTGGGATGAGCTGGAGCTAGACTCCTGCCCAGAGGTATGATACTTCACAGCGGTGGGGGGGAGCGGAGAAAAAAAAAGAGGGGATTGCCACCTATATAGGACTACGAAGCAAAACACACTGGCTGCAAGGGAGATCAACGACTGAGTCGAAGAGAAAAGGGTAGAACTGGGCAATTTAAGTTCATTAAAGTGCAGTAACATCTTTTATTTCTAATCCAGGTATTTTGAATTTACACATATTGTGAAGATGAATGTCTTGGATGCTTATTCACTTCCTTAAAACTAAGCAGAGCCACCTCCTGTATTCCCAGAACTAAGTCACTCTTTAATTGATTTTGTTCTTTTTCAGCTGCACTCACTGAAGACAGAAAAATTAAATTAAACTTCAACCACATGATCAGAGATGAGACTAATATAATATATTTGTGAATGGTTAAAATAAAGCTTTATCATAATACTTCTGCTTAAAACTGCTGAAAGCCATATAGCTCCAGAAACTTTCCTCTAGCTTTTAAATTGATCTTACAAAGAAAATAAGGCCTAATAAAAATAATTTTCCAACAACTCGCATCCATTACATTAACAAATCTACCAACTGCGTACGTTTAGGATTAATTAATAGCAATCTCCAAGGAATCCACCACTACATTTTATTGTAAATTATGTAAGATTTTATTTTATTATTTCTTTTTGAGTAATGGCACAGCTGCACTTGAGCTGCCAAGTCCCCAGGCCATCAAAAATTCACCGAATCCTGAAGATATTAATGGAAAAACCTTTAACTCTGTCTAATACCAGACATTCCTGCTAAAGAATAAATATTGATTTTGTCAAAGTACATGCAATCCAGTATTGAAGCATTTGCAAATGCCAATCTGCAGCCATCTCTTAAGCCGAGGTTAAAATCAGCAATGCCTTACCTGGTTGATAACCCTTCTGCTAGGTCAGAGTCTGCCCTTTTACTTAGCCATAGTTAAGCCAGCCATAAGATCGAAGTTGCTGAGAAATTAAAATTCAATGTATTTAAAATCAGTATTCCTTTTTTAGAAGCTGTAACAACCCGATAAACTTTTATGTGAGGAGCCTGGTACTTTTTCCTGATATTTCAAATGTATACTAATGCCAAAGTGCTTTCAATTTGGCAGTTCCAATTGTCATTTGTCCCCTTCCACATTAAGAGCATTGTATTGGTACTGTGGTAATTCGTTTAATTTGGTAAAAAGAACAATAAACCCAGACTGGAAATGACAAGAGTTAATAAGCTACTATTGTATTTATAGCTTATTTTAAAGAATAATAATTTATCTTCACCTCCATATTTTAAAATTGTTTTGACTACTGTTCTCGTGGGTTGAAAACTGTCTAACTATGGTCTATCCCGGTCCACGGAGGTGGCGAAGGGCAAACAAAAGACATATTCAGCATACCCTGCAAATACACATTGACTGAAGCCAAGAGAACTTTTAACGTTTTCCTTTAAAGCAATCTTTCACACTCAGTCTGCCTTAAAAAAGAAGTTAACTTGCCACTTTGCTCTTCAGGAAATTACACAAATGTTTATGAAAACAATGACTATATGAAGGGGCACCAAAAAAATGCCAAAACGGCCTTACCCTTTCACAAGAATCCTCAAGATCCTGATAACAAAACAGTTGAAATAAAGGGAGATGCAGAGGTAATTGCCCTGAAACTGCCCTGTTACCTCCATTGCTTACCAACACTACCATGGCAAAGGGACTCTTACTAGAATAATGTTGCTCGCTACTTTTTCACAGCTACAGTAGGGGAAAAGAGAAGAATTGAAATAGATTCAAGCATGTGTACGCACAGGAGCTCCAATATAGATATGAATTGACCCACAGTTTAAAAAGAATTCATATTACATCAACAGACAATGATGTAAAATGCGTCCAGTCTGCAGAAACGGGGACTTTTCCATCATGGAAGGAATATGTACTGACATAAATCTTGGTTAATGTAACACAGCATGCATAAAATTTCATATAATTTTCTAACTATATAACTCCTACACAGGATAAAATACTATACAGCTTTTAAAGGCAGCTAGGTTGTGGAAAGGTGTTATATGAACTTCTTCATATCGTTCTGTCAAGTTGCTACAATGTGCCACAGACAAAAACAGGGATAAAGTGCACAGAGATCATATTTTCATTTTAAAGTAAAACCAAAGGAGTAACTAGCAACTATTGGAACAGTTTTATTTTGTATCTGAAATATGAAAAATATTTGAATTATATCCAAGATGAGTTTATATTAGGTTTCTAATTTTTATGTAATAGTGGACTCCACTTTTAAATGTGAAAAAAATCTTGGGAGTGTGGTTAACAGAATAACTGGCTAAAAAAGAAAGTTCATAGTAAAAAAAAAAAAAAAAAAGAAAAATCTTTCTAAGAACGAGAGGTTTTCATACTGAATCTTGGGTAAGTTGGTTAATAGAAACCATAGGGAATATTCAGTGAAAGGAGAAAACCCCATGGGAACACGTGTATAAACACGGAAGGATAAAACTTCAAAAATTACAGATTGACCTTCTCGTGGGTATTCTGCGAACTACTGCCAAATAAGCATCCTTCTTAGGTGTGGCTCTTTTTAAGGAGTGCCACTTCCAAGATGTCCTAGTTGATTTAGTTTCAGTTATAATATCACAGGAACAAAGAATCCTGAAACTGTGATAACAGAGAGAAAATTACCAAAATAGCATTGTCTGCACCACTAATTTGTGCACAGGCTGATCTCTTCTGCAGGGATTGTGTCCTTTATACCTGGGCTCTGGCGGAATAGGAAATATTCCTCTAATAACTCCTTGCACCAGCCCAATGAAAGCTGAATTTATTATGTACTTACTAAAAACCTAGGATGAAGATGGGAGTAGAAATTTCTTTGAATAACTAAATCAGGGAATATGCTTATGCTCCATCCGTAGTGTGACTGTCCCTTAGTTGCTCAATGACTGCAATCTAGGAGCCTCCAAATCCTAAAACTGCAACAGGACAAGACTGAACTCCTGTTCCACGTGGGCCACTCGAGAGTTCATGTGCATTTTTTCCATCCCTCTTCTCCCCTCGTTCCCACTAAGCAAGGCAGAAGAAAATGTCACACAAGTGTATGACAAAACACTGGCCTTACTTCCCATATGTGGAAGTGGTTGAGTCCCCATCCCTGGAGGTATTTAAAAGATGGGTAGACGTCATCCTTGAGGACATGGTTTAGTGGTGGACTTGGCAGTGATAGGTTAACGGTTGGACTCGATGATCTTAAGGGTCTTTTCCAACCTTAACGATTCTATGATTCTATGATATTGGTGCTTTTTGCTTTTTTTTTTTTTTTTTTTTGTAACACACATAAGCATGCTGAAAGGGGAGCTCTGCTACCTTGGCATTAAATCCTTCTGACAACAAATGACATCCTCATTCTGAAATTCATCTCACACAAAACCCAAACCCAAACATAAATCCTCCTCAGAATAAATGGTGAATATAGATATAACAGCACTATGTTACAACAGGTCTTCCCAAACACAAACTGATTTTCAAATTTTTGCAGCATTTTAGCAAACATGAGTATCAAACTATTTTGTGGCGCCATGTCATCCGACCATATGAAGTGCTTCAGAGGATGACAACTATACATCAAAGAAAGAGACTTCTTTCTTTGTGTTGCTTTACTGCCAAAATATTCAGGGCTATTTGCAGTGATTTTATTATTTTTCCTAATCACTAAACTGGGATTTCATCTAAGTAGATTCTCTTGCTAACAAACCAGGGTGTTAACACCTTCTCCTGAACCTAGCAAACAGAGAAATAATGAGTGTAGATAAATGTTTGGGAATTGCATTCCTAGCAGAAAACAAACAAAATCAGAATCACACTCGTATATAAGCAGACTTGATCAATGGGTCAGAGTGCCAGAGAAATGCATATATGAAAAATATCATTTGTTATGCCTCTGATATTTAGTATATGTATCTCCTAAACAGTCTTATTACGCTCTTATTTCTGTGATTAGTCGCTGCAATATAGAATGTGTGGGAGCATCAGTATATATCTAACGACACATACAGAAAAAAGATTACGATTAGAAGTACTGCAACCTACACATCCACTGATTACATTTCTATATGAATGCTATTAGATTTAATAGCAGTTTCAGAACTATACTACTGAAGCAGTTAATAAAAACTTATTAGGTCATGGTATGTAGAAGCATCCTTATTATACCACTCCATTGAAATGACACAAAAGGACCTGCTTATGAAGCAAGTAATTTTTTGTCATTTTAATTTAGTAGTGAATATACGATACAATCACCTCTACAGAACTGAAGGACAGAACGAGCATCTGGTAGATGCTATACCATCACGTATTCGAAAGAATTTTCAAGATATTTTAAGAGAACTAACCTCTTGACAACATCATTATGGTACGTTTTATAAACAAATTCTTTTCTCATTTAAGTCGATTGAGCCCATTGAGCTGAATGTTACATTACAGCTTCCTAAACCTGTGTCTTGTGATCTATTGTGCAGTTCCTATTCACACAAAGCCCTCTCAGAATCATGGCCGCAACCTTACAATATTAAGAAAAGAGTTTGGAAAACTAGGGGTGATTCTCATGCTCTTATTTAACTCCCAAGCGGAGTGGAATCAAATTTCCCATTTAGAACACTATCAGTTTTCAAGGCATGTTTTATTAAGAAGAAAAAAAGTAACTTGTTCTGCTCAGTTGTTATTTTAAAGGATACTGCTAATATTTTATAGCTTAAGACAGAACTTTCTAGACTGCAGAACTTAATGCCAGGAATCCAGTAGCATAGAGTATTTTTTCTTAAAAATAAAAGGAAGACAGCGCAAGATGCTACACCATCTTCCCCACAGAATTTCTTATATTTAGAAAACATTTTGCAAAAAAGCATTTACTACTACATCGAGGCCATTTATCTTTTTTTTAAAATGCTACTGTAGTCACGTAAGATAAAAGTGACTTTATTTAATCTCCCCTGGGTACAATGCCCTGATCTCTGAGATTGATAAATACAATAAACATTTAAATATTTAAATAATTTTAGCAACTAATTACAAATCATTTGTAAAAAATGCAAAGACAAAAAGGAGTTTATAACCAAACAAAAGGAGAAAGAATTTGGCATCAGCATGATGCCAAATGAATAAGGTAATAGAGAAGGAGCAAATTTGAAATCCAGGAACAGTAGTGGAGCTCCCTTACCCCTTCCAGATTATCATAAAAATCTAAATGACAGTGCTGCAATTAGAGAGTTCCAGGACATTAGGTCGGACTTAGCAGGTTGTACAGCTCAAGTCGCAGATGCTCTGGAAGAACAGAGTAATCAAGCATGAAAACAGGAAACCAGTAATATAGTCACCAGGATTCTGGAGAAGAGAGAAAAAGAACTTGCATTCTAGTGAATTCAAGAACATATTATTCAGGATTTCACAGCACTGTGTAGGGAAGAGGTTCTTTGGTGGCAAAGAAACTGAAGGAAATACATGTGTAGGGTATGGACAGTAGGCTGGCAAAGTAGTTTAGCCTGGCCACTGTTAGCAGCTGAAAAAAAACCCCAAACCTAGCCCTTGTTCAAATGCAGTTCTCTGTTGCTGGCTCTTCCTCCTTTATCGCTGCTGCTCCCCCACAGGTCTGGGGCCCATCAGCGTTTCAAGACAAGCTAAAGGAGGAAACAACCTAAGGTACAAGCCTATGTAGTATCATGGGGACATGCAAAGTGCATGAAAATAAGCCTTCACAGTCTGGCGCAATAATTAAGATTTCTCTATCTGTTATCAGACATAACTATGTGAATCCTATGGATTTCTGGAAGCTATCCACGAAACAAGTAATACTAGGAACACACACATCTCTATCAACATATGAAATTAAAAAAAAAAAAAAAAAAGAGAGAGAGAGAACCTTCCAGGTGAACTAGGCCATCCCTGTTCTACAAGGACATACACACCTTTAGGCTGCCAGTTAGCCTTATATTCCTGCCTTTTAGGGCTTTTTCTGCGCTTACAGTTAGGAGAATAACATAGCAATATTGACAGATTACACACAGCAACATTTTTGTGGGCTATCAACGATTATTTTTTGAAGTGTTATGGTTGGGGTTTTTTTAATTTTACAAGACAAAGAAAAAACAAACAAAAGTAACTGAAATGCATAGCTAATTATTTTTGCTAACACAATGTAAGATAACCCAAGCTTCTCTAACATATTCTAGGTTGCCTGCCTTGCTCAACTTTGTGGCAAGGTAGTCATTTGGTTTCTTGTTCAACTTTACCAGGAAAACACTGGAAAAACTGCACACTCAGTTGTGTCTGAAGTGAGACAAAGAAACCACACCTGCATGCTGTATGTTTTATCTGTCTTGTTAATAACGCAGGAATACATTTCAAAATTTTCATTGACTCAGACTGCTACTTACCCCAGTTAAACCTGAAGCTATTCCCAAGGAGACCTTTTACAATGAAATTATTATTTAAAATAAAAACCAGTACAATTTTTGTGACAATAACCTCACTGCAGAGCCACTAAGGCAACGTACTGCTTGTATGGCATAACGAGGAAAGGAAATAACTCCTATAAAATTCCGGACATCACAGTAACTGCCCCAGGAGAACATCCCAGGGATACAAAAAAAGAAGAAAGCTATTCTTTCTTCCAGAGACACTGAAGCAGGGTGGGCCATATTACATATTATGTAGCCACTTAAGAGCAGAGATTGCTCTTTTCTTCTCCAACTCACTAGAGACGCTACAATCATGTAGAATACTCAATTACATTCTGCATTCTTATGCTTAAAGCAGCACCAGAAAGCAGAGGGAAAGTGATTTTAAGGAAATATGCATTTACTTATGTGGTTAACTTACATATTACTTTTAAAGGATTTCACATATTTCACAACATATGAGGAACAGGACTTCCTATTGATTTGTAGAGCATACTACATGTATTCTATCTTCCCGTCTCCTGTGAAGTTTACTGCCTTCACTTGTGGAAAACTAATTTCAGAATACAAGATTTTTTTGAGGATACTTATTTCCATGCAGTTTTTGAGCTACGCTTATTTCAATTCCCACATATAACTTCTGGACTTCTTCAAAATGCCAGCCTGAGTGAAGACTGGATAATAACAAACTCAACACTGAATGACAGGCAAGTGCCGCACGGCTCAGGACAGTGCAGATTTATTAGAGATGTCTATCAACGATTAACTTCTCTGACTACCTAATAATAACTTTGCGAGCTAAAAATAAAATCTGAGTTTATACACGTTATAAAATCAGTTACAGGATACAGACTGGGACATTTTCTTATGTTGCGCAGAGAAGTGACATGCTGTTAATTTCTTCAGCGGGGTTCAGAGCCCTTGGTGTGTTCACAGATCTTAAATCTTTCCTTTAGTGACCACAGCAGTAGATCATTAAAGGATGACCTACCATCCTTTGTGTTCTGTCTTCTTAGAAACTCAACAAGGTTAAGCATCGCCTTTCCCAAGATACAGTGAAATGCTTATCTAAGTGCCTCCACAGCAGGAGATATGTAAATAAATATATATGAGATACTTTAGTATGCTTTGAGATCTCTCTCTCTCTCCATGCCCCCCCCCCATCTCAACACATACTGAAGAAGTATCACCTCGCTTTTTCCTGCCATTGTAGCGGCTTCGTTTTAAGTATCATTGATTTTATTATCTCACGACGTGCACTAAAGCCACTTCATGATCTTACTGTATTTTATCCTTCGAAGATGATGCAATTGCACAGAATTTGCTTCATCCTCTGTTTCTATATGCACAGTTATGCAATGTGCCAAAAGACCCACAGCTACTGAATCTCAGCCCTTAACTCTAGAACATTGTGACATCTCGATAATAACCCTTAACCACAGTCTCATCTTCTTTATGTAGGCGTTTTAAAACTAATATTAGAGATAGTGAATATTATCAAGATTAGGAGCTGAATATACCAAAGCAATTAGTTCACAGATGTACAAGGTTGACAGAAAAACTGTAAATTTATCCTCCTAGTTTTTCTTTGTTTTTAACATGCCACCCTCAGCACTTCACTTATCAAGGGCATTTGGGTTCCAGCTGAGCGTCCAGTCCCTATGTAACTCAGACCTTTTCCAGCTTACTGCATTGACAAATAAACAAGCTTTGGATAAAGAAGATAAGCACATTTTCTTTCTAAATACCAAGGGACAAAGTTGTTTGGTTTTTTTGGGTTTGGTTTTTTTTTGTTTTTTGTTTGTTTGTTTTTGAACACTCCATATTCCTACATTCCTCAGTACCTGTTAGTACTGAGACAAGTTTAAACTCTCGTAACCTGTCCTAAGTCAGCAATAACAATCAAAAAAAAGATTAAAAAAGTAGTATTTGAATAAAGCGTGAAGAACAAATCATCCAGTTGTTTGTCTTACCCCAGCGGGACCAGATTTGACTGATTTGTCATTCTATTGCTTTGAAGAACAAACAATATTTAGCCATAAATATATTTAAATAATGCTTCACATGGCAATAAAGCTGTAACTTAGAATTGGGATCTCTGTCAAAGAATGAGCTGCAGAGAAGCTTACATCCAATGCCTGAGGCTCCTAACATTGGGAGTGGTGCAAAGCTTAGAGAGCAATTGTAAGGCTACATCATTTTTCAGGCTGCAAATAATTAACTGAAGTGGGCTTTTTTCAAATCCTCTCCTCACAAACAGCAAGGCTTTTGAAAAGCAACTTCTCTCTACCTTTAGAAAAGGTAGTCAGGCAATAATGATACTACAATTCAATTTTAAAGGCACCTGTCCTGCATAATAATCTGTGCACCTCACAAACAACGCTGAACCACAAAGCTTTAAAATATACAGGACAGAAGTGGTCTATAAAATGACAGAATAAAGTCACAGAGAATTACGGGTAAGTTGGTACACCAGACTGAAAACATGACTGAAAACAATTGCCTTCAGAACGCTCATGAAAGAAACCAAACCTGCAGCCCTTCCCAGGGACTGAAAGAGAAGTACTGCACAACAGATCAGATGCAAGCAAAGCAAAATATACCTGTGCTGTCACTTCCCATTATTTGTTAGCAACGCCAAGCTGTTGGGTTGTTAAATAGCCGGTCAGGATACTAAGTGTTCTGTTTTTAACAAATCCTTGTAAGCCTTATAAATCTGAACTTTGAGTTTCCCTAATGCCTACGCTACAGACAATATGAAATAGACCTAAAATTTGCAAATGCAAAGCCAAAGTCAAAGAACAAGCATGCCCAAAGACTTTTCTATCATGTGATTCTCATGTATTTAATTGTAATCCCCCAAAATACATGTCATTGAACTCTCCAACATCATCAGGTTGGTGTATTTTGAAGTAAAATGACTTATAGCAGGAACTCATAATAAACAGATGTTTCTCTCTTGCGCTACTCTTCTCACCAGTCCCCCGCAAGAATGGATAAAATTCTTGCTCATGGCAGGTTGAGGACAGAATGAAACAGAGTTCGTACAAGAACTCAAAGTTCCAACTTTATTGACAATTATATCACTGCTTTATTTTGCAAACATTAAAAGAAAAGACATGCCAATACATTAGACTGTCTTCGCAGACTACACTGCAGAATGATAAAAACTGAGAAAAGATTCCTCTGATATTGAAAAGTAGCCATGATCACAATTGATACCAGATTTTCTCAGAGGAGTCCCCAGCTCATTATATCTCAACCTACGTTCTTCCTCCACCTGCAGCTTTTCACACCAGGAGTAGGGAGCTTATGGGAAATGTCATTCTCTGCATATATCCTGCCAAAGCCAATAAGCATAATTTCAGTCTCTCCAGCGGTTACTGTCAGCCAATTTCTTGTAACCCAGTCTCTAAACTGCCATAATTCAATTCCCTCACACTGAAAATGTTTTTCAAATCCAGCAGTTGGAAACAGATACAGCAAGGTATATTCAGCTAAGTACAGAAAATACATCTCATGAGGACGAAATATACTGCCACTTGCACTTCTGATGTCATTCACTGGCCCGAAGGAATACAGGTAAAAAAGCCTCCAGATGCAGATTTTAAATTCCAGCTCTGTTCCCATGATGAGATCTGGCACAATGTTTCCACACAGGTTTCAATATTTCCGTAGGAAACCCAGAAGCCATGGGAGAATATTTCAGCAGGAACCTGGCATGGTTTCTTCTCTCACTGTCTCCCAATGTTTCCAGAAAGTTTGTGATATAAGTGAGACTAACAGTTGACTCCTTACATTTATCAAGTACTCCCATGTACCGAAGTGGCAAAAAAAAAAAAAAAAAAAAAAAAAAGATATTAAGTTACGGAGATCCTGAAGAATCGCAACTGAAAACGCGATGCTTACAGGGCATTACGTACAGCTGCAGCACAGCAGACTGCTAAATATTTTTGGGCTCAGGTTTGCCATGTCATTTTCTCACTCTGAAGTGATAAATTAATTGAAAAAAACAGAAAATAGAAACCAACCAAAAGCAAAGGGGCTGCAGCAAGTACACACAAAAGTTGTTTTCTGAAAGCAAATAAATACTGTAATGATGAAAACTCAAGTGCAGAAGTCAGTCTTCAGCAAGTGCTTTATTCTGTTTTTAAATGGTTTAGGATAGAAAGAGTGTTTTTTCCTGGAATTCAAATCTCTTAAGATACATCCCATGTATCTATAGTTCAAAAGGGAAACAGCACTTAATGTACAAAAGCAGTACTACCCCCATAGTCTTCCTTTCATAGTCACCCAACAACTCTAATATGAAGAACGTACCATGCACCCTCCAAGTGGCCAGGAACTGAAGAAACACTCCATCAAATGCTAAGACATGCATGGATACAAAGTAAATATGGCTATACTTTTATAAACATCTAATACAGTAACTTCTTGTGGAATTCAGAACAAATCTGCCCAGAAAATTAAACTATATAAGCCTATACACAAAAGACATAATACTCTCTTTTGAATAACATTGTCCACTCTAGTTACAGTTTGCACATCCATTTTAACAAGAAGACTAATAGCAGAGTCATGGAACAAAGACATTTATTTTCCCCCAGATGTCCGTACAGGCCAAATGCCGGACTCCTCTCTTTGGCCCTGTTATTCTCTGGGCCTTCTCACTGGACGCGAGAAGACAACTCAGTCATTCTCGTCATATTCTCAACAGGTACATTGAGAGCCAATTCTGACCTATAAATCACACTTGCAGGTCAGCTGGGAGCTCTGCAGGAAGAAATAACGCTATGTCTCTCACTCAGGCTTAAACCGCAGTGTTAACGCAGTGCCCCACGTATTTTAAATGGAATTACAGTGTCCAGTATTAGGACTTTATCCAAGATTCTTATATTCCCACCTAGAGCGCACTGCTGTACTGAACAACCTATTTAGAAAAAGCAAAATTCAATAATCAAGCAATATGTTATATTGACCAACAATTATTCCTAAATACACACAATGAAAAATTACACAACTTGGGGCAGATGGTGTCATATGACCAGGCATTCCCAGTACAGAGAGTTACTGTAGGAAAATATATGGATTTTATTATGATATTTTCAAAATCCAGAAGCACAGCAGTGGAAACAGTAGTGTTTTGTGAAACTTGAGAACATTGTTAGAGAAGATGGCAAAATTTTTCCTGTTACATACTTCAAGTCTTCCTGCACGCTGCATGGATATCTTTCTCACAGGCACACAACCATCCTCATAACTTTTCATTAACAACTGAAACTTAACAAAGCATGCAGTATCATGTGTTTGAATTTTCAGTTTGAGAGGAGCATATAGATTTAAATAAAAGAGTTCTGCAGCTCACAAAGGAATGCAGCAGAATCATGTTCATTGCACGAAAGTCTAGGCAGAGATTATGCTTCTTTTTCCTAAAAGGAGCTTTAGTTACAGGAAGATAAAACAATTCCAATAAGAAATAAATGGTTTCTATTTGTCTGAATCAGTATAACTGAAACGAAAGATATCTTTTGTCCATATGCAATGGAATGGAATTCAAATTTGACTAATACATTGCCAAAGTTAAAACAGATGGAAATATTTCACAACCACAGCCTGGGCCCTTATCGTTTATCCCTCTCTATGCAGGGGATGGCTTCAGTTGGATACTTACTTAACTACACTGTGATGTGTTTTAAAAGGTGCAAGTTATCACTGCGTGTTACAGCCAACATATGAATGTAAAGAATACTACAGATTTGTGCATAACACCAGACGCCCATGTTGAAAGAATTCCTGAAAATACTAGCGTGAGCCAAGCACTGAAAAGTGAATTCTGTAATGGAACTACTTCTGTCCCATAACAACAAAGTCCATCAATTTTTGTTGTTCTGAGGATAGCAAGCAAGATCCAGTGGGATGATGGGAAGGGATCTTGCTACAGAATCACCACGAGACACTGCAGACAGTTTTCGCCTCTTCATCTTCTGTCTAGAAAAGGTGCAGACTACCTATGTTGAGAAATAAACAGGACTGGTAAACACTGTAAAGGAAGAAGAAATTCAGCATGTATATTATGAAGGAAGGTTAACCTTCTGGAAGTCCAAGGGAGTAAAAACACACTTGTGATCTTTTTCCTCTCACCTGCACTAAGATTTTGAGTAAACAAGCCCAAAAATTCAGACAATGAACATATGAGATAGGCAGATGTTGCTAGCTTTAGTTATTGTTGATACTCTACTGGACAAAACAACATACAGGATAAAATAGGACTGAAATGTCAAGAAGGATAAGGGACTAGCAGGAAGAAAAAAATATAAAGCAACTCCCCTCTCTCACCACGCACCCCCGCCCTGATATATGGAGAAGAATCTTTTGTTAATATATGAGCAGTTGATATCTGAAGAATAGCCCGAGCTCAAAAGCGTCAGGTAAGGTAGGGGATAACAGAACAAAGGTGCCAAAACCCAGATATTAAATACATGGCATACATTTCCTATAGCAGCCTTCTCAACAAAGCCGCACAGAAGAAAGGTGGTGGGGAGTGGCACGCTGTCACCACAGGAACGACGTAAATGTCGCTTTTAAGTTTGCTACTCAGGAAAAATATTAAGTTTGGGTGTTACAACAGGCATAGTTGTTACAACTAGACAACCAAAGAGAAAGTTCAAAGGTAAGTTTCATGAACAAATACATCTCTCGTCAAAGACCTGCAAAGCAGCATGCTCTCTCTCATACACACACAGATGTGCGTATCTGCCTATGCACAGGCTACCTATGTAACTATATCTACATGTAGATATAGATATAGTAACATTTTAAAAAGCCTGGATATAAATTAACAGTAATCTAAGGTGTAATAGGCATGCATATATTTACACAAACATCAAGTACTTCCCAGTATTTTTTCAACTACCAAGAAAAGAGTGGAATGCCAGATTTATACGAGAAAGAGCACTGAAATTTTATGTTATGAACCAGCTATTTGGACACTTTCCAGCTCACCAACCTGTCACATTGGATAACTTCCATCTCCCTGTAGGCACTCAAGCATTTCTTCAAGAGAAATTTCTCAGTTTTAAGTACACTTGTCTTTGCAAACTAACACCGCTAAAGAAAAAAAATAAAAAAAAAAATCCAACTTGTGTACTCTCTCTCTCTGACTGAATTTATTCACTTAAGAGAAAAGTATGTGCTGTATCTTATCTCCTGACAGTAAACCTTGTATTAACAACTTCCATTATACGCTCCAAAAGAAATATTGAGATAGAAACGTTTTCTAATCCATGAAGCCTTTTGTTCTGAAACAGCCAACGGAATGTATCATCTCTTCAACGGAGATGGTTGAACTTTTATTTTTATTAGAGTAGAATAAAGGCATTTCAAGTAGCATAGTTCTGAAAATTATATTCAGAAATAATATCATCATGATTTTATCTTTCAGTGCATTTTCAGCACTTCATGCGGAATGGCATTGCATCATCTCAATCAAAGTATAGCCAAACCACACTCAGTTTTCATTCCTAAAACTTGCTTAGCTAAGTCCATTTTTCTGCTGCACTAAATATCGCAGCATCTTCTCTACCCAGTCTCACCAACCTGAAGTAATTTTCAAATCTTGCTGTAATATTAGTCAGAGATAAAATCCTATAATCTCTTCCATCACTGAAACATTCCCTTTCCGAATTCAGAAGCTTACATCCTACCCTGTATTACTTATCTGTGTTAGATCCTCCTCTCCATTCACCTTGATCCCACCTTCAGGTGGTTCCCAAAACCTGCTAGGAGGATTTGTAGCAAAATTCGTGCCTTCTTCTTAGGTCCTTGTTTCTTAGGTGCTCAAGCAAGGTTCACTCTGCATTACCAAAACCACCACAGTAGGGAACATTTGAGCACATACAGAAACACACAGAACTCTGTGTGCGCTGCCACAGAAATCGGAGCGGGATATTCTGTGTACCGGCCGAAGAGAGTAAGTAAGAGAAGAATACTACACCACAGAACCTGGGCACTGGAGAAAACTCCAGACACCAAACTATGCTACACAAATTATTCCATCTCTTGTAATAAACACATTTACCTTCATAAATAACTTTTTGCTTTATTCTGCGGAACCCAAAGCAATAAGATCCTTGTTGTGATCAGTGATTGGCCCCTGTGCACAGGGGCCATTTAAAAATCTTTCCTGGCAGCTTCATCTTTCCTTTTCTCTGCCAGCTTTTCCCTGTGTATCACAATAAACTGCAAATTTGCACTTTTGGGGGATTGTTTTTACCTTATAGGCTCTGCATCTTTGACCCATTTTTGTCTGAAAATATTCCCTTCAGAACCCTCCTTGCAGTTCATCTATGACTTTCAGTACATTTCCATCCATTTCCTTCTGCAAGAAACACTATCTAAAATCTGTTCGCTAAAACTTCTTCCTTCCAGTCTTAAAGGATTTTTTCGAAAGAGAAAACCTTTTTGTTTCAGGGCCAATGAAATTCTGGAAGAAAATTTTGTGAAATTGTCAAGATTTGCATACCAAGCCACTCACTGCATGACAGACTGCCCTTGCCTTATGTTTTTTGCTAGCCACAAATACCTGTGATCGTCATGTGCTGCCTCTGAATGTTAGCTTCATAAAAGGAAGAACTCGAGTCTCATCTGAGTCTCTGACATCCTCAACAAATTTTGGACATTTGCAAGTTGAAGAAAAGTCATGATTGGAAAATAATTAGACTACGGTGTTTCATGTTAACATTAGCGCATAAAGCTGGTGCCTGTCTCTGTTCAGTAGATACTTCTTATATTGTATGTTCAAAAGGCAAGGAAAAAGCGATATAGTTTAGAGTGTCTAACTAAGCTGTCAGAAAGATGCTACATAAGTCTCCTGAACATTAAAACCTAGAATTTTGCCATTCTGAAATTAAGCCTGAAGCTCTAACTGCATAAATATACCTACCTTTTTAAAGATTAAATTAGCTGAGGTATTGTGAATAAAATCACTATAGATACATAAAACTTCACACACTATATTTGAAGAGGCCACATCAGGAAAATAAAGCTGTACTTTGCTGGATTTGCAGGGTTTGAGAGCATGCACTATTTTTCCTGTAAAGGCAGATGTACTGGCTTTTTATGCAAGGTTTTTAAAAAGGGAAGCTTTCATGTACAGCAATACAAAAGGAAGCCACAAAAGTTCTCTCTGACTTTGCCTTTTATTCCTTTTCATACTCCCTTTATGTTTTTTTAAAAGCTCCAAGAAACTCACCCAGTTTCTATTTATGTTAGAAAGATACTTCTTGACAACAGAGGCTTTTTCACCAGTCCATCTGTCCTGACCAGGGAGAAAAGTTTGAATTAGCAGAAATCTGTGGCTGCATCAGTAGCGCTTGACTGGACCCTCAGCGATCCAGCGGGAGCTCACCACAGCTACCTCTTTGCCAAGGCGCTAGGCATAAAATCAGGGTACACAGAAGGAAACGGAGGACTAAGATTGTGCCAAGATGCGGGCCAGGAACGTAGAGGATATTTGGCAGCACAGATGCAAACAGTGAAATAAAACAAACTAAAAGAATTCGTTTGAGGACTTTCACAATCCGTTCTTACAGCAACATTATTAGTGAGGCAAGTACTACACAAGTCAATTGTAATAGTTAAATCCAAGAAATAAAGCATATGAACAGGCTGCCCAGGGCAGTGGTTGAGTCTCCATCCCTGGAGGTATTTAGAAGATGGGTAGACGCGGTGCTTGAGGACATAGTTTAGTGGTGGACTTGGCAGTGATAGGTTAACAGTTGGACTTGATGATCTTAAGGGTCTTTTCCAACCTTAGTGATTCTATGATAGAAATAGCTGTACTTCAGTAACATCATAATGAATAAAATAATAAAGGAAGTCTTGAAAGAGAAAAGAAACGAGACATCTATGGAATTTTCAAGACAGTCCTTCGCAGACCCTAATAAAAATTTGGGGGCCAAAGTTCCAGTTTGTTACTATTCATGACTATCAAAGTAATTCAACTGCTAATTATGTCTGTGTCTTAAAGCACATAACTGGTACATCAGGAAACTGCAAAATGGGATATGTTTTTGTCTGTACTTCGTCACAAACCCTTTTGACAACCAGTAAAAATTTTCTCAGATATGACAAAAACTAATAGTACCATCTTAGCAAATCCTGGAGTAAAGCTTTCCAACAGAATTGTTACACTGACCCGAACAGCATGCTACGTACCCCAGTGGCTAATAACACATATATGAAGAGATGTTCAGTGGTCTGGGCCCAAGATATCCAGTCATTACATACAATTATGACCATAGTTCACAACTTCATTTCTCACGTGCAGTTCTGCACTTCATGGGGGTACTTTTAAGACTGACTTGGACTCTTAAGGAACTGCCAGAAACATTAATCATTTCAGTTACCTCCAATCTGGAAACTGTAATACTGTGAAACTAATTGGTGAAAGTGCCAGATGAAAGATAGCACCTAATTGCAGTGTCCATATTACAGCTGTTGATGAAATATTAGAATTAAATACCACCTTTTTCAAATGCAGACACGGCACCAACTCCAGACCTTTAGATTTGTGGTGAAAGCAACAGCAGCAATTTGCCAACTCCATACTCTGGAAACGTTCCATCACTAGTTCAGACTGGGGAAGCCTGGGAAGTTGTCAGGACACTCCTGAAAAGAGTGGAGCAGAATCATGCTACAAATGCTGTAAAAACACGTGACTGGATGTGGAATGGTTCAGATAGGAAGAATAGCTGAGATGTTATTCTAACTTAACCTGACAAATATCCAAATTTAGCTCCAATCCAAAATAAGTCTACAATAATATTAGAAAACACCCTGCAACCTGAGACAATGCAGGGCAATATGCAGAGGAAAAGCCTGTTCAGAAGCAATTTGATCTTTTTTTCCCCTCATAAAATGAAGTTTAATTACAGTATTTATTTTTGTCCAAAACATTAACCAAGCAGTATGTACTGATAATGTTACAAACCGCATTTAAAAAAAAAAAAATCTATCACTGATTAATTCAATAGTGAAAATGAATAATGTTTCAATTAGACATGTCAATAGACATTTTAGGATGAGAACAACATAGGAATGCTTTCTTGATGCAAAAGGGTAGGAAGTTTTTGATGAAATACAAGCCTTATTTATTCTATCTTTAAGGCGACTCACATCAAGAGAATGCTACAGTTGTTTATTGTTATGGTATGGTATTCTATTATTCTATGATCTATTATTATTATCTATTATTATTATTCTACTATCTTTTATTAAATCTATTAATAATTCTATTATCTTTTATTAATATTATCTATTATTATTGTTCTATTATTCTATTATCATTCTACTCCAGACTCTCAAAATCCCCCAATAACTTGATGCTGCTATGCAAGAGCCTGCTATAAACATAAAGGTTACCTTAAATTAAAGGTGAAACTATTAGAAACCATTCTGCAGTCCACCAGACTGTGATGAATTCCTTTCTGGCCTTACTGAACTTAGAAGTTTGCAGAAAATAGGCCTGTAAACTCCACTGAGATTTCTTAGGTTATAAAAATGTAAGATGTTCATTATAATCCATCCTAGAATGACTTACTGTGATTTTTGCTTTAGAGGTTACCTTTGAGAGAATAATGAACAAAGAAAAATTTGGATAATAACATTAAGAATTCTGACAGTTACAGAACCACTGAATTATTAAATTGCTTTATACTTTTAGATTTTAAAGATTGCTACCACACTGGATAGAGTATTTTTCATCCCAGCTGTAAGTTTTACATCTCAAAAGAAAAATACGTAGCAATCTGTCTCATCATATTTTTGCCAACACGCATGTTTTAAAACTTGCACCGCACTGAAAAGAAGGCGGCAAAGCATCTAAACTTGACTCGGGTCTATGGATGGAGGGAGAACAAAGACAGTCGGCTTCAAACTATTGATTACATTTAGGCATGGGGATGAGGGGAACCCAATGCAGTTCAGCTAAGGTTGTATTATTGTGACAAAAGGGCAGGAAAAGGGGAAAGGAGAGAATTTTTAGCATCATCTAATTCCAACAGTTTTAAATCCATCTCTAGCTCTTCATGCTATCTGGTGATGTGTGTTTCACTTTAGTCTGCAGGGATTTCGGAAGCATATCTAAACTTATCCCCAACATGTCTCATTATTTTGAGGAAAAAAGCCAACACAGGTTTCATAAAAAGTAGAGATATGGCTAAATTAAACAGCTTGGCCAGCATCTATTGTCAAAGCTCCTGACAGAAACAGAAAATGAACATGAAGACAACTGACATCCAAACCAATGCACTTAAAGCATGAAATTCATACTTGTTAGTCAAAAAAGTTTCGTTTCGGACACCGATTTTTCTTTTTGAAAGGCAGGGGCGAACCTGCATATGGAATGAGTCCTCCAAGTGTTTAGTCTGTCATCCAGCCATTAACAAGCACACAGTTCAGAATGACCGCAACACACGCAGCCTCTTGTCCCGCCAATAGGTTAGGGATATCGGAGAGATTTGTAACATGAAGGGAAAGTGACAGTCACGCAGATTTCTTAGAAACTGAGGATCATGATTCTCTCACCTAGGAAACGGCTTATTATCAAACACAAACCATAATTCAATAAAGCAACATGACTCTCTAAAATGAAAATGTCCATCTAGCTGCCTATCATAGAAAGTCTGTGTTATACACGATAAAACACAAATCAGACATGACACAAAACTACTCAGTCTGAATATGTTACCTTAGAGTTATTACAGCTCTGTCAGCTATCATTGTATCTCTAATGCTTGAATTCATCTGCTGTTTAATCTTTGGTAGATAGATCATGTGGGAGTGGCAAAAATTCAGAGGGAATTAAGAAGTTTAAAGTGCTGATGCTCAAAAGTACAAGGTAAATTACACTGATCATCTTCCTGTTGAGAGCCCTCACAAAAGGCTTTTAGCCTAGTAACTTTATTTATTTATTGAAGAGGGTCTCTCCAAACTTGTTTTTCAATAAATACTGGCTTTAACACATGCGTAAAAGAAAGGCAAAATACTACAAATAAATGTCACACTTTCACCACAAGAAAAACACTACTTATTTTTTGAGCAAACGAGTAAAATGGAAAATTAAGGTGTTAAACTGCAACTGAATGAGTTTGAAAACCATGTCAAATATTTAACTTTTTCCACAAACTGCAGAAAACCCCCAGAACCACCACACTCGCACATCTCCGCTCTTCCAAAATCCCTACTGCCCTTTGCTGTGTGCCTTTTCACTTCATGCAGTTTCCCATAATCTCCACTTATCCTTACCAGCTGCACTCCTCTACCCACAGCTTCAGTCATTAAACTGAAATATGAACCAAAAGATGTGTTTGACTCTCTTCAAGAAATCAGGAAGGCAGAGGCAGGAAAGACAGAAGAATAGTTGTAAAAAAATATAACCATCTCTTGTGGTCAAATTTCCTCTGCCTGGCTGGCTAACTAAACTGTGTGTGCATTTCTAAGAACTCAAAAACACAACCTTGAGGTTGGAAAACCAGTTCCATTGCTGTTTCAGGTGGCAGGCTTAGCACCTTAGTCTCTTCCAGGCAATTCACTTATTACACCCTGGAATACAATTACACTGGAGCTAAAATAAATTTACACTGGAGAGTAACTATCACCATTAAGAAGTGTGTGCACAAAGCACGTAAAAACCAACATTTGCTTTAATAGTAAAAGCCAAGCATAAAAGAAAAAAATGCAGTGATATCTATCAGTCAGATTCACATACTCAAAACATCGAAGAGAGGAGCATGAAACATGCACCATTTAAAAACAACATTAACTATCAAGTACCTAATCAGCCACTTGCTTCAACACCCAGTGAATGGAGAGATTGGAACAAATCCACGGCGCTAATTAAGCACAACCACCATGGCACAAGGCATTTCCTCAGGACTGATGAGCAGCTGCCTGCGGAAGGGACGGGAGGAAGAGGCCAGATAGTGGGATGCGAGGTCATGGAACCCTGGCAGACGTTAAATCCCAGCAAATTTCTCCTACCAAAACTGTTGTTATTATTATTATAAGACATGAATTTAAAACTGACATATGCTTTTTTGTTATGAGTGGCATAAATTAATACATTGAAAGCATTTTTATAAAATAGATCCTTAGAATTTTTCATACTTCAGTCAATGTGAAATAACGAGCAAAACAAGACCTGTAAATTGCTGTGCCAGAAAAGAATGAGGAATTATATCCTGGGCAAGGGAAAATGTTATTTCAACTTAGTAATTGGCAACGTTACACTGATTTGTTAATCTAAACACAGACACCTATAAGCTCACTGAAATTCACTAGTTTGGGTTTTCAATCCAAATATTTGAGCATTCCTATCTATATATTTTTATTTCAGTTTGATTTAATATAAATAACAGCATCGAAACTTTCATTACAACAATTCATATGAACCCCTGACTAGTGGATGCCAATAGAGCTAAAAACCACACTGAATTAAAATAGCAATTTGCAAATTAAGAATGCAAGAATCTAGCTCACATGCCTCTATAGCCAAAGTAGAGAGCTCTCCTAAAACCCTTAAGGGCTTTTTACTTGTATTTGAAACACAAAGGATTAGATTTCTAAAGCTTCTTTCTGAATTTAATTGGACAAGTATAACTTCTAAAGTAGTCCATCTGCCTGGAGCACAGCAGCTGTGATGGGAAGTGGAGAATGCTACTGCAGTATTTGGATAAATTCTCAAACAAAACTGTAAAAAGCCTCCAGTAATTAGTGGACAACATGAGAATTCAGAACTTGGCACTGGAACTTTATTTGCAGAAACTGTTTGACTTGTTTATTGTGTAGACTTGTTTCCAGTGAACAAGCAGTACAGTGATTTAAGTGGCAATGCTAGCATATAATGAAAGTAAAATTTGGTATTAATGTACATATCTGTTGCCTCTACCTTATGCAACATTTCTCTCTGCAGTGAAATCATCCATCACTCATTTTCTTCTAAAACTTAATAATAGAAAAATATCACATTATTTCTTTGCATAAATTACATTACATTGCCTAAATGTTACATAAGGCTACATAACAGTTTGCTGTATTCTGTAACAAGACCTTTCCCACTGCACTCATGCCGTCAATTCTTGTAAATTAAATATGGTAAAGTTTGTGCAATGCTTGAATAAAAGGTACACTAGATAATGGAAGTAGTAAGGCTAATGAAACTACCAATGAATTAACAGGGAACAGGGAATTTAGCCCCAGTCTTAAAAAAATCACTGTAATCCTAAAAGCAAACTATGTAGGATTATTAAAAATCCCATAGAATATTTCCCATGTTTTGCATAAATTCCTCCTCTTATCCCTATTCTGTTCCATTCTACCAGCTGGTTTCAGATTTAGCATAACTTATTAAAAATACAGGAAAGATTGCCTATATACAGGTACATCTCATGAGCGAGTTTTGAAATTCATGACAAAATCTGCTACTAGTCCAGCACTGCTCATCGTATATACTGAATTTTGACTCAAACTATTCTGGAATGATTTGGGTAAGAGAATTCAAATTTGTGAGGAAGTCTATCACACAGATTATTTGTGTAAGAAACAGCAAACCCATCCTTAACACTGTAGAAACCTGGAGTGAGAAGTCCTGGCTAAAATGCACAGAAGTTAAACGTACATAATTTGAACAAACTATGTATGGCATACACTGACCTGTATGTCCTATCTCAGGAAGCCATAACGAATCTAAATTTGTGACAGAGAGGTTGCCAACAAAAAATTCTATCAAAGTAACTTACATTTTGACATAAACGTACTGAAGCAACAAGATTAGTCTTGTCCTATGTGATTGCTAGTCATATGTGAAGCTGTCTGCTCACATGGGTGAAGCGCAAGACTTAGTTTTCGCTTTTACTGCCTTTATATTTTGTTACTGCAGCTCTAGTACCACACATGCGCATTGGCAATTCATTGTTACATGGCTTCCCCGTAGCCTGTTGTGCCACTGGCCAACACATCACAGCACAGGGGTTCCTATTCCAAGAAAGAGGAAACCATACACTGCACAACCCTTCAGTCAGTAAAACACACCGTTACACAGCCCGGGTGACTGCCTAGCTTAAAGGAATCCTCCTTGTGTACAGTTGAGCGCAAACTTACGAACGACCTATCCTGGTACTCAGTGCAGGGGATGCATCACTGTATTTGGAGCGACAATTCAATAGCACTTCAAATGTCACTAATGATATGTTTTTTATAGAATAAATACAGAGAACTTGAAAGTGGTCAATGCTCATTACACCTTAACCTATGAAGAAAATGTCTCTGTGGCAAACATTCTCATAACTGAAGTGCCAGCTGGGACAAATGGGTCAAAGCTTTAGGTTTTTTTGAGGTACAAAAAAGATTAGTGGTTATATTACACTTGAAAAAGACTAAACTACTTGCAAGTAAAATTTTGATAACAGTTGGCTCCATAATAAAATATGTTCTCTTACTTTCTTCCAGTCTTCCTAGTGTAATACACGGTCATTATGACTGTACTATTGTCCTAACTCATTTTCAGAAACGTAAGTTTTAGTGGTCACTCAAAGTGTTTAATATTTGTTTTGTCATCACGAGCTCTGGACAAACGTGACAAACCACAGCTTTACAGGCCAGTCTCCTGCACGCAAACTGAGTAGAACACATTATACACATGTGCAGCCAGCTTCAGTCTTGATTCCCAAATAATTGATACTGCATGGGAAAGAGAATTCACCTCCCCATAAAAGGTTCCATTTGCATTAATCACATTTTAAAATAAAGTTATTTTTCCTTGACCAAGAGTTGTACTCAAATCATTTCAAAACTTTGAAATGATCAACTAAAAAAAAAAAAAAAAATTAGTTTTGTTCAAGCCTCAACTTGCCTTCAAATTAAGAACTCACATTTGTATTGTTCAGTTTTTTGATATTTCATCCATAACAAGATTTAATAGCCATTTTCAAATCCGAAGACTTAAGTTTTAAGATCTATATTTGGGACCAGATTCAGGCCTGCACATGAGTACTGATGACAAAGAAAACTACTACTCTGAATATTTTAAATCCATTTTCGGTGTTTTGTATTTCCTATGAAGAAAACTTTAGGCATTTCAGAACTAAAAAGCATTTTTCAGTTTCTATACAAGTATCTCACTGCCAAAGTTACAAAACCACTGGAGATGAAAACTTGTTAGGAGACAGCAGAAGAAAGTTACAGTGCTTGGCAGTTTGTTCATCTACAACTGTTGTCTTTTTCCTTTCAGGAAACAATTCCTGTTATTCTGCATTTGCTGGTTATTCAGTCTGGATCACACTTCTGATGCCAATGTATTCACAGAACTTCCCCAAGTGAAACAGTCCCTTGGATATGGTTGGCCTTGTATTTGCATAAACTGAAGTAACAGCTACACATCCATAGCTCCTCTCACTGAAACCCACTGGATACCACATTTTTGCCTGGTCAGAAGCGGGTACATTTTGCTTAACTGTTTGGGAAGATCAGTTTCATTTGCAACATTAAAAAGATGGCTGAAGAAGATAAACTCTTTCTAAGGAAAGCAATTCAGTTTGGTATTAACAGATATATTCCATCAGTAAAACTATGCATGAGAAATGAAAACGTCCCCAAAAGTTATTGTGGTTGTTGTTTAGACAACACGCAAATAAAACATATGTGACTGGTCCGTCATAAAAAAAGCTGGATCACTAATGGAGAGCTGACTGTCAAATAAGAGCCATCAGCAAAGCCATAGACTCAATCTTACCTTTAAATTAGTGAACTGTAAGCATAACGGCCTGTTGCAATTTTGCAATGCGAAGATCATGTTAGCTTCAGAACACAAGGATTTCTGCATTCCTTAGCTGCAAGAAATCTTTCCTTAAATTTGATATTCAATTTCTTTATGTTAGTGTTTGGTCTAATCAGCAATTAAATTTGAAAGAGCATCCCTAAAGAGAGCATGTCAGTTAAAAGTATACATGACAACAGCAAGAATGAAAAGCTTAGCTTCTTCAGGAATAAGCTATTCATTTGCATCTTAGGAACAACCTTAATACACAGTTCAAATGACAAATGAAATGGGTCGCAAAGAAACACGTTACTTACAGACTTTAAACTGTGATTCAATGGCCCAGCAAACCATGAAAATGCGCCCAGTGCTATTGAAAAGGAACAGCCTGGATTCAGCTGATTTCATGAGACAGCCGCAGCACCGCAGGACTAAATCTCAGCAAGTTCGATTCAAGGATGATGGTGTGAACACCAAGACAGAACTGGATACTAATCCTGCCCAAGATATAGCATTCACAACTGGAAAACCAGAAATATTTAGGGATCACAATTTTTTGCTACATCAATCTCCATCTTTTCCAAGGGCTCAGAAGGGGCTTCGGAATATTGCCATACAAACATCTCCTAGCCTCAGGAAACACTTCCCCGTTTTTAAAAAGAAAAAGCTGACAGTAAGCAAATCATTAACAGAAATGCCAACTGAGCCTGCAAATTCTATCCAAGTAAATGGCAATCTTTCTGAACAAGACATTGTGTCTTCAGATCTCTGTTACTTAAGAATAACTAATCATTTGGAAGATAGATTTAGGAATAATGAGGTGGACGGTCAGTTAAGTCAAAGACCATCAAAAGCACAAAGCAATGGACCTATCCACTCAGCTGATTTCTCAGTGTCAGAGAAGACAACTGTTTCTACGCAGGTGCCTGAATACATACATGTGAGTTTTGCACAAGACAGCAATGTTTCCATGGATGCACCAGACACAACCATGAATTTAAGTAATTCACTGCATTCTTCTACTGTCTTAAATAGCAATGAAAATAATGAAAACGGCACGTTGTCATCTAATTCTGAAAAAGCATGCCCTTGCCTAAGCAATTCTACTAACTGCAGTGAACGTAATCCTCGTTCTCACTCTTGTGGAGCGGACAAAAGTGATTCTGAGTCACTCGTAGCCAGCAAAGATGCAAGCAGTAAGGAAACTACTCCATTATCACCTCCATCAAATCACAGTTCATCTCCTTGTTTCCTCAGAGACTATCAACAGGCAGGAGAGCACAAAACAGATTCCAGCGGTGTGACATTAACAAATGGCAATCACACAATAATGTCACTGACCAGCAGTAACGCGTCAAAAGCTATTCTGTCATGTAATGCCGAAATCGAGAAAAATTCTACCCAGTCAGATGTTTCCCAGTGTAACAGCTGTTTAGAAGGATTTCACATAAAGTCTTATCTGCCAAGGAATGAAATAAAACCACAAACCAACAAAGAGATTAGCGAAATAAATCAAATTCATTTGGCACATGGCGAACTCTGTGCCCTGCAAGGCAGGCTGCAGTCTGTAGAGGAATCCTTGCAGTTGAACCAGGAGAAGATTAAAGTCCTTTTGAATGTAATCCAAGACCTGGAAAAATCCAGAGCCCTCAGTGAAGGGTATGGTGCGTTTTAATATTAGTAATTAATCAGAAATGTAAAGTAGACGTTAGCATTCTTTTAACCTTTGCTACTGAAAAAAATCTTTCCTCTGACATTTAAAGATGAGTTTGCAAAAAGGGTATCTTACGCCTTTTTTCTGGTATTTGGGCCTCGGTAAAGAAGCAAGTCTCTTTATAGTTTGGCTTTAGCTGACACTGCCTTTACTAAACCCAGTGTGAGACACAGTTTATTTATTCCCTTTTTTATTTAGATTTATGGTGTCAGATACAAAGCCACTGACACCTGAGAGCTGGCAGTCTCCATCTAGCTAAAATCTGTATGCAGTAAAACAACAAAACCCAACAGTCTAATGTACTAATGTAGTATAATAGAAACCTATGGCAAGCCAACTCTCTTACTAGCAGGGTCAGATGTGCATTTAGTGCCAAAGCAGTCCTTTACTGAAACAGTTTATATCAGCAAAAACATGCTTCTGTTCAATAAATTATTACTGCCTTCATAAGCCAGCAAAAGTATTAGTGGCTAACGCACAGCAGCTGCAGACATTTGGGGACCACATTGCTAGTTACATGTCAGGATGCCACAAACAACATAGCTGCTTAAAGGGACTGCCTTAAGGATAGGAAAAGGCACAATGCCAGGCAAACTTCAAGGGCTTCAATATGTCAGGAAGATTTCATGGGAGGTGGAGGTAGGTGCTTAAAAGGGATTAAAACTATGAACATACAGCATGTGAGGATTGTTAGCAAGAACTCGCTTCGGAATCTCAGGTTTTAGAAATACCACTTTCTGCATTATCATAAGAATGCATGACCTGTATTTGGTTTTAGTATGCTCCCATAGTGACTATTAGCCAAGGCTGCAAGCGTTATTTATGTAACTTATTTATGCAACTCATTTATGCATTATAAATACTAATAATACTATAAATGCAACTAAATGTCTAAAGACTGGACACCTTTGTAGGACAAAGTTAAATCAGAATTTTAAATATTTGTATGCTCAAAACAGGTTTTAGAATATCCCAATAACGCTTTCCAAACCATTAACAGCAGCTCCTACTTACAGTAAATGCATCTAGGATACATTTTAAAGTTCTGTTTCATGATAATGTAGTACATCCATCAAATAATTTTTGTCTTCAAAAACATACAAATAAATCTTTCAAAGTATCACGAGAATAAAGGTTCCATTTTACTTTATTTTTTAAAGATAAACCAACATGAAGTCTATGGTATCATACCTTTACTTTTATACTTAGCACAGCTAACTTGGGCATCTAGAATAAACATTTATGCGCAACTGGTTTGTGCGTAAAACTGCATCCTTAATTTTAAAAATCACATCGTGTGCATCAATAGTATTTGCTGACCACAATTAAGGAATAAATCTGATAATCTTCCACATTTCCACAAACTCTGCAAACATCACAAACAAAAGGCTGCATTGAGATTTTTCTGTAGGTTCAAGTGCACAGAAATAGCACAGAACCTGACACCGATCTCCTGATGTGACCCAGCACCGGGTCTTTGCTCTTCTTCCCATGCGGACAGAAAAGGTTTGTGTGGCTGGGCAAAAACTGTCAGGATACAACTAATTGAAGCCACAGTTTTATACGCCTCGATTTTCTTACAACTTCTCAAGAAAAATAAAACTATTTTGAAGAATTCTTTCTTCCTCAAAGTAGTTTATCTGGGAACTGAAATTACCTTCTTGCATTTCTGATAAATAATTCTCCAACTCACACTCCAAATATTAATTTACATGCATTTAAAAAATTAAAATCATATAAATCAAGTTAACATGTAATTTTACTCTGTACGGATTACCTTTTTTATCTGGAAACATTAACCGGTAACGTCCATCTGGCTGTTAGCGTGAAAATACTTCTGTTAGCTTTTATTCCATGTAACACTTTTCCCATATAATTCAGCTCCAACTATCCTCTTTAAGAGGGTTGTTCCTAGTCATTTTTCTCTATCCAAAAAGCCCATACCATTTTCTAGCACCAACTTTGTAATAGCCTAGACGCAACAGACAAAACCCACATAGACATACTGATAACAACAATGCAGAAACATTTATAAAACACCAAAACCCAAACATTCAGTTTAGAAGCAAGATCCAAGGCAGGGAGGGGCGGGAAAAACCCAAGTATTTGTCAAGCTTAAGCAGTCACTTGTCTATACTATATTTCATAAAACTACCACCCAACTATGGTTCTTTAGGAAGTTAGAGAAAAAAAACACCCATTCCTCCTCCCCTGCGTGTAGTTATGTATGGCAGAGTGGACAAGTTTCACTTATGTTTGCAAATCTGACCATTACAAAGACTCACTTGCAGTGAAGCACAGTCAGATTATGCAGCAATATTTATAGTCCATTTCTGTTCAGTCACCACACGGTCAAAACCAAAAGTTTTGCCAAATACCTTTAAGTTTCAGACTGAGATTCAAGGATAAGTATCAATCCACCTTGCTAGAGCCATCTAACAGTAAAACTGAACGTTCCAAGTACTTGTGGAGGTAGTACGACAATGCATGTGAAGAACCTCCGCTTTAACTACTAAAGCAATCAGAAAATTATTTTGGTACCAACTGAACTCCCCTAATTCAAATAAAACTTGGTAAATGTTTATGCATCCTTCAGATGTAATGAGCCACCGACCTCAAACTGTTTCTAATGCAGATATCTCCATTATAAAAATAATTCAACTCTAGTTGGTGTTAAGTATGAAAGTCACTTTTCTTGTTTTCTCAACACTCCAAATTTGTATACCATCAGCAGTAAAAATCTGACTTGTTTAGACTCAAGTGAGGAAACATGAAAAGGGGAAAGAATGGAAAGCATAAGGAAAGATCAGATTGATTCACCAAAAGCATGGATATTCAAATACTTTAAAATGTGTTTATAAGAAGCAGTCACATGTCTAAGTGTTTTCATAACAAGTGTTCAAGCAAGAACCAACAACCAGAATCTTAACAGCACGAGGCGGGAAAGATGCAAGACAAACATAAATCAACATAGGGTTTGCGTTTTTTAAAGCAAGCTTCTAATTTAGAATTTGACACTAGAAATTTTAGTAAGGATAATAGAAGCAGTGAACAGAATTACTTTTATTCGGGAAAGATTCAGAGATCTGTTAATGTATCTAAAAATACACCTTACATGAACTACTGTCTATTACAGGCGTAACTTCTATCACACTGGTCAAGACCTCAACAACTGCAGCACCTGCCAGAACACCGCATGTATCATTTACAGGTACTTCACTCCTACAGACTCTTGTCGTTTGTCTCTATCTCTCTCACAAACGTACAATACAACGTTTGCTCACAGTTATAGAAGGTCTCAATTATTATTAATCCAGTTATTAACAAAAGACGAAGTGGTATGTGTGAGGTGGTTTGTTTGTTTTCCCAAGTAGAAAAGAATGAATATTTGTGTTATCTGAAAGAGGTACTGTACTTCTGAGAATTCAAATAGAAATTTCCCACTAATGTTTCACAGCATTATTATTACTAGCATGCTTTGAAAACCTTTGCTGCGGTTCCCGATGATGAAATTCCCTTTGTGTGTTACATTTTTAAAGCTAGGATTTCTGTAATCAATTTAGATCTTGGAAAAGATAAACACTCCGTTCTCCAAATGCCAATAAGCTATAGCTACAGTTCATGTTTATGTGCAAAACAAAAACAAAAATCCCACACTTCTCTCTTCAGTAAATGTTTATCTGTTATTATTTTGAGAGAGTGCAATTTGAGTGTAAGTTACTCCAAATTTAAACTGCGGTTTATGTTAAACTTTTATGATCAAAAAACTTTGTAGTACTGTGTTCCAGAGGCTGTACATGTTTCAAATATCTGTATAAACACACTACAAGAGTCTTCAGCTTGCCAGCCATTAAGCACAAAGCTAGCAGGTACAAAGTCTTGGCTTGCACATGTAGCTTGTCCACTCAGCAAGGCATTTTATAGGGCTTTCACCAATTTATAAACACATTATCCAATCTCTGCAACCTCAGTTATGAGGCAGAAAACACACATCTTCAGTTACTGGATTCCGTAAGATCCATTGGGCTCTTCCCACAATATTAAGTAACATATTGCACAAAAGCAGCATAGTCAGAGCTAGTGCTCACACTCGGCCATTTTAGATCCTCCTCTCCAGTACTACCATACACTGCAGAGGATGAAGAGGAAGATGAATGCATGGTCGAAACATACATGTGATATCTTAGGCCTCATTTGGAGATGCAGAGAATATCTTATCTCAGCATATAAGGGAGAGTACTAAACGAAGACTGAATTGACCTCTTGCCTCTAGAGATGATATCTCCAACATTAAATTAGAACTTTTGAAGGAGGGAGGAAAAAAGGAACATGAGCAGATGCTCTCCTTACGTATGGTTTAAATTGAACATTTCATTCTTCAGCACTTGTGATATGTGACTACTGAAAAGTATTAAGTTGCAGTTTTAGCAATAAGCTGATAAAATTGAAGAGGCACTGATCAAATTTGTCATTTATATCACTTTCTTCTCCTTTTATATTTATTATGTATTGCTCCCTGTCCAGAGATAACTCTACAGTTCTTCTAAATTAGAATAATCCTATTGCTTTCTTTTTGCCACCTGAATTACTTTATTCCATTAAAAAAACAAAGCATATTAATTATAAGGGAAACAAGCTTCTAGTTAATTTTAACGTATTCAACAATGTTTACGGATTTCTATATACATACAAATACAGTTAATAGTGGTTAGAGATATGAATATTTACTAATTTTACAGATTTCTTCTACTCAGTGCCCAAATCAGGTTCAGGGCCTTAATGTGACATCCTAACATCCCTCCGATGATGCCTTTTTCCTCCCAAAGAGGCTGCATTATGGAAAATACAACTCCCACTCTCCTGCCCAGAAAAGATGGTTGAAATAAAGAAAAACCATACAGCACTGCATCTTTTCATTTTTTTTTCTTTGTTTGTTTTTGTTTAACTGTACTGCTTTCATCAAACTGCTTAATCACCTTCCACCTCGATTCTTTTGAACCTTACTTTTATTTCTGTGCACATATCTGCTCTTATCTAATTAACAGCTCGGCTCTCATCTGACATCAATAACAATGATGGGTTTCAATGGAGAAAATGAGTTACATTCTACTTTCCTGTTAAGTAATACCACTTATCTCAAAGACTTACAAATTTGCTTAATTTCATATATTTTTGGTCCTAGCAGGTCTCCTAGCGGGAGGCGTTCACATTTAACAAAGTTAAGCATGCGAGAGTTTTGAATTCATGCCAAGCATATGACTGAGTTAGATAACAGTATCAAAATCTGACTATTGAATAAAATGCACTGCAAGGTCATCCTAGTACACTTTTATTTTTTCTCCCTTAATTTACGTCCTATTGTTTTGGGCACAATGCTGGAGTTCCAAACTCATATAAAGAAAAAGGGTTCCCTCAGAAAAGATTAGGATATTAACTTATTTTCAAAGCAGCAACCTATACAGCCTTGTGTTTTAACCAGACTCTAATACTGAATAATGCCAAATTATTCTAAGGAGGTAAGCACATCCTTTGCCCATGTTTTTTAAAAAGGGCATTTCTCACTTACTAGCTTAAATCTCTTCGTTTTTCCATAGTGTAGAGTATGACTTCAGACAACAAGAAGGAAGATTTCATCAGATTTTGAAAACGCTGGATCATGCTGAGCAAAATCCAGCTTCAGCTTCACCTCAGAAGCTACCATCTGATCATCCAGATCCCGAGAAGAAGGAGTTAAGAAGAAAAACAAAAAAGGCAAAAAGAAAATGCTTCTGGTGGATTTGACTTCCTTATGGATCCTTTTACGTTTCAAAAGACAGTAGAAGAGAAAGAGGTTTGAGAGCACACACCTGAAAATGTGCTATTATGAAATCACAAAGCTAAAGAATGTTTAATTCGAGTATCTGGAAAAAAAAAAAAAAAAAAAAATCAAAAGAAGTGAATTTACCTAAATCATCTCACTGAATAAAGGTGCATGAAGATACTATTTTCAAAAAGAAATAGTTTCTTTCTAAAGGAAGCTTTCTCATTTTTTCCAAGGACACTTTCATATGCTTTATAAAGACTTTTCTTTCAACTTTCCAAAAATAAGAAGGTTTAAATCTCTACTTTAAAAAACAATAGTAGACAAAGCTAAGGGTCTGACACAGTCTTCATTTCCTATTTATAAGCAACATGGACTAAAACGAAAGAACTTCATTGATCTTTAAACAAACCACATAATCAAGAACAAATTCAGGGCCATCTACATTGTTCAAACAAATGTCTCCTCAAAGGAGAGAATCACAATTATTTCACATCCCCACTGAAATATTTTTGTTGCTGTCATCTAATATTTAACAACAAAAAAAAGGATTTCAGGTTAAGTTTTACACTGTCCTTTTATTGGTCCAATTTAAAAAGCAACCATTTAGAAGTTTCAGCCATTTAACAGACTTCTCTGAAAAGAATAGAATCATAAACCGAGACTAGTCTCGGTAATTCTAGCCTTAACTCCCTACTCAAGCAAGGTTCAATTAGGTGAATTTGAGTTTTGAGTACCTCCAGAGACAAGAATCCATAACCCCTTGGGGAAAGCTGTTCAATTCTTTTTTTTCCTAACATCTAATCTGAATTTCCTACGTTCTAACTTGTGTCCATTACATCTTGCCCGATCCAAATACACCTTCAGGAAGAATTAGACAGTTAATAACACCACTCTCCTAAGCCTTCACTTCTTAAAGACTGAACAAATCCAATTTCAACTGTCTCTCTTCACATGTTATGTGCTGCAGGCCACAGTCATCTTGGTGGTCTCCCTCTGGTAAGCTGATGCCTTTCATCTACCTGGAAGCCTAAAACTGGACCCAATGCCTCAGGTGTCATCATGCAATTGCTGAATAGAGGGGAATAACCACTTTGGCTACTGTCTTGCTAAACCACTTGCCCAATTTGTCCATTCAAGACCTGTACCACTACACCAAAATATCCCAGCATGTGTTTTTTTGGCCTTAAGATATAAGTCGATACATGATACAAAATTGATCATAAAAATAATATTTAATGAACTTACCTGTATTATATAAAAAAAAACTATATATGCTGAAAAGATTTTATCAGATGTCAGTGCAGCTATTTCTTTCCTTCAAAAACAGTCGAGTTACCAGCTAGCCCGAGGTATGCCAATGTAACCTAATTTAGGGTTGATGATACTATTATTTTGCTCATTAAAACACGATCACCTTTCATATGGGACGCAGAGGGGAAAAGGTTTTCCGAAGCCAGTTTAAAGGGCACACTGTAAAGCCCAAATAATGTATTTTGCGTTTAGTGGAAAGTACTGCAGACCTTTTCTTAGAAGTGAGTCTGGTTAATTAGTTCAAATGGTGCCAGGGTATTCAATAGATTAAGCCCTGGATCCTATTTTTCTAAAAATATTATATTAATTGTGCAATGTTAGTTAAAAATGTCTGTACACTTTTTGTACACTTCTGTGTTCCTTGAATTCTTAGGGTTAATTACGCATTTGAAAACACATTAAAAAATTTTGCACAGCAGAATTTTGTCTGGAAGAACTCAGTTTTTTGATAAAACTAGTCTTCATTTAGAAGAGAGTATGCTATGTGACACGGCTTAATTTATCAAAATTCTAAAGGACTGACAGTTTTAAAAGACATTTCCATGTTAAGTTCAGCCAGTACAGAAATGACAGGCAGAAAATTATCATTATTTTAGAGGCTTTTCAGAAGAAAAGCCTTATACGCATTTTTACTAGCAAAAAGGACACCTTTAGTGAGACAGAAAAGCTATTCAATAACAACGTGTGCGTATAACAAAGGTAAAAATTAGATTATTACATCAGAACATGTCATTACCTTACACTCAAATACACGTACTGCTTATGCTAGTATGCCGACAGCATTCCTATTTTGCATTAGTCTCTAACTGATGTAATGAAGGATGTATTACTGTGTAAATGTTTCTTGTGCATTAAATAACATTTTAAGACCAATATCCTCTGTGGTAAAGGTATAATAATACACAATACCAACAAGTGTAACACTAGCAAAACCAGTAAGTTTTTTTTCTGTAGCGAACCGATTTTCAATAATTTGTTATTATATGAAAGCAATCTTTCTGACTTTCCTTTTGTTTATAGGCACAAAAAAGCTCATTTTAAGCTGGTTTTAGTTTTGCATACATAATGAGTATGATGCCTTCAATATATTTTCAAAGGATCCAGATTGTTCAATTTAAACACACCACAGTATTTCAAGTTCACCACATAACACCCATCAATTCCTGAGGTCAGTAAAACTATGCAAGAATAGAAATACTCTATTTAGTTTAAGAAAGTACAACCAAAGATAGTTGTAAGTAAGGCTCTAAGTCTTTTTTACGACCTGAATAAACATCAATACTTCTGAAAAACTGAGATATACCGATTTAAATGGTTACAGGTTTTATATTTTAATGTCTGGTCTTGATGGAATTCAGAACTGTAGACAATTTTTAATCCTTAATCTCCCAGTCAAAATTAGCCTTTGTTTTCCATATTCCTCAGTCGGTTGTTTTTCAGTAAAGTATGGATTATCCATACATGGATATGAAATTCTCTTTTTAACATATGCACGCACAGCAGTAGGGAAACACTTCAGGTACCTAGGCCAACCAACTGTCAGCTCCCAATGCTGCAATTTAAGAACATTCACTTGTCTTTCAGCCTACCCACTGTTCAGTGTTTTCAAATTCACCCCCTTCAAGACATCTGCTTTTCTTGAAATAAAATATGAAGTTACAGTGCTGCTAAAGCACTGTCCTTCAGAAAGGTTGCTCCTAGAGTTCTCTACTTCAGGGCTTCAGTACAACAAAGGAGATGGTTCATGGCAGTCAGAGCCTCTGCAAGAAGAATGAGGGACTTCTGTCTGTATTTCAGATAAGCCTTTTGTTTGGATCTTAAATATATATTTTAGAACTTGGCTGGCTGTTGCTACTACTGCTGACTCAAAAAACAAAAACATGTAATAATTTAACTGAAAATTAAGTAAAAGTAGGCCAGAAGTAAATTATTCCTACAAAAGAATAAGCATCATAGTTTCACAATAAAACCACACCTACTAAGTGCAAGAAGTTATTATACCCAGTCTTCTCCACAGTACGTCACACGCAATAAGCTTGCTACATAAAATTTTAAAGACAACATTGGAGCAAAAGGTTATTTGATACATTAAAAGGTAACAGTGGGAAAGCGTCACACATGGTGTGCATCAGCCACAGCAAGAGGCTGAGACTGCTTAGTTGCTATACGTTTTGTTTAGATTTCACATAGGAATTTGTACATCCTAGAAACACAAAATACCTAAAAATTAATAACTTTCTAACACATAAGTGGAGAATCCAAACTATGTGAAACAGTAATATGTAAGCATTGCTTTTTGTTTTACTGTTTAATATTTTAAAAATATTTTAGCAATTAATTATTAATTCATATAGGAAATAAAAAAATTACCCAATACACACCAGGCAATTCATTATGTCAAGATTGGAAAAGCAATAGAAATTGGTAGATTAGTAGAAGATAATAGTACTGGCTATAAAAATTATTCTGATTTAGAAAATTACGGTGTAATGCCTAAAACCAGCTCCCACAGTAGGAAATAAATGTTAGAAATACGTACAACCACGCTCTTAAATAAAATTAGAAAAAAACCAAAACAAACAATAAACCACACACACACACAAAAACCCCACAAACAACAAAAAAACCCAAAGCCACAGCTACTTGAGAGCACTTGCATACAAAACTTTGTAGGCTTCTCTGAAAGACATGTTTAAATGACAACTACAATATGCTATTTGTAAAACATTACACAGAACATGGCATATTTCAAAATTACTGTATTTGAAATTGCTGTTTTATGGAGTCAACCTAACTGTCTTTAAAAATTCAGAGTGTACGAATAAAATACTGATTTCTCTCTGTCATGTAACAGCAGCTCATGTAGGGCTTTTTATGGTTTTGTGCACTATACCTCTTTCGAAAAAGCCACAATACTTAGTAATTACACTAGCTTATATACAAAACATCTTAATGAAATGTATTATTTTGTGTATGTTTTGTAAGTTTCTAGGTTCTTTAAATGTGATGTTATGTTTTGCAATAAAATGAGGTTTTTTTTAGTTTTCAGGAGTCGATAACAATATTTAGATTACAAAGGAAGTGAACAATTGTTCTTTGGAACAGGAAAATTAATGGGAAAGGAATAAATAGGTCTTTCATGGAATCATTCTGCAGCTTTTCGAGGTAGAGAAAGGATTTAAATTTGAATACTGAACAATAAAGCTGTAACTTCTAGTTAGACCATGTGTATATTTGAATATATCATATTCTCCAACCACGGCAGCTCTGCAGAACGGTTTCTCTGGTCATTATTTGAAGAGTATTATTATTCATTATTGAAGAGTATTGGTTTTCTGCAAAAGTATGCTATCTAGAGTAGCTTTGGTTGACAGAGCACACTGTTTTCTTTTCAGCAAAGTCTCTATTTGTAGAGGACCTTATACGAATATTGTCTAAAAAACTTTTCCGCGTAGCATAACTACACTTTTTTCATCATGCTAAACTGATATTGTGAACAAAATCAAGTTTGGGAGTACCAAAGGAAAACTTTAAAGTGTATATGGTGGATTTATGGTATTTTTGTTTACCTTAACCAAGCCAATACCAAAACCAAGCACCGCTGTATTCTAAATGCTTCTATAATTACTGTAGTAGGACTTCGCTGCATCACGACGCCCTTTAACTAAAAGCCTCAATTTCATAAAGTATTTAAGATAAAGCTTGAACAGCCAATTTCAGACAATAAACTTGTCCCTCTTTATTACAAGTTTAGAAGCACTTCTAGAACTACAGTCAAGGCTTTTTTTTTTTTTTTTAAATAGTGAAAATAACCAAGCAGCTGTTAAAGCCTTCAACTGCCAAAACATCACAGTGAAGGCAAGAGTGGCATTTAAGTAAGTCTTTTCTGCCGTAGTTGCAGAAAGCCAAATTACTTTTCCATCACCACCACTTTCTCAGCCTGATGCTTTCCAGTAATTTCACGAACAAAGCTCACAGCGTGCTGTTACCAGCTGAGCAGGAGGCAGCACCCTCCCTTAGGTTCAACTGGTACTGTAGCAAGAAAAGATAAGGTCAACTGTAACCCCAAATCCTTTTAACTCCTTCTCTGCCAACAAGTTAGGAGATTGTTAAAAGGACACCTGAATATGAAAATTAACCTGCTTATTCCCTGCCAGAAAGCAAAAAAACTCAGGTAAATAAAATCCAGTACTCTGTCAGGTGCAAGACATTTAAACTTGAAAGGAATTACAGGTGTGGTAAATTGTAACCATTGTTTTTATTTCATATAACATCGTATTAGCATTTTTTTTACACACCATTTTCAAATTCTAGAAAATTACACAGCAGAGGACAGTAAAAATACTTGCAATATTCAGAAACGTAGTAACATATTTAAGAATCTAATGAGTAACCTTCTGTTCTTATGGAAGTAAATAACAGATGTAGCCCAATTTGAAATGTCACTCATATCCATACAACATCAGCTACGTAGTCTGACTGCAGCTATTCCGTACGTCCCACCTGTACTAGCAGAGTTCACCATATTTTTGGCAATTTTATCTCACCTAAGCATTCTGCAGAAGGCTGTAATTCCTGACTACCTGCTTCATTTTTAAAAGATTAAGCATTCAGGCTTTCAGCAACTTTGGCTCTCTCAAGAGCTTTTAAAGCAAACCTGCAAATTAACTGAGTGAACTAACGGTAGTACACAGAGCATGAAACGAGCTGATTTTGCTAGTTCTTCCTGAATGCAAAAGACTTTTGTTCATTACAAACAATTTCTTCACATGTCACATGTAAAAGACTACTCTGTTGAGAGATCTTGCCTCAGCTCTAGAAAGCTCTTTGTAATTCATTGGAATTCTGCTTCGAAAAATCTCCAAAATGCCCAATATACACATATGCATAGGTGCTTCGGAGCATTATTAGCATTCAGACATCTGCATTTCAAAATGCACACTGCATTTGATCTTTTTAGGTAATAACAGCTGAACAAATTACAGTAGATGAGAGAAAAAAAAAAGAAAAACAAACAGATTTTCCAAGCCATTTCAACTGACTGTAACCAGCTTGTTTTATAATGATTTCCTAATGTTTCCTAATGATGAGGATCCTTTTTGCAGGATTACTAGAGTCTCATTTTGCTTCTTCATTTACTGTTTATGGTATCCAGAAATACTCCTTAATAGATTGATTACATGATCCATGAAACTCTCATGATACTTTCTTTGCAAGTACAGGAAACATTTTCAAACACTGTAAAGAACTAAAAGGTTCACTGGGTCTTCATTCAAAACCTCTTGCTGTTATGACCACGCATACACACCCGAGGGTTACACACAGAATAACAGACTGGAATTCTGATCAACAGTTAATGATATGAGTTCTGAAACTTGCAGACCTACCACCAGTTGGAAGCAACGATTGGCAAGTATCTCCTCTGAAGAACTCAATTATTAGGAGACTAATCATTAGGAGACACACATGCTCTGACTGGCAATGATGTAAAACTTATTTTGATTTTCCAACAGAAATGAACAAGGAAACGACGTACATTTTAAAAAACCCACAATGTACCTCTTGTGGCCAAAACAATCAAGCAAATGCTGCTCATGATTTTGCAGAATAGTGTAAATCTCTAAAGACTAACAATTAATATACAACTTCTCTTAAGCGCACAGTCTGAAGGGCAAGTTCCATAATTCCCACTGAACACAGCTGGCTTGCATTCTCACAAATAGTCTAAATCAAGACGAGTACTCATGAGATGCGTACTTAAATCTGAATAAATTGCAGAATCTGTCCTTGAATATAACTCTCAAACCATGGAACCTCCACAAAAATCTCAGGTGAGTGCTCTGTGCCAGCGCCTCCCCAGATATTTTTGCTGTGTGCATAGGGCACCATCTTCCCGCTCCAGGAACAGCAGCTGTTCCATAGCAACTCTAATCCACCAGAAAGTAAAGCATGTGGAGAAACAGAGCATCCACCAATTGTTTACATCAGCTAGGCAGAATGGCCTTTTTTTTTTTTTTAGTTTTACTCAGACACTTCCACTTTAGATTAGTAGAAACACTATTTTCAGTGTGGTAAAGCGTGCCCTTTATGCAGGTTTATAAAACATTCTTTTTGCAAACTGCAATTAACTTTAGATTTAGCGCTTGGGTTTTTTTAAAGAACGCACAAATCTTGCAGTATTCAACTACACTTCAAAAGACACTACAGGCACAGTTGAATGAAAAAAAGAGTAAAGTTTTAGACCTTTTATTTTAAATCTAAAGAAGTCCACAAACAAGGACTCCACAAATACTATATTTGCATTTTTTCAGGATAACTGTAAAATGACTTTCAAAGCATTAAAAATACATTAAAATATTACTCACAATTAAGGGATCATCTCGTCCCATTGTAATAACACTTCTGTTCACTGTGCGTAATAACTGTACCATTATTTCTTGAATATGGTGATAAGTTGATGCCTGTAAACGAAAAAAAAAAACAGTTTTGCTATTAAATCCATATCTCTTCCAAAAGAAAGAAGAAACCAATTATTTCAACGTTGACAGTTCAAATTGTATAATATAACCACCCTATTGAAAGACACTAATTATTCTTGCTAACACTGCTCCTTAGTTGAGCAATTTCAGTGGAATACTCATTTCAAGTGGCACAGTCCAATTTTAGCCCTCTCTATCCCATAACTGTTTTTTGTTTCCCATAGTCATTTCCCATCCCTCGCTCAAGGGACTCGTGTTTTCCCAGTAACTGAGTAGAATATAACTTAATAGCAACACCCTGGTAACAGATAATCGAGGCAAATTGTATCATAGTTCTCCACATCTGTCAATGGCCCTCAGGGTAGTCTGGAGATCAGTAATATTCTTAGCTTGCAGTCACAAAGTATATAATTATTAAAGGAGAAAGTTATCCTCGTTTCGCTTTGCAGCTCTGTGAGGGCACCAACTGAAGATGGTCTGCTCTTTGGCCCCATTGCCAAAGTGTGGGTCAATCTGGCTGACTGAGACTGCACTAGAGACCCACCACCTGTCAGCACCCAGTTTTGAGTGATCTTTGCAGCCCAATGGCAAATATTCACCAACTCACATCAAATGATAGGTGCCTCTGGCATGTTGCCTGCCAAAGGACATCTGATTGTTTATTTTAAAACACTGAGCAGAGAGGTATAACCTTACGTTCACCAATTTCATTGACCTTACTCTGATCACTAGACAACTTTGGAAACTAGCATGCAACAACCAAAGAAAGAAAAAGTCTAAATGAATTTCTAACAGGAAAGAAAAAAAAAAACAACAAAACCAACAAAACCAAAACATCGGCTTACACCAAACAAGGCACCTCTTCGACGTCACGTGTAGCATGGAAAGAACACCACAATCACAGAAGCCTTGGTGATTTCTTAACAATATTTTAGGTGGCTGAGCTCCAGTACCACCCCAGGAGAAACTGCTTCTGACTGTTTTTGCTCTGAGATACCCAACATTGTCTCCTTTCTTTCTTCTGTTTTGATTAACCTGGATCAGGCCAGCATCCTTTGCAATAGAGACCTTCCTCATATCTAGCCATTTATTTACTATTACCATTTAGTCCTGTTGCCTCCTTTGACTATGACACATGCAAGCTTTAATGATCTCACCTGTCACGGCATTTCAAAAGTTACTATATTCTGTAAACAAATAATGTATTCACAGAATAATTTGTGGTTTGTGTTTTCTCCTTTTGATTTGAATTTCTCTGGTCCAGTCCCATATATATAAAAAGACTACACCTGACAGTTGCTGCACAGAAGACACATTTGTTGGAATGCTTTCACAAAGCCACTTTCTCTTCCATCTCCTCCACTTCCCAATATGCATACTGTGAGCTTTAAGGCTTATGCCAATCAAATACAAAAAACATACAGGGCATTGGCCCTTTGTATTTTAAATGCACTGGAAATAACAATGAAATTAAAAATAAAAACCTACCGTGCATCTCTCCCCATATCAACTTTAATAATTAACCAAATACTCTTCTTGTCCTTATCTTTTTCTCCCCCCCCCCCTTTTTTTTTCTTGAATCACCTGAAAAACCTCCAAGATAAAATTGCACTTTCTTTCACAGTAGAACATAACCACTAACACAACAAAGCAAATTCTTCAGGCTTATGCAAAGTTGTAATCAGAAAGTCACTTTTCAAAGAGCAACAACCAGCATCTGTTGACCTCTGTGTTGCAGAAGCAGCCTGTCTTCGTCCCCCTAATGCATCTATGGGCATAGTTGACCTCACAGTAGAAAAAAAGAAAATCTAGCCTTGCCACTGGATTGTTGAACAGTGGCAGCCCTTGGCACCAGAGTATCTTCACAAGGTTTTCATTTATGGGGTGTTTTATTATACAGCTAGAAAGCAAGACATCATTTGAAACAGTGTTTGTAAAACAGTATACATATGTATACGTACATATATATATATATATATATTATTGGACTAAGAGGCTACACAAGCCACTCTCACAGTCTCAAGCATTTCTTTTTCCAAGACTGTACTAATGCATTACAGGCGCATTTAACTGGATCACAGATTCTTCACTACTGTTTTACCAAACGATATAATAGTTACTGCACCTTGCTTGAAAGCGAGAACAAGGGGCAGAGCATAACAGGAAAAGAAATACAGAGAGGGATTGCATCTCACAAAAAGCCAGAAAAAGGAAAACAAGCAGACAGATGTTGACAGCACAAGGAAGAGGGGACAAAGGATATCAAAAAAAGATGAGCCAACCATAGGAAAGAAAAATGCCCCCAAGTTGCTTGAAATAGCATAATTTCTTGGACTAGAAAACATACAGGAGAGCACTCTCTTATCCACTGCCTTCAGGACCTAGAATGCAATACATTTTCAAATCCTACTCTTCTACTGGAGACACTAGTGAAAATTACTGAAAAAAAAAAACCACTCTATTCAAATATTGTCTTTATCAGAGTTTAGACATTCGCTACTTAAATATGGCTTACACAGTGAAAAATGGAGGAAACAGCAATATGAGTACACAGACATGGAATTGTTTGGGAGCCTTAGAGTGAAACCCATCTGCCTGCTCCAGATGCTTGCTTTTATCAGCAGGATTTTGTGCTTCTGTGAAAGGCATCCTATTTGTTCTTTGAACTCGAATGCTTTCCATATTCACTAGCATTACTGTAATGTCAAACGTAACTTTCAGGAAATAATTAGCTTTAGATAAACTACGCTCTGGGTAAGTTTTTGATACGTCTTCGGAGTATACTCTTGATGAATGTTGTTTTATTTACAGAGGTCTATGCAGCTTTTCTGTTTTGTTTTCAAACCTTTTTTGGATGTTCTTCTTGAACTTTGACTATAGCAATATATTTTATGATTGTGCACTTCTGTCCAAAAGCAGTTTATCATCTCTTATCCAGAGTATTGCATTTATTAAATAATTTCAAGGTTTGCTTTGAAGTGTAGAACATTTGTTACCCCTGTGCATTGTGGTACCAGTCAAAATTTAGCGTTTTGTTTCAAACAAGCATTCTTGACTGTTGAAAGAATGCATCCAAGGACAGCAGAGGACCTATGGCAAGCCACCTGCCATAAAACATGTAATTTTATCAAGCTACCAGTTAACGCAGCAGCAGAGGAAGGGTGGAGCAACTGAGAGTACAACACATATATACAATTATACACCCTGCCCCCAAATTCTTAATTTCTTATTTATATCAATTGGAAAATACAAACATCATATTGAGAAACTGCATTATTTGTTTAACTTCTTCCCCATAACTACAAAAGTTAAATACAGCAATTATGTATACCTTCATCTTAAGCAGAAATCAAGCTCCTTAAAGTTATATGGCTATGCCTACATCAGCAATTTGGTTCAGAACAATTTTTAGGCAAATCCCGTGACCACTTCCATTTACCATGTACCGCTTCTGAGTGGTTTTGTTGCACACAAACTAGATTAATTCCAGATAGAAATAAACTAGAAGCTCCTTGACAGTGCTAGAAATGAAGACATTAGGTTCTTGATCAATGTTTCGGTCACACCAATATAAGGTCCCCCCAGTTTCTAAACTGTTTGCCTTCAGAAAGCTGGGCCATATGCATAATGGAGATGTTTGAACCACAGTATCAGACCATATCTTAGTGTAAACTCTCCAAGCCACATACAACAGATTCATCAGGAGCCCCACAACGAACCACATGGATCTAGTGGTAAACTCGTGTGTGACACATTTCTTGCTACTGCAGACATTACCAAAACATCCTACGCAGCCAAGGCAAAAAAAGCACCATTAAAGGGGAAGCCACGTTAAACCAAGTAAACATGGTAGACATTGTTTTTGCCAATACTTCTTAATATTCATTTGAAGGTATGCAAAGCTACCTGCTACAACACTGGCTACCTTCTGACAATAGTCTCTAAAAGCACTAAAAAACTCACAGCATATAGTTTACAGAGAGTATTTTCTTTTCACCCAGGAAAGATACTATGTCTCATTGCAAGAACTGCAACACTTAAATAGCTTTCTGGTTAGAAGTGTGTCCATGCAGCTACCATACCAAAGGCAGAGATAAAAACTGGCATCTCAGCTGGAATTGTTATCTGCAGTGCTGCAAGAAATATTCTATGATTTGGCCTCTGCTACAATTCAAGATGTTTTCATGAATCATAACTGGTCTTATAATATTGATTACCACTATAATTAAAAAAAAAAAAAAATCCACAGCCAAAAATTGTAAACAATGTAGTAGCACTTCACGCACTTTCCTTCGGGACAGTGAAGTCACTTGTTCATTAGTTTGCTTTTTTTCTTTTTAAATTCAAAGATGAAGGCTCTTATAATCTAGCTTTACTTCCTTCCACATTTCAGTACATGCTATACCATTATTAGTAACAGTTCAGAACATGACATAATGGTTTTAACGTTTAGCCATAACTCTGTTAAAGATGAGCTGTTCTGAATTCACAAGTAGCACATAATATACCTTCCCTGGAAAAAATGTAACATATGCTCAAGCATGCAAAGGTTATTTTCTGCTAAGCCTTTGAATTTTCAGAGAAATGAATTAAAATGGTTTCTTTATGAAACAGACTACTTCTTGATAATCTATGAAGCAATCAGGCGTTCAATACTGACATCGCTAACTTAAGAAAAATAGTGTTTTCATACACTGCCCATACACAAGATTCCAGCTTTTATTTTAACTAACAGTTTCTAGCTTCAGAAGACAACCTAGCCACCCACTGTAACATGCATTTTCTTAGATCAGATTTCCCTTTACAAGGATGACACGTGTTTTTTAGTGAAACCTGGAAAACTCGCTGTTGCAGTCTGTTTGGTTAAGCATAAGACTTTTCAGAAGCTAAATTAACAACTTGTACCATATATAAATGCTCCCCTGGAAAATGTGAATTGTATTATTCCATTTAATGGTCATCAAAAATGTATGCTTGTCTTCACTGTTGAAATGGATTTGCTAGGGAATCAAGGCATGAAGCAATCCGAGCTCCTATGTGGTATGCAGGTCAGCAGTAGGAAAGTCTCTCTCAGAACTCAAATGCCTTCAGATTCATTGATGGGATGAATGGCACACACAAATTAATTAACAGAAAATTCAAACCAAAAAAAATTTCACTCTCTTTAAAAATACCTGTGCAAGGTAATAGCAGTTAGTGTTTGATTTAGTTTTCATGTTCTATTGAAACTTCTACAGGGTTGGGAGAAAAATTAGAGTAATTCCATTGTCTCGGAGTCAACCATGGACTTCAGAATATGATGGAGTGCTCATTTATTTGGACAGTGACAAACATGCATTAAACGAATGGCTCCTTCAGAATTACAATATTACACAACCTGTACTTGAGATATCCACTTGAAGCTACCTCTTCAGTCAATTCGGTTCAGCTGGCCCAGCCGTGTCCCCTCCCAAACTCTTGCCCAACTCTAGCCTACTCCCTGGCATGGGGCAGAGTGAGAAACAGAGAAGGCCTTGACACTGTGTAAGCACTGTTCAGCAACAACACATCAATGAAAATTTTAGTTATCAACACTGTTTTGGTCACAAATCTAAAACACGGCACCATATGGGCTGCCACAGAGAAAATGAACTCTATACCAACCAGATCCAGTATGTTCACTCTCTTATACATCCAGTTCTAGAACTTTGTGTTCCCCCTCTGACACACACACACAAAAAGCACACATAAAAGCATAAAGTTTTGTTGTTTTTTTTTTTTTAAATCATATAGTTCATAATCATGCATTGTTCTGACTGAAAATTGTCTGCAGAAGAACTTCAGGTAACTGGCCCCAAAAGAACATGCAGGATCCCCGACTAAATTCTTTTGAAATTCTCTTTTGCTAAAGTCTTAAGATCTGCCATAAGTTAGGCAAATCCTTTACAAATTTCTGTACAATTCTAAAATGCTTCCAGACTTGGTTACGAATATAATCAACAGCTTAAAATGCAGCTGCTGTGAATTACCGACTTTGTGCACAGAACAGGAAAAGATTATACATCTCACTTCCACTTGTAGACTCAACCAAGATTTTATTTTAGATTCCAAGAGAAAGAGTTTACCATTACATTTAATCGTGTAAGCACTATAAAAACTTGTTCTGATACAGTAAATATTAAACTATAGGATATATGTCAGATTAGAGACAAAGTCACCTTACAAAGGGCTGTCAGACTGCACGCGTCAAAGTTGTTGTAAAGGGGGAAAAGGGAAGTGTTTTTAATTAAAATAGTGACAAAAAGTGACAGATTTCATCCCGACCTTCATCAACGACTTAATTGCAGTTCTGAGCTTTAACTGTATTTCACAGGTGCTGAAAGCACACAGTCTCAAGCAATGAAGCTAATTTTAGACATAATTCAGTCAGAACAATGTCATCTATGTCTAAAAGTTGTTTGCTGCAGAGACAATTTAAAAATCAAACATAAGCATCTCGCTCAGATGCCTAACAATGACTGTCTATTCACAAAAATAAAGTCCTTACCATAAATGAGTGTTCTTAACAATGTACTTGCTACCTGCATAACTGAGCAGCTAGACAGCAGCTGAAGAGAACAGTATTTGAACACGAAGATCTGATGATTCACATGTTCCCACTCGCCAAACAACGTAGGGCAAAACAATAGAGCAGAGCTGGTGATATCACAATATCTTATTCTTTGACAAAAAAAAAAATAGGTCCTTCAAAAACTCTGTAACAACTTCAAAGATCATCTCACAATATGAATTTTGACCACACAAAACATAGAACTACTACTTCTTTTCTGTCCTTTGTGTATATTGTACTTCTGGTGATTTTCACAGAACAAATCCAATGCAAAAATATCAAAGTTAAGTTTACAAGAAGTTTTAAATACTAATCCAAAACCAGATTTCTCTATTGAGATGGAAAAATAGAAGAAATATGGACAAGATGCTGGTGATTTCAAGACAGAGTTAAGCTTACAATTAATATTGTAAAGTGAGTCTGCCACTAATGTCTGACGTTTTCTCCTCCAGCAGGTCAAATCATCCGTTTTTTTAGAAAGGTGCTACGAGATACAGGAAATTAATTGCTCAATAGAAAATTGCATTAACCTTAAGGTTCAAGTGCAATCCCATAAGAAATAATCTGGTTAATTACCAAAACAATTCTCTATATCTTGATCACACTGAATAAAGGCATTCTGAAGGAGACCACCTAAATACTACTAGCATAATAATCTGGCCATATAGCAAACGTTTTTCCATCTGCCTGTATGAGTACGGGATACAAAGTATTTCCCATTGCAAGTCAAAACTGTATATCCTTGAAACAAGATTTTTCACTTTAGCTGGGAAGTAAACATCTATGTTGTACTCAGGAGAAATCTGCACTGTCTCTTAAAGGCAAATTACTGTCTGATGCCCTAGACACTGCTCTATTGAAGGTGTTCTCTTCCTTTGGTCTTTATTTCTTCTTCAGAGAAGTCATCTCAGAAGTAGATTTTTAGTACTAAAGCATCTGGTTCTTTTGTTGATGTCCCAACTATTCTACAATGTTTCTTATACTCATGAACAAGATGCTTCCAGAGGGGTCATCATACACTGATACCACTACTGGATTTAAATCAAGGGACTTTTCTCCTTATATTAGAAATTCATCAGTATTTATTGCAAATGCAATCTGTAGATAACTGCCACCCAAACATCTCACAGAGAATCTCCAGTTTACAGGTTACTTTCTTTAAAAGAAGCTATTGAAGAAATGCCACTTGTTTTAAATGAATGTGAATGTCTTTGGGCTTTTTTCATAGAATCATAGAATTGCCAAGGTTGGAAAAGACCCTTAAGATCATCGAGTCCAACCGTTAACCTATCACTGCCAAGTCCATCTATACCATGTGTTCAAGCACCACATCTATCCGTTCTTTAAATACCTCCAGGGATGGAGACTCAGCCACTTCCCTGGGCAGCCTGTGCCAATGCTTGACCACCCTTTCAGTGAAGAAGTTTTTCCTAATGTCTAACCTAAACCTCCCCTGGCGCAGCTTGAGGACGTTTCCTCTTGTCCTATCACTCGTTACTAGGGAGAAGAGACCAACCCCCACCTCGCTACAGCCTCCTTTCAGGCAGTTGTAGAGAGCAATAAGGTCTCCCCTCAGCCTCCTCTTCTCCAGACTGAGCAGCCCCAGCTCCCTCAGCTGCTCCTCATAAGACTCGTGCTCTAGACCCTTCACCAACTTCGTTGCCCTTCTCTGGCCATGCTCCCGCACCTCGATGTCCTTCTTGTAGTGAGGCGCCCAAAACTGAACACAGGACTTGAGGTGTGGCCTCACCAGTGCCGAATACAGGGGCACCATCACCTCCCTGGTCCTGCTGGCCACACTATTCTTAATACAGGCCAGGATGCCATTGGCCCTCTTGGCCATCTGAGCACACTGCTGGCTCATGTTCAGGCGGCTGTCAACCAACACCCCCAGGTCCTTTTCTGCCAGGCAGCTCTCCAGCCACTCCCCTCCCCCAGCCTGTAGCCTTGCATGGGGTTGTTGTGACCCAAGTGCAGGACCCGGCACGTAGCCTTGTTGAACCTCATACAGTTGGCCCCAGCCCAACGATCCAGCCTGTCCAGGTCCCTCTGCAGGGCCTTCCTGCCCTCCAGCAGATCAACACTTCCACCCAACTTGGTGTCATCTGCAAACTTACTGAGGGTGCACTCGATCCCCTCATCCAGATCATCAATGAAGATATTGAACAGGACCGGCCCCAGCACTGAGCCCTGGGGAACACCACTCGTGACCAGCCACCAACTGGATTTGACTCCATTCACCACCGCTCTCTGGGCTCGGCCGTCCAGCCAGTTTTTAACCCAGCGCAGAGTGCACCCATCCAAGCCGTGAGCAGCCAGCTTCTCCAGGAGAATGCTGTGGGCGACAGTGTCAAAGGCCTTACTAAAGTCCAAGCAGACAACATCCACAGCCTTCCCCTCATTTTAAATGCATGTTTTAAATTCTCCGCAATTTTCATGACATAATGGGTTACATGTTGCCTAAAAAGCCATTGTTTTGTCATAATGAAAAAAGGTTTGCCTGGCTACCTCCTTCAATAGAAGTAAAAGCACAGAATGCATTACATGCTTTTAAACAACATCATTCTATACAAATTACATAATTTTAATTGGATTGTTAAAAGACTTAAATCCAAACCTGTGAAGAGTACAATGACCCGTTAAACCTCTGGTCTCCAGCTGTGTTTAAACATACACATCATACTGACAGGTTAAAAAAAAAAAAACAACAAAAAACAATAAACAAAAAAGTCCTATTATTAAAGATAACATTCTTCTTAATGATAAAAAGCATTTGATTTTAAATACAACTAAGCATTTGCCTAATATCAAGGGAGAACATCTGAACATCTGAAGGAAAAAAATTAAAAGCTTTTCAAAAGCTCTCAGCAGCATCACACTAACTTAGTAGTTTCGACTAAAATGTTCCCAAATGAAATCTGAAGTATTTGTCTAATTTTTTTTTTTTTTTTTTTTAAGTCCTTGAGGCATATGTACATTAACTCATTCACAGAACAGCAGTTACAAAGCTCTCAAACGGGGAACTTATTGAAACAAACACTTGCTTTTCTTCAATCATCTTTGCACTTCATTTACACCTTATTTCTATAGGAGATGTATCAGTTCAGATATAGGTCATCTTCCATCCCCCAAGCTTTATGTTTTTATTAATACTAAGGAATAAAGAAAAAAATAATAAAAAAAAAAACCTATCTACACTTTAAAATGTTTTTTCCTCCAAGATAGAAACTTACAAGCATTTCCAAAAATGAAGAAAAATATTTATTAGCAAAAATTCTTAGTAACTGGTTTTGTGCCAACAGTCACACTTAAAACATGAAGACAACACAGGTCGAAAGGTTTTTTTTTTTTCCTTAGAAACAGTAATTTGAGAAATCAATAAAATGAGATGCCTTTTAAAAAAAACCCTACATTTTCAAATATTTCTTCTCTGGTAAACAGCCCTTTGTGTTTCTACATCATTCTGGATGTATCAGTTCCTACTCTTGGAAACTGGACAAGTTAGAATCTACAAAATAGTCTTCAGAATGCACGGGGCTACATATATGCATACCAAGCAACAAGAATTTGACTGCTTCATGCTGTTCTGCTTACGGCAATGTTCTCACTCATGCAAACATAAGCTACAAACCCGTATTTTCAGTAGGCATTAACAAGTCTTTAACATATCAGCTACTGTTATTATGGACAGCAACTATTAAGTTTGACAATCAACTTAATTTATGTGGTACACATGCGAAAAGTATTAATCTATCTTGGTTTACGACTGTGTTTCACCCTTTAAGGTATACAGTAATGAAACTGCTTTACTTTATATTAGAGCCTTATAAACTTATAACTTCACTCTTTGCCCTACCATGCTTTCACCATTTGTCTTATGAATTCCATTTGAAATTCAAATGTTCCACTACCTCTTAAGTATCACCTTGTATCAATCCCTCCTGAAGTGCTTACAATCTATAACAACGAGGAAAATGGCTCATAATACACATGGAAATATTGCCCTGTGCAAACAGACAAGCCTCTTCAGTTTCAAACTCAAAGATTTTTATGAAACCAAGCAACATGCTGTAATGATTCCATTACTAGAAAGTGATCCAAGGATCCATAGTGAAAAATGACAACTTACCTTTATCCAAAGCCTGCAAAGTTGGAACACATGTACTGGAAAACTACAGCCCAAGAGAAATCGGCCCAACTTTCCTAATGTAATTAATTATGAGGTTTCTTTAGAATAAATTCCTCATTATTATGAAACTTCATCAAATAACCTACTGCTCATTAACAAGTGAGGGACTAAAAAGTCAGTTCAGTAGTCTCTCAAATGAGAAAAGCAACCACCCAGATCACAATTTCTACAGTGCTCCAAAACTACAGGAGCCTGAGAAAGAAACTACAGACTCAAAATGAACTATAGTAAAGAGTGATGACATTGCTGAAAGCAGAAACCATAAGCTACAACATTTGTACGCTGAAAAACATTTATTTCGTAAAGGACAAAGTTTTATAGAAAAGAAACAAGATTAAATTCGAAAATTATTCTGAATACTTCAAATAATCATAGAATCATTGAATAGTTTGGGTTGGAAGGGACTTTTAAAGGTCACCTAGTCCAACCTCCCTCTGCAATGAGCAGGGACATCTTCAACTAGATCAGGTTGCTCAGAGCCCCGTCCAACCTGACCTTGAATGTTTCCAGGGATGGGGGCATCTACCACCTCTCTGGGCAACCCATTCCAGCATCTCACCACCCTCCCAATAAAGAATTTCTTCTTCATACCTAGTCTGAATCTACCCTCTTTCAGTTTAAAACCATTATCCCTTGTCCTATTGCTACATGCCCTACTAAAAGTTTGTCCCTATCTGTCTTATAAGCTCCCTTTAAGAATTGAAAGGCCGCAATAAGATCTCTCCGGAGCCTTCTCTTCTCCAGGCTGAACAACCCCAGCTCTTCCAGCCTTTCCTTACAGAAGAGATCTTCCACCCCTCTGATCATTTTTGTGGCCCTCCTCTGGACCTGCTCCAACAGGTCCATGTCTGTCCCGTGCTGAGGGCTCCAGAGCTGGACGCAGGGCTCCAGGTGGGGTCTCACCAGAGCAGAGTAGAGGGGCAGAATCACCTCCCTCAACCTGCTGGCCACGCCACTTTTGATGTGGCCCAGGATATGGTTGGTCTTCTGGGCTGCGAGAGCACATTGCCAGCTCATGCCCAGCTCTTCATTCACCAGTACCCCGAGTCCTTCTCTGCAAGACTGCTCTCAATCCCTTCATCCCCCAGCCTGTATTGATACTGGGGGTTGCCCCAACCCAGGTGCAGGACCTTGCACTTGGCCTTGTTAAACTTCATGAGGTTCACATGGGCTCACTTCTTGAATTTGTCCAGGTCCCTCTGAATGGCACCCTGTCCCTCAGGCATGTCAACCACACCACTCAGGTTAGTGTCATCAATATCATCAATACTCAGCTTGGTGTCATAATATTCTAATTCATTTCAGTATTTATTCCATTGAAGTTTACCAGTTAAAAGAAAAAAGTGCCTAAACCTCTGCTAAGGAAAAACAAAGCAGCCTCACTGCTTTCAATAATACTATGGTGATTTACAGCTGCTGACTATTTAAAGAATATAAAATTGAGAAATAAAAAAAGATAGCATAGATTTCAGTACTTCACCTTTAATACCTCAACTGCCCTTTAACTTAAATTTATGAAAAAATAGGAGAAAAGTTCTATTTGCCACTGACTTGTATTAAAAATTTAAATGAGATTCATCAGCATTAATAATTTACTACCTAATCAGCTCAGGCTTACTACAGACTTGGCCCATCTACATCATCATCAATACTTACAGGGTCTTGACAGCTCAGAACCTCCAGGATGCTATTGAGTAATTCAACACAGTACTTCTTCTCTTGGACCTGGAGCTGCTGATCATCCTTCTGTTCCAGTAATTCTTTCAGCTCTTTTGTAATCACAGGAAGCAGAATGTCCCTGCATTCTGAAAGAAAGCAATTTATCTTAAGAACGAATATAAATCAAATACCACTTGCAAATAAATCCTCCTCCAAACAGTGAAACGCAATATACTTTAACAGCTACAGTCCCTTCCAACGTGGAATTTCTGATTTGCCAATCATGCCTCAGGGATACAAAAATATCACACAAGTTTAAGAGTAAGTCAACAGTATTTCTCATATATGAAAAACACAACTTCCTGATAAAAATAATTTGTTTCAGTTAAATTCTGGAGGCTCTTTAGCTTGTCCCAAACATTTAGGGACAAATTATTCACTTTACATACAAAGCACCTAAAAATAAGCTATGTTTAAGTAGTGACAGGATTTTAATATGAGAAAAATACTATACTTATTAAATTATTCTTTCTGAAAATAACACACAAACAGCAACAGAATTGTTCTATGTGTATAATTTTGAAACATACCTTCTAAGAACACATAAAAGAATGCAGACAAGGAAAAGACTCTAAGGAAAGTCCTATCAAGCGTATGAGAGCGAGAGATATGCACACATTCATCCTTATTTAAATCTAAGGAAGCTGACACAAATAGTAAGTTACATTTCCATCTCACATGTACATTGACTTTTTAAGACAGAGGTGCTTATGGGAAATGTCGGGAGGACAAGATGCACAGATTTGAAATAACTTCAATGAAGGCAATACCTGGGAATACCCAGGAATAAAAGATACAGATTTTTTTCCTAATTTAGTTGATACATGCCACTGAGTGATTTAAGTAGCAACTTACTTGCACAGTGCTATGTAATTAAACAGAGTACAGCACAACAGCGTGAATAATGCTGAGCAGATGATTCAAAGATTTGTTGCATTTATGAAAATAACTTGGGAAGTAAACAGAGCTAAATGTAGCTTCAAAGGTTCCACCTCCAAATGAAAGTTGTATAGAACTACAGAAGAATTCTAGCCGCAGTGAGCTGAAGTTCTTACTCATTTCCACTCAACTGATTTCTTATTGCTTAAAATCCTTGTCTGTTTTAACCCTTTGGAAAAATATTGCTGTCACCAATTGGATAGTATTTTCTATCAATACCACATATTCTGAAAGAATAATAGAACAAAACTAGAAAACTTCTTAATTACTGCAAATAAAAATGAAAATGTGGCTTTTTATATTTTAAGAATGATTTAGAACAGCTTTACCCAGACATACAGCGTACTCACTGATAAACAAGTGGAGTGTGAGCCGCGGTGAAACTGTATCCAGTGTGATTTAAAACAAGCCAGGGGCTCAGAATCCCCCAAAAATAAGGGTGCTAGCACAGGAAGACAGGAAGGTGAGAAAGAAAGAGAGGAAAAGAATGGGAAGTAGATTGTAAATTTCTGAACTTTGCAGAGGAAGCAACAGAGGCTATCCATGAAGATTATTCTTATTTCAAGTAACAGCTCCAAGCTATATAAAGCCAGGAGGTTTGAATCATGTTTAAGGTGCAGCATAATTTCTTGCCTCAGAAAGTATCTCTACTCTTGGTAATGCCACAACATGAATAAAGAGCTATTTATCTGATTTTCTATAAGCCTCATTCCATGCTACAAGATATATCTTACTCAATGACTAAATTACAAACTCCCCAGTAAAACAGCAGTTAAAGAACACATATCAACACAAGACCTATTCATAGAGCAGCATAAAAAGGAATTTCACACAGCTTACAGTTCGTTTATGTGACCAACTCTGCACACAGGCAACCTTCCTGCATTTAATGCGGGCCATAGACTACCCCTCTGATTCAGAAACCAAATAGCTGCACTTAGAAAGCTCCTAGTAGAGCACACTAGCAGGGCACACAGACTCCTAAAGCACTTCAGTGTGGATTTGTGTCCATGGAGACAGAGGAAAAACTCTCCTCCAAAAGTCATCGGTACTGATAGATTCACAGTCACCAGCTGTAGACATCAAACATTATAGTTTTCTGAAACTGAGATGTAACTTTATAATTATCAAATTCTTTCTTGATTTGCTCATATGAACCACTTCTAATAACTCATAATAAATGCAAATGCAGTGCCATCAGCTTCTTGACCAAAAACTACACCAAAGAAACATCATTAGCAACGTTGAAAGTTATATGCAATACGTTTGAAACTTGCTGAAATGCGATAGTACTTTTTTTTTAATAAAGAAAGGGCTTATATATTCAGTCAACAAATAAGTACAAGTTGCAAATGAGATTATTACTGACCTACTTTTGAAAAAACTAGAAAACAAACTTTAATTCTGTTTTCACTGCAAACTGTGGAAACTGTCCTTCAAAAGTCTAGGGTTATTCAGGGGGGGAAACAGTTCCTAGCATGATCAGTTCAGGATTCGTTCATCAAGCTTCTGACCGCTCCAAAAAATATTTAAGATATTTTTTCCTTTGGACATAACATTTATTGCTGACCAAGTTCCATTTCACAATGGTTATGAAAAAGACCATAAGCATATTAGCGTAAACACCTGCTGCACCTACTAGTATAAACACCCACTTCTCTAAAACAGCAAGGACTGTTTCATTCCCACTGCAGAGTTGGGCTGTAGGAGTTATTTGCCAGACTTTTAACTTCTCCATACAGTTCATATGCTGCTGCGATAGAAGCTGAATGTCACCTCAGCGAGATACATGCAAGAAACTTAAAGTGGATCAGACAAAAAAAAAAAAGTAGCCGGCTACAGATAACAAGTGCCAGCACACAGCAAGAAATTTACAGGAGACTACTAGACCTTGCATCTTTGGAACATGAATGGAAACTGTCAGAAAGTTAGGAACACAGATACATCTCTACATCTATACTTATATATGCAAATCATGACATTTTTAGGGCTTGTCATTTTTTTCATCCATAGACTCAAACATCAAGGTTTCCTACACCAGAGCAGGCGACATCAAAATCATGACTCTGAAGACAAATGGGAGAAACCTATTTCTTGTCAATTCAGTCCATAGCAGTTGCACAGCATCTGCAGAGGCAAAAAAATTTGCTTCACGTATATTTAACCTGTATGAAAATACACATGCAGTAAGTGCTGAGGGACATCAAAAATTCAGTGTATCTTTTCCGGTACCTTCTCTGCCTCATCCCCGTCTTCCTTTTCAGATTCTCTAACTGCACGCAAAATATGTTGAAGGAATGATTCATCACAAGCTAACCCCTCACCTTTCCCATAGTATTGTGGATCCAGTACGCTAGCCCAAATAATAGGCAATAAAGTTCATCTGCATACAGTACATACTTGTATGCAGTTATATGTACGTGTACACATTGCAACATTTTGTGCCGCAAGTTCTCTGCCCTAAACCTGCTGTCTACAAACTCTACTTCTTATGAGGATGCGTAGCTATTACTCCAACATTCTGCAATAGACACAGTAACAGCTATAATTAATACAAGATGAAAATGGACATACTTAGACAAACCCATCCAACCTTTAACTAATCTCCAATCACTTGTCATAGGAACACAGATTCTAAATCAACAGTATGTAAGAAAATTTACCTGGCAACTGTTTTCTCATAGCTACCGTTCTTAAAAATAGTGCTTTAAAACATTTCCACTTCAAAAAAATCAGTAGAGGCTGCTATGCTAAAACAGGCCTGTTCATAACGACGAAGTTCAAAGTCACATCAAATTACATGATATCTCAGCCACTTTTCAGCATTCACAAAGAGGATGGAATGTTATATGCACAAACCAGTTTCACATCTGCCAGGATAAACATCCTTATTGGCCCCACTCCTCCAAAATAATATCCAGCTCAATTTCTAAGCCATTAAGATCCCCCTTGAAATGTCTTACAGCTAGCAAATACAAAAATTCTCTTTGGGTAGCTTTCAAAGTTACAGGAAGCAACTGGATAATAAATCATAATAAAAATCTATACTTAATGAGCTTTTTTTCAGAAGTAAAGTAAGAGACTAGACTGGTCATTGATCAAGGGGAATCCTGTATTTTAGCTAAAGCACATTTTAAGTACTCACACAGAAAAAAGTTCGGACTTCAAGGTAGGTATTATGTGTATATTAGTCACTAAATTACATCTGACTTCACATGCCTGTGATATCCATTTGACCAATAATCAGGAAGCGTACAGGAGATGAGTTACAAGTTGCACTGGACACCTTAAAGAGGAGTGGAAGTAAACTTCATTGAATTTAAAACTCCTCCATACCAGGGTTTTAAAATGCCCACTGCTGTCTCTAACTCATTCAAAAGCCACACACACATGTATTGTGATAAAAGAAATAAGTCTTTGACATAATTCTGCTTCTGCATAAAGCCATTTCATACTTCTTAAACATTAAGAAAGCAGAGCTTCTTGCGTAGACAAAATTTTCCTATTGTACTGAGAGGACAGCTGAGGCAGAAGGTACAATTGATTTCCTCCAGTTTTAAGAGCTAATTACTCTGCAAGCTTCATTGCTCCCAGTTGTACTTTGCATTAGAAATTAAAATTTGATCCATATTTGATACATACAGAATCTAATAAAAGGACTTAACATATGCAGCTGATCAATTACTTACAGTGCATTTTCAGATGTGAACAATGTTGAAGTGTCAGGCTACATGGAAATTCAAAGGTCATTTAACTAGCCTTATCTGTATTATTGCTTTTTAAATAAAAAAAAACCCAAAACACCTGTAATTGTAATTAATGGAAAAATTGTTCAATATAGTTTTATAAGAAAATTGTATGTTTTTGTGTTAATTATTTTGGTTTAGATTAAGGCTATATGCCTGTATTTTGTGACTGGCTGCTAGATAAACTCAGCTTGTTAGTTAAGGTAATACCGGCGAATTACTTCATTTTGCATATAGTAAACAATTCAGATAACGTACTTCTAGGACATTATTCATAAACAAAAGACAATAGTCCTAGAAAAAGAAAATGAATTAGGTTTTATAAGATCCCTACCAGTTAAAGTCATCCCATATGAAGATGCAATTCCAAGATGTTCTGATGAACGCATACAATCAGAGTAACTGAAAAGACTAGCATTTGTAGCAAACAAGCCCTGGTCTCAGCCTGAGCCTGCAGGTGGACTAGTATTACCATAGAACTGTAGTCATGCCTTCTCATCTTTAAAAAACCTGTTAAAACCATTTCACTAGAACATTATACAAAATATGAAATCCCCCTATTATCTTGGGACAAAGGAAAGTTTATTGAATGGGTATATAAATTCCAGGTTATAATATTAAGGCATCATTGCACAAGTTAAGTAAGTAAAATGAGTGAAGTGCTCATTTGAGCATCAACAACTCGCTGGCTAGGAAAAAGGAGAAAAAAACAATCATGGAAGACAGACATCAAGAAAAGAAATAGCCAAAGTAAAATTTTCTGTTGTAGTATTTGATGATCTGGACTCGTTACTGAGTGCACTCTCAGTAAGTTTGCAGATGACACCAAAGTTGAGCGGGAATGTTGCTCTACTGGAGGGCAGGAAGGCTCTGCAGAGGGCCCTGGCCAGGCTGGATGGATGGGCCCAGGCCACTGTATGAGGCTCAACAAGGCTCAGTGCTGGGTCCTGCACTTGGGTCACAACAACCCCATGCAAGGCTACAGGCTGGGGGAAGAGTGGCTGGAGAGCTGCCCAGCAGAAAAGGAGCTGGAGGTGTTGGTCAACAGCCAGCTGAATATGAGCCAGCAGTGTGCCCAGGTGGCCGAGGCAGCCAATAGCATCCTGGCTTGTATCAGGAACAGTGTGGCCAGCAGGACCACGGCAGCGATCGGTCCCCCTGTGCTGGGCATTGGTGAGGCCACACCTTGAATCCTGTGTTCAGTTTTGGGCCCCTCACTCCCAGAAGGACATCGAGGTGCCGGAGCGTGGCCAGAGAAGGGCAGTGAAGCTGGTGAAGGGTCTAGAGCACAAGTCTTATGGGGAGCAGCTGAGGGAGCTGGGGTTGCTTAATCTTGAGAAAAGGAGGCTCAGGGGAGACCTTATCACTCTCTACAGCTACCTGAAAGGAGGCCATAATGAGGTGGGGGTCGGTCTCTTCTCCCAAGTAACAAGTGATAGGAGGAGAAGAAACTGCCTCAAGGGTTTTCAAGCATTGGCACAGGCTGCCCAGGGAAGTGGTTGAGTCCCCATCCCTGGCGTTATTTAAAAGACGGGTAGACGTGGTGCTTAGGGACATGGTTTAGTGGTGGACTTGACAGTTTTAGGTTTACAGTTGGATTCGATCTTAAGGGTCTTTTCCACCCTAAATTATTCTATCATTAAGCAATCCACATACACACATCTTGTTCCTGCCCCAAGAAAGCCCAAGACAGTTGGGGGAGAGCCATGGGAGGGGGCACAGATGCCTATTTAAGTACTAGCAGCTTTTTTGCTTGATAAATGATGTGATAAGATTGCCAGCAAAGACAGATTCACTCTTTCTTAATTTTCAAACCCATGAAAAAACAAATGTTCTGACTGGCTTTTTTTCTAGAAGCCAGAATAAAACATGTACTGCCGCAAACTGTATTTGAACACATAAAACATCAACATACAGTTTGAGCATCTTGCATTTATTTCATCAAGGTCTGTCAAAAGACATATTGTTCTCTGTATTTATCAGCCCCAAATTCCACCACACTTCTCAGAGAAGTTCCCTGGTTACATCTTCCTGCATAAGGACAGGTAGATTCATTCTGGTAAAAGATTAAGCATAGTCACACGTTTTGGGGTTTAGGTTTGGGTTTTGTGGTTTTTTTTTAACCCCTCTATTCACCTTATTTTCCTTCAGAAGATATCTAATGATTTCTTCTGTACCAGGTAAGTGAAATTCACACTCTAAGTCATTAATGCAATAATGTCATTAAAAAAGACATTTGGGTCTCCTTCAGCAAAAATCACAGATGGGCTTCATCGCTGACTGCCTCATATGTGCAGCCAAAATGGTAATAAAGATTTAACACCACTTTTGTCTCCCCTAGGAAACACTACTCTTGATCCCCTGGCATGCCTGTAGTCATATCCATCTGTTAGGATGGCTTCATGCCCACTTAAAAACTGGCATGCCAATTTAATAAGGACATAGGTGTCATCTGAATACAGATTTAGAGCAAAGCCTTAAAAATAAAATCAGTGAACAACATTCTTTCAACAAAGAGAGACTTCTGATGGCAGTCAGTGCTCAATTAAAGTGCCATGCTTCTTCATAAAGGACATCTGCTCACAACTGCAGGCATCTTTCTGTTAAAAGTCTTCCCTCTTCATTATTTGCCATTTAACTCTGTGTTGGGAGCCTAAAAGTCATGAATTTAAAATTGTATATATTTTATTCGTTGCTAAATCTAAATTAAAATTTCACAGTTTAGATAAGAACCACAGAAAGGGGAGGTGCCATAGGTCACCTACAGACTCTGACAGCACTGTAAGAGCAAGTTCTTTTTGTCTCCTGGAATCTAGTACTAACATAGGAAGCAGAAATACAGTGGTTGAGCCTGTGAAGCCAGCACACAACACTTGCTGACCATTCAAAGCAAATGGCAGCAAGTAAGGTTAGATACAGAACGGGTACAGCGTTAACAGTCACAGCACACCACTGCGACCAAGCACAACACTGCAGAATACCTCCTGTCCCAACTTCAAGGCGTACGTTCAAGTTTCTCCAATCCTCATGGGAGCTGAGTAATACCACGTATTCGAAGGCAGCCAGAGCAGCATCGAACACTATCGTTGCTGTAGCCAAAACAACACTAAGTGTTCAGTGCCTTTTCCAGCTTGCAACCAGTATAGTCTGCCAGCCTGCCACAAATGCTTGTCAGCATACTGTCTCTGGCAGATTTAAAAGTTTGCCTTGTGTTTGGATTATGGGATATTGATGAATTTCAACTCGCATGCTTCCACATTTCATTTAACAACTGATACACAAAATTTTGCTAAACCAACAGCTTCATATCAACTTCTATAATGTCTTTGTTCTCTCTTTTCTACTTGAAGTAGCTGTAAACAGTTTTTACGTACACATTTAGAAAATAATTGTTAAAACTAGTTCACCTAGCTTGATTTAGATTTCCCTCCATATATCAAGATTTTTATAAAAATATAACTAAAAAAGCTGCCATAATGGGTCAAGTCTAACAAAAAGTTACCAGTAGCAATATCGAGCATGTCACCTCCTCCTTCATGAACAGAAGAAAGTAATGGCTTTAATCTACACGTGTTCAGCACAAACGTATGCATATAAATACCTACAGATACGCATATGCCATCCTTATCCATATCAAAATATTGCAGGAATAGAACTGGCAAAAAATTAATACAGGATTTGAAGTGATGCTTTAAAGGTAATGTGCCCCTAAAAACACTACTGCATGTTACAAAAGGAGGAAGGGGAAAAAACCCTACTCTGAGTGGGTTTCTTAAATGAATCTTTTCAAAGCTAAGTACAAAATTCAAGAATGAATCCACAGGAAAGATTCTGTGTTTCAATAGAGAACCAGTTTAAAGGAATTTATGAACGGTCAGTATTTTCAATTTTTTCCCAGTAGCTAAAAATGGGAGAGTCAAATGCATTAATCATCTCCTATGTTCAAACATTTTAAAATGTTGAGAAGTTGTGTTGAAAACAGTGCAGGAAACCAATCACAGAAAATGAAAAACAAAACTTTGGCTTAGAAACTCATATCAGTAGGAATACAACCTAAGATTACAAGAATAGTCAAAAATCAGTATCTATAACTCAGTTCCGGTAACAATAATTGAACTGAAAGATGTTTAATTGGAAAGTATTAGTGTTCCTTCTATATTTTTTCAACTTTTTTCTTAACAGTCCTGAAGCTAAAAACAATACACTATTTCCTAAATCTTTAATTGGATTACACAGAAGACAGAACACAGACTTGATGCTGATCATAAGCCATGAATTCTAAAATGTTTCTTAGTTAACCCTGACTCTCACATATCTGAAATCACAACATGGACTAACAGGTGGATCTTTAAAAGAAAAAAAAAAAGTTACATTCCTTGTGAAACGTAGGTATTATACAACTCAAAATTCCATTTCCTGACAGATCATAGCCCACATAACAAATTCAAACCTTTAGAAAGAAGAATTCCAAAGAACATGAAAGTACAAGTCATTATTTTCCTGTTTTCTTCAGACAGACAAGTTCATTAAAGAGTCTAAGCAGGACAATCTTAGATTGCTGAGGCTCTACTGTACAAAAACATAGCATTACCAAACCCATTTGCATTCAATTCATGCTATACTACACATGCTATATTACAGTTCACCTATTTTATTTTACCAGTTTCTGCTTAAAATTAATGTTACGGTATTTAAGATCATAATCTAATTGAAAAGATGGCATAGTTTAACCTGTATATAATTCATAACACACACACACAAAATATTCATAGCACAGGACCGACCTATTGACAGTTTTCCTCAGCTGCACTTCAAAAATATAGGACACATTTACATGTGCATTACTAATTAAAGAACAAATCTCAGATCTGACTTAAATCTTTGCTCTTCTAGATCACCAACACACGAACTACCAATACTTTTCAAGCAATGAAATGAAAGAATCAAACTATTTCACAGATAAAACTCAGTAACATACACATGAATGTTAGGAAACCAGTCTAATTATGGGTGTGTGCAAGCACCTATCTTGTTTAAACAACAGTACAACTGAAAGAGTTCTTCAGTTAGAAAAAAAAAAAAAATTACTGTAGTCTTAGCATTTCTCCTGGCATCTGGCAAATTAACCCCTACTGCTAACATATGTCTCTTGCTGCTGTTCTTCCAAAACCAGCAAGTGGTTTGCATATGCTGAACATGCAGTAGCTATGTCTGCAGCCACAGTGAGCAGAGGACCTCGATTTCGAGCCAAGAGACCAAAACTCTATTCCCTCCCCTGCCAGTGACCATCTGTGTGACCTACTTAGAGTTTATATTCTTTGGAGTAGATCTCAGTGTTGTGCTACAGCACAAATTCCTAATCAGGAGCGGACCTCTAAAGAATACAAAGTCAAAAGCAGCAGTATGAGTACGTACACATTTTATTATATGTTCAAGCATTTTATATTCATTTCACACCAATAAAAACCAATTCTCCCAAGGCTAACTGATTTACAAATTTCAGCATAATGGTCAGCTCAGAATAAAAATCCAGCTCCAAATACTATAAGCTCAGAAACTACAATAAAAATTGCATGTAATTTGTAAACAACTATGTCTTAATCTGGTGATCTCTCAAAAATCGAGAGACAGTCAGGGAATTCCGGCAATAGGTTTCCTAAAAAAACCAGTAATGCATCAAAAGTAGTTTTACATAGAAATGAAGCAATTCTAACAAAACTTTTCTTTAGCAGGTCCAATAGAGAATTTCACAAGAGGGAGAGAATAATATATCTCAGTATACAAAGGATAAGATATATGACAGGAGACAGTTTCTTATATCATAAATGAGACTTAGCAATCCCATTAGCAGTGCTTATACAGGACAAGACAACCATTTCTTTCCCTCTGATATTTTTAAATAATGAATTATTGAGCAATCTAAAAGGAAAGTGTTAAAAATTAAGACAACTTCTTGTCCTCTGATCAAGAAGGACATAATATTGTCTGAAGACAAAAGTGGACAAATGCCCGTGCATGTGCTCACACATCCTGTAAGAATGTTCCTAAACATTGTAGCGAAGCGCACAAGCAGTTGAAAGCATCAGTCTTCCTACATTCAGCCACTCGAACACCTGAACCACCATAATCCCTCTAAGCTGTATTATAGTTACACAGTACAGTTACAGAGTGGAAACAAGAAATCGATGCCTCTACAAAAAAAAAAAACAAAAAACAAAACCTGTCAATGTAATTTAAGGGCTTGTAAAAGTACTGTAGCACTGTGGGGCTTCTGAAGATCAATTACAGTAGCAGTCAACAGAACCGGGCATCCTATCTGACGAAAGCCCTCTACTCCAGGACAGTCTACAGAGAAAAAAAAAAAACCTTTTGAATGCCCGGGAATACATACCAATAAATTCAGCTTAACCTCAAGGCTTCCAATTTCAGGTTCATGTGTAACTTATTTAATAAAAACAAATTTAATCTGCGCTTTTTTTTTTATTTTTTGAAAACACATTTTAATGTTTTCAGAATTCTACTTCCTTAGGAAATGCTGTGAACATCAATGGGTAAAGGAAAAGAAATACCAATATATGAAATCCAATTAAATTATAAAGACAACACCATTGGGAATGGAAGTAAATGAACTGAACTGGAACTGTACTGAACTACATGGAAAGAGACTAAATACCAAAGCCTGGAGGAAAAAATGGGTAATCTGAAACACACGCAAATTAATAGACTTCATTGTAATTAGCAATGTAGTTAAATATATTCCATACTCATGGCAGAAAACAATACTACCTGTTGTAGATATATGTGAACTTTAGTTAATGATACTGTTGGCAATCTTACCTCAGTTATCATGCTGCATCCTATTTTGTGATACACTACATATGCTTTCATTCTTGTAAATTCCCTTCCACCTCATTGCTTGGAGTAATGAATCAGGCATTGTCTGCACCCTGCAAATACAGTTGGTTCTCTACCCAATTACTCTTAGAATCAATTGTATTTAATGTAGAGCAATAAAAGCGTCTTTGGAACTCTCTATTTTAAACCACAGCACTGTACAAGAAAAAGGACTTGTTTGCTATTTACTGTGCACAATATTACAATAGCACAGTACAGAAACTTTTTCATACTACTATATTATCAGAGACACTTAATTGTGTATTGGTCTTCTCCCATTCTTCAGTGCCTGCACTTAAAATGTTGTGGGCTTTCCCCTATGGTAATTACAATTTGAAGGTTAAATCCAAGCAATATGAAAACAAAACTAAATGCAAATAATCACAAAATATCAGTTAGATATAAAACACCCTGCGATTATTCCAAGGCTCGTTTTCTGCCATTAGCAATGTAGGGGCAGGCTGGGTGAAAGGAAAGTTATAAAGATCATCAGCCAAAAGAGAAACTCTATGATTAAATGGCCTAACAGATACTTGGGTAACACCATGGAGGCAACAGGAACATTGTTACCTGGCCATACTAAGTGTCAGAGGAATGACTACTTTGTCATGGAATGGTCTCATGAAAACGAAAATATACTTGCAAGTCTGTTTGATCCTGACTGGGTTGCATTGAGGATGATGAAAATGAATGCCTGCCTGCTCCTCACCCCACAGGAAAAAAAAAGGAAAAAGGAAAAAAAGGAAGGAAAAAGGAAAAAAAGGAAAAAAAAAGGAAAAAAAGGAAAAAAAAAGGAAAAAAAGGAAAAAAAAAGGAAAAAAGGAAAAAAAAAGGAAAAAAGGAAAAAAAAGGAAAAAAGGAAAAAAAGGAAAAAAGGAAAAAAAAAGGAAAAAAGGAAAAAAAAGGAAAAAAGGAAAAAAAAAGGAAAAAAGGAAAAAAAAAGGAAAAAAAGGAAAAAAAAGGAAAAAAAGGAAAAAAAAGGAAAAAAAGGAAAAAGAAGGAAAAAGAAGGAAAAGGAAAAAAAAGGAAAAGGAAAAAAAAGGAAAAAGGAAAAAAAAGGAAAAAGGAAAAAAAAAGGAAAAAGGAAAAAAAAAGGAAAAAGGAAAAAAAAGGAAAAAGGAAAAAAAAGGAAAAAGGAAAAAAAGGAAAAAGGAAAAAAAGGAAAAAGGAAAAAAAGGAAAAAGGAAAAAAAGGAAAAAGGAAAAAAAAGGAAAAAGGAAAAAAAAGGAAAAAGGAAAAAAAAGCAAAAAGGAAAAAAAAGGAAAAAAGAAAAAAAAGGAAAAAGGAAAAAAAAGGAAATTGTCAGGTTCAGGTATGTATAAATTTTAAACTCTACACCAACAGCAAGAAGCAGTTTTATTCTGTCACTTCATCAAGATACTGAAGTACAAAATCTTTAAATGAATATTCTCTAGTTAGCAAGAATATTCTCTGGTTAGCAATATCATAACATAAGTGTCATGATAAAGCTAAAACAAACTGGGCATGTTTTAGCTTTATTTTAAAATGACATCCACTTGATTTCTCTGTTTTGAGAAACTGCTTCTTCAGAGGACAGTCTCTTATTCTGAGCTAATACTAAAAAAAAAAAAAAAAAAATCAGTCTATTTTCCCAGGCTCCTTTAAAAAGAACACCATCTAAGTATTATTATATAATTATATACCAAGTATTACAGTAAAAACATTTCAAGGTGTATCTTGCATATGTAATCACCATAAGCATATAAGCAAGCTGTTAATTTGTACGTACTACCAAATGCATACACTTTAACCGACAATTACTAGTGCAAGTTTGGATCACAATGACCTATTCAGACATACAGGATCCAGTGTAAAGCAGCTAGGCTGGCAACTGGTTTAGTTATTATACGCCGCCTTTATGGCCTTAGCTGCTTGGTTTTGGAGTCACATGTTTGATATTAGCAAAAAGTAGGCCAGGGAGGTTTTGGTCATTATTTATTTTTTTTTAATTTATAAATTTAAGACTAAATTAATCCACTAACTACCTGTCTGGGAAAAACTAAAATGTATTGATTATCTGGTCAGCAGTATACAAAAAGCACCATTTATTGTTTTTATAAAAGCTCCTCGGAGTTAGAAATCCTCTTAGCAAAATTTCTTATTCATTATTACCTTAAAAATAGAGAAACAGAAAACATATACCCTTCTTAGCATTCACAACATATTCTGAGGTAGACATTTTCCATGATATACCAGCAATATATTCCAAGACATCAGACAAGCTGCATTTACAAGCAAGCAGCAATCTATTATTATTATTTATCTGCAAGCAATAAAAGAACATTTTGCATTAACAGACAGTAGCTAAAGCACAGGCCTGTTAAACACATGAAACGAGAACCACACTAAGCAGACTATGATGGTAGCTTCTTTGGAATCCAAAAACCCACTCTTTTCTCCTCTGGAGCGTTCATTGATATGGCAGACAGGAGCAGTGGGATGTACGCTAAAAGGACTAAGATGCAAGTCAATAGAACTGTGAAGCACACAGGTTATTGTACGCTCAACTATTTTCCTCCTGGATCTTTATTAGGGTTTTATTCTTTATTATATGAGCATGGGATCTATTGTCCTGACCAACACTCCTGATATATGAACCCATAACAAATGTATTCCAATGAGGCAAGTTTCTTTAAAGAAAAATTAATCGAACCATTGTTATTCCACAGCAGTGCCTGCTCTTATTCTCTGTCTTCTACATTTCCAAGACAGAATGATAAAGAGTTGAGTTTTCCTTCCAGACAAATAGTATTTGACTGGAGACTAACATATCACACTAAAAGCATAAAAGTTAGCAAAAGGCAGCTTAAAACAAGAAACATCTTTAGTACTATTACAACTAGAATTACACAGCTGCTTTAAGTGTCTAACTGTTCTTGCAGATAGCAAAGCAGTGGGTTTACTGGAGATGAACCAAAACTTTCATAACCTCAGAGTTTAGGTTGGTGTCTTCTATATCTACAGGTTGCACAAAAGATCATTACAAATGCACACATACACCAAAAAAAAAAAAAAAAAAGATTATAGCTTACACTTAATTTCTCAGTATTAAACACAGCCAAGGTAACTGACTGAATTCCAGTAAGATCAAGAGTTCAAGAGAGTGCATTATTTTAACCCAAAAGTCTTTCAGTTTTGTGAGAGGATGTTTTTCCTTCTGGTCTAAATGCTACCCTCCCCAAGAAGCAGAGATAAAACTAAGACTGGCACTTCTGATCTTAGAAGCAGCAGCAGTAAAACCAACTGGTAGTGCAATGATATATCAGGCTGTACTTGTAAAATAGAAATACAGTAAACTACCAGAAAAATTTGTGAATACACAATTAGATCTGTTTGAAAATCAACTAGTTGGATCTGCTCCTAATAGCTTGGATCAGTGTCTGCAGATACCCAAGGTATAGCTACTTAAGTTGCACTGATATAAGCAACCTTGAGTCTTACACATAGTTAAAAAAGTCACAGCTGATGACCATGAAAACATTAACATAAATATAGGTTAAAATACTGTCTAATTTAATCTAAACAATAAAACCAACAACATTATTTTCTTAATTTTGTCCAGGAAATCAATAACGGTCTCAAAACAAAACAAAGGTAATTGTTGTTATAGCTTACAATATACATTTCCATCTCAATAGAATGCAACACAAGTCTTAAAATAAGGTTGATTTTCTTGTCTGTCCTAGCTAGTTAGAACTGCATCACTCTTCTGGCAACACAGAGGGATGAGATGAGCAGAGCAATCCTCTCTCACTCTACTCATGCTCAGTACTATTTGCTACCACTGCTCTACTGTCAAGTTCCTAGAATCATTATCTACAAGTTGTCAGAAACTGAAAATCTGACAAAATAGTCATCCATTTGAGTAGCTCGTGTGCCTTTCAAAGTTCTGGAGGTCTTCTACACAGCAGTAAGATGCTGAGAGAGAAGCAAGCCATCTGGTCCACAAGAGAGGAGACAGAACACTTAACAGTGAAGATCAAGTCAACCATGTGAAACTGGGCTTCTCTGCTAGGGCTCCTTCAGCAAAAATTCCCTTTCTGTGGCAATATGAAGGAAAACTAAGCACAAGGCCGATAAAGACGTTTCAGTACACTTATCGCTCCTGTTCTGAGAGTGGATAAAGACACTAAGTTCTGATAAAGGTTAAGAAACAACGTCATTCCTATAAACAGAGATGCTGCATTGCAGCTGAGCTATACTACAGCACAATCAGCCTGTTTTCTCTGCCCAGGCAGAGGCCTTATATAACATAAGTTGTGTTCACAAGGTTCCACTCCGTGTTCCTATTTCACTATAGAGCTTATAAATGGGTTGAAAGGATATATATATGTATAGCTCCACCTCTCTAACCATTATATCATGGGAAAAACACACAAACCTGTTCCTCTGAGATCCACCTGTTCCTTGTTCTAGGCTAGCAATCACGCTTTGCACAATAGCCATCTTATAGAAAGAGGTGAATCCTCTCCAGAGGTCAGACTTCTGGCATTCACACTCTCAGCATGTTTCACTCAATTTCAAATATGAATAGCACAAAAAAAAGTCAGTCAACATTTTCACACCTATTTATTTTAAGCCTTAAAGGCATTTTAAATTTACCTTGTTTTTTAAAAAGGTTGCTGCGTACTATTTCCTTCATGGACTGCACTTTCTGCTTCTGCAGTTTCACTGGTGGAATGCAAGTGTAAAATTCATACAGTAGTTGGCTGCATGTAAAGGAAAAGTGTCGTAAATACTGTACAGATGAATTCATCATGTGTTAATAAAGACAGACAAAAAGAGCAAAAGATCGTATATTTCTAAACATTTATTTATTTTTAAGACTTAGATTTACTTACCATCTCACAAACATTGACAAGAGATCAGTAGCAGGTTAGAAATAAAACTTTCAAGAGAAACAAGATGAGGATGAACTAGATTTTGGCCACGTTTACAAACATTTATTATTTTCCATTGTTTTCAATGGAATAAAGATATTTTTGTGTGTGGCGAAAGCCATTTATCTTTGTCTGACAAATAAAGATACTTATTTCAAACTGCTAACATCAGATTTCATTTTCTGGAATAGGGCTTATTCAGGGAGAGGCAGGGAGACAGTAAGTGAAAAAAAAAAAGATAGGTTGTTCCACTTGTCCACTTGTTCATTCTGTTTACCAAGTTACTGCTTAAGTATTGGGCCTCCATAATGAATTCTGTCATTGCATAAGTCGGATGAGAACTCCCTGTTAAAAATGTATGCCCAGAGTTCCACCACTCTTTATCAGTACAAACTGGCATAGCTTCGTTGACTTAAACTGATCAATAATAATTTATTGTTTACAGCAGCGTTACATTTTACACACAAAAGCAGCTCACCTCAGTAACCTGGCATCAAAGACCATTTCAACATCATGAAGAACCGATGGTATGTACTTCAAGGCAGCAACCTGTATTGATAAATAGATTGTGTTAATTTTGTATGTTTATCCGCACGTACAGAATACAAACAGTACAGAGCACACCACGGAAACAGATGCACACAAAACGAACAATAAGTTTGGACTTCTTTTCACAGACTGACATTTCACATCACATTTGAATATTAATTTTACCGCAGACTACTAGTCACACAAGTGCTCTTCTGCTGAGGATATGCAGAGGAACTTAAACACAATAGTACCGAGTGGATCATGGGCCACTGTCCACTCATTTCTCTACTTAGGCTTTAGATAAAGAGCTCCCTGCAATGATTTTTACATTTACAAAATGACCTGTAACTTATCTTCTCACTAACAAGCCTGTATTTCTCAAATACTTTACATCTGCAAAAGGATATGTCATACTTCTTGGCTGACAGCTGTAATAAATTCTGAGCAAAAATAGGCTCTGTGGTTTTAAAAGTATTTTTGGTAAAGTGCTACATGTCAAAAAAGAGAACCTGGGCACATTGATATAGGTCTGAAGCAGGACATCAGTCTCTTCCTTCCCTCCCATCTTCCTATTTCAACAGGTCACCTACAGTAAGTCCTTTTCATGGAAGTTCAAATCTGCTTAAAGATGCTGTGCAATCACTGACTGCCAAAAGAAACAACATCTCGGGATAGTTATTTATCAAAAACAAATTAGCTGTTTTCTCTGAAAATGTCGTCTTGCCAAAAACATTTTTGCCTATCTAAAAATCTGACCACAGCATTAATTTTTGGTTATTGGGTGAAAATTCTTAGCAAAAACCTATAGTTAATCTCAGCTGCCATAATGAACTTACAACTGAAGAAAACAGAAATAATCATATCTATTACATTTGCATGCTGCTATAAATCCAACCATAGTAAAGAAAATCCATTTACAATGTTTTAGTTTGACTAACCTCTTCTTGGTCCAGATTATGAGAATTATAAAGGTAATAACAGCTTTACTTCATTGTGCAATTTTAGAGTGTAAATTTCTACTAACATTTTGCTGAAAAGCCTTCTTGAATCATGAGACCCAAATCTTCGTCCTACATAAACCTACACAACAACAACAAAAAAAAAAGTCTAGAGAACCACCTGGAGTCCACAAAAACCCCGCAGGACCAATTCTCTCAACAGCAGAAGCCCTACCAACTGAATCACAAAACAGGAACTGGCAAAAAGTGCTGATACTCCGTGGGAAGGCTACTTCAACTGAGTGCTCCATCTGATGCAAAGCCACACTGGTCCGGATTTTTATAAAATGGAATGAACGGGGTAAGAAATCATATTACCATATGCCTGCTATCCTTTTAAAACAGACCAATTGTAATTTCTTGTACCACTTTCATCCCTTTCCTAACTGAAGAAAAAAAAAAAAAAAAAAGGGGTAAACAACAATGGAATGATACTGGACCAGAAATAATATCTAATTTTGGGCTACTATGCAGTGAATTCTAACTCAATGTATAGATATCTATCAGAACCATGTTGCATGCAGTCAACGAGTCACTGAATCGCAGCCACAAAACATGCTAAAACATCTAAAAAACTATTAGAATTTGCATTTCCTCAGATTTTATAACTTGGTTTCAAACAACAGGAAAATCATTTGAACTATCATACAAAGATTAGTCTAAACAAAAACTTTATGAATGGGCATTGCAAATGCACGAGTTGAACGTTTGAAATACACACTCGTCGCCCCAGAGCATCAATATTTCAGCTTGTTCAAGGCAATAAATTCATGTACACAAGTGATATATGACAACAGTTATGACAGATGCATTAAGACATACAACATAAAAGTAGAGCCTACTCAAATATTTCTAGTGAGGGGGAGCGTAAGGAACACGGCAAGGCCAACAGGAAACTGAGAAGCACATCAAAACTGCAGCCAGCAGTGGGAGAATGTCAGGATGAACACACAGTTGAAACGACAAAGACCAAGGAAGAAGTATTTTTCTTTCCAGTTACCCATTTGAAATTTTCATGTGTTGATGGTTTGACAAGCTTTTGGTTTTGTCACTAAATAAGCAGCTGTCTACTGTTTCCTCAATAGCTATCAACATCACAGTGCTTCTACACCGAAACTTACAGCAAAGATGAAACAGCCACTCAGGGAGAGGCTTAGAATGAAGCCTATCCAGACTCAATACATCTCTGTATCTCTACACAGCAAACTCCTTGTTAAAAACGTAGTCTTCTTCATTGGGGGTAGGGAGGTTAGAATAAAGACTATCAAAGCACAGCTTGCTTTGGCTCTCATTTAGACCTTTTAAACACCATAAAGCTATCATTTTATTTCTATGAGCTTCCACTGTAGTAGCCAGCTTTTTTTTTTTCTCCTTAAAAAAAAAACAAAACAAACAAACAAACCAAAAAAAACCCAACAACGATGACTATTCAGGTCTTGATTCAAAAAGAAAGAATTTAGTCTGCAGCAAGGGTGCATACAGTATTTCAAACTGGCTCAATGCTGGCTTAAGATGCCTTCAGATAAAGTCATTCCTCTGCAGATCTCATCCCCACATTCATACACAATCCTGGGAAGGTCAAAGGAGTGTTAAAAAGCTGCTGTCACTTCAACAAAAAGACTGTGTGTTCTACTGATCTTAGCCTTTATTAGTTCCTTGAAATAGGTTGGAGACAAAAGTTGTTTTTTTATTTTTAAAACACAAGACTGAAAAACTGGGGCTACTTAAAACACCCATAAAGATACTTGTGGTGGGCTAGAAACTCATCCTAGCCCCAGTTTTACTTCAGCAATGTGGTGTTTCTCACTGTTCATGCAACAAATACTGTATGAAGATACTGTACAATAGCAGCATCTGAATTTCATTTTACACCAATTCACCGTTACTGAGAAAGAAGTTTGATAAAGGACAGGGCCACCAGTGGCCACAATATATTTCAAGCAGTACTCCACTGACACTGGGTCTATTGTGCTGTCTGCCTTCCCACATATTCCCTGTTCTGCACTTGTATGAGGAGGGAAGGCTATAGCTACCATTTCTCTGCAGATCTGGAGTACCAACTGAAGTACAATAACAAGTATATCCCCTGCATTCTTTTAAACTCCCAAGTTTCATTTGCAATAATTGCTTCAAATGATGCACCATGGGCACAACTGAGCACTGCCCTTAATGAAGTCATAAAAGTCTTCTAGTAAGCAGTACAAGATGTTCTACATTCTTCTGACCTTAGAGATTAATTTTTTAAGCAGAATACAGATAAACCCACAGCATTGCAGGAAATTATTTCATACATATACAATATACCGTTAAATTTATTTTAACCTTTACTCCTGACCAAGCTTATTTTCTTAGTTGCCCTCTTTTGCAACATTACGTTATGCATATTCATGAACTTCAAGTACCCGTTAGATGAACAGAACATTCTAGGAGATCATCGGTGCTCTGCTTTTTAGCCTAATTTTATTTGCTATCAAGGCAACTTTAACAAGTTACATGCCATCCCCTGTTGTACACCACAATCAAAGCATCACTGTCAGTACCTTTCTAGCCTTATTCTCTCAGAAGTAATCTACGCATCTCTGCACAGTTTTAAGTTCTTAGAATCTACTGCAGCACTAGGGATGGGTCAAAAATGCGTGGGGAAGAATGAGAGGAGAAAGGTAGCATCTTCATATTACGTTATTTTCATACTTTTCAATGCCACAGACAATTTCGTATTCCTGTGTTTCCATGACCTTAAGAATGTGTCATATAAGGTTTCAGAAAGCATGCATAGAATTGGGAGTACTATTTTCTAAAAATCAGTGCGTAAGAGCAAGCTATAGCTGACATTTGCAACAGACAAGACCATCTGTAGGTCAAATGTGATGTGTCAATTGGGAGACAGAGCAGTTTTTGGAAAAGAAGCTGGGGCTTGATTTGTAATTTAAGATGGAGAGGACAAGCTTGTCGATGAAAGGGCACATGCACAGACTACAAATCAGACATCAACAGTATGACCTCATGAAAACACACAGACTGAAATTTAAAAATTATTCATCATTTAAAAATAATTCATCAGATTTTATTCACTAGAAATATATGTTGATTTAAGCAGACACAAAACATATCTGCAGAAAATGTCTCCCTCCAATTCATATGGTTGCTTTCAAACATCAGGAAATGCTTTACATCGGCAAAGTTAACATATTGAAATTATAATCCTAATTGTAGTAAAATGACTTCATGCAATGCTGAAGTTGAGAAGCATTCTGTCTGTATCTTTAAACAAAAGAGGTAACTTCACCAATTCCAGAATTTAAAAAAAAAAAAAAAAAGGGGGGGGGGGGCTAAGTTGGATTTACATGTAAATTTCCAGTTTACCAACAATAAATTAACAATTCACTCTTCAGCTGTTCAAAGCTTGTATAAACAGTACTGCAAAACAGAATCGGATATCTACCCTTCTCAAAGCTCAGGCAGTAAAATAAGTCAAAGCATCTATCCACTTCAGCCAACTTTAGAACAAGAGACTAAAAAGCTAGATTTTAAACTTTTTGTAAACTTACACAGCATGTAACAGATCAGGAAGGAAGATATCACTCAGAAGATAAAGTTAATTTGAAACAATAAAGTGCTTCTGGCACTAACTAGGCTGTTTCATATGACATGTAATTTTATAAACAATCTTTTCCTGACTCAATTAATATTCCATACAAGTCTGAGTATGATTGCTATCAGTAAAAGTGAGTGGGAAATTGCTACTGACTAAAATAGTGAGTTCCAAGTTTGGAAAAAAAAAAAAAAAAAATCATTAGCAGAGACCAACAGACATTTCGGGTGTCAAAATAATTCTTTAAATCTTCTAAAGCTAAACCTCATGGGTATTTAGACAACCAAGGGTGAAATAAGAGTTAAGAATTCACACTCCAAGACTCTGCAGACTAGTTCATTTTAAGTTTCAATATCCTGAGTTCAGTTACTTGAACTTTCTTCAGGGCTCCTAAAATTTTCTTCTCCAATATCTCCAGAGTGTAATCCACTTGAACTCATTCAATTGATCCTACCAATGTTCCACTTTAATTCATATCAATGATAATTTCCAATGTGACAGTTTTAAGGCTGTTTTGATATTCCGATTAGTTGTCTAGTTTTCCAATAGACTCTGTGAATTTTCCTCTCTGGGAATGTGAGGTACAACGCCTATGGAGTCCTGTGCATTTGTAATATCTCTGAGTAAGCACCTGTCCCTTACCCTGCAACGTTAACTTTATACTACTACATCTATCACTGTCATCCAAAACTTAATATGGGGGCTGGGGGGAGGGAAATCAGTGTTGGTTTTAGGCAGAGAGGCAGACTTACGAATTTATTTCTACCCCTTTCTGCCCCATCTCACCCAATGCAGAAATTATCTCCATTTTTCTGGCCTCTTACGGACAACTCACATCCACCTACCAGAGCAGGAGTCTCAAGTATCATAACAGAAGTCTCCTCCAAATAGGCAGAGAAAAACATATTGTCTATTGTGAAAGCTACTATGACTAACATGCCTATGGAGTTTATGATGGAGTGGGTTTTTTTTAATTATTATTTTATTTTATTTTCCCCCCAAAACTTATTTCCAGCTGCCAGAACTGAACTACAGCGGGACACCTCTCATTCCATACCTTTACTACTGGCATTTTGTAACATTAATGCAGTAGTTTTTATTTACTGTCTGTAAAGCAACCTTTTGGTAGCTTTCTTTCAGAAACATGTCTGCATGAGTTATCAGTAGTGGGGACAACTGCACAGTTATGATATAAACCAATATCTCAGATCTGCTAGGAAATGTTTCAGCTAAAAAGAAAACTTACAGTAGCTGGTGCAGATTTGGACACTTAAAAGCCCACTACATATTAATACAGTACAAGTACCACAAGAACAATCGTTATTGTATAAACTATCTCTTTCAGTATTACTTTATAGTAAAGACTTATTTTTCTTCTTCTAAAGTTTCTCCTGCTTTTGATGCAGTGTCTTGCAAATGTATAAACTATTCCCAGGAAGGCCTCTACAGAATTGTCAAATAACGACAGAGAGTATCTATCTGAATGATTTTCAAATGCATTTAGAACATTACTATAACCATGATATTCCACAATTAAAGTAGTATTTACTTTTTTAGCTCTTTTGTAGTTGCACATTAACACTCCATGCAGTGTCAGATAATACAAACCTTAAGATCAGCCACCTGAGGATTTAGTCAAGACAAAGACTTTTTCACTGACTTATATTAGAAGTCATAGCAAATGGAAGCAAAACACAAAACCAGAGGAAAAGTCAAGCCCAATAAATACAGTGAGTTCATAATAAAGAATATATGAAGCATCAATATTGCAGTTGTCCAATAAAATCTTTGGCTTCTGACTTTATAGGAAGCCTCGATAGTTTTCTATTTTAATACAGAACTACATAGCAATAATTTGATATTAATGATCTTAATAGCTCCTTCTTTTCTAGTTTTCTTAAAACATCAGATTTTACAGTGTTAGAATAACTAAGATTGACATGAATGGGAAACCTTGATCCTATTTTCAGCTGTTTAAATAACGCACCTCCAAAAGGCTGATACCATAAAGTTTACTTTTTGAACTAAGATGGTGGAATACCTGTTTAGGATTATCTGAAGAAACTCAAGGATTAAACATTCAGCTCCCACTGGAGGCTTCACTTCATTAGATTCCTTGAAAGAATCCAGCATCTGTGTTCTGGTTCTTTCACTCACTACATTCATAAAGTTATATAAATGTATCTTCTCCTGACCTTTTCAACCTAGGCTTCAAACTTCATGAAACAACTTGGTCTTCCAGTAAAGCGGAATTATAAACGGGACACAAAGGATAAATTTCCTAAGAGTGTCTTTTCCTCAATTTAGAAAGAACGAAAACAAAAAGCCCACAAACCAAAACCATATAAAAAAGCAAAATTAACTTGTTTCCAAGCACACACCAACCTGCAACAAAATGGCAGTTTTATGTTGGCTTTTCATCAGGTTGTTGATGGATTCAAAGAGCCTCCTCATAGATTCTTCAAATTCTGTTTGTTCTTTGCCTTCATATAATCTATTGAGACATGCATTGGGTTATCCTTTCAGAATCAGAAAGTTTCATAGTCCTAAATGCACCAGATTTAACATTACCTTAAAAATAGATTTTATAAGTTGATCCAATATTACATACACAGATACCTCACCAGTGGGTTACATCTGCTATTCACTGTATTGTGTAGAAATTCTTCAGCTTGAACACAACAAACATTTTCAAGTTTTTTTTTTAAAAGCCTCTAAAGAATGACACCTCACAGACGTGAGCTTATAAAAAAAGCCATTTCACTTTCAAAGTGACTTACATGCAAAAAAAATTTTTTTTTTTTTTTTCCACTACAACTGAGCTACTCTAGGACGTTTTTCACATATCACTGTTTCTTTCTTCTGCTGTTGTAGCCACTTTTTCAAATAGATATTTTTACTATCCCCATTAAGCAGTCTGCTTTTTGAAAAAAGTCTCTACTTGATGCTTAGAAGTTAAAGAGGTGCATTTAAATTAAGCTCACTCCATTATTTCTTCATTCCCTGTCCTAAAGTTTGAATCTTTCAGGTTCTCTCTCCTATATTGTTCATACTAGCTACTAATGCTAAATACTGCTTACATAAACAGTAAAACACACTGGTGACATGTTAAATTAGTTACCTGAAACAGCTGTCAGAAGTTAAACAAAAACAAGGTAAGAAAAAAGCCAAGGCAACAAGAGAAGCCTGAAATGTGTGTAGAATGCTGCGAGCTAAAGGTTGCACCTCTAATGTAGTGCCTTCTATATCACAAGAGAAAAATCCCTCTTTTTAGTCATGTATTCCAGTGTTATGTACTTTTCTTTGTAACTTGAAATGTAAGTCCTTAAGAGAACTAAAGGCAAATTAAGAACTTTTGTCTACAGCAAGTTAAAAATCAAAAGTACTATTCATGCAGTGACTGGCAAGAAGCTTTGAAGAAAGGAAAAATACTGAGACATACACTATTCAGGCCCATGGCCTCTGTATTGTTTAGGTCAATGCTTGTCAGTGAGATTTAAGTCAGTTATTGGAAAGGAACCCCAAGATCCAAAACATTATCTGGAGAAGAAAAAAAATTATATATACATGTATACAACATACATGATGCACACTACTTGAGTTACGTCCCTACTGAGGTGTGATAGCTGTATAAAAAATGCATACCAGAAAAACTTAGACCTGAAAGGCATCTTGAAACGATTAAGTTTTAAGTACAAGCACACTTACGTAGAAAAGTCATCTTATTTGTTATCAAGTAGTATTTTAGGAGCTTGGTTTTTGCTTAAATGATTTAATTTTTTTTTTTTTACATACTGGAGATTGTGGCATGTGGGGGCTATTTAAAATTATTTTTTCAATGGGAATGAAGTACATGTAAGTTGTAACAATGTGACTGTCTCAGTCTAAGTGTTTATTAAAGTTTCTTGGCTAATGCACTGATACAGCTTTTATTGACTATACAACATTACTGCAAAAGTAAATTAAGTTTCTTAAACCTATTTTTTTATGCAAGTGGAAATCTGAAGCTTTCTTGACTAAAACTGAGGGGCGAGGACGGAGGCAAAAGCATCATACATCATGTATTAAACATGCTTCTTAAATTTGCAGCAGGACTGATTTAAGCCACGTAGAATGATAATTCTATTTCCTGACTCATCATGTAGCTTCCATTTAGACACACTTTTCTCTGCTAAATTACAATTAAAATCACTTGTTCTGAAAGCAAATTTTAAGAGAGGACTGATTATTTGCTTGGAAACAACTTCATCACAACTGTGTACATGAAGTTCACCACCAAAAACAACCTTAGGCCAATGAAAGCAGGAAAGCAAACATTTCATGTTTTCAAAGTCTGCATTATGTAAACTGTATGACCTTTCTACAAAACATAGTCACTGAACAAACAGCTGCAAGACATAACCTTAGTTCAGCTGACTGGAGTAAAAAAAATTTTTTGCTTTTGTTACATCTCTATAGCCTCCATAGGACTGAAAGAACACTTGGTTATCTTCAATGTATCTGCCTGACGATGAGATAAAAAAAAAGTCTCCCATTTTATGTCTAACATTAGAAGTCATTATTCATCTCTTTCCTACACATTTTTCACTTTGTAATGTCTCTTACCTTCCAACAAGGCATCTTAGTTTCTTAAGCAGCTCATCAAATTAATGAGAGAATGATCTAAAGATCTGTCTCAGCTCTATTAGCTCAAAATATTTGTCTCCAAAAGGCTTATCTCAACCATTGAAAGTGAAGTACTTTAATTGTAAATTCTAACTTTTCTCATGGGAAGAAAATACATTAGTCCATTTTTTCTTCTTTTTCATGACCAGTCTGACAGTAGGAAATAAAATTAGATCACAACAGCTATAGATTAATATACAGTATCAGATGATACTGTTCAATGTTTGGTTATTTTTGCCAGAGGCTACCATTTGCAAGAGCTATTACTGCCTATAATAATAATTGTCCAACTGAATTTAGAGTTTCAGACCTTCAGTTAAGGCATTGATATGGAAAACTAAAAGGAGTAGATATGTATAGCTAATTACTTGAATACGCAACATATTGCAATAACCTAGTTTACCACAGACTGTCCAATACACACTTTTTGCTGCCAGCTAGTACTAGGCATTAAAATGGAGACCAAAGTTCTCCCTGCAACAAAACCCTGCCTTCTGACCTTTACCCATACAAGAAATTTTCCTTAATCCTCTACACAATGCTTCCTTCCCCAAAACTCTAAAAGTCCCCTTTTGCCATGACACCTATTAAAAAAGAAATGTAAAACAAAGCTTTTGAACTACTAGCTATATTCTATTCTCATGAGCACCATCTCCTTCCTTATACAGCTTTTCACCTTCTTTATCTGTATCCATTTATAAATAATAAGTTCCTAGAGACAAGAATATTTCCAAGGGACTATCTACCAGCAGCAAATAACTCCTGAGTCTACTCCTACTTCAACCAAAATTTCATAATTCAAATATAATTAATTTTATAAAACCACAAGCCTAAGTGGATTTTTTTGAAAAAAATGGAATAACAGAGAAAAACTGTATTAGAGCTCTCACTGAGCAAAAGACAGATAAAACAGAACACCCTTCTGTTCTGTTGACTGCCAACCACAAACATAACATCCAACCACTCAGTCTACCTATAATCCCGAGTTTGCCATGGTGTACTTTCTGCCACTGCCTATCTTCAGCCATGTAGCAGAGGGACAACAGAAGAAGTATTAGCGGGAAACCAGCTAAGGATAAATGGAAAAAGATGAAGCAGAAGAGAGGAAACGGAGGATGTGGATGGGATCTGTGGGATATGGTGAGAGTCCTTAAGGGCTAGGGGAGGAAGCGGGGGACTCGGTTACTGTAGCGTAGTTTTTCCTCCTTCCAGCTTTCATCTCCTTCATTCTCCTCATCTCCTCTTTCCCTAAACCTGAATGCTCCTTGTAAACATTACACCTCGTCTGTTTGGTTGAGCTACACCTATCTAGACCGTTGAGTCTTCCCTATAAATTCCTTCACTGGAGATCTGAAACTCTAAATTCAGTTGGACAATGATTGCTAAAAATTACATTGTTCCATGCACAGTCTGAGCTGCTGAACACCATGATCTCAAGGACAAGCATCCAGCTTCAAGCCATCTGTCACAACGTTTGGCCATCCATTGGTCTTAGGCCAAGCCACCTGACGCAAAGGATAATCACCCTTTGAAATCGGCTGCTATTACCAAATACGTCTCTGGAACTTCCACTGTGAATCAGAAAAAAGATTTTTGAAGATGCCCTCTCCAAAAAATATCTCAGCAATGTCTGTGTTTTAGGCCAGTTGCCAGCTTTTATGTTTTATTTGTAAAAAACAAAACATACAGTTCTTTTCTGGAATCAATTTTTTCTGTTTCTCAGGTCTACTTCTGTTTCTGACATTGGACTGCAATAGCCTGGGTACTTACTGTGAAAATAATGTCCTTGATCTAACAATGAACTTGAAAACATATTCCAGTGCTTTCAGAGTTCTTAGGATAGGTTCACATTGCTCCCCACGGCTGGAGGTATCCAAGTAAGTCTTCAGAACAGTCATTAATTTCCTGAAGTTAAAAAACATTTTTAAAATAATCTTTTTCTAAATTAATTTCTCTAACTTCTTTGGCTACTCTAAGTAAATGTTTATGCTTAGTCAAGCACATACAACAAAGAGTACTGCATGTCTTTTTGTTTATGTTACACAAATTCTTTCAGCATAAACCAATGAGGAGCAAATTCTTCCCTGCGCAAGCAAGAAAGCAATCTGAAATCTCAAAACAGCAGCATAACTTTACACAATCCTGGAAGTACTTTTACAGAAGTTTATAATATACATGCACAAGGTAACACAAAATGTTACTTCTGCCTGCCTACATTAAGCAGTGATTAAAACACCACTACATCCTCTAAATTACCTGCATGTAAATAGTACAATATTCTGGTACACAGCAATGCCTTGTATCCAACAGCAATTTTTTGCTAAACACACAACCTGCTAACAAAGTGCAAAAGCTCATCTAAAAATAAGTCCCTTAATGTATAGTTACAGTTTCATCTTAAACAATTAAACTAATATTAATGATGTAAACATGACCTTAATGCAGCCATAAGAACTAAAATAAGGGTGTTTGGGGTTTTTTTTTCCTTACATCACTACAAAAACAGAAACCTACTATCCCCTCCACTAAACAAACAAAACCAACCAACCAAAACAAAACAATACAACAAAAACCAAGCACTTGCACATTGATGAAACTTAGCAATTCACTAAGTGGACTGATGAAACATTAGGAAGTGATCACATATTTGGAACATACTTCCATGCAAATAATAGCTTCAAGAACTGCTCACTACTGCACAGAATACACACACACACACACGTATGTGTTTATGTGTGTATCTCTCTCTGTGTAACAAATAGACACATCCTCAGCCCCACTGCACTTGCCTAACTCATGTTTCAGGACCAAAATATCAGGCTTTCAGCCTCTCAGCCTTGTGGGCACTATATCCATTCTGTGTTTCCTTTTACTCCTTTTTATAGCTTCTTTGAATTCACAGCTTTATACCAAGTTGGAACAAAATTTATCCAGCTTGTATGCAGGGGCAGTCCACTCCAGGTCCCTCAACTGTCAATGTTAAGTTCTCTCTGGACTCTATAAAAGCTAGGTACAAATGGAGGACTAAATAGGAACTGAATACATATCTAACAGTTTGGCCAAAATACCATATCATAATACGCTCATAATATGCCTGGGACACAGTATCGCCTTCCTAACTATGAGTTAGGCCACATATAGCTATTTGTTTATTTCATAAATGATTGTTGGAACAGTGTGTATCTTCCATGATGTGCATGGAACCAATGATGCCAAGAAAACTCACGATTTGGAGAACAATCAAACATTATTTTGCCTCTGATTTGATTAAATCATGAGAAAAAACTCCCAGCCGGGTAAGTCTTAGAAATATTTTAAGCAAATAAAGCTGTCCTGAGAGGTTCCGTACCCCACCTTCTCTTCTTTCACAATAGTATAAAGCATTACGTTACATGTGCTTATTACTTATGGAGTGAAGGAGGATTAAAGAAGAGCACGTAGCTTGCGCTTGAGCTTTCTGAGCCCAATAATGCTAACATCAGCTTTCCTAGAATGTGAGAAAGGACTGATTGTGCCCTACTGCCTTTCATTTCTAGCAAACTCATGTTCTAATGCATGATCTGCGTGACATTTCCTGTTGAGTTGGAGTTAATGCAAATTCAGCACAGGACACTACAAGATACCCCCAACTATTCCAAACAGCTAAGGTCTTCCATCTATTATTCATATGCCAAATTAAAGTTCTGCTTCGATCTGCCACCCCATTAAGCTGCCAGAACAAGACATCAGGCAGATGAACAAAATACATCTGCCCTGTTATAGGACTTCCCCAAGACCAGCACTAACTGAAAATGTTATCTTTCTTCATAATTCAAAGCGATTTTATCCTACCATCATCTGCAAAAACATTTTTTAAATAACGAAGGAATCCAGTATTAAATTTACTGTATAACATGTCTCCACAGTTTTTATTCTCTTCTATGAATCTATGTCTTCTCATCTGGGCATTATCTGGAAGCTCCAAAAATAAAAAAAACCAAAACCCACAAAATAATAAAAAGAAACAAACAAACAAAAACCCCAAAAGTCTGTCCACCTGCCCACTGCCATGACCATGCAACAAATACTAAAACTCCAGTTCACAGCAGACCGCGTAACAAAGACCCAAATTCCAGTTCACTGCATCAAAACCCTCCTGATGCAACATCAGACTTTGTACTGCTTATGAAGACTTGACAGTTCCCAAACAATTTTTTTCCCCCATGAGTTCATTTGCTGTAAAAGAATATGTGGAAATCTATATAAACGGGTTAAGGACATCCTTGGGTCGTCACTTTAGAGCATTTCAGGTTAAGGCCAGGAACGTGAAGGGAGAGGCTTTACAGCTAAGTATGTTTTGACAAATATGACGGGATACAGGTGAAGGGCTCAGACATAGCAAAATCCAGACAAGAGAAAAATGAATGCCAAAGATTTATTTAACCTCAAATCAATTACTATTTGTCAATTAACTCTATTTATAATCATAAGTGTTTCTCACAGACAGGCTTGTTTCCAGATAAGCAAACAGCAGCATCAAAACAGCAGTCATCATTAAATCAGAAAAGTCACAAACAGGATTTACTTTCTTTAATGCGATGGTAGAGGTTTAGGAAAAAAAAAAAAAAAAAAAAAAGGAAAAAAAAAGAAGAGGAGAAAAAACTTACTTGTATGCCAATGTTGCACTAAAATGCTGTTGGATATACGCTTCCAAAACAGTGTTAAAGTGTTGAAACTTCCGGTCTGCAATGAGCCCTATGATATATATCTAAACAGACATGGACATAATTAGCATTTTTCATAAAGTTACATTTTAAATTCAAATATTAGTCTTTTGAAATATTTTTTTATGATCCACTATTTAAAAGTTTTTCAAGAAATTTGCTTTTCAGTCAAATAGTAATATTGCATCTGTTCTGTAGAGATTTTATAAGTATTTCCCCGAAATAAACAATTTGATAGCTCCTTCAAAATTCCAGCGTTCTTGACTTTGACAAATAAGATCCTCTCGTGCTGATTCTTACCAGTGCATCAAAGACAAGGATGTCATACTCATTACTGTGGGAATGTTCCATCATGATGTTAAATAGGGCATCCAGCGTATCTTGGAGAAACTATGCAACAACATGAAATGACAAATTGACAACCAATTCAACTTGAACAATCTCACAAGTCAGTTTTCAGATAGTAGACTTGGTTTCCCCCAAGTTAGAATTTTAAAGGCCTTCACTGAAACTTCACTTAAATTCAGAAAACACTTCCAAGGATTCAGGCTCTAGTTTCTTTAATTTTAAGAACCTACATCCTCAGACACATGAGCAATCAATAATACATGTTTAGCTCAAAGCTTACAGAAAAGCTAAAAATATTATATCAACGACGGAACTATCTAAAACTGCATTCCCACTTCCTTAGTGATACAGATTAATAGTTGCTATTTTCACATATACATGACATTTAAAAAAACACGTCATATTTCTGTGGCGTGATTCAAATCCCACCTTAAATCAAAGGGAAGCATCCCAGTGACATGGGAACCAAACCTGTGTTTGGTTAAAAAAAAAACCAAACCAAAACAAAACCAAAAACTTTAAGTTCTCCTTCCTCCTTCCAAAAGAGGCATCTAATGCTTATACTTAAAGAGTAACACAAATGTAATAAACTCCTAATCTGAATGCTAGATTCTGCCACTTTCCGAAATATTAACAAGTTTTTATTCATATTATACTCATTCAATTAACAGAACACTTCACTGGGTATGCAATACACTTTGTTTTATACCAACATGTAAATTAATATTAAGAACTGTAAAGAAAGCAGGAGGAATTATTTGTAATGTTTCAGAGAGACAAAAGCAAAGAGTTGAACAGAGATTGTGGAAAATTTTTTACCATTGCTGCCTTCATATCCTATCAAGTTTTTAAAATAAAATTTTCTGTGCATGCTCAAAATTAAAGCTTACCTGTGACACATATGTAAGCACCTGACCAAAGCAGCAATGACTCCAAGTAACACCCTTGGTGTTGAATTCTCCATTCATGCACAAAATTTTCAGCGAAATAAAATAATAGAAAGCAAAAAAGGAGCCTAATAAATTACTTACCAGTGAAAGCAGGGAAACTTGACCAGTAACCTTGCAAACCTCCACAGCCTAACAGTAGCCAATACCAGAGATGTTTGGGAGTAACAAGTAGAAAAAAAATAGCTAACACTATGAAGAATGCTGTCCAGGTGCTTGCTTCCTTGCTCCCTCTAATGAAGAGCTTTGCTCATGTCTTTTGCAAACTATCCCTAACAGAGGCATTACACTGAATGACAGTCATGAAAGAAAGTATAATTGATAGGCTTCTTTAAGTTTCTATGTTTACTGTAATTTACCCTCCGGTTTCTTTTTCTTTTTGAAACCATGTGTCCTGGTTTCGGCTGGGATAAAGTTAATTTTCTTCCCAGTAGCGGGTATAGCACTGTATTTTGGATTTAGTATGAGAATAGTGTTGATGACACACTGATGTTTTAGTTGTTGCTAAGTAGTGTTTCTATTAGTCAAGGACTTTTCAGCTTCCCATGCTCTGCCAGGTGCACAAGGAGCTGGGAGGGAACACAGCCAGGACAACTGACCCAAACTGGCCAAATGGCTATTCCATACCATATGACATCATGCTCAGTATATAAATTGAGGCGAGTTTGCCAGGGGCAGCGATCACTGCTCAGGGACGGGCTGGGCAGCAGGCGGTGAGCAATTGCATTGTGCATCACTTGTTTTGTGTATCCTTTTATTGTTATTATTTTCTCTTCCTCTGCTGTCCTACTATACTGTCTTTATCTCAACCCAAGGGTTTTACTTCCCTCCGCCCCGCCCCGATTCTCTTCCTGATCCCACTGGGGGGGTGTGGAGGGTGAGTGAGTGGCTGTGTGGTGCTTAGTTGCCAACTGTGGTTAAACCACGACAATATGTAGCATTTTTTTCTGCCATAGCATGAAGGGACATGAAGAACAACTATTATTAGAATAACTTTATAAAGACATACCTTCACAACTTCCTCTCCATCCACAATCTTCAGTTTTTCCAGGTTCTCCTGAAGCAGCTCTGGCTTCATACGCCACTTCAAGAGACCTAGTAAGCCCACTAATAGAAAATAAATGGAGACACATTAAAATTTAAAACATGATTTATCATTTGTGCAAGTGTTGTCTTTCTAAAACATCTACCTGTTTAGAAGACACATACCGTTCTGTGTTAACTTTGTAGAACAAACAAGAGTTGAAATATAAAATGCATCTCGTGAGCTTGCTGAAAGCCCCCCTACGATACTTGAGTTCCTGACTATGGTGGCTCCTTTATTTTCTATGTGTTGACGCGTAGAAGGTAACGTCAAATAAGCACTAGCATCCTCCATTTTTTTACTGTCCCCCTGAAAAACAACATACCATTTATGACACATTTCGCACCACCGGATTTAAAAACAAACCTATTTTGTACTTTGTACAAAAGTAAACAAAAAGCTGTGTTTCTATGGACTTAAATGCATGCACTAAAGTATAAAGAATACCCAAGTCCCAGCGTGGCTCATACAGGTAAACCAAGAGTGAATGTTAGTTAGCAAGAAAGACTGCAATGAACGTGGAGGGAAAATACTACACTGAAATTATAAAGGTATGTGTTTTAAGGTGTGGTAAGGAATTACGAGGGCTGACATCACTGGCAGAGTAAAAGCAAGAGCAGGTTTCTCATTAAAATGTCAATAGCTAAAGAACAAAATAGACTATTGAGCATCACCCGGAAGATTGTACACAGGATACAGACAACACAGTTATGATGTCTACACACAATTTAAGAACAGCAAACGGGACTGAATAAGAGAAGAATGGCAGCGCTATTTTGGTATGCCCATTATAACTTCATACTTGGACCTTTAATATAAAAAATCAGGACATGTTAAGATTACATTTTAAATTAAGCAATATGCTGCAGTGACTAAGTGACACAGATATCACAGAATTTATGCTTCTCAGTAGAATGAACAGAGTGAAAAACAGAGAGGCAACAGGTATTTTTCCTTCCTGTATTTCATCAAGTTGCATGCCACAACCCTCAAAGATTTTTTTGTCTCTCAACTTTTGATTCATACCCCAGACAGGAAAGCAGTTTTTAGACAAAGACAATAAAAATCATATTCCTAACTGTTTAGAGAATATCTTTTTTTCTTGAACAAAACTACTTAAGAAAATGTCCCCAATGAGTTTGTGAGCTCTGTCACTTAAAGCTACAACACCATGACAGGTCTGACTCAATTGCAGACCCTTAGTCTACAATTGTGCATACGCAAGGAGTTGCAAAAACCATAATCTAATTTTTTGCATTTGTATCTGATTCAATGACTGTAGGTGTGCAGCCTCTACTTCCTATCAAACAAGAAGTAAGGCTAAAAATTGACTATAAAGAGACCTAGACAGGCAAAAGGCAAAATCCATACGCAGCAAAACAGACAGCATTAACAACTTCTATGATTGTATCAAGCTTGCCAAATAATTACTTCTCAGAATTTCTGGAATCAAAAAAGAATCTTGACTTCCTCTTTGAGACAAGTTAGACAGACAATGAGGACAGGACTTGAAATTTTGATCCAAAAGTCTCTCAGAAGGATTCAATGCCTGAAGGCAGTGAAAATAAAGTACACCGGTTAAACTTCATGGTTTTCAAATGACTTATTTTGAGAGGCCAGAGGTACCACTGTTTAAACACACTTACAGTTTACAATTACTGTTTAATACTAGAATAGGCAAACATATGTCAGAAAATCTGCCTATTTCTCCCAAACATAAACTAGGTCAACTCAGTTTAGCATTTCTCATCTATGCTGTCACTTAAGGAAAAATTACCAGGTTGATCCAGGAATGAATAAGATGGAATTTCATAACCAACATTAACCACACAGTCATACAACATGATCGTTATTTTCCTTCTGATCTAAGTATTTATCAATGTTGGTATCAACGAAGGGAAGATAAAGCACTATACACTGCCATTAATCTTTGTTGGACTAACTAAACAACTTGATTTAGTTGTATGCATCTCACTTGTCATTAATGTTACAGCAAACTAGCTGCTGAAAGGAGCACTAAGAAATGCCCAAAGTAAAATTTCTTCTGTATTGGAAGTGATTTCTGGTTCTTAGTTGCTGCTAAAAGGTGTTCTCCAAGGGGCGGGGGGGAGCAACAACAAAAAAAAAACTCCAAACAATCTTGAAACATCTGTTCCCTGCTTCAGTTCTAAGTCAAAAATGCTATCTATATTACAGAAGGCCAAAACCACAAACTTCAGTAAAAATAGTAGGAGTAGTAACCATCTCTCATTGTGCTTAGATAACATCTTTCTCTAATAAAAATTTAGAGAAATCTTTACTGACCATAGAACAAGTTACAGGGTTTTTTTTTGTTCAGATTAAAACCATAATATTTATCTTTGATAGAATAATAACATTAATCTAGCACTAAGAAAATAAACAATGCAGTCAAAGACAACAGTGTGAAAAGTGTCTCGTGGGGGAAAGAAAGGAAAAAAATGGATCCAATACCTTTAGGACTAACAAATCATGGATGCCATCCTGAAGAGTTGTTCCATCCTCCTTCATTAGTCTTATGTAGGCCATTGCAAAATTCTTCTCTCCTTTATCTTTAGCTGCAAAGCAAAGTATTTTCAGTTGACTATCCATCAGTGAATTAAAATTTGGTAAGGTAAAAATTCCCTACTTACACTCTTGAGATGACCTGTGTCTGAACATGAAGCGCAGATGTATCCTTTGCATGTCTTCAATAGGGACTGCTACCTTTTGTAAAATCAGAAAATAACAAATAGAGTTATGGCGGGGGGGAGGTTGTTTTACCTGTAATGAGCTCTTGTTTTCAAATAAATAAGCATCACTTTTGCTGGCTCCATAATGCCTTTCACAGACCATTTAAACCTATCGAGCCTGATCACAGTAGCAGAAAGTAGTGCCTGATAAGCAATTATCTGTTAGGCTTTGCTCAAAGTCTAGCACTACCAAAGAAATGAAGCACTGAACCTCGTGAGTTAAACCACATAGGTGCTTGTATGCTAGAAAATAAGTATACTGCAGTCTTATTACTTACCCTATTAACCATACGAATTATGCAACACCTCTGCACTATGAAACTTCCATATTTCATACACACAACTTAATGACCAATTTAATAAACAGATGGAAAAGGTAAGAAAATTCTAGCAAAATAAGTATGTTTTTGTGATTAAATTCAGTTTCAAAGCCTTGAGTAGAATCCCAGGAACTTGTGACTGCTTTATTCTTAAAGTAGCATACCTAATTATAACAAATATGCAACAAAAAAGGCCAACAGCATAAGAAAAAACACAAGTTTTTATATTATCAAGTTTATAGTTCTAAAATTTTAAAGACCTGTACTCCTTTGAGTTTATTCACAACTTCCCTTTACAAACATTACTGCATAACACTCCTTCACATTAACTACACTTTTCAAAAGGATCTACTGTTAATGATTCTGTATAAAAGTCTGAATTACAGAATAATCTTTTTAAAAAGCTAGTATATTAAACAAAAACCAGAATGGGTCAATGTTTTCAAAACAACAAATAAGCATCTGTTTCAAATCACACTTCCATTCCCTCCCTGTCCTGCCCAATGTCAGCCTTAGTGCAGTAATTGCAGGCATATTGTCTTCAATTGCAATTGTCTGTAGCAATTGCAGCAATATTGTCTTCAATAGTCATCTTCAAAAAAAAGCATGATTGCTAGCAAGCCTGAGACATGCTTTATAAGAACTACTTCTGGAAGCTTCTGGGCATTTCCCCATCAAAGATATTAAAGCTAGATTTATTATTGGTGTGTCTCTAAGGAAATTTTTTCTATCTAAAATTGTAATATCTGGGGAGGGGGTGTGTGGGTTAATTTAGTTTGGTTTGGGGGGGGTTTGTTGGGCTTTTTTTGGTTTTGTTTTTGTTTTTTAAAGCATATACTTGAAGCTCCTCATCTCCATTGTTTCACCACAACAGAACAAATGCAGTATTTCATTTTTGATGAGCCAGATTAGGACATAAGGTTATCATTTAAGACGCCCTCATTTGTTTTGCTAAACAAAATCTTAACATCATTTTCTAGGCCAAATTTTAAGCCTCAGCAATCATATATCTCCACTAACTGATGTGTGACTAAGGCTCCATCCTTCTAGCTGTATTCAGGACCAAGTTTTTTTAGAAAAAGCTGATGCTGTGCAACTTTTCTGTGTGAGGTACCAAGAAACGTAGTGGAAAAAAAAAAGCAAGTGAAAAGTTATCATCTCCACCATACCTTTAACGTTTCCATCCAACGCGGCTGTTTGACCTGATAGTAAAGGACTGATCTATATTCACTCACGGGTTTGTCCCCCGCTCCCAAGCAAACAGCATTCTTAAAAGAAAGGAAGAAAGAGTGCTTAGGGGGTCATTAATTTCTGTAAATTGTTTGTGACTGGCGCAAAACCAGAGCCAGAAGCAAGCCACCGAACGAGAGCCTCCCCCGGCAATCCCGCCCCTGGCTGCGGCAGCAGCTTTACCTCAGCGCCCCGCCGAGCCCCGCGCGAGCCCCGCCCGCCTTGCCCCTGGGAGGCGGCGCTCGCTGAGGCACGGCGCCATGGCGGCCGCGGCGCCCTCGGCCAGGCAGCCCCGGGCTCCCCCGGCCTTCGCTTCCCGCCCTCAGCCGCGCAGCCACGGCGCCGCCGGGCACCACAGCGCCTTCACTGCGGCAGCCGGGAGCTGGGCTTGGCCAGCGCCGGCCGGGTAAGGGCGCTGGTCCGCGCCTCCGCGTCCCCAGAAAGCCTCCGTGGCGGCTGGGAGCAGTGCCCAGGGCACAGCTGCTGCCTGTGAGGCAGCGAGGCCCTGGCTCAGGCCTGGGGGCTGAGGCAAACCTTTCCCCGGTTAACAGGCCCCACCGCTTGGGCCAGGCTGCCCTCAGGGCCCCGCAGCTCCACCTTGGAGCCTTCAGAGGCTGGAGATGCTCCAGGAGAGCCACAGGTTCAGGAGCAGCATCTATCGTGCAGCAGGAAGACGTGTCTTTAACAAGCAGTTTTGAATTTGGGTATGGTGTCGTTCAGAATTAAATAATAATGAAAGCACTAACAGAGAGGAAGCGTTAATAGGAAGATACTGCATTTTCCAAGTCTCCAAACATAATGAAAATAAGCATTTTCCATAATTACACCGGACCCACCCGTAGATTGCGTTTTACGGGGATTACGCAGTGGGCTCTAAGAAGAGCTGGGTGATGAACATACGTAGACTTGATTTCTCAAACTGACTAACTTAAGTAACCAAGGTGTCATCTCAGTGGAAGAAACACACAAAGTAAAAATAATCTAGCTTCATTATTCAATTTATTTCTCCATTTACTCTAAAATACTCTATTCCAGCAGAATCTCAGAAGTCTTTGGCTGCATACCTGAGGTGACTTCCAAACTAAACATCATAGAGGCAGCACCAGCAGTATGCCCTCCTGCATGTTTTCAACATTTAGAATTTCCCATTCTCTAAAGACTATCAGAACTAGTACAGATCCAACTTAAAGTTTTGATCAAGTTCAAAATTTGTTATAACCTAGCAATTCAGTTTGTTTAGTGAATCTGTGAATGGCCTACGTCCATCTTCCCTAGCTGATGGCGGTTGAGGATTGTGCATGCAGAGTAACTGCTAATGCTGATACTTGAAGCAGCAAGATCACTGACACCAGGCAACAGTCATGAAACTGAAGTGCATGAAAGCAGCAAACATTAAATTCTCTATTGAAAGCCCAGATGAAACTAACCCTATATAGGCTACTGTAAAGGTGCAGTTTTCCTGCTGAAAATCCCGTGAATCTTAGAAGCCTGCTTCAAACACCAGGATGGCTTGTGACAAGAAGGGTGTGATGCCGATACCTGAAGGTGATTTGTAAGGTCTGGCCAGAGTGATTTAACTGCAGAAAGGTATGTCTCAGCTGCCGGAATGGAGCTTTTTCAAGGTTTATGCACCAACTTGCTTGAATGTACTCTGTAACGTTCACTTGCAACAAAAGGCTTTTTACTTGTAACAGTAAATCTAGTGCTAGCTCTTCAACTGAAACTAGTTTGATACCTAAACAGAGCCAACCAGTGTCCAGTTTAGTGAACATATACCTGTTTTGATTCATGGATAATTAGAAACAGGGCAATTAATATAAATTCATGGGTTTGAAAGTTTATTGGTATTCATTTGGAGGTTCTAGTAGGGGAGCGCAGCTACCGTATACCCTTGCCTGATGAACAGTATGTCTCTACTGGGGACTCCGCTACGCTGGATGTACTCTGCTACACTGGACAGGTTTAAGACTCAGCTGGACAGGGTGCTGGACCATCTCATCTAGACTGTGCTCTCGCCTAGAAAGGTTGGACCAGATGATCCTTGAGGTGCCTTCCAACCTGGTATTCCATGATTCTATGATTATGGTTCTTTTTTTTTTTTTTTTTTTGAGGCTAAAAGGGAAAACCAGTTACTTTTGTTATGACTTGCATTCAACAGCATTTCAATTAACCCCTCAAAATTGTTGCTTAAACATGTCTAAGGCATATTACCCACAGAAAGCAGGCATGATTTGAACTTATGTTTCAGATCAGACAAACTGACAAATCCACTTTCTCCTAGTATTTGGACAAAGGATTCATCTGCAGAACTGAACATACATAATATCGGAATGCAAGTTTTAATGCATTGCAATAGGTTAATTTCTTTAAGGAATACTTTTGTGTATGTATTTTAAGCATGTTATCTGTGAATAGACACAATAGAGGTTGCTGAAGTTGATTTCACAACAGAGTTAACTTCTGTACATGCAAGTCATGTGGTTAGGTGTTTTCATATATATATATTATATATATATAGGTAGTGTTTCGTAATCAGGGTTACAATTTGTTGTGTGAACCCTAAGCATTACATGGGTTTAGAATTTTCTTCATTCAAGCTATAAAGTTGAATTTTAGGTCAAGCATTTAGTGGTAGCTCATAAACATACTTCAACAAGTCATGAACCACAATGAGTTACTCCATCTGTGTTTTATCTCAAGAAGCGTCATTATGATTTCACCCTCATGATCACAGTACTGATGTACTGAGCAGTATAAAGCTCAGAAAAGGAAAGGCCAAAAATCCCCCTGAATACTGAACTGGTATTAAAAAGCCCTAAGGAAAAGACAAAAATTCCTCAAAACAGAAACAGACAAGCAAAAAGACACTGTAAATATTTATGTTGCATATGTACAGTGTCCACACTCCTCCATTGTCATTAATTTAGATGTTTGCCATGTACTCCATTCAAGGGACAATGACACAGTCTTCCTGGCACAAATCAAGGGTTTGTTATGTAATCGAAATGGTATTTCTGACATTTTAATGTACAAATTGCATTCCTCTGGGAATTTCCACAAGAAAAACCCTAGAGTAAGAATGCAGTAATTGTCAGAAACAGCATTTGTTCCTTGGCACAGCTAAAATAGGTCATTCAGTGTTATTTCTTGTTACAGTCTTATGCAAGACATTTATAGGATTTTAATAGATATGTCACTTTAAACATCATAAAACTAATCAGTCACAAGATGTCACAAGATGACACAAGTAAGGGAACTGCAAGTTTTTGCACAATGGTATTTTGTAGAAATTTATAAGTTTAAGGCTTATTTCTATAATGTAACTCATTTTTCTATGTCCATCATACAAAAAAAAAAACCCGAAACTTACTGGCATCACTTTTCCTTCTTCATCACAGACACACATGATCACTTCCACATTTCTCTGAGTTGTTTTATTGTATTTATCAAAATCTCCATACAGCAATGTAATATAAATGTCGTTTCTTATATCTCCTAAAAAAAGAAATGGGAAGATTAAAAATCAAATACAATGCTGTGAGAGCATAGGGTCAACTGAACTTCACTAGAGTACCTCTTTTTCTGCAGTGCAAGAGATAAAAATGTCTTATTTTCCATCTGAACTTAAATTTTCATCTGTTTTTCTTAGCTAAGATACTACAATGTGATGTGAAACGAGGCAAAAGGGAGTCCTCAAAGTGACTTAAAGCAATTCTCGTCCTGCACTGACACCTGCTGGTGAGGTGACGGATCATGCCATTACTGAATTTTCCCCAAATACACAGCTCTCTAGAGGGAGCTTAATATTCCAGTTTTCTCCTGTGAACAAATTATTGACTTCTTTTAAAGCAAGTACCGAGATTTGAATTGAAGCAGTTGGGGGAGGAGGGTGGGTGCGTGCTTGTTTTTAAAAGAGGAGTACTGCAGACAGTGAGTGACCTTAATTGGAAGACACCTTACCATAAATCAAAAAAAAAAACCAACCAAAAAACAAAAAAAAAACCCACACAGAGAGTGTAAACTTGTATGTTCATTATTATTAAAGGACAGTGATAAGTTACAATAAAAATAAGGTTAATTTACAATTCAACTAAGCATCCACCGTAATCTACTTAGAAGATAAGAAAGCTATGTACAAGAAGCTGGGATTATCCCTCTGTCTTGATTTTATTTTTTCCATTTAAGTACTGGAAAATACTTGCCAAGGATTTCAGTATTTTATATAAGCCTCTAATACTGGAAGAAAATTTACCATGAAGAGTAAATTCTAAAGAACCTCTGAGTTACCCATTACAGAAGTAAGTAAATAAGGCTACAGCTAATGCTCATTAACCTAGGAAATGAAAAAAAATCCATTCTTATTACAGAACAAAGCACCTCCTACCTGGCATGATTATTTCAGGAAATCCTAGCTTTCTAGCAACAACTGTAGTTCTGTCTACAAGATGTGGGTAGTCCTTCCTAGTTTGAATCACATCTCCAACGAGCATTTTCACAGTTACCCAGAGACCTATTAAGAGGAAAAAAAAAAAAAAAAAAAAAGATTACATTATTACATTTATGGTAAGGGGGGGGAATCTCTTTTCAGATGATTGTCTCTTCTACCCACCAAAATAGTGGTAAGAATTCAGTTCCCCCACTTCCTTTAACTCTATAATCCAAAACTGTAGCTACTAATTTAAATAGCCTCCAAGATTCTGCAACAAACTCATGATTCTTCACTTCCAGCTTTAAAGGTGACCCACCTCCATGGTGGTGGCTACAGCTCTAACAAAAGCCTTTCTCTAAAAAGTAAACAATATCAAATGAAGTTCCACAAAAATACTTTGTTACTTTACAAAAAAAAAAAAAAAAAAATCTACTTTACCTTGTCCACCACTGTCTCCTTTTGATGCAGTGACTTTGCTTAGGAGACTGTGTAAAAAGTCATTCTCTGCCACTACCCTGCAGGATAAAAAACAATGTCTACTAAGAATTAAGTGCTAAATATATCAAACAACATTCAGAACATAGATGACAGACAGCCTCAGTCATCTTTGCCGTACTTGACCTTATTATGATACATTCTGTAATTTCATTATCTCTCACTCCGAGTTGCAAACCACTGACAATTAAGCTTATGTGTACACTGAAGTGAAAAAGATTAAATTAGAAAAAAATTCTCACGTAACAAAAGATGTTGGATCAAATTGTAAACGAGTGAAATAAACCAGTGTGTCATACTTGGGTCTTTCAGAATGAAATTTATTCTCCATAGTACATAGCAGCAGTGCTATGTAGAATGCACAAACATGTTTCCAGTGAATACTGGCATCTATGCATTTTATCTGCGAGTATCACATTTTTAGGCACCTGGTCTGGCATTTCTTTTGAAAATAGTCGATGTAAGACAACTGAACTAATTTTTAACTGAAACCCAATTTTTACTCAGATTTTTCTCAAATTCAAAACAGAATCAAGCATGTAAATTAGTAGTTATCCATACATGTAAAAGTTACTGTTGCATATGTATAACTATAAGTTGGGTTTTGTTAAAAAGGACATGGTACCAGCTGTCGGAAGGAGGACATTCATAGAAATATATGTTTGTTTCACATGCTATGTAACCCCTGTCAAGTCTTAAATGCCTTTTAAAGTGATACTTAAATAATTAGCACTATTACAACATAAAATTATTAAAAGGAAAAGGTATTTTTTCTTGAAACACTTTACAGATTGTTACAGCCAAGTAGATACAGAAATATTTTTGTGCACATTAAAAAAAAAAAACGACATCTATGACTGTCTTACGGGTGAAAGGGAATGAAATGCTGCTTTTCTTCATCACTTTCAGCTTTTCCTTTTATGATATCTGTAATATCCATAACTAGAAGAGTAAAAGAAAAGTCATCAAAACATACAATAGCATTGCAAAATATCTCCTTATCTATGAATAATGCACATTAATGTTCTTGTGCCTCGAGGTAAACACAGATTTTTCACTAGCAAGCGGCGTAGCCCGATAGGGGTAGATTTGTGGGGCAGACCATTTAGTGCAAAGTCCACGCTACAAACATGACGTTGTGTTAACAGAGATTACTTCAGACCAGTTTTGGTCTAATCCTGTGGACACAGATATGAGGGCATTGGTGGTGCTCTTGGGACATAATTGTTGGTTTTATTTCACCTGCAAGGAATTCTGTTATTATACTCTGGTACTGTGCTTCGGTTTGCACTGTGTAGCAGTAAGTATGAATTATTAGGAAATTAAATTCCAAAGCACATTTCTGATCTGAACTAAAATGCTAATGTAGGTGCAGTCTTCATGGACTTAAAAAATTTAATATGGAAGACAGTTGATATAGCTATTTTGTATTCTGACATGTCTTGGTAGGCATTCTATGGTCCAGGGTTGGCAAGTATCACTTGGGTCCTGCTTCAGATACAGCACAGGAGACATCAGTTACCTGCCACTCCAAAAGGCCGCCTTAGTCCTTGTGTGTATTTCTTTGAGTTACTGTCTTTGAGATCCATCCTTCCAACTCGGACTATTTGACAAACTAAATAAATTTTGTCTCTGCCAAGGTCTTTATTTCCAAGATCCTAAGATATGAACAAAAAAGAACTGAAATATTACTTGGGGAAGAATGCAGTTCTGAAATTTAAACAGGACCTCCAGTAATAACTTGAGCCTTAGCAATCAATGGGAAAAACAAACAAGCAAACAAAAAACCCCCACACCCACCCTAAACTAAGCCCACAGAAAGGATGAAAAACCTGACAGTTTAAAGTTTGAAGAAAATATAAGGTAAGATAAATACAGAAAATAGTAGCAATCAAGAGGTACAGCAGATAAAAAAAATTCAAGTCATCAGTAAATTTATGAGGCAGCAAATTAATTTGAAGAAGGACATTGAAGCATTGTCACTGCCGTAAAGCACTCAATGACTGGTCATCTTACTCTTTTTCTAAGAGTACCTCTGCTTCCTTCTTCATCTTGCTCAATCCTGAGGAATTCTGATAGTGACCACAGAGAAGAGACAATCTGATTTGCAAATGCGAAGTAAGGAAAACGGGAAAACACTTACTGTGAATACTACTTTAAGGTTGTTGAGCATATCAATTTCCTTTGGAAAGCCTCTGCTCCCCCATCTCACCAAGTAGTTCTCACTGTTTTGAAGATAAAAATCTTATTGTCATGTGATTTAAAAATTCTTCCTTTTCACAGTACATTTAAAACCAGAGTACTTAACAAAGGTTGCGTAACAGACAATAGTCTGTGGTGATTGTTTAAATCTAATACCAGGCTAAAAAGACAAGAAGAATGCTATACAAAACTCCATCAGTAGGTTTTGAAAAATAACTTGAACATAAGACAGAATGGAACCTTTTCGGGGGGAAACATTAACATCATCATAGTCTGTTTGACAGGAATAATCAACAGAATCTTAATCTATTTTTGAATTTATAAGTTACTCCCATTTTGTTCTTTACCCCCCCATTTCAGCACTTTACTCTAAACACCACAACATTCCCCATCAAGAATAATCGCTTAACTTGGAAGTGTTCTCAGGCTTCTACAAAATTCTGAAATGTTCATTCCAGAAATTACCTACCAAAATATTTGGGATCCCTTACCCTAGAATTCTTCAGTAGCTGCCAACAACTAGATCTGTCCACACTTCCTTTTCCTTTTGGTTTTCTTCCTTTTATTTGTATATTCTCTGCATTACTGGCATATTGGCAACTATTTTACTTAAATTTTGCCTAGCTCCTTTTGCTACTCTTTTGCAATAAAAAAAAAAAAAAAAGAAAGCTTACCTTATAATTGTTGATTTCTGTGGATCATATAGTGACATAAAGAGTTCTGCATCCTCTCCAATTCGGCAAACAAAATTCCGCACAAAGACGTATAGGCTGTGGGTGGGGGATGAAGACATTCGGGAGTACGATGCATAATCTGGTTGATCCTTTGACTACTCAGGAGGAGGAAAATCATTAGCTAGATCCATGAATTAAAATGGTGGGATACAAGCAGTTTAACTTTTTGTCATATATAACAGTTAATCTTGAAAAATCATAGAAAATTTGGATAAAAATACTTGTTCCCAGCAAATAAGCATTACCCTGTGTATTCCTCTGAAAGACATTGCTTAATAACACAAGCATGACTAGCAAATAAGTTTCTCACCCTCCGCAATGCTTCACCAGCGCATCAATGTCCTTTTCTACTATGAAGCTAGAAAGTTAGCAGGCTAGGAGGTACAGAAGTGACACAGGTCTGAAAGAGCCCACCTTCCTCTCCAGAGCCTTTACTGTATGCAAGGAGATAAAAAGCTTAGGCTGGGTTCTTCAAAACACTGCACCCAGACTAGGGAGCTACCTCCGTGTGCAAATGATGAAAAAGCTGATGACAGAGATGCCTTAAATCAATCTTCTGCAGTACTTAAGGGACGTACTCAGTATCAGCAAGACCTTCCTTTCTATGGGATTCTAAGCATATTATCCTTTCCAGGTAGGTGTCTCCTTTTAGAAATGGAACAGGGATTACTTTACTTCATGAATATTTCCAAGGAACACAATAGTTAAGCTGTTCCTCTTCCTTTCGCCCTTCACTTCCAGAAACCTTCCTTTACATCTGACATTTACTTTCATTCGGGAGAAAAGAGCCAGGTTAAGTTTCCCTCCTGTATATGAATGTATTCCAAACCTACCTCCCAAGAAAATCAGGCTGCTTTCAATGGAACTATTCTGAAGTCCCTTACTAAAATTTTGGTAAAAGACTGTGCCTAAAATATTTGACAATGTTTTTACTATGCTGTAAGAACTTAAACCCCTTTACGAGAAGGGAGCAGGGAGTTGGACTCAATGATTCTTACAGGTCCCTTGCGACTTGAGATATTCTATGATTCTATGACTTACATATCTTAGGCCAGTTCTTCTGCCACTGGGCAATTATTTAACGGGTGAAACATTATCACCACTTTCAAAGAGAAGAGAAAGTATCAGGCTGTCACTACAGAGGCGAGCCTACAGGTCTGAAAGAGGTGATTTTTGAACACAGTAGGGTATAGCAGAAGGCCTACTATCCGCATCGTAACGGGGTTTCAGTATGCTAGGAACACTAGCGAAACAAAATACACCTCTTTGAAGAGGAGATTAATACCAGGCTGAGACCAGGACACAGCTGAGCAGGCTCACTGACTCAAAAATAAGGCTCCTAATTTCTACCTACAACCCATTTTAACCACCTAGAAACAGCTACTTAACATTTGATGGCCTAAAACTCTTTTTATCCATTGTTTGGCTCTACTTTTAAAACAAGTCACCACAGTCTGCTGCAGACTACCGACTTTAATTTTCCTTATATTTTCAGTTAATTACATTTTCATGTCTGGGAAGCACGATTTATTTAGTGACACTGATGAGAACAACTCATAAGGTGTTTTCCAGTGAGTTCTCATGGGCATTATTGAAGTGTCACAATGGCCAGACTTTTTTGTCAAGTCTTTTACTTGCTTTATTACTGTTTATTTTCTCATGAAGGAAGAAAAGAACCCAGGTATCTTACAAGTCCCTCCCTGAACAGATTTAATGTAGAAAAAGGTCAAGGAAGTGTAGTCACCTGCTTTGCATTTTAAAAGATGAAATTTATGCACTCATCAGCTTTGCTTAGGTGTGCTAACTTCTGGTGTCCACAAGATTATGCTGAGTTCACCTGAGTTCCTCTTTAGTGAGCTTGAATTCAACTCCACCAGACTAACTAACAAGCAGCAACACATAGCAAACAACTAGTGTTGTCACAAGATATTCTAAAAAAGAGCTTTGGTTAGTCATAGCTTGCAGCCTGAACGCCAAGTATTTAACTATTCACTACACAAACCAGCCTACTGAATAGCCTACAGATGGAATGAAGAGACCTATTTCTATTTAAGAATCCAAGAATAGATTTAGAATCAGCTTTAGACACAGGCTTTCAGCCTAGCCCACAGCCTGAATCCAGTGCACAAATGCAACTAACTCAATTTGAGGCTTAGCCATATTTATAACACAGGAATGTGAATCTACTCTTAGTTCAAGTCAGAGGCAAAAGTTTCCACCAACTCCTGTGGCAGAAGGTGACATCCTTCAAGCCTTGGTCTGGTTTTTCCTTTTGATTTTAGCAAAGGAAGCATTAAGTTTGGCCAGTCATTCCTACCATCTCCTCCTTAATTCGCTCAGTGATTTTGTTAGTTGCTTCTTCATGTGCATGAAATAGGCTGATGACGCTGGTTTTATCTGGATCCAAGATATTTCCATCTTCATCTCTAACTATTAGATCTAGCTCAAGTATCCTGTGAAAACACAAAGAGCATAATGGCACAGTTATTTCCTTCTATAAAAATAAAGCTTAGAAATGTAACATACAAGGAGCTGCTTCAAGTTTTGAAGCAATAAAGTAAGTTTAAATACATGCAACAGTATTTGATTGAAGAAGAATTTAACTAAACCCCACGATTTTCTTTTCAAGCTGTTGTACAGCTGTTGTACAGCTTGTTGTACCATTTTCGGAATTTCTAGTAATGTCACCAAAGCATTTAAATGCCTATCACATAAAATAGATTCACCATGTTCAATGCCTTCAAGTGGTCTTCATCTCTTTTGCTTTTTAACGTATAACCTTTGTAGTCAAGATGCATGGGTTTTTCCTGTTACCTTCTGCTTTTATGTTGCTCTCTTACTCTCCCAGTCCCGTTACTTAACTAACTACTGTGCTCTGTTCTCCTTTGCTGTCATACAAATCATGCCTTTTTTCCTTCTGCTATTTTTTTTTTGCCTCAACATTCAAAACTCAAGCCTTACCTCCATACATCCTACCTATTCTTGCCCACAGTGTCTTGGTGTCACCTCAGCCAAGAGATACTCTTTCCTGCCTATCCAGGATCTCACTCCTCCATCCCCCTCTAAAATTGTCTACTTTGTGCCAGACTGTACCTTTCACAGTTTCTAAGATGTACTGGCTGCCCTTATGGCACTGTTACTGTTGTTTGAAGCAGTCTCTGTCAGACTGCAAGCCATCTTCATCACTTTACATGATTATCCGCAACCTCTCTTCATTTGGGGTTCAGTCTCCTCTCCCACAATGACCCACTCTGCCTCCATTGTCATTCCCTTTTATTCCTTCTCCACAGTTTGGCAAGTTTCCTTCATACATCACAACTCAACCCCACACTTTCAGGCACTTAGAAATACTACCCAATTTGCACTTTTCCTCTATACAGTCCCAAACAATTTTAAACATCCTCTCCACCCCTGCTCTGCTAAAGGAAGAAGCTTACTGTCTCATAATTTGGAAAGAAGAGTATGAAAACAAAAGTCTGAAAGCAAAGAAATGTTAGTGTTGTCTTAATCAGAGCTAGGCTTCTTTGACTGGAGCATTTCAAAGTAAAATCTGTCTTGGAGAGACAATTCAGCTCGCCATAGCATAGCAGGATACGTGTATTCCCATAGTGTGTCCTGTAAGAATATAATTTATCAGAAATCTGTGCATCCAAGTCACAGTGAACAAGCTAAGAGTTTCGTAACACCTCGTGGTCATTGTTTATGTCTAGCCACAGCTAACAGAAGACTTTCAGCTGCATATAGGCCTTCACGCCACAATAACCACAGTCACTTGCAATGGCTAAACACAGTTTATAAGCAGATTCCAATGCCTATAAAACCAATACTACAAAGATTTGTTTACCAAGCTCGCTCTCCCCCTTTATCAGATGGTGGGACACCACCCCACATAACCCCAAATTTTGCCAAAAACGTGTTGCGTTGCAGGGACTTTTCATTAGCAAGAAGCAGACAAGGCATTTTGTTGAATAACTATTCTATCCCTGGTAGTTTCACTTCTATTACCAGAACCAGAGTTCTGCCTGGAAATTCCCTAGTAAATTGGGGCGGGGTTTGGAGGGGTCGGGTGGTGGCGCGGTGCCTTTAGCAAAGGCTCTGTACGCTTCAGACTTTTGCTATTCATCCCCCACACTAAGGTCTCTCAGCACCACTTTTGAAGTGGCAGCATAACACTACTAGAGGTAGGCTGTGTTTGTGAAGGATAGACAAGTTTTGGGTCCCGAGCACACTGATGTTGTATGTATATAAAGGCCAGTTATCTGACCTCAAATCTTTACAATTGACAAGCTCGTATATCTATAATTAACAAAAAAATTAATATTCTGAAAAAGCGGTTTGCTATGCGAAGCCTCAACATGGTATCTGCTATTATCACAGGAATAACAGGGAGAAGTTTGAAAAGGAAGATTCAATATGTCTACATCTCACATTAACGAGTTACAAAACTGCAAAAAGGAAAATTTTATCATCATCTCTGTTCTAGCTGGGTGCTTTAAAATAAATCACGTTTTCCAGAAGCAACGTAGGCCACTTACTTGTTACCATAATCAATTTTGGAAGTGACTTTCTGTTTGAGTTCTTTGAGCTCGTCTTTTGGCAAAGTCCCGGACAGAAGCTGTGACCGCCACTCCATTAAGTCATACATCATAGACTGCACCTGCTGGAACTGCTCTTTCTTATTTGTCTAAGATATAAAAGAAAACAATAGGCTTCGAGCCTCAAGTTGAAGTGAAACATTGGTCTTGACAATTAAAGGATGCGTCATATTTAATGCTAAATAATTGCAGGAGCAAGAATTAGGCAAAGTACCGGGCCTGGCTTCCTTCTTCCTCTCATCCCACAAATTGTTAAGGACAGAATCTCCCATGCGACCGTAAAGAAGTGACATGAAATTTAAGCAGTTTGTACAGGGATAGGGAATTACGTTATTTTTGTTTTATTTAATTGTGCTGTTTTACAATTTGTTCACTAAGTCTCATCAGAAGAAAACATTATAGAAGTAACTTACTTCTGTATGACATACTGGTAAGAGCACGCTGGGAACAAGAACATTTGATTATTGCATTAATACATTTAAAAGAAAAAAGTGAGAGAATGCATAGAAGTCACTAAAGCAGTTCCAATGTCATTCACTGAAATAACAGAAGTTTGTTGTTGGTTTTTTGTTGTTGACTTTAACAAGAGGAAGACTAAGAAGTGACATGTTTCAGAAATTATATTAATGAGGAATAACTACACCATATTCAAGACTTCTTTGCTCCAACAGAGAAAAAGCAAAATCCAAAGGCTGGGATCCTGGAGCAGTCAGTGCAAGTTGTTGAAACAGGTTATCCATTAGAAGAGACTACTAGAGAATTCACCATCTTATGATGTTTTTCAAGTCAACACTTTAACCTAAGTCTGACGGCCAGAAATTCATAAACAAGTCAGTAGAATCAGTAGGGATTAAGGTAGGGTTACAACATGCAAAATACCTATGATAATGCAAATGTAAAAATTAGCCTTCTGTCCTTCGTATTCAAATTTTCTCTCTCGGAGTCTTGTAGTCTAAGGACAGGTATAATATTATAAGAAAGGTTTGGTCTCTGTATAAAGAATAGTTGAGGTCTGCAAAAATATTTCAGGCCCAATAAGAATAAAAAGATACTTTAAAAAATAAAAATCATCAATCACTTCTACAGTTCTGTACTACGCTGTGGGCATTACAAGCACATGCAAAAGACCACCACGACTACAGGTTGCTTACTTACAAGGAACACAGATGCTGATGCAGTGGCCATTTTGACTAATACCTCCGAATTCATTGCACTTTTATGTTTTTCTCCAAGGTGAAAAAAAAATATGGGCTTTTTTATGAAATATAAAATTAAGCTATTGAAAGTAAAAAGACTGACTTCTTGAAATTGCCAATTGTTAATCGCTACGTGCTCCCAGTAACCCTTGAACAACTGTTGTTCTAGCATCCCAAGAATGTGGCGACTCTTTCAAATGCATCTTAGTTATGTTTGATACTCCTATCTTGCAACTTGTCAACTCTACAAAGAATAGTTATGAAAAATTTGTTATGTACAGGATACTCAAGGCTGAAACTTAAGGTATGAAGTTACACCACTCTTCAGCAGTAAGTCAGCCTTTTAATTTAAAGCCATTGAAGAAAATGGTAATTGTCTAAGCAGTGATGAAGAATTGATTTCTTAGATCCTCCCAGATCCCAGCCTGCATCTAAGAAAAGACACTAATTTGAACAAGGCCTCAATATGCATAAATAGGACTAATTAACAGGCCACACACAGAATGCAAAAGTGTCATACCACATAGAGCTGTTTCCAGATGCTTCCCCATTCCCAGAGAGTAGTGGTAACTTCTTGAACTAAAGGAATTTCAGCAGATATTATATTTTCTGTATGTCTAGGAAAAAGAAGAAAATTTAACACAATTAAAATGAAGAATATCTGAGTTTCATGGGTTTATATTACAGTTACTGTGTTTAAGGCATATAAATGCCTTAAAACTCATTCTTTAGCAGACAAGATCCTTAATGTAATAATACAGTTAAATTCAATACCTTTTCTTTTCAACAGTAACTTCCTTGATGTGGATGAAAGATTTAGGAAATATTCCCTGTTGAAGGAGAAAAAAAAAAAAAAAATACAATCCATTCTTATTCTCCAAGAACATTTAAGTAAGAAATGAGAGCTTTCCAAAACCCCCTTCTTCTAAATTTTCTTCATAAAACTATGACTATAAACATAAATCGTAATCTCTAAATTAACTACCGCCTGTCTAGTTTTCCATCCAGCTAGAAGCATTTCTGTTTGACAGACAAATAGAAGTTTTGTCATTCATATCCATTTCTGCAAACATAGAATGCATAGAATTACATTTCTTCTTGGGAAACACCATTTTCCACCCCCATCCCCCCATCTTCTCCCCCAGAAAACAGTACATACAGCGTAAATACAGTAAAGAAACATTTTCTCTGTGCATCAGCCCATACGTTTCTCGTTCTTGGAAAAAAATGCAGTCTAATTTAGAAATCAGCTTGATTATCAAACCAAAGGAGAGATGCTGATATAGGATCATTGCACCTAGCGAAAGAAATATTGATAGAGAATATCACTCGGGATGAATAGCAAAATGGCCACTGACATGAAGGATAGTAAACTCAAAGTTTACTTTAAAGCATAAGAGCCAAGAACACTGTGCATAAGATAAAATTGCTTTAAGGAAAAAGAACAACCTTTCATTTGCAATGCACAAAGAAGGGAGACACTTCGTAAAGCCATAAGCTCTCAGCCCTCCTAGGTATATGTGGCACCACTGCAATTGAGATTATGTTCTCATTTTGTACTACCTAGGGCCATGCAATAAGATGCCCAGCAAGATGTAGCAAAGGAGGCACCAGATTTCACGACATTCTCAACATTTATTTTTAATTGACCTGTGTAGAAAAAAAAAAAACGGTCACCAGACAAAATGATCTAATCTGACGTGTCCTTGCTCTACAACAACTGCAATGTTTTAAGTAATCCTAAAGGAATGTTTGACCATCAATCTATCCATTACAATCCTCACATTAACTAGCAAATCTAGTCTTGGTAACTAGGCTAGGTTCTTCTTGGATTCTTCTCTGCTCAATAACTGGCATCCATATGTGGTACTTTACAAAGTCTTTCTCTCAATTAGATTTCAGCTTTTATAGCCATTTTCTTTTAGCACTGGATCTTAATCAAAACACAATCATGTCTTATCTCTTCCACAGTTTTTCATTAAGATTTAAGTTCAAAAGAGCCCATGAAGAAGCAAAGTAAGAAACAAGGTCCCATTAATAGTAAGGTTAGTGAAATCTCAGTATATGAAATTATTAATAATACTTCTTAAAACGTTATGCACATTGACCTTGATGAAACCCTTTAGCAATATTAAGACTTAGTTAAAAGGAAGTGGTTAGTTCTGGTAATATTTTCCCTTTTTAGTTTTAAACTAAATTTTAATAAATTAAAATGAAAAAAAATAATTAGAATAAACAGCAATAGCATTTTGAGCCAAAGGAAATGTCAAAGGAGTATATAAAACACAGTTATAGTATTGGACAGGATGGGAGGATGGTTAGCCATTCTCTCACATCCACCCTCTATTATTGCAGATCAACCAGCCGATAGTAACTACTCTGGATAGCTTCCCCTGAAATACTATGCTGTATCAAGAGCTCATGGTGAACTACCTTTTCACTAGCCTGGCTTTCACCTCATCTGTGATGAGCTAGAAATGGAAGCAGGCAAATAAGGTGTACTATGCATTTGTATTGGAGCTCATAGAACATGAGAAACAACAGGTAGAAGTCTAGAGGAAATGATTATGCATAATTATCACAAATAATTATTCATTCCTCTGTCTTTTAGGATGTGCAGTCATTGAGCAATGAAGTGAAATAGTAAATCAAGCATCTAATACTTCCAAAAGGAAACTAAAATATTTTACTATCGCATACAGTTTGAAAATAGACACAAATAAGTTGCTCTAAGTTAATGCAAGTTATTGCTAACACCTACAAGCCATTGAATACAAAATAAGAAAAAGGAGAAATAGACAATTTAGGACTGTTCTGATTTTTTTCTGACGGCATATTCTCTGCTCACAATTGTCCCTCTGCTCCCCAGATATCCCTTTTTAAGTGGCTGTCAAGGTTTTATACATCCTTTTTCCAAGCTGCAGAGAAGCAACTTCCAAACATTTTTACTGTAATATAAGCATGAGTCTCTAACTTCAAATGCCTTTGCATTGCTGCTCCCTAAAAAAAAGCCCAATACTAAGAGCAAATTTCAAAAAATGCTTTTCTGCTAGAAAAGTGCATTTGAAACTAAGAAGTAATTTTCTTGCTACCTAGCTCAGGAGTCATCATACCCAGGGTAAAAACTATTCCTTTGTGGCTTTCCATCTTTAGGTATAAGAATACTGACTTTCTTTTTTATTATTAACACGATTGTTGTACATTAGAGATATTTAAGAATTTAAGCCTGATGGGAGTTTAGATTGAATGTAGCCTAAAGAATCCCTAGAAAAAAAGCGCAAAAACAAATTAACTCAAAAAGTTATTTCAAATGATGCCTTGATCAGTCTGTTAACCTGAAGGCACAGTAATTTTTTCTTCATTGACCTGCTTCTCCCAGTCCTCACTTCTAGTATTTACCAACATTATCCAGGACAAATGCTGATCATTTTATTCATCTTGAAATGAAAGAGAACGGAGATAGCGGACTTCAGAGATCAGAATAGGACTATCCGATAAGAAATACTAAAAAACCCACTTCATAAGCTGATTTCTTAAAAATAGTCTTATAGGTATGAATAGCATGATCTTACCTCTGATCCTTTATGTCTTACTAGATAACCCTTGTACCAATCTAAAAGGAAGAAAGAGTGTGCTTAGTATGACAGAACATATACATGAAAAAGCATATGATAAGGTCATGGGGTTTGTTTCTTGTAGAACTATCTGGCATAGGTTGTTTAAAAATTAATAGTTATTTCAAAAATACATAGATGAATGTAAAGTGAATATCAAGAAGCATATTTAGCATGACTTGCACATTAACAAGTGTGATTATATGGTCTACTTTCAAGTCTTGCATAGTAAGTACCGATTATCTTACACAGAATTTAACACCCCCACACTTGCATAAAAAAGGTAGGATAAGCTGTTTTGCAACGTAATATATAGCACACACACATATAGCTCTCTCCATCAAGATCACTCACGATACTGAATAGCCGATGAAGCTCTTTCGATTGTGTTTTAGGTGTAGTATTTATCCAATACAGTACATGGTTGTTATATACCAGCTTCCTTGAATGTAAGCAGAGTAAGCCATCCTTCTGCCATGAGGAACTATAGCTTTTGGACCCAACTCAAATAAGCAGCTTCCAAGTGTAAAGTTCAAGTTAGAACCTCAAGAAAGCGAAGGGCTATTATGGGGCTTCTGCTCCATTCATAACTAGAAACCCTTTCTGAAAGAAAAGAGTGCAGTATTGCAGCAGTGGCAATTAAAATACTAATTCAGACTTTGTTCCATGTATGCCCTGGCTAAGTCACGATAAACTTCAACAAAGAACATAAAATGAAGAGTTCAACCTTACTAAATTACAGCAGAAGCCACATCCACTGTGCACACATTCCATCATGAAACATTACTACCACACTACCTACTTCTATTTCACCCCAAAGAAAGCATTTTATAACTAAAAGCATACATTTTCTGACTCTAATTTCATGAACAGATATTATCTCTTCCCTACTGTCTTTTCTCTCTCACCATTTGAAACACAGTACAGGTATTTCAGCCATGCAACCAAAGCATAAAAAAAAAATCCCAAACCCCAAACAGTACTGTGAGAAAGGCAATGTTAAAAGTCACAGGAGAATCACTGACCCCAAAGACAGACTCAGGACATAATTTTTCAGGTTTTTCAGCAGTGGGATTTTTTTCTAGTATCTTCTCAACAATACAATTCCAACTCACTTCTAAAATTGAATTATTTACACATATTCTCCCATTTACAACCAAGTGCGTAAAATCTATTTCATCCCATTTGCTGTGACTGCACGTGTATGTTCTGTGCACATATTTTGTGCATGCAAAGCAAACTAAAATAGCACATAAAATGAGCGCAGGAAAAAAACCTGTTACTGTTGGTTACTCTTCAGCTGCAGCTGGCAGCGTATTTTTAAGATATCTGATAAAAGATTAACTTCCTCACTTGCACAATACAAAAGATTCCACTTCTTCATTGACAAACGTATTTCATAAAGCAAGCTATGACATAGCAAGTTAAGGACAGAGGATTCAAAAAAGGCTTTTAGATAAAAAATGACCCCATAAGATCACCACTCAACTTGCCAGGCTGGGCTGACAATCTGACAACAAATGTACCACAGGAGTCGGAAACCTGAAACGCTGTTTCTGCAGTTAACAGAGACTATATAGGGATGAGGAGGTTTCTGGTTTGCCAATGTATTTTTTCTTAGCCAAAATGTTTAGAATGGAGGCTTAAAGAATTATGCAGACCTTTCCTTTTCTAGGAGAGGACACAAATCGTTATACGTGACAGATGCATCTGTTGACTAGTAGTTTAATGGGTGAATCAGTATCTTCACTGATGCTGAGAGACATTGAATTTCTCTTGCAAACAGAAGAAGAGAAAAATATGCTTCTGTGCTCCAAAAGATTGGAGGTATGGTTTCTCAGATGCTCTTCTCTCAAATACTTTGTTGTTTCCATGCAAAACAACCTAGAGCTCCATGAAGTGGAATGGGCTGGGCTCAAACAGCTTCAGATTCTTTGCAGCCTTTGATTACAGCATACGAAGTGTCTTTCAACACTGAGCTGGCTCTGTAACTGCATAATGCAGCAGTTGGCCTTTCTCTTTAACGTAACCACACTTAGTAAGATACAACTGACAGACAGTAGAAGTAGGTTGAAGAAGATATTTTTACTATACATTTTGCAAAGCTTGAAAATAAATTACTATTACAATGACATTTGCAGATACCTAACTGTTGAGTTAGTAATAATAATTGCACCCTTGTTGCTTAATACTAATAAAAACTTAAGTAGCTCTGGCAGACTTGGGAGAGAATTCAGTCAGATTGTGAAGGTACAGATCAAATCAATATGGAGAAAGACACTATCACTACGGTATCAACAATGAATGCAGCTTCACAAATGTACAAAATTTTATGTTCGTTTATTCTTTCACTGCTTGTATTTATTTTACACTTATGCCAGTTGGTCAGATATCTCCGCATACCGACTACAGAAGTTTGGATCAACTTACTGACTATCTATCATGCATGACTTGACTTGGACTTCCGTTGTTTAGCACGTTCAGTCAGTTGGATGGTTTTCAGAAATGTTTCTGTCATGCTGACCTACAGACTACTTTAACATACTAGATTTCCATCTTACATTATAGGACGACTAGGGTGCCGAATATCTTCTAGCAACAAATATTTACTTTAGAGGCAAAAATGTACTCCATTAAAACTTCAATCAAATCTAATGTCACTTCCATCAGGTATATTACAAGCTAGCATGAACTTCACAAACTCTACATTCACCTTGATGACTTCCTCATTTGGTAATGGCTTCCCAAAAAAACCACATGTACTGTAACATTTCTGATTTTGGCTCTCCAAAAATGAATAGGTTCTTCCTCAAAATACAACACCACCACCAATACAAATAAGAGCATTAGACAACTACTTATGCAACACAGGGAATTGCTGTGAAGTAAAAGCATTAAGTTATTCACACAGAGAAACCTATAGCCTGAAGGCAACTGACTTACCTTCACAGGCCTCCAAGATATGGACCACATCACCAATCTGTAGAGGTAGCTGTGAGACTCCTGTGCCTTTGAAATTGTATATAGCTGAAAAATTAAAGGACAAAAATACTGTTTTTCAATACAGCCATACACTACAGTTAAAGTGAAAAACACACGTTATTAAGTTTCTGATACTAGGATAAATACACTAGAATAAACAAACAGAACCATAATTCTATCAAGAAGCTTCATCTGTTACAATTACTTATTCTCTTTTCTTGTGAAAATGCAAAGATGTTGAAAATGGCCGGCGCTGAAAACAAAGAAAAAAAAGCCAGCACATGCATGAAATCAAGCTATTCATAACAACTGCTCTGCACAGGATTTAAGAGTACCTATTTAGATGCAGATCTTCGATATGTACATGTTCCTCATGCTGGACAATTGTTAGTCGACTGGTCTGACTAAGAATTTGAGTGCATAATTTACAGAAATTTATGGCGACACTGGTGAGAAGGGGCACAGAGACACATACGAAAACTGAATTTACTAAATTTTTTCCTGGGTTTAGATGCTTCATTTTAACATGAAACTGTGTTTTATATGGATACAGTAGAAAGTTTTGTAGTTTTCTGTATTGAATCACTCTGAAAAGAACACAGGAGCAGCGGATTTTAAAAGTGTTCTAATCAGGAGCTCATCTATATGCGGTTAAGAAACAGCTAAGTTTCAGAGAGAATTCAAGAAAATAAGCTTCTTTACTAGCTCTTACATTCTAGGGCTACAGGATGTGGGCTGCTACGGTAAGCATTTGTTTCTGTATTTTTCCTTCATGGGCTTGGTTATAGACTTATACAATAGCATTACAGAGTAGAAGTGGTTATTGAAGCTAGCATCACAGAGAGAAACCGATTAAAATATGTAAGCCTGAAACCACAATTAAACTCTACAAGTAGGAACAGTACGCTAGCTACTAACCATGACCTCTGTTGTGCAGTAAAGACACCAATCGGCAGGGTTTTCCTCCTTTTCTCATGACAGTGTCCCAATCCATCCGCACATCCAGAGCATCCAAACTTGCAGTGTTTTGGACTAGGGGAAAACTGATCTAGAAAGCTGAACCTACCTCCAGTATATTCCTGCATTCTTTTGCTCCCCCCTCCAGGCTTCTAAAACAGGATATTCATTTCTGCTAGGCCAAAGTGTATGCTATTGACACATTTTACTTAAACATTTTACTTAAAATTATGTTTAAAGTCTCAAATTAAATTGCCTTTCATGAAAACACCTAAGGTAGGAGTGTAGAGCTAAACAGATTGATCCTCTTCACTTTTTCAAGTGTTCCATAAATTGTGTTTCTTGTTTCTTTTGCCATCATTATATTCATTATATTTCTGGAACAGGAATTAGAAGGAATTACAGATTTAATTAAGAGGCTTATTGGACCAAAAATAAGTTCTTATTTTTGTTGACATGAAGAGGCCTTCCCACCAGTTCCTCATCCTGGCTGGGTAGAGCAGGACTTGAATCATTAAACATAAGGGGGGAGGGAAAAAAAAAAAAAAAAACAACAACCCAAACCAAAACCAAACAGCCTTTGAAGTGAGTCTCTGCTATCCAGATTCAGCCATTTATTCAAGAGAATCTTGAAGACACTTCCTCAGCGACCCTCAGAGAACTGCCTTAGCTCAACAAAAAATTGAATTTAAGTAGTAGATGTGTATAGTAGATGTGTAGTTATGTTCTGACTGGCTTCCTTTCATTAGTCTCAACACAGATTTCAAGAAAAGGAAGATGGCGAACAACCCTCCTAAGTTATCATGACATTGAAAGAGATCTTTCCACCAGAGTGTTTGGGGGGGGTGAGGGCAGTGGGGGTGTGTGTGCGCTCTTACTGTTTTCCTGAAATGTCCGTACAGATTAAGATTACTGTTGACTAGCATATACTTTATATTTCAAAATATGCACTGCTTTACTTAGAGTTGTATTTGTCTCGAAATATAGATGCAAATTACTGAGTCATATATTCACATTGCATATTGGGTTCGCTCTCTTAAGAACTTCATTTAACAGCAATTAATACATTGAAAAGTGCAGTAACACACTGACAAAGGAAGTGGCTATATCAGCCAAGACTTTTCTAAATGAGTAAGTGGAAACTTAATGAGACAGATTTTACTGTAGAATTCAGATTGTTTGGTACAATGAATTTAACAAATTCCTTTACAAAGTTTTAAGCCATAGACCTAACCAGGCATTTTATGATAAGACATTATCTCCCATATACCATTGCAAAAAACTCTACAAACAATCAAATAACTTAATACCATCGGCTACATCCAGATATATTATCTACAGCACCAGACAGCTTAATTATCACATCTGCTATTTTTTGAATTAACTGTGAATGAGAATTTGACTATTATATCCAATTATATTTTCTGTCAGCTGTAACTGGTATCATTTGCCTTACAAACTGTGACCCTCTTATGTTGAGAGTATCGCCTCAGAGTTCAGCAGCCAGGAGGAGGGTTCCCTTTCCTCCACCCTCTGTTGAGATCTTTGGGGTTGTGTGTGCACAAACACATTTCATTTATTTTGCTCTTCAAAAATAGTGTATGAAAAACCTGTATGGACTTAACGGGTTTTTGGTAGGATACTTAAAACGGGGATTTTTTTTTTTTTTTTAATACACTCTCTGGCCAGTAGAAATAAAGGCCCCTTCAAATCACTCTGAAGAGCTTTCTACTACTCCACTCCCTGGCATCCTCTTTCCCAGCCATAAATACAAAAGGAGACAGTATCCTCAAGGCACAGAAGGTGGCCTGCTTGAAGACCCCAGCATTCACTCTAAATCCCAATAGCAATTACTGACCTTGAGAGCAACTGATGTCATGGCAATAAGATCAGTGGGAAAGATTTGCACAGCATGTGCCCTCCCCAGCAGCCAGCATCAGGCTAAGGTGTTCCCATCAATAGCATATCTGTACACAGATGCTGTCAGATTCTCCCAGAATGGCACAGAGAATGCCCAGGAACTCCAGTCTTATGACACTGTTCCTAAATATGGACTTTACAGTTCATTGAGAATACAGTTAGCAAATTTCCCCCTGGATCAGCAAAGAATAAAACCTGTCTTTTTAGAGCTCACCATAACCTCAGTGGTAATTTTATAGCAGGACAAACACACACGACACAGAAAACAAACAAGGAAACCGATGCAAAACCCTCTTAGATTCCAGGTGTTTGTTTTAACTCCCTCAGGAGATGAGCTGAAAGCCAGCACACCACAGTACTGCTTCAGAAAGCAAGCCTAAGAAACACCAGGTCAAACTGCTAATATAAAAGATTTCCCAAAGCAAACTCTGCTTAAACACAAGTGGGCTTTGAATTGTACCTCAGGAAGATGGAAGTGATTCCCATCGTTCCCATGAAGTATGCCCAAAGAATCCTTTTTTGGTCAGCCAAACAATACATGCTGTAAAGCCAGTTACTCTAAGCAGCTTCCATGTCTCATTCTGCTATCACTCTCACACATTCAGCCACCCAGAGCATAAGGGAAGACATCTACCAGCGTCCGTCCCAGTAGCAAAAAGTAAGTACGAAGGCTGAAGAAAATTCCTATATTTCCATTTAATTCCTACGTTTCTATTAAAGCCAGAGCTGTCAGATATGATACGCTCGTTCCCCCCACTAGAGATATATGTGTGTAAGCTGTTGAATATATGCACGGCTATGAAGCCTGTTTCATTAAGCCACCCAGGTATGTGCATTTTTCCAAAGCAGAGTAATGAAAATCTATAGAGAACATTTCTCTTGACATTGCAAGACAGTAAACGAAACAGTCCCTCTTTGTTCAGAGTAGGATTCCTGTTGAAATATAAATTCAAACAACCACAGATTGAGACAGAAGCACAGTTAACATTTTATAATTGAAATTATATGTTCTCAATTTAGAAGATTATAAGCAGAAAAAAAAAATCCTACTTTGTACCTCGTTGTTGTACACTCACACACAAAACACTCTGGCAAACTCACAGTAATCCAGGTAACAGAATCTCTTCTTCAACAAGCTAGATTTCCCCAGTATTCGTGTACTTTTAAAAACCCAGATTCTTGCAATTCACATGATTAGACTGTAAGCTAATGCAAGGTGGGAATGGTGAGCAAGAAGAATCCCACAGACCTGCAACGCTGAAGCCGTTCATTATCTTAAACTTCCTACCTGTCTTTCCTGCCTGTTTTCCTTCATGTGAAGTCCCTGCCCTGTTCTTTATAACAAATAAAGTTACATTGTTTCATTTTTGAGACTCACCTTTCAGTCATAACTCACCTTTCAAGTTGGTTTCCTTGGCTACTTGCCACCCTTCCACTTAAATAAAATTTGAAAAAAAATTTCCAAGGTATAGCTTTGGAGAACCAGCTCTTAATTTCACTTTACCATAATAGGAGGACTATCTGGAATGATTTCTATGTAATAACTCAGGAAGTGTTTTGCATATGCAACCAATTTCTAATTAATAGCCTCAACAAGAATCCCATTCCATTTTATTTTTTAAATATTACAGCTCTACTTTTATGAGTAGTACCGTAAAAGTAGTACCCTCTCTGCTTACAGATCAATTCTTTGTGTTCAGTTACCATTTTCTTCTCATGAAAACAGCGTGAAATTACTCAGCAAGGACACTGACAAATGTCATGTGAAAATATTACACAGTCCTAACAGGATTTCTTGACTTCTGGAAAGAAACCTGTAAAATTTGTGTTCCAGCATTCCGGGTTAAGGATCTCCCCTTAAATCTCACAGAGCAAGTGTGCTATAACGAACATGGCATGGATGCAGTTCTAATGAAAATCTCACAGGTCAGAGACATGCACCAAAGCTCAAGGTGGGTTAGAGGCCAATTTAATTTATTGCAAATCATCCTCAGCAAAGGGTAATTCTTCAGTTCTTGGGTAACAAACTCATCTCAGGTAACGATTGAATCCAGGTTTCTACATGTGCTTAACCCCGGGGTCAGATGGAGGTTTTAGCTGACTTGAGCTCCTTATTTTCCTTCTTAAACACAATAAAGCCAGTATAAGCACCAGGAAGTTCTAACATACCCAACTAGTTATATGAAGGTATTGTTTCTGACTCTTTACCTTCTCATAGGAAATAGTAGCATGGTCATTTTTCTTAGAAGTCTTTATGAAGAACAGAGTATTGAACTGTGTTTTTTTTTCCTTTTCATGAAAGACTGTGGATAGAGATTCCTTTCCCAGCTTTGTCTTCATCTTTCTTTAGTTTGCCTTTTACAGTGAGCTATACTTCACAAAACTGTTGTTGTTTCCCACGCAGCTAGAACAGTCTGTTGGGTTCAGGGGCTGCATTTCATGAAGTAGGCAACCCACCTCGAACTAAAGCTCTGCCTCCTTTACAGCTCAAGCTATATCGATTTCACATAGATGTAAAATAGTTTTCACAGGTCTTCAGCAGATGAAATCAGACGAGCCGCTCACAGCCCTTTGCACTCAGGCTGAGCATATGCTTTTCCACAGTTTCAAAGAAGTCGCCCAGTCCTCTCCTCCCCCCAACTTATCCTTCAAAACGACAAAACCCCATTGTCAGATTCAGCAGTTCAGGAGTAAATCTGACACTTGAATTTAGCACGCCAACATAATATTTCACCAGCTCGTAACTTTTCCACAAATGTGATAGTTTCCTCAAGGTCTGAGCAGATTTCAAACACTTTTCATCTCACACATTACTAGGAAACTGTCGTCCAAAACCACTAGCCTAGCATGACTTTTCCGTCTTGTACTGTCCATAACAGTAGCGTACATTTATGCTGGGAATGCTTCAAGACTAAGAACAAGCTTCATGTGTAAAATCAGGAATATGGTTTCCAGGTGCAAACCTGAATATCAGCTATCTGGAGTATCCTATTTAAGTAAAATACAAAAGTGGGTCCATGGCCTGCATTCTAGCATAACCAAGAATCCCAGCTGGGATTGCGTGGTCTTCCAAATCTACTCAGCATATTACTGCTCATCCAAAGGTTGGGCCAAACGTTGTCAAGCTGAAACTCTGCCTATCGGTGGAGACTGAAGGTGTCAGGCACGCTTCTAATAAAAGACTTAAAAATTCAACATGAGAATCATTGAGACTTGAATCATCAGAGAATCATTAGAGACTTGAAAACAAAGATTTCTGAAAACATAGAAGACAAAATAGCCCTATATGGCCAAAAATCTTCCAGTCTGTATTATTCCAAAAGCTTGTCAACTTTCACAGACTTTGTCTCAATAGACACAGTTTGCCCATATTTCGTGATTTTCTTGAGACACAAGAGGCACGCTTACAAGAGACCTTAAATTAAAAAAAAAAAAAAGCACTTTGTGACTATAGTTGTCAATACTCCGTATTCCAGGCCTCATTGCTCCATGAGTTTCCTATAGTTCAAATTTAGCAATTATACTATTTTCCCCTCCAATTTTTAAGAGCATAAATTTATTTAATTTCCAAAAATCTCTAAATCTCTTTGAACACCCTTCCAAAACTAAATCCACAGTGTGACTATTTCCCTGCTTGATATTTTTTTCTTTTTTTTTTTTTTTGGGGGGGGGGGCAGGGGGAGGCATGGGGCAGGGCACAGGTACAGGACAGGACCACTGGGGATGGTGCGGGTAGTGGGGGGGGAGGGGGGTGTTTTCTTCGGAATTTTTTGTTTTGTTTTTCTAAATTATTCCGGGCAAAAAAGATTCTCCCACTATTACTACCAATGTATATAACGAAAGAACAAATACATTTAGTTTCCAAGATAAATAAAGGAAAACAAACCAGACTGTGAGCCAACAGCTTCGCTAAGAAAAGGTCCTCCTGAGTATAAGCTAAAGCTTATTGAATTTGTAGTTAGTTATCGGCTTAAAGCAATTATACAAAAGCAGAAATGAAACGCTCCCTACTGGAGACGACCTACAAGAAAGTTACATGTATGAGTACTTATATACCTAGTATTCTGTTATTGTTGGAAAGTCTGATTATTGTTCTCATTTTCCCTGTTCTGCTTTCCAACAGAATAAGCCACAGACGTTACTATGATTGGGGCTTTTTGTTTTTTACATACAAGTATGAAAAGTCTTATAATACAATGTTTAACAGAAACACCTTCTTTAACCCAGGAAACAGACTCACTTGGGACGAGCAGAGAAACAGCTAGTGGTAGTACTGTTACCACACATGATGACGCAGCTTGCACAGATTCTCTTTTACCTCAAAATCACATATGTGCTTGTAGCCTGTAACAGCAGGGGAGCAAGCACGGGGTAAAGGAAATACCACCAGGTCTCCAGTGTCACTTCTCCCCAGGGACCTACTCTAGATCTTAAATTATCATATTCAGGTTTGGACTTCCCATTGGAAAGCACAATCATACCTGCCCTTCTTCAACAAGCAGCTCGATATGCGTGGAGGACACATCCAAAAATAATTTGTAGGGCAGTGCAATAATCAGTTATGGCTATGGTAACTACAGTAGAGGGGGTGTATGTTCAAAGTACACATCACAGTGTTACAGAGATAGTGTTATTTTCCAGCTTTGAAATGCTTTGTGCCATGGATTCCTTAAGACCTGTTATCTGCCAGGTACGAATTTTACCAACTAAATATATTTACCCTAAGCCTCACAGCCATAAAACTTAAGAAATTTTTTCTATAAAAAGAGTAGGCCTGATCTCATTTGGCCTGTTATTAGTCCTGCACAGGCAAGGTCGTACAGTCTTTGTTCTTGAGCAAGTTACTTTGTGGCTAACCAGGTTTACTTTTTTTAATGCATACAAAGGTATCATCTTTGAGAATTATCAGAGTGTAAAGCAGAAGTCCATCCGCTGCTTCATAAACTGGATATATCGCTTCCTTTACCTATTTAAAGGAAATTTATCAAAGCTTTGATAAATTTGTTGTCTGCTTTTGAACACTAGCAAAGTTCCTTAAAGATACAGTAATCAATTGCACCATTTCCTATTTGGTACAATTTGGTGCAATCCTATTTTGGATTTGATAATCCTTTCTCATTGTTCATGCTCTCTGCAGATGTCTTTTAGTCAAACAGTGGCTCTTTGCTTCTTTGAGCTAATCTCAACAGTAGGTTGAGTGCTTACTGGCTTTTTCTTAATTTACAACAGGAAATTAATTTTTAAAACTTGCAAATAAAAAAAGTTTTATTTTGCCCTTGTCTTCACTCTTCCTGACACAAAGCTACCACTGATGTCCTAAATGCTTGCACGACAGCAAGTCAGTCTTTCAGTTAGTTCTAACCCATAGTCCACAAGTTACAGGTCACTGCATTGGCACCTGGAAACTTCCCAAGTTTCATCCACATGATGCAACAGATCGCAGAGTTTTCATTGAAGTGACTAACACGAGTCATCCAAATGTGTCTTTAGCTCATAAGCTGTTGTAACAATCAGACTTCTGATGCTAACAGGCCTTTTTCAGGAATTCCAGTCTCTGTTGCACACCCAAATAACCAGACTGAAGGAGACAACAGTCTTATAAGGGAGATGGACGAGAGAAGAAGGAATATTCCGAGCAGACCACATTTCAGAGAGCAGTACCTGTACATCGCAGTGATTGCACTGGTATCACCCTATGAGCTACACCTAGTACGTACTCACTCTAAAATGAGAGTACCAGAGTCGTTCGAGCTGACAATATTTGAAGAGCAAGAGCACTGGTCCACTGCCACATCAAGTAAAACTTAGTCCTGAGTTTTTAAAAACTCGTGAATTTGTGTTGTCTTTATGGCAGTTTAAACTTAACAGTATTAAAATACTGTCATTAAATGTTCTTTTCTGTTATTTGCTTTCTTTTTATGCACTAAAAGCATTCATGATAAGCGATTCAGTTAAAAGCTTACTATTTTGAAATAAGTGTTCTTAGATCAGAGGTAGAAAAGACTGCTATACAAAACTGCATATTCTGAATATCCTATTTTAAGTCAAATAGTGCAGTGAATTGTTCAGTCAAAATACAGTGTAGTCTTCATGAAAACAACTTCACTGGATTGTCATTAGTTTAAGAAACAATATATTTCACAAGATGGTTTTATTACGTGCAGTTTGCTGTACCTTTCAAACACCATAGACGCTACTATATCCTACTAGCTTTTTGTATACTCGGTGATCATATTGGCCACGAAGTTACAGACAGGGAAAACCTACCTGGAAACAAAGCATAGCGGACAGGTCACAACTGAGGGCCTTTTCAGGGGACATGCATTGGTCAAGCCCAGTAGGTACAAAGAAAAAAAAAAAAGCAAACCCAAACCAAACCTCAGTAGCCTATGTCACTCTTCACATCAAGTCAGGTTCTGTGGCCCTCATGATGTTAAAAATTATAGCGCAAGAGCAGCGAACCTCTTTTTGTAGTTACGTGAAACTCGCCCTGACCCAAAATGCTCCCTGTAAAAAGCTGCTACCAGTGAAGCTTGTTTCATGTTATTCCTGTGAATAACTGATTAGTACCTAGGACTTTTATCCGTATGCGAGATAACATCCATCACTAGCACAGGGATACAGAGACCACATCCAACAAATCCAGTCATACTCCCCCAAATCAATAGCTTTCAGAAAAACAAGTGCAAAAATTAAGTATTTTCTACCACTTGTAGAACTGAAACAGAAAATATTTACACCCTTTATTTTGTAATATAAACTGCCACCAGAGCAGGCTGCTTCCATTTCACAATTCTGCCACTGCTGCACATGGAAGTTGAACAGGAAGACCTTCTCCTCCTCATGTTAATTCCTTGATGATTAATTTTATTTCATGAAGCCAGCTGGGTGGGGCTTTTGTTTTTAATGCATATAACAAAACGTTACAGCCTTCTTAAAATAAAAAGTGTCTTTTTGAAGAATTTGGGGATTCCAGATTGATAACCATGTACTAGTAGGTAAAATTAAACATAAGAATACAAGATTAACTGTCTTCCACACTGAGAACCTGCAGTTAACTTCAGCAGGACATTTCTTTCAAGTGCTTCAGCTTTGAGTCCTAATTTTAAGGCTTTTTTTTTTTTTAACAGCAATTCAGTCCTTTATACAAGTTAACATCATTCATTTTAAGAAAAACTGATGTCAAAAGATGACTTCCCTTCCAAAAAGTATTACTTACCAACTCAAATACAAGTTTTTCTGTAGCACTAACCTCAAGTGACAGTCTCTCAGAAGCAACTGTAGGATTCCCCTTCCCCTACATTTGTTCCCCATGACTTCCAGCTGCTACTTATTATACACCATACTACTTACTTACTAATCTGTTTCTAAAGTACTGAGGTGGGAAAAGCTGCATTGCCAGGAGAGTTTAAGATTGGAGGGGGGGCGGCGGTGGAAGGGCTACATCTCCCAAGCTGACACTCGTGTTGTTCGTGTCATTCTGTTGGAGAGATTAAAACTTTGTCCAAAATTGATCATTTCAATTAAGGCACCATGGTAAAGCGGAGGGTGTTAACTTATCACACTGCAGAAAACACCTGCCCACATCCTGTTCAGAAGTTCTGAAGACAAAAAACTCAAATGGCAGTTTACTAAGTTACATACCCACGCCACTCTTCTTCTCTGTCTTCTGCCATCTCGCCATCGTACATGAATCCGCGAGGCTCTGGAGGAAGCCCACCACAAGGAAACCAAGATTTCTAGGACGCAGACTGGAAGACGGGTAACAAACAGAGGCACTGGAAGCAAGATCCTGTTGCCAGCCGCTCTCGCGGAGGACTAGCAGGCAGGCTGAGGCAGCTGCGAGGCTTCTGCGAGATTTGCTGCTGTTCTGAGCTTCCTTCCTCTTTTCTCAAGATACTGTACCCCAGTGCCATGGGGGAGGGGAATCCCAAACTGGGTGTTTCTGTTGCACGATACTGGCTCTAACACATAAGTAGGCAAAAAGGAGAAAAACCACCCCAGTCCTCTCCTGCACCACCCCTAGCCTTAAGACCGAAGCTGGAACGCTGCTGTGTGCAAAGCCCAGCTCCAGTAACAATCTCTGAACATCGGTTAGCTCAGCTCCGAAACATCAAGGCAGCCTTATTGCTTAAATGACACCAAACCCAGATTTTAGAGATTTGACTCCACAAGACGCTACATCTTACAAACGACTTTCTTCTAACCCGTCCTGGAATGGGGATTTGTTTTCCATAATAGACTGCCCTGATAGGAGAAATGAAGCGAAGACAAAGCCACAACATTTCAAACCACACCTAGTCCTTTTTATTTCTGTCATTTTTACCTTTGGAGGAAAAAGTAGGAGAGTCACTCATTATTCTCTAAATAAAGCAGCACTTTCTTGCAGACTTATTGCCAAGACAAAACTTCAAAAAGTAATTTATTGTACATTTATAGCCTTTACTTTCACACAGCCTGCTGTGTGAGCTAACTTACACACTGACATTTTGGATGTGTAAAGATCAAGCCACATTGTTTGTAATTTGGATTAAGGACAACATACTGAATTGAAGACAAATATGTCACCTTCGTTCACGTTCTTTACTTATAGTTTGAAATTTAAAAAACAAAAAAAAAAAACCACACACAAACAAAGAGAAAATGCTTTAAAAGATTTTAGTCTTTCTTTCTCTCCTGCTCGGTACAAAGTCATACGACAATCCTGTCCTCTGGCTACTACACTGCAACTTAGCAATCATTGTTTATCAAAACTGGTTAACAGCGCTGTGCTACATCCGTCAGGATATTTTTGATAACACGCGATATGTCAGCTCTTGATTTTAACCCGCGATCACGAGAAGCATAGGCTGCCCGGCTGTCTCATTGCACGTGGAATTCCGATAGCTATTTCTGGAGGAAAACCACCTTAAACTTTACCGCATATGTGCTTGGATTGCCCTGATCTGAACCACGTCTACATACCAGCTTAGCAAAAGGATTCAGCTAATTTTTTTTTTTTTTTTGGCTATTTTCCCCCCTAAAATAACATTGAAATTCATGTTTTGTTTATTAAAGTGAGCTAGGTTCTGAGCAACTCAGGTTATCTCCATCTACAGACAGTCAGCTTCATCCGAGTCCTAAATCTTTCTTTTCCATGGAACACCCAATTTATATTGCTTATCTATCAAAAAAAGATTTTGAGGCAGAACCATTTCATCTTTTATTTTACTACGTATTTTAAGTTCCTAACCAGCAATAACTATCTTCCTTACTCCTCTGAATCCCCGCTGCAGCACATCACCGCTTCCCATATGCTATTTGGCCTAGAGATGATGACTTGCATTAGTTTTCTTGTTCTACATTGCTCTCCCTCCTTATGTTTCCCTGTAATACAAAAGTCCTGGGGAAAATTGTTCCTTTCCAGCACTCATTTAAAAACATCCTTCATCATGTAGGTCTAATAAACCTAATTAATACAATACTACTGTATTTTAAAAAAAAATGATCCAAAGAACTGGTATACAGAAGTTTCACCTCCAAACTGGGATCCAGTTTGCAATACTTTTCTGACGCCCTGAATCCCTTCCATCTCAGAGATCTGATTCTGCAAAGAGCACGAGACATCTAAATAGCACCGCACGTTTGAACACAGCTCTGTCCCACCTCGGAGCTCGTCCCCCCCTTCTTGCCATCCCAACTCGCCACACGGGCTCTGACTTGAGAGCCCAAGCTTCGGAAGCCGCTGCCGCTTCCCACCTGCCACCCCCTTCCCCACCCCCAGCTCTCGGCAGTGCACGCGGCGGCTGCTGCTTCCTCCCGTCATACTTTCAGGATGATGCTTTTGCAACTTGGCTGCTAGCACCTACTACCACTTTCCCATAAGTTAGCTAAGACAATCTCCTCCTCTGACTGTGCCTGAAAAAGTCCTAGCTATAATTTCTAACAAATGGATTGAGCAACAAAAACATCTTTTTTTCAGCTTTCAGAGGAAAATGCATCTAGAAACTAAAGCATGCACGGTAACCCTAAAAGCCTATGTTCCTACAGCAGAGGACAAACCCCAACAAGGGTCTAGAGAATTAAGGCGGATAATAGTTATGCCCTTTGTCAGTGGAGGTTTTTATTCCAAGTATTTGTTGGTTTATTTGTGCAATTGCCATTCCACAGAAAATAGCGGACAGAATCATTCATCACCCTCGTGTACCGTACCATCTTTTCCTTAAGTTTTTTTCCAGGCAGAAGGTCTTTACAGGCAAGTAAAAAATTCCTTGCTTCCCCAAAAGATAAAAATCTTTCTGCCTAGGGAATTCACAGTTCGAACTTACCTTTTGAGGGGCTGGGGGGCAGGCAGAGGAAGAAAGGAGAGAGTTCTTGCTTCCTTTAATACTGCTATCAATTCCAGAAAACAACATCTTGTGCTGACTATCCAATTATCGTGTTTTAGCTATGCTAACTTCCATTACGCAGAAGAATTTAAGCAGAATACAACAGCTGCATTTAACTGGCTCTAAATTCTATTACGTGCCAAGATCTGTGAGCACAGTTGCAGGAAAGCAACTGATGCAACCAAACAGAAGGAAAAAATAAAATATGCGAAGTATTTTCAGGCAATTAAAGGACAATACCTTAAGCATGTTATGGCACAAACAAAAGCCTCAATTCCAGATATTTTCCCCCCACCTGCTAGTTGTAATTCTGCAAGAGATTTGTAAGCATGCACGCATTATGCGAGATGATAAAGACTACATGCTTTAAGTGAACTACAGCAGTACAGCTAAAGCAGTAGTTTTGGGGGATAGATAATCCTCATCAGTTTTATTCGTTTGTTGAAATGACATCCTAGTTTTGTCCGTAGCATTAATTAACAAGTTATTTCAATTAAAAAAAAAAAAAAACATTTAGAAATTTCATTTGCCAAATAGCCGAACATAAATAATTAACTGTCTTAGTAGACAATCTACAGTTCAGTACTCCCATTTAAAGTACATGCATCCAATGTCAAGTTACCAAAGGTTTTCCTCTAATTAAAACAATTACGTACTTCAGTTGTTCCATGCTATTTACATCGCAGTGCACAGTGACAGTAAACAAAGCCAACCTTCAGCACTTGCATAAAAACAGGTTTTCTTCAAGCATTCTGTAGCGTGGAAAGCACGATTTCTTCAATGTAGTATTATTTAAGTCCACTTGTGTGGTCGAAGTCAAGAAGAGTAAGAACTATTTCATGGATATGCGTTAGCTTCCTGTAATACCATGGAATATCTTAAAAGTTAACAAGAAATAAGAATAAATCTCCATTTATGTAGACTTCATCAATAAGAGACTGAAGGATTTGGATAGATGGTAGATTTCTCACACATTGATGAAGTGCTACAATTAGTTTCTATGAGACATGGGTTTACAATTATTTTGTTCAACAAGAGCAGGGACAGCCAGCAGGCTGTGCCTACGCTGACCTGCGTAGAAATGGATGGATAACAACTTCCGCTGTTAACCGGCAAGTGACAAGCCACATCTGCTCATTTAAGGTTACTTCACCACATCTTTAGTCACTTCTCTTGTCGCTCAAAATGTTACAGTTCAATGTTTGTTGAGGTGAGTGACGAGCTAAAGCCACCCACGTGCGCAGTCGTAGTTAACAAAATTCCAGGCATCACGACTGTGAACAAGCATATCCGAACAGCTGGCTTACACAAGTACATTCAACAGATTCATAAAGGCACATACAGCGATTCTCCAAAAGCTGCCTACAACATTTTATGCAAGAGGTGGTCTCCCCCTGCACCGCAAACCTGTAACAAACCCCATTATGTTACTTCAAAAGGCGACTTACCTCGAGACGCTGCATTTGTAAGGTACATTTGTACCTGATCTAGAAGTGTGCTGCTGGCGGTGCTGGGAAAGTTACAGTCAGCATCACTACTACAGTGCAAGCTACCACATGAACAGTGATTTGACCAAAACTAGAATACAACAACAACAAAAATTCTTCGTATAGTATGTTTACTTTTCCTAGCTCTTGGTGCTGACTAGCAGTATCTGACAGGAGCTTGAAGCTGCATGTTTAAATACAGAGGCATGTTAGGAGTCTTCGACTCCTAAGTACCAATGGAAGTTAACAGACAGCAGATCAAGCTGTCACATCTAAAACGCACTGGGTTGTAAGATTCTTCCTCAAGATATTTTTTTCATAATGGATTTAAAAGGAAAAGTCTTAAAGAGCTTTCGTCTTAGCTACTAAGTCTTCTACATAGAAAGTGGCTAACTCATTCACTAGAGGGAGCTTAAACCATAGTATAATGAGTCGAATGAAGTAGTCTTAAACTTCCATATAAATGCTAAAAAAAAAAATTATCAATGGAACTAGCTTAAGTGTTCTCAGAATTATTCTGTACGAATTATCATCAGAAAGTTACAGAAAGTTAAGATTTGCCTCCTAAAACCACGATGATACACAGCTCGTGCATTACAATTTCTTTTATTGAGCAGTACTTCTTTTTAAAACAATATCCTTTCTACAAAATACCTCACCTCTCAGTGAAAAAAACCTGGCAGCTTTACATAAATGTTTTTGTCTCAAATGCAATATAGACTACATTTTAGAAAGGAAGAGAAGGAAAGGTTTATTTTAATTATTAGTACAAATACAAGAATTTATAGAGTTTCAAAAGAATACTGTCCCACCAAATGCACAGAAAGATTCACATGCACCTTTGCAGTCAGGTCAGTCTGAAAGTTGAACAATTACACATTGGGGGAAAAAAGCATTAAAAATTCTGAATCCAGGAACTGGAAGAAATTCAGGAGCACATGGCTTAACTAAGTTCTGTGTCAACGTTGTCTAGTCTGTCTCGCTCAGGGCGGACCCCTGTCTTACTGTATAAGAAAACTTCTGTAGCAAGTACTTATCTTTCAGAATAGCACCGCGCTTCAAACAAATAGCAGTTAACACGTGTTCGGAGACTCAGCCAAGACTCGAGACAAGGCAACGCTTCAGGTCACATTGCCAGGGAACTGAACAGGTGCCCTCTGGCAAGTTAAGATATCAGAAGTGCAACTCTCATTAATGCAATCATACTCCTCATAGCACAAGGTAGATCAATATCGAAGTTGGGAACTTTTACATTTATACGTGACATAAGTTTACGCGGTATTTCCTGCTGAAGCAGGACTCCAAAATTGTTCCTTCCAGAAATGTAAGTTTTATTGCTGAGCACATTGGGTTTCAGAAGTTGGCTTAGAAGATACATACAAGGTTGTATATTTTTTCTTTTGTGTTTTCTTCTCAGCCGTGATTTTATTTTCTTTCTTATCATCTTCTTCCATGGTTTCAAATCTGGATTCAGTTGTTAACCTATAGGCAAAGCAACCATTCTAAATACATATTTAGTTAATAAAGAACAGGGCTAAAATAAGAGTTGTAAGCAAAAGCAACAAGCCAACTGGCATACAAGACCATCCATATGCAAAGACAGAGCAAGCAGTATTTAAGAATGAGACTAAAATAAAGCATTTTCATCAGTCCTATTCACATTTCATCACTTAAAGTATAGCCCCACCACCACCTTATCTGCTGAAACGTTTGGTAAAAAAGGTTACTGGAGGTGTTAACGGGTTGGGATCGGCCTTTAAAGAAAAGTGACTGTGCCATGCACATAAAGGAGATCAAGTCCACAAAAGCACAACTCCAAGTGAAGAGTCCCAGCAACATAATACAAGTGTGACGTCAAGCATCCTGCTTTAACACCACCAAAAAAAGGACTACACTTAAAGCAATATAAAAAATATAAAGTTGCCAACCTAGTTCTGCACTACCCTGCCTTTATCTTAATGCCTGAATATCTGAAAAGAAATTGTTGGAAAAAAGATATTTTCAGGCTCTAAATTACATCATCTGTCCACTGACGTGCTTTAATTCTGCTATGAATGTAAACGGGAATACAGCTGCCACATTGCTGTTAAAGAGGTAAGTTAACAACAAGATTTAGACACCTGAACACAATCGGATGGTTTGATTATTTAAGAATTACTTAATAAACATTCAAATGTGTCACGAGAACAAATTGGTAAAGAGTAGTATTTACTCAACCAAATCACCCACAACCAATTGATTATTTCCATAGCAAAACAAATTACAGAAAATGAAGTTCCAAATTAAACATCGCTTCACATACCAACACAAATTCTATGCTGAGTCATCACCACTTCTGTTAAAGCAATTCTCCAGTGACCTTGTGGATTTCTACTGGTCTCAAGAGCCTCCAGTGAGCAACCCACAACGATTACAGATACTTTCAACGGTGGCTTTCCAAACAAAAATAGCTGCTACCCAGTTGTTAGAGATTTATTTGCAATAGAGAGAGACAGGCTGAAGATGAGGACTATGAAAGGAGCTGTAACAAAAAAGCTTAGGGAAATTTAGCTACAGATTCCCCCCCCCCCCGCTTTACAAATACATCAAACAAACTTTTCTTATCCATTGCAAGCAACTGCATATTATTTCCTATAAGTACTGACTCAATAGACTAAAGAGAAATACGCTTTGCATCTCCCCTAGGTCAGGAATGTTTGCTCCACCGTTTGCTTTGTACTAAGTCCACACCTGTAATTCTGATGGCTGACCATTTTCTGTCCATAGTCAGCTTTCCCCCAGCTGTGCTCCATTTCAGGTGTGCTGCTGGCTTGTAAGTCGCCAAATAATTACGCAGTTACAAGAAGAACCAATTATTCACGGAAGAAGAAAAAGTGCATTCTTAGTCATCATCTTCTGGTTAGCATTTAGTCTGCAGTTCAGTCTATGCCTCCCTAGCAGCTGTCAGCGGGGATGGATAGCTCGTGTCTATGCATCTGTTCCTAGGGTAGATCCTCTTCCTTTGTCCCTCCGCTCTTCTGCCTTAAAACAGCCTCTGTCCAAGGCCCCCAAAAACATTACTCTAGTGGCCAAACTTTCCAACAGGGATTCCCTATAAAACTACAGAACAAAGCAAGAACTCAAGCCAAAAGGCCAAATAAAGACTGAATTGACTTTGAGTATGTTCCAAAGCAGCACAATTGGATTTACACAAAATAATCCCCTTTTACAGTATTAGGTAATTCTGTTAGTGTATAGTGTAACAAGTCTGGAAATCACATTCACATCAGAAACACCACACTGTTTCGTAAAAGTTAACAACTATTAGAATTTGTTATTTGAATAGAGAAAAAAAAAATCATCTTTTTCTGCTTCAATTGCACACCAAAATGTTTATGCAAGTCAGCATAAAGTAAGCTAACTTCCTCAGACTAGAGCAATGATAATAAATATCTCAAGTCATTTATCAGAGGACTGACATTGACTTATGAAGATGAAACAAACGAGCCATTTCATGTAAGCAAGCTACACTCTTATCAGCAATAGATTGCCATGATTTGCTTCACTTATGACAACCTTAGTTTATGGCAGTGAGATACTCGGAAATGCCTGAAGATTCAAATAACTGAGCTTTAATGGGACAGGGAACAGACAATCCAAGCAAATACATTTTTCCTCTTTCATTCTTAGTATCTTACAGTTGGCCTGCAAATGCTTCAGGACTGATTATTCTACAGCCTACAAGTCGTTAAACCATACTTTCGTACCAAATTAATTTTTTTTTTTTTTTTCAAAAAATACATGTTTTACTAGTGTGTAATAGATCACGTCTACAGGCTGCTACATACAACAAGAGAAGGGACAAAATGAATGAGTTCAGTTAACAGATGCCAAAGTTAACAGCTGAGCATCATGTTATGAAATTAAGTCTGAGTTCAAAAATCAGCCAGTCCCTTTTTTAATTCTCTTCTACCAACCCTCATGATAATCAAGGAGCAGCAGAGACGAAGTGCTATGAACTAACTGCAACCCCCATTCCCCATAACCCCTGTGCCACGCGGTGAGGAGGAGGTAGAAGGTGGGAATGAAGGAGTGAAGGTGAGCCTGGGAAGAAGGGTTGGGGTGTAGGGGGAAGGCAGTCGTCTGTCTTTCTTGCTGTCCCACTATTTTTAATTGTCAACGAATTAATCTTCCCATGACAGTTTTGCCTGTGACTAATTGATCCTTGTCTTTAACTCAACACACCAGCCTGTTCCACCTTGTTTTCTTCTCCATCCTGTTGAAGAGGGGGAGTGAGAGCAGCTGGGTGGGCATCTGGCAGCAAGCCAAAGGTAACCCACCACAGTCCTCATACCAAGCCAGCTCACAGACCGCCCCTTGTAGCATTGTCATATTTTATGAAGTGTTCACACAAGGAAATGGATGGATAAAGAAAAAATAAGAAGAGAAGAGTTAAACAATTCCACTTTAAAAAAATGCTTGTGAAACTATGACATGATTCTATCAAGCTCTGACTTTGTAGACTGCAGAAACAAGACACAATCAGGGTTCCTTCTACCCATTTAAGGAAGATCAACTAGTCCGACGAGATGGAGCTTTACCTCCTGAGGAGGAATGCCATGCCTAAAACCCCAAAGAGAATATTAGTTATCCAGATCTCCTGCTAGGCCAAATGGCTATGGGCATTTCCTGTTTGAACAAAGTCCAAACGAGGTAGATTTGGTGTATGTAATCCAACTAAATAATTTAAAAGAGCAAATAAGCTCTTAGGCACACGAGCCCTTCTTTAGATCAAACTAAAGCAAACAACCTCAAATCTAAATGCAAACTAAGTTGGGCAGCAAGGGCTGGAATTTGCTATTTCAGTTTCAGAAGTGAAGAAAAGCATTTCAATACAGAAGCGTACCTTTGTATAGACCAGTTGGCCTAACAGGAGACAGCACTACCTATAAGCTTGGCATTGCCTGAATTACAATAGCAATTAACAATTAAAGATAATCACTTCAATATTTAAATCTTTAGTCTCAACTACTATGTTCCCAACACTCACATACCGTAACCTAATCAGTCCCGTGACCTAATAAAGTATTCCAATGTTTACTTGCTTTAAACTTTTGTAAGTATATACACACGCCCTGCAGATAGGTACCCATGCAAAGTTACCTAGCTCTGCCTTGCTGAATCACATTAGCAAGCAAGACTCTTCAAACAAGGAAACTGGTCACCCATACAGGTACACACAGATCACTTCCAGCCACCTCTTCATCACCTCCTAAACTAAGAGGACAAAGCTTTTCAAACACCATTTTCTAGAATTGAAGTTTGCGATCCTTTCACAGTCACTCTGGCTCTTTTCTCTGCTACGTTTCATGGACTAGTAACGACAGAGCTAGAGTAATTATTGCACAAAATCTACTCCAGTTACAAAAATAACCCCAAATGACCACAATAACCTTTTCAGCCAGAGCATTGCGTTTTACTTAAGACAAGGTGAAAAACACTAACAATTATCCACCATGCAGATGCCAATTATTTTTTTTCCTCCCCCAATCCCTCCATTTTGAGGTCCACGTTCCTGCTCAAGTTGCCAACAGTTTTTGTGCCTTTGCATTTAGCTGTATTCCCACGTAGGGTTTGGGCACATCCATCACCGAACAGTCCAGAGAGTCTTTTAGTGTTTAGAAACCCACCCTCTCAAATACTCCTATTTTATCATGACTTCCTATTTCATAATAAATCAGTACAGATCAGGGTTAAGTAAATCCTCAATGTTATCTTCACAACATCATTAATTGAGGATTTAGTAGCTCCTTAACACAATTGGAAACATGAACAGAACTGTCTGCCTGGATTTGCCTTTTCCAGGTTCATACCACCACTGAAAACAATTTTAAACCTTACGCGGAGTTTTGTGGCATTGTTGTTGCATTGGTGGTGTTTATTTTTTAAAACCTACTGATTTATGTTTTATTCCTTATTTGAACCAACAGCAATGGGTGCAAGATTAGAACCCTCCCTCTGAACTTTGACTTCATCTTCCTCTTCCACTTTTTCCACCCGCTCTGTTTTCAAACATCAACCCCATAAAATCATTTCCTCTCCTCACCCCCTCCCCGGTAGGTTTGTCCCTTCAGTTCGCATAAACCGTTTCCAACAACTTCCTGCTGGCAGACACTGTATCTTCCTTTCCAAAAGAAAGATGAGGATATAAACTTTTCACACCCAGGTTACACGCTATCCGTTCCTTTATGTGTACGGAACACTCTCAAAACACAAAGCCATCGCTAAGTTATCCAAACGTTCCTCTCAACTTTCACCACCCACGTTTGACCTCCCTGATCTTTCCTCCTCAGCAACAGTCCCTGCAAATTTTGACATAGCTACTTAAACTACTTCTGCCGTATTCTTTCCAGACTATTTCAGAAGATTGTACTGTTTGGTTACTTTAAATCTGTTAATTGCATCCAACGCAACCTTGAAGAATTGATCCGAGAATCAAAATATCAACCCAATTACTTCTGAATGCCATTAATTTTGGATATACTGTACAGATTGCCATGTGTTAGGCCCTCCTCCATCTTTGAGGTTGCTGTCATTCTAGATTCAATAAACTATTTTTACTAGCAGACATTAGCAAGTTGCAAGCTCAAAACATCTAAGCTATCCCAGATTTTTTTTTCTTCCTCCCCCCACACACTCCAACATGTGCTTACTAAGATTATAAATACGAACAGAATACAAAAGCATCAGCTGGAAAAAAAAAAGTCAGTATTCCTTTCACCAAGATAAAAAAGTCGGAGCTAATTCCTATACTAAGTTACTTTTTGATAGATCGTAAAGTAACTTAAATTCTCAGTTCAGGGGAAAGAATTGATCTTAGTTTAACAGTTGTGTTTCTAGTTATCACGCATCCAGATTATGGAAGTCAGTTGCCTGACAACGCAAATAGCATAATTAATTGTCTGTTGTCTCGTACAACGCAAGTTCTGTTAACCCAATTCAGGTTAAGAATTACTTTATTAAATAATTTTCAGGCTTTTTAGCTAAATCTGAAAGTTGGCGAGGGCTGAAATTAGGTATGAAACTGAAGCATGATACTATTGCCTTTGCTGCTTTGATATGTACCACAGTTGTGTGGCAGCTTTGAAGGGACCAAGAAAACAGTTCTATTTCTGAAGTCAGAGCAAACCGAGAGAACTGTCATGCTATCCGCGCACCTTCAACATTTTCAAGTAATGGGAAAGTTATTTCAAAGATTGTTACAGTTTCAAGAGTCTTTTTCATTAGTCATCATTTTAGTCTTTCTAAAAGGTTTTGAGAGGTTCAACGTAGGCAGCCGGAGCTGAGGAATTACACTGCATGCAACACTGAGGAAATAGACAAAGAAGTGGATAGCACAGTTCATGCAGCGAAAGAAAAGAGATGCAGGTCTGTGATGATTGCCTTGACCACAGACAGAAGCTGACACTGACCTGGGGGCCGCTGAAGTCAAGGAATTACTTCCACTTCTGCTATACAAAGCAAAGGCGTCGTGATTCTCATCTTTAGTTTTAACTCTCTTTCTTTCTCTTTCAGGTTCAACAGCTTTTTGCGTTGCTTGAAGAGCTATATTTATTGGTGGTGCTTCAAGAGCGTGTTTTTTCAGAGAAGCATCGCTTTGCTCCAAGTTCTTGGAAGTCACCTTTGTTTCCTCCTTACTTGGCAACTGAGTGAGAGCAGCTTCTTTTACTGAAGTATTTTTGCTGTCCAAGTATTCACAAGTACTGTCCACTGGAATCTTCTCCCTCTTCTTTTTAGTTTTAGTGCCTTTAAGTAATTCTAAGAAAAAAGGAATATACTTTTTGTACACAAGTGAAGCTGAGGTGAACGTGTCCACCAACATGTTTGTAATAAAACAAAGAATATTTCACATGACTAAAGACCTTGGAATAATTCTTAACAGACAATTTACATCCCTTAAAGAACATCCTTTCATACAACCTGCTATCAGCAAGTAAGCATCCCCAACAGGAGAGAGCTTGAAGGAGAGACAAAAAAAAAGAAACACACACCAAAAAAGCACCTTTCTCCCCATCCACTCCCCCTTTTTACCAAGGCTTTTAATTAGATGCTCAGAACTACATGAATATGCTCAATTACTTTATTTCCACTTTGGAGGCTGCTGAGGTAAGCTTCCACAACTAAGATTCTAAAATTAAATCCTTTGGGTATGGACAATACCAAAACCAATTCACCCGTCTGGTTCCCCATTCATCTTCCCCCGCAGGCTACCACTCCCATGTTTCTGCGCATACCCAGCTATCAGCCGTTTTTCAGGTGGGCCTGTTGTCAAAACTTAATCCGTATTAACTTGAGCTACTACAGTTTTTCCTCTAAATGCTTTGCCCTTATTACAAAGCTCGTATCAGCTGCCTGCATTCAGAAAGCTGATACTTCTCATCAACAGAGAGATACTGCTACTATTATAGAAAGCACCTCCTGAGAATTTGTTCCCCCTTACTCCACTATGGTTGTCTAGCTATGCTCCGAGCTCTATACCTTGTACTCTTCAGTCTTCCGAAATTAATGTCAGTATATGTACTGAAGTAAAGGTCCTTGAGCAAGGTAGGGCTTCACTATTTCAGTTCAGCAGTTTTTGGACCAGGTTATTACCAAAAAGGCAGCCATTTAAACATTAGTTTATACTGAAACTAACCCAGTGTCTTCCTGTTTAATGTCATTCAACTTGTGAAGGTTGAGACAACCAGATTTTTTTTTTTTTCTTCCTCCCTCCATACAGAAAAGTAGTATTTACCTTCAGGCTCGTATTTCATTTTTAGCTCATCCAGCATAACTCGCAAGTTCATATTCTCACTCTGACAAGCTTGCAAGTGCCTCTCATTTGTGAAGAGTTTCCTTTCAACTTCCAGAACCCTTTGGCTCTCATACAGAGCTTTCATCCTCTGCAAGGACAGTTCATTTTTCAAGGTTTCGGTTTCCTTGCTAGGGTGGGAGGAAAATGACACAGTCACTCAGACTTGATTGTTGGGGTTTTCGGTGGTGGTTGTTGTAGGGCTTTGTTTGGTTTGAGTTTTTTTTAGTAAAGCAGCAGATACAAAGTCAATTAAGCATTCAGCGACTTCACATAAAATTCTTATTTATACACTAGTCAGAAATGAGAGAGACCTCTTTTGGTACAATGAAAATTTTCACCTGAACTTGACATAGAGCAGTGAGTTTAACTACCAGAGATCTATCGCTTGTTAAAAACAAACCTGTATGCTGAACGATGCACCCACGCGTATGTAACTGGTTTGAGAAACTTTCCCTGACCTACAAATGCACTATTTCGTCAGGGGTTTTTTAGCCTCTGTATAAATTAATATAACTGCTTCTATAACTGACAATGCAAGCTTTAACAAAGGTGCTACTCTAAGTGACCAACACGAAAATAATCATGTTAATACTCAGTGCACATCCTTGCCTCTGTTTCAGAGGCCATTAACTTCTACATCGTAAGCACTGAATCACCACCACTCAGCACTCCTAAGGTACTCGGATCATGCCAGTTTCTCGTAACAGCAGCAACAGTGAGGTGAAGGCTTCTCCGGCATTCCCACAGCAGACCATTGCCTCCTGCCCAAAGCGCAGTACTTTCATCTGAGGGCTTAAAAAACAATCTTGAGGCCAAACACTATGGACTTTCTAATTAATAGACATGGAATCCACCAGCCAAAGAACACACCTCAACTAAACAGTCCAATAAAACATTTCAAGTGTTATTTCCTGGCTCTTATTAGAGCCTGTAAGTCCTCTTACAGGTTTGGGGTTTTTGGGGGCTTTTTTGGTTTGTTTGTTTTGTGTTGGATTTTTGTTTGTTTGTTTTGAAGCTGTCAACTATCTTGTATCTCGGAGTATTGACAACATTTCTAGAAGGAAGCAACAATACTATAAAATAGTTCTGCTGCTATCTTTTGCAACAGTAAGTAAAATGACAAACAAAACAAGTCTCAGTCCTATAACCAACATAGGCTGGTTCCACAGCATTAGAAAGTGAGACGATGAGCATATTTGCCCATACAGTCAGGGGACTACAAACAGTAACAAAAAAAGGGAGAATAAAAACAAGTAGCTAGAAGATAACCAGACTACAACCAACTTCCCGGCCACAGACCATTAATTACTTACTTTGAGTTGTCAAGTTTCATTTGCAGTAAGTCTGCATAGTAACCATCTTCAGACTCTCCTCCTTTTGAGCTACTACTAGCTCTGGATTCTTCCATATTCTCATATAAAGTCTGATAAAGAAAAAAGGTCAGGTTGTCAAATAGTGACTTTTCAGAAACACATTAGCTTAGTCCTTAGGTGAATTCCTCCATGCATTTCTATAGAGAAGCCTCATGATAGGGGCGTTTAAACATACAAGAGTGCTCAGTTGGTCGGAGTACTTCCTCATTTGTTATAAATGTCAAATATCACCAAAACTGACAGTTCTCTCTCATTTACAGAAAGAAATAAAAAAGCAAGTTCAACTCCAGAAGGTTTTCAAATAGCATTGCGGAATGGTTATCTTCCTTTTTACTTGAAAATACAGGATATTTAGTTAAGCCACAAGGAATTTGTTTCAGCCTTTATTTCTAGGCTTCAGCAGCTGAAGTCCAAAGGTAAAGAATACAAGCCATGTTAATCAATAGCCAAAATCTCAAAATCAATTAAATCGTTCAGATGAGAAAGTTGGTTCGTACTAAAGATGCCATAAATGCAATACGCCTTCTATAACTACATTAGTAAGACGTGACATTCCGGGGTTTTTGCTTTGTGGTTTTCTTCTGAGCAAGCAGTACTAATACTGTCTCACAGACCTCATGGGCTTCTGTCAGTCACTGACTACAGGTACTTTTGATGGTTATTTGAATCAATCATTTGATTTCCTTACACTACTTATTTGTGGCATGGAGACAAAAATAAATACTGATCAAGCTTAAACATGACAAAACCGGTAAAGCAATCAAGCCGCCTCAATTGCTTACTAAAATGGGTTAAGCCTAGCTTTATGCCACTTTGGTTAAACACAGAATAGAGGACGCTATCCTGGAAAGCATAATCCTAACGCATAAGCTAATACACCTAAGTTTACAGTCCAAAGCCGTGGTAAGAGAGGGCAAATCGAGTCCACAAGTATGTAAGGAAGTAAAAAAGGCTACAGTTTTTCGCTCTGTATACACACAAACATCAGTAACATTACAATAGTGCAGACAGGTGTTCTCATGTATTTCTCACCTTCCAAAGTATTGACAAGATGCTATCAAGTTGCATAAGAGGACTGAAGAAATTGCTTTACAAGAATGATTAAGCAATTGAGTTTTTCTAGAAAAGAGCATGCTTCAACTGCAAAGTTAAGACACATTAAGGAAATAAATATCTAAGAAATCCAATATAGCTGAGACTAAGAAGCGATAAACCCTAAGTACACACAGTAAAAAAATCTGAAAGGGTTATGTCTTCCAAGATAAAAATCAGATGGCATAGCTCAGTGAACTTTGACCAAGTAATTGCATTTAAACGCTACAGGCAACTACATAAAATATGAAGGTGCTACACACAGGAACCCAGAAAAGACTCCTTCTCCAAACTAGGGCTTGGGTGGTGTAGAATTTTCTGCTTCTCTGAACTTCAGAAGTATATGTTTGCCAGCTGTAAAATAGAACTTCAGTCAAATAAAGGTATGAGTAGCCTTTGGATCCCTTTTCAAACCTTAGCATGGACTTCAAATAGTTTTCATAATTCTTCTTATTCTCATGATTTAGCTTCCGATTACGATTTTTCCACTCAATTACAGACCACATACCTTAAATTTTTCTAGCTGCCTCACTTTCATAAGAAGATCTTCTATCTCACCATTCTTTTGTTCTAACATTGACTGTAAGCGTTCCAGCTGCTCAAATTCTGCCTGAGAACCTTTCATCTGTAGCAGCGTAGCCATTTGCAGCTGTAAAAAAGGAAAAAAATTCCTTACAACAAATACTGGGTTAGATGACTGAAAATCTCAGCCTCTTACCCAGAACAGTTAGGGTACTCAAGCCTTGTAATTCTAATCCTGAATGCAGAAGCCCACTGGATGCTTAAACTCAGAAGTCTTCATAACATAGTCTTCACAATTATCATCGTAGGTTGACACTAAAAATCTTTAGCACAGCTGAAAACCTACTGAACAGAGTAGTCCTGAGGTGTCATATCTTTCTCCGTATTGACTAAGGAACCTATAAATATACTGTCAAGGACACACACAACATTTCACATTCAAACCATAAACACCAAGTCAGCTAGAACCAAAGTACAGCCCAGGCCTGTTTATCAGAGCTCAAAACGCATCTATTGAGGACTTCACTTGGAAAAAACACTCTAGTTCACCAAGTTTAAAACCCCTTTCTTGGCAGTTCCGATTCTGAGGTATAGATACCACTAAGTTTGCCTTCTGTAATATTAATCCAAGAATTTCAGCTTCTTCTGCTCCTTCAGTGGAACACACATCCTTTCAAGCAATGGAACACCCTTTGTTATTACAAAAGAAGTTTATCAAAGTCTTGCATTTATAGCAGATTTTGCTGATGCTGTTAACATAATAATATCATAGTACGAGGGCCTTAACGCATTCAGTTAGAAGTAATACATCAGACATTTAAACAACAACTGGGGAAACAATAGGAAATGCAATAATGGAAAGACTTAACAGGGTGTTAGTGATAGCTGCAGCATTTTCACCAGTCTAGTCAGGATGGATAAGGTAACACGGTAGGACACTTGGAGAAATCCAAGGATCAACTGAAACAAGTTAAGACTACAGATTAACAGGGAAAGCGAGAGAAGAGCTTTTACCCTACAGAACGTCAAGTAAAGGATATTGACGTTTCTGTACACAAACTAGAGCTAAAGAAAGATTCAATCATCTCCTCATAGCTTCTACAGGACATAAGGGAGGCAAAATTTTACCCCCCACTGGCTGACTAAAACTATTCTTACGTTTCCCAACCATTTAGACACCTAACCTTTTCCCCTTTTACTTAAAAGCCCACTCGCTAACCGTCACAATTGCGAACTGCAGCTGATCTACATGAAAACAAAGAACAGAAACATTGAGAAACTGGAAGGGATACTGTGGGCTGTGGAAAATACACCAGACAGGTAGAACTTTACACAGGAGTACTGCTTACATTCTGTTCAGGAGGCAGATGTGCAGAAGTCAGAAGTAAATACCCTATTCAGACATTCTGACAACTAAAGCTGCAACAACAGTTAACTGTACTGTCGGAATCAGCTGCTGAATGAAGAGATCAGTTAACTACAGACTGAGCTTTCACGCGCAGCACCACAATGCAACACAAAGCAGAGAGGATCCTAACAGGGATCCAAGATGGCAGCTTAAGCAAAACAGCTGTCCTAACAAACCACTTATCTCCAATATTGATATTAGAAGTTGTTTTATGGAAACAATTGAATACAAATTGAAATTCCATACAAAAACATTACGTAGTAGAACAGGGATACCAATTTGCCTCAGTTCTTGGTGAAAATCTTCAGTATTAGGCATGTTTCTTATACCATCCCGTCAGTGTGACTGACTTACCCTCACGTTACAAGGAGAAAACTTCTGAAGAAACTGACCCTATTCAGTCATTTTACTCACTCAAATCTTTAGCTCTCAAGATCAGATTCTAGTAAAAGAGAATTCCTTTGCTGCATCAGTAGTTCTTTTCTTGTCCTTCAAGAATGTCATTTCAATTATTTTCAACCTAGTTCTCCACAAAAGCTAGGTAACACAAACCTGTATCTTCAGTGTTATTCATTATCATCACTCTTGATGTTTAAGCACTCTCCTCAAACCTCACGATGAAGTACTCGATCAAAATGAAAGGATCCACTCGTGTTGGAAAATCAGAAGACCAACATGAAAACAGCTGGCAGTCTTGCAGCATCCTCTCTACATTATCTTGTAAATCAGCTTCTGCTAACTAGTTCTCAACAGTATTAACCAACAGGCTCCCAACCTATGGGAATATAACTATCCTATAGAACTAAATGAAATAGTTATAACAAAAGTTTTGACTTATTCTTGTGCTAAAGATAGGGAGAAGCAAAAAAAAAAAAAAACCAACATGGACAAGTGTAAAAACAAGAAAGCAACCCAGAGGGGAAAAAAACAAAACAGCAGCGTGATCAGGACAGAGTACAAGCCTGCCCGTTTCTTTACATTCATTCCTGACAATCACAGTTAATACACAAATAAGTGATTCATGTAGTACGAGAATTAGATAAGAGAGGAAGAAGCAATTGTCAAGACGAACTGAATGCTAGTTCATCTGACAGGAGTTGTGTTTCACTTTTATCCATTTAACCACTACTGCCAAGGTAAGCAAACATAGTGCCTTCAGAATAACTTCGAGTTCTAGGATAAAGTAGCAACACTAGTAGCGATAGAAAAATGCTGATGTACCATAAAAGTCAAATAGCACAATGACACCTCACTTGTTTTCCTCCCACTTCCCTCCCCCCAGACTACTGTATCGTATTTTAAAGATAATCAACCCCCCTAGCCTGTGTACTAAAGCATTGCCTTATCAGACCCCAAGGAAACCCTGGAGTATTACAGTAACGGTCATACCTTCATTCTTTGCAATTGTTCTCTAGTGAATGCATGCTGTTTTTGTAGTGACTGATATTTTATTTTCACACTGATCAGCTGTCGTTCCATTTCTGCCCTACGGTCCTCCACCTACAGAACATTGTTAACAATTATTACTATGAAAATTGTAACACTTGTTGACACTTGGATGATAAGTTTTACAAGATGTTACCTAGCAATTGATGTTGGTTCTGCAAATACTGCTTTTCCAGCAACAGTACTTGAAAAATACGTGCTGTTATCATTACCTCCGAGATAAAAGTGAGTAGGCAGTGCTGTAGCAGCTGAAGCCCCATCAGTAAAGCGCAACCGATTTTTCTTTTGTTCTTTTGATATCAAAATAAAGTAACACTTCATATGCTTCAGTGTTGCTGTAGAATAGTTTTGTCCATTGGCATCAGAACAAATAGTTTAAAAAAATATGAACCGTGTACCAATTCAACCCATCCCCTGCGTGTCGTCAGAGAACAAAAATAACTTCCTATGCATTTAACAGCAGCTGAACTCTTATTCAAAAACTAATTCAAAAACCCTCCCAAATGCTCAAATATCCAGCCATTTGCAGCATGTTTTTAAAAGACAGCCTTTAACAACATCTTTTAGTATTTCACATACTATCTTCTGCATTAAAGAAGGCTTACCAGCTGAACGAAACTACTTAGAGCCAAGAGCTGCAGACAGAACTGTCATGAACCCTCAGTCCCATCTTCTACCGTGATAGCCAGGTAACTTTAAGTTATTCCATTAAGTTCACTAACTCCCCGACTTCAGAGTGTGCGTAACAGTTTCCACAGGTCAGTTCCTAGACAGTTCAATACTGAAGTAGACTCATGCTGGCCAGATCACATACAGATACTCTAACATTTTCAATGCAATATAAGAAATAAAACTTATGAAGTATTTCTTCTCTCCTCTGTGTATTCTCAGGTATCGGTGACATAATTGTACCTCAGCAAAGAGAGAGTTGCCTTTACTTGTAGGGTCCAAAGATTGCTGCACTGCGTGATCCAGCTGAACCTGAAGCTCTTGGTTAGCTTCACGAGCTTTCTAGATAAAAGCAAAGAGGATATTAGTCATTTAAGCATCTGATGTACTGCATATATGAATTTAATCACACAGTTTTACTCTTTTTCCATTTCCTATGCCTGTAGCACAGATTATCTTGTACTGCAGTACTGAACTGTGCATACAGTTCTAGTCAGTAAGAGACAATCAACTTTGTTTCACTAAAGGGCTTAATATTACACTTGCTCTTCAGGACAAGAGCATAACTAAAACCTTTAAAGGAAAACTTTGATGTTTACCAATTGGATTAACGGTATTGAGACTATTAGCTTTGCTGTGCTATTTAGTCACAAACCCTATACTCCCCAGTTCAAAGTTTTCCAAGGCATTCAGTAGGAACTTGAAATAAAAATGAGAATTATATCAACAACCTGTGAGAAGGTCCTGTTATGAGGCAGAATACCGCAATACAAAGGATCTCCACACACAGCCTTCAACAAAAGAAGGCCAATATAGAGAGTATTTAGCAACAGGCTAAACCCGACTAGCCAATATCAGGTTTTTCTCCCCCTCTGCCTTCTCTTTCTCCCTCCCTCCTTAGAACTCCTCTCTCAAAACTCTGATCTTACCGAAAAGCTAGCACCACAACTTGCGGAATTCAGGGATTATCGACCACTGTTAAATAAAATTAAGAGAATACCTCTAATGCATTACAGTAAGAAACAACTTCTTTTTCCCTCTCTTCTTTTTCTCCCTGTAGACGCTCCAGCTGATTGCGTAAGTTACTGTTTATGAGTTCTAATTGTTCTTTACTGTACTGCAGTTCATTCAGCTTTTCTTCAACATTGGCCTAAACAAAAAACCCACCAAGTTTATAAAACAATTTAAGAAAAGCAGGCCTCTGTGAACCAAACAGATTTGTTAGTAGTAATTACTTTTAATACAAAATATTATCTGGAAGAAGAGTTTGTATTAAAGTCTAGTTATTAAGGCTATTATTTCTTTTTGCCTGTGCATATTTTCTTATTAGTAAGCCAATCATAAGGTAGGAACATACGCAAAGCATCTAAAAAGGAAATGAGCAAAAGCACAGAATTTGATCTCCAACTAGCCTACATTCCTAATAATTAAGTACTAGTCACACACCTTCACGCTTTCTAGTTCGGTGAGTTCTATCTGAAGATTGAGCATCTCTGAAGACATGGTCTCATGTACACGTTCAGACATCATATGTAGCTCTTCTGATTTGGCAGCAATTATTTCCTTCTGATGATCCACTTTGTGTCTTAGTTGTTTCTCCGAGAGTCGGGTTTCATCTAGTTCTGCTTTCAGGTTCTCCAACTTAAAGACAGTTGACAACTAAGTAGTGCTATTTTATAATTAATTCTTGAAAAGCACAATAATTTTGACTCTGTTCTAATTACAGAAAATGTCTTAGAAATACAACTTAAGAGTAAACGTTTTAAAGTAAGCTTTAAAAGCTAGTGTAACTCACAATGTAACTATGCAGATGTTTGTTGAAAACCAACCAAGCTCCTACATATTAAAACTATTTATTAGATTTGTTTTGGTAGTAAGTGTACAATTATGAGTTAAATACACACTCTTTAAAATGCTGTTAGCAACATTTTAGCTGCATGAGTTGCCAAACCTTGTTTTTAAGGTCGCCGATTTCTTGTCCATAGACTCTGGCAAGCTGCTCTTTCTGTTTATCCAGTTGCATGTTTTGCTGTTGCTTAAGGGAATCACATTCAAAACTCAAGCTTTCCAACATTCGATTCTTGAGTTCAATTTCTCTCTGAAGAGAGTACTTCTCTTGTTCAAATTTCTGAAAGAAATAACATACTAATAAATCTAGATGTAATATTCATAAACGCTTGGGGAACAACACACTACATACAGGCTCAGAACCAAGACACTAATGCCCAAAACTTGTAGCTCATTCAACCTTTTGTTGAAGTCCCAATTAGGGAATTGGCACACCCATGTTCTAAAAAAAGCAAACAAACCCAAACCAAAAAAAACACCACAACACCCAACACAAAAACTGCTCTGAAATTTTATGACTTATTTGGCTGTGTAATATTCTCTTCTTCATGGAAACTGCATATTTCTTCACACCCAACATAAAGGGTGTAGGCATCTTTTCTGCAAATGTAACATAAAAATTTAGTGAGAGCTTACCCATCCTTTCTACCACCATGGAACCCGCCTGATTATGTTACAAATCATCACACTCCATCAGGTGTTCCTCTACTGCAGAACAGCTGGGTTCAATGTTTGGTAAAGACATCTAAATCATCTACCATTTTGCAATAAACCCTACCAACCCTTCCAGATTGAAGAAGGGCTTCTTTATCAGCTTCCCTCTATGCCTGATTGTATATGTTTGCTAATTATAAAGGGCAGCTTCATTTCACTCTTCCATTCAGGTAACAATTAAGGAGAAGAAAAAAAAATTTAAAAAGGAGAGTCTTGGAAGCAGAAAAGGTAAATACCAAAACCAAATCAGTCTAAAGATGCAGGATTTTTTTTTTAAATAAAATAACTCCTAAAACACAAACCAGAATTAAAAAAGGAGCATAAAACTAAAAGCTGGCAGGTATGAAATTGACCTCTGTGGCCCAGACACCAGCTCATCAAGGACAGACTTCTCTCTCAAATATACAGGACAAGAGTTTTGGCTCAAAGATAAAGACAGTGCACAGAAACGGTTTGGGAGTGCACTGCTGACCAGACCCAAGAAAGACAAAAATCTAGCATGATATGTCTACAGACTTTTACAGAAGCGTACGCAGATTCTTCTGAAAGACGCTTGTGCCTACTGTTAAAACTTACACTTGTGTTCACGGTAATTGCTTTGGCTCTCAGATTCCAAAGAAGAGAGCCATAGATTCAAAAGCTCCAAAGAATCTGTTGGATAACCACAGTTCCCACACAAGACGTTCATCTGTTGTATGAAAGCACACAATTCCTTCCCTCTGCCCTCGGAATCTAAGTTACTAATTGATGTGGTTCACACAAGCTCAGCTCGTAACTTTGCTCCAGCCTATGACATGGGATTACAACAGCTTCACAACACAGTAGCCACCATCTCAGGCTGTCTGCAGAAAAGGATGATCCTGCCCCCACTAATTTCTTAGCTCTATCGTAAGGGAAGGGATGGATACACAGCCAGAAACAGACTAAATGAAGAGAAATGGTATATCTGAAGCATGGGCTGACTGAAAACAACCATCAAAATTAGAGTGTTTATGAAAAGCGGAAGATGTTTTCCTGATTGGAATTTTCTTGCACAATTACTAAGAAAACTGGCTGACTATATAATATCTCTGTATTTCAACACTACACTACTCTCTTTTCTGCAGTGTAAAGAAATGTACTAATAAATTCAGAATCCCTTGGTATGTAGAAAATTTGAAAACTTCACTACAGAAGAAATCAGTTTTACAGTCTTGCTGCTAGCGTTCTTTTTACAGCTTTAAGTGGTGCAAAGCTTGCAGGGAGAGCACAACATGAATGAATTGCTAAACATACCCAAAACACATGCTCTAAAACAAATTTACTTAGCACTTAGTATTCATTTTACATTAAAGGCAATTAATCCTACACAGTACTGAACAGTCAATGCATAATTAGCTATGAAACCCTGTCCCAGTTAGATAAAATTATGCTCAATATCTTAGAGCAGCGATAAAAAGCCCTCTCTACAAATACTTAAACTAAAAAGGTTTATTAAAAATTAATCTAGACTCTAAAAGGCATTTAACACACCTGTGACATTCAGAAAATAGTTAAATTAAAACAAAGTTCTTGACTGCTTTTTTTACTCAAAGTTTAAAACATCACCTCAGTTTTCTCAGTCAATTCACGGCGTGTTTGATCCAACTGATTTTGAACTTCGCTTTGGGACTCCAATAAATGCAAGCCATATTGTGCTGCCTTTCTTCGCTCATTCTCTGCTTCCTTGAGTTGCTGTTTGAGACTTAAAATGGTCTCTGTCTCCATTTTTCTTCCTTTTGTTACTTCAACATCGCAAACACAAAAAGATTAAAAAAATATATTGCAGTAAGTTACAGCAGTTAATCGGAAAGAAGTTATTGATTTCCTGTCTTAATCAGGACACAAGGATGTATTTTTGCATTAACACAAGACACAGAAAAAGATAGCTCAGGAACAAACAGTCCAGCGAGCAGCAAGATAATAGCTATTTCTCCATAAGTTTGCTTAGCATCTTATTCCCGACTATGTCTTAAGCAATAGCATGCAGCGAAACAACTCCTGTGTACCCAGCCCGGTTTCCTAGCACATTAGGACCAGAGTTCATCTAGTATACAGCATCTTGCCATATGCAAGAGAAGGCTAGGAAATAACCTTTGAAAAACACCTGTATGCATATGGCTGACAATATTTTCTGTGGTATTACAAATAAAGCCACACTAACTATAGCATTACTTGTGTACGCAAATAACACTTAAGATTCATGCAGGCAGCTGTATTAGCGGGATAGCTTACTCCTAATAACATTATGTGCGATATAAAAACAGATAAAGGTAGTTGAAGGAAAGAGTCAAAAATAGAAACCCTGTTAAAATACACGGAATTTTCACACAGGGATTTTTATTTATTTAAGTGCTTAATGGAGTCTTTCATGACTGTATTCCACTTCAAACTTAAGTCACTGCAGATAACCTATTTGTTAGTCACCATGTCTTTGTCACATGTTTTGGAGAATTCATTCGTTTCTATATTTGTATCATAACAGAATACACAAGTAAAGGTGAATTTTGCAAAAAGTTACTCAAAATAAACCCAAACAAAATATTTTAAAAAATAAAAATCATATCAAACTAAACACCATAAGCTTGTATGACTGCTTGCTCCCAAACGTACTAAATTGGCACACTGCAAAAAAATCCTATTAAGACAGAAATTTCTAAGCAACTCGGGTTTCTGAGCAACACAAGCCAAGAGTTCTCTCAGAAAGTATTCAGTAACAATGACATACAAATAAAAAAAAAAAACCCTGCAGTTGATTTTTCAAAGCCAGAGTTCATAATTTTTATATAATTTCAGGATTAAAGTTATTGTTCCTTGAAGATCTTATTCTGTGCTTTTTCTTTTTACTTAAACAATTTAGTTGTTGCCATTTCTTACTGGCACATATATTATTCTTATGAATGTTAGGAAGATGCTGGTCTTTATCAAGAGCAAATTTCACAGCTTAGCACAGGAGAGATTATTTTTAACAGTCATTATTATTATTATGCCTTCACTTTTTTTTTTTTTGCTAACTTTTATTCAACAGCTTCCTATAAAAGAAAAAAATTAACATGCAAAAGTGCATCACGCCAAAACTGTTCTAATTCCTTTCAGAAATACAAGATAGAAATTATCAAATTCCGTTTTCCACATTTTCCATCACTTGTTGTTATTCATGTTTAACACATACAAAGAGACTTTATCCAGCCAGGCTCGGAAACTTCAGTTTTTCACATCTAACCATTGCAATAATTGAAATACTAGTTTTGAACACCTATGCTAAAACAAGCCAGCAAAAGACAGGAATTTTGCATGCCTAGAACTAAGAATCAACAATCTTCTTACTAGTGCGAGGATATGTAAACTGTGTACAATTTAATAATGCCATGTTTAACAGTAAGATGTAGCAATATAAGCATATAGGCAACCACTCCTGGCATGCATTTGCATAGTAAAGGGGATTAATTAATCCTAATTCATTTCATAAACAGAATTTTAAAAATAGCTTTATTTTCTGATCAAACAACAGCATAGAGGCAACATAGCAATTTGATTGCTCCTAGCTTAGTAAATTAAATTTGAGTAACGTTTTTAACTCACCTTCAGAAGTCCATTTAAATCTTTCTTGACCTTATTCTCGTACTCCACCTTTAAAAGAAAAAAAAAAAAAAAAAAAAAAGCAACAGTTGTCTAGTCCGGATGAGTATAAGCTGCCATTATAGCGCAGTCCTTTTCTGAAAAAGCTTAATGCCTGTGGCTGTCTCATGAAAATGCAGATCACAAACTAAAACCCCATAGAAATGCAAATCTTATTAAAATCTCAGTTGAGGCAGCTGTCAGATAGTTTAGAAACAGCCAGATCAGGCAATGTTGCCAAAGGATAGATGCTCTGCAATTGGTCTGTGGGGCAAGTAAACAGACTACACCCAGGCTCACCTTCTAGCACATAAGGGTTGTTGAGGGATTTTGTCTTGCTCCCCCCTTCAAGCTTTTTTGCATGCTCTCCTCCAGCTTCACATACAAGATCTTTGAGCTCTTAAGTCATTTACTGGATAATATTAAAAAAAAAGATCTTAGGCTTTGCTTTAATTTTGCAGTTGAAGTATGGAGGAAAAAAAAAAAAAAAAATAGTTTTCCTAATCATACGTTCCTTGCCAACTATTAGGGAAAACAGCAAGTATGGCTTCCAGAGTACAGACATCCTCAACTTTTGGCAATTTTGGATGAAGTTAATCAGACAAGACCAGGTAGCTTTGTTCATACACCTGTATTGTTATAAAGGGAAGTAATTGCCTGCAATTTAATATTATACATGAGGTTAAGTAAACTACCCTGAAAATAATGTTTTAAGAAATTAAATAGGTAGTAAGGTGAGCAGGTAGGAAGTGAAATAATAGAAATCAGTCTTCATTTATTCTACTGAGAATTACAAGAGAGTTACTCACTTTTGGCTAATTATCTTCAAATATTTTTATGACAGATTCCATACCGAGGGCTGCAGACTTTGAGTATTCAACCATTTAGGTACTCCTTGATAAAAACAACAGGGTAGGAGATAAAAAGGCACTCTCCTGGCATGCAAACTTTCCTCTCCCACTCTGTAACTGTCCTTCTAATTAACCTGCTATTCCCAAGGGCCATACGCAGCCGCCATCTGCATTCCGATCTATTCAGAAGTACCTACAGAGTTTTCTGATCGCTAACATCATCGGCAAGATAGTTTCTGTCCCTGTTCTCCTTACAATTCACTTCAGTTACTTGAACAAGTCCATTTCTTCACCTACCAAGTTGCACACTCAAGCCGAAATATTTTCAGGACTAATCGCCTTCCACAAAACACACTCCTGCGTGGATAAGCATTACAGAGAAAAGAAAAAAATAAAGTCAGACTACAGCCTGATCTTTCAGTCACTACAAAGCACTCGGCAAACCAGCAGCTGGCTCTGTCAGCACCTTCTCCAACGCTGCCGTGCCATGTTGCGTCTATTCGTTAACTCAGGACACGACCCCTCTGCCGTTCAGGCCGGCCGCTCCCTGGCGTTCTCGGCTGCCCGCCCCGCTTCAAGCGGAGGCGGGCGGAGGACTCGCCCCAGCACGGGGCTCCTGACCAGCGCCCCGGCAGCGCCGTACGCGCGGACACGGCCAGCGACTCGCAGCCGGGGCTGCGCCCCGCAGGAGAACGCCCCTGCCCGCGTTGTAACCCCAACGGGCAGCCAGGGCGGCGGGGAGAGGCTGCCCTCCACTCCACTTGAGGCAGCGTCTGCGGGGCCCTAGGGGAGAGCGGCCTGTCCCGCCGGAGGCAACGCGGGAAGGCACCGGCAGCGCGACCCCGGCGAGGGGAAGGGCCCGAAGGCCCGGGGCTGTCAGACACAGCGGCGCGAAAGGCGGGGGGGAAGGCAGGGGCTCTCCTCCGCCCTCCCCGAGCCCCTCGGCCCCGCCGCTTGAGAGCCCCCTTCTGCAGAGGAGCAGCGGCAAAGCAGCAGCCCCACAGAGAGGAGAGCCGCCCTGACGGCCCGCTCCTCGCCCCCTCACAGCGCCCGCGCCTCGCTGCGCGCTACCTCGGCCCAGCGGCCGCCCCGCTCCGCTCCGCGCCGGCGCCGCTCCCGCAGTTCAAACTCGCCTCCGCCCCAAATCTCGCGAGAGCTGCCGCTGCCCGCCTCCCCCTCCGCTCCTCTCCCGCGCACGCGCCGGGGCGGGCGGCGTTGTGAGGAGAGGCGGGGAGCGGGGTTTCCCCGGGCGCTGAGGGAGAGCGGCAACAGCGAGGGGAAGGCAGATAAAGTTAGCGGATCAGCAGTAGCTCTCCGGCCGTACCTAACCAGAGCACAGCAGGCCGGAGGTGCAACGGATATGCTTGGCTCCAGAGCCACCTCGCTCAAAGAAAGCGCACAGAGTAAGTGATGAGAGTCAGCGTACAGGGTAGTACATATTATCTAGGAATCCTGCAAAGCAGAGGGGCAACCCGCTCCTCCCACGCATTGTTCTACAGGAGAGTTCTTGGTTTTGGCGGCCATGAGTGTCTGGTTTATCCCACTGCCCGCTCTCCTCATGGAGGAAATCCCCTTCTTCAGTAGGGGCTGCTGAGGCTGCCTGCCCCTGAGGCAATGTCACCATCTTCCTATTCAAACAAACCTTTCCTTAGATTCTGGGGAGCTTACCGTCCAAACTTCAAGAGTTACACAGCAAGTAACAGTGCTTGTAGCACAGCTGTGAACTGAACTTCGAACTTCCTATTTTCCTCCCTAGCTTGCTCTAGTTTCTACTCATCTTCACTTCCTGCACCAGGGAGGAGTCCCAGGGAGGGATTTCATAGCGTTAGATCGCCCAGAATTCATAGATTTCCTAAGCCAGCGAAGGTCTGAATAATATCCACACAGAAGAGCAAAATTCATCAGCTGGGCTACTTCACCATGCGGTTCTGATGGTTATTTGAGAGTCCAAGCACAGTTACCTATGTGCCATTTTCTCTGCCCCAGAAGAAAACCTGAGTAATTTTTACTTTTTAAGCAGTAGTTAAATGCTTAATCTGTTCTGCAAGATTGATATATTTTTGCACTTTCTCCAACCACATCAGTGAGTATGGAAAGTTTATTCTCATATCTAATATGCCATCTGTAACAAAAGCCATTGCGTAGAAGCACACTAAAGCAAATTCTGCCTTTAAAGAACCATGCTTCAAGTAATGTAAGGTTAAATTCAAGCAACAGGCTGTAAGTAGATGCAAAGATAACAATCCTATTTGGAGCAACCAGGACAGAAATAGATGTCTTAAGATAAAAGGGGCTTGGAAAATAAGCACATGGTGTAAAATTCTACAGAAGCAGCCAGCAAAACTACTACTACTTCTGTCAAAATGATACTACTTCTACTCTTCTATCAAAATGTGTGGGTTTAGCTTACGTCAATAGAAATGGGATTAAAAATTAAATACAGAATGGTCTAGACAGGGAAGAATGCCAGGTTAATTAAAACAGGGTCAGGAAACAAGAGACTCCTGTTCTAATCCTGATTCTGCTGCATTCACTGTGCGATTAACCACTCCAAATACTCACAGCTATACCCCCTTGTTTTAAAACAAGGATAACAGTGACTTAATTAACAAATCCTTGTAATTCTCCTGACAGTTAGCTGGGTACATCTTGGAAGAATATAAAATACACAGTAAATTCTAAGTATTAACATGATTACTCCATCAGATCAATTATCTGCCATAACAAGTTAAATCATAGAACAGTTAAAATAGCTGCTGCTGCTTCTACCTACCTTCAGTTCCACGGTCATATATAACAGCTGTTGTTTAATGCACGAAATACGTTAGCAAACTCCACAATATTTTCCTCAGCTTAGAATTTCCATTTATGCCTTTAAAACAGAGTTAGGAGCTTAGGTACAAAGTAACTGATTCATTATTTAAAACATGCCGTTATCTTCAGAACTGTTCTCTTTTCCGTACTGAATTGGCACTAACCAGGATCCTGTTTCACATACTACATCTACTTCTTCTGAATATGAAATACACACATCAGTTGCTAATAAGTTAATTTGTAACACAGATTTGTCAAGTGGAGTGACCATCTTGTCAGAATGCTACAAGATTATTCACCACTGTTATAAAATATTTATTAGTTACCCAATACCACTCTTTACAGTTTGGCTGTATACCAGGATTCCTTGAGTTGTACTTAGCTTTGAAGCTAGGTTTTACTTTAAGAGGTTGTGAAAGAGCATAGAACAACAAAGTCATTAAGTCCATCATTTGTAATAAATTTGGCTTTATGGAGACAAATACTTTTGTCCCATTTAGCTATGAGAAGACTCTCACTTTTCATGTTTCTTTTCAGCTTAGATTGTGTTTAGTCCCTAGCTTGCCAATGTAACTATATATTTGCTCTTAGAAACTTTTCTCCTGCTCATGACCTCAATAACAGCTATTTTCCTATAGAGATTCTACAAATCCAGTAGTTACTGAAACATTAAGTGTTTCCTATGTGTGTAGTTTGTATTCTTTTGCTTATTGACATTTTGGATCGCTAAACTTAACTAAATCTGTGCACTGCTGACCCTCCATAAAAAGTAAATGCATGTTTTCTAAGTCTTATCTATGCTAGCAGGCAAGCACTCCATACAAGTAATGGAGTAATTACAGCAAGTAGATGTGTTGGGGTTTTTTTTTCCCCCTGGAGAGAGGACTTGTTGCCTTTATCTACATAAAACCAAATGATATTAAAAAGCCCTCTTAGTCTTTCCCTGCTAATTGCTCAGTGTAACATATGAGCTGACAAGTGTTTTACTAACTGTGCTTAAGATCCCAAATGCTATAGGAAGCAAACAAGTAATAGCAGCCTATTGAGAAGCAACTGATAACTAGCTACGTGATTCGTTTTGGCACAACAGATCCAGGGTTCATTATAATTAAAATTTGTTGGAGCATTAGGGGTCTTTTTTGTTTGGTTGTGGTTTTTTTTCCCCCCCTCATGTTCTTGCTCTTCATTATTTAAGACGACTTAATTTTGCACAATTGAAAGCCACGTTATGTTATTTCCTAGTGCAACTTCATAGAAGCCCAGGTTTAACTCCTTCCACATTTTTCAGTTGGTAAACATTAAATTGTTCTGTTTTTTTTGAAATGAGTCACTTTCAATTAAGTAAAATTCACAAGTCCATACGTTTTAATTTATTACTATGAATTCCAAGGGCAGTAATACTAATACTTAAGTTCTTTTGCAAGGAACTCAAGTAGCTCAATAATTACAGCAACAGATTGAGGGCCAGTAACATACTGTTGGTAATCCTCTCTAAACTATTAGTGACTGACCTCATCCCAATCACTTCATCTTACTATTTCAGTCATCTTAGCTAAACAAAGATGTGTTTTGCTTTTTTCTGACCACTCTAACCTTAACTAGCTTTCTGTGGCTTCACGTGATTACTTGGCAAATCAAGTAGGTGTGCGAGTCTGTGTCAATACAAACTTTCAGGTACTCCCTTATGACAACTTTCCATTACTATTATTTAGATTTGTTACTTTTTTTTTTTTTTTACACTACTTGCTTGCATAGGTCAGGAGCCTCCCAATAAGCTTCCTAGATTTATGTAATTGAGGGGTCCAGTTATGAGAATGTATATTCTTCAGTGTATAAATTCAGAGCCAAGCTATGGTGGGAATTTACTTTCCTATTTCCTGATTTTCACTTTTTTTCTTTTTTTAAGTATTGGGTCAAGTTGGATGCATCTTTCAAAATTTCCAAATATCCATGGTTAAAGTCACAATTACAAAATTTTTTTCTAATAACAAGACAATGATACAAGTTTCACGATACTAACTTCAGGGGGCTGATTTTTTTGGTTTGTTTATACCTGGTAGCTCAAAAGCAGTCTATCTCATAACAAGTTTACCAAATCAACACGTAATAGAACCTAGAGTATACTGTAATACAAATTAATCTTAATTATTCCTTCTTTAAGCAGTACCGAGATGAGTCACTTTAAGTTCACATCCAGTATAAATTCAGACACCCGTTATTATCATTCTGTAATGTAATGGTGGTCCAGAACCCCTACTGCTTTTTGCTATGCATTATGATTTTAATTAGTTGACACTGGTTTACATTCAACTTATTGCACTAACATGTAGTTAATTCAGTATTTAAACACTGCTCTTCAATAGGAAAGCATTTTGGTAACAACATCAAATAAATATTTAAAAGCCACATTTTATGATATAGAAAATTACATATAGACATCATCATTAACGCTTCTAATTGCACAACCATTAACTAACCCAAACAGTTTACTATTCTCTGAAACTACATATAAATTATTCTAATTTATGAGGTTTTTTTTTATATACTCACTAACAGCCAAACTTCCCTAATGCAGTCATCTCCTTTTTACCATCGTTGCTGTCATGGTGGTTAATATACCTGGCGTTCTCCTAGCCACGTAGCTTTTGCAACCCAGATTCTCATTGTTTCAACGTTAACGAGAACCGGTGCGGGGAGATGCGGGCCCTTGGGGCTTGCAGCCCAGCTGCCGTAAATCACCAGCACCACCGTGTGGGCGTCTCCCTCAATTACGGTTTCCCCGGAGAGCCTGCAGTCTCCCTGCAGGTGGGACAGCGCTCCTTCACTGCCTTTCTAGAAGTTTTCTTTGTGATAATCAAAAGCAAGCATTATGAGAAGCAGGTAGCAGCTATTAAATATTAATGAGAAAATGTTATTTAATGAAGTAATATGACTTTATTGTGATAAAAGGTATGTTTCAAATTCATTTACATGGCTGCATTTTTTTCAATAAACAGACAGGGTAATTATCTTTAATTTTGATTAAATTTAATTTTCTACAGATCATCAGCTACATTCTGGACAATAATGTAGAGCTGTTACTATGTATTTCTAATCAAATGGAGTAAAAAGTTTAATCAGCTTTGCAAGCTGGAGGTCATTCGCTTTTTCACCATCAAAACCAATTTAGCTTTCACCTGGATCTCATTTCAGGCCTCCTATAAAATGTCTTCACTTTCCCAAAGGTGCAGCAGTAGTTTAGGTCTTTTGTGTAAGTGAATGTGAAAACTAAACTAAATTTTTCTCTTTTTTTTTTTTTTTTTTTTTTTTTTTTTTACTGTTAATAGTATGTAGTTTTTATTTATGTGAAATATGTTAAGCTATAGGCTTTTTCTTGTTCTGGCTATTCTTATACAATGTTTCAAAATGTTGGATGGTGTGATCACATTGGATTTCTTGTGAATCTGTATTTCATCAATTTATTATCTACTAAGTAGTTTTGAAAAGGCTTATTAGGGATTATATACCTCTGGCACATATGACAATAAAGAAGAATAGAAACAAGAAGAAAACCAAAGCATGGTAAGTTATAAGAACTGTATTTCAGTACATAAATGTTGGGTGGTTCAAGGAGTGTGTTTTACTTTTAAGGTCTGCTATTACTTAAAGATAATGTCATGAAATGGTTAAGATTGTTCCTAAAGAGGCTAAACTAAGCTATAAATGTGATCCTATATTGTATATAAAACTCATGTTGCATACTACATGAGATAAATAATTTGTAGCAACCTTACATGGGAATGTGTGAAGCATAATTAGTCATGTTTTCATTGATTGAGGTGTATTGCTCTATAACTAACTAAAAGCTGAAACTGTACCATACTCAGGACCAGGACTGTGAAGCATTACTTTTTTTTTTTTTTAAGTTTAGTTTAAGAGTAATGAATTGAGCAGTAGTTGTGTAGTTTTGTTTCAGTTCTAGATTTTCTGTTTGAGACTGCTTTTAACTATTTTTCTTTCTTCATCAGAGTAAATAATTGTGACTTTACTTCTAATGCCAATCCCTGTTCCCCACCATCCCCCTTAAAAGGTGAACTCAAACACATTATTAGGTAAAACTAATGGATGCTTTCCTGTTCTTAAGAAAGCTTACATGATAGTGTTTGGGACTACGTTGTCCTGTTCTGACTGTAGAGATGTGTAACATGACATGAGACAGCATGACTCAGACAGAAATTGATGTTTTAAAAGTTAAACAAGGTAACAGTATCTGATATCTGCCTGGTCATATGGAGAAGTAGCAGACTGAAAGTTTGTTGGGCTTGAGAGGTTCTTGGGTACTTTATGTACTATCTGATTTTATTTTCAGCTGCCTGCTTGCCTACCAGTTTATAAGTGTATCATCAACCCCAGCAACTGAATAGCTTCATTCTGGGACTGGCTGGCTGAAAAGTGTTTCACCTGTTGAAGTCTTGCCAGCAAGCAAATATGTTTTCTACCACTTCTGGAAAAGGTGGGTATAAAAAAAAGTGCTGTTGCACCACCCCACCCCTCCACACCCCCTCAGTGTAATTCTTTTCCCTTTATACTTTCTTTTTGAAAAGAAAATGAAAAATAAAAGCAATGAAGTGAGCAGTACTGAATAAAATGGGACAATTTTGAAAGATGAAACGGAAGGGTCTAATCACTTGAATGTGTTCTTGGAGTATTTACCTAGCCTGGTAAAATATTCTGATGCTTTCAGTCCCAACTTCATTTGCTACATAATTATATTAATTAATAGCTTTACTGGCAGATGAACAGCTTAGAGCCTAGTTTTAAAATTAAAGTTCTAAACACAATTGACTTCTTTATTTCACTGTTAAATATTCATGCTGTATCTCAAAATATAGAACCATTTAATCTTTTAAGTTTAACCTTGAGTGCAAGATCTCAGTGAAGATGGTCTGTAACCACATTTTGTGCTTTGTATTTATGATTATAGTGTCTTTAATAACACAATCTCTTTCTATAGACAAATTATGTTACTGAATGGCCTGAAATGTGTGGTGCTCAAAGCTTTCTGTCTATGAAACTTACTATGCCATTTAGTGTGAAGGAGTATATCGGCCTTTACAAAGTCTTAGTTTAGCTAAACTTAGTCTAGGTAATCTACTCGGACTTAAGTGGATTCATCTTGGTATTTTAGGTTCAAATATACCTCTTCAGAAAACCAATATCACTCTATACCAATTGTGATGTCATGCTAAAATATCAAGTTACATATATTTTCTTGCCTAAGTCTTAAATTGAACGATGTTTACTAGAAAATACCAGTGTGTATTTGGGCAAATTGCCATAGAATGCCTTAGCAGCAGTGACATGTAAATGCTTCCTTCTGTTCAAGTAGAAATGCAAGCAGTTCTGAGCACTGAAGCACTCTTCTTAAAATATGTAGGCTTCCTTCTAGGGATTAACTCAGAATTAAGAAAGCAGCAAAAATGGTTAAGTTGTTCAGTACTCGGGACCAGTTTTTAGTGGACTGAGTTTGCTCTGTTATAAAATGTCTTGACACACCTACTTCACACAAACTACTGGGGTGCTATTTTCTGCTAATTAGTTCAGTGTGAAGGGAAGCAGTAGCTGTACTTGAAAGTTTCTCACTAATGAAAAGTAAGGCGAAAGAGAAGTTAAAACATAAATGAATGTAATAGGAAAAAACCTGATTGAAGTTAAAATGTAGTGATTTACCTGGGCTCTTCTCTACTCCTTATCATGATAGTGTACTTTGTGTAGCTGGGAAATAGTGCTATCAAAAGGTTGATTTCAACATTATTTCCTTGAGCTTTTATTGCTTTGAAATATTTGCTTATTGCTTTTCTTGTATTTTCATCTCAGGTAGTACCAGATTCATAAAATACATATTTATATATTTTGAAGCTACTTGTTAAACTCTTTCATGATCTCGGTAAACCTGACAAACATGGTAACAGTCCTGTGACAGAGGTATTGCACCCTTTCTCATGTGGTCAAAATAAAGCACTGAAGTTGCCTTTTTCAGTATAACTAAGCAGCACAGTGAAAAGCGTTGGGTTATTTGGTCTTTTCCTTTAGTGACAATTAATATAATAATATATTATTCCCATAATATATACACATATAAAACTTGAACTACAAATTGGCAGAAACTTTTATGCATGTGTTCGCTAAATAACTGTTTAGTCTTGATCGTAGCAATGACAACATAGCTAGTTTCTGTTAAGCATTTGAGGTCAACTGCTCTTTATTTTATGTGCTAACAGATTTTTTTTTTCCGCACTGATTGTACCAAAGAATAGCAATATTAAGATTGCAATAAGCCTACTTTTTTTCTTTCCTGTGGTATGCAGAATGTCTTTGTAATGTCTTGGGATCTGTTTTAAATTAAATGTGTGCTGATTTGAGCAGCTGGGATTTGGCTTTGGTTTGAATGATAAGTTTTAGATGAGTAATAGAAATATTTCTGAAAATAGTTTTTTTTAAAACACATCACTAAGTAATGAACCACTGGATGTCACTGTCTTTCTCCAAGTGCAAAGCTCAATTTTTTTTTTTGGATACTGTGGTAAAGTATTAAGGTAGGCAATTACTGGTTTTGACTCTTCTGACAGGCATGGCTTTACATACCAAGGGATCATGAAAAAAGCAATATGGTTAACAATGATTACAGACAAGACATTTCAACTGGTAAAATGGTGAAGAAATGTGCATATTGTCCGACCTGAAGTGCCCAATACAGGGAACTTGGTTAGGAAACTAGAGTCTGTATAGGAAGTAGCAGGACAGATTCCCACAGAAAGGCTGACTCCTGAACTGGACCTTATGCTTCTCCATTTCTTATATGAGTAATCTAAAATTAGAATAGAAGTACCACTCTATTTCAATCTCTCCTGACAACCTCTTTGTATTTTATCGTTAATGTTTTTTGCATATCTTCTGTTCATGAGGTTTGCATTCATGCTGTTTAGGTTTTTTTGGATGCTTTGAAATGCTGACAGCTACAGAACCAAAGCAGTGTTGTTATCTTACTGGTCTGCCAGCTGAGGTTATAGTCAGTAGCCGAGGCAAGGGAAGTCGAGGTGCTGGTGGTGTGGTTCTGTGAACAATTTAAGCTAGTGTAAACTTGTGCTGCTACTGAGAGACTTGGTCATTTCTCTTTCCTGTTCCTGCCTGCTTGCTTCTTCAATGGTATTAGTAAAAGACTTCTGTAGCTCCTCAGTGAAATGATTTACATTACCACTTCAGGCTGGGTTAGTTTTAATCATAGTACAGTGTCAGGTTCTGTGTAACTGTAATGTTTCCTTTCTGATTGAATGACTGATTGTGAAGATAATAGTTTTTCTGGATCGTGCCTTTATAAGCTGTACCTTCACTGCTATATCATTGAGACTTAATTAAATGACTTGTGGGGAAATCAGAATACAGTTCAGGTGGTGTTTTTTTATGTTAAATAATTAAAACATCATTAGAATAATAAATGTATTAGAAATTTTTCCTTTGAATTCTAATGTTAAGTGAATTCAGGCTTCAACAATGGAAGGTCAAAGCTCTTCCATACAGGATCTTTATTCTCTGTAAATCCAAGATGTGTAGAACAGTAACTTCCCTGAGCAGTACACTGGGGTTTTTTGTGAGTTGTGATATGTAAGTATTTTGTGTGAACTGAGCAATATTTTGTTCAGTGTGGCATAGCAGAAAATCACTACATGCTGTGAAGTTAAAGCTTTTATATGAAAATCAAAATATGTCTTATCAGTTGAAGACATTTGTTTACAGTTAAGTTTTTGATGTGCTAATATACTTGCGTGCTCCTTCGAAGAGCAGACAGACATGGAAGAGTTTTTTACTAAACCAAATTTGAACCAGATTTTTGTATGAGTGTATTTCTGCATAGATCAGACCCTCTGAGTTAAACTTGTTGAGCTGTATAGAACTGCACATTGCCCAGAGTTCTGGAAAGATAAGCCCTTCACCCTTTCCTATTAAGGCAGGAACGTGTAGAGCAAAAAATAGGACTCGGTCATGTTCTTACAGAATACTTGAAAACTGCTTATTCATTACCAGGTACTTCTCTAGGTAACCTACTTGCATTACAAATAAAGTTCCATTTCAGATTTCAGGGGCCCAGACAATCAAATAGGGTATAGTTTTATTGTAATGTAGACTGGCACCACTGGTCTAGCTTACATGTTTGGTTCAGCTGATCAGTATAACACATTATCTGGTGAGTGGTTTCTTTCCTTCTCTTCTGGAAGCAGAAGAGTGTTAGACATCCAGTAAAGGCTGCTTGTCTGTGTCAAACCCATTGGAACCAGGCTGATTTAAAATATTGTTCTTGCTCCATCCAGCAGTTTATTATACTGAGAGAAGGATTCTGCAGAAGTGGAAATGACTGCTACAAACATTGTCAAAACAAGAAATGAAGAACACTACGTTAGTTTTCATCCAACATCTAGGATGACAGGCTCTGCAGTCTTCTCCTTTAAAGCATAGCATTATATTGTCTTGGGGCATTTACCTCATATCATGGAAGCTGATAGGTGTTTTGCTTTAAAATTTTCTGCAAGTATGATTAGCCTTAGAGCAAGTATTGAAGTATTTGATAGCTTACTTGCCATAAATGTATGTTTATTTATTACTTTCAGTAAATTATTCATACTTGCAGCATACAATGAGGCTGGCTGCACCTTCCACCTTGCTGAGTGCAGCTTTCTCCAAGGGGTCAAATTTTTTGACCACACTGGGGTGAAATTCAACAGCTTCTTTGTGTCTATTTAGGACTTTGAATTGCTGTTCATTTGCATAAGAAGCAAAATTACATTGCTAAGTTAACACTTGCATGCTGTAAAATATTGTAATATTAGCTGTTCCCATATACCCAGGATAGTAATTCTTGCAAGAGAAGGCAATAATGGATCAACTGGGGTGTTTTACTTGAGTCTTAATTTTATAAAAGCTGCTTCTTCCCAAAGGTTTCCATAAAAACTTTTGGATATTACCAGTTGAATTAATATTTCTAATACCATAAAACTTTCTGTAGTGATCTCCAGCATTTTGTCAGTCTCTTCACTCTCAGCAAAAGCTACATTCCTATCAGTAATTGGTCGTTTTTAAAATTGTAATCTACTTTCTTAGTTATGAATTCATCTATTCTGCTAAGTCTTTGCACATAATCAATACTTGACCCTTGCTTATTCCCTGTCTAGAGATCTCTTGATTCTCTAAATTATATGTCGACACAGAAGACTCCTATAATCGTAAATCCAGTGGAAACCTGTTATTCAGCCATAAAGCACTAGACATGCACACACACTGTTCACAGTTTAGGTAGGTAATCAGATAATAACTTATCTGCCACTGACTTGTTCCAAAATATGATCTTCATGGACTAATGTGATCTTTCTGATCCATCTTTGGAATTGCAAAAGTGTATGGAAAAGAGGAGGAAGAGCGGGGGGGGGGGGGAAAAGTACATCTTGCATAAAACAAACAATTACTACTTTAATTACTACATCATGTTACAAATAGTATTGCATAGCAAAGCTCAATTCTGAGGGAAGTAAGGTGCTTCTGTTGCCTTGAGGTCTGTTCAGCGATATAAAGTATTACTGTTTTCTTTTAGTTGCATGATGAATTAAAAGGCAAGGTTATCAAAATCAAAGATGTAAAGCTTTAATCTTTACAGACGTCAAGCTGGGTCTTTAGTATCCATCTTTTGTGGAATTTAAGCTCTAACAAATTTTTTTAGATGTTTGCTCAGTCCTAAAATATTGTTCTCTGAAGCAAGGTAGCCTTGTGTCAAAAGTTATACTGAAAGAGTTTTTTAATCTAGAAGCTGCAGTATGACTGTTCCCAAAAGCTACTATTATGCAAAAAGTAGTGGTTACTTCTAAATGATCTCATGATTTTATTGGTATATAAGTGTGCTTCCAAAAAGTACATTTAGAAAATAATATTTGTAACAGGCATGTACAATGAGTTCCTAGATTCTTGTTCAGTTGGCAAGAGCTTTTGCCAGCTGCTGCACTTAGGGGGTTAAGTCTTCATTGCTGCTTTGGGTTTCAGTGGTATTGAATGCTATGCTGTGCACCAACTTTGAAAGCAAAAACTAGTTAAAGCCAGATGTAAAAGAAGAACCATAATCAATTGCCAGGTTTAGATGAAGAGATGATTTGTTTGGCTGCTTGCACTACATGACCTGGAAGCTGCTCATCGAAAAGCTCCCGTCATGTCTTGGGGGGAGAAGCGTGCAAATCATGTAGTTAATTAGGGCAGACAGCCATTACCTAATGCCTTCTGCTGAGGGTGTTTATGTTAAAATCTGCTAAGTGTGTAAAATAATTGTTGAGGCATAGAGTCCTTACAGTTGACAACATTCACTTACTTAAGGAATTCACTAGCGATACAGCATGACCTTTAGGTTTTGCAATCTGTTATCTAGTTATATGCTATTCACTATTTTCCTAGTTTTGACTATAAGATTTTAAAAACACGTATTTGAGCACAAAAGCTCTTTTGAAACCCTATGCATTTTATATCCAAATCTCTGCTCTGGCTCTCTAGTTTACTATTTGTACCATACTGATGCTCAGTGACTGCAAGAAATGTTCAGGTCTGAAGAAACAGACACCTTTAAAGTTTTTTTCATACTTAAATTTCTCACAGGAAAATTCAGTCCAGGGCTTTTATCTATGACTTCAGTTACCTTTGCATTAGATTTTGAGCTACATCTCCCTGCTATCATCTCGTTTGTCACTAATTTTCTTGCTCAGCTTGGTCTCTAGCTATAATTCTGGAAGATGGACAGCCTAATTTGATCTTTCTGAATTTAACCATATCACTATATATGATCCTACAATGAAATTCTTGGCTATCCTATGCTTATTCTCAATTCAGTGTACTCTTATGATTCCAAGGCTTCCTAAGGCTGCTGATTAGCTGGACAATTAATGAATAGTATAATGAAGCTTGAACTTAAATTCATAAATTTCTCAGCACAAAATATGAAACTCTAATAAAAGAACAGCTATGAACATTATATATGATGTGACTGAAGTTTTTAGTTCAAGTTCAGTGTATTAGAAGCCTTCTGAAATAGAAGAGCTCCTATACTTAGACCTGGCTTGAATTCTGAAAGATGCATACCTCTGGAAATACAGTGTATGGATTTAAGCAGTTGCTCTGCTGACTATTACTTTGTCTTCTATAGTGAGGGAATAGGATAGGTCTATAGAACCAGCTACTCTTTCATTGTCATGCTTTCATGAAGTTGGTATCGGGTATATTAGTCCCACTTCTGTCCTGTCACATTACACAAGTATGGTACACTATCAACTAGAAGAATAACATAAATTACCTAACTCTTAAGTGCTGCTTAGGTCCTGCCTTAAATTTAACAGCTTCCCTGGCCTTAGATCATTTATTTAAGGTACTTCTGAAATTTTTTAAAAAATTGTAATTTCTAGCAGAAACTGTTTTGGCAGTCTCTTCCCAGTTAGAGAATGCAAGCCCCAATTAAGGCTTTTCCTTAGGCAAACTTCAAATATGATGGGAGGAGTAGGAAGACTCATCCACCGAGTCAGTTGTTCACCACAGAGGTTTTATTTTATTTGAGAGCACTTATGCTGACTCCTTATACACCTTTGTAACGATAGAATTACTTTATTCCTACGTTTCCTTCAGGGGAATAGAATCAAATGTGCTTAAATGTTTAGGCAGAAAACTGGCAAAAGTTTATGTAATTAATACTCCTTCCAACGGAATTAAAATGAATTGGAGTGCATTGGGTTTAATCTCTTTGGCTGGCATCTTCAAACGAGTGAAGTGTTTGAAATAGTTATGTGTTGAGCACCTGCGTCTCCTCAGGAGTCCTGAAGATCCCAGCTTTTAGTATAGTTGTTCAGATCCTGGCATATCTTGGCTAATAGATGATTTGTTGTTTTCTGTTTTGGTTTTTTTGCCCATTATGTGCAACTAATCTGCAGCACAGAACTCGCGTTAGGTCTTTGAGCTGCCTCCTCCTTTGTCTTTGCGTATAGTCATCTTGCTTCTGGAATTACAGGTGAGTCAAGCAAGCTTAAAAAGTACAATGTGGAAAGCAGCCCATTAGTAGCTGATGGACTTCAGCTTCATTAGAAACATATTTTTGTTTTTCTTGGGTAGAACAGCTGAGGAGAGGTACTTAAAACATACTTAATATAGCAGACTTGTCAGTGAAAGGCATTCAGATTATTAGCTGCTAGTTTATAGTGGGGAATGAATGAGAGGAAAGTTTGTATTTAAATTACCATTCATAATTTGCTGTGCTGTTTTTTCAGGTACAGAAACTTCTGTTGCTTTAACCCAGGTCCCAACAGACAGCTATTTGAAATAATCAAGATGTTCTTTAGTTTGTAGGTGTTTGGGATATGACTTGGAAATACGAGAACTATACATGCATTCTGGTCAAACTTTAATACCAAGCTGGGACATACTGTGCTAACACTGAGTATAAATCTTGTATTGGCAAACCTAGTTCTTATTAATATTTTTAATAGCTTGCTATTTCTCTTTTTTCCTTGAGCATGTTTTGTTACCAAAAGGCTAATGGACAGCTGCAGTTACAAAGGACTGTGTAGCTATATGCACAGAGCTATTTATTTATGGTGGTGGTATCAGCTTTTCAAGCTGAAGTGTTTGGCATTAGCTTTAAAATGCTAAAGCTGTCTCTTTGAAGTTTTGCTGGAGTCCTACATGATATTAGTTTATATTTATACAAGTACCAGAGTATTAGGTATCAGTTTATACTGACAGTCCATGTCCAGTCCAGATGTCAGTACAACAGTAGGTTGAATGTAAGCACTGAAGGTGGGAAATTAAACTTCTAATTTTTGAGTACTGTGTAATTGAGGATTCTGAATGAAAGCCGGTATTTGTGTCCCAGTCTAGTTGAAGGGTTTATTCAGGACCGGTGATGAGTTTTCAGACAATGACTTTCACAATGGGGAGTGAAATGTGTATGTTTCCCAGTGAACATGGAAATAATTACCACCTGATGCAGCAGCTCGGCTATCTTCAGAGTCTGTAACTGTCTATTCCACAGAAAGTGGTATGGCTCTAGTAACTAATGTTAAAGTAAAACTCTTGTGGAATTTGATCTTTGGATCAAATATTCATAAAAACCTCATTTAAAAACAACTTATTTCTTAATATTAAATGTGTAAGCAAGGCAAAAGAAACCATATTATATATCAAGTAGCTTTGTGATGCTGTGGGGATTTTTTTTTAGTTTTGGAGGTTTTTTGTTGTGCTTTACCTCCAGTTATTTCCATGTTCACTGAAGATGGGAAATTTAAACTTCTAATTTTTGAGTACTGTGTAATTGAGGATTCTGAATGAAAGCCAGGATTTGTGTGCTGTGGGCCCGGGACACCCTTACCCCCGGCAGCCCTCGTCTGCTGCACTGGGGCTGCAGGCTTTCACTCTTCCACGACTTAAAAATTCTTTCTTGAATTGCTTCCTTTTCTGCCATTGTTTCACAATGCATTTGACTGCACTGAAGGTGGGAAATTAAACTTCTAATTTTAAAGTACTGTATAATCGAGGATAATTGCAGATAATGTCTGGCCCCACAAGCATGAAACCCACTAAATTTCAAGCATTAGAGTTAAAGAATTGATGTGAATTAGGGAACCATGCTATAAAGATGCTGTTTAATTTTTAATTTGGTGTTTTTTCAGAAATAAATAGCAACTCATGCAGTTGTAAGTAATGCAAGCTTGATTTTAGGTAGCTGCCCACTCTATAAACCACTCCTTGTTTGTACAGTTCATTTCATAGCAGACTTCTGCGTTCCCCAGTTCGTATTTCTCCTCCTTAGCTACTTGATGCACAAGAACATAGTATTAGAAATGGACACTGCTAAAAGTTTGCTATGGCAGGTAATGATTATCATCAATTTATGTTATAAACGAATGCATGTCGTGGCATGTACCCAAGGTCTCTGAAGTCAGTCATCTCAACAAATCAATCTTAGGACCTATTGGAACAGTTGCTTATACTTTGATCCTGGGAAAGAATCAAAACATTTAATATTAGGGATGCTGGGAATGACAAGTTTAATACAATGACAGGTACATGCAAAAACACTCAGAGCCCGAGTTTTGTTGTTTATCACTTTGAAATTTACTCCTTGGGTATTAACCCTTCACACAGGGCATGGTTTAATACTTAGCATATGTATTCATAGGATAAAAAGAAAATAAGTCCTTCCTTTTCATGAGTGAAGTAACATGGAATCTAAGAAGTCTTGTAACTGTACTTGGAACAAGTTCACGGGGGCATCCAGAAGTACATGAAAAAGCAGTCCAAGTCATTTTGCTTCAAGTCCTGATATTACCTCAGCAGCACTGATGCTGTCTAGATAAGCCTTGATATTTTTTTTTTTTCCCCCTCTCTCTTCAGCAAGTGGTAGGAGCAAGAAGCTGTATGTTAACCTCTGGCCCAGAGCATCTGAATAGAAACAGGAAGTCGCATAGGGTCAGATGGCTCATTAAGTAAATAGGTTGCTTGTGATTTTGAATGCATAAATGTACTCATTACTAGGCAACTCGGGAATATTTGGATGTAATTGCAGAATATTTTTGTATGTTATTCAGGGAAGGTGGATTGTCAGGCAAGGAGGTGATGAAACTTGGGGTATGTTTACATCTTATCTTACCTACTGTTGCACAGTAGGCTAGCCTGCACTGAGCTTTGTGCTGCTGCTACTTTAAATGAACCAGTTTAAAGACGGTTTTGAAATAGCCACGCTACTGGAACTATATGAGTGGTTCCACTGGAGACACTCCAGACATCTGCTGTTGGCTACTGTTAGACACAGGATATGGGGTTAGATATCCTTTGGTTTGATATGGCACAGCTGTAAGTTATTGCCAGGCATGTGTGAGGCACCTTAAGTTTAAAAAGAAACAAAAAAAGACCCCCTGTGTTTAAATTCTAAAAGTTCTTTCAGTTACCAGCGAAACTTGTGCTCCACCACACTGCAGGAGTACTAGAGGTGAGTGAAGAAGAAAGTAGTGTTTTTCATAGATTCTGTATAGTGGGCAACATTGGGGGATTAATCAACCCCCAAGGGCTTCATTTGAGTTTTCTAAGTTTTAGAAAGCCTGAAAGCTTTCTCTACAGACCAACACAAGTGAGTCCATTCTTGGAGTGGGAGCAGCAAATGCTGCCAGGTTTTTCTGTTGTCCTCACAGATTTAGGCATTTGGGTATTTCTTCTGCAACAGTGACCCCTGTGCAGCCTTTGACACCTCTTCAAGAGCTGCTGTAAAAGAAGTATTGGCCCTATATTTATAAAATTTGGGAAAACTGTCATTTTTGTCAACTCATTGCACTTATGTGGCTTGGCAAGTTAAATGAGGTATTTAGGGAGTGGTTACTTGTGGCTATGGGTGGCTTCTTTTACAGCACAACCACAAGCTCACTATCAGTCAAGTGACTTTTCTGACCCTCTGACAGTGTGGGGCCCAGCAAGCACTTAATAGTTCTTTCATGCATGAGAATGCACATGCATAATGGTAGTGAAAGGTTGCTCTGTGCCTGAAATAATGTAATGCTCATGGAGAACTGAGCTATCGCCTCTTCTATCCTTTTTTTTTTTTTAAGGAAAACAACCCCAACAACACTCAAACCTGTTGTGTGCACATGGTAAATTATTTTTCAAACACATGTGCTACTTTTGTTTCAAAAGGCTATGTACTGCCACCAACAAGGTATTCAATACATTGTAGGAAAATGTTTAGCTAGCAGGTTGCTTCTTCTGAAGGCCTAATAAAACCATGTTAAGCTCATTAGCTGAGACTTTTATTAATGTTTTTTGCTGTTGTCTGGAGGCTAATCTGGAGGAAGGAAAGTGAGAGGAAAAATTAAATATTTGAGCCTACTGCAGTTATGGCAGACATATGATTTACAGCTTAGCAGCTGTTGGCCACAGGAGAAGACGTAGCTATTGAAGTTTTTTCCAGACAAATACTTCTTTTAACAGATCTTTTTTTTTTGCCATAAAATCACCTTTGGATCAAAAACTCCACAGCTTGGAAGAACTTCTCCTTGATTAAAACAGGATGCTGCTTCACATTCTAGTTGGATGTGATGTCCCTTTGGAGGCAGTGTAACTGAAAGCCAGATCTAATTATTCACACTTTTTTTTTTTGTAACATCATATTGAAGTCCTACCAAAAGATTCTGTGGGTGAAGAATCCTGGCTACCAGCATCTGCAGTGTAAGCTGACTTCCACATGGGATGGGATAATGGAGGCTTAGTGTCCTTACTTAAGAGTGGTTTAGGTTATTGTCATAGTCAGTCATTAATCTTCTCCGATAGGTCTTTTTACTTACAGCTAGTAATAACTTTGAATTATTAATACATTCAAATGGATTTGAAGTCAAAAGGATGTTTTCAGAAATTCTCTTCAGTGTGGGTAACCTTCATCAAGACTGTTCTCAACAGGCCATCAACTCTAGTGCTCACTTGAAAAATTTGTTTTCATTTGACTGTGGTAGTTTTCTGCATGAAGTGACTGTGGTTTATCTAACAACTTTCAATCAAAACCTTTTTTTTTTTTTTCCTGAAATGGTGTGTGTAACTTTTTTGAATAAATTATGTAGGACACACAAGGTATGCTGTGTTTGTAATTTTTTTAAAGGATAGGGTATGTAAAGGATAGGGTAGGCAATCAAATATGCAGGATGCAGCTGACTGAGTTATGCTTGTTTGCAGATGCTTGATGATGGGGTAAAACCTGAAGCCTCAAATAAATCACCAGCTATTTTTTCTCAACTTGCTCCTGCACTAGATGTGTTTCTGAGAAACTTCACCCTCTATTTGAGTAACAGTGCCTCTGTGTATAAGAATATCCTCAAGAATGCTTATTTTAATGAAGTGCAACATTGGATGACTAAGAATGCAAGTTAAGCAGAAAGAATTGGCTGTGCTTATCTCTTCTTTATATGTAGATGAAGCTTATGTTCATCGATTATCATGTACCAGGAATACAAGCAGGCGTATTGTATTTAATCAAATTTTATGTGTATTCTTAAAAGAATCGGTTGTTAAACTAGTTAATCAAAGGATGGGGGGGGAGGTGTCAAACTGAGATGATGGGCCCTTTTCCTTGCTATGAGTATGTCCTCCTTTAGCAATAAAGCATAGTGTATTCACTGAAGGGCAGAAACTGATCATTTGATTTCGGGGAACTAGCAATGTCCACACTGAGTTTTCAGCTGTATCCCACTGAAGTTGGTGTTTGCCTGAATAGGTCTGTGACAGGATTCTTTAAGCACACTGTGAGAGAGATGTGAAAAGATATGCAGGATGACCTTAAGACAGAATCAGAATTAAAACATCTAGGTTCAGCAAAGTTCCTGTCAAGATAGAGAGTTTCTAAGGTACTTTTAACTACTGCAGTTCTATGCTCCATGTGGCCATATTAATCCACTGGCCATATCTATTCATATAAGAGTGAGTTGCTGTGGTATTGGATGAAGTGTACCCTAATACTTCAGTATATGCTTTTAATTCTGTATGTTCTTCATCCATGTACTTGTTGTGAGGCCTTAAGCAAGTCATTTAATTTGTGCATCTCCTGTAAGCAGGATAAAACTGTTTTCCCAAAGTTGTCAGTATCTTCTGAAGACATATTCAAACATTAGTGTTTCTTTTTTTGGCTGTCTTCAGTAAGAGGCCAAGAGCCAGTGAGTTGTCTGGTGTTGATAAACACCTGACCCACCTAAACAATGTTAGCCAATTCCCATCTCTGTGCAAGTAGTCCGGAATGACAAGCAGTAATTGGTTCCCAAATACAACACTGCAGAGCATTTAGTCACAGTAGGAAAGTTAGCATTGTCTTTGTGCATTTGATAATAATTTTGACCATAAACCAAGTGGGAAGAGAGGGTGTATCCTAGATAATTCCTGAGAATCTTCTGGTAAAAGTGATGTCTGAGACATGTTTGACTATCACATATCATGGCAGAATATGAGAAAAAGTGGCAAAGCTATAGATGTATTCTGTCACAACTAGAGACAAAAATATAACTGGGAAAAGCTCGTGTTTTGCATTACCCCGTGATGTGATTTCTCCTTGATCCCATGAATTGTTGTAGTTTCCAAGTAGAATGTAATTAGAAAGCATGTGGACCTCCATGTGGTGTAATTGAAAAATATGTTTAGAAAAATAAATCACTAACAGCTAGCTTTGTTAGCTGTTGCTTTGAAATTCTCTAATTGGATTATTAGCAGATGGTGCCATTTCTATTGTCTTGCCTCACAGCAGTCTTTACTGAAAAAGGACAAAAAAAGTGCTTTTCATGCTTAATTAGAGGACTGTTTCATCTGGAAAACGTTGTCTTTATAGTCTGCCTCATAGCTATTGTCAAATAGTGGTAGATGAGATAATTTCACTGATTCATAGGTCTTTCCTAGAGAATATGGATTGTACCTTGTTTCCAGTGAGAAGTAAAAGTGTGACCTTGCTGTATTTTTTCCCTCTAGTAAGTAAGAGGCCTCTCCAGCATGTATTTGTGCTGAAGACCCTTTGACTTATTCCTCTAGAAGTTGAGATGTAATATTAATTTTCTTTGGGTTTGGTGAAAATATATTGTCACAGTGTGGTTTATGTAACTTAAATTTTCCTTTTATCTGCTTCACTAACAGGTGAAAGTAATCTTTCAGTTGGGATGTAAGCTGTGTGCCACATTCAGTCAGTGAATAGCTTAAACACTTTCTATTCTAATTTCTGTGGAGGTAAAAGTCCTGCTTGTAACTATATAATTAGTTATCTTTTCTAGTTGATGAATCTTCCTGAATGCTATATAACTAATCATTTGTTGTTTGGGTATAAATAATTAATCCTAGCAAGTGGAGCATAACTTTGCAATGAGACTTGGGATATACCCTCAGGTGGAGAACAACTCAGTCTTAGTATGATGGGAGCAAATAAGCAAAAACTTAGTCCTGAAGCAGTTGAGGTAACTTTAAAGAGTGTGTGAATACACTGTTTACTGACCAACTTGCATTTACTTTGCCCTATAAGGCTTGATTTTTTTTTTTTAAGTGGGTCTATTAAGTCTATTTTTACTATAAATGTTTAGGCTTTAAGATTTCTGTTAGAGACAGATGAGTTTACCTGTCAACTTTGGGAGGAAAATTGTCCTGTCCTTGGATAAACTTGTGTTGTAGAATCCCACATTTATGAAAAAGTTCATTAAAGTTTCCTCAGTGAAGCAGGAGACTATGGTAAGATTTACCAGAGTAGAGAGGACACATAGTTGCCACTTCAGTGGCCCATGGAGAGCAGACTTTGTTTCCCCAAATCTAGAAATGTAAATATAAATTTTCTAAATGTCAAGGTCTCTAATAGTAAAAATTGCTAGCTGAGTGAGTGTGTGTTAATGTACGTGGACGGAACCTTTGGAGTCTTGACAGCATTTAGGAATTTACTATCTATCTTGTCTAAGCCATAGCAGGATTTATACATTTTGTTTGCCTCTGCCAGCATTGATGCACGTGCAGTGTGCCATTATTACACTGAAAAGGTTGTGGTAACTCCTCTTGCCAGTGGAAAAATATCTTGGAAAACAAATGCAGCTTTTAGACATCTCTGCTATAGTTGCTTACTAATTCGAGGAGATTTTTCACACGCCTATTCCCAGAAAGGAATAATTTAAGCTTTTCATGTTAAGGATTTGACCTGTTTTGATTATATTTGCTCACCAAATACAATGGGTTATTAAGTATTATACACTGAATCAGATGCATGTAAAACGTCATGCAGTGTTTGAATTTTCTGTAATGGACAGGAAAGACATCTTTAAATCAACTGTTTGTTTTTCGTATCACTTACATAGATCTATTTTGCAATGAAAAAGGCAACACTTCAAATTGCAGTTGTTTACTGAAGTAATAAGAACATCTGCGATAAAGCTGGAGAGGAAGAGTTGTAGTGAAGTTAACCTTAATAGAAACATATAAAGTAGCTTGCTATTTGTGGCATTAACTAATAAATAATCTTTTTTAGGCTTTGTTACAACTTCCTAACCTCTCTGTCTGGGAATAATCTCAAAAGGAAATACAATGATTCCTTTTCCTTTAATGGCTCTCCTGTGGACCATGGAGTTCCAATGTCAGTGATTAAATGGTAATCACTATCTATATGCTGGTTTTTACTGTAGAAAGGTACTGCTGTGTTGTAACTCTTCTGTTTTGCCTTCTAAAGTGAGATCTTGCAGCAAGAGGTATGCTGACTCATAAACTTTCATACATCCTGTCTTCAGAAGTAGCGGAATGGTGGGCCTGATCTATACAGCATATGCACTATTCTAAATGCTCTTGAGTAAAAAAAATTGTTACCAACAATGCTGAACATGGGACAAAAGAGCGTTCTGAATGATCAAGGTTGATTAATGAACTGCCACATGAATTTACCTAAACAAAGAAGCTGGACTTAGGAGTTGGAAACTAAAGATTTAGAACTGGGATAAAAAAAGTAATTTACATTGTTGTTTGTATACTTGTGAGGTTTTATTGTTTGGAATTAAGAGTTATCTTAGTTTTATGGCTTCATCTGGTCACTTCTGAAGGATACATTTATATTTCTGTTTTGGACAGCTGTAGTAGTGACATCATTGCTGCAGCATGTGTTTATAGAAATTTTCAGGCTTGAAACCTGTTATGAGGTTTTTGAGCCTCGGTTAACCATGTCTGGTTTTAGATTTCAAGGTATGCGGTGGGCTCTCTAGGGGTGATGCTGCTTGAAGCTACAGAACTGCCTGTGTCTGTATTGAATCCATATTGCAGATCCTGATGGTTTGGAGTGTTCCCTGATGTAATTGGTTAAATAAGCAAAGTAAAAGGAAATCATGAACTTGTGTTGAATTTGTCTGTATACACTGGAGTGGCATAATGTGTTTCTTCTAGAGGGATGCAAAGAGGGGCCTGCATGAAAGCCAAAATTGTGCTAGTAGACGTTAAACTGTGAACGCCATTCTAGTTGTGCTTGTATAACCCTGCCCACCAATGCTTGTGTACACTGACATCCAACTGCATGACTTTTTGCAGTCCTCAAGGATCCACTCTAGGTAACAGAAGTAAACTGCAAATGTACAGAACATACTCAGATTTTCTTTCAGGAGCTGGTCAAGCACTTGTCAAAAGAACTTGATGGCTGAAGCCCAAAAGAGAAAAGCAGCCTCTTCTAGGCAGATCCAGGGGATGGGTGGTAGAAGGAAGGGATATGAACATCTGGTGGGAAGAAAGGGTAAGAATGGAAGAGAGCAAAGGGCAGGCTCACAGCATAGATAACTCGCATATGTCCTGTCATGCACGAGGCAGGGATTGGGGCCGGAGCAGTTGTCTGTGCAGATTGCCGTACAAAGAAATCTGAGAATTAGAGAGAGAGGGGGGAAAAAGGATTTTTTTTTTTAATCATGTTTGGTTTTGCCCTGGTGTTTTCCTTTTTTGATGATGTGCTGTTTATTAAATCAATTAACTTATCCATTGCAATTAGGGAAATGAGTTCACTTAGAATCATGTATTTTACATCAACTTTCCCACGCTTGAAGGTGGGGGCTTTGCTGATGTTTGATAGCCTATAAAATTTGAGAACTAGACCTTTTTGCTGTCAAATTTAGACTGAAATTTGGGTTGGAATAATATTTTTGTAATATTAATGACATTTGTAATGCAATTAGAATGTTAGTAAATCCTAAATCTCACATGTACTTCTGGAACTCTGGCTGTTACTGGTAGAAAAGCAAACTTCTTCTACAGCCTGATTCTTTTCTTGATGAACCAAGTTTTCTTCAGTAACTAATGAAGAAAGTCAGGGCCTTCAGGGCATTAACAGGCTTTAATGGTCCTGACCAGCCTCACCCAGGACCCACACAGAACCCTGCCCATGGGCCCAGGAGCCTCATCTAAGCTCAGCCTGGGGCCTCCTGTTCCTGCCTGAGCTTTATCATAGGAGTGCCTGTCTCTGGCCCGGCTCCTGGAGGGACCTCAGCCTTATTCTGCAGGTAGCTAATCTCCTCCTGGACCCCCTGGCTCTAGCCTCATCTCCAGCCCTGTCTCTGACTCCTTTTGCTCCTGCATGGGCTCCCTGGGTGGACCCTGGCTCCAGGTCTTACTTTGTGTGGCAGGTTCTGCTGCATTGTTTTTGACAGTAAGACTTTGCCCTGGTGTGTTGGGAATGTTTTAAAGGAGTGGTAGGGAAATGTTGAAAGGAGAAATTTAAATTTTTTTTTTTTTCTGGCGAGTTCATCAAACTTAACTGTTCCAGAGCTAAACACCTCAACAGATTTGTGTTCATGTGATATATGGTCTGTGATTAAGTTGACAAAAGTCAAGTTCCTGGTACGTGCAGGAACTGCTTTTGCTGCAACATGTGCAAAGTAGCCTTCCAATTTCATTAAAGGGTTAAGAAGTGGTACCAAAGCTTGCTTAACACTGTGCCTAGCTAATCACTAGGACTGAAGGCTAGCCTAAAACCTTTTCTGTGAGCATCACTGATAATGTGTGACTGAGTTGAAATCAACTTCTCAGCATTTCAAGTTCTTAAGCAATTGTGTGTACTGATGTAAATGTATGCGTGTGCTTGGATCTGCAATACTAATTACCACTGGATGAGGGGTTTCTATTCCCTTCTTAACAGCCACTGCAGTAGAAAAAAAATTCCTAGTAGAAGCATAACAGGGGTATAAGTTTCTTATATCTTTATGCTACCAAAAGCCTTTGTAAGTACAATTTTTGGCATAAGTACTGGTGCTGGCATCTTATTTTACTCTGGCAGTAACTTGAAGAGGAGAACAATGTTAAACTGATATAATGGTGAATGGTTTGCCAGGGTATCTCTGTCTGACCTTACTTAGTGGGTACCTAGTCTCAGCCACTTCCATTGTTAGTAGAATAAAATTTTTCAAGTGCTGATTTTCTTCTTTATTGCTGGACTAAAACATAATTTCTAAGAGTTCCAAAAAATCCTTGATCTTTTATAGCAGCTGGCATGGAGCTCTTCCTAAATCTCCCAAAGTTGTTCCACTGACTCCGCTTTCTGTAGTGGTGCCTGTGCTGGTACAGGACCAGCTTAGTTTCCTGGACTAGAGGAAATATAGCTAAATCAGGAGATCATTACCCAGGCTGGCCCCAGTACTGCTATGAAGGGTAGCCAAATAGTGCACAATAATGCCTTAAGATATTATTTCTGCATAGCTCTTCCTGTGCCATGTAGATGTACCAGTTCATGTGAATCTTTGTTCTAGAATCATTAAACATGTTTTCTAAGGGTACAACAATCCTGATTTTTACCCAAGAGGACTAGCTGTCTGTTTTTGACAGTTCACTACGTTATTTCCAGTATCACTTGCTGAGTCTGATACAGATCTGGTATAGATGTTAAGGGGTTGAAGTCTTTTCATGTAGGGGCTTTCAATTATTTAAGTCCTTAATAGGGTGGATTTTTTCAAGCTATCCAAACTGTAAGAGCTGAAAGGTGAATCATAGACAAACTACAATTTCTAAGACAAAGACAGGTAAAGATATGGATACGTGCCTGAATGGAAAACTCTACTGAAAGCTTATCTTCTGCCTTCTCTTCTATGAAATTCTGCCAGTAACTTAAACAATGAAAGCTTTTCTTCCAGCAATGAAGTCATAATAGTATCCTCTGGCAAAAATTACCTCTTCCAGGTTCTGAAAGCAATACTCAATAGTATGCTACTAAGTTACTGAAAAGCTAGCATTGCAAAATTAAGGTGTAGTAACTGATCAAGCAGTTTAATACATCCTGAACCGAATAAAAATGTTCATGTCAGCTGTTTCTGTAGCTGGCTCATTTAGAAGCATGTGTGATCATGGAGAAGGGGTTAGAGTAGAAAAACATGATGGCAATATTATTAGTGCTTATCTTGCTTACCACTGTTCATCTGGTATATTTGTATGGGATACCAAATAAGTAGCTGTATTTTAAAGGAAAACTTACTCGCATTCTTATTGCTTAAGTAACTTGTGGTGTTGCATCACCAAATATCCCTATGCTTGCCCCGCAATTTTGTGCTTCTGTGTTAATTTTCACAGCTGGATCTCTTTTTATTTAAGTGAAAATCAGGGAAAATGGCATAGTAATTAATAACTCAGATTGTGCTGCTGTTGTATTTAACAAGTTTTATTTGCCAGTTCCCCAAATCAAAATGTTGGAGTACCTGTAATTGTTGAAAGGAGACGTTCAGCATTTCTGGAAAGTTCTAGTTTTCTTTTTTTTCAGAGCATATCCTTGCTTCCTGATCACTTTTTAACGTGATCAACTCCCACAGGACTGGAACAATTCTTGTGTAGTGGGCAAAAGTCAATCTGGAGACAACAGGGTCTCGTGTGCATCTGAACTTTTGTTTTAAGGCAAGGCCTGATAGATAGCAATGCTTAGCTTTTGAAGCTTTATCTTGCTTAATCAAAATCAGGCAAGATCAAAATCTCTTTTTCGATGCCAGAGATGCACTGACTGGCAGATGTCTCTTGATCCTCTAGGGGCCTGGGTGGGTTTTTTGTTTTGTTTTCTTATGCAGACTCTTTAATCATACCAAGTGCGACTGGGGTCTCGAACACGTAATACAGAAGTGTTCCAGTGCTTATGAGTTTTTAAGATCTTATCCATCTTATGAAAACGTAATTAGGTCTGCCAACTCCTGAATTTTCCTTCCTTCAAGTTTTCTTTGGTGTTAGTGGGGGGTCCAAAGCCATTTGCCTTTGTGTGCCTGTGGAATGATCCTTTCATCAGAGTTGGTAGGCACTAGTTGTTATGTTTCAGGAAACTGAAGCCTTGACTGTATGCAAAATTAATGCCATACATATGGGCAGGACAGTGATATAAAGCAGAGATTGTAAGGAGCTGTATAGAGCCTGGAGAGGTAGCCTAGAGATAGTAGGGTGGGGAAAAAATGAGGGTAAAAATAACAAGATCATGTAAGAGGATAGCATGAAGTGTATTAATATCATAACAGATCCTTCACTCTAGTGCTGTACTAAGAATTTATCATCAGTTCTTCAATTTCAGTTCCAAACTGGACACACCCAACAAATAGTGTCAAAAACTCTGCATGTACCACAGTGTAATTACGTTAAAAAAATAACAACAACAAATCAGCATCTTCTAATCATGCTTGTTCACAACAAGCTTTTTGGTTTGATTTCCATGTGTCAGGAGTGGATTTGTGCATGGAGAAAGTATTTACAAATAGGCAAATGGGTGAGGAAATGATTCTGTGTGTTATAGCTGTCTTTAAGTGTGGAAAGTTTTGCTAGCATCACCAGAACTTTACAGACAGATTGTTCAGCAAAATTTAAAGATTGACGTAGTCCCTCTAAGACTTCTTTTTCCCCAGCTGCCCTGTTTCAGGCTATGCGGTAGATACCTGCAGTTCTTTTGCCAATATTAAACCCCATGAAGGAACTATAACCTCTCTTTATCTGTTGTTTAATATCTGTACAGTAAGTTTAAAATCATGCTAGGCTTACCAGTCTTGAAAATGTTAGGGCTCTCTGTTACTACATATAGCTGTCGTAACAGGTGTAGTTCAGTATCATGATGGCTGGATGAATTCTCTAAGACAGAGGTTAATATAAGTTGCAATTATTAAGGCTGACTGTTAAGACATTCAGCTACAATCTTGCCATGTTGTTAAGAGTCAGTAATTTGAACGCTGCAGGAATATATTGTAAGAAACAGCAGATTATTCAGAAATGAGGGAAAGAAAATGAAGACACATTTTTATTTCCACTGGATATGATCAAATAGGAATTATTGGTACAATATATGGCACCATTATGATTAATGCTTGTTACACTGTTATTAAAATTCCTTGCAAATCAAAAGGAAAATTGTATCCTTAGGACTAATGAGAGAACCACCAATGCTTGTAGAACTTAAGCAGATTATGTTAACATTATTCTTTTCTAAAGATGCGATGGCACTACCGAAGTCCTCTATTTCTTTCAACTTGACAGGTTTCATGTTCCCTCTGTAGTCCACCAGTAATCCTTATTTTATTTGTGTTGAGAAAACTGGTGGTGGGGAGAAGCTAACTTTTTGCTTGAAAAAAGGGTGGAAATGCTAAGACTGGTTGGTTTGATTAATGTCTTGCTTCCATTCAAAGCCTCTTCAGCTTCACACTATCTTTCCCCTTGTTCTCCCTAGCTGTGCCTTGCAGGCGAGGTAACCTATGGCCACTAAAGCTTGTTACAGGTCTTTAAGCAGAATAAACTGAAGCCTGATCAGTGAGTGTGAAGGCTGCTGCCTACAAGTACTACTACTTGAGGGGAAAGAGGGAAGAGGTATATAAATTCTACATCACATGGATATAAACTATCCATAAATTAACTTTAGCTTAAAATTGTGAGAAGATTTTGATCAGACCATTCTCTGGCCATTACCCTGTAAGACTGTTGTGAAGCCGGATGTGGGATGGAAGGGTTTATGAAATGTAGCTATATGATCTGTTGGTCATCTGCAGTCTCAGAAAAATGACTCATTGCATAAAGAAAAAGGACTGAATTTCATTTAAACTCCGTTTTGTGACTAGTTGCTTCACAGTGTCTGTTTTACATAACCTTCCTTCAGCTCTGTTGGTCAGTTTCTAAGCTTGCTCTGATATTTCAAAGGTTTTTCCCTAATTCTGCTAACTTTTCCTGCATTGGATATATTGATAAAAGGAGTTTTGTGGCTTAAATACCGCTAACTGAGTCATGACAAAAACTTGGCCTACGTTAGATGGATTGCACTCTTCTTGCAGCATGTCTGCACCGTACTCTCTGTGCAGAGGAGGAGCAGGGCGAGGCACTGGTTGTATGTGCCGAGTCTTCTGTATCAGCCAAATGACTCAAACTAAATTGCTTTGTTACAATCGTAGGGTTACTTTGATCAGAAACTCAGCCGTATTTCTAAATGGTCACGTTCTTAAATGAAATTACTTTATCCAGACCTTTTATTAAACATAGGCTGATGCATCATCTTCATCCCTTGTCTTATAAAGAGGTGGACTTCTCATTCAAAGGAGAAAGGTGTCAGGGGTGCTGGGGAGCAGTGCTTATAACCTTTTGCCTTACACCTTGTTGATCTTGATAACCGGAGCTTTCCTCTTATCCTGGCACACTGGTGTGAACATCATTCAAATGTCATTCTGATCTAAAACTAGAAAGCCGCAAAGAAGTCTTTGGAAACGTGAATGTTGTTCATCTGTAGCTTCTGAAGGTAGAGCTGCTTTATAAATAGCAATGAAGTTGACTGAAATCTAATCAATGCATGAAGATGTTCAGTTGAACTTGGTAAATTAATAGTCATTAGTTTAGGTTTAAAGAAGGATGGGGTGGGATACTAGCAATATCCTTTGATATCTAAGCTAATAGTCCTATGCACACGTGAATGATCAAGGCAGACATTCCTCTGAAGAAGCAGAGAGTAAATTGTGTGTTGTGTTTGGGTGGTTTAATCTTAGAGGTTAGTCTCGTTACAGCCAAATTCATCCCAACGTTAGGTACTTGTATCACTCGCTCCTCTTACTTTACATTAGTATGTGTCTTTGCTTGCAAGATCTCATTGACATGACACTTGCTTGGTTTTGAGTTTTGTTGTTGGGTTTGGTTTTGTGTGGTGTTTTTTTTTTAATTAAAGTTCAGTAATAAGAACCTGAAACCAACTTCCACACTGGTCAAGTCTTACCTAACAAGTTTTACTATAAATGTGAGGGCAGGAAACAGCTCACATGCACCTACAAACATCACCACTAACTCATCTGTAAATGGTAATCCATAAACCTATCACCAAAAGGAAAGCAAGCCTTTCAGGTGTTTTTAAGCAGCCTACATGTCAGCTTTGCTGTCAATGCATCATCCCCTCGCTTCCTTGATCCCCTTCCTTTTGTGCTACTGTGTCTGGAAAATCTGCTCATGTTGCAATGAAAGGCATGCTACACGTATCTGATACATGACGATGAAATACTGATGCGATGATGTGAATGATGTGCTGTGACTTCTCTCCAAACTCTCTTGTCCTTAAAGGTTAGTACTGGTGATAGGAGATAAGTATCCATGCTGTAAAATGTGTCAATGTACAAGCTATTTACACTGCAAGGTAAACTTGTCACTTACAAACTGCCTACTTCTCCGTAGCTATTTGATATGCAGGGGCTAATATTTCACAGTGAATGCCTTTGGAATAATAGAACACGTGGGTGGGTATGTTTGAGGGCAGTTCCTACCCGCTTGGATATATGTTAAACTTGTGCGACAACACTGATTTCATAATGCGTGTCAGCTTATTTGATGTTGCATTACTGATGCAAGAAATATATCTTCCAAAATAAAGGCATAAAGCCTGTCATCTTTACTGTGCAGAACTTGTTGACAATAAATAGAATTTTAAACAAAGCATGGACTATCTCAGACCAGGATCTGCAAAAAAAATGTTTTTGCCAGTTACCCTTTATCGACGATGTTTTTGCCAAATACTGATTAAATTGGACAATAGAGATTACTTAATATACTATATTAGATCTCAATTTTGACTGTGAAGTGCTGAGCTCATTTTGTTGTTTATTCTAGTTAACATCTGCAAATCTGTATCTAGAAAATAATCGTAGAAGTTAACGTATGCATTTAACTGGGCTCTGTGGAGGGTTTTGACTTGGATCAGTGTTACCTAATATATGAAAGTATGTTCACTTAAACAGCCACATGTTTTACTTCCCAGTTCATAGGCAAACTTGAGACAGAGTTAATAGCTGATTGCTTTAGTTCAACTCTTCTATTAACTTTAATTTTTAACCAGCTGCCCCTGCCCTGTCTCCCTCCCCTGCCAAAAAGAGAAAGTGTTCTGCTTTAAACTACTTGTTGATTGTTTCCAGGAGAGGAGGATTGATCCCAAATTATTTGTAAACATGATTTAATCAAGGGTTGAACTTGTCTAAGGACAAAACAGACTTAGAGTGTAGTGTTTCAACTGCACTCCTAAGAGGGCTTTAATTCAGAGAAATATTTTCCTTTAATCTTTCTTGCCTCAACATGTGTCCCATTCTTCCTCCCATTGGTTTTTTTTAACCCTGATATACACTTATATGCAATATACCAAGTTGTTAATATGTTGAAGTTCTGATGAAAGGAAATAGTGCATAAAACAATTTGTTTTGGCAAGAGTGTGTGCCAAAAGTAGGCCCTCCCTTGATGTGTCAATGCAGAAATAAACACAGGAGGGAGGAAAAATGCTGGAGAAACAAATGCAAATAGAGATTGGACATGGCAATGCTATAAGTTTACAAACAGTTTCTATTAAGCAAACATTAAGACTGGAAACTTAAACAAACATGAAGTTCCCCAGAGACATGAAAGCCCTCACTAGTAAGCCTTAAAATAACACAGAAGATATGAAACTGAAGTGATGAGGTGATTGTTTCTCTTCCCAGTTTGCCTTTCTTGAAAGGCCTTAATACACACAAGAGTTCTTCACATTGCAACGGCGGCTTCAGGGATCCTGTTTGGCCCATGATGACAATCTTCCTGTCTCAACCAGCCATGAAGAAGCCTTTTGCTTTGTGGAATACTTGGAAGACTTATATTTTGGCTGGCTGCTTCATATCATGAGTGTGCTTGCAAATCAAACTTTGACCTGTCACGTACGTGGCTTCCTAAGACTAACTTTTCTGTATCTAGTAGGAGTGTCTGGTCATGTAAAGAGCTTCCAGAAAAGATAATGCCTTGGGTCACATCAGGCTCTCAGTCACCAGAACAATTACCATGCCTGTAGAAATCTTGGGGCAGGAGGTTGGCAGCGAGCTGATCACTTATTCATCTGCAGTGAGCCAGGCTGAACCATAGTCTGAATGGGCTTGTCTACTTTATGCTTCACAATTTTCAAGTATACGGAGAACTCTCTTCAGAACTATGGAGCCTTGTTCTGGCACAGGCTAGAGCAGAAAACAATACTTCCTACCATCGCTCATCTCGGGTTATAATGTACTAAGTACAAGGTATCAGGGCAGCTGGCCAGGTGAATACCTAATAAAAGGCTGTGCTACTTAGGTCAAAACCAAATGTAAGAAGTGGAATTTTTGTGCTTTGCTGTCCACAGTGCAGCAGCATTGAAAAATTGATTTTTGTTCACTAACTATACTTTTCCAGGTGTTGATTCTTGCATAGAGGGGGTGTTTTTGATCAGTAAAAAAAGTTGTAAATAAATCTGAATACCAATTCTAGTCTTTGAAGTGCTTACTAATTCACTATCCATTAATATCAACTATGTGAAAAACGCAGAAATGACCCGTAATTTAAGCACTACAGATATATCAATAGCTATAAGGTGGACAGCTTAAAGGATCAACATGTTTATTTTCTTGTTTATTGGATTAACTCTTTCAAGAACTAGAAAGGAAATTCTATTAGTGAACCAATGATGAAGTTAAAGTTATCCTACAGTAGGTATAGCTCTTCCATTGAGCTCTGTGAGGGTACTCTCTTGTACAGTGTTGGGGAATGTACTTTTTTTATTTGAAGAATAGTAACTTGATCTTTGATATGGATTAGCAAATATGGCAGAAAAAATGGTCATAAAATGCACCTGATAGTATTGTTTTAGATGATCCCGATATTCCTGTAATTGAATTGTACTGAAAGCTAGTCAAATATTCTTGTATTTAATAAATAAATTCTATGTTCTTCTTCCTTTAATTAACTGTTCTGACTGGGACTACTTGAATTTTGATCTGTGGCTTTCCTGGAGTTGCTGGAGTTCCTGGGAGTTGGGATTTCCTGGAGTTGGGATTAAAAGACTGAGAATCAGATGTCTTAGGGAAAACTGCTGGCCTTTGGTTTGGGTTAAAACTTAAATGTGAAGCTAGTTTAGTCTGAAGATACAGAATGAATGCAAGTTGAAAAGAAACCCATTAAAAAAAAAGTTCTGAAGAACACAACAGTGTCGGATCGGAATCACTTTGGATATTTGAGCATTGAAATTTATCTTGCATTTAATGAAGCAGTTAGGGCTAACGATGGTCCTGGTTTTTGATGTGTGTGTAACACAATTTGTCGTAACTTGGCAACTGCTGGGTTTTTATGGAACAGTGTGGTATGTCTTGGTCAAGCTAGACTATCGGAAGGCTTGGTCGCGCAGTGGTGACAGTGCTCTGGGATGTGCTCACCACTTGAATTCTTTGCTTCTTTACAGTTCTCCGTTTAGTGGGGAACAGAACTCTTAACTCCTGTGTTATTGCCAACAAAAGCAATTAAAAGAATATTGCTAAGCAAGTTAAAGAGAAGATAAGCAATTTCACCATGATGATCTCTTTTCTTTTTTTTTTTTCCCCTCCGGAAAGGTATAGTACTGTCACTTAATGCCAGAGAGATGTAGTAAACCTTAGTTTGCCAAGTGAATATCCTGAAATTTATAATGTTGTGTCCTATAGAATGTGTATTTCAAGTGACACCAACTTTTCCAATTTTGAACACCAAATGACTGTAAAAAAAAAATTGAACCTTAGAATAGAAAGTGCTAATTGCAAATGTTAAGACCAAAAAATAAATTGGAAGCCTGGCTTCTGTCTGTGCCCTGCTTGCGCAATGATGTAGCATGACTGACTCGGATTTGGCTCACTCAAGAGAAAAACCTTGTGCAAAGAGTTCATTTATATTTCTCAAATGTTTTGAAGGTTCTTTAACCTGTGTTCCAACAAGCGTGGCTGCAGCATGTTAGCCTCTTTGGAGCCTGTCAGAGTTCAAGGAGCGTCTGGATGATGCTTTGTCATATGGTTTAGTTTTAGGTAGTCCTGCAAGGAGCAGGGAGTTGGACTTATTGGACCCCTTCCAACTTGAGATATTTTTATGACAGACAAGTAGTCATGGTGAGTAGCATGTGACTGCTACACGACTGTCACCCATGAGAGCTTGGCTCTTTTCTCTTGCAGATCATTTTTTTACTAACTGATTGCAGATGTCTAGTAGGGATTTCTTCACCTCAGTGGTTTGAGGAGTTGATAGAATTGACACTGTTTCTTCCCTGGGGCCAGTGGTGTTGGCGGGGGGAGGGAAGGGGAGTGGAGAAGAGTTTTGCCTTTTGTCCTACATATCTGTTACTAAGATAGCATTTAAGCTGCCACTCATCTATGCTCTTGAGAGGAATGTCTAAGATGTTCTCACCTGTATTGCTTCTAGGGCAATTACATGTTTAGGAAATGAAATAGGCTGTTTGGCTAATTTAGATGCATGGCTCCTTGGGTTTACTTCTCTTTGAAAGCAACTGCTGGCTTAGGTGCTCTCTTACCTGGGAAATATTGGTGAAATTCTTCTCTTGCTTTCCACACTGTCTGTATAACATGCCAGGAATTACAACAACGGGAACTTCATCCATGTAGAGTCCTGTGCGTGTACCAAAAAAATCTTAATTGAGCTGGTTTTATCCTGCACAAGAGGGAAACTGTGATACTCCATGCTTTTATACACATTCATATATAACACACCGAAGCTGTTAGTGTGCCTCTTTTCCTGAAATAAACTGAATTCAAATGCTTCATTTAGGAGACTGTAACACCAGGAGTGGAGCCCTCAAGGAACCTGAGGGAGGGAGACTTGCTTTCTGGGAGGTACTGTATCAAGAGAGGAGATGTGAGATCAACAGGAAGAACTGCTGCAGAAAAGGGCCCCAAGGATGGATCAAGCAAGCTGTAAATGTACCTTGAGCAAAGCTTTCCAGCGTGACCTTCCATCCCCACCCTCCCACCACTTCTCACTGCCAAAAATAAAACATCTTTCTGGTTCAAGGTCTTATTAGAAGTGGTTTGGAACTATAAATGAAGATTGCCCTTTTTGATTTCTGCTGTGTTGAGGGAAATATTCTATAGTGTGCTATAGTTATAAAGAAAAAGAACGGCATCAAAGATGCCAGACTCTGTTATCTTCCTAGTTGGAACAATGAGTAGGCCCCACAGTTTTTGGCTCACTGGGTTGAAAGTGAGATGACTCATATAAAATCTTAGCCTTAGGAGTCTTGTTCATTCTGATAATCGGTAATTTAATTAACTCAAATCTCTAAAAACTAATGAAAAGCAAACAGAAATTTATTTGATTTACCACTCCCGTAACTGACTCTAATTGAGCAGGAGCAGGCTTAGTCAGTTCCATTGCAAGATGAAACAAGTTGGCTTGTGCTTTCAGAGAAGGTGGCCATTTACAGTAATGATGAGAATCTATTAGCATAACAGTCCAAAGATTTATCCGGTGGTGATAGTTAGAAAAAGAAAGAATACACCTGTTAGAGCATCTGCTTTCATTTTTTTTTTTTTAATCTATATATGTCTATATATAATAGGGGCTTTTGTAGCAGTTAAATTAGTTATTGACCTGAAACTTGTTAACAACTGACTGGGCAGATTTACTAGCTATGGCTGAATGGATATTTCCATAACTGAAATCACCAATGTGCTAGGTGTTGACTTACTCAATTCCCAGGAATTTTCGGTTTCTGGTGAAGCTAGTAGTGGTAGAGGGAGGTACGACGTTTTGTATGTGGAAGAATGTGTTTGAATTACTGCAGTCACCAAATTAAATGCAAGTTATAGATAGAGGTCTTCCTTTTTGTTTTATTTTAAAAGCTGCTGTATTGAAAGTTCTTGATGCTTCACTATACCTCTACGCCTACAAAGTTAGCTTTTGATTATGGAAGGAAAGACCTATGAACTTTGTACCTCAAGTTTGATAGGTTGCTTTAAAGTACTCAAGAATCATTGTTTGGAAGACTGAAGTGCATGCTTTTCCGTGAGTACCAAGCATAACACAATCTAGACAGATGATGTCACAGACAGATAGTAGCCGGATAATTGAAATCATCATACTGCTTCCAGTAGTTGCTTTTTACCTGAGAATTGGCTTTTGACTGATCTTACCATGAGATTTTTTTTAAAACCCACACCTTGTTAACCTCTATTAAGTATTTAAGTACATCAAATGCACAGCAAGTCTGTGCATATCTCAAAGTGTTAAAATGTACTTTGTGGGAAGTCTGCTCCCCCCTGCCCCCCCCCCCCCCCAAAAAAAAAGGGGGGAAAAAAAGAGGGGAAATGCTTTTAGCAGTGGTAAAGATAGAGTGTAAACCCTACATAATGTGTGGGAAAGGAGCAGTGAAAGCCATTTATCCTCATAAGAGTAATAAATTATTGTCTATTCTAATGCCCTTTGCTGCTATTTGTGTCACTTAGCTTGCACCAATATAAAAATACAAGGTAGACAGAGTGGGCTTAAAACATAGGAAGCTATCTTTGTCTTCTGCTCTGCAGTTGAGGTATGTACATATTACAGGAGGTAAAATATTAAATTTCGTTAATGAATTATACTTTAATTCCATGAGCTCTTCTTTAGCTATTAATGTAAGATAGGAAGTATACCAGCCCTGATGCTGGGTCAGAGAACAGCACAAATAATGTGGATTTTTAAAGTATTAGTTGCAGTTGTTTCTTATGAGATCTCAGTCTCTGCAAACTATACAACAGTCATCACTTAAGTTAGTTTTGCAGATACCAAAACGTTCTCTCTTATATGGATCCATCAACTACAGCATTGCCAGAGTGCTAATGTTGAGAATTCTTTCACAGGAGTGTTGGGAACAGTCACTGGTTTGTGTTTCATGTTTTAGCAAGCTCTTCTCTTCAATGTAAACAGCTCTTCTCTTTCATTTTTACTGTTTATCTTGTTTGGATACGCAATAAGCTAGGGCTTGGACCCTGTTATAAAATTGTTGCACTAGATATTGACTAAGCAAAACTTTCTCCTTTTGTTTTCTGTGCCCCTAGTTACACCATTACTAAGATTAATTTGTACTTATTGAACTTCTGTGCAAGCACTGATAAAGACTTCTTTTTCCTCCAAATGTCAGTTATACTGAAATAGATGATGCAGATAGGAATATGAGCTGGTGTAAAACAGTGAACTATGAGGTAATGCAAAAATTCTTTCTGTGTTTACTAGGGAGAGTCCATGACTGTTTTGCAGCATTGTTATCGCTGCTCATTGCTTTCCATCCTAAGAAACTGAAGTTTTTTTTCAGATAAATAAAATGATGATAGTGGTTACTATCTTTGGCTTTGATACATTGACTTCAGGGGCTGTGTGTAGCTTTCAGAGTGGGGGAATGGACATATGTTGCATTGTCAGAAATGTATTTTCTGTGCATTCTTTCGGAGCTCACAGTCTTTTTGGGGAAGGGGGACACTTTCATTTGAAAGGTCAAGGTGGATAAAAAGGTATGTAAACACTTGAAAAATGTTTACCTCAAATTTAGTTGGAATTAGGGTGTATTTTAACTTCAGTCCCCTTAGCCCCCCCAGGTTACTTATCCAGGGTACGTGCAGTGCTTGCTTTGTTCTCCGTTTCTATGAACTACAATAGGAATAAAATGCTAAAGTTCGCCTTAGGATAGTCACTTACAGCTTGATGATCAGGAACATCCCAAGAGAGGAGTGGTTTTATGTCACAGTAAAACTCTCCAACAACAGTAAAGATGAAGCTTTTAACTGCTGGAATTTGAGTATAGGCTGAGTAAATTTGGTAGGGTTAAGTCAAATAGACAGAAAAATACATAGAGGCTAGTAACTCTGTGGAACTTACTGATTTTAATGTCCTCTGATATTGCTCCTCTCCTCTCCCTCTTAGTAAAGGAGTCCAAAAATAATTCATCCCAGGTTTGGGGGACAGCATGCTTCATAACATTAGTGGACCATTGCACTTACTGCAGTTAAATCATAGCTATCTAGATGATTCACTTATAGTAGTTTAATATTGAAAAGTTCAGTTACGAAGACTTATTCCCAGAAGTCTGAAATTCCTTCAATGATTCTTGGAATAGCCTTGGTGAAATAAATCCATGTTAGCTCCAAAAAGAGAGATGTGGATCCAATTGGCCACAGTGCTCTGAATGCTGAGCACTTAGTTATCAGTCTTTTACTGCTGTTTAGAGTAGCTGAATATTGCAGTTCATCTTGGGAAACAAGTTGACTGATTTGCTTTCGGAAAATAAAGATTTACATGACTTCTCACATGCACTCAATAGGCTCCTAAATGTCTTCTCTGTGTCCCAAAACGTGCCATTGACTGCAGTGGATATCTTTATGTTACAATGCAAAGACACATCCTTTTTTCGTTGTTTAAAAATGAACTAATGTACAGAATTATAATGCAGTTAATTTCTGATGTTAACCTCAAATTAAAATGGAGCTTTATTGACTGCTTCCATTGTATTCACATAACTGAAACCCCTTTATGGGAGGGACAGGGAGAGACAGTTGAGCTCTTTCATAACCGACCTTCTTGTCCGGTGTGCTGACAGATGGTCCTTCCCCTTTCCTCCGCCCAGCCTAGGCACCATCTGTGTACGCCCTTGTACTTTAGGCTTCCACACAATGTTTAACACTGGAACTTTCTGTTTAGCTGTTGCAGTATATGTCTTCATGCCTAAAACAAATACATACGTCTTATTTCTGTGAAAAATTGTTGATCTAGAAGCATTTTAGGCTTAGTTGATGTGAAGTGGAGCTTAAAAATGTTATCACAGGAAGTTCTTTGCCTCTGTAACTACCAGTGCAGTTTATGAACTGCTAAGCTTAGTTTTTCATATTGAAAGGAATGAGAAACTGTAAATCTCAACAGCTGCTGAGTTTAAGCAATTGGGTAAAATATAAAAGATTTATTTTAATATATGTTCTGTGGGCAAATTATCCCCATATATCCCCCAAATATTTTTTTTTCTGAAATAGAATTTCTCTGTCACTGACCAAAACCCAATGCACACTGGTCAATTTTCAAGGAAGTCTTTAGGAACTCTGTCTGCCACATGCACTGTAATGATGATTACAGTGTTGGCAGCTCCTATTTAGTAGAAGTATCTGATCAAGTGATCCTCCACGGAGGCTGCTGCTGATGGCTCTGGCAATATCCCTGGATTCCAGCACTGAGCTCTGGCTACGCTCCTCTGCAGAAGAGTCATTTGCAATCCTTTCTTCCTTCATCACCTTCAACAAACTAGCCAGTGTTCCAGAATTTTGGCTGTGCTTCATCTTTGTGTCTATTTGTTTTCTTGCAGTCTGCCACTTCAATGCATAGCAGTTAATAAAATACAATGTCAGAAAGAAAAATACTGTATGAGAGAGGTAGGTAGGCTTCCTAGCAAAAGTTGAAAAACTAACTTGAGCAGATTCTAAACCAAACACACATAACTGCCAGCAGTGAATTGAGCAAATACTCGGGAACTGGGCTATGTTACTGAAAGCTGAACTTTCTCTTTGGTTGTTTCTTGGAAAGTGTATTTGAAGCACAGTCATGTTAGGTGCAACCAGGTATGTTCTTTCTCACCTGCCTAGAACACTGATGAGATGGGTTGGAACATCAAGGCACTCCAATTTATGGAAATTGGGAAGACCGTAGTTTTAACTGAACTCTGTGCATGCTATGGTTCCTTATAAGTGATGGAAGAACTGTGTCTGTAGATTTGAGTGCTCAGCAAAGATACTTTCACTTCACCATTTTTTACCATGCTTAAATCAAAGTTTGCAATGTCTCAGAGCATAAGAACAAAATGAGGAAATGTTTTAAGCAATTTAAATCAAGTATATCATAAAAATTCCAGGTAACTCGACCACTGAAATTCACACATTTTGTAGCTCTTTAAGCAGAGATGGAAGACAATGGGGAAATGGCGATCTTGCTTATTTCAGGTTTGTGTAGATCATTCTTATCCTGCCTCACTTTGCAAGTCCATCAAAAAAGCAAAATCAGACATTTGCTGTTCCTTTGTAGCTTCAGAGACCTCATGGGTTTTTATTTCAAAGACAAATGGGGTTGGAGTTAAACCTTTCTGTATAACATTAAGACTACAGAAGAACAACTTTAAGGTGTTTTTTTTGTGTGTGGTTGAAAGCATCTGCAAAATACCACTGCAAGGCAGGCAATGAAAAAGTTATTTTCTGCAGAGTTGTGCCATATTGCCATACTCAGAGGTTTTAACAGCATCCCAACTGCATTTTTACAGGGTTTTTTTATGCTCTTAATTACTTCATTTTTTTGTGGTTTTTATCTTGAAGTTTCCACCTGTATAGTGAGTGGATTGCTTCTGATTTACAGCTTAGTTCTCAATTTTTGTGTCTATTACGTATATCAAGTGATGTCAAAACTACTCATAAGAAAAATTACTTTTTTCATTTGTTTTTCTGAGCATAATATTTTTTGAAATAGATGCTTAAAATGAAATCATTAAGAATTTTAAGAAAAACGTAAGACACTTTCAAATCTAATCCATGAATGAACAGATGAACTCTATCATACTAATTAAAGTTTAGCAATTTTCAAGCAAAGCTAGTAGGCTTTCTGCTGGTCCATATTCTTTACTGGTGTGTTAGTTTATGGTAGATTTTATGCAGAGGTTATACTTCTGATGCAGTAGTGTTAATTTGTGTCATTTCAATTATGAATGAATTTGCAAACTCACTTGGAGGTGCAAGGTACTTGAATGTTCTTCATGTTGTTTTCCTGCAAACAAAGACAACCTCTTTCTGTTGGGGAACATCTCTTTCACGCCAAGTCCTGCTTTTTTATAATGTTATGTAGTGGCTCCTCAAGTGGCCTGGGTAGCCTCTGAGGGAGCAACTCTCCTGCCTCTGGACTATTCATGTTATTGCACTGAGTTCTGCAAGGGTAACCAAATATTTGGGTTTAAAGATTTGGGAACTATCGTAGGAATTAAATGCCTTATGATTTCATGATAAAGGGGGGGAAATTGCTTTTAATAATAAATATTAAATTTAAAGTTAAGAAAGAATTGGGACTTAGTGATTGAGGATCACTGTTGAGGGCTGGTTGAATCAAACATGAAGGTAGCCACCCATATATTAAATGTACATCAAGAAAGCAGCTCTCAGAATGCTTACTCTATTTGGTAGCTGAGATCCTGTTCCTAAGAAGCACTTTTGTCATGAGTATTTCTTTCAGGGAAGGACATTCTTAGATTTCTCGCCCAACCCTGTAATTACTTGGGTAGAAGCCTCCCAATTTTATTCTTTAACGATTCCAGTTTTATCAGAGTTTAGTCTGTATCGGAGCTCTTACTCATAGTTGCTTACCCTCATCTGTGCATTGATACCATTATGAAGTAAGGTAAAGGCTCTGTGGTTCTGGATGTTAAGGTTAAAAAGTTCATCTCTCCTTTACTCTTCAAGATATAACGTTGCCAGTAAATACTGAGGGACATAAACTGTGACTCAAGTGCAACAGAGAATGATAGGTAGGTTAAGAAATTACTGTGACAGAACCTGGAGGTCAAGAACAGTCTAAAATGTTTGCTTTGGGGGATCAGACATTGTGATTTATCAGGATACAAATTGATCCAGCTCCGGTTTCTTGAGGCTTTGGTGTATCCTAACTGACAACAGACACACACAGCCAAAGTCTGAAAGAGGAAGCCCACCATTTTAGACATTAGCAGAGCTGAGATCAAACTTCTGTGTTATATGCTATGATTATGAGCTGCTCAAGGCTTCAGATGAAACTGTTAATTCCTGGGGTTTCTAGCTACTTCAGTTAGTGAAAATGGACATCCGCTTTGCTGAGCAGCGGTGCCGTTGCAACTTTACTTGCATCAGTGTCAAATTATCTTGCATGCTGAGAAAAAGAATGTGCCGTCTGCTGCTTCATACACCTTTGTAACGAATGATGCTCGGTTATGGCTTAAATAAGGCCATCTAGTGGTGAAATTCTGGTAGTAGCTACGTCTGCTGCAGTTAATAGCTCTGCGTTTTAAAAAATTGTGAATAGCTTTGCAAAGATTTATTTAGTTTTCAGTTGTATTCTAGTTTGCATTAGCTTTCACTTCAAATATTGATTCAGCGACAATTGTTCAAATTCTGTGTTGTTGACCCTCAAATTTAATATGAGGCTAGAAATGGGAGGAATCGCTCAGGATCTAGAGGGCAAACAGAATTAAAAACAGACTATGCAGTAGAATTAAATAACTTCTATATGTCCTCTGTAATTTCCTCTGTATGTATGCAAATAATGTCAATAATGACAGCTAGTTTATGGTTTAGGTGTTCATCTGTTACTGCTGAAACACTGGGTGGTTTTCTTTATTTTTCTTTCTTTACTCCACATGTTCAGCGCGGGCCTCACCTGTAGCCAGGCACATATTTTAGTGCTGTATTCTCTCCCTTCCTTCCTGTACGTTAGTGTTACCCATAGGTATCTTCTTCTGTTTCAGCTGAATGATGGTTTAGTCTGTCCTGTGACTTTGCACAGATGAAGCAAAATGGGAGAAATACATTCTATAGCCAGAAAACGGTTTTATCTGGGAAACGGAAACCATCAGCGTCACACTTCTGGCAGCTGTCGTTTAAGCTAACCTTTGTAATCTTTACGCTAGTGATACAAAGTTGTGGAGCTTCACACAATGGTATGTTACGTAAGAAGAGAAGCAGTGGCAAAGCTGGGAACTGCTTTATTCTGGGAGGTATTAACCGAGAGCATTGTCCTCAAGTCACTTCCCAGAATTTGTGTGATTTATTGTTTTGCCTGCAAAAAAGAAGGATCTCAAGCTGCCCCTATGATGTTCTTGTTCTTCTCTAACCTTTTGTTTCCTGGGGGTTTTGCACATGTACATAAGGTTTTAATACTGTGCAGCTCAGGACTCAAGCTTGGATAGAAGTACAGGCTTGACTGAGTGAATTAATTCCTTTCTGCTCCAGTCAAATCCAGAAAAAAATATGCCTCCCCCACCACTTCCTGAGACAGACCCAGGAGCTGCAGCACCCCATACTTCTGGGAAAGCTGCTTTCAGCTGCATTCTGCTACCGCTTACTCGCACAACTAAAATGTCTGCCTGTGGAGGTCGGTTGACATCTGACCAGTAAAAAATTTCCAGGGCAGAGGGAGTTTCCAACAAGTCTCTGATAAAACCAGAAATCAAATAAAAATAGTGATTGATGGAGCTTGAGATGGGTAAAAAGAAAGCAGTATAGTGTATTCTTTAGCCACAGTTAATGTGCTGGTGGTTATCCTCTGCCACTACCCTGTTGCTGTTGCATGGTTGTCAGTATACAGACTAGTTAGTCCAGTGCTAGGTTTAACTGGAAGGTATGACTGGAGGGGTCAGCTAAGAGCATGGGGCTGAACATTAACATGAAAATACTTTATTTTTTAAAGGAAAATGTGCCTTAGGGAGGTCATATGGAGAAATGTGGGTATTACTGTGGCTATACTTGGATTCGTAAAGGAGCAGTTTTAATGGCGATTTGGGTCTTCAGACTTTTCTATATGTTAATGGTGGTGTAAGTGTTAAGGCTTAGAGGTGAAACGAATAGTAGTGACCCATTACAGCACTCTGCTTTCAGTAGAGGTCATCTTGGAAAGTCTCCACATAGAAGGCAAAACCAGTGTGTTGTAAAATCATGTCAAGCGCAGTGACCATGCAGTGGGGTTAACCAAATTAATTTCCTGGAGCAGGGAAGAATGACAGGTTTTATCCAACTCTTAAGAAATTTTCATCATATCAAAGAACAGAGGATTGAACCGAGGGGAAGAGGAGTTGAAATCAGTAAGGATTAAGGATTTCACACGCTCCGCTCCTTCCTCCAGCAAGTACAAATGTGAAGTGCCACTGTTCTTTTCTGGATGACCAGCTAGTACAAAAACCGTCCATGGGCAGTGCTGTTAAAAGGTTTTTAACAGGAGCAGAAGCTTGCGATAAGTAACAAGCTTCCCTGCAGCCAGATTCTTTAGTAGTTGAGAACTGAAAAGAATGAAGCCCACGTTACTGTTTTGCTATGCTTAGTATGGTGATACTTTTTTGGAACTAACGTTAACAGAATTTCCTTAAAGATACTTGGAGACCATCATGCAGGAACTGATGGAAGACAAATGTCTTTTCCCCACGTTCTTCACGTGTTCTATTTTGTTACAGAAAATAGTTATTTGCTGGTGTTTTGGTTTTTTTTTTTTTACTTTTGGATAACTGAGTAATTTGGGGTAATTTGTTCAGCTTATGAGCAGCTTTTTTCAACCAGAAGTATTATTTGTTTGAACTGTTAGGCTATTATGCAACAGGATAGTAAAAGTCCAAATGCCACCCTCATCATATATGAAGGGAAATATCTGAAAGAAATAGGGTGCTTTTGTAGATGTCATGAAGTTAGAGTCAAAACCAGAGTAAAACAGAAATGTAGTTAAGTTGGCAGTGCTTCCCCCCCGCCCCCCCCCCCCCCCCCGTGTGTAGCTCTATAGTGCCCTGCTACTCGCTTAGAATAAGCCGCTGTTAAGGTGCCAGCGAGTGTGGTGTACATCCCATGGCCACTTACTGCAAAGCGGAGAATAAAGAGTGGTCAGGCTCCAAGTCATGCTCGTAGCTGCAGGCAATTCTTTGTTGAGCAGAGAGGCTGATCCCATCTTAATAGAAACAATCTTTTATTTCCATGTAATCATAACAAAACTACATGTTTCCTTGAAGGTTCTTGCAGTAAGAAATCATAGCAATTTTTTAAACTGGAATAATCATTGTTGTGTTGGTGACAGCAATGCCTTCTGTTATCTTTTAGGTCAGATACAATTAAAGGAACAACTAAACTCGCTGCATTTTATGATCCCTCATTACTTCAGTGCTGCTGTCCTCACAGACATGCAGGTTCTTTTAACTGAATACTAAAAACAGTGTCCCTCTCAGGCACATTGAAGTGTTTCTTGAAATACTTAAAACTTTATTATTCAGGGCTTTCCAAGTTTGAGTGATCACAGAAAGTTCAACCAGGGTGTCTTCTGACTGTAATTTTGTAAAAGACGCTAACTTAATGTCTCTAAATCTGGAAAACTCCGTAGATAATGGCAGTGGCTTAACAGAAATAGCACCTGGTCTATCAAAATAAGATGTTCCTTAAAAAACCAACCAAACAAAAAACCCGACCATATGTCTTGGAAAAGTCTTTGGCTTCTTAAATTTCTCTGGGAGTAGTAGTGGGAAGCACTAGTGGTGCTCTTCTTTTAGAGGTTTTAAGTTTTACTTTGTGGGACTGGGGAGAGACTAGCTGCTGCAACTGGAAAGTAAAAAAATATGCATTCTGCTGTCATAGAAGCTGCTGCTTTCCCACTAAACTGACTAATAAGTTATCTTATCTCCTACGTTTTCCATTCCTCAGTTCTGGTGTGGTATAGTCATGCTCAGTACAAATGCTGCTAAAGATATTTGCCATTTTCAGTACTAAAAATTGACCATATACAACAATTTTTATACCATAAAAATTGACCATATACAACAGTTTTGCTTCATGGTTTTGTAGGATTGGATCTCAGTCCTTAAATCAGAGGTTGCTGAATAGTTAACAAAAAATAAGAGATTCTCTGAGAAATTAACTAATGAGGTTTTTATATACATTTATATTTCATGGTCTTCAGCTGGCAGAGGCAAACCTATGTTTGGGTCTTTCACAATATCTACTTTCAAGCATGGGTACTTAAGTATGATACAGAAGATATGAAGTGTGAGTTATATAGTAAATGGATAGAGGCACTTCCATAGGACAAGTGAGAACACAGAAATTAGTCTGAAAATGGATGTGAATGCATCCCTCAGATTGCTTTCTGAGCAGACACATATAACCTCTGGTGTGTTGAATGGAAGCTATGTAGCTGTGGTTAGTACAGAGCTGAATTCAAATCAATTCTACTGAGAGTTTGGGCATGTTAGTGGGGCTCGGTGTTATATTAACTGTGGTTACACCGTTTTTGGTTGGCTCCAAATATAAGCCAAATGCAGCAGAAGACTAGATATACACTGGAATATTTTGCTCCATTGGGAGTGAAATTTCTGAATAAATTTGAGGATCTGGGACTACTTAAACAATTTGGCAAAGGTGTCCAGAGGGAGTTAGGTTTCTAATTAACTTTATGAATATAGAATTTCCTACACAGTAAGTTAAATGCTTAGCAGCTTTCAAGAAAACTGTACAGGCACAGTGTCTGACAACTCAGCTGCAGCATGGTGTAGTTCTCTTGTATGAGAGCTGATACGCTCAGGAACCAAATTTATTTTAGTGAAATAGCTGCATATGAATGACATCCAACTCTGTTTTTCTGTGGCATGGAAGACTCAGTGGCTTAATAGATGGAACATAACAGCAACGAGCGAACAGTGAGAATTATGGGCTTGTAAGGTGTTTTTGTAAATATGTGACCAATATTTTGAAAAGCCAATTTAGTACTCCACTGAATGTTGATTTTAGCAGCACAATTTTAGAAAATTTGCTTTAGTGAAGTAGAAAGTGACATACCATTTAATCTGTTTATATTACCCTAGCAGAAAAAGCATTATGAACTAATCTTCATCTTCGTCTTTTAAATTATCCTTAAGTCAAATAGTTCAGTGCTTCTACACTTGGACCAGTTCAATCTTATAATCAGTTTAAGATAAAGAGAAAGCAAAAATGCTTTTATGAGACTTAGTTGTAATGACTGGAAGACCCTGAACTATGGCCAGTTTAAATGGCACTGAGGTCTGACAGTGTGAAACAGCTAAGGCAGCATTTGACCAAATGTCATTTAACATAGACCTATGCAGATGAAAAGCAATGAAATATGTCTTTCTTAACATGGTGAAAACGTTACAGTTGAGAACTTCTTATTGACTGAAAGTTCCAAATGAAGTTTACATTTGGGAAAGGAAAAGCAAAGGAAAAAGACTTAAACCCCCAACCATGCTATAGGCAGGACTTTGCCAAATACTAATACATCTCATAGCTGCATAGGTGGTGCTGACTGTCTTGAAGATGATTTTGGATCCAATTTTTAAGCATCTTGTGCAGAGATTGAATGCCTCAATAGAGCGGTGTACTGATGCACTCTCAAATTGAGTATACAGGAGAACATTTAAACGTGCTGCTTTTTCATATGTACCAATGCTGCTGCATGAATTGGAAGCTCAGAATTTTCACCTGGACTGTAGGGTAAGGTGTTTTCATGAAATCACCCTCAGTGTTAATGGATATATATGCTTACCTATGGTGACGGAGAAGAAATAACTTCTTGGTTTCTTTGTGCTACCTGGCATATGAGAAATGGCAACTAATTTGAAATACTTCATTATTATTATCATTAATTTCAATCTTAATTTCATTAGATGCATTAATTAAATTTGATTATTCTAGTGGTATTATCTATGCTTCATATGAAATATTTAAGCTTTATAAACTACGAAGAAGCTGAAGTGATTTTGTAGAGACTGACAGGTTTTCGTAAGGTCTTCTCTGATATGTATCATTTTTCTAGCTTTCATTTTCCCATAATTATGGAAAATTATTCAGTTCTTTCTAAGGCTGGTATTAATGGTTTCATTCTGCCATGTCAGAATAGCTGTAGTATGTATAAGTCTCCTTACTTGCATGATGTGTCATTCCAGTAAAAATATAAATGATACATGAAATCTGGAAGATTATTGTTGTTTGGCAAATTAAAATGATCTCAAATTAGTAGAATGGATCATAAAGTGTAATACAGATGACGTTTCAAAAGATTACCAAAATTCTTTATCTTGAGATTTGGTAGACCACGTGAATAAGTAGTTAGCAGTTTCACTGTCAAGCCCGACACAGTGCTAATTAAAAAGGTATTTATGTTATTAAAAAAATACATCAAAATCTTTGTGTTTTTTATCCAAAAGGTTTTACTCATTCTCTTATTTTGCTTATGCAAAAAAGGAAGTCTTGCCTCCGAGCAGTGACAAAGCTTTGTGGCAATATTCTCTGAAGTTCTGAGCCTTGAACCTTTGAACAAATGGTGAGCCAACCTTCCATTTCAAACTTCTGTCTCAAAAAAGATTTCGAGATTGTAATTGATGTCAATGGTGCACTAAGGATCTTTGTGGAATGAACATTACAACATAAAAATAAAACATTCATAAAGAATAACCAAAATCAACCATTTCTGATGGCAAAACCAGGCTCTGCTTAAGGGACAACAGATGTTTTTTCATCTACTATAATTTCAATGTTTAGTAATACCCCAGGAGGAACAAAATACATGTCTAAGGTTTTGTTATCTGCCATAGAAGAAAAATTGCTTTGAAACTGTGCCAGGAAAATACAAAATTAGTTTGTATAATGCAAATTCCATAAGTAAAAACTACATGGGGCAGCTGTGGTTTCGGACTTTATTTTATTCAACTTTGATTCTACTTTTTCAGCCGGGCATAAATGTACACAGTACCGCTTGGGAGGTCTGCTTCCACCTTTTACCTCTGAAAGTTTAGGTAGGTTTTTCTGAACTTAAAATGCAAACACAAAAAATACATAGCCACTTCAAATGCTGGCCAAGTTTTCTCGTTTTCTCTTTGATAGTGTACTCTGGATGTTAGATAGAGACAGACTAAGAATGAATTATTGAACATTTATTACCACATTAATAATAAATAAAAATGATTTAGCAAGAGAGGCAAATCAGTATTTTAAATAGCTAGTTTAAGTTGAAATAAATATATCGAAGAACTTATTTCTACTAAATTCATACTGGTATTGGTATGAAATGTTTAAGCTTGTGGTCTTTAACTTCCAAATTGCCTTTAGTGACATAATCTAGGAAAAAATCTTGATTAAGTTAAAAGAATCTGCCCTTATGCAGTGCTGTTTTTAAAAATAAAAAATAAATTTAAAAAAAGGTTGTAGTAGTACAAATGCCATAGCTACGAGTTAGGATGTTGTCATGTCATGTTCTGAAAATTAATAATTTTAATAAAATTAATCATAAATTTAAATCATAATCCTACATTCCATTAATCATGGAATACTCACCATTAGCACTCTGTTAAATTTTAACATTAACTTCATGTAAAAATGTTGTCAGTAACTTATGTTTCACAGCAAACTTCTAAAAATGTGATAGACCATCCATTTGACATTGACGGTGAGAAGGGTGATAAAAGTTATATTTAATCCCTTTATTGTGCTTAGAGTACTAGCTTGTCTCCGATTTTCCCCCTTGACATGTTTGACTGCAGTTTTTCATTAGCATGACCTGTTCAGCTATGTATTCTTCAAGATGGGGAAAAGCACATACTGGGTCTGCATAACAGCAGATTTAGTCAGTCATAAGTAATTCAAGTTTTCCTGCAAGCCAGTTCAGAAAGGATTTTTTTTTTTCTTTCCTACTGGGTCTTTTGGCTGCTGTTTGCCAACCCAATGCAATGAGTTGTCCAGCTAAGATGCCATAGTGTTATTTCATTTTTGTTCTCTAAGTCAACCAGTTAAGCTAAGAAGTCCTTTGACTGAGAGGGTAACTTCGGAGTTAGCTTTACTAACCTGCCTACTGCAACTAGAGAATTGCTGTGTGGTGTACAAACACCGCAACTGTAAGTCTGACGGGAGGGCCCTAAAAAATAAAAGTCCCAAAAGATTTTGGACAGGTACAGTTTGGAGAAGATCTGTACTTTACAGGCAGTTTACATCATCTGCTCTACTAGGCATTATGGATATCTTACTGATAAAAGCTGTTCCATTGTGTCACAGAGCTGGAATAGACTACGCCTTTGCCTGATTTTCTATTTCTAACCCATTCCAAAAGTATTTACCGTGTGCCTAAATACTGTTCCCTAGTGATAAGTAACTACTGGAAGTAATTAGTGTTTCACTACCCACATTAGAAATTTTTTGTTAACATTAGACAGGAATTTCTCGCTGCAGGGCCGATGTTAATTCTCTCTCCACCAGGCAGAGAAGCAACGCTTCTGTTCTTTCCTGAAATGAACAGGGAATGGTTTCTTTATCTTTTTGTGACCTTGTCGTGTACTTGTCTCCCCTTAACTTTTTTAACCTTAGACTACGCTCCAACTCATTTGAGTCTTACCGAAGTGATATTTTAATGCTTCTGCTCATTCTCTCTGCCCTCTTTGGGAGTGGTTCTCATTTATCTAATGAGCTTTATTGGACTATATTCAGGTTTGGGTGTCTGACTGTATTCCAGCAACATCCTTGTTCCTTTCTTGTTTTCTCAAGAGGAGTATCTTGGGGTTTGTAGCTCACTGTTGCCCCTAACTATTGTTCTCTTACTTTGCCTAAATTTGTGATTAATGGTCTGCAGGAATTTCTGAATAGCCAGTATATTTTTCCAGACTATCAGATTAGTTTTGAATTTTAGTATTATTCTCCAGTATTCTTTTACTTAATCCCAGATGTCGTCATCTGAGTGCTTATGAAGTATATTTGGTTACATAATTGGTTGAATGAAAATAAAAATGGTGACTACATTGAATAATATTGGAACTATGTGGAGTTCTAAAGAATAGAAATAAATACATTACAATGTTAGTGGAGCAATATGTAGCTAGATCAGTTCTAGGGGCTGCAGGCTTAACTGCACAAGGTCAAAATCCTTAAGCTGGGAGAAGAATCCATAGGTATTACTATCCAAAATAAGTTTCTCAAGGATATTTTGTGCCTCAGTAGTTTGCAGTCTGATACCCAGGCTAAATCTTAATAGATTCTCCCCTACCTTCATACAATTTCTTTATCTCTAAAAATATTCTCTCTAGGAATGAAATGGTATTGCAAGAAAGCTAATTTCTTTTACAGTTTAGAGTTTTATGTTTTTGAAGGTCTATTCCACGTAGTCTTACGAAAGGATGTGGAGTAGATGTTCCCCAGTAGTCTGTAATTTAGCCACAATCCATGAAAGGTGAATTGTCACCACAAGATGTGATAGTGGGAAAGCAGATATATGGTTTTGACTTTAACAGGCTTGGTTCCCTGAAATCTTTTCCCACTAACAGAATTTGTGGAGTTCTAGAAAAAACATACATGCTTGCTTTGTTGTGACTTGTACAGCTGTTTGGGATGAGGAAAGAATTATTTTTTTTTACTTCAAGCTAATGAGTTAATTAAATTTTTAAAAATTATTTTCAGCCTGGATTAGTTCGTGTCCTGAGGCCACAGGAAGAAGTGCTTAGAAATCAATTTATTGGTTTGCTGATTAGCCTACACCCTTGAGTGTAAGCAAAGTTTTACCTATTTACATCTATCGGTTACTTAACTCATTACAGGATAACTTGCTATTCCTCCAACTCATTTTTGTTGCTATTTGAGGATTTAGAGGAGTTGTCTTGTGTTGTCTTCCTGGTAGTTAACTTCTCAGAACGGAAAATTGTGCTTGTATTTGTGATCCTACTAAGGTGTCTTTTTGAAAGAATGGATATTTCCTTAACTTTACTGGTCAAGATTTGCAGTTTAGAATAATGGTTGGTTGGGTTTTTTTCTTCTTAGGTCCCTATGAAGGTTTATGTTTGAAATGCTATCAACCCTCACTAGACTAAAACATTTGCTGCCAACCTTGTGTTACTGTCTTGTTTTAGTAGTTAGTCACACGATTGGTAACCTAGTCCACATTTCTATGAAGTATCTGTAATTTATTCTATATAGACAAAATACCTTAAAAAAAAAAAAATGTTTTGAAGCCTTAAACTCTCCCTGATGGATTTTTACTCTAATATTGTAATTATCTAAAACAGTCTACAAGTGTAAACATAAACATAATCCTGTCAGTTCTGAATTCCTGGGATTTTTGATGAGCCTGTATTGAGTACAAGAGAATTGATTACTGATCAGCTGAAAATGGATAAGTTAAGATCAGCTGAGGAGGGGCAAAAAATAGTCCGAAGTGTCTTGAGCAGAGACCTTAAGAGACAGCTATCTAGGCATACCTTCAATTGTTTGTTTATAATACCAACCAAACAAAAGCGCCAAATCTGTTAATCTTGTTTTATTTGGTTCTATTGATTGGTAGAAATCCTAAATCACAAAAGAGAGCAATAAAGGGGAAGATAACTCAAGAATGTCTTATTCTATTTTAATGGAATGGTTTTAGTTACAGTGGCAATATGGTAATACAAATGAAAGGAATAATTTAATATTTTCAGATATCTTTATTTCATTTATTAGAACACTTCAAAGTGAACTTGTGACTCTGTAGGATGATATTGCTGCATGCAGTAGGGATACATCTAGTGTTGCCCTGTATATCAAACCCAAGTAATTTTCAGGGTGAAGGAAAGAGGAGGAAGGCTTGACCATGTCAAGGAAAGCTGTAACCATGAAATGCGTGGAAGAATAGAGTTAGTACAGAAAAGGTGGCTAAACAGTTTTGCTGTAGAGCAAGAATAGAAGCATATATATGTATATATATAGTGTCTTCATATCCCAAAGCAAGCCTTAAACTAAAAAGGTAAGGAAGTTAGAAAAGGGGAGGTGTTGGAAGACCAAGGAAATTGTTACAGTAAGCTGGCATGCATCGGGGGAAAAGGAAGCAATTGGCAAGGGATCAGAGTTTCTCAGAAACTGTTAGCCTGAAACTGTCAAAAAGCCACAGAAGAAATACTGAGTGTGACTAGTTTCAGGGTTTAATATTTTGGGGTGCTTTTGTCTTTATTGACTTTGTAAATTTATTATCTTGGAATACATATAAAAGCAAACTGCTGTTTTGCAGCTGCTTTTGGATGTAGGCTTATTCTACTTGTGGTACAGGAAAAGTCTCTCAGAGGTGGGAAAATTGAGTGTATGTGTACATCAGTTAAAGATATCATATTTAAGCTAGGTATACCTTAGTAGAAGTCTATTCTTTGTTAATGTCTTACACTAAAAAACACTTTTTTTTTTTCTCCATCCCCACGGAACATCAGTTTCCTACGCTGGCTTGGAGGAGCAGCTTATGACCTCAAAGCTGCATAAGAGAAGGTTCTCAAAATTAAGGCTCCCAATTATAGTAAAAGATAGAGCAATGGAAATCTTTACAACATTAGGTGATGATTATTGCTTTGTGACTATTAAGAAAAACAAAAAAGCCTACATCTATTAGATTGAGAAGCAGATTGATTGTTCACAACATAATGTTAGGAAAAAAACCACACTGACCTCTGAATCAGCACTCCGTGTTATTTAGCTGCAATACAGTAGTTAAATTCTCGTGTAGTTAATTAACAGAAACTTCATTTTTCGGTTCAGTGAAATCTAGGATCCTACCTAAGAAAAAATAAATCAGAACTCAATTCTAGACTTTCCTGTTTTAGCTGATAACTTAGCGTCTCAAAATTGGGTCTTGATTGTTTTAATCAAGGTTACTTTTTTGATTTCTACAGTAAATTGATTTTTGGTCCTGGTATTAAACTGTCACTGATGTGCTACTTCAGCACTCCATAAAGGAAGTAAACATTTGTCTTGAAATAACTAGTGAGAGTTTGTGAGTGCCAGCTGGCTTTTCTGGGAGTTCCTCGGAAAGGAAACAGAGCTTGAAAGAAACAAGATGATTTCTTTTTTTTTAACCAAGATGTACCAGTAACATGTTCATCAGTAAGTAGAGGAATGTAATGATCTGAACTTCACTACTTTCCCTTATCACTGAAGCTGACAAGAATGCCAGGTATCTTAAAGTTATTTCCTGTTTATGGAAGAAAGAGCGTGTTGACCAGTTACATTTAAATGTAAATGCTGAAACAATTAAAAAGAAAACTCACCAGTACCACACACAGAAAGTACGAGTCCAAGAGATGCTCAGCTGTCCGTGTTTGATTGTTTTGGATTATTGACCAAAATATGTTACCAAATGAATTATTTCATTAGTTAGTGCGAAGTGGATAGCAGAGGGGTTTGGAGAAGCTATGAAAACATCATGCCACCTGTAGCTTCTGAATTTCTGTGACCACCTGTGTTCATTTCTGGTCATAAACTAAAAGCAATTCATGTTTCTCCACCCCCTGTGTGCAGTCTTATTCCACAGCAAAAATGAGGGAACTGATGCTCTGCCATAAACACAACAAAGCTCATATGTCAAAAAAGCAGATAAGAGCACGAAGGCAGTTAATGGCTACATCATGAATGATGAGCTAAACCCATGCATTAGCCTGCCTTTTAAAACTCGCTAGCGTATGCATTGTCATGTGCATGGATGTGAGACTGAGATGCAGGCCTCACCATCAAACTGTGGTTGTTGGGGACTATGCAGGGGAAACCGAAACTGTAACCTAGCAGGTGCGCCTCGGTCTCTGTCACAGTAGCATTAAAGAGGCATGATCGTTCCATAGCAGTGAGGCTTGGGGTATAGGGAACTTAATGTTTATTGGAATTCTTTTGAGGAAGTTCAGATATAGTTATGTTTCAAGTGTCATAGAAAAAGGGGAGGGGCAGGCCATGATTGCTTCTCCTTGTCAGTATTAACAAGTATGAAATGCTAGACTAAGATTTAAGTGCAGCACCTATGTGGCCATTGCTTCTAATTCAAGACCCGTCTTACAAAGCTAGTCATGGTTCTGGGAAGTTAATCAGTTGGTGAAGCTATCTGCAGGTCTGTCAGACGTGATGTGAAGCAAGAGGAACCTGCCCCTCAGGCAGCTGCACGGGTTTAGTCTGAAAACAAAATAAAGTTTGAGCCAAGTGGCGAGTGGAGGCATACCTGCGGAGGGATTGTGCCAGCCAACAATCAACTTTGCATGCAGTAGGTTTACGGATGTATTTTGCTAGCAGAAAGTTTAGATTCTGCTGCTAAGAGTCAGATTTCATTTCTTGCTACAAAGTAGAGACTGCTAGACACACACACACAAGTGGGATTTCATTATGAAGCAGGTTGTCAGGCATTTGAAGTAGGTACAAACATTAAAAAAAATGTATTCACAGTATGCAGAACAGCAACACCTCTAATGGTCATGTTTTGGACCACTGTCACCACCTGTTGTATTCCCCCACTGTTAGTTTCAGCATCTCTGGTGTGGAACCAAAGGAATTTTAGGCCCAGCATTTCTGGAGTTTCTTTCATTCCTTACTTTGATTAGAGGTATATTATTCAGATGGAATACTTACAATAAATTAGCGTCTCTTCTATCTGTGTTACTAGTAGGATATGAATGACTATTCACAAGCTGGAAGCAATAGCTCTTGCTATCGCTTTCCTCTACAACTTTTGGGATAACTTCTCTTACCCAGACTACTGTATAAGGCGCTTTGATGGAAACATCTGTCACTTGTCATGTAAGTGTGACTACACATTTGAAAAAAACAAAAAAACAAACAAAAAAACAAAAAAACCCCACCACACACACACACAAAAAAACCCAAACAAACAACAAAAAACCTCCCCCCAAAAACCACCAAGCTATTTTTCCTAGTAATTTATTAGGATCTATTTAAATCTTAAAACATTGGAAGTTTCTTAAGGGTGGTGCATGCCCTGCACTGTGACATGGTAGTATTGACTTTACAAGCATTTTCCAGTCTATAGTAATCCAACTGGTTTTAATTTTAAGCTGAAATTTCACTGTATTAGAACCCTAAAAACATCATGGACTCCTAAAGATATACTTCAAAATTCATGTAGATGTGATTCCATATGCATAAATGGCACCGGTGATCCTATTAAATATTTACATTGCATAAAATATGTCATAATTTGGCCCTAGATTTGATAAGCACAATGATTATGTTTTTCAGTGCAGGGAAGGACAAATATTTTTAATGAACACCTGGCACAATTTTACCTTAAGAGTGTTCTCCAATAGCATCATTAATAAATGATCATGTCCTTTTTCAGTAACACAAGAACACACTCCTTTGTTAACAAGAAAACATGAGAATAGTTTGGGGTTTGGTTTTTTTTGTTAGTTTTTTTTTTTTCCAAAATGAGAATTCTGGATTACCTCTTAAGTGTATGATGCTTAGAACTTCAGATTGTTATTTTGACTGTGTGTGATGTGTAGTAGTTTAAGGCTAAGACATATGCAAGATAAGAAATGTTTCCTATCCTTAGTTCTTTTTAATAACAAAACTGAAGACAATGCAAACATGCTTTCTATTTAAACATACTTCTTGATGACTCGTTTTGAATTAGCTGTTTTAGGGGGTGAAGTCTGATACCTTAGTGGCTTAATAACTGGCTTCAAAAGGAAAGTCAAAATATTCTGACAAGCTTGTCCTCTCTGTAGCAAATGTGTGTACCTCGTTCACCCTGTTAATGTATATTTTCTGTCTACTCCACGGGGATGTTTCTGGAATGATTCCCAGTCTTGTCTTTCTGGTATGTCTGTGGGTTGTCAGTAATAGTTGTTTTATATTTCATGTATGTATTCAAATCTCATCAGAAATACAAGTCATGTTTTGATTATGCCAAACATTCATTTATGACTACAAAAAAAATCGCATCTGAAACGGGAGAAAAATATGTCAAGTCAGGAAGCCCATGAAGACAGAATGACAGAACTTATTTTTGGCAGCCAGCTGTTGGCCAAATCCTGGAATCTAACAGTGAATTAGCAGGTCCGATTTCTGGTAGCCAAAATCAGTATGAAAGGGTCCTGTATACTAGCAGAGCAGAGAAGCAGGGCTCTGAACTCTGATTAGTTGCTTTGGTTTAAGAGCCAAACCCAGAATGGGTATTTCCCAAACATTGGCTGCTTTAATGGCACTAATATTGTCTCTTAGGAAGGTGACAGATTGCCATAAAGTGTTTTGAGAATACAAAGTACTTTTTCTGTAAAAGTACACATGCTTATGGCTTGCTGAACCAGAAGAGCCTCTCCTCCCAGGCTTGTCGGAGCTGCAAGTCTTCCTTCTGCTTGCACAGTACTAATCGTAGTTTTGTAGACAGTTATTAATATGGCATCCAGAAACTTTGCCGTAATTTGAACTACTGAGATAACTAAGGTCAAACAATAGAATAACTTAAAGAATTACAGGAGCTTTTAAAGATCTCCTTGATTAAATGAACTTGACTCTGAGTTAGATAAAAGAAGAAACCAAACCAACCAAACAAACAAAAAACCAAACTACCTTTGGTATTAATTTTTCTTCCCTGATGGATGTCAGACTTTTTTTCAGGTACCAGTGAATACTCAGGGCATTTTACGCATTACCGATAGCTCTGTGTGGTAAGGTTCCCGACGGTCTTGCACGTAACTGCTGCTAGAATACTTAGCTGTGTTGTAACTATAACTTCAGCTCTGTGCTACAACTTGCACTTCATGGACTATGCTTAAAAGTATTACAACATGAACTTTTACAACTGCTCTGAAGGATTGCTTGAATCCAACAGTTTGATTTAATACCTAGTAAGCGAAGAAAGATGGGGAGGGGGAAAGGCATGGTCCAATTTTTAAGTTTATGTCAGTAAGTCAGTGACTGAGCAGGAGGCCTGCTAATGCTGTTGATCCAGAGCAACGGTGACAGTTGCAAGGGCAAGCAAAGCTCTCCTTTGAATGTAATTCAAAGTGGTTTAGTTGCTGATGCCAAACCGTGAACAGTACGCAGATGAAGCTAGTATAGTAAAAAGAAATATTTAATTTTTTGTTAGTGTGAAGTATTTGTTCTGAAATTACCTGGGTTTGGATTATACTGGGCTCACTAGGTTCTGACAGCAAGGTGGAAGGGAATAGAACTTGGGGACCTTAAAGAGCTATGGAAGAACTTGTCACTTCACTGATAAATCTGTGCTTTCAGACTATTTCTAGAGGAACATTTGAGAAGTGGTTTTAATAAACAGTGTTGACCGTTATAGGGGAAGAGCTCAGGAATAGTTATGGCATGTGACCGTTTCACTGAGAAATGTAGTTTTGTCTTAGCTTTATCATTCTCACACGATATGTTATATGTAAATCCAACACTTTTCTAAGTTGAGGTAAAACATAAGATGCGACTGGAAAACACCTTCAGTGCCGTGTGACTAGGACATCTTTCTCTCCTTCTCCCTCTAGTTTACTGAAGGGTAAGCAGATAAGCAGTTTCTGGTATATCTCTTAGGATTACACTTTGGGATCTGACCCATAAGGGTGTTCTTCAAGATCCAGCAGTTCCAATGCATATCATGTGGCAGCAACTGAAAACAATGACAGACAGCGAGCTGCTATGATAGGTCTTTCAGGTATATTAATCATTAATAAATAGCTTGTTAAATACAGGTGGATAAATTCCCGATACCCTTTCATGCTAGCTACCTACCTCAAGCTTTCTTATGTCTTCCTTGGAATTCAACATTAATAATCTTATTGTCTTTATTTTCAGTTAAATTCTTGGTGGCAAGGCCAGTTGTAAATGAATAAAGTAAAGCTCTATCTGCATGTCTCCAGAGACTTCATGGCATATATTCTGAATGTCAGGATAATGTATTGAAACATGTATTTAAGCAGACATGTCTTAATTTGACAGGAGTATAAATGGACGACTAATAACCACATGAAAAATTGCTTTTGTTACCTTGAAATTTCCAACACCTACTCTGCCAAGTTTCATGTTATTAAATGAAGGTCTGCTGAATAGCTAGCTCCTTTTCCTAGTAAGTTTTTCTTATAAGGATAAGTAAATACATCTGAAGACATCAGAGCCTAGGCTGAAAGATGTGTGTGAATAATGAATATGTAGCGTGTATCTAATCTGTTTTGAATTGAGTGTTTTGAAAGAAAACACCTTACCATAACATTTTTTTCCCCAAGAGCAGTTACCTCACAGCAATATTTAGCCAATACAAGTGTTCTCTTTCAGAATGTCATTATCATGAATTGGTTTTGGTGGAGTTGTTACTACAGAGCATGTAGCGTTTATCAGTGTATTCAGTTTAATTTTATTTTGGGCCAGGATTGAGTGCTAAAACTGAGCCTTTTAGTAACTGCTTTTTGTTTTTTCAAGTGTAAGAATCAGGTCATTCTGAAGGTCTCTCCTTGCATATGATGGATTTTCTTTCAATGGTAGTTCCCACAGAGAACCAATGTGCAAAACTCCTCCTGTGTGCTTCTTGAATTTGTCATTCTGCATGCTATTATTCCACTCCTTCACTTTGAGGCATCTCTGACCATTTTTATAAGTCTCTAACCTTATTGGTGTACTACCCAGGTAAGAAGTGAAAAGGCAGTTGACTGTTGTGCAGCTTTGATCAGGACAGATTATTTTGGTTTAAACAGCATTTACACACTAAAGCAGCTTAGCATCGGGGCTTTTTTCTATACCAGTTGTCCCCTGAACACAAAAGCATGTAAGGCTGTATAAAAGAGCTCTGTGTCATTGTAACGTGTTAAGTGGGCAAAAGCAACTTGGTGGAAAATGTAAAAACATCTAGTTAAGATATTGATTTCTGTTCTCATAGGTGATGCTTTTTATATTACGATGACTCTAAGGGCTTTGGTTTATACAGTGAATAAATACAACAGTAAATATTTAAAAGGTAGTTTAGCAGTAGGTAGTGAAAATTACATTGGCTTTTTCCATCCATGGAGGCTTCAAAAGCTAATCTTGATGGGTGCTTAAATAACTGTGCAGACATGGATTGGTTAGTATATTAAATGGGCTGATAGCTTTCTCTGCAATTCAGTAGACACTGTAAGTGGTTGTTACCCAATTTTGGAAAGCACTTTACGATTAATAATTGTTGAAGTTTTGTCCTTTGTGTGTGTAAAAAATAACGTGCACAGGGAGGAATTCATTAGTTTGAGCCTAACATTTTCAAAGTCAACATGTTCATGAAGCAAGTAATTTAGGTGCAATGAACTTTTAATATATTGTTCAAGGAATGATTTTGGTATTCATTACCTGAATAGCAATTTGTAGTAATGCATTTCATTTGACAGATAAACAATGAGCTGGTAATGAAATTATGATAAACTTTACTGAAGTAAAATACTTCAACGGTTAAAAAAAAAAAAACCTACACCAAAAAATCCCCTACAAAGCCACAAAACCCCCCACGACTTTTAAAAACTATTTTTTTGCTTCTTAAAAGTATTGGCGTTCTGGATAAAGGCAATCTTGTAGATGTCAGAGTTCTTAATATTATCATTTCGAAGATGTTTAATGAAAATATGTCTCAAGAGCTGAAAAAAAGTCAAGTAGTCAATAATTACAACTCAAATGTTTGTATTAAGCAGATCCAGAACACTTAAGAGAGATTTTGGCAGTAATTCCATGGAATGGGTCAGAAGGCCTACTACAAAATCTGAGTATTTCTGTATCTGTATACACAAGTAATACTCAAAGTACACAGCTTAACATATTTGATCATAGTTAAATTCTTCTTAGACTACACTTGATAACTGTGCTACTCTCCAAAAACATTCTTTGTGATTTCTTGGAGTAGTTTTATTATGGCCAGGGTGCTTGAGAATTTTAAATGAGACTTTAAAGCACAATAACTTTCAACAAGAAGAACAAGTCTTTTTCTTGACTATAACACCAGAAACTTTTGGGTTAAAAAAAAAAAAAATCCCTACAGTTCTAATGCATATTAATCTGGAGGAGTGATTTCAGAAGTTTATTTTACACAATTAAAGTTCTCCTTTCTACAAAGCTTTTTGAGGTGGGGTTAAACAAGCATTAATAAGATGGTTGCACAATACTTCCAAACATTGATTATAAATTTAGTCTTCATATGGCTGCCCAGATTGGAAGGGAGGTTTCATGCAGTTCCTTCTTTCTTTGGGAGATGACGGTTAGAATAGTAAAAAGAAAACGAGGAATCTAATTCATACGTCCTGAGCTTAGCCATGTCTCTTGTGCTTGCTGTCTAGATGATTCCTCTTTAATATTTGTGTTCATAATGAATATTCTACTCAGTTTTCATTTATCTTCCTGAGTTTTCTCCAAAGACTAACAAGGCCTGTTAGAGTATCAGAATAATATAGGTGGCAGGGGATCAATCGATGTCAGCTCATCCAACCCCTGTCCAGAGGGGGCAAATGAAATGAAGGTATCCAGGTTATTATGGAGCAGCGTAGCACTGTGGGCCACAGGAACAACTCCCGTAGATCCTGTCTAGGTGCAAGGAGATCTCGGGAAAGATCACCAGGGACAGAGCTGTGGACCGTATGAATGTTGTGCATTGATGTTAGCTCTCAGCTAACGTTAGCTTATGTTATGTAGCTAATCTCATAGCTCTTCTCAGATTCAACATAAAAGATTGTTTTTCCTCTGGGGCTGTTCGTGTTCTGCAATTTATTGCTGCTTAAAATCTTCTATGAACATTCATTTCTTGGTTATCTTGCAGCTAACTTTTGTGTACAAAATACTTTGTGTGTTTGGAGCACAACTTGTAAGACGTGTGTGTTAGTTCTCAGTACGCGATCTAACTTGCCAGGCCCTTGTACTCATTCATTGTACTGGGAGAAAAACTTCATTTCGCCACTGAAGTGAACAGAGCACGCCACGATAGGAGGTTTCTGGGATTCGCTGGAAACAAGTATATCGTAGGCATGCAGTTAGGTTTTAATGTAAAACATTTTGCAGTGCAAACAAGCAGAAGTAAAAAATATTTAGACCCTTTCTCTGTGGAAGAGACTTGTGTTGTCACAGCTCGCTTTCACTGCTTTGCCTTTCTTACTGTGGGAATGTGGTCTCGCTAGATTTGTTGAGGCCATCTTGTACCTGACACACATCGTAACATTTTCTGTAGGCTTCTGTTCAACTCTGTTCTGTCGTGTTACTGTGTGCGTGTGTGCGCGCAGGGTTTTTGCTCTTGTCCTCAGATGGGGAATCATAGCTCTTCTCAGATCCAGTGTAAAAGATTTTTTTTTTTTCCTCTGTGGCTGTGCTCTGCCTTATAAAACTTATCAGTTCAAGCACATGAGAAGTAATTTGATTTTTCTTTAGGGGAATATTTTGGAGGTTATGTTGTGCTATAAGCCTTCTAAAACCTCATTGTTTGTGCCCGTTTGTGAAAACAAAAATCTGATTGTTCTTTAATCCCCCATTTGTAACTGGTTTTGATGTAAGCAAAGTATTCTTACCCTTGTAATTTTTTTGTCATTTTCTACTTGCCCTTAATATTTCCTGCTAATGACAGTTATCCTACACATGGAAAAACAATGCTGTATGTACAATGCCTCAGGTTTAAGCATATGTGTAATTTACTACTTATAAAAGGATGAACATGAAAGAGAACAGCACTCTGCCATGAAAATAAACAAACCCGAAGTATTTCCTCTAGCATAAAAAAAGCATCTGTACTGTGTAAGACCTAACAGCCTTACAGTTGCTACAGCTTCAACTTCAGTAACTTTTCTTGTTTTGCATTGCTAGCAGAAGGGTTCTGTAATGGTAAACAGTTACTCTGTTACAATGCTGAATTTATATAAATGAGATTTAACAGATGAGTGAGTTTGCATATACTGCCAAAGTCAACTGTGAAGCAACCATTTCTGAAGATCTGGATAAGCATACAATAAATAACTGAAAAAAAAAAAAAAATTCTTCTTTTGCCCAGATGTAACTCTAGTAAGATATCATTGTCATGGCATTGATTTGTTCCCGAATCTGTTGATTGATCTTAAAACTAGTGAATAGTTTATTTCATGTATTTGTTTATGTTGACAAATGGTCCATAGGGTCAGAGGATAATGAACTACTTGGTATTTAGTTTTGCAGCAGCATAGAATAAGGCACTGAAATTATCTTCAGAGGTGGAAGTTCCAACTCTAATTGCATTTAATTTAATCTTGCTCATCTCTTGGAGCTTATCAGCATCTCAAGATGGCTGTCACGAAGCTCTTGGCAAAAGCTGTACAGATTGGTTTAGAGCTGCAACCCTTGCTGATGGTGAAAACTCACTGGTGGCCCTTTGTCCTGTTGTGAGCCATTATTTTCAGTAACTTCTCCATCTAGATTGCAGTTGGCAAAAATATGAAGCCGAGGCAGATGTTATAATGTTAAAGCCTGTTCTGGAGGTCAGATGAAAAAAAAACCACCAACTGTGCCATGCTGAACAGCTTAAGGAAAACTGATTTTCAAATATGAAAAATGGCTTTGTGGCAGCAATGCATGGTATCAGCATGGTTAACTTAATGAAAACTTTTAAAAAATACAATCGTTTTAGTTCATGTATGGAGGTTTGAATGTGCATGAGAAGCCCTCTGCTGTGAGCTTTCCCTTGCTTCTACCTGGTTTTCCGTGTGTAACTTTGGTACAGCAATATTTTGCTCTCTTTTTCTAAAGAAAAGCATGAAGTAGAGCAGGGCATTATAGTCATCATACACCTCTCCAAAATGGTCCTAACAGTATGCCTTTCATTTGAGTTTTCAGAAGCCCCTTTTTTTTTTTTTCTTTTTAGCCACTCAGTCCAGTCTTTAATAACTCTTTTGTAAAATCAATCAAATTGTAGACACTATAGGATGAAACAATATGCTGGCAACAGGCCGGAATTAAAGACCAGTGTGTTTTAGTCAGGCACTAATAAATGTCAGCTAAGGAAAACTGCAAGTGAGCCCCTGACTGCCTGGGTTGAATCTCTTATTTGGTAACGACTTCAAATACACAGCTTACAAAGTAGGTAACAGCAGTGACAGTGCTGGCAGACCTAGCTGCAAAAGACAGATTGACCAAGTAATTGGTGAGTGAGCATGCAGAGATGCACTAGCATTGCTGGGAATGTCCTTCTAGAATGGCAACGCGGCAAGCACCTCGGAACATCGGTCAGGACAAAGATGAACACATAGCGAGGGAAGCCTTGCTGTGTAACTTGCCCGAGTGCTGTCTCAAAATATACGTGCCTACAAAAGGTGTGTTTCCTGGTGTCTTTGTGTGGACTTGGTAAATCTAACGCCACATAAACACGATGGTCTTAAAATGTGGTGGTGGATGCTAGGCCCTGCAGAAAAGTTTGTGATCTAATAGATCAAGCTTGCTTGACTAAAAGCATGCTTAAAAGAAAGCCATTGCCATAATAGCAACCAGATTGCATAGGAATTTGAATGCGTCTAGCCTAAAGAGTAATTTTGAAATTAGTATGTATTTTGCACATATTTTAGGGGTTGATGTTAGCTGAAATCTGGAAAAGTGACACGGGAAAGGTAAGTAAAGATAATGTTGAGTTTTAATAACAGAAGTCAACAGCATAACATTGAAAAGTAACAGCCAGAGTTCTTGGCCTTTTACATTTGGGCAGTAACGATTTATGTTCTAAGCAATAGATTTAAGGTGTAAATAACCAGTCATGTCAATCATAACTGTAGTCAAGATAAATATTCTAGCTGGCTATGTTTTTCTGATAAAAAAAAAAAACAAAACCAAAACCCCAAACCACCCTCTTCTGTGAGTTAGCCTTTTCCCCTGCATGATTATTCTGCCTAATTATACTGAAAAGATTTCAAATTGAAAATGCTGGGTTAAAAAAAAAAAAAAAAAATCTTATGTCTGTGTGAGATTGAGAAGTGAAGAGTTTCGACATCCAACTGGAACTTAAAAGCCTTTGTCTGACAGTTGGCTAAATCTGTCTCCTGGCTGTTTTGGCTTCTAAAAATGCTACTTTAATAATGAGCTTGTCAGAAAATTTCACACTAGCCAGATAAAATTGCACTTGATGGCCTGGGCTTGAACCTGGTCAAGGATGCATATTTACAAAAGGCAAATTCTGTCCTGATTCCTGAAATCACTTCTTACATTTTGGCACAAGGAAGCAGTTGTATCACAATTAAATGGTGGAGAAATCTTTGAACTCAAGCTGATAGAGAGTGAGCAGGAATCCAGGCTTCCTACAGCAACTGCTGTCCACCTTCTTAGTTCATCTTATAATCCAGTAACAGAATGACTTTATTGCTTCCTTTTTGTGGTCATATACTTTTGATTTTCTACCCAGATGAAAAGCTAACTTGCTGTTGTTCCCTCAAATCTTCAACTAGTTAATGCTTTAGTCACTTGTCTTGATTAGTCTCCTGCTCAATCTACTTCAGATAGTTAAATATCAAGAACAAGTGGGCCAGCCGGTATTTTGTACTCACCACCTGGTGCAGAATAAAGGCAAAGCTGTTATGGCACAAAACCCCCTAATCCTGGCGCTGTTTAGTATCCTAGTTTGGCTGTTTATCAGTGGTGAGCTACGTTCCCTAAAACACAAAACAGTTGTGGATAATAGTATGGGAGGCGCGTGCCATGAATCCTGCCAAGTGTAGCCAAAATTCCCATTGGCAGAGATAAAATGAGAGAGAAGAATAATTAAAAACCAGGCTAACAATGAAATTAAAATAATGATTGCTAATGTTGTGAATATTTGTTTGTTTGACAGTGATTTTGGAGGACTAAGGCTATTGCCAGACATTAGCAGTTGTTATCATATTGAAACTTAAAATTCAATACTTGATTGACCAGCACAAGATGAACAGAGATGTGTTTGATTATTTTTAGGATAAAAATCATTTAATGCTTAAATGATTCCATAATATCAAGGTTGCCCTCGGTCCAGATTTTCTCTCCAATTTTCAGAGTGCTAAACAATCTTGTAATGAACCCAGGAAATCACTGGGAAATTACGTGGGTTAATAAAACAAAAAACCCAAACCAAGACAAAAAAGTATATGAAGTTACTCTCAAATAATCTGCGTAAAGCCAATGAAAGAGACTACTGTTACTAAAAAGTGAGTTTAATATTTACAGCATAAAAGTAATTGGGGAAAAAAGGTTGCTTTTTAATAAAACTGTGGCTTAGAAAAATGATCTTGATAAAGTGTTCAGTGAGTCTGTACAAACTGCATTATTTTCAATATTAGTATTAGCAGTTTTGCATGTACGTGATTTGGGTTTGTGTTTTTGTTTGGATCACTTCATTTGTGGTGTTCGGTTGTGTGTGTGTATATTTCATTTCAAGTAACCAGCAAATGCTAATTCTAACCTACTGGACTGTATTAACTAACTTATCTTTCTTTATATTTTTCTAAACAGAATCTCAATTTTTACTTTTAAACATACATGGAAACTGAAGCATGACCTTTACTAACATCTTTTCCTGTCTTAGCCCTTAATTGTGAGGATGGTGTTCTGGCAAAGGACAAATACATTTTCTGCACAGCATCTTGAAACAAGCATTCCATCTGTGATGTGACTTTTGCTTTTCGTGGTGCTTAGAGGCACGTGATTACATATGACAGCCAGTAAAGAAGGCACAAGTAAAAGACCTTTTAAAGAAAGGGAACAATAAAGTAAATTTATTAAAACTATTGCTGATGAAAGAGTAACCTACAATAGCATTAGACTTCTTTTAAATGGTATAGAGTGGGTATTTATTCTGAGGCATAAACCCTCAAGCTTAGAAATCATCCTGGATATGAAGCCAGGTTTTAGAGTCATTGCGGGTCAAATTGGTACTTTGGCATTCAGTGACAATCTTTTAATGTAAAGAATTAAAAGGTTAATTGCATCAGGCCTTTTTTTTTGGTAATTTGTATTCTATTCATGGAGTGGATTTGTTGAAGGTGAATCATAAAATGGTTCAGTACATCTGGAAGAGGAAATGATAGAAAAAGGAATTGGATTGTGAAATCCTGAGAGAGTTCATATATAACGTTATAGAATTTCAGGATTTATCTGCTATTTCTTCCACAGTGACAGTGAATGAGGTCATATGTGCATGAATTAAAATGTGTTTGAAATTAGGCCTACTAGATGGATGATAGACAGATGCTATCTTTTGGAGTCCTCTGAAAGGTGTTTCAAGGGTAGGATTGTGACGTGATAATTGGAAAGGTGTTCTGCCCTATTTGCATCTCACAGTACTGCAGGATTTGGGGATTGATCCTAACATTCCTGGATTAGTGGGTTAGTTTAACTCGGACTATTGGGTCACTTGGACAGTGAACCAATGATTAAGTCATTTCTTGTAGCGTCGTCTGTGCTACACCTTTGACAGGAGGAGATACGGTTTGTTGTTTCCCCCCCCCCCCCCCCCCCCCCCCAGTACTAAGGTGAAGTGGAAGAGTTGCTACCAGAAAGAGAAGCTTTGTTTTCCAAATTTGTTCTTCTGTTTCCATATGTTTCAATGTTGATTAAAGGAAACATAGTTTCACTTTAAAACCAATGCTTCTAGACAATTTCAAGTGACTTCTCTTGAGAAAGGCAATTCGAACCAACAGGAAGATTGGCAAATAATGTGTTTGGCCTAGAAATAACTCTTTTTTAGAAAGAAGAATGTTGTTAACACTTAAGGCTTTCATTTGTACTTTAAAAATGTTTTAACCCTTTTAAAATTCCAAAACTCTAAGCAGGTCATTCTTTGTGCCTGAAAAGCGCAAACAAGTGTCAGAGTAACACTTCTGAGTCTTTTGTGGCCATTGAGGTCATTAAATTAACAGCACTTGGCTTTCCAATTAGTGACCATATTGGATAAAGACTGCTCTCATTCCAATGAGTTTAGTAATCTTCTATAGCACATGAAGGATCAAGCTGGAAAACTTCAATGCAAAGTAGTTTGTAATAAGCCATTACAAAGTTTTGCAGTTTTCTTTCCAAGTGCTGGCTTGAAAGAAACTATGCGAGACAGCCTCTGCGACCTAGAAAATCCAACAAATGCTTTTTGCTCTCTGTCCAGTGTGGCTGGTCAGCTTCTTGTCCTGATGTTTACAGTTCCATTGCGAAATTTCTTGTACTCGTTTGGGGGAGGATTAGGAAGCCCAAACAAGCAAACAACCCACAGTATTTACGAACTAGATATTAAATTTTCCACTTCAAAAGCTTTGCATAAAACATTTTCAGATCTTTCATTCTTTTGCTTTCTGTCCCTTTTATACAGTCTACAGAGCAGATATTGAAGAGTACTGTTAAAAATACTATTCTACAGCTGTCCAGATCAATATACACACAAGCATGTAAACACTTACAGGGAAAATTTGAAATTTTCTCTAGTACTTTGGTTTCAATTACCATATCTGTTAAAGAGATCCATAAGGGGAAAAAAATTCTAATGTCAAAGATGACAAAATATTCACATTAATAACAATCATATTTACAAAATACTTCTCGTTCCTGATATTTAATGTAGACTTGAACTCAGACTGAAAATAATACTTGAAACAGGCTTTGTAAAGCTCAGACTGCTATATAACCTTGTGTGTATTATAAATCTTTATGAACTAGTAAATGGAGGCCAGAAGGCTGACTTGCCAAGGTCAGAGCCCGTAAGTAACACAGAAACAAAATCCAGGCTTTCTGGTTCCTGCTTTAAGTACTAGATATTTCCTTTCTGTAGTCAAAAGAATTTTTTAATGTTAGTGTGTTGACATAATGGGGATCTAGCTGCCTAAGCTTTATGGCTAATGTATTTTTAAACTTCTAATATGTTATTGAAAAGTTTTCAATGTCAGGGATTGGGAACCGCTATATTGTGATAGGTAAAGACATGAACCGCTGATGCCAGCACATGCTAAATGATATTTCACTTCTGCTGCTGTGTCTTTGAAGGAAAAATTCTAGGAAGCTACTTATGCTTCAAAACAAGACAGGTCTATGTTGACACGTTGAGCTATGTGAACCATCCGCAGCTGAGATAATGAAATGCTTCACGTTGTGGCAATGGCATTGCCCATTCTATATGCAAATGATAATAGCATTCAATCAAAATACAGAAGTTATTAATAATAGCTTCGAAAGCTTTATTTTCTCGAAAGCTGCCGAGACTTTCAGGTTAGCTTCATCCTCCAAGACGGTGTAGGTAATAAATATTTTTGTCAATGTGAAAAGGCCTCATTTAGGATAATAGGTATATATTGCCCTATCCTTCTGAGTCGGGTTCCAAACTGAGGAACTAGTCAAATCTTGAAAACTTTAAATATTTATTTTAGGTTATGAAGATGATAGTCTCTATCTAAAGGATTGCTTTGTCCCAAAGTATGGAGTTGTTAGCTCTTGTCCAAGAGAAGGGTTCGCTTCTGAGCCTACTGCTCTGAAACCTTTAGCATTTAATACATTTTAATGGCTGAGCTAGAAGCCTGTGTTTGAATTGATTTTTCTGGGTACCTTCCCTGTTTACTTGTCAAATACCTTTTTGGGGTGAGAAAATGGATATGACTTCTTTCTGAATGCAAAACTGTTATTCAACAGGGGCTTTTGATTTGGATCTAGGTGCAAGTAGCCTCTAAACGTAAGAAACTATTATGGGGTTTTGTGTGGCAAGTTTGTATTTTTATGAACAGTGCATCTTCAGCATATTCATCCAATAACCTTTCTTCTAAATTATACTATTTTTAATCATTTTCCACCACTGAAACTACTACGCATTGTTGCATATGTGTAAAGATGGTTAGTATTCTCTGTGCTGAAGTACAAAGAGAAAGCACGTTTATGCCAGAAACTGGTAATGCCTCATGTATGAGAACAGTGATTCTAGACTGTCTTAATAGTTGATGGTGAAGTGTAGCTATGGTTGTACCCTTTTAACTGATTTTTTTTTTTTGACAACTGCTGGTGTAGACAGCCATGAACTAGGAATTATTATGCCTTGAATAATAACCACCCCACCCCCAAATTTCCTCTAATGCAGAATCTCTTAAAATTGCTTAATGTCAGATTCTGGCTGAAACAAAAAAATACAAAGCTAAGGAAATACCGTTTCATTGTCTCATACAGCAGGGAAGGTCACAGATTATGCACTTTGACTCTCCAATCTCTCCTGTAACTATTGCTAAAACTTGCTATGCCTTCTATCAGAAGTAACACCCTCAAGCCTGAAAGGATGCTGTGCTGTGGCCTCCTTAGCCTTTCATATATTCCACAAGTATTTAAATTATTTAGATTTTCCAACTAGTTCAGTACTTTCTTATAGAAGCCTATATGCCCTGGAAACAGAATGAAATGTATTGAATATTGCCTGCTATGTGCAAGCCATGTTCATATTGATTACAGACCTTAATTTCACAAAAAAATGCTATCAATCTATCAGGTAGCTTTTGTGCACTAAAAGCATACAATTATAGGCCTTGTTTTGCATTTTTTTTTCCCCTTTTCTCTAGTATTTACTTAAAGGCTGAGTATGAGGCAGAAAAAGCTACAGGAAGTTGTGTGTGGATGTGAACTATGTAAGACAAAGGTAACTCTAGTACTCTAGAGTTGATGAAATATATGGCACAGTAAGTAGCAGAGGGAATATAATGTGGAAGGCTTTCTAGGCTGTTTCTGCTGTATGATACAAATCTAATACAAAAGAACATAATTTAATTTACTAAGCTTTTAGTGGAACCACTTTTTTGTTTTCTTCATAAGCTGCAATTAGAAATTCTTTAACACATTTAAAATGTTTTCAGCAGTGGTGAAGGTGCATGATCCCTTCTCGATGTTAGTCAGTTAGCTCTCTGCTGCTTCCCAGTTTGACTTCAACTACTTCAGCAACAGCGTATTGGGAACTAGAACACAAGGAGCAGGTAAATTCCATACCATCCATTATGGGAATTAAACTGACAGAAAAAACAAATTCCAAATTTCAAGGACAATTGCAATTCTGTCTCTGAATCTAAGCAAGAGAGAAAACAGATGGTTTATTAAGTTTCATTCATAATCTGCATAATTACATAATTAATCCATAATCTCCGTAATTAATGGAAGCCCCACTCTAAGTGGACGAAATCCTGTTTAAGTTCTTTGCTGTTCGAAGTTACTGCTCTTTTAACGTACCGTGTGGTGCGTCGCGGTATGCCAGGCGACACAGTGACGTCAGCTTTCTTGCATGGACTCATCTTCCTTATTACCACATCTCAAAATGGGAATGGATTTGTGAGGAAAGATGTACAGATGGCTAATAGTCGTGTTTTTATTCTCTTTGAGGGGAATATAATGCTCACTTCAATTGCTCGACTTCCTAATCCACCTGATGTTTCATACCAAGCAGTAGCCTGTAGTAGTGTCTTAGATCTGATGGTTGTTTTCATGTTATAATTGGACTATTTTAAGAGCAGCTAATGCTTGTTTCAATGAGCGTTATATTTAAAAACAAAGGCACAGGTAGAAATGCTGTTTGCTCAGCCTAACATATTCTTAACAGAGAAAACAAAGCATTGTTTTCTTAGTTAACAAAATAACTAGCATGAAAATATCTTTAGAAAAGCTGATATTTAGTGTTTGTTTAATAATTAATTTTTCCCTTGAAATGGGAGTAGAAAATACCAGTATCTTTATGAAACTTGTGGCATTAAACCCCTGAGGGATCAGATAAATTTATAGTGAAAAACAGTCTGATTCAGCATCAGCTGAATTTATTTTTTTTCATCTTGCCGTTGTTTACTTTGACCGTAGTTTTGACGACATCTGCATACGCATTTTAAAATCTCACAGGTTCAGAGGGTACTAAACCTCTTCGAACGACCTGCGCGCAGTAGGTAGGGAACCCTCAGCTCGAGATCCGCGCAAGGGACCTCGCCGCGGCCGCGCAGGATCTGCGCGGGGCCCGGGAGCCCAGCAGCCACGAGAGGGCATCGCGACACCATTCAGGCTCTGCCTGCCGAGCCGCCCTGCTCCCGCCTTTCAGAGAGGTGGCTTGCTCGTGCAGTGGTTAGGGAGAGCGTAACGACGTGCTTAGATGGCAAGCGCTCTGAAATAGCGGGGCAATATTGACATCCGTCACATTAAACCTATGTTCTATTTCTAGCTTCTAATAAAAATCAAGTTCAAATTCCTTAGCATTGACAGGGTTCGCAAGGGTTAGCTTTATGTCCTTTTTAGGTAATGTGCTGAGATACTTTATTTAACTTGGTATATGTCATTGCTTCCCAAATGATTGCATCAGTGACTTTAAAATTAGGCAGAGTTTGAACTTAACATGTTGAAAATGCACACGTCAGCTTGATCATGTGACAAAGCATCAAGCAATGTGGTGGATGTGCTTGAGAGCTCCTCTTAGAGCTGTTCAGGGAGCCTTGTGACTTAAACGATAAGATTCTGGGCTGGATTCCTTTGAAGCGACCAAAATTGCTCATTTCCTCTCCACCCTCCTAGTTACTGCTGGTGATGGTGGAGGCTTTGGTCTGTTGTGCAGGTAGTCCTGCAGTACGAGGTTCTGTGATGGTCTTTTGTTGCTTGAACCAGAGTACCATATGTTTGGATTCCTTAAAGGGGTCTTATTTTTTTGCTTATAAACTTTCAAATTTCAGAACTTCAGCCAGCTGACCAGGCCCTGCTACGGTTCCCATCAGGCCTCTAGACAACTGACTATTGTGCATGCAGAAAGTACGAGCATTTGGGAGCCATCAGATTTACCGCACATGTGCGGGCCACATGGACAACGCAAGTGCAGTGGGTCCTGCGTTTCTCAGACATGTCATACTTGCTACACAGCGTGTGCGCATGCATGACTGCCCGGGAAGTCCCTGACAAGACATAGGGTGACGTTATGCATACCACACCATGTAACACATCTTGAAATTAACTCTAAAACATTCGTTGCGCTTGCATGTTTTGTGAAGGAGGTGTTGGAAGCTCAAAATTGTCTAGAGGAGTGATTTTTCTTTCACTTGCCTCTCCCCGAGCAGCCGCCATGATCTTCTGTTTTTGTCCACTCTGCCTTTCCGCTGCTCCCAGAACTCGGCGCTCTCCTAGACTGCAAGTGGTATTAAGGGTACGATCGCAAGGCGGAGGTAGCGGTGGAGTCGGTGAGGATACTGATGGCAGCTACAGAACTGCTTAGGTGACAGCACTGCTTGAATGTAAATGTACTCTGAAAATCTGTTTAGTAAATGTTCTTCCATATTAAGATGAAAACCCTACTTTTTTTCTTACTTGAAAACAAATGGATTAAATAAAAATATTTATGTATTAAATAGTTTCCAAATTGATCCAAAGATGTTCTAAATACAGTGAACTACTCATTTTCTAAGAGAAAAGACTACATTTCTTATTGCAGGAGCAGCAGGCAAGATTTAAATCCCTGCTGAGCAGACAGCACACCTTTGATAATAATCTTGTTTGTAAGGAGTTTTGCATATATGGAAATGTTGGTAGTTTCTAATACTTCAGGAAACAGTATGGATAAAAACTGTCCAGCTTTAGATAGCTTCATAAAAATAACTTACTTGTTTAAATTAGTATAAATACAAATAAGAAACACTTTATAGATTCAGATTATTCCATAATCTGTTGTTTTGTGCAGTTTTGTGTAACACATGCTGTGCTGATCTCTGCCAACTCCATGCTAAGAGATGAATAGCGACTCCTTTGCCAGCTTCTAGCAATTGCCAGGAGCCAGAAGCCACAGTAGATGTGCGAAGGAAAAACAGCAGAGTCGATGCTCTGCTTCACTGGGGCATGTTTTGAGAATATGTGACCATCTCCTTTTAAGAGCTATTTTAACTGGAATGTAGGAAAACATGCTGCTTAGTTTTTATAATAACTAAATGTATTTCAATGATAGGCTTGACTTTTGGCTCATCTCTTTTTCTGCCATTTGGTCTGGTTCACTTGTCCTTTGCAGGCAAAATTTTGTTGTGAGGGATTAGCAGTGAAGCATGGAATATGCTGACTGCCATGGATGACAGTGTTGAAGAGGTTTTAGGGAGGGTTTGTTTTTTTTTTTTTTCCAGCATTTCTTAGAATTTGAAGTTCATCACAGCTAAACATTAATAACTTACAAAAAAAAAAAACCAAACCAACCCAAAACAACAAAACCCAAACAAACAAAACCAAACGAACCCATCAGGCTATGATGTTTGCATTACCTGTAATCATATTTACTTAGTATCCAACGGCTTCTGCACTTCCATCCTGAGGCGAGGGGCGTCTGCCGCTCCATATGGCCATCTTTGTAGCTGGGAAGATGCATGCTAGTAACTTAGAATGGGGAAAAAAAAGTCTTCCTTTGGAAGGATGTTGCCTGGCTGCCAAGGAAAGTTAGGTTCCAACAAAAGTATTTTCACTGCTTGAATGAGCTCAGGGATGTATACCTTCAGTCTGTGTGGAGGAGACTTCAGAGCTTTCAGAGTGCTTTGTCTCCCTAAGCAATGTCCTTTCTGTCTTGTCTGCTCTGAACCAGCTGTCCTCGTTCAAGAGCTGATCTCTTGTAGACTAATGCTTGATTGAGGGTGCTCGCCTCAGAATAGATAGCGCTGAGTGTCAATGACATGGCGGGAGCTGCCTGCGCTTTTGCCCTCTCAAGAGGGTAAAGGAGAGGGGCTCAGGCTCCTCTGGTTATCGGTGCTGCTGTGGGGGCTGTAGGGCTGGAGAGGGGCTGGTTGTGGCTTTGGCCTTTACTTTATCTGTTAATGCTGGAGGTTAAAGTCATCTTCCTCTGCCTTTTGCTCCGGGAAAGGAGAGGTTCATTTGGGGATCCAGGCAGAATTACACGCACCTTCCCAAACCTTTGGCTTCTGTAGATTTGGGAGAGGTGGGAGAACAGTATTTTCTAATCTTTTCCGAAGCAGCATAAAGCAGCCACTTAAAGGGGTGACAGCTGAGTCCCTCTGTGCATTTTCAAACCTTGTGTCGTTTGTCACCGAGCCTTCTCGCGTTGCATACTGCTATATAAGGACCACTTAACTGAGCTTTGCGTCTAGTCATGCAAGCGGTTCAATCTTGAGGCTTGATCAAAATCGTTTCTATGTAAAAATGAAATTTCTCATGTAAATAATTCACTATAAAATGAGAAAATCGCTTTGTTGCTTTTTCAGACAAAGACCAGGAGAGGTGAAAGTTAACTTGTGGTCTTGCGTGTGCTCTTTGGCAAATTTCTCTCTGCAGGGAAATGCTCTGTAGCATCACGTCTTTGCTTGTTAGGGAGGGCAGTAGGCAAACAGCAGCTTTGCTGGCGGTTAAGGGGGACGTTTCGCTGGTTTGGGCAAAACCAACTATCAAGGTGGGCAGGAACGCCGCAGGTAACGACAGTAATCAAAACATGAAGCGCACGTTGGCAGAAATGAGCAGGTATTTAGGATGTGCTACTGCACACTGGAATGCCATGTCCGTATCTTCTGGCTAACATCTTACGGGGGGTTTTCCCTACAAGGCCTTCGCTTAAGATACTAAATTTTTATGTTCGTAGAAAAAAGCTGAGAACTTGAGGCCTGATGGACCTTAGCCTTGTCAAATCTTTGGAGGGGTTGTGAGGGTTCCATGGTAATGCTGGCTGTGATCCTTGTTGTGCTGTGGAAAGGAAAACTTTCCCTACGGGTAGGGACAGAGCCTAGGCTCCATAGTCATGGACCAGGAGTGTTTGATGTAGGTGAAGAACAGATTATCTGTGTTCCCAAGTACGTTACCCATAACTGTGCCTTTCGAACTGTCCTCAAGTGTGCAAAATAAGGCACTAGGTATTTTGAAACAGGCAGGTTTTTGTGTTGTGCGTACAACATCTTTAGTTGGGAGCAGGAGGTCGCTGTATGTGTATGGCATGCCACAGGGAGAACCTTCCCATTAATGGGCTGAGACTTGGGTTAAAAAAAATGCTGCCTTGTGTGTCTCCCAGGACTTGCCAGTTTCCGAGTAATCTCTAAGTGCTATCAGTTTTTTAGGTGTGCGGCATTTTTTTGTGCTGCTTTAGTACACTTTAGGTAAGATGTGCTGAGCCTCAAACGGAATTACCACGTGAAGGCAGCCCGCTTCGTCTTATTTCCAGAAAATTTCGCTGAAGCTCAACTTCGCCCTGGAGTTCAGCGCTGGAAGCAGAGCACGGCCGCCGGCGAGGTGCAGAGGCGGGGGGGGGCCGGGGGTGCCGCGGCCCCCAGCCCGCGGGGCGGGCAGCGCCGTGCCCCCCGCGGCAGGACCGGGCGGCGGCGAAGGTCCCGCTCCCGCCGCCAGAGGGTACTCGGGGAGTGGAAACGGGGGAACAAAAGGCGGTGAATTCCCCCCGGCGGGGAAACTCGAGACGGTTCGGCGCAGCGGCGGAGCGCCGGGCGGCGGTTCCCCTGCTGCAGCCCGCACATTCCTCGCCCAAACCCGAAGCGGGGGGGGGGGGGGGGACGACGACGGACAGCGGCGGCCGGGTCCCCCCGGCGCGGCGGCGGGCGCGGAGGGGCCGCGGGGCGCAGGCGGGGTGCTGGGGGCGGCGAGCGCCGCTCCGCCGCGGCCCCCAAACTTTCACCCTCCCTCCGCTCGGAAAGTTCAGCAGTTTGGTGACGTCAGGGCCCGCGCAGCCAATGGGCGTTGCGGGAGATATTTTGGGAGGGGGGAGGGGTGGCACGGCGCCGCGGGCGCTCGCCCGGCTGCCATGCACAGTGAATGGGGAGCGGGCGGCCGGCGGCGAGCGCAGCTGCGGTGGGAGCGCCGCCGCCTCCGCCCCCTCCGCCTCCCCTCGCCGCCTCCCGGTCCCGGCCGCGCCGGCCGCCAGCGCGGGGGTGCGGGCCCGCAGCGGCGGGAGGCAGCGCCTGAGGAGCCGGCAGCGGGGCCGCCGTGACCTGCCGGTCGTCCCCTCGCGGGTTACCTGCCCGGCCCAGGTGGGGCGATGCAGAGCGGAGGAGGCTGCTTGGGAGAGTGCCGCCGCTTCTGATGGATGTTTTGTGTGTGTTTACCTCTGCTCCCCGTTTCTCTTTCATCTGAGGACGCATCTGGCTCAAGCTCTGTTAAACTGCCTGCCTTCTGGTGCCGTTCGTAGATAACAGAAAGAAACCTGAGCCCGACAGGCAATTCCCCACCTTCTTCCACCTAACGTAACCTTTTCAGGCGCCTTTGAAGGTTTGCTGGCGCTCCGGCGACGATGGCAGTGGTGGGTTCCCTTGGGCTGTACTAAGAGCCTCTTGTTTTCTTTTCCCTTTCTTCTTAGAGGCATTTCATCTTTAAGGGCCGGCTGCTTGCACGCACTTTTATACCCACCGAAGTGATCAAGAAACCATGTTGTCTAGTGGAAGAAGTGCGTTTCTGTGCCTGGGAATGGTCTTGAGCTTTTGGAGCTCCGCGAGTTGGATGCCTGTTGGAGGATGCCCGCATAAATGTACGTGTATTGCTTCCAACGTGGATTGTCATGGACTAGGACTCAAAACTGTACCGAGGGATATTCCCAGGAATGCGGAGAGACTGTAAGTAAAAACCGTTAAGGGCTCCTCAAGTACTTGTAGAAGCACCTGGGATGAGTTTCTCAGCACCTGCCTATCAGTGCAGAGTACATGCTAACGGCAGTTTCAGCAATCAAACACGGATTAATGTTTTCAGGAGGGAAGGGGAGGGGCTTTTCAGAAGTTACAGCTGTCCTGCTGCTGTTCTTCCTTTTTAAAAAAATAATCCGTTTCAGAGTTCCACGGTTTTTCGGTTTCGGTTACCATCTGATTGGGTTTTGCAGTGACTTGCTTGTAATGGAGTTTAGAGCCCTACCTGGAGTGCTCCCAGCAATGATCATTGTCAATGCAAACACCAGTTTAACATGCAATTAGAAACCTGGATGTTTTCACCTGGTGGCTGGTAGCAGTTTCTCCTTAGTTTCTCAGCGTGGTGACTTCACCACCGTGGAAAAATCGACTACTGCCATAAACTAATTCAAATGGATAAGAACTCACATTAAAGCAGCCTCTAATTTCTGTCTTGAGCTGCTGTGGGGAAGCTGGTTATTTAGTTTTTAATCTATTTCAGGATGTATGATAGGAGTGTAATGTTGCGGGGTGCTTCCAGCCTCAGCACAGGAGAACATAGTGAACGTCTTAATAGTAAATCTTCTGTGTCAGTAGTTCTCATGAGTTTTTTTTAGTTGACTCTCTTTACTTGCTTAACAATTTCTAAGGAGAGAGCTGAAAGCAAACTTCAGTTCTCTGATACGGTTCTGGCACTTGCTTGATGCAGAGGACGGCATCTCTGACGTTGCTTAATGCATAGCATATGGCATGTTTCAGAGAATGCCCGGTGCTAGATATGAAGATGGCCAGAATGGAATGTTAAACAGAGCTTCAGCGCGGCTCTGCGCCGGGCTCCACGGATGACCTCGGGAAAGCGCAGTTAGTTGTGCCTTATGTGGGTTAGCTGATAACTTAAAATGTTTTTGAACTTGTAAGCAAATGCTGTAGATACTATGGCCTGACTTCCCATTTTATTTCCTTCTGGGTCACAGAACGGGGGATACTTCAAACTCTCAAGCAATTTTTCCTCCAAGAAACCAAGCTAGGTGAGGTTACTAAGCAAACAAAGGTTTTGTTGTGCATGGAGTCCTCTTAAGGGCTAAGTATTGTCCCAAAATAAAATTTTATAGCATACTTCAATGTTTCTAAATGCATTTTATAGTGCTGAGAGCTCTGAAATGATAGCAATATGCAGATTTCTTACTACACTGTTCTACCATCTTTAATGCTTTGTGGCCGTATCGGCTTTCCTTTTAACCCTAGCTGCGTGAACAATAGTTTTCTGATCTCAGTGTTATAGAAAGCTTAACTTCTGTGCACAAAACTGTGTAATCTCTAAAATTGATGGGTAGCAACCTGGCGGTTTAGAGACAAAAAAACCCAACCCTGAAACAACAAACCCCACAACAAACCACTACCAAAGTTGTATACCAAGCCAGACAGATCAAGTAAGTGTGATAACACAAATGTTTTGTGTGCTTCATTGGTGAGTTGTGTTTGCATGGTTTTAAGAGTCAAGGGCTAGAATTAAACTTTCAAATATCAGGTTAAAATGATTCCCAAATGCAAGGTTAGTTGGCCACCTGAGAAGAACTTTAAAATGGTAACTTGTTATTGCCTAAGTTTTAGGGGGACTGAATTCATTTTGTTCCCGGGTTTCATTTGTGAGAATGTACTTCATACAGATGTTAGCTTTCCTTGCTTTCTGTAAGAAGCTAAGCCCAAAGAGTAAGTTTCTTGGCCTTGGTATGTTCAGTGTTAAAAAGAATGAAAGAGAGCGTAATCACTGTGCTCTTGGTCTTGATAATTTTTGGTGTTATTTACAGATTGAAATTTTAGATTAATGGCTCCGTGAAGAACAAGAGTAGCTATTTCACAATATTCAGTCTGAGTATTTAGCCTCAGAGATATACTACTGATAAATATAAAACGTAGCTGCATTGGATGCTTTGTTCGGTTTGGTTTTTTAAAATAGTGTATTATTGAAGCATTCAGTGGCTGAAACCTTGTGGAAATAGCATAGAGTATCACATAGTAACACGTTGTTCCATATTTTTGAATACTGTCTTCGCTTTTTATTCTGTTAGTCCGTCGTGGGCCTTTCACTGTTTTTATGGTGTTCCCTGTCGCCTTTATTGCAACGGTGTTTTAAAACTTGTATCAATTCTTTCAAATCTAGATTTCTATTAATTGTACTAACTTGAATTTTCTAGTGTGAGCAGTACAGAGAGAAAGACTTTTTATTCCTCCGAGTCTAAGTTCTGCTCATAGGTGAAACATCAGTCAGCCACTGAATATGTCAGAGTATCTCATTTTTCCCTCTGGTCCACAGCAACCTGTAACTCTTTGATGTAACACTGGGTTGATGTGTAGTCTTTAACTAGTTTGTTTTAAGTTGTAAATAAAACCAAATTGATTATATCTGAAATCACAAAGGTATTTTTAATCTCGGAGAAATGTTTGCATGTTGGGAAAGTAATTTTAACAAGTTCCTGGATGGCCACACACCAAGTGACTTGTTAGACTCTTATGCTATGAAAAGGTCTTCACTTCTTTCTACATTCTCTTGAGCTAAAAATTCCGCATACCTGTTCAAGTTGGAAACTTTTTGCTTTAATTAATAAGAGATCTAATGGCACCACTTCAAATATTTTGCCACTAAACTTTTAGAGTTATGTTTGTACAAATGTTACAGATTGTTTGGGCTAGTGGAGCCAAGTTAAATATTATTTAAATTTGTGTTAATATGAAACCCCAGGAATATTGAAAATATAACATTAAGGAAAAAATGGGAAATCTCTTTTTTTTGGGAGGGGGGGGAGAATCTCTTATTGGGAAGTTTTTTGTTAAATGAACTAGTGATCATCTCCTGATACCCCAAGAAATGGGCATCACCAGAGCTTTGAGTACTGTTTCTTCAGGAGAAATGTCATATATGCTTTCTTTTTTTTATTTTTTTTTTTTTAATGCTTTGAAGGTGTAGTTTTTGTAAAGAGTTGTATCTGTGATTTCTGGCTTGAGGGGAATCCACAGATTAACCACTGATCACAGAAACAGAGTTTTAAAACTATCCTAAACTTTTTAAACACAGATTTGTCTTTAATAGTAGCTTTACAAATATAGCAAGTAGTATTAGGTTTGTGCTGCAGTTGACCTTGTTATTACATTCTATGACAGTCTTCTAATTGTGTGGTATAGATTGAAACTTTTGCCCAGTTAGGTTTTGTGAAGAGCTAAAAAGAGGTGGACGTTGTCTACTACTGCACAAAGAAATGATTCAGTCTGGAGAAAATAAGTGGTGAAACAAATATTTGTCACTTCCAAGGAGTAACTTCCATTTACCTTTGTTGTAGAGAAGGAGCCCTCAGAACAGCCATCATCTCGCACAGGAAGGGAGGTGTGAAATTAGGTCTAAGGCTTTTCCCTAAATTGCAAGATGTGATGCTCCACAGAGGACCTTGTACATGAGCAGGATGATATAGCTGACTTTGTGGTTTGTCATTAGTATTTACTGACCCATTCTGCATTTGCTAAGTAACTTAACATCCTATGAAAAAAAAAAAAAAATTCTAGACCTTTTATGTTGTGGAGAAAACTAATAATTTAGTAGTTAACTTCTGGAGGTGGGCAGAGTGATTCTTTTATTTAAACTACGCAACTGATAAGACGTTTTGTGCTAATAACGGAGGCAGAAGTTAGGGTTTAGAAATTAAGAACATGTAAATACATCCATAAAAATCTTGAGTCTTTTACTGTTCGGATAAGTTCCTTAGGATTGCTTAATCACACTCCTCTAATCAGAGTTTGCTTAGCAGCACTTCAGTGCTTATATGTGATTCTCTATTTATGTAATTTTCTTTAGTGGAAATGTTTTCTATGTATGTAAAATATTATACATGTGGCTTTTTATAACAGTTAATAATGCTGATAGTCAAGTTTAGTTTGAGATGATATGTAAATGCAGTGAGCAGATCAAAGCCACCTGCTTGACAGTTGTATTGTTCAGCTCCAAAAAGAACAAGTGATATGGAGAAACTGCTCAGAAGTCTTCTGGGTCAAGGTCTGCTTTCTGTTTGAATATGAAGCATGAGCCTTTGTGTGTTTTCCTTCCATTTATGTCTAGCTATCTCCCTGTCTGTTAACAGCACATTATACATGTATAAAAGTTTTTCTTTGGAGAATTTAGCCACATTTGAATTCCTGATGAATTTATACTTGGTGGCTTAGAATCTTGTTTAATTGATAGCTCTCCTGCGTTGTCGTTTTGTTTTGCCTTTTACTTTGAAGGATTCTTTACCTTGCTAAATTGATAAAGCTTGCGAGAGTCATCTGTTCTGTGCTTTGTCCGAGTAGCTAAATTGAGTGTGTCCACATTTAGGTGCAATTTAGAAGCTTAGTCATCTGCTTACTCTGGAGTTTTCATGTGGTCTGGGGTTTCTGTTATACAAATATATTATTATGGTGTTTTTGGCCTAGGTGCATGTAGCTGCTGAAGTTGCACTGGCTTGTAATAAGTCTTCAACTTCCTCAATTTTGTCTCCAAATTAAATCTAAGCTGCTGTCTTGAATGCTTCCATATTGCTGCAGAACGCAATGTTAAACACATGCAAATATAATTATACTGACTCTTGCATTGACATTCTCTTTTTCCAGAATTCTTCCCACTAGGGATTACAACTCGTTTGTTTGTGTAGTAATAGTCTCCAAAACCTTGCGTGGAGCTTCCCCCCCCCCCCCCCCCCCCCCCTTCTCCCCTATGCCATGTGTCGATAAGTAGACATACATGGCTTTGGCTTTGAAGAGCTTACTCTCAGAGGTACTGATCCTGGGAAAACTTGACTGAGTTGCTTAATTTCATTTGGATACTTCCCTTTACTAGCTTGATGCTGACTACTTGTGCCTGACTGGACATTGACATGCACTTGCATAGGATCAGAGTCTTGCACTATTAAATTTGTTACTCGTTTTGAAGTGATGGAAAGAGGAAGGAGGATGAAATTAGCTATTGTAATTTGGTAGCTACAGAAGCAACTAGTGGCCGTTGTCATGTTGTCTGTATTTGTTTGCACAAATTTGGATTAGATTCTGAGATCAAAGGGAGCAGGCTACTTACTGCAGAATTTTTTAATGAGGTGCTCTGAGACTATTCACTTTTTTCATATTCTTACTTTTGCAGCTGAGTATTGATTCATGCAAAAGAGTTAGGTGAAAGGAAAGTTGCCCCTCGAAAGAATAGCTGCTGTCTGTTAAGAAGTCCTAAAACATAGATGATAAGTATTGCTCCCCCACCCCACCCCGGGAATTTCTGTGTGTGAGTTTGGGGAAGTGTGTACCAAAGGCGGTATAGCTTACCTGTACAGATGGATTGTGAGGCAAAAAAGAAGTAAATCCTAATACTCTTATTTGTACAGTAATCTGTATAAAAATCCTTGTGTTGTACACTGTATGTCACTTGTAAGCTGATTGCTTTGAAGTCATTTGACCTTCCTAGTGAGTACTCTCAGTAATCTTTCAGAATGTCGCTGCCAAGCAGGGGTTTTTTGTTTGTTGTTGTTTTTTTTTTCTTTTCCTTTTTTAGTTCAAGCATTTCCAGTTATGTTTAAAACAAAAATAACTTGTTCTGCATGGACATTAACATCTGATATTATTTCTTGTCTGCGTTTCAGTAGTATCTGAGCTATTCCTCAGCTTCCACAGAGCAGAAACAAAATGGTTTTCCCACAGAAATCTCGCAAGATGCTTGGGGAGTTACAAGGATGATAGGGGGAAAGAACTTGGCTCTAATAAGGATATTCAGTAAGTTTCAGCCGTTGTATGTTAAGAATTGAGCTTGTTTACTGGAGAGACTGTTCAGAAGACTGAAATCAGGATGTGTTCCCTCGCAGGAACTAATAGCTCAAATAACTTGAAGATTAATTTTTCCAGAACTCTTGATACAGTTCTTGCGGTACCCACAGTTCTTGATTTCCCTGTTGCTGCGGCTGATCTTTTAATAATGAATAGCTTTTTGTCTGGTGGTGGTCTAGTGGGATCCATTTTTCATTGATTAGAAGATTTAATTATTCCTGAAAAAAGATAAGGAGAATAGAAGCCATGGGTTAATGTTGTAGTTATGTTGGCTTACACTTGATTCACTAGTAATTAATGGAAAACTGTTTTGCTTTGAGTTCAAAGTTGAAATGTGTCAGGATCTGTTCCTAGTCACAACTGTTTTGCTCTTTGTTTTTCATGTATTACCCCTGCTAAGGATGGTGTAGTGTTGAGATAAATTTTGCAAAGACTGAACTTACATTGAGCTCTCTTTCACCTTTGGCTGAGGACTGCAGTTGACCACTCAAGTAATTTTTCAAGCAAATAAAACTTGTGTATTTTTTTTTTTTAAATATATCTAAGTAGTAAATCACTTCTCCCCCCCCCCCCCCCCCCCCCCCCCGGTAATTCCTAAATTCGAACCTGCAAAATATAACTAGTTCTTGTTATTGAAGAACATAACTAGCTCTTTCCAATTCAGAATGATTGTGAACTTGCAAGTTCTGGAGCCTCTTTTGTCTTCAGAAGTGCCTCCAGCCTTATGAGGTGCCACACTGTAGCAAACCCTTTGTGATTAAAGGGATGATTCTTCCTTTCAAAGTTAACCTGAACCACTCAAATGCCTTATGTGACGTGCAGGTCTGCTGCTGGACTTTGGTCTTGATGTAAGCCTCACTGTGTCTTGTAATACTACAACTACTGAATTATCTCAGTTATGTTAACCTCAGGAAGAGGTTGTGGAATGTTCTTCATAAGTAACCTAGTACCTCTTAGTTCTTTCACCCGTTTGCTCTCTGCAACTGCAGACAGATACTGGATCAGGTAAAGGATTTCTCTGGCTCAGTATTGAAACCCCTCTCAACAGTGGCTGATCGATGGGTGGGGAGAAAGCGTGACTGTAAGCAAGTATGCTTCTCCAGTGCTAGCAGATCATGTACTAGTTTTAAGTAGAGCCAGTTTCCTGGTGGAGGCTTGATGATGGCAGCTGTAGGAATCAACACGCGCATCCTCTGTCTTGCAGTTCCACAGCTCCCTAAAGGGGCTTTGCTTTTCCTGTTTCGCTTAGTTTTCACTCCTGCAAGGCGAAGCAGTGTTGTTTGTCCTCTTCAAGTTGAGACAAAGCAAGTTTCTAACTTCAGTGAGGAAGGAAGGAAGGAAGGAGTCAGGATAACTTTGGGGAGAAAAGCTAAAGCGAACTTCAAATGGCAAAGCTTTTTGAAGAAAAATAATGTTGGCAGCATCATGGAGAATGACCAGAAGTAATGCATGGCAAAGATTTCTTCAGGCAATTGCCTATCTGTATGTTCCTGTTACAGGGATGTGTAGATGAGCAGTGGTTTTCCGAAAATGTTATCGTGATATAGGTAAATCTTGTGCCCCATCCTCTTGTGAAGTCTTTGAGATAGGCTGGTGGAATGTGCTGCCTACCCTTGGCTCCTTTCTGCTCCTTGGGTGACAGGGAGGTTCTATTAACTCTTGTCGATTCAAGTGCATTATTATAATATCATATGGATTTTGGCTTGGGACTGCTGTTGTCACTCCTATTGCTTTTATGTTCATTAACAGGTTTTGCTTGCCAGTGTAAGACTATATCAATTTGACTTTTTTGAGTAATTTTCAGCATAAGAAAGGTCTGGGTTCTAGTAATATTCTGGTTGCAGTGTGGCCCAAGCTATTCTGTTTTCAGTATTTTTTAAAGTCTCTTTCTCCAGAGATCCGTAATACTCCGTCTATTTTCAAATCTGTTTTCAATGTTGTCCAGTCAGACCTATCATTTAAGATCTTGAATGGCTCTCATCAGTGGCAAGAACTACTTCTTCCCCATTGAGAAATGGTCTTGTAAGCTGCTGACAGTCTTTTCTAATGGTACTAAATACATAAAAGATCTACCTAGCTACTTAATAAGGGGAACAGGTCTGTGGTCTTGTACTCGGAGTAAATTTTAGATCAGTTGAGGGCCATCTCTGTAAAAAGAGAGTTTAAGAGGCTGATTCTTACCTCTCTGCCAGTTATTTTCAGCTTTTTTCTTTTTTTTTTTTTTTTTTTACCCCCAACTGAATTTGGTCTGTCAGTTGTCTGTCAGAATAAATTTGTCTTGTATTTCGGTTTTACACCATCTGTTTGATGGCTGCAGTGTATGTTTTTAATCCTATGATTGATAGATTTCTGGAGGTTTTAATTAGATTTTTACCTTTCTATCTGTGAGTTGCTTCATTTTCCGAGACCTTAATTTAATTTTGTCCCTCAGGTGGAAATCATTTTAACCGATGGCTATATTCTTTCCTTTACTGTCACCGATGAAGAGAGCATTTTCAGTAAACATCAGTTCAGTTAAATGAGGAAGAAAACTTGGTGTGTTAAAGCTGACCAGGTCTAAAACTTTCCACCAAGCAATCTGCAAAACCTGGCTGAAATTTACTTCTAAATTGATTTCAGAATTTGTATTACTCACCACTCACTTCTTACCTATGCTTTCCTGAAAACGTGCAATGCTGTTGCAGAAATGATTCTTCACTGCTTATGTGCAAGGGACTTATTTGGAGAGCCCCTCTGCTTCCTCCAGAGAGGTCAGTATGAGTGCCTTCCTACTTCAGTTGCATGGTGAAGAATCAACCTTGTGGAAGTAGTATCAGGTTACTAACGAAGACCCTCAAACACCTATTAAATGTGTTTGAAGTCCAAGCAACACTGAGAATTTTGGGAGATAGTGTTATCATTGATACCTCGCTGGCTGCTGTGTGGACCTGTGTTCATTCCAGTTTGAGGTGCAAGGCTTTTAGCAGTGATGCTCTATGTAGGAGTTTAATTGGAGAGACTTTGACCCCCTTCTGTTGTGTGGGGGTACTGTAGTGACGTTATGCTGTCGCTGTACATCCAGGAAATCACCCAAAAGAACAAGATAAATCAGTTGCCTGTAATTTTTCAAAATGTTTTCTCTGCGTACCTTCACAGTCGTTCCTGTCTACATAGACAGAAGACCGGTGGTTCTGTTTCAGCCAGGGCTCCTGTAAGTGGAGGGATAAACTGCTCTGGAGATTAGCGATTTGGAGATCAGTAACCCATTCTAACAGCCTGTGAACATGCTTGTAGAAGGTGGTTGGTGGTGGTGAACTCCATTTCTGATAGATTTTTTTTTTTTTTTTCTTTCCTTCCTTTTTAATACTTTTGCTTGGGAGGAACGGTCCTCATTTAAAAAAAAGAAAGGTTGCTTTGCAAAATTTTAAATTTACTGTAATTTTCATTATATTAGTTAAAAATATGTAATGCAAGTTAGGCTACTTAGAGTTGAGGACAATGCCTGCTGTACCGATCAGTACCGTTTCATCTCCTTGTCTTCATCCCTTTGCTCTTTTTGTCTTTGCTGAAAGCCCTTTGGGACTTCTTTTCTTCTACAACGCTTAACATGAAAAAATCCTGAGCTATTGTATGGGTGCTCCTAGGCATGATAACAGAAGTGGTAATAAATTTCGTATTAGTGAATCTGAGGTTCTGATCACCAAAATCACAGCACGATAAAACGGAGGTTTTAATGTCTGACTCTAAACCCATGAAATGTTTCAAAAGATAAGCATTTAACTATTATGGAAATAACATGCTGAAAGCAGAGGCATAGGTGCATTCTTGTGCATACTGATAATTAGAGGACTATTTCTTAATCCTTGTTTTTTCAGTTGGTCTTTTTCCTTTATTCCTGTGGCTGGTAAGGAATGTGTTAGTTAACTTGTACAAAATAAATACATTGGTAGATTGTAAGGTATTACTGGCATATGTTGTTATGGGACCCTAATAAATAACCTTGACACTTTCCAAAGATTCAGACAGTGAGTTGTAAGCCTTACGCACTCTCTCGGGTCATAGTAAAACTAAATGTTTTAAAGTCAGTTCAGCCAAACTGTCCTACTGTACCGTTTCCACTGACGTTTTCTCTGGGTATGCACTGGTGAATAATGAGCATGTCTTCAGATATTTTAGCAGCTTTTAAGGTTGAAGAGGTACTCGGTTGTCTGTCTGGCAAAAACGGTTATTAGCATTAGCAGTAGATAGAGTTTCATATATTATGTAGTACTGACCTAATAAAAAAAACTTGACTTGGAAAAGCTTTTTCAACAAACCACTTGCCCCAAAGTAGAAAAGATTCAAATTCCTAACTTCAGTTTTTCTTTAGAGATTCCAAAAAGCTCATCCTAAAATGGAAGACATTTCCCTAGAATTTTGTAGTCATGTTCCTTGGGACATGCTGTCTTGTCAAAGACGGATGACTCAATTATTACCCAGAGCTCTGTGTAAGAATACAATTTAGCTTTACGTTAATGACTTTTCCCCCTTACAATAATAGCAAACAGCACAGAATCCTTGTCTGCCAAAGGTTTGCCCATTCTCTCTGTTTTGGAATATAATACGTAGCATATAAGGCTCGTATAACAAATGTGGTCACATGACATCAAGCCCATTAAAATTAGTCACTGCATATATGTGTACTCATCGTCCACAGGTACAGAGACACTAATGTTTAATTAAAACAGTTGTGTTCTTTAAACATGACTGAGAAATTTTAGCGAGAAAAAGCTGCATCCTGGAAGCAGTTCAGATGTCTTGTGCCTTCCAGTTAGTCATAAAGCACGTTTTGCCTGGACTTTAGTGGGACTTTGACTTAAGGATTTTCCCCAAATTTATCATTCTTCTGTGTGATGGTTTTGTTTAGACTGGGGAGGCATTATGTTAAGTATACTTTTTGAAATGGTGGTTTTGGAAAAACCTGGATGAAACACGTTTGCTTGGTGAGGGTGGCAGTGGTTACAGCATCACTTAGCGAGGTGGAAACTTCTGGGTCACAAGCTTCTCTGAAACAGTTGTAGAGTGTTGAGAAGAGGCTAGCCGTCTCATCCTCTTGAAGTGGTAGGGCTGGTTAGGGATGGTGTTTTAAGAATATAGCTGGGGAGCAAAAAAGAGAACTCGTAAGGAAATAGTACAGGGAAGCAATTGTGCGTTTCTGAAATGCCTAAACAAATGCAGTAGGGAGGTGAGCTGGAGACAAGAATGAAGTGGTGAAACAAATGACGGAAGTAAAATTCTTGAGCAAAGAAAACTTGCTTTCCAGAAGTGGAAGTAGATATTGAGAAATAAAGCCCTAAGGCAAAGGCTGGTTCTTCAGAGTGAGATGAAAACAGACATCTGGATATAAGTTTCTCAGATAAGAATGTGGAAGTATAAGAAACAGCCCAGTGATCCTTTGGAGCTGTGAGTTTTAATAGATAACATATGAAAAGGCAGCAAAAGATAAGGAGCAATCAAAAGTGTTTTATGGTTTTGGTGGGGTTTTTTTTGTTTGTTTTGTTTTTTTGGTTTTTTTTTTTTGGCCTGGGAAGTTCTTTAGCTAATTGCTTATGAAGTTTTTTAGAAGTTGAAAATTAATTATTCTTAGTTGATGTTAACTTCATTTTATAGAATAGATGTTTTCCAAGGTGGTTCTTCCATAGTTAAGTATACAATAGGCTGAGTGCGAAGTGGCTTTATAAGCATGAGTAGTTTCAGTAACTTGAAACATCAAATATGCATGCCAAGTCTTGTTTAGAAAAACTTGAGTTTTGTGTTCATTTAGCAAACATTGTTAAATCAATTCAACTTCACTCCAACAAGTCAGCTGTTGAAAACCAGAAGTTGGAGGAGGACAGGGTGGGGACAGGGAAGATAGGAATCTACTTGACAATGAAGAGAATTGCTTGTGGTTTCAACATCTGGATGCTAACTTGGTCAAGTCAATATACGACTTCCTTCAAAATTTCATTTTACATATTAACTATCCTACGTCTTTTTCGGCAACTTCTTGGCTTAATCTGCTCCTTAGTGGCTACGGTAGAGATGTACACTCAGTGTGGTACTTCTTGGAAGGGATAGAGTTAGTGAAACTGGATGCTTGTTAAATTAAAAAAACCCCTGAACAACAACAAAAAACCCCAAACACAAACAAGGACTTCTATTACCTCTCCAGGAAAAGATCTCTTGGGAAGAGTTTCTAGTCTGTGCATGTCTGAAAGTGAGCAAGGAGATGAAATCAAGGTTTGATTTTCATGTCAGGCTTCACTAAAATAATTTGTTGGTAGAACTGTTTTTCCCAAGTCATCAAGAATTACAGCAGTCAGAAGCAGGTGTGAAATATTTCAAGTCCTAAACATCAAACTGTCTGTATTAGTGAAGAGCACTTAAACGGATAGTGGCTTCTTCACTGCGTTGTATTCAGTCATATACCACATAGGTAGAATACAGACTTAAATGCAAGCATCAGATATTGTCTCCGTGGAATAAAGCAATGTGAATTTTGCTGAAGTTTACATGCAATTTTTTTTTCCTAGATGAGCCTGTTGTGATCAACTGTGTATAGAATTAAAAAAAACCAAACAAACACAAAAAACCCCAACAACAACAAAAAAAAAGACAAGTGTGTAGAAGAGTTGGGACGAAAAACAATCTCATGAAAAACAGTAGTTTTTGTCAGTCCTTGTTTCTCACTTTATTGCTTTCTGTTCTAGAAGTCCTTAATTAACATTAAATTAGCATTAAACACACCGGAGAAATTATTAAAATTTTGGGTAAGTGTTTGCCATAAATTGTAGTAGTGATGTTACCTCTGAAGGATGCTTATACTACTTAGAAGATTTTTCTGAAGTTCAGTTATCACAGGTTATATTTTACGTTGATTTATAAGATATTGCTCTTTGAGCTAGTGAATGTGAACTCATTTGGGTAACCTTTAAAGTCCAAAAGTGACCAAGATTGAAGCACAGGCACATATCTATTCATACCCTGATGAGACTGTCCGTTTGATAGTTGAGTGAAAATATGGCCCAAAGAATGTTTGACATTGTCTGATTTCTACCTGTGTAACCACTTGGTCTTTGTTGGAGTAGCGCTGGACTGATGTAACCACCTAATGTCCGTACAACCAGCTGGAGCATGTTGGATATGAAAGATGAGCTGCAGTTACAGGAGTTAAGAAGGAATGGTTAAACAAAATCCAAAATTGAAAAGAAATAAATAAAAATGAAGTTTTTGTAAATGCAGCCGTTAAACTTGGTTTTTTTTTTAATATGAATGAAAATGATGCTTGAGCTAGTATGACACAGTACTGTACTTTTTCTTTATAATGTGCACATCCTGGCTTCTTCATATTAAATCATGTTTCTGTAGCAACTATATTTTAAAGCGTTTTCTGTAGTTTTCTTTGTGCTTCAGATTTAAAGCTTTTTACTAACCCCTCACCTCCACCCCAAACATAAACCAACTAACAAATGTTTTACTCTTTTCTTTGTAGAAAATGTAGAATCATAGAATCTTTAAAGTTGGAAGGGACTTCAGAAGGTCTCCTAGTCCAGCCTCTGCTCAAAGCAGAGTCAACATGGAATTCAGACCAGGTTACACAGGGTTTTGACCAGTTGGGTCTTGAAAACCACAGCACCTTTATGCAACTTGTTCTATAGCTTGACTGTCCTGATAGTAGCAAGTTTTTTGTTTTGTTTTTGTAAACAGACAGAATCTCCCCTCTTTCAGTTTATGATCATTGTATCTCTCTTGATGTGTACCTCAGTAAAGAGCATTGCTCCATTTTCAGAGTAACCCCTCTGTAGGTCCTGGGAGACTGCTCTTCTGTCACCCAAAGCCTACCCTTCTCCAGACTAAACAAGCTAAGTTTCCTCAGGCTTACCTTAGCTAGTTGAGTCCTTGATCATTTCAGTGGTATTTTACTGACTTGCTCAGGTTTATTACCATTTTTCTTGGACTGCGGGGCCCAAAACTGGACACAGTATTCCCCAGGTAGTTGAGAAAGACACTGTTCTCCCTTAATCCACAGATGTTGTTTTATCCTAGAAGGCAGTCAGGTTGGTCAAGCATGATTTAACTTTGGTAAATCTGTTGGCTGTTTTCAGTCATCTTCTCTTCTGTGTGCCCAGAAATCGCTTCCAATAGTATTTGCACTGACTTTTCCAGGGACCAAAATGAGGCTGATGCTGACCAGCTTGCACTTTGCCGTGTCATTTTTTTTCAACGTTTTTTGAAGACGAATGTAATATTTAGCTGTATCAGAGATGTCACAGCAAGGCTGCACTTTATCAGCAAGATCTCTCTGCACCAACAGATGCATCCTACCTGTTCCTACAGGCTTGTATGGGTCAGGATTTCTTAAGAGATGCTTGACTCGATCCTCTGCCACTACTGGCTCTTCGTCTCCTCCTTGAACCTTGTCTTCAGACAGAAAGACTTGGGAGACTGTGTCAGTGAAGACAATTCAAAGAAGGCATTGAGTAACTCAGTCTGTCACTAAACCATCATATCTTCTTTATTCTTTTATAGCTAATGTACTGCCAGAAGCTTTTCTTGATGACCCTTGCCAGTTTGAACTCTAGCTGAGCTTCGACTTTCCTAATACTATCACTTAATGTTTGGGCAGTGTTTCTGTACTCCTGTGTACCATACACTCTCTTCTGCACTGGAGCCCCATCATGAGATGCCTGGTTAGCCAAGGTGGTATTCTGATACGTGTGCTCCTCTTCCTCGCTACCTGGATGGAGTGTTCTTGTGCTAAGGTTTTTCTAGGCTGCTTCCCACAGGATGTTCCCCGTCAATCCCCTGAATTCTGAAAAATGTCAGAATTCTGCAAAACTGAATTCTGCTCTCCTGAAGTCTGGGGTCTATGCTCTGCTACTTACCCTCCTCACACCCTCAGCATTTTGAACATCATTGTTTCACGATCACTAAAGCCAAGGATTCCATGGAATATCTTGCCCCCAACCACTTCATCATTTGTGAGTAGCGGATCAGGAAAACTTAACCCATGGTTGGCCCATCTAGCATCTCTTTTAGGAAGTTATGTCTAACACCCTCTGGAAACCTCCTGACTTGTTTGCCTGTCCCTGTGCTGCTTTTCCAGCAAATGTCCGGGAGATTCAGTTTCCTCAGAAGAACCAGAGTCTGTGATCTGGAGACTTGCTCCCATTGCTTCAAGAGGAGTGTTGTTCCCTCCTTCACCCCGAGTGGGTGGTTGGTAACAAACTCCTACCATAACGTCACCTTCACTGACCTCTTCTGTGCTCTAGACCTGCACACTCAATGGGACTCTCGCCCAGTCCATAGAGGACCTCCAGCCATTTGAGCTATTCCTTCATATGAAGGGCAGCCTCTCCTCCTCCTCTTCCTTGCCTGTCTTTTCCGAGAACCCTGTATTCAACCATCACCAAACATACATATGACTACAAGAGCTATCCCACCATGTTAGTTATTCCAATGGTGGTGTATTTCTGCATCTGTCATCAGAACATTAGCTCTTCCCGCTTGTTTCATAAGCTTTGTATTTGTGTACTGGCACATGAGGTTGTGCCAGTACAACCTCTCAACTGGTTTCATTCTTCCTGCAGTCTGCCGTTATCTTTCACAAGGACACGGATGACACTACCGAGTGAGATCTGGAGCACATCAAGAGTAACTGCAAAACTTTGGGGACAAAGGTGAAGGGCATGGGAGTGCGAAATGTACTGTTAGAACGTTATTCTGCCAGCATAACGTTTCCTTTATATATAATAAAATCTTGAAAGTATAAAAATTAGTAAGGAGCTCCTGCAGGCTGGGACAAACATGTATTTCCTTGGAAGAAACCGAGTACTTGAATTACTCGGTCCATTATGCTGCAGGTCTCAGGTATGACTTTCAACAGCAATCTGCTCAATGGGGATTTCAGCCATTGCACAAGTTGCAAAAGGTAGGGTTTTTTTCTTGGTGTTTTTTAACACCTATGGTTTGCCAAGTCATTTTTCTCACTTTTATAAGGATGAGGACAGAAGTGTGTTGCCTGCAAGAAGTTCCAGATCATTTGGACACTTAATGTGGGTTATTAACCACACACTACTGTAATGGGCTTAAGAACGGATAGCTTATTCACAAAATTAGGGTGCTTAACCTCTAAGATCAGTTTCCTCATTGTTCAGACAGAAAGAAAACAGTCTGAATCATACCTGAAAGCCTTGTGTAATCAGAAGGAATGATCTAATTTTTTTGAATTAAAAGCTGTATAGTGTAGGTGTGTTACAAAAGTATGATAGACTGGAGCGCAGAATTTTTACATTCCAGCTATTGTGTGGCTATTTAATTACTATTTAAATTATTCTGGCGACTGAAACTATCCAGTGTCATACATGTGGTGCTATCCAACAACAACAACAACAAAAATTATTAAATGTTGGCTTGTAAGTTTATTGTTATTCTGGTTTAACATGGATAGCAAGCAATATCAAAATAACTGGATCCCAGTATTACTGTGTTAATACGCTCTGTGTGGTACTCATTACTGAAGCTATGCAGCATATTTCTGAATCCTTTCAAGAACTGGTGGTTGTGGCAGGGCTTGTTTTTTTGTTTTTTCTCTACTAATGTTCCTCCACACATGACTTGCTCTTACTGCAGATCAGAGAAAGGGGTCTATATTCTCCTATCTACTAGGTAGTTATAGACTGCAGTAAGATCTCCCCTTAACTTTTTATTTAAGTTCAACAAGCCCAGCTCTTTGAGCCTCTGTTCGTATGCCGTATGCTACAGCTTCCTGATAGTTTTGGTGGCCCTTGACTTTTCTCTTTCCAATGTATCAATGCCTTTCTTGTACTGGAGAGCCTGGAACTGGATACAGTATTACAGATGAACTGTCACAAATCCTGAATACATGAGATTAGTCAATTCTTTTGAATTCTTAGACCCTTCGGGCTTCACTTGTGCTGGTACAGTCTGGTCAAGGGTGGCCTTCGCTGCTGGAAGGGCACGCTGCTGCTGTTTTGTGGGCCAATGGGACTCCAAGATCCTTTTCTGCAAAGCGGCTCCCGGGTCAGTCGGTGCCCCACCTGTAACTCTTGCGTGGGCTTATTTTCTCCTAGGTGGAGGACTATATGTTTTTGTTTGTTTGTTTGTTTGTTTTCTATTGAACTAGATGATGTGAAATGTTTAGAGAGTACCAGTCTTGTAGAAGTCAGTGTAAAAAAAAAAAAAAACCAACCCATAAATTTCTCATGCTCCTTTACAAAGTCAACTGTTTGTTTTAAAAAGAAAAAATAACTTAACAGTCTTAGATAGAGATGGAATGTACCATCTTTTTCATTTTCATCATCATTACTCCAGCTGAACATGATTTTGAAGTGTTTTGTCTTTTTCTTTACAAGCGATGTTCATACTTGCCCAACTGATTTGGAAACTAATGGAATTTGTGTGTTTCATAAAATCTAGTCCCAGGATGATATTTCCTGCATTGCAAAAGTTGAGATGGAAATATGTTAAATCTGAAGATATGCAGATTGTGCTGCCAGAGGGTTTTAGGGGGTAGTGTTATAATTGAGTAGTTTATCATAGTAACTTTGAAGTTCTTGGATTGAAGGCATGAGAGAATTGCCAAGCGCTTTCTGTAGGGAATTATAGTCCTTTAAGATTAAGGGGCTAGTGGCAGTCCATACCCATTAAAGACAAATTAACTCCATAACAGAAATCCTGGAAAATGGTTAAAATAACAAAACAGATACTGGGTGTGTAAAGACTGCAAAGAGTAGCCAAAAGCTACTCTGTGGATACGTTCGCACATGGGAGTGGATTTTTCTCCTTTTTAATGGGTATGGTTGTTAGCACGTTCCCAAACTAAGAACAAAAGTGTACTGGTAAAGAGAGGAGGGCTTTAGTGAACAACCTTTTGCCTCCAACCCTGCAGGTAGCTTTCCTAAGTATCAAGAAGGTATTCCTTGTGGCTTTAAGCTTCCAGAGTGCAGTAGGTAGCCCAGTGAATGGTTAACTTACCTGTGAAACTGCATGTGTCCTCCAGTTCAGGTGTGGGTGTTCATGGTTACTTTGCGTAGTGACTGGGGGTTGGGAAAACAAATCAAACAGGAACATTTTAAAGGGATGACTCAGCTGTCATTCTAGCAGGTGGTTTGGATCGACAAAGTCCTTTAGCAGGGTAATGGCAAAACAATAAAAACCTTGTTTCCCAAGAATGTGTGCTGCTTGAGTTATTTGGAGGAATTGGGCTAATGAAAAATATCAGTAACTCTTTAGATTCAAGAATCCGGATTCAATTGTTATCACTTGAATTTTAGCTCCCGTATTTTGAATGTTACTGCCAAGTTGATTTACCATTTAAAATAAATCCTTTGGAATGTATTACAGATTAATCGTAACAAAGAATGTGTGCTGTATCGTCAAAACAGTTGCTCTTAAATTTGTGGGGACTTTTTTTTTTTCTTCTGTTCTTCATGAACTTTTGGCAGTTCCACGAGTTTCGTTCTAGCTGAGGTTTGTTTTGATGCGAGTTCTAGATGGTGCGTTGGATCCTGACCTGTTTGGTTCTTAGGGGACGGGAGACGTTTTCATTAATTCCTACATGCGTTGTTCTGTGCGAGACAAATTTTATGCCTCCTTTGTTAGGAAATACCAAAAAATGAGATGAAGAGAAATGCATCTTCCCTGTGGCTTACATGGGGTGTTGGTTTAATCAAGATTCTTTCCCGAGTATTGGGTTGTATGCTGATTTGTTTGTCCCACATGTGACACAAATGTGTATAGCTTTGAGCTGGTATGTGGTGGCCACTTTGAAAACTTAGCGGGAACAGAAACTAAATTTTGTGTTTGAAGTTCTGTGACTAGAAGTACACACTTACCTTACTTATGAAGCAGTTGGACAGGAAAGAATCCTAGTGCCATGTAGCTTGGGTAAGAGCCATCTTTTGAAGTGTATAGCAGTTAATTTTTCTTAAATACAGTATGCAGTTTCTCTACTGCTCTTATTGAATTCTTTATTTATTAATAGAAATGAAGAAACATCTAAGGACTTGAATGAAGTTGCAACTGGTGCTCTAGATTCCCGTCTCCTTAGATAGCAGGTTACTTTCACTTTGTATGTATTTTCATTTCACATAATGTCTTCCTAGGTTAAAGACAAATGGCTTAATAAATATTTCCCTAAATACTGCCCATCTAGGACTTGTGTTTGTCATTGCGATGCAAAGTAGAGTAAGACCTAAGATCTGCTTGGCCCCACATACTATGCAAAATGCAGGAATTCTACACAATAAGAATTTTATGTGGAATGAATGTATCTGCACATAGGTATTTGCTGAGGTTAAATATAAATTAAATTCACCTTTAAAGTATAATTTTCCCCATGTCTTTGACCCAGATGATGTCTTTTCAAAGCTACGTGAACTTGTTCAGTGCCCATACCTCACAGGCTTAACTGTCAAACAAAAGCATTAGGGAGCTGTACTGAGAGCTAACTGATTTTTATGCTTTAGTAAGGCTTTTGACTTTGGCTTGTATGTGCCTAGAAAAGCATAACTAGGCAACCGGAGCTAGCTCCAAAATGGGCAGCTGATTTAAAAAAAACTGTAGTCTTGGAAGGGTTGAGGAATTAAGTTGGGGATTCATCTGGGTATGTTCAAGACTCGCAAGTATGATGAGGGCCCAAGCTTTGGATTATCTTGGAGACTACAACGCATAGGGGGTTCAGCAGGCAGCTAAATGACATGTGAGTGATAGGAACTCGCTACAGTCTAGTAGTGTTTTGAGTTTTTTCATCCCTGTGTATAAAAGGATTTGAATTTTGTATAAGGATTTTTTTATTTATGTTAAGTATTGAATTATTGGTTTGAAGATTGTTGCAAGGCTTCAGCATTTGATTGCCTTTTTTGTTGGCTCTTTTGTGAGAGTTGTAATGTTTATTGTGGTGGTGGTGATGTGTTGTCAAACTCAATTCTGATCTTGTATATTTAAAGAAATGTAGGCTCAGAGCTGTTGAAGATGAGTGTGTATATTTGCCAAGGTATGTGGGTCTAGAAGACAGAAGCACGTAGTGCTAAGTAGCAAGTGGATTTACTTCTCAAGTCATGAACTTTATATGGCCCAAGGAAGAGGGTGGGGATTGAGAAGAACAGTGTCCAGATGTTTTGGAAGAGTTGAATGGCCAAGCAGAATAATTATCAACTGAAATTTAAGTAATGTAGCAGAGGAGATCTGTGCACGCCTAGTGCTGTTTGAAGCTGCATAATGGCATGCTCCAGAGAATGTAGGAGATGCTTTAAAACATATAAAAGTCTTCAGAGAAGAATGAAAGATGAAGCAATTCGGGGCAAATCTTGCTATGAAGTAGGATTTGCTCCAGTTGCTCCAAACATCCCTGTTTGTAATAAGTGTGTACATTGTGTGACTTAGTCTTCAGCATCTACAAAATATGTATTGAAATAAATTGTTATTAGAACATAGCAGGACATGTTTAAGAGTAAAGCTCCCTTTAATAGTTAATCTGAACTCGCTTTCCTGATGCCTTGTACCATTCTAGTCCAATTCAGGTTCTGTTCTCACTGAACTAATTCCTTCCATGTCTGTTTTCTTAAACTGCCACTACACCTGTGTTGTCCTTAACATGGTTTATGCTAAAAAGAAAAACAGCTTGACAAGAGAGACCTAATACCAAAAACTTTACTGAAGCTGGTATAGATGATAGTTTCAGTTTCTTTTCAAGTGAGTGGTATCAACTTTGCTGCTGACGCACCGGAAGAGACCTGTATTCCTTAATGGAGTTTCCTTAGATGATGGGGCAATATTATCTGAGCGTGAAATGTCAAAGAGTAGTAGCTGGGCTTGTGTACGTGCGGGGCAAGATAGATGTGTTGAGTAAGATCTAAGATCTGCTTGGCCCCAGGTACTACGCAAAATGCAGGAATTCTGCACAATAAGAATTTTACGTGGAATGAATGTATCTGCACATAGGTATTTGCTGAGGTTAAATATAAATGAAATTCACCTTTAAAGTATAATTTTCCCCATGTCTTTGACCCAGACGATTTCTTTTCGAAGCTATGTTTGCTTCAAACAGTTCTTATGAATGCTGATGTGTTTGAAAGCCAACCAAGATTAGATGTTAAGGTTTAGCTTTTTGTAGTTGAAACCCACTAGTGAGGCCATAATCAGCTGCCAAACTTTATAAAGGAAACATAAAATATTATGTTGCCCACAAATACCAGCTGTAAACCACTAATGTCTGCATTAGTTCAGTAACTTCAGAGTCACAAAGTTTAATTGACTAATGGGGTAACCGGTGGCAATCTGCCTCTTTGCAGCAGGGTTAGACCTACTGTGAACAGGAGGAGGAAGTGTTACCTAGTAGTTCATCAAGGTTTTACTCTGTTTTTCATCAAATGGCAGATAAGCCTTGAGGGGAGGGCATGCTGGAACAGGCAAATGTTCAGCAGGTAAATACTGCTTTCTAAAACAGAGGCGGCAGTTATCAATTAAATCCTAAATGGTTTAAAGAAAGGGAACTTCATGAAGAACAGCTCTCTTAAAGTTAGAGCATTGTCCAAGTAATTTTACTTACAGAAATGGAAACCTTCGACTTAGATACTAACCCTCAGAAGGGATTGATGTTATGTACACAATATAGGCTGTGCCAATTTGCAGGAGTAGAGGGAAAAGCAATCTTGAGATACGTATTGATCAAGGAATGTTAACGTTGTTTTCAGAATAGGGAACTGTAGATTTCACTGGGGGAAGAATGCTGAATAGCAGGAGTGGTTTTGGGGCTGAAAGTAGAGAGGAATAGAACTGAGGTGTGGAGTTGGTCAAGCTGAGTAAAGCTGTGCTGGGAATTAAGTCTCATCAAAATGGACAAAAAGCAGGGCCAATGACACTGTGGTGCCCCATATACCTTAGATGACTCCTGTCTGCCTTGGAGAATTCTGGCCAGCTTAACGCTGTGCTTTGCTAGACCTTTCCTGAGATACAAGCAAGGGAAAGCTTCTGAACGAATGACATGAAAAGCAGATGGGAAACATCATGCAAGTAAAACGCAAGCTATTTATGCATTGCTTACTGCAGACTTAATTCCTTCCAATGCTTCTTGCAATCAGGTCACTCTGGCACACCAGTGAGTAGTTAATGATGCACCAGGGTGGAAGAACTGAACTGAGAACAGAAGAGGAAAGTAAGCTGGAAAATCTGAAAAATGTAGGCAGTGGTTCAAAGGTATTCCTGGAGAAAAGCACAATCCAATCAACAGGATAAACGCAAATGGACAAGAGTGGCTGGTACATGCAATGAAAGTGCCCTGTAGTTGTTTTGTGGTTTGTTGTTTCTTTTACGGACCTTTTTTAAATATAGTTGACATAAGTCAAGTAAGGATACTTTCTTGTTCACGTAGCTGAAATGTAGGGATTTTTTTCCCCTCATTTTCCTTATCATTATCCTTAGTTCCCATCTGTGATAAAGAAAATGGTTTCCTGACAGGAGAATGTGTTTCTTCTATTATTTTTAAGTATGTCCTGTGGTAAGATGCATAAACTAACTCTTAAAAGTTTGTTCTATCTGTTTTTAAACCATGTTATGACTTAAGAATTTTATTAATATTATTTTGACATTTATCAATAACCATCAGAAATAGATTTCAACATTATAAAACGCTTATTTCTGCACTCTAGTACATCTCGCTGTCCTGTTAATGTCTTGCTTATACTTTAGAAGGATTCACAGCAAAACTGGTGCAAATGCTTGAAAAAGGTATGCATAAGTATTATGTATTCTGTGCCTATATAGCTTCTGTTTTTAATGGCAGAATTCAGTAAAAAATTCTCATTATGGTCAATGTGTAGAATTATTGGTCTGAATTTTAGGGTTTAGTTTGTTTTTTTTTTTTAAATAGTCCTTAATCTGTTCTGTTCTTCCTGTTGTCTATGGCAAATTAAGTTGCCGTGGAAAAGATGGAGGTCTTAAACTGCAGCTGGTTTGTCCCTGGCACAAATCTTGTAGACATAGAGGCTGGGGTTTTTGTCAGTATGAACTGTGAGCTTAATCATCGTCACTGTAGGCTTCGAAGTACCAGGCCACCCTCAGTTATGAAGTGGCTCATGCTGTATTGAGTTTAGTTCTTTGTGTTGGTGTTTTGGCAGGTTTGTTTGTTTGTTTGTTTGTTTTTTAGCTTTTCAATTCCAGTAAGTGAATGCCACCCGGATGTTAAAATGACATTAAAAGGAGTTAATTCCATATTGGTTTGCATCTGAGATTTAGGGAACACATGAGAAAATAATTATGTATCTTTAGGTATATGAAGAGTTATTTCCTCAGATGAATGAGTACAATTACCTGTACTCATCTAAATATTTACATTTTTGGGAAGTGGAGGATAGTGTTCATATTAGGACAAAACTCTGTTTTCATGGTTGGAAGCACTTGGGGAAGTTAGTAGATATACTAAAAAATCAGTCCTGTTTCTTCTCTGAATAATGAAAATGTACCTTTTAACAAGCTTATACTTCAAAATATGTAACTGCCTTTACTTGACAATGTGGTTCACACTAGAAAAATGAAATTTGTTACCATGACAATTGCTTTTCATTTAATACCTTAGAGTATTACTTCATGTCGGCAGAAAAAAAATGATCTTCATTCAAAGGAAATAATCATTTATGTTTGAACACTCACATAGTAGTTCTAGCCTACTAATAGGACCTCATGTGAGGTGAAAAAAGAGGGGCGTAAGTAGCAGCCTGTACCAGAAGGCTTGTATGGAACTGCATGATGGAGAATTCCTGGAAATTGCGCCAGCCAGGAGCACTTTTTCCCCCCGTAGGATGGTATATGAATGATTACAAATGATTAAGCTGTTCTCAACACTTCAAGAGCTTTTGCCTTTTGTTTGCGGTATTGCTTGCTAGGCACTCAGAAGCCATCCTAGCCAGCCATCTATGCAGCACTTTTCAGCATACAAACGTGGTAGTTGAGGCATTCCTGGAAGTTCTGACTTCCCCCCTTTCCTTGAATTCCTTTTTGTACCTACAGAAATCATCAACTTGAAACAGCACTTAGGAACACCCCTCTGATTTTCAGAAACTATTTCAAGGTCGAGGTTTGTGCAGGTGTCAGATGATTGCCAAATGCTCTTAAAAATAATGCTGTAATCTTGCTTTTTGCCCTTGAATTTTCCTAGAAATGGGAGTGAATACAGGAGAGGCGTTATCCCAGCGCACATTAATGCGGGAACTATCGTAAAACTGAATTGCATAGGAAAAGCCTCTGCTTCCTGCTGTGGGTTTGTGATCTGATGTTCTCTTTTAGAAAACAAATGTCTAGCTTCATGGGTAGCTTTTCATATTAGATTGTTTTCATTCAATGGCAATAGACAACAAAATTTGTCAGAATGTATTGTTTACAATCTCATGATCTTTAGAAAAATACTGAATGCTTTTTTGGCGTGGAAACTGTTACCCCAAAGGCTTGCATTTTTGGTATTTAGCAGCTTTTGGTAGACATAAAATGTGACTTGGAAAGAAAAAAGTTTATTCCAATATTAGAAAATTTATTTTTCATAAAAGGCTTCATGTACCTAGGAAGCTGACACTCAGAACAAATTCGTGGTGATATGATGGAGAATATATCTGGTTTTATTAATTGTAATTTTGCTGCATTTTGCTTATTATGTTAAAATAAGCATGGCTGAAGACCAGGATGAAAGACTAGCTGTTTGCCTTGTCCCTGTAAGTTAGCGCTAGGTCAGGTAAAACATTCTGGACAGAAAAAAACCCCAAACAAACCCCAAACAACGGGAGGTGCTCAACCAGCAGAACTTGAGGGGTGCCTAGTAAAGGCAAGTCTAGAGGAGAGAGAACAGCAACATAGGATCTATAGTACCAGCAGGTATTCGGTATAGTCTTTTGAAATGAAATTACAGGAAGACTCTTTATGTTGGGAAAGAAAGGGAGTTATTTTTGGTTTGTTGTGACTCTAAAGGCACCAAAGTTAGTGCATTGAGAGCTATCCTTAAGTATAGGATCAGTCTTGAAAGAAGGATTAGTTTATAAATTCCTTTATTTTTCAATTTGACTCTTCTTTGAATTAAATAGAATTTGTCTCAAACTAGAGTGTTCGATGTTGATGTCTATTCTGTTAAGATATAAGTTTAGACATGAAATTCTTTTGTATTTTTGGTGTGCTCACTCCAAAGAAAAGCTGCAGGAAAGTGGGCAGCTCAAGGTGTCTGGTTACAGTGGGTTTTTCCCCATGGTGGAGAAGCAGCCAGTTACTTATTAATTGTGAATATAGAGCATAAATTAGCACAATGCAGGAGGTAATACTTGGTATGTGACCACACAAGGAAAGTGTGTCGGCGCATAACAGAGGTGTTAGGAAATTGAGAGTTTAAAGATAGAATGCAGGAATTGGCAAAGGGTGAACGTACATGGGAAACAGCTCAGTGCGATTAACAGTTATCTTCTGAAAACCAGCATTTCCAAAAAGTGGGCAACAGGAGGCTGTCCGATTAGGATGCTTGGGGGGAAAAAAACAAAACAAAACCAAAAAAAAACCCCATAAGCTCTTCTCTAATTTTGCAAATCTTCCAATCATTTGGGTAAGACCACACTTAGGAGTCACTGAAGTAAGTTATTCTCTCCTTGAGCTCTGTGTAGCCTAAGTTTCTACAGGAGGCTAGACTCACTTGGGTTTAGAATAACCCCAGAATTTGATCTTCATTTTGGGGCAGAGTACTCTGTTTTAGCTGTATTATACCAATTGGGTCTTGAATATATTTAGCCTCTTACAAGACTGTAGTCTTGAGGGAGAAAGAAGCATATAGTGAGCACTGATACTAGAAATAAAAATGGAAGAAACTTCTTGTATGAGAGCAGTGTACTCGGAGGAGGCAAACTGCATCAAGATTGATGGCTTGCATTTCGAGATTTTAGTGGAAACATTACTTTGTACAATTTGAGCAGCTGATAGATGCTCCACCGATGGAGATACTTTCTGCTAACAGAATTTTGGATGTCAGTTATAGTGCCTGAATGCTGGTTTCTTTTTCCCCTGCAGTGATCTAGAAAAAAATAATATCACAAGAATCACGAAGACAGACTTCACGGGACTGAAGAATCTCCGTGTCTTGTGAGTATAACACAAAACTTGTCTGTCTTTACAAGACTATCTTAGGGTGCTAGTACTAAGAACGTACATAATTCTAGACATCAAATGCTGGTAATTTCTGCACGTTTTTCAGTTATTAGTGTTCTTTTAAACCAGGCAACTAGAACAGTTTGTGATGCGAAACAGTAAATTTTAGTTCCATGCTAAAGTCTGGATGTAGTTCCAGAGTTATTTAATTGTTTGTATTTATCATTGGCTTTTAATAAATACAGTGGTAAAAATTTTGGTCCACTTTACAATCACTTATGCATAAATCAATTATACTGATACGCTAGCAAATAGGACTTTCAGATTTTGGTCCCTTTAAGGTACAGTCCCATTAATAGCACTTTTGCAGAAGATTAAGCAAGAACTTAGATTAAGGATAGTTGATAGCTGTAGAAGTTATACCCAAGGAAACCTGTGAATTTTTTTAGTCTAATACGAAGTAATCAATACAAAAATTTTAGGTGGTGCTGTCTATTGATCTAAAAGTATCAGTCAAGAGCTTAACTGTACTTGGAAATGGGCCTTGAACATCAAAAGGGGAAACATCAGTCTATAGAATTTGTCACTCTGACTGCTTCTTCTGAAACAAACAGCGATCAGAAGTTAAGCAGCACACAAGTCATCTCACCAGCACCCCCTGGAAATTCCTTTCTGTAATTCTTAAGGTTACCCTCTGCAGTTAATGTTTTCCTTTGAGAATCTTCTAAAATAAGTTCTTAAAGCTGCAACTGTTGAACTGTTACAGTTATTTAGTGATAATTCGATCAATTAATAAGTGAATCTTGCCAATGAAAAAGAAAGTCTCTTCTCCTGCTACCTTAACACTTTTGAACAAGTTGGCATATACTAAGAAAACATCTCAAATCTGTTGGAAGACTTTTCCTATGGTGTTTCTCTCATAGAGATGAGAGCGCTGTGGAGTTGGTTAGATTTCCTTGGCTCCCATCCCAACTGTCAATACCATTTTGGAAGTCTATTAAAATACATGTGCGATACTATCATTAATGTCAGGACTTGGTTTGGTTGGTTTGTTTTATAGTGGCAGGCATTGCCTAATGCCGCTGCAGTCATTTATACTGAATGCCCTTATATATATATTTTTTTTTTTATATTGGCTTTGTCTTCCAATATATGAAGACCATCTGAAACCCAAGATGTGCCATTTCACTGTCTGCTAATGTGCCCGTTTTTGTTCATTGTTGCGTGTTTCCCTATTCTCCATGTTCCTGTCATGTCTGGTATGTGTTTGCTGTTTTTCTGATTTTATTTTATGCAGCTTCTACTTTGTGCACTTTTGGTCTCTAGAAGTCCTTCAGATTTTTCTTATTTTTTCTTTGCTTTTTCTTATGGTCTCTTCATAATTCTGGCTATTCTAAATTACTGACACCCTATTTTTACCTCTTTTTTTCCTCCATGTGTGATGGCAGTAGAGTGGGAAGCACAGAAACAGAAACCTGTCCCAGAGTTCCTAGGAAGGTAGTCTCCTCCTGTTTTCAGGCATCAGCGTGAGGACCACAAACAAGTGATCCAGAAACTGGTAGAACAGTACAACAGAAAAAAAAGCTTCCGGTCTCAAACTGACAACATAGATGCAAAACATTCCTTTGTGCATCTTCTTCTCCTTTTATCCTTTATAACTTCAGCTTGTTCCCTTTCCTCATGCAGTTTTTCCTCCCCCTCCGTTTAAGAACATGCCTCTCTGGTTCACATGTTTGGATTTTTTTAATTTTGTTTTTTGATCTTCATATGTGGCCTTAGCTGTGGAATGCTCTCTTGCTGTCTATCTTCGCAACTGCTATCCAGTTGAACAGCTCTGAGCATCCTCGTAGCATTGAGTGCAGAGGAGTGGCTGTTGAGAACAGGCAAGAATAGTGCTTTTTCACTAGTTAGTGTTAGCCGAGCCCAGGCTTACTGTGTTAAGTTCTTCCTTTCTGTGTTGTAGCTAAAGGCAAGTAAAATGGTCAGAGAGCCTGGAGATTTAGTCCATGCATCTGAGTGCTCTTACAGAAGCAGAAAATGAGTGTGTGCTGGAAAGCAGCACTGAGAGAGGGAAAAGGTCGCCTTAAATGGGCCTAGTGGTATCTCTATTCCTTGGCTTTCACTTTACCTATAAAGAGCGTTTCTGCTGTGTAGATGAATAGTCATTTCCTGCACAGTGTAAATCAAAGAGAAGTCAGTCTCCGTTGCTTATAACTTAGCCTTGTCTCAGCCTCAGGGGGTGTGGAAAAGCAGGGTCGGACACAGCGGAAACCTGGGGGTGTTCCCTTATGTTCTTGCACCCTGTCGTACAGCGGGACCGCATGCAGTTGTCACACATAGCTGCCATGGCTGTATTTCTGGAGGGATTGAACCACTTGGGATTACTTACAAATGGTTTACTCTGGGGCAAGCCTGAAATCTTTGCAGAACATAAAGACTGGGCAAAAAAATATGTTGACATTGAGTGGGCTCCTGCTATGTGCTGCAGGAGTCAGTTATCTCAATTATATTACGTAAACTAAGAGTAGTATACTAAGGACGTAATAGTCAGCCTCTAGACCAACATCTTTCTGAGCATATTGGTTATGGTTATAAAAGTTTAGGAACAAAAACACTTACCAAATCTGGCAGTCAGGAGGCAATTTTTGAATCTGTTTCCTGTTAGTGATCTAAAGAAACAGTGCTGGTCTGTCCAGATTTTTTTTAATAATCTCTAATTATAACTGGTACTGGTACTTCTGTGAAAAGCAATTTTGTAGCATGTGTGAAGAGAAGTGGGGAAGCTCTTTTATTCTGTTGTCTAAAAATTAACTGGTATTTCTGGAATTGCAGACACTTGGAAGAAAATCAGATTAGTGTGATAGAACGTGGAGCATTTCAGGATCTAAAACAACTTGAACGGCTGTAAGTATCTCTATTTACATACCTATGGAAAATCTACTGTTTTTATACCTCGCTGTTAACGGTCATTCATATTTCATGATTAAAAAATTAATCTCCTTTAAGAAAAAGAGAGAGGTGGGTACCTGCCTAATTAAAGTATGCTTTTAAACACAGTTGGATTTATATTGCGTGACAGCTAATACTTGAAATAAAATGTACAATTGCTTGCCAAGAAAATAGAACTGTCGGTGACACCAGAATCTTAACAACATTATCAAAAGGACATTATCTGGGCAACTCTTAAAATTGATATGTAGGTGAAGAGAGATTTGTTTATAATTTTCATATTACTATATAATATATATTTTTATATAATATATATATAAATTTGTGCTCGTGGAAGTTACAGTTGTCTCCTTTGAGAACCACGGTATTTCTAAAACTGCCTTTAGACTTAATTTTCTGATTAGCTTCGTTCCCCTTGAAGTTGCATAATGCCACTGACACCAGTGGATTCTGGGGTACCATGCTAGACTTAGTGGAGAAAAGACTGTAGATTTCCTCTGCTTTTGATAGCAATTAAATTTATTTTTTTTTAAAAAGGTGAAGATAAGAGATCTCTGAATACAGAATCCGATTTATGGAAAACTACTGGCCCTGCAAGAGTATAAACTTAAATATCAAAAAGTACAAAAGCAATGCTGTATCCAGTTGTCACTCTTAGTTGGGTGTATTGTTTAACCTGGCTTCACGATAATGCTAATTTTGCCTGCTTGTGATGGGAGCAGAACAAAATCTCTGTAACACTGAAATACTTCTGGGAATTATTTGTTGTTAGAGGTAGGTGACTAGAACAAAATCGCATGCTGGTTTGGAATGCCTGTTTGTTAAATGGAGAAGCAGGTTTTTTTTATCCTTGATTGTTAACTCGGTTATCTGCAAGGCATTTGGTGTAGGATTTGGTATTTTCTAATTGATATTTTCTAAAGCAGCTTTCAAGAGTTAAGTTCCCACTAGCAATTGTTCAAGAGAAGTCTGGAGTATTGAGCATATGCTGTACTAAAACTGTTTCAGATGATCTCAGGATTAGATTTGCATTTAAGTTGTTTAAGTAGTGCGTTGAACTTTTAAAATTAATTTACTCAGGATTTTTGTCTTGAATTGCAAAGCTCCATTTATGGCAATAATCAGAATTTTAACTCGCATGCCTTATAACCCATTTTTTTCTGTTCCTGTTACCAATATTCAATTAGAAAACACTTTTTAAGTGTTGTTTAAGTGTTTTCTAAGAGTTTTGCCATAGCTTATTTATTTCACATTTCTTGGGCAGTAAAAAATAATAACCAGCTTAATTTGCCAAAATTAAGCATAGCCTGACACTGTAGAAAAGTTTGTTCACATTATAGCTCATCTTTGAGAGTCAGTATTCTAAGTCCTAGTTTCAAGCTCATTTTATATATATATATGTGTGTGTGTGTGTGTATAAATCTTTCTCATATCTCTATTTAGATAAAGGTAGATTTAGTTAAACTATGAAATGAGTTTTGAAAAAAAAAAAATCTGGGAGAAGGGCTAGCTATTAGTAACCAGAGATGATACTCAAATGTCATCTTAATGTGTTGTTTTACTGTACAGCCTGCTCTGTTAGCAAATGAAAACAATGTATTTTGTGAAACCAGAAGTTAGGAAATATGATAGCTTTAATAGTGTCTGTTTAAGTATGTGGTCTTTGAAAGTCTTACTTTTTTTTTTCCTGTGTGAACTCTTAACTTGGCCTGTTAAATATACTGCATCTCTGCTTCTCTTTTAGGATTGCCTGTCATGAAAATATTTCCTAAATGAATGTAGTATGAAAGGGAGGCCTGGAAACTTGCAACTTTTTGGTATTTTAGCTTAAATCATTTTTAGGACAAAACTATAAATCTGATTTTTTTGCTATGAGTCAGTAGGCTTTGGAGAATGAACTGTGGAAAGTTTGGCGTAACTTATAAAGGCTAAATTGCAACATTTTAGGTAATATTAAAGCTATTTTATTAAGTATTGTCAAACATTGCAAAATGTTAATTGAGAAAGTATGATGGTTGAATTTAGAAAAACCTGGCTTTTTTCCATTTAATTTCTTTCAGACCACAAAGAAAAATTGCTTATATTGCTTTGATTTTGGAATAATGTTCTTTTTTTTATCTGTTGAAGTGGATGCAAAAGTAATCATTAACTTCTTTTTAAACAAAGCAGCTGCATCGGGTCAGACTTTAAAAAACAAGAGTAATTCCTATTTCTGGCAAAATAGCATATATAAAGGTCTTGCATTCAAAGTAACAGTGGAAGTACATTGTTCCATTCCCCGCCCCATGGTGATCATTTAAAGGGCATAACCTTAGGTGAATGTTATCTTAGCTCAATATATTTTCACTTTTCTGGATATTGAAGCAAATCCATCATTATTGACTGAGTAAATTAGCAGAATTTTCTTTGAAATGCCCTCTATAACAGTCTAAGCAAATTTTAAATAAAATGTCTGTAAAGCTGTTAGCCACTGCTGCCAAAAACACTGTGATGATGACTCTAGCTTATTGGGATTTTACTCTGATTTTTTTAAATTTCTTTTGGTAGGAGATTAATGCTTACAATACCAATGGCACATCTAAAGGCATTATTTAAGTATAGGGCAGGATATTGTCAAAATTGTGTAATAGCTTAATAAAGTCTGCCAATATCAGTTGAAGGAAGCACATAACGCAATGCATGTTAAAATGACAGACAGTACAAAGTGGAGAAATGAAGTCATGTGGAAGGTAGAAGCCACGTCTTACTTTGACATATTTTTCCTCAGCTTTCCAAATATGCAGGGATTTTAACTATTGCCTTTTAGCAAAATTCAGTGGGTTTAGTATAAGTTGTTCTGCTGAGTCCTAAGATTCAGAATTCTTGAGAATATCCGATGGTACTCCCCATAATGGAAAACCAGAAATGCTTCTAGTGGTTTTATTCCAATAAGTTTCTGTAGTTTTTTTCCAGAACATAAAGATTAATGGTGAGGTAGCTGACCATAAAAAGTCAAGTAGGTAAGAGACAACATTAATAGGTATAACCGGTGCATACAGCTTACTGTCTTCTATTTGTTGCACTGTTGTTGAGCCCCAGACAAACCACCAATGCTCTTGTGCAGTGTAATACCGAAGTGGAGAAACTACAAAGCTTGTGGAGCCTATGCGTCAGTGGGATTTGTATGTCTGATGTACTAGAACGACTTCAGTACGTCTCCTCCCAGGCTTGTTATCTTCTCCCAGGCCTCTCTAGCTAGCACCTTTCCTCTGGCTCCAAAGTGCTGCTTGCCAAAAAATACTACTAATTGATGTTGAATGATAAGAGTTTGCAGGGCAGGTGTATGCGTATGTTCAGTAAGTGTTTAACAAACTATGGAAATGTTCTGCTGAAACGTGAAAGTGCCAGTTGTAAATTTTGATAGTCTGCCCTCCTTGCCAGTAGCAGGGCAGCAAGTTTAGAACACCGCCTGTGCCCGTTGGTGTACAGTAGGTTTCAGAAACTGTAGTCCTTTTTTTTTTCTAGTTACCTTCTGCAGTTTTTTTCCTAATAGTTAACTGTAAAAGGTCTGACTTTGATCCTCTTTGCTGGTTTTGTTTTCTGTGGTTTGAAGTAGTGTGCATATGCCCACACGAACACAGTGCTACACTGGCACAATGTGTTGTACCCAAATTTATTTTTGGATTTTAGCATTTCAGCGGTATGGTTTGCTATTAATGCAGTGTATGATTTTAAGATAAAATGATTATGAAATTTTGTTTGCAAAGAGGATCAAGAAGAATGAGGCATACTGGTGGGCCTAAAGGATGAACTGAAATTTCTTCCAGAGCCAGATGTATGTCACACATTTATGAGAAAAATGAGGCAGGATATAAGACACCAACCGATCCTGACTTTTCCACGGCCAACTACCAGAAATTGTCACGTAGCTGTATTATCTTCAAAAGACTGGACTTTGGCTGATGGCTGGTTCTTTCTACTCAAATTATTGTCTTTAGCTAGCATAAAAGATCTCGACATCTGAAAACACTAAAAATGTGTTTTTGTTGTTTAAAGGAGGGGGGGGGGAAATGAAGTTGGGAAAAATAATCAGCTTTAAAAAAAAAAAAGGCTAGAATCCAGATTTTAACCCTAGCATATACATGTATGGTTTTGGTTTTGTGCGTGCTAAGAGAGAGGTCAAAATGGGAATTGTATTTGACCTTTAACTGCAGAGATGCTACTGTGCATCGAGTCTTTGTAAGCAGCTTCCTAAATGCTCGATTAAGGTATTAAAGTATATTTATTTGGCATAGTGTTCTGTGAAATAGCTATTAGTTACCAAAGATGCTAAGGAAAAGAATAAATTGGTATATGATGCTTCACAATCTGGATTTCATAAATTGAGATTGAACAGGCTTTAAATAAATCATGTAATACAAAAAGCATCTTCCATAATTAACATGCTGAGTGGAAAGACTGCTGAGTGCTTCAGAGTAGCGGGCAAAATAATAAAAGCATTGGACAGTTCTTTGCTGTTGTAAACAAAAGCTTATTGCAAATCTTTGGCAGCATGGCCAAATCTATAGTGTTTATACAAGGTTTGCAGCGCATGCAGTTTTTCTGGATGTTTTTCTGGATCTGCACACACTACACTTATTTATGAAGCCATATGGATTTGTAAATATGTAAGACAGTTTGAATGTAACCTTTCAGAAAAAAGCTTTATTGTTTTGTGTCTCCATTTCCCTGTGACATTATGCATAACATAGCTAATTGGACATCAGTGATCATAAAATGCTTATCTGGAAATGCTGGAGAACAAAGACACATTAAAATGGATTTAGAGCTGTGGTCTGATACTTAATCAGTTTTATTACTTGCATACTTCCTTCTTCCTTCTCAAACTACCACATGTAAGTTAGTGTAGTACCAGGTTCCCTACCAAACGCCCCAGGAACAAGTGGTGCTTTAGGAGTGAGAAATGATACCCTTTTGCCTGTATTCTGCTCCCAAGACAGCTCGTTACGCGGGAAAATGATGAATTTATTTGGAGTGACTATTTAGTTTAACTTGCATGGGTACAGCCTTACTACTTTCTTCAAGAGTTGTGTTGTTTGGAGTGTGCGTCTTCCCTTTCACGTGGCCATAATGTAGTTCCTACTGCTTAAGTGAGGACCACGTTATTATAAGTATTTGTCTGCATCGTTTTCTGAACCTGATAGCAATAGAGTAGCAGCAACAGCCTTATATAGCAGCTTTTGAAGTTCATGAGTTCCTTCATCAACTTATTGCACAAAAGGAGTTTCACAGTTTGATCCTGCTTCTGACTCAACCAGAAGTGTAGAGGAAGACTAAATCTTCTCTACTTCATTTGTATTTCCTCTGGAGGAGGAGTGTGCAGTTACTCTTTCTACAGAGTACGGGAAAGCATGCTCCCTGTCTCTACGTTTTGTCTTAGGCTCAGACAATGGCTGTCCCAAAGTGACATCACGAGAGCCGTGTTTAAGTTCTAGTTCATCATGTGTGGTAGAAGCCAAGCAAAAGCTCTTGGTTTCTAGTGTCCACGTGGAGAAAAAAGTTGAGTCCCGAAGTATTCACGTGTTGAGGCTGTGTGCAAATTCATCACAGCGATATGTTGCATCTTCCCGTGGTATCATGCAGTTCTTTGGGCATCTGCTTGAGCAGTGCTTCTTGGTTTCTTTTCTGGGCTTGGATTACTACAGGTTTTACTGGTCTCTGTCATTACTTCTGCTTTCTCGTTATTCCACTGTGCTTCTTGCACCATGCAGCACTACTGGGAGTGCTGTGATCTTCCACCTTGTGCTGTCTTTTCATGTATTGTAAACAGAGTGATTTGCTGTTCCCCACACAGCCAATGCCTTACCACAGAGCTATTCTGCTGTCTTTTGTCTGTAGCTTGTCTTCACCAATGCTTTTTCTTTCTTCCAAGGGGAAGGAGTTCCCTGGGTGTGCTTGTGGGCTGGATAACTTTAGACCTTGGATGTTTGACTCATTCTTGGAGCTGACAGTCTCTTCTCTGAATATAATCTTGGTGCTCTCCTTTAAATCTTTCCAATTACTGGTAGATATATTCACCAGTCCTCCAAACCATAGGTATCATTTCCAGCCCGACAAAACATTTTGGAACTGTCTTGACTCATTTGACTGGCTAAACCGTGAGTCAAGACCTCAAGCTTTGTCCCTTCCTTCTTAAAGAGCAACTTGTATGAATTTGCCTCTCATGCTGTTGGAGTTATCTGTGAAATAACCTGCATGATAAAGATTACCTCTGTTAGCAGAGTGGCTGAGACCCAAGCCACTCCATCTCTCATCACCCTTATATAGCCTTCCGGAAAGGAACTGCTTCGTGGGCAGTTTTAATCCAAATGCCCACTCTGAGGAATTGTAGAAGCACCTTATGAGATGGAGTGACTGTGAAATAATACAGTCGGTGCAATTCAGGGTTAAGAACCGGGAAATGGGGAGGGGAGAGGAGGGTAGGGAAATCCTAAAATGTTGGAGCTCATAAAAGACTAAAATAGAAGTTCACAGATGGTCATCAGAAGGCTGGCTATGTTTGTGAAAGAGATATCCATTGAGGGCCACTAAACATGCAAAGTCTTCATCCATCTAAGAAGTCTAGCTGAAAAAAGGTTGAAAGCTAGCAAAGCTGGTAGATAAGATTCATACATGCTTGCCCTATGCTTATGCCTCTGTGTGCGTCTGTGTATTGCCATGGTTGGAAACAGGATACTGATCTAGGTGGGCCGTAAGTCAGTTCCAGTACTGGATGGTTTCTGATCTTCATCTGGTGCAAGAAACTGAACTGCTTATCATCTTTTCCAAATCTTATTCTGCTTCTACTGAACCAGCTGCCCGCAATTTAGGGATATGCTGTCCTTTTCATGGAGAGGGTTGAGATACTTCAGGAAGTTCCAGTGCTTTTTCATGTCTAGAGCAGAGGTATTTAATGGACTTCCAGCTGCCCTTCACCCCCCTAAGAAGCTCACGCTGGATATCTGACTTCAAGAGTGCTGTCAAGTCACCAGTAAGGAATCCCTGTTTCCTATAAGACTTGCTTAACAAAAACCCAGGCAAAATCAGTAGCTTCCCTGAGAAATGTGAATGATAATGAGAAGATAAAATAATAGGTACAAATTCTATTCGTGAGGTACGATGGAAACTGTTATACGAGATGCAAATGGTGGATTACTTACCTGTGTGGTTCATACCTCAGTTTACATTTAGAATCACACAGGACACGAACAATAGCAAGAACATGGTAGTTCTCATTATATATACAGGGGGGGTGTGTCTACGAATAAAAAATAAAATAGTAAAATAGACATTGACAGCTTGAGTGTGAATAGCACACTTTAGTAAATCATTGGGGAGGAATGTAAGTGCTATAACTTATCGAGTCACATCTTGGCTCAAGCTGACAGCTCACCTTTATTAATTCTTGGGAGGAAAGAAGGAAGCTCATTAATTTTGTATTGCTTTTGATTCAGCTTTATGTGCTGCTCTTGGCTCAAACAGCCAAAATAAATGTTCCCAAGATATGGCTCACATACTTCACTTATCTGTCAATACTGTACTCTGGCTACTCTGAAAGATTTCACTGAAATTTATTTTTCTTATATTACTTAACTGCCAGTAATTTAGAGAAATGTTAGTTATTTGTGTAAATGACCTGCTAGATATGGTCAGGAATTTTTTTTTTTTTAAATAACTCTCTTTGCTGTTCCCACAATTCAAATATACAGTCAATATAAAATTGTGGGGGGAGGGAAATTTGCAACTGTTAGTCCAGAAAGTTGTTCTTGTTGGAAAGGAATGTTATAAGATCTCCAGTGCATGGATTTCCATGTAGAGTTAAGCTTCTCACAACAGTTAAGGACTGAAGAAAATACTCAAGTATGGCCTATTTCACGCAGATACCCTGTTCATATAGTGACTACTATACTCTATCATTTATATTAAATTTTCAGGAAGATGTTACTTTGTTTTGGCTATAGTAGAATGATACTGTCCAGTAATAAATCATCTTCATATGTAGTGTGGGTAGTAAGTGCACATCCCAAAATGAAGTGTCCTTAAGGCTTTAAGATCATCTTAACATTTTTGAAGTCCAAAATACATGAATTTCCTTTTGAATTTTGTTGATTTCGCATCTAGTGCAACTTTCAGTTTTAGCCTTTGCTTGAGAATCTTTTGCTGTTAACTGTTACAGCACAGTCAGCTGTGTGTGATGTTGATTGCTATGGGCTCGGTCCATTAAAGCCTTCAAACAACTAGCAGTCGGCCAGTTTAAATGCCGGCGCAACTTCTTGCAACTCTGAAAAGCTGCCTGGTCCTAAGTGCAAGACAGGACAACGGGTGTTCAAAAATAAAAGTATTTGTGTAACAAAAACTGTAGCCACAGGTTTGGTCAGGAGTTACTCATAAGAACTTACTGACTTTTCTTCAAAAGATGTACCACAGGGCTGAGGCATCACTGTAACTTTGAAACAAAAGAACTCACGCTGTTTTTCAAAAGGCAAAATAGAAAGTATTTTTGGGGCAAGCTGCTAAAATCCTAAGAATATATATTATATTCAATGTTAGAATTTGATATTATATAATATAATTCTACAACAGAGTAAGCATGCAATATATATATGTGCTTCTGTAATGTCCATGTCTCAGTATCTCAAGATTAGTGTTTACCTTCTCATGTCAATAGGGGCTTACAGGTAGAACTTGAGTTTTTTTGAGACAGTGGTTCAAGTGTAAGTATAGATCACTAGTGTAGTAAGACTGTGGGGGAAAAAATAAGAAGCACAGAAGAACTTGTAGAAGCCAAACCTGATAATTCTGAGAGGTACCCAGTCTGCATTTTGCCTGTGCGTAAAGTCGGTCTCCTGTTTAGTGTCCTAATAAAGCTGGCTGCGTTTCTATTTTGAATTATTTAAGTAGTTTAAGCCATACTGTGAAAAGGTCAGATAATTTTTAGAAACATCACTGGAAACACGACTCTTATAGAAGAGTAAGAAAAGCTTTAACCTGAAAAAATGTATTTGGGGCTTTTTGGAGGCATACTTTGTCATTCTGTGGGCATTGCATACTTGAAAAACAGTAGTGCTTAGCCATGTAATGTATTCTGGTCATGGTATTGCCTCGGATGAGAGGCAACTGCAGTTTGCATCTTGATGTTGGGTTTTTTCCTTATTTTAAAGCATATAACTTTAGCTTTTATTGAAATTAGTCAAACAATTATTTCAAGCATTGAAATATATGTAATTGTCTTTGTACACAGATGAGCCGTTGTTTGACACGCGTGCAGGTTATATGCTTGGAAATGGTTTATATTTCTTATGACCATTTGAGAAAAAAGTAAAAATTACCTTGTCCTCTTCCATTACCCTATTACAAATATGGCAAACTGTCAGTTTGACAGAAAACTCTGTAATTGCTGTGCTTGAAGTTTCAGGACTGACAAAGTAGTTGCAGATTAATTCAGGAAAGAAATCCACGGTCAACTTGGTAAGACTTGCTCCATGTCTATCAACAGTAGGTTTGATAATGTGTCTGTCCCTGAACATCAGAAAGACACTTTTTTGGAACTGTAGTTGATGTGAGTGGCACAAACATACTTAAATGGGAGAAATTTAATCCTTTGCCTTCTACTATTGGTAAATACCTTGCATGAGCTAGATCTTGTGCACGCAATCTGGAGATAAAATGGAAAGAACAGGCAAAAAGGGACAAGTGTATGCTTTGATCAGCTGGTGGTTTGTGAGTCCCCTGCACTACCTGCTGCTTGACACAGGGGTATACGTTTCCTGAAAAATTTGTGTTTATACTGGACTATCTTTATTTAGCAAAAAATTTCTTAAGCCTGTAATAATGATAAACTAGTTCAAAGATGAATCCCTCCCACTCTCTCTGGTCTGTAAGTCAAGTGAACAAGAACTATGTTTCTTTGTGTGTTTATTTTTATGGGACTGTTGCTGGAATAATTTTTAAATGATACAGTAGCTGTCATTTTCTTACCCTTTGGGAGCTATTCAGTGAATAAAGTAGTTACGAGAAGCCACTTACAATGATTCCTTGAAGATGTGTAGATTTGTAGATGTGTGGCGGTTATATCTTCTAATTGGGTGTACGCATTTGGGAAAATGATAGTTCCTGATAAATGTATTTATGTACTGTGGAGTCCTAGAGGGCACTAATATCCTCAAATTTCATAGTTCACTATGTTTGTCTGTAGCACGTAGTTATATAGTTACATGTTACTCAGCCATTGCTGGACAGCCAAACTTTTTTTGTTATTGCTGATGCAAGACTGAACCTTTTATTTCTTTTGTAAACATTAAAAAAAAAAAAAAATTTGGCACCTCTTTTCTGAAGGAAGCCATTAGCAGCTCTGTCAATAGGTCTGCACAGGAGGAATCCAAACACAGGAAAAGTGCGAGAGAGGCAAAGGGCAGCAAGCAAGGCAGCAGGATGCATGCTTCAGTGAATCGGGTTTGGTTTGCGTTAGTACATCTGACCAAAGCTACAAAACAAAGAGGCTTATTTTAACAATATGATAATAAACGAGCCTGGTTTCATCAAAAACATTTTCATAGTAGGTCGCTGACCCATAAGAACTTATGGAAAAACAAATTTGGGTCTCGTTTATGTAGACAAGAGGTTCTGTAACCACAGGATTCTTAAGCTTCTGAAAGGGATGGTTACAAAGCAAATGGAATAATGACGCTTCCACTACAATGTAACCGTAATTCAGTTGGAATAGCAGATCAGCGTTGAACATTACATCAGAGGCTTTAAACATTATTCTTTTCTGTGGCTTGTTTGTTTGATTTTAGCAGTTTTTTTATACTTGATGAAGATTTATGGGAGTATTTGCTTAAGCAAAACACTTAAGGATTTAGCAGTCATTTCTCCAGGATCTGTAGGAACTACTTAAAGGTCCGTGTTACTGTTGGGTAAGAACTGCTGCATCACTGGTCTGGAATAATTTAGGTGAACTTTGTTTAGCTTAAATAATTTCATCAAAAGCGTTTTGCCTCTTTGAGCTTCTTCATATTAGAAGGATTATACTGCTTGCCATCCTAGAAATACCGTGTTATTGGCTGAATTTCATGCTGTCAAGCACAGCAGTCCTTAAATAATCCCGTTCCTGAGTGAAACATTGATGATGGATTCAAAGTACTTACCATCTTTTAGTTCTTTCTTGGAGAATATATGAACATGTAGGTCTTGAAGCCTTGACCTTGCTTTTCCTGACACAACTCCATTTTAACTGTGTCCGTTGAACTGGAGCTCACCTGAAGCTGCAGCCTTCCACATGGAACAGAACAAACTAACTCATGTTGGCTTATAGTTAACTTTGTTAGTATCATGTTCTCAGTTGCTTGGAGATGATCTCTTCTCCAGATCTTTCTCTCTGTCTCAAGGTGTTATAGTATGAGGATCACAAGAAGAAGAGAGGGTTCTAGGGTTCGTGCAGATGTTACAGATAGTATGTGTACATTTTAATTTTTTGGTTTTGATAATTCTTGAGGAATACAAGAGAGAAATGGGAACTGCTGGGTGCTGAAGCACTTCAGAAAAACGGACCCCCTGCATTTGGTAACTTGCTGGGAAAGTGGAAGTGGATCAGAGGTAATTATCACAGAAATTGGGTGTGCTCAATTTTTAGATAAGAGCTTCTTTAATGACAACGGACTTTTGTGGCTGGTTACCTACCCCTTGTGGCTTCCTGGTGAGAAACTGTCCTTTGAATGAGTTGTGATAGGTAATTCCCACAGGCTTGTGATAAAGCAGTCACAAGAGCTGCTTTTTCATTCTCAAATTGAAGTCAAGTGTACAGTGTGCTCTTTGTTCCGCTTAATTATTTCCTTATATTCATTCTGTTGGCTTTGGAGGATGCATCCTTTGTTAAGCTTCCAGTTTGATTTCAGGCAAGAGATGATTCTGCTAGTCTTCCTTTTTTAATAGTTCTGCTTGGCATATAGCCCCAGGGAGGAAGGAGTAACGCATTGCCACAGAAGCATTCTTTACTATATATGGAGAGGTGTGGTGAGCTGGGCTGGTATCGAGTTATTAAAACAGATCAAATAAGAACAGTGTTCTATTTCTTCTGATAAAAATTGCAATAATAGTTTTACTTGTAAGTTTTCTTGCTAATTATTCACAGCTATCTCTGACTTCTGGAAATGGTTAGTTTGATTAATATAAACTTTTAAGACTTGTCAGCAGGGGCAACATGGCTTGGAGATGTGCACGCTAAAATTTACTTTTTGCTTTCTTCATAGGGCTTCGGCCCTGACCTGGAGAGGTTACTGTCTGATGTAAGAGAATGGTTTAACCGTGTCTATTTTACTCTTACTTCCTTTACAAAAATTGGTGAAGTATTAAAAGTGGTGGACATTTAGGGATACTGCAATAGATTCTTTATGTTCCTTGGATAAAGTCCTATTGTTTTTATGTAGTCTGTGGAGGAATAATGAGAAAGTAACTATGTTTTTTCTCATTCTATATTAGGGTTTTGAAGATGCAAAAGTTGGAAGATTTTTTTGTGAATTCCTAAATTTTTTTTAGATTTGAAATAACTTACTTAAAAGCATTGCAGAAACTGAGAAACAGCTTCTGCAAAGAGCGTCTCTGTTTGAGGGTTTATTGATCAAGCTTTTTTGGATTGATTTGAATGAGAGTTAATAGAAATTGTAAGTTCTTGTATGTTAAAGACTGAGAAAGGCAGATATAAACTACCACGCTGCGTGAATGTAAGTGGTTTTATAAATACGCTACTGAGTTGAGAGACTGTCCACGGACTTCTGCTTGCTACTTCTGGATTTACAGGGTTTTCTTGCTGTTGACGTTGTCAACAGCGCTCTCTGATACTTAAGATTCTCTATTCCCTTCTTCAATTAAGTTGGTACTAACACCTCTGTCCATTTCTGTATGATTGTAGAGCGTTGATCTCCGTCTTTAACGCATACGTGAATGTTATTAGACCTTTTTTGTCTCTTCATGTTGGCTTTGGGAAAATGTTGAAATTTAAACCTGTTCCTCGTACTTTTTTTTTGCCTATGTTATTAGCTGGTTCCTAGCCAGAGGAAATCTGTGTATAATGCTTACATACTGGCCCTGTCCTCCATCTTAATGCAAGATTTTTTCGTATGAAGAGATCCTTAAAAAAGAAAAAACAAAAGAGGGATTCTTATATTGAAGACTAAAAAGTATTATAGAGCTACCAGTTCACATGCTGCTGCTTTGTACAAAGAAATGTAGTCTGCTTCTGATAGAGGGTAGATAATCTTTTTCAGTCTAACGAAAAGTTACTAATAAAGGTTATTACTTCTGACAGCTTTGAAAATGTGAACCAGGACCACCCAGTCTGCTATGTTTGTAATAAGGGATCTCAAAGTTGTAACTGCTGTAAACTGTTTTCCTTCAAAAAACAGTCCCTTAGCGACATGCTGTGGTATCTCTCTCAGTTTTTGGAAAAGCTTCTGTACTAACATATCACGTAAATAAAGACATTCATTTATTCCACACCATAATCCTGTAATATGGTTGGACTGTGCTTCCTTCTAGCAACCTTATTGAAATTCCATTATATGTCGTCTGGCTTTATTTCCTCGTGTAGTAATGTAGAGAGGTGCTGACAGAAGGTAACAGACAAGGTTGACTGTTTTAATGGGTGCTGTATCGTGACTGTGCTCCCTTACAAAAAGGCAGTGATACAAAGCAAAGGAAGAAGTTACGTTAATGACCGCTAACATATTTCTTGATGCTAATAGGATTTGCTGATGAAACCACTGAGTGAAATTGAGTGTGCTCCTGCTTTACTGTTTCCCAAGTCAGTGCTGTTTAAAAGAGAAAACTCAGTAACTCCTTAGAGGTCAATAACTCCTGTCTTTCTGTCGGAGTCTCCTGTTATGCATTAATTCATTTTTACTGCTTCTTGGTTACACCCAAACTTGTGATGTAACCGCTTCTCCCTTAAAGTAACTCTTAGAAACTACTTCAACTACATCATGTTCCCTGAGGCTGTTCTCCAAGGACAATGCCATAGAGCTCTTAATAACAAAGGAGAAAAAAGCTAGCTTGTTTATTGCCAAAAATGAGACCCAGATGTTTTGAGTGTGGAATAAAATAAATGACCGAATTGGGGAGTGAACCCAAAGTTACTTGGATAATTTCCGGACAGTACAGGCTGGAGCACCAGGACTGCTCCCTTGAAACTGCCCATTTTAAAAACTTAAAAGCACCGTAATTTTGATTTTCTGTTGGAGAGTGAGTTGTATAATAGGTAACGATGCGAATATAGATGTTAAATCAAATTTGAAAGTTGTTGAACTTGTGTGGAAAGGATTGGAGTACTACTTATTTCATGACAAATATGCAGTACTTTGATTTGGTAGTAAAGCTGTCGATGCTTAGTAGAAAAGCAGACGCAGAACTTGGAGGCCAATGGGTATCACACACATTCGTAGGATGAAAGCTAGATAATTGTTATATTCAAAAAAGCAACAGACAGTTTATATCATAGCCTGCGTAGCAACTTAAATTTCTGTGTGGAATGTGTTCAGTAATATATGAGAATAGTATCAGTAAATATAATACTGCAAGACATTTTAAATAGAAAGCGAAGATGTAAATAAGAGCTTTTTGTTGTGAGATCTTCTGGTAGAAGCCAGGTCCTCTCCTTTTTCTTCCATAGCCATGTAAATGTGATGATTTCTGCTCATGCCTTGAATATTTGCCATTTGCGCGAAGCATATTTTACTGATGTTATGGTATTCTAAATTTGCACAGTTTCCCAAGTTTGAAAAAATAACACTTGCATTGCTTTTACATTGGGCTTTTATATTGATTAGATACTCCATGGGAAGGAGGTGAGTGCCTCTTGGGGGCTTTGAAGAGAGCATGGAGGAAATTTCTCATTAGTTAGGGGGCATCCCCTCACTGTAACTTTGCAGAAAAGGGGTTTGGGGTTTTCCTTGGTTTGCTTCTTACTCAGAGTAAACCTGTTCTGCAGCTGCGAGAACAAAGCACGAAGCTGAAAATGTTCCTTCTCAAGATACTGGGTACGGTTGTGTTTGATATGACCTGTTAATGTTGCTACTCTGTCAGACTCACACTAAGGATGTGTTTGTACACCTTGTGTGTAAGTAATTGAGAGAAGTCACTATAAAAATAATACCTTAAACCTGCCTGTGCTATGTTGCAGATTATAAAAAATTATATTCACTCACTGAGAAATAGTGATGCGTGAGCTGAAAAATATCAAGAAAGAATGTGATTGCATTAAACACTTTCCAAATTTTCAAATTAAGTGTACAGGGAATGCATAGGTCTCTTAGACTTAAAATGTTCTTTTACACATTTATTTGACTTCTGAACCCTGCAATTCTCCTGTACTTTCTGAAGTCTTCCAATGGTGATACAAGCCTTGAGAAGGAAGGGATGTTCTCCAGGTAAGGAGCATTATGCTGCATGATTATTGAAATTGCTTTCTCCTTCAAAATTTGCAGTAGCAAAGAATCTGGTTAGATTCTTCTTGAAAAAAAAGATTAAAGTGGTTGCAAGCTGAGCAAGGTAAAAGCTTTAATGCATGTGGCTGAAGTGGCAGATAAAAAAATAGTCATTTTGCCATAATGCAAACTGTCTCCCATGGTAGAAAGGGTAAAGACCTGGGAAGTTGCTGACTGACTTCTTGCTATGTTATAGTTGCACTTCCATGTGCGTCTTGTTCTTTTCTATCTGTATTGATCATGCCTTTGATACAGATCAGATTTAGCTCCTGTTTTGCTTTTCTTGTGAGTGGAACTCCATGAGACAACAGTACCCAAATTGGATGTGACCCTTCCAATGTGTAAACAGGAGGGATGCGGCTGAAGTCAGTACCCCAAAGAAAGTTTCACTTCCAGGAAAACATGACCTCTGGCTTGAAAACAACTTGAAAATTTTCCTATTAAAATTGAGACTCTTTCCTCATACAGAAGCGATCCAGAAACCAAGAAAAGGAATAAAACAAAAACATAATAAAGATAAAAACAACCCTTGTAAAGTGTAGGTCTTTTCTTCCGTTTGTTTCATAGAATGGTCCCGATAAACATCTTCAGTCTACCTCCAGGCTGGTAGCATTGTCCCTTTCCAACCTCCAGTAGTTGTTTCTTGTTCTGTTTTTCAATAGTCAGGGGAATCTTAATAGTTAAGTTTCTCTCCTATCCCAGCTTCAGACAGAGGAAGAAATATTATTAGCCTGGTTGGAGCCAGGAAGGTAGGAATTTCACAGTTAATAACTTCTCCATTGTTTTTTTAAGGGCCCTTGATAGTTTGTGATTGACATTGAAGTTGTTTCCCTCTATCCCTTTGCCTTGAGGACACAGGAATCCCCAAATTGGCAGCAGGCTGAGGAGGAAGGGGAGAAACTGGCACTTGTTATGTATATGAGCAAAATATTTTTGGGAGGTGAGAGGGAGTGTTTGTCCCTTGTTGAAACAGTGTTTGATGCTATCTGTGGCTGCTCTAAAGAAAACAACAGTATACTGGAGGACAGTGGTGCGTGTATACTTCTTGTGACTTTTAAAGGTCACAAATTCTATAAATCTGCATTGTAGGCTGTCTGAATCATTCAGCAAGAAAGTGCGGTTTGTAGCACAATAAAGCTGTGAAGTATAGACATTTATCTATTCATGTTATATGAGAACAGAAGTCAGCATGCAATATAACTAGGAGGAGCACAAGAGCTTACTTGGAGGCATGTGAGGGTGTCAGAGTTGGGACCCAAGGGCTCTGGCTGAAATAAAATGAGAAGTAATGTTCATAGAGATATATACAGATATATGGACATGCATATATATGCCTACATACACGTACCCATATACCTATCTCTTGATTGCAACTGTAATTATGAATCTTTTACTTTGCTCCTTGATGTTCAAATAGTCCTTTTAAGCCTTACACTGGGAACGCTGAATTTGTGCAGCAAGCAAACTTCACAGTCTAAAGAGGCTTTGCAGCAGTGCTTTGAATAGAGGCTTAAAATGTACGTTTGTATTGTTCAGTATAAATTAAAATTTCTAGTATTGAGTTTAAATTCTTTCCTGATGAAACTGAACAGAAAAAAAATGTGCCAAAAGATAATGGCCATACTAGCTCAGGCCCAAAGTACCAGTCAGCCAGTATCACGTCTCCAGTTGAAACACTATAAGGAAGAGCAAATGAAGAAAAAGTAAATATATAAACTATATTGTGGCAGAGATCACTTGAATCATCAATTGGGTCTTTGTAATTGAAATTACTTAATGTTTTTTCTGAATTGTTTGTCTTCTATACCCACGTAAACTAGCAACTAATGATATACAGTCAGTTGTTACAAAATGTAACTGCATATTGTGTGGGAAAATTAACTCCATTTGTTTTTTGAAACTACCATCAACAACATATGATAGTTCCAAGTTTTTTCTTGTATTACAAAAGACGAGAGCAACTGTTTCTTATCGCCTTCCCTTGCTTCATAATTGTACAGACCTGTAGCATACTCTTCCTCAGCGGTTTTCCTTGTGAAAACAGGAACTTGCTCTGTCTATTGAGTTGTTCCAATATGGAAGCTGCTCTGTAACTCTGATCAGCCTTGCCATCTTTCTCTGAACCTTATGGGATCCTTTTTGAGGTGGAAATTCCAAAAGTTTTCGGTCTTCGACATGTGGATACACCATGGACTTACCCAGAGAAATAATAATGTTATCCGTTACTCTTCTAATAATTTGTAACGCTTGCTTTATGAATTGCTACAGAGCAGTGAGTTGATGTTTTCATGGGTCTGCTTCCTCAGAAGTGATTTTTGGGTTGGAGACTGCTTTTGCACACATGAACTTAAAGCTCTGTTTCCTTGCATATCTGTTGTATTTTATCTGCAGTGAATTGCATATGTCATGGTGCCATTTGGGTGCTAAATACCGTTAGTTCTTCCTGGAATTTGTAATCAGCCTTCACTTCATATCACCAACAAATTTCGTCATCCCCTATACCTCCAACTTTTCAGGTCACGTGTGAGTATGCTGAAGAGTTTGGGCCCTCATAGAAGTCTTTTTTTGGCTCTGATGGTGACCTTCTTACTCTTTCCAGTTCCAACTGCAGTTGATACTTGTAATAGAGTCTTTGGCAGTTCTACATAGTAGCTGAGTAACAAATTCGTATTGCTCCTGTGAAGTAGAGTTACGAGGTTAGAAAGTAGAGGGAAGGGTTAAAAATAGTGGGGTTTATGTGCCCGAGTCCAACTTGCAGCCCAGCACCTGTAAAAAAACCTTCAGTGATTTTAGCTGCAACATACAGTCCCTGACAGTCCTGTGGAAGACTGTCTTTGGGGAAGGATAGGCAAGTCTCTTGGGGTTTAATTTTTTAAAAACGTTTTTATTTGTTTTCTGATTTCTTGGTCTCTTTTGTAGCTTTTCTCTCCAAGCTACTTGTGTCTTTTTTTTTTTTTTCCCCCTGTCTGTTAAGTAGTTTAGCGCTGTTTCAGAAAAGTAGCCCTTTTAACCAGACTGTAACAGCAGGTGAGTCTTTCTCAGTGCATAGCTCACCAGTTTCTTTTAAAGCTATATTTAGTTATCTTCTTGGAGGTAACCTATTGTTGTGTTTGTTTTGTTTCACGCCTATCTTATTTTATATCTGCCTTGAAAATAACGTCATGCGATATCCAGAATAATAGTCAACAAGTAACCTGAGGTATAGATCTTACAAATCATGCTGACGTGTCTTGCTGTCTGCAGCGCTGAAGGAAGGAGTTACTCTTCTTTTATTAAAAACTCACAGGCACGTCTAGTAAATACGAAGTTTTGTTATATAAAGCTATCATTCAAAACTGTTGTGGTGGGTAGACGTACTGTGCGTATATATGATGTTAGGAACATTATTATGTATAATGTTATACATTTCATAGAAGTAAGTGCTCCTGCAATACCTTAGTACATCATATGCTGAAGTTTTAACTCTGTATTCCTGTATAAGGTGATTAAAAGAGTTGAACCACTTATATGCCTGGTTCTATATGAGGGATTTTAAGAGGATGAAACCATATTGTATCCAAACATAACTAAACTCTAGATAAGCTTGTTCCCTAGACTGAATTTTTCAGTTTACTAAGCGTTCTTAGGTACAAAAAGTGCCAGTGACTTATAGCAGTTTCAGAAGAAACAGTAGTTCACTTCTGTAGTGAATTCCTGCATACAGAAATACAGGTTTTTAGCCTTTACCATTTACAGCTTCCTAAACATCTTCCAACAGAAGCATAGGTGAATATACATTGGAGCCTAGCGAGAGGACATTGTGCTAGTGTGGTGGTCTTACATGGATGCTTTGGAGATGACATATGGCCTCCTGGAGGCCCATTGCTTACACGTTGAGAACTATTGTGCAGAGTTGGTGGTTGGTCAGCTTTTATGGGTCACTTATGGGGACTTGAGGAGCAGACTAACAAAACAGAATGAAGTTCTGTTTCCTATGCATAGAAGCGCTTAAAGTAATCTGGAAGATGGAGGGAGTTGCAGTGTATGGAGATTGTTGACTGTACAGTCAGCATGTGCCTAATCAGACTTATTAAGTTTGACTCAGTGCAGGTATTGCTAGAGCCAGTATGACTGCTGGAGAGCCTCTCTGCGCAGTTCTTCAGCTTCTGGGAGGTTTTATTAGTCTGGACTCCATGCTGTGCACATCCAGAGTTGCTTCTGATCCAGCACCGGAGCTAATCTGTGGCATTAGATGATTACGCATCATTCTGCCCAGCGCTCTGAATTCCCGGAATGCTTTGCAGGTCTTATTAGCTGTAAAACATCCAGTTCAAAATACTGCGGAGACTGAACAGCTGCGTTGTCATCCAGCAGTCCCAGGTCAAGTAACCTGGCCCAGATCTTGTCTGGCTCTGCGCCCCAGGTTCCTTCCTTCCTCTGGGTGTACCTCGGTGTTGGCATGGCGATGGTTGGTGCTGTGTGTGTGTGCACACACGTGCGTGCACGTGTGCTGATTGCATGGTGGGTGTTTCTAACGGGAGGGAAGAGGACAGATCAAAGATTTTAGTTGGTGTGCTGCGAGTCCCAGGTGGTGTTCCCAGTTTGAACAATGCAAAGGATTTGCTGTGACGGTCAAAATTTGACTGATTTTGCTCATGAGAAAACGTAAATGATTTTTTCTTTAATTCTGGTCTACTGTTCAGATTCACAAAACTGACATGTAATTCCTTCACGATGTAGTTAGTTGCAGTTGCAAAAACGGCTTGGCTTTTAAATCCAATTTCCAGATATCTTATCTTGATGTTATTTCTATTTTAAACAAGTCACTAATTTAAAATCAGGAATATCTATATTTGTTAATACAGTGCAGTACCAAGAACAATGTCCACAAAATCATTTTACAAGATTTTGGCTCATTTTGTTCATGATCTTTTGGCAGACCGTTTTTATTTTATTGTAATAATATATGGCTTCACCGTTTCCAAGGTATTTGCTATAAAATCAGAAATATTGTTGTTATTAGAATTAAACACCGGACAGGACAAGATTTAGGTAGTAACATGATGTTGAAAGGCTCTCACAGGTAAGAGGCTTAGGCAAGCTGAGGGAATTTCTGCACCACTCTTGGGGTTGTTTTGTGTGTGAAGGGGCTGCCGCACAGCGGGTTCCTGAGAGCGTGCTCAGCCTGTGCTTTGAAGTTCCCTTAGGAGCAGCTACACCAGAACTCGCCCTGCCCTGTGCTGGCGTTCCCAACGCTCGCTTCACCTTGCACCTGACGTTTCCCTATTTGTCCTAGAGCTTACTGACAGATGAGGATGAAGTGAAGTTCTTGGTCAAATGGCGCGTTAGGAACTATCCCACTGCATTTCATTTGTGTTTGTCACTTCTCTGCCAAACTGGAGGAAACGGTGCTTATAAATGACCATTCAGAACATTTGCTCTTTTCATTAAATAATTTTGAAACACTTCTGTGGCTCTTTTATAAGTTTCCAAACCATCCTGTCTGGTACTTTGATACTGCTGTATTGAGAACTTTCTTAATGGCCTTTCTCTCAAGCGCAGGAAGAGCAATAAGAAGTGTAGCTGGGACTTGTCCTAGCCTATTGGTGGTGTTCTGGCACATAATACATATAAGCATGTTAAATGTATCCTACATCACGTATGTCTAAGTTTCTGTGAGGTGATCTAGTCTTATACTTAGGTGAGTATTGCAGTAGGAGTTATTTAAGTACAGTAGGTGATGTTCCAGAGAAACAAAATGCTATTCGTTCTCCGAGTTTCCCGTAGAACCAAATGACGAATAAAATGACTTTTGGCAGAAATTCCAACTTGAAGTAAATCGTAGGAAGTGATGGAAGTGATGTTTGGAGAGTTCCATAGCTTGAACCACGGCATCAGTAGCCATGGACTCTTCAAACGTTTGTTGTTACGTCCGATTTGCTTAGTTATCAACTACTAACGTAGCCTTGGCTTACTAGCTGCAAGCTCTGTTTGTGACAGAAGTCCGGTGCGCTTGCAGTGTTTTGAGGACAGTATCACGTGCAGCGCAGCAGCACTAACCGGCGTTGATGCCTTATTTTGAAAATCAAGCTTACGTGAGTTAAGGGGAAGGAAGGATGCCATTCAGTTGTTGGTCTTGATAAATGGATTTGGCTTGCTTACTGCTGCAGTATAAAAAGACCAACGCTCCATTTATGACCATATAATGTTAAAAATATTAAATAAATTTAGACCAATATGAAATGTTTAGTGCTAGTGAATGGTAGCTCACAATGTGAGCTTTTCAAAAGTGTCCTTGTGCGGACTTTACTTCATATGATGTTTGAAAGAAAATCAATACTAAGGTAATGTCAGGGTGAAACCTGAAAATGCTTAGGACAATTTAAAAGGGCAACTGAGAACTTGGTCTTTACCCATCACAGGTAGGGCAGTGTTGACCCATACAAATAGTAGGAAATCACTTAACATATTTGATCTTCTGGATTAATTTGATAACAAGTTAGGGAAAAATGTTTGCTGTTACCTTTTTTCTTTTGTCTAAGAAGTTTTGTGTCACTGCAAGTTGTAGATGTTTGACTTCTGAGGTTGCAAACTTTCTAAACTTGAAAATACAATTTTTTGTTACTACGTACATTTTCTTGTCTGCTTGTTGGTGTGGAACCTCCTATTCTGGAACCTTAATCTGATTTTGTGGAGTTTCTGTGGCTTAAAACAATGAGCATAAACTCGGCATTTGTGAAATCCTTGCAAGTAGGCATAAGAATATTCTTAAACCATATTCCTTGGATATTGCTTTGAGGCAAGTCAGATGACTTTGGATTGCCAGTGGATAATTGCATGTACGTTGTGAGAGCTGAAATGACGATCAGACACAGTAATAAACATCAGACAACTGTGTGGAATCGATGCATCTCCCTAGCAGTCTTTTTCGTTCTGATCGATAAATAAATTCAACATACTTAGTGTCTCTCAAGACACTCAAGAACTAGTGGTAGTCTTAATGAATGAGGATGGAACTGAGGAGTGCAAAGACCTGTATTATCATAAGTAATTATTTTCATTATATTTCATCCTGCTAAGTAGATCAACTACTCTGGAATATAAACATGCTTAACTGAAAATATGAATTTGATGAGGATTAAGTAGCACATTACTATCAACTTTATATTAAACAAGATTAAGTTTAATCTGCTATAAAAGTGTGAAATTTCACATGGGTAAAGGAATCCAGTTTAAAATCTTCCCATGTACTTTCCCAGATGCAAACTAGTGCTCAGTATCCCTCGCGTTGTTGTTTAGTGTTTCACGTACTGGTTTGTTCGTTTCTCTCGGAGATGTAGGTGGGTAGGCAGTAGCAGCACTGTGAACTAATCCAGTTCGGTATCCGCTGAAGTTGGCGTGCGGCACGCGTACTGCGTAACGTTTAGGCTCTGTAAGCAAGCTTGCTGGTGCAGCCTTTGATCTGTTCTAGGTGTCAGAAAGAGACGTAAATATTCTCCTCTCCCCCATCACCCCTTTATCTTGCAAGCCATGTTCATATGGTAGCCATATGAAAACTCTGCCATATGAAAACCCCAGAACAATAGTTTGATCTCTGAGGAAGGCCTGTCAATTCAAAAATATTCTTGAATTCTGGTAGTGAAATTACTCAGTGTGCAAGAAAACTGGAAACCAGATACTGGGTGCTACGTATCAGTAGGTTTCTTAAAGTTCCAGGTGTCTTCTGAGATCAAAACTCTAGCAAAAATAGGTCTGATATCAAAGTGAACTTTTAAGGTAGATGGGGAACAAAGGAGGGGTAAATACAGGCTTATACAGGAACATATATGAGAAGTCAGCTTCCTATTTAGAACAGTGGAGTTGTATGTAACTAGTTTCAGTCAACTTCATTATGTAAATACCATTCATTACGCCTGTGAAAGCAAGTGACTGTTTCTGTTGTCAGACAACAGAAAAAGGATTGTAGAAAAAAGATTGTTTCTTATAAGCGGAACTGCTTTTAGATTTTGCAGGGCTGTCATGCATTTTACAAAGGAGAGGAAGCTTATGCTTTTTTTTATAGCTACTAGACTGGAGTAACTTGTGACAGTTGATTTCTTACAATTGATAAGTTGTGGTCATCAGTGTAAAATTTTTCACAGTGAGTGAGTAAAATGGACTAACGTGTAAACATTAAGCAGTTCTCTGAAATGTTTCTGGAGGAATCTTGAAGATCAAGATTGTATTTCAAATCACCGTATAGTTGTTCGGTTGCCTGTATGTTCATGTGTTCTACAACAGTGCTCATATTTTCAAAGTGAAGATTTAAGAAAATTCTTAAAAAAAAAAAAAATCTTGTGTAGATACTGTAGGAATAATAGCTAATCTGGAAATAATCTTGGTTGGACAAGTTACTTAATTTACTGTGCCTACATCTTTAGGAGGAGAGAGAAAATCCAGATACCTCCTGGTAGCTATTCCTCAGAGCGGTGAAAGCTGACCGTGGGGGCCACATGAGTCACTGTTAGTAGGCATCCGGGGGAAAATTAAAGAAAAAATATTTGTGTACTCATTCATATGGAAGCGTTCAAACTTTCTGGTGACTGTCACTTGACTCCCTACCTGAAGAATCTAGGCAGGTGGTCTAGAGATGGCATGGTCTGTTCGGCTTGTGTATGAATAATGTACATAATGCGTTCTATGCTGAGTTCATAGCAGGACGTTTAATACAATGGGAGCTTCATGTGTTTATGCATAATAGAATAAGGTTCTTAAATTGGAAGATTATCTAATTTTTTTTTATTCTGATTGTAACTGTTTAGGCGTCTGAACAAGAATAAATTGCAAGTTCTTCCAGAGCTGCTTTTTCAGAACACACAGAAGTTAACTAGATTGTAAGTATAATCTGATTTATGTTTCTATTGTACATTCCTTATTACACAGATTTGCACATTTCTGTATTGACTGTGGTGAGAGGTTTAATTTTTGTGTTACTAGAACTGCTGTATAGTAAGGATTCTTAAGATGATGTGTTATGTTTGCATGTGTGTAGTTATAATTCAGTAGAGCATAAATATCAGAGGGAAGAGAAACCACAACATTTTTTTGTGCCTCATATATTCACCATGATGACTTCAAGGTGAATTATTTTCAACTCTGTGTAGAGTCACAGAAACCGTGAAAAGTGTCAACTTGTCGTAGCCAGTATAGTCTAGATGTCCACAAAGAGAAGATTGCATGCTCTTATTTAAAAATAGAATGTTGACATAATACAGATTGTTATAACTTTTTTAGTTTTAAAAATTATCTTTTTAAGTAAGTCAAGGCATTGCCAGGCAGACCAGCAAAGTTGTGGCTGCTGCCTCGTCAGTCAGGAAGATGAGGAAATATGGAGAGGTAAAGAATTTTTCATCTCCTTGAAATATAAGAACTGTGTTATAAGGTGTTTAAATGACATCAAGAGCAGTTTGAAGAGCAAGAGAAGACTAACGTGAGCTTGGCATCATTTTTTTTAGTGTGGGGAGGGAGAGAGTGGTGTTAGCACAATGACTGGATGATATATAAAATATATTTAAAAAAAAAAATTGAATAGAAATAAAATGGATGAGCAGGTGCCTGCACAGTTGCTATCAGGAGAAGTCATCTGCTTTTTAAAGGAGTAGTCAAAAGCTGTTTGAAATCACTTTCTAGATCCTGCCAAGGTTAAACTCATGATCCAGTCTGCCTTTTTGAAAGATGTCCTATATGGTAAAACTGTTTTTTGGGGGGTTTTTTGTTTGTTTGGTTTTTTATGCTTGAGTTTACATATGGAAGACCAGTTAGTAAAATTTATGATTTGTCTAGTGAAATTGTAAAGTTGCTACAGGATTGCTGAAAAGTTGCTACATCCATGTGGGGTTTTTATACTTGTTTTAATACCTCTATATGCAACCAAACAAACCATTTAGGCAGCGCAGTAAATTTTTTTTCTTCCTGTGGAAATACAAAACACATGGTGATGGTGAAGAATAATTTTGCAATCGGCTGACTATTTACAAAAACAGGCTCGTCGTTGATGTTTTGACAGCAGACAAATTGAACAGTGTTGTGCAGCAAGTGATACTGTTACAGTTTTGGAGAATTTCTGTAATGAACTTTGTTGTTGCCTGAACTTGCTCGTGAAAAACTGTACAAGTAAGTGAATGACGTTGTTCTGGAGGTTCAAAAAAAAAAAAAAGTAAATACAAATAATTACAAGCTATAACTGTCTTTTAATCTCAAAATCTGCTTGAAAAAAATCTTTGTTGGGTTTGGTTTTGCAAGCTTTGTCGCAGCTTTTGAATGCACTAGAAAGTATTTGCTCACTGGATTTGCTAGGGCTGAGTGATTTGGGTGTATTTCCTAATGTTCTTTGCGTGCTTTTGACATTCTGTATCTTGAACCTTCTCTTGAGTATAAAGTGTGAGCTGGTACGTACTTGCAGATGATACCATTGTCTGGTCTCCAGAAGATGCCAGTGGTATTTATTTCATAGAAGTGTTGCTTCATGTAGGTTGATCATCTAAGGAAATGGTGATGCTTTCAAGATAAAAAAATTTTTATAGAGTTTACATGTACCCGCTTATACCAATTCCAGTGAAACATGTTGAACTTCCTCTGTGAGTGGTCTCATGGTAAAGGGCTCTTATTAGGCTGCAAGGAACTTTCTGGTGATTTGTGGTTTGGAGGGCAGGTTGCGTATGTTGATAACTTGGGCGCATCTGTCTGAAGGAACCTTGCACAAAGAAACTAAGTGAAAGTAATTGAGGCTTTTTGCTACCAGAGTGCGTATTTTTTAGTAGATCATGTAATCATGATACATTATCATCCTTAACAGCAAGAGTAATAATTTTGGTTTTAGAATATAAAGATTGTAATAAAATTATGTAAAATGAAATGATTAGTATGAATGCTGTATTCTCTAATGCCTCCCGATGGATGCTGTAGAAATATTTGTCTTTATAGATCACTTTAGTGCTGTTTGTCAGTAGAAACAGGCTTTTTCTTTTGAAGATACAAGTGTTATGTAAATATAGTGAATATTTTAAGTAAATAAATCTTAGCTAAGTGAACTGTTATGGTTCCAAATGCAGTTTGGTTTTATGTTTTTCAGTGATGGGATAAGAATGAGAAATTTGCTGCCTACTAGAATTTGTAAAAATACACACATATATTTTACACTTTGAGGAAAAATAAAAATATGTGTCTAAGAAGGTTACTTTCTGTTTTTTTGTGTTACTGTCTTGGTCCTACTGCTAGTAGATTTCAGAGTTGTGGTTTTTTTTTTTCACTTCTGTTATGACTTTTCTCTTAAATCCAACAGTGCCAGTCTACTTGGTTCACAACTGGCTTTCTGGGTAAAACGCTTCAGTGAAGAGGCGTGGTGCTTGCATTCCTCTCCTGCAGCTGCTCTGACTTAGTCTTTCAGGAAGAAAGCATAGCTGAGAAAGTGATGAAAGGGAATTAAAGAAGTGAAGCACAAATTGATAAGAGGGACTGATACACGGGTGATGTAAACTCTGTGGAATTTGCGATGAGTGAATTAAAATGAACGTTAAAAAGTGTAGATAATGCTGATCTTAATTTTTGTTTTCCATAGTATAGGTATATCATTTCTGCTGCCATATTTTCAAACTGTTGACTCTGGGCTACTAAGCTATGAGTCAATTATTTTGTTCTTTTTTAATAGTTATAATCCTGATAAACTAGAAAGTCCAGAATTAAGTATTATAATAGTTAAGCTTGCTGCAGCTCAAGTGATGCAAAATTTTAAGAACTAAATATTGCCATGTAGTATACCCAAAATGGAGAATTTGATTTTCTTTGTTGAAAACGAGGAGCTCATAGTCTTGTCCGCAAAGCAAATACAGATGAAATCAGCAGTGATTCTTACGGCTGCTCTCTTTAGCAGGCATGCACTGAACCATAACAGCCTACAACTTTGTTAATGAAGGTCCAGACTAAATTTTTTAAAACTATAGAACTAAACACAAAGGTGACATTTTAAGTTGGATAACTTGATAACAGTGTGAAAGTTGGGCGTATTTATTAGCATTAATAAAATTTGGTGGAGATGGAGTGACTGACCCACTTAAACATGCGGGAATTCTGCACGCTGAAGGGTTTCAGGGAAGCCGTGTTAATGTTTCGGGAATAGTTAAAGGCTGCAAAACAAACGTGAAGACTTTTCTCAGTGTTCTGTCAGCTGGCCTGAAATCTGCCTGTGAGTTTACTAAAGGAACAAACTTCTTAGTGTCATTCAGTATCAGCTCAGTCTCTTCAGTCTTGTTGCTGCTGGAAACTGAAATGCAGAACATTAGGTTTCCCTTCGATGATGTGCTTGAAAAACTAGAGAACAAACCTGTCTGGCGACGTTTCACACGCGTGCTGTTTGCATAGCTTGGGACAGCTATGCTGTTGTCCCCGATGGTTTCTGTGTTTGTCGTCGTAGCGTACCTATGTCAGGGCACTGTGCGTTTTCACTGAAATGCAGTCTTTCCAATAACTAATAAAATTTAATCTAGAATGCTTCTCAAATTATAACTACTTCCTCAATCAATCACTTAGCTCCAGGTACCTTTGCCTTTTTTCTCCAACCCTCTCCTTAAATGCCGAGCTACAGGATATCCTTGTGTCTTTTACAGCGCTCCTTAGACTTCGTTGTCACATCTGGTTGGTATTAGAAGCAGGAATATATATATAAGGGAATTAATCTTAGACGGAATGTGAAACGTCCCACAAAATGAGTTTCTCGTAAGGTTATGAGCCTTTACTTCTAGAAAGAGTGGCTTTGAGACTCGTGGATTTTGTTTGCTTTAGGTTAGATAAGAGCTTTAAGTTTAAATTGGATGGTGAATGAACCCCTGATTGGATTCTTTGGTGGAAATATTTGCCATTGCTCTGTTGCCTTGATTTCCTAGGTTTTAAAGCTTCTTAATTATTTATCCCAGATAAAACGTTTAAGTATCTAATAATTCAAACTCTAAGCACTTTTAATGAGAAAACTGAATCAAGGAAAAGGCACTTTTAATAAATTGAGAAATGGAAACAAGAAAGATATTTTTTTCTATAGTTTCAGATATTATTTACTAATACTAGCCATAAAGAAAAAGGTAATATTAATCTTGGTACAAGTGATTTAAATACAGAGAAAAAGCGTAATAAACCAAAACGTGTAATTTAACAGCTATAAAACCAGGTTTTGATCCCAAGATAATTATTTTCTAATATCCAAAACAATTTGTGAGATTTACTGGCAAAGTTTGTAAACACAGCTTTGTGCATGCTGGAATCATGAGCTGCCTTCGTGTGCCCAGATGGTATATAAAATGATCGTAGTGTATCTATTTTTCACTAAAGGCCAAGTATGCTAGTGGTCCATGAGATATTTAAATATCTTTAAAAATAAAATAAAAGGGGGACATCCCCCCCAAACACCCCAACATGTAAGAATAGATTTGTTTCATTGTAACTTCCATACCTAAAGCCAGCAGCTAAGTAGTCAAGGTAAAGTTCCTTTGTGTGCATGGAAAAAACTCTTAGAAGCGCTCTAAACTCAAGACTTGCAGTGAGAGTTAATACCTTCACCGAATTTATAGCCGTGGAACACTTGTTGGGTCTAGAGCACAAGTCCTGTGAGGAGTGGCTGTGGGAGCTGGGGTTGTTTAATCTGGAGAAAAGGAGGTTCAGGGGAGACCTTAGTGCTCTCTACAACTACCTGAAAGGAGGCCATAGTGAGGTGGGGGTCGGTCTCTTCTCCCAAGTAACAAGCGATAGGACAAGAGCAAATGGCTTCAAGTTGCACTAGGGGAGGTTGAGGTGCGATTTTAGGAAAAATTTCTTCACGGGAAGGGTTTTCAAGCAGTGGCACAGGCTGCCCAGGGAAGTGGTTGCGTCACCATCCCTGGAGGTATTTAAGAGGGGTAGATGTGGTGCTTAGGGATGTGGTTTAGTGGTGGTCTTGGCAGTGCTGGGTTAATGGTTGGACTCGAGGATCTTAAAGGTCTTTTCCAACCTAAACGATTTTATGATTCTGTGATTCACTTTTAATGGGCTGTCTTAGTTGTCACTTGACAAAACAAACCAGGCTATGGAAACTTAACGATAGTGAAATCTGATACCAAAAGTATCAGATTAGCGGAGGTATCCATTACACTCGGAAATGAAGTAGTTTACTTTTTAGGGTAGTATCAGAATCTAGAATTCGGACTAAAGCTGAACACTGTAGTGTAGCAGAGCCCTGGCATCCTGAACTCTGAGACAAAACTGGTTCCTGGCTGTGCATGCATAATACCTTTTAAATCTCAAGGTTTTTAAACTTCGTAGTTATGGGTGTCCCAATGTTTTATTGTATCGATCTATGATTATTTCCAAAGGAGACTCAAGCAGCAAGATCAACAGAATGGAGATATTTTAGACAAATTGTTTTAATAAAATGGGACAACCTTTTAGTGTCAAGAATAAGTTAATTTATTAAATTATATATTATTATTATATATATATCAATTTATTAAAATATATAACATGTTGCTTGTTGTTAACATGGTGTGAGTATTTGCAGCACAGTGAGATTTGTCAATAAAGCTGGATTAGCAGCATTGCTTTATTTTTTGTATAGTGGAATGTTTTGAAAGGTGAGTATGATAGATGGGTGGAAATGGCAGGTAAGTACTTGTGGCATACAATACAAATTCCGTGAGTAGCCTTAAAAAGGGGCAATATTCAATTCTAACAGAATCACAAAATGGTTGAGGTTGGAAGGTGCCTCTGGAAGTCGTTGTGTCCAACCAGCCCCCTGCTCAAGCAAGGTCACTGTCAGAAGAGAAGAGTCAGAGATCACTCAGATCTGATCGAGTAGTTAGTTTATTGAGTTGTGATCAGTAAATTTAGGTATGTAAAATATTTAATAAGTGCAGATGGATTTGCAGTCAATACTCTATTTACTACACTTCAAGTTAGTATGGGATACAAAGATTGTCATCTAAGCTTGCTATATGTATCTTAAATGTTACATACATGTAAAAAATGTCACCTACCAAGCCATTGATGTCTGACTGGTGTCAGGTAAGGGATCTCCCAGCCTCGAGGGGTAACCTTGAGAGGTGTCCCTAATCAAGGGGAGATCGCTGCCGCGCAGCCAGCTACTGTGGAGGGAGAGCTCAATGGGCCCTGATGGCTGCAGATAAGACTTTTATAGTTTCCTATTGATGTATGTATCTATTAAGTGTGAATTAGTGTTTCCCAGGGAGATGCAGTGACTATCAGTAATTATGTTTTGCTTTTTAAAGTGCCACTCAAACATTAATTAGGTAATACTTCACTGAAACAAATTGGAAAGGAAGACGTATCACTTCAGTGTTCAAAGATGGAATAAGAAAAAAAGAATCAAATGGGGAGAAGAGGCCACTTCACTAACTGCTAGAATGATACGGGGGATCTTGTGCTCAACCCGCTACATCGGGCTGTTCCTTTAAGTTAATGGCTGTCAGGAATTGCCTGGCGTCTGCCTCCATGCGGAACTGCTGCTTTTGGAAGGATGAAAGGGGAAAATATGGGGCACTTTGTTAACTTGCACTGATGCACTGTCATTTGTAATGAAATTGAAATTGTGTTTTATCTGATTATATTTAACTTTTAAAATGTTTTCTTCCTGAAAGAAGAAAACTACGTACCTCCTATTTTGTTTATAACTTATTTAAAACACTGATATGAATCTCATCTGCTTTTTATGACCACAGCTATGTATTGTATTAGATCATCTAAGTTTTCTGGTTTAGTATGCAATATGTGCACATTAATAGCTAATAAGGTATGTATATCACTGTAAAACAGTCAAATAAGTAAATGTAAGTATGATACCTAGAGGCGCACCAGTAAACATTGAATATGTTTGACCTTTGACCTTGTTATTTTTTTAAGGGTAGATTAGAAACAAGAAAGTGCACCTACATAAACACACACAAAATATACTAAATGTTTCTGAAGACTTTTCAGGTAAAGTGTTCTTATTTTTGCTGACTTTAATACCTTCATTGCTCAATTTTTCTCCTTGAGCTAAGTATTACAACCACATTAAAACTGCCTAGAAATAATGGTTTATCCTGTAATTCATATGCTTTGAAGATACCGGTGAGAAATGTGTATTATTGTGTGGATGTGCATACTTAAAAGCAATTTTAATGATAAATTTATTAGACAGTGAAAACCTACGTAGTCTGTTTAATTGTTTATCGTATTGGCTTTTAGTTTTACTTTTACACTTCTACTATTTGCCATCTCTTTTCTTGATTTGTCTGCTGCCTTATGATTTCAGTGTTTGTGCAGTGTGTATATTTGATTTTGTGTAAGCAGTTTCATTAGATAATTCCTAGTAGGAGTAGCTGCAACTATTTAGTTACGACTTTACTTATGAAGCTGACCTTGTTAAATGTAAATATAAAGGTGTATTTAACTTCTAGATTCCCTGTGCGATACTGTGTCATTGCATGGCACGCTGTGCCTGCAGCCAGAGGTTGGCCCGGGTAAGTCGGTGTCTCCTGGTTTGAATTTGAGAAGCGTAGTGTGTATTAGATTTTACCAATGTCTGCTTGCCTTTGAGTGCATTTATAGCTAAGATGTTTATTGTAGCTAGGAGGTTGTTTCGCATGTGGATGATTTGCGAAGAATTTGCTGCTGAAAGCCTTACTAGAACGGTCGCTTGTAAACCCTCCTTTCCAGCCTGATCCTTAGCAAGCTCAACGGATCAAATCATGACTCCTGATCCAGTTCAGAGTCTTTTGTCTCACGGATGTCGTCAGAAGCTGTGTTTGGAAAAACAACCAGTTCATAAATTTTCTTAGTGTCCTCTTTATTTTTTGTTTGTTCTCTTTGTAGAAAGAAAGATCTCACAGATTGCTGACTTAGAGCTCCATTATCGTTTCACATTAAAGCAGGATCCTGACAATTCAATTGTTACACGAGTTTGAGTTATGGTGTTGCCATGACAAAATCGCATGGGCTTGTAACAGTGTGTTTTTGTGGTTTTATCCACATCCAATAATTGTAGTTTTACTGTGTGTAGATCACAGCAGGTCTTTTTAGAAGACAGTAAATAATTACAGTAAGTGTTTGCTGGTCTCTAGGGTGCACTTCTGGCTTGAGAAAGATGTGCATTAGGTCAGAGGCTTGTGCTGCAGATAGCTGGATGACATTTATACCATTTATCAAGCTGAAGTCATGTTATATCTTCGTTCTGGCTCTGGTTGTAAATAATGTATGTAGCAATTTTTAAGATACAAACACACCAGTTTTATTTGGAGAATCTAAGGATTTTTTCCTGTCTAAATCAGTACAGAAGATTAATTTTTAAAAATATGAATAAAATGTTTTTGTATTATTGTGAGAGTAGAAAACAAATTAAGACATGTCAAAAAGCCAGAAGGCTTCCTCCTCAATGCTATTTTTTCCCCTGTGTGAGATTGGTTATTTAGAATTATCCTGTGCAGATGCCTTGTTTCCTTCCTAGGGGAGCCCGGAGTGATGGGAGAAGAAAGGGCGCTCTTTGCAAAAACTGCTTCTGGGTTTTAGGGGCGTCTTTCTTCTAAGAAGACATCTATTGCCAACTTCTGTGATCGGGTCATCTTATTACTAAGCTATTTAAGGTAGTTTTTGTCAAAGGATTATACGTTTCCAGAAGAAATGCCACACATGCAGATTAAGCATAAGTCTGCTTTGGAAAGAAGTTGGTTTTCTCTACTAGCTGAGTAACTACTGCCTTTCATTTTCACTATTTTTTCCTATGATGTTAGAAAGGTGACACGGTCTTTTGGTTGGTGTTCAGCTCGAGAAATTGGGAGGCTCCCAATTTGCGAGATTAATTTGCCACTAAGTTATTTGGTAGCTTTAACCACGTTGCTGGGTGTCAGTTTTCCTGAATGTAGGCTTTTTTTAAAGCACTCTCAAACATATTCTAGTTTCAATCACATGTCTTGCAGATAACATATTAAAAGTGATTATACTGTTATTGCCTACTTAACACAATCCTGAACTGGAAAATGCTTAGTCTATTTTACTAACACCCATACTAGGCTTGTAAACTTACTAAGTCCAGCCCAGGACTTTACATCAACAGGGCTGTTGCAAATAGTTTCTGATGTTTCTTAAAATTCTTCTTGTTCTTAGTATCAAAAAAGGAATATTGATAAAATTCAGTATGTAGTCACTTTATCCAATTAGACATTAATTCCCATCAGAGTTTGTTCTTTTTTCCACAGCCAGGATATTTGAGAACATCCTGGAGATGTTTAGCAAAATTGTGCTTTTCTGAACTTCCACAGACCATTTTGCTGCTTTAAGTGAGTTGCAGCAAAGACAACGCAATCAGGACTCCATGGTTAGTCATCACCTAGAAAGTTGGAGACATGGTTTCTGAGGGTGGTCGTGTATGCTCTGCCAATTCTGAAATGCATCCATTTAACAGGCTTCAACTTCTATGTTTAGAGTGACAAATTAAAACTGGGGGGAAAAACACAGTGACTCAGCTTCTTGTTATGATGGCTTTCACATGGCAGAGCTATTGCAGAGTTCTCAAAATACAATGTGTGGGTGGGCATTATCGACTTACCGTTTTCTTACATTAGTCTTCAGAACTTTGGTCTTTTGCTTCTGTTGGCACCGGTTCAAGCGTTGTAGCTCCCTACAGTGTTGTATTCTGGTTCCCTGGCTTGCTTGGTGGCGATGGCGGGGCTGGGGAGGTGTTGCTGCTGGTGGCCTCCCCAGCGTGGCTGTGTCTGTTGAAGCCATGGGTTGCTGCTGTTAAACTCAACGGAGGCTTGAGTAGCCTTGTAGATCGCAGTCAGAGAATAGTTGGGTTATTTCTGCAAGTGTATTATTACTGTAGGTATTCTCACCTGATGGTCTGTAGGCACTTTCTTTTCCAGAAACTGAATAACGCCGTTAGTCTGACTGTGCGCGCTCTAAGTTCATCAGGGTCAGATTTACTGCGTTTGCTTTGTTAACGTGGCTTTCTGGCCTCGCTACTAGAGCTAGTCTGCAAATGTCAGCACATCGTGGTGTACTTGCGCATAACTTATTGCTATATGGATATTGCTTTTCTTGTTCAAAAACTTGCTTTTAATTTGTTAATTCATTTCTGAATATTTTTTGCACTTTCCCCATTGGCTGCACATGTAAAGAGGCTGAAAAGCGTTTTGCCGAATGCTCAGTTTAGTAAATGGTCCAGGGCTGCTAGAGTCCTGACCCCAGTTGGAATGAGCAGTGGCAAATTCACTTTTACATTTTCATTACTGCAACTAGGAGACAAAGCAGAATAAATGTAACTCGCTTTTGTTAGCGAACAGGAGAACGGCATAGGAGTGTTTAGCATTATTTTCACATTTGAGGCGGTTTCCTTACACAAGGTGAATGTAGGAACAGATTGAACTGGTGGCCTGAAGCACAGACATCTCACCTGTGTAACGGGAAAAATATAATAATGATAATGTCAACATTTTTATTGCTTTCCATAGCAGGCTGTCATCCGGAGGTTAACGATTAGTTTTTTTACGTTCATTGTCTTGTAAAAGCCCTTTCAAATACTTTGGAAATATGTTGCAAATTATGAGAGTTTCCTTTGGTGTGCAAGTGGGTAGTAGAGGACATGATTACTGTTCTAGAGGTACTAACCAGGGTTAAATTATAAGCGCTGCACGTGAAGTCTTGATTTTGATCAGCGACTTAAAAAATGAAAGGCCATTTCCCATCACCAGTTTTCTGGCATCTAGCTCTACTGTTTGCAGAACTCGACTTTACCTGCAGAGATTTATTGTGTATTCGGAGTGCCCCGTGGGTTAAGGTTGTTGTGGGTAAAATGATGCAAGACCAAACACTTCTTTGGGTTTAATTCTCATTTGGTTTTATTCTTGAAATCTGTAATGTGTACGATGGGAAGCTTAAGTCAGGCTTTCTGGAACTTTTCAATATGTTTCACAGGGGTAATAGGGCATGCCTGTTTAAAGTATTTCAGATGCTTGAAGGTCACCAAAATGAATACTGCTATTACTTTTAAATGCACTACAGTTACTTTTGAAATACAGTCATAAATGATCCAGGATTTCATTATGATTCAAATCAGTTGAGAGAAGCCATGGGATTGTAGCCTGAGGCATATGTGTGCCTGTCAAAGGGGTCAACGCGGCGCTGAACCAGGAGGTATTTGATCGAGAGGCTGATGCAGTTTCTTGTTCCAAGTGCAATCGACGTTGTAAAACTTACAAGAGTAGAAACTATGTATGAAACAAAATTAAAATAACTCGTGCAAGTCATTAAATGTTATGGTGCTACAAGAATAGATTGGCAAGGGCGGTTTATTATCTTCTTACTCTTCTGGCGAAGAGAAGGATGTCGTACAAGGCGTACCTTTGAGCTGCTTTTATTTCTCAACTCGGTGTAACGTACTGAAAACAAAGGCTTATAACACCTTGTGTTATAAGAAGTCCGCGAGCTGATTTTTAATATGTTTCCCTTACGTAATGCTTTGGAACTTAGTGATATTATTCAAATATACAGTAATTGCCACTGTTGAAGTTTGAGATTTTCTACAATGCAAATACTATTGAGAAAATTGAACAAAGCTTATTTGGAATTAAGTACCTGTCTCTTGCTTTGCTCTGTTAAAGTCCCTGATGGGCTGTTACTAGAGACATATCTATGAAAGATTTTCTTCAGGAAACAGCCGATATGGATTTACTTCATTCCTATTGATATATGAAGGAATGTAAAGTTTAACGTTCGGAGTGGTTTACATGCAAGATACACTGCCAATGCTTAATGAACTGTGAGGGGAAAAATGTTGAAAAATAAGGCGTCCAATATGAAACCAAATGTTATGCTGATACAGTTAGTTTCTTTTGTTGAGAGAATAATCTTGTTTCCTACCACACAATCACATTAATGGAACTCCCTATTGTGTTAGTTCGGATAATCATCGCTGGGTCAGTCCTGCCTCAACACGTTTTCTGTACTACTGGAAGCGAAGAAGGTTGCTGAGTGCACTAGAATGTCCTCAGTCTCCAAGCGCTACACTGATTTTTCTCCAACTAGTGGATGCACGTAGTAACTGCATCTTTGAAAGTGTTAGAATGGGATTTTTGCTTTTTTCTTGAGTCACTTGTACTCCTGCCATCCTTTCCTACTTTTTCCCCAATAATCGCTCGATTAACCCCGTGCCTTACATTCCCTTATTGGGATCAGAGCTGACGGGATATTGTGCTAAGTTTTTGTTAGCACTTAAGCTTTTTCTCCAGAGTGGCAGCTGTTCTAATGTCTGATCTTGGTGTTATTTGATCTGGGTTCTTGTTGGTCAGTAGGAGGTACTTCACTTAAACAACTTCCCTTCCTTTACTCTAGAGGCTTCATGTTTCTTCTGCTATGTTAAGTACTTATGTGACTGCCAAGGACTACGCTTGAAATACCAATCCCAGGATTTTGCATTGCAGTAAGACTGGCTGCAATAAAACATGTAAATATAGCGCCGTCATTTTACTGGGTTTATTGAGAGGACGTAGTGGCACATCTGTGCCTGAGCAAGAGCGTTGCCCCAGAAGGCAATGACTTACCTAAAGGAATTATTTTCTAGTGAAGCTCCGTCGTTCTTTTTTGGTATTGGTTATTGGACAGGGAAATGCATGTGCCTGGTACAGCGTTTCCATTTCTACCAGGCCTTCCTATAGTGAAAACAGAATTAGACTAACATTGCTCAAGTAGACTGTTTAGTTTGGACTTTCAAGGCAACATTTGTCAAGTATTTTGATAAAGTGTAATTTAGATGGATCAGTAATTACATGCTCCAGAGGGACCATAGCAATAATGGTTTTTTTTTTTTTTCCTGACAATACGGGAAACAAATTTCCCATAAGCCTGGGGAATGCAACATGCCACTTGCCCCAGTTGGTGGTGAACTTCAAAAGAAAACGATGTTTCTTTTTACTGGCCTTAGGTTTTTTTGCTATTTTATCTTGAAAACTGGCATTCCAATTGCTTGAAGGGAATTATTTTTCTTCACTGCTTGTTACTCTTTTTCCCAAGTGGTATTGCTAGCTTTTAAAAATGAGGACCACCTCACTCTCTTGCAGCTGCAGCTTATTCCAGCTCCTATTTAATGAGTTAAACCAATTTTGTTGTGTTTAAGTGTATGAACAGAGAATCAATCACTAGGTTGGCTGGCCTGTGGATAGCAGTAGCTTGCAACAGCCCTTGTGTCTGATGTTAAACTGCAAAAATATGAGGTAGATGATTGGAAACTTCGTAGTTGAAGTTTGTAAATTGTGTATGTAAATAAATACAATTTTATGGAAAGCGTAAATGATATACCTTTTAGAAGGGGAGACTTAATTTGTTACCAGTCTGTTTTTTTATATCTTTTAATTCACTTTGTAGAGTCCTTCCTTTCAAAATAATGAAATGAAAAGGGGAAGAAGATTTCTTCCTTCCTTTAAGGCACATTGAGCATACCAAGATGTATGGAAAAGTGAGGACTTTTGACTCTAGCGTGACTCTGTAGCCTTGTCCCGAAAATGAGAAACAAGTTCAGTAGAGAATTTCTGTAGCCTTTTTTTTTTTTTTTGGGGGGGGGGGGGTTGGGCGGGAAAGGGGTGTATGCCAGCGTTTGAATGTCCGTTTGGAAGGAACAATGCCAAAGTAAGCTATTCTCTAGGCCTTCAGCCTGGCATTTCCCTTAAGGAAGGTGACGTGAAAGGATAAAACAGTTAAAAGCTGGGGGGAAGCAATTTTTATCTATGAAAATTTCAGATATTCATACCGAAACAAGCTCTTTCAGTTAACAGGGAGTGTTTGAATGCTAGAGGGATGCTAGGATTGCTAGAGGTATTTATGTCTACACTGAACATTTCTGCTGAGTTGAATAGCCAGTGCCATACTTCTGTATAACTTTAAACTGCACTTTTTGCATTATACAACAGTTAGATACTTGACTGATTTTTTTTTTTTTTTTTTTTTTTAAGTAACTTTCCAGAGAACACAACTGCTTTCATCTGTACAGGTTATGGGGATTAGTTGTAGAAATAGAGGCAGTGGCTTGTCTTGAATGAGCAGTCACTGGGTTGTTCAGGGTTTTTTCCCCACTAATGTGCCTAATTTTTAAGGATTTCGTATTTAATATTACCTTGTCAAGCTCACTTGTTTCTTTCTCATGTAGAAAGAGATTTTTCTGGTTTTCTTGCTGTCATTTAAGAAAGATATTAACCTCATCTAACGTTGAAGCTGGCTGTGCTTTGAGTGGGAAGTTGAACCATATGACCTCCAGAGGTCCCCTACAACCTGAAATATTCTGTGGTTAAATATATTATTTACAGTGTTTAATGCTATGGTTTGGAAGCTTTTAGCTGGTTCAAGGTTTGGCGGTTACTGTGGATGGGATACTAGATGGTGGGGTTTCCCCCCCCCCCCCCCCCCCCCCCCCTTCTGAATTAAAGATTAAATGCAGTAGACAGGATTTTTGTGGGTGCTGGAAGATACTGTCTAAGAGGTGCAAGATTGCACTCATCACCAGGTTCTTGCAGGAGTACGACATGAGGATTCTCAACTCCCACAAAATTTGAAAGGCAGCAGGAGCCAGAATTGATGAACTGCTGCTAAAGAAAGTAATTTTTAGCTATCTCCTGCCCTAAATTGTGCTGTTCAGATCTGCTTGTAATGTTTGCTTTGGTAAACTTCTCAGAGGTGGGATGTGCCTTAGTTAGTATTTTTTGATATTTTTACATTTTATTCTGTTAACATCTCATTATGGGAGAAGGTTATTTGCTGTATCCCTCTCCTGAATGTGACCCGGTTCTGCTTTGCTTAAAACCACCTTGTAAAAACCGAATGACTTGCTTAGTAGGCTGTGGTGGGATTATTATGTAACATATGCATGTAGGTGCTTCCCAGCTTCTCCTAGCAAATAATAAAGAAAAGAAAAAAAAGTATAGTACAGACGGCTCATATCATGTCCTCAGAGTTTTCCTTCCCGAGAACCTTTTCAGAGTGGATTTGGCGTGGAGGCTTGAAGTGTTCTTATGGGGGCAGACACTTACAGGTTTTTTTTCTGGAGGACCCATGTTTTCCTGCCTTGTGCAGGAGGAAAAGTCCTGAGGTCCCCAGAAGGACGATTGGGGTTGGTAGTGCTCGTACAATTTGTAGCCTCTCTTGCGGGTCTTGAGGTGAAGAGGGCAGCTGCAAGTTGGCTACCAGCCCTTTTCAGTTCCTGGCCGCAGTCTGGGTGCTCGTGGCTATATCAATAATGTGAGTATGCAGTTTTTCAAATAGCATTGCGTTTTCATTACTGAAAAGAGAACAGTTGTTTGTATTTTTTTCAGAACACACGTTACTGAATCTGCCAAGATTTTGAGTTCTGCTCTGTAGCATTTTTGTGTATGTATCTAATGGTAAAATTTGAAAGAAGGGCAAATTGGTCTCAACCTCGCAATATCTAAGAACATAGCTTTTGAATTTAAATTATATTAACTTAGTTTCAGGTTACAACTACAGAAATATGATTGTTCTCTTTGTGATCTTAATCTGATGATCTTGATTTAATTTTCAAACTTATTTCCAAACAGCCTCTAAGGTAATGTTACTACAATGTCAGCAGTCTCTTTAAATTACCTAAAAATCCCAACTATTTTAAAAGGACGGTTAACAGGAGATGTTATCTTAATGTCCGCTGCATTATTCTGAATTTCAGACATGTTTTAAGCTATTAGAAAATTATGCCCATGTTACAAGTGGGATTGGTAAGTGAAATAAAAGATGAGCAGATACAAATAGGCCCAAACAATATATAAAATGAGATGGTGAAGTGGCAGAGCTGGGATGACCCTGTGGGGACAAATGTTGTTGAGTCTGTAATCTTTAATATCATCTGTGGTTATTTAAAAATAGAAAGTGTATTCCTTGGTGTTTTAGAGATAAACAAGTTATTTCCAGCGCCCAGATTTTGAAACTTGTGGTAAAGCTTCAGCTAAGGGAAATGTAACGCTATTTCTTGCATGATTATCAATTCATCTGATACTGAAGGGGATGACTTCATGGTAGTGTCCCCAAAAAGGCTCAACTTCAGTTACTCGACCTAATTCAGTTATTGAATTACAGACTTTTACTTAAATATGTATGTCAAAAGATCTTTTTCAAGTAGTGTTTTTTTTTCCCCCAAAAAATTCTTACAGAGCTTTTGTGGGAGCCGTGTGTGCACAAAATCATCACAAATATTCCAGAATCCTAGCATCAGTGTCATGTGGATTAAGTAATTAGTTGAGAGTTCTCAGCCAGTCAGCCAAAGACATGAGTTATGCTGCTTAGACTGGCATGTCAGTGAGAGGTAGTATGTGCAGTACTTGTTAACCATGTGAATGATACAAGTACTTGGATTTTAGGAAGGTTTATTTTTGAAGAAAAAATCAAATATCTGAAATGGTTTTCTCTTGAAAAAATTTTTTTGTAATAAAAGACAAAGTCAGTTTGTGAGTTGAGTAAAGCTATTTAATATTATTGAGTGGCTCCTCATTTAACATAGTTGTAGACTGAAGTGAGGCATTGCCTCATAGCCCTGTAGCTCTCCTCCCCACAAAGAGAAGTGGGTAATTGTCAGGGTGGTTGAAAGCTGTGTTACTCTGCTTTTCTTCAGGGCATATATGTGAACTGCCTTGTGTGGTTTTTTGTTGTTGGTTTGGTTTTGTTTTGGTTTTTTTTAACAACCAAACAAAAATTGAGGCTTGAACTGGTCTACTGTATTTACAAAATTTTTTGCTTTTTCCTTATATTTCCCTGTAACAGAATTCAATGTCCCTATTACAGACCTGGGTTAGATCTTAGACAAATTTTCGTCAATGTATAAATGGCTAGCTATTGGAAATAGTGTTGATATTTCAGAAACTCTAGTCAATGTTAATTTTATCTTAAATAATTCCAGATAGCATAATTATCCTTAATATTTAACTCCTAAATTATTCTTTACTTGGTTACTTTGAAGGGGTTGCAAATAATTTTGTGAGTCCTTATTTTACCAAGTAACTTTTCGTGATTCCATGTATCCCAGGTTTCAGCATGTAGCTATGATGCTTATTGAAAATAGTACATTTAAGTATTACTTAACATTTTGTAGGGTCACGCATTTTATAATTCATAAGAGAAAAATGTAGAAATGACGTTTGAGGTGCAAGGCTCTTAGTTCCTTTGAATTACCCCTAATGCACTTCAGTATTTGAATAAAAGGGTGGCTAATGTATTTTTTTTGCTTATCGTCAACTATTATCACTTAGGAAAAAATATGTTCAGAGACTTCTTATGGGAGTTGGGGCTCTTTTTTGCAGGATTTTACATAGGTATGGAAAAATTGGTAGCTTCTACTTCACTTGTGCCTGGACGTAAAAATATTAGAGGACAAAAGAGCAATCCATATACTGAAAACAGCAGCCAGAATCAGGGTCTGACAGCCTGGAAGAGGCAATGACAGGAGGATCTTGCAGCAGTGGTTTTATTCTAGGGTTGCAGTTCTGGTGCCTTCAAACTAAACAGCAGCAGTAGGAGCCAGGTCAAGGGCCCGCTGGATTTCTGAGTGAGGAGGCTCCGTGTAGTGCAAATTTGCATTATTACTTGGCTGGGATAGCACCTGTTGGTTTACTGCAGCTCCACGTTTGTGAGTCACGCTCTGAACTAATATGAAAGCATGCATTACTTTACTTAACCACCTGAAATAAAAAATAGCAATAAATGGTATCATTGTAAAACTTTGAGAAGACATGTAGTCCTTTTGAAACTTTTAGTAAGAGACTGTTAAAAAACCCCAAGCAAACAAACAAACAAACAAACCCAACCCAGACAATTTTAAAAAAAAAAAAAAAAAGGTTGTCTTATATTATGTTTTTACACAGCTTGGAGTCCATGTTCTAAATATACCTAGTTACAAAGAGTCAGAAGAGCAACTGGGGCTTAAATGCAGCCATGCATTTATGCTTGCATATTTGATCGCACGTCATTGCACTGAGTTTGATTTAGGTGTCTGCACAGTCCCATCTACCAGAAATTTCTACATTGCTCTGCTCAGCATTTCTAACTCTATTAGGTAATAACATGGGAAAACAAAAATATTGCATGGAAAAACTATTTCTTCAGAAAATGCCAGTTGAGTGCTTGTACTGATTTTTAAAGTCATGTTGGCAAATATTAATTATCAGGTAATAAGGCAAAGAATTACCAGATAAGGGCAAAGAATTTTGGAATGTGGTGAGCAAGACTCAGTGTCCTGATTGGAATTTTCAGTTGTTGAAGGGCATTGTTTACACGGCTTGTATTCTAAAGAATTGGATGACATTTTTAGTTGAGTACCTTTGTGCGGATTAGTGTACTATTAGATAGTACCAGTGTTTAAGATTTTTTCACATATGCATATATTTTACTGACCCTCTTAATAGTTGCTTTTTTCCATCACTGATGTTGCACGTTTTGCTGATGCTGAGTTGCTCTTGGAAACCATTTCTTAGTACGGACATTCAGACTGTTTTTCAAGAAAATATAATGCTTAATGAAAACAGCGTGTAGTGCAACAGCCAAAACGCATTTTAAATATGCACACTATTGTAGATTTCATTGAAGTGTTGCAATAATGCTACTGTTTGCCTTGGGATTGTTATATTATTGGGATATTACAAAAATAGCTAACTATTGAGATACTTGGGAGTTTTTGAATGAAATCTTTCGTAGGCTTAAAAATTGCTGCTTCTGGTTTTTAATGGGAACATTAGGAAAATCAGACGTTACTTGAATTGTCTTCCATTGTTGAGGAATAAGTAAATTTTAAAAAGACTGATTTGTGATCATTCCTGTTCCCGCAGTACTGATGGTTTTTCATCAGTTGTAGATCTTAATTTTATACAGTGCTTAAATACTCTCGTCGTGTATAGAAGGAAACGAAGGGTTTAGCTGTGCCTTGCCTTAAAGTCATGGAATTTCTTGGTTGAACTTAAAATGGTGAAACTTAAATGAGTGATCTAAGCAACTTCAATTTTTGTTGTAATTTTCTTCAAAGCTGTTAATACTGTCCACTTTTTATGGCATAATAGAAAGACATGGACAGATCAGAAATTGGGTTGTATCTTTGCCATGGCTTCTGATATTAATAGAAAACAATAAAATAAATCAGAGCCATTTTTATGCACCGCTGAAGAGAATGTGTGACAGGTTAGGTGAGCCTGCAATGGCAGCCAGGCTGTTGAATAGAAACAGGCCTTAGGTTTACTAACTTGAGAAAGAAATTTAAAAATTTCACTTGGGTATGTGCACAGAGAGTATTTTTTATATTTAAGTTTCAAAATAAAATGTTTGGTTTCCTTTCCAAGTGTCCGTCAGGTAAGAGCACCTGCTACTTTGGCTGTAATGGTGCAGTTTGAAAAGCAGGTCTGCAGAAGAAGCTGCTCCCGCGAGGGAGTTTTTACTTCTGATTGCAGGTCAATAGTACGGGTGGAAGGTTTGCAGCCCTGACACCGCGGGCCGTAGGAGGCTGTGCTGTTGCGGCGGGGAGCCAGCGGATGGGTGTTGTGATTGACAGCCTAAGGATACAGCAAATAGTTTCAGCATGGTGTGGCTAGTGAAGTTGAGAGGGCAAGTTTTGGAGAATTTCAGCTATGTCATGGGAAATGGCCACAGCCAGACTTCTGGTTAGCAGTAGAGTGCAAATCCTCTGGGTCATTGCCAGGGTTCAGGAGGGCAAAACACTGCTGGGCTATCAAATTGTTGCCATACTTTGTTTAAAAGAGAAGGCGGGGGGAAAAGATGGGGGGGGGGGGAACCACAACAAAAAAAAGCAGATAACTTTTTTGGTGTCAAGCATGCCATCATTTTAATGCTGCTGACGTGTACATCCTGAGCAATGCATGGGGACGGAGAAGGGCTGGAACAAGTGCATTTAAATACTGAAGATACTGAGGAAATCTGAAAAGTTAATAGCTACCCAGGTGCTTTTTCTCTGGATTAAAAGAGTTCTCTCATGCATCAGCGCTGATTTTTGTCTCATAAAATTTACCTCCAGCAAGAGTAGTTTTTGTGTATTAGCGATCCCAAAATGGTTTTAAACTGATTTTTCTGAATCCTAATTGAAAGAAATTATATGGCATATTGAGGGAACAGGGAAAAGTATTTTACCAATTTTTATTTTTTTTTTTTTACAAATATCAGAAGTATGTTCTGCAAGGATGCTAATTATGACTGTCGGGTGAAGGCAAAGTAGAAAACGGAAACTACTCTCAATACACTAAAACGCACTGAATTTTTCTGGTGTGAGGCAAGCCGTTGTGAATCCCTGCTGTATTGGTCAGACCTGCTGTGGGTGTTGATTTGTGAGTGCACTCAAGCAGAAGTTTCCTGGTCCTGGGACACTGCAGTTTTCCAAGTCAAACCTCTTTATTCATTCACCTCAGTGAAGTAAACAGAGGCGTTTTGTTTTGCACGCCTGTGGTTGCTTCCCCAAGCACGCTGCCACGTGTCTTGGAGCAGTTCTTCTGCAAAGGCGTAAGTTGTGCCGCTGGGCCCCGAGACGGCTGGTGGCTGACACCAGCTCCTTGCCATAGCCCAAACCATTCATTCACCCCTCACTCTGTTTCTCTGATACTTCTGAATTACTCTGGGAACAGGCTGTAGGTTGGATTAACTGTACCAGCTTGTTCAACCGTAGGAACCCACGGTGTGAGGAGCCAGGCGGGCCCGTTCTGGATCACTTCCCTGAAAAACAATGAGATGCATGGGTGCTTTCTGTTAAGCAGACCCAAAGGGATGCCAGAGCTCTAAACTCACTGGCACGTTCTTCCTTACCTGCAGTTGTAGCCGAAATGACTGTGTTCATGCTGCCCTCGCTGGCAGTCAGCCTGGGGCGTTAGGTGGTGGCTCTCTCGCCGTGGCTGTGGTTACTGAGCCTGAGGGTGCTGATGGCTGATTGTGGAACCTGCTCCTCTGCAGGGTTACCGGGGGAGGAATTGATGGTGGGGGCAGTCCTTTTACCTGGGTGAACTCTTACGTTATCCAGCCTTGCTTCCCGATCATGTGCGCAGGTACTCCTGGCATGCCAGCCAAGGCAGCGGCAGTTGAAATGGTGAAGGCTGATTATCCCAGAACCGCAACTGAAAGAAATGCTGATCAAACTGTTTCCAAAGAGCCCGTGTGTCAGGCCTTACATAGTACTGTGATTTATTTTCCGATGGCTGGACTTGTTTTATTTATTTCGTGTTCCCTCCTCTCCCAATACTAATGACATTTCCAGTAGATCTTTGTGATTTTTCATTTCCTTATGTTTCAACTTTCAGTAAATACAATTTCACATTCTTTACTCGTGTGAAAGTTACAGAAAACTTACCCTAAAAGCGAGTCCCTGCAATTTACACGTCAGTAATTAGATTTTGCTGTATTTATCTGATTGTTTGAATTAATCTATCCAGCCTATTTCTTTAGTAATTGCAGAGCACTTATTGTTTAATGTTTCAAGAATAATACTGTAAATGAGCAGAGGTTTGCAGACTTCTGTGCCAAACGCTGCCTAGATCTTGGAGCTCTTTCCCGCCCAGAGCGGTCCTTCCCCCACTTCTCGGCATAGAACAATGAGAAGCAGCAGTATCGTCCGTGACTCGGGACACAGAGCTTAATATCTGCTCTGGAAGCTCTAAATTTTGTTTGCCACTGCCCCGGTTTTAAATGAGGGACTATTTGCTGACCAACTGAGAGCTTATATGAAGCAGAAAGCGTTTGGATGGAGGACTCACTTTAAGTCTTTGCAGTGATAATACTCATGCATTTGCATTGCTCAGAAACCCCAAACCTGTGGAAGTGTAAGTAATATATAAAAAGTATTCAGAATGGATCTGCGTTCGTTTTCATTTAATGTTTTTGCAAGGTTAGGCTGAAGTAATAGCAGAAGTCTAGTAGGCTGTTGTTAGTGCTCGGGACTCATGTGTTGTCTTACGAAAAACATGTATTTCCTAAATGAGAATTTTTTCACTTGGAAGTAGTTAAACTAGAAGTATAAGTAATAGCCAGGAGCTGCAGGGAAATGAAGTTGTTCACCTGTGGTGACATCCGAGTCTCTGGTTTGGCAGGAGACTGGATTTTGGGCATGTTTCATTCCGAAAGGATGAATAGAATTGATAAGCATAAAATGCAGATCTGTTCTGTATTGTCAGTAGCGTCCTCCATTGCGGACTCTGTTTGCATAGAGTGATATGCAGGATCTGAAAGGTATTTCAGGCGAAATCTTAACATCTTAATGGAGGGATTAAGAGGTCACCACATGAACTTCTAGCCACATAATACTGGAGTCGGAGGATGAGGCAGTGCTGTGGTGATGAACACGTTCCAGTGTAACCAATGGCAAAATATACTGGTGCTTCTGGCGAATTTTTGGGGGTGAAGGGAAGAACAGGTAGGAATTGCGGGACAACCTTCAAAGGATGGAGAGGTAACGGAGCCACCTGGCAGTATATATTAATAGCTCCAAGTTTTCTGCATTCTTAAAACAAGATGAAAGCATAAAAATGCCCAGATGTGCAAAAGAGATTTGTAGTTTAAATGTATGAATACTGTAATGACTGGCACACGCAAGGACTTTGAAGTATGTTTTTAATTACATTGTTTTCATGTAGTACTGTGTGTGAAATATTTTGATCTCGCATAGGAAGAAGAGTTAGGTCTATAACAACTGCGTGAACGGTGCGAGAGAGCTTTTCAGTATATTTCCGTGCCTGGAAAAACTGTCATGTTGTTCCCTGTCATCAACTCGGATGTGAAAAGGAAACGTACAACTGCTGAAAGTTGTGCAAAGAATATGGTAAGAAATCTTCTGTCTTTGAAGATCTCCATATGTAAAGTACTCATGCATGTTTTGAAGATGACTTGGTTCTTGGGATCCCTGAAGGTATTAAGGAGGAATGAGAGGATGGATGTAGCAGGCTTGTCTTTGGCAACAGTTTAACAGCGCAAAACAAATCATAAAGCAAACGCATAAATATGGTAACTTATTGTCTCTGTCGAAATTTAGCACAGTTATAAAACTTTGTCCAACTGTGTTTTGTGTGGTCTGTCTTCTGGCAATTAACATACTGGAAGTGTAGAAGCTAACGCTCCAGAAATTTATCTGTAGAGAAATGTCTTAACTCCTGATGGGCAAGGCTTGTGTTGTCAGAGATCAGATTGTGTTGGTCTAATAGCAACGCATTCGTGCTTTTGCTATTGGCTGCCTTATTAAAGTGAGGCTACATTTCCAGACTAATGTGTCTTCAAAGTAATGAGATTACTGAAGTTCAGTTGCTGGAGGGAGAGGCGTACTTGAGGAACTATTTGATGTGAAAATACGTGGCTTGAAACTAATGAAAAGTTTCAAAAGGAAGAATGGGAAGGAGTGACTCTAGCTCACAGAGAGAGATAAGCTATAAATTGCACCTTTAATGAAATTGCATGCTGGGCTCAGAACTAGACCTATATGAAACAGTGTACCACTTAAACCTAAGGAAAATCTGCTTCCGTTTAAATACAGAGTCTTACTTCACTGTAGCTACCTTGCTGTAGTTGTAGTTGCACCATGTAGTACTTCCCAATCGGTCTGCTCAGCAGGCTTGTTGTCAGTGTCCATCAGACTCCTTATGGAAACCCTGCTGGTTTATGGCATATTCATTCCAAATACAATTTCTAATCGCTTCTGGAAACACATACAGCTTGCTGTTGCAGTTCATCATTTACTTCCATATCAAACCTGATAAAGAGAATCAGTTTTCAGTAGCAGCTGCTGCAAAGCATGAGAACTGTTTTGCATGTGTGGCTTCAAGGAATTACTCTTAAGCACAGAGTCAGTGCATGATGAAAAGAGAATCCCCCCTCTCCTCCAAGACACCAATGCTAAAGAGGGGAAGAAGGACCTTAAAAAGAGAGGCCGGAGTCAGCTTCTGTTCTCAGGTTGGTGGAACCAGGACTGTTGAATGAGCATGGAGAAAAAGACTCTGTAAAGGTGAGAGAGTTCGTGATTTGCACCTGGACGATGTTCTTAAGTGCTGGGCAAATCAACTTGTTAGGGAATTGTGTTTCTGTAAGCAGGATGCACTAGATACTTTTTTTTTTTTTTTTTTTTTTTGGACATTTACTTGTTTTCATACTTGTTTTCTAACCTGGTCTTGTTTTTTCTGGGACTGACTTGTTGCTGCTTTTTGCTTTGCACCTTGCTCTTTAGGACAGTTATTTGGATTGCTATGTGTGTTTTTTGTATTGCTACTGAAACAAGGTAGCCAAGGTTGCCAAATCAAAGCTTCTATCCAAGCAATAGCCAGCAGAAAGGGAGAGAGCCAGTGATACGGGATGAACTGGTGGGGTTTTGGTATCTAAGTGCATTTGCCTGCACTTTTGTGTCGTGAACTGCAGGGTAGTCGTGTGCGCTTTCAGTGGCTCTATTCTAAACTGACGTGAGCTGTTAGCCGTGCAGATTAGAGCCTACCTGCTCCTTAGCTAAAGTGCTTCTGGTGAAGTTCTGTTTTGCCACAAAACAGATGGAGCTTTACTAAGGTGTTCATAAAAGTTCTGGGGATGACTTTGACAGACAAGATCAGGAGGAGAATTCAGCCCTCAGATGGCTCTCAGCTGTCCCATGAAATTCTAAGCAGAATTTTCTCTCTGGTGATTAAAAAAATCTCCCGAGTATGGGGACTGCGAATGTTGAATTCGGATAAAAATTACACTGTTTTTGTAGTAACAAGACATAATTGAACGTAGCATGTAATTCACATGAATGTTTTCTGAGTGGTACTTGAGCTATAGGAAGAGAAACAGACTGTGCCAATCCAGGTAGAAATATTCTGTGGAGTAAATTTGAATTTTCCTTTGATGTAGAGCATAGCCTAGGCCTAGTGGTGAAGCGCGCTTAAGGTTTCAGTCTTTTATTCAGACAAACAGAAAATTTATTAACTAGAGCAAAAATTTGCAAAGGACTGAGTAGAATAATATTTAATCCCACTAAGTGATCCTGGGTTTGTAGGAAAGTTTGAAACATGTTTTTAATAAGATCTTTGACTAAGTTTTGGGGAATAATGCAGCCTCTCTATTAATTCTCGATTTGATTTTTATTGATGTAGCCTACTAACTCTTATGTTAGTTAGTCTTAACTGTTTTGTGCTTTGAAAATCTCTTCACACTAGCATTTGGGCAGGAGATCAGAGTCATATCTGTCTTTATGGAGTACATTTCTTGCAATAGGAATGGGTACAATAAAAGTACAATAGAACATAGACTTAACAATAACAACAAAAAATAGCATGCCTGGTTTAAAACCAGAAGTTCATTTTCCAATCACATTTTCCATGTTTATATAGTGATACAATATTATAGCTTAATCTTGCTTTCCAGTGCAAGTACGACGTGCTTGCAACCGCACCACGCAGACCATGGTGTATCGAACCCGCTTGGGTGTTGTACACTGGTCTGGTGCTAATGCCTGTGTATGCGGGTAACGGGCACAGCGCCAAGCCGTAGCGTCTCTGACGTTCTCTCCGAGAGCCGAGCTGATTCAAGGTCCTCATTCCGAGCTTTGGAAATCTTCTCGCTACCTTTGAATAAAATGCATGTTTATCAATTCCTTGTCACTTTAGGTATTTTTTTTTTTTTCTTCTCAGTTGGCTTCTTGCTAGCAAAGATAGGCTTGTGAGCCAATGTCCTATGTCTCGGTAAATGTTCTGTGAAATTAGAGTTTAGTAAGCTCATAGTTTTTTTTGTCCGTTTCGATGTGTTTGGGTAATGAGAATGAGCCACGTGATGCTGTTCATCACTCTACGTGGGGAAAGTCTTGTGAAGCAGAACTGTTGCAGCAGATGAGAAAACAGTTGTCAGTAGATGTAAAATTAGAGATAAGCTGTCAGTATCGGTTAAGTGTGGGAAAAATCTTTGGAAATGCATCAGGAGTTTGGATGAAGAATGGCACTGAACAAGAGAGGTGGACTTTGTGTAGGACTTTCCTTGCCTGCCTATGGATGTAGGGATGACTGCCTGCAGGTGACTGGGAGCTCCTATGGAGCGTTTCCATCTTAGCTATGTTTCCTGCCTGTGGTTGCAACATCTAGGGTCAGTGTTTTAGTCTTAAATGGCACATGGTCCTCCTTTAAGCTCCACAGCTCAAGTATGGAGTGAGGTGGTGACTTCTCAGTGAGACTGACTGGATGTGTCTGAAGTGCTGGAGTCTTATGTATGTTAGCCTGTTTGTGAAGAGAGCTTTAAAACACCGGTCTTCACAAAATCATAAACAGATAGATATGAATTTCTTTGAATTTTAATAGACCAAAGCATTAACCTCTATTGCTTTGGAAATTTAAAATAACTTTAGTATTTTTTAAAACTGCAAAACTAAAATGAAGAAATACTTATGTAGTGTTAGAAGTGTTAGAATGTTGGTTATTAACAGCTTAGAGCTAACCTGTTTTTATAAATGTTCTCAAATACAAATGTGAAAATGGGAGAATATATAGGTGATAAAAAAAAGTGCTGTTCTGTCGTGGAGCCTGTTCTTACTGTTAAGATGTAAGCTGTAAGGCTTTGTCTTTCAGAAGTAAGAAATATGTCTGTTCTTTCAGCTGGGTGCGTAAGTGTTATCTCTGCTGTTTCCATTGTAAGTGGTGTTTATCCTAGCTTTGACTCGGTTGTAATATTTGTTATTTTTTTTCAAAGGTTTAGTTTGGACTCTGACATAAAGCATACATTGACTGTACCATAGAAATGCTAAGTCAAAGGCGCAGTTACCACAGTATCTCACTACTGGATTAGGGAGTGTGCAACATTTATTTTGACTGCTTAATTTTTAAGTAAACTGTGGCCAGATAAACTTACCATTTTACTTCATATAATTTGGTGTGAAATTATTTTCGTGTGTTGACTATATGAATTCTACAGAATATATATAGATCTGTATCAAGCAGATGCTATATACAATGTGTTACTTGATTTGTCTGATTCCCCCCCCCCCCATGATGACTTTAATTGGAATTTCATCCAATGGAAAAATACATTGGTAATCACTGCATTTTTAGATAGAGACTGTATGATAAAAAAACCTCTTAGCTTGCTGCAAAAAGAGATTATGCAGAGAAATACAAAAGTAAATATAAACTTAAAAAGGAGATGAGATGAAACCTCTGACTTACACTTAGTCATTTTAGGAGGAGGACTGCTCATCAGCTTTACTTCAGAATGGATTTACGCTATTAGTGAACTTGTGATGCAAAAGGCTTCAGTCAGTCTTTAAATAGAAAAGAGCATACAGCTGTTTGGTTTTATTTTTTCTTATCCTAAAAAGGCAGACAGACTTTAAAGCCTGGTTCTGCAGCTTCTCCCTTGGTTGCAGAAGTATCAGAGGGACAGCTAAGAATGAATTTTGTCTGTGCCACTTTACCAGTGACCCACACTTCTGCGCTTCAGCCTGTATGCCCTTTTTAAATAGCTGACAGATTGTATTTGCGCTGAAATTAAAATGAGAAGTATTATGATAAAACTGTACAAGTTACGTACGTGTTTGCAAAGCATTCCTGCAGGTGCCTATAGGCAATGAAACCCTTCCTCTGCCAGCTGAACCGTGAGGGTAAAAGAGCTTGTCCTGTAAGCGTTGAACAAATGCTTACAGTTGTGTAGAAAAATGACTACTGTTCACAGCCAGCAAAGTGGTGCAGAGATGAGTGTAAAATAGTGGCAGCCAGGGGTAGGTAAAGTGGAGAAGGGTAGGTTAACGACCGTTCCTGAGAGGCGGGTAGGGACGTGGAGCCACGTAATGTAAATATTCTGAATACTTGCTGGTGGAAACCTATGTATGGTTTTCTTCTGGGCTTTTTAAAATCCAGTTAGCCAAATAACCCAAACAATTTTTTGTACTTATTTAGCCAGGAAGCCAGCTGTTAAATTAGTCTATATTGACTATCTGAGAATTTAGAAAATAAATATTCTATGTACTTCTCATTCTCTTGAAGTACAAAGTATGTTAAAAACTAATGCCCTTTAAGTTAGCCTTACTTTTGTCTATAGATCAACAATTTATAATTGAAAAACTGCCTCATTACAGGATGATTAATTTAGCAGCTCAGAGCCAATCAATGATAATTGTAACCTTTGGTCAAAAGTGTCTGATTACACAAAATAATTACATTTAAAGATGCGCAAACTCTTACTGATTATGGAGAGCAGGAAAAAAGTAAGTGTTTTTTGCCTAGATTATTTTTAAAAGCTCTTAGTTCAGTGCATCTTCCTTTCCTGTACAAAAGCTGCTACTTCTGTCACCTTTTGACTCCGTAAAAACCTTTCCCAAAGAAAGAGAGTAGAAGTATTGTTTGAAAGGTAAATGTGGTGCTCAAGCTGTTTATTTTTGCGCGCTCCAGAATCTGCCTAAGGCCAGGACGAGTTTGTGCCTCCTCTCCGCGTCTTGGAGGGGAAGGGGGGAAAAAAGAAGTCCCAAAGTCTGGCATTTGAGAAGCTGTCGCAATGTTTCAATCTTGCCAGAATTGCTGATAAAGGGGGTGGCTGATGCCATGAAGCGAGACTTGTTACTTTTGGCTGCCTAGTCACAGGTAGTAACTACAGCTACTTGCTTAATACAGGGGCAGCTGTGTAACCTACGGGTGAAGTTGTAGTCAGAAATATGCTGCAATTTATAAGGTACAGAATACAGACACATCAGAAATCCTGTTTCAAGTATAAGAAATAACAGAATATAGAACAGATAAGCTGCAGCTGCAATGCATCTTAATTCTCAAAGATTTATTAGGTGAACAGGAACGTAGTTGAAAAGAGTTTGTAAAATAATATCTGTTAAGCTAAATATAAGCTTTCTTGGTTTAGATACGGGTAATTTCTACAAATAAACAGCTGTTTTCCTTGTCAGCAGGAGGTGCTGTCATTTAAATAGTTAAACTTTTTTTTGTTTTGCCATGGAAGATTGCTCCTGCTGCTTGTCTGATGCATTTACGGGTATATCACAGTAGTGAGAAAATTGCCAAGTTCTTATTCAATTAACAGACATAGCACGGTGCCCACCAGCTTGCTGGTGTCAGCTCTCCCCCATATCAGTCGGAAGAGTTGCCGGACATGATTTCACAGCATTCAAGGCTTGAGACGATTACAAATCCCCTGACAAACAAAATGAAGGCATGGCGAGGAGGGAGTGGGTTGCACGGAGGGGAAATGGTGTTTTGCTTGTTTGTTTTCTAATAGCAAAGCTATAAATGTGTGTGAGTACCTTTAACGGCTTTAGCTTTGGGGGTTCTTTTGAATCTTCAAAACTTGTATTATCTGGACGTATGTAGGCAAGCACAGTGTTATCAGTGAATTTTGGGGTATAAATAGCATTTGGGAGATCGGTATTCTTTGTATAATTTGTTGTGGTAAGCAGCTAGTTCCTCTGGGCTTTTCTGTCTTCCTGATTCTGTTTTTATTCTTTGGGTATTTTTGGTGAGAGAAATTCACTCTTCTGTTTGCTGTCGTATCAGCCCCTAGTTAGAGTTTGAGCTGCTGGCGTACTTTGCTACGCAGACAAGTCCCATTAAGAAGATTGGGACCTTTCTGTATAACTTCACACCAGCTGAAATGAAAACCAGCCACTTTAGTTGATTGTATTTAATTTACATTAGTTGTTGGGTTATATGACACCTGAAAAATTGATGTATAAAACCTCCTTGTCCTTGGATAAATCACTGGAGCACGAAGAACAATTTATAGTGTATAACTGCTTTGGCAAACTTTATTTACTATTATCAGGCAATGGGTGTATTTTTTTAATTTATTGAGTTTGCAGTTTCTTTTATTTTTTGCTTGGTTAGGGTGTGGTGAATATTTCAAAAGCAGTGTCTGCCCTATTCAACATATCTGAATTGTAAAGATCTATGTCGTGAATAGCATGTAACTAATTTTTTACATTTCTAAATATTTATCAGTATTTACGTGAAGCTGTTTCTATAAATACAATTATTATAGAATTTAATTCAGTAATAAGGTTAGTTCTCAGATATTCCAGAAGATTTTGCAAAGTCAGTTCAACTGTAATGAAAAATCTTCCTTTTATACAAGCTATTAGTGAAATTTGAAAACTGACACTAATTCAGAGATGAACTGTTGTATAGGTTAGAGTTGAGAGAAAGTCCCCTTGAAAATTAGGTAAGGAGGATCTGGCTCTGAATGAGAAACTAACTCTTGCATTTAGGAAATAAGTAGGACTTGTAACTAGGCCATTATCTGAATTCAGCACTTTTTTCTAACTAAATTTGTAATCCCATTGAAGACTAAATCTTGGGTTTGGTTTGTGGTTGTGTTTTGTTTGTTGGGTTTTTTGGTTTTGTTTGTTTGTTTCACAAATAGAACCATTTGATAACATGATCCTGCTTTTTTGTTGTTGTTTTATAGAATCTTTAAACTTTTCTGTAAATGAAGAACTTGGTTCTAGTTCCAGCCAAATATCTTTTTTTTTTTTTTTTTCTTTCCAATATATCAGACATCACTTAATTAAATATTTTAGGTCTCTAAGGTGGAGACTGACCTTCTTCAGGTAATGAGATCTAGAAATACAGCATAGGGTTTAGGAAGTTTGGATATGCAGAAGGTGCTTTCCTGCGACAGCAGGTTGCGTAACGACACTTTTTTCCACGTAGTGGAAGCTCGGGCCATCTGATATGCAGAACAGGACTTGAATTGAAGTCATTTCTGTGTGTTGAACTATTGCTTGGCTGCTTGCTGAGTTAAATGAGATTCTGTACTTCTGTATGAATAGTTTCAATAACTGCCTTTTCTTTCCTCAGAGGACTGAGAATCTAATACTGTCATTTGGTATCTTTGAAATGTAAATTCTAATTGAATGAACAAAAATATAGCAGTACTTTGAGTTTTTTTCACTTCACTGCAGGTTATGCGTGAAAGAGTAGAAGGGAGCAAAAGGTAAGGGAGAAAATTATACATGGATGAGTTATATTAGGTTTGTTCCCATCCTTTTTGAAATGAAAGTTAGTAATTTGCAAAAGGCTGTTCTTAAATAATCATCAGAAATAATGCCATAGGAACAGAAGTGGCTAGTGACTTGTGTTTACAGCAGTCGATTGAAATAAATTAAAAGCAAACAAAGAAACAAACAAAAAATAACACAAATAAAAACAAAACCCCTCACCAAACCCAAAATCCCACAATGGAAAATAATCTTTGCATGACTATCTCTCATCCAGGCCCTGTGCTGCATCTATCTTAATGTTTTTTTAACCGTGCCTATTGTAGTTACAGGTGCTGCAATTTATGAGCACTTTTAAGAATCTGTTCATTGGTTGGTCTTTAAATATCCAATACAAATTTTTGGAAATTAACTATGAGCTATGAGGGAGTACATACGGATTGCAAAGTTTCATTTTTCTTTATTTTCCTCCCTTTTCAAAGATTTATGCAATTAACTCCAAGAAGATTCTGAATCTTGATGGAGTTTTAAAATGAATGGGAATTCAGGGTTTGTGACTACTTGCAAACAAATCTTGAAAACATCATCAAACTTGTGCTCGTGGATTTTGCCAACTGCAAATCCCCTTCAGCAATTTGGTTGAACTCAGCTACCTACACCTTTACAAACCTATTCAAATACTTTTGACGGTTAACTGCTGACAGGAGATCTCGCTCGGTCTGTTCTGAACTTCGTATTATGTAGGACATGATGGTTTGGCTTTCTTGCCAGCTATTGCATACGCTCATAGAAAGCTACTGTCCAAAGAGAAAACATAAATACTGAGTAATTAAAATGAACACAAGTGAGTGCTTTTGCGTTCTCTGTATCACAGAGACGTGACAGAATTGGAAGAAGAGTTTGTCTCCCGTCGTGAGTTTAGTGTCTGCTCTTTAAGGCTCTGCTTGTTTGTAATGATTGTCATAGGAACTGCTTCTGATGTATCTTTGTCAACCAATTTTAGTAATAAAAAACAGAGTAAGGGAATATTTGAAACACATGATGTTACAAATTGTCTTTAAAGAAATAGCAGTAGACTCCTTAACTTTTAACTGCTTAGGAAATTTAAGAATGAAGTATTGTTTTGTGCTGTTTTGTGAAGGAAAAATTGTTAATCGCTTTTAGGCCTTTTAATATTAACGTGTCATAGCAGCTACTGAAGAAAAATGGTCCTTCAAGGTCTTACCAACAGCTGTCGTGATTGTCTTGGCATCACTGTGACTTGCTTGTAGCCCGTGATCTCTGATTTTCTTGGCTGATGCATCGTTAAGATGTCCCCTCAGACGAGCCGTGATTGTATTTGCATGTTTTCTTAGTCTGAATTATTGGAGATTAAACTCCGATTGCGTCGGCATCGCAGTTTGCATACAGTTAGTAAAGCTGACGTACTCTTGTTAACGGAAAAAACAAACTCACAAACAGACAATGGATCTTTATATTACAGCAATAATGTTATTATATTTAGAGTTAGGTTAATCAGGTTTTATTTATAATAAGTTTTTAAGGGAAGCGCTCAAGCTGAGAAGTGACAGGCTAGAAGGAATCCCAGAGACTGGCCATATATGAAGGCACCAGAGAGGCTGTACATAGTATTGATATATAGTTTCGTAATGTGTGAGAAATGTGACATTTCACTCTGTTCTAAAATCAGTGGTATAACGCATTTCCCTCACTGTAGCATGACGAATCAAATAACTATCTGACAAGATCTGCTTCTTGGTAGCTCTGCAGAGATGAAATAAAGTCTGAATGTAAGAATAATACTTTAAAAATATTTGGAGATGAGAATTAATTGTACTGAAGTAAGTTCAAATGTTTAATTTTTAAAGGAATATTTGCTGTGTATAGTTCAATAAGTTAATGTTTTCCATATTCTGTGTTCAAAAAAATTAAAAGCAGAATGTGTGTTCTTAAGGAGTTTCTTGACAAGGGCTAGTCCCATTTCTGTCATTAACGAAGGATAACGTCTGGAGTGGCAAATGTCCAGGAAAAGCAATCCGCTATAAAGGCAGGTTTACTTCAGTGAGAGAATTTGAGCTGTGGTTAAAATATCAATATTAGCTTAAGAAAGTATTTGGCAGAGAGAGCCCAAAACACAACTGGTTACCTTACTTTGCGTGTGTGTATGTTCAGGCGCTTTTCACTGGTCATCACAAAGTCACTTTTAAGCATATAGATGTATCTTAATCTCCAGTCTGCAAGTACTATGTGCAGCTCTAAAAAGAGGTTTCTTAACAATTATTTTTGCAAAGCCCTGGTGTTTAATGTCCAAATTATACACGGTTAGAAGGAAGAGTTTTGTGCTGCTGCTGTGACGGGTTTATAGGAGAAGCTCGGTGAGCGAGGAGGAAGCCGACTTTCATGCGTTTAACGGTGCGTGGTTTGCCAGTTCCTTCCTGTCGTCTGCGCTCCTCTGAGCCAGCTGTATCGCTAGTGGTGTACCATTTCACAGCCTGACCATTGGCGTGGCTCTGCAACGCTCCTCGTCGATGATTATGGGTTTCCTGTAAATTTAAGGCTATGACATCTCTGCATGAACTGCTGCTTCATTCCTGGAAGAATTCCTTCCCTTTTATTAATACGCTCGTGTAACCAGTTTCAAGCTATCCATGCTCCTTCACACCCCTCCCCCATGTAGGTATTTAAAAATAAAAATGAACTCAGTCTTGAAGTGGGAAGCTTAAGAACCTTTGTGGGTTATTCAAAATATATGAATATATATGGGGTCTGAGTATTGGTCGGATAGGAAGCCTAATTTCAAATTACTCCTTCGGGAATATCATTCTGGAGGGGAACAGTACTCTTGATTCAGCTAAGTCGTGTTCACTGTCAGCATTGCTCATTTTCTATAGATATATTTTCAATTATTTTAACATTTTAGCCAGGTTTTACCTTCCTAGTTGCTCAGCTATAAGAGTGTTTATGCATCTTCCCTTACTGTAAAGTTGAAATAATTCCTTTGTGTTCTGCAATCAAAACACTTTGTCTTGTACAGAAACTGTACAAGAAACTGACTGTTCTGACACTTGGTTTGATATTTTCTAATTAGAATATCATGAAATACAGAAAATTTCTTTTGTAAATAGTTTATGTAGTCTGATACAGGCAATGTAAGAGTAATTGGAAACATGCTTTAATGACACAGGATGCATGAGTGTCATGTGTCCGTTCTCACATTGTAATTCTCCAGAGTTGATTCTGTGGCGAGAAGTCAAGAAAGGTTAATCTCTTCTCAAATGAGATTAAGACTAGGGAGCAACACGGTTCAGAGTCTGCATATAATTAACGATAAATGCATAAAATGCAGGATTACTTGCTTTGACTGTGCTGAACAACAAGATTTTTTTTTTTTTTTAAGTAGGATCAGTGCAAATTTTGGAATATATTCTGATGCAGAAGTGTTTTGAGTAAAGTTAAAAATAGGTAAATGATAACTTGATCACAGTTTAGAATAATTAACCGAATTTTTGCTTTTTGTAGGGGTGGATCTTGAAGCTTGGGTTGTGGGTTTCTTCTCTGAAATCTTACCCCTGAAGACTTGAGGGTTTTTTTTTTCTTGAGTAAGGATTTCAGACACTGATTAATTTCAAGACCATTTTCAAGACCATTAAATGTTCAAAAAGTTCAGTTCTTGAGTGGCTTGGAGGAAAGGATGTTTTAATAATGGAAGAAGGGGGTTATTTGGAACAATACCAAGACCAGCATATTTCCCTTATTTCCACCTCCATCTCTCTTTTCAGAGCAGAAGGTTTTGGGTAACCCAATTAAATTATTAATTTATTAAGTTCAGAATTTTATTTGCCTCTTTTTCATGTAGTGCTATCTCTCTTTAGCTGATCCTAATAAGTGGATGTATATTATTGCAGTGTTATCGTGACTTGATTATTTTGCGTGATAAATGGCTCTGGCATTTTCTAGATTAATCCTTCGCAAAGTATTTTAACAGATCTTGTATTCGTAATAAACATCCTATCTCAAATTGATAACAAAGGTCTGTTATAAGTAGGAATTAAAAATGTCAATTTGTTTGAACAGCTTGTGTTGTTTTAGTACAAATTGTTTGGTGAGTACACAAGGCTCCAGTTCCATCTGAATGGCACTAAATTATGCTGATCTAATTATATTCTTGCTTTTTGTAACCTGACATTTAATTACAGAAATCAAATTCTGTGTACACACCTCACCCCATGAGCGCGTGACACGTAGCTCTCTTTCCTTTAGCTATTTTTCACCTGCTTTATCTTCCTGTCAGCTTCTCATTTGCCATAAAAATGTATTTCCATGACAGCTTTTACCTGAGATGTTGTCTTCCCGTTGCAGATGATAAGCAGTGTAAACAATTGACATAGATGCCAGTTTTTTTTTATTATTTTTAAGAGTGTGCTTATCAGTCTTAACTGATAGAGTTGAATTCTTTTTAATAAATTATGATTTGACCTTTTTTGTTCTCATGGAAACCATCCTATTATTAATGCTACTGTTCTCCAGCAGCTATTATGATGTATCTGAATCCATAAACAGATATTAAACAAAAAATAATCCCACACAAACGCTCCCTTCCCCCCAAAGAATACCATTTATATTTTCTGTTCTAAATTGTATTTTCAAGTTTGAAAATTTGGATGAAGCATTAGATTAAATGGTAAATGTATCAGCTGAAACCTTTATCTAACACATGGGCTGGTAGGATAGGACGGAGCAGTCAGCTCGCAAAGGATTGCCGTGACTGTAAAACTTCTGTCGCTTTGGCATCCCAACCTGTGAGATACAATGCATTATATGGCATAGAGGACTATCGCCAAACGCTCACAATAAAAGCTGTAAGGCATGATTCTTTACAACTTGACACTGGTAGTTCTAGAATTGCTTGTTGGATCTTGCCCTTGCGTGTGGGATTCACGTGTGAGTAGTGGCTGTCTGCCTGATTTGCCCGCGCAAGGGGCAGTTAAAGGATGAATGCTCCAGGGCATCCCTGCAGCAGAATTAAACCAGGGCACAGCTGTATAAAATGCATGTGCAAAACATTGGTTTGATTATGGATTTTTCTTAAGGCTAAAATAGAAGGTACTGCTGAGAAATTTTTCATTTTCCCAGACAACCGCTGCGTTCAAGCATCTTTCTCTTCAGAGTACGTATGGGGCTGGTTCGTGCCATGCTCCCAGGGTTCACTGCCCATGCAGAGAGCACAGCTTACCTGGGGCTGCAGGCAGCGGCCCTGCTGAAAGGCACCTTTATGCAATTCTAAAAGCGGGTGGGAATCATTCCTCAATACCTTTTGCTAAAGACTCAAAGTATTTTTCAAGCCAAAAAGTCTCACAGCATAGAAAAAAATAGTCAACTTACTAAGTTTAAGATGTAACACACTTAAGTGTGTTAAAATATAACCAGATCATCAGAAGACAAGTTTAAACATTGAAAACATCGAGTTGCATACAGTTTTAAACCGTGGTAATCTCTGGGCTGAAAAAACCTCTCAGAAAATTAAAGCTCTCGGTCTTTGTTATTATGTTGCATTTTCCTTTGCAATGTTAAATTTCAGATTAGATATTCTAGCTAGACCAAAGCTGTAAGGTGTATCTGGAGATCTGTGTGGCACATGACGATGTTCTCTCTCTTTCTACCTATCATTTTACAATATGATCATGATCTTGTCAGCAGGATGAGTTTTTCCTGACCATACCGATTAGCTACCTTGCCTTTGTTTTTCTGGGTGATGTTGCATGCTTTTGGAGCTGTCGCAGACTTTCTGGTAGTCTTTATACTACTCTCGTGTAATCATACAAAAAAGATTATTTGTTGGTTTGTGATTGTAAAGCTAGTTAAAGGATAAATTTAATAATTTTTTTGCTGGATACTGATGCTTAAAAAGGTACTGATGTTCTCTAGGTTTGTGCTAGAGTTGAAGATATGGATGACATAATTGATGAGAGGATATATATTGGTGGTTCCTTGGCTTAGTATGGTATGTACAACTTGCTCTTCCAGCATAACTCTCCCTTCCTGAATGGCTCCATATAAGCTAACAAATGAAGTCTGACCTTCAAGTGCCATGCAAGCTAGATTAAACAGGTGTCTGAGTTTCATTGAGTCTATTGCAGTGCCATTGAAAGCGTATATTTTTCTCCTTTGTTGTGATCATTTTGGATCAGCGTCAAAGGAAGTCTAAAACTGACGTCCACGAGACAATAGCCCTGCTTCAGGTTTCTGCTGTTTGAGGCTATAGGAAGATGGACAGATTCCCCCCCGACACACACGAGTGGTGGTCATTTCAGAGTGGAAAAACATGAATGAGGACTGAGCTGCTGGTCTGATCAACCAGCCTGTTAGTTTGTAAATGAAGGAGTAATAAAATTGTCACAGAAGCATGAGCTTTATTTGGTTGTCAGTCAACATATCAACGCATCATTAGTTATAAGATGCTGCCCCAAAGTAGAGCTGTGTGTTATAGCTGCTGCTGTAGGGCATTAGCAGTTGGCTGCAAAGAAATTAAAACAGGACCTGCCATTAGGATAAAAGCTGAAGCATGTTAGTCTCTTTTAGGTATTCTTTTATTTCAGAGAGAAGCTTTTGACACACAAGCTCTTCTATTCAAAATCATTCTAATTATGGTTGTTCTAAGGCAGAACACCACAAGATTTTTTTTTTTTTTAAATGCTGCTGTAGAATTAACAGCTTTTCCGTTTTGTCTGTGGACTTTGAAGAAAATGAAGTATTCTGTGATCTAACATATTATAACGCCAATTAAAAAAAATGTCTGTATCATGTTACTGAGTAGTTTGGCCAAACATAGTTTTAAAAGACTGTACCATATTATGTCAAAATGCTGCTCTTTAGAGTGTATAAAATAATTGAGTGTTTTTCAAGCCTTTTCTTTTTGTAGATTTTACATTTTGGAAGGACTATCGCATTCTCAAAAGCAAGAAGCCTGGAAAGCATGAGTTTCAAAAGCCTATTGTCGTTAGGCTTTAGCAAGTTAGAGAATAACCTGAAATGTAGAGTGACAGCAAAACCAGAGCAAAGTTAATTACGGGCATGGTGAGTTTAATTTGTAACATGCATTGATTACAATACCTCAACCTCTGACGCACAGTGATCTCTTCCTTGAGCTGCTGCTCTTCCATGTTTACCATTGTCTTAACACAGGTGTAAAAGACCATGAAGGCTTTTTGTACTTTGCTGATTGGATTGAAGCTCAGTTGACAGTAGCTTATTGTGCAACACACAATTTGCAACACAAAACATCAAGAGGTCCTTGAGGTACTGGCATGTAGTGAGTGAAATGTCAAAAGGCAATGGTGTTTGAATAGATGTGTTTGCCTTACGTATTGAACATGCTGAGAAAGGCAGCTGTAGCAAGAGAAACAGTTTGCTGAGGGGAACCTTGAATGCAGCTAACTAGCCAGCAGAGTGATCTGATGCTTACAGAAGGCTGGTTGGAGAGTGCTTGCATAGCTCTGTAGATGGTCTAGTTAAATTGTGGAAATAGCTGAAAAGTGAAGGTGGTGATGTATGTTCCTGAAGAGCTGGATTGAACTCTAACTATATTACTATACAACTATATTGAACTACAACCTCTGAGAAGGTACGCGTTTGGCTGTCGATGAATTTGTGAAGTCAGTAAGGCACTTGCAGGCGTGAAATCTGACTTCATAGCTCCATTTCTTTTAGGTGTTACAAGGTCCAGTTTCCTGTGGCTGCTGAAAGGCCACGGAACAAAAATGTGTTAAGACCAAGGAAAAAGTGTAAATTTAAGTGCTGTTTTGCAGGCAGGTATGAATTTTTGCTGCCCATGGTCTAAGCGTGGCATGTTGATTGTCCTGAGCATTCATTGCCCTGACTGTACAACTTTTCTAATGGACTTTGCGTATAAATGGTGACAATTACTTAGTTGCATCTACAAATATCGCACACATGTGCCTTTATAATGTTCTCTACTAGTACTGTGTACTAGCTGATTAATCCCTTTTATAGCAACAAATTAACATATTTAAGTGGAAGTTTAGTGTCTTTTGTGATCCTATTGCTAGGAAGACCTTAGTGATATTGTCTGCAGTTTATTATTTTCTTATATGTGACATTCAGTATGCCTCTTGCTTGGCGATCCAAGTATGGATTATCTTTTTAAATCAAATAAGCTGGTAAATAATGAGAGAAATACTGACTATCAGAGAAATAGCATAAGTTTAACAAACTTTATTAAAAAAATAAACAAACCCAAAACGTACAACATTTGAAAATCAATAGTATGCTATAACTGTAATCAAATTCAGCATCTGTGTTGCCCTTTCTGTTGTGTGGTCTACCTTTTAACAAGAGACTTCTCCTTTTTTTGGTGGCTCCAATTAGAAGGTTTTATTGTGCTAAAGATTGGTTAGGGGGAATTTAGATGACTGGGGCTCTTCAGTTCAAGTTACAAAACATACAAGGCTGTTCAATAATTACATTTCCTGGAGCTGCTGCCTGCAGTTGATGAAGAGGTTGGTGTAGGGCGGGAAGGACTCTTGAAAACCAATATCTTGAAAACGTGGCAATTCAGTGTCTTATATTGAGAGGGGACAAGCAGAGATTTAAGTCTGTTTTAGAGTAATGGTGGTTATACTTTACTGTTTCTAAGGCAAAAGTATCCACACAGTTATAAAATCTGACTCTTCATTTGGAAGGATCATAACCTTCCTATGTCAGAAACTTCAACGAGTATTACAAAAATGAATGGAAGATGCTAAAAACTTCTCAGAAAGGTGCTGTGGTATTCAGCAGAGATAATGATGTTATAGCAGAGCACTGCTTGTTGACATAGTGCAGGAGGGTTTCTGTGCTCGATATAATGTAGGACATTGCTTTTGTGCACAGAATATCCCGGTTCTGAAGTTAATACTGAAGGAAGGTTCTGCCAGAAAGCCTGATTTTAGACATTTCCAGCAATTTGAGAAGAAGCTACATTTTTAAAATATATAATGATTTATTTTGTTTGTGATAAGTTGTTCAAGGAATTTGATAAAACTTATGAAACTATTATAGATACTGTTTTGGCAGTGATGTTTCCTTAATTTAAAAACAAAATCAGTTTATTCGGATATGTTCAAGTTGATAGAAATCTTAGTATAATTCCAACAGTAGTTAAAAATCCCAAGTAGAGTTGGCTTGGCTAAAAGAAAAAAAAGATGTGCTTTGTCTTTCAGCAGAAGGATTTTAAGGAAATATTTATATGTGTTGTTATAGTATCAAGAATCTGTAGGTTAAGCATTTTAGCAATAGAGCCTGACTCGGTGTTTAAATGTAAAAGTGCATGATACGATGTAGTAGTAGGCATAAATACCAAATCGTACTCTGAGTGGCAGGTGAGAGCGGGGCAGAGGCAGGGATTAAAGGAACAACGTTCTTCATACTGAGGTCTGGAGAGAAAAGTGGGTCAGAGAAGGTGAAGGATGCCCACGTAAAAGTTAAGTGGTGAGAGAAATTACAAAGTGTGCATGCGCAAAGAAACGAAGTTACGAAAGCCAAGAGGCTTTAACAAAAGTTAAAGAGGTCGAGCTAGAGCTGGGTATCTGCTTCCTTTTTTGTAATTAGCTGAGAGATTTGCAATGTAATATGTCATCCATATTTTTTTGTTTGTTAGGGAATAATTTTTGTGAACCAAATAATGTTTATTTTTTGTTACTTGAGTTTGTAAATTACTCAAATATACCTCAAGTTGGTTCAGAAAATAAATAGACTGCAGGGCTCTCTATTGCTTTTCTTGCCACCACTTGGAAAAGTCTACTACTTTTTCTTTAGATCACCGAGACGTCAACTAATTCAATTTGGTATCTTTCAAATACCCAATTTCCAAAGTATTTTTATTAAATGCAACATATATTTTTGTTCTTATTATACATTTGTATGATTCCTTAAGTTTCAGAAATTTAAGAATACTGCATTGAATGAGAAGACCTAAGTTTAAATAACATTATAAAGAAATGTTAGCTACAAAAACAAACGGTGATACTTTGTGTTCAAGTAGTTTTTACTTAGGATGATTAAGATTACACTGTTCGAAAGCGTCAGGTTTTAGCCTGCAAATGTTTGAAGTATTTGATGATAACCAAAGGGAGTGGTATCAAAATACGGGAACAGGATTCAGAGGACATCCCTATGTGAAGACAGCAGCTTGTAAAGAAGAGAATACATGTTTCAGGCTGACTTGCAAAAGCTCCGGCGATGCGAAGAGATGTGAAATGTAACAGACAAATCTAACCTTCTATGAGCGTGATCATCTCCCGAGAGGCACCATTCAGTGTCTGAATGCTTTGTAGTTTTATGGTGCCTGAGACCCCGAGGTACTATTTAACCATCTTTATTTCAATTTATGTATATGCCATGCTGTTACAATTCGCCTAGATCCCACTTAATTGAACCCTAAGCTGCTTCAGCTAAATGCTTTATTGGTTGTGGAAAGTAGGTTGTGTGCCACAGGCAGAGACCAGTGCAGCACCAGTTTGCAAGGTCTTGGAGACTTGCATGAACAGTGCTGTGTTGTCCTTGAACTAGTTATGTCTTCAGTTACAGAAAGAGCCAGAATGAAGAATAGTCCAATCCTTATTTTACAGGCAGGAAAAATTATTCAGAAACAATGCCCACTCTCTTAATGGGAGTAAGTTTACTCTTATCATCTGAGGGAAAAAGCCATTGTCACACATGTGATCTCAAAGCAGTGATCTACAACTTCTGTTATCCTGTCACTAGTTGTGGCTAATCTGTAACAATAAAGAAGAAATAAAAAAAAAAAAAAAGAATTAATTACATTAAACTAAATTAATAAAAACGAATAAAGTAAGAAGAAATTAAAAAAAAAGTTGGATCTAATTGGCGTTCAAAAGGAGGAAAAATTTATCACTTCTTTTCCAGATGACCAACTGAAACCTTAGAGCGTGAGACTTGATTTTAGCCATTGCGTGAGCGTAGGCGACCAAGTGTTGACAACTAATTGTAAAGTTGAGCACTTAACTGTATTGTGCTTTCCCATAGAGCTATTATATGTTCAATAATTGTCTCTGGGTGCTACAAACAAATTTGTGTTCTTGTATAAAGTTCTGTAGCAATCTTTCAGGATGCAAGAAGATTACTTACATTTTTCTCTTTTTGATCAAATGGAGGAATTGACACTGAGTCCTTAGCTGATTTATGTGGTTGGAGAAATCAATGATATAAAGAAGTCCTCTTTGGTGTAATCTGTTTATATGAACCCATCTCAAAGTGCCTTTTTTTTTTTCTTGAAAAAGCAAGTGTTTACATTGAAATAGTTAACATTAGATAGCAGTCCCACTGAAAATGTTAAGAAAAATCATAAAAAAAAAAAGAAATAATCTACTTTCTGTGTTAAGTTCTTTCATGCTTTTGAGAGGCTCTTCCTGCTAGAAATATTGCTGCGCTGATACGCTCTAAGGAACCCTTCTGTAGACTCGCATCTGAAGTGATGAGCATTAAAGTCCGTTAAAACATCAAAGGTCAGAAGGGTTTTCTCATGTGGTCTGTGTTTACTCTGGATGCTCCTTTGAGGCTTTTGAGTGTGAAGTGCTGGAAGAAAACATACAAATCCAAATTTCAGGTTGTAGGAGGACAAATAGCATGCTACAGGAAAATTCCGTTGATAAATGTTCTCTGCCATTGATTTAACTGTGACATTTTGGGGGAATATTTTATCCTTTACAGCAGTATGCTTCATTCTCTTTTTTTTTTCTTCCCTTTTTTTTTATGTGCTACATACCAGTCATCGGATTGTATTCTAGATTCTGGTTTTACTTTCATTATAAGGCAACATGCTTTCTCCATTTATCTTGTTAAGCACTGTTCCAGACTGTGAAGAAAGGTTGCTCATGCAAAAACTATGCTGAAGTACGAATCTGGACATATTCAGAAAGCTGCTGGATTCATTTTGCTCAGGCTTTCAATTGATTTTAAGGTATGAAAACCTGGGCTTTTATCCAACTGGCCAGACCTATTACACCATCTGCTTTTGCAGATATTACACCTTTATTTGGATCTGCTAGTGATGTATTTAAGGTATTCACAGACCCTATGGTGATAGGCACCATTTTGGATGTCATCAATGATGAGGCAGTGGGAAAGCTGACTTCAGTCAAATTGGATCTGGTGAGGTGAGATGTGGCTGAGATTTTTCGTAAAGCCAATCCCCGAAAAAAGGACCATTTATTTCCTGGTTAGGATAAATGTGTCATTAACATAGAGAGCTAAGTAAAAAAATGAATTTAAATGTTTCTGTCATGTTAGGTAAACTGATGGTGTTTTACAGAAAGCAAGCAATGTTTAGTAATGAATATGTAAGAACAACATGTTTGACGATAAACCCCAGGAAGGTAGCCTCAGATTGATATTCAGTTCTTCATTTGGGCTTTTCATGGGTCCTTAGGAGAAAAATTTAAACACTGATTTCGGGCGTGTAGGTTTCTTCTTGTTAGGCTTGCCAACCTAAAGGTTTTAATATGGTGGCCTAAGAGGCTCCAGTTTTGGATCTGTGCTCGTAGGTCCATATGTTATCTGTGATTTGACAAGGAAGTTATGGTGAATATCATTCTCCCTTCTTTCTTTTCACTTGCCTCACAATATCTGCTCCAAAATGGTGTCTGCTGGCAAATGTTTTTCCATTTCAAAGAGGGTACGTTTAGACTGATTTCTCTGTACATAGACATGTGGTTCACATGGTTACATAATGAAATGTTTTCTTCCAAGGAGTTTTACATCCGGTAATATAAAACTACCTTCAAAACATAGCTCTGGTTTATTTGTGTGCAGAATCCTTGTGGAATCAGACTGTGCACAGCGCAGATGGGCAATGTGTGCGCCATAGAAGGGAAGCTCAGAGATGAGATCCTTCAGATTTTAAGCCATTTAATGAACAGCAAGAGATAAAGGACCAATTTCCTGCAGGTTTATTTGGTGACTGATCAGCTTGTGTTTAAGGATGCAGTTTCTTGAGATGTTGGCTTGAGAGCAAGAAAGCTGCTTGCATACATCATCACCCTTCCTTTTGATTTCTCATTTCTGCTAGGTTGCAGATCTGATTTTGTTGATACACTTGATTGCGGGCATCACTGAAGTCATCTGCGTTATTGATACATCTTTTTTTTGGTTCTGGAAAATGGATTTTCTTATCAATCTGGTGATATGAATTCCAGCTGAATCCCCCACGCGGTCATACTGGCACAGCTGGGGCAGTGTAAACTGTGGTGCCTGGGCAGGAAAAGGCATGAGCGTTCCCTGAGCTGTGTGCTTAGGAAAGCAGTTTTCGACAACAGGACCACGACCCCCGCTGGCCCATGCAATATTTCCAGGAGTACATGAGGAATTGCAATGGGAACCTGACTCTAATATTCTCTTAATAAAATACTAATGAAGTCTACAGTTGATCTAGTTTACAGCCCAGTCCCACAGATGGCTGTGCTGGCAGAAGTGCAGGGCATTATACCGTGCTATAAGGGTTGAAACAAACAGTGGAAGAAGACGTCGACTAAGTCCAGCAGAATTGGCCTTGTGTAATGGTCGCGATGTGCCTTGATGTGTTTGAACAGTCGCTTGGTCAGGTGAAGGCTGTCAGTGGCATGAGAAATTTGTCCATCTGTGAGAGCAACTGAGTATGGTGCAGGGAAACTAGCTCCCAGGTGTAGCAAGAGAGGACAGCGAGAAGAAAAGTGAGACTGACAGCTTCTCAGAATAGCTACTTGCAGTATTTCTTGCCAATTGAACAAAAGATATTTTAAGGAATGAAATCATAGAGAACTTCTCCAATATGTTTATGAAAAAACTCAACATATTGTCTGTTTGAACTAATACATAACGAAATACCAGATTATTCTTTTCTCTAAAGCTTTAGACTACATGTTTTAAATTGAAAGAAACTGGAAATACAGACTTTAAGATGCGTGAAGGCGAACGTGCTGTTAGATAGCCTTCACTGAAGGATGGGTTCTAAGCTAATGTGAAGCAAGCACTTCGTCAGTGAACTCTCTGGTTTAAAAAGAGCAATATGTGGATGATTATGTAGAAACAAACGTTATATACGTCAGTTGAAGAGACAGATGCAAAAGGGATATGTTTATTAACCGTGGTTTATCAGGCAAACCAAATCTCATTCTCCTGAGTTGAATTTGTACCGTCCAAGTAGCAGCCAGTATTACATACAGACTTATCAGGAGAGGGCCAAGGTGGCCAATGCTTTGTTCACTTACAGACTTTAACCCCAAATGAGTAAATTAGTTGGCTTGTGCATCTGCAACACCAGCATGCATTTTTGTATGCATACAATCAAGTATGATTTGCAGTCTTCCTTAAGTGCACACAGACGCCTTTGAAAAAGGGGAGTCACAGCATCAGGCCTCGCACATACGCATCTGAATCACTCCCAAATATGATGAGCTGCTCTTGAATTTTTTCTTTTTTTTTTTTTTTCCCCCAGAAGAGAGCATTTAGCAAAATGCTCAGACTACAAGTAGTTTTGAAAATGACTGCTATGAATGGACAATAATTGTGATAGACCACTTTTGTCAGATTTGGCAAAATGAAGTAGTCTGTGAAATGGGCTTTATTTCACCAACATTTTTTTGCTTCAGGAAGGAATGTTGGTGGACGCTTCAGTATTGCCACTTGCCCATGTTTTGACATTCTTATCAGCTATGTGCTATTTGGAGGGTTGTTTGCTTTCAAATGGTGTTGCTTTTTGAAGGCTTTTTTTTTTTATTTAAATGTACTAGTATTTTAAAATTTTGGTTTATAGGGATTTTGGAGGATCTCAAAATATACAAGTTTCACTTACATTTGAACAGAAGTTCATTTCAAGATATTTAAGTCCTTTTCTAAATGGGATTTCCTTCTGCCACAAAAGTTTACAATTTCTCTTCCCCTGTATAACATGGTTTGCCACCGTGCTTTTCCTCTGCGACTGACAATAGCACGCTTCCTGTGGATTTGGGTAAAATGTAATGTTCCAGAATTGAAATTCCTGTATTTGAGATGCATCTTATTTGTGCACATTTATTCTTTTCCAGCTAACCCACGATGAACCCTTTAACAGTTAATGACTTCTAAAAAGAAGTTCCTTAGTATTGTACAAGTAAAATTATCGTATTTTAACATCTACAAAAGCTTAAAAACTACTTTTAAAATAGGAAGACATTAAAACTTTTTTGGGGGAGTGATTGATTAATTAGGAGCAACCATTGTTTTTCACATGTGCAGATTTCTTTGAATTTTAGTCTGCTCTCTCAACTTTGGGAAAAGCAGGTCTGTTAAATGAGTTTCAGAAACTGATTCCAGGCCTGACTTCTTCAAGCAAGGGATTGGTATGGGAGGAATGCAGTTATCCTGCATTCTGTGGCCTGGAAGCCTCATGAGGATTATACAGTCAGAGGATGCTTTTTTTTTTTTTTTTAAAATGTTTGTGCACTTCTCATTTGGCTTTATGATTAATATTGGGAGAAGTTCTTTAGTGCAGATATTAATTTATTGTGCTTTGGCACAATGGCAGTGTTAGTTAATGCCTGATGTTCGTGGCTTGCTATGTTAATGGCATGTTTGTGTAAATTCTCATAGCCTTAAATTTCTCTAAGATTTGTCCTGTTCATCCAAAGTTATGATGATGAACAAAATCTCACTAAACCAACCAAAATCAAAGGGGAATCTCTAGGAACTCTAGTTTATTTGCAGAAGTGGGCAGTGAAACATTATCCAGGTTGTGCTCTTGCATTTTGCAAAGATTACTGTTCAAGGAAAGGAAGATGGGGTTTGTGTGTGTGATATTTGAGTCTGAAGAAAAGAAGCTCCCCAAAATACTACACTGAACGCTAAAGCAGTCTTGTTTTAATTTCAGTGGTTGCAATAATAACCACGTAAAGAGCATAAAATAGGCAGTCTGAGTTGAGCAGGGAAAATTGTGGGGTAAGACCTCCATTTCTGTAATCAAAGCATGTAACAGAACTCGATTGTGCACAAATTTATACTTATGACAGCCTTCATTTTACATTCTATTTAAGAGGATCTCTGTATCTGAAAATGAGTAACAGGCTAGCCTAAAATAAAACAAACTTCAGATGGGATGCTGTTTTGTAATGCATTCCACAACCAGCCTAATCAGAAGCTATAAATCAATAGGAAAATAGGACATGCCACTAATTAGTTAGTAGAAAACTCTACCAATCGGCTTTCAGCACAGACCCGTGCCAGAAAATCCCCCACTTGTTGAAGGCATCTTTTCAACTTCAATGTGTAAAAGATGGATCTGTTTTTAAGAAGAAAATTTATGTAAATGGTATGAGATTTGTTTCTAACTTGAGTAAACCAACGTATCGCTAACTGAAATCAAATGTTTGTAAAAGCGTCTCTGGGATAAATCTAATCCAGTGTGATTTCTATTAATTGATTTGTTTTGCAATTTAATGGCTGTCAAATTTGGCCCTGAATGTCAGAATCGTATTTAGCCAATGTCATTGCCAAGGCAATCAAACAAGCAGTGCTCTTGGTAAATAGAATTTGGGAGAAGGTTCGCTAGTGCATGTCGTGGCTTAAACCAGCTCCAGTCTGTGTATTTCACACATCTGTGGGAGTTCTTTAATGCCTATTACCTTTTGTAAAATAAGCGTATTTTAGTTCATGATTACCAAGTTTTATGAAAATTAAAATGTCACCAGAGTTCAGCTCTGTGGCTTGTAGGATGGAGTCCCAAATACCTGCTCAAGTTTTACGCTTGAAAGCGTACGTAGGCTTTGTAGATGCCAAATATAAATCTAATATTGAAGAGGCTACAAAGTAAACATTCCTTTTATTTCACAACTGTTAGTTAACTTAAATGTTGTTATTCTGTGGTATTTTAGTATCTGCGTCCAGCTGTTAATTAGGACTTTTGACATGCACTGCTGCAGGGGTGATCCCTGAAGAAAACATTTTAAAGTCTTTTCACTTTCTAAACGCACTTTATGTCTTTCCAGTTTAGATATTTGCATATAAACTGCTATTCTGATGTACATTCTTGCTGAGTTGCTTCATAAGTCTTTTAGGTTGTTCCACAAGAATTAATATGTGCAATCTACATAAGAAAACTGATGCGTATGATGAAAAAAATCTGTTGAGTGAATGATTTTTCTGGAAAGAGCAGGCATTAGGAGGAGAAGTAGAAAGTTCTGAGATGTGGGTTAATTTTAGAGTATAATTCTCCCTTTTTTCCCCCCCCCTTTTTTTTTTTTTTTTTTTTTTAAGTTCAGGTACGACCATCTCAAATATTCCTCTTCTAGCTCTGTGCTGAAGGATTTTTGTGTTTGGGAAGAAGAGTGGACATTGCATCCATACTTACGTAATGTTTTTGTGAGATGACAGCATCATGCAACACAGAGTATCTGTGAAACAGATTGGTGTCCAAGTTTTATCTTTATTGATGCTGCATATCAGGTGTATCCCAATGGAACATGCGTAGGGCACTTAAGTCCTCCAGGAATTCAGCTGTGTCACAAAAAGGACAATTTTTAAGTCTCAATGAAGCCTGAAACTTGTAAATCGAGTAATTTGGGCATTAGAAATCCAACTTTATGAATATGTAGAGGCAGTGCTCAAAATGCATTGAATCCTCTTAAGCTTGCCATTCAGGCTTTTAAAGGTCACGAAAGTTGGCTCTTCACATAATGTCAGGAGTATGGATTAAAAACAAACAGCAGCACCACTGTCCCTGCCCCCCCCCCCCAAAAAAAAAAAAAAACCAACAACAACAAAAAAACCCAAACCACCAAAAAACAAAACAAACTCCACACAAACAAACACCCCAGAAGCTAAAACCAACCCAATCCAACCACCCATGCTAGCCGACTGGGTAGTTCCTCACTTTCCAGTGAACGTAGATGTCATTCTAAAAAGCAGAGGAAATTGCTTGATTCTTTAGTAAGTAATGTGGGTATTGTATTTTACTTGCATAAAATAATTTTTGCCTGAATGCAGCAAAAGATCTGCAGGTAGGCACGAGCGTAGCACTCTGAAAATCTGTGATCTATTAAAATAACGACTTTTTTTTGTTGTTTTTAAATGGGTGAATTGGGGGTTCTTCAGCTCCAGGAAGGAAAGAAACTGCTTCAGTAAAAGCCTCTTGCAGTTGTTTTACTTGTTCCTGCTTAGTCCACCTCTCCTGTTTTCTCTGACGCTGGAAGTTGGAGATCCTTTCCCCTCTCACGACCTCGCCACGACTTGTGGACTAGGTCATTGGGTAGTTCTGGATTGCTCTTGTTATTTTTAGAAGTTCTATTTCAAAGATGTAAAATACCATATAATAGGCATTAATGCAGAATGTAGCGTGTGTCAGTATGTGTTGGTCAGTGTGTGCTAGTAGGCATGTGAAGCCATGCACGCCATCAAAAATGCCCTAGTGGGACACGAGAGGACAGATCCCCGTGGAGAGCAGCCTCACTTGCTTGTACCGAGGGCTGCTCAGTTCAGTGTCAGTTTAAGTAAACAGCTTGTGCGGGCCATGTAAAAAAAAAAAAAGGGAATCTCCATGCTTGTTTTCCTACAAGTAAGGATTCTTTGAGTGTTTAATTCTTCTGCTTTTGATAAAATGATTCTTCAGTTTGTGTAATCATTATGCAACCCAGGCTTTCGTAAATGGATTTTGTTTATTAGAAGGAAGGAGACAGATGTTTCTTGTAAGAACTTTTTTCAGTGCTATATAACATAAAAACACAAAGTTTTTTACTTGGTGCTGTAATCCATGAATAGTCATTCTGTTTATGTGCTCTGGTTACTTAGCCAGTTGTTTGGACTCTTCATTGAGAAAACAAAGAAATAGATACTCTCATTAGTGTGAGTGGTGCTGAGGAGTTAGCATAGTGCTGTTAGGAACATCATCTATAGTAAATCCTGGAAAACATCCTGAAGGGTTTTGAACTGCCACCTTGGCTATGCTGTTGGTTATTAATTATTCCCTGCACACCCCCCACCCTTGTTGGTTGTATTATCCTAAAAAATGTAGGAATGGTGAATCTTGAGTTGCAAAAATGAAAGAGGATAAATTATGCAGTCGGGTTTTGGAAGAAAACAACATTGATTTCATAAATGGCTCTTGCAGTATTTGACACCATTGTCTCTGAAAGAATGATGAGGGTATTTGCAATGTACCCCTAAAGCGCTGTTACAGGATCCTATCCCCTTCCCATTGCGCCTGGTCTTCCACCATCATGCTTGTTGCACAGGCAGTGAGCTGAGTTGCTAAATGTGTACTGAGAGCTGTTGGAGCTGCTTTGGACAGGACAAAGACATGCCTAATCTGGTGAAATAACCTCTCCACTTATTTTTGTGCTGATATTTTGGGGTGGATGAAGTTCCCCTAACTGCTTAATTAGGAGAATTTGGCTGTAAAATTGCCATATCGCTCTTTTAAAGAGGGCCAGGAGCAGCGGTTGCCAGTTGTCATGTCAGTGGCTTAATGAGAGCGTTGCATCTCTCTGCATCTGGGAGACGTTCGTTTGTTTTTAGTCTCCTTTCCAGGTGGTTAGGCAAGGAACCAAGCTCCCTGTGATCAGAAACCGCACATAGAAAAAGGCTGCCAACATTGATAGTTTGTTCCCTTGATTGTTCAGTCACCAAGCAAGGGTAGTTAGAGGCGAAGCCTATTTCTGGCATTAACAAGGGTATAATTTGCAGGAATAAACTTTCGCTGTATGTTCTAGCCGGTTTTTTTTAAATGCAATTTGACGTTTCCCTTAAATATGACATGAGATCTTAAGCTCTGGCAGAAGATGAATACTATATTCTTCTAAACAACATCAGATACATATGCATCCCTGGGTGTGGTAGCACTCGGATTTCCTCCCAAAAATGTTGTCTTAGCAAGCAAATGTACAGAGTAGGAAGTGAAAAATATCTTCCAGCGAAAGATTGCTGACATCCTTCTTGCTACTAGTGAAAAAAAGGAATGATCTTCAATCACTGCATTTCATACTCATATTGTAGCGAACGTTTACAGCAGCGATGCTTAAAGAAACTTCCAGGGGATAAAGAAGAAAAAAGATCCCATATGTCACTGTAAAAAAAAAAAAAGTTAAGAGCATAGCATTGCAAGGTGTGGAGTGCTGTATTTGGGACTGTGAATATAAATTGAAAATATAAAAATAATAAAATGAATACTTAGAAATGAAGTGAGAATGTGAATGATCGCACAGCTTATCAATCTTATTTTTAGATTCTGTAGTTGCTCTGAATACGCTTGATATATTGAAAGTATGCTGCAGAACGGGCAGATAGTGTGCTTTGTATTGGTAGTTTCTTCTGTGCAGTAGCAAATCAGCAAAAGACTTAAAGCAAAGCAAAATTTGTCACTCTGTGTAGAACTGTATGAATTATTCTGTGATAATTACCTGCTGAACTTTATTTGACATATTTTAGTTGGATTAAGAAGTGTATTTGATATAGCTGATAGTTTTTTTTCGATTATTTTGGGAAAGGCGAGAGGCATTCTTGGCTACTGCAGAGATAAGCGTAATGTAAAAGTGAGCTTGGTCAAGATTGTCAGGATATGAAAGCTTAATACATTTCATTCAGGCTGCAATGCCATCAGCTTTAGAGAGACTGCAACAGCGAGGCAGAAATGTTCTGTGTAACTCCTCCAACTGTATGGCCATATTTCAGTGCTTTTAACATGAAATACATTCAAATGCATTGCTGCTTATTATTCTGAAGGTGCTGAGCCTGAGTTGTAATTCTGAGAAAGTTGTTATGGACAAAAAGGATGCTTCTCATAAGGTGAAAGTTATCTTCTGCCCATTTTTAAACTTTCCTTCCAAACAACTATTACTGGTGGTTGTCTAGAAGAAATACCGGCTGGTCTGTCACCCTGCTTTGCAGAGCAATTGTAATGCAGTGGGTTGGTAACTGTCTACCAGTTTGTTCGCAATAATCCAGGAGCTAATAAAGGATAGAGCCGATACGCTTACCTGCAGCCTCTCTGAGACTGCCTGTGGCAAGCTACTCTAAATTCTTCTGGATGGATTGCTAGGCTATGTGTTCATTTTCCATGTATGCTATTTTGCTTCCCTTGACTCTAGAGCCAAAGTTGGCCAGCTAGCATTCAGCACTCCTTTTTTGCCTCCTGAAGTGTAATAAAAAGGAAACTTATCGTTTGGCTGAGTATTCAGTTATGGAATTTCCTATACTCAGTTACTCATTTTTAATAAAAATTTTAAGAAAGGTTTGAACCTAAGTCCTCTTGGAGTGAAGGAACAGTTTCTTGGCTCTTAGGTTCTGAAATCAAGTTGAAGGGCCAAACTTCTGAAATAAATTAAATGAGTGAATTTTCTTTTAATTCATAGACATGTAAAGACCTTTACTGAAATAAAGGGCAAGTCTGATCTGAACTGCCAGTCTTTAAGAACTTTCCCACTGCTTATCTTCACATTTTTATTGAGAAAACAGAGATCAGACGTCGAATTGTTCATATGCCAACATCTGTCTTCAAGTAGTGTAACACAGGTGTCTGTGAGGCATGTTTTAAACAACAAAATCAGATATGTTAGCAATAGAGCGCATTGTAGTCAAGAGTGATTGCAGTTCAGCATTCATCCCGAGACTGTTTCACGGTCAGGGATCCTGTTCTCCTTCTGAATGAGTAAGGGAGCTCCAGTGTGCTGTGGTAGCAAAGATGTGGACTGTAGTCTTCACTTTGGATTGCATGTAGACTTTTAAGATATACAGGATTAGTCTGGAGCTTTTTGAAGGTCTGGGACCAAGATTGCGAGCTTCATTCCCAGTTCTCTCTGGAGGGAATTACCAACTGTAGGACATTCTGGTTCCCCCACCCCCCTTCTAAAACAACCCGGTGGTAGGACCAGTGAGGATTTAATATTGCTTTGTTCTTGCCTTAGGTTGCACTTCATATGCTAAGAGCAAGCAAAGACGACAAAATATTTTCTAAGTGTACTACTGGAGACTTTATTGTGTGGGTCTATGTTTTGTGCAATGATGCAATACATTATGTGGACACATACGATGTGGTTCTACTTACCTAAAAAGAAAAAAACATCTTCTGAAGAACATGATGCCCGTGGTAGTCCAGAGAACTTTCCCTGAAGGAATAAAAGAGGAATGCTTGAGAATATCACGTCTCTTCCAGGCATGTGCTAGCACAAATTTCTGAGTTATGTCATGTTTCATAGCAGCTGGAGTTGGTTTTGGTTTTTTTTTCAGAATATTTCTCTGGTCTTTCCATCTCCTTTCTGCTTTTTCTTAATGTTCTCTTCATTTCTCCTTTGCAGAATGCAAGTACAGTGAAAGTGAGAATTTAGTTTTCAAAACTACTTGTTCAACTGAGCATAAAACTAGGAAAAAGAAATGTGTTTTTTCCCTGTGTCCCACAATGGTTTTGCGGGGCGGGGGGGGAATAATAGTTACATGGGAGGATGGAAGACAATCAGAATATGAGGAAATGCAGCAGTTCAGAGTCATAGCATAGCTGAGGTTGGCAGGGACCCCTGGAGATCTTGTCCAACCTTCCTGCACAAAGCAGGATCAACTAGAGCAGGTTACTTTTGCTATGTCCAGCTGGGTTTTGAGCATCTCCGAAGCTGGAGATGCCACAGCCTCCCTGGGCAACCTAGTCACTGTTTAACCTCTCTCACCTGGGGGAAGGAAGGGGAGGTGTGTGGAGGACTTCAGGGTGGCTGCTTCTGTGCATTAGAGAAAACAAGTCCTCTTCTAGAACCAGAAATGATGTAGCTATGAAAAAAAAGAGAGGGGGGAAAAAAAAATAAAGTTCCAAGGGGCAACTTTTATTTATTTATAAACCACCTACTGCAGCTGTTTATCATCACAGCCAGCAGCTAGCTTAGTTAATTGTTGGTCTGTTTAGGAAAGGACAAAGTTTCTGTAGACCAGACTTTTTAGCAACTTTATTATCAAATACAGTATAGCACAAATTCTGTCCCTTTTAAATGAAGTACAATTGGAAACTTAAACAGATATTTGTATTTATCCATGAAGATGAAATCTGAGTGCAAGACATTTTTAGTCCAACATTAATTGATTTAATAAATGCTTGAAGCTTAACGCAAGCATAGTTGCTTATGGCTTTAAAAAGATTTAAAAAAACAAAACAAAACATAAAAATTGTGCAAAAGATGAATAAATAAATGAAAATTAGTTTAGCAGTATTTAAGTATTTTTAAAGTTAATAAGCATATTAATATATTGAATTATTTCTTTTATGTTACTTTTCTTTTGGAAATGAAAATAATTACAAAAAGTTCTTATCTATTACGTATTTTTCCCCTCATAGTCTGTCTAGTGCTAGAGCAAAACTCTTACGTACAGAAGAGTAATTCAACAAACTGGATGTTAAAGGCTGCAAAATGAATGATGGGAATTCAAAGCATCATGTATAATAGATGAATTGAGCACAATGCAGTGTTATATAGTATGACTAGTGTTATTTTTGGAAGAGGATCTTGGAGAAACAGGATATGTGACAAGTTAGGAAAGTCTGTCATTTCATAATTCAGGCTAGACTCTAGAATATCATAGCACCACCGAAGTGTCAGTTGTATCCTGTTCTGAAGCCTGTGTACCTGGGCTCATAGAAGAAAACTTTGCTTTTTTCCCCTCGTCTTTCTCTTACGGTTTACACCTGTCAAAACTAAACCGGTTCAGCAAAAAATACATGGAATGTCTTTCATTGGTGTAACTGAGCACTCCCTTCCAAAATAATTCTGAAGGCACGTCTCCTGCTGAAAAGGAGGTAATATGTATGCGGCTGGGTCATCCTTGGATTGCAGAGCTGGCTATTGAGTCTTCCGGCTGAAGAAGAAAGCAAAATACAACAGCCACTCTGCCCTGTCCAAATTGCTTCCTAGATTTAGAAGGAAATATTGTCGGAAGTGAGATGGGTACGAGTATGGCTTTTCTCCCTGGTGAAATGGACTTGAAAAAGGTACCAAAGCACTAAGTACGTTGCAGTAATCTTCCCCTCCGTTTTTTGGTAGGTGGGACAGTGAGAGAGGAACAGTGCTTCTAGAAATGTCATTCATATTTCAGATGTATTTATATATTTTTATTTTCACAGCTATGGACTCTAGGAAGATTTATTTGCTACAAAATTGGGCAATAGTAGTCTTCAAAAATTAACGGTTCTTTGGCAACGTACTCTTTAGCAATGAACCAGGAAAGCAAGAGCCTGGGAATGCGCCTGCGGATTGTGAGGCTCTTTGGTTTCTCTGGGATTCCCGAGGAAGGATTATGAACTTCCTGCTGTCAGAAGCCTGTAGTTTTACGGTGGAACAAAACCAAGCCCCCCCCCCAACCCCCCAATCTACTGTTTTTTTGAACAAAATAGCAAGATACTGATAGGAAGCGGAGACTAGGATCTTTCTCAAAGCTGGTTATTGGGGGGGGGGTGTGGGGTGTGTACTGTGCAGGTAGCTGTTTCCGTGCATGAACTTTGCTCCTGTTAGTCCCTTTATAACCCCGATGTTTTCCTGTTGTATCAATACGTTGGTAAGTTTATTCAATTGCTAATTGAGACGATAGATTGTTCTAGAGAATTTTTGCTGCTTAAAATTTGTTTCTTTTTAGAAATTTCTTAAGCTGCTGGAAAGTATACCAGAATTGTTTCAGCTTGGCAAGATTTAAATTGTAGTACTGCCACAGAAGTTTTCGATAGCTGGATTAAATAAAGTGACGCTGTAAAATACTTCTCTCCTTCCAAAACAGCAATGAAAAGTTCGCTATACATTGAGTGGCAGTGCTTCTTTTGCAAAGCAGTTAATCTTTATAGTATGTTGCTTAAAAATATGTAAATGTGCTCAGAAATTGCCAAGTGTAAATTTAGTGGTGATTAAGTGAAATCAGAAGTTATACTTTATAATATCTTTCAGTCTCTCTTTCTGCTTTCCCTGGGCAGTAGCAGAGTGTTGGTTTTTGGTTTTTTGTTTTTTTGGTTTGGTTTTTTTTTTCCCCTCTAATGTGCTAAGTTTAGTTTATAAATTGGAAATCTGGAAAGAAAGAATGCTATCTGCACTGACTCACTCTGGCGTCTGGTCTTTATTCCAGGCCTTATTGATGACAAAGTATGCTATGAATTTAGAAAATCTACAACCCTGTAGAGGTGGCAAATTGCTTTCTGGTTTGCCTCCAGTGTTTGTATGCGGGTCAAGCTTGCCTCTTGACTTTGGCCACACCAAGTTTCTCCTGCGCACCTTTAAAATACCATCTACGGACTGGGGGGGGAGGGGGGGGAAGTGTGTTTGTGATTGTTATATATGTTCTTGTTTGAGGTAAACTCTGTTGGCTAATCAGAAATCACATTTGTTAAAATATGAACGAACGTATACTACTTCATTTCAACTTGTGCATTATGAGCGGAGTTTAACAGGTAGTAAAGCAGGACTTAAACTATCTGAGTCTGGTGCGTATTTCGTATGCATTGTTAGCTACAGCTCCCAAGCGTTATGCCCTAAGGCCAGGTCAATGGCTGTTGAATAATTATAGTTTATGTACCTCATGATTAGCTCTGGTTATCAGACCCATGAGGGTCCATGCATCTGCAGGCTGTGAAAAAGTTAGATGCATCGGTGGACTGATTTATAGTTGATTAAAGATAATTAAAACATGAAGTGAAGTATTTGAATGGTCTTTAGTCTTACGTGGGAAGCCACCGGAAAGAGAAATTGGAAGAAAAGCCATGTGTGTGCTGTTGCATCTGACCTAAGGCTTTGCTCCCTTTTCTTCCTTGGGAACCGATACGTTCACTTCTGCAGGATGTGCATCGGTGCTCCGCTGTAGTAGCAGGCTTAGTAGCTTCAGTCACATCATGAGGTTATTTTACATGACTGCAAAAACTCTTGTGTGTGTGTAAATGGCAGTAATAGTTGAGCATACAGGGGGAAAAAAGCCAGAGACTACTAAACTTTGATGGCGCATACATTTTTAAACTGCATTTCTTTACTGCGGTGATTTTTGGTCTTTAGTAAATGGATGAGTGAAGCCCTGGTATCCTTAGCACTGCGGTGCAGCTGAGACTGCGTGTAACTTGACTGTTCATTACCACATTTGTGCTCTGCTGCGGTCCTTACGTTTATGACTTTGTTCGACGGGAGGTGGTATCGGTCAAACTTTTTTGATTATTCAGTTAAGTTTTTTGTGTTACAGGTACCTTCAACTAACTTGGCTTCAGTTGTTTTCTGCATTTCTTGCCATTAGCAAGTTAATGGACATAATGCTAACTCTGAGGATTCATGCAGCTCCCTGTCCTCACGCAGGGCATCCCAAAAACTGATGACAGTTTGTAGGGGGAGGAGGCATTCTGGACCTTGATATATAGGCAAGTACACAGATGGTCTAGTAAGAAAGTTTCCTTCCCTACTCTAAATTTTAATTTTTATTCTTTGTATAAGGCATTGAGTTAGTCAGCTCCCAAAATTGGTGACACGGGTCTAAGACTCCAAGTAGGTCTTTGAAAAAAAAATCAGGTTTTTGTCATGGGCAGTGGTGTGCATAAGTGCTCTATATAGGGGATTTGGTTATGCCAGATGGTGTATCAATGCCCCTAAGAGCTATGTAATTAATTTGTTTTGCTTCCTTCATCTCTTTTTTTACTAGGGCAACTATAGAGCAATTGCTTCACTGTCAGTACTGAATGTCAGTACTAAATGAAACTCTCCCATTAAACACCTAGGTCAGCAAATTGTTTCCACAGTCCTCTACTAGTGTGTTTTCTTTTCAGAAGCCAGATGATGAGTGTAGGAGAGGGAAACATCTCTGCAGAGAAGCTGCTAACAGCCTTGGTGTCCCTTATGCCGTTTTAGAATGAATAAACTCACAGCAATAATTCTGTCAATCTTGACCTGGAAATTTGTTTTTATTGCTACATAAATATGGGCTTGGTTTGGAGTTGTCATTATCTTTGCTCTGGGTAATTGTCTACAGATCTATCAAAATCCTCAAAATAGCAGCCGATAAGATATGGGACGTGCTCTTCATTTTTTATTAATCTGAGGTGACGCCATCAAAGTAGTAATTACTTTTCTCGGGACTAATTCTATGGAACTTGAGTCTGGAGATTTTAGTCTGGAGATTTTTTTTTTCTTTCACCCTCCCCACTTGCATACAGGAAATATGTTCTAAAAACTTCTTAGTAAAGTTAATTTTTTGCTGCTACTTTGGAGATTAATTTCTCAGTAGATTTGAAAACATTTCTCATCCGTAGCATGCAGTTCATTTGCATGAGTTTCCACAAACTTTGGAAGAACGTTTAGGACTGTACTTGGGTTTTTTCCAGAAGTTTTGTATACTTTTATCCACTAAAATACATTAGTGCTATTGGCGTATTCTTTCTACCACAAAATTAATCTGTACAGTTTTTTTGCTAGTCCGGTGCAACTATTTTAAGCTCATAATTTCTCTTACTGATGTGAAATTATGTTATTACTTTATCAAGTAATTTCTGAACTGAAGATCTCCTTCCGCTGCTTAGAAGAGAAGAAACCAGAGTTGCTGCTTTGCAAAATCTTCCAGGGCAACAGAGAGAGAGAAGCTTGAGTACCTGGCAATTAGTATTGGAGCTCTTAAGATAGTCAAATTATAGATACTTAAAATGTTCTTGTCCCTTCTTGGTACATAACCAGTTGGCATTCTAATTTTAATAGAAATCTGATGGATTTAAGATGAGGAGCATGGTGTCTGGGTTGGAGGAGTCCATAGGTATCCGAGGAATAGCTGAGGAATGTGGGCCTGCCCCGTCAGCGGAGGAGGCTCCATCAGACAGGCTTTGTGTTCTCCAGTAGCCTGAGATATTTCAATGCAATCTTGACAGTGTTTTGTCTTCCCCGCTGTGCAGGGATTGAGTGCATATAGACGGGTAATTAAACTTTGAACCAATAAACAGCCTTGAGAGGCTGGTGCTTTGAAGAACAGGAGATCACAAGAACGATTTCCTGTTGCTTCAGCTCAGCTTAATGTGGCGGCTCGACTGGGTTAACTTAGACTAAGCCCCCTCCTGGCATCCAGCAGCAACTGGGTTGCTGTGTGATGAGCAAATATGACACACAAGCACACGTTGTCATCCTTTTGTGACTAGGGTCAAATTCATTAAGGACTTTTTTCCTAAATTGAACGGGGTGATTTGACCTCCAATATAATATAGTCCCTTTCCCAATGATCTTTGTTTTATGTTTTTAGCAAAGATTACAAAATGTAATATAGGCAAATTTCATCATTAGGATTAACACCTCTAAATTCATAGTTAGTAGAACCCGTACCCTTTCACTATTTTATCTTTGGACAAAATTGGAAGCAAATCAGACTAAAAATATTAGAGTTCAGTCCTACTTTTTGATAGTAATGTAACCACTTTAATCATACAAATGAAGCTTTATATATGAAAATGTTGCCTGGCAGTCACTTAGCAGGTAACATCACGATGTATGTCAAAGTAGATGGTCTGCCATCTAAAACTCATTACCTCTAGTGTTTCTCTAATGCTGTCGTGGTGACAGAGTAATTGCACAGAGGTGATGCTCCGAATAGACAGTAAAGTACACTTTCAAACATACGTATACACTGTGTATATTTATATGTACACACGTGCATACGCACATATGCATACACACTTTATAATAACTCTTAACTGAAAATGTCAGTACTGAAGGCCAGTCTGCTCAGTGCGAATGCACTATCACTTATTTTTTACTATTGTGAATTTTGAGGTTATGCTGAAGTTTTGTATTATTCAGTGTCAGGAAGATCATTCTCCAAATAATAAATAGATCTGTCAGAAAATTTTTTACTTCCCTTAGAAATATGTTGTAAAAAGAAATGTCTTTATAGATGAACACATGCTTCCAGGTGACTTTGTGAAGGAATTTGAGGGTACACAGTAAAGTTTCATTAAGAATTTGTAGTTTCCTGGCTCACGTTTACTGTGTATAGATAAGAATAATCTCTTTGTTTTAACACAGCTCTCTTGGCTTGTATTCTTTTCTCTTCTACTTTCCATTGGTGGGTTGTTTTTTTTTTTTAATGACTCAAAAAGAAACAATATCCCTGGGGAGGACTCGAGAGCAGAAGGTAAAGTTCAGAACCAGAAAATTGTTTTCTTGTATGGGACAACACCTGGCTGACCCTTTGTTGTTTGAATGTGGCCTGAAATTCTTTGCGGTTTGAGTGTAAAACCGATGCCTGCCGTTGCCCTCTGGCAATTAGCAAGTCAGCGCAGAGCTTGAGATTTTTGGTTTTGGAAAATGAGCAAGCGGGTGGTGGTGGCTGCAAATGTCCTTGGTGTTATCCTTCTGAGGAGTAAGCAGACAGCCGCACTGAGCAGATGAGAGTGACAATATTAACAGACTCAAGATTGTACCATATGAAATGTCTTGTGCTCACAAAGTGATTACAGTACTGCCCGCTGGCTACACTGCACCTTCAGTGTGCTTCATTTAAAGGACTGATTCAGCTGCAAATATCTATTTTCTTACGGCATGGTTGAGATAATTGTCTTAATATCTGGGGTGGAATGAGAGAATTCCGTAGCCCAACTGAGTGGTTTTTTCTTTTTTTCTTCCTTTTTAACTTCAAGGCAAGATGTGACCTCCTAATGCCTGAATACTTTTTAACCTCTGAGCACTTTTTCAGCTAAAAAGCAATTTACTGGCAAACAGTAATTAACCTGAAGAGAAACACATCCTTTTAGGTTTTATTGTGTTTTGGTATATGGGTCAAATTATGAATACTGCAGAGGTGTCATCCATGGCATTTGAAAATATCAGTAGGAAAAAATCAGCAGACTTCATTTAAAATTAGTATGTTCAAAGATCTAAGTAAGAAAACTCATTTAATAGAGCAGTGGTGTCTTGGATACTTAAGCTTTTTGGAGGTTTTTTAATACAATTTTATTCTTTTGAGATGGTGTTGGGCACTCAGATGAAGGTCGGGAGTTCTTTAGATTTTTGTTTATTTAGTCGGCATGGGATTTCTGTTACAATTCCTTTGTAATTTTTCAGTGACAGCTTGTTAGTTTTAAATAGCTTTCTTCTTTTGTATGTATGAATGGAGGACAAAGATGCTGTTACTTAACAAGGATGAGAACCCCCCAAAAAGTGAATCACTAAACATCTAAAACCTAAGATTTCCAAAGCCTATTATTACATCTTCAGAGGAACTAACGTACTATGCTCTACCTGGCTTTGGCATAAAAAGATTGTCTTAGAAGGAAAACAAAAACTGTGAATCAGAATGTAGAGATTTAGTGAAGCATCTTCTTAGCTTTTAAAATATCAGCTGTTTAACAGCTTGAAATCGGGCACAAGATTTGTAAGACACAGAACTGGTGCCTCTTTCTGAGGTTGTGTCTAACGTATCTAGCCTGTTCTTGGGTTTTGTTCGTTAACGTACTTTGAAATCACCTCTGGTGCACGAGCAGGGTGTCTGAAGATGATAATGAAACAACAGATCTCTTAAATGACTGATCACTGTTTAACACAGAGAACAAGAAGGAAATGGTGGTGGGAGGGAAGAAAGAAACCTGAATTTCACTCAGGGGTTTTTACTACCCGAGAACCCTCTCCCAAGCTATTTATAAAATATTAGGTTTGCTTTACACAGCTGAAGGAATTCACAAACCATTAAAGCTGTGACTAAACCCAGCCAGTTAGGGTTTTTTGCTTTGGTGCTCAGGAGAAATGGGGGTTGAGGGAATTGACAAGGAAACGTTGCAAGTTTTCTGCAGGAACATAGCTAAGAATTGATATTTTAAATGAGGCGGAAGGGAATTAAACCCAAATGCAAAGTACAGTGCCATTACCCAAGCGAAATGTATGGAACGCGTTACTCTGGGAAACCTCCTTCCTTCTTGCCCCCCGCCCCGTCCTCGAGTCCTGGCTAAGCTGCAGCTCTGCAAAGGTGAACTGAGAAAAGTTGGGAAAGACGGTAGGAAAAAGCCAGAGGTGGAAACTCTGAAGAAAGGCCTTTGAAAGGAGATCATATTAGTTCTCAAGGCCACACAGCAATAGGAATTTCCATAACAGTAAAAGAATTTACAATGTGCAGCCTATACATAGCTAGCTCTTGCAGCCTGTAAAACTCTGCGTGTTTTTCCAGTAGCGAGGCTGGTACAGGCCTCTGCGGGTGTCCCTGCTCGCCTTCGTACGGTCGCGGGGATGGTGCGCTACTGTGATCCTGGCAGCCCAATGCCGGGCCAGAGCCTGGAGTGCTGTGCTCTGGTAGGAGTCACTGCCTTAGTGCACAAATTGGAAAGCTCTCTGTTGTGAGCGGTAATAGATTAGCAAGGATGGTATGACATTCTGACTAAACTGCTTGCATGTGCGTGTTTATCACCATGCTTCACCATAACATAAGCCTCCTTCTGAAGCTGAGCATAGCAATATTATCCAAGTTCACTGTTAAATGCAGATTTTTTCTTCTGTTTTGATGCATGGTTACTTTTTGATAACTGAGGAATGTGTTTAGTAAGGAAAAAATATTTTTTTTAAACAGTATTGAGACATCCAAGTAATTGTAGTAGACATGATAAAAAAATTATCCTGTACTGCAGTGGTGTTTCCAAGAATGAATTAAAGGCAGAAAATATTTGAGATGAATGTGTGTCCTTCAGTTTACAGAACTGAAGAAATAGCGGTCCTGATTTCAGGTCTCCTATGTGCCCCTCTCTTCTTGATGATAATGGCAATGCCAGCTGCTCAGGAGATCTGAATGTTTGGCCTGAAATATTGTAAAGGTCACTCTAAGATTCACTGACATAACCAGTAATATATCCCGGAATCTTATTTCCAGAGCTCCTTTTAATTTTGAGACCAAGGCATTTTTCTTCCTGTCGCTATTCCCGGCTGAGTGGATCCTTTTCTTCAGTAGTTCTGTTGGAGAACTCCTGCCTTTCCACAAATGTCATGTAATTTCCTCTTCGTCATCAGCTCTAATAGTAGATTTTCAGGTTACTCTTTGTGTTAGACAAGGTTGTTAGAAAGGATTTAGATGGTCCTTTCAGGATTCTTTTAATCTGTATTCGTGCTCCAGATTCGTGCCCCCTTGCTGTGCCTTTCTTTGTCTACAGAAGGCTCAGCACTTTCCCTAGAAGGTTCTAGGCCAACCAGAATATGGCAGCCAAGACAAGATATACAAGAGATCATGTTTTCTGCTGGCTGGGCCCAATTCTCTCCTCTCCACGTTAACAAAAACACCACAAGTAAATAAACAAAGGGGCATAGCCCCTTGTCATGCATTTACTGTTTGAGGATGGCAGAAGAAATGATCCTTCGTTAGCACTTGTTGGAGGTGGTAACATACCGCAGAATTATCCATCCATGGTTTTTGTTTGGTGGAAATAGGAAAAAGATAAGTAACTGCTCACCTTTTGATTAAGTAGACCAAAGTGTTGTCCTTTTAAACACACTATATAACATGGATAGGTCCAAAAGAAAAGCACGATTTATTCAACTCGACAAAATACAAAGGTCAGAATGTTTTTGAGTTCATACCATTCAGTTACTTAAATGCTTTGTAGTGAGCTGTAACCCTGTGGTTTCAGAACAGAGCAGTTATTCAGGTTTAGTAACATGAAAAGAGTTTTATGAGGCTGAGTATAAGGAAGTGTTTCCAAATTATGCTAGGAAGGCACATGTAATTACTTTCGAGACTCTTCTCAAAAAAAATTCATTTGGAATACCAGATTGATAGACAGATATAACTCTTCCCTCCCCCCACATAACACCCTTCTGAAATAGAAGTGCAGTCAGTTGTTTCAGTGATTAAATCTCTGAAACTGCTTAAAGGCTCTGGAATGACTTTGTATTAGGAAAAATAACAGTCATGCATGGGTAAGTTCCTGCCTGTTCACAAACCTTGTTTTGGATTGCTCATATTGATAGCTTCATTAGCTTTACTGTTGATAGTAATTTGACTACAGCACATGCCAATTCAAATGATGTTGAAACTCAAGACCGTAGAGGATCTAGAATGCTGAAAGCATTGAGTCAGTTTACAGGATTGAGGTGCTGGTTGTTCAGAATGGGAAAAACTTTGCTATGTTTAAGAGCATTTCATAAATTGGAAGACAGCAGTATGATGGCTATTGTAGGTGAATATATGATCACATGAGTTTTAATTCAGAGATGGTATTAGTATTTTCAAAATGACATTTTTGAATTCTGCAGTCTTTGGAGGTTTTCTAATTGCAGAAGGACATCTTGCAATTTTAAAGAGAGAATATTTCATTGTCCACAGGAAACGACTTCAAATAATGACTTCTCCTGTGGTAAAATTATTGTGTTCTTAATTAATCTTCCGTTTCCTCATCCTCTAACCAATTTTTCACTGGAACTAGAAGCTAAAAGTGGGTGATGTCCTGTCCCGTTTCCTTTTGGTGCATAGGAATGCTAAGAAATTCTAGGACATGTAAAAATGGTATATGTAATTCCATTTCAGCTTTTGGAATTTAATTACATAGGAGGAATTAAAACATTGCCTTGGGAATTATCGGACTGATTTGAATGAAAGTAGTCCTATATGCAGTTAAAAGTATGCTGGAAAGAAAAAGGGAGATAAATCTCATTTAAGAAAAAAAATGTGATACCTGATCGTGCCTTTAAATGTGTTTAAGCGGTGTATTCATCTCGAGCATGGTCTTGCTTCTGATAGTTTTTGTCCTGTGGTTTACTTTTCAATTGCTAAAGCTATTCCAGATGCTAGAAGTGTCAAGCAGACAAAGCAGTGATTCCAATCAACTTAAATTCAGATTATTGATTTTAAGGGGTCAGTAGCAACATAAAAATACATTACATATTTAATGTGTGAACTGACATATAAAGTCTTTGAGTGGCATTATTTTGGTGGTGGGCAAATATTTAGCATGGTTTGAATTAGAAGTCCGTCAGTTTTTTAGCTAAGGTAGGTAGCAGTGCTTGCGAATATTAGTATTAAAAAAAAAAAAAATAGAAAGGAGTATCGATTGCCAGATTTTGTTACAGGGATTTGGACCCTAAGAACCAGTGTGTTCCCCAAAAATTCATCATTTCAAGTCAGGTTTTCAGATTTATGTTCAAGAGAAAGCAAAGCATGAGTTAGAGGATGGTTGATAGGAACCTAGGCCATGACTGTAGTACGAGCATCACTGGTGGCTAAGTCTTTTGTCGAAAAAGTTTTTCACATATATTCCTTTTCTTGCCAGGTGCGTTTAGCCGAAGATTATTTTCTTTCATTTGCCTTTGCTCTATGATTTTTTTGCTCTGTTCATATGTTGTCAGGTGTAAGGCCATTAGCGTTGCTACCCACCATAGTGCTGAGTTAAGGCCTTTGGGGTATAAAAATAAAGTACAAAATTACTATGATTTATGTAGAAAAATTATCTAATATTCATCACTGTTATGTCCTGAGAATCCTGAGTATATGAATATATTTTGTATGAGTGGTCTGTGAATTGAAAGCTACTATACGTAGGTTGTCCACCTGAGGCTATATTGATGAGTTGTGAGTGTTGAAGTAAAGGCCTTTGTGTAAGGCATGAACTAGCATGGCCGTCACAAAGTACAGCTTCTACTGTAAGTATCTCTAGTTGCATGCAAAAGGTTTTTGAAAATCTACTTGAAGGTAAGTGGGGGGAGTGTTTTAACATTATCGCTACTGAGAACTTGGGTTTTCAATTGCATCCCGTGCCTCCCTGCCCCCAAAAGCTTGTTAGAATAAAACAAGTGTCTTTAGCTTTAAAATATAAACCCATAAAACTATGAGTGTAATGGTTGAAGACCCCCACCACCACACACACTTTTAATTAAGTCACTGTGTTATTTCCAGATGCGAGAAAAGATGACTCATTTGGTGACTTAGAATTATCTCTATTTTGTATTCAAAAAGTAAAAACTAAATTCAGGAGTCACTTAAAGTTGCACAGTAGCACCTGCATCATCATTGCATGTACTATGGCAGTTCTCAAGCTAAAATGTTTCAGTCTGAATTTTTTGGGATAAAGCTTCGTTTCTGGAGTCTGAACCTCACCTTTTAGGTTTAATGAAGTTCTAACCTACTAAAAGCAGGGGTTTATTGTGGAAAATGCCTGGCTTCTACCAGGAAGGGTGTACTTACACCTTCCAGTACCAATGTAGGAGGTATTGGGAATCATGAGTCTTAAAATACAAAGTGGGAAGCAACTTGAATCAATACAGGGCACTGTACTGGGATTCAGAAAACTTGTTTTATTTATAGATTTGCTGGTATGTAGCTGGGTGCTCACAGGCAAAAAATTGTGACTTATAATTGTTGTTGCATTGTTTTTTAGTATTTTTCTATCACATACTTCAGTGTAGAGCATCTCTTTGGCTTACACAAATTTTAGTTGCAACCTCTACTGTTGGTATAATAAAAACTGCAACCACTGGCAACAAATACCGAGCACAAAACACTGCAAGTTCTGCAAAGCTGCAGCTTTTCTATTGGAATACAGGGAAATACCTGGAAGCAAGGATTTGCTTGTGTGAATAGCACAGAACTGGTTTTACACCGCTGTGTAGATTTTTAACATAAAAAGTTGATGGTTTTGTTGCATCAAAGCTGCAGTAGTTACTCAATTCTTTTTTTTTTTTTTTTTTATTAGAAACGAAGGAAATGCTTAAATCAACTTCTGCTTTACAGCCTTTAATCTTTGTCTTTAATTAACCTGTGAGGGTGGTTAAACACCTACCTGCAGTTTGTTGGGTTATCTGACAGTTGCTTATTTGTCAAGTGCAATAGAATGGCAAAACATTAAAAATCCCTCTTAGATGTTATGACTTTGATATGTGCAGAAAGATGTATCTGTTAAATTCACTTTAAAGGAGAGGTGTGTAAAGTGTTTTTTGCACCCTGAAATTGAATTTTTACGTTAGTGATGGTATACTGAACTTGCTTTCCATGCTGTGACTACAGTTATAATACAAGCTTTAAATAAAACCTTTCAGTAAGTATGTGTCTTTATACATGTAGCACAGTTTTATTCTTTGACTCCTTGGGCTTGTTGCAGCTAAAGGAGCAGGGAGGACATTTTAGAAAATGATGAATATTTCCTGAGTAAAAACGAGATGTTGTTGGGAATGTATATAAAGACAGACTAAATCTCTTCTGTTTCCAGCATACTGTCAACTGGATTGAGTAATAAATTCTTCAGTCAACAGTAGTTCTACGAATGCTGGGAACAGAAATGTTTAAGTCTTGTACAGGGAGTAAAGACCTGAGACTTGTAAGTGAGCTGAAAGGACTATGATTCATTAAAACCTGTGCAAAGTAGAGGTCCACAGGTGAGAACAATATCCTCTTGTCATGTGCCCTTTCAGCACAGCGTGGTCATTCATCATTCTGCTCGTTGCTGTAATCGATGTGTTAGGAGCTGTGTTTTCCTTCTAGGCATCTTTTTTCTTTTTCTCCCCCCCCCCCCCCCCCCCCCCAACCCAAAATAGCAATGCAATTTTGCTCAGGTATTTGCTTCTACTTTTCTTGTTGAATCTTCCATAAATCTTTATCTGTCGGGTCAATTACAAGTCATTACTAAAATAATTCATTATAGGCTTCAGTAAAGTTAATACTGTTAAATTGTGAACAACTGTATGTTGTTTTCTTTCTTGAAGTTTTCCTTCTGGCTGGCAAAGCAGTATGAATGTGCCACCGGGGCTGGAGGCAGAGCAGTGCTGAAGTAACGGCGAAAGGCTTGGCTAACTTCTGACTTACTCAGTTCAGCATTTGCCTTCATTGCTGGTTCAGCAAGCATGAGTGCAGTGTGTCTCTGTATATACTCTTAATTACACCTCTCCTATTTTTGTTCTATTCACACATAAAATAGAACAAAAATCTTTTCCTGTCTCTTGTTGAAGTAGAAAGTTCCCTTAAAGCAAAATTTATTGTGGTTTTACGGGCACAAGGGGAGTGGTGCTTCCCAGCCTTGCTGGCAGAAATTTTCCAAGCGCACAGTTTGCTAGATTGTGTGACCTAACAGGGAGGAAAAAACCCATGACTCTTCTTAAAGACTGTCTTTTAATTAGCTTTGTAATGGATTCCCATTGACTTCCACTGCATGAGTATGACTCCATTGGCTCACTACTATGATTTAAAAGCAGCTAATTACAATCATAGCTAAATAATTGCCTTCAGGTATTTCGGCACATTTTGATTCTCATGTTAGCAGTTTTCAGACAATGCATCTCACGTGTGTCGCGTTTATGGCCTTTTTACAAATGAAGCGGTAGTAACTTAAATGTCTTGCTCTCTATAAAACAAAAATGAAAATCAAAAATGTCATCTATAAAGAATATGAGTGTACCAGCATTGAAAATGATGTAATGAGTATGAAATTTGTTCTTGTCCATTTCTGAATGAGAATATAATACTCTTCTATAGCAGTTAATTTACTGGAATGAAAGCCGAGAAACAGAAATACTTGGTAGAATTAGATGTCAGTCTTTTGGCTCCCAAAGGCTGTATGGCACAGAATGGCAAACCAAGGCAGAGTTTAAATGACCCTATTTTCATACAACGGACCATAGATAAATCAAAAGTATTTCAATTTCAAAAGTGGAGCTGATAATGTTTGTTTTTTTCTTGGTGTGATTGTTACTAGGAGTTCAATAATAGATTATCAGGTTTGTAAAAGAAACATGGTAACTGAGCAAGGACTCATTTCTTGTCCAGTGGAAAAGACAAGTTTGAGGTTGCAAGGAAGGTTTTGTTGATATGGGGAGGAAACTGATGCTTCACAGATAAGTTGTAAGAGCAGGAAAAAGGGTGTAATCTTAGTCGTGGAAGAGGTGTTCCTGAAGCTTCCCCGCCTGTCCATTGCTGTTCTTTCCCTGCGTGTGCACGCGCGTGTGCAGACTTGCCACCTGAAGGTTGAGACTGAGGCTCTTAAACACGCTGGTAGTCAATTTGTGTAGTCTGCAAGTTTTCTGAGAATAATTTCCTTGTGAGGTTTTCTAGTTTCAAGATCTGGTTGGATGGAAATTTCGTGCCGGTTACTTGAGGTTAATACACCTCTCCCTACTCCAGCTTCCCTGACGTGCCTAAAGATAGTGTTATTAGGTGGGTATTGAGTGCTGGTGTTGATGCGTTTTAAGCCTGTAGTTCTTTATGACAGTAGACGTGACAGTGATTTAAAATAGACTCAAGTCTATTTTGTATTCTCCATAATTTTGGTATGGGAGGTTTTCCAGCATGACTATATGGTGAAAACTCAGAAGGCTTAACTTGGAAAAACTCAAACCATTGCAAACTGTGGTTTGGCTGAGTTGGTATCAAAACTGTAATATTAAATACACAGTTGTAGCACAAACTTTTGTACTCTTCATTTATTTTGAGACTCTGTGCTCCTGGAAAGCCTTATACATGTGAATACAATAGGGCCTTGGGGTGGCGTAAGGTAGGTTCATAAATCTAAACCAAACCACTTCTAGGTTGCAAATGTGTCTTCAGATCATTTTCCATTTATGCAGAAATAACAGTTGCTGTAACTGGGATGTCGTGTGTATCCTAACACTGTACTGAAAATCACTTAGGTTTTTGTACAAATCTTATAGATGACAGAGTGAGAGCAAAGGTTTATAAAGTGACTTGTCTCCTGAGTCGCTAGAATTAGGCTGCACCTGCAGCCCTTTGCCCCTGCCGCCACCCCAAAGTACCCTGGAATGTGTCGGTGCTCCGGCGGGAGTGTTGCGATCTTCACCCCGTCACCCCAGCCTTCTAACTCGTGATTTACGTGGTTTATGCTGTTCAGAAGCTCTCGCTAAAACGCCGGAAGAACAGGACAGGGTTTTGTATTTTTGAGAAAGACATTGCTTGCTCTCATCAGCTGCAAATCCTCTCTTGAGTTCAAGTATTTTGTGTGAGGATTTCAGGTAAAGGATGAGTGGTTTACGTTCCCTGGTTGGCAGTCTTTCTAACAAACTTTCAGCAAAGAATGATTGGGTTTTTTTCCCCACAAAATCGTGCTCCAACAAAGTTGGTAAATAAGAAAAGAAATGTTAGAGGGAAAAGGAATTCAAGTATTCCACCGCAAGTGCTCTGGATAATGGAAGAGTTAGTCTGACTAGCGTGACAAGAAGAGTATAGCTGGTATTAGAACTTGAACTTCCATGTTCATTTAAGTAAAATCTTAATGAGTAGAAGCAGAATGGTTTGTGGTGCGTGCAGCTGAGTTTTCACCATAATAGAGGCGGCATGCAAGTTCCTGACTCTGCTTCATGTGGGACGTATGCCGCAGTTTATTTTCGCTGTGGTTTATATAGGACTATTTTTCAAAACACCAAATTGTAATGTTATAGAATAGGCCACATGTTTTTGTATTGCGATTGTAGTACAAACGCGCACAACTTTCATTTTTAGTGTATCCATCTTTCTGTGGTTGATGTTGTAACGTGTCTCCATTTTGTGAAAAACTTAACTCCTTTGCCTCGTGTCACATCAACGTGAAGGATAATGTCATCTTGAAAATTGTTCGCTATTTTTAAAAAAATGAAGATAATTTTAATGACACTTGAATAAATGATGTTGAATGAATTAATAGTGTTTATTTTTAGAGTAATACTTAGTTTTAATGTTTTTCTTTTCACTTATTAGAAAACCTTACCAGCTTATTAAAACATTGTCTGTATGTTCACATATTTAAATCCTCGTACACCTTTTCTGATTTTACAGAACACATTGAAGTTAAACCATGATTTCTTGTTACAGTACATCATTATTTATAGTTATTTTGATCACTCTGTAATCCCAGTGGGATTTTTTTTTTTTTATGCCTTTCAGTGGCATGTGCAATAGGCACTAAATGAATGAACGCGTTGCCTTTTGGTGGTAGATAATAATTAAGAAGGTGCCTCAGAATATTTCTGGAGTTGAATTTCAAGAGATTGTCTTAATTTTAGCATGCAGTTTTCTATTTTTTGATGAGCTACACAGCCCTGTTCTTCTTACAACACTTAAAGAACGTGGTCTGCTAAGAACAGATGGTGTCATTTAAGTTTTATACTGATTCTACTTAAACTTTTAAATGAAGTCCTTATGCTTTTAAATGTTTAGTTAAGACTTACTGATTGTTAGCAAATTGAGAAAAGTTGCTCACAACTGATTACCTGTTTCGAGACTGAAAGAGGTAATTGTCTCAATTTTTAAAACTTTGTAATCGTTAACATCATTAGTGGATTCCTGTCATCTTCTAAAGGAAACAGTGAAGCCGGTTCATAAGCCGGGAATCGCAGGTAGACTTAGGCTTTTCCAAACGGCAGGAAGTGGTAAAACACGCATGTGGTTTTCTTTAGTTAGGAAATTAACTCTGATTCTCCACCAGTGAAGCTGATACAAATGAGAAATCGCTAATGTATGTGTTCTACTGTGACACTGTCAAAACAGATTATTTGAAAGTACAAAAGTGATATGTTTTTGTCAGCTGTTTCACTCCCTTTATGCAGCTACAGAAGCTGTTGTTTGTATAAACTGCCTTTCACATATTTCCTGGGTTTCAAAGTTACTAAAGAATATTGTTCATCGTTTACACTCGTATTTGCTTGACAACTGCAATAATTCAGTTAAACTTTTATTTAGATATCTATGAAAATTCTTTAAAAAAAAAACAAACAAAAAAACCCCAACAAAAACAAGCCCTCAGAAATATAGTATGTTAGGTGAAAAATTGCCTGCAAAGGGATGAATGAATAATCACAGTATAATACTCCATAGTATCTGCGTGTTCCCAAATGCAATGCAGTGTACACCTGATCGCTTTCTCTGGGAGATTACTGATAGCAAATCTAGTGATGCAAGGAAAAAGAGGACTGCTTGCCAACAATCATTCCTGCTCTTCTAATACGGCATAGTAAGAAAGTTTTCTTGTGTTGTTGGTTTCCTCCCCCCCCCCCCAAAATTTAGCCATCATGATTAAGACGTTGCAATTTGTGTTTTGCATGCCAGGCGCAGCAGAGGCAGGTCTTACTGTGTGTTGCCTGCTGTGCTTCAGTGGAAAGTCAGCCAACAAAGAGGATTGCCCAAACCCAGTTGTCTGGCCAGTGGAACAGATTATGGGCTGCTCCCATGATAATTTTTGCTGTCAGGGCTGTAATCGCTGGCAGGGGAAAAAGGACAGCATATCTGACTGCTGTAAATTGTTTCCAAAGGGATCAGGTGCTCAGTCTCTCCCGTCATCATGAATTCGTATTTCAACTTCTTTCCTAACTCACAGAACTGCAGGGGAATTTAGGGGTAGCCTAAAGATTTCCTTGGTCAATGGAACGTATCTGTCGGCACAGTTCCGCCTGCCCCTATGCGTAAAGCTGCTGCCTAAAGGCTTTCTGGCTGCAAAATACGTCTGCATTACTGTTTGACAGTACCAGCTGAGCACTAGTAAGGAATGCTGCTGACAGGGTTTTTCTCCACTGTTTGTGATAGCTTTGCTAATTTCAGATTTGGATGAAAAATGCATTAGCAACACCCCTGTGTTTACACTGTGTTACTAAATATGAACCTGTGTGGTTTGGTGTGTTATCTGAGAGGCTTGCAAATTTATGTGCTGCTTGATATTACCAAAGACTTTATAACTCTGGAGAATTTGCACCTATGGTCATAAGCGTAGACTTTGTTTCAGTAAGGGGCAGAAAAAATTATTTTGGGTGACAGAATATGGACCGTTGCATTGCCATGGGCACTGTGTGGTTTTTCCAGTTCAATGGTCTTTGGTTACATGAGTGTACTTGAGTACCCACCAGTATGGTGTGATTACTTGTGGATTAAAGTTGGCTCAGCCTGTTAGATGGGAACTGAAGGCGCTGCTGCTGCTGAAGTGACTCCACTTAAGGAGATGCAGATGTGCTACGATGTCTCTGTGAAGCAGCATGTTCTGTGTTGTCTGTTTGTTTAAACAGAATATGGTCTCCTTTTGAATTATCTGAATAAACTTAATCAGCTTCAGGAAACTAATGAACTGACACTACCAAAGGGGCAGAAATATTGATTCAATCACTAATAAGAAAAACTTAATAATGCAGTGTAGCCTTCTATTAATGTGTAAATTAAAAGCAGATGCTAAAGATGAATGAATGCATGGATTAATATTGTTTTTGTTGTCAGAATTTATGTTGATGGGAAATGGAGGAAATGTACCCTTACAGAAATATTTTGTAGCAGTTGTTAACACCTTATATTCTTTCTAGTGCTTTACTGTTTCATTTACTGTAGTATAAATGTGTAAGCTGTTAACAGCAGGATGAACATTCAGCAAGTTGAACAACCACCTGCTCCCATAACTGAATCATTATTTAAATTCCCTCTGCATTTCACAGGTTTAAACACTGACAGGGATTCAGATTTACAATGCAAGACATCACACCCAACTTTTGGTGCTGTACTCTCACTAGTTCTTGTGTGCCATATGTATCCAGTTTGGCTGCAAGTGGATTTTGCTGTAAAACAAGAAGTTCAAGGCAGTGTGTAATAGGGTTGGGCATCAAATGGAGCGGAAAGTAACAATTCTCCTGAAGTTATCAATACTGAAGTAAATAACATGAGAAATTCCACTCCCTGCTTGCCCCAGGAAAGTGTTTGTAGGAGCAAGAAAACTATTTGAAGAACTTCAAGTAGGAGTAAGGCCAAGCCCGTCCAATTTTCATTGTCTCCTAATCTTTGCAGTTGATACTGGTGATCTTTCCAAAATAAAGTGCTTGTTACTCTTAAGCAAATATATTGTGAATACAAGTAGTTTTGCCTTTAAAGAATAATATATGAAGTACTTGAATAAAAATGAATTGTAGGCTGATTAAAAAAAAAACAAAAACAAGAAACCCCCCCCATCCCTCCACCAAAAAAAACCCAATGCTCAACTGATTTAAAATATTTCAGTTTGATATAAAAGTTATTTACAGCTTCGACGCACTGGAGTTAGCAAGCTTCTTTGTCACTAAGCTCTTGGATACCACAGTGGTTTAAAGTCCTTATGCTGTGTACCCACCTTTGCAGTGGGTGCCACTCTTTCAAGCGTTTAGGTATTTGGGACTTTTATGAGTTCAGCTGTTGAGCATTATCTCTATTTAGTAGGCCCAAATTTGCTAGTTGTTTGAGAGAGGGCATGTATTCCGTATTTGTCAGACAAATTTCTGTGCTTTAAAAGCCACAATCTGACTCAAAGAAATAAAATAGCTTTTGGGGCTGTTTTAATGACACTTATCTTTGTCTAGTTTAGACATTTTCCTCTGTTATGGTTTCAAAGTGTTGTAGATGGTTGTGTTGTGTCCAGCTGAACCTGCTGTGTCTTGCTTTTTAACTATCTCATCGTTGTTAAATTGGCAGGAGCAGAGTACAAAAATGAAAGTAGGCAGTGAGTATAATCTAATATTTAGTTGCACGTTGTCATGAATAACCAGGTAGAGACATGAACAGTTAATGTTGTGGTTGAGCTGTAGCTAATAAAATAATGATGTGCATGCAAGAATTCTGTGACTACTTAAGCCACACTGAAAACTTTTTTGTTTTTTTAACCTTCTTCCAGGCCATTGCATCTAGGTAAGAAGAAGGCATCTGGTTTTGACTGGATGATGAGTGTATCAGTAATCTGATAGCATCATTTTTCTCGTTTAGTTCCTTCTTTAAGCACAAAGTGTAATTATTGCGGTTTTGGCCAAGCAGCTTCTACAAGGCATTCGTGTCTTGGCTCTAAGGGATCCTAATCCTGGTATTGGGATTCAGCACTTTTCAGCAGTAGTCCTGGGATGCTCTAGATCAATTTTTGCCATCAATCCATCTTTCACAGAGAAAATGTGCATGTTAAAGGGAACACAACCCTAATGTGTGTTATTTCAGGCTGACTGGACTTGGAGAATATTTAGAGATAACAAAACCAGATCTCATTGTCATAGGGCAAGCATTTGTCTGATTTACTAATCCATAGGAGATAAAACAGTGTCTAAGCTAGGATTTGTCAGACCAAAAGCATGTAGAAACTGGATTTGCCACATGCACATGATTCTTTTTTGCCTGACAGTTCTCCAGCCTGTTTCCAGCAGTTGGCTTCTCTCTCTCATACCAGATACCAACCCCCCCCCCCAGCCCTCCCAGTGTCTGTAGGAAAATCTCCGAATTCGGTGCGAGATGGCTGCTCCATTCTCTTCGTGTGGCCCCAGCATCCTTGCAGGAGCCGAAGCCCCAGGGTGTGTGTGCTGAAGGCATGCTGTCTTGCAGGCATGCAGAAGCCAGCCTATGAGTTCTTGAGGGTGCAGAAAGGTGATCAACTACTATCTGATGTTATCGTGCAGGCAGATATTCTCAATTTTCCTGTGCTTTACTAAGAAATGTTAAATGAATTTAGGATTGGAATTCTAAATGCTGATGTCTTGTATCTGTGGATTCATTTACTAAATAGGCTTGAGCTGCTGCTTCTGCTTCAGTCTGTCTCTCTCCTGCCAGCTTTCAGTGCAGTCCTAATGAGCTTTTTACGTGGAATATTGCTGTTCCTCATCACTTCTTCCTGCTGGACTCCCTGTTTGAGGAACGTGTTCAACTTTTAATTTCAGATGTACCTTACCTTTCCCTGAAGGCTCTTTTGTCTACCTCATATTACCTACCTGACTGAGGAAATTTCTGTACATCTTTTTTCTTTCTAGGCCACTATCCCTTGCAGTTGTTTTTCTGTAAAACTTGATTTGTAATCTTCGCAGGAGGGAAGAGGGTGTGGGAAGACTGATGCTGGTGTGGCGTGGCCGAGTCTGCTGTATTCTGGACTGTCAGTTAACGTTTCTGTTTAGCTGCAGTTAATGGGGGGTAAGGTAAAAATAGTTGAAAGAAACTTTGTAATTCTAAAAGAAGAACTAAGGATGGGATTTAATGAAAAGACAACAGACAAGCCCTGAAATCCTGACAACACTTAACTGTTGATTGATTTACTTTGTTTCTGAAACATACAGTTGACATACTGATGCTGAGATAAAAAGAAATTTTAAAAAGAGCAATTTAGGGCATGTGATCTTTGTAATGCTGATGCACTGTAATCTGTAAGAATGGAAATTGTATACAATTGAATCCCAGGTAATCCTGTACTTTGCAGCTCTTCATACTTGAGCTGCTTTCTCATATATTTCGGAAGAACTACAAAAATCATATTTTGGTTTAGTTGTATTGCTTTTATTAAGGTAATATTTAGAGACTCCAATGAAGAATGGAGTACCATATGTATTCAATGAAAATATGGTTTGTGTCTCAAGGAAATAAATTGGGAAAAAACCCAAAATTCTCAAGGAAGCCCTCCCATCAACTGCTTCAATGAGAAGGCTCTTGTTCCTTTCAGCTTTAGACCTCAATCCTGTGTTCATCTTATTGATTAAAAAGGTAACATCGTGATTTTTCAAGTTGCTCAGCTTGAATTAAATGTAGTCTTCTGTTATATGGAACCCCTGAAGAAACACTCCTGGGTTATAGTGTTTAGCAGCAGCAACACTTTGACTAAGTCGTGTTTGGCAATTCACTCACGTGATGCTAGGACCAGGCCTCTTAATGTTATTCCAGGAAATATCACGTTCAGGTATGCCCTTGCTAGGAGACTCTGCCCTTATTCATGTTTATAGCCTTTTGGGTATGTGAAATGACTTAGAATAACTTTCCCAATTTTTAATCAAATGTTTAATGTACTTTGCATTAGTGACTGCTTGTACTGTGTGGATTCACTTAATAAGAAACATGGCTCATGTAATCGGGTGCTTTTCAAGCCTTTTTTTCTTTTTTTTTTTTTTTTGAGAGTAGGAATTCCTCAGTTAACTGCTTTTGTGTGATTCCTTATGTCAGTAACAGGCTCAGTTCCTCCAGAATGAAACAGCAATGCAATTATAGGCCAGAGCTGCAAATGCCCCTTGCCTTGGGAGAAACAGGCTTCATCCATCAATTAGAGGCATTTAACAGTTCCCAAGGTAATTTAAATGTTTGCAGCCAGTAAAGACAGCTAATTCTCATTCTTCCAGTCTGAAGGAGCCACGGTACTGCTTACCCCATAAGTCTCTTCACATCTCTCCAGGTGGTCAAGACCCATAATGCTGGCCTAGGCAGTCTCAGGACTATGCCAAGATGTATGCAGTTAAACTATCCTTCGTTGGAACCAGCTTGTCTTCATGGTGCATAAAACACTCGCGCTTCAACTTGCTGTAATAATAAGGTGCTTCGTATTAATCCTTTCCAGTCAATGGAAACCAACTACAGAAATAGTTCTAAGGTTTAGATATAAAACTCTAGGTATGGTACAGCTAATATAAAAATGTATATGCTGTCAAAACAAGACACGGGTTTTGATTGAAGCCATTTGTGATAGTGGAACAAAAATCCTTACCATTTTCTGTAAGTTGACAAATATGCCTTAAGTTCAAATATCTTTCCTAGAAATGAATTGCAATAGCTTTTTGATTATTAAAGTATGAAAATAATACAAAAAGTATCCTATACTCATAACATACAAATGTTACGTTTCATTTTTTGTTTCATCCATGTGTACTTTTAATAAAGTATTCCAAGTTGAGGACTAAAATGCCAGAACATTCCCTTAGTCTTGATTTGTTTTAAAAGAGAAGTTCATTGCTTCAGAAGCTAGCTGAAATTCAAATTACATCTCTAAGTTTTTATTTCTGAAGCTATTAAATTTGACAGTGTATCACGTTCAACTCATCTGTACTGCTGTGCTGTGTCAAGACTAATTCCTTAGTCTCTTCTCTGTTTCTAGTTGAACTGATATTGTTTGGAACTATTAATGTAAGACCGTTGAAAAAAAGGATCTTTAATTTTTTTGTTGTTGTTAACTTGATGCTTGAACTGCGATGGGTCTAAGGCTTCACTGGAGATTTAACCCAGAATCACACAGATATTCTCAATGTTCTCAGCCTATATTAAGTTGGCTTGACTTGTATTTGCAGCGGTTGCCCTTTGGAAGTGAGCACAGATCGGTCAGCGTTACCAGTGCGTACAAGTGTTAACCAGGGGAGAGACAGGAGGCCCGTGTTCGAGTACATCAATATGTAAATGGAAATTCAGTGGGTTCCGCAGCTTGAAAATGTAATTGTGGCCACCAGTCAGCACGGGGCTGACGTTTTCAAGTGAAGGCATTTGATTCTCTTACCAGCATGTAGCGTGCCATTTGCATTCAGGATCCCACATCTGCTGTAGGGATTTCAACATGCTCGCCAAAGAGCATGCTACTTGAATTTTCATACTGCATTTGATTGTCATGCTTTGCTTTGCTTGTCCCTGGGATGAAGAACGGGTATAGGATATAGAGTAGTGCTTTGCATGTGGTCCTGTTACAGTGAAATGCCTCAAGATTTTTAGCTAGGCAAAGAAGAAAATGAATTAGCTTTCTACAGGAGGAAAGAATAATTTTTTTGTTCTTTTCACTCAAAGGATTGCTAACTATGTCAGCCCAGCTACTTTAACTTACCAGATCACTTCTATTAGTTGATGACAACAGTTATTAAACTAAAAGAATAGAATAAGTAGTGTGAATATTGAGACTCTCCCATATGAATTTTGTCTGAAAGCAGAGTATTTGCTGAAGCCAACACAACTTCATTTATACTTTATTTAACCAGGGGAAAAATCATACCAGCTATGACAATACTTAACAGTAGTCTTGAGAAGCGTCCAACTATCTGCTTTGTTTGCTGGAAGTTTAAGACTGTAGTGAGGTGATGAAATCCAGTCAGTGTTGTTATATTATACCCGGTACATTCAGTGCTATTATATAGCCTGTGTAGGCAAGTCTCTTGGTTTGACATCTGAGTCTTCTCTTGGCAAGCGATGATTCTGTCTGTTGTTGAGGTAGTTGATGTGGGAATGTGAATAAAATTAAGCTAGATGCCCAAAGAAATAACAGTGCTGTAATGTCTGGTTTACATTCAGATATTACTGTTGTGTGGACAGACCTTTTTTTGTAAGATATGTATTAAATACAATATTTCTTTTGAAGATCATAAACTTTAAAAAGTATTTAGTTGGGTGTGGTAATTTTATAGTGTTTTTGTGTACAAAGAAACTGAAAGTCAAGAGATAGTGTGGACTTTCACTAGATCGTGCAGTGGGTTATTCTGGCCAGAGCACTCAGAAGCTTGACATCAGGCCAGGCGCCGTGTCATGCAGGCCTGCATTACCCTTTGCTGCGGAAGTAGTAGTGTAACTCCCCGTGGGTGCTGGGCCTGCGTGGGCTCTGCCACACTTTGTGTTCACGTTCTTACTGAAGATAGAACCAGTTTTAGAAAAACACACTGGCACCTTAAATTAGGCAGATAGTATGATTAAAAAAAAAAAAAAGAAAGCAGATCTGCTGCTTTGTATCAAGTGGTGAGGGAAGATGACTTCCTAAGAAAAGCCTCAAGAACCCTAAATAGGCCAATATTTGGCTGGAATGTCTTCAACATGCACTGGGTTTATCTCTTAAGGCTGCTATTCTGATACATAATTTTAGAGAAACAGAACACATTGATGCATAACCCCAGTGAACTGGGAAATTTTGCTTTTAGAGTTCTCAAAGTGCAGAGTGATATCAGTAATCTTTCTTTGCAATGAAACCTTGTTTTAAATTAATTACAATGTGCACATGGCTTTGAGCCTGGTAGCTTGAAAAAGCCACTTTCTCTGCATTAGCAAGCTGAATGTCTCTCCTTCCCTTGATACCCAAGTGAGCTTATAGTGGATGGAACGACACCATCATCTACAGCAGCAGGACTGACCCGCTCGATGATGGGGTCGGTATTTTAGCACTGGCAGATGGCAGAAACTCAGAAGGCAGAGCTGTGATTTTGAAGGGGAAATCATTGCTTTTTGTTCATTTAAGAGCTCTTTTAACAACTTTGGGCTCTGTAAAATACGTCTATTTGCAGAGGGGCTGACCAGTTGATATTGACAGTAAAGAATAGGGTGCCCTTATTTCCTTTCCTTTTGTGACACTTTCTAATGACTAAGGAGGCTAACAGAAAACCTCCCACCTTGAAGTGCTTAACCAGATTTCAGAAAGTCTTTGTGTAGGTCTGAGGAGAAAAAAAGACTGTTGATCTTAATCTGTGCACTTAATTCGTTAGGCTAGGTTAAGTTTAATGGGAAGGATGATTGTATGTAGATGGCTAGAGATTTTATATAAATCTGTTAAATATGATTTGATACCTTTGTAATAACAAATAAAATACCCTGATCCTGTCTTGGACATATTTGCTGTAGTTCAGAGTATGAAGACATTGCAATAAAACATCTGGCATTCATTTCACTCCCTAAAGGAGTAGAGGAAAGATACAAAAGCCTTTGGCCAAAGGTTAATTTGCTCCTTTTTGTATTGTGTTCTGTTTAAAAGGCTAAGAAAAAATTATCTTGTGAAGCTCAAATTCAGTGGTATTTTGTATTCTAAAAGAAACAAGGATACATTTTCTTACAGGTGTATTATTTGTGTTATTGTTTTGAAACAGATTTCTCAACTTTCTATGTAAGGTTATGCAGCAGGGATTGACATCTGGTGTATCATCATACCCGGGTGCTGTTTTGAGGAAGGGTAACTAATGGTACTACAGACAGGACTGTATCTTTCTGCAGGAATTTTTGGTGAGATCCACCCAAGAGGCTTTTTCTGTGTATGGCATAACACTTAGATGTGTCTTGTTCCAACACCCCGTGTATCAGACATTGCAAATCTTGCCCTTGCAGATCAAGATAGTGTGCTGGGTTGCAGAGTGGGAGGAAGAAGGCATGGTGCTAGACTGTAGATGCAAGAGAGAGCGAAATGCTTAGGATGTGACTATTCTAGTAGGCATCCCGTGTGATTTCTCCTCTAAAGAGTAGACCATCTTTGGGATTTTATTCCTTTTTCATCTTTTGACATATTACCACTTTTGAAACTGTGCATTGAATTTCAGCCTTAGGTGTACAATAAAATTGCAGCTGGGCATAATTGAAATTATCTATGACATGATTTTAAGACCTTAGCTTCTCTTTTTATTCTGTGTAAAAGTTGGATCAAGGATTTCCTATAAGCTTTTCTGGGTGCCTAATTTCTGATTTTACTACTTTGATCAGTTTAACATTGATTTAATTTGTAGTGACTCTTTCCTTTATTGCTAGATTGTCAGCTAAGTGTTGCCAAATTATCTTTATTTGTGTGTTAAATTAGAATTTTAGGGATGCTTTGCATTCCTTTGCAGGGAAGGTTAGTCACATGCCACTGTAAGCTGTTAACAGATAGCTTATTTTAAGAAGTGATGGGCCTGTCGCCCTGCGCTGCCTGATTATCCCTGTGCCCGCCTAACTGCTGTGTATTGATTCCAATTAAGGTGACTGACATCCACCACTGAGGGTGAAGTTAATCAACTGGAGGATCTCCTGTTGCGAATTCATTTCCTCCTCTGAGCTTGTCCTGTTCAGTTGAGCATTTAAAGAGACTAACGCAGACACTGCACAGACATGTCCAGTCTGTGCAACAAGTCTAAGCCTCGGAAACTACAATAGCTTTTTAAAAGCTGTCCTGGCCGAATAAAGTTGATAAGCTTTTGAAAGGTCAAACAAACCACCCTTTCCTTCTACCGTGATTATTGATTGCTGGAAGAGGTTACCAGGCTTGGTCAAATTGCAGGAAATATGTTTTTCAGCTAAGTAGTAACTCAAATGAAACAATGGGAGGTTTTGTCAGTGACGGTGGCATCAATTTTTATATTTATGCTTTGGATGTGAAACAGGAATGTCTTAGAAAATTATTTTGGGGGTAGAAGAAACATAACGGTTACCGAAGTAGAGACTTTCCGAAGTCATTAGTATGTATGATGGACAAAATGTTTACATTCATAGACTGAAGTTGGTGACTGTAGTTGAGATGACTGAATATCCTACTGAGTACAAAACAGTTACGCCTGGCAGTATGTGTTCAGCACATGTTCGGGTTGTCTGAAACAGCCATCCCTACTTAGATCACTGCATTTGGCCCTAGCTTTAGCTATGAAAATCAGCAACCATGGGCTAAAATGTCTGTCTAGGTTGGCTTAAATAGTTAAGACAGAAATAGAGAAGGAATGGGAAACCTGGAATAATAATAGCGGATTGATAACTATCTTGATTTCCCATGCCAATTTAGCAATTTGTAGCTGTTAGAATGTGAGCTACCATCTGGCTTCATAGATTTTTATCTCATACTAAATTACCATGACTGGTCCAGTTCCTCACTGAAAGTTTGTAATTGTGACAAGCAGCAAATAAAGAGAAAACACTGCTGAGCCCACAGATAAGGCTGATACTCCCCTCTGGAGGTAAAAATTGCTGGGTTTTAATAACTTCCTAGTTAAACACTTATGAAGCTCAGCTCCTTCTATAAACTGCAAATCTGCACTGTTTGTTTTTCTAACTGTATAGCTCTAGTGTACTCATGTAGGAATGATGCCTCCCTACTGTAGGACCTGATCTGTCAACGAAACTGCTGTTTTCAAGTGATTTTTTTCCTTTACTGTACTTAAGCAGGTTCATAAATCTTGAAGCAAGTGGCACTGTGTGAGAAACAAATCCGGAATGTACTAACAACCTAGTTACCATTGGTGTGAGTTTATGCATTTGAGTTTGCTACGTCTGCTATGTTTTTGTCTTCCCATTGCATCGTGACATCCACAACAGCAGCAAGCACAGTAGTTTTACTTGGCTTGTTTTTCCTTCTTGACCACACTTAGTATGTATAACAAGTATACAATAAACTATTGTGCAAGTATCATGAAGACTGCATTCTGTCTCTAAACCAAGTCTTGCTAACTACTTCCTCCAGTTTCTTACAAAGTTGTTATAAATTATGAAAGATTTATTACCTATGAGCCCGTTTGTCTCCAACTTCCATGTGAAAACTCATGGATGCAAAAAATAGGCTATGGAATGGTCACTTGTGTTTCAAGAGCTGATAAAATTCGAGGTGAATCGTTGACTTGGACTAAGTGCGCTCTTGCATAAATTTTAAGTTTTGTTATTCCCGGTTGAAAACTGAAGTTAAATTGAACAAAGACATCATTTATCTTGAAACCAGACTTATGCCTAACTTTGGTTGTTGCAGCAGCATTCATGAAGGAAAGGCTGCGGTGGGAGATAGCAGGCTCTCCTCTTCCTGAATGTAGAGCTCGATACCTGGATATTCACAGCCGGTCCTGCAGAAAGTGTCCCTGGCACTTGGGTTGCAGTTGGTACCCTTAGCCACTGAGCAGTGAAGGTGCGAATCTTGAGGCATTCGAGCACTCTGTGTGTTTAACTGGAAATCTTTATAGTCCAGCTGTTTATTTTAGTTTCTAGCTTATGCCATGGTATTTCATGACAGAAGGGACTGCGCTGTCTATAGCAGCTTATCCAAGCAACGTATTCCATAGTAGTAGCAAATTGAGGATGGGGAGTTAGCCTTTAATTTTTCCTTTCCTTGTTATTTTTGGAGCATGACTGCAATTGTTATGGCTAGCAAACTTTGATAATGGATGTTAAAATAAAGGCAGCCTTTATTGGAGCTTTCTAATTCAGAGAGTAGCTACCAGAGAACCAGAAGAAACAGGCTGGTAATATTTGGAGAAGGAGCTGTTGTTTAGTATGAACTTAGCAGAAAATTTCTTTATACATGAGTGGATATTAACACACTTGTCATTTCCCGGTTTGTCTCTGCATACTTACGTGAAGGCCTATATTGCAATTAAAATCATCTTCTGTAAAAACATGGCAGTGTCCTGTTATTGCTGCATTCCTAGCATTTCACTTGTAGCTAATTATTAGGAAATTGCTTTACCAAAGTAAACAGATTTGTGCACACATCTCCAAATTAGTAAGCCTAAATTTATCAAACTAGAGTTGCCATTTTGAGTATATGCCTGTTCTATTTTAAAAACAGATTATTGCACATTCTATTGTAATGGAAACTTCAGCTTAATAGTTAGTCCCCATTAAACAGCATATATAGCAGGACTCGTCATGGCAAACGCTTGTTATTCTGTTTCCGAAAGGCCAATGTTTCCTAAATGGAAGGAGAAAGAGACTTTCTTTTTATGATGATTATTTTGGGCAGCAGGTTGTTTTTCTTTTCCACTTGTTTTTGACATGCTATCAGCAGGTATAATAAATGATCTAACATCGTAACAGTGGGAAATGGCATTCTGTTTACTGACTTAGATACTGCAAGCCCGATCTCCCTAACTGAAGGGAGGAGTATTTTCTATGTTTGGATGAATGGGTTCAGATTTCATCTGATTTTCCATAGTTACTGGGAAGCGATAGCTCAGTTGGCGAAGCAGCAAGGGGGGAGTCTTCTGTTATTTACAGGTCCAAAACCTCATCATAAAGATTTATATCAGAGTATTTCACAAATAGTAGACTCTCAGAATTAAATCTTTTAAGCAGAGGCAAATACAGATGGTGGGATATTAAAGGAGGTGGGCAGGCCGTTGTTGAGTGCCTTAGTAGCTAGGTGTGCTTTTAAAAGAAGAGAGAAAACTGGAGAGACATCAATCATATTGAGTGATGACTTTTTTTAAGGGGAGTCAGAAAACATGGTAGATACTGTAAGGCAGTATGGTCTTAGGAAGTTGCATTTCTTGATCATGTAGATTACACATAAGCAGAATCCACAGGCCAAATGTCTACATTAATCTTATTATGGTCTAGCCGTGAGGGGAAAAAAATGTCTTTTTTTTCTTTTTTTTTTTTCTTTTTTTTTTTTTTTAAGATTTAACCTCTTAGCAGCAGAACACGAGAAGTCAGGGGGAAAGAAATGTGGTACTGAGAAGCAAAGCTCTTACACCTTTTCATTCTTTGGTTTCCTTTATGCTTTCTGAGAAGAGGCGCGGGAATCGGCTTCAGTCCTTAATTATTCTCATTCTTACACGAGTGTCGTGCAGAATGCGTGGCATATGTAGCATAGGCTTCCTTCCATGTGGGGGAGAAATTGTTGCTGGTAAGAGGAGGAGTGATTTTTCACTTTCAGACCTACCTTCGTGTTTGGTATTAGTCTTCTGAAACCGTTGAAGAGTGTATTTTGATTAAAGTTGTTGGGTATGTACAGTTTATTTTGTGTGCTTCAGGTTGCAGTTTTTGGCTTAGAATGGGGACTAAATGGAATCTAACGGTTTGTATCAAAAGTTTAAAGAAATAGGATCATTATTACGGTTAGGCAAGTCGTTTGTTGGTGTTATCAATCCTGCTGTTTTCTGTCTTTAACACGCTTTGCAGCCATCTTATGTCTACATTTAGATAAAAATAAAACCACAAACATATAAAATGATCGTAAGCATTGCAATTATAACACAGTTGCAGTTATAGCAGTCGGGCAATGTGCTTGATAAAGACTCCTTTTAGATCATGTGTCTTTTGATAACTTGTAATGTAGGGAGTCAACCCTCTGAAATAAATTGATCTTTTAAGCAATGATTTTAATAATGCAGCTGAGAACTTTTTTGTTATGTAGAACAGTTCTTCCTAGTCTCAGCTTTGACGATTAAATTCATTTTTCATGAATTCACAGTGCTTCAGGCTCCTGTGAAACCTCGCTTAGCTTCTGAGGATTTTTTTTTTTTTTAATGTGTGATGTGAATTGTGTAAAGCCTTTCCATAATCAGAAAGGTAATTTAGGCCTTTTCTGACCCTTTTTTTTTTTCTCCTTCCGCTGAAGAGGGAAGTTTCAATAGAGTTGGAAATGCTCCAAAGGCTCTTATACAACTGGTACATTCTGCTTTAACATAATGCAATCTTTCCACATTTTCTGTTTTTCCTTAATTAACGGGCGGATGGAAGGGGTGTTAGATTCAGTTTCACAGAAGGATTTTATGCAACCACACAAGACAGTGTGAAAAAAAGAGAGGAAACTTTGTAGGCAATAGTATTTTTGAAAAGTCAACTGCGTTCTAGCACAGTAGTTTACTCCTGCTGCTTGTTATACAGTATTGCTGGAAACACTTGTGATTTGGTGATCTTGCTGTCTGTTACGGATTGTCTAAATAAGGAATTTTTTCATCACTTATTAAATAGGGCATTGCCTGCTATGTAGTGGGATTTGGGCTGCCCCAGTCTCCATTACTGAATTTAGGTTGCTATACTGCAGCTTTGGATACGTGCTTGTACAAGGAGGAAAGCTTCCACTTTGTGAACTGTAGACCCTTGAGCAGGCAGGTGCAAACGTGGAACCTTTTTTGCAAGACATCCATGCATAAATTGATAGCTTGAAAAGTAAGGTCTATACATGTATAGCAATGCAAAGCTGCAAACGTAAGGGGAATGGTTGGAGATTAGAGACAGTAGGAGTTTGTGAAGTTAGGAAGCATCAGGAAAGGGAATATTTGACAGCTTTAGCAGATACTAGCGATGGAGAAGAAGCGAGGGGGAGGGAAAATCAAGACTAGATGGTTGAAATTTTAAGTTGCCTGTTTTTTAAAGAAGTAGGTAGTTCGTAGAGCTTAATTGGGGAATAGGAATGCGTGTCTGATAGTCTTTGTGTTCTGCGTAGAATATACTGTAGCCAGTCATAAAATAAACGTTATCTAGAATACCACTAACCTCTTTCCCTGTGTGCTGGTTTTGGCAGCAGAAGTCTGTTAGTTGAATAACTGGGTGTTGCTAGATGTAGTTGTTCTGTGTCTATAACAGATATTCTTCTGCAGACAACTGGAAAATGTAAAACAAAAATCCCACATGGAAGCTAGACCCGAAGGGAGACTTCTCAGCATAATCTTCTTCTAGTGATTACACTGAAGCTGAGTGGTTATATGAGTGAATTTAAGCTTAAGGAAATCTTTCATTTCTGTGAAAGTCATTTGGGCAGTGTGGAAGGGAAATATGTTGAGCTGCAGACTACAGATTTACTTTTCTTTAGCAGAATGTCCCCCTAGTTTGTGCATCTAACTTTGCTTTAGCCTCCAAATTCAGAAGGTGAAAATTTTGAGATACAGAACTGCGAGGGGTAGTTGATACACAAGATGGTTTTGCTACCATTCAGAGAGACCTCACCAGCCTAGAGAAACAGGCCAACATGGTCAGGAAGCTCAGCAACATCCTGCACCTAGGGAGGAATAACCCCCTGCACCAGTACATGCTGGGGCCTGGCCAGCTGGAGAGCAGCTTTGTAGAAAAGGACCTGAGGGTCCCCGGGGACAAGATAGCCATAGGCCAGCAACATGCCCTGGCAGCAAGGGCAGCCAACAGGATCTTGGGTGAGCCTTACCTTCTGTTGCGCAGTGGTGAGACACATCTGGAGGGCTGTGTCCAGGGCTGAGGTCCCCAGTACAAGAGAGACATAAACTTACTGGAATGAGTCCAGAAAAGGGCCATGAGGTTGATTAAAGGCTTGGAGCATTTGACACGTGAGGAGAGGCTGAGAGAGATGGGACTGTCCAGGCTGGAGCAGAGAAGGCTCAGGGGGTCTTAACGGTGTGTATAAATACCTGATGAAGGGGACTAAAGAAGGCAGAGCCAGGCTCTTCTCAGTGGTGCCCAGTGACAGGACAAGAGGCAACGGGCAAGAACTGAAACACAAGAAAATCCATTTCAATATAAAAGAAAGACCTTTTTACCTACAAGGGTTGTAGAACACTGGAACAGGCTGCCCAGAGAGGTGATGGAGGTCACCTTGGCAATATGCAAAACCTGACCGTACACAGTCCTGAGCAACATGCTGTAACTGCCCTTGTTGGACTACATCTCCAGGGGTCCCTTCCAATGTCACTCATCCCGTGACTCTGTGGAAGCTGCAAGGATGCCAAATTAGCAAGAGAAGAGAGAGCATGTGACAGGCACAACTGCTAGAAGGAAACCATTTGTTCAAGTTGAGAATATGCAGATGTTTGGGAGATTTTTGAGAAGGGACTTCAGTTTTTCCTGGACAGGCAGAGATAGCAGAGACACTTTGCACTTGGGTACCCTTTGTCCTCAGTGTAGACAGCTGTGTAGATGATTGATATCTTGGCTGTGGAACGTGCTACTCGGGCAACACAGGGTAAGAAACATGCTGCTTTTGAAAATTGGCGTTTTAATGTAATTTATAATTCACTTATGTGAGACTGGAAAAGGCTTGTAGTTCTGCGAGACAGGATGAGCTAATTTCTGGTTGAGAACTGGAACTTATTTCTCCTGTGCTTCTTGGATAACTAAATAGGGCCACCCTGCCTTTAGTACCTCCTTGCTTGCCACCCCGTGATGGGTACATGAGAGAGTTGACTGCTACCAGTTCGTAAAAGTTGTTCTTCTGTTTCTGGTGTGGTAGGGTAAATACTGGCATGAAAAGAAACAGAGCTTCCTTGTGCTTTGCTGTGTTTCTGCTGAGTTTTGCACGAGGGGATGTGGCTGTGGTGCCTGATTCAGAGGGTTTTAGCGAGAGGCGGTAAAAACATAGGTATTTGTTTTCATCTTTATAAAAACATTTTACTGTTTCGTAGAGTTCAGAGAAACAGTTCTCTCAACTATGAATTAAATATCAAAACATAAACAGGTAAAAGCTTTGTTCCCTTTTAAGGCATTTTTCTGTAAAAGACAATTCCTGAGGTTGGGCAGAACCGTTAACACTTTTCACTTTTTATCCCTTAATAAGAGATAAGGTATTGAGATTGTAAGTTTGGGAGGGTCTTTTGAGATTTTTTTTTGATCCAACACCTCTCTGCAAAGCTCTATACATCAGTGAGAGACTTCTTCCACAAGAGAGAGAGGAGCAGTGGAGATGCTCTACCAGCTGGACTACAGATGAAGAATGCACTGGGAGCGTAATCACAGTCATGCTCTACACTAAACATTCATCTTCCGTCTCAAAGCGTGCAGGAAATGACAGTGTCGCAGGAAAGGAGGTTTTGCGTGGAGAGAAAGTGTATACCTACAAAACCACAGGCTGTGGCTATGTGAGGAGGATCAAACAGCTCAGCTGCAAACTATTTTTTTTCCAGTTTAATTTATTTTGAAACTTGTAAATATTTGTGTCATTCATCATCCATATAGGTTCTAAAATTAAGCGTTCCTGAAACTTGGGTGGATTATTTTGAGACAGAAGGCTAACATTCTTATTTAGATTAACTACTGTTTTATTAAACCAATATACAGAGATGGTGGAGGTATACATAAACTAAAAGAAATGTTCATTTTGTTGAACCAAGCTGACAGGCCATGATTACAGATCATCTATTTTTGTGATGCAAACTCAAAATTAGTATAAACAGTGTGGACCAAACCAGGCTTATGTTTTGCTTGTTTTTGATAGGAGCTGTGTGGAAGGGATGTCTCTGTAAATCAGCTCCGAGATTTATTCAGTGATGTCCTGTGAAAATAGTCCAAGTCAAGTCAGTATTCATTTCTGAAAGTGTAACATTTTGCTCTTCAGGCTTTTAACTTTGAAATAGGGAATACTATAGTAGCTTGCATTAATTGTTGAATGTGGTGGAGTGTACACCGTGTAAAAAAAATCCAGTGTTCCTTGAACATCATATCAGATAACAGATAAAATTCCAAATATGTAAAGAGTGGGCAAACTTTCTGACGACAGTATGATAAATCCTGTGGTAGTTACAGCTAAAACAGGCTGCTAATATGCATCTGAGCTCAGGAGATATTAAACTATATATAGATTCTGCTATTCCTAACAGATTGTTGTTGAGATACCTGACACATTTTTTGATGTTACATGCATTCAGAAGAGCTGAGCTTTACATAATTTCTGGTTAGTGTTAGTTATGTGAAAACATATTAAAACGAGTGGCCTAGTTAGGAAACTCTGCCACATACACAAAAAGGCAGGTTTGAAGATTTCTGCCAAAGATGCAGAAACTCTCTTGATACATGGCATTCTTTTCGTTACGTTTCTTTTGAATTCGGTATGGTTGCAAACTACAGCGAGAGGTTGTCTGTCACAGCGGCAATCACTGGAACAAGAGCAACTGAAGAGCGTTCCCCGATTGCAAGTGTTACCTGTCCAGCCGATGCCGCCACAGCTCTCGCGGGCACTGGGAAGGAGAGCAGGACCAGGATCCTGGTAACTAAACATTAGTCACAGGAGAAATTGTATTCATTTTAGCAGCCTTTGGCTAAAGACTGCCCAGCGCAAACAGCCTTCAGAGCATTCCTCAGGCAAACTCCAAACAGATGTGTGAACACGTGTATGCTGAGGTCTTCTTGAGGCTCAGCTCTTTCTTGTATTTGCTAAGTTTAAAGGTAAAGAGAAAAGATGGTGCTGAGGCAAGGATTCTCTCAGATTTTATGCTCTGGATTCCCATGTAAGTATAAACTTGGATGGGGTGAGGGGGACAGGACATAAATGTGCACTGTTAATACGACTGGTGCACGGGTCCAACTGGTTCATATCAGAAAAGCTGTAGAAGAATGTGTCACATGGGCAAGCTGTTTCTCTCTAACAACCTGCTGGGAAATTGTAGAATCACTTTTGCTGAAGTTTTTAGCTTGTTTTGCAAAAAAAGAAAAGCAACTGAAAATAGGGTTGTCTTACTCAAAATATTGGGTGTTGTCCCTTATCTGTTTTGCTGTCAACTTTGTCTATAATTCCCAGGATTTCACAAACCATGGCTAGTAAAGCTGAAGATTATTTTTAATATTGTCCTTAGAACAGCGTATTAGGACTGTGCTTACAGCCAAAGGATTACTTTGGATTTTCAACACCTGAAATGCGTCTAAGTTGACCTTCCTTTTCTCTTTGGATATTTAGTTGCGTGTCTTTGATAGGTGATGCAATAGGTCATGTGCTGTTCAACTATGTCTACGTCTTTATGTCTATTTATTACTTTCTCAGTGCTAGCTTGGTGGTTCTGTTCTCTTTGTCAGGGGCTATTAATCATAGTAGTTTAGATCTAACCTTCAGCATAGAGACGAGAATGTTCCATATTTTTCTTACTTGCAGGGAAATACCCGAGGCTAGTGCTCCTGGCCAGTAGAGGAGACACGTTACTGAAGCAGATGGAGCTTTGCTTTTCCTCCTGCGTATCTATGTCTGATAGAAATGCTTTCGGAGAACTATTGCAATCTATTTCTTGTTTTCTTTGTACACCCATTTACAATTTTGGGATGTATGGTTTTTCCGGTTCCTCACCGAGGCTTTACTCAGATTAACTATTCCAGTGTCCTTTTGACATCTCCTATCTTTCACTCTGAAGAGTGGAATAATAAAGTCATTCAACTCTTGAGAACCACCTGACTTGTGATCACAAAATTGTGTGTTCATAATGATGCAACTGTGACAGCAATTTGCTGTTGAACATTTTCAATGTTAGTGTGGTTAAAGATTCATTTTCAGAGAAAAGCATCTGCAAATAACGCAGTGTAATTATGAAGCCACCAAGTAGCAGCCTACTCTGCTGAACAGCTCCAATCCTTTACTAGGATTACAAGAGATTTGTTCGATTTTAGCCACCACAATAACTGCAGCACCAGAAAATGGTAGTCACAGAAGGCACTTATGCCAGAGAATGCTTTTGATTCACTAACAGGACTTCTTAAGCCAAAAAGCAGTAGCTATGAGCCTTGGCTTTTAGAAACATTTTGATTCAGAAATTGTTCACAAATGTGTCAGATTTGGGAGCGGACGATGCTGAGGTTCAGATATTGCAATTTTTTTATGAGTGGAACATGGCTGCTTAAGGAAGCCAATGATAAGAAAGAGCCTTTACCAGTAACTGCTAAAGCTACTAGAAAGCTGCTGTGTCCAGGGGCAGGCAGCTGTGGTGGCAAGCACAGGGCTGGGACTCCGTGCTGGTTCCTGGCATGGGCCTGTCCCTCGTTTGCATGCAGCAAGTCTGCTGTGTGGCGTGGGCTCATCAAAGCAAGGCTTAAACTTTCTCAGAGAACCTCTCTACCTCCCCTGTGCAGGTGCGGTCACACTCAGGTCAGCAACATCCGACTGTGCTTCCGTATCTCCTTAAAGCTGGTGTGTGGGTATGGGAGGCAGAGGGGAACCGCAGCGGTCAGTGCAAGGGGTCCTGGGTGTCTCTTCCCCCGCTTGCTAAATACTCTCCTCTGCAGAAACACCTTCTGGTGCTCCTAAGAGTCTCTCTTCAGAGGAAAAGATGCTGACAGTTGTTTGATGGATGACAGTAAAGATGCTGAACTTCTCTTGTTTACCTGACTGATGGCGTTTTTGTGAAGCTGCCGTTCTTAACAGAAGCGGTGTTTGGGCGTGAGCGTGTCGTGTGTCCCGCCAGTGAGCAGATGGGCGTTTGTCTGAGGAAAAAATACTTACCTTGGTGTTCGTTTACTCTGGATTGACATCTCTAAAGCCTTTCTCTAATCTCCGTTTCCCATTGAAACAACAAGGTAGGAGTGTGAGTTGCAGTTCCATTTTTCAGAGATGGACAATTCCCTGATGGGAAGAGTTTTTCCAGGAGTCAGCGTAAAGGGTTGTTGAAGAGCCTGTAAAATAAAACCACGCCTACACAGAGACATGTACGAACACACTCGCCCCTGTATCAGTCTGTGATGGAGGCCTGAGGGAGCCAGCGTTCGATGCTGAGGCCAAGAGCAGTTCAGCTTGCAAAACCGTGTCTGCCGGTCCCGGCGTGAGGCCAGGGGAGCTGAGCACGCAGCCAGCCGGCGTCCGGTGGGATGAGGGCAGGCGCAGGGACACCTCCGTCTGCTCGGGGGGAGCCCGGGTGAAGCTGCCTGTCGATCTGTGGTGTGTGTGCATACTTGTCACAGCCAAAGGCAAAACAAAAACCAAAACAAAAGTGGAAGGTGACTTGTTTAAATGCAGCCCCCAGTTCTGTGAGAGCGTGTTGATTCACCACGTTGGGAGCCTGAGACTCGGACTGTACCCGCTGCGTCTCAGACCAGCCCTTTTGCTCTTTAACAAGTCAATTCAAGTGTCCTGCTTAAATTCCTGCTCCTGTCTTTTGTCTGGCCTGAATGTGCTCCTGAAATATTGCTAAGTGTGTTTTGCATGACCATTTTAACAGGAAAAAAGGCAGTGGCTTTGGCAGCTTGGTGTTTGCAGTTAGCAAGAGGTTTGTTTGATGTTCTGCGGTAACAGCAAGCTCACTGGAACTGTTTTCTGCTCAGTTTGTTGATGTGTTTACTTGGGTTGGAGGCACACAAATAGTTTGCAGTACCCTTTGTCGGGATCAGCTAGAAGAGCAATACACGCTCGACGCAGGCGTTAAATCCTGCTTGGGTGCACGGTTTTTTACAGAAAAGGCTCACGTTATATCTGATGTTGCATAGGGTATAACTTTGCTACTGAGAGTATTTTCTCAGAGAAAGAAAAGTAAGCCGTGTAAAGACTCATACGACTAAGATACCTATCTTAATATTAGGACTTCGAGTGTGTGGCCTCTGGCACCCTCGGCTCTTGTGAGAACGTGTCATTTAGCATTCAAAGCTGTGATTTTCGCTATTTCTGACTGTTGTTCAACTGTACTTCAAGTAGCATTAAAAAGACAGTAATAAACTGAATTTATTTTGAATGACAAAAACTGTGTATAATTAAAGGAACCTGATTTTGAGGAGGTAACCAAGAAAAAAAACCACTCATGCCAAAATATCCCATGATGCTTCAAGAAAACCAAACATAACTAAGGATTGAGTTATAGCCTATTGTATCTCTAATCCCTGCTTAACATTTCAATAAAAAGAACATTTCTCTATTGAGAAATTAAATGCTTTATATTTACATTTTCTTTATGAAATGAGAAGGAATGAAGTCATTCCACTGCATTATCTTTTGCTTGACTGACATTTGATTTCACACTCTTTAGTCAACTCTTGAGTTGTATTTTCCATAATAAAAAGAGATTTGTTTTCCCTTGCATGTTTAAAATCCATTGCTTCCCTTGAATCTTCAGCCAAGGGTTGATCGTTTTGGGTGGGGTTTTTTTTTCCTTTTTCTTTTTAATTTCTGGATTGGTTTTTTAACTGTTACAGACTCTTCAGCCAAGATTTTTTTTATTTTTTGTAGGGTTTTTCTTACTTAGACTTTAAAGTTGTGTCAAGCTGTACAGTAAATGGAGTTTTTGAGAGCAATTGAGACTGCCATCTTAAAATTATCAGAGCACAAAGACAGCATAAGCAGATTTTATAAAGCACTTTAATCTCTGTTATGCCAAGAAATTTGGTAGTGGTGATCTAGGCAAGGTCTCAGAGAGACCAGAGACGCATAGTTTTGAAATAGTTTGGAGTCCAGACCAGCACTTACAGCGTCAGAATCTGGGAGGCAACTGCGTTGTAGGCTGGGAAACCCCACCCAATTCTTTTTTAGCCTTTTTTTCCCCCAAGGAAGTGTTTTCAGTGGGTCCTTATGTTGTGGAGATTTTTCGTCTACTGTTTTAGATCGGAACTGTCAGAACTGGGGTGGGCACAATACTGCACAGCCCAAAATTTCTACTCAGAGGGCTTTTTCTTTTTTTTTTTTTTAAGACCCAAGCACTATAGTGCTGAATATCAGAGCTGTCCTATTTCTTCACGTAGATGAGCATGTTATTTCTTAAGGTGTACCAAACATACAACCTGTAACACCCTGCATTCAATGTCTGGGTGGTAAAGAGGCCATAAGTAAAAGCACTTGGTCCTACTGTGAGAACTGTTAATGCCTGTTGACATAAATGAGTATTGAGGGTTCTCAGCTGTACTGAGCCGACACCACCACAGCCAGAGGCCAACTTAAACCAACTTTATTTCATTCCTATTTATGTCCCAAGCCTGGAATTTGGATAGAAGCTGTTGTTGTTATTTCATAAACCATATTTAAAAAAGGAGGCTTCCTTGCTTCTGATTTATTTAATCTTCATGTCTGTTGTTGTCACAGGAGCTTCAGCAAACCATTCTCATAACTGATTTTAGATGATTTCAGAATATTTTATTGTCGTTTCCTCTGGTGAACCGGGAACACAATATTCGTAGCCTCTTTGGAGGAACTTTATGCAGAGTAAATAATTCATCTCTCTGTGGAATCATTTTATTATTGTTTCTATTGCAGAAAGTTACAATTGCCCTATTTTTAGAAATCACATAAAGAAACTAAATCTGAAGAGGTTTTCATAGAAGCATAAAAAAAGAAGGAATAGATTTGAAAACCAATATTCACACACTAGGAGAAGGGTTGTATCTTTTTTTCTTTTCTAAAATTAGATGCTGCAAAATATGTTGAGAATTAAGTGAGTACAAAATCTCTTCCGCTGTATTCACGTGTTTTGGTTAGACTATAATCATCTCTCCCTTTGTGTTCGTATACTTGGAGGAAGCTAAAATGCATTGATATCATTGTAGAATACAATGAGTTTATTTGCTTCAATGCATCAATATTTGTAAAAATAGACAGTAGAAGGGATTCTGTAGCATGGGTCCTGTTTTCATAGAGGAGGTTCATGTGGTCACACGTTTTTATAGAGCTCTTACGCAGAAATACAAGAACAGAAAAATGAAATATTAGTGCTAGTCTTTGGGCAACAGAGTGGCAAAAGTGTAGTGTAACAGGAGCGTATGAAGCAGCAGCTGAAATGTTTCTCAGAATCTATTGGAGAATCTGGGAGCATTGGGAAGAGATGCCCAAAGTACAGTCAACGTGGAACCAGCTGTAAGCTGCTTGTATTTACAGCAGCTGAAAAAACCACCTGGTTGTTGGATTTGGATCTCTCTGCTTATTTTAATAGCATTTGGCCAGATCAGAGGCTTCCTGTCAAAAAAAGTTGAATGCAGAATATCCAAGAATCTAACTGAATAACAGCGCTGTCTTTGCACGGATGACAATATTTGCGTGGCGCAGAAGTGCTCCCCTTAGAAATGCTGATAAAAGTTTACCAAAGCTTTTATATATTCTTCTTCTGACCCCTTCTTGGTATTGTGGTTGGAACAGAATGAGTGGGAAATATACGTGAAATACTGTGTTTAAATAGGAAGTCTTACTGTGAAATTCTTTTCTTCTCCTGCAGTAGTGGGGAGTACTGGCTTGGCCTGCTTATTTCGTGGAGAATTTGAGGAAATTTCAGTGTTCATTGGGATTTTACAAAGTGCGGTGATTTCCATGAGATGCTTGTAATACCTAATTAACAGAGCCACGAGACAGCGTGATAGAGGTTATCATTTTCTTTCTCCCAGTCCTATTATAATTGTATAAGAATATGTGTATATAATACTAATAATATATATATAATTATCTTCATTGCATATATATATATATATATATATAAAAATGTGGATTTGTATTGGAATGTAATAATTGTGTTGGAACATGTTTTAGAATGGAAAGCACAACTTTGTTATTTGATCAATAAGGGCCAGAAGGCTGCAAAAAATTAACTGCTGTAGTATTGGGAGGATATTTTAGGAAATTCTGGATGTTTCTGGGAAATAGGGTAGAATGTGCTCCTAGCTTTCATTTCTTAACTGTAAGGAGAATGTGATTAATTAAAATCTTATGTGGATTTCCACTACTTGTAAAAGTGCCAGTGAACAACCCGTGATGCTTGCAGAAGCGTAACTGTATTTTTTTACTAGGGAATATAGAGGGACAGAGACGACTAAGTAGAAAGGGACCCATGTCAGAGTACGCACAAAAGCAAGGAGAACTAAAGGGTAATTGTTTGTTCTTCCTGTTTGTCTTCCCTTTCTGTAGCATATCAGGGATAAAAATTTCTATCGTTACCAATGTTAAGAAGTCTCAGCTGCGTATAGACAAATGTTTAAGTGATGACCCCAGGTTTTTCAGTGTGTCTGCACATTCAAGTGGGTTTCCCATGTGTTAGTAGTCATAAAAATGTTATGTGTGCAAATACCTAAATTTGTTTTCTCATAGAAACCAATTTAACTCTTCCTCCTGCACTTTGAGTCAGAGTCCACAATTTTACAGTAAATGGTTGCAATGGCAATCTCTTACTCTTGAAAGTAAGGTTTCTTTATTTTCTGTTACATGTACATTAAAAAAACATTTTCAGATTGATATTTTCTGATGGTGTTCCTCTTATTGAGAGGTGGTGAGTGCTCTCCTTTCCTGTTTTGCTTCTCGTAGCCTGGGGCTTCCCTGAGGTCCGCTAGAATTGTCTCCTGGGGTGCCCTTACTCTGGCTCCAGGCTATCTGTAAGCATTATCAGAAATTACAGAATACAATGCACAGTTACTGTTCATTACTTTTTTTTTTTTTTTTTTTTTTTTAGATACTGCATAAAATATACTTAAAAAGTGATGTTCCAGATTGATCAAAAAATACTTTCTTAAAATGCCTGTGTGGTGGGTTGACCCTGGCTGGACGCCAGGTGCCCACCAAAGCTGCTCCGTCCCTCCCCTCCTCAGCTGGACAGGGGAGAGAAAATATAACGAAAGGCTCGTGGGTGGAGATAAGGACAGGGAGAGATCACTCACCAGTTACCCTCAGGGGCAAAACAGACTCCACTTGGGGAAATCAGTTTCATTGATTACCAATCAAATCAGACTAGGATAATGAGAAAATAAAAACTAAATCCTAAAACCCCTTCCCCCCACCCCTCCCTTCTTCCCGGGCTCAACTTCACTCCCGATTTATCTACCTCCTCCCAACAGCAGCGCAGGGGGACGGGGAATGGGGGTTGGGGTCAGTTCATCCCACGCTGTCTCTGCCGCTCCTTCCTCCCCAGGGGAGGGCTCCTCACACTCTGCCCCTGCTCCAGCGTGGGTCCCTCCCGCGGCAGACAGTCCTCTACGAACCACTCCATCGTGGGTCCTTCCCACAGGCTGCAGTTCTTCACGGACTGCTCTAGCGTGGGTCCCTTCCATGGGTGCAGTCCTTCAGGAGCAGACTGCTCCAGCGTGGGTCCCCCGCAGGGTCACAGCTCCTGCCAGCAAACCTGCTCCAGCCTGGGCTCCTTTCTCCATGGGGCCACAGGTCCTGCCAGGAGCCTGCTCCAGCACAGGCTTCCCATGGGATCACGGCCTCCTTTGGGCATCCCCCTGCTCTGGCGTGGGGTCCTCCATGGGCTGCAGGTGGATCTCTGCTCCAGCGTGGACCTCCACGGGCTGCAGGGGCACAGCCTGCCTCACCATGGGCTTCCCCAGGGGCTGCAGGGGAATCTCTGCTCTGGCACCTGGAGCACCTCCTGCCCTCCTCCTGCACTGCCCTTGGTGTCTGCAGGGCTGCTCCTCTCACATGTTCTCACTCCTCTCCTCTGGCTGCTCTTGTGCAGCAGCTTTTCCCCTTCTTACATCTGTCATCCCAGAGGCGCTACCACCGTCGCTGATGGGCTTGGCCTTGGCCAGCAGTGGGTCCGTCTTAGAGCCGACTGGCATTGGCTGTGTCGGACATAGGGGAAGCTTCTGGCAGCCTCTCCCAGAAGCCACCCTTGTAGCCCCCCCCGACTACCAAAACCTTGCCATGCAAACCCAATACATTCTGATAAGCTGGGAGCTCTCAGGTCCTGACGGGGTCAGTGAGCATCATTTTCAGTGGGCAGCTGTAAGTGCTGCTGCATCCCCAGGGCCTGCTGTCACCTAAGCAGGTTTCTGTCACCTGGGGGACTCTGCCTGGGGCTTCAGAAACATCCTGAACTCAGTGTTTTAAACCAAGAAGTTTGTAACTCAGCCCACTACCTTTTTCTTTAACAAAGGCTTGTTTTATATGGGCATTTCTGATGAGCTCCCATTGAATGGTATGGGTTTTGGACAGCTGGTTGAACAGATAGTTCTTGCACGGCAGGCTGAACTCCTGCTTCCCTGGCTAATTCTCTCTGGCCTGACTGCAGAGGCTTTCTTTGGGGTGCTTTGCTCTCTTCGCCAAATGGTGTAGAGAGGTCCTAGTCCCATAATGCCCGCTGCTTCTTCTAGTTATCACTAGTGAATAAGGTATTAGGATATGTAATGGTATATGCTTTTGACTGAAAAATGCAAGACGTGTCAAGTCTGAGTTAAGAGATGTAAATGAGTGGAAGATGCTCAAAGTTTCTGATTTGGTTGCCTGGAAGCGTAACAATAAAAAGATCCAGTTTTCTGTGAGAAATTTTCTTATAATTCAGCTAATGCTGTGGATTATTGCATCCCTCTAAATCCATGGCAGGAGACTGGAAATACGGGCGTTCAGAGCAAGGTAAAATTGGAAGAGGTCAGGCATCCTAAGATGATAGGGAAGGAGTGTTTGGCAGAACTGGCATAGCTGCAATTTGCAAAGCAGTAGCGTTAGCGAGTGCTCACTCTTCAGTGGGCTTTGAAATTAATCTTGTTTTTTCTTTCCCTTTGCTGTTTTTCTTTGATCATTCCCCTGAATTTAGGATACATGTTTTGATCTCTTAACACAAGCCCTCTGCTGTTTTGGCGTCGAGTGTGAAATGGCTGTTTAATTCTTGTAACCCTGGTTACTCAGCCAAGCCACAATCTTTTCGTTTTCTCTTATGCAATGCACTGTTACCCAGCTGTCTCTAGCGGACCATATCTGCTCTTTCCGGAGCGGTGTGGTGACAAGAAGGAGGCAGTGTTTTGTAGGAAGTCTCATCACTGTCTTCTACGACAGCGCTCTTGTTCCTATGGGGGATCGACGCAGAAGCTGTAGTTGTTTGCTGCAGACAACTGGATGAGTTCACCCAGTTTCTGTGGTGGGATACAGACATATGAACAACCACGTTCTGGCCGAAACCCCTGTTTAAGTGTTGAAACAAACTTAAATCTAAATTACACAGCTTATTAGTTGAGAGTCTGTAAACAGCAATTTCTCTTCTGAAGCGGTCTAATATTGTTGGTCCTAGCTGTATCCTCGTCCCCTAGTATCCTGAATCATATTATCACTTATGATTAATAAATTTTGCATTAATTTTATCTTTAAGAAAGCAAGATTTTTTTTTCTTAAAGAGAAGTAGTTAAGTAGCATCTAGGTTTCATTTATTTCAGAGAAAAAAGTAGGCTTCTGAAATGGAATCTAATCTGAACACCTCCGCGTTCAGCAAGCAAAGGAAACCCAGCCCTGTTTCATACCGCCTCTAAGTGAGAGCGGTCGTAATGAAATGGGGATACATTATTCATTTGGAGCCTTGTTTGAGGGAAATGTGATAATGTTGCATGGTAGCACACATTCAGAAATGGGTATTTTGAACATGTCTGACTACCATGGCGTTCACGAGGCAGGCAGCAAACAATGGAGGCAGGCAGGACAGTGTGGCTTGTCGGTGCGTGTTTGAGAGCCCCGACCTGCTGAGGGCAGAGACTGTTTGTGCTTCTGCCCATCAGGGTCGTGTTGTACCGATGCAGCAGGGAGAGCAGCTGGAGGACCCTACGGTACCTGCATGGGTGCTCTGTATCGCCAAGCAACCACGAGGAAAACCTAGGTGAACTGGCCGCTTCCCAATGGAGGGTCTCTCCCAGGGTGAGACAACTGAGCCAGGGTTTCACCAGGCAACAGTTTGTGATATATTCCACAGCTGGATTTTTTTTTAAGCTTTATATAGTCTCTTTACAGTGACAAATAACATCTTGAGTTCAGCATTCGCTCATGTTTATGGAGCTTACCAAAGACGTTTCATTGCTGAGATATTCAGCACGGTGAGTGGGGGTTTGCAAACGCAAAAGATGAGAGGGATTTTTTTGGGGAGGATCTTTTTCATGTTTTTTAGCTTTGGGCTATGAAGTGCTGGAAGTGCTGCAGAATTCTTTCTTTTTCTTGTTTTTATTTTTATCTGTGCGCCAGGCACTCGTCCATGCGCTCTGCCCTGCCAAAAAGACTTCAGCATTAATGTGACAGACCACCCTGCCCGTGGGTGAGGTGTGTAATTCTTTCTCGGGGAAGAGATCTCGAGCAGAGGCTGCTTATTATGTCGAAGTGCATGTGGTTTTCTGACAGGAGTTACTTGGCAGTCCAGAGAAAATATTAAACTCTGCTTAACTTGGAAAGGCGAGGACGACTTAAATGCATAGTAAAAATCGTCTGCATTTCATTTCTTTTCTTCCTCTGTCTCTGTGTTGGAAAGTCTTGGTGATGCTGAAGAGAGATCTGCCCTTGCTCTGAAGTACGTCCTCTTGTTTGAGTGTGCTAACCTGTTTGTGTCGGGAACAAGTGCTGGCGTTTGTTCAAGGATATTTTTTTTTTCCATGGTTGCCTATTGAATCTATAAATGGGAATTAAATAAAATGACTGGTATTAAAATGGAAGTAAAACCCCAAACCCAACAATTTGGAGCTGGGAATCTCTGCAGTCTGTTCTCCATTTTTGCTGATGGCTCTTGGGCATTGCTTGTGCCATGCAACTTTTAAAAACAGTTTTTTAATTTTAGAAGTACGGATTTTTTTTCAGCATCGGTATTAGTATATGTTCTTATAAGAGGGTTATTTTTTCATTTGGTAAATTCCATTTAAGGTCATCAATTAGAGTTTATAAAGTCTCTCTCCCATTAAAAGAAACAAACAACTTCTGGACTTTAAAACACACTTTTAATTATTGGAAATCATTAGAAATTATCTCTTCTAAGGATTTAATTCCTTTAATCAAGTTTGCTACTGACAATAATGGAAAATTTTCTTCTTTTGTGGATAGCCATTTAATGTTAAACAAATGCTGAATATTTACTTTTTTACTTTTTGTTTTTATAATAATATTGCTATTAGAACCTAGTTTGAACAAGCGTTCAATTTAGCAGGGTTTTTTAGACAGAATTATGCCCTTGTGCTCTGAATACTTGTGATAAAGCAACGACTGTTTACATTCCCATTTCTGCCCATCACCATGCTGCAACCTGATAAGAAGGGACCCGGGGTTTGCCCCGGCGTACACGCCTGCGCAGCGCCGGGAGGTGCCAGCTGGGCCCGATGGGATGGCGACGCTTGGGGCGGCCTGGAGCGGAGGCGAGGGAAAGTCACTTCGCGCAGGCGTCGCAAAACACAAAAGCAGAGGAGGGTGCAGGGCAGGGTCAGGCAGGTCTTCTGGCTCTTCAGCACCCCAGCAGCTTCCATGGAGTTCACAACTACTAACTTAAACACAAAATAATTACCGGAGCAATTCTGGCACGTTCTTGCTAGTGGTGCATTGGTAGCCTGTTACTCAGCAACTGTTTTCTGTGTTACCTTGCCCAGTGTGCCTGGAAAGCAGTCTTAACATAGATCTCCAAGTGTTCAGAACAAAATTGCTGTTTGGTGTATATGCAAAACAAACAAACAAACAAACAAACACAACCCTCTTTGAATTACTGGCTATCAATAAAGTTTCTTAGCAACCAGGCTTAACCAGGCTACCACTGGGTTTCTCTTGAAATTAAATATTTCATGCCTTGATTAGGTTTCTTGTATATTTGTTTAGAAAGTTCTCCTCTTGCCAGCCTGGTGTTGCAATGTTTTCCCCTCTCAGCCCAGTAGCAGCCACCGATAGGACTCTCTGAAACCGGCCTCTGGGGCTCGGTGTTTACAGCTTCGCTGCTGCTCAGCCTAGCAGCTGCCTTTGTAACACCGAGGCTTACAATATACGGAAGGCTTAAGAAGAGAGAGCTCGTGATCGAAGTGCTGTTGGATTTCAAAGCTCTTTAGAGGCAAACTTAGCAGGGAACTGAATTCTGAATCTCAAGAAGAATGATAGGAAAAACAGCTGCAGAATTTCCTAGCACTTCATGTGTAAGCAGTCTTTTTTAAAAATGAAAAATTACCATTTCATTGAACTGACATAAAATTGGCTTGTCAAGCACTGAAAATAAAACGTGTTTTTCCTTTATTTCTCCTTCCTTTTATTTTTTCATGATTTAGTTCAATTTTCAGCTTTTCCATGTGAAAGAACAACCACTCCTAGAATCTTTCTTAAAATGAAAGCCAAGAGTTTCATGCAAATTCACAACTCCTGAAACTGAAGTTTTAAGCCATCAAATGCTGTGAGACTTGCAGCAGAAGTGCTGGATGTAACCAGCAGGTCTCGGTGCGTGCAGTCTAGCTGTGGGCTCTTCCTACTCTTGATGAATCAATCCCAATTCATTTGAACTGTTTAAAAGCAAGCAGCTTCAAGATGCATTATGAAGCCAACACTACATAGCGCGGGAATTGAAACGAGTAAATGAAACGAGTAAATAGCAAGCGATTCAGATTTGATGTACCTAGATATGCCTCTAGGAATGTACAACTGCCTCTGAATTCAGTGTTTAAGCTCCTGTCTGTGCTTGAACTTAAGCAACAGCCTAAATATTTCAGTGTTGTATTTTCACCATCCTGTTTTCACTGGGTTTTGGAATATACGTTTTCCTAGAAAGTATTTAAGCGTAAAGTGCAGTCATGTTCTTGCCATGTTGATTGGAAAATGAGTTTATAATCTGACGTAGGAATAACGATGTGTCCAGATGCGGATATCAAATACCATTGAGCTCCTGCTGCGTTGTACAAGCTCGAAACTCAAGCGCTGCTACAGAAATGAAAAGCATCGTGTTTGCGAACAAGTTATTCCTCCCCCTTTGCCTGCTCCGATCGCGCGGTCAGCGCACGCGTCCTGCCGCATCCTCATCCGCCGCCGCGTTGCCCTGGCAACGCGCCGAGGCCACAGCAGCCGCGCAGGGCCCGCCGGAGGGGTCACCGGGATGCTCGCGCCTGGAGATGCGCAGGACGGGAGGCTGGACTGGGGCATGTCGGAGATCACGGTTTGTTACCTGTGCGCCTGAATTCACGTCTTGGGCCAGCACTTAATTTCTGACCTCCTCCTCCAAGCAAAGAAAACCCTGTCTTCATCTTTGGAGTATACACATGTGGAAAAATCCTTAATAAAATACGTTCCTTTATAGGGAGTTTTAGCAGGTCCAGTTTCAGAGTGACTTTACACTTTTTAGGGAGGAGCCAGGTTATTCTGTGGTTGTTGAAGATTTCTTGAGCAAAATGATAATGTTGTAAAGAAGCACAGTTCACGCAAGGGAGAGGGTGTCAGCCTGAGTGGATCCCCCGTGGCCCTCGCCAGCCACGGGCTGCTGGAGCGTCCTCACCTTGGTGCAACCCTGGGAAAATCAGTCCTGATCCGTTGCCATCAAAATGAATTCATAAGGACTTGTTTACCGCCTTTTTGTACTAGTATCGATGGGATTTTACACAAGTGTTTCCCGAAAATAGGGCGTTGTTTAACACTGGGTGGTCTAACACGGAGGCATACGATTTTTAACTCTTCCTGTGTTTACTGAAGTTGAAAATAGTGCTATTTGCTTTAAAGCAATTTTGCTTAGGCTTGGCGAGGGTATTGAATTTGTTTTGATTATACTGCTAAACAGTGTTAAAGAATTCCAGCCAACTGCTGTGTTTGCAGAGGTGGGTTTTTTGTTGGAGTAGTATTTTATTAAATTTACAGAATAAATTTAATTAAAAGCCGGTAATTTCTAACATCTTATTTACAGTGAGTGTACAGATTTCATGCATTGATAGCTTTGCATATTTACTTGGCAATTTGTTGAAGTAATTTACTTTGTAATTATTTCATGATTACTAACGCTTTGGTGTCATGCCACTTTCTGTTAAGTTAAAATTTTGTTGTTGGCTTTGTGGCTCTCTGATCCCTGCAATCTTTGTACCACTTTGTAAACGAAAGTTCTGCATCCCGATCCTCTAATCTTTGACTTCGTTGTAACTTCCTTTGCTCTGCTTTTGTCTCTTCCTGATGCATCTGCGTGTGGCCAGTGTAAGAGAAAAGATGTTCAAGATGTCCTTTTGGTCCACCTAGGTAGGCCAGTGTAGCTATTTCTGTGTGGTTTTTTACGTAGAAATAATATTTCCTGTGCCATAGGTACTTTCCCACCCCATATAAAGAGCAGGCTTTTGGTCCCCGGAGTGTTCCTGGTCTATAGGATTAACAGAAGTAGAAGGGATGTCCACGCAGCAAGTACTTGAGTGATTCAAGGTACACGTTGTGTCTGTATTATGTCGCCTTTTCCCCGTGACAAACGCTGTTCTTCAGCCCTTAACAATTAATTCCCCCCATCTTAATTCCATGTGGATTTTTAGCTTCGGTTCTGGGCTTCTTTATGTAGCAGCTTCTTCTGACTTAAACCACAGCTGGTAGTGGATGAGGCATTTGTTGGTGCCTGAAGAGAGAGAAGTGGTGGAAAGGCTTACAGTGTACTCTTAGGGTGAAATGAAGCCTAGATGAAAAGTGAAGTAAGGCCAGATGGAAGTGCTGTTAAATATCCCTAGTAGCCCAGGTCTCAAAAGCTCTGTTTTCTTTGTAAAGCTTTCCTGCTATTCATTCAGCTTGGGGAATGCATCCCCCAGTGTTATTTAGGGCAGTCACCAGTAACAGACGATGTGTTTGCAGCGGGAGCCTGGGGTGGCTCGTGGGGTTGTGTTCCGTTCCTCGGCAGTGAAGTGCTTGTACGTGCTTTTGATGAAGGTACGTCTTCCTCTGTGAGACAAATGAAGAGCGTCGTTTGGGCAACCCTGGGACTTTTCAGGGCTTCTTACCTCAGATAGCATTGGTGCTCCAGACCTGGGCTGGATTACGTATATCTCTTAGCTCGCGGGGTGCTTTTTACTACTGTGCCTGCTGCTTGTCTTGAAAAGAAAAGCTGAAGTGGTGTTGCTTGATTTTCCTTTGGCTCCCACTTCATTCTTAACGTTGTTATTCTTAAACATACTTCGGAAAACTGCTAGAAGACTTCTACAAATCTGAAATGGTTTGTGGGATTATCTGGGACGTATACTTTAGTTAAGTACGTGAGATTTCTTCTTGCCCATTCTCCCCTAGATTTAAAAGTTATAGCTTGAAAAACGACTGTTGGTAATGGCAATTTATAACAGCCTGTGTCCTGGAGCGTAATTTATGATGAAAAAAGCAGAGGATTTAGCAAGTCTAAAGCCTCCCTGTCTGATGCTCTGTTTTAAGCATTGTGGGATAATCTAGCATATGCTTAGTTAGTCACTGCTTCAAATGTAGAAGTATTTTAACTTTGATACCTAATGTCTTTTGCAGACAGCTTAGATAATGTTGCCGTGTGAGAGCTGTGGTGTGTGCTTACATTTGCCATGGCTGCAGAAAAGGAGACAGATACCTGATGGTAATTTTTTTTTTTTTTTTTTTTTTTTTTTTTTTGCCATGGTACGTAGATTACGGTTTGGCTCGTTTTGCTTGGAAACACGTACGGGAATTGGATTAAGTGATGTCTCCTGTCCGGCTTTTTGGTCACTGTGGGGCGATAGGGTGGATGAGAGATCTTGGGGCTCGCTCGTTACACCACAGTGAGGCCCTGCTCGCTTCTGCTCTGGTAAAACACTGTCTGGGAGAGGTTTGATGCGCAGCCTGGATCTTGCCTGGCGACACTGGAGACCTGACTTCTTGCTGTCCTGCTGCGTTTTGTCCCGGCACTCAGAGGGGCCTGCAGCTGAGGGTCAGGTACTGGCACTGCCATGGGTGACTGCAGCTTTGTCTCCTCCCTTGTGTGTCCTTGTATTTCATGTCTATCTTTAGGTGTGCTCTGTGTCCTTCCCCAGTAACGCTGGGTTTTGCTTCGTCAGCGTCTTTGCAGAGGTTGATGGGGTCGGCCTCTCGTAGTGGTGCTGACTGTGGACGGGGAACTGGTTTTGCAGAAGTCCTTCCTTTGATACAATCTGAGAGGAAAGCAAGTTTGTTTGCATCTCCTTAGTGATCACTGCTGCTCAGAACTGTTGACCTCTACATTAGCCCAGTTTACAATATTGAAATCTCATTCCATGGGTTATTGCTTTCCTTCTGATATCGTTGTAATATATTAAACAGATTTGCTGTTGTGGTGATTTATGCTAAGATAAATTGCTGGTATGATACACAGGGATTTAATCTCTCAGTTTATGAATCTGCTTATTCCCCGTGCATTAAATTACTGCTTCCTCTGAATAGAAGCATCTGAAATTGTGTGGTTTATTATTTCTTGCACCATTTTGACAGACTTATCAGTGTAGTTCAAAGAGTGAAGCTTTTATTTAAATAATACAGATGTGTTTGTTCAACTTTACGTTTAATAGTCCTGGCTTCTTTCAAGCGCGTGACCAGCTTTGCCTCAGATTTAAATATTTTGTTTTCCCCAGACGCACAGAGAGTGAGAGAAAGGCTAAGGGTTTCTGCACTTAGAGAGGTCATGGGACAGAGTGAGCTGGCAGGAACAGAAGCCTTGCTGGGGTTTGTAAAGCAGCACCCCGGCCCAGATTCCCCACCGTTTAAGAAACTCTGGAAGGCAGCTGGATTTTTCCAAATGCCTGTGCTTGCTCATCCACCCATCAGCTTGATAGTGAGAGAAATAGAAGTTCAATAAATAGGACAGCTAGAAAAATGGTAGGTAAATGCTCCCCGCCCCCTATTTTGAGATGGAGAAATCGTTTTATTCAGTTTGGATAATTTTTGGTAGTTGAGCTGAGGTCCGGATTATAAAGATGATCTGATACAGTGGATGCTTCCAAATGACCCCTAATTCTGTGAATTAAGTCTATTGTGTTTACTAGAATTGTCAATGGCTTTAATTTTTTCTCTTCTAATATAAGCTTTTTAGCATCTGCACTTCTATATAATAATTCCAAGATTTTACTGGACAACTTCTTAGCTTGATTTATTATATTCCTAATCTTATTTCAGAATTCATGTGGCACGTGACTTCCTCAGAAAGTTAAATGTTGGGTTAGTGGCATTGCTTTGTTAATTTAAATTTGATCAATAGAAAATGTGCTGCAGCAGGAACACAGAAGAGCTCAGCGGGTCTCTGACTGGAGCTGGGAATTTTCTAACAGAATTTGGGGACACTGCGTACCAAATGGACGCTTAATATTTGGCTGGGAGGTGCTGTCATGTGAATTCTCTGAAGTTGGTGATCCGTTTTCGGTTAAACTTAATTTAGTGGGCATGTACTTTGTTTTATTACCTTCTTGTAGTATTTTCTATTCTGTGTTTTTGCCATGACTTATACGTCAGTGTTATAAATAAAGCTACTTATGAGCGCAGGCTAGCTTGTAATTTGATTTGGAGAAAGGAACTAAGCATGTTAACTTGGCTAACGACTGCAAGTATGGCTTTCATACTCATGAGTATGAAATGCTCACAAACCAAAGGACAGAATAGTTATTTAATTTGGTCTGAGGGTATAAAATTGGGTAGTACCATGGCTTTTATTTGAGAATAGCCGTTGGCCTCTACAGCGAATAAAGGACCTAATATATGGCAGCATGTAGCTCGTTGTTAGCTGCCAGAGTAGATGCGTGTGGCCTGGGATCTTGGTCTACTTCTGTAATACCAGCTGCCTTTTTGTCTATTTTTGGTGTAGCTACTGGTTCCTTTTTAATGGCAGTTGAGGAATGGATAAGGGTATGGTAGGATGACTATAAGTATTTGCACTTGAGACAAGTGCCAGTCTGGGAAAAAAAATGTGAGCGAGCAGAGTAACATATTTCAGTTGATAATATAGAGAGTAAAGAAATAAGAAGTGATAATGTGCATAAAATATTACAGGAAGAAGGGGCGGGGGGGTGGGAGTTCTCCTGGGACAGCTTTAGAGGTCTGATATAGATGGGCCTGGATCGAGCGCTGCCTTGCCTTATTTGATAAGCTTTGCCAGAAGCACATAGCTCTGTAGGAGATTCCACGTTCCCCGGTACAAAACAGGGGACAGCAAAGGGTAGCTGAAGGTACGGCCCAATCGTTCCTGAATGCAGGAACTAGCAAGTGATCGTACAAATAGCAAAACGAATCAAAACAAAAGGAAGCTCTCCTGACTTGAGTTTGGCTAAGTAACGAACATGTTATAGGAACATTGTCAGCGAGGGCAACTCTTCGGATTGCTTTCATCTCCATGAGCTGATTCAGCACATGGGAAGGAAGCAAGGCTGAGATCATCTCTGAAGTTTTCTGTTTAAAGGTGTAGATTTAGATGAAACGAAGCAAATTAGCTGGTGAACTTAAGAATCACAAGCTCACAGAGCTGGTATTTTTTCCTTGGAAAGGTTAAAAGAAAAGCAGAAAAGCTGTAGCAGAGGGCTCGAGACTTAATTGGATGAATAACCGTATAAAGCGCTAGGACCTGGACGGAGCCACTTTAATAGGAGCAGGCTAAGTAAAGATGCTGATCCATTCTGGAAGGTCTGGTATTGAAGTTATAGGTATTTCTGTACTGAAGAGTGCTAATATAAAGTCAAAATAACGAAGCAGAGAAATCTCGTAGTTAAATATGTTCTAAGAGAATCTGTTAAGCTTCTTAGAAGTATTTTCCCTTCTGCTTGTTCTGCCATGAATTTAGCACATTGTTTTGTATTTCTTACAGCAAAACTGCCTGTTGTTGTAAAGAAAACTGAATTCCTTATTTGCTGGTCGCCAACACCATCCTTCGTAGCATAAGGCTCAGAACTGGCATAGATTTCCACCCTGAGTCACGTATTTAGTAAACATTTAATTCAATTTGGGTATTCACCTAGGGAGGAGATTAAATGAGAGAGGTCAAGCAGCTGCTGACTGTGGAGTAATTCAATACTTTGGACATGTTGAGATTTTAATAAACATCAAGGTAAATGGTTTGAAATTGGAGCTGGGAGTCGAGACTCCAAAAAGAAAGGGTTTGTCTTTCAGTTTTAATTACGAAACCAGAGACCTCTATCCTCAAGTTTTGCAAGCTGTAGGAAGGTATAATGAGCTGTGTTCAGCTTTGATTCTGTATGTGAGAATATCCTTCAGGTACAGATTAAAAAGGCAAATATCAAAAAATAGTTTTAAAATTGTTGTCTTGGAGGCTACTAACCTACTACTTTAAAGACCATGCAGTGTAAGTGTAGTATACGTTCAGCATATCTAGACTGTCTATGTTACCAAGTCAAAAGAAAAGAGCAAACAAGACTTGGGTGCTGTGCCTGTGATTGTGTGTGCGATTGTGTGTGTTATTTCTAAATTCAACCTTTTATTTAGGTTCACATTCATAAATACTGCTTTGGACTGAGATTTCCGTGTTTATTATTGCATCATTCGTTTTTCTGCAGTTGAAGAATACAGTTTTGCTTTCTGGTGCCAATCCAGGATGCTGCTGCAAAGGTCGCTTTCAAAATCTGTTGCTTCAGATGTGACGGTTTGTTTGCTGTGGCCGGGAGGTGGAATCCCTGGACGTGTGTGGTGCAGAAGCTGTTTGTCTGCAGTTGCAGAACTCATTCTCAAAACTGAGGGTGCGATCCATCATCCACTTGTGATGCTTGCGATACAAGACTTCGTCTCCTTCAGTTTTGAAGTTTTTAAACAAGTTGGTTTCCCCTCACACCGCCCTTTTACTGGGAAGGAATTGAATTCCTGTAAATGCCTACTGAGCCCTTTGGTTTTGTGCCTCCACATCTGCCCTTTCAATTCTTTCTTGTGTTTCCTGATGAAAATACGGCTGCAGCCGCCTGCTAATGTGCTAAAAACACCTCCTGGCCCGCTGACCCGCCTGAGTCTGCTGTTTCCTTAGAAGTCCCTCAACTCTCTTCCTTGTATGCATTTGATCTGTCGTCTTTTTCACTTGTGGTACGGCGAGTCTTTTGCCATCTGAAGATCATCTTTGTCTCTCGTTTCATCTTTAGCTGCTTGGAATCTTGGTGTGTAATTTACAATTTTTAAGCTATAGTGATGATGGATAGCTTTGCACCTCAGATCCAAGAGATCAGAATGATGCTGTAATAAAACCTGATAGGAAAATAATTTATTCTCATTTTCCCCCACATCATGAGATTTATGTGCACTTCTAAGGTGTAACAACATCTGCCCCATGTGACCTTCAACTGGAAAGCGAGTCTCCTTTGGTTCACAGTTCAATCTTGAATCTACGTTTTATTCCGTTCTAGAATATTTAGGATAACTCATCCCATCATGAAAAAACAAATCTTTGAATGTGAGCTTCCCTCTGCTATGCATTTCTTCTGCTTGTAAATCCACTGTGTAGGTGATTTGCAAGTAAGAAAAATCTTAGAGATTTGTCCTTGGTTTGTGTAACACACAAGCAGAAAAGATGTTAGCTTGGTTAAATCTTCATGTGTTTCGGTTTGTTAATAAAACTATTAGGGCATCTCACGAATAGCCGTTTCAAAGAATAAAGCATTCAAAACACACTTGCCTAAACTTACAAAAATCTTTTTCAAGTGCTGACTTTGAAGTATTAACCTTAATTCTATTTCAAAGTATGCAGTAATCAGCAAGTGATTTGAACTCTTATTTTGTTTTGCTGAATTGATCCTGTTAAAATACTGCTATCAGGGATGATTTGTGTGGCTAAGGCTTTATTGAGCAAACAAAACTGTAAGAATTGTCCAGCTGGTCAGACCAGGGCTCATTCTGGTCCGGCAAGCTGAGTGCCATGTGTGCGGTGGCTGCGGACGGGGCACGCGAGCACTGCGGTCACCTGGCTGGGCGCTTTACTGGCATCCACGAGTACGATACTGAAGATATTCCATACTCACAAACAGTAGCTGCAAGGTTTGTGGGGGGTTTTTTGGTGGTGTGGTTTTTTGTTTTATTTTTGGGTTGTTTGTGTGTGTTTGTTTTAAATTATCATTGGTATATTTTTTCCCCACAAATATTTGCATTCCTGGTTCTGAGAACAAGTATTCTTTTATTTTCACAAGGTCTTATAGCAAGAAGTTCCACACTACTGTATGCTGTATCAAAAAGTACATCTTTTTGTTTTCAGAGGCCCTTCCTGCTAATTTTATTTGACATACTCTAATTCTCCACATGGGATAAGCTGTAAAAAAATTGTTCTTGATTTCTGCTTCACATTTCATACAATTTCTTTATATCCACTCTTTAACTCTTTTCCAGGCTGGAAGTCCACAGCTGTCTCCGTCCTTGTTCAGAGAGCGTTCCGTGTTTCTAAGCTTTCTCGTCCTTGTCTTGCTGTTGGCTGTGTGTTACATGGCACTTCTCAGCTTTGATAAGCGCATCTTCCACTTTGTCCAAAGTCACTTCGTACAAGGAGGCTTCCTGCTTCCCTTAACTTTTGTTTTTATGACATTGAAAAAATCGGAATCATCTGCAAACTTTGTTGCCTCGTGTACTCTTTTCAATTTACGAGTACTCTCACCAGCGCAGGTCCTAGCAGCAGTGCCGTTGGAACCGCACTGCGAACTCCCCGTCATTGTGCAAACTGCCCGTTTATTCTCATCTTCTGTGCCTCGCTTTTTTAATATTACTAATGCACACAGAGACGCTTTCCTTTTATCCAGTGTCTGCTTACTCTTTGTAAGTGTCCTTGGTGAAGGACCCTGCAAAAAGCTTTTCAGAAATTAAAATACACTGTAGCAACAAGGTCACCCTGCGTAATATACTCGATGGCTACTTCAAATCATTCTTTTAGTTTAAGGTAAGACTGAAGTCAGTAGAAGCCATGCTAGCAGGTCTGCACCGTATTAGGCCAATATATGAATCCATTAATCCTGATTCATATTAATCCCAATTAAATATGAAGATTTCAGGAGCCACCTTCTTTCCTCCTCTAAGCTGCTTCTGAATATTGTTTTTGCACTTGTCACCTTCTATTTGTTTTCTGCTGAAGTCAGTCTTGCTCTGTAGTAGTTAATGGAGAAATTTTATGCTAGTTACAAAGAGCTGAAAGCAGCTAGGTAGAGTAACATGTGAAGCTTATGTGAGGTAGCACAAAAAAAAAAGAAAAGGTATTTGTCACTTTGTGTCACAACTGCTCTTTGAATGAGGCCTGTTCCAGGTGATTTTTCTGTGAATTTTATCGATTGCTATGAAGGGTTTTCCCCTGCCTCTCTCGTTTCTGGCAGTCCCTCTGACGCTCACCTGGTGGAAGGAAAAGCTCCAGAGTGGCAGCTTACTGAGCTCCAGTGTAACTATTTATACTTCACTTTTCTGCTGTGGCCTTAAGTCTCGGGGGCATATCTATTGCATCTTTATAATCTTTTTGCCCTTAATTCTTTATGGCAGTTTTCTTGCTTTTGAAATCTATGAAAATAAATATAATAGTGCTTTTTACACCTTTAGCAAGCTGTTCCTCAGAATCTGTCTTGGCTTATCACGTTATTTTTTATTTATTATTGGAAAGATGCTATTTCTCTTCTCCGAGATCCTTATATGTCTTTAATCAATCCTTATGCTACTTGAAACATCTATTTTTTTTTCTAATTTATGATATCTAAAAATGTATGGTGTCTAAAAATTACTTTCCATCACAAAATGTAACTGGTCTATATTAGGATAATTTCTATTGCCAGTATACATACGAATATGCTTTTGATTTTGGGCTGGTTGCTTGTGGTAATTTTGCTTTTCTTAAATGAGCCATTAACTGGTGCTTGCCTGCAGTCTCCTCTGTTGCTTATTCATTTTGGCTATACATTAAATTACTAGCTGAAATGTCCATTGGTCAAAGAAATTGTTTCGGTGGTTGGAAATTTTAGGACCTATTAATTTAGGATGCTTAACATTTCGAATCAATTGAAGAGTGTATAATTAACTATTTGGCTGATCTCATGATGGTATCTTTGTTATTTCACTAAACAGAATTATCTTAAAAATATCTCCGTGCAATCTGGCAGTGTATATAAAATAATACTTATATGGGCTCTATCAATATAGCACATGCAGATTTGAGAATTGTATGCACGTAAGTGACCAGACCGTGCTACCTGTGAGTTGCAAAGCTTCTGGAAAATATGTCTGTTAGGATCAGCTTTGTGCTGTTCTGCTGCTGACCTCCAGTACCAAGGTAAAATATTTTAAAGCAAATTTGAATCAAGTGCCGCTGCTTGGTTCAGTGCATCCTGTAGATACTTTTCGTTTAAAAATAAATTGCAGAAAAGAATTTTCAGCTGCTTTTACCTTTCTCTTGATGTAGCTGATGTAAATTTTAATGAAACTCTGAGTATTGTTTTAGTAATGGCTCTTCATTTAAAAGTGACCTGTTGCTGCCGTGGCTTCTAGCTACAGCTTTTCTCATTCTAGTGCCACATGATTACCTGTTGACCTTTGCTAAGGTCAGATTAGTTTGATCTTTAGATCTCCTATGCCGGAGGTTATGTTTGTGTAATACACAGGTAAAATTTCATTGCTGTGTCAACATTTATTTTCAACTGTGCAAAACGTAGTTGTTTGCCTATCAAATAAATGAGGTCAGCAGCTGGGTTTCATAAGCAGCGTAGTTACAGTTTTCCTTTTCGCTTACTGAGCTCAATGCCGTCTTCCATCTGATGGTCAAACCAGCTCCAAGCAACATTTAAAAATAGAAGGTTGCGCCTTCCTGTATTTTCATGTTTGTTTTGACCGGTAACTAAAGTACTGAAAACTGGAGATGTCTGAGAGCAATAGTCATTTCCCTTTAATCTCAGGTGGGCAACTGGCTGTAATGAGACATGAAGCTGTCGTGTTGTTTTTACAATAGCCATCTCCTGCACAGACCACATGAAATGGCCTTAACACAGATTTCTGTATTTTCATTAGAGAGGGAAAGGTGTTTTTTGCTTCCTACAGGATTACGAATTTCTCTGTGTGATCCCCTGGTGTGCATATGGCAAATATCTGCTGTGATTGCTAAAACAGTTCTATCAAGATTATTAATTGCATAATTAGAATGTATAAATAAAACTTGTCACAGAACTTTGATTCTCTTGCTGAAATTTTAACATATGATGATGTGCTATGGTAGCATGCCATAGTAAAAGCAATAATTGAACCATCAGACCACAGTTTCCTACTAACATATATTCCTTATAATTATATTTTTCCATGGCTTAAGAGAAAATTCACAAGGGGACAGTCTCACTCTTTGCACGGCTTGCTGCTTCATAAATCAGTGTCAGCATTTTAACTTAGGGGCTCGTCAACCAAGTGAGCTTATTGTCTCTTAGCGGGTGTCCGTGGTACCAAAAAAGATGATGAACCACAAAAAGTAGTCCAACAAGTTATGCTTTTTCCAGAAACAACAAGGAACGAAGATATTCTAGGGATCTTATGGCTTTGAGGTGTATTTGTGTTTCGGGTTCACTCACCAAACTTGCACAGTAGAACACTAGTAGAACACCAAGCTTTGTGTAGCATCCCCAGATCTCGAGTTTCCTAAATTATAAATGTACTGGTTTTGAGCTTACATGTGCAGCCTGTGTTAAGCAAGAAGGTATCAAATGGAGACAAGAACTCAACTGTTCTTGGCTTTCATAAGGTGTAGGATAGGTACTGTGTTCTTCTTCAAAATTAAGTCCGTCAGTGGAGGCAGAACTATGATGCCGTTGGAATAAATAAGGAGGAGGGTAGCTCGTGTATTTGGTGGTGAGTGGGTAGAGGGTTCTCAGTAAAGACAGGCAGGGAAGAGGAGAGTTCGCCCTTCATGTGAAGGAAAGGCCCTAATGTCTGGAGCTCCTCTGTGGACTGGGCGAGAGGCTCAGTGAGAGCATGCACTGGTCGGGATCAGAGGGGAGGTGATCACTCTTCAAGCATTTCTAGGCATGGGAAAGAGGAAGGGGTCGTTGGGAGCAGCCGGCCCAGGTTCTCCAAGAGTAAATCATGCTTGACCAACCTGACTGCTTTCTGTGCTGAAGTTACAGGGTCTGTGGATGAGCAGTGGGCAATAGACATTGTCCGCCTTGGTTTTAGCAAGTTCTGCCCCTGGGATAGCATAATGCCCTGCACAGGCTGGGGACTGGCCACCGGGGGAGCAGTTCTCCTGAAGGACTGCTGAAGAGTTTGGGCGCCCCGTTGGACACAAGGCTGGATGTGAGTTAATTGTGTGCCCTGCCGGTGATGGAGGTTGACGGCATATTGAACAGCATTAACAGGAGCATAATCAGTAAATTAAGGTGATTCTTGGCCTGTATTTTGCATTTGTTAGACCAAGTGTAGTGCTGGGTCCAGTTTTGTCCTCCCTATTCAAGACAGACGTTGATAAACTAGAGAGAGGCCAGCAGAGGCCCCCAGGATGGCTGAGGCTGGAGCACTTGCCTGGGAGGAGAGGCTGAGGGAGCTGGGCTCATCCAGTCTGGAGAAGAGATGGCTTCAGAGGCCAAAAACCAGCCTGCCAGTTCCCAAAGAGCCAGAGCCAGGGGTTTGTTGGGGGACACGGGAGGAGAATGAGCTTACAACAGTCATTAATTGAAACGGGGGAAGATTTGAACTAAATATAGGGACAGAAAATGCCACTGTGAGGGTAATTAAGCTGGAACAACCTTCACAGAGAGGCTGGAGAATCCTCCAGCTTGGAGGTTTTCCAGACCAGACTGAACCTCGGAGCTGGCCCTGCTCTGAGCGTGAGCTTGGACTAGAGACCTCCTGAGCTCTTACGTCCAACTGCAGTGATGCTCTGGTATACTGTGATATACTTCTGATGTTGCGTGAGGTTTAAGTTATAGTGCTGGTAAAGCATTCAGTAGCGATCACAAGGTTGGTATAAATGAGGAGACAAGGAACACTGCACAGTAAAACTAAACCAAAATAGAAACCCTAAACCAAAGACACAGCAAAAAAAAGCAGAACAGAGGAAAACAAAGCAAAACAAAGAAAAAAAACCAAACAAACAGCAAAAAAGATACAACCTGTAAAAAGCCAGTAGAGACTTGGTTTTAATTGCAACACAAATATCTAATGGCAAGTATGGGATCTTTCAGTGAAAATACTTCATTTTCTAGTCAGTAATAAAAAATACCTCCGCTGCAGTTCAGCTTGCAAGCCTCTTAGAATACTGATAGTAAATATTTAATAGTAAAGGAGTGTTATTTCTCTAATTTGTGAATGTTTGTTTTCCCCTTCCTCCACTTACGGCAGTAGGTGAGTTGTATTGATCTCACACCGGCTTTACAGATGAGGACTCTTTCGGATTAAAAATCAATTTTGATTTTTTCAGTATGTACAAGTACATTGGGGGAGACTGGGAGGAGGAAATGATGAGTGAAAATGGAAATAATGAGGGAAATCCATGTGCATTCTTACCTAAACCAGTCCTTACTTTATTTGATGAAAAATCATTATAATATCTATGATTTGAGGTACAAATTTATCCTGTAAATTGCCGTTCATTTTCTGAATGATTCAATGTTTGATACTTAAATCTGAAAAGACGTATTTGTTTATTCTTCTTTGTGGAATCGACAGAAAAAATGATGGTGAATCAACTCTTGTTTTTTGTGGCTTTGTATTTATTAAATATTTAGACTGGAACCCTTTGTTTTGGCCATTTGCACCTGTGCCTTCAGGGAAATATTTTTCTAAATATCTTCTTAGACTTTGTTGCCACAGCCAGATGAGTCTGGATGCTTCAACGGATGCACGTATAGAACAAACACAGGGAATGGTAGTTACTCAGGGAGCAGTGCGGTTTTTTACTTACATGATTTTTAAGTCATCTCAAAGCATTTCTGCTGAGGGGAAAAAGATTATCATTTTCAGAATTCTTATGTAGAAGTTCTGGCAAATAAATTAACCTTTCAGACTTAAATGAGGGTATGCACTGTAAAGTGGTTAGAAGCGAGTACGTGTACTGCCTTAAATGAATTCAGAATGGGACGTCTGAAATCGCAGTAATGGCAAGCAATGTCTTCGCTCTTATGCCATTAAAACATTTAAATGCCAGAATATTTCCTCTGAGTTAATGGGCAGGTTGTGACTTACGGAACTGCTTTTGTGCTTGGTGGCTTCCAAGCAGTAGAGCACACGTGGGTCCAGCAGCATGTTTGGGCTCTCCAGCCCCAGCCTCAGGATCTGCCTGAGAAGAGGCAGCATCTGAATTACTTCTGGGCTGGGAGAGGCTGGCTGAGACCCTAGTGGCAGCTTCCGCAGCCCTTTTAAGACGGGTTGTCTATAGCAGCACCTCAAGCAGATTCATCAGCTGGCTTGCTCTCCTTTTTTAATACAAATCTAATTTTTAAGCATCGAAATATCATTCCATGTGTTGTGCCTTTTGTATTTTCTGAATAATTTTCTACCTCCTTTGACCTTCTGCAGTGCATCTTAGCCAGCTCGGCTGCGATGGCAGTGCTTTCAGCAGCGTCTGTGAAAGATTTCAGTATCGTGCCACTGCAGTAGCCCATGGTCAAGTCTCTGCCTATGTAATAGTGTGGGGTTTGCAAATCCCTGGGAACCTCTTTATAATTAGTTATATATTAGTTAGTTTTGGACCACGCTATATAGTGCTGTGTCGTGGCCTCTGTGAATCTTATTGTTTTGTACAGTGTTACTCTTGTCAGTAATCAGATGCAGACACGTTTGGATGAAGAGAATTTTTTCCTTCAGTTGGTAATTTCATTGACAGTTGAGTTACCGCGACAGAGGCTTGCTTCTGTTTAGTTGTCCTAGCAAAAGACAGTCGTCGTTAAGCCTGCAACTGTGGTTTCACAAACAAAAATAAAAGGTTTGAGTATGAGTGTAGAGAGAGGAAAACGATTTACAAGTGCATTTCCTCCTCCCTTCCTTTCCTGCTTCCGATAGGTCCTTTGCCTTATTAAAGAGATCGGTGATTCACTGAGCATATGGCAACAAATCTGTTGAGTTGGTAATCTGTGTTAAAGCAGTGGCAATTTCCAAGTTAGGCTCAGTGATTTATGAGGGAAAAAGTGTTGCTTTCTTCCTTTCTCCAGATACTTACATCAAACTGTATCCGTACCAGGATGCTTCATTTCATCTTGAACGTTTTGAGCCCGTCTTCTCGCAGTGCTAGAGCAATACATTTAACAGGAATCAGCTCTGGCAACACATGCTTTACTTGGAGCTGAGTAATATGCTCATGGTTCAGACAGTTGTTGCAGTGCAAATGTGTTATCGCTCACCCGCAACAGACAAAGGTCAGGAATCGGTTTGAGCTGTTCTCGCACCTGCTCCCGCGTCGGTCCCAGGCTTTTTTCCTTCCCGTTTCTGAGCAGGTTGCTCAGTTTGGTGGTGGGAAGGGCGAGCAGCCTCTTCGCTTCTGGTAAAAGAGAAAGGAGAATCCGTTTATGATTTCCTTTTGAAGTCAGCCCACCCAAATTGTTTGGTAACTTGGACTGATAAACACGGGTGAGCAGTGACTGTGATACAGATACCTAATGATCCCATTTTCAGCCCAGTGAATACGCGTTGCTCAATAGCTTCATTACGCTATCTCGGCTGAAGCAGCGGTGTCTGCCAGCTGCCAAGCTACCACATTTGTTGGTTTTTCATAGCAGTATAACAGTCTTAGCATCTCCTGTGAAGCCTGCTCTTGAGGTCTTCAGCTGGCGGATGCTATTTATATGAAATGTAGTTCAGTTTAATTTCTGGAGTCTGGTTTTTAGAATAATAATAGAAAAACATTGTATGAAATATTTGAATGTAAGCATTATTAGCAATATGTGGTCCCTCAGAATTGCTGTGCTCTGAGGTAAGTTTTTTTTTGTTTCTTCTATAAGTACTTTTTGCAGTCTTTTAATGGTAAGCCATAAGTGCTAAGCTGCAAGACGTGGCTTGTACTCTGATAATCACATTAATGAGCCTTTAGAATTGCAGAATCCTATGTTAACATCATATGTTTGTGTGCGGTTGAAACAGTTTTGCAGTTAGAGTTGTAAAGTTGTAATTATTTCCAAGTAAAAATACAGAAACGCGTCTGTGATACTGAGTAACAAAGCCAGAGTTCCCAATGTGACACCTCCCATAATCAAGGCAGGCGTGACCGCGTTATCAGAGTCCCGTAGCTTTGATTTCAGAAATGTTCCCTGCTATCTCGCCAGGAACACAGCTACAAGACAGGTAATTTTCTACTCCTGGCCACACAAGGAAAAAGAAAGAGCAAAGGCCAACCAGGTGCTCATGTGTGCTGGGGGCAGGTATCTCCTGTGGCCCGAAGTCCATCTTGCTGCTGGTGCTGGCTGTGACACATATGTAGTAGGTCGATGAGATTTAGACACAACTCTCTCTGCATTAGACTAGAAAGGGGTAGTTATTGCTAAAAGCCATTTGCTGATCTTAATTCGAATCTCACAGAAGTAGTTTTCATAAAATTCTCGTTTACTAGAATCAAATCATTACTTATGAATAAAGCTTTCATTTGGAAGAAAAAAATAAAGCTTTAAAGCTCTAATGGATATAAGCAGCTTGAAAACCTGAATGCTTACATGTGCCAAGGTTGAAAAATAATTTGGTGAATAAGATTGTATAAAATAAATAAGACTTTTTCTGAGAGGTCTAAGTAATGATTTTTCAGTCCTGGGTTTGATACTGTTGAACTATTAGGTGACTATTATTGCCTTCAATAAACAATATACAAAGCCAAGTCCCCATTTGTGGGATTTTGGAAAAGGAGATTCCTAGACCAGGATTTCACATCAGTTGCAAGACTGAATTCGAAGAGTGTCTAGGAGAAACGTTTGCTAAACATGAATGTGCAATTATCAGAACTTTTAAATGTAATTTTAATGCGTTATTGGAATTTACGTTGCACTTTATTTCTTCTCTGCATCATTCATAAAGCTTTGTCTGAAATATTGATTGCTTGGCTTGCTGTGCTAATTTTGGGTTTATTTTTCCTGTGTGGGATAAAGAGTAAAAGTGACTTAAGCCTCAAAGGCTGTGAGGAATGTTGGATCTGGCACTGAGAAAGAAAACAGTTGGTTTGCAGTGGGAATGGTATGGAAACCAAATACTTCTAATGCTTCCTAAAAGAAGAAAAATGAGCAGCTGATGCTGATGACTTGCAACTTTCGAACTTTTATCACAAATAACTTAATAATAAGTGCTTGTGTATTTTCTCAGCCATCATTGGAGTAGTTTTGCGCTATTACTGGAATAACACATCACCAGATTAGTTCGCTTTTACCCAGAGAAAACATAATTTGGCAGATAATAAAAGCACAGATGAGATTTGGCGATACGTGGCCTCATGATTGTGAGTGTGTAAGTGCACGTAATGACACCAACGTGTCTGTGTATAAACCTACGATGCTGCTTCATGTTCTGGATTGACAGCTGCTACTCTTCATATATGGTGGTGCCTCACTGTAATGTCCAGACACGTATGCGTGCAAAAGACCTGCGAACACCCAGCGCACCAGGACACACGGGTTGTGTCTGAGAAAACGTGGATTTTTAAAGTCCCTCTGTGGAGAGGGACTTTAAAGTTGGGCTTGGGGGCATTTGCTATACCTTCAGTTAACTTTCTATGAAGTGTAGATGTTCCTTTACAAAGCTCCTTCCGACAGCATCACAAGTCATGTGAATTAAGTTTTATGTAAAATTGGACTGGTTTGCTCCCAAGTTTTTATACAGTTATGATAGGATTTGGTTTGGCTTAAACATATGTTTGACATTTGTGGTAAATCTAATTGATGGTTTCTGTTTTTACGGTAGATATCCCAGCATATTTTAGACCAAAATTTAATGCTAGTCTGTATACATCTTTTCTAATCTCACTTTTGTACTCCTACAGTATTCTGTGGGTTATGATTAAGGCAGTTCCTGAAACTGGAATGCCTCAAGGTTGTGCGGAAAGAGATCCATCCCCGCTGTTCCTGCATTATTCTTGGGGTTTCTGCACCGCTGACTTGCGTAACGTGTTGAATCTTTTTCTCCCATAGTGGTATATGATGTTTGTATTCCTACTAGAAAAGTAATGAAAATATTTTTTTAAATGTATGAAGGCAAATGATTAATGTTATCCTAGTTAAGTATTACTATGTTATAGTTGTGGTAGTCTAAAAATACAAGCTAGGAAGCTAGTACTGCTGGGAAAAACACAAGTTTTGAGCTTCAGATACTTTGAAGGACAAAAGTTGTTTGTTGGTTTTTTTTTCCTCAGTTGTGTCAGTTACTAAGGCAAATACACCTCTTTTCCTACAGACGTGGCCTCAAGGAAACGTTATTATAGACCCTAATTAGAGCTAAGATGTAATGAGCAGGAGTTTTCAAGGTAGTCACTCCTTTACTTGTCACCGTAACTTGTGATATGTAGGAAGCCTTGTGAGAGACAGCAGGTGGAGGTTTGGGTAGTTTGTTCCCAGCTAGGGAAGGTCTGTTTGAAAGAAGGGAGAAGGATGTTCTTTTTCTGAATTACAAGTATGCAATCAAAAGAAATCTATCTAGTATCTGGTTGGTTTTACTTTTTATCGAGGAGATTCAGTGCTTATAGAAGTGGCTGAACTAGGCTGTACCTTATGAAGAAGTAGCTATGAAATAGTTTATTTTCTTAAAACAGGTAAAATTGCAGCTTTTCTGGCCTTTGGTGGTGAGAGATACGGAGTTCATATCAAAATCTGAGGGAAGTGTAGAGCCCCTGTCCAAGAAACCCTTGGGGTCGTAGTCCCTGGCGGTGGCAGACCCTGTGTAGCTGACTCCCCTCAGGCTCTTCAGGGCCATGTTTTGTGTTACTCCAGCTGTAACAGGCAAATAAGCTATTTTGTTGTGGTGTCACAAATCAGTGCCTGCATTTCATCTCACTGTGCAATAGTAATAATAGGTCTCTGAGAGGACTGCCAGCACCGTCTAATCCCACCCCCTATTCCCTGGGATCATCATCAAGACTTCCAAAGACTGAGATTAAAGAATGTATTAAAAATGTCTTTGGTCTCTTTAAAAATGCATATATCATTAATTGCTCTCATTTCTGCCTCCCTCTCTCCTTTTGTATGCATGCAGTTAGGACATCCTTTGCCCTGGTCTAGTTAGTGGTACCCTGTGCCGCTACTCTTTAACTGAAAACTGGCAGAGGTGCTGGGAACAGGCAGTGGACTGATAATAATGTGTCAGTTGTGGCTGAATGGTAAATGGCTTCACTGTTAAGAAAACCTTCCTAGTTCTTTGATGTAGAGTGATGAAAATCTTTACAGAACTGCTTACTCTAAGGTCTTCATTTGGGACTTGAGTATTTGAATGAGACTGTAATTGAATTCAAATGAAAAGGAGAAGTTCAGATTTTAGATTAGAAGAATAGGCCATGAACAAGGAAGGCCACTCTTACAGCTGGTCAGAAGCACAGTAATTCTGTCATTGGGCTGCTATCACTCTGCTTTCATGTTAGCGTCTTGCTGGCTTGGGTCCTTTTGTTTTTTTCCAGAACGACATCAATTAAATCAGTGGTATCTTTTTCTAAGCTATGCTTTTCTTTAAAGCTTTGTTTTGTTTCTTTCTCATAGTATTTTTCTTTTTTGAAGTTGTCATGCTTAGAACATTACTTCAGGCCACAGCTTAAAAATTAAGAAAATTTTACATGAAGCCTGCTAAACCTATTGCTTTGTTACAGGTCTAACCCGTTTGTGTTCTGTGTCAGTGATTTACAGTAGTAACAGTGAGGTGAGTCTGGAGTGGTGTGGAACCAAGCAAAACGTAGGTGTTAAAGTGAGGCTCATCCCAGACTCTGAAGGAGAGCTGAGAGGTAATTCATTTGTTAACTGGAACAAGATCCCAAAATTGAGATGCTGCTACCAACAGCAGAGATCAGAGAGTTGTTCAGGTTGGAAGGGACCATTTCTCCTTTCGTCCTTGTGCTGGTGCCAGCCTCAATACCAAGACTACGCTCAAAATAGCGCAATAGCTACCGTGTGAAAGAAAGAAACAAATAACGAATGCAATTTTGCAGTGCAAAAATGAGTCAGTCCCTATTATGTTTGTAATCTCGCAGTTTTGTTAAAGCAAGGAGTAGTTACAGCCTGCTATGGCTTCTTGAGCGAGAAATCTCTCCCAGAGAGCAAGATGTGATAACTCCAGTGGAAGCAGCCTTCCAGGGAGAGGGCAGTCTCCTTGGCCCGTGCAGTAGGTCTGAGGCCGGCGAGGTATTGGGTATTTACTGGTTGCAAACTTGACACTAGTCCATTCCTGGAATATTAAACTTTTCATATTTGCTCTTGTTATATCTGGCAAGAGGCCTTAAGAAGTCCCCTGTTGGTGCTGCTCAACTCCAGTATCTTTATAGTTCCTTTGATTGATTTGACAGAGCATTCACAGGCCTAAAGCCAGACCAAGCTATTTTCTTAGCAGCAAAACATGAGAGTAGGAAAAAAAGGTACAGTCAGCTTTTCAGTTGCTTGCTTTTTTTTTCTGGTCGCTATATGTTAATGTGCAAATTAGCGTGCACTATACACACAATGGTGGTGTAAGTCCCCATTGAATGTAAATGAAACAAATGGTCTTTCTCAAAATTTCCTAAAGCTTTGTAAGTGGAACAAAACTTACACCTTTGCTTTTGAATGATGAAAGGATTTCAAGATGATCTGTAGAAAATATTGGCTTATGGTTTGGATATTTAATAATTTCTGTAGAAAACTATATATGTATTATCATTATTTTTCTATCTCCCTTGCCTAAAATGCAGGTAAGATTTCTGGTGCTTCCGTTCATGCATCTCATACAGTTTAGGAAATTGAATTGCAGAAGAAAGGAGGAATGAAAACTAAATGACCCCCATGGTTCTCATGTACCTTATGGGCCCAGTTCATTTGGCAGTTCCGTATTTTCCCATGTCCTTCACAGTGCTAAGCTTTTTGTAAATGATGAGTTGCTGATGAATTTGCACCTGAATTACTGGCTGCAAGGAAGTTTACAAAGAAATGGTGGCACCTCAATTGCATGTATGGCTTGAGAAAAAACTAGTTGCAGGGAAGAGAGAACACACCGGGTTGGCTTACATAGGAGGAGAAATGCTTCCAAAACTTAGAATACTTATTCATGGTAGGAAAATATTTCTGGGTTGTCTTTTCGCTTTTCCATTGACTTGGGGCAGTGAAACTCAAGTGTTAGTAGTGTTGATTTGGAAGTAGAATAATTTTGGCAATCCTGGGTTACAGAACCCCCAGGAAGATGTCATTCAAAGCATATTATCAGTCAAAATCCAGCCAGCTGGCTTGGGTTGACTGAGGTCAACTTCTCTGTATAAACAGGAAGTTCTTTTTTCTTTTTCTTTTCTTTTTTAGCATGGTGAAATATGTGTTGAGTGAGCTTTTAACTAATTTTTTTAAAATTTTTTTCAGAACTTATTTCTTTCTGAAATAAAATGTAAAGTTCAACAAATACTTTTCAGTTAATTCTCATCTAAAGTGCCAGTTGTTTTAAGTGCCTCAAGTGTAGTCAAGCTGAATCTCCTTCACTTGAACTTAAAATGTGCTTTACTTGGCTGTACCTGTTGTCACCACCGTTTTTGGTTTCTTCTTCCCAGACTCTTCCAACTTTATCTCTGTTCCTGTATTTCATGTTCTCCTGGATGGGATTTTCAGATGCAACTGAGGAACACAGATGGCATTAAAAAATAATGGGACTTGGCTACCAAATCATACAAGGTTCTTTGCCAGTCCTACTGTCTTCTGTTTGCTGCATTTGATGTATTCTCCTCGCTGAAATTTGCCCTTCTCTCTGGCTTGGTGAATCTGTCTTCTTTTACCATCGCTTTGAGTGGACCTCCCTCCTCCCACTCGCCTTTAAACGTGGTGTGAAACACTCCTGAGAGCATCAGAGGGACTGCAAAGGCAAGCCCCTTTTTGTACTTGAAGATCTTAGCTGTCCTGAGGTTGCACATAGTTAGTATAATTCATATGAACTCGGACTTGTACCGCTGTGTCTAAGCCTATAGTCACAGTGAGGAGACAATGTGGTAACACCTAGAATCCTGAGCAAGTGCAAATTGATTTTTGGGTCACATTTTTATCTGAATCTCCTCTCGATATTTGGTTAGCCCTGTTGGTTTTGGGTTTTTTTTAAGAACTAAGGAGGGAAGTGCGTGGTGTGTCGGTGTAACTACACATTGAAGTTTGTGCTAAATTACTTGGCTTGGGATAAAGATTAACTTTCTCTATACATTTTTTGCTATTACTTCATTGTAATGCAACAAGATCACAGGAACATTGAAGTGATAGCTCTGTCCGGCTTTGATGGAGTAGGTAACGTGGGGCAGGCTTCCTTAATACTTCTTCGCTAACTAAGCCTCCAGTGTGAAACATGTTTCAGAGCAGATAGACAAGGCCTCAGATGCTTTAAGATTTTATTTTTTTTTTTATCCTTTTCAGAGGTTGCCCAGTCAAGTATGTAAAGGAGCAGCAGCCACTCCACTCTAACTTAATGACTGTTATGTAAAAATAGATCAGGTCAGAGCTGTGGTTTGTCAAGGTCAGCATCGCATTTCTGCCTGTGGTCATGGTAGGTCCGTGGAGATGCGCGCAAAGGGCGAGCAGGGATGTAGTGCCTACAGTGCCTGCCGTGCGCTGCCAGTCGCCAGCCCTTTTGTGTCCCAGGCTCCTGGAGGCAGCAGGTGTCTTCATCATTAATAATAATTCCAAGAGAACATTATTCCATTAGTTTGACCAGTGTCTGTTTGAATTCATGTTAACTTTTGCATCTAGATATATTTGAGCAAGAAGGTGTCACAGCTTCACCATAGTTGAAGAAGCTGTTTCTTCCCGGTTGCCCTTCTCTGAACCTTTCCCAGTTCTACCAGTAGGATCTTCCCCAGTTGTTTTTTCAGCTCTTTCTGTAGTGAGTGTAACAATACTAAAGGTTGCATTGAGGGTGGAAAGCACACCTGGGATTTAAAGAGTGATATAATGACTTATTCTTTGTGTTTTGCTTTGCCCCTGAAAATATCTAACACTTTTTTCCTTTTTTTTTTTTAATTTTTTTTAATTTTTTAAATAAAAAGCTATTGGGCTGATGTTTCCATGGCTTTGACTATTTAATCCTAGAAACCCTTTAGAAATTTAGGTAGATAACCTCTCATCCTGACAGTATCTTTCTGCTCACTTCATTGAGATCTTCCATAGACCAAGGATGCTTCTGAGGCATTGCCCAAACAGAGGTGTCCTGCAATGAGAACGTCCCTTCAGCGGGAGCATGGATACAAAGAAAGGTTTTTCTGGCTTTGTTCTGGTGTTATCTCTGAATGTTACTTGTATGCTTTGACCGTCTTGTGGTCCTTTAGGCTTTCTGGCAGGGTTCTTGCTTTTGATTAAATGAGTATATTACTGGTTTTGAGGACTTCCGTGAGTTCTTTCGCGAGTCTTGGTTTTGTGGTTTTTTTAACCCCACCTAAGTAAGTGTCTTTTCACACTGAACCTGTTGGAGTTCATGCTTCTTCCTGTGTCATTTGGACCTCTGAATGCCTTTTGAAAAATGTTTTCTTTTTTTTATGGTGTCCTTTACCGTATTTTCCAGCTGTGATGGCTTTCTCTTGGTCCTTCTAAAGTTCTTTTTGATAAGTGATATTTGCTCTGAATCTTCAGTGTGATGGCTTTAAATAGTTTCTGTGCTGCCCACCATGGGCTTAGTGTGTCGACTGCTTCTTTTAACTCCTTTTTAAGAGTTTAAGAACCTCCTTTCCTTACTTCCCTGCAGTTTCTGCTGTTGAAGTTAAACAAAAAATCCACTAAGCTGCATGCTTGCTGTTCCTACGTGGATATTGCATTTGAGTGTGCTGCGCTCAGTACTGCAGAGCAGTTCTTTGATGCTGACATTTACCCAGGTGCCACGCGCTGCTCAGGGTTAAGGGAACCGTTGCTTTTCTGTTTGTGGCTTTCCTGCCTAGCTGCTCGCTGAAGCTGCTGCTAATCGCGTCCTTGGATGTAGGCTTCGCAGTGCCTCCTGATGTGACATTATCTAGTTTCCATGGAGGTAATGGAAGGCTCCCATTACTGTTGTGTTTTCATCCTGTGCAACATTTCTGCTTTCTTCCTGCATCTACTTACATGCTTCTATTTCTGTGCTTGCTGTTGCTACTGCTGGCACAGGAACGTCAGATGTTTTTTAAAAATATCCAGGAAAAGCCATGTATGACTTGAACCTCTGGTGCAACCTCTGGTTGCATTTCAAGGAGCTTTCAAAAGATTTAAATTTAAGTAAGAGATGCTAAACTAAAGCTAAATTACAGTACACATTCATACATTCCCCCTAACGCAGGAAACAGCAGAATTATCTGGTAATTCACGTCTATACAGCGATTGCTGCTGTGCTCTCCCAATCTCATTCTACTTTTGCTGCCTGTCCATGTACGCCAAACTTTGAAAAGTGCTGTCGTTGCTCGTCAATCAGCATTATCCAGCACTGTGACTGCCAGTAAGTGTTTCTTGTAATAGTGCTCTGCAGTGGTGCTGCGGAGCATGGGTGGGTTTGGGGGAGTTCGGCCCCCTTCCTTTTCGGTTGTGTCGGGAGCTGTGGGTGGTGTGATGGCAGGCTGCGTGTAAGCCACCAAATAAGACGTGTTAGAAATCTACAAAGAAATTAATAGAAGTGTGATGCAGGAAAAATGAGGATGGGGAGGGAGATGAGTGGCAGAGGAGGAGAATCTCCCCAAATGTAAGGGAGTGTGGTGCAGAGCCTCCTCCTCTCTGCACCAGGCACCCATGGGTGCACGTGTGCAGCATGTGCCGGGCAGGGCAGTTTGTACTGCATAGGATATTGTTCAATTGGCACATTATTTAATAAAGTTGATGTTTCCCCTACCTATTTCTGAAAATATTGCATATGTGTAATGCTGTGTATGGATTTTGCTTTACCTTTGCTAACCTGGCTTTCTGTAGAAACCAAGCTTACGCTGCCGTATCCTCACTTGGGTGGGAGGACAGTGGTTGATTCTGATCGTCTCCCAGAGGGACTGACACCTGTAATGGAAAATAGCCTGAGAACATGGAGATAGCGGGAAGAGACAGGCTTCAGGACTGACCAGAATAAGGACAGGGCTATATCAAGAGCTTGGTTTTCTTAAGCAACAGAGGATCTACTTTTTAAATGCTACAACTGCTGAAAAGTTTATTTGCGTTTGGCTTGCTAACACAGCAAAAACAGTCAGTCAGGAGGAACATGGTCATGGCCAAGACAAGAGGTGTTTTTATTTCTGTTACTCACAGAAATATGCTGCCTTTGCTTCTGCTTTTCCTTGTATTTCTGCTTAGAAGATAGAGTGGTAATTTACTCAGCTTATTTTTCTCTGCTGTTTGCAACTCTTTCTGAAGTTGGACAAACTTCATGAGGGACAGACCAGGAAACGCAGAGTCTGAACACAGGTTTTCTTCCACGGACAGATGAAGGAACTGAAGAATGTCATTTGCAATTAAAACCAGAACAAATTTACACTTTCAGTTCCTCAGCTTTATATTTAATTTTGAAATTTTTCCTTCAAAAGAAGACAAAATCTAAAATTTTATTTTCCTATAGAGCATCGTTGCTTTTAACTGATTTTACAGAGGGAGATGCTTCAGCCCTGTGCTATAGCCCAGACAGCGCTGCCTGGTTACTGCCATGACGCTCACCTGCCTTCCCGAACAGCATGAATGGGAGGGAGCAGCAGTCGTAGGTTGCTTTGCTGATTAATAAAATTCATATCATGCATCTCAAGTACAAGATCAGTTTTGTAAGGGGGGGGAAAAAAACTCCACAAGCAAGAAAAGAAGCTGAGAGATGAGACTCATGCTGAAGATGTCTGTACATCTCATTAATTTTTATAACGTGAAACTGTTTTATACTTGTGAATTTTCTTTGCATGAACTTTGTTGTAAAAATGGTTTTCCTTTACCCCACTAATATGCTAAGCTGTTCTCTAAATATAAAATGTATTTCTTTATAACATGTTTTTTCATGCTTTTTGTTTGTTGGGTAACTTCATAATGCTGTTAATGTAGTTCGTTTGATCTGTTGAGGTAAAAGCAAGATGGAAAAATGCGAAATAAGGGTTGGTATTTTAATCTTCTTTGCTACTGAATGTAACTTGCCCTTACTGTGCTTTTATTAAGAAAAGCTATGCTTGAAAAAAATTACTAGTAACACAGATTTCCTGGCAGCTCCTCTACCTCTGTTAGCTTCTTTATTCCCACTACTTTTAAAAAAAAAAATTAATATATGAATTAGGTGTAAACATCAGCAGCTTTTTTTCCACCCACTGTTTGTTATATTTTTTCACATACATCTGTAATAGCCCTTTCTTCTCCTTCAGTCTAAGATCGTTTTCTGAAAGCATATTAGTAAATTTGGAGAGAAGAGCTATTTCTAAAGTAGCCAATATCTCCTTGTTTTATTTTTAATGTCTCTTGGAAATGAGAGTAAATTGTTCATCAGGGCATTCAGGAGCAGTTGCCTGGAAGGAAAGGTATTAGAGAAGGAAAAAAAAAGGAAAAGCAGAACTAAACACTATTTCTTTCCTTGAGCTGCACATAGCATTTCCTTGGAAATGATTTGTGGTTTCATTCTTTCTTATTTGAATGTCTAGCTGATTTAAGTGTGGAGAAATATTTAATTAAGGACTAATGAAAGACCCTTTTATATTACAAATGAACATGCCTTCAAGCTAATTCCCTCTGTTTAAAATCCCACCTTGCTGAACTTCTAATTAAAAGTTTGAATAAGTAAAATAAGTAAATTGATTTCTTTATGAAAAAATATATATCTAAATATTAAACTGTACACACCTCTGCATCCTTACCATCCCATTTTAGCAGAGGTAGCACAGTTGTTCTTCAGTGAATTTCTGCCAGCTTTTCTTTTGACTCCCTGGGGTCAAAATAAAGGACCTCTGTCTTACTGTTGAAATGATTCTCTTGTTTTGTAAAGTTAAGTCCGGTTCCCAGTTTAGAAGTCAAACTGTAAGTTTGCTCCATGCTGTCCTCATCGGCCACGCGTATCTCAAACGGCCGTTTGGAGAGACCAAAAACGCTAGCTCACCCCCAGCCCCTTACGCTTCTTTGAACCAAGAAAGAGCAACGCAGGAACCAAAGCAACAGCGGTGAGTAACCGTGCATTGATTTCCATTTAGTCAACCTTTATTTGAGATGATAAAAGCAATTGGCAAGGGCTGTGCCATTTACTGTGCTGGCAGGCCAGCTGAAGTCAGATTTTTTTATTGCACAGATCTTTTCTGTTTTCTCCCACATATCTTTCTCTTTATTTGACATTGAACAGCAGTGGGAATTTGAGTTCCAATGAATCCTGTATCACTGAGAAGGAATTTCAAAAGAATTTTTTTATAGTTGAAAGAGCATTCCACAGCATGTGAGCTGTGATTGTACGTATGCGCGAGCACCGTTCACAGCCTTGGTCTTCATAGGTCTCTGGAGGAATATAAGTAAGCCTCAGCAAGCTCATTAGTTAATTCTCTCCATACAGGCATTTATTTTCCCTGCCCCCTTTTCTCTTTCTTTTTGGTTGGTAGGGAAAGCCTAGGATCTGACAGTGAACTTTTGGTCTCAATAAAGCAGTTATACAGGGTTTGGGTGGAATTTCTCTGAACTTCACTAAGAGGGAGAAAATGTGGAAAATGCTTCCTCCAAGCAAAATATGAACAAAATGTTGTGATTCATTAAGCTCCTTCCTATTTGCCTGCAAGTGAGAACCTTACAGTTATTCAGCTGAATAGTGCGTGGCCCTGAGGGGGCAGAGCCAACAGAAAAAGAGATGGCATTAGTCCAAAGAGCAAAATGCATGTTTTCAGGAAAATTAGGAAATTTTGCTCCAGGCACATCCCTACTTGCACAGTGAGTTTGTTATATTGGGATTTTATATTGCTGTTTACTTTGGTTTTAAGTAAGAAACGAAAGCCGCTTTTTAGCGTCACATGATATCTGGAGGGCGCTCCACAGAGCGGGCCACCTGCTTTAATGGCTTTGTATGCATTTAAGTTTCCTAGTTGAAGTGTTTCAAGTCATACTGGATGGTCCAAGGGCCAGTTACTTTGGCTGGTTTTGGAGAAAGTTTGTATCAACTTCCTAGTACTTTATCTTTTTCTGAAATGCAAGGTACTGGTTACACTAACCTATAAATAACGGCGTTGCTATCACATTGGTTTTTATTAGCCTAGTATCCCATTTGTGTACTGTTGCTTGGAAAATTCAGATCTTTACCAATTTTAGAAGAAAAAAAGCGTTGGAAGGCTGATGGTAGGAGTGTCAGGACATGCCGTGGAGCTGCTTCCAGGAGAGGGCAGTAGTGTCATGCAGAGCGTTGATGGCAGCCTTCGAGCGCCCGCTGCTTGGTGAGGCATCATGAGTTCTAGCGTCTGCGTTGTCCTCCGTGCACAGAAGAGGAGATCTCCATGGCCTCGGTCTCTGCCTGGTCCTGTTCGGGACGTGCGTGTGATAACAGAAGCCCAGCAGGTCCTGTCTTCCAATACAATTAAAACCCTTTCAAGGGTAAGATTTGCCTGAGTACCTTGTAGCTGTACAGAAGTGAGCGTACGTTTTGCCTGCACTACACAAGTAAGTAACTTTAATCCTAGTTGACATACGGGACTTGTGTTTGCATGTTCAACTTTGTTGTAACTTGTGTAAAAGTCCTCATCGACAGAACACAGTGTTTGAGGTATTAGCTGGGTAGCGGGGGTCCCTAGAGCCAGGAGTGCTTGACCTGGACACACACCCATTCCACGGCCTGGAATAATTCCTGTCATCTCTTTCTGTGCAGTTATTGCATGTATATTGCTATGCAGAGTGTGTTGTTTACAGCGTATTTTTGGCAGTATTTCCTTTTGAAGTTACTGTTACGTGTTTACAGATGCAAATCTTGTTTTGTAAGTGAATTTACGTTCACTTTTGGCATGTTATGTTCAGATGTTCATGTAGTTGCGCAGGTCCTCTTACTTCCAGCAGAACTTTCGGAGAAGGCTGCGGGAATGCCTGCCCTCTCCCGGCAAACAGGAAGGCTTGTGTTGCCATGTTACTGCCCACCTAAACACCCTGGAAACTGCTCCTGCTCACTACCTCGCTTTATCTGTCCAGATGGGAAATACTGCTGAGCTGTAGCGAGTTTTCAAACCACATAGGATTTGATTGCTTGTGCTCAGTGCCAGTCAGAGTATTTAAGAGCTGACTATATGGAATACTTTACAAGATTTCACATCTTACTACCTCATTGTTTATACTGTCTGTGTTCTCTATTAGACAAATAGTGGAAGCGACAAAATAGTTCCTTTTCCTTTACTTTCTTTTAGTTGTGGTCACAACTGCTTGCATGCAACTGCAGACGAGCCTGTAGTGGTAAGAGGAAACCTGGGGAATGCGACTTGGGGGAGAGGGAAGTGGTTAAAAAGATGAACTGTGAGCTTAATACCTTTAAGTGGCCAACAAGAACAGGACTATAATAACCCTCTATGTTCTCAGCTTCTCCTGGTGTGGGGTTTTGGTGCAGTAGCTGGGAAGCCTTGCTGGGGTACCTGTTGAGGAGGCAGTCCTAATGAGTCACGGCTTCCGACGTGGGACGCTTTATACCGTGACGCTCATTAACTCCTCGTTCTTCGCCTTCCTTTTGTGCTGCTGTGCTTGCAGGTGAGGTGTCTCAGAGCACAGTAGTGGCACCTTTATCTCCAGAGCCCTCCCAGCGTATCAGCCATGGCAGGTCCCCCCTCCTGGACACCCACTGAAAGACGTTCTCTGTCAGCTAACAGGAGGCACAGGAGAATTGTGTTGGAGTAAAGAAAAAAAACAGCAAAACAACCGAGCAACCAAGACTGGCCTTATCCGAGGAAAGGCTGTTTCTTGAGACTACCCGTTGTATTTTTTTCACATAAGGTTCTCAGCTGTTTCAGAAATTAAGCTGACCCACCTACAGATGAATGTGGTAAATTCCAAGAGAGACATGCAGAAAAACTCCTGCAGATACCACCATATAGAGATTTATGTAATAAGTTAGAAAACCAAAGCTACTGGCTGCTGAGAGGAAATGGAAAAAGAAATACTGATGCTACATGGATCAACTCCGCGTTGTGGGAAAAATGTTGACTTAGCCCCAAATGGTGAGGAGAAAAAGGCATGAGCGCTCCAGGAGCTGCGGCACCGAAGGAAAGAGCTTACAGCAAACCCTGGGGAGGGAGGCAGGGGAAATCCGAGCAGCGCACGGCCTGGGAAAAGCTGATCTGCTGTAGTTGCGCTTATGGCTGTTAGGTACCTGACAGTAATTTAAGCCTCCGTGAGCCTGCTACTGGTTTGAAGTTAAAACTTGGCCAACCTGTAGCTGAGCACAATGAATGATGGAATTTCTGTTGTCTCTCTTCACCAGGAGATGTGTGAAGGACACTGTTTGCCTTATACAGCTTCTTTAAGAAGCAAAGAAAAAAATTAATCTGCGTGTTTTCATGACTTCTGTGTCCGCGGATGCTGTCCATGGAAGCATCTTTGAGGAGCCTCCATAGTCAGGTCATCGGATCACTCGTAGTCCCAGGCAGATGGGAGCTCTTAATTTATTTTGAGCTTTTGTTTTCCTAGACGAAAATAATTGTTCAGCAAGTTGAGCTCAGAGTTTTAGAATGACTTGTCTTGAGTACATTACAGCACCCACATCCTATTGAATCACACTGTGTGTAGGCTCTTGGCAGGAGTGACTTCACATCTGTTTTAAAATTTTTGAATCTCTCTTAATATAATAAAGATAATGTTTATGAGCCTTTAAAACTGTGGTGTGGGAAAGGGTCGGCTGACTGCTGAAAAGCTGGTGTGATGATGAAAATGAAATAACAAGAATAGACATGGTCTATATTATAAAAACATGTCTGACATGAAAACAATGACTTCTTCTAATCCTTTAAGGCTGTGACTATGGTTTGTCCTGTAGATGCTGCCTTCAACTTCATTTAACTTTGGCTTAGAAAGGGAAAGACTATATAAATACAATAAGTTGATCTTTGGCGGGATAACTTGTGATGCCATGCTACTATCAAAGGAAACAAGCAACTGAGAGCATAGCTGCAGGGCAGCTTCTCAGCACTGCCGCTGCTGTGAGCGTGCGTCTAGACTTTGCTGATTTAGCTGTTAATCAGGTAGAGGAGATGAAGACGCTAACCTAGACGTGAAGGGAGGAGTGAAATAATAGTTGTCGAGTAATTTCAGTATGGCTTTTTGAATGGAATCTCTAGTGTTTGTGGATGAAGTATTACGAATTATCTGTGGCCTGCTATGCTGATGGTGAATGAAGAGAATGTTAACTGGGTAATGCAAAACAGACTGGTATAATTAGCATGCAACTAGACTTCATTAAAACATACGTGAAGTAGTTATTTATCTTATTAAACAAAACCAGTTTTTTGTTCGATAACTATTTCAGCAGTCCTCCTTCTCCTTAACAACAAAATCTCTCTCCCTTCTGCGTTACACTTTCAGGAAAATACCGGGGAAACTTAATTTATATTGATCGTGCTCTACTGATGTGCCTGTTTGCTGTATTTCGCTTGTCAGGCGCTGCAAGGTGTCAGTAATGCTTGCTTTCCAGTGAGCTAATTCAGTAACAAAGTTACATTTATAGAAAAGGAAAGGCTTTTGATTAAAGTCTACGTTTGGCAAAATAAATGCTCTGTATTGGTGAAACATCTTTTCTAAAAAGAAGGAAATTGTATGCTTTTATTGGGAAGAAACATTCAGTAAAATTGCTTTAACATCCCAATACTTTATTCCAGAATCCATGTAGTTTTTCCAAGGATTTTTCAGTAGCAATTAAAGTGAGTACTGGCTGTAGCACACTTGGCCCTTGAAAATCACTGCCAGACCTTGTTTTGAAGCGTAGAACTTTTGGTCTCAGTCACTATCGGTTCCCAGGCTGCTGAAGCCGCTAGCAGATGGGTCCCAGAGCGGGTTCAGGGACAGTTCTTTACCTTCTTGCATTAAAGAGTATTTTAAGAAATCTAAAATCTGCAGAATGATCTAATAAAATGTTTTTCTCTGCACCTGTTGAAGATTTCAGTCTCCTTCTTGTGTGAGTAGATTGGCAGATGTGTTGGAAGGGTTTTCCCTGAGAGGAGTGGAGCTGGTTTCACAAACAATTTTTTATTCTTTTCTTGCATTTTTAAATGTCTCGCTGTCTGAAAAAGGTGTAACATCAGTGCTTTGGTTTTAAGAAAACTGAGTCAGGAAGGCTGTGGTTTGCCAGAATGGTTTCTTTCAGGAATATGTCTTTTAAATTACATGTTTTTTCCTAAAGGAAAAATAAAACGTGGTTCTGAATTTAAAAAAATGGATCGTATGAACCATGAAAGTCATTTTGACACTGTGATTTCACATTCTGTGGCATGGCTGCTTGTGAAGCATTTTGCTCAGCGCGGCACGGGCTTGGCTGTTTGTGCAACCATATGCCGGTGTGTATCAAGGAATAGATCTGGCATAGAAAAACGCCAGGGTTTTCGGTCTTTAAAAAAAAACAACTTGTGGAACCAGAGCTGAGCATGTTTTGTATCAGGTGCTTTCCATAAATGTAGTCCACGTTTGGATGATATTTTCTTACCCTTTTGAGAAGTTAAGACGGAGTACCGTAATTATTGTAGTTCTGTAATTATTGTAGAGTACTGTAATTATTATAGGCTCTAAGGGGTCAAGATTTTGTTATAAACATAATGCAATTGGAAAACTTATTTGTTTATATAGCAAAGTATCATGAGAAGGATCTTAGATGCGTTTAAGGTAAACAAACAAAAATGAATCTGTGAGGTTAGCCTGTGGCTCGGAGTCGTCATTTTTCCTTGGGATTGCCCCCGTTGTTTGGTAAAGTTAATGTTCTTTCATGGTATTGGCTCAATTGAAAAGTTGAGAAATGCGAAACTAGAAAGATGTTGATGTTGTTGACATAATAAATGGTATAACTCAAAGGCCAAGCCAAGCTTAGATAGCAAGTCTGCTCATGTAATTACTAGTAGTTTTCTGTTGGACTTGCAGGTAGTTACTTGGTGGTTTTACAGGTCAGCGTCAAGCGCCGTGTTCCGTTGTGTAGCTTCTTTCTTACGTGTGAGCATAAATGCCTCACTACTACGGTTTCAAGAATTTTTGGAGCAAAATTACCTGTTTAAATCATTCTTTCAAATGTGTACGCTTGCTACAGTCACAGTGTAAGCACCTGAATTAGTGGTCTTCAGGTTGTCCCAGTGAGTTAGCAAGTCCGGTGTTTGAAATACAGAATAATCAGAAGTAAATAATCACCAGCTTCTGATTCTGACAGAAAAGACACCATCTGTCTTTTCCATGCAAAACATTGCGTCTATCAGGAGCAAGCTTGCTCCTTTCAGAGGGGCTCCAGTAGAGAGAGATCCATAGCTGTCAAGTGATAAATGTTCCTAATTAACAGGTGGCCTCCAACATTTGTAGTCACTGCTGATCAGATGGTATATTGCCCACGTTGTGTCATGGACCACCGTGTGCTAGAACAAGGATGTAAAACCAACAGAAATGTATCATTTTTTGCTCTTAGCGATGGCAATAGCCTCACTAAATAAATATTGAAAGAAACCAGACACGAATACTTCTCTGCATGGAGACCAAAAACTGACATTTTGTTGGTTCAGCTCGGTTAATAAATAATTCTTGGTTGGTTAAAGAAGATAATTCCTTCATGTGGTTGTGACAGGGGTTGCTCTGATGATCTGTATTTCAGTCACTGACCAGAAATCTCTATTGTTTGCGAACGTTACTCATTTTTAGGCTCGAGACATGAACTATCTCCTTCAGAACATGACAGATAGTGGTGGTGGGGCGGACCGGGTGTTACCCTCAGGAGAGCAGGGCACTCCCCTGGGCAGGACCGTGGAGCTGGAGCAGGGCAGCACAGCTGGCAGGTGGGTGGATAGTGCTGGATTGAAAGCACTGAGCAGAGCAACGGGCTGCTTCAGGGTTTTATTAACTTGTCGTGGACGCCTAGTGTCCTGTAGAGCTGGGTAACGAGGAAGGCTATTCCAACTTCTCATGCAAAAATCTCAGTAAGAAGTGAATGATGGTACAATCAGTTGGCTTTTCTTGGAAGACCAATAAAATGGATGGAGGGTCATATTATGCCTGCCTGCATTAGCAAGGAAAATCATCTCTTGAAACGTAAAAGCAAGTACGTATCCTGAAAGTGTGCTGAGCCTCTCCACTACTTGATTTGTACAGACTGTTAACGTGATTTTAGTGAGGCAAGAGTGGCATCCAACATTAAAACAGATGATTTGGCACCATTTTCCTACTATATTATTAGTGCATTTTAGTTTTTCTGTTGCAATCTGTTTCATTTGTAGGATACGTTGTCTAGCTTTAAATAATTTCTCTTTGGTTAAGATGTGACATAATTAATACCACTACAGGAGCACTTGTGTGATATTTCAAATTAAACCAAACAATTACTATAGGACTATTTGCAAATTATAGTAGTAGCAGAAAAATCTATTAGATACTTGTTGCAAAAATCATTGCATCAATTGCTTATTTTTTCTTTCTTTTGCTCAACACAGAATGGGGATGACAAGAAAAGCAAGTTACCACTCTAATAGTTTTCTCTAGGACTAACAAGTATAATTGTTACCAAATTAATGATAACATTCACAATTTCATTATTTTATATTGCAGTACACACAGCTAAATGCAACAGCTATGAGGATTGTGAATTTATGGTCATGGCTTCCTAGTATCTTGCTGTATTTTAATTATTTTATTTTTTCATTCTAAAATGGTGAATGTTTCCAGGTTTTGGTAGCTACTGGGTGGTGGTGGTGGTGGGGAAGTTGCTTCATAATTCATTTGGGTATCAGTTGTTTTAGCATCTCAAAAGAGTTTGAAAAGAAACTGGAAGGCTATTTAATCATATTTACTGTAGACACAAATATATTTCATGTATATAAAATAAATTCATAAAAATATGTATCTTTTTATGGTAATAAGCACATACTCCTGAATTTCCTACCCCTTCCTTCTCCTTAGTGCTGGTGCAGAATTGTGTTTCTTTCTGAATGACTGCAAAGGATATGATATTCGTCAGGGAGCTCTACTATTCCTGGTGGCATTGGAATCTCTTGGGTAGATGGTGGATATTTCTTGTTCACATGCTTGGGGACGGGTGGGTGTAACAGAGCTGGCGTTTGTACCCTCCATTAAGCTGTGTGAAGAGGTCAAGTAGATTCAAAGTAGTGCTAATTCAGCTCTTATTGCTACACCAACTGTTCTCAATCCCAAATTGCTTCCGCACAGGTCTGGCACCCAAAGAGGAACACGAGCAACTTTTCCTTCTTAATGTTTTCTACAAAAGATGGCTAATAATAACTTTCTGTAAGCAACATAGCGTAGATACTATTAGATGTCAAGCAAAATCTTGACTTTAAAATCAACTTCTGAATTTTTCTACAAAAACAGAGTCATTTTCAGGATACTTTGTTGCTCAGTCTGTTACACCCTGAACCCTGATATCTGGATATAAGGAGAAACTTGTTTTCCATGAAGACGGTTGAGCAGCAGACCCCAGGTTGCCCACACAAGTTGTTCAGTCTCCATCCGTGGGAGGTTTTGAAGACCAGACTGGATAAAGCCACGAGCAGTAACGTCTGGCCTCAGAGCTGACCCTGACCCCTGACTAGGGACAATCCAGGCTTCCCTTCCAACCTGAGCTACCCTGTGACTCGGGGGTCTTGGGTGAAGAGTGGGAGGAGACAAAGACCCTATTTCTACCGTTACTAGGTGCAGTACGCACAAGAAGATACTACTCTGAAGACCCAGACGTTTGTTCTGGCATAACTTTTTTTTACTGGTCCAAAATAATTTTCCCATATATTCCTTGTGATTTAGTGTTATTTCTGTCCCTGTGAATACACTTAGTAGAAAGTCACGCAATTAACTGAGTCATCCACATTAGTCACTCCATTTTTATTGTATGAAGAGATTTCCTTACATTTTCCTTTGCTTATTTCGTTGTGACCCTTCTGAAATGACACATTTTCATTCTGAGAGAAAGACAGAAATGGTCGGTGAATCTGGGTTTATAATGTACTGGGTTTTAAATTAGTTTCTGAACTAATTAGTTTCTGAACTCAGAAACCGATTTCTGAAGCAATCCTTCCCAGTAAGGATTTCTGTCTTGCCTTCTCAGTATGTTTGGCTTTCATTATGAAACTAGAACTCTAATTTTTTAATCCAAACCTAGTAGGATGATAACTTCTTTTTTTGGAGTATACTTCCAAAATAAATTTCACTTTTTCCGTAAGTACATCTGTTTTGTGAAATTTTGTTTGAAGAATTACTGAAATGCATGATGATTATCTGTTCTGACTGATTGAGTCAGCGTATCAAATGCACAGGCACACAATTAGAAGGAACGCTCGCGCCGGAGATTACAACATGAGAACGGCATGTTTGAACACTCACACGTAGCACGCAAGCTTGGTACTTTACACCATGATCGTTTTTTCGCGGCAGTGCAGTACGTATCGTTCAGAACGCATCAGTCATTTGGAACTCAAACGAGTATCTAATTCAGTGATTGATTGTGCTTAAGAGTAGGGAAACAACAAAGAGCTCCAGGCATTACAATTCTGCTGAATTTCTTTACTTGTTTGTACACTCGTCATTACCAGTGGGATTAAATGGAGAGATGTGTGAATTTGTCATGTTCGGGCCACGTTCCTGTGTGTTAATGAGTCAGCTTAAATACTTCTGCTGTAATTGCACTCACTTTTAAAATATTGTTGTTATTCAATATGTTGCAGTCTGGTACAATAGGTGAAGATCAAGAGGAGACGGTAAAATCAAGTTTTGCCTCATGCAAAGGGTAGAATGAGTGATTTTAAAATGAGGTTTCATTGGAGTGGCAGTTTGGCTTGGTTGGTGGTGGTGGGGTGTTTTGTTTTTTCTTTTTGTTTGTTTTTGCAGTTCCACAGAAAATCCCATTTCAGTTTTAGTAATGTTCACATGGCATCAAGACTTCGGCTTTATTTCAAGCAGCTAGGCTGAATGATAGCGTAATACTACTGATATCAATATCACCTTTGAAAGCAGCCAGTCCCATGAGCGAGACCTTTCAACCTGGTTAGAGTAAAGCTTTCCGTAGTTTAGATGTAGGTAATATTTCAAGCCACCTCTGAACCATGGTGCAATGCTCATTTGAGGGTACAGTTTAATACAGCCTAAAAATATTAGTGATCATGCACTGTTTATCGTGCATGTGTGAGTGACCGCTTAGTATTTAATATAGAATGTATATCCTTCTTAAAGGCTCAGAATAGGTACATTGTAGTGTTAATAGTTCATACAAAGTAGTAGTAGGTAAGTCTAGTCTGTGTTATACCAGAGATCAGACTTCACGAACACAGTTGCCCATTCTGGTCTAAAATCTGTGGATAGACTCTCATTTGGTTTCTGGGGTTTTGGTTCGTGACATGCATCTGAATTTTGACTTAAATATCGTTAGCGTTTGTTCTCCTTTCTCTTGCCCTTGTAATCTGAGAATTCTTGCATTAAATGTTCGGTTTAGCCAAATATTTGGAATACAAGGAAAGATTAGTTTCATTTGCTCGTGTTTAATGGAAACGATGATTGCTTTCACATATTCTGCCATGAAATAGGACTGGGGGACTTGCTTCTGGGAGGTGCAGAGGGAGGCGGGCAGGCACTGGGGCTGCTGTCCTGCTTTGTCTTTTCCTTTTATTTAATTTTGTAGATGATTCTTAGTATTCCTCTTTTAATTGATAAAAATAAATATTTCGGTCTTTTTCTAGTTCAGTCGGAACTGTGTGGTACTGCTGGATATCTGTGGATAGGGATAGACAGTGTCCTTAGTATGCTTCCCCCAAAAGTCCCACTTGGGTAGCTTGCTTTAGATTTGTATTAGCCATCTTATTTACATTAGCAGTAGATGTGTTCAGTTCTTCCAGTGCTCTGAATACCCGTGAATGTCTTTGGATAGAGCCTATGTGGCTTGTTGCACCGAGCATAAGGCTTACCGGAGGCAATCAGAAGCGCACTAAGAGGGTCTTGACAAAGTTGCTGGGCTGACCGTCCCGGCAGCGCGGGAGCTTGCTCTCTGTGCGCGCCTTTTCTGTATGTCCCCGTAACTATTTCTATGCAGATGGAAGCGTCTCCTGTATATCGCATCGGGAGTAATTTGCAGATGTCTGGTAGATTAGTTTGCTTTGTAGCCCCATATACTCTTTCACCAAATGACTTAAAGCCTGTTTTCAGAGGGATGCTTGAGTACACAAAACAGAGGGAAGCTGCTTGCTGTGTGGCTCGTATCACCAGAAAGAAACAAATCTATTCTTGGTTACTTACAAATGCGTAACTGTTTGAAGAATGAATTTCCAAGGAAAGGGAAGTTGAATATATGTATAATGGGTCATGCAGGCTTCTGGCTGGAGACCTTCAGGCTTTGTTATTTGTATATCTCCTTATTTTCATTCAGGTGCAATGAGAAGGAGCTTTCTTTTTCTGGAGAAAGGTGTTAAGAGTTCATTGAAAATAAATCTATGAGTAACACTTTATCTGTCCGTCATTGAGATAACATTAAATCTATTAAAGATCAGTAGAAACATTTAAAAAGTTATGGATTAAAACAAAACCCAAGCTCTACAGAAAACAGAGAAAATAGTACAAGTTTCTTTCCTCGAATGATTTTTTTTTTTTTTAACCTGAACTTGTTCCACAATGATTGTTTTAGAAATAAATTTAGGTAATAAAAATTAGCATGTTGTACACTGTGAAAATACAGTGAACTGAAATGGTAGGGTGCAAGTCAAGGGAGTAACCATCTTCGAATCATTCAATTTGAGGAGAAAATAGTCTAAGCAAGGATACTTTTATGGCTAGGAATGGTTATCTTAATTGGTAATGTGAAGACTTGCCAAATGCGTTGTTCGTGATTCCCATGCCTTCTCCACGCAGAGCCTAAGGAGAAACAGAAAAACCCCAAAGTAAATAAGAGAAGGGTTTGCAAAGAAACAGTTGTGCTGCTCAGGACTGTACATCATCAGCGAAGCAAGACGTAGCCAAGAATGGCATTTTGTAGCAGATGCTGTGTGAAAATCAACTGTTTCAAGTGGAGATAGCTCTTTAAACATCTTATTATAGACCCGAGTATTTGCAACAGCTCTCCAGATAAAACAATAAAAACCGTGTCTCTTAATGATGTGCCGTCAAGTTAATAATGAACTGACAGCACACTCTGTTGGTGAAACCAAGCTCTCTGCAATGTTTTCTGTGCATAAAGATGGTACATCACAGCTCTGCCGCATGCAAAACCTGCAAAGGCCTGAGGTTAAGTACCCGACGGGAGTGGTTTTATAACTTACTGTCAAAGGAGGAAAACACAAGCAATCCTACAAATGGAATCAATCAGTGATTCCAGGGGTATTGCATATTGTACTCGTGATCTTTGTGAAATATTTGTCCTCCTCGGTGACAGAACCATCTTAGACCCATATAGAAATATTTCTAGCTGTAACGCCCTGAAAGTGCGTTCTCTTGTTGTTGCTTTGGTTTTGTCATAGTGTCTCTGTCGTGCAATTAAATCATACAATTAAATCTCATGCAATTAAAGGGAGGATGAGGGCAAGACTGCCTTTTTCTACTGGAATTTTTTGGGAATCCCTGTCTTTGCAAATAATTTCATGGAGTCTAAAGCTAGACTAAACAGTGTATTAGAAATGTATCATTGTATGGAAGATTGCTTCTGCCTTGGTAAACAAAAAGGGGATAGAGTTGCTCTTTGTTTGATGTGCCTTCTAGCTTCACATAGTACATTTAATTCTTCCCAGAAAGTACTCTCATACTAACACAGCTCTTCTGAAGGTTTTCGGCAACGTCCGTATCCAAATCACAAAGTGGTTACTAGGCACACACACACACACACACAAACCCACCAGAAGAGCTCACCACCAGGCTTTCTGCTCTTGTTTAAAGCAAGCAAAACATTTATCCTGCTTTTCTCTTCTGCCTAACAAGTCGGAGCACAGCATGCTTTTATTAGTTGGTTGACTGCAGTTGTAAGGCCTTTCCCTTCTCCTCCCATCGCTTCTTGTTTTTCTACGTGGTTCACGCACCAACGAAGTCCTAGTGGGAATGAGAGCCGAGGGCAGTGCTGTTGGGGAGCCCTGGGGGTCGGGTTGTAGAGGGGAGGGAAGGGGACTTAACGCTGACAGGGAAGAGGGTCTCGGGCAGCGGTTTGGGGGGAGAGTTAAAAGATTAGACAATAAATTTACTTAACAGAGACTAATCTGCTGGGACTGAACTTCATATCCTGTTTGGGGATAATATATTTCCTTCGGTGCTCTGGAATGAATCTGTCATCTCAAGTCTAATAATAAGAGGCAGAGGATTTTTAATCTCTGACCCCCTTCCATATAATTTAATAAAGGCTGGTTTCTTTATCTTATTTGGAAGCTAACTTATTAAACTGGTTCGTACTGCTCTTCTGAAAAACACAATTCAGGATTTTGCATTTTAAGGTTTTTTAAAATGGAATTGGGTTTTTATTTAATTGGGGACAATAACGTACTTGCAAAATATTTGTTATAGTCCTCGTTTCAGAACACAGTTGTTTATCTCTTAGCATCTCTGTTGAAATGCGGAGATGAGAAGCAGAGTCAGGCACGCTGTTTGCACATTCTTGGCTCCGCATCGTCACCAGATTCCATCTGACTGGGGTAGACAGAGGCGGGAGACCCAGCGCTGGTGTGTGACTTTCTGTAGCAGGGAATGATCGTTATGTGGGAAGCTGAGTGGGGTTTCAAATGTGGTAACCACATGCATAATTAGCTCTAAAATCACAAAAGTTCTCCTCCTCCCTCCCTTCCAACCGGCTGCTTCTCACGTGGCAGGGCTTACAGCTGCTGTGGAAGTGCCGCACCACTGACCTGACACGTTGGCTTTGCCAAGCCACTTGGTCCTCTGCAATTTGTTGGAGAAAGCTCTCCTCAACTCTTGGGGAGCCCCCAGACCTGCTTTGATTATATATCACTCTGTGGGCCTGAACGTCATTGTGAAAAGTTGTTACTCTCAAGGAACGTGGTGGCAGGTCTTGCTATACCTGATACAGGATGAGTCAGTAAAATATAGCAAAGCACAAGGTAGGCCTTCTGCAAAATTAGAAAGAAAATACAAAAGGGAAAAAAAACCCAAGCCTTTTCTTTAAAGGTCTGTCTGAAACGTAGGTCGGTGCTAAGGCAGGATGTCTCCAGCAGCAGTCAAGCTCCTTCGGTGCGAACCAACAAGTCTCTGCTCATCACAGACGTGTATCTGTGATAATGAAAGCACTTCTGAGATTCTGTTCCTACACAAGCCTGTTTACCATGCTCTTTCTATAAAAAGCCTTTTCATATAACTTATTTTTAGCTTCAGAGTTTTTACTTTGTTTTTTCTATTATGAAAGGACCAAACATGCCAGGGGATGAATTTCAGATTTGTCACAGTGAATTTGAGAGACTGAAGTAGAGAGGCTAATGCAGGTCTTGCAAGTAGCCATGCAATCAAATTCTCAGGTTTCTGTCAAAAATAAAAGTATAATCCTGACAGTGCTTAAGAACTTATTTTCACACCTCCCAGAAGCTCAATCTAAGCAGGCATCTCGTGGAACTATTAAGTGTTGAAGTGGTTACTTTCTTTTTAATCTTCCAGGTTGCTGTATCCTATGTTCAATTTATGTTCTGGACGCTTACGTTTGCTTCGTAGATACTGCTGAGGTGTGGGAGCTTGAGTACCTTGCAGTGTCATTGCACAGCTTATGCAGTATGTTATTCAGTCCTTTTCAAAAAGGTGCCTTAGAAAATCTGGGCATAGCTAATACAGCACGTTATTCTGAGAGTTCAAATTACTAGTATAGAGGACAGTCCTTTCTTTTTACAAAAATGGAACTCAAAATTCAGCATGGACTCCTATGCTGGAGTCCAGATACTCAGCGAAGCTGGCGATGGGTTTGCAATAACTGAAGCGGAACTGTGCTGCTTGATACCGGCCGTTCGGCCTGCGCCTTGTGTATTGGGCATGCATGAACAGGCAGGGCTCTTCTGTGACTTTCTAGGTGACTGTTTTGTCGTTAATATTGGATTAATAGATTAGCAAAAGCTTGGATTTAAAAATAGAATTAATTTAAGGATGTCAGTCCTCTAGGGAACACGATTAAAATGTGAATATTTTGTTATAATCGCTGATTTCCATAGTAACAGCAAGTCATAGACTCATCAGATTCCCCAATCTCTTTTATATCCTACTGTTACTTTGTTGTTGAACAGCTTTCCTCTTCAGAGCAAAACCCAATAACTCTTATTTTCCATTAGCTGTAACAGGTCCGGTAATTAGAACAGTAAATTTTGTCCAGTAAATAGAGCGTGTACTTAGCTGTGATACTGCTGTTTTTACTGCAGGAGAACAATGGTGACAATGGCAGTTTTAGAACTGATTCTAGTATTTTCCTGTAATTTAAACAGCAATTATGAAAAAAACCCAAACCAACCTGTTTTGCTTCATCTTGATAAATTACATATTATGGATGCCCCTACTATGTAGTGTTTTGTCTTCAGAGAGACTTTTATTAAAATGTTTTATATGCAAAGTACGTTTCCTCCTTCATATTGATTGTATAAGTGGAAGAAACAGAAGACAGATGAAAATTGCCTATTCATGAGTGGTAATGGGAACGAAAAAGGGTTGAAAGAAAGATGGTGTTTTTTCATTGGGAAAGGTGATTTTCTGTAGCGTAGAGACAAGAACACTGGATTACAACATCTGGAATGTTTGGCTTATCCCCATTAATCTTGAAAGTCAATCTTGTGACTTCTGTGGATTTATTTTTCCCCCCTTTTTAGCACTCTGAGTCATTAAATTGTCTGCTTCATTATACGCATTAGCACATCACACTCCATAAATCTAAATGGTAACTGCTATTCTCATGAATGTAGCTATTATTTTTGGGTTTGCTCTCTGTCTGTGTGAATTCATATTGTATTTTTTTCCCCTATTTTTTGGACGGTTCCAAAGTTATCTGTTTGCTCAGTAACAAAGACCTAAAGCTACATCAGTGACCTCAAGGAGGTCTGATGCTTCATTCAAAGCAGGCAGACTTTTAAATCACATTTCTGAAGAATTCTTTGAACTGTTGCTAGATGGTAAACTCATTTTTCACACAGTCTCTCTCTCTCTCAAAGAAAAAAAAAGGAGAAAAAGCGTCCCAGGTGGAATGGGCAACGAGGCACCCTGTTTCACCTCTGCGAGTTGTCTCTCCAGCTCAGGTCCAAGGGGCTTTTAACTGGGCTCCTGGGGCAGGTGCTCGTATCGTTTGTGCTTGTTCTATGAGTAAATAAATTACTTCAGTCTCCAGGACTGTCTCCAGGGCCTTTCACCAACACTATAAATTCTTATTATCCAGACAAAATCAAACCGTATTTCTAATAGAAAAAGCGGGTCTTTTGTTTCCTTTTTTCTTGAATTTGTTTAAGGCAAAAGAAGGCAAGAAAAATTGCCTAAAATATTAAAACCTTCAGGCAGATTTTGTTCTGCTCCCCTGCTTGGACTTCTGTAATTACTTGGGTAACACACTGAAGCACGCGGCGTTTTTGAGATGAGAAACAAGTGAGAGTGACTCGGCATTCCTGATGGACCCTACAAATACTATGAAGGGCTTAAGAACTGTAGTTTGCAGTGTATTTTCATAAGCGAGGATGTCATTTTAGCATTAAGAAGGTTTATTTGACCGATTATACAGCAGGAGGGGAGAGCAAAGTGGTTTATGCTTTATGGTTTTCTCCTTGCTAGGAAGCAGAAGAAGCTGGGTAGGCTGATGTCTTCCTGCTGCTAGATGTCACTCTGCAAAGATTTTCTCTGTAAGACACAGTTTTGGGCTATTCTATCTACATTTTTAAGTTAGTGAAGCTGTTTAAATAGCAATCAATCATTCTTCAGGCTGGCCAGAATTAAAAGAGGTCACGGGCTAAACTGCAAGTACTGAAATGGTAAACTCTTTTGAATATCTTTACAAACATCTCCTTCCAAAGTTTATATTTGTTGTATTCTGGGCGTGTTACAGCTGAAGAGGGTTCAGCATTTTGATCTCTAAGTCTAGAGTTTTAAATAAATCTAGAAGTCTGGGGAAGACTGTTACTCATTTCACTAATGCCACTTGGAAAGGATTTTTGTAGCGGTAGTTACGATCCACACGCTGTAAAATAATACCTGCAGATTCGATGGCCTGAGAGCTCCTCCTTACCGTTGGCTTTTGTCCTGTTTTGTCCCTGACAGAGTTACCTAAAAGGCGTTTTCTCACCAAGCGCCTTTTCATAATTCTCTGGCAATGTGGAGGGATCCTAGTGTAAAAGTAAATTAGGCCCCAAAATTAGGGATTTTTTTCTACACCCTGTGAAATTACCAGATTTGAACAGATGGCTGCTGAATATTCACTTTCTAGGAATAAAAAAAAAAAAAAGAAAGAAGAGAAAAAGTGATAGTCTTTTCTCCAGAAATACCTTATCTTCAGCAAGGTTTTAAATGTAAAGGTAATCGTCAGCTTTTACAGAGAAGTTGGTCTCCTTTCGAGAGTCTTTCAGCTTCATCAGGGTAACGTATAGAGCATGATCTGAAACCGCAGTGGATGCATGGTTGATTTGCTTTGTGGCAGTTCACATGTGTTTGTGACAGTATTTACAGTGCCTGCTGCCACATCTTGAGCGCTGTAAACATGACTGAAATCAAAGCATGATATTCTGAGTGTGATTTCTTATTTAAATGATAGAATAAACGGTTTGTGGTTTTGTTCACTAGATGAACAGGGACCATTAGTTTTGTGAGCAGTACGTGTTGCATGCAACAGGCTCTTTAATCCTCGTGCTATCTTTCTTGAACTTCTCATGACAAGCTGAAGAGCTCTCTTGAGAGCTGGGGTGGGAGAAGGTAACCGCAAGTTTTGAAAGGACGGAGACACCGACCTTATCTTTGCAAATACTCTTAGCCAGCCAGTCAGTCTTGGCTTTCTTCATTGAATTTTTCTTTCAGATCTTTCATGGGACCTCTGCAGGGACTTGATTGAAATTATTTTTGTTAAAACAGTGTTCTGTGTGTGCACTGATGGTGGGAAACATAGTGCAGAGCGTAAGTAATAACTTAGGGAAGGAAAACGAGGAAGCTATGGCCAACAGTGCAAGGCGGGCAGAGAATAAACATGTTCTTGGTGCAAAAAAAAATTTGAATTAGCAAAAAGAGAAGTAAACACAAATAGTATGTAACTTAATGTAGTCACTGGAGATGTTAATTATTTCAGTAGTTAGATTATTTCTGTGGCAAATATATAATGAACAGTGAACTTATGCTCTCTGCAAGAATTGTCTGAAAAATATTCCAGTTTTAACTGCGTATTTGACTTACTAGTATGAAAAAGATGCTTTAAGTTTCTTCAACACGGGAAAAATATGCATTTGTTTCAAACCTTGACAACTACAGGAGTCAATAAATTTCCCTGAAATAACACAGCTGAAAAGCTTGATATAAAGTTTCCCATTGTGGTTCACCTTCAAGTATATAAAATATAAATAATAACCGAAGTAGAACTTTTCAGCAAGTTTGGAGGATGCGGTATCTGTGCGTTATAGGAAAAATTGCAATACGTCTATTTCTGTCGCTCACGCTTCTCCGTGTAGCTTTATATAGTCACAGCCGATCTATTAGAAACTATAGTTGCTGGAAAAGTTATGAAAACATTGGCTAATATTTTGCAGACTTGAGTTTATTTTCCCAAGGATTTTGCCTTTCATATATCCCAGAGCCTTTCTTTAACAAACTGGGTGGTGAAAATATCGTGTTACATTTGAATGATGGTGCATTGGACCCAGCTTTCTCCAAATGTGCGACGCACAAACTGGAAGCGCGTGGGCACTAACTCGTAAAATAAGCATAGACGTGTCCGGCATGGCCTCAGCTTGGTTTCTTCTCGATGTGTTGATGTCCTGGCGGGTGTGCTGAGGCTGAGCTTCTGTCATTGCTGGAGAGCAAGGGGCTGGCGTTCTGCTTACAGAAAACCCAAACGAACCGACGAAGTAGATTATATTGTGATGGTTTGATAAAGCGATTTCTGTAGCTAGATCTGAATCAGACATTAAAGATGAGCTTGCTTTGGTGGGAGAAACAGCGTCTCGTGGCTGGGAGCTGGAAAAGGCAAGGGGAGGACAGGGCGTTAGCTTTATCCAACAGAGCGAGGCCGCTTCCTTCGCTGACAGAACCTACAGTAACAGAAGATGAATCTAAATCCCATTGTTTTAAATGAATCTCCTGTATTTATTTGCAAGAAGCATGGCTTTTTTTCCTTGGCATGGCAAGCCAAATCGTTATCTGTGAAATTCCATATACCGTCAATTTCTTCAGACAGCGTAGGTAGATAAACACTGCATTTTGTTCAGAGTGAGATTTCTAATAGCAAAATTGTATATTTATTATGATACAGAGAAATAGTTATACAATAATTGTGCATATTTAAGTGTTCTGGTTACAGAAGCAAAAGCAAAATATATTGGAATCCTGTTTTTAACGCTGCCAGTGGTCAAGACGGCACGACTTTTTTTTTTTTAATGGCTGATATGACAAATGATACATGTAGAACACCTTTCTTAACTACAACCAAGACATTGTAGAAGCCTTAAATTGAGAGTTAGAAAAAAGAGGCGTTCACTTTACGCAAGTATTCTTGGACTAAAATTCTTACTGTGAATATTTGTGTGAAGAACAGATGTTAATCCAAATTAGAAAATGCCTAAAGACAAATACTAAAGAATTTGTCAATGTGGTTATTTGTTCTGAGAACCTAATTTTAAAGGAGATGCTCCAGTTCTTGACCATGGAGTCATTCACAGGCTCCAGCTAGAATGATGTATGGATTAAATTTTTAATATTTGAAGCAGTTGATGAAATGCTTTCAACATTTAACAATACCATATTATTTATGGAATGTAGTTGGCAAATTTTTGCTGTTTGATAGCTTGGGCATGTAGAAATCTATCGGAAAATGTATTTGTTGTCAGCGCTGATAGGAACCTTTATAACCTACTGCAGTGGAACCGGTTGTTCTTGAGAATGAGAGTCCAGTCATTGCAGATCACGAGGTCTGAAGAAGCTGCCAATTTTACACCGCGAATATGGTGGGTTTGGTCGTTTAGCCTCAGGAAGCAGAATTATCTGTAGAGTAAGAGCGTAAAAATATGTTGTTTCATGGCTTTTGGATTTTGTTATCTTTAATTCGCACCCTGGGTGCCGGTAGTGGCTGTGAGCAATGAGTCTGTCCAGATTTCAGTCAGATGAAAACTGAGCTACCCCTGCATTTGATCAGTTCTCCTCAGCAGTCTCCAGTGCTGGACTTTAATGAGACTTCATTCTAGTTCATTACCAGGGAAGGAGCCCCAGCATTTTGCTGGCAGAAAAGACGTGGCAATACAACAGCAAGTCAGGGTCGTTCTTTCTCTAAGTAGCTGCGGGAGGCCAGCGCTGCTCCAGAAATAGGCTGCTCTGTGCCGGTGGTTGGAACTGGGCTGCTTTAATCTGCTTTTGCTCAGCAGCGTCTGACCGTGAGGAGGACTGGTGGGGACTCGCTGGAGGACTGATGCCTGCTGTCTCCGTCTTTCTCACATTCTCACCATGAAAGCAGCAAGGTGCACAAGGCTCCGTGGCAGCCGAGTGATACGGGAGCGTGCATCTGGACCATTAAAACTTGTTTTAGCAGGACACCGATTCACGTCCTGTATGCTTAAAGCACCGAGAACACCAATGAATGGAGTGGGCACAGTTGTGGTTACTATTAGGCTGAGATATCGGTGATCAGCAGAGGGCACCATATCCTACCAACACAGCTCGCTACCTGTGTGACAGATAGGATGAGCTCAGGTTTGCCTTACTACGTTTTAAGAATTGCGTTATGATCTTCAGCAGAGATTGAAGTTCAGTGATTTTAAAGCTTTCTGCATGCTTTCTTTTAAGCCTTTTGGACCATAAAGTGACATTATTTCAATCTTACAGTATATTGTTAAAAAGAAAATTTCAGGTGAGTAATGTGCTGCAATATCTGCTTTCTAAAGGCTGTGGGACTTCCAGCTGTGTACTCGTAGCATTTGGAAGCAGCTGCCCTGCTCTGTGATTTCAGAGTGAATAAGATCATTCAGTTACGACTCCAAAATTCTAAAACCAAGAAAAAAACGTACTACTTTTTTTTTTTTTTTTTTAATGGAGAAAGGTTGAAACAGACCAACAGGAGGTGATTTTTTGGAGAGTGAGGATGGTATTCATTTTGTATTACCAGAGTTGCTGCATGAGGAAAGGTATCAGAAAATCAACGAACAAGGCTTTTCTACAAATCACACCCGCTTCTGGCTTGCTTTTCCATAAGAATTGCAAAGAAATGTAAGTTTATTGACATTAACCCCTGAAAGAGCCAGAAAAATGACTGGTGAAAACAAACGGTTTGATTAGGAAAACAAGTAGTTAATTAGCGAAACGCTCACAGGTTTCCTTGGAAGGTGCCAGCCCCGAGGTGGCACAATCTTTCCTTCCCTCTCGCGGTACGGCAAAATGTCCTCAGCTCCTTCTTACTGTGCCTAAGGGCCATGCAAGTGTTTAACTGACATAAATTACTACTTTGGTGGAACAAAGTGTTGGAGCTTTTCTAATACCAAAAGGATAGGAAGAAGCTACAGATATCAGCTGTGTTTTCCAAGCTATACAAGTTAGCTTTAATGTTTCTACCAGAGTGCATCACCCTACATAATTTCTCAATGTTTTTATAGCTGTACTAATGATGTTCTCATTTCTTCTATCATCTGTTGCAGTCCTACACATTAGATTCAGCGATGACTTTGCAGAAACCATAGACTATGATGTTGGCTGGGATTCCCTTCCCTGGAGGTACCAGACATTTGAGTTAGGTGAGAGAGGGCAGGGAGCTTGCAGTTTTTCCTGGCAGTGGTTCAGTGCATTTCTGGATTTGTTGTGACTCTGAAAAAGCCCTTTATTTAGTCTTTGCATGAAATGTTTCTTGCCTTGCTTCTTGGAATTGGTGAAAGTTGAGAGCATTTTTATATCCTTAGAGACTTTACATTTTTTACTAGTGTATGTCAGTGTGGCAGAAAACTTTGATTAATAATACCTCTGGCAGAGGGAATACAGGGTCTGAGAGATCTGCAGTTTATTTGGGGGGAGCAAGATTAGGATATCAGTTGCTAATCTGGCTACTGCTACAGGAATAGAGCAATCTGTATTTAATTTACTTATTCTGAGGGTGATACGAAAAGGAAGAAATAATTTCACATGCGAGACAAATGTGTGCTATTTTGATACGTTGTCATGGAAATGTTTTAAGAGACTAAACTTAGTTAATAATACATAATGTTGCAGCTAATGCATTAGTTAAATCAATGAGTTATACAGGTCAATGAACTGAAACTGGTGCTAGAAGGCACTGAAGAGAAAATTAATAATTTAAGCTGTGCTGCGTGTATTTTCTAAAGCTGAAGATAGGCAGGAGAAGGGATGCATAAATACAGTATGATGGATAGAAGGAAATGGAGACACAGAGATGATTTGTGTAATTCATCCGTCTGTCACTTACAGTAAATATGAAAATCTGTTTTGTGTCCTAGATCAGCCACCTTTGCCTACAGGTTAGCTTCTGCTCTGCCTTTTATTCCTCTCCGAAGATTTTTCAGAAGGATAGAGCCTCAGGAATTTAAAAATCCCCACGTAAACTAGGTATTTTTAAATAACTTTTGTGTTCAGTTGTGGGAAGTACAGAGTGCCAGCTTCCCTTCCTTCGCTGCTGCCACTTAAGGAACTATTTTTCAGCAGTGGCAGGGGTCGATACAGGGTTTGTTGAGCGTCGCCTTTCACGACGTGGGAGAGCGGGCTGAGTCCTGGCGCGGGAGGGCGTTCTTCACGCGTGGGACTTCGGCACTGGAGGTTTATGGCAAGTTGAAGACTACAAAACCTCACGCTGTGTAACACTGGCCATTAAGCAATCAATTATGCTGTATCTGTAGAGCTTCTAGATTTATCCTAAAACAATTTTATTTGTTCTTACCTGACTGCTTTGAACAGAAACGAGTCAGTGACTGAAATATGGAAATTGTGTGAGATACCAGTACGTAATCTCCCCCACCCCCATTATATAAATAATGCTTAAAAAATAATATTTGCCTACCTACAGCAGTCAGGCCATTGAAGTCTTGCCCAATGAAATTAAACAATGATTAAAGTGACAGAGGGACCACAATATCCTTCAGGGTTTCTCATGAAACAGCAGTAGAGCCACATGGAGCAGATCAGGTGCTAAATGTTGCTCTTGAAAAGGGTTCTGTGGAGCAGCTATAGAGTGTTAAGTCTTGCAGACCTTTTTTTATGAACTACTTGTTTAGGTAAGCACTGAGAGATTTTCTGCTGTAGTCTGCGCACCAACTCTGAATGCCAGAGATCAAATTAAAAACTATTTCCCGCCTTCCCAAAGGAACTACGTTACCTATAAACCTTGTTTACCTTTAGGCCATGATTAACGTTTCCCCAGAAGAAAGGGTTTTGGATAGCCTGCAAAGGAAAGGCAGCACAGGGATGCATGTGCTTATAGTGTCAATCTGAGAAGAGGGAAACAAGGAAAAAATATTTGTAATTCTGCAATTTCTCTTGATTTTTTTCTTTCTTTTTTGTTTGCCACTTATCTAGTAATGGATGGGATGAGAAAACACTCATGCTGTGATGTTCAGTAGGGAATAACAATAACAGTCAGGTTTGTACATATTTCTAGTGTGTTTTTACTTTTTTGTCAACCCATGTCCTGGTTCATGGGCCAGCAGAGAACATCTATATAAAAAAGTCAGTTGTTTTTCGAGTATCAGAGCATCCATACTACGTTTCCTACGTGATATTTTCTGCCCTGCCACGGGATACAATTGCCTATTCTGGACGGCGAGTTCCATGTATGGTACTGCCGAGATTTTATGTGTGGCGGTAATGTGGAAGGAAACATCAAGCTGGTGAGCGAGGGGGAGAAAAACATCTGTTTGTTCAAAGAAGGTATCGTGTAGTGTAGGTGTGTACGTCCGAGACTTGAGGAGAAGGCAACTAAACCTCAAACTGACTCTATCCCATGCGACAGTAATTCACACCGCTCCTGCCTGGGGGGGCCGGGGTTAATGACCATCGCCCTCTCCATGTGCTCAGCTGCTGTGCATTCTTTCTCTCTTAGTAATGCATTTAAGGGCAGAGCCTCTCCAAGACATTTCAGCTTCACTGGTCGTCATAAGTTTGGTACAGTGAGTCTGGCATCTTCTCTTTCCATGTTAGAGTATTAAGATCTTTACAGATCTGGACTCTCAAAACCAGCAAATACCTCAGTGCTGTGTTAAAGATGATTCAAAATGGAGGGGTTTGGGGTTTTTTGTTTAGGATCCCCAAAACTGGTATTCTTTACTAAGTGCCCACCATTTAGGTAGCTGAGATTTAATCTTATCTCTCTGTACTGAATCCCAGTGACTTATCAGAAAGAAATGACATCGACAGCTCATAAGCTTGAGCGTACAGATTAGGATCTGTTCTTGCTTATGGCGTCCCAATAAATAGCGAAAAATCTACCAGCATTCCAGTTCAACAGGTAAAGCATATGAGCAGCAAAAAAAATCTTTGCTAAAGGCGAACATTTTAGATTTTGAAAACAAGCTTCTGCAAATGGCATTAATTATTAAAAGCATGACTTCTGTGTCATAAGACATTTATGAAATTGAAAACTAATAGACAAGGCACTTCATTTTATAAGAAATCAACGCTGGTGTTTTAGACCTGTGGGCTAGGTTGGGTGTTCTTCAACAGTAGCGTTTTTACCCTTCATTCTGATATGGCTAGCCCATATAAAAGGAAAAAACCCCATGTGAACAAGATACAAATCAGCACCGAATGACAAATGGGATGGTGTGGTCTTTCTCGTAACCAGGTGCCAGAAAACGGAAGAGATTTGATTATTTGGCAAGTGTAATTTAACACTGTGCTCATACTTTAAATTTAGATTCTAGAAACTTTCTACAGGTGTCGCTTCAAAGTAGTATGTTTTGTAAGTAGAAATACAAGTAGTTCCGCTGGACGTTTTTTCTGTCATTTGTGGTTCGTGTGCATTTGAATAATGTAAAAATACCCCATGTAAACTGATAGGCCAGCGGTATCAGAACATCACTGCTTGGAATCGAAAGTCGACAGACAGGCAGATCAGTTTCTGCATGTGTTTTTGGAAAGGTTTAAGGAATTTGAATGTTAGTGGAAACAGCATCTGTCAACTATTACTGTAGCGTAGCTCTTCCTCGTTTAGCAAGCTGTCAACCAGTAAATTGTCAGAAAATCAGGCAAATGTATTTTTGTATACAGGCCTTGTCAAGAGGTAGAGGCCCGTTTGTGTCTTTTCTTGGCAAAGACGTTGTAGGTTCATGTAAAAATCTAAGCAACCTATTACTTCACTGAAAGACACCGAGTTAGGACAACTGAAAATACTTGCTTTCTGCTATAATAAATATTTAATAACTCTGCTGTAAATAAGAACCAGTTGGAAAACAGAATTTAGTAGCAGGATACTTCAGATTTCTCTGAAGTGAGCTAAATGCTCCTTTTAGCAGTTAAGCCTTTACAGATGTCAGCTGAGAACAAACATCTTCATAATTTATTTATCACAAGTGAAAGCTGATTTGCTACTTGTTCATATCTGTGTTACTGTCATTTAACTGTTTCCATCGTGTCTCCACTTCACAGAAAATAAAAAGCTGAGATTCTAAAATAACTTTTTTTACAGATGCTTTTCTTCTTTCAAGGTAGACCTTACACAAGAGAATCTGCCCATCTGAAAAAACTTTTCCAGGAAATGCTCTTTTTCCTTGAATTTGCATATCATTTTGTTTATGTTAAGGTCGCCGTAAATACAGTAGGAAGTTGTTAGGTTTGTACATGTGTCTCCTTCAGAGATGTCAACCCCCCAATTTTAGAACTAGGTGTTTGCAAGAAATGTATTGAAACCTATTGAAGAAGAGGAGCTTGGCCCCAATCTTTTGGACTGGCAGTTTTACTACGTCTTTGAAAACCTTTTTCACCATATGTGACTGAAAAGTATTTTTATCTTCTGGGATTTTAAGACTGAGTGAAGATTTTGTTCTAACTGCAAGAAGGATCATAGGAAAGATCACTTAAAAATGAAAGGGGTGGGGGGAGGACAAGCCCCAAACTATTCCATACTCTTTTGTTCCCTCTTAAGATTCTGAGTTGATACTGCAGTGAATTTTTTCTTCTGATTATAATGTTTACTTGAGGAAGATGGTGTTGAAGAACACACCCCACACCCCCCCTTTATTTTAGCTTTCATGTTCTTAGGATCACTCAGCTGCTAGATTGTGCTGTGCACTGTTTGAAAAGAAGCAGAAATTGCAAGATAAGATCAACTGCTCACCTGGGGAGACTTACCAAAGTTTCAGATTTGAAGCACATGTTCCAAACACTAGTCAGGGATGGATAGCATTAAATTCTTACATCTGGCGCAGAACTGCTTGCTTTTATGTTGGTTTCTTTTCTTGTTTTATTGTTTAGAAGGATAATAAAACCTCACAATAATATCTCATAATCAGTATAGCATATCTCCAGGCACCTTTTGCATGTTGTATTTGCCAAGAAGAACATACGTTGTAGTTTATTTTGCCTACAGAAATGTTGAAGGTTTGCATCTGGATCCCTTTGGAAATAAATTTATGATTTGTACCGGTGCAAAAAGGGAAGAGGAACATATTCTGCACTGGTTGAATAGATGGTAATTCATTTTGGCTGGGTGGTAAACAGAATTAATTATCCAAGCGAAGGATACACCTTTTGGCAGGGCTTCAGCTGCTGCATGTTGCCATAAATGTTTCAAAGCCAAGGTTCCAGCCATTTTCATTTGGCATTGGCATTATTTCACTGACATAAGTTAGTTCTGAGTAAAGGGAAGATGATACAGAGAATAAACTCAAAATCCACCTTAAAATGAACAATAACTCCAACTCTTAGTTTTTCAGTGTATTTTAAAGGAAATTTTAGCTGTGCTTCGCACACGCTGATTTTCACTGCTTGTTTTTAGGATTGTGGGGAACACGCTAAGGGCAAGGAAAAGAGTTGAACAAGGAATGTTCAGGCGTCTTCACGAGAGCTTTCTCTTCAGGCTTCTTTCCAAATAATCTACTTTGTTTCCACTAATTCCTTTTTATTCTTAAATCTAATTAAATGAAGTGTTGATGTCAATGAAACGTTTATTTTATGTGTTTGTTTCTTACCGGCAGATGTGTGTTAGCTGGGTGAGTATCACTGCGTGGGCCCTGTGCACACACTCCTCCCTAGGTGTCTGCAGTGGGCCGCTGCAGGGGGCAGGTGTTTCAGCTCAGCAAAGCTTTTCCTGACTCTGTGCATCCCTGACTGGTCTTATATTTCTGCTTCTGTGGCTTCTGCCCTAGATTTTTTTCACCTGTTCAAATTCCTTTATAATTTTTGAAAGCAACTGTTTCCTTAGGAATCGGAGGGAATCGATATCCATCCATCTTTGGAAAATCCAAGTCAAAATGCTTCCAGCTGGTAATTCTAGGGTCTTTTCTTCTCTCCAGTTATGCTAAGATGGCTGAGGTTAGTCTTTCCTACAGATATTCTTTAATCCTACCCTTAGTCTGACGCTGCTACTTTTAGCTCTCTCTAAGGAAAAAGTTCTTCTGGAGGTGTCAGAACGTTGTCCCATGAATCTCTAGATGGTGTTTCCAGTAGGAGGAAAGCCAGGCTTTGGCTAGTGATATTTGGCCACATTTGCATGGTCTGATGTCCTTTACTGGGGCCAGAAATTGGGCAGTGATTACGTGGACTTTTGTATCCCCTTTTTCCTGCATCTTTTCAGGCCTATTCAGTATATGGCTAATGTAAATGATTTGTGTGACCTGTCCTCTCCAGACTTGGAGAGTTTCTCCATCAGCTCGACTTAATCTTAGATATTTTGGTCTAATCACCTAGAATAGTTGTGCACTGTTTTATTATTGCATTGTAAACTTGTCCATGTTACTCAGGCTTTTTTTTTTTTTTACTCTTTTCTTATAGATGAACTATCTGCAAACACTCTACGAATATGCTGCTTTTCCTAACAGAGTTCTGATTACTAAGCAGTTTATTTTTTGTCATCAGCAAATGATCGTTCGCTTACTAATATAATGAACCATTTTAAGAGTTCGTCTTCTGTTAGTGTTGGTTATAATCAGTTGTCTGATTCAGTCTCATAACTCCATGCAAATTGTTCCCATCGAATTATATTTTTAAAATCTGACAGTGCTAAATCCAGTTAATTGTTTATGGTCTGTTCCATAGCGTAGTCAAAGAGACAATTTTGACAAATCAGGTAGCTATAAGTAAAGCATACAGAGACATTACTGCATAACTATATTTCAAAAATCATTAGTGTTGCTTTGAAAAGTGCTAGCTCAGTTAAAGGTGTCAGCAAATTTAAGGGAAAAACAGAAAAAAAATCTATTTTTTAATCTTGGTTTAATTTAAAAGTTAATGCTGAAAAGTGCACAATTGAAATTTTATTTTCCTTCTATTACATCTGCTGATGACTGTCATGAGAGCAATAGGCTAGACATGGGATTAAAATTGTGTTAGTTAAGTAATTTACCGACTACTATAGTGCTGTTCTACTCTTTTCTTTAGACTGCTAGCTTGAACAATAGACTTGAGAATTCTTACACCTTTAAGACATTTTGCTGAACAAATATTAATTTAATATTAGGAGTTACAGAATGGAAACTATAGGCTATGCAGTACTTAGAGTATTTCAAGGGCTGAATTTAATATAAAATGCAATCTTTCATGGAAACACATAAATTGAATCTTTAAAGAAATACTTTCCTACTAAATCTTTTGATATAGACAGGCATTTTCATCGAACGTGCTCTGAGCAGATAATGTGAATGTTAAGGTGTGAACGTGTCTTGAAACAATGCTTTAATTTGCCACGGGAAGTTGTTATGCTGACTATAAATTACGTGACCTGCTCTTGCTAAATAAATCTAAAACGAAATCTAGACAAGTCATTAAGGAAATAGAGCATTGGTTTAATTCCATTGTATTCCAACATTATGGAAAGACACATCTTGGAATTGGAATTTATTTTAGACTGAATATGTTGACAGTGAAATCTGATTATTCTTCTGCAGATGCACAGATAGATCAGCTTACACTGAACTGCTAGCAAGATCCTATGAGGCATGTTTGCATATTGGCCAGCCTTTGCTAGGTCCTGATCTTGAATGTTCCTCTAGTATTATGGATCAGAAGTTCATCGTTATGAAGCCATGTCCATGTCGAAATAGTTTTTAATCAGAGCAATATATGTTGCCCTTTCCATGATGTGATCTCGTCAAGATCCCTGGAGAAACATGTTTGGTCTAGCTTGTCTTTCATATAGATCTCTACTGGTGCCTGGAGTACTTTTTTTATGACAGGCTCCACAAGGGCTCATGTCAGCCATCTTATTCTTGTACATTCATTTGTGAATGTACGTTCAGAACTTGCATAAGGTTTCATTCAATGTAAGGGTGTCCAATATAAATTTTATTTAGCTTTGATTGTATCCCCCTATTTGATATGCGATTTCCTTACCCAAATCTTAATTGTGCTGGATCACAGAAATAAATGTGATTATTTTTAAAACTTTGGGTTAAGATTTTTCCAAAGAACCCTACTCACGTTGAAAATGATGAGAGCAAAACAACTTGGAGATGTCATTTGTGTCTTTTAAATACTGTATTGTCTAGTGCATCAGTTAGTTTCCCTAAACTTTGCAATTTATGATGAGTGAGTGTGAGAAGAGTTTGTGAAGAAGCAGAAGCCTCATTTTCATTCCACAACATACGTTTGTCTTCTCAACTTGTTCAGTAAGGAGAGCAAACTGCAGTCTTGGTATTGAAGAAATTTATACTTGGGAGTTCACATCCAGCCTGTGTGTCTCCGACTTAGGAAGCGCATATGGGAAAGGGAAAAACCTTTCAGTCCTGATAAGTTACTTTTGTTTTAAATATTTTTCAGGTGGGGTTTTTTTTGTCATTCACTAGAAAAGTTAAAATCATTAATGAAGTCAGACAGCTTCCTTGCCTCTGGATTCTTGGGGTTTTGTCTCTGAACAACAGAAGGGAAACACTTGTGCCAGGTAGAACTGAGCTTCCTAGAATACTGCTATGCTGTAACTAATAGGTCAAAATGATTTTGCAATTTCGTTAAATAGTTATTATATTAAAAAGCAGCTCCTCAAATGTTTTACTGATTAATGGTTAACCAGGGCTATGCCATCTGTCACAAAGAAATTTTAAAGAGAAATCGAGCAGATCTTATGCCTCTGTCCATTAGGAACCGATATCAATCGGTTCAGGAAGAGTATCCAGGGTCGTTAGCTGCTGTTATGGCTGAAGCACTAACGTGTGCCTCGTACATCAGAGTTAATGATGCCTACGGTTTTGTGTTTGCATCCAAAGGGTCCTCCAAAGTTTGACTTCCTTTTTTCTTCTGTGAAACTGCCTATGGGCTATTTATCTTTCTTATGTATTTGGGAACTAAAGAATGATCTTAGTCTTTCTCATTTCAAAAAAAAAAAAAGAAATAAAATCTCAAACCCGCCGCATCTCATGAAGCTCAGCTGAAAAACAGGACATTTCTCCAAGTTGGTATTTTTATTTTGCTGTTGGAGATTTTTTGATGACTGAAGTGATGTATTTTAGTCAATTTTCTGTGACTACTCAAAGTAGAAAGCCCTGAGGTATGTTTTATTTGTCAGATATGACCAACCAAAGCAAGGGTTAAATAGAGTCCTTGAAAAATGTCAGGTTACGTAAAACCACATGCCAAGTGCTTCTAAAGTGAAAGGCATGTGAGAAAACAGGTCATAAATCACTATGTCTCTAGAAGACGAAGTCTCCAGTATTTATTATTTATGCCCCATTTTGATTTGCCAGTAAGGAAGCTCCTTGTCGGGATAAATACTGTAATTACAGTGATAACATACTTGGAGCTGCAGCATCCAGCAGTGGGGCACAGCTAGGAGAACAAGCATCCTGTTAACGTTTCCAGATATGAAGGTGAGCATTTGTCTCAGTAATTTCTTTTTTATGGAAAACTATACATACACCATTGAAGAATAAAATGGAGGAAAAAAGAGGAAAGGAAAAGGAAAGGAGAGTTGTTAAAGTGCCTCAAGGAAAGATGCCTACTTTTTTCTCATGTATTCCTTAAAAGCAAGGAAGAGCAAAGAGTTGTGGGTTTTTTTTTAAAGAGCTTTTGAAAGAAGGTTTGAAATTTCTTTTCTAAAGACATTCTTTCATATGCATCTATATAAAAACGTATTTTTTTTTTTCTTGTGTGTGTGTATATGTGTACACATTTGGATCCAAATGTCTTTATAGCTCTGGCTCGAGCCAGACAACTGAAGGCAGACACAATGTGAGCCTTCCCGCTACACCTCTGTCTAGACCCACACATGCTTGCCCGGTCCTCCAAATGCTTTGAGAAGAGGCTGCCAGATGGAGCAGAGTGACTCCGTATACATACATCTCAATATGGAAAGTATACAGGTTTGATACATATCTAAAAGGTTTCCGAGTGATCTGAGAATGTTTTAAAGGTTTTCATGAGATCACCTGTTTGCTTTTAATCTGTTGCAGATACCAGCTTTTTCATTGCAATCTGCTGACGCTGCAGGTTAGCTCACTGCACCGGCTAGTTCTGGTTTAGTCCTCTCTTGTCCTGTATCTTTCTGGCATTGAAAATAAATTTGCTATTCAGGATCATAATGGTCACTGAAGAAGAGACCATTATTTTGTGACATGAAAATGTGTGTATCTGCAAAGCATGTTCAGCAGTTGGGAAATAGTGGCTGTGTTCTCAGCACGTCTGGACCTTCTATAGAAGGTGACATATGGGGAGCTGAAATTGTATGACATGTTTTTTAAATTACAGTGACTATTCTGAGATACGTTGGCTGTGTGATTTTTTGGGTTTGACTTTCATTTTGTTTACAAGTTTTTAATAATCAAGTGAGCTTTTATTTAGAAGGACACAGTATGATCCTTTGTACGAGAGTAGTTTATGCACTCTAACCAAATGCAGTTAAATTTCGAGTAAAACTTCCAGATTTTTTTTTTTTCTTTGTTAAAGAAGGGCTTGAAATATCAGTGTGGAAAGTTTAGGCTTGCTTCTTTTTTTTCAGTGGTGTTTATTCCTTTCTTCTAATCTGTAAGATGTTGGTATGTTCCCTGGGGACAGCACACTGAACCAATACTCTGGCAGCTTGGGGTTTATCCCTAGTCTATTCTTTTCTGGTTTTCTCCTGAGTAAGTCACTTTATCACTTTATCTGTCTGCGTTTCTGTACGTCTCATGTATGAAGTGGGAATAATGATACTGTGACTTCATTGAAATAAAGTAGGAATTCCTTCGTGAAGATCAGTAAGTAAAATCCATGTGTTGGTAACCTAAGGTGCATTCCCTGTTTTCTCTCTCTAAATACGTTGTCCTGAGAATTTTCTTCTCGACTTGGATAAGGTGCCTGTGGAAGTATCGGATATCTTTTTGTCAAAATAGCAAAAAATGCTGTCTGAACTGAAGGTATTTTGTAAATTTCAGAGACAAAAAAACGGCTTTAAAAGTTTCCTGAGGGATGTGTGATTTCTCAGCAGGAAGAAAAGAGAGAAATTTATGCTCTGACCACAGTCATGGAAGCTGTTTCCATACATAATTTTTGCCAGCAAACACTTCTCCCCTCCGTATTCCCTAATTCTACATCTCGTAGACGTGGCTGGCTTTCCTTGAATAAGCTTTTCCAAAACATGATGTAGCAAACCCTTGGTACAGAAAGTTTGGTGTCAGGGATTCGTTCTCTGCCATTTCAAATATGTCTCCATCTCCATCTAGTATGGCTCCCTACTGACAGCACGATTCCCGTGAACTCTGTCAAAGACAAATGTGAAAGCATAGAAACTGCAGCAAGTACGAGTAGCAGAAAACAGGATGAATGGCTCCTGAGGGTGTACAGCACACAAGAAGACAAAGGAGATAGCACTTCAGCTCGCAGGGAGAAGGCATTGTTTCTCAGCATGATTAAGTGCTTCCACGGAGCTGTAGCAGCTACAATAGCACTTACATCTGGTAACTTAGCTTTTATAGAATTCTTTTGCCAGATTTTTCAGTATTTCAATGAACATATGTATGTTTATATTGGAGAAAGGAGTTTGCTTTAATGTCATCCCTTCCAAGACACACTTGGTAATAAACAACTCCAGATCACGCCGTACATTTTTGCATCAGGAGTGAACTCAAAATGGTATGCTGAATTTCAGACTAATGCTATGTATTGGTTAAGAATACACCTGGGTTTTTGAAAAAATGTATATCCCGATACAGGATTAGTGTGTGAAATTCAGGCGCCGCGAGTTGGTTATTTTCTTAATTTTAGGTCCTAATGTCTTTTGATTTTTGTCACTGAAGTGATCAGAGTTGAATGAAGCTTTATGCGCACAGGTTAGGGAATGTGAGGAATTGGTGCCATGTGTTTCCCATTGCGGGAACCTTTATGATATCATCGTCGGAGAACATGCTCAATATGCCTTCCAGACTTGGCATGCTCTTTAGATTGCATGATTGGTTGGGACTGTGTCAGTACAATATTCACATTCCCTTGGGGGCACAAATATTAAGATATTTAAAACATTTAATCCCTAAGAGGAAAGATTGCCCCCCCCAAAAACAAACAAACAAACAAACAAACAAAAGAACCATTCTATTCCTGATTAAAATGGATACAGTATCTCATTTAACAGCTTGACCTCCTTTTGCCATGGGGACTGTAGGAAACCTATTCAGTGGACCACTAGTTCTTACCTATCCATCCTTAGGTACTCACAGAAAAACACAGTTTTGGTCCCAGTTGCTACAAAGAAAGTCCTCCTTCTGTCAGCATATGGGTAACAGCTGTCATTACCGCTAGCCAGTCATATTGTCTTCTGTCCCAGTCCTTTATCTGTCCAACTCCAGACACTAATTTGGAAAATAAGAATAAATAATCAAGGCATGTGGAACTGAGGCCAAGCTTTTTTTTATTTACAACACCTGTTGCCTTTTATAGGGTTGGCACAGTTAGGCTAAGCCACAATGGCTTTCTAGATTTCACGATAACTGGACTTTGAGAAGTGTCTTTGCTTTTTCTTTGCTTTTTTTTTTTTTTGAGTAACTTTTATTTTCATTAAAAGGTTAAAAGTAAAACAAAAAATACCACCATGCATCCACTGCAAAATAATAGAAAAAAAATGTTTGAAGAGGTCAGAACTGTGCAGATTCTTACGTTGCAAGCGGAATGACTGCATTCAACTATAGCACTGTAGATGCTCCTTCTCTGTGGATGCCTGTCCCAAGGCAGGGGACGTTAAACACCCCACAGAGCAAACTGTCCTAACTGTTGTCCTCCTCTTTATTCTTTTCCTCTTTCACTGATTTGCATACTCACTGCAATTCTCTTTAAATACACCTGGATTTTTGTTATTTTCTTCTCTAAATTTTCTAAATGTAGTGTGTTCTGGGGGCGGGCGGGGGGGGAGAAAGAGAGGGGGAAAAAAACCCCTGTCTTCCTATTTCCTCAGTTGTTTCAAAAGTTTCACTCGATTTGTTTCTTAATTTCTGCCTTAAGAAACCATGTCGATTTAAGCTGAGATTTTTTTTGATGTTTTGAACTAAGCAGAGCTTGCAGGTTCAGTATTTGAATGCAAGATGAGGCGAGTCTGGGCTGACTCCTGGCGCCGGGGCGAGCGGCTCGGTCACTGGTGTTTGAGGCATCTGGTCTTTGGTGTTTTGAGATTGTACTGACCCAGAGCTGCTCAACACAGCCATGGACAGCTGTGCTGCTTTAGGTGTGATCTTGGAAATAAATCCCTTATGTGAATTTTTTAAGGCACACCTAAGTTTGTTATTTTTAGATTATCTGGTAGAGCTGGAAGAAGTAGACAGGCTTTGGAGAATGCAGGCCCTTCTTCAGGTCAGACAAATTATCTTGTTTTCCTGACTATGCTAATTGGTTTAATGAATAATATTTTTATCTGTCTAGAAACCTTGTCTTACCTTTATCCTTAAACTGTCACAAAAATGAAACCTCATTTATTTTAGGTTAGAATTTACATCAGTTAACGTGTTGAAATTTAGAAAGCTAGAAAGAGGACAAAAATGTCTAACAATGTTAATTAGAACTATGGAATAATTTAGGCTGGAAGGGACCTCTGGAGGTCATGAAGTCCAGTGCCACTCTAAAGCACAGTAAATTATAACAATTTAAAAAAAAAAAACAAACAACCAAACAACTATGTCTCTTCTGTCAAGGGAAAGCCATAAACTTGAACCCTGAAAAATGGAACCTGTTTCTTGCAAATGTATGTATCTTGGTCTTAACATCCAGTTCCAGCTTCTGGACTACACAGTGTCCCCTGTATGGCATGGCTGGCTTTACCACCTGGATCAACGGAGGCGGCAAATGATGTACTTGAGTTCCCAGCATTGGTGATTTTATGTGCTATTTAAAAAATAATGAATTTCTTTCTTGACAACTGATTGGTCTCTAGGTTTACAGGTACATAAGTGCAGGATAAAAAGGAGAAATGGAAATACATCCTCTTGATCAGCTATATGCGTATTTTTATCTTAATTTGAAATAATTAGTTTGTTCCAGAGCTGCCAATGATTTCTCATTTCTGTCTGTAAACAAAACTTACTATAGAGTTAGAAAACACAAAATACATTTTGAATAAAAAGGCAGCTACAAAAAAATCTTAATAAAAAATAAATTATTTTTGTTAGTTCTACATAGAACCACCTTTTCTGCACTAAAAATTTTTGCAGGCTATGAGAAATAGCTAATCATGCAGGGCTTCTACTCACTTGGGTTTTTTCTTAATCATTTTAGCAAGGGTACCATACAACATGTATTACACATAGCATGTGTATAATCTCTATCTATAAACATACATATTATACTCAAAACCAAAATCTGTACAACAGACCTTTGAATGTTCAGTTTCCTGGTGAAACGCTGCAGTTGAAAATGAGCACAGCCAGAGTTCAAGTGACTTCAGTGCAGTGCAAGACTGATAGCCCAAGGTGGCACGCATTTCGGTGCTGCTAGGGTGGAAGGTTTGCAGGTACAGGGAAGAAAAAAGGGAGCTGAAGATGTTGTAGGAGTCTACAAACATTTGTTCATCCAGAAGGGAAAGCTGACAGGACTGTTCCAGTGCAAAACTTTTTCCATAGGTGCACAGTTGCCATTTTCTTAAAACATACTTTTTTTAAACCTTGGCACTAGAAAGTGAAGTGACTGCTATGCTTTACACCTTCTTTTTCAATATATTGTGCCAAAAAGAATGTTTCTTCATAGGTAGTAGAGAGCCATAATAGTTTGTGGAGGGAAAAGAAAATGCTTGGAGCCGAGTTCTCACCAAATAGCCGTAATTATGTTGTATGTAAAGAAGAAAAAGCATCATTCTTTGAAATCTGTTATGTTTTGGCAGCACATGCCCAACTTTAGAAACCATACATACCACCAGAGACAATGTCATTCTCATAATTTCTTTTTCTCAAAACCTGCATGTCAAAATGAAATAAAAAACACCTGCTTGTTCTGACACGTCTTTTCAAAGACCATGAGTGCCTCTAAGTGGCAGGAGTAAATAGAGTGTCAGCATTAAAACTGTATGTAGTGCACTCCAAATGGGATTAAACATCAACAAATCTGTGCTGAAAAGATCTCTCCGTTTGTAATTTCCTACGTTGGAATTACCACACTTTGAAGGAAAAAAACCCAAAATGCAGGCATCGACTGTGGTGTGAACACGAGGAGATGCTGCAGGTTCCCCAGGTGGAACAGTCTTCTCTCTGCCTATCAAGGCTTCCTCAAACACACCCATTTTTAGCAAATCTGTGTAAGGAACCACACCTGTGTTTTTCAGTGCCCCTAGAAATATTCATTGACCTTTAAACACCGTGATAGAATAGAGCAAAATTTATTAACAAAACTATTAACGTTTCAGTTGTTAAATTTTTTTCTTAATTTATGGCCCTACTCTCCATTCAGTAAATTTTCTGTAATGGGCAGCTCATGGGGGAGGTTGGCATTGAAGTCAAGTCACTGAAAAACTCCATGGGCTCCGTAACTGTTACCTTGACAGGGTGCATCTTTATAGGAGCATGCCTTTGGAACAGGGTCCTTTGCTTGGTACTTACCGCACAGTGGAGTCTTTCCCCTTTACCGAGGCTCCAAACCTCCACTGTCATATAAATACTTAGTTTTGTGACAGGATTGCTGATTTCATCCATTAGCCACCAAATCCAACCTTCTCCAACAGCTGCAAGTCCACCCCAAAGTGACAGTTCTCTTTAGACAGTACCAAACCATCCCAGAAGAAAGTGTCCCATTTTCGATAGTCTTGCTAGAGAGCATTAGCTGTTTTGGTTTGTTTGGTTGGGTGTTTTGTGTGTTGTTGTTGTTGTTGTTGTTGTGTTTTTTTTCCCTACATAGTTGCTTTACCTAGATAGCTTTTTCCTTAACAGAATAAATATCTATTAGATGTCTACAAGGACAGCAGAAGAATAAAATTTTCCAAATTTAGATTTGTTGCCTTCTTGCTAGGAACATTCCCCATGCTCTGTCCCTGACAATTCTTTTGGCAGTTATGTAATTTTCATTTTGCTCTATAAGATTTCATTTCATTTTCCTGTATAAATGCTAGTGTGAAACAAGTATTTTCTGATTAACTGAGACAGTTTAAACTTTTTTTTTTTTTAGCCAGTAAGGAAGCTGTATTCTATTATAATGACAAATTTGACTCCTCCAACCCTAAAAAATCCAGAACTTTGTTTTTCATTAATTGCAGGAGTGGAAGATTCCCTCGGGTTTTAAAACTGTATGTAAGATAAAAAATTATTTTGTATGTTCTCAATTAGTGTAAAAATGTGCAAATGTCACAGATTGTTAATTACTTGAAACTAGAAACACGGAAGAAGGAAAGGAGGCCCTGTAGTTTTTCTTTGATGTGGACGTGTTTCAGAGGACGGCGGCTTCCCTATAACTCAGTGCTGAATGAAGGAGGGGGGTGTCTCCCAGGTGATAAATTTGTACTCTGCAGCCTGAAATTTATTTTAAGCTGTGGAAGCTGAGATATTGGCCATAGGGTCAGTTTAGGAAAACGCTGCCAGTGAAACGGTTATCTGGGCCTGGTACTACCAGCACGATATAATTATATATGTTGTTTGGCTAGCAGATCAGAGTGGGAGCTGGAATTGGGGTTATGAGAGTGGAGCTAGCACAGCCAAACAGTCAGGCTGTCAAATCAGCCCTTCTATTTGCATTCTTCCTTATTTTAAAAAAAAAAAAAAAAAAAAAGAGTGAAAAAGTTCATGTTGTCATTACCTTTTGAAAGAAGGTCTTAGAAATTATGACACTTAGTGGAGAAGGTAGGAGGGCAAGGCGGGGTGGAATGGCAAGGCAAGATTGATCCTTGAGAGGCTCAGGGAGTGGGGGGAAACACGTTACAAATGGTAATAAGGCAAGTTAAGAAAAATGATACCAGATGTGGCTGTAATGCCAACAATCAGCGAAAAATGTAAACATATATAAAGCTGTAGTAATAAAGCTGTTACAGCTGTAATGTTCAGGATGGAAAGAAAAATGAGGTCTCTCTTTTTAACTTCAGCTATATCAGGCTCTGGCCTCTACTTATTTATTTTTCCCCTTGTCCATTTCATCCTTTTAGAATAGTGATCCATCTTCACTAAAATTTGTTAGAGACCATTTCCAACACTTTGTATAACAATAAAATATAATACTGCCGACATTTCTCACAATAAATGATTTTATTTATATCAAAGAACGCTTTTAAACTCTTCAGCGTATTTCACAACCAATTAAATTTCTAAGCGCATGGAAGCATTTGAAAATTCATCCCATTCAATTAAAGAAAATGGGAGGCTTAGGACTCGGCCTGTCTTTCTGTGCACCCCTGCAGACACATGTGCATGCACGTGCTGTCTCTCCTCCTCTACCGTCTAACCGTTTCTTGATCTGCAGTGTCCACTGGTGCTGGTAAAGTAGATGGAGGCCACCCAGGAGGCCACAAATCTGCCAATAAATCTTGCTCCAGTGGATTTGGGGCTCCCTGGCCAAGACTTTAAATTGCTTGTCTTCTATTCAAAAAATGCAGTGCTCTGCCCTGACAACGCTAAAACCTGTTGGCAACAGGGTGACCATTTTAAGGGCAAACCTTATTTTCTCATCAACTGTAGGAACAGGGAACCCTTATGCTTTTTTATTTATTTTTTTTTATAAGCAGCTATACCTTACAAATGTAATTTTTCAAAAGGTAATTGAATCTGTGTATTCCTACAGTGTACGGAGTGATCCATGCCTGCAGAACATTTTGTTTTTCACTCGCTACGAATTTAGTGATTCGGTATTTGATAGTTAGGGTTTGTTTCCTATTGATCCCATGATTCTTCCTAGCTTTAATAATGCAATAGCATTTGGATCGTTTATTATTAATGATTAAAATCTTCAGGACTTTCAGTTGCTCCCTGACCAATAGCTTTTTGGGACTCCCTAATAGTTACAACACATCAGCCTAGTGAGTTAGTGCAGTCCTAATACATCCTGAGTGCGAATGACTAAAAAGTCATCTGGCTGTTGTAAGAGCTGTAAATTTTGCATGTAACTGTGCAAAAAAGTACGTCCTTTTATGGTCTGGGGAGGTTGATTCACTAAGTTTGCACCACACTTCTCTCACTTTATGGGCTCTTGTACGTATGTTTAAAGGGAAATATTTTTTAATAAGCTGTTTTGTAAAACTATACTCTGAACTTACAGGGAGTGGATACATTGTCAGAGTGCTAGGAATTTCCAGTCCTGATTATTATACAGTGTTTTTCAGTCCTTTCCTTATTTAGTAAAGGAGCTTGTAAGATTGTTATCTGACAGATGTTGTTCCATTCAGCTTCAGCGTTTCATTCATGTGTATTCTTCCAGTCCTTATCATGGCATAAATAATTCCTATCTTTTGTTCTGGTTTGTTGACTGTTCTCTTTATTTGCATTCAAGTGGGAAATATCCTAATGTACGGGCAAAATATTATAATTGTTTCCATCGGGAAGGATTCAGCTTTGTGTTTGGCTAGATTAGCTGAGATGACTGTGTGTCATTAGCATGACTGCAGCAGGATTTCATTCTTGCAGCACGTGAGAAGTGTTGATGTGAAGAAGAGATGTAGAGAGCAGCAAGAATTATGTCTGCTTACTTGTCTGTGTATGTATGTTAGGTGTTGCTTTTGCCTGTGACAGTTTGATTTGCTGCTATGAGTAACCACACGCTCACCATTTGAGACATACTCTTCTCCTAAAATGAAATAAGATCTGAAATTTGTGACTCCTACAGATGTATCAATACATTAGTTCAAATAGATTTCCTTATTCTATCTCCTCTACACTGATTACATAACACATGATCAGTAATTCAAATTTTTGAGTCATGCTTCAGAAACAGTCAATTTTCTTAGTAGTGATTTGAGATTCCTTACTATTACTGCTTCATGCAAAATAAAATCACCAATTCTGTCTGGGAAACTTTTCAACTACCTGCATTGGTTTCTGCTTCCTAACCCTAAGTATATCGATAAAGAGGCAGTCTTAAAACAGGAAAATTATCTTCAGGAGGAACAAAGGCTTTTGCACGTTGCTGCTACAGCAACAAGCAGCACAACCTGTCAGGTACTTCCTACTGTATGTAAGCATTGACCTTTCAGTAGCTTTCCCCTCACACTTCTCTTGGTCATATTCCATCCTGTGCCACGGCCTATTCTTTCCCCAAGCCCTGTGTGCCGTAAGCACCTGTCGTCAGGCTCCCCTTCCCAAGGTGTCCAACTCACATGGCTGTGAAGGGGAAGAGCTGCAGCACTGTTTGGTAGCTGTGGTTATTGCTCTTGGAGGGGTGCTCTGCGCGAATCCCTCCTGATGCCATGTAATGCAACTAGAGCAGCACCATAAACCTACCCCGAAGTGCTGATCTCATGAGTTCATCTAGAAAGAGTCAGTGGTCTGGAGTTGTAGAGCAGTGTATTTCTGCAGAGAGGGAACAGCAGAATAGTCATATAAGGGGGAGGAAATAGGTTTTGGAGGAAAAAAAATTGTTGCAGTGTTGTAATGAGCCACTTCTCTCAAGTGCTTGTACAAATATATTCTCCAGAACAGTTTGAGTTGAAAAAAGTAATGGCTCCTGAGAGCCATTTGGTATTCACTTGAAAATAGAAAAAAAATTTAAAAAATGCTTTATGCAAACCCCCTGAAACAACACAGCTTTGAGCTATGGACAGCAAATGAAGTCAGAGAGAAAGAAACCGCTGTTGTCAAGTTAACTTAAACTGAGCAATTCACTATGATTTTTGTTAATCAGATTTATAGTAACACAAGATAAACATTCGAGATGACAATGTGTTATCACAGGTATCTCTGCAGTTCATTGGAATGCTGAAATAGTTCAAGATCTACAGTTTATTTTCAGAGAATTAGACCTTATCGTTGGGCCACCCACAGAGCGAAGCAACTCCAGTGACTAACTGGAACTCCTCGTTCACCCTCTTATTTCTAATGTGTGTGAGGCTGCAGAAGCTGCCACTGCCCCACTGGGGTGCTCGGCCTGCACCAACCACAACAGCACTGTGGGGAGAGGACGCTGCCGAAATTCCCATCTCCAAGTCCATTGAAGCCACTTTGCTTCCTCCATCTTCCTCCATCACAGTGGAGGAAAGTGGGGGGGGGGATAATTCAGTACGGGCAGGAACCCTCTCCAGCCCTTTGCCCTGAAGATAAGAATGAATAAATAAATAGTGACACTGTGGTCAGGGAGGCAGGTTGTTCAGAAGGGAGGCAAGAAGTCAAGTGTGGGAGTCGAGAAGCTGTTGCAGATGGGGAGGAGGGAAGAAGAAAATGTGGGAGGTCGTTTATTCCGCTGTGGAGTGCACCATTAAGTTTGCATTTGCAGTCTGTAGTTAACACAAACCACAGAGTTTTGTCATGGGAAGTTTTAAATCCTCAAAAAAAACTTTAAAAAAATCTCATTCTTTCTTGCAAAATCTTATTATTTTAGTCCAAAATGATACTGTAGTTCCTCTCATGGCTCCTTATTTCCTTTTAAGGAAATATAAATGTTTTTGTGAAAAGAATCTTACACCTGTAATAAGCAGAGTTTAAAATTTGCATTACCAATCATAAGAATATAAATATCTATGTGCTTTTCTTATTTTGGGTGTGAAAGAGTGCTGCGCGACCTCGCTGGCTCCTCATGGCAAGCCAACGGCGCTCCGCCGTTGAACACAAGATGCTCAGATCCACTGGCCATAAATGGGTAGCCAGAGCTTAGAATTTCAGAAGCGAGTTACTTTTAAAAAATAAGTTAGACTTCATGGGGGGTGGAAGGGCGGGTGTGTAGGGCGGGCGGGAGGTAGAGGCTGGCTGGGGGTGATCGGCGCGGCTGCCCCCGCCGCCTGAGGAGATGGCGCCCGCGCTGCCCGTCCCGCCTCGCCCTCCCCCAGGTGTCACTGTTGGGCCGCGGCAGCGAGGGCCGGGCACCGCTCGTCCGCCTCTGGCACCTGGGCCTGTGGCGTGGAGGAGATCGAGAGGGCGCTTGGTCCGTAAGTATTCCGGTCAGTATTAGGTGATAGCCAGGGAAATACTGCAGTCTGTTTTATTATACACTTGAAACAACACTCTTCTCCTCAATAGGAGTGTTGTTTTCCATTCCTAAATACTCCCACTGCCCACCTGCCCCAGCACTAAACTTCTGACAAAACTGGTGGGAAGATCAAGGAGCCGTGGAAAAGTACCTGAGTCTGAGGTGGGACCTCGCCTACGTGGCTGCGCCCAGGCCACCTTTACTCTCCTGTCCGGACCTCCTCCTCAGGAGGCCGAGCGGCCCAGGGCAGCGGCCTGCCTTCCTCAGCAGAGACCGGGCGGGCGGAGCGGGGCCGGGGGCTTTGCGGCCCCCTCCCCCGCAGCGCTCCTCCTCCCTGGGGGGGCCCTGCTGCCGCTCGCTCCCCTCAGGTGCTGCGGCCAGGGCGTTCCCCGCCTTTGCTGAGGCGAGCAAAGGGACAAAAGGGAGGGAAGGTGGAGTGGGGAGTCCCAGGGCTGCTGAGGCGTCAAAGCTGAAGAGATTGTAGAGATCGTGAGGGAAAGACAAGCCTACTGGGATATTGTGTAGTACCCCAAAGCTGGTAAGGTAAGCTCCTTGGCTTGTAGTTAACAAAAACGTAATGCAAATTAAATTTGTCCTAAATGCAGTTTTAATTTCTGTGAGGAGGCCTTCGGTCACCCTCAGGAGCGCAGGCAGGGAGCGGCCGAGGGCTGCTGCGGCCCCTCAGTGCTGGTGGGCGTCCCCCGCTTTAAACAGTGTCTGCTGCCGTAATGAAATAATTACAGAATCTCAGACTGTTATCCAATTACTCTGACATTTTGCCATTCTTTGCCGTTAACTGGATTAAGTTCATTGTAAAAAGATTAGCTGTGGAATAGAGCAGAGCGTAACGGAGCGAGGCGCCTGCGCTGCGCGGGCCTGGCTGCGGGGACGCGCAGCCCCTGTGGGCCGGGGCGCGGGGGCGGCTGCACCCTGCCACGGCCGGCGGTGAAGTAATTTGTTACACAGAACAACGCAAAGTGTCAAAAACCTGCAACGGTGTTGTGGAAATCTTATGCATCCTTGAGGCAGGTTTTTCTAATAAATAATTCAGGGAAGTGGGAAAGAGAGGTGTTTCTCTGACTATTTTCTCTTTATAATTGCTGCCTGTTGCCATCTACATTGTCACAGTAGTTAATGTCCATTTTCTAGAGTGGTGAAACACCCTAAAACTTCCTGTATTTGAAATGTTGGAATTCATTTTACGTATAATAGCTGGTACGATACTATGCGTTCTCTCTGAAAGATCTGTTTTTAAAAATATGAGACTGATTAGTAATCATTTCGGTTACTTACTTCGCAGCAGGTTTGATACTTCCATAACACACAGTTTTTCACTTGCATTTTTTTCCCATTGTTTCTCTCTTCTTGCTTTCTGATTTTGAGCGGCATAAACATCATGAGTGATGGTTGTTATTAACCAGTCAGACTGTGCAGATTTCCATTTCCAGTTTTACACTTCACTCACATTAACCACACTGTCCCTAAATAAATTTTTACGTGCGTGATGGGCCTTGGTGCAGTTTCTCTGCATGAAATCCAGCATTTCAGAGGCTGCTGAAGAACCGCTTTTTCTATTGAAGTACAGGAACTGCAACAACAACATTAAAAAAGAGGGGGGGGGGGGAAGGAAATGGGCTTGTCAGAGTTGAGAAAGGAAAACAGTGTATTAAAATTGTTTTGAAACTATTTAATTCTGCTTGTCTCTTTCCTGCCAAATTGTACTCTCATTGAAGTCAATGGGATCTTTGCCACAGAATTAAATAAGGACATAATGGAACATTGCTAACGTCACTGCCCTGGCTTTTCCCCTCCCCTTCCTAAAATGGTTTTCTTCCCTTCTTTCATTTTTATTTTTTTTCTTTCAATGAAAGCCGGCATAATAATTATCTGGAGCCATATTTAGTGAGTGTAATTATAGTATCTTTTTCATATATATTTACTCTAAAACGTTAAATCTGTTGTGTTTTAGTTCTGGATAAGATTTACTATTCTGTAGGCAATACTAGATGATTTTTAAATTACATTAATTTTTTCAGCATCTTATAAAATATTATACTTTGTAAAAAAAGGTTAATAACTGCGCACGAGATTTTTGTGCGCATATCAGAGCCAGGGTTGCCAGCCCGCAACCTTCCTTCCCAGACCTGTGCTGCAACTGGCTTTATTTCAAAACAGTGTTATCTGAATGTGAAGTCTGGCTCAGGAAAAAATATAATTGTCTTAGAGGTGTCCTTGGTGGTAGTGTTTGGATTTGATTCACTAGGAAAAATGGCTTGTAAGCTTTCTTTGCTGTGAAATTTAGACATTTCCAAATCTTCTCTCATTCCATATAATCTTTTTTTTGGAGATTTCTAAATAGGCTTTAAAAGTGCTTCAGCACTTATTTTGTTGTTTAATTTAAAAGTTTGCCAAAATTAAACCATTCCTGTTGTACCTGTTTTTTTAAATGGGAAGCTTATCCTATTAGGAAGATCTCAGATCTGTTACGTTTCGGTTTTCCAGTTTCTGCTATGGAGATAGGTTTCAAGCTTAACTAAGCGTAACCTTTTAGTCATTCTAAATGGGGCTACAGTTCAGTAGTTCAAATTTTGGAATTTATAAAATCTGGTGTGAAAACTGTAGCTCTTGCTTATGCTTTAGTAAGGCAAGTACATTTCCTGATCAAAGCTAATCAGCACTGAATTAATATATATTTCTTCTTTTTAAAGGTGAACTGCTAAAGGGCTGAAACTGTACTTCCTTTTAACCGCTGTAATAGAATAGGTGTAGGAAATAAGACATGCAGAAAGCTTTCTTTTAAAGTTTTCCCAGATTCAGCACCTAATTTTCCTTTAAAGTATGCAGCTTAAGCTGCTACATTTTTCCACTTCATGCAAAATAACCCTAAAGTAAAGCAGATTTTGACAAATTCCTGCTCGCGGTGCCAACCAATAGCCAGTAACTGTAGCCTTTCCAAGCAGGGGACACTTGACCCTTTTGCAACTTTTTTCCTACCTTTGTCCCTACCTTTCCTTGCCATCGTCTCGTGATTTTACAGGTCCTGTCTTCCCCATTTCCTAATTATGTCTGTGGAACTTGATCATTATATGAGTAATTGGAGTTCTGATACAGGCTTACAGCATGCATTACAATGTAATATGAAATGTAGACACTTCTGCGCTAAGTGGAAGTGACAGATCAGAGCTTACAAATTGCATTCATTCACTTAAGAACCGCCTGGGACCTCTAAATTGATCACATGTGTTGTATGGATTATGTAATATTAATTAGGGTGGTATCCAATAGTGCAGCTGTGGTCCTTTTGATGGTTCTATTAAATCTCTGTTTTCAGGGGGATGTAATTCAGTTCTGCAAGTCTTTTATTTCAAGGGAGGAAAACTTGAAGCATAATTCTTTCTTCACTGAAATTGAGAAGGGTTAGCATAGGTATACGTAAATTTAAGAGTGAACCAAAGAAAAACAGTATTCGGGAGGTCTCAGAATTCCAGGTACTTTTGCACCTATCCTCAAATGTATGTCTTTACAATGAACACTTTTCATCTCAAAACTGAGTATTTTCTGTTTTAACTAAAAATAATAATGTACTTTATTGCCCTGCTACTATAGCATTAATTTTTTACATAAGATGATGATACTTTTGTGTTTCTTGAAGTATGTTGACAATTGTTACTCTATATTTATGGCATATATGTATAACATACAGTATTTGTGATTGATATATGTGATCATTATTAGAGAAGAAATAAACTAAGGCATAGGTGGTACGTTATTTGTCCAAGGCAACATAAAAAAAGCTACATCTTTAAGGGTAAGGTCACATGTTCCTGATTCCTGTGCTCAGTCTTCTTAACTTCAACTTTTCAGCAATTTTGATTTGATAATAAAATATTTTTATGAGGATATGAACATGTTGCAATTATTTTGTGCGATATTTTTGGTTGGGTTGGATGCTTATAATGAACCGTATATGATGTTAATGTTTTGAAGTTAATTAGAATTACTCACAAACTTTGGTCTAAAAGTTGATTTCTGCTAAAACTCAGAAGCAGCATTCTAGGGCTGATTTAATCTGCAGTATGAGTAGTATATCTTCTGATTTCATACCTTTAAGCTCCAATCTTTCTAACATAAGCTAATACCGAATAGTCATAAAACAAAAAAATTAAAGGACTGTATTTGCTTCCTACAAATTATATTAACAATTGAAACATTGCATTAGAGCTCTGTAGGCTGATGAGTCTGACTGGGTGTTGGTGATTTAATCTGCAGTGTGACTGATACTAGTAAATTCATGTATGTGACCTTTTTCCCTTCATATATAACTTCCAGTTCAGAACAACAATGACCCGCATCAGGCAGGGTGCTCCCAGCGCTTCCCAGGCTATTGGAGTATTAAGACTTCGGCAGCCTGGTCTTACAACGTGATTGATTTGCACTGTTTTCCCCAAAGACGCTATGTGCAAACCTTATTGTTTAAGGCCTGCATAAATACTTTTTATGTATTAAGAAGTTTCCTATTTTAGTACGTAGTGATAAAAATCTGTCATTATGGAGCTATTTGGGATTCCTTCTGTTTTTTTTCTCAAAACATACATTAATATTCATGTAGAAATTACACGCTACAAGTAGCGTGTCTCCTTTTGTATCCTATTTTAAAGGATCAGTGGCCCACGTTCTCTTTCTTGTCCTTTTGCATTTTTATTCAATGCCATGTTTGCTCTGAAGTTTACAGCAACTTGTTATAAAGCAGTTCTTTTCCTTCTAGTTACTTTCCCTGTCTTTCAGCCCCGAAGAGCTGCACTGAAGAGTCTAAGAGCACGTGCACATTGCATTTCTCCCATGTGCAGTACTAGTTATTTCCTCAAAGCAATAATGCTTTTTAAGATTGCAGAAGCATTGCAAAGCAAGGTTCAAAACTATCTGTATCAACCTTACTCTAGCGACATGAAAATAAGATTATTTTTTTCCCCGTTTGTATGCCACTTAAGTTTTCAGTATATACAATACAGTTTCAGTATGTACAATATCATGACAAATGGTATTTAATTTTTTGCTTTAAAAATGCACAAGAAAACCTTGAAATGATCCACTAGAGTGGAAGAAAGGTAAAAGTTTGCTACTGGGATCACTTAATTTTCATCATGTTCAAGGATATTTTATCACAGGATATCATAGAATCATAGAGAGATGTTAGGTAATGTTACAGTTGGTTAATACTCAGATTTCTTGTTAGCTGCAAAATAAAAATTACACATGAATACATATGCCTTTTCATAGAGGATTTTTGTTGTCGTGAGAACTGGATTTATCCATTGATGCACATATTTATATTGTCAATCCTTTTAGTTGGTACAGAAAACTAATTTTGTTTTAATCTTTTGCTGAATGCAAAAGATTATCCTTGTGTTAAAAGGAGTTCCTTGATTCTAAAGTGTGAATCGTATCACCTGCTGAATTAAATTTTAGCTGTATCACAAAAAGTAATTGGAAGTAGAATGAGTTCTTACCATCCTTTAGTCTTCATATTTTTCCGTATTTATTTTGGCTTAGTTATAATTTAAATATGAACAGGTACCACCTTCGGCTTTTGGAAAATAACTTTTTAAAAAACCACCCCCTTTGAAAATGCCTTTTTTAAAAAAATGATTTAAAATTCTACAGTAGTATTGTTGCCAATAGGAAAATATCACTTCTGCATGCAAACACAAAGTATTACCTTATGCTTATTCAAGAGAGCAATGTTTCCAGGAGTGGTTTTGTTCGAGGATGTACTTAATGGATTTTATTTAATGGAGTCACTACAGCTTGCTGCTTACCCAGCCAGCTGAAATTCTGAATTCTGTTTGTTATGTCCTGAATACGAAATGTGATTATATTTTTTTTTTATACAATCCTTTCTTCTGAAGAAAAGATAGTAGCTTCTATTATTTCTAAAATAAATTATAAAATGCTGTCTTGGATAACAGTATTTGGATGTCTCAAGACTATGGATTACAGAGCATTCAGAGCAGGATCTTTTCACCTTAATAGTAGCACATGGTTTTGTGCTTGTTTAAAAAGCAGGCTGTTGTCAAGGGGCAGCTACAGGAGGACTGTCACTCCTGCTCCTGGGCCAGGTGTTTGGTAAAGGCCTCTGCCATCCCCACCCCAAGTCATACAATTTTCTGGCTGCTTTGTGCCCTGTCATCTTAATGCTATTGTCTCAAGTCTGTGTGATAGTCAAGGGGAGTGTAGCAGCCCTGCCACTGGGTGACGGTGAGTTGGGTGAAGATTTAAGCCTGGAGGGAAACTTGCTCTGCTTCTCCCTGGCTCTTCCCAGGCCAGCAGGACTCTTCAAGGAAGAGGTGATTGTCCTTAGTAGATACTGGTGCAGAATGTCACCTTTTCTGTATCAGATAATTTCCTGCCTACTTTGGGGTAGACTTTCCATCTCTATGAGGCATTTTCATTTCTATGAGAAACCAGCCTTTTTTTAAATTTTTTTTTTTCAAAGGTATTAAATGGACAAGCTTAGAGGGATTTTGTGCCTGTTAGTTTGCTGTATGATCCATAAATGCGTGGAAGAGACTTTTTCCACCAGTGAAGGAAGGCTTTAGTGAACAGGCCCTCCTATCTAATGTGATACTTGACCTCACCACTTCTTAGCGTAAATTACTGCAGTATTTTGCGTTACAATAGTATGTGCTATTTTGCTGTAACTTTTGCCTCAACTTCTCTGTGTCTGAAACTGGAATATAATTGTGTGCATTTGAAATCCCTCTTTGTCTTTTTTTTTTCCTTCTTCTTTTCATTAGTAACGAAGTAATTTTATATTCATCTCTTCCCTAAATTTCAAAGTAATGGAGTAGGGAACATGCCTGTTGCCAGAAGGGGCATCGCTGTCTTTTGTTTCACTGTTACCCAGTGTCAGAGGCCTGCCAGCAGGTATCCTCTCAGGCTGCCCAGCCTCAGCCAGTTGTATGGAGAAGGTTACTTTCTGGGAAATCGTTAAAGCATGTTCTAAAACTGTTCTAAGTTTCACTCCATTGCTGGTTTTGCTCCAGCTCTTAAAGCAGATTTGCCATAAAATCTAGTGGATACATACCTTTCTTAATCATCTGGCTTAATAGGGTGGCTCTTGTAATAAATATGCTGCATGGCGGAATGTTTGAACCATATTGTACTGCTGGAAAATCCATCTCTAATGAGATTTCACTGGAAGTTAGCAGAGTGGTATAAAGAAATGAAGCTAAAGGGCAATTTAACAATCCACTGTTTATATGAAATCAAAACGTTTTGGAAGAATAAAGACTTTTAACTTGAAATGCTGAAATCAAAGAAATTAATCAAGTAACCTTTTATTACTGAGAATTTTATTTAATCCTTTTTGATATCTCAGCAGTTTCATTTTCATAAAACTTTTCCTTTATTGCCAAGTACTGAATTAAGGCATTCCATGATTTTTCTCTATGAGGGACTTTTGGGGTATTTTTGGAAGAGGAAGTATGTTGATTGTGGGGTGTCAATGGGATTTGCAGCCTATTTACCTGGTTTGTAGAGATTTTCCTTCAAAATCACACATTTTAAAAAGTTGCCAGAATCATGTAAGTAGTTTAGGAGACATATCTTTATTTTACTTAAAATAACAAAGAAAACTTGATAGATTTGATCAAGACTAAGTCTTACTTCTTTGAGACATTAGTTTGTATTTTTTTATATCAACAGCTTTCATTCAATATAGTTTTAAACTTTGTGCATATTGAGAATAATGTTCCATCATCTAGCATAGCTTTAATACCATGATTTTAGTTCTTAAGCTATAGACAATTTTTAGAGAATGACATAAACCTATTAAGTAATTTTTTGTGTCCCTTCCTAAAGGCAGGAAATGAAACAAAAGAAATGCTGTTATGCATGACAAATAGGTGAGGCAACACTATTAAATAACTAGACCACTGGTAGTTAATGAGCAAGCTGCAGTGGATTTTAATATGATAAAAAAACCTATTTTATTAATATTTATTTGGTTTTCTCACCATAATAGTTTGAGTTTTTAATCCAGGAGTTCATAGGCTGCAGATTATGTTTTACTATGTGTAATAATACCATTTGATTTGCTGTCTCTTGTTCAGGGTCAGTTCAAACGTTTACAAGTTTACCAACCCGTTCCAGCTAAGTGTCTGGCACTGTCATCATTTATTTCTGTTCTCTTGTTAAGCATGCTGGAAATGTGGTACAGGTGATTCAGTGGCGTAGCCCCCGGTGAATATCAAGTTAGTACCATTACAGTAATAAAACCTTTTTTGTGATTTTTGTAAGCCAGTTGTGTTGATATGGTGAAAGCCTCATATCTTCAGCATTTTCCTGTGACCAATCTCTTAATTCTCTGTAGCTCATATACAATGTTTGCAATACAGCGTTTGTCAGCTAGGACAGTCAGTGCTGTATCGACAGCTTTCATTTGATGCCGTATCTGAACTCCTTGCTCGTACTAATCTTTCTCAGGTCAGTAATACTCAAATGAATACTGAAAAAGAGACCAATGGTGATGATTTCTAATGTTGTTACTTGGCTCCCTGATAGAATTTATAATTTTCTTTACCGTGCTCCTCCTGGCACCTTAGTATCACGCTCTGTCTTTTCATTTCCCTGGAATGAGAGTACCTAAGCCCAGTGTCGCTTCAAGGTAAGCTGGATTCCCTTATTGACAAATCCTACTCATTCCAAACAGTACTATTTACCTGATGAATTCTTAGTATCTAGGCAGCTAAAAAAACGCCTGAGATAGTGGGAGGTACTAAACTTAATGTGTCTTCTGCCTGACCGGAGTCCTTGATTAGGTAGCATTGTGCGAATTATTTATTCCGATACTGTACATGAAGACTAAATAGATTACATAGATTGCATATTCTTGCAGCAGAACAGGTCATTCACGTAGCTGCTAAATAATAGGATTACAATTATATTCTATTCTAATTTGATATGGAACTCAGTTTTCTGTTAAATATATGTCAATCATATATAGTCATGTTACACTGTCAACAGGACTCTGGAAAGCTGAGTGGCATTCACCTTACAAAGCTGATACCTGATCAATGATACATGACTTCCCTGGACTGGCTCCAACTGTCCTCTGTGTACAGTTGCATCAACAAATGTCAATACGCCACCACAGTGCCTTTTTAGTCACCAGCTTTATTCGGGCGTTTGAAACTACTTGAGAATTTGACTTCATTGTAGCAGACTAGTTCTTCCTTTTCAGCAAAAGTCAAGTGCCCAGGGCACTAATGTAGGGAGTGGGACGTGCGCATCAGACCTGCCTTTGCCTGTGCGCGTTTTAAAGCACATCTACCACCACCAAGGGAAGTGCCTCGCTATGAAATGACCTGCAGTCGTTCTGCTTGGAGGGACTGCTCCATCCTGTGTGAATATTCAAATATAGCTTAGTGATTTCTCATCAAGTAACACTTGCTAAAGATACATCCCAATCAAACTCCTGGTTTTCTTTGTCCCGGGAGTAATGGTGAGAAAAAGACCTAAAATGTTTATGTATCAGCATAAGCGGAAACAAATCCAACTTTTTTCCTACATGCACTTGTGTCACATAAAAGTCCTTAAAATTATAGAGATGCTGAACATTGCTGCAACAATGGATGTTTTTGCTCTTTTCATCTTTAGCATTGGGCAGTATCGGGTTGAGCGGAAGGGAGTGATAGTGCTGAAGAATTATGTGGCAGTTGCAAAACGATGTTTTGCATCCTCTTCTACGCTTTGCAATATGGCTAAATATTAGGAAAATTCTTCAGCTGTGGATGTTGGGAAGACAGATTGTTTATTGGAACTCTATGGAAATACACTTTCCACCAGACTTTAGTTAAACTGCATTTTTTAGTAATTAAACTAACAGATAGCACTTATTAACTTGGCCGCTAATTATAGTATTTATACTAAACGATACAAATAGTATTTATACTATAGTAACAGTATAAATGGAAGTCTTCATCTGGAAAGGCGTTGCCTTGTGCAAGCAGGGACTTCCCTGTTTATCTAAGTAAAATGAGTATTGCAGACTCTTCTGATAGGATGAAATCCAGGCTTCTTAGCTAAACTTGGGCTAAAAGTGAATTCTCCAAATCCTTCCTTATTTTTAAAAGCCAAGGACAGCATTACAATATAGGACTGCTGAAACATCTGAACTTTCACTCTAATCTACACTTCAGCTTTAAACATCATCAATTAAAGTAATTAAGATTAATAGAATTCAATTTTGAGTAAGACAAGGAGTGCAGACTCTGAACTCTTGCTTGTATCTCCAGTTGTCTAGTTTAAGGAATATTAAGAGTACTGCATGGATTCCCATGAAATAAATGTGTGTAGTTGTACTAACTACTCTTTTGCCTCTTTTTGAGAGATTTTCTAAGCAGCACAGACTGTTTTAGATAACAGAAATTACTGTGAAGGGCAGGATATTAATGAATGTATGAAAACTGAAAGATTTGCTTTTGCAAACTGATTATTTTGCAGGGCAGTTTTTATATCTTATATATCTTTTTCTCTTTGGTAAACTATCAAATGCCTCTTAGCATTTTGTAGTGTTATGGAGAGCAGAAATTTGGGCAGGTGGAAAGTTTATTTGTTGCTTCTTAGCTACAATGTACGCCTTGCCATGGACAGAAAAGTACAGGTTGTGACAAATTAAATTTCTAGAAAATGTCATGAGTGGAGACATGACAGAAAAGTGTGGGGGCATTAAACAAAAAGTTTAGTTAACAAATGAGGAGTTATTTATGAAACATAGTTATTTTTGAAACATTGTTATGTATAAACTGTATGTGTTGTCGTGGTTTAACCCCAGCCAGCAACTAAGCACCACACAGCCGCTCGCTCACTCCCCCCCGGTGGGATGGGGGAGAGAATCGGAAGAGTAAAAGTGAGAAAACTCGTGGGCTGAGATAAAGACAGTTTAATGGGTAAAGCAAAAGCCGCGCGCGCAAGCAAAGCAAAGCAAGGAATCCATTCACTACTTCCCATCGGCAGGCAGGTGTTCAGCCATCCTCAGGAAAGCAGGGCTCCATCACGCGCAACGGTTACTTGGGAAGACAAACGCCATCACGCCGAACATCCCCCCCCTTCCTCCTTCTTCCCCCAGCTTATATACTGAGCATGATGTCATATGGTATGGAATAGCCCTTTGGCCAGTCTGGGTCAGCTGTCCTAGCTATCCTCTCTCCCAGCTTCTTGTGCACCTGGCAGAGCACAAGAAGCTGAAAAGTCCTTGACTAGCATAAACTCTGCTCAGCAAGAACCAAAACATCAGTGCGTTATCAACATTATTCTCATCCTAAATCCAAAACACAGCGCTCTACCAGCTACTAAGAAGAAAACTAACTCTATCCCAGCTGAAACCAGGACAGTGTACGTTAATGCTAATGTTAAAATTGCTGTAGTGTCATTTTATCTGATTGTTGATGCTGCTCATGGGAAGTGACTTGTGTGCATGGCACATTGTAGCATGTTGTATGGGTGATGTTAGAGTGCCGAGGGCTTTCTTGTGAGTAAAAACAGTAGCTAGCACATCTTCTGGCTCCTGTAGGATTCCTGTAGGAAAATATGGCTCCTTTCAAGTGGGAAAATGAGCAAAAACCAACAACAATGAATGATCTTTTTTTCCTAGGGAGCATGCAGAACAGTTTTTCTATTTTTGAGAGACAGATTAAGATTCTCACTGAAGAGTTTGGGAGTGTTGTCACAGATACATTATGGAGAGCATGTTTTGCCATGTAAGATTTGTAACAACCATTAAGTGGTTTGTGTGATTTGAGCCTGTTGGATTTCAACAGCAAATCCCAGCTATAGCAGTGACAGGCAGAGCGCTTCTCTGCTCTGAGGGTTATATTATCGTATCCAGAAGGCAGGAGGTGATGCTCAGTGTGTAGAACTGGTCAAAGAGCTCTTGGGATCAGAACATCCACAAAATGCATATATTCATCCTATCTCCCAGGCAACCCCCAGGCATGCCCCACGTGAGGAGCCCTGCCTGCCATGTGTTTCAGAGAGCCCCCGGGGAACTGCTTGTCATCTCTCAAAGCGAACATAGATACGGAACGCCTCCGGTTTCACCCTCTTCACCGAGCTCAGAAAGCAGAGCCCCTCTTTTATTATAATTAAGTATTCATGCTCTTTTGAACTCTGAGACAACAGCTTTTGTTCCAGAGCGGAGCTGTAGTTTTTGCAAAATCTCCTCTATTATGTGAGGTACTGAAGGAAAGAAATTAAGAGAAGTAGTAAAGTGATGATGACTGAACAAATTATTGGGATCTTGCTTTCCTCTCATGTTCAGACTATTAGAAAGTCAAATTAAATGGAAAAGTAAGTACGTAGCCAACTGTTATGTATGTTGAGAGAAACTTGTGTGCGTGTAATACAGATCACTACAACAGTGCTTTCCAGTTTACGGTGTTTTCAGGAATGGGATGAATCTGTATCCTTGCCTGTGTCTCCAGCGAGTGCTGCAGAAGTGTATGTCCTTGGTCAAAGAACAACCATGTAGCTGTACGCCTGTGTGTTGGTGTTGCTTGCGCACTGTTTTCATTCTCCCCTTTGCCATGGTACAGTGGTGTTATAGGGAGGGAGGTTCTTCAAGGCTCTGGTGGGTGTCTGAAATAAACTGTTTTTCCAGTGTTCAGCTCAATTCTTGGATTACATTGGGACTTAAGATTTTCTATCCTATTGTCATACTTTATTGTAAGACTGTACCGATTCGTAAGAAAAACTTGTATTATGTCACAAAGGGATATTAAATTAATTTAATACATGGAGGTGATTTTTTTTTTGCCTGGTATTCCTGTTTTGTGGGACCAGGTCACAGCAAGCTCTGTTCTTGGCCACTCAGAAAATTAAGCTGTGTTGCTGGCTGTACGTACTTACTTGGACTCCTGAACTGAGATCTTTCAACGTAGGCAATATTTTTAAATTAATGCGAGGGGGAGAAAACATTTGAGAAAATCAGCATTGGATCTTTGGGAGCCAAGACTCCACTGTACTTTTCCTACCTCTGCCAGTCGTTTGGTGTGCTGTCACTGATAATTCAGTGTCTGTATCCATGATATGTGAAGCACAATTCCCATGAATGTCATAAAGTTTATTTTAATGTTATTACAATATTTGAATGCCTTAAATTAGTTGCCTAGGAAGGCAAGGTATTATAATTATGATATTTTGATTCTTGCATGCCCCTGCACTGGAGAAATCCCTATTAGCAGGCATAGTCTTTTAGTAAATAGCACTGGAGAAATGCAGAGAAAGTAGATGTGCCGTAACAGGAGTGCCAATGTAATTATATTTTGTTCTTCTGTCTGGTTACTCCTAGGAGAGAAGGAAGTCGGTAATTGAAATGATTAGGTACCGATATTATTGTGGCATTAGCTGGCACACAGGCAGTACTCAAAGCTTTGTCACTTTATAGTGGAGCTTTCTATATGATTCACTCAAGGTAGCAGTATTTAGAGTAATTAAGGGAAATAAGAGCTTAGCTGTTTAAGGGTAATAACAACTATAGAAGAAGTAGCAATAGTAATGATAATTTGAGACACCTGGTGACAATCTGGCCCTCTTTTTATTTCTGCAAGGGTATAGTTAGAACCTTTGGTAGTTTTGAGAGCAACTGTATTATTTCTCTAACCGACAGATTTTATGCAATCAAGCACCTTATGCTTAACCTCTGGTTGTATTTGCCCTTATTTTTTCCTGACCTTGAGTAAATGATTGTCATTTTATGTTCTAGCCAAAGTCCTTGAAATGTTCCTCTCCAGAAAAGGACTCAATATCGCTGTTCTGTTCCCAGAAGATTGCTGGATACTGTGAGGGTGGAAACCATTTGCTATTACTTAATGAAAAAATGTCTTCCATAAATCACCTCTTCAAGTGGAGCCCACAGTGAAACAGCATGAGTCTTTAGCACTGCCAGCACTCTAATAGACTTATATATCCTGGGTACTCATTATTTGCTGGTTGTTAATTATAGAGTGTGTTTAAGACAGGAAATCTGGTGTGCTTCTTAAGGAAAAAGCAGCATGCCCTAGCCTACTCTTTAAAGGGAGAGGGAACAGGCGAAGGAGGGGAAGGAAATGTCTTTTGTTTTAAAGGAATGGACTATGTACTTCACCTACAATGAAACACATCTGATGTTTTAATACACGTAACTGGCTGGGTTTTTTTACTTTTTAAGCCTGAATATTGATGCTAAAGGATTTTAAGACTTCTATAGAGGTTACTGCTGAGGTGATTTGGGTGCATCTTTGGGAGAATTTGTTTGTCCTTCTGGTAAAGAGTCCCTTTGGGTACATGTGTGAAGGGTGTCTCTGGGGGAGGAAAACTGGAGCCTTAAGATCTTTATGCAGGTCTCTGCTTATTAGATCAGTTAATCTAATTAAGTGGTTTACTCTGACTTCACGCAGGCATGAATCAGAAGCAATTCATCTTGAAAGTCCATTGTATGAAATCATTATAGTGGTGGAGGGGAGATGAGGGCTAAATCCAGTGCCTGTGAAACCACCAGATTCTACTCTCTGCTCCAAGAGATCACCTTCACATTTCACTTTTGCACCTATGTCACTGGATCAAGTATATAAATAGCTTTACAGAGAGAATTGGCAACCCAGGTTTTCCTTCCTCCAGGCAACCCTTTTAACTGCTGCTCTCTAGTCCTGCTTCGTTCTGATTCTGTCTTTCTGGAAAGTTTATTTTTCGTTCTGTCAATGGCACAACTTCAAGAGGGAGGCTAGAAGAGAATGCCCTCCCCAGCATAGCCACTACTTTGATGTTAATGACTCCCCCTTCTGACGGGGAAAGGCAGGTTTTGAACCCACTCCAACACAAGAGAATGTTGCTAGTCACCTGCTTTCCAAGCTGGCTTGCAGAAGGGAAGAGTGGAAAGCTTCATCTTCCTTCTCCTTTGGCTGAAAGAGTGCTTGCCCCTGCTTGAAAGGGAAGACTTAGGGGGTAAATGTAAAAGGAAAAAACAGGAAAGGTGGTGCGCAACTGGAATTTGTAACCAGGCTTTGTTATTCACCTCTTTTTATTCAAATGTTATCAATAGCAATAAAAAGCCATGGGTTGGTTACAAATAAGCTCACAGGTGATCTTTGAAAGTGTGTTACGTTTAGATATCGGGGAACGGAAAATTGGCTGGTGTATTTGAGATGTTCTGTGTGAAGCTGCCATACCCATGGGAACAAAGAAAATAACTGTAACAACAGAGGTTTCTCTTGATTTCTTGCTAGCTAATGATCCTCATTTGTCAAAATGTGGGAGGGAGAGACAGCATTCCTTTCCTCATGAAAAATCTTCTTGTATTTTAATTTCTAATAATGTATACACACATTGTTCAGTGCACGTTAACGCTCAAAATTTTATTCTATGTGCTCTTGGCTCCGCTCAGGTATCATTGAGCATGGAAGGTGCTTCAAAACTAACTTTGCTTTGCTGAAGTAATCTTTGCATCCTGTCCAATACATGTGTTTTGCCTTGCAGCAGAAAGGAGCTGATACAAAACTGATGGCAGACTGCCTCTGCGGAGAGGTTCTTGTCCTCCTGCAAGATGAGGACTGTACATAGTCAAATTGTTGTATCAGACCAGGAAATCATCTGCAAAAGTATGGGTTGTAACATAAGAGTGCTAAAGACAGTTAATATAGTGAGTTCCTTCATTTAACAGCTTTATTGTACTATAGGTTTTAATAAGGCTAATTGCATGCAATTTATATCAATAATCTGCCAGGCTTTAAGACCAACAGTATTGGAGAACCTGTATTAGAAGCCTCTATTTCTTTAAGAATACTTGGCACCTTTGAAGACATTTTTGTTTTGAGTTAATTGATATATGCTAGCCATTATATAATTTTTATTGATGTATAATTGTATATTTATATTGATAGGATATAGACTTTATTAATAATTTTACAGGAGGTGAGTGACTTTCCAAAGTCTTTTTGGTAGAGGCACTGGCATAGTTGGGGATTAAAGTTGAGACTTGCCTCCACCAGAAGTGGTAGAAGAAAAACTTTTCAAATTACTAAGACAAAATATAAGTAAAATGAAAAATCCAACCTGGAATGTTGCCTGGAAATATGCGTCAATATCTCTGAATTACACTACATGTTTGTTTAAGTACAGACTTGAGCAAGGTTAGTAGCACAAGTGCCATACACATACTGCGCTTGTGTACTGTGGTGCGTTGTGCTTGAGGTTTTAAGAGAGTGTGTTTCCTAAGGCCATACAAAGTGGAAAATTGTGTCTGAAATTTATCTGGCTTTTAGAGAAGGGGATTCCCAAAGAACAGCAGGGTCACTGACAGAACATATGCGATAAATTTTTGAGCATCGACTGTCTGTTGCTTTCTTGATCTACAGAGTTGGACGCCTACGTAGGCAGCCATATATGCAGGAAACATGTATGATTAGATGACGGCAAAGATATCTCAGCCTTTAGTCGCTGGGAGAAACTAGAATCTCTGGTTCCATTTAAAAACACACATCCATGTTCAGCATTAGCTCGGAGGGCTGGCTCTTGCTCTTACCATGGCTTATGAAACTTTGCCCCAAGTTCAAAGATCCTAGCATAGAAAAATGAAGTGATGGTCCTACCAGTAACAGAACACTGTTTCCTGTAACATCCTCACAGACAAACCAACGAAGTATGGACTAGAGAACTGGACTGTGAGGTGCTTGGAAACTGGCTGAACTGCCAGGTTCTCAAAGGTTGTGACCAGCAGCATAAAATTTGTCTGGCAGTGGTCAGCCTGTGGTGGTACCCCAGGGGTTATTACTGGATCCAGTACTGTTTAACATGTCCATTAATGGCCTGGTAGGTGGGACAGAGTGCACCCTCAGCAAGCTTGCAGGTGATGCGAGGACTGCTGTGATACATCAGGAGTGCTGGGTTCAGTGCTGGGTGACCCAGTACAAAAGACATGCACTTACTGGAGAGAGTCCTGCAAAGGGCCACAAAGAGCATCTGACTTAAGAGGAGAGGCTGAGAGAGCTAGGACTGTTCAGCCTGGAGAACAGAAGGCTCAGAGGGGGATTTTATCAGTGTGTATAAATTCCCAGTGTGGGGGAGTAATGACAAGGGAGCCAGGCTCTTTTCAGCAGTGCCCGGTGCAATGGGCACAAATTGAAATACAGAAAATTTAGCAATTTGGAAGCTGAGCAACCTGTTCTAGTTGACCCTACTTTGAGAAGGGAGGTTGAACTAGGTGATCTCCAGAGGTTCCTTCCAAACTCACCCGTGACTGAGATGATTCTCTATTCTGTGATTGTGTATTCCGCTCTTTGTAATGAATGCGAGGATACTTGGTAATAGTTTTATGTTCCCTGTACACCTGCCTGTTTCTTCACCTTTCAGTGCTATTTTTAGACAGAAAAATGTGTTGAGGTCATGTTCTGGCCTAAGAAAGTAGTAACATGCTGCAAGTCAGAGTTCATCCATATCTCCTGCCCTGAAGGCTTGTTTTCCAAAGGAGTCCTCCTCTAAATATTTTTATTGCTTTATGGCCTTGATGAAGAGTGGGAATCTTGGCCTGCCAGTTCAAGAATGGTCCTTCTGTGTTCAGACAGCTGCCAGCTGTATAACTGCTGCTGATTGCCTCAGATTTCTGTTAAAAAAAAAATAAAAAAAAAATCCTAATTTTGTAGCAATTTTATGACCCTTGCTTAGTCTTCACCTCAAAGTCTGTTTCCAGATGCCCATTAGGGTGCATTGGGGTCCACTGGTTAAAAACAAACCTCACTCTGTGTCTGTCTTGACCACAACAGTAATCACTGCAGAAAAACATCTGCTTACCCGTCTCATAACTAGGGGCAGTGGTTGTGGCAAATTTTTGGAGGTCAGAATTGTCATAAAGCAAGTTGGAAATTTGGACAAACCACAAAGGAAAGATTCTTAATGCTGAGGTAGGCAGTAGGCTGTGTTGTGTATGCTATTAATTAGTACCTCTGTATTTGTTAAGTGTCAGTGGGAGTTATTCAGACTTATGCCTTTGCAATGATCTTTCATGGTATTAAAAGGCATTGCTCTAAAAAATGCGTCACTGCAGTTACTGTGGGACATCGTTATGTTGTGCAAAGGAGGCTGCTTAAACCTGTGAACTCCAGCTGTGACTTCAGCACATTAGTTACTGCCAGGAGGTGGTGACAGCCCTGCAAGGTTGTTGTGTGGCCAGGGCTGTGAGGGTCAGGGGCCACCCCTGTTTGGAAAGCTATGTCTAATAGTTGGCAATCCATAATAGTCTCGTAAAGCAATCCTTCTTGTGGTGTTTGTGAAGGGACTGTTATTTGCAGTCTGATTTCCTGAAGGCATGCTGAAGATAAGGAGACTTGAATAATCTGATGGCATAGGGATCAGCAAAGAATAAACTCTCCTCTCCACTGAACGCAAAACATGGAAAGGACAGACCAAGCCAGGACTTCAAAATAGAGTGCAGGGAGAGAAGACGGAGAGGGGCCCCGTGTCCAGCAAACTCTGCTGGAGGAAAATCTGCTGGTTTACATTGTCTGTGGCTCTGCTCCGTCTCCATCCTACCAACCAGGGAGGAGCTTGCTTACTATCCCAAAGCAGGATGTTACTAAGCTGAAGGGTTTAGATGAAAATTATTTGGTTTTCAACTTACTTTCTATCTACAAAAATAGCATCTGTGTAAGGGTTTACATAGACAATATAATCCATCTTCTTCCATTTTCCCCTCAATAAAAAAGATTAAAGAAAGGTGTTTTGAAACGTTTAGCATCCGGCCAGTGAAGTACTTTGCTATCACCACAAGGAGGCTGAGGGTCCTTCCATTTTTCCGTGTACTTTGTATTTGTCACAGCCTTTGGATAAGGAGCAGATACTGGTATGTCTGGTGTGGCATATACTACCCCTCGGCAAACACCTTATTTGGAAAATAGTTTTTTATGTCAAGCCTGCCCCGACAAACTCGCAACAAGCAAATAAGAAATGTATATTTTTTAACTACAAGCATATTGAACATCAGCTAAAGTCCACCAGGCTCAAGTACTGATTCTCCTTTTTAAATTTTCCTCAGAACAAAAAGACATCATGAATAATACCTTTTTCTGTCTCCCAGCGAAGCAGAGATTAGAAAAAAAGCTCTATCTTTCTTTTTCCATAAACTCTTCCTGAAACACGCTTGAAGCATTGGAAAAATTAGTCGGCACATGATAAATTGGCCACAGGCGGCAGATGCAGTAATCTGTGTGCCTCTCTAAAATAACTCTCTTAAGGGGAACTTTTATGTCGTTATTTCTTAGCTACTCTGGTTATCAGAATAGCTTTGCACAGTGGCATATATCATGCTTTTATTTTAATTAAACATATCTCTAAGAAGGGCTTGTAAAAATGTACCTAGAGGTATTTTAGAGGATTTGAACTTGAGGTCATTTTGTTCTATCCATCTCATTTGCATTCAAGTAGCTTCTTCACATTCTCTGTGAGCAAAGAGTCGGCGTGGGTAAAGATCATGGTTTTTGCAAGGTAGCAGTTTCTACTTCAGTAGACGACTGTGTAATGTAGCTTCCATATAATGCTTATATAATCTTTTACAGAGGAAGAGTGGCGATTTATGTTAAGAACTTTACCCCTTCGTTTTCTGAAACAGCTTCGTGTATTTTCTCATACATCTTTGGGCTACAAGGTGTGTCTGTATTTGCCTTCATGACAACCCCAGGCAGCGTTCTCGAATACTAGAGGGGACAGTTTTGATTATGCTTAAACCTTAATATTTCTAGAATCACCTTTTTAAAATGTTTTCTGTTTCATTCCGTAGTAGTAAGGAGGCAGATGAGCAAAATGCCCAGTTCCTTAGAATTATCTGGAAGGCAGAGCTGAGGGCAGTAGCTTCAGTACAAGGTAATGTTAAAGTAGATGGGCATAATGGAGTTTCAGTGGAAAGAGCATGCATAAAGAGATACGTGAGAGAGTATATTAAATGGACTTGTGTCAGGATTCATTTGTTATATTTACTAGGGATTTGCCTGCTTGCTATACAAGTACCCTTTATTACTGTATTGAATTTAAACATCATCTACTCCTTGGGAAGATATCTTCTTTCTTTTTGTGTGCTGCAATTTACTTTTTATTATCTTCCATCTAATATCAAAACATCAAATGATATAATTCATTATCAGTGTTGCGGTACTGCAGATTAAGAAGGTATTTCAGTGCAGTGACTTCTGCACAGTGTGCCGGTAATTTGGCTGACTCCCTTGGAGAAAACCAAGTAACATTTTACAGTGGGATTGTTGGCTGACATTTGTGGTATGGATTTGCTAGGACTGAAAAGAGTGATTCCATTGGGATTTTCAAATGAATCTTCTAAACCATCTGTATGTGCTGTTATTTAGGACAAAGCCATTGCTAAGTTATGTAATCTTTAACAGAGAAACTTCGTACAGACCTTGTATTAGCTTTTAAAACAATTCTTGCAAAAGACACCACATGGTTAATGCTGAGGTGTGAACTGTGTTTTCCATGAGACAGAATTTCTGCGTCCACTTAAATACAGAGAAGAGATTGTTCAAACTACAGCACTGCACAGCCACTGCTTAACTTCGTAGGGCTTTTATGGCAAAGTCCAACGCTGGGACATCAGCCACTCTGTGAAAAAGAGGCTTCATTCTGGCAAATATATTTTAGTCGATTTCTAGGTTTGCGAGTACCAAAATCTGTACGCATTTTAAAAGCTTTTGGGGTTTTGGGTGTAGTTGTACAGTACATAAGCCAAACTGATACACCTTTTTGTCCCACGACAACTGCAGATATCCTTCCAACTGATATAATTTTAGTTGCTTAGTATTACAAAATCCAGAAGAAATCTGAAAAAACCTGAATGATTCTTATGCATGAAACCTGATGACAAAGGGATGGTGCAGGAATCAGAATTCTGAATAATGCAGTGGTTCCAATATAGCAGAGCTATAATTTTTAAATAGACATAGTAATGTCTACTCTTAAATCTTACAGTAATGTGGTATGATTATTCTTGATTTAAAAAAATATTCTCCGATGATAGTAATGATTTGAACTTTTGTAGCACCTTTAGGCTTAGACCTGCAAAGTTAGTAATGAACTGTTAGTTTTTCTAAATAAAGGTTGCTCCTTCATGAAATGCAGGTGTTCCATGTTTATTTTGAATATGTTATGTGTGTATTTTAGAGCTTCTGCAACTAATTAATCAAATGTGGTCTGTGTTTTAGTGATAGCATTTGAAATATATATAATTTATATATATAATCTCATAGTTAATATTATGTTTCTGTATGCTCACACACACATGTCTGTTATAAGTAGAGAGGGAAGATGTGGGAGCTAGTGTTACTGAGCTGATCCAATCCTGACTTGAATTTTAATCATCTTGTCACCATCTAATAATGTTGTCACATACAGTGGAGGGCTCATATTACTGAGTTTTGGTGATTTTGTGGCAGTTTAAATTCTGCTTGTATCTTGTAAAGCAGGAGGAAGCTATATGTTAATGGTATCATTTATCCTTCTGCTGAGCGTTTCATTCTAAGCATTGGTTACTGGGGTGGCAATGATGGTCCTGTTTTGTTTTGCTACACTGGCAGTGGGGCTGTTGACTGAAGAAAGCCCGTAGTAGATCAACCCAAGCTAGTAGGATACATCAGCAGAGCCGTCTCTCATCATGTAAAGAGAAGCACAGCTGTGCAGTCGATGTTTGAAAAAGTTTATATTGTCCCTTGCAATATATACAGTATATATTGTTTCACTGGCTATTTTCTTTCAGGTACTTATCCACTTATAACTAATCTGTATGGAAAGGGATTGAAAACGCAAATAATTTCAGATAGCAGAAGCTGAAAGAGTAGTGAGTTTTTCTGAACCATTAATACTTTTATTCATAGAGGCTTATCTTGCACTGGGTTAATAATGCACATCACAACACTTCTATCATTTTGCGGTTCATTTAGCTTCTGTTAGCAACACGGTTGGACTCCTACATCGCTTTTACCTTGTTTTAAAAAAAAAAAAACTAGTCATTAAACTGCATTAGCATCTGTAATGAGCTCAGGCATCCCTTTTCTGCTCTTTTCTTGCCTGTATTCAAGAAGCCTCTGTAGGCCTGTTTGATGTGAGCATTAAACACACAGCAATGTAGTTAAATGCAAAATTTTGTTCTAAGAAACAGTATGATAAAATTTTAATTAATCTTGTCATTTATTCTGATCCCTCAACAGAAAATGAATCCTTTGTCTGGAATACTTACTGGTGTATGGATTTATTTGAAGTCCTGGTGCTTCCATGTTAAAATAAATAAATTTTTACTTACTAGAGCAAAATGCATAGGTAGCATATATCATGAAGGCAGCAATATATCAGTCCTCATGTTTAGACTCTCTCTACAACTTGAATTTTGGACTTTTTTAATTTATTTTAATATATCTTTTTCTTTCCTGTCATTACCTGATTTCGTGTGAAAATTTCTTCATGTGGTTCTCTTTTTCTTAATTCATTAGATTTGGTATGGCTGTTTATTGTATCAGCTTGGTATCTGGCTAATGTAGCTCATTTGAAACAAACAATATGCTTGGACAAACTGACCCTTACGGTCTAAGCAGACCGGTACATATACATTGTGACTGTAGTGTGACTGTAGTTCTTGCTTGGTAAAAATTATTTAGCCAAATGAAAACACTTCTGTGTTCTCTTGTTAACCTGTTCCCATCCAATGTATGAAATGTTTAACAACATTTTCAAAACATTTTTACATGTAGTATTTTTACATCACCCAGTACATTCTGCTGTCAAAAGACGTTTCTCTCTTACACTGAAGGGAAAAAAAGGCAAACCAAAACTAAAAAGAACTTTGCAGATCTGCAATATAAATAAAGCAGTTTCAGTCTCGTTTTGAAAAGTTGTAAATCCCTGTGCTATAACTTATGTTCTAGGGGAAGTTATAAATCCTTATGCAATTGCTGATGTTCTAACTATCACCCAAACTGGTCACACTTCTGAGTGTAACATAGAGGAATATAGTATGGTCATGCAGAAGTGACTCGTGTCATACAAAATTAAATATTTGTACCTATGATCAAAGGCTGAGTAGCACAAATATGCTAGTGTCTCTAATTCCCAGTTGCTATGTGTTCTGGAACAGGACCTTCATTATTCTCTCTGAAGTAAGTGACCTTGGGGTAAATAAGTATAAGTAGTGAAGATAATGACTAGAAAAAAGTTATTTTGTTCAGGTAAAGCTTCTGTCAGAAGGGCTGGAATTTGACAGATGAGCATCCAGGAACAATTCTAAATTAATTCAATGTCCATTTACAGCTCTCTTCTATGTTGTCAGCTAGTATCACTGTTTCAAGGCATTCTCACACCCTGTGTTGCGACCTCTGCTAGCAGATTGCTATTTGGCCTCCAAATGGGCAAAAAGAAGTATACCAGAAGTATCCTTATCCTACGGTCAGTGCATAGAAAGTACTACATGTGTAATCCCATGCCCTTTTAATAAATGCATAAAGTAATGTATCAGCATATGAATGGCCTACAGCTGGGCCAACCATCGTGTCAGAAGTGTAGATAGCATTGGTTTTTTTCCCGTGTAATTCTAGGACATGCCTCTTTTTTTCTGTTTTTGGTTTTGGGTTGGGTTGGGTTGTTTTTTTTTAAAACCTGTCCTTGTTTCTAATCTTGTGTTCTGGCATTGGTAAGATATTCCTTCTTCATTTGTTCTTGAACTGGCTGTCTGCTGTCATGGCCTCATGCTCCATCAGAGGAACCATTGTCTGGTGCTTTCCTGCTCCTCTGCTTCCCTTCTTCAGAGTTTAAAGCCAACTTGTTATTAAAAGGCCCTTCCTTGTGAGGGGAAGATCTGATAGCTACTCAATATCACTTTCTATTTAGTACAAAAATTTATTTTCATATTACTTATTTTCAGTGAAGTGGAGAAAACCCAACATATAGTTTTGTTCTTGCAACCCGTAGCTTTGTTCAGTTCTTCCTTCTTCTCCCTCTTCCAGAAAATCAGTTCCTCTCTTTGATAACAAAAAGCTATGAAATATTTGAGACCGCAGTTCATTTTGAATGTCATCAAAATCAGTGCTTGCTAGGACCTTGGGATGAGTTTCCGTGTTGCTTAGCACAGAGGACACATTGCTCTGTCATTGCTGATGCTCCGAGTCTATCCAGTCCGGCAGCTTTCTGAGCAGAAGAGTTGGGGGGCAGGGGGAGGGAAATATTTTTGTTTGTTTGTGGGGTTTTTTGTTGGTTGATTGTTTTTTTACTTTCTCTGTCAGATTGTCATCTTTTTTCTTCGTTACCTATGAATTCAAACATGTTATTCATCCTGCCTCATGAGGATTGTGGGGTTGTTCTTAATGACTTACAGCTGTTCTGTGCAAGAAGGGAGAGAGATGCAAACTAAACATACAAAAGATATATTTTTTTAATAACGTAATGCCAAAGAGTGCTACAGCGTTGTTATAATACCAGTGCTCCCACCAGAGGCCTCATACATATGCATGATAGGAGACCACCACGTGGGAGAAATACTATGAGCATGGGGGAGAGAAAATGAATATTGATAAAACATGTCACAAACTGTGAATAGCCCACAGGAAATATATAATCTCAGTGGGTACACTTAATTGAAACAGATTAAAATCTAAATCCATGCAGCTGATAATGTTTTTTATCTTGAAAGGTCAACTGGGTTTTTGACACTCCTAGTCTCACCAGAAACCTGGGTAAAAGACATTGGGCAGGGTGTCTTCAATACATTTTATTTAGAATGGACGTTTATGACTGGTCGTTGACCTTGAGATTCCATTAGCAGTAATGAAGGGCAGTCAGTAATGCTTTGTGCAAAGTACAGTAAATGATGCATATACACAGATGAGAACACGTCCCCTGCTCCATGCTGTGTTGGGATTATACCATGGCACTGTCACTGCATTCGTAGTGCCAGTAAGATAAAAGGAAGCAGCGATGCTAACAACAGTGAGACTGCTTTGGAAATATTTTTAGTATACAGTGTGTTGGAGTCCCACTTTTTCCGTTTCTCTTCTTCCTTCCTCTCCCTTTTCTCCCTCTTCTTATTGGTGAAATACAAGACAAAATTTCTAATTCTCTACAGGAAAGAGGACAAACCCCATTTGCCTAACCACATAAGGAGTTTAGTTGAGTGCTGTCAGAAGGAGATATTTCCAAGAAATAAAATACAATACAATGTTTCTAGGGAGCCCTTACATGAAAATGTTTTAAACTCCAGTTAATCAAAAAGTTTCAGACTGGCTCTGGGTGACAGTTAATGTACCAGAAGCGCAATGTGTTGATTCAAGGGTGATCATCTCCAAGCTCGACTAGTCCATCCCAATGAGCAGGAACTCAAGCAAAGGTGGCAAGGAGGAACAAGGAGTCCCTGACAAAACTCAAATGTAAAAAAGAAGCATACAAGAGGTGGAAGCAAGGAAAGGTGACCAGTGAGGAAAACGTAGATACAGTCCGGGCGTGTGGGATGGGGCTAAGAGAGCCATCCCTGTGCGTCTCTTAGTTATCGTTATTTTTCCTCTGTGGTGGGATGCGAGGCTGGTTAGAGGCCAGAGAGCTTTAGAAGCAAATGAAATCAGCTTCTTCATTCTATGACTTCCTCAGTCCCATTACATTGCTTAGTTACTTATAATGAGAAGGCCCGATGTCTTAAGTTAAAAATGATATTGGCAATGATCAGGCTGGCTCATACATGAGAAAAGCGCGGGGGGGGGGGGGAAGCATAGGCTAGGCTGCAGACATTCAATGTCTGATAGTGGTCATTGAGAATAAAATATTGCATTCCTTATCGGTCATCAGTAGTAGGATTCAAACTGAGAGAATTTTTAATTCTCATAATTTTCTTCCCTATTCCCATTAATTAAGTATTAACATGGCAGTGAGGTTTTGTATGCACGTAGGGCATGTGCATATTGTTGTTGTTCTTGTTGTTTTCTCGTATAATGACGTATTTCTAGTTAATGTGTCCCAGAACATAAAATTTCACTAATTTAATTTCAGTTTATTAAAAACGCATATATGTATAGCTGCATGTACTTCAAAGAATATTGACTAGATAACACTTCAGTATAATCTTCCTTGAAAGGATATAAGGACCTAACTTAAGCATGGGAATGTAAGCTGCTCTTAAATTATGAAGAACAAAGGAAGTTATGAGTTTCATATCTGAGTGACTTTTATTAGTTGTTTCTTTCTCTTGCCTCCACTTGGATGATATTTGCTTAGAGACATTACCTTCAGCAACAATTTGTTTTATCCTAAAATACTAGAGAAATGCGTAGTCCTAATAAATTCACCCAAACAATTGGCATTGTCAGCAAATTAAAACCATAAAGATGGGCGCTCAGGCTTTAGGAAGTACATTGTTTTCTTAATAAAATAGATTGGAAATAAAAAACAATAAAAGTTGACTGCTGAAATTTCATTGAGTCCTGGCAATGTTGGCAAAAGCATGGAGGTTTTAAAGGTTATTTTGGATAACTCTTATTTTTAAATGTAAAGTCACCTGAAAATCATCCATTTCCTTGAGAAAAGCAAGTTTGCTTTTGGAAATGAGGCTTGCCAACCTTTGTCGTTATACGAAGCTGAAAAAGCAATTGTGAACCCCCTACAGACTCATATTTTTCCCTTTCAAAACAAAAGGGAGAGAGAAAAGAAAAGCTGCCACCGCTCAAGTAGCAAACTTTACCCATCTTCTGTTCTCCAGCAGCTACCACCAAAAAGATCTTTTCCCGAGACACGGGGATTATTTCCTCTTTCTTTTGGAGCCTTTGTGGCATCGTAACGTGATGTGCTTGTGCTTAAAACAGACTGTTGGTGTGCAGTGGAGCTGGATGAAGCTGCCTAAGCCTGAGCTGTCCCTAAGACCACAAAGCTCAGGACCTTAAAGAACGTAATCTTTAAAATAGGCCCAGAGCGTATGGAGGTTTCTCATGTTATGACCTCAGTGTGGGAGACAACCTTGCCCTTGGAAAACGTTTAGCCTGCTTTAGAGTTGTTGGTTGATTTATAAGCACTATGAAAGAAAGGGTGAGGAGACAGACAGAAGTGCAAATGCTGACCTCTTCTTCCCCGCCGAAGCGGAACATGGCAGGTGAGCCTGATATAAAGATCGTTTTTAAATTAGATGCACTTTTTTTGTGCCTTCTCTCACGGAAGGAGCTGAACTTTTTTAAATTTAGGCCTGCTGGAGGTATCTATGGAAATATTTTCTGCTCATAACCAGGAGCTCGTGAAAAAAAGGACTCTGGTAACCACTAGACGTATCTGTCTGGCATTTTATAACGTCTTTATTGCATGTTGAAAAAATGACATGTTGAATTTTAAGGTACCCTGATGTGTACTGCTCTAATGCAAGCTGAGTAGTACTGAGCTTGCACTTCTGACTCTGGTTTAAATGCTAGAAGTTCCCATTTGAAGTCGAAAACAAGAAATGCTATCCAGGTTTTAGATGTGCTGTGCTACTGTTGTGATGGTAAGACAGAATGGGCTTCACTGTGGCAGAGGTAGGCGAGAGTTATACCTGTGGCATAGATGGAGAAACTCTTTGACATATACTAACTGTGACCAGACCCACCAGAAAGGTGGAGCATACTGGGTAATCTTCTTCCTTTTTACATTAGTAAGCATTAAGTCGATCCCTTATCCGATAGACATTGACTGTATGCATCCTTGGCTCATTTAATCTTAGATGATTTGATTAAAAATAAAGTATTTAGTGTTACTGTTACGCATTAAAAATATTTTCTTAGTTTTAGACAGTATTTGTAATTGTAATTTCAGCCTCCAGAACACCAGTTAAGTGAAAGAATAATAGAGCATTATATGCTAACAACCTGTATATTACTGCGACTTTGTTTTATGTATAATAGCACACTTAGATTTGAAGAAATGTCTTTATTATTTTAAATACAAATATATTCACAAGATGCATATTCTCTAATTATTCTCCCTTGGCAAGTATGTTTCTAATAATAATTCGGCATTTAAGTAAAATATACCTCTTCATCTTGTAAAGCTTAAAGTAATAACGAATTAAAGCAGTAGTTCTGTTTTGTTTGAAGAACAGTTATTTCTTCTGGAATGTGTTATAAGCCTAGTTTTAAAGTAAATTAACCTTGTTCTCTGTTTATAAAATTGAAGTGTTCCATTCTGAGGTCTTAATTTCAAGTTTACTGCCGCAAAGTTGTTGAGTGGCATGCGTGGCGGTGCACTGGGAAGCCAGGGAGGCCAGTGAGATCTTGGGAGGCAGCTTGCAAACGCAGTATCATTTTCTTTTTGAAGATATGTTTTAATAGAGGCGGATTAATATTTTTTTAATATATTGCTGATGCTTGCAATTGCAAGCTAGAGTACTGTGAAGCATCAAAGGACTGGAAGAACTTTTCCAGAAAATATTTTTTGACACTTCTGTGCCAAGGACAGTGTATTTTGGTGTTAACAGCAAAACCAGGTTTCCTGCAATTTGTCATTTGCAGAGAATACTGCCTTTGAGACACTGGCCTAAAGTATTCTGTATCTAAGTAGTTGAGTTTCATGTTGCAGTCATGTCTGCCATTTGAATTGTCAAAAAAAAACCTGTAACTTTAAAAAAAAAAAAAAAAAGAAAAGAAAAAAAAAAGGTAGTCCTGAGCAACTTCTTTAGTAATGAGAAAATCTGCTCATGAGGGCATTTCAGCTTTGATTCTGTAGTTTCTGCAATTTGGAGTCAGCTACCCAAATCTTAGGTCTCATTAACACTGAGGTAAAAACAATCTTTCTCTCAAATGATTAGGTATAATCAGTCAAACATTTAAATAGTCTAATATGACTTTCCTATTAAGGACGACTGATGGTTTGGTCCTGCATAAGGTCTTTTGATTAGATTTTTTCTTTTCCTTGAATACGTGTACCTCTTTGTGCATCCTTGTCCAAGAAGAGCACAGCATATTTTATAACAAACTTCTATAGTTGGCTTAGAGCAAAAACCGTGAAGAAAAATTAATTTTACTCTCTCGTAACCAATCAAATCCCCCCCCGTTATTCTGTAAATGTGGAACACTTCAGTGATTATCAGGGGTTTTCAGCTTCGCTTCATAGTATTGCCTAAGCTGAAACTAGTGCCGCTTTTCATTTTTAGTGGATGAAAAACTTGGGACATAAATGCCCGTTTAAAAGTTACGTATAACCTGTCAGTTTGTTATATTCTGTTTCTTTGCTTCTTGGGTTCCGACATTCCCTAGGAAAGCTAAAAATTAAAGTAAGTTCTGATAATCATGTAGATACTGCTGTCTCCTAACAGCGACACATTGAGATCTCGCATCTGTCAGCCATTTTTACATAAAATGAAGTTTAGTCTTAAATGAAGTCAAAAGTAGAACTCTGATAGTTTTTATTTAAGTTAAAAATATTACCCTTGTATCTGCAGTTCCACGAATGACCATGAGAATTAAATTTAGGTATAAATGAAAGAAGGGAGATATTTCAAGAATGTACCATGGGATAACAAACCAATTTAATGTCATCAGTGTAGACAAATTAAAAAAAAAAAATGCAATTCTGAATATTGAGAAAAGAACACTTTCATCATGGTCTGAGTTTTGGAAGCAGTATTTAAAGTAGTATATTAGGGCTTAATATTGTCGTCTTTTTGTTTTTCATTCCCTTGCCCAAAGCCTCCAGCAACAGCACAGCACATAAACCACTGCTGCTATTGACAAATCGAATGATGCTTTGCTCCTCTGTCATATTTTGCATTTAACTAGGCGAGTAGAATATCACAAAGCTGCTCTTCGTTTGCAGAGAAGGCAGACTCACCTTGAAAGTAAGCAACAGTGCAAGACATCAATTCTAACCCACCGGTCTCCGATTTCTGGTTAGGCGTAAAACGGTTGCGGATATAGACCCATTCACACATATTGTAATGAAGAGACTCTGCTGATGGAGAGGTCACAGCAGATAAACCAAGTGGAAAAGCTTTGACTTTTTTCTATTATAACATCTTATTTAGGCCATCAGCTGGCTGGAATGGGTTATTTTTTCCTGAAATGTGTTTTATTAGGTATAAATTTGGAAGTGTATGATGAATCGGCGTTCGGTGTATCTTTAGCCTTACCTGTTGACTGCCACAGTAAAAGGATAAAAAGCTACACTGAAATGATTAGCTGTGATGTTCAGAATGTAATTGAACAATCTGAGTGGAATAATGCAATTTCAACAGAAAACAAGTGGTTGTAGTTCAACTATATGAGGAAAACAGTGGGTACTTTAGTCAAATAGTAAATTATTTTCTATTTTATTTAAATAATGGTACTCCAGTATATGAGAAACAGGGCTATAAAGACAGCAAACTCTGCTTGTGGTAACCAACTGAAAATCAGTTTAAATCTTGAATATTTGTAAGAAGAGTGAGAGAGAGGTAGGATGAGGCGCTTATAAATTATTCCTGCTCTTCTTTCCTGACATTTCAGCCATCATTCTTAGGATTTTTTTAACCTAACAAACTGATATATATCAAGGCATTTATCCTTCACTGTCATAGAAGATGCTGCCATGGAATTCAGCTAAAGAAATCAATTTAATGGTTTGACAAAGGAGAAAAATGAGATTGGCATTACAGAGAAATATTTAATAAGGATAAGAAATAAAGTCAAAGCACTTGTAATGCATGTTTTTTAAGTGTATCATTTAAAATACTGTTGGTAATTTTGGAATGGGGAAAGTCTGGAGAAGCTGACCAGAAGATGTCGATTGACATGAAAAAGCAGATAGCTGTTACATGTCTTAGTTCTGGATGACCATTGTCAAGTCATACTTGGCTTTTAATTGGAGTTTAGTAAGGGTTTTTACAATGCCCAGTACAGACCGTAGAATGACTGTGAAATAAATACTTTCTTGAAATATTTACGGGCAAAATCTCCCAGCTGGAATGTAATATATGGAAACCTGAAATTTAAATTATGCAAAGGTTTGAGCTGGATATTATTTTTCTAATAAAATTCACTAAGTCATTCAGCTGAAAGAAAAGATGAAGGAATAATAAATGCTCTTATTTTACTTAGGTTTTTCGTATGTGAAGCTCCCCTGGGATGGTTTTTGTTATCTTCAGTTTTTCTGTATTTGTTACTAGGTAATGACAGAGAGAATCACCCGTGAACAGGACTTTTTTTCCTGAGCCTTTTTGGCACAGGAAAAGGTGCTTTGTGCTCTCTGGTCACCTGCAGTCCTGCTGAGGGGGTCTGCTAGCAATTACAGGGAAGGCACTCTCCTAACGCTTCTCGCTTGAGAATACATACGCATTTTTACATGTGAGTTAGGTACTTCTCACCTACAAAGGCGCATGTCCCTTGACATATACTAGAGAACTGAGTCGCTGAGACAGACGATGACTTTGTAAAGGCTGCAAAAGTATATTTAGGACGGAGCCAGGAATTATGCCAGGAAAGGCAGCATCCAGCACTTTAACCCCTAGGTGAGAACTGCCCATCCTTGTGACTGCAAGAGACATTCGTTTGGGTTCTGTCTTTTTGTAAGGCTGTGTTGTATCTTTTTGTACTTCTGAGCTGGCAACCTGCAAAATTGGGCTTCATTATTCTAGAGTTTCCAATACAGCAGGTGTTTCTGATCAATGTTACTTAGATTTGCCTTTCACTGGGAAGCTAGTGAGGCTAGAGGGACCTGGGGCGGCAGCTTGCAAACTAAATATCTTTTTTTTTTTTTTTTTTAAGATGTTTTAAAAGTAGTGGGTTAGTATTTTTTTTTTTTTAATTTATTTTAATAATGCTTGCAATAGCAAGTTAGAGCACTGTGAAGCATCAAAGGACTGGAAGAGCTTCTTCTCCAAAATATATTTTCTGACACTTCTGCACAACTTCTTCAGGTATGGTCTAGATTTTGGGAAGTTATGTTTGGCCAGAGATGGTGGATACAAAATTGAAGCAAGTCCAGGATGGGAGTGGCAGTCCCCATTGCTGGTGGAGTGAGATCCATGCACCTCGAGACATTATGCTAACGTAGTCTGATACAGAAGTCTTTATAGTAACTGCATGTCTAAATAGAAAAGTTTTGCTTCCTTTTTACTTGGAGGAAAGGCATAATAGTGAGCCGCAACAGGGAAAAAGGCCTATAATCATTTAGGTGGAAGTGCTTCTTAATTCAAACGGTGTGCTACTTGGAGAATTTGATAAGAAGGATTAGAACTGGAAAAGAAAGACATTTTTAAAAGCAAAGCTATTACAGGGTTCATTACTTTATTTATATGTTCTCCAAAATCACATGAATGAAGGAAAAAAATGAGAGAAAAAAATACTGGCTTCAGTTCAGAATGTCAATTACTACTTTTTTAATCCTCTTTTCACAATTTATTTGACATCTTGAACAGTAGCCAAAAAAGCTATTATAACTATAAAACACATTCATTGGTATAAATCTCATTAAGTTGAGCAATTTAATTAAGGTATTGACATGCTTAATTGATACGTGCAAGGAGAGACCATTTTCATATCTAATTTCCATATGCTTTCTGCTTTTAAAAAAACTAGCTCCGTAAAAATGTTATAGATTCAGCTAAGCCCTGTCATCCCAAAGGAGCACTTGCTACCATTTACCTTGATTTAGAGCCAACTACTCTTCTAAGTGGAGCTCCATTAAATGGATCTGATGTATGCCTGACTCAAACATGCGTCAGCTTCTCTTATGATCAATAGTGGAATATTTATATTAATAAAGCACCAAGTTAATTAAATAAAATAGTCTTCTGGGTAAACTTAAGATACTAGGGGATGGGCAGAGAATCAATATATTCTGCCATTTGAACATTAACTATGTGCTCTGAAATTTTATGTTATCTTAGCAAAGATGCTTGCAGTGTGGAAGTCTCAGATGCACAGAAACTCCCAGTGCAGAAAGCTCCTAAGCGTCTTGTGCAGGATTTGCTTATCGAGTTAGAGAAAAACAAACAAAAAACCTTGGATCTGTTTGGCTTCTGTGACTACCCTCTTCCTTCCTACAAACGCATTAGAAATCCTTTATTTTGGGTTGGGACTGGACATAGTCAAGTAGGTATTTTCCCGTTCCAGCCTTGCCAGAGAAGGAGCGTGCATGAGAAACTTGCCAAGGAAGGGTTTATCAGTGATAGTGAAGGGTCATAGGCCACCTATTTTGTTTCTGAAGAAAATACCCTAAAGAAATTTTTTAAACTACCTTTAAAATCACTTGGCCGCTTGTGAGCGTGTCTAGTTCTGGTGTATTGTATGTCTCGGCCAAAAGGACAACTGTTCTTCAGCCTTCTCCAGCAGCGTGCCCTGCAGCCGCCCCCATGGGCGCAGGGGCAAGTGGTGGAGCACGCAGGGGCCATGCTGCCGTGCCTCTGCTGAAACCCTCTCAGACAGAGCTGGGAGAGAGATTTCTACATGAGTGGGTCACTTCTGACCGCTATGGAAACCGTTAGAAATGTAATCATAAGTCTCAGTCACAAATTCACACCGTTGTTTTGCTCAGAAATGACAAACTGCGCTGTGCTTGTGGCATTGATGTTATTTCTATAACGTGCAGATGGCCTTTGAAGGAAGCAAGTTCCCTCAGGTACCATTGCAATGCACCGATACCACTTTATTCTACCTTTTATCTACATTTTAATGCTCCAGTTTAATACAATAAAGTGAAAAATGTTTCTGTAAATAATACTACAGCTTTAAAAGAATGCCTGACTTTGATAACCAAAGGAGATCTGTGCAAGGAAAAGAAAATCTTAATTCAATATTAATAGGTTATTCAGTCAGCTTAGAACTTGTCCTGTGAAAATATGTTACCATCTGTTTAGTCAGAGGCACCGTGGCGTTGCTAAAAACACTGCCACCTCTGGTCCAGAGGCGAGCACTTGTGTGCCAAAGCCCTCGATGGAGGTGGAGAGCGGAGCATTCCTGCCTGCAAGCTTAGCTGGCCAGCACCGGGCTCCTTCTGCTCCCCTCTCACACTTCTCGGGGTTGGTTTGAAGGCAGCGAGTTAAAACTGAGGGAATTAGAGCGTGTTCATTCGGGCCTTCTCATGTTTAAAAACTGAGATGTGCTGGGCTGAGCAGCAGTCGTTGCTGAGCACGCAGCGATTATTGAATGTCTCGTGACCGTAACCTGGGGTCAGGATCTGAATGGGAGATTTCAATGAGCCCATTCTTTGATGACTTCTCTATGAGAGATGCCGTCTACCATATGAACTGAATGAAAGCATCATGTAAACCCATGGGGACGTAGCATACGGATTAGTGTATAGAACTTATTAAAATAATCAGCAGGAGTAGTTCTGGGCTGTTGCAGGAAAATGGCACTGATATTTTCCTGTGATGTATGATTTTGACCTGGTTAAAATATTTCTAATTAGCAGTCACAGTGGAAAAGCTGAAGGAATAGTCTCCTCTGTCTTACAGTGAATTTTGTCTTCCAGTAGCCAATATCAGCGTTTTGGCATTTACTGAAAATACTTTTTGTTTTGTTTCTATTTTTGTATTAATATAGAACCTTCTGAAGAAGACATATGTTTGGTGTGCTCAATACTTCCAAATACGCTTCATACATGGAGAAATATACTTCGGCTCTTCTCTAATGAAAGCATGTATGCTACATGTGAAAATTCAAAATATTTAATGGATGTAAATCTATACTTCTGCTGTATTACTGTCTTTGGTAAAGTGTTGGTAATGCATCCCAACCCTACCATTTAGTATTTGTTTTGCCTTTCTTCTTTTATATCATTCTTAGGTTCTATGATTTAGAAAGACTGAACAAAGAGTGCAAGCTAGAAACAACATTGGAACCATATGTGTTATAGTTGTATATAATCTATAGCATAATCATATACATTTAACAGGGTGGGATAGGTTTAGTTAGAAAACCACTTTCTGGGTTAGACATAGTTCCCCAGTATTGAGAGCTGTCTTTCCAGAAATTAGCTGTTCAAAGAAAGGGCAAGTGATTGCATCTGAGCTGGGATAAAAACAGATTCCACCATGAATTACTTTCTGGAACCAAACAAAACCCTTTGTGTATGGAACTGCAATGCAGAAATTGTTGTATTTTTTTGACTGACTCTTAGTTTCTGCCTCTTGATTGTTGGTTTTCTGTATGTACATCTGGAAGTAATGATGTGAATAAATAATACCAGAATGTAAACTTTCCAAGTTTTATAATGAAGATAAATTTGGTTTTTTGATAAGATAGAACTATTTGTGTCATATGAAAAGGTTTTAAATTTTATAGTATCGAATACAAGATTTAAGGCGAAATCAGTCTACGTTGTGCGTGAACGTGTAATGTAGACCAAACAGTTTGCGAGATAACAAGCCTCCTTGTTCACTACTAGAAATGGCTGTGTTTAGTTTCAGTGTTCTTGGGCAATCAGTTTGCTTCTGAGTTGTTACTTCCCCCCTACCCCTTTGGTAGTGTGCGTTGATTTTATTTAAAAATGAATAATAATTCTGGATGCCAGTTTCCTGGCCAGAAGCTTAGTCAGATCAGTGCTGGGGAGAGGGGAGCTGGGAGCTCCCATTATCGCTTGCATTGTTTGGCCTTTAATAATGATTTGAATGTAATGCATCATCTAAAGCTGCAAATACAGAGGCTTCCGCTGCCTGGGTGACGTGCGTTCTCTCCACCTTTGCATTTGAATGTAATTTTTTCCAAGTGCCAGGCTGTATTTTGAAAGTAAAGCAATGCATCTTTACCATCAAAAGCTTTCCTGTGAACTTCGTGCTACACATACGTGATGCCCCTTGGCTAATTGTTTTTTTGCAAAAGCCTGCTGAAGTAGTTGAACAGAGGTGTCAGAAATTGAAGAAACTTTAAGTTTGGGGCAATTGAAAGCCAAGTGTTGGTGTCAGGCATAGTTTCTTCTGCAGGCTTGCGTAGCTGTAGTGGACTTTAGAGAAAGTCATCATCCTTCCCAGCAGTGATGAAATCAGATCACTCTGGAATCTGATATTCTTTGATTTGAGAGTGCTTCAACGATGAAATAGCAATGTGTAGACTTCTTGCTCCTTCCCTTTGGAGCTGTTGTGCAGGAGGCCCTCCTCCCTTTCCCCGGTCAGCTATCAGCTTTTTTACATTTAATTTAATTTTCTGAGCTGACATTGTCAATCTGAAATTCAGCAACATGGCTGACAGTGAGTCAGAGGAAAGCCGAGTTCATTTTTGGAAGTGGCTTTATGCAAATAAATCCTTGTGCAGATCGCTGAAGCAAGGCATTTGCTGATGAATCAGAGTAGTGCCCTTGTTTCCTTGTCGTCTTCAGGAATAAAGCTCCAAATGTGCCACAAGAATCTGAGAGTTACTGCAAACAATTCATACATGCCCACATCTCCCTATGAGTATTTTGATTGTTTGGGGATAAAAACTGAGTTTGTTTTCAGAGTAGAATCTGGAGGTTTTCATAATTCAGTGTTTGGTTGGCTTCAGGGAACTTAACCCGGCTTGTAACTTATTCAGGCCAGGCTTGCTTGTAAGTTGTGATGAAGACCTAGGGAGACTGTTAATTCTTGTGAATTGTCTTGATTTAAGCTTAGTTTTCAATAAAGTTTTAGCTCCTTGGCAGGTGATCTACCAAAACACTAAAATAACAAATCCCTCAATAAGCTGAGTGACACGATTACAAGTTTAACTACTTTTTTGGGAGGAATTTATCATTTTGTGTGCACATTAGCTGAAGGTAATTTAGGTTTAGTTCTACGTTATGTTAGTTAGCATGTTTGTTCTACTAGTATACTTATTTTTATTTTCTGTATTTAAAACACCTATCTTCTATTCAGATGCCTTTTTCTAAAGCGTAGCACTATTGAGTGATAAACTTTCTGTGTATGGAGTGGGATGCTTGAAGGTGCTTTGCCTATGTGGATAGTCATTGAAAAAAAGAAACGGTTTGGTTATGTTTCAGTGAATCTTTTCTTGTATGTGTGGATAAGGTAGCAGAGTGAGGTTTGTAGGTGTGATTCAGCTGTAATGGTCAGGGAGGACCTGCTCGGAAATAGTTGAATAGCTTGTGGGTTCATGGAGCCTACCATAAAAAGGAGAAGCTAGTATTACTTAAACAGTGGTGTCTTGCATGAATATCCCCAATAGAGCTAACCGCCTTGTGGTATTACATCTTGGTCAAATAAATCTAGATGTCATATCCACATAGAAAAATGCATTAAGGCTACAAACCGGTCTAAACGGCGTCTTCTTCCATCTGCAGTGTTTCACAGAGGCTTTCAGGGACTAAACGATTCATAGCAGGAAAGATACATAAAGGTGAAGTTGTGGAAGAAAAATAGAAGCTAAAACATTATGAAAGAAAGAAGGGACAAGATGCACAAAACCCTTTTGTCCTTTGTCTAGGGCTTCGGTACCTGTTACTGGAGTACAGACTGCTGAATATCACTGCAATAGATATTACTGGTCCAATGTTATAATTTCTTTTTAAAACTTCTGTTACAGCTAAAGCAATAATGTCTCCCTCTTACGCTGCTACACTTCTTACCACAGAATAACAGCCTCTGGATAACCAAGGCTCAGCTATAACCAGAATGTTGTTGTTCTCACTGCAGTACATTGAAATAATTTGCAATTCATTTCTGCCTCACTAGAATAAATGGAATGTCGCTGTAGTTGTTTTTACTATCCCAGGATTCCGTATAATTTTTATTACTTTTATATAGCCACAGAAATGCCTACGGTGATCATGCAAACAAATTAAATAATCGGCCTCTTTCAGGAGAACTTTGTAAAAAATAAAGCCTGGATCTTTACACATGCAATTGCTACTCACTGCTACGAAAATAGTCTATTTTCATAGCTAAAGTACAGGATCACAGCCTGAACTAAATAAATACTATTATGAGCATCTTTTTCATTCTACTGTGTGACGGTTAGGTGCACCAGAATATAACTGGTCAGGGAGGTACTTTTCTGAATATATTAGTAAAGTGGAAAAAAGAACGAGTCTTCCTCCAGATGTCGATCAGTTATCCAGTGACGGTGCCGTTTATTAGCTCATGTTTCAGACTTTATGATTTCACATGTTTATCTCCTAAAATAAAAACTCACAGTATTTTTTAAAAAGATATAACCAGTAAACTGCAAATATCTTTTTGCTAAGTGGTCAGGCTGGGCTTAAACAGGTGTTCATTTTTGGTCTGTGGAGATCGGAGGAGGGTAATATTGCCTACTGATTTTTAGAGTTTCCAAATGTACAGGATTTCTTTCCAATACAGCTCAACAGACAAAAAGTATAAAACACACAACAGGTCAGAAGTATAAAACTTGTTGAGTGTGGTTTTTTTAATTAGCTGAAAATAAAGGAGCCTCCATATAGCTGAATTTCCACTTTAGAAAGTATGACCATGAATAAGCAGTGAGAGAGCTTTTTGAATTCACATTGTTTTAGCAGCAAGCAAATATTTACAAAAATGGAAAATCACTGGGAGATTCATTACTTTCCACTGATGTCAGCGCTTCACTCCTGCCTCTTTGAGGTGTATGTTGTTCCTACTAAATCATTTTAGTGCTTCTGTGTTGTAATCTCACTTGGTCGGCGAACAGTGTAATAGAAATGCATTGGTAGAATTTGGTATTGTGTAGGAACATCACCACATTGGGATCACTTTGGTTTGTCAGTGATCCAGTTGCGAATGTGTAGTAGTTCTGGATAATTCCACAGTAAAAGAGATTTTTCTATCAAAATGAATCTCTCTTAAATACATTTTCAGAATTGGGCATGCTGTTTCTCTGCTGGCAGACCAGTCTCACTACATGCGGTAGTGTATAAATTGCATAAAATGGAATACCTAATGTATATGACTTTAAGGGTTGGGGTTTTTTTTGTCTCTTCCCGCACCCTGCTAGAATACCTTGCTTTAGTCACATACCGCCTCTCATTGTGTCTCATTGTCCCCTCTATAAAAAGGAAGGATTGATTATATTGATACCGTTTTGTAAAGCAGTGAAGACCGATGTTAAATACTACTAATAAAGAAGCCTTAGTGTCATTGATCAGAAGCTTTATCATATTTCTCGAGGGGTGCTTCTCTTCAAGTGTTTCCTCTGAGTCCACTGTCAGTTACTTTCCAATTCCTGCTCCTGGACATATCCAAAGTTGAGCATAAAGACATCGAGGTAAAATATAATTTTTGTGCGTGTGTTCCAAAAGACAAAACAGATGCTGCTTTCTAAAATGAAAATTCTGTCTCAAGATGGGTAGTTTTAAAATAAGTCTCCTAAATGCTCTCTGATCAGTATTTGCTCGGCATTTTGGAAATGGCAGGAGGAGGGAGGAAAAGTTGTAAAAGTCATAAATACAAATGTTGCCTTTAATTGGGCATTGACACATAGATTATTTTTACAGTTCGTTTAAAATAATAAGAAAATATTTACTAACCTTGTAAGAGATATTCTGGTGGATTTAATTTTTTTCTGGTTTTGTGTTGGGTGCATTGACAGCCAAATGTTGTAGCACTGTGTCTAATTTAGTGAAACAGTGAGGGGGTTTTTTGTTGGGGTTTGTTTGTTTGTTTGTTTGTTTGTTTGAAGTGACTAAGAAATTTTTTAAAATCTCTTATGAAGCGTGCACAAATGTGTATCCGCTTTCTTTTAAACATTTAGGAAGACTTCACCACGTACTGACTGATCCCTGCAGTTGTGTCAGGGCAGAAGTCACGAATCTGTCAAAGTCCATGCAGGTCGGACCTCTTGAAGGGTCTTTATTAACAGATGGTTTTTAGTTTGGCCTTGGAGAAAGCGGAAGATGATGCTTAAGTAATTATCTACTGCTGAGATCTTTTTCCTCCTTGATTGCTTAGTGAACACCCTTCCCCAGTCTTTAAGCTCAGCCTCTGCCTAGTGTCCTGTTCTTCAGAACGAGAGTATGTGTCCGTGGCTTGGGTTAATTAGACTGCGTGAAGCTTTGAGTGAATGTTGACGTATAGAAGTATAGAGTTAGCATCTATCACCTCACAGTAAAACCAGATCAACAAAGAAATCGTGGTGTTTATCATCTGGAAGCTTAGCAGTAGTACTTGTGCAGTAGCGCGTGACTGTGTGAAAGCAGTGAGGACTGGTTTAATTGGAATTTTTGAGCTAAATTCCCTGCCTTAAAACAAACAAGACAGTACTAGAGTGAGTTTCTCAGTGGCTTCCCAGATCATGAACTGAGAGCCAGCTGTATTATATTTAGCAAAAACACAATCACCTGGCATTGTTCAGGGTGCAAAACATCCGTAGGACCTGCTCTTGTTTTGCAGAACTCGGATGCTGTCAACATCTATACTTTTCTTGCAGTAGTAGCAGGAAGAAATTTTCTTCCTTTTAGAAAATCAGCAGTGATGTCAAATTTCCACAGAGTAAATGCTATACAATACTATTGTTCTTAAGCTCTTGCCTTGTAGCCCATCGGCAACAAGACTTATCCATTTTTCCTGTCAGACAGAGAGTTATAACTGCTACTTTATGGTAAATACCATCTTTTACACTGAACATACAGGAAGGGAGAAGCCATTGCTTCACTGAGTGCGGAAGGCCCCTCCTGAGAGTAGAGGTGCTGATGTGAGTGTCAGACCTGCCCCAGCTTGTTCTTATTACTATTGTAGTGAGCTGATTTGGTCAATGGTTTTCCCACCTGGAAGATGATAAATATCTTGAATTCATCTTGCACGTTTACCAGCCTCAGAGTTACCGAATTGTCCTCAACAGCTAACTCAGTTATTTGTTAAGCCATCTATAGAACAGGAAATCTCTAATATTGAACAGTACTAGGACAATAGCTCCTAGATAAGAATAGTATTTAGCTGTTGAAAAATGTTAGATGTTAATTTTAACCATTAAAAAACTGCCACGCAATTTTGGCAGAGCAGGAAAAATTATTCTTCTGTTCTTTGCTGTAAATGAAAGGCCAGCTTTAATGTGATACAAAGACATTTTTTAAAATGTGGTGGAGTATATTTACAGAGTCTGTTTTGATCCGATTTCAACGTCTGCATCCTTGAGCTTGTGCATACTGGCACTTACACCTCCAGATGCATTTACCACGCACGTAATTCAGATCCGTTTCTTGCATACCTCCAGCATGGTGATCCCTCTCTTGGCTCAGTCGTTTTAACACACTTTTAAGGCACAGCAGCCTTTGCAATTGCGCACTTATTGCAAAGGAGTCGAATGTGCATCCTTCTGCGCTGCTTCCTGAGAATAAGTGGCTGGAGCTGCATAAGAGGACGTGACCAGATGAACTGTAATATCGCTCACTTCTTTGAAGGGGCATTGTATTGATGGGCAAGAAGAAACTGTAGCAGTTAGAAGGGAATCTGTGCTGCAGCCATTCTCCTGCTGGTTTTATGATCCTGGTTACGCTATGCTTGAAGTTAAGCAGGGTTTGAGGCATTGCAAGTTGTTGTGGATTGTAATAGAAACTCTGGGAGACAACAAAGCTTCCTTGGGAATGTCAAGCCTTTAGTTAAGAGAAAAAGACACTGTGTATATTAATATTCTGTGCTGGAATTGGTACAGTTATAATTGAGTAAACTACTTTTTTTCCCTATGGATTTCCTTGTATTTCTATCTCTTTGCATGTTACCCCATTTTGTCTTGCAAACTCTTCCCTTAGTAAACACTGGTGCCTTTGCCCTCTCTCTTCACTGGCTGTAGAAGTCAGTTCTGTCTTCCCTCCAGCTCTTGCTCTATGGAAAAGCTGACATGTATCATTCCCCGCTTCACTGACTTGCTTATCTTTGATTATGTGTTACTTAGAGATACCTATTCTCTTTGGATTATCCTCTCTAATTTTTCCCCATCTGTTACTCTTGAAGTCCTTAATTGTGTTACTTAATTCAGTCAAATGTTGTAGGGTAGAGTTTATGTGCAACATGCCGTACAAATTAAAACTAATTCTAATGAGACAAATTGCAGTGACCAGGTTGTGTTACGTTTGTGACCTTTTGCAGAGTAGTTCAGCCTGGTTTTTGTCCAGTTGTAAAGAAATGTTGGGTTGAAGAGTAGTCACTAAACTTGAATGCACAAAACCTCAAGAATTTTTTATTTTGTTTTATTTTGGTAAATGCATAAGACTGAAATGTTTTTAACACAGAAATCCTATTTTGGTAAAAGAATGTAAACAAGTTACCAACACGGATTAACTAATTCTCATTTTTCTCAGCTGCACATTCTGTAGCTGGAGTGAAGCTAGTGGGCAAAGCATTTATTTCTTGGCATTGGTGGCAGCTGACACTTTCTTACAATCAGTATTCATACCTTTCCATTGCATGCTTTGCAAAATAAAACTAAACAACATAAACTTTCCAATATTGCTGTGCCAGGAAGAGATGGTGTGAAACAATTGGTTATTTTGCACGCTCAAGCCCCCTACGCAGTTGAATCAACCGGTGTTTGTCGTATGGTTTTGTATCAGCTGCTACAAAGAGAGTTGTGTCTGAGCTCTCCTTTCCCATTCCAATAAGCAATTGAATTGTGGATAAGCTAGAAGGTATTTGAAGGAATGAGGTTAGTTATTCTGGATTTTTCCTTCATTTTAGCTGAACATCGGTTCCACGTGTTAATGGTAACTCTGTGAGTTTACTGTTTTCTTAGGGGATCAACATACAATAACATACTGGGAAAGATACGTGATTGGCTGTGAATCATTTGCTCCTGAGTACTAGTTCTTTAAGTCTTTGCATTAAACTTTGAGATGTTAAAGGCAAGTCGAGTTCTTTCTCGGATAACACTGAATGGTCATCTTTCTTTTAGCCCGTTTGAGTGGGAGAAATAATAAAAGAGTAGTGTTCAGCCACAATAAATACTTCTTAATCAAGCTGCTTTTCAGGCAGTTCTTTGTTTAAAAATAGTCTTTTTAAATTTTAGAATCTGTGTGCCAAAAAAGATCTGGAAGATAACTGGTAAATGCTCAAAGGGGTTTTTTTGTTTTTGAAAAGGGAGACGACCTAAGCATAGTGTTATCAGCGTTGATTTTCTGGTTTTCGTATAGTACATCTTATACCATTGTAACTTTGCAAGTCGTATTAAAGCAGCTATTGTAATGTTTTAGATCTGTAGTTCAAGTGAAGACTCTTATTTTATGAATGTTCATAGGGTCTGTGTTCCAGGTAACAGATTTATGTTCTGTCACTGGCAAATTAAAAAAAGGAGTCTTAATGTATTTTATTGCTGTGTTAGACAGTTGAAATTTCACTTAGGAAGCAATAACCAGTGTTAAAGCAGGAAGCCAAAACCCAGCATCGTAGCAAAGACTACAGAGGCACTTAGAAAACGTCAGCAGTTTTGGGTGGATTTTTTTTTTCTTTCCAATCCTTTTATCAGTAAGGCTCTTGCAATTCACATTTCAAGATCAGGAAAACAATATTAGACTTGCAGCGGGAGTTAATCTGTGTCCAAAGCATTTTAGTTAAATTAAAATAAAAACTAAAAAAATCTATTGACTTGTGCCAACTCTTGTTTGAGTCTGGGTTAGACTAACGTGTGGTCTGCTGTGCTGTGAGGGCATGTGAGCTACAGCTGCTGGGTTTTGTTAGCTCCTGCGTCTCTGATCTATGCAAACTTGAAGTCAAAGTTCTTGCCTATCTCTGTGGCTGTTTCCCCATCTCTGAAATGAGAGTGCTGTTTCCGTAGGGGCGTTCCTTGCATGCTGCTGGCTGGGGAAGCTGGTGGTCGAACGTGCCCAGAATCGTCGCCTGCTGTGCTTTTCACCTAGTCGGTTCCTCTGTGAGCTGCTGCCGAGGCCTTTTCAAGCGTGTTTCCATCGGACAGGACCCCTGTATGAAGGAGGCGGGGGGACACTTCCAAAAAGAGACCACACTTCATTGAGGCTGTGGCCGGTTGCAGAATCTCTGTGCTATTTGCACTGCTTGAAAGCTGTGTGGCAGGCTGAACTAGATGAAACTTGTCTGTATTTATGAAAATAAGAGGAAGAATAATTTAATCCAAAAACATCCGTTTAGCTCAACGTGTCTATTTTATCAGTACGCAAATGACTGTGTTCCCGTTGTTGTTGGGCTTGCTGCTTTCTGTACAGAGGAACCTATGTGAATGAGGGTGCTGCTGACATACTGGCACATTTTCGTCTGTCCGTAGGTCAAGTGCTTTTGGTCAGCTCTCTAACATTGTCCATTAGGGTGAGGATTTTTAGAAGTGTGTATTTCTCAAAAGGCGGAATTTTTCAGATTTCCTCCTTAGCATCCATCACGCATCCAGGCATTGGACTCGTCTTCCATTACAGAAGTAGATGGCTTGAAACCTCTGTGTGAGAAATAGGAAATGTATTAGCAATCATAATTTATTTTTCTTCAGAGAAGTTGTTTATTTTTTCTTGAATACCACAATACTTTTTTGTCCTTTTTTTTTAGGGTTTTGGTTTGCGGTTTTTGGGTTTTTTTTGGTCTCACATTGGTTTATCTGGTTTTCTGCAGTTACTGTTAATAACTAATATTTATCTTGCATACTGTCAGCTTCCCGTTATGTCTGTTAAGAGAAGTAGGGAATGAAAAGCTGAAACTTTAAGATAAACTATGTAGACGAGTTGCTTGTTAACAGCCTTCTGCTCCCTCAGAGCAAATGTTACGAAGTGCAGGGGCTGAGCCCGGTTGGTGTTTGCTCGCTTATGAAAGATGCCAAACAAAAGTTTGGCACAGTCTTGGGAAGCAGAGACGAACGCTCTTCCTAACTGTCTCAAAAAGGGACGACTATAATTGTGAGAAGGCAGTTATGGAAAATGAAGCATGCAGTTGTGAATTTTCTTCCGTGCTGCGTCACTAATGCCGTGCAGGCTGTCAGTTCTTCAGACCACTAGAGATATTTATGAAATCAGTCTACGGTCCTGGAGGTTTAGAGAGGCACTGTTGTTAGCTAGAGGAGAGTGCCTAAATGGAAAATAAAATTAATACAATTTACAAGAAGATTGTCATAGAAAATGGATGAATTTCCTACAGTTCCCTGGTTATGCCTGACTGCAAGTGAGAGCTGAGCATAAAGACAAAGCACAAAGCAAAAATATAAATTAGCCCTTTTAGACCACAATAATGTTAGAAAAAAATACTTGAAAAGCTAATTTATTTTTAAACCTGATATGGAATAATGCACAATAAAATGCTGGACAAATGCAACTTGAGGTGGTGGTGGGTTTAGTGTGGTTTTATTTGATCACACAATTCTACTTTGTCGAGCCCTTTTTACTCTACTTTGTGTGTGTCTTGCTTTTGGGTCTTACTCATTTGTGCCTTCCTAAGCCATTTTGTCACGCTTTTACCGTTGGCTGTAGCTCTGCTGTGCCTTGCTGTCACACCAAAGTGACTCCCTGTCATGAAATTGGTCTTCAGCGTAAGACTTGCTTCTTATAGGTCTGAAATACACTTTACTTTCAACTCTTCTGTGTTCGGGTTGCCTGATCATTTGTCTGGGTTGAAGGTCTGTCTTTAAAGAACTAATATTTTCTTGCTGGCAAAAGAAAGGGGAGGTGAAGGAAGGGTCAGGGTGTGGATCAGTGTTAAACAAATTGTGAAGGTCACAAAGAATTTTAATCTGGCTTGAAAAAGAGACTTGTATCCAGCAGCACATTTTTGTTTGTGATAGTCTGAATGGACAATTGTGGCTACTTTGAGAATTTGGTGTAGACTGCATGACTGGTATAAATTGAATTAGTCTCATGACAAGGACATAGTCCCCTTTTTTTCCTATCTGCCTGATGGAAAGCAGAAGAAAGCCCTGCGTGACACGTCTTGACCCACAATGTCACTGTGGGCTTTTGTGACAGGCTCTGATTTCTGGCCTCTCATTTGATAAAGTCAATTTGGTGGAGACTAGAAAGGAGGCTTGCTGCAACACAAAATGTACTTACTGAAAAGAGTATCTGGTGGTGAGTACAGATGACTGCCATGCAGTCTTAATAACCATTAGAAAGCCAGGGTTTCTTTCTGAAAACGGGGCAAAGTCTTGGGCTTGTACAGCATAGGGACCCAGTCACACTGAGTGATGCACTGTGTAATATCCTGCGCTGTGGTACCACCTTTCTTTGTCCTTTTCTCCAGCCATCCCTGTGCCTTCCATTTCCTCCATTTGCTTATTTCTTCCATTTTTCTTTCCCACTCTTCTGCCTTCCTTTCATCTTCCTACACTTCTCTCTTCCCCCCGCTTTGTACCCTGAACCAGAGTGAAATAGCTCCCTCTCTTCCACGCTGACAGGGCACCAGCAAAGAAGTCATTGTGAGTGCTGCTTTTCCTTACCCTGAAAACATTCCAACTTTCTGATTCTGCATCCGTTTCCCTCCCATTCATGATGCCCTCCTACCTGCCTCCATTGGTGCTGGTAGGGGGTTGCAAACTTGGAAAATTCCAGTAATGTTTATGGTGCATCAAAGGAAAAAGGAACTGAATGCAGGTTGTGTAACAGAAAACTGTAACCTGCAGTGCTCCTTGCTCTACCTGCACTTACAATGCAGATGTAATGATTTCAACTGAAACATTTTGTAATGTTTTAAGTACTAGAAAGACATTTTGAATTGCTGTTGTTTTGTTTGTTTGTTTGTTTTTTTAAACAAGGTTAAAAACTCTGTCATTCATTGATACATTGATACACAATGCAGTGGTGTTTTGTTTTGTTTTAAACGCAGTGGATGAAGATCTTTTCAGTGTAAATTTATAAAACTCCAAGAGAATGATTGTCATGTTTTTCCTGAATATTAATTTCAAATAAGGAGCAGGAGTAGCCAAGTGTTTTTGCAGTTGGTAAATAAACAGGAGCATGGTGAGAAAATTACATTTACACTACAGGGTTGCAATTTCAAGGCGTAAGATTTGGCTGCAGGTACTCGTGACAGCGAATCATGGCATTGTGCCAGTGTCATGACCACATCTGAGTGATGGTTTCTGGAAGTTCTGTCATTTGTATCATGAATTCCGGTGGTTTTCGTTGGAGAGTCATTTCAGCTCATGCCTTTATCTCTAGAGGAGGTAAAGAAAATTGAAAACATCGTGTGGTATAACAAATCCAGAAACATCTACTTTTCCAAGCACGTTTATGTTCCATTATCTCATGTAGATTTGAGAAATGTGTTCTCTTGTTAATACAATGTATTTTTTTCTCTTCCCTTATTCAGAGACCTGAGTGAAAACCAGATAAAAGGAATCCCTAGAAAGGCCTTTCGAGGAATCATTGATGTGAAGAACTTGTAAGTAACAACTTCATTCATATTTGTGGTGAAAAACATTCTCCCTAGGTTATGATTGGCTGTTACCGCATGGTTAGCTCTGTGCAACAGAGAAGGGAGCTGTGGACCCTGCTGTGTGCAGCAGGTTATCGTCAAGGGTCTCCCTTGCTACTTTGGTCCGCACATACACTGGGAAAGTTTTGAGCAAAGAAAAAGGTACACTTAAAGGCTTTACCCGTCCCTGCAGTATTGTCCTGCAAACTCCAGTGAAAGCATGGTCCAAGCCTTGAAGCAAGATATGCGTAGGAAAAGAACTGGTCGAGTTCGGGGGTGCGATTGAAGTATTTCACTTAGATTAAATTTTCTGTCCCACCACTTGGGTGGGAAGTAAATATGGCAAAATGTGGCACACGGGCTCAGTCATTGAGCGCAAATACCAGAAAATGAAAAAATAATATGGGAAATTAACTGTGCATGCTTTGACAGTTTGTATTGAAAAATAAAATAATTTTTAAAAGCCATTAAAGAGAGAAAAGTGGGTCTTGCTGTTTATGCTGATGAAGCTAGTCTGTCCTAGCCATTTTCTATAACATGCAGTCTGAAATATGTGTAAATAAAGACTTTCAACTCTGTATTTCCAGAGCTGCTAGAGGCTCTTAAATGTTATGTACCAGAAATGGATTTTTGTGTGCACCCACACGCTAGTGCACCATTGGCATCATTAGAGTCAACACAAGGTGAACTGAAAAAGGAAATAACAGCCAGCCAGTTGGCAGAGAGTCAGGATTTCCTGAGAAAACTTGCAGCCACTCTCGGAAGCATTTCAGAGCCATTAGAATTAGCACTGTGTTACCACACCAGTAGCTGAAATCCGATGCCCCAACATGTTAAATATTGCAAGCGTAGTGTAAATAGTGTAGATTTTTTTGTTTGTTTGTTTATTTAGTAGAAGGGTCAGCTGAAGGAGATCTAAAAAGAAGCACTTTTCTACAAACAGTCTTGCAACATACCTGTGCTCTCTTTTCATTTCCTGCCCCAATGAGCAACCTCTTTAGTGTCCAGACTAAATTTTTTCTATAGGCAGCAGGGAAACTGTTAAGGGCAGTCAACATGAGCCATAGTGTGACCACATCTGCATCCAAGGGCAAAGCACAATTCTTGTACTTTCTCTGGTGATGCTGTATTGCAGGGAATATCACGTCGCTGGGGTTTGTGCAAGGGAGACAGTACCGCAAAAGACCAAAGCAGGACTTCCCCAAACTGGAAAACCCAGGCCTGGGAGCAGTGCTGTGAGATGACCCCTGCTCTCTCTCTGAGCACTGTGCAAGGTTCCTTTGGAGCCTTCGGGACAGACAGAACCTGAAGACTTTTACACGTCAGTAACAGTTACAGCTGTTTCTGCAGGCATTCAGCATACTAAGCCTGTGTTTCTTCAATGGTTTGTTACTTGCTTCATGTGTATTCAGCAGTGACTGTAGCTTTTCAGGTGTGAAGGCTTTTTTACCTGAATGTCAGCTTGAGAAGACACATCTTGAGGAGCCATTTAAACTCATCTAAGCCTCCTCTTCAGTGGAGCAGCATCAGAGGACCTGTGTGAACAGATCTAGTTTTTAAGACACAGGAAAATATTGGAGAATATAGCTTACAGTGGGAAGAAGTTTGTGGATTTTAGACAGAAGCGTGGCTTTTTTGTCACGTTAGCGTGAACTTTACTTACATTGTGTAATCTAGAGGAACAATCGATGGTGTTTTGTTTCAGAGAATCTAACTTTCCCAGCTGTAATTCACTGTTAGTTGTCTGACTTCGTTTAAAATAGCAACATTTGCATTCAGAGTTGATTTCACCTCTGGCAAGCTGTCAGAGAAATCACGGGTGTTCTTTGATTTATGCACCCAGTCTCCGTGCAGAAGGAACCAAGGCATCACCTATTACAGGAGCTGATAGCAAGGGATGCCTGGCTGGAGTGCTTAGAGGAACTCTGTAAATGTTGGGATCTAAAGCTTGAACAAAAAATTGTGGCTGTCAAGTTAGGCAGTATCTATTATTTTGCTGTAAAAGACACAGTATCAGAAGTGCTTCACTGTAGCCACCGTTCCTGTCTTTCAGGAATACTGAAGTTATCACAAAATCATAAAATAATTCTGGTTGGAAGTCACCTCTGGAGGTCATCTAGTCCAACCTCGGGCTCAGCAGGAGCACAAAGCTTAGTCGTCTAATTAATAGATTTGCTGATGTGAGCCACGAGTACTGATGGTTTAGATAAATAGCAGGAGAAGCAGCCTTTTCACTCAGATCTATGGTAATTTTTTCTTGACAAGGAATGGATGAATTGTGTATCCAGGGTGGTTCATTACATCAGATGACTGTTGCTTCCAGACACAGAGTAGTGGCCTATAAGTTGCTGAGAAAAATGTGACAAAATCTGGAGCCAGCTTGCTGCTGGAAAGGCATTAAAATTTCTGCAGCAATAACTGTAAGGGTGTGATGCAAGTTGAACCAAGTTAATATTTAAAGCTCTTAAAGCTTTAAGCACTAAGCTTAAACATGCCAATTCCCATTCTCAGCCTAGATTTGGCAGCCAGATCGCTCCCTTCTGAGTCACAGAAATGACCATGCCAACAAGCGCGAGTGTTCAAGCGCCTAGAGGAGGAGAATGAGTCCTTGCCTTTCAGTGCCATTCAGCTGCTCCGACACCTGCACTGCTAGTTGCTCGGTGACTCTCTGACATATATGCACTAATGCGAAAGCAGCAGGGTTGGCCGTTTCTATGGTATCACTTCGCAGATTTATTGTCATGTCTCAGAGTTCTTCCACCTTTTAAAGCATAGTTTTGAGGGATCTCGGAGACTTTTAGACATAAGAAATAAAGTTATATATTCTCCTGCGCTCCCCAGCCCTTTCCAATTTATCTTTAAAATTCATGTAGGGAAAGGCTGGCATGGAGTTGTCTCTGTTTTCATGGCTTGACATTTAACATGGCCTCAGATTCTTCCAGTTTCTACATGAAGTGTCCAAATGTCATGGCAAAGATGATAACTCTGTAGATATTATAACAGGGACACGGCAAGTGCTAGACCACATGAAAGTCTTCAGATTAATGCTGTCTTTAACAGCAGTTTGAAAAGCTTCCCTCAGGAAAAAATGCAGAGAATTTGATGCAATAGACTAAGCTGGGGCATGAATTCCTTTTGGATACAGGCTCGGAAATATGCAGCCTAAGGGCTTAATATAAATTACAGTGGGTGCCATTGGGAAACCCTGTGAGAACTACCCTGTCTCAACATGGCCATAGCAGTAAGTAACACAAAGTGGCAGGCTGTGACCTGTTGGAGCATACTGGTGCAAAATAAAATAAAATAAAATAAAATCCTGAATTTAAGGGAAGAGGTGCTGCTGTGTGTGCTAAGCAATGAGACTTTTTGGTGATGCCCGTCTAGCACCAGGACTGCAGAACTGGCTTGGTACTGATACGGTTTTGGTCATTTAAAAAAATAAATGTTAAGGTGATAGGAAAGGGAAAAAAAAAGTGTTACAAAAAGCAATGTTTCAGGATATTCTTCACCATGCCTTTCTTTTTAAATGGTAAAAGCTTTCTATCTTTTGTCATTCTCTTAGCGCAGAGCCCAGGAAAATGGGCTCGCATAAGGGCTGTGCTAAAGAGCAGCTTTTAAATGTCAGGGAGACCAGTGCTTTACATGAGACAAAGCCAAAGCAGCGGCTGGCAAGAATGAGGTCTTAAAAGTGAGGGAAATTTTGTTGTGTGAATTATTTTCATGTGAAGTGTTTTCTGCCGTTTGACTATAGAATCAAAGGAAGAATCTGCACACAAAGAATAAGTTAGTAAGTCGACTTCTAATTAAAATACAGAAATAATTATACAGCTTTTAGAAAATTTCATGAACGCATAATGTCCATTACCAATAGTGAACTTATATGGGAATTTGACATAAACTGACACTTTGAACATATTGTAGAATAGGTGCATAAATGCTACTCAGGGGTCCTAAAAGAGTTGAACAAGCAAGGGCAAGAGAGAGCCAGCTTGCAGTACGCACCTGTATTCAATTTCTTTTACTTATTACTTAGAGAACAGGAAATGTTTCTTGCAGGAATCTAGCCCCAGGTAAGCACATTTATTTCAAGAATTGAAGTATGTGGATTTGGGTCTTGTTGAGCTTTGGGCTAACTCAGCACTGTCAGCTGTGGTCTTCCATCATAAAAATATATAGAGCCGCTTCTTGGATTTCTGCACGTTTACCCTGCTTGTGTCACATCTCAGCGTTCAGATGAGTGTTTCTCTGGTGAGGCATTCCTGCAGTTTCTGTTGAATTAGCCTGCCCAGCCCACCTTATTTTTGGCAGCCAGATTCCCAGAATAGGAATATGCAGAGGTTGACTCAAATAAAGATCCTATAACAGCAGCAACCGTTCTTTTAAGGTGTTGCTTGTGGTTATTGGCAGTAGGCTCCCAGCTCCTTGCTGTCCCCTCTTCAGGACTGTGAAGCTGAACATGACCAATTGAGCTGCGTGAGGATCGCAAAGCATTGTAGGAAAGTGATTCTTGAAGGCATGATGATATCGGGGCTTGTTGTGTTGCAGGGATCATTCCCCCATAAGAAATGCACAGGACAGATTTCAAAGAATTACTCTTCCTGGCAAGTTGCTGCCCTGTGTCCTTTTGCCATCTCTTGACAGAAGTTTATTCCTTTATTTTGCAGCATTGCAGTAAGGAAAATCAATAGCTCAAGACTTACCAGCAAGCAGAGATCTGTCTGAGACTAAAATGGCAAGACTCTAGTTGTGTGTTTCCCTAAGCCTTTTGCTCCTTTGTCACCCATTCCTATCATGTACCTTTCAGACTGAAGGAAAAGCTACTTCTGTAAGCAGTGAGAGTGCAAATGAACATCTCGGGTATATACAGAGTGCACAGATGTGGTGTCTGTGTCAACGCAGCCTCCATGATCCACATCAAGGAGCAAGTGCTGGTGGCAGGGCTGGGTGGTAGGAACTGGCCCGTGTCTGTCCTGTCTTTAGGGTTCAAGCTGTGCTGTGCATGGTCCTCTCTTTCACATCAACGTCTCCCAGCTGAGGAAACTAAGTGATTCATTGAAAGGAAAACATGAATACGTATGCAGTGCGGATGCGTGGGGAGAATGACAGAGCAGCAGAGCAGAGGGAGAGCCAGCCTGACAGTGTAGATACCCCGTTTGAGCACCACGCAGAGGGAGAGCCACATCAGATTACACAGTTACTGCTTCTTCTGTGAGGAGCTGCTGCCATTTCTTGCTCTTGATTCACTGGAACTCAGTTCTGTGCATATTCAGCTTCTGTCTTTTTCCTTTTGTAGGCTTTGACTATAAGATAGAATTTCATAGCATTGCAATTCAGAAAAACACAAGCTAACAGGTTCATCCGTCTTGATAATACAGGCTTATTGCATTTCTGTCTAAATATTTCTCAGCCGCACACAAGATAATAGCTCATATTACTAGACCTGCAAGCTGCTTTCCTTGCGTCCTGGGGCCACTTAGGAAATGGTGGGTAATATCCTTCTTTATAGCCCTAAAGGTTCCTTTGGAGGGAGAAATTAAGCATTTAGATTTCTTAAAAAAATGCAGAAATACATCAGCGCATATGTAACATTTAATACTTCTGTAAGTCAGTACGCATTTATTTTCCTACTGGTTACAATACCTATGCAATGTAAAAAATCAAAGCTGTGCGAGTACTGTAAAATATTTTTGTGACTATTAGTTTCAGTTTCTTATTTGTTAAATGGCTTTTCCTGGAAGATACTCTTACTTTTTCTGCGTGCATCTACTATTAGCATCGATCCATGTGACTCTTACAAAAATTAAACATCTACACTGCACATTCAGGTTTTGGAAAAAGCTGAACTTGCTCTTTACGCTGAGGGGTATTTTGCATTCACCTACACAAAATATAAAAATGTTCCTATGTCATTTTTTTATCCATCGCAACCAGCATTGCAGAGCATATTTGTAATTTTTGCCATTCAGCCATAGAACAGAAATAACTAAACATACCTGTCAAGTTAAAATAATGAATAAACCCAAGGAAATAATGATTGATCTGTGTGTAGCCATTTCACGAGCAGAAAGCGATTGTAAATTATTTGCTGTACATAAATATGGAGTATATCTTAATGAAATGTTACACTAGAAAACTCCTTTAGTCTGGGTTCTCAAGGGAAGCTATTATCCGGAGCCCTCTGAAATTCCTGGCCTTAGTTTCTTGACATTTGTGTACAGTATTCAGTGTTACTGTTGCAGTTTGCAGTAAAATAAAACAAAAGGAGGAAGATAAACAGTTGGCCAGATTTTCCACTCGTTTGGTGTAAAATCTGGAATAAGTCTACTGAAGTCAGTGGTTGGCCTCAAATAAAAGCACTGAAATGGCCAGAGGAGAGTTGATTATCGCATGTTGGCTTGTGTATTTGCTTATGTACCTTTTAATAGACTGAGCAATATGTGTCGGTATTTGATGATGTGCATAAAAGGCACAGTATATTTTAACTATGAATACATGAAAATTTAAGGAAAGGATAAATTTCCATTGTGGAACAGATTTCAGGTTGCTTTGATCTCAGCTGGTATCTTTTGAGTGTTTTCAGAACTGGCAAAACAGGTCAGAGGTATTGAAACAGTCAGCTATTTGAAAATACTCATTAGAGACAAGCCTTTTGCACTCTTTAGGGGGTGAAAAGATCATATTACTTCAACCTTAAAAATTTGTAAATAATTTTCCTCCTCCTTATCCATAAATTCACACTGCACTCAATGTATTCCAACGGTGTATTTGTTTCTGTCTCCTGTAATTGGTATTCGTTTTGATAGTGACCGTAATGAATTCAAGAGAGATCTCCGTGGCCATCACATTTGCTTTCCTAGAAATTCTGCTGTAATGCAGCATTATTATAACATTAAAATAACATGTTACCAACTTACCATCTTCTATGGAGAAACATCACCTGCAGCATAAGTTAATTTTATTAATATATTAGTTTGAGCTTTTGCCATCTGTTCTACCCCCTATAATAAATGTAAAAAGCATATATTTCACAATTAACTCATTAAAAAGATATGATTGATTGAAATGCACATGCATGTTCCCTACACAATACAGAATGCATTTAAGGTGAGATATGCAAAACCAACCAAGCAGAGAGTCTGAGTCTTAGCAGTGGACATTTTGTGATACAGCAACGGTTATTTCTTTACATCTCATGGAAAGGGCCCGCATGCCGAGGGACACAGGAGGTGGTTGCTTCCTTTGCCTCGAGAGTCATGGCCCGCCTTTGCAGGGACTGACTGGCTGTGTGTCACAGTTTTGCTTGGGGAACTGCTGCTGCTATATCGTCTGAGGACAGTTTGGCATGTATCATCGCTTTGCTTTTCTCTCTTCTAGTTTATTCAGTTCTGAATCACTAACTGTTAAAATCTACCTACCCTGATCTTTCTAAATAACTTCTCTTGTCTATCTTATAGTAAAAATCAGAGAAAAAAGCAAGAAGACCTAAATGCTGTGCAGCCTGACTTCTGGCAGGCAGGAGGGCGCAGGGAGGAATTGCATTTTCGTTAGCCTCCAGCTGAAGGTGCCTTACTGCTCTCCCAGTCTGTTGCCATCAGGAACATCATAGGTGCTGCAGCCACAGCCAAGACTAAACCTGTTAGGGATGCAGAGATTAAAACTTTAATTTTAACTCGGAAACTGCATCCTTTTAATCACAGTTTCTTCTCTTCCTACAGTGAATAGGAATAGCCTTTTTTCTTGTCAGGCGTGCTGCAGTGAGAAGGGTAGGCAACGCATACACCGTCTGTACTTCCTGATGGTACGTACAAGTGCGGCATCTTGGGCATAAGGGTGCGTGCCCTGTCTATAGGGAAGACTACCCCTATATGCCTTCCCCCGCAGAAGAGCCTTGTGCAGGACGGCTGAGGGTGAGCAAGCTGTCTTGAATAAGGAGTTAATTCTGCATTTTTCTAGAATATGGTGCACATAGGCAGTGCCTCCTGGATAGCTGTGCTCTCTACCAGTTTATCGTGATTGTCAAGAAATATTATGTTTTTATAGTGTCATTACAATCCTGAAAGTTTTGCATATATCTCTTTTAACATCATAAGGAGTAGTCATTCTTCAAAATTACCTTCTTGGGAAGAAAGTTTTGTGGGATTTTTGCATTGTCCACTGGTGTTGAAAGATGCCGGTTCAGCAGTACTCTTGCTAGCTAGTGAGCTAATTTCAGTCTTGATAGCACATTTTTGCAAATGCTCTGCAGTAGTGTTATGTCAACTCTTCACGTGGCGAACTGCAGGGTTTGGTCCCAACCTGCAGAATATTCCTGTATTTTATGAGAAGAGCTGCTAAAGGGAATGCTGCTTTCTTGCTTTATTCCTGAACAACTTGGGATGGTCCCAAATGCATCAGGGGGCAGTGGCAGAAACATGTGCAAACTAATAACCTGCAAATTCTGCAACACACGTGATAAATACTGGAAAACTCCAGAACCATTTCATGAAGTATTTAAACGTATGTCATATTTGGTAGTGTGATTAGACTATACATGTGTTTTTAAAACGTATTTTGGTTTATGTAATCCCCTTTCCCATGTCCCTTGCTAATAAATAAAACACCAGGTGGACTAACCAGCACCGAATGATCCTAAATCTGTTGAATGTGCTAAACTACCACTTGTACTTCACTTGAGATTGATTTCACAGATTGAAAATGCACTGCTGCTGGTTTTGGGGGTTTTTTTGTTGTTTTTTTTTTTTTTTAAATGAAAACATTTACATTAAGTAGAGTGGATGTCTGCTGTGTTCTCCTGTCCAGTTGCATTGCAGGAAGTATTTGTTTCATGGGTGCCCATAGCTGTGGGCTCGACTAGCCACAAGGGATCTGTCACCGGCAACTCATTAAAAGCCAAACCATCGCTCCTGAGAAACAGATTTCCTCACTGTAAAGGTTGCTTCCCCCTGAGTAAAATGTCAGATAAATAAAAGCTGAAATATCTCGTAAGTGTGCTCTACCTATAAAATGGAAGTACATAAGCCAGCAGTATTTAGTAGTGGGAGGATGTATGTTTGGTGACATTTAATATGGTGGCATTTATTATTTTTATAATTTTAATTTTTCTGATGTGGATCAGAGCCGACTACCTCGATAATAAGGTTATACATAATTTTGATTTACCCAATTTCTGTATTTAGTATATCCACTGCAATATATATTGTTTACAATATCAATTTTTGGACAAACCATAGATTTCTAAATATTTCTTGTAGGTGTAAGACAAGCATAAATACCAATTGTTTTTTCCTTTTCTCGAAATGTATTTCAAGCACCATTTAAAGGCTGCACTTTCCTTGTTCTTATGGTAAAACCCTAATGCTGATGGCAAGAAAGATGAAGTGTACCACATAGGCCTAAGTCGCCCTTTCCATCTACTTCTAATTCTGTTCTGATCTTCCCTGTGCTTTCTATTTTGCATAATTTATTGCCTTCTCCTGCCTAAGAGGGCTTCTCCTATAGCCGTTAGCAATGCAGCTCCGTAAGCTGGTCATCAGCAGGGGTTTTGAAGAGTGCCATGGATGTGTCATTCCCATCAGGAAAACAGCACATCTGACACTGCGATGTGAACATTTTGTGTGAGAACCCCAGGCTTGATGGTCACTTTTAAAATTTATAGTGAATTTTCCCTTTGATTAGGTGGAAAACAGTTTAAAAAAATCAGTTTCAGGAATCTAGAGATTTAAGGTGTATGTAATTCACTTGCCTAAATGTGGCATTGGTGTAAATTTTTAAATGAGGCCACAAGTTCCATGTCCAGAGCTTGACAAAGGAAAACCTCACCCCTAAGTTTGAATGGGATCCAGTATCTGGGATTTGAAATCTGCTACAAAAAGTCAGGGTGACTATTGATATTTCCAGGAATTACTTATCCGCTTAGTTATTTTGCTGAGCCCTGCTCGGTGCTTTCTGGGCTCATGAATCTTTTATCCCAGTAAAGCATAGATAAATTTTGATGCAGCACCCATGCTGCAGCACCGCCTTTCTACAGAGAGTAATGAATAGCAGGTTTGGCCCTTTTCTGTTTTAATAGTCTTACAAAAGTCTCTTTGACAGAAACAAACTCCAGAAAATACCATGATTTAAAAACAGGCTATGTGGTATTCTTACTGTCCTTTTGATATAGAACTTGAGTAAAATGGGATGTGACATCAGTTGAAAAAGTATGAAAATCAAATTTTCTTTATTTTGTACTTTTTTAGGCTAACCTATGCCTACAGTTTATCTTTGGATAATTTATGCTGTCTTTGTGCCATACCTTAATTTTGAATACATTTGTTGAAAATTTCCTGTAGTGTTCATTTATGATTGTCAAAATGAGCTTTTATTTTGGGGAAAAAAAAAAAAAAGTACTGGTTTTAATTATAATTCTAAATAGCTTCGTAACCACTGTGAACTCTGAATTTACATCATTTTTATGATAGCCACACCATTCCAGGTTTATTGATTTTGTCATTTGCTTCATTACATTTAATGCAAACCTTTTGTATGGAATTATTCCGGTGCTGTGCTGGGCACGGAGGGGTCAGCGTATGCCGTCTCTAGCCAAAACAGCATAGCAATATCATTTTAGTGCAGACTCCATGAATAAATGGGGGTTGTAAATACTGTCCACCAGCAGAACAAAGTTTGCCTTCTCCTCTTGACCTTTCCAGCTGGACAAAGTTAAAACCATAGCTTGAGTAGTCTTTTTTTTTTTTTTTTTCTTCTTTATTTTCTTTTTCTTTTTTCTCTTCTCCCCCTGTGTTTCAACTCGGCTCTTCAGTCAGTGCAACACATGTCTTTTAGCTAGCAAGAAAACGTGTCTTTTGGCGCACGAGAGCAGGAGCCGGGCAGCGCCTTCTTGTTCGTGGCAATGCCATGCTTTGCCGTGGGACTTCTCTGGCAGGACCAGTTCTGTGCAAAATGGAGATCTTGCCTATGGTGACGGGATCTGCAGGGAGTGCTGCCCTGCTGCTCAGAATCAGTTTTGAAGGGCCAGTGTGCTTGTCAGCTTTCGAGGCAGAAATACTGTGAGTCTCTCCAGTCGTTTCACTGTTTCACTGGGATTAAGTTTTGATATTTCATTTTGTAAATAGGCAACAGTGTTCCTGGATTCGTTGTGCCTTTTAAGGTGAATAAAACTTTCTCAGTTCTTAATTAATACTGCATCACTTTTTCTGGATAACACAATTGCTATTTTAAATCTAACTTTGTTAAAAAGAGTGATGAAAACACTGGTGCAAAACAGGTAAGTAAATGGATTCTTGTTTTCTCCAGAAGGCAATGATTTAGGCTCAAAAATTAATTTCAGTAATTGATTGGGGGACTGGATTTCCTGCACCGCTCTTCCTTGACCACAAAATAAGATGGATGTCCCCCCTTCTTGACCCCACCTCAGCAAGGCTGCTGCTTGGCTATTGTCAGTCCCCAACTCAGCTGCAGCTTTCTGTGAGGGGACAGAACCGGCTATTTAAAATGACGATGACGGCAAAGCCTCTGTATAGTTTCTTGCCCTGTTTGGAGCACAGGAGGGAATGATGGTGTTTCTCATTCAGTGATTCAGTCTGTTACATGGCTTCACTCTCTTGCAATTGGGTGGCTCCGTGAGATAAAGTGGCCATAGGAAAATGAAGCCACCTGCAATTCAGTACAATCCAAAATTGTTGTGCCTTGAAAGGAAAACATTTTTGGAGGAAAAAAGAATTAAACTGTAATGGTATAATTGTATTTTGCAGTCTTTTCATCATAAATTGGTTTTATATGAACACACGTTCACTGTGTTTATACAGCGAGGGATGTTATAGAGTCCTTTTAAACAGCTAAATTGCTGCATCATTTGAAAATTTCATCAAAAGAAGCTCGGATCATGTAAATCCTACATGGATATTCAGAAGATCCTGTGGAGGATCCTTGTTTTCTTTTATTTTAAAAAATCATGTTGGTGCTTGGACTTGCTATCTAACAAGGATCTCACTCTAAGTGAGGCACAGAGGGAATCCTCAGGCACTCAAATATCTGTTATGAGATTAATAGAAATAGTGTAAAGTTGATTATCTAGGTGTAAATCTGAGAATGGCTTTAGTAAAATAGCTTTGAGGTAGGCAAGAATAAAAACCCTTTTGTTTAAGGCCAGATGACATAGGGCGAATGTGAGATGACAGCATTGGAAAGGGCCGTTAGATGACGGTCTCATCTGTACAACTGATTTCTGCTACCGAGTATCATTTTCCTCCACTTTTTGTCCTACCAAAAGCCTGTGGGATCTAATTTTGCTTTTGTGTACCCTTTGGTAGTCCCATAAATGTCAAAGAAACAAATGAGAGAATTCTATCTTCATGTGGAAGTAACCTCTGCTCCAGTCTTTTGTGGTTTGGTTTGGTTTTTTTTTTTGAAGCTCTTTTTGGAGTTATTTTTCCAAATCATTGAACAGTAATACAGTAACGCCATGGTAATATGCATACACGGCTTGTCCAAGGTACTATTCTCATACGTAGAATTCTTCTTCCTTTCTCTTGCTTTACTAGGGAAAGGGAGGATTTCTTAATTGTCCTTTTGAAGGAACATAAGACTTTGAAGAATGATCAAGATTATTTCCCAATATAATTCTGCCTCAATATCCTGTCAGTCAGAAGTTGCTTATATGGCAGTCATGATAGTTAATACTGGAATATAGAATGGTGCTTTAAAAAAAAAAAAAAAAACAACAAACAAAACCAAAAACAAAACACCAAACCCCAGAATTTAACTTATTTAAACAGATAAGCTAATGGGCTATATAAAACTGCGACGTGGTGCACAAGATTTCTTAAGGCAAATGGTTTGCCTTAAGGTCGGCATAAGCAGTTCTTGCTGCATTTCCAGGTGCACAACATAAGAGTCACCGCATCCAGTCGGCTTCTCAGTGCAGCGAAACATTATTCTTTTTCATACAAATTAAAAATTGCGTGGTGTGATGTGTGGTGGGAAATGGATCTTTCTGGTGTGAAACTTAGCTTCAGAAATGAGCCTGATTTTTTTTTTTTTTTCTTTTCTTCCTTTTACTTTTTTTGTGACCCCTCGATAGCCCTGTCTGTGAGTTTCACCCTTGAACCTGCTTTATTTTGTATTTAATTTATATGCTTAAGCTCAGGTCGTACGCAGCATCAGCTATTGATTAGGTCCTGCTTTTAAAACCAGTCTTATAAGGGAGATGACTGCTGCAGGGAGATGAGGTGGTTTGCCCGGACTGACTCACTGAATGAGGGGGCTCGCGGTTATCGGAACCGTTTTGGTGGGGGGTTTGTTTGGTTTTTAGCTCTCTGCTGTGAGCTCACATTGCTTTTGAAAGATATGGCGCTCTCGCTTCTTGTGGAGCAGCTGGAAAGCATAATTAAGGGTTAATGTTCAGGCCAGGGAGGGGGGGATAAGCAACAAGCTCTTGCCAGTAAGTTGGGCAAACAGCACTCTCAGGAGAATGACTGAGAAGGATGGGAGAAATGTACTGTGAAGCCAATTGCGCAGGTATCCTCTTTACCTACTTACACAAGATTTGTTGCTTTGATTGCAAGAAAGAAAATTTGGGGCAGGGCTTTTCTCTGGCCGTTTTATCTAAGCGCTGTCACATTTCACTATGAATTAGATGCTTGAGATTTTGTCTAAAGGGTCAGGTAAGGTAACTGGTGTGCTCTTTTGATCCAAACTTGCTGCTAATCCTACTAGGGAGTAAAAGTTTGCTTGCACATGACTGCCTTTTCGTTATGGCAGTCCTGGCAGAGGAAGCAGCTGTGTCTGCTATGAATATATTTATGGACTAATGTCAGGAAAAAATAATAATAAAAAAATACCACCTAACAAGAAAGTTTCAAAGTCATATGGATTAAGTTAACGTTTAAGATTCTTTGTTAATGGCTTTAATCTTGTAAGGCTTGTAGAATCACTACTCAGTGGCTAGTAAGTAAATGTGAATGAACAGTTTAGACATGTAACCATTTATATTTAAGAAATCACATTGTCTAAGATGACCTGAAGGTTGATGTTATTAATTTTAAAATGAAATATTTTTCTTAAAAAAAAATAAAAACTTAGCAACTTGCGGAGAAAACTATTGAACTCTATAACTTCTACGAAATTCTGTGTATAAACCTGCATCTGCAATATTTCTTGTTGATGTTAGATGTAAGGTGTAAAACTTAGATAATAATACTAACCATGTTGCTAATAATAAGCCATCTTCTACCTATATCTATGGTTTTTTTCTTTTAAAATTAGGGATGCAGTTATTTCATGATGCTGTTTTTACTAGTTTTAAATGCAGTAATTCTTTCACGTTTCTGTGTATTAGAAGTCCTGCATTTATAGATAAATACGGACTTTTAAGTTACCTTACTCGAGTTTCCTGCAAGATGGAATAAAGCCCTTTGGAGGCGACCTGTCATCCTGTTTTTGCAGCGCGTGTTGTCTTGGAGATTATGGTTGTCCCTTGGTACTGGGATTTCAGTTTCGGATCCAGGGTCAAGTCATTCCTTGCCCGGCAGTTAATCTCTCCAAGCGGACAGTGATTCAGAAGGAAAGCTGAAAGACAGACTTCAGCACCTGTTAGGCTGCTTTTAAATTCTACCCAAGAACTAAGCTTACGTGGTGATATCAGGTACCAGTAGGGTTTTGATGATAATTTTACTTTCAAGTACTGCAATTCAGTAAAACATTCATGCTGTTATACATGTTTTACCTATGTCTTTATAAATGTACTTTGTGACAATAGTAACATCATCAATATCTCTTGCAGTGAGTGGTGTTCAGCACTTTTGATATAAACTCTCCCTGTTCTATGTTTTAGGTGGGTACTTTACATGTCCTGAGGCCAGGGAAGCATATTTTAATTTAGAAATGATGTGGGTTAGTGGAACCGGAGGTGTTGCGTTGAGTTCCTGCAATTTTGTTAAACCTCCTTACGCTGCTGACAGCTGTGTGTCTGCAGGGCGGATGAATAAATGTATTAAAGGGTGAGGGACTCAAATACTACGGCAATCGCGTAAATGTCAAAAATAGATGGATGCCATTTGCTTTTATGAATTAAAAGAAATAGACCTATGGTTTCATGTAGATGGAAATAAACTCTCCCTGGTGAATATGCGGAAGAGTTGTCACATATGCTCTGTGCCCTGTTCCCGCAGGAGATACAGTGGTGCCACATTGATTTGGTAAAACATTGTTCAGAAAGTTAAAGATCTGCTAACAAAAACTGAATGTAGTGATCCAAACATATTGGATGCTTATGGTTCATATGGGTGTTCAAACAGGAACATTTGCTCCAAAATGCTTGTAAACATAAATCTGCAGGATGGATTGCTGTCTTTACCCTGGGTGATAAACATTTCACAGATGACATGAATTTGGCTGGCTTGAAAACAATAAAACAAAATGGCTTTTTTTTTGTCAACTATGATCCAGTTTGCTTTGTATTTCCATAGCACTTTTCAAAGTATTTCAAAACTGATGTAATTACTAGGTCCCAAGATGACCAAGAGCAACATTATTTTTGGTTCCCATTTAATATGTCAGGTCTTTTATTTGCTTTCCTTTTGTACCATCTTTTCTGGCATTTCTTTTGATTGACTTTTCTTTAAAGTTCTTTTTTTCTGTCTAGAAACTAGTTATTCTTTCCTAACGCTTCTTGTTCTGTAGATGCCCGGTTAAGTGTTTTGGGCTTTCATTTGTTATGTGCAGGTGTTTCATTGACAGCATAGGTGAGTTTTGCAAGTGTTCCAGAAATGCGGTAGACTTGGGCAGAGGAGTGGATGGCAGAGGAGGACACAAGTCACAGAAGCATAATTTGTGTGATATTTTCTTTTTGAAATACGTCATGAGATGATTAACTTGAATCTGGATAACTACTGGAGGAAGATGGATGGGCCTTCAAATTTATATATAATTGCCCAACAAACATTTCATGTCTAGGAGTGAATTTTGGCAATACTACTGATAAGAATCACCTTTAGGCTGGCCTGCTCAGGACTCTTGCATGAGGCTCTGAATCCACACAGAGTGAGGTTTCTTCCCCCTCGGACCTCACCGTGTAGCAGGCAGGACACGACAACACATCTCTGAAACAAAAGGCTGTGATTTCGGAGAAGGCTGTTTGGTGAAAGTTCAGCAGTTAAAGCTAAGCTGTTTTGTATCAGTGGTGTATGGCCCAAAGCAGGCTCCAGTCGAATGTTTTCCATTCTGCAATTGCTTATAGCTTATCCCCTTCCCTATAGAAATGATTTCCTAATGTTTTGGGGTCTCTGTGACAAAGGTGCTATCCCATCGTGAGTCTCCTAGCTCCTGGGTGAGGCAGTGGCCCAGCACCCTCCAGTCCTGGAGCCACTCTCAGACAGTCACTGCTTTTTCACTGAAGGCTCTTCCCTGGTTTGGAAATGCTGGTTTCTTTTTTTTACACACTTGGTGTTTGCCAAGGATACCCCACTTTGTAACAATAACAAAATAGCAGGTTTTGGTGCTTATTTGAACCCTTTACCAGACTTCTCAGACTAACAGGAGTGTCGTTTGCTTACTCATGTAATACGTACTTACATATGTACTTATATGAGTAAACAAATGTACTTATGAAACTACATAAGTTAGATATATCAGCACACAGAGGGCCCAGAGAAGCGGGCTTTGTACTAAACATAGTACAAATATCAATAAATATATAAAAAGCGCACAGCAAGAATTCACCCTTTCGTCAAAGTTTTTGTAGCGTAAGCAGGTAGTGCAGAAATCCAAAGCACGTGTTTTGTTAACTTATTTCTTTGAAATCACATAGGAGAACAAGCAAATTTGGGGCAATGAAGTATAGAGTCAGAACTGTAACCATAAGAAGTAATTCTTAAAAGTGGGAATTTGGATATGGAACTTCAATTCATTGCCTTGAGTAGTGAGAATGAAGTTTGATGTAAATGTCTTAAAAGCTCAGAAGCTCGATGATGAATTCTAAGGTCTCTCTCCCACCCTTAGCACCGACTCGTCTAAATTTGCCCATATGCTTATCTACTATTAATTACAAGTCAGCCACAGGTCTGACTTACAAAATGAGATATGATGCTAAGAAATGACAAATATAAAGACTCTTAAAAACAGAGGATCGGGATGTTGCGCGTGCATTGAAGCAATGACTGGAAAACAACTCTCAAATGTTTTTACAGTATTCATTGCTAGCCTTGTTTTATATCAGGAAGAGGGCAACGGCCTTAGGAGCACAGGTATATGATGCCCATGGATCTGCTGCTCTTTTTCAGTAGGCCTGAGAAGTCACATAGCTGCAAAGCAGAGAAACGTGTAATCAGAGTGCGGAGTCCGGGTTTGGAGCTGCATGTGGACCTCAGCCATTTAGCAGGATTTGCCTATTAAAATCTCTGATAATGCCCAGACAGGTAGGCAGTGAACAAGAGAAAGCTGTAGCTAAGCCAAATGGCTCCTTGTCTTAAAGTAATTGAAAACAATTATTCTTCATTGGTTATTTTTCACTGGCCAATTTTACAGTGGAAATTACTAGAATAATTTAAACTTCATGGCTCAAAGGCGAGTTGCTGTTGCCAGATCAGTATAAGAGAAAAGGCATAAAACCAAAGCAGAAAACCTGGAAGCACCCCACACAGAGACCTTTCCTCATCTGGAGTGCCACTTACTCATCCTAAAATCAGAACCCACAGCTGTATTAAAGATGAAATGGCCTGCTCCTTGGAACCCTGTAGAAAAGCTTCTGAGCCTGTGCTAAGCAGGATCAATACTGGAAACCCCTGTCAGAGTGATTTAAAACTAATGCAGCATCTTGAAAGATGTAGTGTTCGTTAACTATGATCCAGTGACTGTGGGTTTTAGTTATTATTTTAGCACTTCTTGGATGTTGAGGATCTGAATACGACCACGTTAAAAAAAAATAATCCCCCAAACCAAAATGGAGCACTGAGATATCCCAAACTGTTCTTCCCTCCCTAGCATTAACTGGCCATTCTTGGTTTTTTAAAACAGTGTGATAAACCAGGATCTGATTGAAAAATTAATTGGTGTGTTATACTAAGATACTACAGTTCATAACTGCAAGATGTTAATTGTTTGGGTATTCATCCACTAGGTATTAATATCAATTTTCTAATTTAGGGAAAAAAAAAAAGTCGCCAAAACACAAAAACCAGTAAGGTTTGCCCAAATTTACCAGCCCTGTAACAGGGTTGACACTTTGCTGTGATTTTACTCACAACATTTACTGTTCTGGGATTATTTCCTCCTAATATTTGTCTTAAGAGCTAGAAAACATATCTCAGGTCATTGTATGACTGTGGGTGATAGAATTAATCTAATGTAATATGTGATTTCAGAGGGGACAGATGTCTGGAGATCAAATGTCAAGATTCCTTTTTGCTCTGTCATCTTCCTAACTGTGTAAAAGAGGTGCTTCTGGCGTCTGGCCCTTGGGCACGTTTACCTTCGCTTAATTGCCAAGGTCTGCTGCGTTTGCTCTCTGCCATGGCCTCTATCTTGTCATGTAATTTTCATGTTTGCTGAAAAAGCCTAGGCCTCTTAAAGGCATGAGAGCCCTAGTTTTCCTCTCAAAGCCGAATTTAGTGAATTATTAATAATGAAACTGTGTAAACAATGAAACACCAGAATTAATATGATTTTCGCTAAGTGACCCTGTTAAATAACCACCTTGCTTTGCTACATCCTGCCCTTTATCCTGGCAGTACACGTGGGCATCTGTAGCCCCTTCTCCCGATAAGCTCTGCGCAGCCCTGTGCTGCTGGGCTCCCGCGGGCAGCCGCAGGGAAGCCCGTCGGTGGCGTCCTGGGGCCAGCAGCCCTGTCGTCTGCGTCCAGAACGTCTCCTCTCCTGCGCTGTGGGTAGGAACCAGCAGAGCAATAACCCTGCCTTGTTGAGTTGCTCCAGAGTTCCTTGCAGCCCTCTGGCCTACTGAAGCCATGTTTTGGAAATACTGGTAGCGCCAAACAAATTTTGTCTGTCTTTGACAACTGACAGCCGATACAAATTTTAACATTAAGGGATGAAGCATTCTGTGTCTTTCTTTTTTAAGTTTTGGTTCTGTAATGAATTTGTTACTACACAGAACATACGCACAGAGTCGTTTTCAGGGAAAAAACCCAAAGCCCAGTTGCACGCTGCTATATTGATCTGCTGTAACAGCTAGCCTGTGGAGGCTTATTTGTTTTCCCTTCAAAATGAGCATGACTTACGTGCTGTTAGTTCCATGCAAGTAATACCGTGATGGTACGTGAGCCTATGTAAACATTGACCTTGCTTATAGTACGCATCCTGACGCATGCCTCAGGCAGCAAGGCCATCGGGGGCTGACCGTGGCGCAAGTTTGCGGTGCTGCCGTCCCCGAGGAAGGATGCGGGCACGGGCAGCCTGGTCCCTGCAGGCACGGGGAGCCTTGTCCCTGCAGGCACGGGGAGCCTTGTCCTTGCAGGCACGCTGTCCCCGTGTCTCCCTTAGAGCACCACACAGGCACGCTGAAGGGAAGGAAGGGGCTCAAGGTTTGATGGAAGTGATGGCCACAGACGTGTAAACAGGAGGTAACTTCCAGCTAGTATTGCTGGTCAGGGGTGGAACGTAGTAGTTACTTAGTGATCCTATTCCACCTGCAGCAGCTAGGTGGACGCTAACCTTCTGCACCTCCTCTACCCCATGCTCTTTGTACATTACAAATTTCTACTCATTATCTAGATTAAACATCTGCATATTTTTTCTATATAAGTGCCTTAGTTTCAGATTTTCCACAGTTTCATAGTAACATCCCTAATGATATGATTTCCTATTAATATTGCTAATGTGATTCCCTAGTATGATTTCCTATTAATAAGGTGAATGATTAGTAACATTTTGGAATTAGAACTCTTCTTTACCTGTGGTATTTGATACTGGGCAACTGAAAATAACAATAAATAAAATGAAGATTTATGTAAGTGCAAACCTTCTGAAAATGTTAAAACCACTATGGTAAATAACTTTCATATTCTCTAACACCTATTTTATCTTCCTCATTTCTTCCCCTTTTCCCCTTTGGGGCTATGGCAGAGGAGAACAACAGATGGTTATCAGTCAAGAGTAACTAGGGAAACCGCAAAACCTGCCCCAATTGCTATGGAGACAGCCATTTCTGTGCTTGGTATGCACTATTTGTTACATCAGCAACCAGAGAGAGTTAAAAAAGGGAAAAAAAAAATTGTTCCAACCCCCCTGATACTGAAAGGAAATCTTGGGTTTGTGTGTATTTATCCTTGTGGGAAGAGGGCAGGACTAGTCTCCATGTTCATTTGCCACTTAAGTTTTGTGTTAAGCTAATACGATGTTTATTTTTTGACAGAAACATTTTGCATCATGAGTTAATGTAATAAAAGAACTTAGAGTAAATACTTAATACTTTTAAATAGTCTGCAGAGTAATTGTTTACAAGCAACTCTTCCCTCCCAAATCAGATATCCCTCCCTCCTTATTGTAGCAACCTGGCAACACAGGTCAGGTATGAAAACGGAAGGCAGAGAATATGACTGTGCCCAATTATTTCATGCAGATGAGCTGTTTTGCACAATGCTTCAACCGTAGCTTTTGGCAAAACCACATCTTTAGGAAACAAAAAAAAAGGAATTTTGGAACACTTGTAAAAATGCCAGAGGGAGATTTCAGCTTGATCACAGCAGCTCTGTCATTTGTGTTTTGCACCACCTATTTACTCCACTTGAGATTTATTTTACTGTTGAATTTAATGTATTAATTCTTTAAATTTTCTAATACAAGCAAGCTCTTGGAGAATGATTTTAGTAAAGCATCAATAAAGAGTAAAAATTAAACATGAAAAATGCATTAAAAGCTTCTTTGAAATAACTTTCTATTATTTCAATTTAATAGAATTCAGTATTACTTCAAAGGACCATCTATTATCATTTATGATCCTTCCTTATCAATTCAATTTAAGGATAAGGACTTTAGTTTGGTAGGTGAGAAATTTTACCTAGATGTATTGGTGTCACTTTCCTTTCAAATTTTAACATTCTCAAAGTTATATAAGGACTGGTTTGGAGGCTGGACAGTAAATGTTATAGAATGTCTCTGTAATTCTTACAGGTTATTGAAGAGCTTCAGTACTAGGGTATGAACTTTACAGGAAAGTGGTGACATAGACCCAGAAGTTTGTATTAGGAAAAAAAAACAGAAAAGGTTTGGGGAAAACGTTCTCCAAACCGAGGTTCTTTTGGGGACATAATTAACAAAATTCATTTTTTTTCTAACAACAGTTCTGTAATAAGTGACAGTGATTTTACCTTCCTGGAAAATGACTATTGAAAATTCCTTTAAATTCTTTAGTAATGCAATACCTTTAATATGGATACTTTTGGTTAAAGATGCAAGTCTTTTATTAACGAGGAAATGGCTCTTGCTTAATCTCAGATATATAACAGTAGATATCTATAACAGTAGTAATGTCCTATCTATAACAGTAGAACTTTCTTAAATATGCAACTATTCTAACACTGCTTTTTATGCTAAACATGTAAAATATGAGAAACAAAGAAATCTGAAAAGTATTTATTACAGTACTTGTTAATACAGGCTTTTATTTAAATATTTAACTAGATTGTGGACAAAATATAGAAAGAGGTTATAGTAATTAAACTACTGTCACATTATAATTAAAAACCAGATTAACACTTGAGCTCTGCAGTGGCCTCGGTGGTGTTTGTAAATGGAAAAAAAAATCCCTCACTGAAACAAAGTACAAAACACCGATTATATAGTTCATTATTGGGAAAAGTTGATGCTTGAAGGACCTCTTCTTCATGAATGTGAATGGCTAACTGCAGAAAAAAATCTTGAAAGCTCTTATATGTGGCATCAGGTTAGTTGGTGTACTATGAAGAAATGTTGCCAGTAAAATAAATATAGGGGTTTAAATATTAACTAGCTTTTAATGTTAGTAAAAGATTAGATTATTTCGGTTTTGGAAAATTTCACCCTGGAGGAATTCAATTCTTTAATATGTTAGAACAGTTTTGGATTTTTTTGATAAAAATCAGCTTTGTTGCTGGGGATTTTTATCTCTCAAATGCATTTGAAAACTAAACGTTCCTTATTGTTGTGAGCAAAACCTCCAAGCCTCGGTATTTAAAGGATTATTTCAAATGGCAAAAGAATATCAACATTACAAGATCCTATTCTTTCCAAATGTTATTTGAAATTTCGCTCTCACGTATGATAGATAAATATTCTGTCAGGGGAATTGTGTTTTAAACAGTTATAGTGGTGTCTTGGTCAAACCATAGACTGTCCAGTGATATAAATCTATTAGGATGTGGCGTGATTTCTCATGTCATAGAAAGGTGATTTATGTCTAAGTTTTTTTCTTTAAAACATCAATTTTAAAGATAGACAATGATCAACCAGTTGCATGTAATTTAGTCACATAATTTTCCTGCTTTTTAATAAAAACGGAGACTAGCTATTGAGTCATGGTTAGAGTTAGATTATAATAATACATATGGCATTATGTATTAGAGCTCTACCATATGAAAGATGCCTTTTTCTCCAAATAATTTTATAAATTCTCTCATTGTTTATAAACATTTGTCTGTGTCACACTTTACCTAAATCCCATATACCCATCAATATTTTCCTTGCTCGAGCGTTGTGCCCCATTCTCTGGGATCTTGTGGTGTTGCTCTTTGTATCTGTTCGTATTGTCTGGTTGCTAATTGCCTGTCGGGGGATCTCGGGTCCCTGGAGCCTCCTAGGTGAGGTCAGAGTAGGTAATTCAATCACACGCGAGCTGCTGGGTTTCCCAGGCAGGGATCTCAGCTCTTTGACGTTGGAGCAAGAAGCGAGCCCAAGTCCAGTGCTTTGTGTCTAATGCAGGAGGGGTTAGCCATTTACCCCAAACGCCTTCACCCAAATAAAAGTTAGATATCTATCTAACCTAGCAAAAACTTAGAAGTTCAAAGTTTGACGGTGCTTGTTTGTTCATGCCTTGGCTTGTAGCTCTTATCATGTGCCATATGTATTGTATGGCTATTTCACACAGCTCAGTTATTGTGGTTTCATTCATCCTTTAGCCTCTTACAATATAGAGGCTCACTTTTTCTGTGTGAGCACCCTGATTTTCTTCAGAGGCAGCTGAATCACTAGGTAGTTTTAGATAAAGTCTGAGCTTAGTGCTGTATTCCTTGAACAGGCAGGAGTAAACAGAGGTATAAAAAGTGACTTTGTCCATTTTAAAATTGTGTCTTCAATCTGAGTTTGTGTTGTCTGACCTTTATTACGCCATTATGTTACACCGTTACATGCATAACGTTCAGAAGGCAGCGATGAAGAAATGAGAGCAGTGTCGCGTGTTCCTCGAGGAAATGTACGTGCCACCTGTTTTGAAATACTGATTTCGTTTTTTTCCTTTTTTTTTTTTAAAGTTGTGTTTTTACTTTCTCTGCATATGATTAATTTTATTCAGGTAAGATACTCTTCTCAACAAATGTTAGGCATGTCTATTCTGTGCATTGAAGAGCTGCATGCAGAGCTTACCCACTTTGAGTATGTGGTCTGGCTGCTAGCCCACATCACAGGCTTTTTATTTTGTCTTTACGGGTATAAAAGTACGTGTTGGACACCTGTCTCTGCCTTTCTGCAAGGCTTTACGTGAAGTTTTCTCAAAACTTTAAACTAACACGGTGTCTTGGAAGGAAGATGTTGTTTAAACTCTCAAATTTCTAGTCTCTGCTTAACCGCTCACCAGGGTGCTGTACAGGTGCAAAGAAACATCTTTACACATTGAGAAATAAACGGGGAGGTGAAGGGTCTTAAACACAGTCATGCCTAATTTTAAGACAACTAATAGTTCTGTTCCTTTTGAGAAGAAATTCTCATGCTTTTAAACACCGATGTGAATGTTTTGAAATGATAGATATCAGGAGACGTGAGCTCTGTGTTACAAAGAAGCATTAAACGTGGTGATGTCTCCCAGAGACTCTGCATCTTTAGTTCATGGGGCACGCAGAATCAGGGTGTATCTTTAACCAATATTTTCCCTCTTTACTGACTATCCTGCTAAGTCCATGTCTTCTGGGCGTCTAGAGGTTGCCCCTGCTATGGTCCTACGGATTAATCACACGGACTAAACTTGGTTGTTAGCGCTAGCATGACGGGACCTATAGAAATATGGTTAAGCTTGTCATTACGCTTTTTCAACAAAAATCAATCTGAGCGCACAGCGTTTTTTTAAAAACACAATGCACTGTGAAGCCCTTTAATCAGAAGGCTTTGTGACTTGCACACTGGGTTTATTTGCTTATTTTAGTGTATTTGGCAGAAAAATCAATATTATAGTATAACTCAAATAAAAATAGGCAATATATAGTACTTCCCGTGGAAGAAGAGAGAGAGGTGATTCTCAAGTTGCGCCTGCTTTCTCTTCGTCATGCTAGCATGTGCCAACTTTATGCTTAATAAAGCCAACTGAAGTGTAAAGTACTTAGTCATGCAACTAGCGTTATATTTAACTCATTTTAAGTTTATGCTTCCTGAAATCCACCATCCTTTCTGTTTGAGCAAAAATATTTTAACCCACACAATTAAACAGAGATCTTGGAAAAAGCCACTCAGCAGCCACTGCTCCTCCTAGCAGTCAAAAATATATAGTTTTTAGCATCTCTGCTAGGTGGTGGGAGAAGAAGAGAGAACATAAAGAAATATGTATGTATATACTGATCTACTTATGTATATATACTATGCATGAACTCTTACGCTACAGAAAAATCCACTTTGGATGATTGTACATCCCGGTCAGTATAGGAGACATCACTGAAGTTTTGCCAAATTCAGCATGTTCTCCAAAGTTATGAGCGCTACGAGAAACCTCAGCTGGGCTTTGTGCTTGCTAAGCTCTTTAGTAGACCTTATAGCGTGTATGGTTTTTTCATGCACTTTAAATCATAAAAACCCCGAATGTTCATCCAGACCAGACTACATTACAAAGGATAAGTTTCCCCTAGTCTTCAAATATATACATATTCAAGATGTTCAGTGTTAGTAGATCAAACTCAATTTTTAAAGGGGTGCATAAAGATTATATTTGTTGTTGCTTCATTTAAAACTTTGTATCGCCTTCTGCGCTCTACCCCAAAGAGACTTTGGTTTGGTTTTTTGTTTTGTGATTATACGGCAGTGCTCTGTTTATTCTTTATTGTTGTATGATAAGAAAGTTGTGACAAATGTCTATTTAGACCAAAAAATAGGTACAGCAAATAACTGGAAAGAAGTTGGTAAAACTATATAAATATATTATACACAAGCGTAGTATATTTGCTATCTCTGTGTATATATTTATTATTTTGTAACAGCAACCGGGAACTGCAATGCAGTCTTGGTATCTTTGTTCGTGGTACTTCACACACACCGGACAAATGGTCCCTGCCTCACCAAACCTAAAGTATGTGCTGTGCAAAGGGTGGTATCATACAGAGTTGGGAGCCCGCATCTGTTTTTTTATGAAATGCAGATATTGTACTTACACGTGGGTAGGTACATAATTTTATTTCTCTAAGTGTAAAATTTAAAGGATCAGATGTCAGAAAATGTAATTACTGAATTTTAAATTACAACTTATAACTTCAGTTTTCTAAGCAAAAGAGACAGATGTAGCTGTACTGCTGTATCCACATGTATTGTAAAATATATTTAAATCGTGCGTATGCAGGGAGACAAATGGGAGAACTCCACCATCCAAATATTAAATTACACATTTTGAAGCAAAATAGTGTTTTAAGTGTATGTGTATATAATGCGTTCTGTCACTGGATTGCTCTCCCTGATGCAGTTAGACGGAATCTGTATTTAGCCAGAAGTCTTTCAATAGAACGGGCTACCAGATGGGACCAGTAACAATGCAGAGAGGCATCGAACCACCACAGACATTTGGTGCTTAGAATAATAAAAAGACTATAAAATTAGATTAGTTGAGTCTAATTTGGAATTGGTATATTCCCTATGCACTCTCACAGCTCTTGGGCAGATAAAGCCTGGAGATTTAGTACTGTCAGGACAGAGGACTCCAACTTCCAGTAAAAGAAAAAAAGGCATTCTGGGAGGTCACGGAGGGCAGCACAGTGACCTCCAATGATTTACAGGCCTTTAGCTTAATGAAATTGTTTCAGTGACATGACGGTAAAAGCTCATAATGGATTGGATGCCCTAATGTAATGAAATTACTCCCTTCTGCCTTTAAAAAAAAAAAAAAAAAAAAAGGCGCAATTAATATTTACTGAGACCTGACAGGCTTCAGTGTGCGGTAGCGTGCAGCGCTGTCAGACAGCAGCGAGCAGAGCCAGAGCAGCGTGGCAGCTGAGCAGCCCTGCGCGGGGTGGCGAGCAGGCGCTGCGAGGGGGTGGAGGGACACCTCGGTGATGGGGAAGCCCCCAACCTGGCGCTCCGAGGCAGCTCTGCCCGTACCGGCCAGCCTTCATCCTCTCCCTTCCTTTCTGCAGGCAACTGGACAACAACCAGATCAGCTGCATCGAAGATGGAGCCTTCCGAGCCCTGCGCGACCTGGAGATCCTGTGAGTTGACTTGGTGCTGTGCTGGGGCGGCGGGGGGGTGGCTCTCCCCGTGCTGCAGTGCTGGGCGAATCTGGGGGCTTGATATCCTTCCTTCCCACCTCAGACCGGTGGTATAGGTAGCAAAGTGAAATCTCACACTTCCCCCAGGCTGGGGTTACTGCTAATTAAACCACAATAGACGACTTCTCTGTTACCGCTCCTGAGGAGCAGGGATATTGCCGTGCTCGCTGCTGCGTGGAACAGATGGGGTTCAGCAGTATTCAAAGTGTGTCCGATGTATGCTCTGCAGCCAGAAACCCGGCCAGGTCTGCGTAATGTCGAGTAGCGGATGGGTAACAGGTTTGTGGGGAGCAATATTATGAGATATCAGACTATTGCCCTAGACAAAAAGCTGTTTAAAAGGTGTTTGGTATGTAAGAGGGAGGAGAGACGGGCGTTTGGCAGGCTTGTTCAGTGCAGTCATTGGCTTTTGGGGAGGATCCTTCTCTGAGGGCTGAAATAACACCACGTTGTGCTCTTCACGTACCACAAACTTTACACATCAGCTGTTAAAGCTGCAGCACAGACCAAAAAAAGAAAAAAGGGATTTGACAGTGAAAGCTGACTCTAACAGAGAAAAAGCACATTAGATTTAGAGCACCATTATTGTAATGTAAAATCCAATATTACCCAGAAATCAGTATCTAAGCAGATAATTTGCTTATTACTAACAGTTCCTTGTTCACTTAGAGACCTTTTCTGGAATAGGTTTTGACTGTATGAACTGATATAAAGCTTTCCCTGTTACCTGAAAGTTACTGCCGCAAAGCTGAATGTGTTAATACCTGTGAAAGCACACAGTCCTAAGCCAAAATGGAGAGGGAGCCGGGGGGACCCCTCCAAAATTCAGACCCTCAACATCTGAACTGGAGTTAATACTGGTCCAGCACTGAAACCGTATATGCTTAAATACAGCAGGGAAGGCCTGCTCAGGCTGCTGAAAAGCTTGCCCTTAAATTACACGGTATGAAACAGCAAATGGTAGATGGGTAAAGCCAGCACCTGCCTCACACAGTCCTGGCACCTTGGAGATTCAGCAGACTCAAGGCTTTGCCTTTGCTTCCGAGAACAGGCAATACAATGGCCTTTATAGGCAGCGCTGTGCCACGCACCACAGTGGTTTTGAATATGCATGTGAATAATATTGGGAATTCTTCCTCAAGGGCTCTACCCACCCTCGGACTGATGCTCAAAGGAGTTTTGCCATCAGTTTCAGCAGCAGCAAGTTCAGCTTCCTGAGGGACCTGGGAGTGGTGGCTGTGCGTGTTTGTCTGTCACAGGCATCTGGGATGCTTTTGGCCTCTCTCTCTCCCAGGCTGGGATATTGATATTGATCAGACAGTGTGTGTTGCTCATATTGAGCTAACAGTAGGTATCTGCAGAGTTTCTTATCTGGGAACTTACGTTATCAAGAGTATTGTTGGAATTCTATATTAATAGCACTTTTCAGGAAAAGTAATGTGTTACCACTATAAAGTTTTACTTGTCTGTCAGATTGAAAAGTCTACTGTGTGGTGAAAGAAAGGAAGAAAAGAAAAAAGTCACGTACTCCTATAAAATTGACTTCTTTTTTTTTTTTTTTATGGACTGATCTTTCCATATCCGCAGAGAGTGAATCAGTCCTCCACTGACAGTAGACTGTGCTATGGCTTTCACTAAAATAGGCTGGACAATAGGCAGAACCATTTCTGTAATACACGGAGTTCTGCAGGCTCTGAAAAAGTTGCTGGGAATGCATTCCTTCTCCCTAGGACGCAGTAAATGTTGAATTAGTTTATTTATCTCTCTGCTTTTAATTGGTTAATTCTATGCCAGTTATTTGTGGGTGGGAGAAGAGGAAGCTATATAAAATACATAATAATCAGTTCTTTAATGTATTTTTAATTTTCAGCACAGACATACTGCTACAGGAAAAATCAATCTTAATTCTAAAAGATTAGAAAATAGATTGATAATGTCTATTTCTAAAGGTATTTTTCTTGCAGTCACAAAATGTGAGTTTTATACTTCCAACCTAATCTGAATTTTTTCCAAGTTTTTCTTCAAAGAAAGTTTGAGCAGTTATATCTCGCTATCAAAATAAATTTTCTTAATGCCCCAGAGAATATCATATCTTCAGTTGTAAAACAGTCATAATATTAAAAAATTAAAGCTATTTGAACCATAAAAGAATATTAACAAGTGAAACCAATTTTCATCATTTCAGACCCACTATATATCTTATGCAGATATATTTGAACCTGTAATGCAATATGTAGAAGATATTTAATCATTCTGGCAAAAATTAATCTAATTATCTGTTTGAACAGTTTGCAAGGGTACCAAATAACGTATTTCGTCTTTATCTTACTGAAATCTTGTGACCTTCCTGATATCAAACGTTTACATTTCTGCATCTTTTCTCTGCACACCCGCCTGTCTACAGAACTCTGAATTCTGTAGGTAACTTGGGGCAGAGACAAAATGCTTAGCATTACTCAAAAAAATAAATTAAGAACACTTTCTTTAAGAGCACTTTGGTTTCTGGATTGCACTGTTCATTCACCTTGAATTCCTCAAAAAACATGAGTGCAAGGAGCTTGGTGATGTGGTAGATGTAGGAACAGAAGGAAGTTCTGCAGTTATCCTTCAAAAATGAAGAGCACTCCATAGTCCGTGTTACTTAGTTCTGTTTATCAAGCAAGCTGTTTTCATTTACCACTTTTATTTTCTTTTTCATGTGTCATGAGTAAGTTCTGTAGCAACAAATAGCACAGAGGCAGAGGTGAAAAGACGACTGAAATTTGTGACTAATTTCAGTGCTCAGAATGGTGCAGTGAGTTGCTAACTCCAGCTGAAGCTTGGGTCAGACCAAGGCACTGATAGCGGCTCCCAGTACAGACACTGTCTTTTGATCACGTTTTTGTTTATGAGCTTCCGTGGTTCAGATGTCCCAAAAGGCGTCCCTGATCCTATAATCTGACCTATGTAGACCGTAATGCAGGTGCCAAGTGCTACTGGTGACTCTTGAGTTTTGGGTTAAAAAGCTGCAAAAACGTTGAGTATAAAGTGCTTTGGTGCCTTCTGCCGATTGTCTTTGCCCCTGGAGCAAGGTGAAGATAATGCCTGAGAAATGGCATGCAGAAATGACGTGCTTGCTTAAACATCCTTTCTTGGCAGTTTTGTATTGGGGCTAGTTTTCTTCATTTTTGTGTCAGATTTCCCAGAAAGGTTTTGTTCTTAATCTGTTGATAAAATAGCTATGTTTCTTGTTGACATACTTCCTTTTCCTCCTTTTGCAAGACGATAAAGCACATTTCAGTGGGTTTGTTCTTGCATTCCAACACACAGAAAGGTGTGTGCAACCACTGAAACAGCAATCAAAAGTAACAGGGGCATGTATTTGTAAGGGGGTGGCAAAAGGTATTAGCTAACTTATGACCTGTTGGAATAGAAATGTGCAGAAAAGTTGGAAAAAAATCAGTGTGAAACTTTCAATAACTGAAGTGTCATTTTTAGTAGGAGAAGATTTTCTGCTACTCTTAATTTTTAGTTATGTCCCGTGGCAATATCTGGCAATAAGAGTATTATTGAGAAACAGTTATTAGTGTAGCTGTAAGTACATTTAAAGATTATTAAAAAAACCTCGCAAAACAAAACCGAAATAATACCCCAAAGAATTCTTTAAAGTAATTGTCCACTATTCCTTATGGTGTGTGGCAATACAACGTTCATGTTCTTTGTAGATTAGAATTTAGTCCATGGCGTTATTTCCAAATGTCCAAAATTACGAAGCATAGGAGATCCAACTCTTCCAGAGCTCAGAATTTCACCTTGAGTCTCTTAGGATACATGAATAAAAGGAATTAGTTTCAAGGTGGTTCAACAAGCTCAGTCAAACTAGATAAACTAGTAATATCGAGTGAGTGATCGCGCTATTGTCATTAGACTGGAAGTGCTGAACAATACTTGTGGTTTTAGGATCTGTATCTCGGTAAGATACAGAACTCAATTTAGCAAAAAACGCTTTTAATTTATTTGTTATTGTTTTGCCTCGCTGGGGTAGCTTGAAAACTGCGTGGTGACAAGGCAGTTGTGCCATGTGGACAGGACAGAAAGAATTACGAGTCACTGTTGGCAGCTTAGGTGGAGTGTTTTCCTTGTTTTATATTGTAAAAGCTGGTTTTCCTTCTACTTCACAATGATAGCCAGAGGGACTGGAGCTTGAATATGTTTTGTTCATTGTGGATTTTCTGTAAAAAAAAATTCCCAAACCCAATCATACCAAGAGCTAATCCTAGGAGGACTGCGGATAGTATTCTGTTAAAGAGGCAAATGAGTTCTTGCCGTACAGAGCTAGTACGGGATGATTTGGGGTTCTGGTTGTTAGTCATGTTAACTGCTGTAGGTCTTTCATATAATATCTCTGAGCCTGAAAATCCTCTTTCCTGAGTTTCACCTGCTTTTTGAAATGAATGAGCACTGACTCTGAGTCTGTAGCAACAAACTACGCACGCAGGAATCCGCCATTCGACTCTGGGCGGTGTAGTGTGAAAAATTGTGGTAATTCACTCACAAGTAATACTGAAGAAGTGCAAGTACAGTCACCCAAATATCCACAGCAATTTTAAGTTGTAACTTCAATTCCAAATGAGCCCTAAATATTTGGTCTTAAAAAAAAAAAAAAAGTAGTTTTTCAGTTTGTAAAATGTAAACATAAATGAAAACATACCGCCCTTCCATCCCTGAAATCTTAAAATGAGAAGGAGTCATAGAAATTAAAATTGTTCTGTCAGTGTTTGTATATATAACCTTTTCTCTCCAAACATTCCTGCCTCGCTGCTCTTCCTGCTCCACGGCAAATGCCCAGGAAAGCACGCAGCCACAAGTGCCGCGCACTGGTTTCTTTCGAACTCTGATTCAGCGCCGAGTCGTGTTCCGCGGGACAGAGCGCGATCTGCCAGACCGCTTGCGGTCTGCGTCCCCCAGTTCTTCTGCACGTTGTCTGACACATCAGTCACTGCGAGCGTTCTACAAGTGGAACAGGGTTATTCATGCTTTCCTTTTTTCAATCCGATACGTTCCTGTTGTAAAGGATTGTGTTTCATAAAAAATGTAGCAATCTGTGCAATTTCTGCTAGAGATGTCATGGATGAGTGTGCTTACTATACACACTACCTTTTGTCCTAGCAGAATTCTAAGAACTTTTCTGAACATGAATCATTATTTTGTGCTACAGCCAGGATTTAATTGTTCCTGTGGTTGTCTTCTGTATTCTGAACACTCAGTTATATAGTCAGTTTTACTTACTTGCAAAATGCTATTCTGGGCATGTCTTAACTAGATAGAAGACTTTTATTTGTTTTCCCAACCTGGAGAGTCAGGGAGCAAAAGTCATGTCATAATTCTAAATATATGAGATGTCACTGCTTAATGAAAGCCTGAAAATGCCACACACATGTGATTTCCTCCTCTGTTGTGCTGGAAATTATGATCGGTTGAGGCAATCAGGATCAAATTTGAACTCTGTAAATTGTGTTCCTATAACTGATCCCAAAATACCTAAATACAATAATGAAAATGAGATTTCTATTTAAAATGTTGTGCATGGCTGTTTTACTTCCTCATACTAGAGTACAATAAAATTAAAATGTTTGGGGTTTGGGTTTTTTTTTTTTGGTTGGTTGGTTGGTTTGTTTTACCCAAGGGTATATATTAGCTCAAATGTATGTAAATGAATAAAATGAACCTAAAATCATTACTTATTTCATCAGTCAGCATGTACATAATACATGTCATAAAAACAAAACTGAAGGGGGTAACCGTTGGCAGTATGTGAGTAATTGAAGTATCTACCAGTTAGGTGAGAAACAAGGAGTTTGGCTTTTCTAAGAGCAACCCCAGTTTGCCGTGTCGAACTTGTATCCCAGGCAGTCAGGCTACGCCAGAGGAAGAACAAAAGTCGTTCTGGCAATTGAGAAATGGTGCACCCAGAGTATAGAGGCATCCGTGGACAAATGATAATTGCCATTTTTCTCTACTCTATTACTTATTAGACTGTCCTGTAGCTCATACCCTTCCCATTCTTCCTGCCTCCTGTATCGCCGTAGGTCTTTAAGGGAAGGAGAAATGCTCCTGAAGAACCTGGCTGCTGTTACTACAAGGTTTCTGTTAAATAAATCAATTGGAGATAAGATTAACTACAGAAATGCCTTTTTCTGGAGAACTTTTAGAAAGCCGATGGACCCTAGTGAAACGAGATGTATAATTAGCATAAAGAATTGGTGGAGGAAAGACAGAGTGCTTACATGGTTGCTTGATAAGAAATGTTTTTATTTGCTGATACGTGTCGGTGGGAGATCTGACGTCATTGCTCAAGATATGGAAATGAAATCTGAGATAACCTCTGTTCTGTAACATATTACAAAATGTGAGGTTGGAAGTACAGCATAGTGAAAGGAACACTATCCAGATGGCACCGTGGTGACAGGCTTTATATCAAAGACCAGCTGAGATACAATAAGAGCGGGCAAGAGAGGGCCTCTGAAAATCACTGGTGCCTGTTACAGATGTAATGTAACTCTCTTTATGGGGAGCATATATTTGCATAAATTCATTGATCAATGATTTTGCTAATCCTGCAGTATTCCAGGCATGTCCCAGAAAACTGATGAACATTTCTATCAATCCTCAGTGCAGATGCCTAATTATATTACATATTTAGAAAAGATGGATTTTTCCCCTCCTGGAGCAAATGTAGCACTTGAACGCTGTGCTCATTCTCCTTTCCTGCTCCCATTAGGTTGGAGGTTTTTTTCCCTTTAAGAATAGCCCGGAGCCGTGCAGGCTGCAGAACTTATCAAGATAAGAGCAGTGCCAGGCTAGAATTATTAGTTTCATGAATCACTGACCAATACGCTTTTTGAGGAAGGCCCAGTTTTATGGCTTGTGTAGTGTAAGGCCTTTATTGGTGCTGCAGTCACTGCTCCGAGAGACTCCAAAGTCAAAACTCCAGGAGACGCAGAGATTTCTGGCAAACCTTCTCACCCATGATATTAATTGTTTCATTTGCACGCTCTGCTCATCTTGTGACCTGCCCTCCCTCCCCTTTGACTAAGACAGTTTCTTCGTCAGTAGTATAAAGGCTGTAGAACAAGCATTTTGACTGTTGAAAGTCAAATGAATGTGAATGACTTAATCCAGAGGACACTCAACTGTATATTTAATGCAGACGTGCGGCTCAACACCTTAACCAACAGCTGAGCTGAAGACTGTGATGGGACTAAAACTCCTCACAGATGAAGTTGAGGTGATGACAGAGTTCTGAGGGAAAGTAACAAGTTCAAGGTAGATGAGTAGTCATTTTATGCCGTAATTTGCAATTCACTGTTTATGTGACTCCCCAAAGCAGCTGGATGACGATACTACAGTAGCGGGAGGTAATCCTGTCGGCATTAACAAGGCCTCTTTGGCTGGGGGAGGAGTCTGCATGCTTGTGCGGCACAGGTTTCCGTGATATCGATATCAAATATGCCAGGACATCCTCAGCCCTTCCGTGACACCATTGGGGGTCCTGAACTGGTGGTGAATGCGGGGACTCCTGCTTGCTCTGGGGTCAATCACCACAGCAGCAAAAACATGATGGTTTAAAAAAATGTTTCAAAACGCATAACGGTTACGTTCTTCTTTTTCTGTGGGCCATTAAAGGTATTGGTTATGACCTATAGGGGTATAAATGGTTTGTCTTTCACAGAGGTTGCTTTTGTCCCTCTACTGCGCTGGTAGGACAGCATAGACAAAGGCTCTGCGCTGTAGCCAGTCTTTATACGAGGGAGGACTCAAAAGCCTGGTTTCTCTAGAAAGAGAGAGTGAAATTATGATGGGAGGTCTGTATACTGGAATTGTTGATCTACCACTTCAAGCGTTGTGTCAAATATTTAATCTTAAACTGTAGCTGCTGGGATCGGGGTACTATGCAGTACTTACTATTAGCATTATCCAGTATATTTAGCTGGGACAATAACATCGTACCTATGGTAAATTAGAAATCAAAATAGTAACATGTAGATAGTTAGCTTGTAGATGAAGTAGATAATTACATCTGTACCTGAAAAAATGCATAGGTAGAGGCTGCTTCTGATCTAAAAATCAAATAGTGCCTTTTTTCCCCGCTGTTCACAAGGTTATGCATATAATGTAAGTATATATGATGAAAAGAGCATGTATGTTATTGTTAAATGAGGAAAAGTAATTTTTGAAACTTTAAAAAGAAAGGCATAGATTAGTGTAAATTAGACTTTCTTTATGTAGCATATCCAGCTATGTGTTTAAGAAAAAATAAAATATAAGAGCGGCATTAAGGATGGAAGTGTGAAACGATTTTAAAGTAATTTGGAGCCAAATAATCACAATTTCTATGTTAATTTAGTCATCATAAATGAGGCAATTTCATGTTAACTGGTTCGATACTTTTGAAATGGAATTACATTTCTTAATTTTCTGTTTTGGGGTGTATAATCCAAATACATTGTTTTAGTATGTACGAATGATGGATGGCCACACTTAGGATATCTGCAGACCCTTAGAAACAAATTTTAGAATGCTGTAAGGTCATCCAGAAACCTTTGCTGTGACATACCATGTTGCTCTCGGGTATTTTAGAGGTACCTCAGAAAATAGCTTGGTCAGTTGAAAGAGCATCAAATGAGGTGGCTACATAAAGCCATTGAAAGAAACAACGAACAATAGTGCCATTAATTTTTAAAAATTGCGTGCATCCCTCTTGTCTTCATGGTGCTAGGTGGTGTGAGATACCTGTGGTTTGCAAGTGCCAGACTGTGGCTGAGATTGGGATTTATGTGAGGGTAAAATAGAAGAGAACATTGTGGAAGGCAGGTTGATGGCTGTGGTAAAGAGATGTAGGAGCATATACTGAACAAGGTCTTTGTTCACCAGCCTGGGAATTTAGATTTGCTTTTGCATCTTTTGCCATTAGAATCTTAGATCGTGTCTCTCACCAAAAGTGCTTTTTTGGGAGAAGGGAGGGTGGGAAAGCAGATCTTGTTCATGGCTTTCAGCTTTGGACTTGGCTACCGTGATTGATAAATTGCCGCAATGCAGCATCTCTGCGACGATGCTTGGAGGCCGCTGAGAAGCCCCCGTTGGTGCAAAAGGAGGTTGCGGGCTGGGCGGGCTCTGGGGAGGGAGGTAGTCCACTCCGCGAGCACCCGAGCTTCTTACTGGCTCCTTGGGCAATTTCAGTGATGTCTTAAAAGGGTTGGGTCCATTTTATCTGCGAGACACCCCGTCTTCCCGTCCACGGCTAGGGCGTTAGAAATCAGGTGAGGCACTTCAGCTAATACTTCGGCTGAAACAGTTAGGACAGACCATCCACAATGGCAGTTATATTTTATTTTGTATGCACGCAAATATTACAGAGAAACAGCCATGTATGGAGAACGATTGACTCCTTTTATTTAGCTACTTTTTGCACTTGTAGAATATTCCTGAACAGATCACGAGTGCTTCAAATTTTTTTCTGTGTATATTTTATTTTGCACTTTTTCACTCTGTGGACTGAACGCAGATGAAACACTGTGAGTATTTGCTATCAAAATTGTTATGGTTTCTTAGCTGTATTGCATACGCATGCGTGAATACAAGCAGGTATTGCTGCTTCTCATGGGCAGGTGGTGTTTGGGAGAAATTTAAAAATGGGAAAGATAGATGTTTTTAAACATGTTTTTAAACATATTGACCTTTTTCTTGTGTGATGCACACAAGCGCTGTCTAATGTATTATTAAAAGAAAAACTCAATGTTTAATTCCTGATGGAAAGCAGATCCCTTTCCAGCTTCACCAAGAAACATGTAATTGCCCTTGTCTAGGAACTGCGTGTTGTCTTTGTTCTTTCAAGACATTTCTTTCCTCTCTAAATGTAACTTTTCCTTAACAACTGTTCGTACATGTAAGTCTAAATTCACAGAATGTGTATCTCATGCATTCCCTATTTCATTCATGTGGAATTATATTAATCTATTCGTAAGCCTTAATTTCCAGCATGTATGAATTGCAGGTAGGGGCATCACATACTGGTAGAATATAAAATTATTCCACAAATATGGTCTGTGTCTCTTGCATTTTAGGGAGGCACTTTTGGCAGTAAAGGCGAAGTTCCCTCTTTAAAAGATTTACTACTTTTCCTTCCGCTGCTGTTAATGGTTGAGAATTGCCTTTGCGGTTCCATGCCACACCACGCCCATGTTGCCGGAGCTATGAAAGAGCTCTTCCCGCTGCCCTCTCCCAGTGGGAATGCCAACGGCCTTGGGAGCTGAGACACCGGGCTGCTGAAATCAGAGGGGCTGCTCTGGCAAGAGGAATAAGGGGCATTATTTTGCCTGCAGGACCTGGTAGGTCTGCCATCGGAGGGAAAAAGGGAACCAGGGGTTCTGGCAGCCCGCTCTCCATGGATGCCAATCCCCTGCCTCCTAAAAGGCTTTTGTAAAACCCTTTGCTCTGACACCCAGACACTCGGGCTAAACTGCTGCGCCAGTGCCAGTTCTAGTCATTGTTACGTTTCTGCTTCCCAAGCAGCTGCCTGCCACATGCACGGGGTTTGCCAGCTCAGCCCGCCTTCGGTCCTAGCGGTCAGCGCGGGACTTGCAGGAACCCGCAGTGCCGCATTGCGGCAGTTGATGAAGTGGCAACAGGCTGGCACGGTGACTGTCCCAAAGAGATCGAATAGTGTCACATAGCTCCTTACAATGGATGCAGAAGTCCATTTTTTGTCACTTTCTCTAGCGCTGAAAAGACAACTAATTTCTGTCTTCCACTTGGAATGGCTTTTCTGTTCCTGGGCATGTTACACCGACAAGTATGAAAAGGCTATGTTCATTATGGTAGGGAAGTCTATCAAAATAGAGGCTTTTACCGTAAGGTTATAGCATTAAGGTTGCAGTGTACTTAGGATGGGACAAATGAAAACACGGTTTCGAAGAATGACACTGTTCCTTTCTGATCCAAATTTAATCAGTTTCTTTACAATTTCTTTTGGTGGAGTCCTGTAAGAAAACCATAGCACTCAGCTGACTGAATGCTGAAACCTTTTACCTTGGAAATCTTTGTCGTTAAATGCCTTCAGCCTGAACAAACAGCAAAAGTTGCTTGCTCCTTGAAAATATAGAGTTGGACTGTATTAATTTGAATTGGATTATGTTTATAAGACTGATTTAGCTTCAGAAAGGACTAAACGGCAGCAACTGTTCAGGCAGGAACCTGAGAAACAGTTTTATTTTGCTGAAGTACCGATGCGTCAAACTTAAGGTTTGTATGATCTGACTCTGTCTTCTTGATTCTTTTTCATCCTTTCCATAATACACGCTGGTGGGCTTTCAGACCTCGGTATGCCTTGAGAACCCAATCCAGTTTCCATTGATTTTGGCAGGAGTAGCACAGAATCCGTAAACTACACTACCTGACATGCATGCAGTTGGGTTACACCAAGAACTGTCTTCAGTATGAGAGATCTCTGTATAGCCTAAAAAAAAAAACGTATCCATATAAGAATTACTTCATATTAAAGTAATATAATTCTATTATTAATTTAATTATATGAATTCATTGAACACGAGATTTTCAAATGAACGTACAAAACAAAATTTAGGTGAGTTGAAATTGAATACAATAATGTTTTTGATCACTGTGCCTCCTGTGAAAATCTGCGCCTAAATAAATAGATTGCAGGGACTAGATTCACTCCCTGCTGCGAGCAGCAACAGGAATTGCACTGACTTCAGTGGGCATTGGTCTGGGTATTATGGTAATTGGACTTGTTCCCAGTGTTTCTAAGCAGTGATATCAGCCCTGGAAATTGGGTACAGTAGAGAAACATCAAAACCACCCTGACGATCTAAAACATTTATTCAGTGTTTGTAGAAATACTTGTCTTTCTCTGAGTCCAAATACTTACAGAAAATTATGGATGTAATTGGGAGTTAGAGCCACAGCAGTCGTTCCCAATACAGTGTACTGAAAAATGTGTAGCCTTTGGGCAAAGACTTGAGAAAATTTCTTGATTCAAAAAAAAGTAAAGGCAGTGTTTCTTGTGCCATTTTTGAGTTCAGAAAAATAACTCATTGGAGAATCCTTAATTTAAAAATAAAGCAGTGGCAGAATAATTTCAGCCTGCGTTCTTTTGTCTTTGCATCAATGCTTTTATAACTAACATTTCCATTCAGGCTGGATTGAATTTGTATTTTCTGCCTAGAACTAATGTCATTTAAAAGATTGAAAAGCTGATAGAAATTTTTCTTAAAAGCTTTTTCAACTCTCACCGGGCATAGGCATTAGAAAGAATTGGGGGGTGCAACTGGTACCTGTATTTTGTACAGCTAATAGAGGTGATTTGATTGTGTGGGAAAATAGATAGGTCTTTCTGTGTATAGAAAGAGGAGACTTCCTTAAGGGGAAGCAGTAACACGTTTCGTGTAAGACCATGTGAATGATATTCTTGGCTTAACATCTAACAAAGTCCACAACCTAAATGAACTGTGTACCCTCGTTCTCTGTATAACCTTTATTATATTTTATTTTACCTTAACTTGGCTTAGCTCATTTTATTTTATACTATTCAGTTATTCTGTTTTCTACTTTATTTTAATTTAGCATATTTTATTTATTTGTGTGTCGGTATAACTAAGTAAATTCAGGCATAATGATGCGTATGTGCACATACAACGTAAATGCAGGGCTAAAGATAACACTAGAAAGGTTTCAGCATCAGTCACCAGACATAAGTTATCAGAATCCTTAATTTTGTTCCCACTTGTATACATACGACACTACAATCTTTGATTGTACAGGCCCGTATGATTTTTTTTCTGGCCTCTTTACCCATTTGCGCTGATTCCTAGTCCCAATCTCTTTACCCAGATAGCTTGCCCAACCATTTTCTTAGCTGCGGGTCCTGTCTTTCCTCTCCTCTGCCCTTAGCCTCAGCTCCTGACCTCGCCAGTCCCAGAGACTCCAGCCAAGGCACAGCCAGTCCCTAGGGAGAGTTAATGCAGCAATTACAGGACTTAAGTTAATATGGCCTGAAGTTATCGCTATAGGCAAATGTGATCACCCTGATTCTTGCTGGGTGACAGAACGGGCATTTTAAAAAAAATAATTTGTTATTACAATAACCCAGTTTCCCCAAAGCCTGATGTTTTTGAAAGTAATCTCACTCCTTCGGGGGGAAAAAAAATCTGCCATAAGCATCTGGCCTTTGTAATAGCTTAAATAGTTAAAATCTGACAGTTATATGCAAATTAAAATCAGCCACAGAATGGGAAGAATCAGGCAATTGTAGCAGTAAACACTGCTGGCAGTTTTCTGCGTAATTCCATGCTAAGCTTATTTATTTTATTTTTTCATACACTTCTAAAAAGAACATTTTCTTTCCTCTGCATCCTTGAGAGTAGTCATATTTCTGATGAAGCTTCCCAAGTTAACAATGCTAGAGCCTCTCATGTTGCTGTAATGAGAACATTTGCGAACACATCGGCAAAAGACTAATACTAGAACAGAAACCACAAATTGGCAACTAGTTATTTTTATTTATTTCAGTGGATTTTATGTGTCACCTGGAGACTATTTAGAAGATTATTTTCCTTGGCTAACATTGCGTTTAAAATAGCACTTGTATAGCGCCAACTCATTTTAGAGTTGGGTAAAAATATTGAGACAAAAACTCAGCTGTTATTGCTTTTGCTGCTAATTCGAGGTGTCGGATCAGAGCTCTGCTGCTGTATGTCAGTGAATAAGGACCCTTGTGAGATCATTATGTTTTCTAACAGTTGAGAGTAATGGATTAATCAGTGCAGCATCAGTTGCTTTCATTACATGCCCACACGGTAGTTGTGGACTTCAACTTAAACGCTCTGTGGGGAGATGAAAGGATTGAGTACAAGAGGCACTCAGGACTCACCAAAACTCTGAAGAGATCCAGTTGAGTTTTGGACCTTGCTAACGAGCAAATCTTGGATGCCTTGAAAGTTGAGGGTGAGGACTGTGCTCAGTGCTGAGGGATAGAGTGCCAGAGCCATTTTGCTTTTTCATCAGAGGCCATGAGAAGCAGTAAATATTTAATTTAATGCAAATTCCTTCTGACCTGTGTGAAAAATAGCTCCTTACAGCTATTGAAAATAGAGCTCTTTTTACCCTACAATCTCAAAGTTAATTACAAACATTAATTATGGCAGTGTATAAAATTCAAGTCTTGGTTTTATTACTAAAAATAGGTTTAGATTTACTTTTTGGAAGTGGTAAAATGCCCCTGCTGTTAGTGGTATTAGGTGGTCCGTAGGGGCTGGAAGGGGTCTGCAGTTGTCACCGATTGTCCCACCCTGGGGCAGGACCGTCGAGCCCCATGCCATTCCTGCCAGGGATTCCTTCAGGCTTTTGTTACAGGCTTCTGCTGCTGGTGGCTGCACACTCTGTAACAGCTCTTTTCTGTATTTTTCCTGTTCTTATTCTAAGAAACATTTCCCCTATGTCTAATCAAAATTCCCCTTTCTGAAATTTAAACCTGTTACTGCTTTTCTTAGCCCTTGTTGAATACAGAGACCAGAGAATTTCTTTTCCCTTTGCAATGGCTTTTTACGTAGTTGGAGAAAGGTTTAAAAGTAAGTGGCCTGAATCTGCTAACATAGAGGTCTGAGGTTCTATCGCTGTTAGTGTTAAATGTTAGGGCGTGGTTTAGTGGTGGACTTGGCAGTGCTGGGCTAATGGTTGGACTTGATGATCTTGAAGGTCTTTTCCAACCTAAACGATTCTATGATTCTAAATTTTGCTGCTAATGCACCCAAATTCACGTTTCATCTCTAATATTTCAGACAGACACCAAGATCCTCTTCTTTATGTGCGTAAATACTGATGGAGATGTTTAATCTTGCATGGATTCAATAGTTCCAGTCCGTGTGTACGCTGTGAAAAGATTCCTTCCCATATTTTTATTTACCAACACTCCACCCCCCAAATCTTTGGGGTCTTGGAGGTGTCTTTCTGTCACTGCCAGGGCCAGCAGAGCTGCTCAATATTTTTTTGCATCAGTTCACCCACTTCTGAACAGAAATAACATTATCAAGAAAACTATTTACATGAGAGGTTTAATTGTGCTTTGAGATGCCTTGGTTAAGTCTTAATGAATTTTCCGGTCTCATTTACTGGCTGTATAGTTGCACTGGGGATAGGAAGCCTGGAAACCATGGCAGTTGTGGGAGAAGCAGTAATCGGGGAGTATGGCAGTAATTCACTCTTGGGAACGTTACAAGCCTGCAGATGCACCATTTGTAGCTATCCATTGCATGCACATAGATAATAATCTTGCATTAGGCCCAATTACATGGTGTTATGGACACACAACACACGGATTACATACACAGCCAACGAGCACACTGTGATAAAGCAGTGGTGTAATTGAAGGAGACAGAAGGAAATGTTAGACTTGTTAGCACTACTAGTGCTGCAGTGCCTGCTACGGCTGTTTCCCACCAGCCTTGCCCCTTTGCTTTTCTGCTCCGTATCAAAGTCTCACTTTCAAAATACAGGTTTATCACAGAGTGAGGTCACTCAGCACCTTGTTCTCTCCCCAGCGTGGTGAGAGAGATTTGAGCAGGAAAAGGAAATGAACATCGTTATTTAACTTAGAGCGAAGCCCATAGATGCACTGAAGCGTGTGCTGCCAAATGGGGACCGTTGTTTGCAGGATTCCTGCTATCAAATCCAGTATGTTAGAAGCCTGTAAAGAATCTCTAGTGCCCAAACGTAAAAGGCATTCAAAACCAGAAAGATAATACACGATCTGCCTTTTCAGATCTCTTTCTCCATTTACGTATCAGTAATTATTCTAAGACTATTTCTTTCTAACTGAGAATTCTGCAAATGCTGCAGTGTCCCGTGATCAGCCAAACGTGGCACAAAAGCAGCCTGGCGTGTATCAAAAACCTGAATGGCCAGCACACCAGACCTCTAGTAACTATGGTAGATGCTTATTAAGGCTTGGGGAAAAGTGTTAATCAAAAATTTAATCTACCATATAATTTCTCAATTTGATTAGCTGTTTGTGCTAATCAGCTGCAGAAATGGCATGTGAGAGAAAATCAGTCTCTGTTACTGTCAAAAAACAAAGGGAGTCTTCAGCATACATGTTCTCCCCTTCCCCTTTTCGTTTTAATCCATTCAGATTGTAAACAAGCAGCATCGCTGTGGGTGTTGTAGCGATGCGCAGCTAGTAATCTACGTGCGTTACGAAAATGCCTTGTACTTAGAAAAAAGGGCGTTGGCATAGTGGTTTTTCCTTTTGCCAATGATAAAATAGGATACCGTAACTACTTTTGAGCTGGGATGCAGGGGGTGGTATTGTCATCAAGCAGTGTTATGTGTTTAACAAAAAACCCAACCCTCCTACGTATTTTCCCACTTGAAATGTGGCTGGAAAACATTGAGTCAGTGACTATTTTACAGTGTATTTATTGAAGTGCTAATTGAAGGAATCAAATAGTTAATGTTTCAGATAATTCTGTTATGTTGTATAACTTTTTCTGACATTATTGCCAGAAGATTCTTTTGGTTCATGTCTAGTACTTCACTGGAACGGATCGGGTAGAGATACTGTAATGAAAGTAGTATTACTTCAGATGAATAAGTTACCAGGCATTCTAATATTCATTAGATGCTCTTAATTATATCATTAATTGAATTCCAAGTAAGAGAAACAAAATCTCTGTGTACTCTGTAATTTACAGAATTGCGAGTGTTTGACTATTGATCTGACAGCCTGGGATTTCTGCTCTCTGAATCAGTCCAAGGAACATGAAAGGATGCTTAGAGTTCCTGAGTTTTTAAAATAAAATACTTGTATTACTAGTAGGGTTCAAAATTTAAATCCTTTCTTTTTTTTTCCCCAAAGTATCTTCCATAAAAGTTGTGTGATTTCTTCTAGCATTAGGAGGACAACTTTCTTCTGATTCTCATCTAGTCCTGAACACCTGTATTCCTATTGAAGAGGGTGGAGAAAGGAGTAAAGAACAGTGCATAAATATTGTTTAAAAAAAACACACACACGACAGTCATTCCTACAGGTTAATGATTTTAATGTAATTACATTGAGTCTGGAATTAACAGCTCTTTGTCGGGACTACAGTGGTGTACATGAATTTGGAGTAAGTCAGAAGAGAACAGAAAGGCAACTGCACGTAGTTAAATTTGCACTAAAAGTTTGAGGAAGAAGGTAGGTAATGGTTTTCAAATAGTGACAGGATTGCAGAGTGAGCATTCTTTCCTTTAAAAAAATTCTGATTAGTAGGGGCTGCAAGTCTACTCTTCAGGAGGAGGAAAGCAGCTCCATGTGTGCCTCTGACCAGTTTCGGCAACTGGCAGAGGAGTGAGTGAGGAGAGCAGTTCCTCTGGGGTTGTAAATCGAAGTCAGTGGGACTATGACAGTTCATAGCGGTGGAGGATGTGCCACCTCGAAGACTGCTGATCCCACGTTATGCGTCTTCCAAGTAGTCCTTGGAGGATCCTTAGGACTGCTGCAGTCTGCTTCTGCTTAGCTTGCAAGATCTGACAAGGATCACGGCCCAAGGTGGGAAGTTTGCTGGCATAAATAATACTGCCTATAACCTCAGTTTCCTGATTCAGCATTTTGGATGTGAATAGTTTACAGGGAGAGGACTTCTAAATGAGAGGACAGTGCTTTATCCAGGGACAAGGGTATATTGGGTTCTGGAAGAGGTGGGAGGTATAAGGCTGGGGAGAACCCAGCAGAATACAAGTGTCCCCATATGATGTCGCAGGAGTCAGAAGATTCTGGAAGTTTTCTGTTTCTCACAGATTCCTGGTGTTTGTGCATCTGTTTCTATGGATTTGAATCTTAGTTTGATCAAAACGAGACTGGGGCCTTTGAGCAGCTAGCAGATGACTGGAGCAGAATTTATTTTCTCCCTTCATGTGTTAAAAATGCCACTGTATGGTGTGCTTACCCCTGTCGGCACACACGCTCTTGAAAATCATTGCTGATTTTCAAGGCTTCAAAGCTTCGCAGAATGCCTCTGGAGCACACCTCTACCTGAGCGTCCCCGTTCAAGAGCCGCAGAGCTCCTGCTGCGCGGGAGCTGTGTGCTCTGCACAACCAGAGCAGCAGGGTTAAATTCCTGCAGCTACACCTGGGCTGTAACGCAGACGGTTCACTCTCAGTTAGCGCCCTTTGCAGTGTTTGGCCTTCTTTGTTCTGAAATAATTGCTGTTATCGTAGATGCTTTATTGCCTTCATTATGGTTAACATTTAAATATCAATGAAATAGTATGCTACTAAGTCATCTGCGCAATAGCTATCTGCTAGAGTTATCCCTGAAATTTGTGTTTAAGGAGTATATTAATTCAGCACTGACTTAGGATTCTTAGAAGGAGGGTTATATATTTGTTGATGAATTATGGGAAACCTTTGCTTATTAGGGGCAAAACCTGAGCCACTCTCATCTGATATTTTGTGAGTAGAAATACGGTGTGACTGGAATAATATTTTGTCTGTTAAACAGAAATATTTTAAGAAATTTAAATATATTTTTGAATCATCAAACCAGACAGTAAAGGCTGACCTTTCCGGCCCCAGATGAAGAATTGCACTGGGAGACAGGGATGTGTTCTCTGCCCTCAGTTAGCGCAGGGGGAAGCTCGCTGTCACGTCCTGTTCTGCCTGAATCCAATCCACGTCCTTTTGAAATCAATAGGAAGTCTCCCTTGAATTCCTGTGGCTTCCATTGACTCCTGTAGTGCCATGCGTGACCTATTCAGACATCAGCTATGAATGTGATTGAATTTTTGTGAGCTGACTTTACATGTGGCTTTTATTTATCAGTGTATATCTAAAATCTTCCAACCGAACGCATAGCTCATTTTTGTGTAACAGGCAATGGAGGCAGAGGGTGAATTATATTTTTATGGTTACAGAAAAAAAATGGTGGTGTAATTAGAAATTCCATTTGTGAGCCCTGTTTGAACTTCTCAACATGCACGTGCAAACGCAAATAGAAAATAAATATAGATATTGAGGGGTGGGTGTGTTGATGTATATATGTATGCACCCTCATAAGAGGTTTTGTTCACTGTCTGAAATGGTTGTACGTGCTTCTTTTGGCTGACTGTCCACAAAAGACTGTGGTTTGCATCACTGGCTAAATAAGGTAATCAAGCAGTAGCAATTGTATGACAGAGAGGTTCATTTTGCACCGTACGAACTGCCACGGTGGGACATTTGTGTTGGCATCCTGACATTAGCAGGAATTCAAAGGCAGAGCTTTTCAGCCCTACAGAGGTAGACCGATACTCACTGTCTTCACTTCCAGCTCCGAAGCCACGGTATGGCGGTGGCATGTGCGGATCGTGATGCACAGCTGATGAACTGACATGGCTGATAGCTGTGAGAGCTTACTTTCAGGTTTACTTCTGAAGTTGTCAGTATTTCCCTCTTCATCTTATCCAGTAAATTTATAATAGACTGCGCTTTGAGTCTTTGCATATTGAGAAATTGAATACACAAACCTGTAATTTTGTACACCCATTGATCCCGATACTTAACTATGTGTTTCTTGCCAAATTTTTGGCAGCATCAAGTTTTCCAGAGGATCTGGAATGAATACTATATATTATACCATAAGCTGTGATGCACTGAGGCCTACAGCTCTTATCAGCCTGGTGTGTGAATGTGCGTGACTTGACTGACACAGATCTCTGGCAACAGATCTCACATGCAGATTCCAGATTTCCAAAACTTTGCTTTTACTGACATAACTCGCTCTGCTCACAGGTTTGGAAAGGAAGGGTAATTTTGCTCTGTTGGTGCAGCTTGCTGTCATGGGTCTGTCAGCCCCTAAGCTGGTTCCAGATCGATGGTGCATCCATCTGGTGCAGCACTATGCTGAAATACCAGCTTACGATCCTAATAACAAAGTGGTCGTGTTCTGTCCTGCTGGGATGCGGCGCAGCAGCAACGCGAACACGCTGGTGCCAGCGTCAGAGCCTGCTCGCACGCCGCTCCTGGGTGCGCCTGCGCGTAGCCGCGTTACCCCGCAACCTCCCGGCTTTGCCAGTGTGCGTATGTGTCTTCCCGTGTACCAGAAAAAGTCTTCGCAGGGTGTAAGCTAATGTAGCTTTAATCTGCTGATGCTGTAGATGATGGTTTTGCCAAGCAATTTCTAGGCAGAATTGTAAAAATGTTTTTAAATTGGCAGATGACCAAGAGGGCTAAAGAGTTCTGTAAAACTCTTCAAGAGCTTGTGATTAAATGTCCAATGTAAATACATAACATTGGAACAACTACGTCGTTCAGGGAAGGGTAATGTGCCTTTAGGTTGCTTCAGCAGGTATTTTCTTCAGCCCATACACAAACACGCAAAAGCGCTATCTCCTACCCAGGTGATTCTGTGGAGCGCTGTGCCCCGGTACAAAGCAGGGGTTGCTCCGTGCCGCGCTGCTCTGGGCACCGCACGTTTCATGTAGGCAGCTGCAGCCAGCAGCAGGACTGGCCACGCTGGGCCATGGCATCATCCCCGGCCCCATCAATTCTGATGACAAACTGGGCTACTGTATTTGCGGATTTGGTGCGCTTGGAGCATGACAATTACGCCCTGTTGGAGGGCTTCCCATTTCCTGTGCCATCTTGATAAACTTTATAGCTTCTAATTTGCTAGAGAGTCATTGATATAATTAGGAGCTACATAAATGGGAGCAGCACACTCAGCTGATGATAATCGAGTCAGTTCATTTCTCATAAGAAGCGCTGAGGGGGTCCCTACCAGCAGCTGAGATCATTTTCTCTTTAAGGTCTGCTTTGATAGAGCAGCAGAAATCCTTACACACCTGGGTCATGACATGTTTTATTACGGTCCGTTCCACTACCTGTATATTTTTTTCATAAGGAAACCAAAGAAAGGGTATCCATCCGTCCGTGTGTTTTCAAAAGGGCAATTTGAGCTGTCTGTCCATGTAAGCTGGCTGTGTTAACAAGCCTGGGAGAGTCAACAGCTCTCTTTGTGTGTGCGAGTGAGCGCTTTCAGTGCAAAGCTTTCACGCTGCGGTGTGCGAGTTTGATGTTCCTCCACTCAAGTTGTGTCAGGTTTTCAAGCAAAGCGGTGGCTTACCCAGAAAGTCTGAATCCGCTCTAGTAGTCGTTAAAAACTCATCTCCTCTGCTTCTTGGTACTCGGACGTGGTAAATAGTAACCTTCATCCATTCTTATGCAGCTGTTGGTTGCTTTGCCTTAACAACATCTTTCATGCTATGTCACAAATGGTCTGAGGTATCGGTCAGCATGTCTGACTGCTCACAGCCTGGCAGATTTATTACCAAGAGTTTTAGCAGCTTGTTTCTGTAAATAGTGTGTTGGTGACGAAATGTTAAGTAATTGATCAATCTATTATTCTCTTTTCTCTCTTTTTTTTTTTTTCCTCCTAACAGTACTCTCAACAATAACAACATCACCCGCATTCCTGTTACCAGTTTCAATCACATGCCAAAGATCAGGACTCTGTAAGTAATATCTTTTAATATTACAATAATAATAACGGTGTAAGCCAACTCTTTGGATATTTGTCGTCTTGTGATAATCATATTTCAGTCTCTTCCCGATGTGAACAATTCACCCTGCTCTCCCGAGGAAGACGACTACTGACCCTGTGAGGGCCATGGCGGGCCCAAGCAGGGCCTTGCGGCTGGGCTGAGCCACAGGGACACCCCACAGTGGGGGCAGCCCCCGGCTCCTCCGTGGGGACGGGGACAGCTGAGGCCAGGCCGGGACATCAGCCCATGGGTGGGGAGCAGCTCAGACGGGGCCCGTGGCCAGGCAGGGTGGGCTGGGGCAGGGGCTGGGAGCCCCGGGCTGGGCTGTGTTGGAGTCCTGGGCCACGGCAGGGCTGGGGGAGCCCGGGGAGCCCCTGGTGAGGCTGGGCAGGGTTGTGAAGGCGGCTGAAATCCTATTCCTTCTTTTCAAATTTCTGAAACAAGAAATTTTTTAAAGAACTTGAAAAAAGCTTCTTTTCCAGATACTTTCTGAAACAAAACATCACTGATTCTGATGCATTTTTTATAAAAGCTTCTCTTATGTCAAATCCATTTTTCTATAGCTGGGCACCATTCCGCTGAAAAAGCCCTGATCGACTTTAGTAGACCAGAATACAAAGACTGTGAAATTAGAGTGTGTGCCTTTGTATAATTTAGCCATAGCCTACCAAAAGCATTTGCTTTAAATAAATTATTCCTTTAAATTCCTTTAGGAAATACACAACTTCAGGAAAAGTCATGTTTAAACAAAGTCTCTCTGTTTTTTGCTTCAAAATCTTGAACTCAAATAAGATATATTTAGTACTAAAAGCAAAGAAAGGGAAATAGTAGCTAGCCTGAAAATTTCCTGTGGCACTGAAAAAATAAAATGCTTCAAGGATGTTATGTACACATGTGTAAAATCATATTAAATAAGTTAACAGAACTGAGGAAAAATGGCTCTTACTCGTGTCAATCTATGTAAGATAGCGTCTGATTTAAATTTACATTCTTCATTAAGTGGTGACATTCATAGATCTTAATAAGTAATTAAATGGAAATTAGATGTTTGTCTTTTAGAAGAGAATGGATAAAGAAGATAAAGGTGTAGGGTTAAGGTTCCTGGAGTTTTGCCTTTTCTCATTCAGTCACAGTGGTCCAGAAAATTTGCTTGGCTTCTTCAGATTAGTCAGTCTTGTCTGTTACCAGAGCTCAATGCCTTCTGCCACTTTCCTTTTAGTTTAATTTCGGAGATGGCTTTGTATATAGCTCCCTGGAGACTTACACTGACTAATCCCCCTCTGCTGTAATTAAGGGGGAAAAAAAAAGGAAAAAAAAAAGGGGGGGGGAAGGAAGTCATAAATAGGATTTATAAAGGGAAGCTTTTATATTGAATTCTGAGAGCCACATTTTATAGAACATGAATGCTGACCCACTCTAAAAGGATTTGCTGGAAATTTAATTTAGGGTCTACGGCTAAAAGGGCACCTTTGCAAACTTGCATTCGTATTCATTCACCTCATGTTCTGTAAAGGTAGTTTCATCAATATCAAGTGGCACGTTTCAGTCTCCAAAGACTGCCAAATAACACGCAGTACCCTTCTTAGCAGTTCAATATAGGAATTAAAAAATCCTGCGTAGACAGGTGGAAATACAGTAAAATGGTTTTGTTTTCTGTATTTCCTTCCATCTGTTTCAACAGAGGCAGAAAAGTCATCAAAATAGCAATTAATGGAAGATAAATACAGGAATCAAATAGCATTTCATAATTTCTTCTGCTGCTCCTTCATGTTGAAAATTCTTGCTCTATCCCCAAGTCATCTTAGCACTTTTCACAATTAATACTTTATTAATTATAAGTATTAATGAAACCAGTTTGTATACCTACATATTACTCAATATTTTCTGAACGTCATCTGTTCAGAGTTTAGGCTAATACTGATTTGATTAACTAAGTTTTCTGTAAAAGGATAGTACTACCCTAACAACTAGATACACCCCTCAGCACACGTAAAACTGTTTTTGTTCACGCATTTAAAATATTTATATAAAGATACTATTTGGGGGGAAACGTTAATATTCTCTCTAGTTTCCTGAGCTTTATTTCACTTGATAACCTGTTTTCTCCTGCATTAATATAAAACCTCAATGAACAGTTTGCACAAAAGGAGAAAGCTGTCTGAGGCGTAATGGCTGAATAAGGTCTACGATTTCATCTCTTGGTGGTTGATGCAAATTCAGCCCAAATGGATCATGAATGACGTTCCTTACAGTTTGGTGACTCGACTGTTTTCTTGGAAAAAGGTCATCAGTTTGTACACCTTCTCAAACAGCTTCACACTTTAGACGTGCTTTTTTCCCCCGAAGCTGTTGGAGGGAATCCTTGGTCTGAATGTTGCTTAAGTAGGGACAAGCCCTTTTTCCCACCCAGCTGAGGCCCAGTGGGGTGTGGATAGTCTTTTCTCTAGGTGTCTCTCTCACGCACTAGTGAGATCCATTAGCGGAACATTTGGGGCTGCTTGTGCCACCTCTGCATCTGCTGTGGTAGTTCTGTGGATAAATAGCTTTTTCTTCATGGCTCTCAAAACAAGCTGCTCATTTAAGAAGAGCAGAGAAGGCAAAATAAACAGTATATTCAACTTGAACATGATCTCTCAGGGAAGGAAAAAAAAAAAAAAGTGCTAGTAAGGTTTGAAGCACTTGAAGAATTCTTTAAAAAAAATCAGCTTTTCTGTGCTAACCTTTTTTATTTAACTGTCTTTTCTGTTGCTAAGTTTCATTGATCTTTTAGCCTTGATTGGAAGTGACAGGAATTAGTTTTTATTGATCTGCTTTCCTTTGCTGGAAACAGCTTTATTTATGTTAAGGCATGTCCCCCATACCTATTTGCTAAATGGTCAGTGTCCTGTTATCTCTGCATGTGTGAGTGACTGCTGAGATAAGTAATTGCATAATTTCTTTTAATTTTGTTACTTAAGGGTAAACCGAAAATGTACCAAATCACTTCAGTGCTTTTCACGTTCACAGGGAATTGGTGTATTATGCTATTGAAGTACTGTGAAAAGTCTTTTCGTGGCTGTATTCATTAATATAATTATCAAAAATATATTCTAATAGGCTGCTTTGTTAAGCTTGATAGACTCTCTGAATGGTCTCCTCTCAAAAGCAAACTGTAGAATACCCATGCAGAAAACCTGAACAAACGACAAGGCCGGGCTCTGCTGAGGCAGACGAGCTGGCGAAGAGGTGCCAGGCCGCACCCCTGAAACGGGAAAACCCAGAAATCAGCAATACAAATTTAGTGAGGGGAAAAAAACAACTCACAGAACTGGAAAGCTGCCCCTCTTGTGAAAATGTGGGTTTGTTACTCCTGCCTGCCTCCATCCATACAGGGGATGTGGGGAATGGCATGGGATGAGCTCTGCTTCAGCTCCTGAAGGAAGATGATTCTCAATATGGTTGTTGACTGCTGTGGGGGGAAGGGATGATACTTTGAGGATTTAAATGAAATGCTTATTCTCTAACTTAGAACAAAGTCTTACTTAGGATGGTTTCTGGCTAGGTGATATTTGTTCTTTTTTCTTTGTAAATGGATTTATTGGTTCTTTCAATCAGCAAAAAGTGTTCCAGGCAGATTAATGGCTCATAATAACAAAACATATTACTAGAAATCTAACTTACTGCAGTGTCAATTAAATAGCTTCATAATCCCTAAAAACAAGGTCTTCTAGCCATCCTTCTAAAACAATTATGTTTTACAGTGCTCCAGGAGACTAATGTCTTCCAGCTCTACAGGAATAACTCTTCAGTTCCAGATTTGTGGTCTTTTACTGTGGCTGCCCACCCCAGACATGCAAGTCTGGGGACTGTCAGCCCCGGCACCACTGCTGACCTGCGCTGCTGCGGTGCAGCATGAAGATCTCGCGGACAGACAGTTAATTTCTTTGGTGGATGGACAAGACTAAATCCTGCGTGCACCAATTGTGTGCTTTTTTTTAAATGTAATGCCTGTAATATTAGTGAATAATGCTTCGTCTCACCATTTCTGACAGGATTTTCAATCTGTTTTATCATTTGAGATTTGATATAACACTGCAAATGTATGACTCGTTACAAGGAATGAAATAATTAATGTCCTGGGCTTTTGTTTTGACCTAAAGTTTGGTAGCTATTAAAATTACCAGATTCGCTCCCTGAACGCATCATCATTTTGCAGACTTCCCCCCGCAATGTGATAATGCTTCTGCACGTCTCTAGGGCCAGGCGAGAAGCAGGCTGGGAGGGCAGCTGTGTGGCTAGATCCTCCGTTACAAAGAACGGCCCCGGCGTCGCTGTGTGTCGTGACCCTGTCGTGGTCCCCTTCTTCATCACAAGTTGAAAACTCCTGTCTAGAACCTGCATACTCATGTTAAACTGCCACTGTAAAAAGAGCATTAGTGAATTTGTACAGGCAAGACAGGACCATACAAGGTATCAATAGCCTCTGGTGTGTGGGGTCAGTCTGTTTGTCTGTCTCTCTCGCTGTCTCTCCCCCCCCTCCCCAAAGAAGAGAGAAGAGGGAAGAATCGCCTATCATCCTGTTTTTCAGCCTGGTCCTCGTGTTTATACAATCCATCTTTTGAATTCGCTCAAAGATACCTCATCCATGCAGTTACTTCTGATATGAAATCACAGGCAAAGTGATTACTTGGAGGAATCTGAAATCCTGCATGTTCTTTTCTCTATAATGGCCAGCTCATGATTACATGTAGGCAGATAATTATTTAGCTTCATTCTTCCAGGACGTTATAAATAATAGCACTAATTTATATGTGGACATTTGTATATTATATGGCAATGTAGGCCTGACTCAGCTGTAACCAATAACCTGCAATGATCCTGCTTAAATTGCGGTGAAGAGCCAGACAGCCTTGTACTTGATTGCTCTGGTTTGTGTCTTCTGTTCAAAAAACTGCTAATAACCGGAGGGTTTTCTGTCTTTCGTAGGCGGCTTCACTCCAACTTCCTGCACTGCGACTGCCACCTGGCCTGGCTGTCTGACTGGCTGCGGCAGAGGCGCACCATCGGGCAGTTCACCTTCTGCTTGGCACCTGTCAGCCTGCGGGGTTTTCTTGTGGCGGAGGTGCAGAAGAAGGACTTCGTCTGCTCTGGTAATGGTGCCAATTATTCATTTATCTATCAGCTCATGGTTTTGTATTGATAGTCACATAAAAACAGTGAGTGGAAAATTACTGCGTTGTGTTTGAATGCCATTCTGTAGCAGTCCTGTTTGTTTTTATCATTGCTAAACTGTGTGGGAGTAGATCAAATTGTTATTTTTTTCAGCTTTGTAAGAATTACTGGATTCCAGTTAACATTTCAGTTCTCAAATTATTTTTTCTACTTTAGCATTGCCAATGATATCAACATAAGAAATCAATTAGGTGTGGATAATTTGGTATTTCTCAAGGGAAGAGCTCTATAGCTGACTGCAATACGAAAGAAAGGAAATAGAAAATGCTAATCTGAGACTGTTGATAAATGATTGGACTACAGAACGTGAGGAGCAGATTTTATCCCAGGGACCGAAACAGGATTCTTAGGGAGCCAATGCACTTCGCTGTTCCACAAGTTTCCACACTGATAAATGAGGCTGATGATACATGGCCAACTCGGAAACCGTGTGTCTATATGTTGGGCCTATTCATCAAGTCTCTGGAACTGCACTTGGCTCTTTTGTGACAGAAATGCATTTTCTTAAGAAGAAAAAGAAAGAAAGAAAAAAAGAGAGAAATCTCTGAATTTGGCTGAAAGGAAGAGATCTGGCAGAGGAGAGGCATGGCAGTGTGTATGCTGTGAAAAAAAAACAAAGGAAGATACCAGACACAAGTTTGGAGATAGTTTTGCAGGCCAAATGGTAAGGAACACGGGGAGCTTGTTATGAAGCCGATGTGAGTCCTAATCGTGATAGACTGTGAGTCTTGTGGCACTGTGTTCTTTATCTCTCACAGCCTGTGAACCCTAAAGCTTTATCTCCTTGATACATGTGTTGGCTGATGGAAATACAGTACAAGTGCTCGTGCTAGAAATGTTTTTAGGAATGCCTTTTTTCTGTAGTTTCATTTACATGTGACAAAGAAAGAGAGAACGGTTGTACTTAGAGAAGGAGGGTTTGATCCCCTTAACTATAGCATGGATGGTAAATCAATGCCCAGCCCTGGAGGTGTGCAGGAGGTGTTATGGGCACGTGGAAAATGAAGGTGTGCACTACTGATTTTTGTGACATGATTTTCAAGAGTGCTGAGCAGCTTCTGCGTGGTTGTGGACATTTGATGGTGCCCAGAATGTCTGATAAATTACATCAAAAGTTTAACAAAAAGAAAAGTTTAGAAATCTAACAGTCTTGGGAAAGGAAGGATAAAAGAAATGAATAAATGAATTAAGCTATTAGCAGAATCTAATTTTACCAAAGAGGTAACCACAGCATTTTTTTTCTTATGAAATGAAGTTTCAGATGGGGCATGAGTTCAGCTATTTGGATTTATGATATAGTGAAGTGAAGGAAAAAGAGTTGTTTAAATCAGAAGAGTTAATAATTGCTTGAATGAGAAATGTGGTGTGGACAGAGCTCATCTAAATGGAGATTTCTGTGCAGACTGTGACTTCCAAAAGAGAAAAGGTTTTTAACAGTTGCCTGTTGGACCAAGAACATATAAGAGAACTCTCAAGATTGGCCTGGTTTTTTGTTGTTTGTTTTTTTTTTTTAGAAACGTGAATTCATAAAAGTTAAAGGAAAGAAGCTTCCAGTGAGACAGTCCATCGACTGTATTCCCTAACCCTCATTTGGGAAAAGAAATATACTGAAAAAGAAATAAATTTGAAGAGCTCATTTTAGTGGAGGATTTAGCAGAGAACTCAGCTTAGTACGTGCTAGTTCAACAAAAACCTGCATGGACAGCTAGTTTGAAGAGGATATAAAGCTTCCCTGCTCCTTATTACAGCTCTTATTCCTGATTTTATGGCATAATTTGTTCGTGTTTGACTATGAAGTCAAACTAGGACAGGAGGTGAATAGTGAACTGAACTTGTCCCTCTGCAAAGGAATTTTATACAATTTCAGCTTATATGAGTCACTGTAACTAGCCTCAAGCTGGCAGTGAAAGCTGCCTTTGCATCATAGTTATGAAGAGCTGAAATACAGTGTAGTGAACTACTCCGTTAAGTATAGGCTCAGCATTTCAAGCACTTGTGTTTTTATGGCAGTGGGAATATCATCACAGCAAAAGAAAACCCAGCTTTTCTTCCACTGTAAAACGGGCTTCATCAGAGCATTCCAGTTCAAAACGTGTGCTGGTGCATGCTTCAAAGCAGAAAGAGTAGAATCAAATAATTTGGGGAAAGAAGAAAAACATCCTTGAAAAACTGAATTCTGGTTATTCTTTGAACCCTAGGCAAAAATAGGATTTTTTATAATTTTATGACAAATGTTCCTTTGGAAACAAATTTTGAATGCTACATACTAAGGAATAGCCTAAGTTGGAGAAGAAAAAATGAAACACTGACAGAGAAGTGCCATAACTGGAACCCAAATTGCTTGATTCCTTCCGGATACTATGCTACCAGTCCTGTACAGGAACGTTTATAAGCATTAGGTGCAAAGTCTCTCGAGATAATGTTGCTGGAGTCAGAGTTATGTGCACGTATATCTGTGTAAACTGAGTCCTACCTGTGTAAATTGAGAGTCAGTCTTTTAAAAATGTTGTTCAGCTTGTGCACATAAATTATAAAAATGCTAATTCAAATGGCACTTGTAGGCAAATTGTGAGCAGCAGAAAAGCTACTCCAGGTCTCACTTGTTCATGCCCGTGAGCATTTGGCTCAGAACTGTAGGTAAATGTGTAGGATTAAATAGCGCGCAGTTGCCTGTAGGTAGGTTTGCAAGTATGTCTAATTGGATTTGTGTTACCGAGGAGGCAGGGGAAAGATCATTAACAGAACCGAGCAGGGTTGGGACTAGGTGGCCCCTCACCATCGGGGGAGAGCGCTGAGTACTGCTGGCAGGCCTGTCACCCACCAGAGCCTTCTGGCTGGCTTCTTCGGCAAGCTGTCCCCTCCTCGTAGGAGAGTCTCTCTTCCAGAGCCACCCCTGACAGAGCAGCCTTCCTGGGCCTTTGCCTTGAAGCCATCTGTTCCCAGAGAAATCTCCAAACAGACTCTTCCTCCTGTATAGCCGCTTACTGAGCTCTGCGATGTGTTTGGTGAGACGGTCTCCTACAAGACAGTATGTTGTAGAAGAGGAAATTGTGCGGCACCAGAGGATGAGTGCCCCTGTTGATGTGCTGCACGTAGATCGCATGATGTATTTCTCCTCTCTCTCCACTGTAACTTTGCAATTCACTGCCTCATTGCCGTGACAAGAGAAAACAGTACGCTAAACAAAGACTTAATGTGAAATGCTACCTGCGCTCTGATCCTTGAGAGCTGTTTGTTTTTATATTCCCTTAGCTAGCAGAGAAGCATCTGGGGGTGCTGGCTTATGCTTGGTACCTCTTAGAGCCTTCCAGTCTTTGCTTGGATCAAACCCAGCTTCCTTCCCATGTTCAGATGTTTCACTGTTGAACTGGCTTCTCTTTCTCAAGCTCTGTCTCTCTAACTCTGTCTGTCTGTCAGAGGCTGTGGGTTGATTTCGGGGGGGGGGGGGGGGGGGAAGTTGATTTTTCCTTTGTGCTCTTGCTGCCGATTCTGAGGCAGTATGTTAGGACTTGGTGTTGACTCTGAAGGTGCAGGTTGATACACATTTTTTATAGTTTTGGGCAGTAGCTTGAGGTATTTTACCGTGGGCAACGTTTACAATGGAGTATGAAGACTGGATGAGATTTCTTAGAATAGACTGGAGATTGATATTTCTGACAGTTAATGAATTCATGCTTTTCTCAGGTAAGAAGCACCAGATTCTAAAATCTTGACATTAATCTGGAGCTGATTTGTCCTGTATGTGTTGCAATATGAAATTTAGCAAAGTTTAAGTGTAAAATATGTGATTTTTAAGCACTTTTCTAAGATAGGTTTCTTTAATAATGACACAAGCATTGTAGGGAAGGAAGATGGATCCATACATCATTCTCTTTTTAATTAGAAACAATTGTCTCTGATTCTTGATCCTTAGTTCCCACTCGGAAGATGTACAAGAACCTGAAGAAAATCAAGGTGCATAATTTCGATTAAATAACTTAAAATTCAGTCTGAAATTGATGCAAGAGAGGAATCATTACCAGAGCCAAGTGTCTAGTCATTTCTGGCTAAATAAACTGATACTGATTTTAAGCAAATAGTGGATTGATCCAAATCTCCATTGAAAATTTAGAGTTTCTGGTTCATACAGCGAGACTGCACCTGAGGTATAATAAAGAGGAAAATACGTTAGCTTCCTGCTGCTTAATGCTGACTGGAAGCCCTAATGAGGAAGCAGTTTTATTTGTTTAGGTGAGGTCAAACGGTCTTAAAACATAGCTGTTACTCTCTGGCCCAGACCACAAAACTCAGTAGATTGCCTTGGTCCATTTTTCTCCTAATACCTTCATAGCATATTGTCGAGGAGACAACCAACAATGAGTAACTAATAAAATATCACTCCTCAAGCTTAGTATCTTAATGAGAACTTTCAGAAGATGCCAAAGGAAAAGTGTGTGGGGAGAGGAACTCCCCCCCCCATCTGCTCCTATTTAAAAGACTCTGTGCAATAGTATAGCTGCATAACGAGCAGCAGGTCTGCTGCTTTCAACATGGGACGTGGAGGTACTGCCAGCACGGAAGACTGGTGCTCCCTGGAAGCTAAAGAGGGGGGAGGACTATTTGCTAATGATGCAGATGTTGCTAGTGCTGGGCAGTAGCAATTCCTCCGGAGGGAGCAGAGCGGCTTCTCTCCAAGCAGTCCGTCCCCGTTCGTACAGAGAAGGGCTGCTGATGGCCCTTCGTTTCGGTGGTCGCAGGAAGCCGGATAAACAAAGTGGGAGATGGCGGCCTTTTTCTCTGCGTCTGTGCGTGTGAATGGTCGCTTTCTGCCGTGGGGGACGTCCTCATTGTACAGATGTCGTATGGCTTTTAGAAGTGAGCTTAACCATTTCATCTAACTTTGACCTCTTTCCAAAACACTGACCTGTGAGTCATATTGGGCAAATAACATCTTTTTTCTCACCGTTAAGTTGGTTCACGCTTTTTGTGACCATCAACAGACCCGATAAGTGCTCGTGCAATGGAGTCTATGCAGGACTTTCAGCGTTCTATGACTTCTAAAGCCTTTTGGTAAAAACTGTGCTTTAAATTTGGTCTTAGAAACTTTTTCTGTAACTCTGATAGAATTTTTACCTCCTGTTATAATTTGCTACCACAAACTAACATTGCTGTCTAGTCTAAAGAAACATTTCAATACTGTGCATTTGTTAGGTGCTCCTCAAATGAAATCCTGTAGGAGGTTTGGAGAGATACTAATCGCTATTTATCAGAGTGAGTTTGTTTTCTGTTTCCATTAAATTTCTTATTACAAGTTTAAATTTGCTCTAGCACTAACAGTTATGTTGTTTCATACTGTAAGAATTTACTCCTTGAATTGCTTCATACGTAAGATGCCGCGTATGGTGTTTTTTATTTGGGGGACCGTCTTGCAAATCTGAGGGATAAATATGTATTCCTAAGGCACTTAATATTTCTTTGAAGACCAAAGCTGAAAATTTGCTTTAAATGACAGTAAATTTAGTTTCACTGTTCGAAAATGATGTCTAACCTTTTCAGTATAATTACCTTTGTTCTGGAATTCTCTTTTCCCCAAAGCAGTATGTGTAGCTCTTTAATGCTTATTTAATGATGGCGGGTTGGGGTATAATTATTCAGGCATTGAGCTTTTGAACTGTTGCTGCAAGAATAATAATGTGGTTAGTTTCTATGTTAATATCCAAAACCAGTGGCTTGTTTTATTACTAGTACGTTGGTAGTATTTTGGTATACAATGGAAAAGGCATCATGGTGGTCTGTCCCGCCATGGATCGGTGCCGCAGCCCTGCTCTGAGCTAGCTCGCAGAGAGGGCCGTGTTAAATACGAAGGAACAGGGTTGGCTTTGAGTATGTGGCCAAGCTTTCGCGTGAGGCCTGTAGACTTTTTCTGTTCTACGCATGTATGTGATGGGCAACGTGTTTATGAATACTCAATTCATAAGAGTAATTTAAGAAAGCATAGAACTGCTTATAAAATGACTGCAGGATTCCGTAAGTAAATAGGTGGCAAATACACAGTTACAAACAGACAATATCATGTTCTTGTGATTTTCTGTTTTATTGACAGTGAAATTTAGTGATGTTATACCGTTCCATTAAAACTGCGGTGGGTGGACCGTGGCCAGCTGCCAGGCGCCCACCCAGCTGCTCCCACTCCCCCTCCTCAACAGGACGGGGGAGCAAACAAGACCCGCTCCGCCACCTCCTCCCCCCCTTATTCTCTGACTTCGCTGCTCGCAGGGCTGTACCTCACACTTTTTTCCTCACTCCTTACTGCCCGCCACTGTTTTGCCCTTTCTCAAATACGCTTTCCCAGGGGTACCGCCGGCTGCACTGCCAGGCTCAGCTGTGCCTGCAGCAGGGCTGCTGTGGGGCCGGCTGGAACCGGCTGGAGCCGGCTGGAACCAGCATGGGGCAGCCCCGGCCTCTCCTCACAGAGGCCCCGCAGCCAGCGTCTGGGCACGGACACCCTGAACCAAAGCCAAAGGGATCTCCGGGCTCATTGCGTTAATTCCTTGTAATTGCAGGCAAGTGTGTTTAGGTCAGAAGATCCATAAGAATGTTATTGTATAAGTTCCAGATACCATAAAAAGCATGAATGTACCAGAGGTCGCTTGCAAAAGACCAAAGGCAGCAACCTCGGCCTATCCCAGGGGGAAGGCAAGAAAGGTTGCTATTGCCCTGTGTTCCTTAGCGTGTCCCAAAATTGCCGAAGAATTTGGTCCAAGGAATTCCGAGGCGGCTCTGGGAAGGGGAGGATGCCTCGCTCTTCAGTCCTTGCCCGCTCATCTGGACAGAAGTGTTTCCTCGCTCCAGATCTGGCCATTGGGTGAGCTCGTGACCAGGCTGGACCCTCGGGTGTCATTTTCGGGAGGAATGTCACATTCTGCCCGACATCCTCTGAGTAGCTGTGTCAGTCTGTAACGCTTCCGATTGAAGTGAATCCCACCTTCCTCCTCTTCTTGAAGAGACCAGCTTTTGCGCTGAGGCAGGGACGGTCCTGTGCTAGCTGCGGCAGGGGCAGAAGCAAAGACAAATGGGCCATCAAACAAAATCAAGTCGTGTTTAAAACTCCTTTTCAAATACCAGCAAATCAAACCGCAGGGACTCAAAGCATAGGCTTAAACTGTTCCTGTCCCTTCCATAATTTTATCAAACTTCATCGTGAAACAGTTCAGGGTCTTTAATGGATAACCTGTTTAGAAGGGCATTCCAGAACTATACCCCCTTCTTAGGCTTACAATTGATCGTGACCATTATCTATCATTTAACCTTGTACAGGTGGTGTCCTTTCACTTAAATAATATGTCTTCCTCTTCATTTTTATGCTTGAATATATTTATAAGTTCACTATATTATTTCTGGACCTATTTTTAAATGTCACTTCATATGCACCTTCCAGACTGCTGATACAAATTGTGGAATTGGCTTTAATGAGATTACTGTGCAGAGATGCCATTTGAACTGC